>NC_069658.1:38382500-40882500 GCF_027244095.1 Hemicordylus capensis | reverse complement strand
GCAGTGGATTGCCAACCTTGTGCACACCGTTGGTGGAGAAGGCCTGCAAGACATCCAGCCACATGAGATGGAGGAACTTCTACAGTCCCATCAGGAGGAGCTCACAGAATTGGAGATGATCCAGTCAGCTCCTGAGAGTGAGGGAGAAGAGGAGGAAGAGGAAGAGATGTTCTCCAAGCCCCTCGTCACAAAGGTGAGCCTACAGCTGGGGATTGCCTTGGTGGACAAAGTGTTTGAAGTTGATCCCCTGATGGAGTGCAGCATCAAACTCAAAAGCCAGCTGGAGGCTGCTTGGCAACCCTATAAGGACACTACTGGGCTCTGCAAAGCAAGACCAAGCAAAGCACCATCACTAGCTACTTTGCAAAGGTTGCTACACACCCACCACCACAGCTGCAGAGTGGTAATGGCCATCTTCATCAGAAAGCAACACCTGCACTTTCCCCGGCTTCGAGGAGGAGGAGGACAATGGCAGCAGCAGGTCTGCCTCTGCAGGGCCTGCTTCTTCTACGTGATCTGTGCTCCAAGCAGAACACTGGAGTGCCGCTAACTCCAACAGTGGAGTGAAGTAACCCCACTGGTTTCTAAACTTAATTTTTGCTGCTGCAGGCCAGAGACTGGAGAGAGAGATGGAGTGCTGTTCTCTCCAGCAGTGGAGTGAAGAAACTACCCTGTGTGTGTTTACTTGAACTGAAACCAATTCTGTGCTTCCTCTTTGACCAACCTACCAACCAGTCAGGCCAGGGGTTTGTGCTGACAAGTGTTGGACTTCAACTGTTGGGTGAGGAAACATCATGATGATTACCCATTACTGGAGGAGCTGGGAGCTGCTGCTGGAGCACCTGGGGAGTGGGAGAGTGGAGGTATCCAAAGTACCATGCTGTGCTCCATCCGTGTGTGTGTGTCTGTTTGTGTGTCTGTGTGTGTGTGTGTGTGTGTGTTGTTTTTTTGGTCATTTTTCTGGGCTCTGGAGCCTATAGGCTCGATTTTCATAGACTCAAGGTCTTGTTATTCATGGTTTCATTATCCATGGTTGTAGGCAGGAACAGAACCCCGGCAAATAAAAAGGGTTTCTTTTATAATTTATTCATTGTTTTTATTGTACTCCACTGACTGGGCTTTCCATCTAATAACCCTTTATTCTCTGAACTCTATACCCCACTCCAGATAAACATCTTCCATACATGTTCTTTGCATTCTAAACATATGACCCTGAGGGCCACACAGTCCTTAGGGATATAATTTTCAATGGCAAAGAACAGTTACAAAGGCAGGGAAGATCAGCAAACATCATTCATTCCTCCCTCCCCTACACATGCATACTCTGCTACTCAGGAAGACTCTGGCTGATAGAGAGCCAGTATTGTGGAAGCAAACATGAATTGTCCCTGGTGCAAAGCAGGGTTCTCCTTGATTTACATTTGGATGGGTGATTACATTCATTCATTCATTCAGTTTCTATACTGCCCTTCCAAAAATGGCCCAGGGCAGTTTACACAGAGAAATAACAAAGAAATAAGATGGATCCCTGTCCCCAAAGGGCTCACAATCTAAAAAGAAACACAAGATAGACACCAGCAACAGTCACTGGAGGTACTGTACTGGAGGTGGATAGGGCCAGTTACTCTCCCCCTGCTAAATAAAGAGAGTCACCACTTTTAAAAGGTGCCTCTTTGCCAAGTTAGTAGGGGTTACAGGGATTACATGTGATCACTGCCTGCTGAAAGATATTCCCCTTAGGAGATATGGCCGCAGCTCAGTGGTAGAGAATTTGCTTGCATGCAAACACAATGTAAAAACCTACCTGTTTCAATCCAGGTAGATCTGGGCAAGACTCCTGTCTGAAGACTTGGAGGTGTAAACAATCCTGAGCTCAGTATAAGGTGGCTTCCTACGAGTTCAGAGCACCTTCTCCACATGGGGGTGCAGCTTCTCTTTTTCCACAGATTGCTGCTCTGGGTATCAGCCAGTGGTTCCTTTAATCTCTCATGGCTAATAGCCACAGATAAACCTGTCCACTACAAATTTGTCTCGTCTTCTTTTGAAGCCACTTAAACTACATAAGCAAAATAGATATCACTCCATGCTAAAATCCATTGTTGATGAATACATGCACGTGAATCAGCACTCAGTCTAAAATGTATTAGCAATTCTCCACTCTAAAATGTTAAAAGATTTTTTTTTTTAGCAACATGAAAGCTTCAAACTTTACAAAACCCCGAGGCTCACTGCACACAGTCGTTTTAAGTTTCAAGGTTCAGTTTATGAGCATTTAAGGGAACTGATGTCTACACTACAAACTTAAACCAGTTTCAAAAATGCGTAATTTAACATGAACGACAAGCTCTGTGGAACCAGGAATCTTGAACAAAGAATCCCCACACACAGGTCTTTGGAAGAATCCATGACAGGTGTCAAATGTGTCGTGTAAATATGCCCAAATTAGGCAAGATAGGTAATTACATATTTAAAATATCTTACCTTGCAATGGCAAAACATGAAAGACGTACAGTTGACATTAATCAGCTCAGTGGGAGAAGAGAGTGTGCATTTGTGCCTGGGCTATTCTCTTTTTAAAGTTTATCTCCAAAATTTATAGCGGTCTCTGCTGATAGCAAACACTTGGAATTTTAAAAAAGTGACCCACATATGAAGCTGTTGTCGACCAGTCATTCTCCTAAAGCCTTCCTAAAGGTCAAAGACCGTAAATAAATAAATACAATAGGCTTCATTAAAAATTTTTAAAAAGTTGCTTGACTGAAATTTTTTTGGATTCTCCCCCACTGCTAGACCCAGGAGTCATCCAAAGAAAGTGACTGGCTGGAGATTTAGAGTGGACAAAAGGAAGTACTCTGTCACATAGCATATAGCACTGCCCTGAGCCATTTTTGGAAGGGTGGTATATAAGTAAGTAAGTAAATGTATCCACTGCTGCAGGATGTGGTGATGGTCTTCGGCTCTAAAGGAAATTATAGTTTCATGGAGGACAAGACTACCAGCAGCTACTTATGGTAATGTACTATCTCCAGGTTCAGGGGCAGCAGTTTGCCTGTGAATATTAGCCACAGGGGAGCAATGATTAGAGAGTGGGTATGCTGTCATCTCCTGCTTGTGGGCTTCACAGAGGAATCTGGTTGGACACTGTATGAAACAGATTGCCGGATTAGATAGGCCTGCTCCAGCAGAACCTTTCTTATGTTCTTATTATAAACTCTCAATATAGAGGGGCAACTATTGAGGGGATCCTATTGTCAAATCAAGATGACCATCAATATACCCATGCTTGCAAATGGCAGCTAGGTCCTTCTCACCCATCTTCACCACTAGGGATAGTTGTATTGGATGATACTCTTGCTTAACCTTGTATTTGCAAAGTGGCATACAATGAACTGTTCTATATGATGAATGCCCTGTTACAGGTCCTTAAGGAAGAGCCTAAATTCTGTTTCTCTGTGATAAATGGGCAGCATGGCAAACAATAATATGCATATTTTTGGACTGTTGTATTCTAGCCAGTAATCTTTTGTATTTAGTTGTTTAGATATTTGTCCCAAGGGTAATACTGTAGAGCAGGCCTGCTCAATGTTGCCCCACCCCAGCTGTTTTTGGCTACAACTCCCATAATTTCAAGCCACAATGCCCATAATCCCCAACCACAAGGGCCAATAGCCAGGGATTATGGGAGTTGTAGGCCAACATCTGCCCGAGAGCTGAAGTTGAGCATCCTTGCTGTAGAGAGTGTGGGGGAGGAGTCAGAAAGGAAAAGGGAGGGAAAGGCAGTATTACATATGATTAGGCAGATGAACCATTTCCTGACAGTGTTTTAAGTGTGACAGAATCAGATCTTACTTCTCCACATTGCCAAGTAAAACTTAATGGCCATGAAGTGCATATGCCCTCAACTCCTGCCTATGGCTTCCAGTGGCATCTGGTGGGCCACTGTGCGAAACAGGATGCTGGACTAGATGGGCCTTGGGCCTGATCCAGCATGTTCTTATGTTCTTATGCTAGCTGATTCTGGTTCTCTGTACAATTTATTTCAATGGGACGTCTATATAATGAGTGCTAAGGGATTGTGTGAACCTTGATCTGTATTATCATGTGATAAGTGATTTTGTGAACTTTGGCAGTGTTTGGCTGAGTTACCTTACATCACAAAAAGACAGGGAAGCAGAAGGAATTCTGACTGCCACTGTATCTTGCTGGAGATGCAGCTCCTGATGGCATCGACTCTTAGCACCAGCAACCCTATTGACCACTAGGGGTAAAGACAGTTAGTAAGAGAATCCCCTCTCTGTCTACACATCTGTCTATCTATTCGATTTATATACCACCCTTCGAAAATGGCTCAGGGTGGTTTACAACAGGATAAAAACAATTAAAACCACCTAACAATTAAAATCAAAACTTTAAAAACAGAATAAAACCAATTAAACATTCATACAGCTAAAAACCCTGGAAAATCAGGGCAACCATTTACAACAGGTTAAAAACCCTGGAAGTCCAGGCCAAACAGATAGGTTTTAAGGGCTCTCCTGAAAGACAGTAATGAACTCAAATTACGGATTTCTGCCGGGAGTGCATTCCATAGCCCAGGAGCAGCTACAGAGAAGGCACACCTCTGAGTCACCACCAAATGAACTTGTGGTAACTGGAGACGGACCTCCTCAGATGACCTTAATGTGCGGTGGGAATCATGCAGAAGAAGGCACTCTGTAAGATAACTTGGACCTAAGCCGTTCAGGCTTAGGTCCACTTTTAGGTTACGCTTTTACTCTACTTCCCCTTTGTTAGACTGATAGTCTTCATTGTCTCACCTGAGAGACAGACTTCCTTCTTCTCCCTTCCCCCTTCCTGTATGTAGCTAGCAATGAGGTATGATGGGTATTATCTATTTCCCCAGTGAATTTCCTAAATGAATTTCTTTATTTAGAACTTTAACTCCATGTCTCCAGACAATATTAATTAGCAGTACTCCCTTATCTGAGCACTTCTACTGTAGCTGGGGCAGCAAAGGAAATCACCCCTCTAACATAAGAATATAAGAAGAGCCCTGCTGGATTAGACCCATCCAGTCCTGTATCACACAATGGCCCACCAGATGCCTCTGCGCAGCCCACAGGCAAGAGGTATGTGCATGCCCTCTCTCTCTCACTGTTGCTCCTCTGCAACTGGTATATGGAGACATCTTGCCTCTGAGGCTGGAGATGGCCTATAGCCACCAGACTAGCAGCCATTGATAGACCTGTCCTCCGTGAATTTGTCTAAGCCCCTTTTAAAGCCATCCAAGCTAGTGGCCATCGCCACTTCCCATGGCAGAGAATTCCATGGATTAATTATGCACTGTGTGAAATAGTACTTCCTTTTGCTGGTCCTAAAATTCCCGGGCTTCGGTTCTATGGGATGACCCCTGGTTCTAGTGTTTAGAGAGAGAAAATTTTCTCTCTGTCCACTCTCTCTACTCCATGCATAATTTTATAGACCTCTATCATGTCTCCCTGTAGTCACCTCTTTTCCAAACTAAAAAGCCCCAGATGCTGTAGCCTTGCCTCATAATGAAGGTGCTCCAGGCCCCTGATCATATTGGTTGCCCTCTTCTGTACCTTTACCAGTTCTACAATGTCCTTCTTAAGATACAGCGACCAGAACTGCACACAGTACTCTAAATGTGGCTGTACCATAGACCACTATAAATATGGCCACTCAGAGGCCACTCTAAATGTGGCTGCACAACTTCTATTGCTCTGAAAGACTCCATTGGAAAGCTACAGGCAGAAGTGGGTTCCCATTCTGTGGTACCCCCGGTGTTGCTGAAGTACAACTCCCATCATCCCCAGCTTCAATTTACTGTGATTGGGAATGATGGGAGTTGTAGTTTAGCAACATCTAGAGCACCATAGGTTGGAAACCCCTGGCCTAGAAGGCAGCAGGCTAGGAGAAGTGGAGGTTAGGGACTAGGGAAGGAGGACAGAAAGAGGAACTGACTTGTCAATGCTAGACCATGGGCAGCCGCCACAGGATAGCTCAGAGTCTGATGTCAGGACTAGGAGAGCAGAGAAAGGAATCAGGAGTGAGGATAACAGGCCAGGAACTGAAGTCCAGCAGCATGCCAAGAGTCAGAGCCAAAGCCAGAGGTCAATGTTGAACAGACAAACCAGGAATTGCAGAAGACCTTGATACTGATGCAAAGAACACAGAAGACCTTGATACTGATGCAAAGCCACAGTGCAAAAAGAGAACCTGATACTGATGCAAAGCCACAGTGCAAAAAGAGTACCATTCTGTTCAGAAAGGATCCAATGGTTAGCCCAGATGGGCTAAACCAACCTAGGATCTGAGAACAATATTCTCCGATAAAGCTGTTGCAGTTCAGCAGTCTGCCACATGGGGCAGCTGCATAATGTAGCTTGAATCTCAACTCACACAACTCCTGCCCGTCTCAGAGGAATGAGTTTAAAGGGCAAAAGGTCATTGGGAGGAGTCTGACAGCCAAAGACAAATTAGGAGAGAGAACTGGGCAGAAAGGATGAGGGGACAAGGAGAGGCAATAAATATAAGTGAACATATTTATTTGAAACAGCCAGTCAAATCTTTGGCTGTGGCCCTCTAGTTTTCCTAAACACATTTGGGCTGTACACACATTCTGTTTAACAACAGTCATTTATTTCTGATCTTAAAAATAAATAAATTACATCATACTTTTAAAGTATGGGGAGTGCTTTACAGCCCCTATTTCCTGTCACACTTGACGGTTGCCATCTGCTCTGGGGCAATGCACATTTATATAATTTTCTATACCACCACAAAAACTGTTCATGAATGCTTGAGCCCATGCCAACGTTTTCTATGTTGTTGTTTTTTTAAACCCAACCCAAAAAAACCACACTAGGAAACCTCAGATGAACTTTTCCATTATCAGGCAACAAATTCATATCATCATTTACATAAACACCGAGCACTTCCCATGCCATTTGGCATCCCCTCTCTAGTGCTGTAATAAGAAATAATATACAAGAGCTAAAGCCCCACCATAATTTGATTATTCCTCCTAGAGTGCTGATGTGAGACGGCTGAGTTATGACAATGGCAGGAGGAATTCTTTGTATAATCAGTAGAGGAATCCTCCGTGACATCCAAATGACAAAAGGCACCTATGAAACATATGCCCCTTTCTAATGTGGGACAATATGCATATTTGCCATTTTCTTAATTACAAGAAAGGAAAGAACATTGCTTGTATGCCCTTGATTTCTGGCAAGACTGCATGCTGAACAAAAAGCCATTGTTTTTTCTTAGCAGCATGTATGTTTCGATCATCAGGTTACAGAAAAGGTATCTGCTTGTACCAGCACATAATCTCCTTGGCCATATGGTGCTCTACTGATCATGCAGATTTTGAACAGAGGCATGATTCTGGGACTTCGGCTCCCTTCACAATAACGGTATCAGGACGCAAGGGATGACTAACATAAGGACAAGGAATTGAAATGGAGCCAATGCTTCTCTCGGCAAGCAACAGGGTAATTATGTTCACTTCTGACACATTATTTTGCATTCAGCATCATGCTTCCTTCACTGAAATGATTTGAGTTTATATTCATTTCTATAAATTAGCCTTCAACATTATTCTCATTATTGATGCAAAAGTCCTTTTTGCTAGAGAGACACCTTACCTTCCGACACAAATAAAATCTGACATCAGAAGACTATTTTCTATTTCCCTAACTGTAAGGGCTGCTTGGCAGTGGAAAAGTCTGTCTCCTCATACAGTGGTGGGCTCCCCTTCACTGGAGGTTTTCAAGCAGAGGCTGGACAGTCATCAGAGACTGACAGAGGAGATCTGAAGGGAGAGGAGAGCTGGTCTTGTGATAGCAAGCATGACTTGTCCCCTTAGCTAAGCAGGGTCTGCCCTGGTTCCATATGAATGGGAGACTAGAAGTGTGAACACTATAAGATATTCCCCTCAGGGGATGAAGCCACTTTGGGAAGAGCATCAGAAGGTTCCAAGTTTCCTCCCTGGCTTCTCCAAGATAGGGCTGAGAGAGATTCCTGCCTGCAGTCTTGGAGAAGCCGCTGCCAGTCTGTGAAGACAATACTGAGCTAGATAGACCAATGGTCTGACTCAGTATATGGCAGCTTCCTATGTTCCTATGATCTGTCAGGGATTCTGTATGAGGTTCCTACAATGTGTAGGGGGTGGTAGGACTGGAGGGTCTCCAAGGTTCCTTCCAGTTCTGACTGGAACTCTGCCCTCATGGTTTCCTCTGCAGGCCCTCTCCAAATTACCAACTAGATTAATTTCCCATGTCAACCAGTAGCCCTACTAACTGAGCAAAGAGGCATTCTTTAAAGTGGTAACTCTCTTATTTGAAGCAGGAGGAGAGCAAATGTCCCTATCCAAGCCCAGCACAGCAACCCTCCAGTAGTTGTTGCTTGTGTCGGTCTACCTTATCTTTTGAGATAAGTGTCTATCTACTTTTTTCTTTTGAGATTGTGAGCCCTTTTGGGGACAGGGAACCAGCTTGTTTGTTTTTCTGTGTGAATCACTTTGAAAATTTCACAAAGTGGTATATAAATATTCATAGCAGTAGCAGTAGTAGTAGTAGTAATAGTAATAATAGAGCTTCAAAAATCTGTCCCCCTTTCCCAGCGCCTGCACTCTGTTGCTTGACAAGCCTTCATCTGAGCTCAGAGCAGCCCCCGCTATGAGGGCGCAGCTCCTGCTTTACCTTTCTGATGCTGTGATGGATGTCAGCCATCTATTTTAGCAATTCTCCAAGTTAAAATGGAAAGCAAGCAGAGCATATAATGGGGCAGAACAAACGCAGAGAACCATAATGAAACATCGGGTGGGGGAGGATTTGCTCATTCCTGGAGATAGTGAAAAAGCCCCTCTTCTTCCTTCTACTGGTTGTATGTAGCATATTTACATACTTTGTTGCTAATTACATCCAGTTGCACAGGAAATAAAACTGAGGCTAAATTTAAGATGTCCAAATGGGATAAAATGTTAATGGAAATATAAAGAACAAGGCATGTGAAGTTCTGCTTGTTTTTCCTAGGGTCTGCAGGAGTGCTCTGATTTATTAGTGGCAAGAGTCAACTTCTGTGGATGTTTTCTATCTCACAGAAGTAGGTAATGGAATGGCCATCCCCATGGTCAATGCAGAATTGTTCCCCATAATTCATACTCCACTCTTTTGTACAGTCCAAAATAAAACAAGAAATAGTGCCCTGGTTGATGCAGAAGAGGCTTTTCATACCCTTTGTACATCTTATGTGCTTAAATATTTAAACATAGTAAAGCTGGGATGTTACTGTTTGAGAATATTAAAAAGTGATCATCTGGCAATTACAGTAATTTATCATTGCCCTGTTAGCTATCAGTGCCTTTTTTGTCTCTGTTGCATGTAAAAAGTGCCTATGTGAAAAGTGCCTATGTTGATAAAATTGTGATTTTTATCTTTGATTGATTCATACACAAAAGAAAAAATAAATAAAGCAGTTCCTGGAAACACACAGGGGGAAATAAATAACTAAATAAATAACAAAACTGATGACAAGTAAGGGTTGACTGAGCAGAGAGACAACAAAATCAGTTCCTACCACATCACCATCTTAGCTCCTCTGCCTGGCACTTCTGTATGTAATCAAGCCCTTATCAGGCCTTAATAAGGGCCCACTATGAACTCTAAGAGAGGTCTACCACACCTGGGAATTTCATCCCATTCAGACTTACAACAATAGTTTTATAGACATTTTGGTGGTTTCTCATTTTTTCCTATGGGCCATTATATCCTATTGGCCAGTGCATCAACCTGATACTGATACATCAAACAATTCAATCCAGATTGGTACAATTATCAGTTCCATTATTTGATAATCACTGGCACTGTTTCAGAATTAGATCTGATCCAATAATTTCTTCTGTTCACAGCCCTAGTCATCACATTGTTATGGTTTAAGCTACAATCAGTGTTTCATAGGAACACAAAAGAAAATAAGGAGCAGATCAAGCATCCATCTAATCCAATATTCTGTTTCCAGCAGTGGACAGATAGAGTATGAAGGCAACAGCCCTCTTCCAGTGTTTGCCATCCCTCTCCTCACAGCAACTGATATTCAGAGGCCTACTGCCTTTGAACCAGGAAGTTCTGGTGAGCTAGCATGGCTAGACCTGTTTTCCACATAATTGTCTTAAGTAATTATCCTGAATATTTTGGTGGCAAATTTGACCACTTCACTGCTTATCCTGACTCTGCAGTCTATCAAAACCTTAAATAGCACTGTGTCATGCCCTTACCCACGGACAATGAAGAGGAGGGGGAAGTCAGCAACCCTCCAGCAGAGGAATAGGCACCCGAAGCGGAGAGCTCAGTAGTCGGGTTGCAGGAATCAGCTAAGACAGGCCAAGATGAAGCTGCAGCTCCAGAGGAGCCATCGGAAGCTGAAGAGATGGGGGGTGAGCAGTTGGGTCCTGAGCTGGAAGAAGGACAACCTTTTACACCTCAAGAATGAAGGAGGCAAAGTCAGTGTCTTTTTAAGATGAGATAAATGCTGAAATCTCCAACAGCTGGCTGAAGGAGGAGAGTCATTAACCAAGCACTATAAATTAGCCAGCAGATAACACCCAAGCTGCTGAAAAGCAATGCATTGCTTGGGCTTGTTGTAGACCAGCTTTTGGCTGCTTGGATTTTCCAGCTCCTTGTCTGGACCCTTGAGACCCTGCCTCCTGCTCCTTTAGGTCTGGTTCCTGAGCCAGACTTCAGGTTGCTTCACCTCACCTTGAGACCTCCTTTGGTGACATTGTGGTCCTTGGGCTCAGGACTCTTGGAATCTTGTGAGCAACCTAGGTGTGGGGGAGACTGGTCAAACTTGATACTTGCTAGTGATTTGTTTCTCTTGTGCTTTGTTGCAGATGTAGGAGGATCCCAGAGCTACCGGCTTCATTGATGGTGACCTTGGACCAAGCCTCGGACGGACAAGCTCGTGACACACTGGTCCCATTACAGATGTCAAGGTCTCATGAATTAATAGATAACTTCTTAAAATGGAATTATGCATTGGCTTGTGGCAAGGGTACTGACAACAATGTGGCAAAAGTGCTGACAATAATATCCTTGCATTACCATTCTCTGACTCAGCCGTTTTGCAGTACAATTATAACACTAATAATGCTATATTTTATTTTTATGGAGACCATTTGCTTTAATGGTACCCATTCTGCTTAATGTTGTGCATACTTTTCAAACATCAGGACTAAATCCACACACAACCATAAAGTTCATTACAGAAAACAAGAGAGCACGATAAACTTCATAATATTAATACAAAGTTACCACTATCGGGTTTCACAGAAAGACTTTACTGAACTAAGATTTTAGTTCATAAAATAGACACAATATAAGCAGAGAGGTGGACAAGAGTCTAATTTATAAACAGAGAGCAAAGAGGTGGACTTGTGGAAGTGTTTGGAGATGGAAGGAAACAAAAATAATTTTGAACTAAGAGAAAGATGGAAAGTATCTGTTCTTCTACATTCACCCCTGTTCAGGAGACTTAAGGTTGACTATCTGTATTTAATATCTAGCCCCTCACTGCTGATATTTAATAAAAGATAAAACATAAACTAAGCATCAATAATCTATAATCCAATACAGGATGAAGCCATGCATGCATTATCAAGACCTAGTAAGATGTGAAATCTGGGCTGTAAGAAGGTGAAATCAATGTTATGATAAGCAGAAGCACCATGGCTTGGCAAGGGAAATCGTCCCAGCCCTTTATATGACCAGCATGAACTTTGTGTTCCTGGCAAAGGAATCCTGGGCTGAACTGAGTGTTCTATTATGAACTGGCTTGAGACTTTTGTAATAGATGATATACAAATTTATTAAATAAATACATTAAATATTAATGTTGCAGCTATCTTGCTACACAACAGAGGTGGTTCAGAGATAGTTTGGTAATGTCCAGAATTAAGTGTCATGGTAGAACCTGTTGAACCCATATCCATTACGGCTTTAGCACTAATTTAGTTTCTGGGTGGCATAGCTTGCTTTAACCATTCTAACTGACCACTTATGGCAATTGTGATTGGGCCTTCCTGGTCAGGGCTTTATCCTAGAATCACAAGCTATGATTCTTGGTGAGATATGAAGCCCTATCCTGCTTACCACATCCAGCCCATGTGGCCTGCCTCTCTGACATACAACACTAAAAGAATGGATTCTCCCTTGGATCCAGAGTGACAACAACAACAGGTGAACTAGTATTCCTATAGCTGTAGCTGACAAAGAATAATGATAATTGGTCTGTTTCTTAGTGGAGAGAGAAACTGCAAAAGATCTATTGGAGATTTCCACCTCCCTATCCAAGAAGTAGCAGGCTCTGATTCTGTGTTCTGGAACCATGTGTCTATGACCTTTCTGGCTGGTTTGTTGCTCAGCTTCAGTGCACTGCATTCATTGTAGGATGATGATAATCATATTACCTATTCTAGGAACTTATGTTGGCCTTGCCAGAATACTGCCAGAAGATGTCACAGTGACCACTGGCAAAGCTCAGTACTCTTCAACTGACCAGAAGTTAATATGGACCCATGAAGGTGCTGTCTGACATTACAGGTAAATAATAGGCAGTATTTCCACAGTTGTATTCAACAGAGATGTTTAAGTCTACTTGGGATGTTAGAGGCTCTATGACAATCAAGGAGCTGTCTCAGATGATAAATGATCATAAACATAAGGCAGAATATACTGTGGATTTTATGTTTTGGACCAATTTGACAAAAGATGTTCTCGTTATTAGAGGGATCACTATCCTCTTATTTGCTCATTGGTCTCCACTGGCTTACAAATTAGATTGGAGGCATTTACTTATTACCTACATTGACACTTACTGTATTAATGGCCAGAGTAAATGGAGAAATGCCAGCTTGATCTTGTCCATTGACACTTAGGCATCCTTGGCAATCAAAGAGGCATCTAAAGCAGTGATGGGTTTGATTATCTCTGAAAAAGTATTGCTGGTCATGATAAATTATCATAACTAAAAGGAAATGTTTTGATTGGGGTAGAGAGCCAGTTTTGTGTTGGCGAGCATGAATTGTCCCCTTTGCTAAGCAGGGTCCACCTTGTTTGCATTTGGAGGTCAGACTACATGTGAGCACTATAAGATATTCCCCTTAAGGGATGGGACCAAAGCTCAGTGAAAGAACATCTGCACTAACCCTAACCCCTGGCATCTCCAGGTAGGGCAGAGAGAGACTCTTACCTGAAACCTTGGAGAACCACTGCTAGTCAGTATAGACAATACAAAGTTAGATGGCTCAGTGGTCACGCGGTATAAGATAGCTTCCTATGTGGCTATGATTTCTTATTATTGCTGTTGGAAAGCCCTTTACAATCAGGAGTTTGTTTCTGTGCACTACAGGTGGACCTTGCTATACACGATACCACTGTTCACAATTCTGTGTATCCCCGGATGTCTAATTGGCATACGGCCTCATTTTCTGTGGAAAGAAAAGTGTTATAAAAGGGTTCTGTGGATACAAGGGTCTCAGATATAAAAGGGTTCCATGGAATGGAATCCCCATGGATAACGGGGTCACTTGTGTTTGTTTGTTTGTTTGTTTGTTCGATTTCTATACTGCCTTTCCAAAAATGGCTCAGGGCAGTTTTCACAGAGAAATAATAAATAAATAAGGGGGATCCCTGTCCCCAAAGGGCTCACAATCTAAAAAGAAACATAAGATAGACATCAGAAACAGTCACTAGAGGTACTGTGCTGGGCGTGGATAGGTTCAGTAGCTTACCTACTACAGTTACCTACCTGAGGCGTATCTAGGGAAAATAGCACCTAGGGCAAGCATTGAAATTGTGCCCCCTGTCCAGACATCTGACACCCATCTTTCACATAACTTTACCATAATATCAGTGGGAAAATACATGTCTGAAGGTCACATACAAGTCACATATCTGAATATGTGTACAGTGACTTATATTAATTTTAAAAAAATTACCTGTAGCCCCTTTGGGGGGCTTCCTAAAGGCTGGGGGGGGGGGTCTGCAAAGTTCCCCCCTCCCCCCTGCTGGCTTCTAGGGCCTCACAGGGACCATTTAAGCATGTGCGGTGGCCATTTAAAATTTTTTTTTTTAAAAAAAATGGTAGCTGAAACAAAATGGCCACCACGCATGCTCAAATGGCCTCTGTGAGGCCTGGTATGGCCTAGGGCCTCACAGAGGCCATTTGAGCATGCACGGTGGCCATTTTGTTTTTGGCAGCCTTTTTTTAACAAAAAATAATTTTAAGAAATGGCACCCCCCTTCAAGTGGTGCCCGGGGCACGTGCCCTGCCTGCCCCACCCTAGATACGCCCCTGCCTGTGGTAGGTAAGCTAGGTATAATGGAGCATAATTAAGAAATAGGATCTTGGGAACATGAGTGGTAAAATTTATTCCACTATTCTATGTAAGTAGGGAATTCAAGTTACTTAATAATATGCAAGGAAATGTTTTTCAAGCTCAACTATTTCAAAACAGTGTATCTTACATAGCAACATGATGACAAATTAAAATGGCTGTTTATTTAGCAAAAATTATGATGTTTAAAATCCAATACATTTTTGCACTGTGTTCACTTACTGTAATAGCAGTTTTCTACAATGAGATCCAGTTACTCTGCAGACATAATTAAACATTGTGAATTTTAAAATTTAGGTAAATAAATGACATCACCTTTAATTTGACATAGCTAATTGTAGAGCTATCTAAAAATCAGCAAGTGTGGAGAAGGAAAGGAATGTCTAGATCAAACGATTAATTAAAATTTTGTTTTAGGAAGAGTCACCTTTTAACAGACAAAAAGCCATCAATTTCTGAGTAGTATGACATGCTGTTGAGATCACAACTGTACTCTTCATAGGATGTGAAATAAACAGATCATTTTCTAATCAAAGAAGCACAGCTAAATTATCACAGCTTTCAAGATTTGAAATGTAATTTATTCTCTCATATCTGATATAAGCGAACCTATTTGATCTAGTAGAGCTTGCATATAATTAAATCTCTCACTTGAAGGTATCACATTTTCTTTTTCACTTTAGATTTACCCTTCACAAGATTAACAAGGTTGCATGAAATGTTTCAGCAAAGTAGATTGTTCACTTTATTCCGCCACCTCTGGTTTAAAAACTACCACAAAAGCAATATGTCCAAAGTGGTCAGCTAAGGTCAACCACTGCTCTTTAATATCAGTGAAACTTCAGAGGATATGAAACCTCCTTAAGATTACACATGTTCCCTCCAGACAGGTACGTAATTTCTGTTTACAGCACTTATCAACGAACTCATCTCATTGATAAATACACTCGGATATAATAAGTACACAAAAGCAGTAAGATGCCTTATACCAACTCTGACCAACAATCCACCTAGCATAATACCTTATGTGATGATTGGAGGCAGTTCTCTAGAAATTCAGAGTGGTATATAAATAACTCTTCTCCTTCTCCTTCAGACACCCCAGGGCACAAACTTATACTTACCAGCTGGTAAGCTCCAGAGCTAGCCAATCACACTCAAGTTATAATTTTCTCAGCCAACTGCCTTCTTCTCCTTCCGTCTAACCCTTGCTCATGTACGGGACTTAATCTGACCTGGGGCTGCTTGCCAGTGTTCACCTGTGGTTTTGAATTGATCTTACTTTCTATATGGCAGCTGCCTATGTTCCTATGAATTGCATCTAGAGATCTTCTCACCCTGCCCCCCCCCCCCCGGCTTAGAAAGTCTCGTTAGAACATAAGAACAGCTCTCTTGGATCAGGCTCAAGGCCTATCTAGTCCAGCATCCTGTTTCACACAGTGGCCCATCAGATGCCTCCAAGAACCCATGTCCTGGGGGGGGGGGGGTTTGAGGCCTTTCCCTCTCTCCTGCTGTTGCTCCCCTTAAAATGGTATTGAGTGGCATCTTGCCTCTGAGGCTGGAGGCAGCCTATAGCCACCAGACAACTAGCCATTGATAGACCTGCCCTCCATGACTTTGTCTAAGCCCCTTTTAAAGCCATCCAAGCTAATGGCCATCACCAGATCCTGTGACAGAGAATTCCATAGGTTAATTATGTGCTGTGTGAAAAGGTACTTCCTTTTTTCAGTCCTGAATCTCCTGACCATCAGTTTCTTGGGAAACGGACTCACTGGCCATATGTACTCTGCAAACATATGCCACTTTTATACCAGCTTAACTGTCATAGTTTCCCCCAAAATGCTTGAAACTGTAGTCTCAGGAGGTGCTGTTTTCCTTGTTGCACTAGCGTGTGTGTGCTTGCACACACACACGTACCATTTTCTTACAATCAGTAAAGTTAGTCCAAGAAATGTCCAGCTACGATTTAGAGTTGTGAGAGCTCTTGAAAACCATCCATGTGGTCTGGAAGACCAGGAAGTAAATGTATGCAAAGCTCCATCGTACTTGGCCACCACCTAGCTGACATCAACAATTTCAGATCTCAAGTATGGCAGCTTGGCATGGTACCTTGGCATGGTACCAACTGCCCTAGTAAGCTCCCTTTTCCAGGTGTTCACCTGGGCATCAACAGAATCACCGGCAGAAAAACTCTGAAACATCCCAAGGCCGCTTGGAATCCTATAGGATCCAATAGCTGTCTTGGGTGGACCATCGTAATAGGTCCTGCACCCCTGAAGAGGTGTGTTGTGGCCATGAAACCAACTTTAACCAGATGGTGGTCCATCTGTGACAATAGAGACACTCTAGAAGTCTCCACCCATGGAACACCACCCTGAGCAAAAGACCAAATCGAGAATGTTACCAGCAATGTGTGTTGGCCCTGTGACCAACTGGGGTAGGCCCATAGTTGTCATGGCCACTATGAGCTTCTGCTACACCAGATAAGCCAGCCCCAAGGTCAACACTGAAGTCACCCAACACCAAAAGCATGGGCGACTCCGCAACCAGCTCTGTCAACTCAGTTAGGGACTCCATTGGGCAACAGGGTGCTCGGTACACCAATCGAATCCCCAATCTATCCTGAGTCCCCAGGCCAAGATACACACACTCAATATGGTCCTGTTCTCTCACAGGGATTCTGGTAAGGGAGATGTTATTCCAATTAATAGTTTTTTATAGCTCCTTCCCTCGTAAATACGAAGCAATCTTGTGTTTGTTTAACTAAGACTTTATTCCAAGATTGCTAAATATGAAGCAATCTTGTGTTTGTTTAACTAAGATTTTATTAACTAAGACTTTATTATTTTCACTTTCCTTTCTGACTCCACCCCACACACACTCTACAGCAGGTCTGCTCAACTTTGCCCCCTCCCAGCTGCTTTTGGACTACAACTCCCATAATTCCCAGCCACAGTGGCTGAATCATAGCTGGCTGCTCCTCAGACTAACTTGATCATTAGAACATGGTCCAAGAGTCAGGCCCAATAATATGCCAGAGATCACTATGACAAGAAAACTCATGTGCCGACTATTTGCCTGTACTGCATAGGATCAACTGTGAACTCATCCAGTATTGCAGCTCTTCTGTGAAGTAGACATTTGCAGATGACAATGTCCCAATGCACACAAGAAAAAGGGCAGCCTTGCATGACTCTGTTACTCTGATTTTACATGACTCATGTGAGTAGACCACTCAGTGTTGCTAAAGTTGGCCATCAGTGTATTGTTAGAATTGACTCAGTCCCCAGGTTTTCCTAGAGAGACAGAATTCTGTTAAATCAGATTATGATTGGAGGTAGATGCCATGTCATAGATGTCATGTTCACAAGAGGATTCCCTGTACTTTATTCAGCTGCACTGGAAGCCCACAGAGTGTTCCAGCTGCTCAGGTGCTGGTTCAAGCTATCAGTTTTGCCCCTCCCTGCTAACCCCTCACTCACTTCTGCCCTGATGGGAGGCTACAAAGTGCAGGATGGCACTGGTTCTTTGGAATGCCCTCCCTGCAAACTGCCACACTGAATGCCTTTTGGTGTGCTGGGGGGGAAGACTTGTGCTTTAAAGGTATGATGCTGTGTAATGGGTTTTAGTTGTATTGGTTTGTTCTAACATATAATGAATTGTACTGCTGCTGATTTATGCTAAGATTTTGTCTACTGTTTATTGTTTTGATTACTGTATCTTATTGATTATTGTATGCCACTTTGATTCAACAGAGAAAAGGAGGATATACATTTTTTTAAAAAATACAGTAAATATGTTGGAAGTAGCACAGCCTTCTCCCACAGCAGGCACCTGTCATGATCCCAGAACTGGGACCACCCCTATTGGGGGATGAAGCAGACAGTTTGAAGGTTTGGTGAATGAGACAGTGGGAAGACCCTATGATCCAACTATGGGCAATCCCATACCACTGGGACCCCCTCACACACCAGGAAAACCAGTGGGGTTAGCCAGCAGCCCCACCACAACCTGAAGTTATGGTCCTGTCTTCATTCTCTAACTCAGAATGATTCCTTCAAGGACCTGCCAGCCCAAGAAAAAATCCTCCAGTGCTGCTGAAGCCCCCACTTAGTAAATCAGGCAATGTACCTTTTAAACAACAGAGCCTTCCCCAGGAAAGGGGCAGAGCCATTTCACTCCATCTGGGCAGCAGCCATAAAAATTGGCAGTAAGCTCCAAGTAGCCACTGGAGCAACATCCCCCTTGTTGTGTTATACCCAGCTCTCTAGTGTTCCTGCTCGGCATTATCCAAAGACCAGGCTCCTTTCCCCTTGGAGCTCTTTGAAGACCTTCCCAGATATCTGCCTAACAGCTAATACCTGGCCTGCGGGGTGCTTTGTTTTTTCCAGCTAAAGGATGAGGGTGCTGAGGTAGCAGAGGGTGAAGGAGGGAACAGGCAAAGAGGCATGGACAAAACTGATGGCTTGAACCAGTGTTTGATTGGCTGGTATGCTCATCTGTTAGGTCACAGTGAACCAATCCTTTACCTTCCTTTATATACATGTTCCCTCCTAGGAAGTCAGTAAGATCCCTTCCCGGAGTAACAGATAACTAGCCTCGGATCTTCCTCTGGTCCAGCACCTGGAGTCCTCCCCTGAGATTCATTGGCATGTTCCTAGTTCTAGTTCTACCTCCTCTATGTACATTTACACCACAGAATCAAAGCTACATTGCAATATAAACTCCATTGCAAACAATGCAAACCACCAATCCACTGCCCCCTCTCCCCAATTTCTTGGTTGGTGTTGTCATTCTCTCTCCAAGACCCCACTGTCATCTGCAAGTGCCCCTCATCATCTCCCGGTATCAATAATTGTGCTTATGCAAGGCTGTATAGCTGCAGCGCTCATGCAAAGGCAATGGTGCAAGTGATGTGAGGAAAGGGTTAAAATGTCTTTTCCCTGACAAGGGCAGGTGATCAATGCCAAAAAGGCAGGACTGCTCTGAGCACACTGTGGCCAATTGTTGCCTCTTTAATGGCATCCTGATGCCTTGCTCACAGAGCTTGCTGGGATGCAGCCTCGGCAGACCAGGAGGATAGAAGAGTGCCTCTGCCCAGAAGCCAGAGGCTGCCAAACCGTGGTTGATCTGAGGCATAATTCTTGGCTTTGCAGATTAACCATGGCTTTGTCTACCAGAAGTTTCATGCTACATCCAAATGGGGCTTCTACAGTACCATAGGAAAGGTGGACTGTGGGTAAACTGAGCAATGGACAGGATTTTGAGGCCAAGGAATTAAACGAATGGGAATGAAATAGAAATTTGTTTCTATGGCACTCAGAGGGAGAAAAGAGGAGAGCTGGTAAAGGCAGGATGAAATGCTAACCAAAGAAGATTGTTAATGACAGAACTGGGGCACAGAAGGTATTTATTAAAGCTTCAGGAATCCTGTTTCAAAACTCCTCTCCTTCAGCTTTCTATGTTTTCATCTTTACCCTCTTCCAGAAACACAAGCAAGTACATTTTACAAGAGGGTTTAATGGTTTTAAGAAATTATAGTGCTGAACCTTGAGTGTAGCTCATGCTTTGAAGCGTTTCATAGTCTGTGTGTAAATATCTTTTTTTTTAATGCAATGGCAAAGGAATGTCAGCTTAGAGTAGAGATCTGCCTAGACAGATAGCTGTTCGGGAGGTGGGGGAGGGGGCTGGGATGCCATTTTCTTCATTGGATCAAAAAAGTCTATAGCTAAAGCACCAATTTGCTTAAGTGCATCAGACACATACATGGCTTGTTTGCTGAGCTGGGACAGTTAATACATTTGTCTGCTCTCTGTGGATGGAGTTCCACATATTCAGTGAGGCTTTCCACTGTTGCCCCTTTATGACTTCCTTAAATGCTACTCTGGAAGATCCAGCACAGCATTTGATATGGCACAAGAGGCTATAGCTGGGGGAGAAATCGAGCAACACCATTGCATGAGCAGAAGTGCCTTTCACTCACCCAAGGAGCCCTTTGGATCTAAGTGTCTGAAATGAAATGGTCCTAAATGCTGTAATTGCAATGAAGGCATATATTTATATTTATATTTATATGGAGGGATAACCATTGGCCTATATTTTCTGAAACACTACGAGAGTGGAAGAAGCTACACACTGACAGAACAACTGGAGCATGGCAGCATTGAAGCCTTGTTCTGTAGCTTAGCATGGGCAGGGGAAAGCCATTTTCACTGTTCTTGCCTCCCTCTAAAAGACTTTTCCATGCCCAGAAATATGTCCCTGAGGGCCACACATTAGGGGTGTACACAAACTTAATGCCATACATTAGGGGTGTGCATGACCCAAAAATCATGGTTCAGTATGAATTTGGATCAAATTCTAACCGAACTGCCTGTTGCCGAACCGGTTTGATAAAACTGACTGCCCAGTCCAGTCGGTTTGATTGAACCGGTTTGGCAGTTCGAACAGCTATGCTTGCAAAGGGGAATCTGGGAAAGAGGACTCCCCTTTACAAGTAAAGGGATGGGGGAATCCACTAAAGGGCAGCTGGGGAGACAGCAAGAAAAGTAGTTTAGTTCTTACTGGCCTAGCACGGCTGCCAGCACCACTGCTTTCCCCCTTGGTGCAGTCCAAGCATGTAACAATCCCTCTTTAGCAAGCTGCCCACACAGTGGTGGCACAGTTCTGGCCTCTGCGGATCCATCTTGCTAAAGAGGGCTTGCAGCATGCTTGGGCTGTGCTGGGGGGTGGGTGGCGAGCAGTGGTGCCAGCAGCCACTTTGGGCCAGTAAGCACTTTAAACTATTAATTATCTCACCATCCCTGGCCACCTTTTTATGTGGAACTGGTGTGATGGCCCCCGACTGTCTTTTGATGCTGAACACCCCTACCATACATTTCAAACCCCTGCTAACTTGGCAAAGAGGCACCTTTTAACGTGGTGATTCTCTTTTATTTAGCAGGGGGAGAGTAACTGGCCCTATCCACCCCCAGCACAGTACCTCCAGTGACTGTTGCTGGTGTCTATCTGATGTTTCTTTTTAGTTTGTGAGCCCTTTGAGGACAGGGATCCATCTTATTTATTTATTATTTCTCTTTGTAAACTGCCCTGAGCCATTTATGGAAGGGTGGTATAGAAATAAAATAAATAAATAAATAAATAAAATTCAGATGAAGGCAAATGCAATACCGTACAACACAAAATGAAAAACATACCCATAACATTGGGCCAACTACTTAAAGAGGAGTTTTCAAGACTACAGCATGCTGACATCATAGAGCCTGTTGATGTACCAGAAAGGGTCTCTCCCATTGTTCTTAAATGAAAATCAAATGGTGCACTTTGAATGTGCGTAAATTTAAGAGATGTGAGCTCCAACGTAGTAGTGTATTGTCATCCATTACCCAATATCAGTGAAATGCCACTTACTCTGAAAGAGGTGTTTAGAACTTTAGACTTGTCTTTGGCCTATCATCAAATTCCTCTGCTTAAAAATTCTTGCAAATACACAGCCTTCATTAACCCGGAGTGTCTTTTTTTTAGTTCAAAAGACTGTCCTTTGGTTTAGCCTCTGCAGCTTTGGTATTTCAACGAGTGATGCATGCAATATTTTGGGACTATGGCATCACTTACTCACAGGATGACATTTTAATCTATGGCAAACCTTTGCTTCTAGAGTTCGTGCTGCTTCAGAGAAAATGTATCCTGTCATTGAAAAAGAAGCTCTAGCATGTTTCTTAGTTGTGAGGCACTTCAGGACTTACTTATGGGAAAGAAAATTCACCTTACATTCAGACCATAAACCCCTATCTGCTTTATTCACTACTTGGGGATCAAATCGAGCAACCCCAAGAATAGCCAAATGGATCACCAGACTTATGGATTTTGATTTCTAGGTGGAATATCTGTAGGGTATTCAGAATTCAACTGCAGATTGTTTAACTCGACTTCCACTTCCAGGCCAAGAGGAGATCACAGGAGAAGAGGATGAAGGAGTAGTAATTGCGCAAATAGCTTCATCCACTCATGAGTGATCATGTCTTCTGAATGGAAAGTGGCCCTCAGTGCTGATCAAGTGCTTACTGAACTTCAGCATTTCATAACTAATGGATGACCATGGAAAAACAAGGTACCTGAACATCTTCAACCATACATGCATTTAGTGAGTGAGCTGTGCCTTCTCAATGTGTTCGTGTTGCAGAATGATCATTTGGTGGTGCCTACAAGCAAAAGTGATTAAATTGCCCATGCAGGTAAACTGGGCATGAGCCTGACTAAAAGGTAAATCCGAGAAAGTTTCTGGTGGCCAGGAAATCAGGCACTGCATGGCTTATGTTGTATGTAACAAATCACAGAAGACTTTTACCACCCCCTTGACTCCAGTAGACTATTTTCCCAATGGCCCCTAGGGAAAACTTGCTTTGGATATAATGGGGCCATTTGATAAGCAAGTCATAAAACAAAGATTTGTTATCGTGATGGTGGGTTATTATTCCAGGTGGCCAGATATTTTATTTGCTGACGACATTACTACAAACAAGGTGATCCAGTTCATGTCTGCAGTTTTTGCGAGAGAAGGTATTTCTTAAAGAAATAGAGACTGACAATGGGACACAGCTTACCTCATGTGAAATGGAGCAATATTTGCATAACCATGGGATAAAACATAAGACTATTTTCTTGTACCATCCTCAAAGGAATGGCTTGGTGGTAAGAATGATGTGTGAAAGAAAGTTTACAATTGGCTACAATGCAACAACAACCCTGGGAAGAGGTAATCCATGAAACTATATTTGCTTATCAAACTACTCCCCATTCTATTACAGGAAAATCACCTCTTGTACTGCTGATAGGATGCAAAGCTACCACCAAACTTACCCAATGGCAACACCTAATAGGGCTTTCCATGCCATTTCACACTGAGGATACAGAGACCTGGGATTGGGTAAGGGAGAAACAACAAAAATATAAATTGGACATGTGGATCAGAAATGGTGCAAAACAGTGGACCCTTCAAGTGGGGGACTTTGTTCAAGTACGGCTGCCTTATAAAGTGAGAAAGGGAGGTTCCAAATATTCTGGACCAAAACAAATGATCAGCATCTGGAAATTAAATTTTTTATTGATTTTGACAATATTCTTATTAACATGCACAACAAATGAACAAATATGGACTTCCCGCTCACACCTCTTCGTGAATCATCAACTATAAAATCTACCTTTGCTGTAATAATAATTCAAAACATAGATTTACAAATGATCAGCATCTGGGGAGATTCCGTCATATTGGGTGATGGAAAGAAGTGGAACAGTTCAAGACTTTCAAGCATGTGTGTTATGAGGAAAGAGGGGAGGGAGTCGGATCTCAAGAGAGGAACTGAAGAGGAATTTGATCTTGCCTCCAGTTTTGACCTGGAAAATTGGGATGCATGGTAGCCCTAGGCACAGGCAGCTTTCCTTTGGAGAAGAAAGCACTAGAGATCTTGAAATATTGTGCTTTGTTTATTTGCAAATAGACAGGTTGATTTTTGTAGAACAATTGGAAAGACCCTTTCAGATGCATCAACAATGATGATGAATTTGACGATGATGAATACGACTAGTATTTATATATCACTTTTCAACCAAAGTTCCCAAAGCAGTTTACATACAGAAATGAATTAATTAAATGGCTGCCTGTCCCCAAAGGGCTCACAATCTAAGCATAAGAAAGACACCAACAATAGCCACTGGAGGGATGCTGTGCTGGGGTTAGATAGGGCCAGTTGCTCTCCCTCTGCTAAATAAAGAGAATCGCCTCTTTTAAAAGGTGCCTCTTTGCTCAGTTAGCATGGGTTCTATGATGTCATCAACAGGTTCTATGATGTCAGCATTCTGTAGCCTTGAAAGCTCCTTGTTAAGTGGTTGGCCCTATGCTATGGGTATGTTCCCCACTTTGTGTTGTACAGGTAGTGGGTTTGCTGTCATCTAGATTTTATGTTTGAAATGTATGGTATGGGCATTCGGCATCAAAAGGAGGCCAGGGGGCACTGAACAGGTTTGTCATCGAAAGGCAGACGGTGGAGTGAGTGGCAGCAGCGAGATAAAAATAGTTTAAAGTGCTTACCAGCCCAGCGTTTGTGTTTTTATGTTCTTCTATATTTGATTTGTTTTGTTTATATAAGCCACCTTGAACTTTCTTTGAATGGAAAAGCGAGCTAAAAATCTCTTGAATAAATAAATAAAAGCTACCCTTCCTGCATTCAACACAGACGTATCGATTCACTCTTGCTTTCTCATCTGGACAGGAGATGAGAGCAGTAGGGAAATTCCTTCTTAAATCATGTTAGAATAACAAGGCAAAGCCATTTAGATTAAAATTTGAATAGTAGATTTAGGGTATTTCTATACTAAAGAAAGCAGTGAAAGATCCAAGATGTGCTAGATGTAATCATAAGCCAGCCAGTATTCTGGGCAAAATGATTTAACAGGTCTGGGAATGGAAGTCCCAGTGTTTCTTTTCTTGTGTACGTGCAAATGAAATGAAGGATAATCCCTCCAATACTGAATTTTGTAAAAGCTGCTTGACTGTATCATTCAGCAAAACCCAGTACAGCTGTACATAGAAGACTAAAATATTGGCTGCCGTTGCTATTGGATTCCTGGCACCTGAAATTAATTAGGGTTATGCCTTGGCTTTTCCATTAATAGCTCAAAATTCCTGGCAAATGTTACTCACTGCAGCATGTGGGGGCGGAGGGGAGAGAGAGAGAGAGAGAGAGAGAGAGAGACTGAGATCCCAGTAGGGATGGTGGCCATTATTTTGAGAGGTGCTGCAATGTTAAGCGAAATGCATTGGGGAGTTGCTAACTAAATACATGCAGAACAGAATTGCTTCTTTGCTGCAAGTATGGCCACAGAATAAGCCTTCAAATGGGCTTTATGTCGTGTCTTATCAGATTCAAGTCGAGTCTTCCTCCACTTATGCTCTAGCCTTCTCCCTTGCCACTTCAGCTCCTGTAGCTGTTCAGTGTACCATGGAGATAATTTTGAAGCAGAACGGAGGAGACACTTTGGGTGATAGTGTCCACTGCCCTAGTAAGCTCCCTTTTCCAGGTGTTCACCTGGGCATCAACAGAATCACCGGCAGAAAAACTCTGAAACATCCCAAGGCTGCTTGGAATCCTATAGGATCCAATAGCTGTCTTGGGTGGACCATCGTAATAGGTCCTGCACCCCTGAAGAGGTGTGTTGTGGCCACGAAACCAACTTTAACCAGATGGTGGTCCATCTGTGACAATAGGAGACACTCTAGAAGTCTCCACCCATGGAACACCACCCTGAGCAAAAGACCAAATCGAGAATGTTACCAGCAATGTGTGTTGGCCCTGTGACCAACTGGGGTAGGCCCATAGTTGTCATGGCCACTATGAGCTTCTGCTACACCAGATAAGCCAGCCCCAAGGTCAACACTGAAGTCACCCAACACCAAAAGCATGGGCGACTCCGCAACCAGCTCTGTCAACTCAGTTAGGGACTCCATTGGGCAACAGGGTGCTCGGTACACCAATCGAATCCCCAATCTATCCTGAGTACCCAGGCCAAGATACACACACTCAATATGGTCCTGTTCTCTCACAGGGGTTCTGGTAAGGGAGATGTTATTCCAATTAATAGCTTTTTATAGCTCCTTCCCTCGTAAATACGAAGCAATCTTGTGTTTGTTTAACTAAGACTTTATTCCAAGATTGCTAAATATGAAGCAATCTTGTGTTTGTTTAACTAAGATTTTATTAACTAAGACTTTATTATTTTCACTTTCCTTTCTGACTCCACCCCACACACACTCTACAGCAGGTCTGCTCAACTTTGCCCCCTCCCAGCTGCTTTTGGACTACAACTCCCATAATTCCCAGCCACAGTGGCCAATAGCCAGGGATTATGGAGCTGTAGGCATCTGCAGGAGAGCTGAAGTTGAGCAGCCCTGCCCTGCTGGGACCAACTTCTAATCAACAAAACATAAAGAGCTACTAGAGAGAATAGAGCACATCCTGCCCCTTTATAGCAAAGAAAACTGAATTGATTAAAATTTGGTGACAAAGTCTTGAAGTCTTTTAGGTGGTCTCCTGTCACACACACACGTCTCCTAATTCTTGGGGTCTCTGGCACAGGAGCTGTTAGAGATCTGTTTTCTGGTACAGAAGAGTGTCCATCCATTTCATCAGCCCCTTTGAGCCAGGAGCCAGGTCTGCCAAACTAAGTTTTACTTATTTGCAACATTGCCCCAGTACAGTGTGTGTGTGTGTGTGTGTGTGTGTGTGTGTGTGTGTGTGTGTGTGTGTGTGTATTTGGAAAGTAAAACAGATTCAGCTTGATGCTCTGCCCCTGTAAGGCTGTACCTCATCTCAGCCAATATTTCTACCATGCTCCTTCAGCACATTGCTGAATAAACAACAATAAAAAATCAACACAATTTAAACAACAACAAAAATGAAAAGAAAGAACACAAAGGCTAAAACTGAATTAAAAAGGAGATCTGATTAAACAAGATTTAAAACAGCTCACCGAAGAGGTAGGTTTTCAGGCTCTTTTTAAAACTCATCAGGAAGGGAGTCTAGCACATAAAACTAACTGTCTGAAAACTCAAACAGCTACTGCTGAAAATACTTTGCTATGTCAGGAACCAGCCAATGAATGATTTCCAAGGTAATTTAAATGAAAAGTGATGACTGATGTTAATTGCTGCTGCCAGCGAAATTAGGAAATGGGGTTTGCTTTTGGATTCATTATTTCAGCACTACAGACAAATGCAGGGGAAGACATGGAAGGTGTGCAGTTTGATCGTTGTTCCAACAGTATTGAAAGAGAAGAGCAAAAGAAAATATGCCATTAAATGGAGGATTCCACTAAATAACATTAAACAGAGTCATGGCTGAGTTCCACAAACATTAATAGGTATGAGTCTGTGCATGGGAACACAGGAACTAGGGATGTGCACAAGTCGGTTTGGCGCCTCCTTTGGGAAGCGCCGAACCAGCTCAGATGCCCACAGCCGAACCAGTCTGGTGGTGCAGGCAGTGGTCCCCTTAAGGAGCAGGCAAGCAAGTCTTGACCTGTTCCGCTGCCACCCTACCGCTTTTCCGGGCACGGCACTCACTCAAGCAAAGGCTGCAAGCATCTGCAGCACTGTTCCCTACAGGCCAACACCACACATATATAACGAGAGAATTTAATCAATCTCATCATGTCTTCAATAATGAGATGGATTAAAGCAGATGTAGATATGAAAATGCCCTGAAACACAGGAAGCTGCCTTATACCGAGACAGACCATTGGTCCACCTGGCTCATCACCCTCTATACTGACTGGCAGTGGCTCTCCAAGGTTTAAGCAGAAATTTTCCCCAGCCCTACCTGGAGATGCCAGGGATTGAACCTGGAAGCTGCTCTACAACTGAGCTACATCCCAATCTCCAAAAGGCATGATCCTGCCCTTTATGTTCAGGCTGTTCCATACAACGTTCCCCCCTAGCAGTTATGCAGAATCCAGAGTTGGTGTGGTGCTTCTATTTATGCATGGGTGACCTGATGAAGAACAGGGAGTGCCTATGTAACTCCTAATAAATGTCCCACTACATGCCAAGAAAGTTGTTATGATCCTAGTTCCAGGACTCCCCCCTCCCCACAACTTCCTCCTTTACAACCAGGGATGATGTAGACAATTCAGGGGATAAGACAGGGTGGAAAGAACCTATGACTCAGTTCCTGGGTGCCCCTGTGCCACTGGAACCACCTACACCATGAGAACAGAGGGAACCTGAACTAGCACCTCCACCATGATCCAACTCTGCCTTCATCCTCCAACTTGGAGGAGTCCCCTGAGGACCTACCAGGTGCCCCTTAGCATTGCTGGAGCCAGTGCCTATGAAGACAGGCAAGGCCCCTTTAAGAAACAGTTCCTTTGCTAGGGAAGGGGTGAGGCCAAATCATTCTGCCTGGCCATCAGCCTCAAAAACTGGCAGTCTGCTCCCAGAAGCTGCCAGTACAATATTAATGTTAATGCTGCCATACCCAGTTCCTGAAATCTTGCTCAGCGCTAGTCAGGTTCTGACTCCTGACTATCAGAGAAGTCCAAAGTTTGTGATGCTCTTGGATATTTGGGCTGTTCGCTTAGCCCCCGTGCATTAAGGGTCATGCCCGATTTCCTGAATATGCGGAGGAACCCTACACATATACAGCCGTATGCACATAGAATCCTTTTACACTAACATCCAGTATGTGTGGATATCAGAAGGTATCAGTGTCATGACCCCAAACTAGAGATACAGTTAGGGCTCAGATCCTCAGGGGCAAAAGCCAAGCGGGGAGCCTCAGAAATGCAAACCCAGTCCACCAGAGATGGTCCCTCCTGAGCCAAACTCACCTGCATGAATGGACCTTGACAAATCAGGAAATGGAACCTCTCACTCTTCATTGGCCACAGAGGCGTAACTATAGGGGGGGCGGGGGGCACGTGCCCCGGGCGCCATCTTTTCTGGTCACGTGGGGGGCGCCGCCATGACAATTTTTAAATTTTTTTTTTTTAAAAAAATTGTTATTACAAATGTTTCCTGCTCAGTGCAGCAGCACTGCAGCAGTCAAGGGAGCGCGTCGGTGCCCCCTCCCCCACGAGCGGTCCCTTCCGCGCCACCCGTGCCCCCCCCCCATTGCTTTGCTGGTGCCTGGCGGCCAGTCAGTGGCCTGGCTTGGCGGCAGCGGCGGGCGCTTGTGAGGAAAAACCTAAGTATAATGTAATATGTTGGGGGGTGGGGGGCACGGGGGGCGCCATTTCAGTGCTTGCCCCGGGCGCCGTTTTCCCTAGTTACGCCTCTGATTGGCCACAAGCCAATCCAGGGAATGCATAAGCCAAGAGATGGCTGCGAGACAGCAGAGTACCTGGGGGCTGCTCCACTCCCCAACAGAGAACTGGGGCCTGAGGGAGATAAAGTAAAGTTGTGCCCTCGAGTCGGTGTCGACTCCTGGTGACCACAGAGCCATGTGGTTTTCTTTGGTAGAATACAGGAGAGGTTTGTCATTGCCTCCTCTCATGCAATGTGAGATGGTGCCCTTCAGCACCTTCCTATATCGTTGCTGCCTGATATAGGTGTCTCCCATATTCTGGGAAACATACCAGCGGGGATTCAAACCAGCAACCTCTTGCTCGCTAGACAAGTCATTTCCCTGCTGTGCCATTAGGTGACTTTAGTCAAGGCCAAAAAACATAAAAGGGCTCAGTTGGAGCTGGGATTCTGCTGGATTAATTTGCTCCCTTGGAGCTTTCCAAGGTCTTGCAGACTGGCCTTGTCTTGTTCACAGAGCTGGCCTGCCTGCTAAGCCAATTAGGTGGCCGCATAGGGCTGCAGCTTGTGGGGGTGCCATTTGGTTCATCAAGTACTCCCTCCTCTATGCCCCACCACCCCTGTAGGCTGCCACACCCCACTGCGGTGGTAAGCATAGACACTTGGAGGGGGTGGGGGTACAGAGTAGGTACATAGACACTTGGAGGGGGTGGGGGTACATAGGAAGGAGTGGTTGGTGTGGCACCCAACTGTCTCCCCTTCCACTGCTGCCTCCTCCTCTTCTCTGGCCACTGTCTGCTCTTCCTGCTTCTGATGCCCAGCTGAAAGCAGGAAGGGCCTGCAGCCAGAGAAGCCAGGCAGATGGCCCGAGAAGCCTTGTCCTGCCCCCCTGGCATATCTCCTCTTCTCCTCTGGCTCACCTGCTGGCTGGCTGCCCTGGCAGCAGGAGGCAGCAGGTGGAGGAGGAGGAGTAAGAGGCAGCAGTGGCGACAGCAGAAGTAAAAAACACAAGGGGGGGCAGTAGCAGTGGCGGCCAGACTTTGCCTGGGGCACCAATAGTCCTTGGGCTGGCCTTGCTTGTTGCCCCTCCTTCCTGTGGGAGACCAGGACAGGGCAACGCAATAAAGGTCCAAGGTCTCAGCATGTCACGCCCTTGCTCTCAGATAGCAAGGAGGAAGGGGAAGCTGACAGCCCTTCAACCGATGCAGGGGTGCCTGAGGGGCAGAGCCCGGCTGTCGGTCCCCAAGAGGCGGCTGAGGCAGGTCCGGCTGATGTTTCAGAGCAGGCACAGCAGTCTGAAGCAGCAGAGACAGTGATGGATGAACCAGAAGATGAGTTATGCAGGCAACCCCCACTGACTGCACAGCAAAGACGGGTCACGAGACGGCACACACAGCTGGAAACCATCAGGAGAAGTAAGTGCCTCTTGCAGAGGGCTGATAAGCCTTGAATCCCTGCCAGCTGAGAGTGATCAGCTTGGACTATAAAGCACGTCTACAGCTTTCAGTTAGCCACTGGAAGACAACATCTGTCATCCCTCGTGTCAACAGCTTTCAGCCTGAGCCAGAGAGAGAAATATTTCCGAGCCGTGTTTCGTTTCTGCAACCCAGTTTGTTTTGTGAACTATCTTCCTAGACTTCCCTTCCGGGTGGCCAGATTGCTGACACAGCACACCTCAAACAGCACACCAAATACTGCCTCCCTGCCTTTGTGACCTCCTTTTTCTGTTGGTACCAGCTGCAAGGATTGTTGCTCCTTCTCTAGGTGCCTCCTCTTTCACCTCCTCTTCCTTTGTTTGCTGCCACAGCTGCTGATACTTGACTCGGCACACACCCTCCTATCTCTCCCATGTGCCACTGAAGGGAGAAGTAGAAAAATAAATTGTAGACTGCATGTGCACATAGAGTACAGAATTTCCATAGAGTACAGTAGATGCTCTACAGACTGTCTATGGAAAGGGCAGTAGATTTCTGGGTAGAGTAATGGAAGCTCTGTAGAACACCTTCTGTACTCTCCTGCCCTTTCACCATTTCCTCTTCTACTTCCTTCTTTTCTTTACATGTCCAGCAAGGGAGGTAGGAAGGTGCATGATGGTCTAAGAGGAGCAAGAGAAGTAGCAGAGGACAATTTCAGGGCAGCACTTTGCAGAGCAGCAGCATCTGTGCTCAAGTGGTTGGGTGGTGGGCAGCAGAGGGAAGCAGATGATTCAGAGCTCCTAAAAAAATCTGCCACTGGAGGTTACCACCTCACCTATGCTCCAACATTGATGGCATGGCCAGTTTGCACATTCCCATTTTCCCCTCATGTGTTCCTTAAATGTTGGGATCCCTCTGCTCTGTAGTGCACATGCATATAACTGCTTGGACATAAACATTATGGTCCCATGCAGTGCACACCCTGCCATTTACTGGAAACAGCTGATACCAGATCAGAGGTCAAAGATGTTTTTCTAACATAACTTTTACCAAAATGCCCCAGGCATCTTCTTAGTTTCTAAAACAGTGCAGGACAGGCCATTGCAAACAAAAAACAGAGCCTCCAGCATATTTCTGTCTGAGATTCTGTGGCAGTGATGGAACAGAAGAATTTTTTTTCATCCAACATTGCAGCCATTCAATGTCTTCCAGTGTGGCTTTTCTGTGTGGTGCGGGCCCCTTTGAAATCTGGCCCCGGACAAGATGTATTAGAATACTTGGTAGAATGCTGTTACATATTTGCACAGCAATTTAAGGGTAAAGTCACTTGCATTCACCATGAGTTGGACTCTACAGTTGATGTAGTGTCATTGGGAGAGGTGTCCAGAGTACCATCTGGTCCAGTTTTGCTGGAGGAGTTTCAATTATTGGCACCGAGGATGTGGACAAGGTGTTTAGTTAAATTTGGCTGACCATATGCATGCTTGACACTTGCCCTTCATGGCTTATTAAATCGAGTAGGGAGGGAAATTTAAACTGGGTCCAGCAAGTTATAAATGCCTCATTGAGAGAGAGAGTGGTCCCAGCTCCACTGAAGAAAGCTATTTGACCAATCCTAAATAAACCCAGTCTTGACCTAGGGGATGTAAACAACTATAGGCCTGTGGCCAATATTCCCTTCCTGGGCAAGGTGCTTGAGCGTGTAGTGGCTGACCAGCATCAGACACTCTAGGAGGAAACAGATTGTCTAGATCCATTTCAATTATGCTTCAGGCCTGGCTTTGGAACAGAAACTGTTTTGCTCACCCTGTGGGATGACCTGTGCAGAGAGAGAGGGATAGGGGGACTGCAACCCTGTTAATTCTCTTGGATCTCTCAGCTTTCAATACCATTGACCATGGTATCCCTATTGATAGGCTGGCCAAGTTGGGTGTGAGAGGCACTGTTTAGAAGTGATTCCACTCCTTCCTCGAAGCCTGTTTCCAAAAGATGTGGAAACCACCTCTTGGTGGTTATACTTTGGGTTTCACAAGATTCCATTCTTTCCTGTATGCTGTTTAACGTCTAAATGAAACCGCTAGGAGAGGTCGTCGAGAGATTTGGCTTGAGGTGCCATCAGTACATGGATGACACTCAGTTGTATCTCTCTTTTTCATCAGATGCAGGTGAGGCAGTGAGTGTCCTGAATCAGTGCCTGGATGCAGTAATGGACTGGATGAGGGTGAACAAGTTGAGATTCAATCCAGACAAGACAGAAGTACTATTGGTCATTAGTTCCTCTGCCCGAGTGAATGATGTTCAGCCTGTTCTAGATGGGGTTGCATTCCCCCTGAAGCACCAGGTTCGCAGTCTGGGGGTGCTCATCCATCCAGCATGATTGCTAGAGACTCAAGTGGCCTCTGTGTCTCGGAGAGCCTTTTATCAGCTCCAACTAATAGGCCAACTGCAACCTTCTCTGACTGTGGAGATAGCCTGGCCACAGTTACTCATGCTCTGGTAACCTCTTGCTTAGATTACTGCAATGCATTTTACATGAGTCAGACTCTGAAAACAATCTGGAAACTGCAGCTGCACGATTATGAACTGGAACTGGGCATTTTGATCATATTACGCCAGTGCTTCATCAGCTGCACTGGATCCCAGTCCGTTTCCGGGCCCAATTCAAAGTGCTAGTTTTAACCTTTAAAGGTTTTAACCTTTAAAGCCCTAAATGGCTTGGGACTGGGTTACCTGACAGAGCGCTTTGCCCCATATGTCCTGGCACGACCTTAAGATCTTAGGAACATAGGAACATATGAAGCTGCCATATACTAAGTCAGACCATTGGTCTATCTAGCTCAGTATTGTCTACAAAGACTGGCAGCAGCTTCTCCAAGGTTGCAGGCAGGAATCTCTCTCAGCCCTATCTTGGAGAAGCCAGGGAAGGAACTAGAAACCTTCTGCTCTTCCCAGAGCAGATCCGTCCCCTGAAGGGAATATCTTACAGTACTCACATGTGGTCTCCCATTCAAATGCAACCAGGGTGGACCCTGCTTAGCTAAGGGGACAAGTCATGCTTGCTACCACAAGGCCAGCTCTCCTCTGGGCAGGAGAGGCATTATTCAGAGGCCCTGCTTTGCATGCCCCTGCCCAACGAAGTGAGGTGGGTGGCTACTAGGGATAGGGCCTTTTTCGTAGTTGCACACCACTTACGGAACAGCCTCCTCAGTGAGGTTTGCCTAGCTTCATCACTTTGTTTCTTTTAGACACCAGGTAAAGACCTTTTTGTTCACTCAGACCTTTTAAATTTTGATTTTTAAAGTTATAGTGTGTTGATTTGATATCTTAATGCTGTTTTGTTTTGTGAGCTGCCCAGAGTACAATTTGTTATCAGGCAGCCTTATGAGGCAAATAAAGATGATGATGATGATGATGATGATGATGATGATGATGATGATTGATGATATTTACACACAAAGAGGCTTTTCACACGAGCGGGCTTAGCCTGCTCTTCCCACAGATGATCAAAAGGCAGCCCTGGATGGCCGGATTGGCTGCCCACAAGACTGTCGGCTCTGTCACAGAGCCGATGGGGGGTGCGGAGATCAGGGACTGCGTGGCCCTCAGAAGTTCCAGGATGCAGGGCATCCTGGAGAGATCCCCAGGTCTGAGGCACAAGCAAGCTTTTTGGTACAGTTGCTGTGAGCAACACATAGGGACACCTCAACAGCGTAATTTGTGATGATGTCATCCACCCTGATCCAAGATGGCGGATGTGTAAAATTTTGAGGCACAAGTGGGCTAATGTGTGAACCACATAACCAATTTGAACCAAATTTGCTACAGTTGTAGGGACACATAGGGAAGCCCAAATGGCATGGTGTGTGATGATGTCATCCATTCCAGTTCAAGATGGTGGCTGTGTGAACTTTTGAGGTGTACGTGGGCTAATTTGTGGACTGTCTAACTGATTTGAACCAAATTACATACAATTGTAGTGAGTGACACACAGGGACACCTCAGTGGTGTAGTTTGTGATGATGTATTCCACTCTGATTCAAGAAGGCGTAAGCATAAACCTTTGAGGTGAAAGTGAGCTGGAGTTCCTTACAAAAGAATCATGTACTGCTGTCATCATTATGCTGGCATGTTTCATTTATAATTAAAATTACATCAAGGCAGCAAAACACTATTTGGAGATTAATCTCAAGTCCCTTGTTAAAGATTATAAAGTTCTCCTTTTGGCTATTCACCTACAGATCAATGACTTCAGTCTCATTTTAATTGTAATAGGTTGAATGGTGTGTTCTGACTCCTCTTGCCTCAGGTTTCAGTGAATTCATTCTGAAATGCCATCTCTTTATACCTCCGTGTTTCACTTGAACTGTTCTTTATTGCTTAACTCTGTGGTTTAGCCTGGATTTTTGTGCATCAAGTTCCACAGCACTTCCTACACACTTCTTGTAATTTATTAGAAGTGCTGTGCATCAAAATGTTACATATGTATTCTTGCAACTTAAAAAAATGAACTCACATAATGGTACATTATGGTGGCGCAGTGGTAAAACTGCCGCCCTGTAACCAGAAGGTTACAAGTTCGATCCTGACCAGGGGCTCAAGGTTGACTCAGCCTTCCATCCTTCCGAGGTCGGTAAAATGAGTACCCAGAATGTTGGGGGCAATATGCTAAATCATTGTAAACCGCTTAGAGAGCTCCGGCTATAGAGCGGTATATAAATGTAAGTGCTATTGCTATTGCTATTGCTATTGCTATTGCTATTGCTATTGCTACACATCAAGCAAAAGTACACATATATTTCTTGCATAAATCCAGCAAAAGTACACATTGAGAACCCCTGCATGTACATCTGCTACTACTACTACTACTACTACTACTACTACTATGATGAATATTTATATACTGCTCTTCAACAAAATTCTCAAAGCAGTTTACATTGAAAAAGAAATAATAAATAAATAAGAGGTCCCCTGTGCCCAACGGGCACACAATCTAAAAAGAAACATGATAGACACCAGCAACAGCCACTGGAGGGATGCTGTGCTAGGGCTGGGTAGGGCCAGTTGTTCTCCCCCTGCTAAGTGTAAGAGAATCACCACTTTTAAAGGTGCCTCTTTGCTCATTTAGCAGGGGTACAGTTCCCACACAGTTGGGAATTTGTCTGTACAAGCATTCCTGATCAGGTGCTCTCCAGCCAATCTGGTTTATCATAAGGAGATGGGCAGTCATAATTAATCTATGGAATTATCTGCCATGGATTGTGGTGATGGCCACTAGCTTGGATGGCTTTAAAAAGAACTTAGACAAATTCACAGAGGACAGGTCTATCAGTGGATACTACCCTGGTGGCTATAGGCCACCTCCAGCCTCAGCAGCACAATGCCTCTCAATACCAGTTGCAGGCAAGCAACAGCAGTAGAGAGGGCATGCCCTCACCTCATCTGTGAGGCATCTGGTGGGCCACTGTGTGAAACAGGATGCTGGACTGGATAGGCCTTGGGCCTGATCCAGCAGGGTTGTTCTTATGTTCTTATGTGTGGGTCAGAGGCTCGCTGGGGTTTTTTACCTGGATCTTGCAGGGCCTCATCTGGTATTGTAACACCACACTGGCTCTATTCTATGAGCACTACACAGAGATCAGGCTGGGGTCAGCAGGTATCATCTTGATTTTGAACCCCTTCTCATGTACACATCTACCCAACTGAATGATTGGTACAGACTGTAGGGCAGTTCACACTACCAACATTAGAGTAAGAGAAGCCTTCCCCCCTAATTTGAGAGCTGGGCATGCTCCCGATTTTTGATCATGCGTTAGATAAAAACAAAGGTGGAAGTGGAGTGCTTGATTGTCAGTCAAGCCCAGCTGGGTAAGATTAATAGAAATACAAATATGACAAATATTTATATGCCAATTTTCAACAAAAGTTTCCAAAGAGGTTTAGATAGATAGATAGATAGATAGATAGATAGATAGATAGATAGATAGATTAGATTAGATTAGATTTAAATAGGGTGAGCAAGCCCCACCCAGATTAAATCACCAGATTTGTCCACAATTAAGCTGCTCTTGTCATAAGATGGGCATATGGGAACATGCACAACTCCCCAATTGGGGTAAGAGGTTTCTCCTCCCCGAACGTCGATCGTGTGCCCTTGTGTGAAATTTGCAAAGTGGTCCGTAGCGGTGGCCCTTGCCTCCTCCTTCTTTACTCTTTGATTCAGAGTCCTGATTTGATTCAGAGTTCCTCTTTGATTCAGAGTCACAATCCTGCAAAGGAACTGCTAAGAGAGGGCGGGAAACACTTCAGGGACTTCCATTGAGGTTAGAGGTGAGGACCAGACACTTGTTTCCTGCCTGAGCCCTCTTTCGCTGACAGGCACACTCCATTCCTATCATAGACTTTTAACAAACATGTTTTCCCCCAGCCCCAAGTTTTTTCAAACATCAAAACATAACACTCCGGCTCCGGTCTGTCACTTTTGTGATGTAGATTTCAGTCATACTCCCAGATACCAAAGCAATTCTCCTCGGAATGATTTGCCTCAACCCTCTTCCTTTCAAAGAGCACCTCCCCCTGCTTACAGTCTGACTGTAACAAGCTCTAAGGCTTGCTTATATGGATTTCATCCCGATTGCAACAAAAGAGCCCCCTTTTCCCCTACTCATCCCTGCTGAATGCAAAACTGATATTTTAATAAAACATGGCATTTCAATGAATGCTGCAGTACATTTTATGTAGTTTTTGCCAGAATTTTTTTAATGATCCTTTGCTGACAGGTGCATAGAGGGATTCTTAGATTGGCTTGCCTGCTTTATCCTTCATCCGTGTCTTGGATGGAAAGCTTTCAGAACTATTTGTTTGAAAGGAACTTCTCATGAGATAGGATCTAATCTAAAATGCTCCTCACCCTTTCCAAACATGCTTACTGACAAACATTTCTGACACTGGACTGGACAGATTCTGATTGGCATGAAGATTGCCACTTATACCATCCACTCTTTATACCAGGCATACTGGCTGACATCCAGACTAGCACTGCACTAGTGCAAGGATGTTGAACTAGCTAGTTCCACTAAGTTGGGAGCTTGTGTTCCAAATTAGTGTTGCTCTAATGCACAACTTTGGCCCTCCAGCTGTTTTTAGGTGACAGTTCCCATAATCCCCAGGCACAGTGGCCAATACCCAGGGATTATGGGAGTTGTAGGCCAACATCTACAGGAAGGCTAGAATTCTGCAGCCCCGCACTAGTGTAACAGGATACACTTGCACAACCTCTGCCATGTATCCTGCTATGACACTTCTGTATGCTTCAGGGAATGGTGCAAAGCTATCCACGACATTTTCATGAGTGGATCAAGAGCATAAGAGATGGAGCAACTCTGAGCATCTGCTCAGCTACGTGACCTTCTTGCATGGATGTATCCGTGTACTTTGCACCACTGTGGTATTAGTCTGGACGTAGGCCAACTAATTTGCTCCAGTGATGACTCTAAGGCAGAAGGGGTATACTTAGGCTATTACATGAGTAAACGGGGTGACCTGAGAGCAACTAGTAAGGGAGACCAAAGGGTGGCAAAAAACGTTATTGGGGAACAAGGATTTTGCTATACATTAAATACTCGAGGTAGGTAAGCTTAGTTTATTTACCTTATTAATGATGCTTGACATCTTCAAATGTATTAAGAAAAATGGGCCAGATTCCTCTTAGAAAATATTGTCCTTTTTAATTAGGTCAAAACTTCCAGTCTGCTTCCCATGCAAATTTTTTTCTTCCTGTCCAAGGCCACGTGGCAGGAAAGATTGGAGTGGGGCACTAACCCAGTAAAAGACCAGCTAAAATCTGCAGGGGAGCTGACCAAGCACACACCCACCCCGCACACATGGTCTCACCCAACCCAGTTCCTGACCATGAATGAAGGTAAGGGGTTGAGTTGGCTCCATGGGAGACTAGAAGGTTATCCTGCCCAGCTGACTGTTCTGACTTCTGCTGCTTGTTCTGGGGTAGAGGAATGAGTAAATGAGACTTCTTTACTTGTTGAAAGCCTTTTGAAATGCTTGATTCACTGCACGCTAAAAGACCACACTATACTATGTCCGTATTGTCTGACACTTTGCTGTAAAGTTCCAGGATGGGAGCAAAAGGGGGATTGGGAAGTATTTTGTGGAGAGCACCTGCTAGCCCTTGGAGTAATCCCTGAACAAAACATATAGAGAGACATACAAGTTACATATGTAACTTATATAAGAGTTACATATAAGAGCTGTATTAGGGCTTAGTCTGTGGCAGGGATCTCTAGGGGGAGCAACACTGGATCCTGATATCATCTGCTTGGACTCAGTACTGAAACAAATGAAATTGTTTATTTAATTCTAATATTTAGAATCTGATTTTCTATAGACACTCAAGGCAGATATTCTGTCTTTCTATAAACACTCAGGGAGATCTTTAAATTATAATTTAATTTATAATGTTAAATTAGAATTAGTAACAAAACTATAAAAATACAAAAAAAAATCAAAAATCTATCAAAATTAATAAAATATCAAAATATTTGGGGGGGGTGCGGAATCTCTAAATTACAGAACAATGACTATGCACACTTAAAACATAGCTGCAGTCTCAGTTTTTCATTTTAAAACTTAAAAAGCAATCAAGCTGAAATAAAAGGGTGTTTGCAGTCTGCCAAAAGATTAGCAGCAAAAAAGCCAGTAGACCTTCCTTGGAAGGGCATCCCACATTCCAGGCAGCACTATGGACAAGGCCTTGTTTTCATCCCACCCACCCTCTGTACATCTGACCACAGGGGAATTCAAAGCAGGAAGCAAGAAAGCGGGGTTACAAAAGTTGCAAAAATAACCACAGAAGCAACTTAAAACAAAAACCTGCAACAATTGGAGACCTAGAGTAGCAGTGACTCTCAAAGTTATAATAAAGATAGTGCTGCTGAGCATATGCAGAGTACATCTTTCTTACGAGTGAATACCCACCAGCAGGCCCCACTTAGAATGAGATTCAAGGCTGGCTGGAATCTCAGAGAGCCTCTTTTTCCCCTCTTTAATTAAATACTGAGCAGTATCATGTGCTACAATCTTTCATTCCTTGCCAATGCAATTAAAAGATGCACACAAGAAAGAGATAAAACATAGTAAATATTAACCCATGTGTGCACACACCTACACAACACCCAGCTTAATTCCCAAAGCAAACTCAAAGAATAAGGTCTTATGGCCCTTCAGAAATATTCTCATGCTGACTGCCTTCATTGTGCTGTAATTTTATTTAAAGACAGATTATCCTCTGGAATCCTGTATTTCTGGCATAAAATTTATCCTGGTGATTGCTCACGTTAAAACAGTCCATAGAGAGGCAAAAGGAACTTGAAAGCAATGTATTAACCTGAATACATGTATAATGGCAAAAAAAAAATGTTCAGTGCATTGGTTGACTGGTTCTTACACTATTGTTGGAGGAATATGGATGGTAGGAATTTATCTAGGGGAATAGAAAGAGAATATTAGTAGGGTTCAGCAAATCCAGTTTTCTGAAAATACGTGAGAAATCTATATAGGAACTGAGTTTGCCTGAATTGGTATTGCATTTCTCTTCCTTCCAGAAGCAGCATAGAATTGTAACAGCAGGTTTCAAAATAGTAATACAAAACATATAATAAGAAGCATTTTATTTCATTGAACATCATAAAAACATTGACACAAAAATGGAGAATAGCTGCTTTCTAGTAGCAGTAGAATATAAGCTGTAGGCATCGATAACATCGATAGTCAAGGCATTGCTGTTTGATCTGCATTGACAGCAAGTTAAGTGCTAAATTTTGTCAGAACAGAAACACAACACCAGCTTGACTGAAACCGGGAGCAATCAGTATTTCTGGAAGCAGAGTTATCTTCTAAAAAGGGCAAAAACTGCCCCAAATGTGTTATGAAGTGTAGCTTTTTTCTTTTTTTTTTAATAAAGGAAATCTACACAGGAATGTTAGATTTCTGAAATATTTTCACAACCTGCTTTCTCCTGGCTAGCATAGATATCCCTAAAACAAGATAGAACATGCTGCTACGTGACTCAAAAAATGCTTACACTTGAAAGAGTGCTCCCAGTCTCCAAGATTAGCTCATCTAAATGTGCTCATTCTCATTACAAAGGGTCGTGCCAGATGTAAGTAAAGTGTGAGCTTTTTAAACCTTCTGCACATGTTTGAAGTGGTGTTTTACTTTTTCTTAGTGAGCTGGAGCTTTCCCAGATGGGTGGCTTTACTGCAGCAGGAAGTGCCTAAAATTATGACATTTTGAGCACTGCAACAAAGTGCTACTTTTTAAGGATGCATATAATATATGTGCAGTAACTGCAAATCGTCAGGACCAAAGCTGAATAATGGCATTGGCTGTATCAATGGCATCTTCTTTTGCTGTCATGATGTTGCTGTAAATGGTTCCCCCGTATGAACTCCCCCCGCCCTCCAGCTTAAGTGTGGCAAAACTGCATTCTTTTGCCATTTGGAAAAGCTCCTGTAGGCTCTCGTTCTCCCTTGCAGTACAATTTGACTCTGTGACCACACACAAAAGCATGGAGCTTCCTACCCCACCACTCCCAGGACCTTATAAAAGAGTCCTTTCTCTCCTTCAAAGCGCAAGGGGGAGAAAGGAAACACCCAACTGGCAAACAATATACTCACCAGCTGGGAAGAAAGTGGCAGAGGGTGCAGCCATGCTCTGATGCCAGCCACACCCTCTGTGTCAGCTGACTTCTGACACTAGTGCAAGGGGCATGGCCAGCATGGAATTGGTTTGGCCCTCAAACATATTAAAATAAAATCTCAGATAAAACATTCTCAACCAACGGTTAAATATTTCACGGTGCACACATTTACTGAATGCCCAGAATTTGAAATCCATCATTCTCCCACAGCTACAAAGTCACCTATTTTGTAGACAAGATGAGGTGTTATAGGCCTGTCCCCTCTCCTCACAGTGTGGTGTCTAGTATTTTATCTATTTATTTACTTAACGTATTTTTATACCGCCCAAAACTCACGTCTCTGGGCGGTTTACAACAAAATAAAAACAGAAAGTAAAACATTAGTTAAAAACACAAATAGAAAATTAAAACACAGCAAGAGCAAGTTTTCCATAAAACTTTTTCCCCCAGTCAGATAACAATTACAGATCTTAAAATAGCAGATCAATAGATCGTAGGGGATTTTCCACCTTTTGCTTTTCTGGTACTGGAGAGATTGATTCTTTATAGAGAAGCTGCTATTGACAATAAAAGACCTATGTTCAGCTCGAGATGAAAATTGCCCACCGCAGGATATTAAGTCAATGATGGCGCTGAATAAGGTACTTTATGCTTAATGTACAATCAAGCCATAATAATATTGTCTGGATATGTTTGTTGGCACCCATAATGGATGGAAGCATTAGGGACCAATACACAAAGACAATATTCTTAGATTATAAAACAACATTGATGATCCAAAAAGAACCCAATACTAACTCTATATCAATAAGAAAATTATAAAAACTCACCAAAAATTCCAAAAATATATAGTGGCTCATTTAATGTAAATCATATAAACACTATTATTTAAAAACATAAAATATATACCATTATTGATTAAAAACCTGATAAACCCCAAAATAATAAAATCCTACAAAATTCCTGTGTATGACATGTAAGTATTAGTATAATATATCAAGGGTCCAAGTCCCATAGTTGTCCAAAATTATGATGAAATTCGATGAGGAAATAATTCATTAGTATGAAGAAGGAGATTGATATCCACAAAGTAGTCCATAAATGTCCAAATACTAGTAAGGATACAGAGGAGAATAATTCATCCATTTCAGAAGTTAGAAAAAAACACACAGAGCATCTCATGAATGTCCAAGACATTTAAAAAAAAAAATGCCTGCTGCACATGCGCAAATAGCCTCTGTGAGGCCCTGGGCCATGCCAGGCCTTTCAGAGGCCATTTTGTGCATGTGCGGCAGCGGGCAAAATCGCCACCGCACCAACTTATGGAAGCCCGAACAGGCCAGAAAATGCAGTAAAACAGGCCATGGCGGTGATTACCAAGGCCGACGGGGGGACCTTCATAGACCCCCCTCCCATAGCCTAGAGGAAGCCTTTCAAAGGGACTAGAGATTTTTTAAAAACTTCACGAACCAGCCCCCCCAGTCCAAACCAAACTGAGGGGTTTGAAAGGGGGCCGGACCGAACTGGTCCAATCAGGTTCGAGTCTTCTCTGGACTCGAACTTAACCGGGCCTGCTGGTACCGTGCACACGCCAAGTAGTTTCTTTATCACTTAGTTTTAAAAGAACATCAACTACATTATAACCACTAAACCAGTAGTAGACTAAAGTTCTCTTGCAATGCAAATAACTATGAAACAAACTTCATCATAGAAAATGTATACATCTAGATGTTGAGTGGCGTATAAGAGTTGCCTTCTAATCTTATCTTCTAAAAGAAAAGACTTGTATGAATACGGATACGATGAATATTTATATACCGCTTTTCAACAGAAGTTCCCAAAGCAATTTACATAGATATAAATAAATAAACAAACAAATAAATAAATATGGTCCCCTGTCTCCAAGGGCTCATAATATTGACAAAACATAAAATAGAAACCAGCAAGTCACTGGAGCAGTACTATGCTGGGAGTGGATAGGGCCAGTTGCTCTACCCCTGCTCAATAAAGAGGATCATCACTTTGATGCCTCTTTGCTCAGCGGGGTTTTGTTTGTAAGCAAAACAAAATCCCATACATTTTATATCTGTCTTCCTTACCCACACTTTACTCAACCCTAAAACTTTAGCTATTCAAAGTTTCTTAATTCAAATATCCTACATTCCTAATGATGTTAATATTTACAAGACAATGAGGCTATTCTCACAATTGCAGAAAACTGGGCTGGCTTTCGCTAGCCCGATTTTCTGCAATCGTGAGAACCACCAGGCTCGGCTGTGAGCCCAGTGGTTCTAGAGCGGGTAACCTGCTCAAGTACCCCTCCCCTAAAACTGAGTTTGCGGAGCGAGTGCTCTGCAAACCCAGGTTTTTTTATTGTGAGTAGTCGCAGTGCAGCTCTGCGCCACGGCTATTCATGAGGAGACCCCGCGGAGGGGAAGTGAAAAGCCGCCTCCCAGCTCTGGGGGTCTCGTCAGCATGCCGTGTATGCTCGCGCAGGGCATGCTGGAGCTTCCAGGGGCCAATCGGCCCCCACCCCCCCAGCCCCCACCAGCTCCATCATGGAGCTGGCAATCGTGTGAGTGGCCGATCTGGCTGCCCAGGGCTCCTGCTTGCTCGTGTGTGGGGAGAGCGGGCTTAGCCCGCTCTCCCCGCTTTGCTGCGCAAACCGGATCTCACTGATCGTGAGACCCGGCTCAATGTCTTCAATGACTTTATATGACTTACATTAAATGAGCCACTATATACTTTTGGAATTTTGGTAACTTTTTAAAAATTTCATATTTATATAGAATTACTATTGGATTCTTTTTGGATCATCAGCATTAAGGACCAAACCAGATTCTCATGTTTTGAAACATGAGATTGCCATAGCATTGGGTCTTTAACCCTTGTTTCATATAATGCAGAACACAAACAATTCATGAGGTAATGTCATCATGGCATGTCTTCACCCTAAACTGTGCCAGCCAATGATGTGGGGTGGGCTAAGGAAAGATTGCAATGCTTGGGACCTGTTAATTTAGAAAAAAAGCAAGTAAGGGGGGACATGATTTAAGGCATACAAAATTATTCGTGGTATACAGAGAATGGATAGAGAGAAGTTTTTCCTCCTCCCTTATAATACTATTTTTATATATTTTATATATTTACAGATTTATATACCACTCAATATTTGTATTACAAGGAGGTTTACAAAATTAAAATAGAACATACATTTAAATAAATTAAAATATTTTAAATCAAGTTTAGAATAATTTAAAATTTAACTAAAAGCCTGGTTAAACAGGTATGTCTTGAGAGCTTTGTCACAAACAAACAAACAAAACACCACCATACAGGGGTCATCCCATGAAACTGATTGACAGGAGGTGCAGAACCAACAAAAGGATTTTTCCTGCCACACAGCTATGGAATTCTCTGCCACGGGATGCAGTGATGCACACCAGCTTGGATTGTTTTACATGGGGCTTGGACAAATTGATGAAGGACAAAATATCAATGGCTACTAGTTTAAAAGCAGTATGCCTCTGAATACTGGTTGCAGGGGAACAATGGCAGGTGAGGGGACATCTCTGTGGGCTTCTTTTAGGCATCTGGTGGGCCACTGTTGGAAACAAGATGCTGGACTAGATGGGCTTTGAGCCTGATCCAGCAGAGCTGTTTTTATATCCAAGAGAAAAGGGCAATTATCACTGGTTCCCCTTCCCTCTGCAGCTCTCTGTGCACGCCCAAAATATGTATTGAGGGGTGGGGGACATATTTTGGGAGACTCAAGCAACTGCACCGGGAAGGGGAGACAGCTGAAAATCATCATTCCCCCTTTGCACAACAGAAAACAGTCTTTCACCGGCACATCATTGGTCCAGATATTAGCCATGATGACTACATTAAAAAGCCAAAATAGTCATGAACTCTCCTGGAAGCTTCACACATAGGGCTTTCAGCTCACATCCCCTCTGGAACGGAGGCTGTGAGTCCACATATCAGCTTGATTTACCCCAAAGTCCCTGTGAGCTATCAGAGACCAGTACACATCTGATTCTGCTTTCCCCCAAATTACTGCTGCACATTCTAGCTTGTCTCAAATTATGACCGGGATAAAAATTATCCTCTATTTGCAGCAACTCTTTTTTTAAAACAAAACAAAAACAGAGCTTTCTGGTATGCTGCGGGGCTTCTCCTGAGATGTGTGGAGTGGCCATTTCGAGTAATTCAGCATTTTTCAAAACTCAGTGAAGGGGAGTTTGACAGCTGTGTTGGATATGGTCTGCTCTGAGTGATTTGCAATTGTAAGCACTGGGGCAGGGGGCGCGGTTTGTGACAGATTGGTGAAAGTATGTGAAGGGAGTCCAGAAGGGGTAGGGGGTGAAGAAATTCCTGAGTTAAACACAAGCAAAAACTGCAAAATGTGGGTTAGCTCCCCTGCTAACTGGGCAAAGAGACACCTTTTTAATGTGATGATTCTCTTTATTTAGCAGAGGGACAGTAACTATCCACCCCTCTCCAGTGACTGTTGTTGGTTATCTTATGTTCCTTTTTAGCTTGTGAGCACTTTGGGGGCAGGGGTCCATCTTATTTCTCTATGTAAACCGCTTTGGAAACTTTTGTTGAAAAGCGGTATATACGTTGTTGTTTTTGTAGTAGTAGTAGTTGTCTTAACATAGGTTTTACATATGCAGAATAGAGACTACATCTTCGATGCAACCTGAGCCCTTTTTGTCTGAGCTGATTCCATGGGGCTGCATTTTCTTTCATGACAGAGAGAAAGCAATGATTTCTGCTTTAAACTTCCCTGCCTCTTAAATGGTCAGGGGGCGGGGGGCATGAGGTGATGAAGGCAGTAACTCACTATGGCAGGGTTAGGGTTAGGGGTGTGCAAACCGGCTTGACATTGAGCCGGTTCGATGTCGAACTGGTTTGGTTCTATGGTTCAAGGTCAAACCAAACCACCCCCTGTTCAGTCCAACACCAGACCAAACACACCCCTACTGTTTGGGGGATCACGGATGTTTTTAGTTTTGTGGGTTTTTTAAAAAAGAAAAAAATTACCTTATCCCCCTCAGGGGAGTTCATGGAGGCGGTGTGGGAGGAGGGGTATGCAGAGGTTCCCCTCCCACCACCAACTCTCTCTATGTCCCACTCTGGCCAGTTTGGTCGCACTTCGGCCAGTTTTTGGTCTTCTCCTGGTGGCGTGGCAGCCATTTTGGAGGCTGCGCACCTGCGCAATTGGCCTCCAAAATGGCCACCACGGTGCTGGGAGAAGGCCAAAAACCAGCCGAAGAGCAGCCGAACAGCCGGCCAAACCGGCCAGTGGGGGGCATAAGGAAGGCCACTTGGGGGGGAGGGAACCTCTATGGAACCCCCCCCCTCCAGGAGCTCCCCCAAGGGGGAAAAGGTTAAAAAAAATCTTTTTAAAAAATCATTCACAACCCACCCTCCCAGACCCAAATGAACCAGGGGGGCTTGAGGGGATGCCAGACCGAATTGGCCCAGTCAGGTTCGAGTCTGGTCCAGACTTGAACCGAACCGGGCCAGCTGGTTCCATGCACATCCCTAGTTAGGGTTAAGTTTTCTGTTGTTTGATTTGGCTGTTTGGCAACTTGTCATGCTGTTCTTCCATAACCAGCTGTCAAACTAACAACAACAACAAAAAAGCTCTCTCACCTCCTCCTCTGTGATGGAATTGGTTGGAAAGAAATCCCTGGATTACTGCTGTGCATTCCAGCAAGCACAGGAAAAGGATCTACAGGAATTGCTGAGAAGAGCCAACCCAATGTGAACTGTCAATTTAATCCCCCGAATTAAACATCTGTGAATCTGCTGCGAAGCAGATTCGCTCTTCAGATACCCCGTGGCATGAAGCCATGTGTGAATAACTCCCTGTCCCTACATCATTTCAAGGAATATTTGGAAGTGTGAAGTGATTGTGGTGGCAGAACTATATATTGCCTATTGATGCTGTCATTCAGTTATGTATTGAATTGTGTTAATTGCCCCTTTGTTATGCAAGATTCAGGCTGCTGGTCATAATGTTCCCTTTGGGCTTTAAACATCTATAAATCTCTTCCAAACTTCAAAGCAAATTACCCATTTTCTGACAGTGCACCAGTAAGCAAAAGTGGCAAGAAGCACAGTGCAATTGAAAAGCTTGACTTCCGAGGAACAGCAATATCTTACAAGATCGACAGAAGGAACCCTAGCAGAATGCATCAGATTTTGTTACCAATTTATCTTCCCTTCTGTAGAAATTGGACTGAAAAGCCACATAATTATAGCTATGAAGCATGTTGAGGTGGGGTGGAGAGAGAGAGAGAGGTAGAGAGAGAGGAGAGAGAGAGAGAGCCAGCCCTTTGCTTGGAAAGTCACTTGAAGATGGCCAGCTGGCTATTGAAAATCTATTTCTCATTTTGAAAATTCTTAGAAAATGTTCGCATCAAGTGGCATAATCTTCAATGGGCATTACATTCATGATTGCTAGAGTCTTCATATATATTCTGCTCTACTAGATGACAGGTCACAGAACTCCCTATGAACCAATAAGAAAGATGATCAGAGCAACTTGAATTGTCAGTCTTGAAAAGTAAAGAAAGCCTGATGGCCACTCACAGCCTAAACGATGCACTCTGGGAGTGATGCACTTTTATATATGCATACAAAGCAACATCATCCTGCCAAGAAGCTTTGAATGCTTTGTTCACTTAGTAACTAAGACCTTATCACTAATTTACTCATTACTGAGAAATGTTAACAGCAGGTATGATTCACCACTGGGCCTTTCCCCCTCCTTTCACAGCTTTATATATGAGCAATGAAATCACATCAAACTTCATCATGACACTTGGCCTTCCGATTGGAAAAGAGAACTGAAATATTTTCTCTGTGAAAAAACAGATTTTTGTCTCTCAGATGGTGAACAACTAAAAAAATCATGGCTCTGGTGGGGATAACGGGAGCTTGTCAGTGAACTCAGAGATTTGAGCTGTGCCTTCCAAAAGTTAATTTTAATGCTTCTTTAGGGTGGGAAGAGGGAGAGTTATCCATTGTTTTGTGCTTATGGTGATGACTAGAGTCAAATGCCATGAGGCTTTCTTTGTTTTACTAAGAGGGAATGTTTTAATATATTCATTAGAAGTGCGTGTCAGGGAGGCAGCAAAACCACTTGCCAGGGTTTATGTAAGGGCTAAACTTGGAGCTACTGTCAGGAGTTGATAACTGTTAAATAGTTTTGCAGTTCCCATCAGTTATTGAATGAAACAAAATTCAATAACTCCTCAAAAGAGAGGAGAGCTGGTCTTGTGGAAGCAAGCATAACTTGTCCCCTTAGCTAAGCAGGGTCTGCCCTGGTTGCATATGAATGGGAGACTTGAAGTGTGAGCACTGCAAGATATTCCCCTTAGGGGATGGAACTGCTCTGGGAAGAACATCTAGGTTCCAAATTCCCTCCCTGGCATCTCCAAGATAGGGCTGAGAGAGATTCTTGCCTGCAACCTTGGAGAAGCCGCTACCAGTCTGTGAAGACAATACTCAGCTAGATAGACCAATGGTTTGACTCAGTATGTGGCAGATTCCTATGCTCCTATGTTCCTAAAATTCCTACTATACCGGGGGCCTTTTCCCACTGTATTCAATCCAATTAATAGGAAAGCTTTCCTCTCTCACCTTAAGTGGACTACATGTACAATACATGATGAGTACTATCAATCTCTATTAGGAGCCGTTCTGTAGCAGCACACTGCAAAATTGAATAACTGTATAGTATTGAAGTGTTAACAGAAGAAATGATAGTCCTGGCAACCCACAAACAGCTGGCATATAGTAATGAAGATTTCATTGAGGCAGGTCTCACGATCCAACATAGGTCAAGCCCTAGATTGAGTGAGTGTACCCCATTTTCACACACACACACACACACCCCTCTGGAATTCTGTATTCTTGGGGTTTTTTCCTGTTTTGAGGGAGGTTTGGGGTTGCAATTGAATTTTAAAAATTTGTATTGTTTAGTTTAGAATTTTAAACAGGGTTTCTGTGTGGGAGGGATCCCCATTAGCTAGTACTAATAGGTGGTTAGAAGAGTAACGTAACCTCATGGTTTAAAAAAAAACCTATCTTTTTTCCCTATCCAAGGATAGAGGGTAGTATTTTTAAAAAACAGAAGCCTGTCCTCCAGCCCTCTGTGTGCATGATAATATATCAGTATTAGTATTCTTTGCCCAGCAGTCTACAGGCTCTGAGTGGGCAGGAAGGCACAGGCTCTAGCCTCCTCCCTGTGCCCATTTCCCCCCGCCACCCACAACTGCAGCATTCTGAGGCCATGGCAAAAATTAACCCTAAACCCACTAACCCTTTCTCAGTGCACACATGCACAGGTATACTATGCCCCCCCCCACACAAACACACATAATCTCAAGTCTAGCAGTATATATATTATGCAATTCAAATGCCTTGGATGGTTTTTTGTTGTGCCTGTATTTTTAGGACCTCATGGAGGGGCACAGGACAGGTTTTGTGTGTGTATGTGTGTGTGTGTGTACTTTGCTATGAAGATGGGGTCATATTGTGACTTTTAGCATCATCATCATTTTTATTCAAACTAGATCGCTTGCATCTCTTTTACTTGTGTAGGTGGGAGGGCAGCCAGACCTCGCTTTTCCACTGGCAGAATATTGTTTTGCATGCTTCCTTACTTAACTCACTTTTATGGCCGTGTGCCACAGATGTAGCTGTGTCTGTTGCTTGTGGATAAAAAATTCTTGGGGGAAGGCGGGCAGGGCACATTTGATGCTGTTGTTGGCCCTAGTCTGCTACCCTAGTCTGCTGCATCTGTGATATCTCGCTTGCTTGCTTGCTTGCTTGCTTGTTGCTGGCTACTGCTGTTGTTACCCTGCATTGGGAGGGGGCACGTGGGGCAGTGCATTTGATTGTTGTTGTTTCACACTGTTATGTGTAGATCAATTGCATTTCTGGAGGGGGGCAGTGGGACACAGTGGATGTGGTGAGTGTGTGACACAGTGGATGTGTGTAACCTCTGGAAACCTTGTTCTTTGCAAATGAGAGTAGATTCATTGTTTGTCACTGCCCGTTACATAGAGATTTAAGATGTTCCTTATTAACTCCTCTTCTAACACCCTTCCCAGGTTGCTCAGGAGATTTTTATGTTTCCTATCTTCTTGTGGATAGAACTTTAGATGTCACCTTTAAGGTGGCCAAATTCTGTTATATTGCAGTATTGTTATGGCAGCGAGCTTTTCTTTGATTAATTTTAAAATTTACTGATTATTTATTCGTGGATATTTATCTATATATTTACATATTTCCTTTTTTCCAATTGTATCTTTCTATGTTATGAGATGTTTTGTTTATGTTATGTTATGCTGACCTTGGGTCGCAAATAAAGAACTTTGTATTGTTTGTCACTGAAAATGAACCCACTCTCATTTGCTACCAGAGAATCTACACTCAGAACACCTCAGAAACAACAAAACCCAGTACCCCATGGGCTTGTGGGTATGGGGGTGGTTGGCACCCTATGTGAACTATGCCACCACTCACTCTGTGCCACCCCAGTGCCCCCCAAGTGGAGTTATGGGGCTGCTGAAACCTCCATTATTCCCTATTGGGAGAAAGCTTAAAGACGCACAAACTTCACAAATTCTTTAAAAATAATCCCTTTGCCCAATTCCTTTGAAATGTGGGTGGTAGCAGGCTCCCATTGGGTCACTACCACCCAACCCACTCTTCTGCACCCAAAACCCCCTTTCTGCCCCAAATCTGCCCCAAAGATGGGCAAATTTCAAAAATTCTTTAAAAATTAACCCTTTGCCCAATTCCTTTGAATTCTGGGTTGTAGCTTCTTTGCACCCATTGGGCACTACTACCCACCACAACCCACCCTGGGCCACCCTGGTGCCACCCCCTGTGGAGTTATATCTTAGGCTGCTGAAATCCCCATTATTTCCTATGCGGATAAGGATGCGTAAACTTCAAAAATCATTTAAAAATCACCCCTTTGCCCAATTTCTTTGAAATATGGGTGGTAGCTTCCACCCATTTGGCACTACCACCCCACCTCCACTCTCTTGGCCATGTGACCCTTTTTAAAACCCAAATCAATTCAGATTCAGAAAATTCAGGTACAAATTGAATCGGGGTGATTCGAGGGGGTCAGATTTGGAACCAAAACAAATCAGGGGTGTTTTGATTTGGGTACAAATTGAAATGAAAAAAAATCATTTTGTGCACACTCCTTGAACCGACATGTCATTTTCAAAGGTAAGTTCCACGCAACCAGAAAAACAAAAAACCCTTGAAAAATGTATTGATCTCCCAGAAAATGTAGGAAAACTCTCCCATTTGAAAAGCATGGGAAATGATGCTTTCCAACAAACTTTGACAGTTTTCTAAGGTACTTTTAGAGACAGAAAGTTCAGATTTTCACAGAATGATGAAGAAACAAATAAGCTATATTGTTTCAGTTCACTGTACTTTAATTCATGTAGGATTTCTGTGAAACTCGCTTAAATTGGGCACCAGATATCTTTGTTTGTCTATCTCATTCAGTCTCTTAGAATTTGTATTCTTGGCAGCAACACTATGACATGCTCAAACCAAAGTAGCTCTTCTGATCATCAACTAGCAAGGAGTGAAGGAAGAGTGCATGGCCATTTGGTGGTACAGGAGAAATGCTAGCAAATTGTAAGCCCTTTTACTAACATGTATACACAGAGAGAGAGAGAGAGCACAAAAGCCCCTCCTACTGGCCACTGAGAATATGAATCAGCCTTCTGAGAGTTTATTAGGCATTACTCATCTACTTTCAGTCTTATATTTGCACTCATAAAAACTAGAAACCTTTTTTTTAAAAAAGAGGGCAGAGACATTTAGGAAGCTAAAGATTGCACCAAGTACCATAGCCTTCCCCTTTCCTGCAATATTGAGAATCAAACGCCACCTTTGGACATAACGAGGAACCGTGGTTCCATGCCCTCTCCCCCTGCCCTCCCATCTGCATTCGGATGAACTGGAGAGATAGCTCTCTGCAGTCTCACTGACTGCAGAGAGGAGGGGGAACTGGCTGTGTGGGCTTCCTTCTTTCATGAAGGACAGCCAGCACAGCAAAGATCAGCAAAGGTCCTTGGCCATCTTTATATTTATTTCTCTAAGACGTACCCGTGGCTAATCCCATGTATGGCAGCTCTCATGGGAGTTTGCAAGGAGCTGCCAGATAGCTAGGGGTGCGGGGCGAGAAAATGGCGGCGGCAGTGGGGGGTGGGAAAAGTGCTGGCCAGGCCAGCTGGTGGGGAGGGAAGAGAATGGACTGGGGCTGAAGGGAGGAGGGAGGAGAACGAACTGGGGCTGAAGGGAGGGGGAATGAAGATGGGGAGGAGAGACAGGGAGAACTAAGGGCGCAGATGCTCTGCGCCGGATCAGCTAGTTTCAAATAAAATGTCATTGCTTGCAGGTTTATCCTGGTGTTTGCTAGGGATGTGCGTTTCATTTCGGATACAAAATGTTTTGTGCCCCAAACAGGCCATTTCGGCTGTTTTGTAACTGAAACAAAACACCCAATACTCAAAACAGAACATTTTGTAGCCAAAACAAAACATCTCTGTTTAGGATACAAAACGTTTTGTTGTTTCGGCTGTTTCGGAACTCCATTTTGAAATCATGTAAAGTCTTTCTCCTTCAGTCTCCATTTTGAGTTTTGACATCTGTTTGAATTTCCAGTCCTTCCAGCCTGCAGATTGGCCAGCGAAAGCATGGGCTGATCTGCTGGCAATTGGCTCCTTATTCCTTTTAAAGAAAGTTAAGGGTAAAATTTACCCTCATTGGCCAGTGGGGCAGTGTGCACACTGCATGGGGCAGTGTGCATTTCATTGTTGTTGCTTCACACTGTTGTGTGTAGATCAATTGCATTTCTTGGGGGGGGATGTGGATGTGCATGACCTTTGGAAATTTGCCTGGTTCTTTGCAAAGCTCTGCTGTTGTTGATGTGTGATGTCGATGTTATTTAGGGTGGATTCAGGGCAGAAAGGGGGCTTTGGGGGCAGAAGAGTGGGTCAGGTGGTGGCACCCTTTTTGCTGAAAGGGTGCCTGCTGCCACCCAGATTCCAAAGGAATTGGAAAAAGAGCTGATTTTTAAAGAATTTCTGAAGTTTACATGTCTTTGGGGCAGAAAGCGGGTATGAGGGGCAAAACAGTGGGTTGTGTTACCCCAAGGGGTGCCTGCCACAACCCAAAGTGCTGATTTCCTAGGAATTGTTGGCGTTTACACATCTTTAAGGTTTTTTCCCCCATAGGGAATAATGGAGGTTTCAGCAGCCCCATAACTCCACGGGGGGGGGGCAGCACTAGGGTGGCCGGGAGTGAGTGGTGTTGTAGTGCACATAGGGTACCAACCACCACCATGGGTTGCTAAACCATGGGGTGAGGGGTTCTGTTGTTTCTGAGGTGTTCTGAGTGTAGATTCTCTGGTAGCATATGAGATTTTCAACAACAAACCTTGAATCCATTCTCATATGCTACCAGAGAATCTACACTCAAAACATCTCAGAAACAACAGCACCCAGTACCCCATGGGTTAGCATCCCATGGGGGTGGTTGGCACCCTCTATGCTCTACACTACCACTTGCTCTGGGCCACCCTGGTGCCCCCCAAGTGCAGTTATGGGGCTGCTGAAACCTCCATCATTCTCTTCTATGGAGAAGAACTTTAAAGATGCGTAAACTCCATTAAATCTTTACAAATCAGCCCTCTGCCCAATTCCCTTGCAGCTTCCTTACCCCCACTGGGCACTACCACCCAACTCTGCTCTGGGCTACCCCTTTCCCCCAGTGTGAAGCTATGCTTTTGCTGAAACCTCCATTATTCCCTATGGGAAAATCTTAAACTTCAAAAATTCACCAAAAATCATCCCTTTGCCCAGTTCCTCTGAAATGTAAGTAGAAGCTTCCACCCATTGGGCACTACCACCTTCACCCACTAGTTTTGCCCTGGGGCTGTTTTTTAAGATCCATAACATTTCGGATTTGGATTTTGCAATTCCGAACAAAGAACAAAATTGAGGTGTTTCAGATGGGCTGATTTCAAACAAAGAACAAAATGGGGGTGTTTCAGATTCGGGCCAAAAACAAAACAGGAAAAAAACGCACAACCCTAGTGTTTGCTTTGTATGTTTGTTTTGGGTTTTTTGCTTCCGTTGATCCTACCTGGGAATTAGTGCCGCCCCTTAAATGCCTCTTCATGAATTGTCCCATATCAGTTTTCTGTTCCTGCTGATGGGGTGGGGAAGAGAAATGAACAAACAAAGATGACCATTCCAGATGAAAACCATCTTATTTTTTTCCTATGTGAACTGCTTTGAGAACTTCTTTTGTTGTTTTGTGATCTGGCTTCCACCAGCTTGGGACACAAAGCCATTGAACAGTACAGGTTTGTATCAGTTGATACATTTCTCACATATTTCTTTCAGAGCATAAAAGATTAAGAGGGGTTTTTTTTTTGTTGTTGTTCACTTGAGGTTATGCTTCTCATTGGATTCTGCTTTATTTCCATTAGCTTCCATTTGCTTTTCAGTAGATTGGCATTAGAGCCCAGATTAGCTGGTTGCATAGACATGCTTTCCAATTTGTTCTCAAAACCCTAAACAGAAGAATGTAGTTTATCTAGCTTAATGCTTGCGGCTTCCCACAGAGATCAAGCTGGATTAGTGTGGGTTTTCCATTTTTTGCTTTGTTTTTTCAAAGTCATGGACTGCTGTGGAACTTTCTTTTCTATTGGATGATCAAAATGGCACTAAGCAGTTCTCCCGTGTATTACTGAATATATATATACAGTAGAGCAAAATAGTTCCACTGCTCTTTTTTATTTCGCCTTGACATTTTGCAGTGTCATTTTTACTAAGCATTTGCAATTTTAATAATTTGCTTTAATAATTGTTTTATGCTACTGTTTTAATTGTTTCATGTATTTTAATCTGTGCTGGTTTCTAAATATTGTTTTAAATTTTGTACATCACCTAGAGATATACCTATTAGGCAGTATAAAAATATAATAAATAATAGGAAACAAATTCAATGTTGAGGATGAATCAAAGTATAGGATGAGGAACTTGAGGAAATTTGGAATCTCTGATGGAAGAAAGCAATGCCCACTCATCATTTCCCATGGAAACAGAAAAGTCAACCAGGAAAGAATTTCTTTATTATAACATGGGTTTAAACAGAGAACACAGCTGATCTGTGCTAATGATACAAAACATCTTGATCATCCATAAAGGTAAAGTGTGCCATCAAGTCGATTTCGACTAGGGATGTGAACGGATCCGCGGAGCTGTGGTGCGGCACTGGGTTGGGGGTTCCTTTAAGAGCGGAGGGAGGGTGTTCTTTCCCCTTCCACCACTTTCCCCCCGCCGGCGCACATTTTTTAGGAAGCATTTGGGGCGGCAGGATACCTCCCTGCTGCCCCTTCCCCCTCACAGCTGCAAAAAGCTTCAGAAAGCCTTTTGCGCATACGCACTCGCACACCACAGAGACATGACGCGTGCCCATGATGTGCACATGCACAAAAGGCTTTTTGAAGCCTTTTGCAGGCGAGAGGGGGAAGGCGTGGCAGGGAGGTATCCTGCCGCCCCAAATGCTTCCTAAAAAATGTGCACTGGTGGGGGGAAAGCAGCGGGAGGGGTAAGTACACACTCCCCCCGCCCTTAAAGGAACCCCCACCTTGGCGTGCAAACCTTGAACCGCCCCAAAATTGGACTGGTCCAGAGGCCTGTAGAATGGCCTCCAGGCCAGTCTGTGCACATCACTAATTTAGACTCCTGGCGCCCACAGAGCCCTGAGGTTTTCTTTGGTAGAATACAGGAGGGGTTTACCATTGCCATCTCCTGCGCTGTATGAGATGATGCCTTTCAGCATCTTCCTATATCGCTGCTGCCCAATATAGGTGTTTCCCATAGTCAGGGAAACATACCAGCAGGGATTTGAACAGGCAACCTTCTGCTTGTTAGTCAAGCATTTTCCCACTGCACCACTTAAGGTGACTGATCATCCATACATAGTCATAATTCCTGGTCACAAGAGATAGAATGACATAAGAAGCTGCCTTCTACTCAGAGGCGTAACTAGGGAAAACAGCACCCGGGGCAAACACTGAAATGGCGCCCCCCCACCATGCCCCCCCGCCACCCCCCCAACATACTACATTATACTTAGGTTTTTCCTCACAAGCGCCCGCCGCCGCCACCAAGCCAGGCCACTGACTGGCCGCCAGGCGCCAGCAAAGCAATGGGGGGGCGCAGGTGGCGCGGAAGGGACCGCTCGTGGGGAAGGGGGCACCGACACGCTCCCTTGACTGCTGCAGCGCTGCTGCACTGAGCAGGAAACATTTGTATTAACAAAAAAATTAAAAAAATTTTAAAAATTTGGTCATGGGGGCGCCCCCCATGTGACCAGAAAAGATGGCGCCCGGGGCACGTGCCCCCCTGCCCCCCCCATAGTTACACCTCTGCTTCTACTGAGTCAAACCTTTGGCAGCAGCTCTTGAAGGCTGCAGGCAGGTGTCTTCCCGAACCCTATCTGGAGATGCCAGGGATTTAACCTGGGACCTTCTGCATACAAAAAAGATGCCCTACCAAGAGCCCCTGGTGGCGCAGTGGTAAAACTGCCGCCCTGTAACCAGAAGGTTACAAGTTCGATCCTGACCAGGGGCTCAAGGTTGACTCAGCCTTCCAAGGTTGGTAAAATGAGTACCCAGAATGTTGGGGGCAATATGCTAAAATCATTGTAAACCGCTTAGAGAGCTCCGGCTATAGAGCGGTATATAAATGTAAGTGCTATTGCTATTGCTATTGCTATGGCCCCTACGACATGAACTGAAGTAATGTCCAATATACAACCTAAAGCATGGGAAGGTTTAGCCAATAGTAATGAAACTTCTGCTGCATTATGCAGGCCTATTCTCATTATTATCATCATGTAATGCCATCATTTTACATGGTACTCTACAGAATCTCTCAAAAATTAGAACTCAAGGTGCTGTACAATAACAGTTGGTTTGCCCAGTTCGTTCCCTGCTAACTGGGCAAAGAGGCACCTTTTAAAAGTGGTGATACTCTTTATTGAGCAGGGGGGAAGCAACTGGCCCTATCCAGCCCCAGCACAGCATCCCTCCAGTGGCTGTTCCTGGTGTCTATCTTATGTTTCTTTTTAGACTGTGAGCCCTTTAGAGACAAGGAGCCATTTTATTTTATGTTATTCATATCTATGTAAACTGCTTTTAGAATTGAAAAGCAGTATATAAATATTTTTTGTTGTAAAAGGAGACAATATTTTTTTGAGCAGAAAATTATTTTTGCATTATTGTACAATAAAATTAATGAGAGAGAGAGAGAGAGAGAGAGAGAGAGAGAGAGAGAGAGAGAGAGAGAGAGAGAGAGAGCAGGGTTGCTCTCCCCAAGTTGCTCACAAGCTCAGTTCTAATAAAGTCATGGAAAATAGCTAAATTTAACCCCCTCGCCCCGAATATTTGATCTGAAAAGAGAATCAACCTTCCATATTATAACACTGTTTTTCTCCTGTAGATTTTACAGAAAGCTCATTTTATTGCTCATTGTCTATGGATTTTAGATTTTCCCAAACCATTCAGGATATGTGGCCCCCCTACACCTTTGAATCTTGGGAACTCTTTTCTTTTTCATGGCGTTTCGCAGGACTTCTTTCTGAAAGCAGGGCAGCAGGACTGCAAATGTTTTTCAATTGTACTCTGTTGATTAAGAAGGTTAAATTAGAAATGTTCTTTTAGCAACAGATGACCTTCTCTTTTTCCATAACAAGAAGTGTATGTGTACACATTTTATAGACGCTTTGATGGCCTTGATGATAGTAGTAACAGTAGTAGTAGTAGTGTTTTATCCATAGCATTGTATAATCTCATAGCTCAGGTTATTGTTTTAGGATAGTGTGTGTATGTTTTTCCAAAATACCTTAAGTGGAGATTTAAGGTATTTACAATTTTCAATAATGCTCTAAAAATGTATATTGCAGGTAAAGGTGGTAACTTCCATTCCAAGAAGCAGTAAAGAGTTCGTCCAGTCTTGTATATTAGGCTGGCGTTAAATATAAGGCTCCATGCATCCACACTTTGCCTTGGTCTTTCAGTTCAACATTGGGCTGGGGAGCAGTGTTTCCTGTAGCAGAGATTCACAGATGTTGTTGACTACAACTCCCATCATCCCTAGCCAAAGACCTGGGCTGGGGCAGGGGAGATGGGAGTTGTAGTCAACAACATCTGGGAATCCCTGCTGCAAGGAACACTGCTGCAGAGAGATATGTCCAGAAATTCAGCAGGTGCACCTTCTTGAAACACTTTCCAATGATGCGGGGTGGGGTGGCCCCAAGTGGTGTACTTGGGAAAGGACATGATGTTGCAACCTTCCCCAAAACATTATTGGCTGTCAGAGAAGCAGACTGGTTAAAATGGTGGTGCTACAGCCTGTAGAGGCAGCAAGTTTCTGAAGTCTGATTTTTGAAGAAATGCTGGATGACCAACATTTGTCAGACAGGATAACCTGTCTCCCACCCCCACCAACAGACCCAATGTGCTCCAGTACAGAGTGAGGCTGACCTCACGAGCAGTCAAGTCCAGGCTAGGACAGATAAGCCCAGGCTTGCTTGCCTGTGGGGAGGGATCCGGGTGGCACCACGGTGGCAAACCCACCTAGGGAGCCTGCCTCTTAAATGAGGTTAAGGGAGTGAGTTTTCCCTTAACCCTATTTACCTGACTGTGTGTCAATGCCAGCTGCTTTCAACCGGCACTGAATCACTGATGCACACCTGCCCACCACGGGGGGATCCCCATATACACCGTGTGCTGGCATGGTGCATTGTGGGATTTCTGGGGGCTAGGAAACATGCCATATACTGAGTCAGACCATTGGTCTGTCTAGCTCAACATTGTCTTCACAGACTGGCAGCGGCTTCTCCAAGGTTGCAGGCAGGAATCTCTCTTAGTTCTATCTTGGAGAAGCCAGAGAGGGAACTTAGAACCTTCTGCTCTTCCCAGAGCGGCTTCATCCCCTGAGGGGAAGATCTTATAGTGCTCACACATCAAGTCTCCCAATCAGATGCAACCAGGGCAGACCCTGCTTAGCTATGAGGACAAGTCATGCTTGCTACCACAAGACCAGCTCTCCTCCCTGGATGGGATGACGCATTCCGCCCCCTGTGACTCTGCACTGCCAGGGGCAGCGGTGGAGCAACTGGGCATGTAATCCGCACACCCAGCACCAACAAGGTGATTGTCTGCAGGGGAGGTAAGCTTCCCAAGGCTTCCTCACCACCTCATGCTTGATCATGAGAAAGGTCCCAGCATATCAGACATCCTCATATCAGATTCAATAGGAGCAGATCCTACCACACAATTTCTTCCTCAGACCCAATCCAATGAAATAATGTCCAATAGGGCATGCAACAAATTGGTTCAGATCATAAGACTGATTCATTGCATAGCCTTCCTAGCTGGAAGCTGGGTTTGGATATGGGAAACCAACATTCAAATTTCTGGTCATCCGTAAAGCTTACTAGATGGCCTTGGCAAGTTTTGCACTTTTATCACTAAATCCTTTCCATACTTTTTGAAAGTGATAAAGGAACAATGCCCACTAGCCTTGCTCCCTGGTAGCTGTGTATTAAATCTTCTTGGAAATGGTATAGTACCCATAGATGAAGAACTGGATGAAGAACTCTGATTACCCAGGCTACCTTTTTCATGAAAGCTAAATTCCTAGTCACTGAGAGGGCATGATCAGTGGGCATGTCAGCATCAGTGGCATCGCCAGTGGATTCAGGCCTGCTTCCCCTTTCTGTATTTCCTGAATGCAGGGAGAACATCATGAGAAGAGGCCTATTTTCTCTAAGTCATACATTTCAGAGGTGTTGTGATGAAATCTCCCCATGTATGTTGCTCCTGCCCCCAAGTTCCTTCGAGGAAAGATAAAAATGTGAGAACTATTAAATCAATCATTCTACTCTGTGGACTGACTCCTCCTAATAGAAAGCCTCACTGGGACAAGACAAGACTGCACAACATCTGTCCTCCTGCAGATGTTGGACTACAACTGCCATCATCCCTGACCATTGGCTGCTATGGCTGGGGGTGATGAGAGTTATAGACCTGTCGGGCCCTCCCACTGGCTCCTGACAAGGCAGGAAGCTTACTGGACTGTGAGGCAGCCAGAGTGTGGAGGTCACAATCAGTCTGATCCCATTGGGAATCTGCAGCACTCTCCCTCAGATCCCAGGGAGAGCGAGGAGGCAGGGAGGCCGGCCCATGGGAGGCCAGCCACCACAGGCCATCTCTTGGCTGCAACAGAAAGAGAGCCGCCCCTGCCCCTTTGCAACAGTATAGTGTGACGCTGCCAGAAGCGGGGGTGGGACCCAGAGAGATGGCCGCCCTAAAGGCTGCCTGGAGGTCGAGTAAGGAGACCAGCAGGGGAAGAGTCAAAGGGAGAGGCTCGGGATTGCCACAAATGCAGGGCTTTATTTAAGGGGTGCTTGGCCAAGGATGAGACAGGAGTGGGCAGACCCCAGAGGCTCCCGGGGGGGAGCAGGGCTACCCCACTCCCTGACAAGTGGAGGAGGACCAGGGTGACTGACAACCCCCTCCCCTCTCCTCTGAGGCTATTTAACCCTAGCAGCAAGAAGGCCGTCCAACAACAGCTGCAGGGCCATAGTGGTGCAGTCCTGGATTAGACTGAGGAGTTGGATTAACCCAAGGGAGTCTGCGCAAGTTCTCCATTTTAATTACTAAGCAGATCCACTTATTTTGATCACTGCTATTTCTTCAGCCCATTAAAAAATGATGCATCGGCTTTGAGAAGTTTCTAGATGCTTCTGCCTACAGAACGTATGGCCATCTGCTGTATTTAAGGAAGAGAAAATAAGAATATTTATATCAGGATGAAACATTACATCATCAGAAACCGAGGCACAAGTTTATCCATTCTCCTCAGGAAAAGAGCAGAAGCCCATCTATTCTGTAATGCTAAGCCTGCCACAAAAGCTAGAGTTATATGAGAAGCAGCATAGTGTAATCATGGCTAGACTGTGTATAGGCTGAACATGAGATACCCCTTTCCAAATCCTCCATAGCTACAGACCTCAGAGATATATTTAAAGAATGAAAAGGGCTTTTGCAGGGAGGGGAGATAATCAAAAATAACTTCCTCCTCCCCTTCAGCACAGCTAGTCTCCCAGCTCCCTACATGGATAACACTCTTGCTCTACCCCCAGAGATATTGACCAGTGTTTCCTGGTACATGGGGTCAGTTTGGGTCTGAGGCATCCTTACAGGTTTCATCCACAAGATACTTGCATTTTGGGCAGTATACAAATGTGATAGATAGATAGATCCTCACTCTGAATTTTGGGTGTACTTCACAATTATAACTTCAATTGTTCAAGGACTGAGATGGGCATTCAGAAACAGTTTTGGGGACTCAGTTCTGTTGGTACCTGACTAAACCAAAACGCTCCCTAGGTTCTCATTTTCTACCACCACCTGCTCCATTTCTGGTTTAGCCTAAAAATGTGTTTTCTTTCCTTCTTTCCTTTAGATCTCTGGATGTGGTTCTCATCTTCACCAAGGTGTTGCCAATACTTGATTCTCTACCACAGAAATAAAAACAGATGGCGGGAAGCCACTGACTGCCTGGCAGAAGCTATCAAACTGCCTCTAACAGTTATTCTCATACACATTAAAATTTTAGTTCCTAATATCTTATGTCAGGGACAGAAGGTAAACTGCAGAGAAAGCAGTGAACACTTAATAAGATGGACAGTTAATAAGTTGATTTAATTCTTTTTTACTATGTTTATTTAAAATGGATGTTTATGTCTATCACTTTCAGGAAAGATCAGCAAAAAGTAAAAATGTGCAAGCTGGCATTACTTTGGTTATTGCTTAGTGGATACAAAACAAGAGGTTTTTAGTATTTTTTTTTTAAAAATATTCTTATACTGAAGCCTTCGAACAATAACTGAATATACAAGGATATAAAAGGAAAACAAAAGAAAAATCAAATCTATTCAATTACATAACATCCCCACTTCAACAATCCATTCACACATTAATATATTCAGAAGTAGAGATGTGCAAAATGTTTCGACGTTGAAATGTTTTGACTTGAAATGGGCCATTTCAAGTGTTTCAAGCTCAAAACAAACACCCTTTAAAGGGCTTGTTTTGAGCTCGGAACAAAACAGCCCCATTTCAGTTCGAAACATTTCAATATTTTGAGCACCATTTTGGAAGCCTGTTTTCCCCTTACTGATTAGTTTTCTGGCACTGGCTTGCAATTCTATGGGGGGATGGGGAAAGGTTAAAAAATATTTTAAAGTCTCCCGCTTGCCCATTTCTTTTGTGGATTGGGTGGTAGGTAGCAGCCATCATGCCCTACCACCCAACCACATTGGTGTCCCTAGTAGGGATGTGCGAACCGGTTCGGATCCGAACCGGTTCGGGTCCGAACCGGTTCCGGTTCGGAGGTTCGGATCGAACCGAACCACCCCTGGTTCGGTTTGAATCCGAACCGAACTGGGGGTGGTTCGTTTCGAACCGGTTCGGACCGGTTCGGATCGGTTCGGAAAGCTGAAAATTGGTCAGATGGTAGCTGGCACCCAGGGGTACCTGTCACCCAAACCCCAAAGCAATCGGACACTTGTACGATTTTTTATGAATTTTTGAAAAATATTTTTATTTTTCTCTCATAGGATATAATGGGACCCGAACCAGGCCATTATTTCTTATTGTGGAGCACTCATGGGTGCCAACAACCATGCAAACCCTGAAGCAATCAGACACCCCTATGATTTTTTATGAATATTTGAAATATTTTTAATTATTTTTCTCATTGAGTATAATGGGACATGAACCAGTCCATATCCCCTGTTGCGGAGGACCTAGGAGCACAAAAGCAGGGTGAGTGGTAGACAGGCATGGGTGCCTACCACCCAAAAAATCTCAAGGCAATTGGACACTCCTCTGATTATTGGTGAATTGTTAAGTGTTTTTGAATTCCTCATAGAGAATAATTAGGATTGCAGCAAATGTATAGCTTCACGTCGGGGGGAAAGGGGTGTCGTAGAGTGCAGTGTGGTGGGTGGTAGTTTCTAGGGTGGGCAAGGAAGCTATCAGAATTATTTGAAAGGAATTGGGCAAAGAGGTGATTTTTAAGTGATTTTTGAAGTTTACGCGTCTTTAAGGTTTTTCCTCATAATAAGTTATAATGGAGCTTTCAGCAGCCCTATAAGTGCACATGGGGGTGCTGGGGTGGCCCAGAGCAAGTGATGGTGTAGTGCACATAGGGTGCCAACCACCCCCATGGGTTTCTAACCCATGGGGTACAGGGATCTCTGGTAGGGGCACCCCCATGGGTACAGGGTTCTCTTGTTTCTGAGGTATTGAGTGTGGATTCTATGATAGCAAATGAGATTTTCAATGAGACACCATCAATCCACTCTAATATGCTATCATAGAATCCACACTCCACCTCCTGCTTCTTCTCTGTGTGTGTGCTTAGTAGGGGTGTGCAATTCGGGATTTCGGGTGATTTGGCTCGGACCCGAACCGAATCACCCCTGTTCTGTTTTGTGCCCGAATCTGGGTCACCCGAATCACCCTTGATTTGGTTCGGATTCGGATTTAATCTGAATCCGAATCCGAATCGATTCGGGGGGGTAAAAAGGGGCCCAGGGGCAAAATTTTGGGGTGGGGTGGTAGTGCCCAATGGGTAGAGTCTACCACCTCAATTTCAGGGGGATTGGGCAAAGGGCTGATTTTTGGTGAATTTTTAAAGTTTTAGTGACTTTGGGGCAGTTCGGGGGCATAGCATGGGATCTGGGCAAAAGGAGTGGGGTGGGGTGGTAGTGCATAATGGGTGCAGGCTACCACCCCAATTTCAGGGGGATTGGGCAAAGGGCTGATTTTTGGTAAATTTCTGAAAATTTCATATCTTTGGGGCATATTGGGGCATATTGGGGCAGAAAGTGGGGCCTGGGGCAGAATAGTGGGGTGTGATGGTAGTGCCTAATGGGTGCAGGCTACCACCCCAATTTCAGGGGGATTGGGCAAAGGGCTGATTTTTGGTAAATTTCTGAAAATTTCATATCTTTGGGGCATATTGGGGCATATTGGGGCAGAAAGTGGGGCCTGGGGCAGAATAGTGGGGTGTGATGGTAGTGCCTAATGGGTGTAGGCTACCACCCCAATTTCAGGGGGTTTGGACAAAGGGGTGATTTTTTGAGAATTTTTGAAGTTTTAGTGACTTTGGGGCAGTTTGGGGGCAGAAAGTGGATCTGCCCCCAAATAGTGGGGTGGGGTGGTAGTGCCTAATGGGTGGAGGCTACCACCCCAATTTCAGGGGGATTGGGCAGAGGGCTGATTTTTTGAGAATTTTTGAAGTTTGGGTGTCTTTGGGGCAGATTGGGGGCAGAAAGTGGATCTGCCCCAAAGGAGTGGGGTGGGCTGGTAGATAGTGCCTAATGGGTGGAGGCTACCACCCATCCCCAATTTAAGAGTGATTGGGCAGAGGGGTGAATTATGGTGAATTTATTTGTATGAGGTTTGTCTTCATAAGGTGAAGTGTGCTAAATTGATTACTTCCTCATATTATTCATAGTAAAGGAAAGTGTGAAAAAGTGAAAGTGGGGTCATGAGAGTTGTTTAATTGAAAAATATCTCATTTGCTATGATAGAATGAGAATTCACACCTTTTCTATTCACCATAATTCACCCCTCTGCCCAATCACTCTTAAATTGGGGATGGGTGGTAGCCTCCACCCATTAGGCACTATCTACCAGCCCACCCCACTCCTTTGGGGCAGATCCACTTTCTGCCCCCAATCTGCCCCAAAGACACCCAAACTTCAAAAATTCTCAAAAAATCAGCCCTCTGCCCAATCCCCCTGAAATTGGGGTGGTAGCCTCCACCCATTAGGCACTACCACCCCACCCCACTATTTTGGGACAGATCCACTTTCTGCCCCCAAACTGCCCCAAAGTCACTAAAACTTCAAAAATTCTCAAAAAATCACCCCTTTGTCCAAACCCCCTGAAATTGGGGTGGTAGCCTCCACCCATTAGGCACTACCACCACACCCCACTATTCTGCCCCAGCCCCCACTTTCTGCCCCAATCTGCCCCAATCTGCCCCAAAGACATGAAATTTTCAGAAATTTACCAAAAATCAGCCCTTTGCCCAATCCTCCTGAAATTGGGGTGGTAGCCTGCACCCATTAGGCACTACCACCACACCCCACTCCTTTTGCCCAGATCCCATGCTATGCCCCCGAACTGCCCCAAAGTCACTAAAACTTTAAAAAATCGCCAAAAATCAGAGGAAGGTCCAATCGACTTGAAATTTGGGTGGCAGGTAGAACCCAAGGTCCCCTTTCAAACCAGCTATTTTTTGAGATCCTAACCGGTTCGGTTCGGATCCGAACCGGTTCGGATCTGAACCGAACCGGGGGTGGTTCGGCAAAACCAAAACCGAACCACCCTGGTCCGGTTCAGACCCGGTTCGGATCCGAACCGAACCGGGAGAACCGGTTTTATGCACATCCCTAGTCCCTAGGAGCTTACCCATGGTGAACAATGGGGTGTTTCAAGTTTTCCCATAGTTCCCTATGACCAAAACACTCAAAATGTTTCAAGCTTTGTTTAGTTGAAACAGCCAAGTCAACCACTGCTTTGATGAAATGTTTCAGCCGTCTGTGTTTTGTTTTGAACTCAAAACAAAATGCAAAATCCATTTCATGCACAGCCCTATTCAGAAGGACGAGAGCAACCATAATTTTCTCAGTTAGAATATAAAATGAGATCCTACCATATGGCATAAAAGGCATTATTTTTATCCTGATTTAAATGAAACCAGATAGTACGAGCCAACATTTCTGAAACTGCAATATGCCATAAATTCTTGTACCAATTATCTAAAGTAATATCTTGATTTTTCCATTATCTGTCTATAGACATTCTAGTAGCAGCTAACATAAAAACAATTAATTCTTTATATGATAAATCCACATTTCTCCCAAAAGATATATTTAATAGTGCCTACTGTGGACAGTTATGTGATCTTGCTCATCTCTGTAAATACATCTACCCAAAAAGATGAAATTTCAGGACAAGTCCACCATAAATGATAATAAGTTCCCATTACTCCATGTCCACTCCAACAAAGCGGGGAACAATCTTTATTAATGGAGAAGGGGTCATTTATTCTAAATTCTATTAATTTAGAAGGGGTCAAATACTATCCATGAATTAAAGATATTCTCCTTAATTTGGGCTGAAGAAGATGCTACTGGTTTCCATTTCCAAATTCTATTCCACTCTTGATCTTCAATTATTGTCAAAAATTGTTCTCCCATCATAAGTTAAGACTAATTAAAAGATTGAATGTTAGATTTATAACCAATTCATACAATTTAGAAACTAGTCCTTTAAAAGAGCCTGGAGCTTCCACTACCATCATTTCAAACCTTGTCAGTTGTCTATTAGCTTGGGATATTATTTCTGGATTAGAGATAAAAGATCTACATTGAAACAGATGTAGCCACTTCAATCTGTTTCCAGATCTAAAGCTTTTAGTGCTTGAGAAGATATTTTTAAAATCCCCAAAATTAGGCCAACTAAAAATCAGAATAAGAGGGGACTATGGAGGGATGAGAGTCTTGTACCATTTTGCTCATACTTTAAATGGGGCACACAAAAAAGGGTTGTCCACTGCTTTAATTATTTTAATCAATCCTGGCAATAAAGGCAAACTTTTAAGTCTTGGAAGATTGCATTCAGAAACTTCCATCTTGACCCATGATTAATTTCTACATCAGACATCAGTCCTAAAACATTTCTAAGATAAAAATAATCCATTTACCAATAAAGAGCTGTCAGAGGTTATTAGAAAATTAAAGAGTCATAAATCCCTTGGCCTGGATGGCTTTATAGCCTTGATTTATAAAAGATTTTGGAGATCTTTTGATACCTAGACTTGTTGCTCTTTTTAATTCCATCTTGGAGAGCTACCTAATTCTCTAGAATTACTGGGCTTTTGAAATCCAAGAAGGATAAAGAATAAGTGAAATTGTACTGACTTATTGCTCTACTTAACCAGGATTTTAAGATCTTTACAGCCTGTCTGGCAAGAAAGAGACTTTTTAGTATTGAAGATATTTATCATCTATATTACCAGCAGCTTTCAGAGACCAGATACATAAATATTATATTTATCTTAAAACATCCCTTGGGATGGTGGCACCTTTTTAAACAAATGGAACATTTGCTGACATAAACATTGTACCATGCAACTTCATATTCAATGCCATAATCAAAACCCTTTCACTGCACTCAGCCCTGCAGCATTAATATCAATATGAAAAGGAGAGATATTTTTGCGCCATTCACAACAAATCAATCTAGCATCTGTAAGTAATGTTCCTTACCTTACTATTATGTCATTTTAAAAAAGATTACAGCAAATGAAAGAACACAGGAGACTAGATAAAGCAGTCTGGTATTTCTAAGGCCATATGGTCCAGGATCTCATATAGATGTGATGGGGAAATAGGGATGTGCACGATATTTATCGGCGCTGGCGGGGGTAGGGCTTTAAGGGCGGGGGAGAGTGTACTCACCCCCCCGCCGCGTTTCCCCCGCTGGCGCTCTCCAAATTTGAAGCCCCTCGGGGCGGCAGCGTTCCTCCTTGCCGCCCCGTTTGCCCCCTCGGCCGGAAGTGGCCGGAAGTTCCGAGCACGCGTGCGCCCATTGTGCGCGCGCGCTCGGAACTTCCAGCCACTTCCGGCCAAGGGGGCAAACGGGGCGGCAAGGAGGAACGCTGCCGCCCCGAGGGGCTTCAAATTCGGAGAGCGCCGGCGGGGGAAACGCGGCGGGGGGGGTGAGTACACTCTCCCCCGCCCTTAAAGCCCTACTCCCGCCGGCGCCGAATCACCGAATCTGCCCCGACACCCAAAACGTTTCGGCGGCCTTTTCAATGGCCGCCGAAACGTTTCGGGCACAAGCCTATGGGGAAATACTATTTTAGTATGTTCAAGTTATGAAATATTAACAAAATCCTGCAGTATTCCCCAGAATAAAAGATCCAACATTTATGGAAAAGTTAAACCTAACCCTAACACCCCAAAGGGTGATTTGCCACAGAGAAGGAGGTCATTGGGCTGATGTTACGTGTTTTTGCTATGTAACATGAAGTCTAGACCTGAGCCACACTACATTAATGGTTCACGTGGAACAATTTAGAATGGCCTGCACATCATAGCCACTTGGGACTACTGTAAAAGCTTCCTTATTCTAAGGAAGCACCAGGTTCACAGTCTGGGGGTGTTCATTGATCCAGCACTGTTACTAGAAAAGCTCAAGTGGCCTCTGTGGCTCAGAGCACCTTTTATCAGCTTCAGCTGATACACCAACTGTGACCTTACCTAGATGGAGATAGCTTGGCCACAGTTACCCATGCTCTGGTAACCACCCACTACTAGGGATGTGCTCAAAACATGATACGAACTCCGAATTGCAGTACATTCTTTGCAGCTTTAACAGGAATGAGAGCAAGTCCATACCTGCTCCTCCTCCGCTCACCACCACAGGAAGTTTGGCAGTCCATCCCCAAGCTAAGATAGTGTGCCCACAGGGCATCTCTCAGCTACCCTCATGCAATGCCGGCAAACACATGGCCTTTGCACATGCATGGCAGCCATTTGCATGGTTGGCGTGGTTGCTGATCATGCAAATGGCTGCCACGCATGTGCTGAGGCCATGTGCGTGCCAGCTTCACACGAGAGCAGCTGGGAGATGCCCTGTCAGTGTTCAATCTAGCGGGGGGGGGGTGCTGCTTAACTTCCTGTGGCAGTGAGATGAGAAGGAAGAGGTATGGACTTCCTCTCAGCCCTGTTATAAGTGCAGGAAATGTGCCACAATTCACAGCTTTAATCATGTTTCATGCACATCCCTACCTCCTGTTTAGATTACTGCAATGTGTTGTACATGGGGCTGCCTTTGAAAATGGTCCAGAAACTGCAGCTTGTACAAAACAGGGCTGCAAGATTAACTGGGGCTGGGCGTTTTGATCATATCATGCCAGTGCTTTGTTAGCTGCACTGGCTCCCAGTCCATTTCTGGGCCCAATTCAAAGTGTTGGTTTCAACCTTTAAATCCCGTAACGGCTTGAGACCAGATTACCTGAGAGAGCACATTGCCCAATATGTCCCAGCTAGGACCTTAAGATCTTCTCCGGAGGCCCTGCTCTGAGTGCTCCTGACAAACAAAGTGAAGTGGGCAGCTACTAGGGAGAGGGCATTTTTGGTGGAGGCACCCAGTTTATGGAATAGCCTCCCCAGTCAGGTTTGCCTGGTGCCATCACTTTGCTCTTTTAGGCACCAGATGAAGACCTTTCTGTTCACTCAGGCTTTTAAAAACTGGTTTTAAAATTGATTTGAAGAAAACGTTTTTAAAATGTTTTGTATTTTGTATTCCTTTTTTGGTATTGTGATTTGTTTGTTGTGTTTTATGTATTTTTATTGGATTTTTTTAAAACACTGTGCTGTGAGCCACCCAGAGAACAATTTGTTATGAGGCAGTTAATGAATAAAGTTTATTTATTTATTATTAAGATCAAACACATAAACTGTCTCTTCCTCTTTCAAATATGCAATGTCTTAAATTTTTCACCACATCCTTCTGTTAGTAGCTCAGAGAGTAGCATCTAGAAAATATGCAAGGTTACAGAATATAATTTATATCCTACTTTCCTTCCCTAATGGAACTCTCCATAACATCCATTGGTTTCTAAGAGATCTCCCATGCAGGGACTGACCAGGCCAAGACCCATTAGATACTTCAAAATTTATTTAATCTTTACCCCATCCTTTTTACCCATCCAAAGAACTCAGGGTGGCATACACCGCTTGACCATTACTGTGCAACAAATCTGTGAAGTGGTTTAGATTATGAGAAAAACTCTATTCAGACATCGGAGCTATTCTCACAACCAAGCTGGCAGTCATGTTAATCAGAGAGTGAGGGGGAAAGAGGGAGCAGGCAGAGCAGCACTACTGCTGTTTTGAAGGCAGCATCTCTGTTATTTGTACAGTGCATTGTGGGATCCTGAAGAACTCAGTGTGAGTTTCCCCACTCCTATCTATTGCCAGACAGCCCAATTTCAGGGGAGCTAGAGAACACCTCTCTATCTGCTTTACATTGGAAAGCCCGAGACTGTGGGATCGTCATCCCTACAGGGACCTATTACCTGCCTGTGTTTGGCAAGACTCACAGCTGGTTGCTCAGCATGAGCAAAGCGTGGGGCAACATACCCCAAGGTCAGAATAGTGAGGACTGGTTGGGATGCCCTTGCCCTCTGTTTCAGAGAGAAGGCAGTAGCCAGCAAGCAGACCTCATTTCAAAAGGAGAATCAATCAAGGAAGGAATCCTCCCTTTTACAAGAGATAACATTGGAGCACTCCTTGGGAGGCACACGGATAAGTGGTACATTTCCTAACCCATTTTTTAATTAACAACTTAGCTGGCAAGGACTCAGGGAAATGAGCACATCAAAATTTGAGATATGCAATCTATACACTTGTAGGGAGGCATTCTGTTCTTCAGATAGTCACTCTAGCAGCTCTATTCAACATGTACATCACATTTACATAGCTTCCTTTTGCCTTTGTTGGGCAAATTTACATTCTAAGTGACTAATACCACGCAGCAAATAACTTCTTTGTTGTGCATGGAATCTGCCACCTCCAGGGTGGGTAGAATGGCTTGGCACTTCAGGGCAGATTTTATGGTATATATAACTCTAGTAATCTGTTTGGATCATGATCCTACAGACTTTCATATAGGCAAGTGGTAGCCCTTTGCTCCTCACCTCTTTCCTGCTTCTTCTCTCTTGTCTATTGGCGAAGAGGTCAACCAATGTGCAACAAATGCTCAACTAGGGAAGGATAGGTGAATGAACCTCTTGCCCTTCTAAGCCTCCTCACCACTTTTCTCTCTTCAGCCTCCCCACTTTCAAGCACTTTCCATGGCAAGCCTTAAGCCCATCTCTGGTAAAGTGGCTGAGCTAAGCCAGTCAATCTTTAATTAGAAGAACGTCAAGCTAAATTATTGCTAGCCAAACTTTTGCATACCAGCTAAAATTTACTGCCTTGCCTAACAGAACTCTTGCATTCTGTACCCCCATGTAGCCTTAATAAAATGTTTGAACTGTATTTTTCCTCCTTTTTCCAATACGCCAAAACTTGCTCAAATTGATACTGAAGCCAAACTGCTCCCCAAGCCAAACTAATTTCCACATTTCAAGTCATAGCTGAGGTGTCTAGCCAGCACCTCAGAACAGTTCTGGTAACATCTAAGCTCTAGAGCTAACTGCCATGCTGCTCATGTAGGCACGCAAGCAGCAGAGCCCAAAGGAGGCTCCTGTCATGTAGGAACAGGAAGGTCGCAGCCTGCCTTCCCTTCTGCTCCGCCCCCCCCCCCAAATTTGGTCGTGAGAATGACCTTATTATGTTGTACCTGCATCCAGATGTCTGCGCATACATACCTGTTTGTGTGGGAAGGACTGTACTTGTTTGTGTTCATTTTAAAAGTGAACCTGGGTACAAATACAGGTAGAAAGTGTACTGCTGCCCCTGCATTCAGCATAACATGTGAATAACTGTACCTGCATACAGATATGTACCTGTACACTGGCTGCATGATGAGGGTAATTACTCAGAGAAGTCCCACTGAAATTAAAAGGATGTCAGGCATTGAGAAAATTACTTGAGTAATTTTCCTGATCATGTCAGCCAATGTATACAGATCTCACAAGTGCTGAACATAACATTATTATTATTAATTCGATTTCTATACCGCCCTTCCAAAAATGGCTCAGGGCGGTTTACACAGAGGAATAATAAATAAATTATTTCTGCATAACATCAGCATAACATCTGAATAGTGTTATGCTGAGTTGCCCAAGATCACCCTTTGAGCTTCTTGGATAAGTGCAAATTTGAACCCTGGTTCTCCAGATCCTAGTCCAACTCATTAACCACTACAATAGTGGCTCCCTCTTACTTTCAGCGAAGTTGCGGCATCATCTGCCTTGAATTCAGACTATAAACTGGAAATATGCAGAAAATAATATTAGCAGCCAGCTGACACTTACTAATTTCTGCATGTATTATAAGATTTCAGTTGGTACAAAAGAAGCCAGAAAAAGAAAGATCAGGTGGGAGAAAAATAAATCACCTTTCCATTTTTTAAAATGTGGGGAGCCAAGGAGCAAATAACTTATTTGACGCAACAGGCATGAAATCACCACTTCAGTCCAGTGTACATATGATGCACTTTTAAAATATTTTATTGCCCTGTCCAATCTATGGAAATGTTGAGAGTATTAATATACTCTGATATATTAATAGTGTTCATACCCATCGTTAATACCCATAGTGTTAGGGATCCTCGAGGCCAGCACCTATGTACTACATTGTCACAGCAAATATGTACACCAAGCTGTAGGCAGACAGATGGAAAAAGAAAATGAATGCCTGTGTGAATCATGATCAATCTGGATTTATTCTGAGTAGATTTAACAGTTTTAATTATTCAGTGGCTTTATTCAGGGACTAGAGCTGCAAAACCCCTACTAAGAATATAAGATGAGGGAATATGTTAGAAAATGAGGGGTGGGAATGCTTCCATACTGTTTCTCTGGAAATTATATAGGCACAGTAGTGTCTGTATAGTTAACATGAGGTATAAACACACCATTCTGTTGTTACAAACCGCAACAACATTCTATCATGAACATTCTATCAGTCATGGAATACAAACCATCTACCCAGTCTAATTGCAATTTGCCATGGAACAACGAGGTGACAGGCTCCAGCATGTCTCCAAATTTTATTCATATCCATTCATAAATGACCAACAAGCAACAGTTTGCAAATTGACCCCTAAGAAGCTGATTTTAGTTGTTGGCAACTTAGTCAGCCAAGAGTGGCATACCTATCTCTCCTCCACCCATCCCCCTTTTAACTTTTGAAAAATGCATCCAAAAATTCAGATCCATAGCAAAATCACTTCACCTTGTACAGATGCATCGGGAAGAGATTTCATCAGGTGCATTACTAGGAAGTGACTTGGGAAGCTGTGCCTGTTGAATTTCCACCTGAACACTCTCCTCCCCAGCCCTATGTCAAGTTTAAAGGCCAAGCTTATAGGTGCATGGGATCTAATCTGTAGATAGATCCCATGCATGATATATCCTTACCATTTACATAATCTGGAAGTTAAGGTTATCATCTTAACATAATGTCCATGTTTTGAGAGCACAAATGAAAATTGTAAGCCCCTTATCTCCCATCTTAAACAAATGAATATTTTAATTTAACTAAGCTCTTGTATCCTAGGAAATGTATTTCTAAAATTATTTTTCTACTTGTGAATAACACTCTTAAAAAGAAGGGAAATCTCTTGGCTCCATATTTTTATAGTTGAGTGAAAACATACTTTCAACATATATACAAGAGAAATTCAAATCTATCTCCCTTCCTTGGTCTTCCTTTTAAGTCATAGACAGAAAAACAAAGATGTCCCTTTTGGTGCTTTTACTGAATTTGGCATGGCCTGAAGATTGATGAGTACTTGAACATGGCATTATTTGGAGATTATGTCGAGGTCAACTCCCTACCATGGGAGGTGGTGCATCTGGCCACATCTCATCCTGTTTTCAGGAGACTAGTTAAGACTACCCTCTTCTAGCAGGCATATACCCATGACATGTGATCTTCAGGGGTCCTGGATTGTTAAGGTTTTCTAATTCTACTAGTGGGCCCGGGCACAGAGCATCTGTGCCTCTAGTGCGGCCGGGCCCGCCACCTTACCTCCGCGGCCGCCGGGCCCGAGGGTGCCGCTGCCGCGGCCGCTGGGCCGGAGAGTGCTGCTGCCGCCGCCGGGCCCATCGCCATGGCCGGGCCCAGGAGTGCCGCCGCCGCCAGGCCCAGCCAGGCCCGCTGCCTCGGCTCTGCGGCCGGGCCCACCTGGCTCCCCGGCCATGGCCGCCGCCGTTCTCCTGGGTGCGCCAGGACCAATCAGGCGCCCCCGCAGCCCAGCCAATCAGCTGGGCTGCCGGGACGCATTTCTCCTGGGCACACCCAGGAGAAATATATATATAGATGAGTTGCTGTTTGCTTCTTTGTGGGGGTGGGGGCATAGTTCGGTGGAAGAGCATCTCCTTCTCATGCAGAAGGTCCCATGTTCAATCCCTGGTATCCCCAGGTAGTTCCGGGAAACATTCTTGCCTGAATCCTTGAAGAGCTGCTGCCTATCAGTGTAGACAACACTGAGCCAGATGGACCAATAGTCTGATCTGCTTCTTATGTTGCCATGCTAGTCTGATTAGCAGGGTTTTTTTTCTTTTTCATTTTGTTTGTGTTCATCCCTTGAAGTTTTTCTGTGCCCATTGATTGTTCTGTTTTCTTATGAAACACCTGGAGGAGGGACGTGCACAAAACCACCTGGCCTGGTTTGGTTCAAGTTCGAACTGAACTTGAACTGCACCAGGCCAGTTTAATTTTGCCCCCCTTCGAAACCACCCCATTCAGACAAATACCATAAACATGGTCATAGGGCATGGAGGGGAGGGTGAGTGACAGTATGGGGGTGGCGGGGTGGGACTTCTTCCCTGCTTTCCCCCTCATGAGCAGCACTCACACTTACAATTTATAACATCTGAAGAGGGCTTAGGTCAGTATTAACTACACTAACTTGCAAAGACTCTCCAGAATTTCAGAGGTCTTTTCCAGCCCGACCTGGGGAAGGAAATATCAGGCATTGAACTTGAGACCTTCTGCATGCAGAGCAGGCTCTCAATCACTCCCTCCCCCACATATGGAAACACAGAAAAAGCACAAGGCAGTCTCTCTTTCTGAGCAATGTTGCCCAGATGGAGGGAAATCTGCATGTTTTAATATACTCCAGTAGCATTTGATAGCATCTGATAGTAGCATCTGATAGCAGCATTTAATATAGCATTAGGTAAGCACCTAATGGCACAGTGGGGAAGTAACTTGTCTAGGGAGCAAGAGGCTGCTGGTTCAAATCCCTGCTGGTATGTTTCACAGATTATGGGAAACTCCTATATTGGGCAGCAGCAATATAGGAAGATGCTGAAAGGCATCATCTCATACTGCACGGGAGGAGGCAATGGTAAGCCCCTCCTGCATTCTACCAAAGAAAACCACATGGCTTTGTGGTCTCCAGGAGTCGACATGACTCGACGGCACAACTTTACCTTTACTTTAGCATCTGATTGGGTCTTCAGCTCACCTGCCTTTCCTAGACAGGAACATAATGGCCTGCTGCAGTTATCTCCTGTCTGGAATGACCTGCAGTCCCCTTATCTCACAGCAGTTTTGCTTGGCATACAGATCTTGTAATCTGGACAACAGGAAACTGGAAACAAAATGGATTTTTGGTTTATTGTTGACTCTCATAATTCCTGTTGCCACCATTTTCCCATTTGCAACCGGGTTGTTGTTGTTTTTGCTTCTTTAAGATAATCTTCTTGTTTCCTTAGGAATCTTTTCATCCTGTTAGAGTCTGATGGCGGGGAGGACAGAAGGAGACAAGGCATTGTCCTGACCTTCATTCATTATTAGCTGACCTTCAGTCATCATTACCTCTGTGTATAACATGTAACAGTAGGTTCTGGAACACCTGCTGTGATTAATGACAGACAGTACACCTCCTATCTCCATCCCATAAGTCAAAGGTTGCCTTTTTGCTCTCTGGAGACGTGTGCAGGAAGCCCGAGAGGAAAATATTTTGCAACTCTCTTTGGGACATGCTGTGTGTTCAGACTGTGCATTCAACAGATTTCTAATTACTCAATGCCATAGATGTTTCTTAAGTAGCACAAATTACCATTTCTTATTCTTTCCCAGCTAGAGGAAAATATATTGCAAACAAGTTACAGATGTTTATTGTTTGTTTCCAACACTTTTTTTTGTTTCCAACAATTTGTTCTGAGCTCCATCTGGTTTGTTTATCATCTCTGAAGAATTAAAGTAAAAAATTTGCGGCAGCCTCAATTTTTCTTTCAAGGGATCTTCTCAGTACTAAGTGCTCTCCTTACGTTTCACTTCATCCATCCCCTCTCTGAACCCAAATTCATTCCTTCTGTCACAGGGTCTGTCACTTCTCCAACTGAATTTTGTGGAGAAGGAAGATACGGCCATTTGTAGTTAGGTTAAGGCAGCTGAAGCCCTTTATTGCTCCTCGCCAGAAGCTGCTCCTTCCCTCTTTCTGCTGTACGTGTCTTTGTTTTCTTTTTTTAAAAAAAAATTAAAAAAAGATGAAGCAAGCTGTAAGACATTTGAAATATATCAGTCCAGGCATGTGCCCTTTGATCAAAGCTTTGCTTGTTCTTTGTCTAAACTCCTATTCAATGAAACCATATTTGTGTAATTATATTATTTGTGTGTGGTCACCATTTCTTTCTTGAAATTCCTTTGGATTTGGAAATGTTCCTGAGGAGGTTGAACACAGTAACTAATTAATAAGATCATTGATCTTCATACCAGCAACGCTACTATTGGAGCCGGCCCTACTATGAAGCATGGTGAAGCAGGCTACTTCAAGTGGCAGGTTGTGGGCCAGGTCTCAGGGGCAGCACAGCTCTCAGGGGCATAGCTACAATTGAACGGGGGGGGGAATGTCCCTGGGTGCCTGAGAGAGGAGGCCCACTGGCAGCATATTCTGAGTATGCATATTCCACATCCCCTCACCACTGTGTAATGGGGAGATCTGGCAGGCCCCTTCTCTCCCTATCTCTGTTTAGTCAGGCTGTCAAGATATTTTTATTTCAGCAGACATATGGAGTTTAATTTTACGTTTACTGTTTCCCTGAAGCCCTTTTAATGCTTGTTTGTGATTACAGTATTGATCACATTAATTTTTTTTTTATAAAATCAAAAAATATATTGCATGCTACTTTGGATCCTTTGTCATGGGGAAGTGGCCTATAAGTAATATGAAATACATTTAAGCACAAATATATGATTTTTCTTTGGATTTGGGAGCCAATCCAAATATTTGGGAGCCAGACAATGGACACTTGACAAAATGATTGGACATAGTGATGGACATTGTGAAGGGGAAGGATAAATGGGCTTCTCTTTATTCCCTGTATAGACATCCCTCACCAACTGTGAGGGTTCCGTTCTGGGAAAACCTTGCGGTTGGCGAATTTGCAGTAGATGAGCCATTGAAATAAATGGCAAACAGGGGGTATGGGGAATCGTGGTCATGAAGGGACCGCAAAATATAGTAAAACATAGGGGGGAAATCCCCCCAGATCCCCCCAAATCATCAGGAATGAGAAAGAGGAGTAAGCAGAACCCCCAAAATGACCCCAACCCCCAAATGACCCCCAAAAAATAACCCCTGACCCCCAAAAATCACAACCCCCCCAAAATTGAAAATAACTCGCCAAACCGTGGATACTCAGGCGAGACTGAAGTATACTTAAATATACTTTAAAGTATATTGAAATCATATACTTCAAATGGAAACAGTGTTGCCTGGACTAAATACAGATTTTTTAAAAAAAATAATAAATATTTTATTTTATTTTATTTTTACAGATTTTATTAAATAACTGTCCCTCTGAGTATCCTAGTCTAGGCAACACACTTAAATTTCTGGGCACCATGGCTCCCTGGTGTCTGGAATTTGTCAATCCCCCATATGTACTCAATCCACCACTTTTCTTCCCTTCCACCAGCTCTGGAGTTTAACTGTAGCAATCCCTTTCCTGCCCCCCAATCAAATGTGGTGGCATTTTGGAAGCATCTCGATATCACCAAACTACTACCCATCATAAGGTGACTTTTAAAATATATGGAAAACATTTTAAATCTTTTTAAACAATCATTTTTGAAAAAAATCCAGTACAGAGGACAAACATACAAAGTGTAATACATACAAGACCCCAAAAAACAAAGAAAAGCCAACAGTACAAAATACAACAGCATCAAAACTAACCAACCTGTCAACTAAAGACCTGCAAGGAAAAAAATGGTCTTGACCTGCCTTCCATATATGACCGCAGGGAGGGGCCCATTTGAGCCACTTGTGGGGAGCATTCTAAAGCATTGGGCTCCAGCAGAAAAGGTTCCAAATGTGCTTATTATGGATTATTGCATGTATTATGTGCAGCAAGACTACAAACAGCTGTTAGTTTCTTCGGCTTCATTCAGGGACAGAAAGCCTAAGCTGAGAGCTCATAAGAGAAGACAAACATTTTTAATGCTTTGCTGTTGAAGAGGTCATCTGTCCCACCAGGTGGTTGTGTCATGCTTCACAAACCGGGGCCCCATTAATGATTAGGAAAAGAGACATCACCACAGAGCATAAAGCAGCTCTGGCCTGAATCCAGCTACGACCAGCTGTGCATGCACAGCACCAGCCAGATTGTTGGCAAGAGTGCTGATCATCTTTTGCGGGGAAGGGGAGGAATAAAGCCAACCCTCTAATCCTGTCTTTTCCTACCTGTCTTTTCCTACCTAGTCCAACCAGACTAGACTTTTCTGGGGAAAAACATGTGCAGCTGCCTGCTGTCTGTAGATCAGTCAAAGCTTTCTTGTCTCCCAAATGCAGCATTTCAAGAAGCACATCATTCTGCTAAAGAGCCAATATACAGTGGAGCATAAGCATTCATTTTAATTACCTTGTTCCTCATGAACAACTTTTATAGAAGCATCTTAATGCACGGTGTTTCAGATTTATAACTTATATACTGTACAATCGTGTAGATTAATACCACTTCTCCCCGGGGAACTGCTAAGGAGTTCACAATCTCTGAGACACGCTATTAACTTTCCTTGAGAAACCACAGCTAAAAATAACAGTGACAAACCCATGCATCAAAATGATTTCAATGACTAAAACAGCATCTATTTAACAATTGCAGTCCCATGCTGCTGTGCATCTTTGAACTAAAAAGACAATTCTTGGTATAAAATCTGAAGACCTTGGCACAAGCTGCAAGAGAAGTAAAGAACATAAGAATATAAGAATATAAGAAAAGCCCTGCTGGATCAGGCCCAAGACCTATCTAGTCCACCATCCTGTTTCACACAGTGGCCCACCAAATGCAAGAGCTGAGGGCATGCCCTCTCTCCTACTGTTACTTTCCTGTAACTGGTATTTAGAGGCATCTTGCCAGAGGTGGCCTAAAGCCTATAGGCTTGAGGTGGCCTATAGCCCTCAGACTAGTAGCCATTGATAGACCTGTCCTCCATGAATTTATCTAAACCTCTCTTAAAGCCATCCAGTTGTTTGCTGTCACCACTTCTTGTGGCATAGAATTCCATAGGTTGATTATGCACTGTGTGAAAAACTACTTCATTTTGTCAGTCCTAAATTGTTAGTTTCATGGGATGACCCCTGGTTCTAGTGTTATGTGATAGTGAGAAAAATTTATCACTCAATGTTTTGCACACCATGCATTTTATAGACCTCTATCATGCCTCCCCTCAGTCATCTTTTTTCTAAACTAAAAAACCCCATGTGTTATAGCCTTGTCTTGTAAGGAAGGTGCTCTAGGCCCTTGATAATTTTGGTGGTGGTGGTTGTTATGCTATTTACACACAGTCTAACTGGGTGTTATTGACGGGATTTGGTACTTTAATTATTGGGCCTTTTCCAAGGGTCTAGGACAACTAAAGAAAAATTAAAGATAGTGTTGTAGAATTTGTGCTGTCCCGAGTAGTGTGGCCTTCTGTAGCTAATGTGTTGTAATTTTATCGATGCCCAAGGTGCCAAGATGATGATGATGATGATGATGATGATGATGATGATGACTGAACATATTTGTATACCACCCAAAACACAAGTCTTGCCCTCTTCTGCACCTTTTGCAGTTCTACAATGTCCTTCTTAAGATACGATAACCAAAACTGTACACAGTACTCCAAATGTGGCTGCACCACAGTTTTGTATAAGGGCATTATAATATTAGCAGTTATTTTCATTCCCCTTCCTAATGATTCCAAGCATGGAATTGGCCTTTTTCACAGCTGCCACATGTTTAGTCAACACTTTCAACAAGTTCTTTGTCTTAGACCTAGCTAAGTGTAATGGTGTCTTGGTTCCTTAAAAAGGAAAATTCTATTCTACTGACTCAGTCAGAAGAAACTCTAATTGTATGATGACTGTATGATAAGCCAGTAAAATGATAAGCCAGTGAGTACTTGAAGGGTCCCTAAGGTATATATCTTGGTTGCTTAGGTACCAACATTATAAGCTCAGTTTATGTTTACAAGTCTATTAATCCAAACCCATACCTGCATGTAGGTTGAAAAATATAGACCTATTCATAAACCTTCATTCTTGATGACTTCCCATTCAAATCAATAAGAATTACAAATAAATGCTTTTCAGACCACAACAAGGTTGGTAAACATTGTAAAACTTCTATCATACCCACAGAAACTGGCATGAGTGAGGGTGGGAAGTGAAGCTAATCAGTTCTCCATCTATAACTGAAAACCAGGGCTAGTTGCTTTCCCTTCTAAAACAATAGTCAACTTTGTCACCATATGGGTTCACAAGCTAGATGCTGAAAAAAAACCTGTATGCCATACCTATTTTCACCAGTCACAGAGCAAACCTTTTGAAGGTGAACCTTGTTAAAATTGCCTTCTAACTGGACAAAGTCATCTTTCAGAATAGAGGCCATCTTTATATTTAGCAGAGGGAAAGCAACTGACCCTATTCAATCCCATGACTACAGCATCATCCCTCCAGTAACTGGTGTGTGTGTGTGTGTGTGTGTGTGTGTGTGTGTAAGTGTAAGACTGATAGCACTTTGAGGACTGGTAACCATCTTCTTATCCTTATTCTTTTTTATGTAAACCATTTTAAAAACTGTTTCATTGAAAAGTGGAGATGATGATGATGATGATGATGATGATGATGATGATGATGATGACCTACTCAATAGGCCATTGAAAACAAATGGAGGCAGGTGTCTCTTCTGTGGTGGATAAGAGTAAATCATTCAGAAGCATCTGATCTCACAGAAGCAGGAATTTTAGCCACCAGAACAAAGACAGAAAGACCACCACCAGTGTTCCCTGTAATAGGGATTCCCAGATGTTGTTGATTACAACTCCCATAATCCCTAGCTGCAATTGGGGATTATGGGAGTTGTAGTCAATAACGCCTGGGAATCCTTGTTACAGGGGACACTGATCACCACAGCAACAACCACAACACGTCAGCTTCATTAAGCCTGGCATCAGTGGATCAATGAATCACAGTACATCTCTGGTCTTTTCTCACTTCTCCTGGTGAGATACAGCCCAACAGGAGATGAGGTAGACCTTGGTTCCAGGTGGAAAGAGCAAGAAGATGTGGAGGTGGGATGTGTGGCACTGGGCAGTTTGCTGAATCTTACTCACCTGCCAGTGAGGGTAACTCTACACAGGCTACAATACTCTTCTGGAGTGTGTATAGAGAGACAATTCAGATGAACTACTACTACAATATTTATATACCACTTGTCAACCAAAGTTCCCAAAGCGGTTTACATAGAAAAATAAATAATACATAAATAAGATAGTCCTCTGTCCCCAAAGGGCTCACAAGTGAAAAAGAAACATAAGGTACATACCAGCAAGAGCCACTGGAGGGAAGCTGTGCTGGGGTTGGATAGGGCCAGTTGCTCTCCCCCTGCTAAATATAAGAGAATCACCACTTTGAAAGATGCCTCTTTGCTTAGTTAACAGGGGTGAACATCCCTCTCATGCAATTAAAGGATGCACTGAGAACACACCAGCACCTCCATCAGTGACGTCAGGGCAGGCACATTCTCACCATTACCCTGATGTTATCAAGTGTGTAAGGCTGTGTTCATCCAAACTAGAGTTGTTCAACTTCAGCCCTCCTGCAGATGTTGGCCTACAACTTCCATAATCCCTAGCTATTGGCCACTGTGGCTGGAGATTATGGGAGTTGTAGTCCAAAAACCGCTGGGGTGCCTAAGTTGAGCAGGCCTGATCTAAACTGACCTTTGAAGGATTGTGGTGGGAGCTAACTCCCCACCACCACCAGTATATAGCTGGCAAAGGCCTTCCTGAGCAGGAAGTTGACCTAAGTAGGCACTATGAGATACAAAAAGCCAGGCATACTCCCAAATGTGCAACCACATTCACAAAGGGAATCATTGTTGCCTGTGTTTGGCTTGGATGGACAGAAGACATTGGTTTTGTATGTATCCAGGAAGTGTGTGCCAAAGGACAGCTGACAAGGAACAAAGAAGAAGAAGAAGTGACAATTGTGGCAGACAGGACTGTAGAGTGCTTTGGCCAGCTCCCAAACCCGTGATGATTGTCGTTAGGTCAGTCACAATGGCTGCATTCACACATAACATGAAACTGCAGTTAAATGGAGCAGAGGTATGAAATCATGAATGTCCAAATGTGGGCAACCGTGACCTGAGGTTTGTCTCATCAAATTCCAGTTTGAACCTTCGGTTTGTAATGAGTTTCACCGCCCCAACATGAGTGTTTTTTGGCGGCAGCATTACATCCGAACACGGACACCATTATTATCATTGTTTCATTCAGTTTCTGGAAATGAAATCATAGACAGAGCAGCACAAACCTACTCCATGCCTGTGGCGCTTCTAGCTGGCCATCTTTCTGAGCACTTGCCCTGTCCTGCTGTCTCCAATCCAACAAAGCAGTTTCCCAGCAGCAGGGATGTCACCACATCTCATCCCAAGCTTGTCACCCTATCAAACGGCAAAGTCACAGAGGGGCATGCCTGCCCTCTTCCCTCTCTGTCCCTGGTTCTCCCCTCCTGGCAATCAGAAGAGAATGGGGACGGGATGGCAAGATGGGCACTATGTGCTTAGCTCTTCAAAGATGAAGCTATCAAGATGTAGGTTCACAAGCACATGCAGTCATGCTGGCAACATAAACAGGGGAACCCCATTAGATCGCTGGGATGGGAACATATGGCAGGGCAGCAATACCTGGGGTTGGGTTTAAAGGGCAGCCCAAACCAGACATTCTTGAATGGATCAGGTCTATTTTTTTGCAAAATGATGTTGGGGAAGGTTGGGGGGCTTCCCCTTCCCCTTGGGGGAACATGAGTAGTCCCTAGGTTTACTCATGAGAAGAGCCAGGCAGCAGGATCAGCATTGCCCCCAGTGAAAGGAGCAATTCCTATTGTGTGATGATAATGGTGGATGCTGTTCCTGAGCAGAGCACTCACTCATGAGAGTGTCAGACCATGGGGAAACCCCTTCACAACTCATGAGAAGAACCGTCTGTGGAGACAGGGGTGTCAAGCTGAATCACTAATAATGTGAGCTGGCATTCCTTCTCCCATGGAACACTCTCTCATGAGAGTGCCATGCCATGGAGACATGCATGAGGGCCAGATGACAGATGCCACCCAGTCAGATTTCTCCATACAAGCAAGCCATGGGAATGGGTACCTCGGCAACAGCTCTCCCTGTCTCGACAACTGCTGCGAATAAGCTGTCAAAGTGTGCCCTCTGCCAGCCTGTCTGCCCATTTGAACATGTCAATATTTATTTTTGCCTGGAACAGCAACCCCACTCCCCTGAGGTCACTGGAAATTGGGGCTTCCCTCTCTCGTGATTCCCTGAAGTGGCAGATCTGCATATGGTGCACCACTGGTCAAAATCCAGGACATTTGAATGAGAGTTAAGATCTGCTCCCAGTCCTGGTGTTTCTCCAGACTGCCCACCTGGCTACGCCCAGATACATGGAGAGCCAAAATCTCATTTGGGTGCATGAAAGGCTTACCTGGAGAGGAGGGGGACACTGTGCAACAATTCTATTATTGCGCAGAGAGAATGGGTGCTTAACTTAGCTCAGCTCATGAACTAACTTGTTAGCTCAAGTCATGAGCATGCAGTCTGAAGGAAGTCTGAAGTTTGGCGAGCCTACAATTCTCCCCAGTAGACTGGCCCTCTTACAAGAGTGCTAGTCCCCTGGGGGCAAGCCACCATGGGGGCAAGAGTGTGGCTTGGTCTGCATGGACTGCTTTCCCAGAGTGAGCCATCACAAGAGCATGCTTGGTCACAGAGGGCCAGACACCACGATCCTTTGCCCTCCCTCATCTACATATGTCTTCCTAGGAAGTCATCATTTTCCCTTTCCTGAGTGAGTGACAGAAAAATAGATTCCCCAAGATCCCTCCACCCTCCAGAAATTGTGTTTGTGCAAGACACTTTTGTTTTGGGGCTCTTATGAGGGCAGTGGTGCAATTGCTGTCAGAAAGAGTGCTTGCAAGGCATGATATTTAAAGGGATTTAAATGCCCTTTCCTTGCCCACGGACTATTCAGAAAAGGCACAATCACACTCAGCATGCCCTCTTTAAGATCATGGGCAATCGCTGCCACCCTTGATACATGCTGATGCATTGCCGACACTGTGAGTGCTATGGATCTTGCTGGGATGCAGCCTCGGTGGGCCAGGAAGAGGGAGGGCTCCTCTGCCCTGAAAACAGAGGTTGCTGGTTGGAGGGAAGTCTGCAATGTGATTCATGGTTTGAAAAATTAACAGCGGGTTCATCAACCTCCAGTTTCACAGTACATGTGGATGTGGCCAGTGTGTCCTTTCAGCTGAAATGGTGAGAGCTGAGCTGTTGAAGAATGGGTCCTCGTTAGTTTGAAATTGTGGAGTTCATTTTTATTTGCTAACAAATATGTTCTGGCCACCATAACTTAAGCACTGGAAAAGCTGCAGAAGAAGGCAATAAAGATGACTGAATAGTTTTGGGTCATCTGCCATTTCTAGGAAAGAGAGGGGCAAGCTGATTTCCCCATCCTAATTACTACATTGATTTACTATATTTATATCCCTCTGAGGAGCCCCCCAGAGTGGAGTACATGGTTATGTTTATTATCCTCACCACAACCCTGTGAGGTGGGTTAGGCTTAGAGTTGAGTGACTGACCCAGAATCACCCAGTGAGTTTCATGGCTGAATGTGGATTTGAACTTGGGTCTCCCCCTGGTCCTAGTCCAACACTCTAACTTCTATACCACACTGGTACACACCTTGTTCAGGTTTTCATCTATCTACTATCTATGTATCTATCCAGCTAGACAGAGGCAGTGGCAATGTTCTCACAGTCAGGATTGCTAGCACAGAGCTAGTTGTGAGAATGCAGATTTCCCAGGCAATCCTGGTCAAACTACTGTGGTTAAACTGCATTTAACCAAGGCAGATAACCAGAATTGTTATCTTGAGTTGTCACTGGCCACTTGACCCCCACTGGGCCCATCCAGGTATCAATTTTCAGTATTTTAAGTGTTGCTGATCCTAGTTCCTGGAGATCATTTGTTTCACATGCCATTCTCTCTTGGGATGTGCACAAACTGGTTTGGCGCCTCCTTTGAGATTCACTGAACCAGCTTGGGCGCCCGCAGCAGAACCAGTTTGGCAGGGCAGGGGGCAGTTACCTTAAGAAGTAGGTAAGCAGGTCCTTACCCACTCCGCTGCCACCCCACCACTTTTCTGGGCACGGCGCTCACTCTAGCAAAGGCCGTGCATGGCTGTGGCACTGTTCCCTGCAGCCTGCGCATGTGGCATTGGCACGCACATGGCCACCACCCATGCACATGAGCATGAGCTGTTCATGCACATCCCTAATTCTCTCCATCTAAAAGTGCATCAGTCTACCACCTCAGAATGACAGGAAAGCAACAGCATGTTGGAAGTAATGGTGCGAATCAGCGGTGACAAGATTAAGGTTAGTATTTATTGAACCTTGAAACCTGCCAGAAATGAACTCTTGAGAATGTTGCATCATGAAGAGCGGGTATCTTTCCACTGGTGAAGTGAGTATAAATGTGTATGAATACACATGGGCTGAGTGAGTATACATGGGTTTTTCTTTTGATGTTTTTGAGCAGAAGAAACCTCATCTGCAAGGTTCACTCTAAGAATATAAGCAAGATTTTGCTTCACGGGCCTCACTCACTGACATGAAATTCCCAGACCAAATCACGAAAGATAGAAACATGCCATTTTCACAGGTAGGTTCCAGACTTTGCTCAGACTGCCCCCAAAATTGTAAATCCCATGAAAAGTCATCAAAATCCCTGAAAATGCAGAAAACCTCTACCATCGGAGTTCAGAGTTGCAGTTCAAAGTTGAGTTTGGGGTTACAGTTTGAATAAACTTTGGCATTTTCCTTGCGTAATTTTGGACATGGAAAGTCTGGACTTTGTAGTACAGGAGGCATGCCTGCAGTGCAAACTGCAAGCCATTTTACTAGTATATTATATATTTGTTTACACAATCAAGATATGATTACCTTTCCTATCTTTGCAAAATGGTATCTTAACTTGCATCAGGAGTTTTCACATGACTAGGACTTTCTGCTCCCAAGTAGTCCCATGGGTTACATTGGATGCTTCCCCCCCCCCATCTTTTTCAGGCCACAGAACCCACAATAACTTAGTGTTTTGCTTCAGGGGAGTGCAGCAGTGACCCCCTACATCTCAAGCATGGTGCCCTGTTTGACTGCACAATTTACTGAGTATATGAGGTGTCACAAATAAAAATGAACTCCACAATTTCAAACTCCATAATAATTCTTCAACAGCTCAGCTCTCGCCATTTCAGCTGAAAGGACACACTGGCCACATTCACATGTAGCATGAAACCAGAGGTTGATGAACCTGCTGTTAATTTTTCAAACCCTTTTGGTCTGTTGTGATTTAATGTGATGTGTTTTTATTTGGTGTTTTAATGCTGTGTTGTGAGCCACCCAAAGAACTATTTGTTATGGGGCAGCTAACAAATAAAGTTTCTTTGTTTGTTTGTTTATCATCATCATCAACATCATCAACACCATCATCGTCATTATTATTATCATCATCATCATCATCATCATCATCATCATCATCATTATCATAGCTAGAAATTTAACAGGCTAGGCTGCATCTCCACTGCATCTCCACACCAGGAATAATTTCTCCTGTTGAACTTCTGTCACAGCTGTTAAGGGCCAAAGTTTTCACCTGCACATCTCCAACATCAGTTAGGCTTCCTGTTATTACATGTTTATTTAAGCAGAATTGAAAAACTATAATTATTTATTAAATGTAAATGCTGTTGGAAGTGAAGGACTTCGCGCTGTTTCAGGTCTCAATGACAGAGGGGGACAGACTAGTGAGTCAGAGGGCTAGAGAGGTCAAGACACTGGTCATCCCTTCTCTACTGCTCTGACACTAGCCCTTTGGTATGTAGATTGCTGCTCTTAGGAACTAACTTCCTTCCTGCGTGCTGCTTCCTTCTTCCTTCCCTCCCCTTTCTTCTCCCTTGCAACATGCAAGCTCCTCTCTCCCTGTACCATGTGTGCAGAGTTGCATCCAGCTGCATCCAGCTAGATAGATAGATTAGAGATCCTGGGGCTATTCTCACGATCAGCAAAAATCAGGCTAGGAGAGCCTAGCCCAACTATTTCTGATTATGTAAACCACCAAGCTTGCAGGCAAGCCGGGTGGTTTACAAGCGGGTCACCCGCTTCTGTAGCCCTCCCCTTAGCCCAGGTTTGTGGAACGAGCGTTCCGCAAACCCGGGCTATCTGATCGTGAGTAGCCGCGTCACAGCTCCACTCTGCAGCTACTCATGGGTAGACCCCCAGAGGGAAGGCGAAAAGCTGCCTCCTGACTCCAGGGGTCTCCCCAGTATGCCCTGCGCACTCGCGCTGGAGTTTTCGGGGGCCACACAGCCCCCGAGCTCCCCAGCCCCCGCCAGCTTTGTGACAGATCCGGCAATCGTGTGGGCGGTCAATCCAGCCGCCCAGGGCTCCCTCTCCGCTCATGTGCGGGGAGACCGGACTTAGCCCGCTCTCCCCGTTCACAGTTCTAAATCGGGTCTCACTGATTGTGAGACCCGGCTCCCTATCCCTCCACTTTACTATCTAGAATGGTGTTCACTAATAAATACTCCTTATATTGATTTGAAACTATGAACTAACTCCAAGTTATTTTGCTCTCAGCATACACACATCCCTGGGCAGACTCCACTGTGTTGTGCCTCTGTGGACTCTGCTATATTAGAAGGGTATCTCTTACCAGAGAGAATTCCCAACAAATGCTGCCCAGAGATGTTTGATTAGGTGGTACATAAATGAAATAGAATGCTCCATCCAAATGCACATTGCAATGTATAGTATACACGGAATTTCATCCCATCTGGATTCGCAGCACTTGTTGGCACAAGAGCAAATGCTGCTTTAGCATTCAATTCTCTCTTGCTGGATCCAGGCAAAAGCTCCTGGTAGAAATACATCATACTTATACCTTTTTAAAAGCTATATTTTAAAAGGGCATATTCCTCTCATTGTCTCATTGCTATCTGCTTATTTATTATTTGCACTCAAGAAGGTCTGAAGGCTTCAAACACATTTCGATTCCATTTTTCTAGGCACTACATGAGTACACCAATCAATAGCCCAAATTAAATAGCAATATGACAGATCGATCAGGTATAAAAAGTCATTTGTTGGTCTCTTAGAAATCTTGAATGTATCATCAGCAGTGGGTATTCTTGGGTAATATATTTTTCAGCAACTAATGCAAAACCTAATACACAGCTCAACACCATTCATTTTCCAGAAGGGCAGCTGTAATAGTATGTTGCAGCAAGAGTCATATGGCATCTTAAAGACTAACAGGTTTATTGTTGCAAACACCTTTTTTGGCTAGAATCCACTTCATCAGACATGTGTAGTAATATCCTCAATTGGCAAATCTACACATATATTGCACCTATCTATCGACCAATAATCTTTTTTCTCTCTTTCTCATGTTAGAACCCAGGTACACCAATCAATGACCCAAACTGAAGCTAATCAAAAATGACCCATCCTTGAAACTAAATGCTGGGAGATTCAAGACAGACAAAAGGTTGTACTTTCTTACACAACGTATAATTATACTATAGAATTCACTACCACCAGATATGGTGATGGCCACCAACCTAGACAGTTTAAAAAGATTAGACAAATTCATGGAGGGTGGCACTATCAACAGCTACTAGTGTGGGTAGCTATATATTTCCATCAGGATCAGAGATGGCATGCCCCTGAACACCAGGTCCTAGGCAGCACGAAGGGAGGGGTGGTTGCCCCTTTCCCCCCACTTGTGGGCTTCCTAGGTGTCCCTGTTTGATCACTGCTGGACTGAATGGGCCTTGACCTGATCCAGCAGGGCTTTTCTTATCTTCATGTTAATTAATTATGTTAATGCAAATAGAGTCCAAAAGGCTTTGAAATGTAAGGCCATTAGATTCCTAAGATTTCTATGCTGATCCAAAATATAATGTTGTGCATAATAAATCTATCAGTCTTTAACTCCCACCCCCCACATTATCATTCAGATTTGCAGTCACAGTGATAATACACTGTGATAATAAGTAACTGTTCTGTCCTGATTTAACATCTGTCATGGAAAGAAATCCAAAGTCCTGGTTCAGTCTGAACTGACCAGAAATGCATTTGTTGATTAATTTCAGTAAGGTCATGCTAGAGCCTCCCTTTGAAGTCGATGACATCTCAAACATAACAGCTTTCAAATCCAGGGGGAGAACATTGCAACCTACTCAGGACACTCTACTGCTTTCAAAGTCAACCATACTTCAGTAGAAAAAATGATATCAGCCCAGAAGATCCATCAGAAACCCTGTAGTGGGTGATTATCACTTTGCCTGTAAAAACAGCATGATGGAAGAAGCACAATATGTCCATCTTTTCTGCACTGAAAGCTTCAAATTGCAAATATAATGCAAATAACTCCTCTCTAACGAATAATGCAAATTAGCCTATGCCCCCTAGCTGCAGAGATATTTTCCGTATGCCTCCCAGTTGCAAAAAGCTGTTGATTTCCCAAGCCCTGTTTTATGTCCTACTGCTGCCTTGCATTTTGGTCTCCGGCAGCTTGCTTTCTTGTAATGACAAATGTAGCCACAGGAGACCCAAATTGGACTGAGACCATGGCACTGATGGAGGGGGGTTAACTACCCCCACAGACCTTTTTCCAGGATGAAATCACTGCAGGCAACTTGCCCCATAGGGTGAAATATCTAGGTGGTATGCAGGACAAATGGCAGCTTCTGGAAGGTAAGCATAATTTCAATCAAGAAAACAGCAGGGTGAAAAGGGTTAAACCCCCTCTGCCCCACACACACACACACACACACACACACACACACACACAGCTGCATTTGCCAGTTTCAAAAGTTATAGGTGATCCATATAATAACTATAGGTGATCCCTATAACAGTCCTGGATCTCTCACCATCTCATCTAGTTGCAACCTGGGAGGCAGGAAAAGATAAGATACCAAGATGAGTCAATTTTCAATTCCCAGTACTGGCATGCGAAAAGCTGTGGCTAACTCTAGGTCCCTTTCTTCCAAAGAAAGTAATTTCACCCAACCAGAAGCACCAAACAATAGGACTGAGGTTTTAGATATGTTTGCAATATTGTTAGGGCTGGCATCCAGACTGAATTGCTCCTAAGTAAAGTAAGGTAAAGTGTGCCATCAAGTCAATTTCGACTCCTGGCACCCACAGAGCCCTGTGGTTTTCTTTAGTAGAATACAGGAGGGGTCTACCATATGAGATGATGCCTTTCAGCATCTTCCTATATCTCTGCTGCCTGATATAGTACCAGCAGGGATTCGAATCAGCAACCTTCTGCTTGTTGGTCAAGCATTTCCCCACTGCACCACTTATGGTGGTTCCAACTCCTAAGTAGTCCTATTGAAATCAAGTAGTTCTTTAGAGTAACTCCGGAGTAGTAATATTGAGCAACTTAGTCTGAATGTCAGCCACTCTATGGAATTGTGAATTTGGTCCCCCCCCCCTCTGGAAAATAGCACATGTGGGGCCCTGATGCATACTGGCACCATGGCAAGGAGAAGGGGACTTAAATCCTATGCCCTGCCATGGTCCTGATCTGGAGAGACAACCCCCTGCATCCCATTGGAAACACTGAGCAATATTTTCGCTAAGATCACATAGTACATGCAGAGTGGGGATAGGGTCCAGTGTTCCCTGTAACAGAGAATCCCAGATGTTGTTGACTACAGCTCCCAGCATCCCCAACTGCAGTGGCTCTACTCTGGTGGAGGCAAAGCATTAAACCCCCTTCCCTACCATGTCTCAATCCAGATTGGGCCTTCATACATTGCTGCTGCTGCAGGAATGTGCACAAGCGGCTCGTGCAGGCATGGGTGGGGCAGGGAACAGTTCCCTTAAGAAGCAGGTAAGCAGGTCCTTACCTGCTCTGCTGTAACCCTGCTGTTTTTCTGGGCACTCTGCACTCGTTCTAGCTGTGGCACTCCCACAGTTCTCTGCAGCCTACACACACAGCATTGGCATGCACATGGCCACCAAGCAGGCTGCAGGGAACAGCGCTGCAGCAGCCTTTGCTAGAGCGAATGCCGTGCCTGGAAAATGACCTGATTATCTGCTTCTTAAGGAAACCACTCCCCACCCTGCCGAATTGGTTTGGCTGCCAGTGCCGAACCAGTTTGTGCACATCGCTTTCAAGAGGATGCACTTCTGATGGGTATGACATCTGAACCTCCCCAAGTCCAGTTCCCATGCCTGTTCCTGAGTTCTGCCTGAGATCCTCCACCAGATTTCAACACGTGGTGAGAAGTGGGTAGAGAATCTTGGAGAATTGTAAACCACCCAGAGACGCAAGTTTTGGGCGGTATAGAAATATTTTAATTAAATAAATAAATAAAAGTTGGGTAGGACTTGGTAAGTCAGCACTGGACTTGGGTGGGATAATAATAATAATATTTTTACTTTATATGGCCATCCCATTAAAAATTGTTCTCTAGGCTGCTCACAAACAGATATCACACCCGTTGAGAGCACGCATTCCCATGTAAGAAGGAGCTTAATGAGGGTGTGGCTAAAATATAAAAATTGGCTGGAACCTAAAACTCCATTATGGGTATCTCCGATCGAAGCTCTAACACGTAAAGAAGTAAATATGCAATTGCAATGGGGTACTTATAGGGATCTGTTATATTTTCAAGAAAAGGACTGTAAGCTAAAAAGTTTAACTGAAGTACAAAATTTGGTTAGAGATTGGTTTCAGTACCATCAGTTAAATGAAGTATATAAGAAGGATCTTAAAGTTGGATTTGAGGATCAGATGTCGAGATTTGAGAAGGAGCTATGTGAAAATGATGAAAAATTAGTTTCTAAAATGTATAAACTTTTGCTTTTGGAAGAGACAAGAGACAAAGTGGTTAAAACAACTATGATAAAGTGGGCTCAAGATGTGGGGTGCAATATAGAAATGGCAGCCTGGGAAAAATTATGGAAAACTGATTTAAAGTTCACTGCACGTTATGTTTTAAAAGAAAATTACTATAAAATGATGTATAGATGGTATTTGACACCAAAAAAACTGGCACTAATGTATAAAAATGTTTCAGACAAATGTTGGAAATGTGGCTACTCTGAAGGAACCTTTTTTCATATGTGGTGGACCTGTAGGAAGGCTAAGGCCTATTGGGACATGATATATAATGAGTTAAAGAAAATATTCAAAATGACATTTCCTAAGAAGCCAGAATCCTTCCTGCTGGGGATAACACAAGGAGTATTTTCTACAACTAATTTTACATTTTTTATGTATGCTTCCACGGCGGCCAGAATAATATATGCACAGAAATGGAAGAGCAATGAACTGCCTTCAAAAGAAGATTGGCTGATAAAAAATTTGGAATATGCGGAGATGGCAAAACTTACAATATTGATAAGAGACCAAAATCTAGAATGCTTTAAAGAAGATTGGAAACCATTCTTGCTGTATCTAAAGAACTATTTCCCTACTATTGATTTTACAACAGGGTTTGAAATTTAGTAATAAATGCAGGTTGGGTAGATTAAAAGCATGTTTGTAAGGTTTAAATTTATGTTTTGAATTATTATTATAGCAAGGGTTAACTCTATAACTGATGATTCACGAGGAGGTGTGAGTGGGAAGTCCATATCTGTTTATTTGTTGTGAATGTTAATGTTAAGATTATTGTTAAAATTAATAAACATTTAATTGAAGAAGAAAAAAAGAGAGAGCATGCATTCCCAGTTCCTGAAGAGTTACCTAAGGGTTCCCAACTTACTGGCTTGTTAGTGGTCATGTGAAGCTGCCCATAGAAAAAGAAATAAGAAACTTAGGCACTATTTTACAGAGAAGAAAACAACGCATTGTAACATGTAATTTTATTATTATTTATTTATTACATTTATAAACTGCCCTACCCAGAGGCTCTGGGCAGTGTGCAACTAGTTTTTTAAAAACATAAAAACAAACATCATTTAAAACACACTACTTAAAACAATATAAAACCATTTTAACACAATTTAAAACCAATTAAAAATACTTAAAAACAATTTTAAAACTTTGGAAGGCCAGGCCAAACAAATAATTTTTTAGGGCTCTCTTAAAGGCCGATAGTGAGCCTAAACTGCAGATATCTGCTGGGAGTATATTCCATAGGCCAGGAGCAGCTACAGAGAAGGCCCGGTTCTGAGTCGCCACCAAACATACTGGTGGTAACTGGAGAAAGACCTCTCCAGATGACCTGAACGCACGATGGGGATAATACAGAATGCGGTGATGGGGAGCATACAGAATTTGACCCTCCATGATAAAATTTGTCTCAAAGCCCCTTACTAAGGACACCATCCATATAGATCTAATTTGGTCTGAATTCTCTGAGTTTCCTTTTGCCTCCTTAAACCATGGGTGAGATCCCTTGATGGATTGCTGTCATTATGACACACAATCACATGTAGTAATATGTTCATCAACAATCCAGGGAGATGTATATTCCTGTCAGGAACACCCTTTCTGAAGAAGTAGAAATATCGTGACAGTTAAATGCTGCTTTGCAAAATTGTGTTTTGAATAGTAATGTATATATTATTACCAAAGAATTTATCTTGGGCTCTTTTATTAAATGAGAACAGATATTCTGTAGCTTCCTGGCTGGCTGTCTTAGCTGTGCTGCTCCTGCCAATGATTCTCATTAGATTCACAGAAGTGTAATAAATCACTCCAAGTAATGTACTCCCAGGGCAATATTCAGGTACTTGAGAACACTCAGAGTTATTGATCTCAGTTCCTGATCTAATCTGAAGCATGCATGAAAACCTTGGAATGAATAAGCACTTCTGCTGAGGAATTTTAGTATGCTGTTTAATACCTTAATACTCATGAGGGGAAAGAGGTGTTTCTTCCTCTGGCTCTTGCTGTTCTCTCTTTTCTCCAAAGGTGGAGCTACAGCCACTGCATTGCAAAGAGTCCCCACCCCACTCCAAGATGCAGAGATGGGTCCCAAGATGAAGAGATGGTCAATATCTAAAATACAAGTTTTGAAAATACATATTTTCAATACTTTTGTATTTTGTATCAAAAATACTTTTTGGATTATTTTTTTTGTATTTTGTATCTAAAATACATTTGCTCAGATATTTTGTATTTTTAAAATACTTTGTTTAAACCAAAATACATCTCAGACAATCATTGCTTTGCTTTCTTGCTTCAGTATGCATGCATAGTAGCCTCCAAAATGGCCACCGTCAGTGCAGAGAGGGCCATCACAGGCCAAAAATGGCCTGAAAGGGGCTGAAAATGACCGGGAAGGGTAGTGGGGGGAGGGAGAACCTCAGGAGTCCCCCCATGACTGCAGCAACACACACCCCAAGCCTCAATATGGTGGTAAGCCCACAATTTTTTTAATTTTTTTAAAAAACCTCATGTAGACATGATAGAGGTCTATAAAATCATGCATGGCGTGGAGAAAGTGGAGAGAGAGAGAGATTCTTTTCCCTCTCACACAACACTAGAACCAGGGGTCACTCCATGAAATTGATTGCCAGGAGGTCTAGGACCAACAAACGGAAGTACTTTTTCACACAACGCGTGATCCACTTGTGGAACTCTCTGCCACAGGATGTGGTGACGGCCAACAACCTGGATGGCTTTAAGAGGGGTTTGGATGACTTCATGGAGGAGAGGTCTATCAATGGCTACTAGTCAGAGGGCTATGGGCCACCTCCAGCCTCAAGGGTGTGCCTCTGAGTACCAGTTGCAGGTGAGTAATGGCAGGTGAGAGGGCACGCCCTCAACTCCTGCCTGTGGCTTCCAGCGGCATCTGGTGGGCCACTGTGCGAAACAGGATGCTGGACTAGATGGGCCTTGAGCCTGATCCAGCAGGGCTGTTCTTATGTTCTTATGTTCTCTCCTGTCCCGTCAGGTTTGGCTCAACTAACCTGGAACTGCCTTGCACATTCCTACAGTTGGCGGGGTGTGTGTGTGTGTGTGCAGTGACCTGCCATCCCCCTTTGACAAAGAAGAGGCACAGAGGCACAGAGGTGCTTTTGAACCACTCCTAGTGGGAGTGGTAACTGCAGAGCCTGCAGCAGCAGGGAGGCAGAAACCCAACCCACATTCCCCTGTGGGCACTGGCCGCTTCTTTTACAAAGAAGTGGCACGGAGGCACCTTTGAACCATTCCTGGCAGGACGGCTAGGACAGCAGCAATGGCAGTGGTAGTGAGGCTGTGACCATACTCACCATCCCTCCCTGCAGCCTGCCTGGCCGTCCACTCACACTAACTGACACCAAGCTAAGCCTTTAAATGGCCTCTGAGCAGATATGCAGCTGGAACTCATTGTTCCAGCCACCACATATTCCACAATGCACTGTGCATTGGGGGATTCCCCTATCTCTGTGTTTCCTCAGGCTGCACGCAGACCAAGGAGACACATGATACCCGATCTAAGAGCTGGGTTTAGTAAAGGGGTCAGGTTGCATGGGAGCTCCAGGATCCACAAGGATCCCAACACTTCACACAACCAGCGTAACCCGGGCTGGGCTGCTGGGCTGGGTTAGGCTGGTTGTGAGAACAACCTTGGTATCACTGTGGAACACACAGAACAATATAGGAAATCAAGCAACCATGCTTGCTTAGACTGGATTAAAAGCTTCTAAAGTCTTAATAGCCATATTTTTCCTTACAACAGCCTATAAAGTTGGTCACATTGAGAGACTGATAGATAGATAGATAGATAGATAGATAGATAGATAGATAGATAGATAGATAGATAGATAGATAGCGCCTCACAGGAGCAGATAACTCCACGTACACTATAGCTAGTTTGTTTCCCCATTTTATCCTCACAACAATCCTTTGAGGTAGACTAGGCAGAGAAAAACTGCATGGCCAAGATCACCCAGTGAATTGACTGAGTGAGGGCCTCATGACTGAATAAGGGCTTCAGCCTGGGTCTCCCAGTCCTCACCCAACAGCCTAAACACTATACTACATTGGCTTATGGGACAGTTAGAATCTTCTTTATTTACTGATTTGTAGGAGGCTATACAAATGAATCCTTTTGATTTGTATATACATGAGAAGATTTCTTTAGCTTTCTTTCTGAGTGACAGCTTGGGTTTAGGGGAATCCTTCTGAGTCACTCCAGTAAACTCCCCCCCCCCCACATTACTCTCAGTGCTTCAAGAATAGGAGAGGGGGGGAAGGGGAGAGATTAGTTGGGGTAAAGGGAATTGTTCTCCTTCCCATATGATTTGACCATATGATTGCTTCACTATAAATACAACTTGCTGCTCATTGTTGGAAGGCTACTCTGGGAAGAGCAGACACAGCTGAGAAGCTGAGCAAGCCTTTCTAAACATCTAGCCTTTTCCCCTTCAAACAAACTAACAGGAAGAGGAGAGTTCTGCAGGGGCTGTTTCTCTTTAAGGGGTAGGTCTTAGTCTCTCTATCTGTGTGTGTGTGTGTTACTTGTTAGGGTTAAGATATCACAGGGCTAGGAGTTCTTAGGGTTACTAAAGGCACTGTTTACTTAGTAGTGGGGGTGGAGTCAGCTAGGGCTGGGAGGGGCCCCACATTCCTTCCTTTGACTCACATCCTGTGTGACAGTTGGAAGCCTACTCTACATATGAGGTGAAGGCCTGAGAGCATAGCGAACAGGGATAGCAAACAGGACATAGAAGTTTTGCAGGAGTTTAGCGGGAAGTGTGCGGGGGAGCCTGGAACAAGTCCCTGCGATCACAAGGAGCACAAGGAGCCTGGTGGAGAAGAGAACGTAAGTACATATCCCTCCCTCGTATCCCTCATATTCTTGGGAAAGGCTGTTTGGACAGTTAAATAGCTGACCATTACAGCTGTGACCTATCCTAGTAAACTTTCTAATAAATGGACAATAAGCTCCCTAAATACTGTGAAGAGCCAATTAAAACAGTATGAAGATAGAAGGTCAGCAGGGGAAGGGGCACTTCCCAGTGTATTGCACAGAGTGCCACATGTACGACTATTTGCCCCATGGGCAGAAGTCATGGGTGTGTGCTCGGTGCAAGGACCTCCTGGCTCTCAGGGAACAAATCTGTTCCCTCAAGACCAAGGTGGCAGATCTGGAGAAGCTCAGAGAGACAGAGAGGCATGTGGACGAGACTTTCAGGGATGTGATAGAGGCATCCCACTCCAGGGCTGGTAGCTCCTCTGCTGTCAGGGAGAATGAAGGTCTTGGACGAGGAGGACATCGGTCTGAGGAAGAGGGAAATGCTCCTTTAGAAGGGACCCCTTCCGTGGATGATGAGCCCATATCCTCTCGCACAGGGGATACTCCTCTGGGGGGTGGGGGCCTCCTTGTAGTGGGTGATTCGATCATTAGGGGGATAGAGAGATGGGTTTGTGACCCGGGTGTTGACCGCACGGTGACTTGCCTGCCTGGTGCGAAGGTTGCGGACATTATGCAGCGTCTAGACAGGCTCCTAGGCAGTGCTGGGGAGGAGACAGCTGTCGTGGTGCACGTCGGCACCAACGATGTGGGGAAATGCAGTCGGGAGGTCCTGGAAGCCAAATTTAGGCTGATAGGTAGCATTTTGAAGTCCAGGACCCCCAAGGTAGCATTCTCAGAAATGCTACCTGTTCCACGTGCAAGTACAGTGAGACAGGCAGAGCTGAGGGGTTTCAATGTGTGGATGAGACGTTGGTGCCAGGAGGAGGGGTTTAGATTTGTTAGGCACTGGGACACATTTTGGGGCAAGGAAGGCCTGTACAAAAGGGATGGGCTGCACTTGAACCAAGATAGAACTGATGTGTATTCCGGTTCCTCTTGGGTCCGCTTTTAGCCAATCAAACAGACTCAAGGGAATCAATCAGAGGCGTTTATTGCATCGCGACATCAAGGTACACAATGGGGCTCACGCACCACATTGAATACAATGAATTACAGCTAGAGATGTTCTTTTATACAAAACAACATGAATGCTAAAAGGCTCCCGACCCCAATACACATAGCAACTATGACCTAACCCCTTTCAAGTACACATGCGTGACTTGACTATTGTTCATCAGGTGATTTCCCTAATATGGTTAGATCCGCTCTTTCTTCAGCGTTAGCATTTTAAGCGTTTCTCTTGGGAACCTGGCTTCGTTAGCATCTAGGGATGTGCATAAAACCGGTTCTCCCGGTTCGGTTCGGATCCGAACCGGGTCCGAACCGGACCAGGGTGGTTCGGTTTTGGTTTTGCCGAACCACCCCCCCCGGTTCGGTTCGGATCCGAACCGGTTCGGATCCGAACCGAACCGGTTCGGATCTCAAAAAATAGCTGGTTTGAAAGGGGACCTTGTGTTCTACCTGCAACCCAAATTTCAAGTCGATTGGACCTTCCTCTGATTTTTGGCGATTTTTTAAAGTTTTAGTGACTTTGGGGCAGTTCGGGGGCATAGCATGGGATCTGGGCAAAAGGAGTGGGGTGGGGTGGTAGTGCCTAATGGGTGCAGGCTACCACCCCAATTTCAGGGGGGTTGGGCAAAGGGCTGATTTTTGGTAAATTTCTGAAAATTTCATGTCTTTGGGGCAGATTGGGGCATATTGGGGCAGAAAGTGGGGGCTGGGGCAGAATAGTGGGGTGTGGTGGTAGTGCCTAATGGGTGGAGGCTACCACCCCAATTTCAGGGGGTTTGGACAAAGGGGTGATTTTTTGAGAATTTTTGAAGTTTTAGTGACTTTGGGGCAGTTTGGGGGCAGAAAGTGGATCTGCCCCAAAATAGTGGGGTGGGGTGGTAGTGCCTAATGTGTGGAGGCTACCACCCCAATTTCAGGGGGATTGGGCAGAGGGCTGATTTTTTGAGAATTTTTGAAGTTTGGGTGTCTTTGGGGCAGATTGGGGGCAGAAAGTGGATCTGCCCCAAAGGAGTGGGGTGGGCTGGTAGATAGTGCCTAATGGGTGGAGGCTACCACCCATCCCCAATTTAAGAGTGATTGGGCAGAGGGGTGAATTATGGTGAATAGAAAAGGTGTGAATTCTCATTCTATCATAGCAAATGAGATATTTTTCAATTAAACAACTCTCATGACCCCACTTTCACTTTTTCACACTTTCCTTTACTATGAATAATATGAGGAAGTAATCAATTTAGCACACTTCACCTTATGAAGACAAACCTCATACAAATAAATTCACCATAATTCACCCCTCTGCCCAATCACTCTTAAATTGGGGATGGGTGGTAGCCTCCACCCATTAGGCACTATCTACCAGCCCACCCCACTCCTTTGGGGCAGATCCACTTTCTGCCCCCAATCTGCCCCAAAGACACCCAAACTTCAAAAATTCTCAAAAAATCAGCCCTCTGCCCAATCCCCCTGAAATTGGGGTGGTAGCCTCCACCCATTAGGCACTACCACCCCACCCCACTATTTTGGGGCAGATCCACTTTCTGCCCCCAAACTGCCCCAAAGTCACTAAAACTTCAAAAATTCTCAAAAAATCACCCCTTTGTCCAAACCCCCTGAAATTGGGGTGGTAGCCTCCACCCATTAGGCACTACCATCACACCCCACTATTCTGCCCCAGGCCCCACTTTCTGCCCCAATATGCCCCAATATGCCCCAAAGATATGAAATTTTCAGAAATTTACCAAAAATCAGCCCTTTGCCCAATCCCCCTGAAATTGGGGTGGTAGCCTGCACCCATTAGGCACTACCACCCCACCCCACTCCTTTTGCCCAGATCCCATGCTTTGCCCCCGAACTGCCCCAAAGTCACTAAAACTTTAAAAATTCACCAAAAATCAGCCCTTTGCCCAATCCCCCTGAAATTGGGGTGGTAGACTCTACCCATTGGGCACTACCACCCCACCCCAAAATTTTGCCCCTGGGCCCCTTTTTACCCCCCCGAATCGATTCGGATTCAGATTCGGATTAAATCCAAATCCGAACCAAATCAAGGGTGATTCGGGTGACCCAGATTTGGGCACAAAACAGAACAGGGGCGATTCGGTTCGGGTCCGAGCCAAATCACCTGAAATCCCAAATTGCACACCCCTACTAAGCACACACACAGAGAAGAAGCAGGAGGCGGAGTGTGGATTCTATGATAGCATATTAGAGTGGATTGATGGTGTCTCATTGAAAATCTCATTTGCTATCATAGAATCCACACTCAATACCTCAGAAACAAGAGAACCCTGTACCCATGGGGGTGCCCCTACCAGAGATCCCTGTACCCCATGGGTTAGAAACCCATGGGGGTGGTTGGCACCCTATGTGCACTACACCACCACTTGCTCTGGGCCACCCCAGCACCCCCATGTGCACTTATAGGGCTGCTGAAAGCTCCATTATAACTTATTATGAGGAAAAACCTTAAAGACGCGTAAACTTCAAAAATCACTTAAAAATCACCTCTTTGCCCAATTCCTTTCAAATAATTCTGATAGCTTCCTTGCCCACCCTAGGAACTACCACCCACCACACTGCACTCTATGACACCCCTTTCCCCCCGATGTGAAGCTATACATTTGCTGCAATCCTAATTATTCTCTATGAGGAATTCAAAAACACTTAACAATTCACCAATAATCAGAGGAGTGTCCAATTGCCTTGAGATTTTTTGGGTGGTAGGCACCCATGCCTGTCTACCACCCACCCTGCTTTTGTGCTCCTAGGTCCTCCACAACAGGGGATATGGACTGGTTCGGGTCCCATTATACTCAATGAGAAAAATAATTACAAATATTTCAAATATTCATAAAAAATCATAGGGGTGTCTGATTGCTTCAGGGTTTGCATGGTTGTTGGCACCCATGAGTGCTCCACAATAAGAAATAATGGCCTGGTTCGGGTCCCATTATATCCTATGAGAGAAAAATAAAAATATTTTTCAAAAATTCATAAAAAATCGTACGAGTGTCCGATTGCTTTGGGGTTTGGTTGACAGGTACCCCTGGGTGCCAGCTACCATCTGACCAATTTTCAGCTTTCCGAACCGATCCGAACCGGTCCGAACCGGTTCGAAACGAACCACCCCCAGTTCGGTTCGGATTCGAACCGAACCAGGGGTGGTTCGGTTCGATCCGAACCTCCGAACCGGAACCGGTTCGGACCCGAACCGGTTCGGATCCGAACCGGTTCGCACATCCCTATTAGCATCTCAATTGTTACTTTGCCAGCTAGAGAGATAGGAGTAATGACGGCTGTTGTAAAGACAATGTTGCAGTGTTTGTGTCCCTGAGCTGAGCTAAGGTTACTCTAAGTTAGAGCCTTTAGCTTTCTAAGCAAAAAGGAGTTTCTTTGGTTTGCTAAGCAAAATGGAGTTGCTTTGGTTTACTAAAACACATCAGAACCAGACTGCTAGCGCTTAAAATAAAAAAGGTTGCAGAACAGCTTTTAAAATGACACCTGGGAAACAGCCGATGGGAGCTGGGTAGTATCCCGTTTGGCAAAAGCCATCCTTTAAAGTGTGAGGCTGCAAAGACTTCAAATAAAACAGAAGGGGACAGAGCAGAACCGCATAAAGAGCAGGCGGGAGCCTGTGCCAGCAGGTCAAAGAGTCAAAGGAATAGCATACATCAGGGGAGAGATTCAGTGTATAGGTGCTTGTATGCCAATGCCAGAAGCCTCCGAGCCAAGATGGGTGAGCTGGAGTGCTTGGTTGCTAATGCAGAAATAGACATAGTGGGCATAACAGAAACATGGTGGAACAGTGAGAACCGGTGGGACACTGTTATCCCTGGGTATAAACTCTATAGAAAGGACAGAGAGGGGCGCCTTGGAGGAGGGGTAGCACTGTATGTTAAAGAAGGGATAGAATCTAACAAGCTAGAAAACCTAAGTGGACTGGAGTCCTCCACAGAAACCCTGTGGGTGACTATACAAGGACGGAAAGGAATCGTGCTACTGGGGATGTGCTATCGCCCTCCGGATCAAAATGCTGACAGTGACTGGGAGATGCAGGAGGAAATCAGGGAGGCGTCAAGGAGAGGCAGGGCTGTAATTATGGGTGATTTCAACTACCCACACATAGACTGGGTAAATTCACATTCAAGTCAGGACAAAGAGGTCAAATTTCTAGATACGCTAAATGACTGTGCCTTAGAACAGCTGGTCATGGACCCAACCAGAGAGAAGGTGACCTTGGATCTAATTCTGAGTGACACCCAGGACCTGGTGCGTGATGTCAGTGTCATCGACCCTTTAGGGAACAGTGACCACAGTGCCATCAAATTCAGCATACATGTGGGGAGAGAATCACCAAGGATGTCAAACACAGACATTTTGAATTTCAGAAGAGGAAACTTCTCCAAAATGAGGAGTATGGTGAAAAGAAAGCTGAGGGGGAAAATCAGGAGAGTCACTTCGCTCCAGAATGCATGGAGTTTACTCAAAACTACAATACTAGAAGCCCAGTCAGCTTGTATACCCAAAAGGAGGAAAGGAACCAATAAGTCCAGGAGGATGCCAGCATGGCTAACGGGTACAGTCAAAGAAGCCATAAAAGGGAAGAAGACTTTCTTCCGAAATTGGAAGGCCTGTCCAAACGAAGAGAACAGAAAGGAACACAAACTCTGGCAAAAGAAATGCAAGGTGACAATAAGGGAGGCAAAAAGAGAGTTTGAGGAACATTTAGCCAAAAGTATCAAGGGGAATAACAAAAACTTCTTTAAGTACATCAGAAGCAGGAAACCTGCCAGGGAGGCGGTTGGGCCATTAGACAATGAGGGAGTGAGAGGGATTATTAAGGAGGATATGGAGGTTGCAGAGAAACTGAATGAGTTCTTTGCGTCTGTCTTCACGGCAGAGATACTGAGCATATACCTGTTCCTGAACCAGGCTTTTTAGGGATGGAGGCCAGAGAGCTGAGCCAGATAGAAGTGACAAGGGATGATGTTCTAAACTGTCTGGAAAAACTGAAAGCTAACAAATCACCAGGGCCGGATGGCATCCATCCAAGAGTCCTCAAAGAACTCAAATGTGAAATTGCCAACCTCCTTGCTAAAATATTTAACTTATCCCTGAAATCGGGCTCTGTACCAGAGGACTGGAGAGTAGCAAATGTAACACCGATTTTCAAAAAGGGATCCAGGGGCGATCTGGGAAATTACAGGCCGGTTAGCCTAACGTCCATTCCGGGCAAATTGATAGAAAGCATCCTCAAGGATAAAATTGTAAAGCACATAGAAGAACAGGCCCTGCTGGGAGTGAGCCAGCATGGCTTCCGCAAAGGTAAATCTTGCCTCACCAACCTTTTAGACTTCTTTGAGAGTGTCAACAAGTGTGTGGATCAAGGTGATCCAGTTGACATAGTCTACCTGGACTTCCAAAAAGCTTTTGACAAAGTTCCTCATCAAAGACTCCTGAAGAAACTTAGCGGTCATGGGATAAGGGGACAAGTACATGTGTGGATTGCTAACTGGTTGAAAGACAGGAAACAGAGTGTAGGTATAAATGGAGAGTTTTCACAATGGAGGGAAGTAAGAAGTGGGGTCCCCCAGGGATCTGTACTGGGACCGGTGCTTTTTAATTTATTCATAAATGATCTAGAAGCAGGGGTAAGCAGCAATGTGGCCAAATTTGCAGATGATACCAAACTCTTCCGGGTAGTGAAATCCAAAACGGATTGTGAGCAGCTACAAAAGGATCTCTCCAAACTGGGGGAGTGGGCGACAAAATGGCAAATGCGGTTCAATGTTATCAAGTTTAAAGTGATGCACATTGGGACAAAAAAACCCAACTTCAAGTATACGCTGATGGGATCTGAGCTGTCAGTGACGGACCAGGAGAGGGATCTTGGGGTTGTGTTTGACAGCTCGTTGAAAGTGTCGACTCAATGTGCGGCAGCTGTGAAAAAGGCCAATTCCATGCTAGGGATCATTAGAAAGGGGATTGAAAATAAAACGGCTAACATTATAATGCCCTTATACAAAACTATGGTGCGACCACACTTGGAGTACTGCGTACAATTCTGGTCATTACATCTTAAAAAGGACATTGTTGAACTGGAGAAGGTACAGAAGAGGGCAACCAAGATGATCAGGGGCCTAGAGCACCTTTCTTATGAGGCAAGACTACAATACCTGGGGCTTTTTAGTTTAGAAAAAAGACGTCTGCGGGGAGACATGATAAATCCCTGTGATTTAGGCTGAAGATTTACTACTGAATATATCTTCCTTTAAAAAGGGGGGGATCCTTTATCCTCCAGATGGTGAGCAATTTCAAATGGTAAAATATAGGGAATCCAGCAAGGATTCCCCTTTACGAGTAGGTGGCTTGGGCAGTAGTAATTGTGGGGGCGGACAGTGATGAGAAATGCTCTTATTTACCTTTTAAAATGGCAAGCCAATGGCGGCGGCCCAGCAGGGATGGTGGTGATCACACCTGGCTCACGGAGATTGTGGCAATCGCACGGGCGATCATGCCGGGGTTGGTGGGAGATAGCGGCTGTGGCGGGGGTGGGGGCTCCTCCAGCCCCCCACCAGCCTCCCAATTCATAGACCCAGTCATGTCTGCACCAGTTTCAGGCTTCTGCATAGGCGTGACTGCCACTGGCTGCCAATAGGTTTCCAGGCAAAATACAAAGTGCTAGTCATAACTTATAAAGCCCTAAATGGGTATCTAAAAGAACGTCTTCTTCATTATGAGCCCCACCGCCCATTGAGGTCATCCGGAGAGGTCCGTCTCCAGTTGCCGCCAGCTCGACTGGTGGCCACACGGGGACAGGCTTTCTCAGTTGCTGCCCCGAGACTGTGGAATGTGCTCCCTACTGAGATACAATCCTCTCCATCTCTGAGAATTTTTAGAAAACATTTGAAAACCCACCTCTTCACCCAAGCTTTTTCAGCTCTTTAAATCTTTTAGATTTTAATCTGTGGTTAAGTTTTAAATGGTTAAATTGTTTTACATTTTTGTATATATTTTAACTTGTTTTACGCTATTGTTAACTGCCCAGAGATGAAAGTTTGGGGCGGTGTAGAAATTTGATTAATAAATAAATAAATAAAATTAGTGAGGTCTACGCCTGCACAGAGGCCAGAAGCAGGCATTATTACTGCCATCCCCGGCGGGCTGCCACTGCTGCCATTGGTTTGCAGTTTTTAAAGGTAAATAAGAGCATCCCACCCACACAATTACTACTGATTAAACTCTTTACTTGTAGCACTTAGCAATAGCAATAGCACTTACATTTATATACCACTCTATAGCCGGAGCTCTCTAAGTGGTTTACAATGATTTTAGCATATTGCCCCCAACATTCTGGGTTGAGCCCCTGGTCAGGATCGAACTTGTAACCTTCTGGTTACAGGGCGGAGTTTTACCACTGCACCACCAGGGGCTCCTTACCACTTTATCCTTACCACTTTACAATCCTTACCACTTTACAAGTATGCCCCTCCAACGCGGCGGGGGAGTTGGGGCTTCAAATGGGGGTGGCTCGCCTCTAACTTGGACCAGCCCCATTTTTCAGGGGGGTTGATTCAAGTGCAAGCCTTCGGACCTCCCCAGTTTGACCTCAAGCCGGCTCGACCTTGAAGCTGTTCTCACATCACTAGTGAAATCCTAAAAAGTTGAGCACCTTTAACATGAAAATGATTCTTGAAGGCTTAATATTTAAAATATTTATTTTTAATTGACAATGTCCCTGAATTTTAAAAAGTAGTTATTCATAGTAACAAAACATTGTCATGGTTTCATGAAGCAGATTGTTCAAAAAGATAACTAATGACCATCTGTTATAAAAGTTGGTCATCTGTTGTCTTCCTTCCTCCACTCTGAGGGGCTTAGAAAATATTTGCGTTAATATGGCTAAGCGCAGGCATTTTCCAAGCCCCATATAAGAAAGGAGAGCTGGTCTTGTGGTAGCAAGCATGACTTGTCCCCTTAGCTAAGCAGGGTCTGCCCTGGTTTCATATGAATGGGAGACTAGAAGTGTGAGCACTGTAAGATATTCCCCTCAGGGGGATGGAGCTGCTCTAGGAAGAGCAGAAAATTTCAAGTTTCCTCCCTGGCTTCTCCAAGATAGGGCTGAGAGAGATTGCTGACTGCAGCCTTGGAGAAGCAGCTGCCAGCCTGTGAAGACAATACTGAGCTAAATAGACCAACGCTCTGACTCAATATATGGCAGCTTCCTATGTTCCTATCAGTATCATTTTTACTGGGAATGGAGCTGCAGCTATGTAGTAAAGCATCTGCTTTGCATGCAGAAGGTCTGATATCCAGTCTCTGGCAACTACAGGTAGGGCTGGGAAAGACTCCTGCTTGAAACCTCGAAGAGCCGCTGCCAGTCTGTGAAGACAATCCTGACCTAGACAGACCAATGGTCTGACTCAGAATAAGGCAGCTTCCTTTGTTCCTATCAGCAGTCAATAAAAGACTCTACAAATGACCTCTGTTCTTGCTGTTATTGTAACTTGATAGCCATTTAAAATATGTTTCCTGTGAGCAGAATTCACAATCCGTACTGACCAAAAAAAGTATCCAGCAATTATACACTTTGAGTTCTAATGCACTTTGAAGCTAAATTTGGGGCAAAGTTTGGCACTGCTCAAATGGCTTTGCAGGGGAAAGGAATTGCCCATTCTCCAATTAACTGCTACCAGATTTTGACTGATTGTCTCTCCCAGACAGTCCATGAATTATGTGTATTCCACTCAGAACTGTATTCTATAAAGGAAATGCTAATGTAAATAAAGTGTGCGGCCTTGCACAATGACAGAGAAGGGATGGAGAAGTGCATTGGTTCATATTGCAGGGGTCAATTTTCCTTCACTGGCTTCAATGGTCAAGGGACAATAAACAGAGCACTCAACTTAGAGGCCTCTGTGCCAGAGTAGAAATGCTGCAAGCTATGCTGTAGAGGTTCTTCTGTTCTCCTTGGCCATGAGGGCTTCCTTGGCTATGGTGACCAAGGGAAGTTATAGACCTGCAGGACCTGCACAGAGGGCTTTAGATCTGAGGTCCTTAATCTGGGGTCCATGGGGTAAGTCCAGGTAGTTCATGGAAAATCAAATATATAATTAAAGGCCACCTCCCAAAATAAAAATCAACTACTGTATGGTGCATCCTTTATTTTACTTAAAATTTAATCTTTCTTTCTTTCTTTCTTTCTTTCTTTCTTTCTTTCTTTCTTTCTTTCTTTGAGTGATTGAAGTACCACCCTTCCTAAAGTGGCTCAGAGCTGTTTTACATTAAAATCAAAAAGACATAATAAAACAGTTAAGATCAGAAAAAGTTTAGACCAGATTAAAATTAAAATTAAAAGTAGATATCATTAAAAGCCAGGCTAAAAAGGTGGGTAAGGCTCTCCTGAAGGCCTCCAAGGAAAATAATCATCTTATATCTATGTGAAGTGTGTTTTACATAAATTATACCATATAATTTATGGTATAATTATAAATTATACCATAATTTATAAAATTTAAAAGTGAGTGGAGAGCCATGGGTAACACTTAAAGATCTGGGCAATCCATAGGTACAAAAAGTTTAAGAACTCCTACCCCTGCTAACTTGGCAAAGGGGCACCTTTTAATGTGGTGATTAGCTTTATTTAGCAGGAGGAGAGTAACTGGCCCTATCCACCCCCAGCACAGTACCTCCAGTGACTGTTGCTGGTGTCTGTCTTATGTTTCTTTTTAGATTGTGAGCCCTTTGGGGGCAGGGATCCATTTTATTTATCTTATTTATTTGTGATTTCTCTGTGTAAACCGCCCTGAGCCATTTTTGGAAGGGCGGTATAGAAATAGAATAAATAAATAAATAAGAAATAAATGAGAATACCTGCTCTTGACACTGACAAGGGCTCATTATTTCAACCCACATTAACCAAATCACTTTGGCCTGCATTTCAGGAATCTTACCCTCAGTAGATTTCCATGGCTGACATCCTGACTAATGAAGCATCAGTGCAATGGGAGAAGCATCAGTTTAGTACCACCACTTCTGAAGAGTTCCAGACTAGCACTGCACCAGTTCTAGAGTGTGTGTGTTGAGGAGGGAATTTCAACAACCTCCCCTTCCTCCAGAAGTCCCCTGTGTCACCCAAAAATATTCTCTGAGGGCTGCACAACCATCAGGGATGTATTCTAGGGTGGCACAAAGCACTTCCTGGGGAAGGGGAGAGCATTGAAATTTGTCTCCACCACTGAACTAGCAGTGGGTATGAATTAATTGAATTTTTCAGAAACACTGGCACTTCTCCTGTTGCTTTGTTAGTGAGGATGTCAGCCAATGTCTCTGATACTGATAAAGTAGGAAATCTCCAGACCAAAACCCATAGTAGTCCAAAAGGAACTTGAATCTCAGGAGTGTTTTGAAATTAGGGTTAGCACCAATTATTATTTTTAAAAGATTAAATTTGAAGAGAATTTCAAGATTCCTCCCAAGGAGAAGCTTCTGAGAATTTTTAAGAGAAGCCCCAAAAAACAAGTGCAATTTCTCAGGGGATTTCTGCACAGCTCTATTCAAAACGGACATACAGTTTGGTGCAGAAGGAGGCGGTGGTGATTAAAAAGAAGAAGAAACACCTGCTGAATACAGTCAGTTCCTTGCACAGGAAAAAATAAAGGAAAATAAATAACAGAAGCAAAGGACGGGATGCACTCCCAGCAGTTGAAGGAAGCCAGAAAGGCTTGACCTTGATGGTTATGAATGCAAAGGCAAAAGCTGTTAAATCTCAAAGAGACAACTGGGAAACTGTAGCAAAGAAACAAAAGACTTGGTCCATTACTCGGTTCACAGTGCCAGGGTTCAGAAACTGAGCATGTAGGATCATCAGTCAATTATCATTAAAGTTAACAATGACAAGGCAGTATACATTATTGCCAAATAACTATTGGCCCTGCTGCCCTTCTCAAGTATGCCAAGTCCACAGATCAACTGATTAGAAAGAGGGACCAAATTAAACAAGCCAAGCCCGTCCAGATTTATAATAAATAAAATCCCGGTTCATTTCCAAATCTATATTAAAATCTTTCCATGGTATCTCCTCCAGCAGCAGTCTCATCTATAGGATAAGAAAGGAGAGGAAATAAAAAGAGAGAAGCAAAAACATCGTAGATCTGGTCATGTTTACTCGATGGTGGAGGTAAAGTCTGAGTGTCTCCCTTGCCAGCAAATTGGCATCTTCAGAGATATTGGCAAACGAGTGAGTCATTTTCTTTGATGTCCTTGTTAGAGTCCATCAATGTTGTTATGGTGGGCAGCATTATTATAAAACCAAACACTAGTTCCCATGTTAATTCCAGACAGTGCTTTCTCTCATTTCCTAGTAGAATTAACGCCTCCCACCCAAGCCCCTCTCATGGGGCACCTGAGGTGAAGTGTCAACTTCTGTTTCGCCCCATGGCCCTGGTGGAGGCCTGTCCCCTTTCAAACACACACACACACACACACACTCTTGTGAGCTTTGAACGTGGTGTGGGAAATAGGGAGGAGGAAAGTTGCCAGCAGCCTCCTCTTCTCTCCCCATGCTTCTTGCAAGCTTTGCAAGGAGTGTGAGAAGTGCTCCTTGCAAAGCTGGCAAGGGTCAGATTAGTCCCAAAGAACTTCTCTGCTGGCAGATGTGGTGGGGCATCTGACCACCCTGCTGGCACCCCAGTAATCCGCTGTCTGAGGTGACCAGCTCACCTTGCCAAATGAAAAGACTGCCCCTGCTTCAACCCCTGCTTGGAGGGACAGAGGCACCAGGGCACCTCGTGAGGCCTAGTAAGAAATATTGGTTCTGATCCATGACTCACAGAAGAGAGCTTTTTTTTTTTACTCTGCTCTAATGGACAGGACCTTTTCAGTGTTGGCACAATGCTCTGGAGCTCCCTGCTTAGAGACAAGGCTCGCTTCCTCCCCATCTGTCAAAAAAGAAGACATTTTTTGTTTGCAAATCCTTTTAATCCTGCACAAAGCTGAGGTCACAATGATGTTATCTCTGCACTGCTTTATTTTTGCATTGCTTTATCTTTGTTTTAATTAATGTGTAGTTGTTTTGTGCAACTATTATTATGTTGTAAGTTCCTTTACAATTGAAAGGAAAATTTCCATTTCAGTTTTGCCTTGAAATTTGGCAGGGAGTGGGGGTTGTAGCCCAGAGTTTATGGCCCCCTTCAGACATAATGCAGAACTGCGGATCTAATGGACCCGCAGTTCCGTGCCACACTCCCCCCACTCTCCCATCTGCATGACTGCAGAGAGGAGGGGAATCTGGCTGCTGGGACTTCCTTCTTTAATGAAGAACAGCCCCAGTAGCCAATAACAGCTGGAGCGAGGGAAGAACTTCCTCCCTCAACTCCGGTTATAGAAGGGGGAAACTGCGGTGTCAGCGTTCAGATGTATTGTTGGCACCACCAAATGGGAGGTAGAGACGATGAAACATAATTCAAACTCAAGATACAAATTGAAGTCCGTGGAGGGAAACCCGTCCAGTTCTTCACAAAGCTCCAGTTGCCCACATTCGGACATACAGTCTCCAAAACTGGAGATGAGGGGACATCGGGTTTCATGTTGCATGTGAATGTGGCCTATGATTCTGTACTACAAGGTAACAGATTTAGACTAGACATTAAGGAGAATTTCCTAAACGTAAGAACTATTCAATAGTGAAACATTCTTCCTCATGCAGCGGTGGGTTCTTTTCTAGAGGTTTTCAAACCGAGACGGTGGCCATCCGACAGGTATGTGGCAGCACTTTCCCACATTGAGCAGGGGGTTAAACTAGCAAACCTTCAAGGTCCCTTCCAGCTCTAAATTTATATGATTCTAGGATTAAAGCAACCTATTATGTCCTGTGTCATTATTTGGGAGGATATAGGATCAAAGGCACATTCTGGCACGCAAGTCTGCTTGTCAACTTATCATTGGTTTCTTCCATTGGACAAATCATCCCAATGACGCATTCCTAGGAAGCCAAAAAACAAGACAAAAAAACCCAGCCTGTAGGGACACATTGTCCTCAGTGCCCACTGTTACCAATTCAACAATGCACACACCCCACCATTTTGAAGTCACTGCCATAAGAGAACGTAGGAACATAGGAAGCTGCCATATAATGAGTCAGACCATTGGTCTATCTAGCTCAGTATTGCCTACACAGATTGGCAGCAGCTTCTCCAAGGTTGCAAGCAGGAATCTCTCTCAGCCCTATCTTGGAGAAGCCAGGGAGGGAACTTGGAACCTTCTGCTCTTCCCAGAGCGGCTCCAACCATTGAGGGGAATATCTAGTCTCCCATTCAAATGCAACTGGGGTGGACCCTGCTTAGCTAATGGGACAAGTCATGGGTTGAGTTTATGGACAGAGCTACTTAGAAACTCACATGCAGCAACACTGTGGGGCATTGTGGTCCCACTTTAAGTTTCTCATGCAAAAACATGCTGGTATACAGGCAGGTGACGGAGATGCTGCACAAGTCCACAGAGATGTATGGAAGAAGTGGTTAGCATTTTAATATTTCACTACAGATACCAAAATGATTGAAGCAAGCACTGCCTGGGAAGCTGCTGCAGAAGCAAGATACTGCTTTGCACAACCAATGTTTGTTTGTTTTAGAAAGGCAATAAAAGGGATGGATAGCGAGGGAACAGGGGACCTCTTTTAATTAAAAAGAATGGAGGAGGACTAGTTAGAGTCTCAGAGGGATCCACAAATGTATTGCAGCTTGGCATTATATGAACAAGGATATTTCCTATTATTTCTATTCAGTACCTTCCTGAGAACATTCAGATCACTCCCTTTTCAGAACATCTCACAAGGTAAAATGGTGGATGTTTGGGTTTCTTAGCAAACATTCTTTTAAAGAGCATAGGGATTTAGTGAAGTTATTTTTATTTTTACGTTTATATCCTCATCTTCCTTCAAGTAGCCCAGAACTTCTCTACAGCACCTCACAACAACCCTGTGAGGTAGGAAGAAAGCTGGTCTTGTGGTAGCAAGCATGACTTGTCCCCTTAAGCTAAGCAGGATCCACCCTGGTTGCATACGAAAGGGAGACTAGAAGTGTGCGCCCTGAAAGATATTCTCCTTAGGGGATGGAGCCGCTCTGGGAAGAGCATCTAGGCTCCAAGTTCCTTCCCTGGCATCTCCAAGATAGGGCTGAGAGAGATTCCGGCCTGCAACCTTGGAGAAGCCGCTGCCAGTCTGTGTACACAATCCTGAGCGAGATGGACGTATGGTCTGACTCAGTATATGGCAGCTTCTTGTGTTCCGATGATAGGCTGAGAGATAAGGGATTGCCCCAAAGTCACCCAGTGCATCTCATGCCTGAATGGAGATCTGAACTTGGGTCTCCCCAATCCAACATTCTAACCACTATATTAATCCTAACCCAACACTCAAACCACTGTACTACACTGGAGCCTCTACTGAACCACTTTCTGACATCCAGCCTTTACCACTTCAGCTTTTACACCCCTTGGCAGGCATAAACCCTGCCTTTGTACGTAGCCCGGAAACTACAACTGGTACAGAATGTGGCCGCCAGACTGGTCTCTGGGACAATTCGAAGGGACCATATAACACTGATTCTGAAAGAACTGCACTGGCTACCTATATGTTTCTGAGCGAAATACAAAGTGCTGGTTATTACCTATAAAGCTCTTAATGGCTTGGGTCCAGGGTACTTAAAAGAGCACCTTCTTCGTCATGAACCCAGGTATTAAGATCATCTGGGGAGGTCCAGTTACGGTTGCCACCGGCTCATTTGGTGGTGACTCAGGATCAGGCCTTCTTTGTGGCTGCCCCAGGGCTCTAGAATATGCTCCCTGTCAAAATAAGAGGACCTCCATCTCATATTGCTTTTAGAAAGACCATCAAGGCACATCTTTTCTCTCAGGCTTTTAACTGAAATTAATTTTAAACTGTTTAATTGCTTGTATCCAATGGAATTGTTTTAACTTTTTCTTCTGTGAAATTGTTTTAAATGTTTTTACCTTGCTTTATATGTGTTATTTTAAATTGTGTACACTGCCTAGAGATACATTTATCTATCTGTTTGTTCGTTTGTTTGTTTTATATACTGTCCTTCCAAAAATGGCTCAGAGTGGTTTTATTTCAGGTGGTATATAAATATGACAAATAAACAAACAAATACATAAATAAATAAAGCATCACCCCATTTCTAAATTCTGAAATTTACATACCGATATGTTTACATAGCTAAACTTAATATTGTTGTGTTTTAAATTGTGCACACCTCCTGGAGATGCACATATCAGGTGATATATAAATATGGTAGGTAGGTAGGTAGGTAGGGAGAGAGAGAGAGAGAGAGAGAGAGAGAGAGAGAGAGAGAGAGAGAGAGAGAGAGTTGGTCTAGAAATAAGTCATTTTATTTTTAATTATCTTAAACTACATGACAGGAGGGATCTCAGCTTTGCCAGATACCCACTCTATAGAATATTTGGCATGATAGTTAATCCAGCATTTTGTTAGTCCTATCTGGCTCAAAGGCAGTGGAAATAAAATGTTTTCATCATAAACCAATTGGAGCACAGTCAAAATACCTGTGAATATAAGATTCACCAAGAATATCTTTGTTATGGGGCATGTATTCATTCAAAGATTTTAACAATGGAAATGTCACCAAAGGGAAAAATCACTTTACCCCCTCAGTCTTTTACCAAAGAATGTGGTCTTGGGGGAGGGGGATCCCAAGTGATCCAATTGCAAATTACCACATCCTACAAAAATTGGTAGATACGGGAGGACATCTTGTACAAGCCTGTTCAACTGTGGCCCCCCAGCTGTTTTTGGACTAGAACTCCCATAATCCCCAGCAACAGTGGCCAATAGCCAGGGATTATGGGAGTTGTAGGCCAACATCTGCAGGAGGGCTGAAGTTGAGCAGCCCTGGTCTCCAAATACTGAACTTGGGTAGGAAGGAGGAAAGATGACTCTGTCCTTTTCTTTTGCCGGGTCATGACATTTTGTATCATCTCACTCTCTTTCTAAATTCACAGCAGCTTTATTTTTAAATATATATATATAACCTTCCTATCAGCATAACTTTATCAGCATAACTTTCAGGGTATCTTCCATAAAGAAGAGGCAGAACCTTCCTTATGTGAACAAAGATGCCACATTTGGTTGCTTCAGCACTAGAGCCATTGAGCACTGCTGAAGCTCTGCTTTCCCATAATTAGCAAGAGACTGAATCCAAACAGAGGCTCCATACAGTACTTAATATAGTGGATTATCCAGCAATTCCCATGGCTATGATCCTCCTATAATATTTGTTCACAAGTAAGTATTATTCAGCAAATGTCCCTACCAACTATTAATAAATTAAAGGTTTATTGCTTGCAGGTTCAACCCATTTTATTTTCCCCTGTTGACTGAGGCTGGAAGATTAGTGAGAAATCGCATGTTAATTGCCCGTTGAATGGCCCCTCTGAATTGCACAGTGGCAGTTTATATTTCTTTAGGAGAAGGCTTTAATTATTTCTGCTCATATTTTTCTTGACTTTGTATAATCAATTAATTTGCTATTTTAGTAAAGAAATAATGAGAGGAAATCAGCAACTAAAGCCTTCCCCTCCCGGGAACAGAAACTGACACTGGGGCAATTCAGATAAGCTATTTGAGGTTATTTGAACTTGGAAACAGGAAACATTTTAATTAAAGGCACAGGAGCTTTGAAAATTCATAATGACACTGCCCACCCAACATATGCTGAGCACTGCTCTTCTTAGTCAACCCATATAGGGTCAAGGGGTCAGCAAGAAACATTGCCCCCCTCAAGCCACACAACCTTTGGCAAATCCCCAATGCCAAGAGGAGCACCAGGCCAATTACTCTGAGCTGTGACGCCTCTAGGGCAGGGATTCTCAACGTTGGGTCCCCAGATGTTACTGGAATTCAACTCCCATAATCCCTAGCCCCAGTGGCCTTTGGTTGGGGATTATGGGAGCTGAAGTCCAAAATCATCTGGGGACCCAGCGTTGAGAATCCCTGCTCTAGGGAATGGCTGCAACTTCCCTTCATGCAAAACCACATGGCTTAGGGTGGTCACCAATAAGCTGTGCCTTACCACTATCCAAGTTGCACTGTTCCTGCTCTTGTGACCAAGGAACCTAGCTAACTATGGATAAGAGTATTAGGTAGGCCAAAAAAACCAAAAAAACCCTGGCTAATTTGCTGAGGAGTCACAATTCCTGCTTGGGCCCCAAGAGGACAACCACCCAAGACCCAAAGTATTCTCCAGGGAGGGAGGGGTGCCTCTGAAATGTTGACTCAACTGCTGGTTTGGCCCAGAGAGAGCTCCATTGGCTCTCTAGTTCCACCCAACCAAACCCTCTACCAATTAAAGAACCCCAACAGCATCATGCTTTATTAAAGGCTGGATGGGGCTTTTTTTTTTCCCCTGGTGTCACCGCTGGTTGTGGCTCTTACCTCCAAGAAACCTTGCCTTGGGTCTTTATGGATGTGGAGGCAATAATGGTTTGCCTGTCCACACGAGACAGGCTGGTGCTGCTGGTATTGCAAGTTATTGTTCTATTTAAAACTGCCATGTATCAAAAAAAAAACAAAAAAAACAACCCATGTGGGGCCAGAACAGATACACGGGATACAACAGGCTGGCAACTGTGTTGTGGATGCTCCAAATAAACTGAAGAAAAGTGAGTACAGCAGTTCTAGAGAAAAGGGCTAGTGTGAAAGCAACCTCTGAAGACTTCCTGCTTATGAAGGAATATCCTACAATTGTTCTTCATAAAGCCACCTTGGCCTAATGGCTTTTACAAAGTCTCTCTCTCTCTTCCCCCCCCCCATCTAGCTAGAGCCAGTATGACTTTGCCATATGCCAAGGAATACTTGAGAGTTTCATTTCATTAATCATAGTAAAAAGGCAATCTATACATTTTGTAGATGAATACCAGTGGTTTTTGCATCCCCCACATCTGTAATTCAAATGTCAAACCTACATTTGCTAGAATGAATGTTGTGCTTCAAAATTGTTCTCATCTGCCTTGTGTCTCACCTTAAACACATTCACACAGGCACACGAACAACACAAGAGAAAGAGACAGAAGCATTTCTCGTAGTATGTGTGATTGTGGTTCACAATGCCCAAGAAGTAGTGTCCTATGGACAGAGAGCATTATTGATTCAACTGTTGCTTGCTCAAATCACAGACATCTCTCTCCTTATTGAAACCAAATACTGAACTGCTTCTGCAGATAGCAAGAAAGGTTAGACCAATCAAGTGGATTTTGTAATTAATCTTAAGAGCTGTGGACAATCAGTAGAACTGTTTACATTTATTTGTTGGGGGCTTTTGATGTTTCACCACAGGCAAGGTCAATGCTGTAAGCTAATGATGCAGAAATACATTCTGGTAAGGTTCTTGCAATACATACAATCCTTATTTTTTCAAAGTACCCTACTGCCAATCTACAGTCCTACTGAATGGATCTTAATTTCACACACACACACACACACACACACACACACACACACTAACTATACTCAGCTCTAGTGGTTCAAGTATTGAATGGCATAGTGTCAAAAAATCAACAGATGTATCAAGGCTCATTTGTAGGCTAGGCTTTTCTTCCCGAATAAAAGGGATTTTGAGTATTTGCTTCCACTATTTTTTGCTTTATTATAATCACTTTGGTACATAATGCATGATATTTAATTACCAGCACATTAATTTTATTTTTCTGAAAGGATAAAAAAAATTAAGAGTCTGGTTCAAACTCTTTTTGATGCTTTAGGCATTAGCAGAGGCTTTGTCTTTATAGGCCAAAAACAGCTAAATCTAGAAATAGGAACTGCAAGAGATTAAGTTAATACTTAAAAGATCTCCTCTCTTTGGAGGTTCATAATTGCCTTTGATTTATGGAAGTCAGAAGCAGAAGATTCAAAACAATCTGCCCAGATGAAAGGATAGTATTTTGATTTTGTTTGCCTTGGGTGATAAATGGCTGATGTCTTACCTTGGAAAATATGTGCAATAAGTGGATAACGATGCATTCTCCTTAGCAGGCTCATCACAGCTGGGACCTGTGCCAGGATTAACAACACTGATGGACCAAAAAGCCCAAAGGAGTACATATGGTAACCAAAGCCATGAGATAAGGTAATGTCCATTTAATGAAGCTCATTTTTTGTTCTTTTCCATGCACATCAAAAAAACTTCAGTCTGCCAAACCAGACTGCACCTAGAGTGCAAGTTCACTCACTTCTGTTCAAGGTGCTGTTATTGGTGATTGGCATTTTGTTTGTATCCTTCATCCTCCACCCACTTTATCCTCCACCCCCAGCAGAGGGTGGTATCCTTCATCCTCCACCCATAGCACGGTACCTCCAGTGACTGTTGCTGGTGTCTGTCTTATGTTTCTTTTTAGATTGTGAACCCTTTGGGGACAGGGATTTATCTTATTTATTTATTATTTCTCTGTGTAAACTGCTCTGAGCCATTTTTGAAAGGCCGGTATAGAAATCAAATCAAATAAATAAATAAATCCAGTACTTATTCTAGCTGTCCCTAATAATCTATAGCTCTAATTTGATTTCTGATATCCTTACAGAATTATAGGTCCTACACCATATCCTGATAGGACATTCTGCACTCAGAGCATCCCAAAAAGATACCTGATTGAGCAACCTTTCATTGGAAAACTTCAGGGAAAGGAGTTCTGCACTTTCCTGATAGCTGGATTTATTTTAAAGATGCTCCTTATGTTAAAGAAATTTGCAAGTACATTAGGGTCCAATCCAGAAAAAGGAAGTTGCACTTGCCCCCATTGAAATCAGTGGGTGAAATTAGTTGCAACTAATTTAAGTCATTTCATGTGTGTTGCATCTCTGAAGGGGAGATGTGTGTACCAGCTGGGAGTATGTTTTATCCCAGTTGGGCCTCTCATTTACCAGTGAATGCCTTTGGTTTGGGGTTATGCCAGGCCAAGGATTGTCCAGACAAGGGGGGGAATGGAGAAATGGGATTCTTTCCTCCACCTAATATCTCATTTATTGCTAATAACAAACATAATAACAGCAGCAGAAAACAGTCATTGATGTAAAGTCAGAACACCCACTTGAATTGAGGTCTTCAGTTGCAAAAGGACAGGAGCAGGTACAAAGCAAAGCAAAAAGAACAAAACGTAACAGTCCCATCTGTTTCAATGGAGCAGAGAGAGAATCTATATTATTATTTCTCCTCGGTGTGCCTTAGAATGTGCATCCCGACACTCAGCTGATTGGCTGGGCGGTGGAGGCGCCTGATTGGCTGAGCCGCGCCCAGGAGAATTGGCTGGCTGGGCGGCCATGGAGGTGAGACAGCAGCTGCCTGGCCATGGTGGTGAAGTGGAGGGCCAGGCCGCGGAGGTGGCATTTGGCCCGGCCGTGGAGGTGTGGCAGCACTCGGCCCAGCAGCCTGGGCCCGGCCAGAGTCTGGGGCAGAAGGTGGGGGAGAGGTAGCCAGCCCCAAAGAGCGCACAGATGCTCTATGCAGGGGTTGGCTAGTACTGATAGAACTCCATGAAAATCTTAAGTCATGTCTCATCCTTCACTGTGAATGCTTTCTTCTGTATTCATCACAGACAAAGGAGCCTAACCAAATACACACACACACACACACACACACACACACACTTGCAGCAGAAAATCAGAAGGTGTATCAAACAAAGGATAACTGTATATTTAATTCCCTGTAAAATTATTCATAGAATGTGTGGGCACTATTGAAAACCATCCCATGTGGACTTCTAGCCAGTCTTTTGTAGTGTGCCCAGTGAACAGCGAATACTAGGAGTCAGCATGGTTGCATAAACAATGGGATTTGGATACATTCATCCATTTTAATGAAAGAACAGAGCTAGCATAGGAAATACCGGATGAGAAGATGTCCCATACCTCTGTCCCTAGCAATGGAAATGCAAGTCTCCAGTGAAGAGCAAATATCAGTGAAACGGGAAGCAAGTGCTTCTGCAGCTGTTGCCTTAAACTATGATCTTGAGATGATGAAAAGAAATTAGCTCTGTGGCCTGTTGAAGAAACACCATGGTTTCATCTGGAATGTTCAGATGTAACAAAATGCAGTATGTGAAAGGGAAGGAAACTGAGAGGCTTGGATTAACTTCAATATATTCTATCTATCTATCTATGGCTGAGGACATACATGGCACATCTTGTGGTACGTGGCACATTCATTCATTCATTCATTCATTTCATTTAACATATTTTTATACCGCCCAAAACCTACATCTCTGGGTGGTTGACAACATCTCATGAGAGTTCTGACGACAGAGCTGAAGGGAGGTGTTACTGAAGGGAATTGGTGAAGGGAGAGAGAAGGCACAGAGAAGTGGCAAATGGAGGGGCAGCTGCTGCTGAGTAAGAGCAGGACGGTGGCAGAGGAGGGAGGGCCGAGGTGGAGGCACACAGAGACATTGAGCAGCAACATCACGGTGCTGGTGGCCTAGGCTGGCTCCAACCACTGGCCTCTGTCATGTCACGTTGTCGAGTCTCCTCGCGGGAAGGACAGCCGAACTGGGGTGGGAGAGCACACCGAGAGTCGTCCATGCAGGCTAGATGGGATGCCCAAGGAGACTCAGTGGGGCGACAGAGGTCAGCCATTGGGAAAGAGAGAGGGGCAACTTGCTGTGAGTGGAGACAGGCTCACCTGTGGCAACCAGCAACCCCCATAAACCAAAGTGAAGCAACTCTCCCGGGAAGGGATTGGCCATGACAAAAGCCTTTGAGCCCCCTTTACTTTGCGGTGCTGGCTCTCACAGCAGTTGCAGAGAAAGCCCTGCACAGCTCTGCATCCATTTGGTTGTGGTCGCCAGCTTCATGCCTGTCAGTGGGAAGAGGGAGAGCTGCAGCTGCTGTTGCTGCTGCGCTTTAAATAAATTAATGACACTGAGCAATACAGCAGGGGCTGCGGCAGAGGCATGGCAACAAAGTGTCATGTGTGTGTTTTTTTTTCTCTGTGTGTGTTTGAGTATGTTTCCTTCTCCCCCCCACCCCGGCTTACAGGCTTGGCTTGGCTGCACATGAGAACAGCCTCCTTAGCTGGGGCTGATTTGGTTGCCTATGACTTTTTGGCCCCAGCCTGCCATCCAGGGGCATAGCTAGGGGAGAGGGGGCCCGTGTTCATCCCTCTCTCTGGCGGCCCCTCAGAGTGAGGGAGATAATGAAGAAAATAGGGAGGGATGGAGCTGGAGGGCCCTCGGGAGCTGGGGGCCCGTGTTCTTTGAACCCTTTCGCTCAATTATAGCAACTCCCCTGCTGCCAGCAATCTTTACAAGGAGCTGTCTCTGTCTCAGTGCAACCTGACTGACCCCAAAACAACCCGGTCACCTTGTCTCTCCCTGCTGGTTCACAGACCTCTCCTTGCTCTGCAATTCAGCCTTTCACTGAGCCTGCGATCAGAACTGAATTTCTAATCCCTAGCACAGTCAGGCACTCACTGAATGACCTTGAGCTGGCAGAGAAGGACCAACTTATCTCAGGGCTGCCTATAGTTATGGAGGATTTGTGACTGCCCTGAACCCAGGTGTCCCCTCCTCCCCCGCACAATGCATCTCAGCTGTTACATTAGGTAAAATAAATTTATGACATATCATTAAATTGCAGTCAGTTTAGTATCTGCTATAAGTTAGTTGGCTGGCCATTCTTTACAGTTAATCACTGTTGCTGAGACTGAACTATTCTGAACAGCTCCTGTCCTGGTGAAGGATGCCATGTGGGGGAACTTGTGAGAGTCACATCATTTCCTCTCATGGTAAAGACTCATGGGAAGGTGCAGGAATACCTGATACCCCTTTTCTCCTCCCTTGCAAGGTGTATGTATGTTAAGCCAGTGTGAAAAGAGCAGACAGGCTGCTGGGTAAGAAGGAGAATTTTTGAGACAGCCTACAGTGGGGCAGCCAAGGCAGAAAGCTGCAGTATCTCAGGAGGCAGAGTTTGATTAAATCTACTGCTGACTTCTAAGAATGATCTGTTACCCTCTCAGCTTCGTCCAGTGCTCAGCCTATATATATGTGTCAATAAACCAGGTATTACCAAGACACCATAAGTCTGAAATGAGTGTCTCTCCTGGGAGAGTCACCTAGGTGCATTGCAAACCCCTGGAACTGCTCACCACTCCTGTGGGTAAACTGAGGCAGCATAAGAGCATTTATCAGTGCTCAATAGACCAGCCCCTTTAGGTTTTGTGACAGTCCCCATAGCTACAGTTTTTTTGAAAGCTGCAGTGGGGCCATGACTAGACTAAAAGAGGGTGGTATTTGTTGATTTCATTAAGGACACCCCTGCCTCTTCCCCCATCATTTAAATATTTGCTAGACAGGATGATGTCACATCATATCATGCCTTTCTTTTAATAAATGTTATGGGGGAGACATGGGGGGGATAATGTGGGTCAGCAGCAGTTATGCATTGCCCATAGCATGTCATTAGGCCTTCAGTGTTACTTTTTAATTTGTACTATGGGGACAATTGTGCTCCGTTTTTCAGCATTATTTTGAAAATAAGTGAGATGCACCAACATTGCAACTCACTGTGAGATTTACAAACACAAGCATCTTCTGTCCGATATTTCAGTCTTTTCAGACTCATACAAAAGATACAGAATGTTCAGGTCTTGTTTGTTCTATTAATAATTTAAATACTTCCCCCTGAAATAAATCCTTAAATTAGTGAACCTCAAAGGCAGGAAAATCCCCCAAAATGTCGGCAACTGCCAACTCTGGATTGATATGATGAATACAAAACATCTGTATGGAGCTTTTCTTGAGTGTTCAGAGAACTTCACATACCTTAATTGAATAACAACAGCCCTGCAAGGCAAATGTGTATTGCAAATGGACAACTGAAGATAAAGGAATAACATCCCTGCCAATATGGCCCTATTTTCCCATTCTCCTGAATGGGGAAAGTGGGACATTTGGCAGGTATGGAATGGTAGCTTGACTAAAGTCACCTATTGAGTACTTGACCAATGTGAGATTTGAACCCAGGACTTTCTGGAAATCAATTATAGCAAGACCAAAATTATGGCCTTTGCTAAACATCCAAAGACCTTGAAATGGTCTTTGGCTGGACATAAACTAGAACAGGTTAAGATCTTTAAATATCTAGGGGTTGTTTTCCAGGCCTCTACGAAACGCCAAGCACATCTGCAATACGTTACCCAAAATGCACGTAAATCGGCATTGGCCATTCAATCATATTTCCACCAAGATGGGGCTCAATTTGTACCAGCTGCCCTTAAGTTATTTACAGCTAAAGTCTGCTCTCAATTGCTTTATGGGTCACAGTTGGGCCCGTATACTAACTGCACTCCACTAGAGATAGTTCAGACAAAGTTTCTGAGATCTATTCTACAGATCCCTAGATGTGTTCCCAATGTAATATTGAGGATGGAAACTGGCATGCCTAAGATGGAAGCCCGGATGTGGTTTTCCATTCTCAGCTTCTGGTTGAGATTGTCTTTCTTTTCTACAGGCCTTGCTCACTTAATTTTTATTGATAAATTTAATTCTAGCTGGAAGCAGTCAATATCTCGCCAAATAAGTTTATATGGCTTTAGCCTGGATGGTCTATTAGAAATGGGTTTTTGTCACGCAAGATTGATATTAAAGCAGCGGATCTATGATATGGAAATGCAGACTGATCGATCTTTAATCTCTAAAGAAGTTTTCCTAGGTTTACAAATGTATAATACTAAACCTGCAAATTACCTGGGTAAGATTACTATCACTAAATATCGCAGGATGTTTACACTGGCCAGGTTTAATGTGCTACCTTCAGCTGAATTAGAAGGTAAATTTAGAGGGATCCCAAAAGAACAGAGACTATGTCCTTGTGGCTCTGGAGAACAGGAGTCTATCTTCCATATCTTACTCCGCTGTCTTTTTTATAGGGACTTACGAACTTGTTATATTTCCTCCTTACTGACTGATTTCCCAGGGCATACAGATGCATTTTACGTCAACTATCTGCTCTCAGATCAGAAGGAGGAAGTAACATTTAAAGTTGCTAAGTTCTGTGAGGCAGCTAAGAAGGCTAGACAACAGATGGTAAATCAGATTATGCTAACGGGAAATTGCTGATTAGGATGAGTCCATGTTCCTGATTATATTATGTATATATTATTACTTTATTACGTGTATTATTATGTATGTAAATTTTGGTCTATGACCGTAAATAAACATGACTGACTGACTGAACCCAGGACTTCTTGGTTCCTGTCATGTTGCAGGAAATAAGGGATTCTTCCAGAAAGGCATTCTCGTATTGAATTCTCCTATTTCTGCTCTTTGCAATGTAATTGCAAACGTGGTTTTGCATCACACTGGCTCATGAGTAGCCCCCCAATAGGGATGCTAGAAAAAGCCTCCCAGTGCTGGGAGGCTCCCCAAAAGGCACTGCACACTCACGCGGTGCTTTCAGGGACTTCTGGGGTCTGGGAGGCCCCCAAACCCTGCCGCTCGCACCAACTCCATGATGGAGCCAGTAACTGTCTGGGCGGCCAATCTGGCCGCCCAGGGACAACTGAGCAATCGTCTTTGGAGACTGCGGGTCAAACCCACTCTCCCCACAACCTCCCTTTAGGCTCTTCACACTGCTCATGTGATGAGCCTTATTAATTTGTGGTTTCCACCTCAAGGATATGTATTCATTTTACTAAAGTGTATAAAGAATTCACGGCCAACCTCAGCAGAGAGATAACACACACAAAAGGACCCCCACCCACCCCAAAGTTAAAAGATTACTTTTGTAATCACCAATGGTCTGGTCTGATCTTCCAAAGAAGGAACCATTATTTGGGCCATTAAATAGTTGATTTGTTTCTTAGCAAAAGTAATTCATCTTTCAAGACTTTTCCCTCCCTCTTCCATTATTGAAATGTCAGTATTAAAGAATAACCTTTAGTTCAACAGCTTTTGTTCTCCTTCACCTACACTGGTATTTTGCCTTCTGTATATCAGAAAAATCTGACTGTTTAAGATTATTTCAACCCCCAAATGAATTAAAGCAAGTTTCCAGTCCCTAGGATATGACTGAGTTTTAAACTTCACACATGACCAAGGAAATTAGCAGTAGATTAATTTTGTTCCAGCTAGGCTAGAACAAATGGGTAAACAATAGGTTTAATTATAGCTCTTTGCACATGTCTTTAATCAATTTTTGCCATGATGTATTAGGACATAAATGTAATATCTTTAAGGTTCTGTTAAATACAAACTAGAGATGTGCATGAAACAAATTTTTGACTCGTTTTGAATTTGAATTGAATTCTGAAAATCTGTTTTTAATTCAAAGCAAATTAGAATCTCATCCAATAATCCGATTCCAGTTTGAATTGAATTTGAATTGATTCGACTCTGTTTTGATCCTTTTTTTAACCAATCAGGGGGCCTGAATGTTTTTTAAAAGGTGCCAAAAGGCTCTTGAATCAAATTCAAATCAAATTTTGAAAATTCAATTCGAATTTCAATCAAATTGTCTTTTTAAGGGCTGATTCAATTCAATATCAAGTCACTCAGGTAACCTAGATTCGAGCTGATCCAAATTCAAATTGATTTGCACATCCCTAATAGAAACCTCAAAGTCAGGTATCCCCTCAAAACGTCTTCCAGAGTTTTGGGTTACTTTTGTGCCACAAACCCTAAATTTTATGCTACCTCCCTTAAAGGTGGAACTGACATCTGAAACTGGGGTTCATAGTTAAAACCCTAAATATTAGTATTGTCCTATCTCCCCAAAACCTCACCCAGAGGGGTTTTTTAGTAGTTTTGTGTACAAACCCACATTTTGTGCCACAAATCCACATTTTGTGCCACCTCTTTTAAGGGTGTAATTATTAACATCTCAAGTTGGGGCCCCTAGTTAACACTGTTACAACTCTAGAAGACATTTTGAGGGGATATCATGATTTTATTTTTTCAGTGTTAACTAGGAACCCCTGGCTTGAGATGTCAGGTACACCCTTAAAAGGTGGCACAAAACCAGCACAAAACTTTGGAAGAGGTTTGGTGGGGACAGAATGAAATTTATTTTTGCTTCAAGCAACAGCTTATTGGGGCATTGGTAGGGCAGCAAGATACCACCCTTACCCCTTGATGCTTCTTCACCTTTCTCCATCTGCCAGCCCCCACCATCCAAGCAGCTCTTTGCTGAGCAGTGGCTGTGCCATCACCCTACAAAGAGCTGCTCTTCACCTCCTTCTCCCACTGCCTCCTCCATTATTTGCTGCTGGCCTGATAATGAGACGTGTGTTTCCAGTAATCTAATGCTCTGTCTTCCTCCCCCTTCTCATTATCCAGGCAGTGGCAATCGAGGGAGGAGGCAGAGGAAGCACAATGCGGCTGTCACCTCCCCAATACGACAAAAATATTTATATAACGCTTTTCAACAAATGTCCCCAAAGCAGTTTACATAGATATAAATCGAATCAAATCAAATCTCTTTATTTTGGTCAGCGACCAGCATAAGGTTAAAACAAATGTAGAAGAGAAAACAGTCAAACTTCTACTACAAACAATAAAACCAAATAAACTTTAAAAAGTCCTCCTGAACACAGATCAAAGTACTGAAAGTGGACCCACCAGAATTACTAAGAATACATACTTTAGAATAAAAGGAGACAGCACTATTTCATACTTATGAGATTATTACATACAGATCAAAATTTAAACAGTTGCCTTCCCGATTCCTGAATCTGAGAGGGGTTAAACAATTCAAGAGCTCAGGAAAATTTTGTTGTTAGATTTGCTGTTAATATAGAAATGATCTCAATACCTGCGTGCCCACCTACAGTTATCCACTCTGTAGCTGCAGAAGTTGCTCTGGCCTTAAATCCATCACCTATTTTCCAGTTATTAAGCTCTTACGCAAACTGAGGGCTGCGCTACAAAATTTAGCCACCTGTCTGGTGGTGCTGGAATTACTTCCTTCCAATAGCCTGCCAATCATCTGAGGAGAGTCAAGACCTGGGCATTTAGCCATCAAAGGATAAATGAGATCCCGATGCAAGTCTCTATAGAACAAACATTCTAACAGCACATGGGTAACCATTTCCACTTGTCCCTCCCCACATGGGCAGAGCCTCTCCCTATAGGGAGTCCCTCTATATCTGCCCTCTAAGAGGGCTGAAGGCAGGGCATTGCATCTTGCCAGGGTAAAAACTCTTCTAAGTGGGGGCACCTCCAAGATAGTGAGATAGGATGCTGGGGCCAAACTATACCTGACTGATTCTTGGTTCTGAAAGTCAGGTGCCCTCGCTATATCCGTTTGTCTCTCAATATCCTGTGTTCTCTGTTTAATGAGCTTCCTAGCTGTCTCCAGTAGATATAAATAAATAAGCAAAATGGTTCCCTGTCTCCAAAGGGTTCACAACATAAAACAAAAACATAAGATAGACAGCAGCAACAGCCACTGGAGGCAAATATGTGCACACATGGAGCTACGCTGACAAAATCAAGTAGCCATGCCTATTGCCACCCTTTGGGGAGAGGAGGCAACCTTGGGAACCCTGTCAAGTGCAATGAGGCCCTGTGCCACTACTGTGCATAATTAATCTATGGAATTTGCTGCTGCAAGATGAGGTTCTGGCCACTAGCTTAGATGGCTTTAAAAGGGGATGGAGGACAATTCTATCAATGGGCCTTGATGAGTATATGCTACTCTCAGACTCAGAAGCAGATACCCCTATAAACTAGTTTCAGGGGAGCAATGGTAAGAGAGGAGGTATGTCTTCTATTCCTGATTGCTGGCTTCCCGGAGGCATCTGGTGGGTCACAATAGGAAATAGGAGGTAGGACTAGATAGCCCTGGCCTGATCCAGCTTGACTCTTCTTATGTATTTGTGTTCTTCATGCCTGGCTTGAGGGCTCCACAAAGGTATCTAGCCAGCCACTACTGGAAACAGAAGCTGAGGTCCAGATTAATGCTACTGTAGTGCAAGGACATGTGCCTGCTAGCACCACTAAGCTGGAAGTGTGTGTTCCAAACGAGTGTTGTGCTGGTGCAATGCTGTTGTGGTAGTACAAGGATATCATGCAAGGATGTTGTGTAAAGAAAGGAATGGCTGTTCCAGACTAGTCCTTGCACAAGCTGACAAGTTGCACAATGAAACCTGTGTTTCATATGTCCCAGAGAAGGTCTTCCATGAGTGGTTGCACAACACAGGAGAGCCCCACAGCTTTGCGTAGCTCTGCAAACTTCTGGAATGTATGTGACATCGCTCACTGTGCTAGTCTGTCACTACAGTGGCTGCACAAGTGCAAAGAAAATGCAAAAGGCTGCAGTTTTGAGCAACTGCATAACTGCATGACCTTCTCAGATGTGCCACTGCTAACTGGGTGAAGAGGCACCTTTTAAAGTGGTGGAATTCTTATTTTAAGCAGGGGGAGAGGAACATTGCTGCCCTGAGGCTTTGGAACACACTTCCTGCTGAAATAAGAGACTCCCCATCTCTTACAACTTTTAAAAGGGCAGTCAAGATGCATTTGTTCACCCAGGCTTTTAATTAGATACTGTTTTAATTGTGTTTTAATAGTTTTAACTTTTAATTTTAATTGTTGAAATGTTTTAATCTTTTATTGGCTGTTTTTATTGTTTTGTAAACCACCCAGAGAACTTGGATTTTGGGCAGTATAGAAATGTATTAAATAAACAAACAAACAAACTGTCCCTATCCAGCCCCCAGCACAACATCCTTCCAGTGGCTATTGCTGGTGCCTACTGGTGTGTGTGTGTGTGTGTGTGTAAAAGATTGAGAACCCTTTTGAGACAGGGAAGCATCTTCCTTCCTTCCTTCCTTCCTTCCTTATTTATTTATTATTTTCCTATGTAAACTGCTTTGAGAACTTTTGTTGAAAAGTGGTACAGGTATATAAGTAGCAGCAGCAGGACAGTGTTAAGTCTGGATATCAGTCATAGGTCTGGAATGCATAAACCTTTTGATGTAGTAACGCTCTGGGTTTTTGGTTGGTTTTTTAAAATGATACATTTAGAATGTCTGGCATCCTTCCACCATCCACAGGGGTATGCATCCGAAGGGATGCCTGCCACTGAGAAGTCACTACACAGCACATTTTAAATATATTTAAGTAACGGAATGTGTTAAACTAAGCTGTGATTTAGATCTTGGGTGGCAGAAGCATGTATTACCTTCAGTTCCAGAAAGAACTAAGGTCTAAACTGGCATCCTGTTCAATCAGATTAGAGTTTGTTTGCCAGACAGAATTCTTGGAGGGAGGGAGAGTGGGCAGCATTCATACAGGCACCTCATGCCTTAATAAATAAAATCCAGCAGAGCTTAATTGATTAATAAATGTAAATCATATGGACTTAGTTTGCTAAGACCTTAAGGAACACTCCTGACAAATCTTACTTTTTTAAAAGGCAATTTTTCTTCACAGACTCCATTGTCTCAGTGAAGCACAAATGTGTCAAAAATAAAGACAAGTTGTCTTAAGGTTCATATTCTTGGAATTCAGTCATAACACCTGTGATAATTACAGTTTTGCCCACACCTTGGGATGTATTAAGTGAGCAAACCCCTGCTAACTGAGCAAAAAGGCATCTTTAAAAAGTGGTGATTATTTTTATTTAGCACAGGGAGAGCAACTGGCCTATCCAACCACAGCACAGCATCTTTCCAGTGGCTGTTGCTGGTGTCTACCTTATGTTTCTTGTTAGATTGTGAGCCCTCTAGGGACAAGAATCCTCCTCCTCCTCCTCCTCCTCTTCCTCCTCCTCCTCCCATATAATCCACTTTGAGAACTGTTCTTGAAAAGTGGTATAGTATTATTAGTATTAGTAATAGTAGTAGTGAGATGTGTGTGTGTGAACCTCACAAGGCAATCGGCAGCGCTTTCCAGGGTTTTAGACAAGTGTTTTATCCAGGCTCTGCCTGGAGTTGCCAGGGGTTAGACCTGGGACCATCTGCATACCTGCTCTGTCTCCAGCTCGACCCACATTTCCCACTTCTAGTCTTACTAGAAGGAATTGATTTCTTTTCTGCTGAGGTTTGCTGAGGTTTGCTGAAATGTCACAAGGTTCAGATACAGGGCATAAAAGAGAATCCTCTCCTCTGATCAAAAGTATTCATATGCTCCTTGCTGGATAAGATGGTACTGAATGATTGTGTATGACATCTAAGCCATGAATTTGGCATATCAGATATATGAAAAAGAGATGGGAAATGTGGAGTAGTAGAGGACACTAGTTATGCAGAGCTTTGGGAAGTATTCAGGAAACTGAAGGTCCCGTGGGGTATGCACCTGGTGAATCAAAGTAGATTCTTCTACTTCCACCATCTCAGCTCTAATTCAGACATTACAATTGAAGTACGGTAGTCATTGTCAGGACCAGTGCTAGAGGACAAATAATTTTTATTATTTTTATCTATTGAACATATTTTTATACTGCCCCAAACTCACGTTTCTGAACAATTTACAACAAAAATATCAGAAAAGTTAAAACATTAGTTAAAACAAATGACAACAGAGAAATTAAAACAATGGTTAAAATAAATGGCAGCAAAAGGTTAAAACATTACAAGTTACAACAAATTAAAACCTTAACACAATATTTTAAGTTAAAACTATTAAAATGGTATTTAATTAAAAGCCTGGGTAAACAGATGTGTCTTTAAAGATTTTTTAAAAATTGTCAGAGATGGGGAGGCTCTTATTTCCGCAGGGAGCACATTCCAAAGCTTCGGGGCAGCAGCGGAAAAGGCCCATCCGCTTGGGCCTTCATGATGGTGGGATTCATGACAAAGAATATGTTATCTTAAATACCCAGGTTGTTTATCTAAAGAAACAGACACAGCTGGTGTATCAACTGAAGCTGATAGAAGGCACTTCTGACCACCGCCTCAACCTGGGACACCAGGGAGAGGCTCACATCCAGAAGCACCCCCAGACTGCATACCTGTTTCTTCTGGAGAAGTGTGACCCTATCCAGAACAGGCAGATCAAACTCATCTCCCAAGTTTTGACCCCACACAATGAGTACCTCTGTCTTATCCGGATTCAGTCTCATTTTTTAATTCAGTCTCCGTTTGTTTGTAAATTAGAACCCAAGACCTTCTGGGGAATGAACTGGAGCCCAGTTCCGGAAGCCAGAGCAATTTTGCTAGCTTCAGTGAATCTCCTGAGTCAAATTGCTTTACTGGGTCTTCTCCTTGCCCCCTCCCTCTCCATCAAGATTGGTTCCTCTCCCTTCCTGTCCCTATGGCAACTTCCCCTTTCTGTGAATTCTGTGTGTGCCACAAGCTACCCCCAGTCATGTGTTTACAGACCTTTTTCATCTTTTCTGCTCTCGCTCTCTCCTGCAAGCTTCTGCTCAGCTTTCTGCTCAATCATGCCAGTCTCAATGTCTGTTTGGAGGCTTATGCGCCTGAGCCACTTGCCTACTAGGGATGTGCACAAATCAATTTTTTGATTTGATTTATGCCCCAAACAAATCACCTCTGATTTGTTTTGTACCTAAATCTACCCACTCCAAATCACCCAGATTTGATTTGTATTTGCTTTGCTTTGATTTTGATTTGGACCAATTCTGACCAATTAACAAGGCCCTAGGGGCACCAAATTTGGGTGGTGGGTAGGTCCCCAAGGGTGCCACCTACCAACCAAATTTCAAGGCAGTGGGAAACTTGGTTGATTTTTAATGATTTTTTTTTAGTTTTTACTTATTTTGAACATTTCTGCCATAGGAAACAATGGGGATTAGAAGTTGCCATATCCTAACCCTAAAACAGATCCCCGGCTTTCATTTAATTAAAAAAGCTAGACTCTAGCCCTTGTAGAAGTGGTGTCACGGAACAAAATGTGCAGTCATTATTTTTCAAGTGTTTGGATTCTTTGGTGTATAATAACGTTTCTTCATAATGAATCCCTATGAAGATTCATTGCACACCTTCATTTCTTCTGTTCATTTTGACTGTCACTGGACAGTGCCAACTGTCAACTGCCATGTGCCAACTACACCCCGCACACACCTGCAAGGCAGTGGGGTACTCATTTTAATTTTTAGGAAATATTGAAATGTTTAGATTCTTTGGTGTCTAATAACTTTTTTCTCATAATGAATCCCTATGAGGATTCATTATATGCCTTTGTTTCTTCTGTTCATTTTGACTATCATTGGACAGTGCCAACTGTCAACTGCCATGTGTCAACTACACCCTCCCCCCCAACACACTGGGTTACTCAGTTTATTTTTTAGGTATTTTTTGAAGTGTTTAGATTCTTTGGTGTCTTCAATACACACCTTCATTTCTTCTGTTCATTTTGACCCCACTGCTTTGCAGGTGGGAGTGGGGAATTAGTGGCGTCCCATGTTCCAACTACCCCACAAGCCACTGGGTACTCAGTATATATTTTAGGAATTTTTGAGGTGTTTAGACTCTTTGGTGTGTAATTAATCCTCATAGCGATTCATTATGAGAAAAGGTTATTAGACACCAAAGAGCCTAAACACTTGAAAAAGTTCCTAGACCATAAACTGAGTAGTACCCCCACTGCCTTGCAGGTGTGAGTGGGGTGTAGTTTGCACATGGCAGTTGACAGTTGGCAGTGTTGAAAAGACAGTCAAAATGAATAGAAGAAATGAAGGTGTGTAATGAATCCTCATAGAGATTCATTGAGGGAAAGTTATTATACACCAAAGAATCCGAACACTTGAAAAATAGTGACCACACATTTTGCTCCATAACTCCACTTCTACAAGGGCTAGGGCTTAGCTTTTTAAAAAAAATGAAAGCTGGGGATCTGGGGGGATTAATAGGAGGGATCTGAATCCTGAATAGATTTGAATCGCATCAGGCACAATTCGATTTGAATCTAGCCAATGGACCACAGGGGTTTTTTGTTTTGTCTCCAAATCACGCGAATCAGCTAGATTTGGGTACAAATCAATTTGCACTCAAATCAGTTTGCACGTCCCTATTGCCTACCTTTCTTTCCTGGTTCCTGGCTTAAGCCTGCCTCCTCCCATCCTGTAATTCTTGTTACAGTTTCTGACTGACACTCTGACTACCAGAGCATTGGTTCTATGACTAACAAACACAGCACCAGAACTCACACCGTGTGTGTGTCTGTGTCTGTGTCTATGTCTGTGTCCATGTGTCTGTGTGTACTACTTCTCCTTCCCCCAGAAGCACTCTGTGCCACCTGAGAATATGTCCCTGTGGGTCATGCAGCCCATAGGAACATATTTTTGGGTGGCACAGAGAGCTTCCAGGGAAGGAGGGTTCATCAACATTTGCAGACAGACCCATAAACTCTTGTGCTACACTAGTCAGGAACTCAGCAGCAGCACTGGCACATCTCACGTAGCACCAGTGCTTCATTAGTTAGGATGCTGGCCTCTTAGACCAGGCATTTAGGCTCACCTCTTCACACACAGAAAAACATACTCACATTAGCCCCATGCAGAGGCTAATTAGGCCCAGGAGAGCTGGTCTTGTGGTAGCAAGCATGACTTGTCCCCTTAGCTAAGCAGGGTCCACTCTAGTTGTATATGAATGGGAAACTAGAAGTGTGAGCACTGTAAGATATTCCCCTCAGGGGATGGAGCTGCTCTGAGAGGAGCAGAAGGTTCCAAGTTCCCTCCCTGGCATCTCCAAGATAGGGCTGAGAGAGATGCCTGCTTGCAACCTTGGAGAAGCCGCTGCCAGTCTGTGAAGACAATACTAAGCTAGACAGACCAACGGTCTGACTCAGTACATGGCAGCTTCCTGTTTCTATGTTCCTAATTCCTTTTACAGGAATTGTCAGGAATATGGGAGCAGAAATCACTCCCATGCCACAATAGTGACATACAGATTGGGCCTTAGTTACAGGACTGTTGTAAATCAAATTCCACAACAGGACCAAATATCCAGGGCAAGAGAAGCCAAGTACACATTTAAAGCAATCCAGATTTCTCAGGGCTTCTGTACTTCAATTGTTTCAGATCTCTCAGGATCATGCACTCCTTGAAAGCTAGTGCTGAGATAATTCCCCCTCTCTCATAATTGGAAAATTATCTTGAAGTCTCAAGTTGCACCTCAAAGAAGGGAATGGTCTGTTGATAAAGATTGTTATTAGTATATTTCTGTTCTGCACTGCCTAAGGGCACACGTTTCTAGGAGTCAGAGAAACTTGAAAGATAAGAAATAAGTTCAGCATTCATTGTTAACACCATAGGTGTGATGCTTTCCAAAAAAATTGGGGAAGGCTTAACATTTGGATTTAGTGGAAGAGTGGGCAGTTGTGGGCCAGTTAATACCAGCCAGTACAACATGACTAGGGTAGATTCAGGGCCATGGCCAGCCCACCAGTGAGGCTTGTGAAGCAGCTGCCTGATTGCCTGCCAGTTGGCTCCAGTGACCCACTACCTTCCCCAAACCTCACCTGAAGACAGCACAGCAGCCACAGCTTCCACCTTCCTCCTCCAGTTCCACAAAAGCCAAGGATAGGAAGCAGAAGGAGAAGAGGGTAGTGCCACTCTGGCCCACTTGACTTTCTTCTATGCGCCATTTCCTTGGCTTTTGAAAAGTAAAAGGCAGGGAGAGGAGGAGGAGGAGGAGGAGGAGGGGCAGCAGCGGCAGTGTTCCAGTCTTGAATGAGGTGAGACTGGGGTGGTGGGGATAAGGGTGTCTGCAAGACTTTTTCTGGGGGTCGGGATCCAGAAATCCAATTTTCACTTCCCTGGGATTATGCCCCATTGAATTCAAGGGGAACTGGCTCAATCCAGGGGGACAACTTCCCTCTTTTGCTCCTCCTCTGGACACCCATGGGTGGGAAAAATACCTGAGAACCCTGGCTGCTAAGGCAGGGTTGAGGGAAGAGCCAAGGTGGGTTAGAGTTTGGAAGAGTGGTGTGTGTACCACCAGGAAGTTGGAGGGGGTGAAGAATTAGGGCTGGAAGACCAAAGGGGCAGCTTGTCACACTGCCTCAGGCACTGGTGGGTGGGGTGGGCCAGCCCTGCTGAAGTTTACCCAACCAATCCAAAGTTTACATCTGTGAGTCCACTCACATTGATAAATGGTGACTTGCATGCAAGTAGATGTTGACGAAGATGATGAAGATGATTAGTAATCAAAGGATATCTATAGGTGAACCAGCCCTTTGTTTAAACTTTAAAATGATCAGTAGCATAAGCAACCTTAAAAATGAACTTTAAAAGATGGAAGACTCCCAGAGGACTTACAGTGCAATCTTATGCATGTGTATACAGAAGTAATTCTCAGTGTATTTAATAAGGTTTACTCTCAGTAAGCATGCATAGGATGCATGTTGACTTAGTCTACATTCTTAAAAACAAAGGTCGAAAGAGAATTAAATATACATAATGAAGTGAATATCCAAAATCTGGTGAATGTTGACTTTCCCAGAAACTTGGAGATGTTCTGGTTAGTTTAACAGTCGCTGCCATCCAGACTGATTTCAGCACTGGGTAGAAAACGTCTCATCAGAAGTCACTGGACAAGATGAAATAATTATAGAAGTTGTATAAGTATTTTAAATCATTTTTTTAAAAAACACACACACACACAGTCTGAAGGATTTCAGAAACTGTCAGAGCCAATAAACTCAAGGAAGCCACAAATGTAATATTTCTATATTCAAAAACTCATTTAAGGAATATGAAAAATCTTCAAAGCTGCAACTTGAAGTTTAAAGGACATACAAGATGAAAAGCCCTCCTGCCAACCAAAAATGCTCTTAGTGATTTGATTCTCTGCATGGCAAAATTTCTTCAATGGTTAACTTACTTTCCAAGTTTAAATGTGTTCAAAGGTCAAAAGACGTCTTGAGAATGAGGCTGCTGAACAGCATGGAGCCTTGAAAATTACTGAAGAAATCATTTCTAATTTGCACATATGTCTAACATTTACACAATTAAATTTTTATGAACCTATCATGAAATAGATGTTGGGGTTAACCCTGGAACCCCCCCCCCCCAATCTGCTTGATAAAATGACATTTGTTCTTGAAAAGAAATGCGTAATTTTATATATGATATCAGATAATTTTATTTCTTAAATGTTAGTGGAACAATTTGACTATAGCAGTGAGGAGAAGAAATGAGATCTTTATTTCTTACATTATTATTTGTACTGTATTCCGGGTAAACGGATTCTAAGCCATGAATTTGGTCAATCGGGGCAGCGCCTCGCGGCCCTGACACACACACCCCAACATCTGACGTCAGACGTGCGGCGTGTTCTTTCGCTCCCAAATGGGGCCATGCGGCCCTGTTTGGAAAAGAAATTGGCCCACACAGCATTGGCAGTGCGGGCTGGAGCAACTCCCCCTGCCTTTAAAGTCAAGGAGAGCCACTACTGGCCTCACTGCCAACGCAAAGGGGCCGATCTCCCTCAAAAATGGGGCCGCAGCCTGAGGGGGGGTCAGGGCCACAAGGCACAGCCCCTGATTGAGCAAATTTATGGCTTAGAACCCGTTCGCCCAGTGGTGGCTCCACCCCTGAGCCCATCACTGCAAACACTTGGGGTAAGAGGATCTTTTTCAGTGGATGCTGTAACTTGTCCTGATGCTATCAGGGATGGAGCTGTGGCTTAGTGGAAGAGCTTCTGCACTGAAATGAAATCGGCCCACACTGCATTGGCAGCGCAGGCTGGAGCAACTCTCCCTGCTTTTAAAGGCATGGAGAGTTGCTCCTGGCCTTGCTGCCAATGCAGTGGGGCCGATCTCCCTCCTAGACGGGGCCACACAGCCTGTTTGGGAGGGAGATCAGCCTGCACTGCATTGGCTGCATGGCCGGAATGGCTCTCCCTGCCTTTAAAGGTGATGCCTTTAAAGACATCAGACACGGGGGTGGGGCCAGGGGCGAACCGTGGTGGCCGAACACAGGCCGCCGCCAGCCTCGCTCTGCCTGGATAGGCTGTATTGATATCAATGAGGAGAAGAAAAAACCTGTATACCTGAAAAGACCTGCTATGGGGCAAACAGTAATCCACCACTGAAGACCTTTATGCCCCAAGTCTCTTCAGTGGTGGGTTGCTCTGCAGGTGTTTTCAGACACACAGGGTCTTTATCTCTCCCACTGATTTCAACAGAATAAGAAGGCTCCAGTGAAATCAATGGGACGCAGAATGAGTCTGTATGCCTGAAAATCTCATGCCAGCTGGAAGCAACAGTGGTAGCAGCAGAGCTATTGGAAATAAGGGGGGAATGAAAACAAATGAGAACAAGTTGTTCTAGTAAGAATTAATCAGCCTACTTTCACTATCTCTACTTCTGGACTAAATTTGGTGCAAACAGAGGTCCACAAGTTAGATCTCTAGCACCTTAAATGTTCATGTGTCTACCGAGATTGGGGTGGATGTCATCATTACAAACTGCACCATTGAGGTATCCCTGTGTCACTCATTACAGTTGTTCCAAATTTGGTTCAAATCAGTTAGACAGTCCACTAGTTAGCCAACTTGCACCTCAAACATTCATGTGTTTGCCATCTTGGACTGAGGTAGCAGGCATCATCACAAACTACACCACTGAAGTGTCCCTGTGTGTCCCTACATCTGTACCCAGTTTGGTTCATATTAGTCCAGGCATTGCAAAGTTGATAGTGGGGGACACATGGACGGACACACACACAGAATGCCGGTGATCTCATAAGTCTACTGGAAAGTAGGCTAAAAGGGGGCTAATGGCAGCCCTGCTATTTGGCGCACAGTTAATACGGCAGTTAGAGGTAGTGCTAAGGCTGATTTGGGTTTCAGCTCCAAATCCCCTACAGTGAACACCCATTCGGTGGTAGCAATCGAGTTCAATTGCTCCTTCAGACCATTCTGGCTCAGCTCCAGGGTTCAATTGGCAGCAGCCTTATGTTTCATTTTTTTACATGCAGACATATTGAGTGCTAATAAAAGAATGCATTTTTCACACAAAATAAGTATAAAACCTGCATAATCCATAAACACTTTGCATAACATGCAAATTAAACTGCTTGGATTTGGGGAACTGGAATTCGGCAGTCCTATAGAGCTGCCAACTCTGAAGCTATTACTGAAGATTTATTTTTCCAGATTTTGCTCAATATCAAGCTATTATATTCTGCTGGATTGTGTTCAACATTACCTGGAGATTGATGCCGATTCCTGGAGATTCCCGGCCAATCCTGGGGCATTGGCAACCCGATAATCCTACCAAAGAGCTATTAGTGTGAAACTCACCAAGGCTGCATCCCTAGATTCCGCTAATTCCAGCTAGAAAGTCTCTGGGTCTCTCTCTCTGGCTGCATTCCTATGTAACATGGCTCCGCAGCTCCAATGGACCTGCAGTTTTGACCCCCTCTCCCTTGTCCACATTCAGATGTACTGGAGGATGGGGCAGGGGAGCTTGCTGTGTTGCCCTCCATGGACCACCAACCCCCGCCGCCTCCAGGAACTCCCCCGAGGGGAGTAAAGGTAATTTAAAAAATTTTTTTTTTACAATTTCAAGCTTGCAAGCGAACCAAACCGGGGGGGGTGTTTCAAAGCAGTGCCAGACTGAACTGGCCCGGTTGGGTTTGAAGCCGGTCTGGCCTCGAACCAAACCGGGCCAGCCAGTTCCATGAATATCCCTACCTTCTACCTCTCCCTGTTCCTAGGATAAATTATTTGTCACACAACAATCAGTAGACTGGTCAGTGATTGTTCAAAATCTGGAATGTTTCTTTTAAAAATTACAGTGTACTCAATGGTTAGAGTTGGTATATAATAATATTTAGCATTTCAAAGCATTTCACATAAAGGAAAAGAAAGGTTGTGCCATCAAGTCGGTGTTGGCTCCTGGCTACCACAGAGCCATGTGGTTTTCTTGGTAGAATACAGGAGTAGTTTACCATTGCCTTCTCCCATGCAATATGAGATGATGCCTTTCAACACCTTCCTATATCGCTGCTGCCTGAAACAGGATTTTCCCATATTCTGGGAAACACACCAGTAAGGATTTGAACCAACAGCCTCCTGCTCTCTAGGCAGGTTGCTTCCCCACTGTGCCATTAGGTGGCTTTTCACATAAAGGCTGCTGACATATTCACCTTTACACAGGAAATAATACAAAAGGGCTTTTCTCACAACCCTAAACAGTGTCAGAGGAGCACCCAGCCAGGGAAATAGAGCTGTGCGTGCTCCGACCGGTTGTGTGTTTGCAAAGATCAAGGTAGAAGGAGGGAAGAGTGATTGTGTAAGAGATGGGAGCTGGGTAGGACAGTCATGGCCAACCCACATTTGGTCCCTGGCATTTTATTGAGGGTGGATGCAAAGCCATCCTCTCCAGCAACCAGCTTCCAGTTGATAACTCCCCTCTCCTACATTGCTCTTTCCAAACACATGACCACCAATCAGGAACATGCAGGGCTCTCCCACCTGGCTGAGCGCTCCCTCCAGCTCTCTTTAGGGTAGTGAGAATCGTCCTAGAGAGTTCCTTAATAAGCTGCATTCAACTTAACTGGGCATCAACTGAGCTGGGTGATCAATTTGTGCTCAGTAGGTTTCACTCTATATTATCTTATCTGGATGCTTCTTATGTTTTCTGCCTCTTAATGCCTACTAATAGAAATTATTCAATATTCCTGCTGATTGAATCCAGCTCCTATTGCTTCTCAACAGGAGAATTTGTACAAAAGGACAAATGTCTTTTGACATTTTGAAAATTTTGACATTTTGAGAATGTGTACAATGGGACAAATGTCTTTTGTAATCATGTTAATTGGAAAACAACTAAATATTTTTTAAAACCCTGCACATGTGTTTGTACACACATAGAACAGATTACTATGGCCAAATAAAGGTAATCAAAGCTAGATCATCTGTTCTGCTACAGTCTGTAGGATCACCAGATACACAGTGCCACAAAGATAAATGGCCCTTGAGGTATAACAAATGCAAGAAGATGAACTTAAGTTGTCTGCTCATCTTTCCTTGTATTTCCTTGATTTTCCAGTGCTTGATCTCCTCTCTTTTCTTTCAAGTCACATTGCCTACCCTTTGAATTTTTATTTCCCATGCCAACAGAGAAACCCCAGCACGTCCAACCATGCATCAAGAAATATGAGAAAAAACACAATGGGATTCCACTTCAGTGGCCTCATCAGGTTGTGATTGTTTGGGGGTTTGCGGGGGGCAGGGGGTAATCATAACTGACACATTTGTTTGCATTCCTTAGAACCTCTTTGTCTTTGGGAATGTATTGTACTAAACACATGTAAACTCAAAGGCTGTGCCTTTTGGAGGAAAAAAAACCCGTCTCATTAATTCCAATTTCATAATTTCATCTTATTTTTTCTCCTTTATGCACAGAATGAACAACTTCTATGAAAGAGCAAAATCAAATGCAGTGAATTTATTTCCCCATCACCAGATATGAAAAATAGATGAACACGCAAGTGTATGTTTTCCTATGGGCATTTAGCTATACAATAAAGGAGGGTTAGGAGGGTTAAATATTTGTATAGCATGAGCATGAGGCTGCCACAGGTATGGTCCTGGAATTATACCTGCTGCACAATAACAAGGTGCCTCAGATTAGCAGCTGTTCACATGGGTTGCCAAATGGCTGCACAGTGCATTTTGGGAATGGGGTGCTAACTGACTATTTGGGCTCTGATCTATGCCAATTCATTGGGAGGGGTGAGTAGACCCTACAGACCTTTTAAAAAAAAAGTACATGTGTGAGCTCTGTACATGCCATTGTGAACCCTTCAAAAAGCAGATTGCTCAATCACATTGAGAAGCCAGTTAACACAGAGTTTGTTGATGTGCAGGGATGGTTCGTACCACATATTATATGCATATAAGGCAGGGCTGGGGTCTGCTGCCATAATTCTGCTGCCGGTCAGTGTCCTTTGGACATAGGAAGAGGGCTATAATGAATTAAGCCCCATTCAAATGTTATATAACTCACGTGCAGCCTCCTAAAATTAGGCAGATGTCCCTCATTGTCAAGCACTCTTCCCTGCTGGACCGGGCAGTCACACTTAGAGCCTTCATCCAAAGAGGCAGAGGCTGTACGCGTGATTGTGCACTTTCTTGTGGCCAGAAAGTGGCACGCCCCAGTCTCCTGACCATGGGAAGACACGCAATCATGCTTACAGCTTTCACCTCTTCAGATGAAGGCTCTAAATGTGACTGACCTGCCTGTGGTGTTTTTAGTTAATCCATTCCTTGATCCAGGCCAGCTTTTGAATGGAGCTTTAGTTACTTGTATTCCAGTCTTGGAGTAGAGGTGGGGCTAACAAACAGCCAGCAGCAAGAGCACTGAAAAGCAGTCTGCACTTGCCTCTCTGTACGTAATATCCATGTCATTAAACTATTAATATTCCCAGTTCCACTCCACTGCCTTAACTCTTGCATTCCACAACTCTTTCCCTTGGATTCTACACCACCCAGCAGGGAAGAGTGATTGATGTGCCTAGTGGGACTTCTGCCACATTTTCAGAGACTGTACACAAGTGCAGTGTCCATTAATAATGTCTGAATGAGGCTTTAGCCTTTGGTAGAAGTGTGTAGAATCCAAGGGGAAGAGTTGTGGTATGCAAGGACAAGGCAGTGGAGTTGATAGATAATATCAGTTTACTGTGGGGCGGATTAGAGGCGGATACTCAGGGGCGGATTAAGCTTTGCCGCACATAGGCAAAAAGGCTTTTGACACCCTTTTACCTTAAACAAAGATAGTTTGCTTTTTTTATAAGGTAAAAGGGAGGACTTTCCCACTTCACCCTTGCTGCAGCCACTGCTGCCCACAGAAAGGGGTGGTGAAATTTGAGGAGGGGCAAAATTTGCTGCTCCTCAGATTTTGCTGCCATAGGCAAATGCCTACTCGGCCTCTCTGTTAATCCACCACTGCCCGTACAGTCTAATCTGAATTCTTCAGAGTCTCCAGTAGAGGCCTTTCTTATTACCTACTACTAGGGATGTGCGAACTGGTTCGGGGGGGTTGAGGTACAGGGGTTCAGTTTGGGGGTTCGGATTAGAACAACAACAAAAACCTGGTCTGGCCGGACTGAACCGAACCCCCCGCCCCAGTTCGCAATTTTTAAAATTATTATTATTATTTACCTGTCGCCCCTTCGGACAAAAAAAATGGCTGCTGCATGCGTGCAAATGGTCCCTGCAAGGCCCTAAGCCATGCCAGGCCTCACAGAGGCCATTTGAGCATGCATGGCCACTGCACCAGTATATGGAAAGGATTATTAAAACAGGCCGTGGTGGTGATTTAAGAGGCCGGTGGGGGGAGGGGGAACCTTTTCAGGCCTTTAGGAAGCCCTCTGAAGCGGCAACAGGTAAATATATATATATAATGAACCCTCCCCCCTCCCGGACCGAACTGAACCCAGTCCAAACTGGCCCAGTCAGGTTCAGGTGCAGTTTGCACCCGAACTGAACCGGGCCAGCCAGTTCCATGCACACCCCTACCTGCTACCTGATCCTTTTAACTGGTGATGCCGGAGACTGAACTGGGGCTTTCTTCAAACAAGTGATGTGCAGTACCACTAAGCTATTATAGTCCCTCCCCTTCAGACTCAGGAAATAAGAGAAGTTTACAGTGTTACCTTGATGTCCGCCCCCACCCCCAACAGATTCACAGTTTGTCTGCAGTCCCACCGCATGTGATTTTATGCTGCACATACTATCATAGCTCATTGGAAAGCACCTGGGCTTGACAAACAGGGTGGCCAACTCTGACTGAAGCTATTCCTGGTGATTTCTCCTTCCCAAGTTCTCCCTAATATTTTTCCCAATATCAAGCCATTAAGATGTCCCAAACTGCTTTCAGTGGACACCTGGAGCATTTCCAGATGGGGCTTTTCGCTCACTTCTCCTCCGGAATGGAGGATGTGCATTCACATATCGGCCAGATTTACCTCCAAAGTCCATGTGAGCTATCTGGGAGCAGGGGCATAGTTAGGGGAGAGGGGGCCCATGTCCGCCCCTTTCCCCAGTGGCCCTTCAGAGTGAGGGAGATAATGAAGAAAATAGGGAGGGCTGGAGCTGGGAAGCCCTCAGGAGCTGGTGTGTGTGTAGCGGGGTGCTGGATTCCTTGAACCCATCTGCTCAATTATAGCTACACCTCTGCTGGGGAGCACTCCAGACACAGTTTGGGGTTTTCATTGCACATTACTGTGCAGCTCAATTTATGTCCGGGATTTTAAAAATCCACTTTTTGCATTGGTTTTGAGGGTCAAATTTGGACTCTCAGTAAAGCTTAATCATAAATCCATAGTAAAGTCTGCTGTCAGGGAAAGCTACTGGAGTCTGAAGCCAATTCCTGGTGATTTGAGGAGAGGTGGAAACTGTATTGACACACATTCAGTGATTATTCACAATATTCTTATTTTTCGCTTCTTGAGCTCAGAGAGTTTAGCTTTTTGAACATGCGAAGGAACAAAAGCAGTGAAATGAGACAAGTTGGGTAGCTTCAGATTACTGAAGTTCTTGAAGTTGTTGAAGTTTTTGACTGCTGTTGTGTCATTTAGAAAAGGAGAGGATTGCTGATTTGCTGGTCTTGTGATAGTAAGCATGAATTTCCCCCTTTGCTAAACAGGGTCTGCCCTGGTTTGCATTTGAATGGGAGACTACATATGAGCACTGGAAGATATTCCCCTTAGGGGCTGGGGCCAAGCTCAGTGGAAGATCATCTGCATGCTTGCATGCAGAAGGTCCAAAGTTCCCTCCCTGGCATCTCCAAGATAGGGAGATTCCTGCCTGTAACCTTGGAGAAGCCACTGCCAGTCTCTGTAGACAGTACGGAGCTAGATGGACCAATGGTCTGAGTTGCTCTAAGGCAACTTCCTATGTTGCACTACAAGTCCCACCATCCCTTTGGGCATTGTGGTTGGGGATCATGGGAGTTGTAGCCCAACAGCATTTGGGGACCCAAGATAGGGAACCTCTAATTTAGAACATCAGCATAACTCATATCCACTAATAGACCCAATTTCCATGAATTTGCTTCCTCATTAAAAAGGATCTAAACTGGATAATTAGGAAAAGCCTCCTTTTCTGTGAAGCCTTTGGCACAACACCTTCTCTACTACAACTAAGCTGAAGTATGTATAACAGAAACAGCATATTCTTCCCATGACTCCATTTCCTTCTACTTCCTCCATCTTCTCCTGTACATCAAGATCTAGACTGTAAGCCCCTCAGGGCAGGCACCTCTCATTCCTTGAAAAACACCATGAATATTGCTGGTGTTATCTAGCTATAATAAGCTAGTGGCTTATTATAGCTAGTAGCCATCACCATAATTTGTGACAATGATTTCCATTGTTCATTGTCTGCTGTGTAAAGAAGTACTTCTTTTTGTCTAACCCTCCCATACAATCAGAAACCTCCATCCAATTTTCAAGTGATTGTAATTGGTTGAAATATTAGATGTAAGCTAGGGCAGAGAAGGGAAAACCTAAAAGTGACAGAGCATTGCACAATATTCTGCTAATCACAATTAACTTCAACAGAGAATAATCTCTGAGACATCACCCTGCTTTTGAAAGAAATCTAAGAAGACAGATTTGAGGCGTGGAGAGTTCATGCCCCAACATGGTTACTGCAGGTTCACTGATTCAACCATTCTCCCTCTTGATTTCATAGATAAAATATTGGAGAACAACAAAAGGTACAAAATAATGAGAAATAAAAAGAACGGGGGGGGGAGAGTACTTTCCCTATGAGGCAATGCTAAAGCATTTGTAGCTCTTTGGTCTGGAAAAAAAACCAAAGTGGGGATATGCTAGAGGTCCAAAGAAGTATGAACGGTATGGTGAGACTACATAGAGGGAAATTGTTTTCCATTTTTCATCTAGAATTCAGAATTGCCTTATTCTGTTGATTTGTGGTTCTAAGTTCTTTAAACAACACAAAATTAATGTATGGCACTCACTACTGCAAAATATGGTGATTGATGCTGGCAAAGCTGACCTTACAAAAGGGTTAGACCAATTAATAGTGGGTAGGTTTTTCAATGGCTGTTCACCATGATCGCTAAACAGATCCTATATACAGAAAGAGTATACTCAGTTCCAAATGCTGAAGACAAACAACAGGGTATGGGCATCATTTCATTCCGTGCTTGTGAAGACATCTGGCTGGCCATGGTTGGGAACAATATGCTGGAACTGTTGGAACTGAAGGACTATGTTCTGTCTCTTGTCTCAATGACATAGGAGGGCAAACTAGTTAATCAGAGGTCTAGAGGGTCGAGACATTGGTCATCTCTTCTCTACTGCTCTTACACTATCCCTTTGATATGTAGATTGCTAATCTCGGGGATTTCCTTCCTTCCTGCCACTTCCTCTTCCCTTCTTCTTCCCTTCCTTCTACCTTGCAACATGCAAGCTCCTCTCCCCTGCACCATGTGTGTAGAGATGCAGAATCCATCTGCATCCAGCTAGATAGATAGATTAGAGATTCTATCTCCTCACTTTCCTATCTAGAATGGAGTTCTATAATAAATACTCCTTATATTGATTTGAAACTATGAACTGGCTCCAAGTTACTTTACTCTCAGCATACACGCATGTCTAACTAAATTCCACTGTGCCTCTGTGCACTCTGCTATAATGAAAAAGGGTTTCTCTTACCAGAGAGAATTCCAACAGGAACAGATGGAATATGGTCTAATCCAGGAGTTCTTAACCTTGCATGAATCCCCAGATGTTGCTGGACATGTTGGTGATGGGTGACTCCCATCACCCCCAGTCTCAAAAGTCAAATACCATGGTGGATGGGGATGCTGTAAGCCATCGCCTGACAACATCTGGAGACCCAAGGTTAAGAAAAAGACCCTTCTTATAGTTTTAATTCTTTGCACATACATGCAATAGAATTATATTGAGGCTGCACAAGAAAATAACTGCACTGGTACTCATCTGTCTCTTGTACAAAGATCTCTTTAATCACATGAAACATTTATGGAGGGACAATTGTGGAGAATGAAGACGTGCACAACAAACTCTGCCTAGGATGTGTTGTGTGGGCATTCTGTTCTGAAGAAGACAGATTTTTTTCAGGTGCAGTATGGCTTGAATCCACAAATAAATGTGTTTATAATATTCATACTTAAAGATATTTCTCTGCTGGCCCATTATTATCGTCTTTTTGTACAGAAGAACTGTCATTCATTATATCTTTAGTTCTTGTTAATCCCCTCATTTTAAAATCCATAATGCTCCCCCCTCCTTCTCAAGTTAATTTACTTTCCTCAAATGTTCTTTATGATAACCCTATCAATAATATTTGGAAATATAAATATATAATGTCTTCCTTCCCCTACAGGCATTAGCGCATCTTGAATGTTCATATCAGAAACAGAATATAAATGAAGTGGGCTAATTTGCTAAGGTCCTTAGATAAGGAGGATTCTCCTTCAGTGGAGGGTCTTGTACTAAGTAGCTCTGATATCTCTTCCAAGTCTTCAGTTTTAATAATTAAAAAGATGTTTAATTCTTTTTAAGGTTCCCTTTTCTGCACCTTTTCCAGTGCTACAATATACTTTTAAGATGGGGTGACTGTTGCACCCTAGATGTGTATACAGGCATTAATATACTTGCAGCTTTATTTTCAGCCCATTTCCTAATAATAGGATTTGTCATGTTCACAGTTGCCATCCACTAAGTTCATGAAGCAGAGATAAAGGGATGAAGCATACTGTTCACGGGATAAGACAGATGGGGAAAGGTGACCCCATGCTGCCAGGACACCCCACACCAGGAGAACCAGGGAAATCCAAGCCAGTACCACCACCAAGATCTGAGGACACCTCCTTGCTGTCATACTTGGACTCAGATGAGTCCTCTGAGGATCTGTCCCCACAGAGATGAGTCCTTTGTTCCCCGAAGATTAGTCCAGTTTCTTAAGTGCTTAAGAAATTGGGCAATGTCCCTTTAAGAAACAGAGTCTCTCCTAAGGGGGCCTTGCCCACTTTCTTAAGTGCTCCTTTCAGTGGGGAGAGGAACGGCCAATGCACTTTGCTCAAAAAGCAGCCATAAGGACTGACATTCTGCTCCAGGAAGCTGCTGCGGCAACATCCCCTGTAAGTTGCTATTTCCAGCTCTTGTTTTCCTGCTTGTTGCTGGCCAAGGTTCTGACCCCTTTGGCCTCAGAGCTGTCCTGGGTCTGTGTCACTCCTGGATCCCTCCCTCAGTGGAGACCCTGGCTCAGCCAGCCACAAAGTAGGTGGGGATCACATGTATCCCTGCTCCAGTGCTTCTCTGACTTTGTCTCATATGGTTGCAATTCATCTTAGGGGGGGAAAGTCTTACTGTTCAGCAAATGGTTATAATAAGGGCACCGTCTGTCCTCCATCCATGACATTGAGTGGCCCAGTCACAGCTGACAGGGATGCTACTACTGCAAAGTGTACTCAACTCCTTACATATACATCTCCCTATCTGTGACTGAGATGAACATTATGATAGTAAATCTCCCCACCAAAAAAAGGATTGGAGAAGTGTGCAGTTCAAAAAAGGACAAGTCAGAAATCCATCTGCTTGGCTGGGACCAGCTGCCATTTGGCATCTCCCCCCTCCCTAAAGCTGCCTCCTGCAGTTAGATGTCACCATAATGTGGGAGCTGGTACCTGAATATATTTCTTTTCCTCTTCCCCATTCCTTGTTTCTTTTTCAAACATATCTCTCAGATCGTAAGCCATTATTATAAAATATAGCCAATGTTGAGTACGTCAACAGAAAGGTGAAGGAAACACAGCAGGCTACATCCAGACTAAATTAGTCATGACCCAGTCCTGTTGAAAAAGGGGTGGCTCTGGATGGGGGAGGCAAGGGGGCAAGCACCCCCTCTCACACTTTGTCTCCCACCTGCCTCCCATTTCTGGGACACAGTTCACCCACTCAGAAATGCACTTTGCCCCTTCTCTGCCCCCCATTTTTTCCCTAATGCAACCACAATGTAGAAATTAATGGAACTTAAGTTAATCATGACTAACTTCTCTCACTGATTTCAACAGTGCTTAGTTATGACTAACTACCCTAGATATTGCCCAGTTGAAATGAATACAAAGTCCTCCTGGGTGTTTTTCACCCAGGGCTTTTAGCTTGCATCTCCTCCGGAATGGAGGTTGGGTGTCCACATATCAGCCAGATTTACCCCAAAGTCCCTGTGAGCTATCAGGAAGCACTTCATATACAATTCAGGTTTTTCATTGTGCTTTAAGAGTGTAGCCCAATGTATATCCAGGGTTAAAAAAAAAAATTGATTCTTTTTTTGGAGTAACTTCAAACTCACAGGAAAGCCTCACATCAGGGGCATAGCTAGGGGAGAGGGGGCCTGTGTTCACCCCTCTTCCCGGGTGCCCCTCAGAGTGAGGGAGATAATTAAGAAAATATGGACGGGTGAAGCTGAGAGGCCCTCAGGAGCGGTGGGGTGGGTTCTTTCAGTACATCCACTGAATTATAGCTACACCCTTGCCTCGCAGTAAACTCACGGTAAAGCCTGCTGTGTGAAAAATGCCCTGGGTACACACAAGCCCTTCAGTAAACCTAAGAGAGCTTTCTGCATTGTGGCCAAAGAGATCATAAGACATGAACACAGCCTTGATTTATGTGCCACAGAGACACTGTGAATTAGATTTTGCAGCAAGTCCTTGTAAATAAATTACCTCTTAACTCCAGTAACAAAATGATGAAGTGCATTAGGAGGGCAGTGAAGTAATGAAGAATGCACGGCCTCTCTTACAGCTGTATGTATTTGGGGCTTCACTCAGCACTGTGTCTATTTCGTTCTTGGCCTGCGCATCACAAGAGTGTATATGATATGGAAAGGAGAGAGCTTAGGAACCTTCAGCACAACTCATTCCAGCCCGTTTTTGAAAGGGTCATTACTATTCATGCCATGTGCTCATTTTCAAGGTATTAGCTGTTATCCCAAATGTTCTTTTGAGTCAGGGTAAGTCTGAAGCTGACAGCTAAGGGAGTGTTTTGGCTTTTTTTAAGTGAACATTGTCAGATGACAATAGCCTCTTCAGAAGAACTTATTGTCATCTTGATATAATTATTATTACAGCGACACCCACTGGTGCTCAAGTGATGATAACAGTTTGTTCACATTTTTATATTCAAGGACTAGTAACAGTCTGGACTGAAGATCGACAGGAAGACCTTGTACAAGCTATTTGTACAAAGTGTTCTAGGGTTAAATCTTTTCCCACTCATTCTTATTGACATGTGGAGACTATGGGGGAATGTTGTGCGGTAAGAAACCAACTGTCTCAAAAGTCAAATGAAATATGAGGGTACGTCCTACAAATGTCCCCATAAATAATGTGAAATACAGTTTTACACATTTGCTGAGTAGTAAATGTTTCTCTCCTGTCTATTAAAAAAGCCTCTTTCAAAAGGGTGATTTTAACAACATTTTAAAAAACCCAGATATCATGTTTTCTTGGCAGGTGTAGGCAGTTTAAATGCTGAGCTGTAAAATGTTGCAGGCTTATTTATTTTTTAAAAAAATATTTAGAATCTACTCTTCCACTCCATTCAGGCCCTCACGACTTGCAAGTCAAATGAAAACAATACATCAAGGCAACAGCAAGGAATAATCTTTTCACAGACCAGGCAACATGGAAACAGATAGAATGGAATGGAATGCTAATGGACGAACTCACCATTTAAACACATTCCTGGGAAGGAAATAGTCAGACTTCTGTGACTAGTCAGACTCCATTTAAACAAATTTGGACTCAAACAGCTCCTAGACAGAATGTAATGCAGGAAACGTTAGTGATGCTATGAATGCATACTGGGGATGGCATTTGAATTGCATTCTAGGACAATTGCTTAAATCTAGCTATCTATATAGAGATATACAGTAGATACAGTAGCTAGAACCAGAGGCTGAAGTTTGGGGTGGTCTACAAATTGGAAAAATACATACATACATACATACATATTTTTCCTCTTTGAAGATCAGCACAAAAATACAAAATAAGAGATGGCTATTGGGCTGTGCCTGGTTTAGTGTATCTCAAGTGGTGCTTCTGTGTCACTGTGGCTGCTCTAAAAGGTGTGCAGACCTGCATCAGCATTTTCTCAACTTGGTTGCTCTGTTAGCATAGGACACTGCTGGCTAAGGGCCAGATCCTGAGGAGTCTGGAGTGGTGCAAACAGAAATGCAATGGTGGCCATCTTGTCTGGACCTCAGGAACAAGGTGCCAGTCATTTCATAAAGCAAAGGTGAATATCATCCAATGGACAGAGAAGCAGCCTAGGAGAACCAGCTGCTTTCCCCCAGCTGCTTCTTAATAACCAAAGGGAATGGTTCCACTCACAAAGAAACTGAGGAATTGAGTTGTCACAGCAAATCAGTGCCAAGTGTACGCAGCTCTTGGATTTTTTTAATAGCTAAATAAGCACACAAGTTGGAACTGCAACTAGGTTTAATTAACCTAGATTGAGTATAATAATGATGATGAAACAAAAAAAGAGAAACCTTATTAAGTGCAGCATTGAGGCATGGTGTGAAGACAATTTTTTTAAAAAAATTAAAAGCAGATAAATAGAAAACTGAGCAATCCCTGCCTTGAATGGCCATAATGGCTCCTGTCACTCTGTGTGTGGCCTGACACAAGACTAGCAATCCCCACAGCAAGTCACATAAACATTAATCCATCTTAAATCATTTATTGGGGGGGAGGTTTATTTACATTATATGCCACTTTTTACCCCTCAAGGGAGCTTATATTAAAAGAAAACTAAAGTTCAGAAATAATTAAATGAAATCATAGTAGTGAAAATATAATATCTTTTTTCCACTTCCCTGCTCAGAACACTATTTGCATAGATTTGGGCTAAATTAAGAATACAAAATCCCATGTTGCTCAGTGATGCTAGATAGGTGTCCTCACAAAATACTAAAGAGGTGCTGAAAAGGTAAAATTAGTGTGTCAGCTATAAAGAGCAGGCGTTGCTTAATTTTGCATTTGCTTGCTTTTTGACATTTACAGTTCCTTAACTGTATTCACAAACGCCCAGTTCAGGAAACATATTCATGGTGACTGAACATTCAGGGGTGCAGGGGGTGGATCACATCCATTGGCCCTAATCTCCATGCATTAATCATAATTTCTGAACAGAATACACATAAATACAATTGATTCTGTCCAGAAGTTATTAGGGTTGTGCATTTTTTATTTTTTCTGTTTCAATTTGTACCAAATTGAAATCAATCCCATTTTGTATTTTGTCCGAAATTAAGCCTTCCGAATCACCCCAGTTTTGTTTAGTATCCGAATGAATCCAAATCCGAATTAATTCAGATTAAAAAATGGGCCACATAGTCAAAAGAGTGGGTGGGGGTTATAGTGCCCAATGAGTAGACGCTACCACAAAAATTTCAAAGGAATTGGGCAAACTGCTGGTTTTTGGTGAATGAAGTTTGTGCATCTTTCAGTTTTTCCCCATAGGGTATGATGGAGGTTTCAGGGAAAGTATAGCTTCACGTGGGAGGTGGGGAGGGGTGGCCCAGAGTGGAATGTGGTTGGTGGTAGTGCCCAGTTGGTACAAGGAAGCTTGTACCATTTTCTGTACCACAATTTTTTCAGAGGAATTTGGCAAAGGGCTGATTTTTAAAGAATTAATGAGGTTACATGTCTTTCAGATTTTCCTTGTAGGGTATAATGGAGGTTTCCGCAGTCCCATAACTCCACTTGAGGGGCATTGGGGTGGCCCAGAGCAAATGGCAGTGTAGTGCACATAGGGTGCCAACCACCCACATGGGTTGCCAACCCATGAAGTACAGGGTTTTGTTGTTCTAGAGGTGTTCTGAGAGTAGATTCTCTAGTAGCATATGAGTGTGGATTCATGGTTTTTCATTAAAAATCTCATTTGCTACCAGAGAATCTAAACTCAACACCTCAGAAACAACAAAGCCCAGTACCCCAATGGGTTAGCAATCCAGGGGCGTGGTTGGCACCCTCTGTGCACTACACCACCACTTGCTTCAGGCCATCCCAGTGCCCCCCCAGATGGTGAAATGGGGCTGCTGAAACCTCCATTATTCCCTATGGGGGGAAATCTTAAAGACATGTAAACCTCAAAAATTCCTAAGAAATCAGTCCTTTGCCCTATTTGGAATCTGTGTGCACCACCCTTGGGGCACTGCCACCCAACCCACTGTTTTGCCCCTGAAGCCCCACATAAACAAGTTGAAAGAGTGAAGAGAATGATGAACAATGACACTTAATTTTTGGCACAGTTATTTTAGAATTTTGCAGTGGGTGTGAGCCTGTCCCTGTGGCACTAGCACAGCAGCACAACCCATTTGTGGATTCAAGCAGTCTTTCAATAAAAACACTCCCTCCCCATGGAACAGTGACCACAGGTCATTTGAGACAGCAAGATAGACCAATGAACTGCCTTGGTACTATGGAACAGCTTCAAATGTTCATTTAACTGAAGTGGAGTGAGCCATAGCCCAAACAAATCAGCCTATTGTTCAGAATTGTTGAGATTTATCATCACTGCATTTAAGAAAGTGCAAAACCATGGATCATGGTTACAAGAAAGAGAGAAGCAACTAAGATTCCTGGGGATGTCAACAGATTGACAGGGGTTATTTCCCACCCACCTCCTTTTGTCTCTTGTAGTCCCATGTGGATGACCTGTCCCTACAATGGCAAAAGTTGTGAACCACTGGCTTCGACATCATGTTCCACCAAATTTAAATCACATTAGACTGCTCAGCTTGGGCAGCAAAACTTAGACATCACTATAACTCATAAAATCAGAAGAAAAACAAAATAACTCTTCAAAAGAGCCCTGAACAAGTCAAGAGATTCTTTCTAAACCTTTGGAAAGAAACACCTGTGTAATTTCAGAACTTTCCTAAGCAGCTTCTCAAAAAGCTTCTCCACACAATCCACACAAAGCTTCTCCAAATCCCTTTGCAAGGTCAGTTTGCATTTCAATCACACTGAATACAACACATACTTAAGTAATCCATTCATGAGCATTTTTTGCATATCTTTTTGCATATTTTATCTTCTGCTAATCACTCAGTGCCTCAGCTGGAGTGGAGAGAGTCAGAGAAGTCAATTTGAATTGCAATGCTTTTCCTAAGAACAAAGCATTCTGTCCGAAACACAGTCATTTTGATTTGGAAACAAAAATCTCTGTTTTTTAATTCTTGATTTTGTTTTGGTTACAAAACCTCCGAAATTGCCATTTTCGGGCACAAAACGTTTTGTACCCAAATCGAAATGCACAAGCCTAGAAGTTATGATGAAGGTGTGAAACTCAGGGGTGGGGCCAGAGGTTACAATCCTGAACCAGAGAGAGAGAGGCGGGGAGGGAGGGGGGGAGAGAGGGAGAACGAGAACAGTTCCCATGAATATGTTGGCTAAACAGGGCATAATTAATGTAAGGTTTTGATAATGTACTTTATTTTAGTAATTACATGTTTATTGCACTTTTCTGCAAGGGACTCAGAGGAGATTGTCTGCAGGGAAGGTAGGCTGAACCCACCTTCCCCACAGCCCACTTGTGAGCAGTAACTCAGGTAAGAAGGGTTACCTGAGTTAGCCCACAATAAAAGGTGGGTATTCAAAGCTTTCACACAAGTTCTAAGCACAATCTTACTCTCCATACATATGCCACCATAGGCTTCCAGCAATTTCTCCTACCCTCTGTTCACATGATGAGCAGTGACCCCATGCAATTCACAGCACTACCTACCAGCAAGCATTTGCATTTTGAGAAGAACTTACTACTTTTAAGATGCCTGGGGGGGAAGGTGGTTACTTCTTGGAATGCAAGAGTTGGCCAGCAGGTGGTGCTATGAAAATCGCATGATATCTCTGCTCAGTGTGTATATAGAGGGAAAGATTGTGTTGGGGGAAATAGCGTAGAATCATGTAGCAGCATGTTGATGGGGAGTAGGATTGTGCTGGGAACTTGCATGAAAGCGTTGAACATCCAACACTTTTTGCCACATGGAAGTGGCCTTTGTCTTTTGTGCTCTGTGTGTGTGTGTGTGTGTGTGTGTGTGTGTGTGTGTGTGTGTGGTGAATAAAGCATGCTCTGTGGAAACTCACCTACAGTCAACTTTGCCAAGAGATTACAACAAGCAATGCCTCTCTCCCTTTTCTTCATCCATGTCCCTTCTCTTTCTGAATACCGGTAGCCAATCTAAGGGAGGGTGGGCATCAATTGCCTAAAATACCTAAAAAAAAATTAAAGAAAAGGAAGTTGTGAAAAAACCAATCGTACAACATATGACATGAGGGCCCAGTGAAGATGTTCATAAAGTGTCTGGCTTACTACCAGCTTCTATTTACTCTGTAAGTTGGTCTAATAAAGGCTAGAAATACACATTTATTTATTTGTACCCATTCAGCACAGCAATTCATTTGGCCCTAACTATTCACCACTAAATAAATGAGACATTGTTGGGCAAATAAAGGAGCTGCCACTTAACATTCTGGAAACAGAACAGAGAGATTAGTACTATCGTAATGAAATACAAAAGCTTAAGCTAGTTCCATTTCATTTTCTGATAATGCGGTAGTCCAGAAGTCATACTATAATTTCCGAGTTCAGGAAACAAAGACAACCTCCTTTCAGGATAGGAAAGCTCATCACTCTTTGGCAAACCTTGTCCTCTCATCCTTGTGTCTATCTTCCCTGCAGAAAACCAAATCACATGTTCAGGGGGGAAAGCACATTTTTCAATGTTTTCTAAACAGTGGTTTCAGGAGGCAAGTCACCTTTTGACTGTCAAGCTTTGAGGAAAAGAGACATTATTAATTCAGAGGTGAACTACACATTCAGCAGCAGGCCCAGATATGTTGATTTAAGTTGCCACGGAATTGCTGCAAAACTGCAGGGGGGAGGAGCAACTTTCAGCAAAACAACAACAACAACAAAGACCAGTGTCAGATGGAAGGAAATACTTCTCCCTTTATCACTTTCCTCTGTGACTCCCACATCTTCCTCAGTCAGGGGTTCACATGCATGTTTCTCATGCTTCAGGAAAATAGCTATGGGGGGAAACAGAAGGTGGGGAGAGGATGAAGCACCCTCTCCTTGCCAATACTTCACCCCTCCAAAATGTGCCCTACTTCCTTCACTTTGCAGCTGTTCAGCTGTGATCCAGGACTGCCACAAAACACAATAGTCTGGTTCACACTTCTAATTAAGGTAGGAGACCCGTCCTACGAAGAGACTGAAGACCTGTGTGGTGGTTTTGGTTATTCTATTCCTGGATCCAGGCCAGCTTTTGAATGGAGCTTTACTGTAGTTACTTGCATTCCAATCCTGGAGTAGAGGCGGGGCTCACAAACAGCCAGCAGCAAGAGCACTCAAAATCAGTCTGCACTTGCCTTTATGTACATAATATTTATTTCATTGAACAGTAAGTGGGGGAAAGGTTTAAGCAAGTGCCAACCAAGATACTTTGAGCCTCAAGAGGATGTCCAATTCCACCCCCCTTACACACATGCACATTTGTCTCCCACTCTCTTACCTGGCTGTCCTCATCTGCTGGGTTGGCAGAAAGCAAGAGAGTTGCTGTGTCCAGCAGCAGCAATGGCAGCCATAGAGGAGCGAGAGAAAGTGGAAGAGGAGGCAGGGAGAGGAAGAGGGTCTCTACCCAAAGAGCTGGGCTGGCTTGAATTGTGCCAGCAGGTACTGTTGGCCACAGTAGAAGTGAATGTGGGGGTATGACTTCGAATCTGGTGCTCTCCTAAGTCATCCCCACCCAAAATGAGTTGCTTCAACCTGCTGCATGATAGGCCCAACCCTGGGTTTGGTGGACACTGTCTCCACTTCCCTACTTCATATTGCTCCCTTCAAACCTGGTTTTTTGAAGCGTGAAAGGGCTATCGGGGAGGAATCACACGTGTCTACATATAACATCTAGTTCAGCTCTTCTTTAAGCATCTCTCATAAAAGTGGCTATAGTCTGAATAAGATGAAGTATTCCAACGGGGTTTTGATGAAGCATCAAGCTCAGGTTATAGAAGTACTATTATTATTGTCTATTAATATCTATCATGCAGCTACAGTATAGTTCATGTATCAAATATTATATGGTATCTTATTTATTTATTTATTTATTTATTTATTTATTTATTTATTTGCTGTATTATTAAAACTTTTATACCGCCCTTCCAAAAGGCTCAGGGCGGTTTACATTAAAACACCATTAAAATCAGTTAATAATTAAAACAAAAATTATAAAGCATAAAACAATGATTAACAATTAAAAACATCATAAAACAACAATTAAATAATCAGAACAATTTAAAAACATGTTTTAAAAAGCTGAGAAAGCCTGGTTGAAGAGATGTGTTTTCAGGTGTTTTCTGAAAATTGCCAGAGATGGGGAGGATCGTATCTCAGCAGGGAGCACATTCCACAATCTTGGGGCAGCAGCCGAGAAGGCCCGTCTCTGTGTAGCCACCAAATGAGTTGGTGGCAACTGGAGACGGACCTCCTCAAGTGACCTCAATGGCCGGTGGGGCTCATAGCGATATATGGCACCATATATCTTGCTGAGAACTACGGTATCTGTCATATATAACATCTCCCACATGTCCCCTGCTAACTGAGCAAAGAGACACCTTTTTAAAGTGGTGATTCTCTTTATGTAACAGAGGGAGAGCTCTATCCAGCCCCATCACAGTATCCCTCCAGTGGCTGTTGCTAGTGTCTTTCTTCTGTTTCTTTTTTAAATTGTGAGACCTCTGGGGACAGGGATCCATTTTATTTATATCTATGTAAACTGCTTTGGGAACTTTTGTTGAAAAGCAGTATATAAATATTCGCCAATATACAGTATCTATCATATAGCACAATGCATTTTGCTGAGGTTGGAAATATCTGTAGTTATATGATAGATATCAAAGGACAATTGTATGTAATGTCAGAAGTACCTTTTGTACCTCAGCTTTTGATCATATTACTTTGAAATTACTTCTCCTTTGCCTCTGAGAAAGAGTCTGTTAGCTTGGACATTTTGTATTAAAAATCCTGTCAGTCCTTTTGGGTATTGCCCTCTTTTTTCCTCTGGTGGTCCCTCCTCCCTCCCCAAATCAGAAGCCTAAAACATCACCTGTAAAAGAGGTTCTCAAACGGAGCCCCAGATGTTGGTGGACACTTGGGATTATGGGAGTTGCCTGATTAGTAGGCTTACGCACAAGTGCAAAAGTCAAAATCAGGTCCAACCTGTTCTAATCCAAACCTGAAAATGTCAGTTCGAGGTCCTTTGGGCCAATCTCAAAGTTGGGGTCAGGACTGGGATCAGACAAAACATATACAATTTTTTAAAATTAACAGTGAATACTCACTGTGAACCCGTGAGAAAACTAACATAATACCGGAGAGTCACACGGGAAGTGAGGTAACACCAGAGAATCTGAGTCAGGGGGGAACAACTCAAATGCCCTGGTGGACCAGAACCAACCAAGACTTGGGCCGAGGTCAGTTTTCAGCACATTAATTATTACATTTAAATTAATGATTAAACATAGTAATGAAAGCGAGAGACAGAGGGCAGGAGTCGTGGGAAAGGCAAGGAGAAAATGGGATGAGGAATGGTGTCAGTTGTTGGGGGTAATTACTTATATTACTTATGGTGTCAGTTGTTGGGGGTAATTACTTATATTACAGTGACTGTTGCTGGTGTCTATCTTATGTTTCTGTTTAGATTGTGAGCCCTCTGGGGACAGGGATCCATCTTATTTATTTGTGATTTCTCTGTGTAAACCGCCATGAGCCATTTTTGGAAGGGCGGTATAGAAATTGAATGAATGAATAAATGAATAAATAAATAAAATAGCAGAGTATTTCAGGAGCTAATTCACTCCCATTACAATAGAGGTTAACAGGGCCTCAGGGGCAACAGCTTGTAAATGATAAGCATGGAGATTCATGTAAGGTTAAACTAATCTACTTTATTCAGAGGTACATGATGACAGGAAAAGACCTATATCTAACTTCTGGCTACATGTTGGTCAGAGAGAGACCTATAGAAGCATGGTGCTCAGAGAGAGAGCTAGAAGCATTCTGGGGAGGAGAAGGAAGTCACTCTCAGAAAGTTCCTGAGTATCAATAGGCAGAGATAAACAGGAAAGAGGAGGAGACCCTATCTATCTCTACTCCCAGTGCCCCAGTGGTCATTAGGGTTACTGGTGCAAAAAGTCGATGCCAACTGGAGCTGCATCTCCAACATTAGTGAGCTCTGGCCCAGGGGCGGGACCAGCAAGTTGGACAGGGGCGTGTCTAGTCTTAAGCAGCCAACTAAATTGGGCCACTGCTGCTCATCAGCAGGACAGGCCAAGATATCTCCATGACTCCTGCTGCAGGACATTCCTTCCTTGTAGGCCATATCTGACTCCTGGGTCTTATGTTGTGCAGGCCTGGTCTGAAGGGAAGTTACCTCACATCAGGGAATTGCAAGAGAAATCCGGAAACCAGCTGGCAGCTGCTTATATGTGAAAAACAGGCTAAAAAAAATGATTTTAAAAAATTAGATATGCACAGGCAGGTGGGCAGATAGACAGATAATGGGTCCCCCCTGCCACAATCACTTAAACAAAACAACACACCCTCCCGCCACCATTTGGAGCTCTGGAAAGTTATGGGTTTTTGTGAAAGGGGTTGGACAAGTTTGATCCAAACTGGGCTGACCATGTTTGTGTTCAGACTCTTTCTGAACCCTTCCAATCTTGCACAGGCCTACTGATTAGTGCAATTTATCTCCTTCCAGAAAGTGGAAGGGAGACTAATGCAAACCAGTGAGGGTGTCCTTACGGAGCCCTCATGTGATATTTTATGCATGATGGAGGAGAGGAGGCATGTCTGCTTCCATACCTCACAAATGGAATGCTACCTGGAAAGCATGCCTGAAGTTTGGTCCTATCTAGGGATGTGCACAAAACCGGTTCGCCCGGTTCGGTTTGGATCTGAACCGGGTCCGAACCAGGAGGGGGTGGTTCGGTGTTGGTTTTGTTCAAACCACCCCCTGGTTAGGTTCGGATCCGAACCGGTTCGGACCAGTTCAGATCGGTTTGGACACCCAAAAATTGGTAGGATGGTAGCTGGCACCCAGGGGTACCTGTCACCCAAACCCCAAAGCAATCAGACACTCATACGATTTTTTATGAATTTTTGAAAATTATTTTAATTTTTTTCTCATAGGATATAATGGGACTCAAACCAGGCCATTATTGCTTATTGTGGAGCACCCATGGGTGCCAACAACCATGCAAACACTGAAGCAATCAGACACCCCTATGATTTTTTATGAATATTTGAAATATTTTTAATTATTTTTCTCATTGAGTATAATGGGACCTGAACCAGTCCATATCCCCTATTGTGGAGCACCTAGGGGCACAAATGCAGGGTGGGTGGTAGACAGACAGGGGTGCCTACCACCCCAAAAATCCCAAGGCAATTGGTCACTCCTCTGATTATTGGTGAGTTGTTAAAGTATTTTTGAATTCCTCATAGAGAATAATTAGGATTGCAGCAAATGTATAGCTTCACGTCGGGTGCAAAGGGGTGGCCTAGAGTGCAGTGTGGTGGCTGGTAGTTCCTAGGGTGGGCAAGGAAGCTACCTGAATTATTTGAAAGGAATTGGGCAAAGGGGTGATTTTTAAGTGATTTTTGAAGTTTACGCATCTTTAAGGTTTTTCTCCATAAAGAAGCATGGAGGTGTCAGCAAATGTATAGCTTCACGTCGGGGGCAAAGGGGTGGCCTAGAGCAGTGTGGGGTTGGTGGTAGTGCCAGGTAGGGGCAAGGAAGCTACCTGAATTTTTTCAAAGGATTTGGGCAGAGGGCTGATTTTTGGTTAATTGTTGAAGTTTACGCATCTTTAAGGTTTTTCCTCATAAGAAGTTATAATGGAGCTTTCAGCAGCCTCATAAGTGCACTTGGGGGGTGCTGGGGTGGCCCAGAGCGAGTGGTGGTGTAGTGCACATAGGGTGCCAACCACCCCCATGGGTTTCTAACCCATGGGGTACAGGGTTCTCTTGTTTCTGAGGTATTGAGTGTGGATTCTATGATAGCAAATGAGATTTTCAATGAGACACCATGAATCCACTCTAATATGCTAACATAGAATCCACACTCAGTACCTCAGAAACAAGAGAACCCTGTACCCCATGGGTTAGAAACTATGTGAACTACACCACCACTCGCTCTGGGCCACCCCAGCAACCCCAAGGAATTATATTCAAAGCAGTTTATAAAAAACATAAAAACAAATATAAAACTATTATCAACTAGAATCGTTAAAACATACCCAAAACACTATTACAAAATGAAAATGATGACAGCAATGCATATAGATACAGATATAAACATACACACACATATATATACATACAAGCATTTATGCACAGTGTTAGTAATATGACAATTAGTCATCATTCTATAATTCTGCACACTTCTAAATATATGTGAATCATTTTATCATTGAAGATTTGCATATAAAATACTGGCACTATATAATATGAAGGAATGTCTTCAATTCAAAATATATATTACTAGAACGATATATTACTTCTCATTTTGTAAAAAAAAAAAGTTACATAGTAGTATGCGCTATGATAATGCCCCCCTCTTCCCCCAACTCCTAGTTTTTCATGGTTTGTATTATTAAGATGATCATTATTAACACAGCCAGATTCAGTATGTCCATGACCTCCATTAGAGCAACAGACCATGAAGACTTAAAGAGATTTGTGTTATATTAAGGGCATAGATCATGAGGCTTAATGATCCATTGATGATGATTTTTCAAGACAGCCAGAGGCCTTTATTAGACAACAAGACAAGGGTCTAGATATTGAATATCCTTCCTACAGAGTCTACTTTTCAAGGAGTTAACTTCCTTGTATTTCTTAAAGAGAAAACCAACTTTTTCTGCCAAGCAATTGTTTTTACTAGCCTAAAATGCTAGGTGTTGTACCCAAAAAAGATCAAATCAAGACAAAGATCATCCTGCAGGCAGTTTACATTTTTTTATGGTAGCTATGAGGACTGAGGTGTTCTAAATTCACAAGCTTCTGCTCCATCTATCAGGGCTGAAATAATCTGGTTGTTTTAAATAAAAGAAATATTTGCTTTTCTTTGTTTTAAAAATTATTTTATTGGGATTTTCAACAAGATACAAAAGGTAAAGTGAATACAGAAGAAAACAATGGATCAGCATAACGTAACAAAGAGATCAAGTTCAATCAACAATATATGGCACAACCTTGGGAATGAAACTTACCAGGAAAATTAAACACAAAGATGTATGCATGTGAAAACCATTATCTATTTTGTGCTGCTTACAAAACTAATTTGTTTTAAAAGATCAGATGTGAATGGGAAAAACAAATGAATTTGCTCAGCAATGGCTTCTATCTTTGAAACTCAAAATTAGATGATCTACTTGTTTTTTTGCATGTTTTCTTGTGATTGGGTTTGTATTTTTATACTTTGCCCCTCCCCTTGGCCTCATGCAGAGGGGAGGGCGATTTGTCCCAGCCACGCTGCACGAGGCCAAAAAGCAGCCAGGGAGGGACTGGTTGGTTGGGACTGGGAGGAGGCGGGGTTTGGACAGTTGGCTGTGTGGTCCCCGCTCCAAACTCTCAGTCTTGGCTGGGCGTTCATGGTGGAAGGAGCTCCTCTTTGGTGCTCCTCCACAACCTTCTGGGAGGACGGGGTTTTTCTCCCCCGGTGGCAAGCAGGTGGGGACGAGCAGCGGCTTTGGCGGCATTGGCGGCAGCCCTGGAGCGGACTCCGAAGCGGCGTCCGGGCTTCGGCCTTTGGTGTGTGCCCGGTCCCAGCCTGTGACCAGGAGCATTTCCCCGCGCTCGGCTATCGGGCGGGAGGTGGCCACAGCTGGGTGGCGGTTTGACGTGGGGGCTCTGAGGGGCCTGGGGGACATTGCTTGGGAAGGGCCAGCCGGTACCTGGGTGGTGGTTGGGGCTTGTGGTGGGGGGCCCCTGGGGCCTTGTTGTAATCTTGCCCTTGCTGGGGGGATGGGAGCAGGGGTTCTTTGGCATCCTGTACTGGGATCTGGTTGGCGCTGGTGGGGCTTGTGGGGAGCCCACGTTCCCTCTCCTTTCCTGGGGCTGTTGCTTTGGGTGGTGGGCATCTTACAAACAAAATGCCTAGAAAAGCCAAGGAGAAGTCTGGGGGGGAGGCCTGTTAGGCAGCCTATGCGGCCTGCACCCCCACCCTACGCTTCAGATGAGGAGGATGAGGATATGGTTCTCATCAGGGGTTTGGTTCAAAGGATGGAGGCCCTTGAGAAGGCTAAGGCGATTCCTTCTGATAAGGGGGCTGGGCCATCTGGGGCTCCCAAGAAGGTGCCTAAGTGAACTAGGTGGCTGCTAGGAGGTCTCTTTCCGATAGGTTGAGTGTGTGTGCTGGAACGCGGAGATGTCCCTGCTGGCCTGGCTTTCCCTACAGATCCGATTGTTCCTGCACCTGTTCCTGGAATTCCTGTGCCGGCTGCTTCTCGTGACCCAGTTCCAGGGCCTGCGCTACCTGCTGATCCCGGCCCTGTGGATCCATCTGCTCCTCTTGCCCCGGGTGAGCCAGTTACACCTACACCTCCTGGTGGTAACGGCCAGTGGCCAGCATTTCCCTGGCCGATACCTGTTGTGGATGAGGGGGGGCCATGCTGGGCACCTTACACACAACCTTGGAGCATGGGCTACACTCCAGGGATCCTGGAGTTTTTGGCAGGTTCCCAGGGTGCAGCAGAACAAGTTAAGGCAGAGGCCATCGTTGGGGCTACAAGCGGTGGATTCTGTGGGGATGGCTGGGGCAACCATAGGCCCAGCTGGCAGCACGGGCTTCTACCCTATGGGTATCTTACCGTCCCCGCAACACGCCCCATATGGCGCTGTGGGGCTTCCCTTGGGGGACCATCTGCTGCCGGCCACAAGGGAAAATATCATTAAGGGTGAATATATAGATATATTCAGCTTCTTGTTCAGGGAGCCAGAGGTGAAACATAAGGAGGGCGAGTTGTGCAAAGAGCATGAAGCTACAAGGAGGAAGCCAGTTGAGAAAACTTGAAACAACTGGCTTTCGGGCGTCACTATATATTATTATTCTTGTTTACACAGTCAGACAGGTGTTATTGACTGGTTTGTTGTATCCAGACATCGAGTCCTTCCCAAGGACCTGGGATGCCGGAATTTTATTCTCAATGGTTACAGATATCGTCGCAGAATATAGGCTGTTCCCAGTAAAGCTGCTTTTTGTAATTGGCTGATGGTGATTTCTGTGGCCCCTATGGTGTTGAGGTGCTCTTCAAGGTCTTTTGGAACTGCACCCAGGGCGCCAATTACCACTGGGATTATTTTGGTCTTTTTCTGCCACAGCCTTTCAATTTCAATTTGTAGATCTTTGTATTTGGTGATTTTTTCTATTTCTTTTTCTTCTATTCTGCTATCCCCTGGTATTGCTATGTCGATTATTTTGACTTGTTTTTTTTTCTTCTCGACTACAGTGATATCTGGTGTATTGTGTGGCAGATGTTTGTCTGTTTGTAGTCGGAAGTCCCATAATATTTTTACATCTTCATTTTCAACAACTTTTTCAATTTTATGGTCCCACCCATTTTTGGCTACAGGTAGCTTGTATTTGTTGCAGATGTTCCAGTGTATCATCCCTGCTACTTTGTCATGCCTTTGTTTGTAGTCAGTCTGTGCGATCTTCTTACAACAGCTGATCAGGTGGTCCACTGTTTCATCTGCTTCTTTACAAAGGCGGCACTTGCTGTTTGTTGTGGATTTTTCTACTTTTGCTCTTATTGCATTTGTTCTTAGTGCCTGTTCTTGTGCAGCCAGTATTAAACCCTCTGTTTCTTTCTTCAAGTTGCCATTCTTAAGCCATTGCCAGGTCTTGGTGATGTCTGATTTTCCACTTATATTGTGTAAATATTGACCATGCAGGGGCTTATTTCTCCATTTTTCTGCTCGGTTCTTGACTTGTTCTTTCTTGTAGGCCTGTTTTGTTTCATTGGTGTTGAATAGTTTCGCGTTCTTGACCATTTGAAGTGCATCTTCTTCACTGTCCCTTATATATTCTTCAAGGCCTCTTTTCTCCTCCTCTACTGTTTGATGGACTTGCAGCATTCCTCTTCCACCTGAGCTGCGAGGGAGGTAGAGCCTATCTACATCACTGCAGGGGTGCAGAGCATGATTGATGGTCATGATTTTCCTGGTCTTACGATCTAGTGTCTCTAGCTCTGCCTGGGTCCAGTCTATTATTCCTGCAGTGTATCTAATAACAGGTATAGCCCAGGTGTTTATGGCTTGTATGATGTTCCCGCCATTGAGTTTGGACTTGAGGATTTTTCTAACTCTCCTGATGTATTCACTTCCAATTTTTCTTTTAACTTCAGTGTGTGCGATGTTATCAGCCTGGAGAATGCCCAAGTATTTGTAAGGTTCTTTTTCTTCCAGGTTCTTGATGTTGCTTCCATTGGGCAGTTCTATTCCTTCTGTTTTTGTGATTTTCCCTCTGTTCATTATTAATGCAGCACACTTGTCTAGTCCAAACTCCATTGCTATATCGCTACTGAATATACGGACCGTGTTTAGCAGTGATTCAATTTCTGACTGAGACTTTCCATACAACTTCAGATCGTCCATGTACAGCAGATGGTTGATTTTACTGGATGTTTTAGATGTTTGGTATCCGAGGCTTGTTTTGTTTAGTATTTGTGAAAGTGGGGTCATGGCGATTACAAACAATAGAGGGGATAGTGAGTCCCCTTGGAAAATGCCTCTTCTAATGCTAACCTGTCCAAGTGCCTCGCCATTGATTGTTAACTGTGTACTCCACATGCTCATTGCTTTTTAAAAAATAAATATCTGAATGTTTTTGCTGACACCAGTTGTTTCTAAACATTTTAGTATCCATGTGTGAACCAATGAATCGAAGGCTTTCTTGTAGTCAATCCATGCAACACTTAGATTTGTTTTTCTTCTCTTGCAGTTTTCTAAAATCATTTTGTCAATCAGCAGCTGGTCTTTTGTGCCTCTGGTGTTCGGCCAATTTCCTTTCTGTTCAACTGGAAGCTGTTTGTTAGTTAATAAGTGTTGCATCACTTCATCTGCTATTATTCCAGTTAATAAATTAAACATGGTTGGCAGGCAGGTTATCGGTCTATAATTACTTGGAACTGCACCTTTTGCTGGGTCTTTCATAATGAGATGAGTTTTCCCAGTTGTTAGCCATTGTTCAATATCACTGCCTTTCATAATGTGATTGAACTGTTTTGATAGTTGTTTATGAAGGCTTGTTAGGTGTTTAAGCCAGAAGCCATGCAGTTCATCGTCGCCTGGCGCAGTCCAATTTTTAATTTTCTTTGCTCTTTCACTTATTAATTCTGGTGTTATTATTAGATCTTGCATTTGTTGGTTACATTTTTTGACCTCTTTCATCCAGCCTGCTTTTTTATTATAATCTATTGGATTGTCCCATAATTTCCGCCAGAATTGCACTGTTTCTTCATTATTATTATTATTATTATTATTATTATTACTATTATTACATTTATATCCCGCTTTTCCTCCAAGGAGCCCAGAGCGGTGTACTACATACTTGAGTTTCTCTTTCACAACAACCCTGTGAAGTAGGTTAGGCTGAGAGAGAAGTGACTGGCCCAGAATCACCCAGCTAGTTTCATGGCTGAATGGGGATTTGAACTCGGGTCTCTCCGGTCCAAGTCCAGGACTCTAAGCACTACACCACGCTGGCTCATGCAGTCCCAGCCAGCTAGGGGGCCGGCCCTTTTTAAATATATGGATATTATCCACAGGGCAGTCTCGGGCTTCGCCAGTACGGCTTGGGTCCGCTATGATGAAAGTTCAGCACTGGCTTCTATCTTTGAAACTCAAAATTTGGTGATCTACTTGTTTTTTGTGTGCTTTCTTGTGATTGGATTTGTATTTTTATACTTGCTTTTAATTTTTAAAAAATAATTTAGCCATATGTGTCCTTACAAAAAGACTGATGGGCTAAGAAGATGGGGCTGTGGCTGAGTGGTAGAGCATCTGCTTGCATGCAGAAGGTCCTAGATTCAAGTCCCAGTATCTCCAGGTAGGGTTGGGAAAGACTCCTGCCTGAAACCTTGGAGAGCCTCTGCCAGTAGACAGTATTGAGCTAGATGGACCAATGGCTTGCCTTAGTATAAGGCAGCTTCCCAGGCCTAAAATTTGGGGGGTGGAATCAAAAGAGCGTGGTAGGGTCAGGTTATTTGACAACAGCCAAAGAGCTAAGGCTGCTCGCCTATCCCCTTTGTAGGCATCAGCCATGCCTATGTACATTCTGTTCATTCTCATTCTCTCTCTCTCTCTCTTCTCTCTCTCTTGCAGAGCCCCAGACAAGAGTCACACATCCCATCCACCAGCCTCTCTATTTGCTTTGCTAGCAGCAGCCTACTGCCACCAATTTTTGGCTACAGGCAGCTTATATTTTTTGCAGATGTCCCAGTGTATCATCCCTGCTACCTTGTCATGCCTTTGTTTGTAATCAGTCTGTGTGATCTTTTTACAACAGCTGATTAGGTGGTCCACTGTTGCATCTGCTTCTTTACAAAGGCAGCACTTGCTGTTGTTGATTTTTCTACTTTTGCTCTTATTGCATATGTTCTTAGTGCCTGTTCTTGTGCAGCCAATATTAAACCCTCTGTTTCTTTCTTCAAATTATTTATTTATTTCCACAGTCGGACAGGTGTTATTGACTGGTTTGTTTTATCCAGACATCGAGACCTTCCCAAGGACCTGGGAAGGCTGGATTTTATTGTCAATGTTGTTGCTGTTATAGATATCATCACAGAATATAGGCTGTTCCCAGTAAAGCTGCTTTTTGTAATTGGCTGATTGTGATTTCTGTGGCCCCTATGGTGTTGAGGTGCTCTTCAGGTCTTTTGGAACTGCACCCAGGGCGCCAATTACCACTGGGATTATTTTGGTCTTTTTCTGCCACAGCCTTTCAGTTTCAATTTGTAGATATGTTCTTAGTATGTTCTTAGTGTCTGTTCTTGTGCAGCCAATATTAAACCCTCTGTTTCTTTCTTCAAATTATTATTATTATTATTATTATTATTAATTTGATTTCTATACTGCCCTTCCAAATATGTCTCAGGGTGGTTTAAAAATTGCCATTCTTAAGCCATTGCCAGGTCTTGGTGGTGGTGGTGATGATGATGATGATGATGATTTAACGTATTTTTATACCGCCCAAAACTTGCATCTCTGGGCGGTTTTCAACAAAAAATTACAGAAAATTTGAAACATTGGTTAAAACAAATAATTGACAAAAACAAAAATTAAAACCTTTGTTAAAGTAAATGACAGCAAAAAGTTAAAACACAGATTACACATACACAGAAGTTATTCTTTGCAAGGACAGCCTCGGTTCTGCGTCCCCATCATACTGCAGAACCAGTTGATGGCTCACGTTTGAAAATAAAAGGAGCAAGACTGCAAACATGACTGCTCGACATTTTAAATAAGCCAATGGGCACTATTACCATCCTCCTCTACTCTAAACCCTCAACCACTGCTGCCCCCTCTTTCTTGTCTTCTGGAACTTCCCCCTCCATGGCTCATTTCTCTGTCCCCTCGCATCTCTCTGTTCTCTTTGTTGAACTCTTTGAACTCTCTTTTCCAAGACCTTTCCTCCAGCTGTCTCCCATGAAGTTGTGTCTGAATTTCCTTCTAGCAAGATATTGATTGCCCAGCTGAAGGGGAGGACTCGAGATTAGTCCTCTCTCTCCTCTTTCGTGTTCTTCTGCTCTTTTCTGCAGCTGCAGAATCTCTCTCCCACCATCTCTCAACGCCTCAAGCCGGCCTCACATGCACTGGCTCTTTGAGGAGGCGTGCAGGCACCAAGCTTGCTCGGCAGGAATGGAAAAAGGAGGAGCAGCTGGAACGCCAGCGCAGCAGGCTGCAAGCTATTCTCCTGCCTCCTCAGCTGAGCTCCTGGTGGCAGCTGGGGAGGAAGAAGAATTGCGGGGGAGGCAGCTGCACTCCAGGTGCACTCCATCTGGCTATGGGTCTGCAGCTTCCTATGTTCCTAAGGATTAGTATCTATTATATATTATATATTTTGAAGAGTTTGCTTGTTTGTGGATTTGTCTGAGCAAAATAAAGTCATACTTCCTGATTACCTACAGATAACAAATTTTGCAAAAACAATCCTCCCTCTTAAATTAGCTGAATGTGCTACATTATACATTAGAATATGCTGGGTGCAAGATAGATAGATAGATAGATAGATAGATACCAAAATTGCCCAAGGTACTGGCTAGACACCTCAACTATGCTTTTGGCTTAAAGTGGGGAGCAGTTCGGCTCCAGTATCAATTTAAGCAAGTTTAGTGTTTTTTGAAATGATGATGAACCATAGTTGCAGTTTTAAAGTTTTATTAAAGCTAAAAATGGAGATTACAGAAGGCAAAAAAAGAGAGTTTTGTCAGGAAATTCAATAATTTAGCTAAATTTCCAAATGAGAGTCCTGGTAGAGGCTTGTAGTAATTGGCTAGAGTTCCAAATCAGAGCCTGCTTAGAGGCTTGCAATGCAAACTGCCTGGAGAGGCAGGGCAGGAGCTTAGAGAGAGAGAGAATAAGAACATAAGAACAGCCCTGCTGGATCAGGCCCAAGGCCCATCTAGTCCAGCATCCTGTTTCACACAGTGGCCCACCAGATGCCGCTGGAAGCCTACAGGCAGGAGTTGAGGGCATGCCCTCTCTCCTGCCATTAGTCCCCTGCAACTGGGACTCAGAGGCATCCTGCCTTTGGGGCTGGAGGTGGCCCATAGCCCTCCGACTAGTAGCCGTTGATAGACTTCTCCTCCATGAAGTTATCCAAACCCCTCTTAAAGTCATCCAGGTTGTTGGCTGTCACCACATCTTGTGGCAGAGAATTCCACAAGTTGATTATGCATTGTGTGAAAAGGTGCCTCAATTTGTTGGCCCTAAATTTCCTGGCAATCAATTTCATGGAATGACCCCTGGTTCTAGTGTAATGTGAGAGGGAGAAGAATTTCTCTCTATCTACTTTTCCACACCATGCAAGATTGTATAGACCTTATCATGTGTCCCTGTAGTCGTCTTTTTTCTAAACTAAAAAGCCCCAGGTGTTGTAGCAGTGCCTCATAAGAAAGATGTTCTAGGCCCCTGATCATCTGGTTGCCCTCTTCTGCATCTTTTCCAGTTCTACAATGTCCTTTTTTAGATGTGGTTATCAGAATTGTACACAGTAGTCCAGGCATGGCCACACCATAGTTTTATATAAGGGCATTATAATATTAGCAGTTTTATTTTCAATCCCCTCTTAATGATTCCAAGCATGGAATTGGCCTTTTTCACAGCTGCCACACATTCACTCGACACTTTCAATGAGCTGTCCACCACAACCTTAAGATCCCTCTCCTGGTCAGTCACCGACAGCTCAGATCCCATCAGCGTATACTTGAAGTTGGGGTTTTTCATCCCAATGTGCATCACTTTACACTTACCAATGCTAAACCACAATAACCGAAAATAAGTTAGTTATTAACGGTCCTTCCTGGGCACATTCAGTGCACAATGGCCAGGCACCTGGGCCTCTTTCTGGTGCAAAGTGTGGGGTAGAAACAGAGAAAAGGAGTGAGGGGGAAGCAGTAGGGGCGTAGCAAGGTGGAGTGGGCCCAGAGACAAGATTTTAAAATGCCGCCCCCCTCACTGAAGCTCAGCTCATGAAGCAAAGAAATCTTAAATGAGGCTGAATAGTAGTAACAAAAAGCATAGCAAAGTGTGTGTGTGTGTGTGTGTGTGTGTGTGTGTGCGCGCGTGCGCCACAATAGAACATCATCCTAATTTTTTTTTTTAAGGTTTTGTAAATTGTGGATGATGCAAATCATTTAATGGTACTAGAGAAAGACATGCTGTTCTGGTAGCTCCAGGTCTTAACACTCACATCAGTTTCGGAGGGTGGATACAAATGAAGGAAGCCCAGGCAGGTGTGCAGCTGGGGAGACAGTCATGTGACCTGCCTCTGGGTGGGGCTAAGGCAGTGGGCCCCCAGACAACTGTCTCCCCTTGCCCTATTATAGTTACGCCCCTGGGAAGCAGCAACCATACCTAGCTTATGGCAATCTGTAGAGTCCAAGTGGAACCTAAACAGAATCCTTCAGAAATGTGCCCAGAAGCAAAGATTGTTGTTTACCAAGCAATTCTTCCTCCCTGGAGGGTGGGTGAATCCATGTAAAGCAAAGGTGTCTATTGTGGGCTAGATTCATCACATTAGGTGTGCCTTGCCAAACAAAGGCAAGAGCGGCTATGTAACTGTGGATGTGAGCTAGTGAGATGGGTCTGTGTTTGATTACCAATCTTGAGCCTCCAGTGTCTCCCAGGTGCATAGATATGCTCCTGTAGTTTGCTAACAAGTGACTCCTTCCCTAGTCGTTCTCAGTCAATTCATTAACATATATGGTTTGGGAAATGTGCCATTTAGCTGTGCTCCTTCTTGAGTGTCTTTCTTGTTACCTCTTAGGCAGGAGGATTCCTCCCCTGAGTAATTTACCTTCCCTGTATCTCCATAAGTTTGGCTATACCTCATCAGCTAGGGGCAGGCGCTTCTTGTTTCAGTCTCTTTGGCAACTTGATCTAAAGTCACGCTGCCAGCATAGCCTGTACTACTGGCCTGTTCTGAGCATGGGCGTACCCTATGTTAGACAAGAGGAGACAGTTGTCTCCCAGCCCGGCTGCCTGAAAGGGCCGCCCCACGGAGAGTCTCGTCTCTCATGGCACAGGCAGGCCACGCACTCATCTCGCGGTGCCTGCCTGCCCTGATGATTGCAGCTGCAATCACGCAATGGCCAGCACCACCTTGGCGTGGCACACACAGCAATGGGGAGGGGGCCTTGCCTTTGCCCTCAAAAGGCAAGACAAGCTGCGCCTAGACTTCTTCACTTCCATCCGGGTGAGGGTGGGGTGGGTCAGCAGCAGCCTGCCTGCCTCATGCACTGTGAGCATAATGGAGTACAGCAGGCAGGTGGGAAGGAAGCTAGGCAGTGGCAATGGAAGGTAGCAAAAAAACAACAACAACCACCTTGCATGAAGGAGACAAGGAGTAGTGGGATCATTGAGAAAAAGCTCCAGAGACAGTAGCAACAGCCTGGCCTTGTCTGCTGTCCGACCACTGGGGTAGGGTCTTCAGCCATCACACTGCTTTGGGGTTGCTCTTGCCTCTTCCCCTCCTCCTATTGTTGCTGTGTTGCGTTCTCTTCCCTTTCTGTTCTTTCCCTGTTTCTCTCTTTCCTTTTCGATCTCAGTGTGTCTTCTAAATCAGGGTTTTTCCTGTGTTTCTGCTTGGGCTCTCTGTGTCCCTCCAAATTGCAACTGCTCCCTCAGGGATTTAGAACAGCCCTCCCAGAACTTGAACGAAGGAGACAAGGAGTAGTGGGATCATTCATTGAAAAAACGCTCAAGTCCAGAGAGTAGAAAGCAACAGCCTGCCCTGGGTTGCTCTCCAACCGCTGGGGTGGAATCCACTGCTTTGGAGATGCTCTTGACTTTTACCCTCCTCCTATTGTTGCTGCGTTGCGTTCCCTTCCCGTTCCCTTCATTCCCTGTTTCTCTCTTTCCTTTTTAATCTCAGACTCTGAGGCTATTCACACGATGGGGCAAAATTGGGCTAGCAGAGGCTAGCCCGATTTCACCCCATCGTGTGAACCACCAGGCTTGGCTGTGAGCCAAGGCGGATAACCTGCCTAACTACCCCTGCCCTAAAACCAGGTTTGCGGAGTGAGCGCTCTGCAAACCTGTTTTTAAAGATCGTGAGTAGCCACGGCGTGGCTCCACGGTGCGGTTACTCATGAGTAGACCCCCTGGGGGAGGTGAAAAGCTGCTTCCTGGCTCCGTGGGTCTCCCCACTATGCCCTGTGCCCTCGCACAGCCCCCAAGCTCCCCAGCAATTGTGTGGGTGGCCGATCCAGCCACCACGGGCATAGCAAGGTTGGAGTGGGCCCAGAGACAAGGTTTTAAAATGCACCCCCTCTCACTGAAGCTCAGCTCATGAAATCAAGAAATCTTAAATGAGGCTGAATAGTGGTAACAAAAAGCATAGTTATATATATATATATATACTAGTGTTTCAGGCCCGTTGTGATAACGGGCGCTAGTAGGGGAGAGTTCCCCCCCCGCCCCACTTCCTCTGGCCTCCCCCCCCCCACGCCCTCCCAGCTGGCCGAGACTTCCTTACCCAAAGCAGCCCGCGACAGTCGGGCGATCAAAAATCCATTTTTTGCGAAGAAGAGAGGAGCTCCGGAACAGAGCTCCTCTCTGTGCTAAGCCAATGCCCAAACTGCTGCTATGGACGCAAAGGACGCAATAGGTGTCCTTTGCGCCCAAAGCACCACTTCGGGGAGAGACTTAGCACAGAGAGGAGCTCTGTTCGGGAGCTCCTCTCTTCTTCGCAAAAACAGCTTTTAGTTCGCCCGACTGTCGCGGGCTGCTTCGGGTAAGGAGGTCTCGGCCAGCTGGGAGGGCGGTTGGCGGCCATGGCGGCGGCCGCGGAGGCATTCTTCTGGGCCGTTTTGGCCCTTAATCATTTGCGGGGGGGGAGCGGGGAAGGAGTATGTGGGCAGCTGGGAGGGCGGGAGAGTGGGCGGTGGCGGCCGGGCAGACTCTGGGGGCGGCGCTGCCGGTCCGGTCTGCCCCCGCCTCACATTCCCGGCCGGTCTCCCCGGACGGGCAAGGGCCCCAAGGACTCGCAGCCGCCTGGCTGCGGCGGCGGTGCCAGGCCTCGGCGGCGGCTCTGCCGCCACCTCGGCCGGCTTACCCCGTCACCTCCTCCCCCCGCCCGGCTTCGGCGGCGCGGCTCCACCGCCGCCTTGGCTGCGCTGCGTCCTCTGGCCGAGGCGGCGGCTTCGCCGCCGCCTCGGCCAGTCTCCTCCTTCCCCGCATTCCCGGCTTCTTCGGGGCGGCCGCTTCTGGCCGCCCAAGATGGCCACCGGGTGCCGGCCCTCATGTCTCCCTTGCCCTGTTCTGCGCCTGCGCTTCGCGCAGGCGCAGAACAGGGCAGGGAGGCACGAACACACGCTTGGTGCCCGTCCACGGACGGACACCAAGCGTTTTATTAGAGAGGATACCTATGTGCCACAATAGAACATCATCCTAAATTATTTTTACAAAGGTTTTGTAAATTGTGGAGGATGCAAGTCATTTAATGGTACTAGAGAAAGACATGCTGTTCTGGTAGCTCCAGGTCTTAACACTCACATCAATTTCAGAGGATGAATACAACTGAAGGAAGCCCGGGCGGGTGCGCGGCTGGAGGATTCAGTTATGTGACTTGCCTCTGGGGGGTCTCCCCTTACCCTATTATAGTTACGCCCCTGCCAGCCACCCAAAGATCCCGCTCTGCTCGTGTGTGAGGAGAGCAGGCTTAACCCGCTCTCCCTGCTCACTCTTCTAAACCGAGTCTCACTGATCGTGAGACCCGGTTGTGTGTGTGTGTGTGTGTGTGTGTGTGTGTGTGTGTTCTAAATCAGGGTTTTCCCCGCATTTCTGCTTGGGCTCTCTGTGTCCCTCCAAATTGCAACTGCTCCCTCAGGGTCTCTGACCTGGGGTAGCATCCACCGCTTTGGAGCTGCTCTTTCCCTCTTCCTATTGTTGCTGTCTTCCCCTTCCCTTCTTTCCCTGTTTCTCTCCTTCCTTTTCAATCTCTCTACTACTCCTCAGGGAGCAGTAGCAAAGGAGGGACAGACGGGGAGGGATAAACTACTAGACACTTCTCGCCATTGATGTTTCCTTCTGCTTATTGCTGTTGGCAGTTGGCTGAATCAAGGTGGCTTTCTTCCTGGAGAGAGGGAGACATTACCATAATAAACCCAACCTGAGATCATTTGATGGGCACCATTTCAGAAGTCACCATTAACCTGAAGTGATTCAAGACGATGTGTTTCATTCTTGTGTCACTGCCACAGCATTTCTATGGGTCCTTGTTGATTTTCACTCACATTGCCTCAGGCTAAGCCAAATATATAAGAGCTGGCCCAGGCCTCTGCTTGCTGCCTGCTGCCATATATGAAATATTTGCTTACAGTGCAGGTCTGGAGGGAGTTTCCCCCCTCTCTTTGGTGCTGCCTTTGTTTCAGTGCCACCAGTGTGCATGGTGCTTTACTGAGTAGAGTAAAATAAAGTTGCACCATTGAGTCATGTAATTTATTTTGCAAACTACCTAAAGACATTTTTATTAGGGGTATTAAAATGTGATAAATAAATAAATCACATCTGTCCCAAGGAGCTTACAATCTACATTTAGGAAGGAGGAGGAGTTAGACACAAGACTAATACAGGATGAATGTGAGCTCATGAATTATGTGTAGTTGGGATGGTGTTTTCCTGTTGGGAGATGAGGACCAAGAGGCTCAGGGGCTTCATGGAAGATGTGGACTTTTGAGCTTGAGTTTGAAGGCATTAAGACATTAAGAAACGTATTTCAAGAGCAACTTGTAGGCATAAGGGGGCAGCAAGAAAGAATGGACAGAAGTGCTTAAGATAGTTGGAGGAGACTGCTTATACTTCTCTTTCTCTGTGGGTTGGGGGCAATACTGGAGATGGGGCCAGTATTATATCAGCGCTTATCAAGATATGTGTTTGTTAATATAAAAAGAATCCTTAGTTTCTGTTCCTGACAATCTCTTGCAAAGTTTATCTTAAGCTGCAGAGCCCAATCTTGTGCCTGTTTAACCTAAAATACAACATTGATACTGTTGTATTAGTTGGTTCTGCTTTTATTTACACCTTGCAACTGTAGTTGGGATAGTTGGCAGAGACATGGAACCAAGAGAAGGAGAGGAAGGCCAATTTAATATCTTGTCTCTGGGCCCACTCCAACCTTGGTACGCCCCTGTTTCTGAGCCAGGTGTTTTCGATTAGGCAAGGTGAGAAGTTTATGAGGATCATGATACCATGATCCAGTGCTGCTGAGACATCTAATAAAGAGGTGTTTTGTAGCACTACCCTGAAACATAGCTTACTGCAAGCAACTATCTCTCTCTTTACCAATCTTTATGCAGAAACGCTTAATATAATGATATTTTTCCTGTTATTGTTCTCAACAGATTTTTATGCTCAAAAATCAGATCAATAATTCACAAACAAAATCAGGGCCTAGATAAACAGGAGGTCTTTCTCAGATTCAAATTTACTATGATTCAGATTTACTGTGCATGGTAAATATTCAATAAAATGAATAACATTTGAAGTTGGAATCCTACAAATTTAAAACTGTTCTTTTACTTCTCTTTTGCAAGCACATTATTTTTTATTAAATATATTTAATTTCTTGTACTTTTCTATATGCATAATTACTTTGCAAAATTACTTTGCCTGGTCAATGACAGACCTCATCTCTTAGTATACTATAAAGCTAGGGATACCAGACATTATAGAAACAATCTGCTTGCTTTTATAATTGCATTTTAACATGTTCCATTGGAAATGGATGCCAGTTGCATAGGCTTCTGAAAAGCCCAACGTTTACTACAAGCCTGGCAGGACAAAGTAGTTTTGGAGCAAAGCACTGGATCGTGCTAACAGAAACAGCTGTGGAGTACCATACGCCAGTAGTTTGGATTAAGAACATAAGGATCTGTTCTAACAGAAGAGATGGAAATTATGCTTAAGAGGATGGCTTGAGCAACTGAACAGAACTAAGTGGACTTACCTTGGCATAAATTATGGGCTGATAATTTATGATGAGGATTTGTATGGTGCAATGAGGATTTCTATCATGTTGAAAGGTTAGCCAAGGATGAAAGCATGTGGAATTTGACTGAACACCAGGCATAACTCATGAAGCTTAAACTATCACACTGAGAGTTCACTTCAAGAAGGGTCTTTGGTGGGGATTTTCTACCTCTGTTCTTCAGAACTTTATGGTTGCTTTTCTTGTCTCCTGTCCTGTTTTCAAGCAGAGGATGTGCACACTATCCTTCAGTTCAAATGGACCAGCTATCAAGAGGACAGATCTCTAAGGGAAAGCAAGGCCTTGATATTTTCTGACACGCCACTGAATGAGCGGCAATAAATATTTGTCTTTGTGCTCAAACCTTTTCTCATAAGAGACTATCCTCTGACTTCTGGTGCTGAGGATCTTTGTGGATTTGTACTCTTTTTGAGCAGTGTCCCTTTGGAGTTGGGCAGCTGTACAATGGCACTCCAGTGCCAACTAAACCTCACCTCCTCCAACTGGCTACCTGGACATATGGTCCAGCCATCTGTAGCAACAACCGGTTCCTTACCCCTTCCCACCTCAAACACTCACTACACTGACTGGGAGGGAAGTGTTGGAACTTGGCATCAAATGTGCAAACAAAGATGAATTATTTAGTAGCCCTTTTCTAAAGTATTCATAATTCACGCAGCTGCTGTGGTGTTCTCTACAGAGGATGTGGTGAATGTTCCTGAACAAAATAGCTCTGGGGCAACAGTTAATGGAAATCACTATATCAGATGTCAAGTCTGCTTTTGGTCACCCTTGTAGACTAGTCTGCATCACTGCCAAAATATTGCCTTCATGAAGGGAAGAGAAGGAACGTAAAATCACTTGCTCTAAAGAAACAGCTTCAGATGGCTTCACACATTTGCTCTGGGCGTGGCATTTGCTGTTTCTCCCTCTATGGCCCACAACTTCCTGTTTCATTGATGTGTTTTTAAGTGTTAAAAACTGTGGAAGCATGATATTCCACTTTGGACACACTTTCTCTGACCACTCTACACATGACCAAGTTGATAGAGCAGACTGTGCTACTTCAGATTTCAGGTGGGGAATGCCATTTTTGAATGCTCCCTGTAGGGAAGTGCTCTGGTGCTAAGTGGCAGCCACATCCCCACAGTAGTGAAGATGTGACCGGGATGGAGTCAACACAATTGGTTACTATCACATCCATGTTCTTGATAAGGCAGGGGGACAACCATGGGGCAGCGATGGTAGGGTTGCTCTACTGAGACTCTCATTACTGGTTGATATCACAAGTGGGTGAGCCTACATGAGATGGGCTCATGGCACCGCCACTAACAGAGATCTGGTTGGTGAAGACTAGAGACAGGGCCTTTTTGGTTGTGGCCCCTTGGCTGTGGAATGCCCTCCCTGAAGAGCTTTGCCACGCTCCCTTCCTCAGTGTTTTAAAACAACAACAACTTAAAACACACCTTTTTAAGGAGGCTTTTTAATGCTCCATCTTTGGTTACATCTGGTAGGTTCTTTAGTTTTTATAATTCTTAGTTTTTAGCTTTTAAAATAACTTTTAGTTTGAATTTAATACTGATTGTGGTTTTTAACCTGACTTTTTAACTTGTTTAATCAATTTGGTTAATTTTATTACTTTTATTGTATATTGTATCTCTTTTATTGTTGTGAGCTGCCCCGAGCAGTAATGTACTGGAGGGGTGGGGTAGAAATATTTTAAATAAATAAAATATGGGGATTTGGCCTGTTATGAGATCTGCTCTCTCTATCAGGCCATGTTTCAGGAAGGAGCCAATGGCCACATTTGCACATAACAGGAAACTGTCGAAAGGGCCTGAGATAGAATTTCTAGTATGCCTGAATGCATGCAACCGCAGTTCAGACACAGAAGCGACCCAAAGTTTCTCTCCCCAAAGTCCTATTTGAACCTTCGGTTTGGAGTAAGTTTTGCCGCTCCTACCTGAGGTTTCCATTACATCTGAAAGCTGCTTGGAGTCCTGGAAAATGAAAACCCCTGCAGTCCTATAGGGAATTGAATGCATAGTCAGGCAATGGCCCAATTGCCAGCAGTTGGAGGAGTGTGGTGAGACAAAAGCTGATGAGAACAACCACAATAACCAAGTGAGAACTGGGTTCTTGATGGGAGATATGCTACCACAGAGCCATGCCTTGTGTGTTTGGGGGGATGTTATTGTTATTACTTTATTTTGTTTGATGTAAGCCACCTTGGAGACCTTTTTTGATCTAAAGGCAGGATAGAAATAAAATAATAAATAGACTGACAGTCTACTGATGTAGGGCTGGTTGCACATGTGTTTGTTTCCATAATAAGTCGCACTAACCTCATAATAATGTGGATTTTGTTTGCATGCCAGGGAAAGCTTGCTAACAGTAGAGCCCTGGAAAAAAGAACTCATCGCATGTGAACTTTTAGCCAAGTCATCACAAAGTAACCTCTCCTTCATTTAGTGTAGCAATTCACGGCTGCTTTGAAAAGCCAAAATGGTGGACAGGCAGGATACAGATATTTGTAATAAATTTATTTATTTATTTATTTATTTATTTAACATATTTCTATACTGCCCAAACTCAGATCTCTGGGTGGTTTACAAGAGAAAGGTTAAAACATTAATTAAAACAAAATAAATATCAGAAAAGATTGACACATTACAACAATTTAATTTTTAAAAAATGTATTAAAACAATGTTAAAACTATTAAAACACTAATTAAAAGCCTGGGTGAACAGATGCATCTTTCAAGACTTTTTAAAAGTTGTCAGAGATGGGGAGGCTATTATTTCAGCAGGGAGAGCTTTCCAAAGCTTCAAGGCAGCAGCGGAGAAGGCCCGTCCCCGAGTGGCCACCAGAGAGCTGGTGGCAACTACAGACAGACCTCTCCTGATGATCTCCATGAATGGTGGGGTTCATAACGAAGAAGACATTCTCTTACATACCCGGGGCCCAAGCTGTTTAGGGCTTTATAGCTTATAACCAGCACTTTGTATTTTGCCCAGAAACTTATCAGCAGCCCGTGTAGCTCTTTCAATACAGGAGTAACATGATCTCTCCAAGATGACCCAGAGACCAACCTGGCTGCCGCATTCTGGACCAACTGTAGTTTCTGGACGACATACAAGGGCAGCCGCACATAGAGTGCATTGCAGTAATCCAGTCTGGAGGTTACCAGCATATGTAACACTGTCCTGAGATCATTTATCTCAAGAAATGGACGCAGCTGACATATCAGCTGAAGCTGATAGAAGGCACTTCTGGCCACTGCCTCAACCTGAGACACCAGTGAGAGACTTGTATCCAGAAGCACCCCCAGACTGCATACCTGTTCCTTCTGGAGACAAGTGACCCCATCCATAAAACATGCAGATCAAACTCATCCGAGTTTCAACCCCGCACAACGAGTACCTCCATCTTATCTGGATTCAGTCTCAGTTTGTTTTCCCTCATTCAGCCCATCACTGCCTCCAGGCAGGCATTTAGGGAGGTTAGGCCCTCTCCCGATGATGTTGACATGGAGAAATAGATTTGGGTGTCATCAGCATACTGATAGCATGCTGCACCAAATCTCCTAATGATCTCTCCCAGCAGTTTCATGTAGATGTTAAACAACATTGGAGACAATACAGAGCCCAAACTGAATGAATGAGCAAACAAAACAATCAAGCAAATATCTTAAGAGTGCTCTTCACACTTTTTTTTTTTAAGCAGGGATACTGTACTCATGTTCAACATCCTGTGAGTGTGCCTGAAAGCCTCGCCCATCAGGGGCATAGCTATGGGAAAAGAGGCCCGTGTTCACCCGTCTCCCAGGAGACCCTTCTGAATGAGGGAGATAATGAAGAAAATGGGGAGGGGAGAACTGGGGAGCCCTCAGGAGCTGGGGGCCCCAGGTTCTTTGAACCCATCTCCTCAAATATAGCTGCACCCCTGTTGCCCATGCTGATATGCTCAGAAGTCCCACCCATCCACTGTGCATGCTTGCAGTCTTAACTTCACAAGCTACCCATGACTGGAAGGCTAGAGTGCCCCATGACCGGAAGGCTGGAGCACCCTGGAATTCCGATCACAGGCAGAATCTGTAGACAAACACTGTAACCATGGGCAACGGGCAGGTAGACCTTCTGAGTGTGTCAGCACACGGGCAAGGCTTGTGGGTGCACTCTCAGGGTGCTGTATGCGAGCACAGTGTCCCAGTATGTTTAAAGTCTGAAGAGGGCTAAGAACTCGTGTAGTGTGTGTGTGTGTGTGTGTGTGTGTGTCTCTTAGGCATACCTGTTGCTAATCCCATGTATGGCAGCTCTCGCAAGAGTTCACAAGCAGCTACCAGATAGCAATGGGGATGGGCGGGCAGCAAGCAGCAGGCGGTGAGGGAAAGTGGTGGCCAGGCCAGCCGGCTGGCCGGCAGTGGAGGAAAGTGCCAATGGGCAAGCGGTGAGAGAAAGTGGACTGGGAAGGGGAAAATGGACTGGAGCTGAAGGGAGGGGTTGGGGAGAACGGACTGGGGCTGAAGACAAAATGAAGATGGGGGAGAGACAGGGAGAACTAGGGGTGCAGATGCTCTGTGCCAGATCAGCTAGTATTTATTATATCATGCAGACCCATGAAAATGAAAGTTCCCCCTGTCAGGGATGGCATACCAGATTTTACCAAATGAGGGGACATTCAGAGGAAAGAATCACCACACAAGAAATGATGGGGGGTGCTGTCTGATGGTAATGTTACCATATCAAATATTAACATAAACTAATGTTAGCCACAGAGGGTAACTGCTAGGACCTATACATCTTTCATCAGAAATGTCTCACCTGAGATCAATTGCAAATAAGCACTCCTGAGAGGCTCACTTGTAAATAAGTGTTCCTAGGATGGCTCCCATAAGGCAGCCTGCCATTGTAGGATGCTGAGTTTGACTATCCAAAGATCACTTCTAGTTCCATGGGGATACGATTCAGAATCACTTGTTATAAATATGAAAACTAATCACTTAGTATCAGATGGCTAAGATCTTTGATCTGTGTTCCAGGCTGTTTTGGCAGTATTTACCAAGGTTAATGGCATTTCCTTTGATTAAGTATCCATATATAGCTAAAGAAACAAAATCTCTTTGCAGAATGCTGACATGGGGTGAAAAACAGAATAGAAGCTTCATATTCTTATTAATAAAAACCTTTGCTTTGGGTTGTTAGCAACTCTGCAAGTTGTTAGGCACTTGTGGAGCCGACTGTCTTTTCCTTTCCTTCCTCTGTCACTGCCCTAATTATTTATTTATTTGTTTGTTTGTTTGTTTGTTTGTTTATTTAAACATTTTACATTTTATATCCCACTCTTCCTCCAAGGAGCCCAGAGCTACTTAAGTTTCTCCTCACAACAACCCTGTGAAGTAGGTTAGGCTGAGAGAGAAGTGACTGGCCCAGAGTCACTCAGCAAGTATCATGGCTGAATGGGGATTTGAACTCGGGTCTCCCCAGTCCTAGTCCAGCACTCTAAAATAAACATAAGATAGACACCAGCAACAGTCACTGGAGGTACTATGCTGGGGGTGGATAGGGCCAGTTACTCTCCCCCTGCAAAATAAAGAGAACCTCCACTTTGAAAAGGTGCCTCTTTGCTCAGCTAGCAGGGGCTCTTTTTTTGCTCTTTAAAAATATGTTGAATGCAATAGAAGGAGAAAGTCTCTTTCCCTCCCCTCTGCTCCACCCCTTTTCCACTGTGGGCCCTCAGATACAAAGCAATATTTTTGTTCACATATTAGATTGAGTCTGAAAGTTCATTCACCTTCACAATTGAACACTCTACTTCACCATAAAATTTTATCTAGCTCACTGCACACTGATCTTTTGTAGGCCATGAGAAACTGGCCTGGGGGCTTGGGGCAACTCAGAACCTATTTCACCCTTATTCTCTCCTAGTAAAGTATAGGTTGACCTTATTAATCGTAATACATTGTAATTCATGGTTCCGTGTATCTGTGGTCGCCTAATTGCCACTCTACCTCAATATCTGCCAATACAGAAGGGTTAAGACCCACCTATACATGGTGCTGGGTGTTACTAGAACTGCATGGAAGCGCTGGCTAGACGCTTTGGCTATGCTTTCAAGGCTTGCACGGGGAAACTAACTCAAATTTGAGTGCAGTGCTGATACAGTTTCAATTTAAGCAAGCAAGGTGTACTAGAAAATTGCAAAGAAGGAGAGAGAAGGTTAGGAGTTTCAAAGCTTTATTAAGGATATACTTCGGGAAGTTACAGAATGCAAAATGGGTTTGGTTACGAAGTTAAATAAATGATGTATCACATAGAAAATAATAGGGAACTTACTTAGAACTCTTTAATAAAAGTGCCTGAGCAGAAGGAGAGAGGAGGGATGCAGAGAGGTGGCAGAACCCGAGAAAGAGAGGTTGGGGTGGAAGTGTTACCTGTTCCTCCTGGGCACATTCAGTGCATGAAGGTTGATCGGGGCCCTCCTCGAGAGTAGAGCGCAGGGCAGAGTGAAGAAGGGAAGGATCGAGGGGCAGCAGACGCAGCTTGCATATGTGATGAGAGTCCTTGGATCGCAGTTTCCAAGACTCTGGACTCCGGACTCTGAAGCCATGTGGCGTACCAAAGGCAAATATACCCATGTCCTGGGACAGTACTGGGTCAATCAGGAGACTCTCCTCCCTGGAGGGTAGAGTGATTGTTGCATGACAAAAATACCCTTTGCTAAGGTGGACTTAATCATTGCAGGTGTGTCCCAAAATGGCTGGGAAGACAAAGACAAGTTCAAGTTATGCATTGGTCGTGAAAATAGTTCTGTTTGCTCACATCCTCAAAACTGGGCATCCCAGATGCAAAATGCAGAAAATTCATTTAGGGATGAGCTCTCAGCTTTATCTTCACCAATCACTCAATTAAGTTAACGAGAGTGGAAATGGCCATGTGTTTGCTCATTCTGCTGGGTATGCCTTATCACTGGATAGGAGTCTCCTAACCAGGGCAGCTTTTCTTTTGATGGTCTACTAGCTACTTTTACTCCAAAGGGGAGTTGACTGGAACATCTTCTTGCAGCCTTTGTGTCTTTTGACATGGAAGGATGTGGCCAGACTTCACTTATGCTAATGACCAGCCCATGCCAAAGGGTATGAGGTGAAAAATTCAATTTAGACTCTTAGACTGTACCTTGGTCCCAGTGTGACTCACAGAGATGGGTGCCTTTTTGCATGACCTCAAAATATTGCTACTAGGTATGGCTGTAAATTACCTCCAAGGTCATTTCTGGCTGCCATTTTGTGAAAAGGAAGCATTTTGTGGCTCATTTGGGTTTGGTTTTTTTAAAACCCTTTTCTACAAAAGAAATGTGAAAAAATGTGGGCTTTGGACTTCACATGTGGTCTCCCATTCAAATGCAACCAGGGCAGACCCTACTTAGCTAACGGGACAAGTCATGCTTGTTTCCACAGGACCAGCTCTCCTCATTCATCTGCAATGATGCTAAAATACTGAACCATAAAGAATGCCTGCCTGTCCTGTTCCCACCTACGCAGGAGCTGCTGGGCGAGGAGTTGCAGGTGTATAAGTGTGATGGGGGAGCTGTTCAGCTAGGAGAAAATACTAGCACTGGAGGAAGGCAAACCAGTAGCATCACTACAGTAGAGCAGGAATGGGGGACAAGGGTGTGGTGGGAGACAAATGGGGGGGTAGCAACAGTCACTGGCAGGGATGCTGTGCAGGGGTTGAATAGGGCCAGTTGCTCTCCCCTTACTTAATATAAAGAAAATTAACACTTTTGAAAATTACCTCTTTGCTCAGTTAACTGGTAGCTGCAACTTCTGCTCAGGGATAGGCCTTCGATGAGGCAAGGTGAAGCAGCTGCCTAGAACAGCAGCTTTTTGTGGCGGCAGCAGCAGCTTGGCAAAATGCCCCTGCACACTACCTCACCTGCCACCCCTCACTGTCTATTGGTCATGGAAGTAGCTCCTCACCAAACAATGCCACGCTTCTCAGCAAAGAATCGCTCCAAGACAGCCCCTCTTCTACTTGGCAAAAAGGCTGAGGCCACTGAAGGGTGCAGAAGGAAGTGGACTGGGCCAAGACAGTGCGGTCTAGAGTCTCTGTGAAGAAGTCTCTGTTCTACTCACGGGCTCACTTCCTCCTTCCATTCCTTTCCCTAGCTTTTCACAAAACTCAGGGTGGGAACAGAGGAGGTGGAAAGAAGAGAGTGAGGGTGACTCTGATTTATGTATTTATTTAACATATTTTTATACTGCCCCAAACTTACATCTCTGGGCAGTTTACAACAAAATAAAAACAAAAAAGTAAAACATGAGTTAAAACAAAAACAAAAAGTTTAAAACATCACAACAATTTAAATTTTAAAATAATATATTAAAACCGTTAAAACAATATTAATTAAAAGCCTGGGTGGACAAATGCATCTTTAAAGACTTTTTTAAAAAGCTGTCAGAGATGGGGAGGGCAGCAGCAGAGAAGGCCTGTCCCTGAGTAGCTACCAGACAAGCTGGTGGCAACTGCAGATGGACCTCTCTTGATTATCTCAATGGGCGGTGGGGTTCGTGATGAAGAAGATGTTCTCTTAAATACCCAGGGCCTAAGCCATTTAGGGCCTTATAGGTTATAACAAACACCTTGTATTTTGCCCAGAAACATAATGATTCATGCAATGCTGGGTGAAGTACATGGAGAAGAGGAATGTATTAAATAATCCAAAGCCCCTTTGTTTTTAAAATTAGAGTTAAGCTGCTTTACATTTTCACTCATTCTCTAAAAAGAATGGAAATTGCAACTTAAGGGGTCCATCTTAACTTCCATGCCATATAAGCCGTGAAGACTTTGTACAGTCTAGTATATGATGGTGGCTTTAGAAATGAGGTTCCATGCACCCACACTTTGCCTTGGTCTTTCAGATGGATATTGGGTTGGCGAGGGATGCATCCAGGCAGACATTTAACAGGTGCAGTTTCCCTAATCACTTCTTAGAGATGTCGCTGATGAATTTCTGCCTGATGCATCTCTGATCAAGGCAAAGTGTGGGTTCATGAAGCCTCATTTCTAAAGCTATCATATGTAGAAACTCTTTACAGACTGTACAGAGTCTTTACAGCTTATATGGCACAGAAGTTAAGATGGGCCCCTTAAGCTGCAATTTCCATTCTTTTTAGAGCATGAGTGAAAATGTAGATAAAATGAGACAGTATAAAACCAAGAAATCAATCTACATAGTGTTGATATATACAGCAGGCAGCTCACTTCAATGTATCCCATAGGCCAAGCAAGCAGGTTTTTAACACATGTCTGAAGATTGGAAGGGATGATGCACTATGAACCTCCCTGGGAAGGGAGTTTCAGAGCTCAAGGGCTAACACTGAGAAGACCCTGTCCTGCACACTTGTCTAGCAGCACGTAATCCACATATATACTCTATGTAGATTGCCAGCAATATACACACACATACAAATGTATCTTGCTGGGGAATTCTTCAGCATGATGTGCATGCTCTCCTTAGATAGGCCATCAATAGGAAGAACATGGGTTTTCCTTAATGGGCTTGATGTGAAAGCAAAAACTATGACTACTTGCAAGATGATGCATGCCATGTATTTAAGTACAGAGACAGGTGTTGCCCTGTGACACCCCAAAAAAGGAGGAATAAAATAATTACAGGTTGGGCTATAAATGTGTAGATGTGTTCTAAGAACATGAGCCACCTAGTGTCTGGGAGCCACCTCTCACCTCCCCCCACCCCCCAGCCAGTTGGCCACTCCTGCTGTCTGCAGCTCGCTTGCTGCCCACTCGCCCATCACCTGGGAGACTACCTGGATTGCGGTGGAGGCAGCAAGGGCAGGGCTGCTGATAGTAAATGGGGTGTGTGCGCAAAGCACGTGCCACCACAGACAGGGGCAGAGGTCATGCATACAATCTGCTGCCACTACCACTGGGAAGGAAGGCAAACACAGGCCCACCTTTCCCCAGCTACACCATCAGTATTTGGCAGTCCTACATTCTATGCTGCAGGTGGCAGCTATTTGATCATTGCCATTTCAGCAATAGGTTTTAACAAAGTGTACTCAATTAATTAGTCAATTAACTTGATCCAGAAAAGAAGAGAGATGGAAAGCCACAGGAAACAATTTCTATCCACTCATCCATCATGCTGCAGAGCACAGCACAGAAATCGCAAAACCGGATCTGAGAAACATGAGGCTTGGCCAGACCTGCACCCTGAACAACACAGTATTTTGAATGCTGAATGCCTATAAGTGATACCAAGCAGCCTACAGGCCAGGCATTATAGCTGATGCATCTGCATGCTCTATCTATATATCATCTATTACATTTATATACTGCCCCATCCAAATGGCTCTGGGAGTGCACAACAATAAAAATAAAACCCACAGAATCAATTAAAAAACAAAAGAATTTAAAAACAGCATAACACCATTAACAATTTAAACATTTAAAACCGTTTAAAAAACCTGGAAGGCCAGGCCAAACAGATAGGTTTTAAGGGCTCTCCTGAAAGCCAACAATAACTCAAGCTACAGATTTCTGCCAGGAGTGCATTCAACAACCAGGAGCACATACTGTACACGGAAGACCCGCCTCTGAGTCGACACCAGATGTACTGGTGGTAACTGGAGATGGACCTCTTCAGATGAACTTAACATGCAGTGGGGATCATGAAGAAGGCACTCTCTAAGGTAACCCGGACCTAAGCCATTCAAGGATTTAAAAGTAATAACCAGCACTTTTGTATTTTTGCCTGGAAACATATTTTTGGGAGGGCTATGGGGTGGAGACTGCCTTGGTCAGCCTGATGGATGATCTCCAATTGGCAGTTGACAGAGGAAGTGTGACTCTGTTGGTCCTTTTGGACCTCTCGGCGGCTTTCGATACTATCGACCATAGTATCCTTCTGGAACGTCTGAGGGGGTTGGGGGTGGGAGGCATTGTTTTACAGTGGTTCCGCTCCTACCTCTCTACAGGTTCCAGATAGTGTCGATTAGAGTTTGTTGCTCTTCAAAATCTGAAGAGTATGGTGTCCCTCAAGGCTCCGTACTTTCTCCAATGCTTTTTAACATCTACATGAAACCACTGGGAGAGATTATCAGGGGATTTGGAGCTGAGTGTTATCACTATGCTGATGACACCCAGATCTACTTCTCCATGTCAACGTCTTCAGGTGATGGCATATCCTCCCTAAATGCCTGCCTGGAAGCAGTAATGGGCTGGATGAGGGAGAACAAACTGAAGCTGAATCCAGATAAGACAGAGGTACTTATTGTGCAGGGTCAGAACTCCAGAGATGATTTTGATCTACCTATTCTGGATGGGGTCACACTTCCCCAAAAGGAACAGGTTCGCAGTCTGGGAGTACTCCTGGCTCCACACCTCTCCTTGGTTTCTCAGGTTGAGGCAGTGGCCATGGGTGCTTTCTATCAGCTTCGGCTGATACGCCAACTGCGTCTGTTTCTCGAGATCAATGACCTCAAAACAGTGGTACATCTGTTGGTGACCTCCAGACTGGACTTCTGTAATGTGCTCTATGTGGGGCTGCCTTTGTACGTAGTCCAGAAACTTCAGTTGGTTAAGAACACGGCAGCCAGGTTGGTCTCTGGGTCATCTTGGAGAGACCACATTACTCCTTTGCTGATGGAGTTACACTGGCTGCCAATAGGTTTCCGGGCAAAATAGAAAGTGCTAGTTATAACTTATAAAGCCCTAAATGGCTTAGGTCCTTTTGGGACATGATGACATATGAAAAACAAGACACAGTTCACAGCATTTAGGGCAGGAGTTCCCAACCTTTTAAAAATAATTGTTCCCCATCTATCACAAACCTTCAGCTCAGGTACTTCACAGAGATTTTTACACACACACACACACACACACACACACACACACACACACACACACTACAGTCACTGACTTACATCTAGATTAAGTTGCTCATGAATACTTCCACTGAAATTAATAGGACAAGTAAACTTGTTCCATTAATTTCAATGGGAATACTCAATGCTAGTTTTCTGAAGCCTGCCAGTCAGGCTGAGGGAAAGGATATACTGAACTTCAGCACGTAGTCAGACAATCAGGAGCAGAGAAAGAGGGTCTTCACCCTCCTTTCTCTCTTCTCCTGCAACACAAAAGAACACATTGGCTTAATCTGGCAATTTCCAGTTGGAGAACAAATAGTGTGACTGCAGCAGAGGGAGACAGGAGGGCTCTGGGTACCCCTTGGGAGCCCTTTAAGTACTCCTAGGAGTCCTAAAAACATCTGTTGGTCTTGCAGTGTGATTCCTTGATCTATAAGGAATTAAACAATGGGGCAGCAGAAAAGTAACTTGCCTAGGGAGCAAAAGGTTGCTGGTTCGAATCCCCACTGGTATGTTTCCCAGACTATGGGAAACACCTATATTGGGCAGCTGTGATACAGGAAGATGCTGGAAGGCATAGTCTCATACTGCGCAGGAAATGGCAATGGTAAACCCCTCCTGTATTCTACCGAAGACAACCACAGGGGTCTGTGGTCACCAGGAGTCCACACTGACTCGACCGCACAACTTTACTTTACTTAGCTGCAAAACATCTTTATTATTTATTAACACTAGCTAACAGTCACTTCTAGAAGAGGGAGAGAGCAAAAACAACTGAACAGATAAAACAACCAAACAACAGAACTGAAAACTGACTCCATCCCAAAGCCCTAATATAGACACATACATAGTACAGAGGTAAGTATGCCTTAGGCAAGAAGGGGGATAATGATTTAGGGCATTAAACACATCTATGGTTACTCAAAACATAGCTCTCCTTTTGAGAACACAGCAATGCCCAGCATCTTTCAAGAGCAAACTATTTTAGTAACACGTGAAACAATTTACTGAACTACCCCAAATTCAGATCCTTCATCTTGTCATTTCTGCTGGTTCATCCCATGGTTCTCCTCCTTAATTGCCAATTAAGCCAATGCCTTCCAAACTACCTTGAAAAATATCTTTAATGATAGTGCCGCCTTTTCTTAATAGTATATAGTGAAGTAATTTCAAACATAATTAATCAGATTGAAACACATGCATACCATTTCTTTATCAATTGAGATAACTGAGGAAGGATGGCAATGAAGAAGCTATGGGCCTTGACCGTCGGCAAAATGTTCTAGGAATGTCTGATTGATTCTGAGCCGAGGAGTCACATGTGCTTATCTCAACCCCCAGGGTCAAACCCTAGCTTGATAGCTTTAAGCAACACTATTAATTATATTACGAAGTTCATTTCATCATTGCTTATTCTTCTCTCTCCATGTCCTGAGCTATAGTTTTAATCTGCAAGACTGATCAAGTGCACCCTTATAAGAACGCCATCTGTTTGAATGGCAGAAGCACATATAACAGTCTTATTGTTTCCTCAATTAATGATGATTTGGCTGAAGGCATGTAGGAAATGAAAAGGACTACACCTGAGGAATATTTTGATTACCAATCTGCAATGGTTCATTCACACATGCAAATCAACATGTGCTGTACATGCATGTGTGAATCCTTGTCTCGCTGTATATGTATTGTATATCTCTTTTGGATTACTGTTGATGTGGCTTCGGAGCAGATCACACTTAACTGAACAAACTACAGGAGTAATAGAGTCTACCTGATTTCCAGACACCCAGTAGCTCCTAAAAGTGTAACTGGATGTGTGTTAATCATATCATTAACTGAATTTAGAATTGAATGTTGCATATTTAGTCCTTGCTTATATATGGAAACATGGCCTAGAGGCAAGCAAGTCCTTGCATAATGAGTAGAGTTTGCAGTTTTTCTACATTTCTTCTCCCTCTAAGCTTCCTGACTGGATATTACCAACAAAACAGTTAAGGACCAGAGAACAGACAAACACAAATACCCAATAGATAATGGTCTAATGAGCAGTCAAATGAGGAGCTAGCTTTTATAGCAGTAACCAAAGCATGATTTGCTATGTGAAAAATCCCTTGTATTTTCATTACTACAAACACGATACCAATTAAGATTATGAATTAAACAAATCAGGACGTGTGGGGCATCCTAAAAAGTTTTGGCATTGTGTTATGGACCTATCCTGTCCACTTATAAAAAATGAAATATTATAAAATTAAAAAATGGGCATCAAAGTTGTATCTATTTAATGCCAGACATTTTAATATTCATCATCATCATGTTTATTTATAGTCATAGACCAAAATTTACATACATAATAATACACATAATATAGTAGTAATATATACATAATATAATCAGGAACATGGACTCATCCTAATCAGCAGTTTCCCGTTTGCATAATCTGGTTTACCATCTGTTGGCATTTTAATATTTATAACATGGACATTAAATAGCTCCATAGATAGATCAGTAATGTGGCTTATCAAGTTGGTAACAGTGGATACCCAGAGATTGAAAACATCCTTTAGGCAGACCTAAAATGCTCTGTGCTGATCCAGTAATGAAACGTATTGGTTAGCAGTGGCAACAACAAGCTAAAGGAGAGTAGAATTGTATGGTGTTGGCTTGCACATATGGAGAAAATTGACGAGGATGAGCTGGATAGAGATGACTTCAAAATCCATAGTTTCTGAGTAACTTCATCGCAAACCGTTTTGTGCAACCCACGTTCAATTGAATCATTATTAAAATGTGTAGCAAGATGTGACAAATATTGGAACTATTAATCCTGGTCCTCTGTAATAATTTAACAAACAATATTTGTTTTTGAGGGCACATTTGCATATATTAATAGAAGATAAACTGTATTACCAAAGGAAATTTTGTGACAGAACGTATCCCAAAATTTAGAAAATATAAAAAGATATAAGGCACATGTGAAGTGTGCAATAAAATTTAAATACCAGCTTTATCTTTGAAAGAACAGAAAGAGGCTCCTCACGATCCGTGAGAAGAGCCTGGGGAGGGTTTGCGAGGAGAGCGGGCTAAGCCTGCTCTCCCCACAGACGAGCAGGAGTCTGCTGTGGACGGCCGCAGTGGCCACCCACACGACTACCGGCTCCGCCACGGAGCCAGCAGGGGCTGGGGAGTTCGGGGGCCACGTGGCCCCCGGAAGCTCCAGCATGCCCTGCGTGAGCGCACAGGGCATGGTGGAGAGACCCCCGAGCCGGGAGGCTGTTTTTCAGCCTCTTGGTAGGGGGTCTCCTCATGAGTAGCCGCACTGTGGAGCCGCACCACAGCAATGCACGATTTTTAAAAAATGGGTTTGTGGAGCGCTCGCTCCTCAAACCCAGTTTAAGGGGAGGGGTAGTTTGGCGGGTTAACCGCCCCTCACGCCGAGGGGCTGCTGGGGACATGGATGAACACGCCCCCCCCTCCCCTAGCTATGCCCCTGTGTGTGTGTCATGGTGTGTGTGTGTGTGTGTGTGTGTGTGTGTGTGTGTGTGTGTGTGTGTGTGTGATATGCTTAACTTGCGGGGGGTGGGGGCAAAGGCCTTTAGGTCCAGGCTCCAAAATTACCTAGGTGTACATCTGCTCCCACCCCTCTTCTCCCTCTTCTCCCCAGTGTTTTCAATGAAATGCTGACTAGGGCGGATGGGAGAGAGTCCAAATGGACCCTCTTCTGGGCAGTGGCCCTTTCCTCTGCATATGACATCAGACACAAGGGGGCAGAGCCCATCAGCCCCAGTAGAACTTCCCCAGTCAGTTCAAGTTCTTTAATATTACAGCCACAAGCTCAGTCAGTGGTTCGTGGAATTGCTGACTGGGAGCTGCTTTCCCTTGCAGGGAAAGGAATTGTTCCCAGTCAGTGATTCCACAAGCTGCTGACTGGAGAAGCTCTTCCAGGGCAATGGGCCTGTCCTTGGCATTGGCCCAGCCCACTTGCATCTGACATCTGACACAGGGGTGTGGCTTGAAGCATGCGTGCAAAGTGCATGCAATTGTGACGCCTGGGGGGCTGGGGAGCCGCCAGATGACTTTGTCCTCCGGCCGCAGCCAAGCTCCCTTTGCCCCCCATTTAGCTATTCATCAGATATTGGGATAGTTACCTCCTGAGTGGAATGTTGAATCTTGGCACTGCTGCTGGATCTTACAAGCTATGGCCATGACTAAACATATTGGCTGACATCTAGACCAATATGGTGCCAACACACCAGCATTTTCTGTTTGTCAAGAGAGGAGGAACTGTTTTTTATGATCTTTCCTTCCCTTTGTAGTCACCTGTACCTCCTACAACAATGTCCTTGGGGGTTGGGGCCATAATTTTGGGAGGCACAGTAGACGACAGATGGAAAAGAAGATAATCAAGAATGCCCTTTCTCCATCACATGACAGAGAACGCTGGTACATCAGTGCAGCATCAGTCCAGATATCAATCGTTGCCCCCTTTTGTAAAAAGCAGGGGCAGGAGGACATCTTGCTACCTTACAGGTGCCCTAATCACCTGCTGCCGGAAACAATTGCTTTGCCTCGCCTCACCTCATGGAAGGGCCACCCCCAAGAGGATGGGCAGGTGAGATTGTTTAAAGCATGTAGGGAGTAGGGATGTGCACAGAACTGGTGGTTCTGCTGGTCCAATGCCGGGGGGGGTGGTTCTTTAAGGGCGGGGGAGGGTGCACTTACCCCTCCCACCACTTTTCCCCCGCTGGCACTTCGTTATTTTCCGAAATCCATGAGGCGGCAGCGTACCTCCCTGCCACCCCTTCCCCCCTTGTGGGCTGGAAAGGCGGAAGTATAGTCTGCGCATGCGCCCGCTATCGCACATCGCGTGCGGGCGTGCATGAGGTGCGATGTGCGTGGTGGGCATGGGCGTGACGGCAGATGCACGCGCAAACTATACTTCCACCTTTCCGGCCAACAACAGGGAAGAGGTGGCGGGGGGTACGCTGCCACCCCATGGATTTTGGAAAATAAAAGAGCGCCGGTGGAGGAAAAGCGGCAGGAGGAGTAAGTGCACCTTCCCCCGCCCTTAAAGAACCACGCCCCCCCAGCATCGGACTGCAGCTCCGTGGTTCTGTGCACATCCCTAGTAGGGAGCAGGGATGGTCCAGGGAGAGAGGGGGAATGTTTGAACCACGCCCCCTGCATCTGATGACAGATTCAGGGGGCGTGGCATGCTAGCAAGCTGAGCTGCGCCCCCCTTTTTCAAGCATATTTGCCCCAGCGCCGTGTTTTCAGCAAAGCTGGGGAGTGGCTCTCCCTGCTTTAAAAGGCAAGGAACAAGGGAGGGAGCTGCATTCCTGGCCAGGCTGTGCTGGCTTCCCAGTCCAGCTGGGAATGCTGCTCCCTGCCTTTTAAAGCAGGAAGATCAGCTCCCGGCCTTGCTGCAAACACAGCGCTGTGGCAAAAATGCTTTTAAAGGGGGTGCACAGCTCTGTTTGCAAGCATGGCATGCCCCCCTCCATCTGATGTCAGACGCAGGGGGTGTGCCTGGGTTGTGAGCCACAGCCCCTAAGCATGGTGGGCTGGGCTCATTGCATCCATTCGTGAGTTGGTGGCTCTGCCCCTGGAACTGATATGGTCAAACTCCATTCAGACTGATTTTTTATTTCATTTTTTAAAAATGCAGATACAGTTGGAATGCAGCTAGAGTGGTGTGGCAAGCACACAAAGGCCATCTTATGACGGAGAATGCCTGTCCATTTAAACAAGACTTGTTGATCTGATAGCAGTTCTGCATAGCTCATGTCTGAAACAACCTTGGGCATTTTTTTTTTTTGGTTCATATGAAACATATAATAGAAGGACAAGTATAGCATTGTAGATCTTCCAGCAGTGAGACCCACCTGATTCTTCAGAACAAGGGTAGGCCATCAATGGTGTCTGAAGACGAACAAAGAGAATTTGGAACAAAAATGTGTATGGAGTTGTGGAGGAATATGATTGATCTGCAAACTGTTCTACTCTCCTCAGAATCTTTTTTCTTTTATCTAGGAAGATAATAAACCTTTAGTTCCATGCTATTGGCCTCTTTCCAGTAATCCAAACCCAGCTGTGCTGCTATTTTGCAGTTTTCTGTATAGCCTTAGGTTTATACAGTAAGTTATTTTGGCTCATCCACCAGCTTCACAAAATAATTTCCCTGTTCTTTTTACTTATGGAAAGATACCTTGGGGCATTTGTGTAATACAGAAAAGACTGACTATTTTGTTTGTGACTTTTCTTTTTACAAACAAATCTAACTTTGTCTAATCAGTGAACAATTTTCTGTATACTCTCTCTCTCTCTCTCTCCTCACACCATCCTCCAAAGTTTACAGTCTTTTAACATTATACTGTGCAGCTGCTAGGCTGTATGTAGCTATTATCGCTTTTGAGCAAACAGCTTAGAAGACCAAGCAATGTGGTACAGAAAGCCTACTTCGCATTCATGTTGATGAATTACTTCTAATACTTTTCCTGGAATGACATAAGAAAGCCCACCCTTATTAAAAGTGCCTCAGATATTTAGCTGCTGAAATTTTCATGGGCATCCCTAAGCTCGCTACTAATGGCTTAATTAGCAGCCAGTTGGCACATTTTAGCAAATGGAACACTAACCAATATGATTTAAGTTCTCTTCTTCAGAAGTTCAAAGCAGGCTAACAGGGGTGTGCATGAACCAAAAATTGCAGTTTGGTTCGAATTTGAGCCTAACCATGTGCTGTTGAACCAGTTTGGCTGAACTGGCAGGTCTGGTTCGTTTGACCTGCTGGTTGGTTCAACCAGACTGCTTTGGCAGTTCGGGCAGCTAACACTTATAAAGGGGAATCTGGTCAGGATTCCTTTTTACATGTCAAGGGGTGGGGACTGGGGATCCTAGCAATGCTAAGGGGCAGTCGGGCAATAGCGATGAGAGGTAGGCTTCTTACCCAGTCAGTGTGGCTGCTGACTCTGCCATTTGTGTCCCCTGGTACAGGCCCAAGTGCACTCAATGCCTCCTTAGGAAGCTGTCCACACACATCTGGATAAGAACCTTTCTACCTCTCTCTCCACCCATGCCCGGCCGAACCAGTCTGCCGAACCAGTCTGCTGAACTGCCGAACCAGTCTGCCGAACCAGTCACTGACGAACCAGTCTGCCCGAACCAGGCCTAGTTCAGTTCAATCGCAGACTGAACCACCCATTTTGGTCCGCAATCAAGCCACCAAACTGGCCTGGTTCAAGGCAAACCAATTCAGCATTGAACTGTTTGTGCACACCCCTATACCTTACAAAATGTTACCAGCACTAGAGGTGTGCAGATCAATTTGAGTCCAAATCCATTTGAGCTCAAAACGGGCCATTTAGAGCTCGAAACAAATCACCCTTAAAATAAAGGGCCTGTTTCAAGCTCAAAACGAAAGAGCCCCGGTTTGACTTGAAATGTTTTGCGTGCACCATTTTGAGACCCATTTTTCTACTATATCAGGCAGCAGCGATATAGGAAGATGCTGAAAGACATCATCTCATACTGCACGGGAGGAGGCAATGGTAAACCCCTCCTGTATTCTACCAAAGAAAACCACAGGGCTCTGTGGGAGCCAGGAGTCGAAATCGACTTGACGGCACACTTTACCTTTACTTTACATGTCATATTATAACTGGGTTTTGAAAGTCCCCTGAATTTCAAAAGTGGATCTACTGCATGGCACAAAGGAATGTTTTAGGGATGTGTCTGGGCTCTCTTGTTAAGGATGGAGCAGGGGGCACGTTCAGTGAGGTTGGGGCAGCTATTTCAGTAGTATGGGGAATAGGGGATCGGGTATTGGTAGGCTGGCAGGCCGCTACAGGAGAAGGGAGTCCAGGAATTATTGTTTCCCCTTCCGCATGCCCTGTCAGTGCTCAGGCCTCGGGGAATAGTTCCAATTCCCCATTGAACCAAACCATGCTCCTTTGTAATGCCAGATCAGTTCAAAATGAAATTGAAACCATCCGTTTCTTGTATTGTAGCTGAAGGAGCAGACCTTCCCTGGTTGGGGAGGCTAGTGGTCCTGTGTGGGCCCAACTTCTTTCCCTGCTGAGCAGATTAGGGGAAGTGGACGGGGGTGGGGTGCCTGTGGTCCATAAGAATAACATCTCCCTTACCAGGATACCTGTGAGAGAATTGACTTATATTGAGCGTGTACCTTAGGTTGGGGACTCGGGACAGATTAGGGATTCTGTTGGTTTACCATCCACCCTGACACCTTAAGTGGCGCAGAGGGGAAATGCTTGCCTAACAAGCAGAAGGTTGCCGATTCGAATTTTTGCTGGTACTATATCGGGCAGCAGCGATATAGGAAGATGCTGAAAGGCATCATCTCGAGCTGCGTGGGAGGAAGCAATGGTATACCCCCCCCCCGTATTTTACCAAAAGAAAACCAGGGCTCTGTGGGCACCAGGAGTTGAAATCGACTTGATCGCATACTTTACCTTTACTATCCACCCTGCTGCCTAATGGACTCCCTGAGCTGACAGAGCTAGTCCCTGAGTTGGTGTTGGAGTCACCCAGGCTTTTGGTGCTGGATGATTTTAACATCCATTTTGGGACTGGCTTGTCTGGTGCTGCTCAGGAGTTCATAGCGTTCATGACAACTATGGGCCTATCCCAGTTAGTCCTAGGACCTACTCATGTTGCTGGTTCCATGCTGGATTTGGTCTTTTGCTCATATCAGGGGGGTTTCCATGGGTGGGGGTCTCCTGTAGTTTCCCCATTGTCATGGACAGACCACTTCCTGGTTAAGATTCTCTAGGATTATTTCCAGGATACTTCTGGATTCCAGGTTACCAAGAAACCAATTACATATTTGGGGATTAATTTAACTAAGAATAATAAAGACTTGTTTAAATACAATTATCTGCAAACTTGGAAACTTATCTTGACAGATTTGGATAGGTGGGAAAAGTTAAATCTTTCATGGCTAGGAAGAATATAGTTGATAAAAATGAACATATTACCGAGGGTGAATTTTCTTTTTCAAATGATCCCGATAAGGATTGAAGATAAGAAATGGAAATGGTGGCAGAGTCAGCTAAACTCGTTCATTTGGAACTATAAAAAGCCTAGAATCAAGTTTAAGGTTATGCAAAATCTAAAAGAAAGAGGTGGTTTAGCTGTTCCTAATTTGACGCTTTACTATCATGCCAGTTGCTTGCCTTGGATTTCTGATTGGATTAAATTTCCTTATGGTCGTTTCATGGATGTGATCTGGCCTTTCTGCAGGTTTACATAATTTTTTAATGGAAAGAGAAATGATCCGGAGATACAACACACTATCAGGAATAGTCTTTTACATGTTTGGGATAAATACCAAAAAAGGATAAGCCCAACATTATCCCCTTTGGCATCGATTCTAAATTTCTACTTTCATGAAGAAGAAATGTCTAGTAAATATAAATTTTGGAGAGAAAATTCATATACTTTACAGAGTTTAACTCTGGATAAGACTAAGGTAAAATTTATTCAAATGCCTACAAAGGAATCAGCTCAAAAACCTCCATGGTTCCAATATTTACAGATCAGCTCGATTGTGCAGAGAGTTACAAAGACAAGGGGGGAAACTCAGAGAATTAACTGATTTTGAAGATTTAATTAATCAGAAAACTGACTATATGTTGGGTGCAATATATAAGTTACTGAAATATGAGACAGAAACTGAGCAGATCAAAGAATGGATGATAAAATGGATGCAGAATATAAACAGAACGATAGATATTTGTGATTGGGGATATCAATGGAAGAAGAATATTAAATTTACTTTAAGTAATAATTTAAGGGGAAACTGATATAAGATGTTTTTCAGGTGATTTTTCACAACTCCAGTGATTATTAATAAAATTGATAATAGCTTGCCAAGGAATGCTGGAAATGTAACCAACCAGTGGGGACATGTTATCACATGTGGTGGACTTGTAGCAAAGCCCAATCATTTTGGAAGCAAATTCACTTTAAAATGGAGCAAATTTTGAACATTAAATTCCCTTTTTTTGCCAGAACTCTTTCTTTTAAATATGACGAAACCTTATATTCCCATTAAGTTTACTGAGTTATTCTTATACATGATTACAGCAGCTAGGATTTTATATGCTACTAATTGGCGCTCCTTGGTGATCCCATCCTTAGACGTCTGGTTTTTAAATTATGGGATTATGCTTCCATCTCCAAGGTTGCTTATATGAACAGTGCCTCAACAGAGTCATTTATGCTTGTTTGGGAACCTTTTATAAATTTTAATACTCGACAAGGCCATCATTTGTTCCCAAGATCTGGTTTCGATTTGTAATCTATCTTGTATACCTATCGTAACTATATTTGCATTAAGACCAGCAGGTGGAAGTAATCTTTTTTTTTTTCTTTTAGCTTTTTTCCCCTTTGTTTTAAACGTTTTCTTGTTCTTGATCTCTGAATTGCTTTAAAGGTCTTATCTTATTCTATGTTTCAAGAGATGTAATCATGCTTTGTTCTTTTATTAAAATACATAAATATGATTAAATAAATAAATAAATAAATAAATAAATAAATAAATAAGGTTGACTTCACAGTCACATCTGACCTGAAAAGGCTGCTGGATCCAGTAGGATTCCAAAGGACCTTAGAGGGTTTTGGAGTTGGTTCTGCCAATGATTCTGCTGATGTCCTGATGGATACCTGGAACGGGGAACTTACCAGGGCAGTAGACATGATTACTCCTAAGCATCCTTTCTGACCCTGTAATAAATGGGGACTTGGAAAATGGCAGATTTAAGCCCAGCCTTTGTCTCAGAGCAAGTCCACGTGGGGGAAAGAAAATTGCTGATTCAATCCCTCCATGTTCGCTCAACAAAGACTGTCCCTCTGGTATCGCTGCCAACACGCCCACTTTTTAACAGGGTTTAATCCCTCCTTGGTGTGGGCAAAATTCCAGGAAAACCCTCTTTTTTAACCAAATGGAAAAGCACAAAAACCTCCCACATGCAGATTACACGTGGTGAGAAAACTTGGTAGATTGCTGAACAATTAAATTTGAGGCATGTCTGCACCAGAGTAAAACCCTTTTTTCTTGAGTTAAAAATCCACTCAGAGGAAGGTGAAATTACAGAGCATAAAAAGAGGGAAAAAATATTCAAAAGACTACAAATTGCTTTGATCTGAGGCTCTAGCCTCAGATTACAGATTAAAAAAACAAAACACTCAGTACTTTCAAGAATAATTCAAAAAGCACACTCCAGTTGATAGCTGGAGTGGTACACTTTAAAATCTTGGTTACTCAGTTGCAAAGATAATTTTAAAAGCACCCCAAGTTGTAAGGAACCTTTAGAAGTACCTTTAAAGTTTACAGAGACGTTTGCAGTGCCCTGGATGGATAAAAAGGGCACAGGTACAACATTCTTATGTTACAGATAAAACACAATAGACCAGTTGTAATGAACTGCAAAGCACTAAAATAAAGAAATCTGATTCCAACTACTTAACACACGATTCCCTTGCTAAACCCTTCTCTGAAGCCAAGCCCTGGCTTCTTCTCTGAACTCACAAAAACCTTGGTAGAGATTTCAGGAACCTGCAGAGTTGATGGTTGCTGTCATGGCTGGGCCAGCCAACCTGTTGCTTCCCCTGCCTGGCTCCTACTGCAGACAACGAACCCTTTCACTTCCTGCCGCCAGGCCCTCTAAGTCCCGGTCACTGTGTGTTGAGTGGCTGATCCCTAGAGGTCACTGCCTGACAGACAGGACAAGGTTCCCTTTCAGTTCACTAAGGGAGAGGCCGATTGCTATAGACCCGCTTCAAAGTTAGCTCCATGGTATATGGAAGAGCTATGGGAGCTGAATAGGCAAGGTAGACGACTGAAGTGCAAATGGAGGACAACTCATCTTGAATTCGATAAGACAGCATAGAGCTTAACTCAAGTTGCTTCTGTTTCAAATCTGTTTCCGGAAACAATGCCTCACTATGACTTATTCAGTGAGTTCTTTGCAGATAAAATATCCCACATTTGGGCTGATTTGTACTCTAATATTTCTGCAGGGCCAGTTAGGGAGCTGTCCAACAATCCCTCTTGTGAGATTAGATTGGATCAGTTTCAATTTGTGACTCCTGAGGATGTGGACAAGCTGCTTGGAGAAGTATGGCCTACCACTTTTCTTTGGGTCCTTGTCCAACTTGGCTGATTTCATCTAGCAGGAAGGTTTTTGGAGCTGGCCTAGTTGACATCATTAATATCTCACTGAGGGAGGGCAGGATGCCATCCTGTTTGAAGGAGGCAGTGGTTAGACCCCTTCTTAAGAAGCCCACTCTGGATCCCCTGTTAGCCCCTGGCAATGATTACATATCTGCGGAAGTAACCTGGCATGGTGGGCCCTGGTCCTGGCCTCTCTCTTTTCTTTTATAGATCGGACTGCACATGTCCCTAAGGACTGGGGAGTGGCATTAATAATCCCAATCTATAAAAAGGGTGAAAGGAAGATACCTGAAAACTACTGACTTGTTAGTCTTCTCAGTATAGAAGACTAATCTGATACATCTGAGCAAGATGTATGCTAGGCACCTATATGAGCGTTTACTGGACTGGATGGATTCTGAAAATATCCTGGCTGAGGAGCAAACTGACTTCCGTGCAGGCCATTCTGTTATGGACCCTGCTTTAATACTACAACATCTAGTAGAAAAGTATACTTCCAAATCCAGCTCTGCTTTATATGCAGGATTTGTTGACTTTAGATCTGCTTTTGACCTGATCCCCAGAGAGAAACTTTGGTGTAAGCTATTGAAATCAGTAGACCGCCGTTTACTTCTTTTGATGTTCAAATTATATGAAAATTCTCATGTAGGGGTGCGTTGTAGCACTCAGGGACACCTCACCAAGGAAATATCAACATTCAGGGGAGTCAGACAGGGATGTATTCTAGCTCCACTGCTATTCAACCTTTATATTAACTCTCTTGTCTCCCATTTAGATAACCTAGACCATCATCCACAAAATTAGCAGAGGGACATCTTGCTATACTTCTATATGCAGATTATGCTGTCATTCTCTCGCAAACTATGATAGGTCTAAGAAGAGCTTTGCACTCTCTTGCTACCTATTGTGAAGAACAACTTTTAGAAATTAATTATAACAGAACTAAGATCCTGGTGTTTGTGAAGAGACCAAAGATTTGGAACTGGTCACTAAATAGGCACAGGTTAGAACAAGTTAAGTATTTCGAATACTTTGGTGTAATATTCCAGTCTTCAGGCAGAAGGGGTGCACATAGAGAATACGTGAGCCAGAATGCACAGAAGAGTGCAAAAGCAATTCAATCTTTCCATCACTCCAGAGGTGCTCAATTTATCCCCTTCACAGTAAAACACTTTTTGGCTAAAGTACAAATACAGCTCCTATATGGAACTCAACTTGGCATGTACTCTAACTTCCCTAAGGTGGAAGCTGTGCAATCTAAGTTCCTGAAGAACATCTGACTTTCAGGTACCCCGGTGTGTGCCCAGGGCTATCCTTTGTCTGGAAGCAGGACTGCTTAAAGTAGAGGCCAGAGCATGGATTAATATCTTCGAATTGTGGCTAAAAAGCTGTTTTTCCACCCTGTACATCTAGCTCCACTTGTGTTAAAGGATTTCCATCACTCCAGGTGAAAAAGAGAACTGGAGGAAAGGCTGCATCATTATGGTTTCTCCCCATTGGAACTGAAAAGTCTTGGGTATGAAAAAGCCAGCGTCAGACTCAGAGAAAGAATATAAGACATGGAGTGTCAAATTGATCAGGGCTCCATTCCCGTTGGTGTCCATTTGGCAACCAAGTTCTGAGGTTCAACCCTGCCAGATATCTAAACCAGATAACTGTGCCAAAATACTGCAGAGCTTTGACACAGGCACGATGCAATGCCTTGCAAACAGCAGTCCTGGAAGGGAGATATCAGAAAATCCCCTACAAAGATCATACTTATCTCTGCAAATCGAGAGATATTGAAACAATGGCTCATGTGCTCCTTTATTGTCAATTTTACCAAGATATACGGCATAAATATATAACCCCTTTTATTAGCTGCTATACAAGTTATATAGATTTTTTAAATCTTGATTATCTTTTAACTGACTAGAAAGTCTTGAGATCTTATAATGTGGCTAAATTCTGTTTAATAGCTAGTAAAATTCACCCTGAGTTCATTGAATCATTGTTAACTGATCTTTATGCTTAACTATGTGCTTAACTACCCTGCAGATTATGTAGGGTTAATGGACTTCTGTTTGTAAACTGTGCTGGTCTGTGACTGTAATAAAGGAATTGATTGATTGATTGATTGATTGACTGACTGATCCCCTGTTGATTGATAATTAGAGATGAGTCTCCAACCTCCCATGGTTGGGTAAGATGATTGACCAGCTCCAAGCAGTCTTGGCAGAAACTGATTATGTAGACCTGGGGTTGAGATGGACTTGGTCGGCCTGATAGATAACCCTCACCAGGGAATTGACAGAGGGAGTGTGAATCTGCTGGTTCTTTTGGAGCTTTCAGCGGCTTTCAATACCATCAACCATGGTATGCTTCTGGGTCACCTGAGGGATTTGGGGATGGGAGGCACTGTTTTACAGTGGTTCTGCTCCTACATCTCGGGTAGATTTCAGATGGTGGTGCTTGGTGACAGTTGCTCTTCTAAACAGGAGCTACTATGTGGAGTCTCTCAGTGCTATCAAAGGATACGTTTGCATTCATGTGACAGGTGAACACGTATGTCAACTCACATGTCAAAACATTGATTTCTGACAGTTAATTATTTTTCACTAATAAAAACCTTAACTGCAAATAAAGTGGATTCATGTATGTTACTTATCATTACATAGGAAACATAGGAAGCTGTCATATACTGAGTCAGACCATAGATCCATCTAGATCAGTATTGTCTACATAGACTGGCAGCGACTTCTCCAAGGTTGCAGGCAGGAATCTCTCTCAGCCCTTTCTTGGAGATGCTGCCAGGGAGGGAACTTGGAACCTTCTGCTCTTCCCAGAGTGGCTCCATCCACTAAGAGGAATATCTTACATTGCTCACACATCAAGTCTCCCTTTCATATGCAACCAGGGCTGACCCTGCTTAGCTAAGGGGATAAGTCATGCTCGCTACCACCAGACCAGCTCTCCTCTCCATTAGACATCATTAGACTCTCCCATGTTAACAAATGGGGTTTAAATTCTCAGATGCGAGTGCAGATGGAGGCAGGGGAACCAGACTTGAAAATGCATTAAGACTCCCTGGGGAAGTCACCGAGTGTGGGACCAGAAGAAGGTTCAGGGCTAGTTATCCGGTAATAATCTTGTACATCTACACATAGTCATTCATGCATGGGATAGGGAAGGGGATCTAGGGGGAGGAAAATAACAAAAATTCCTGGAGGCACGGGGAGGACAGGATGATGCATCTCCTGACACAACTTGCTGAGGAGCTGGACTGGCATTAAGTCTCGAACCTGGGGTCACATCCAGAGAGTGAGAGAGAGGTACGTGATGCAGCCTTCTTAAATAGGATTGAAACCATGTAGTTGGAAAATTCTAGGGGTTCCTGGCCCTCTAGGGGTCAAGACAAAGGAGGAAAGGTTTTTGTAAAGAATAAAGGCACAGTGGGGAAATAACTTGCCTAGCGAGCAAGAGGTTGCTGGTTCCAATGTCAGTCTATGGGAAACACCTATATTGGACAGCAGTGATACAGGAAGATGCTGAAAGACATCGCCTCATACTGATGGCAATGGTAAACCCCTCCTGTATTCTACCTAGAAAACCACATGGGTCTGTGGTCACCAGGAGTCAACACCTACTCAATGGCACAACTTTTACTTTGAAGAATATGTTAATGTACCTCCAGTGACTGTTGCTGCTGGTGTCTGTCTTGTGTTTCTTTTTAGATTGTGAGTCCTTTGGGGACAGGGATCCATCTATTTGTTATTTCTCTGTATAAACCGCCCTGAGCCATTTTTGGAAGGGCAGTATAGAAATCTAATTAATAATACTAATAATAGTAATACTACTACTATTACTACTACTACTACTACTACTACTAATAATAATAATAATAAAATTCTGGCATCCCAGGTCCTTGGGAAGGACTCGATGTCTGGATAAAACAAACCAGTCAATAACACCTGTCTGACTGTGTAAACAAGAAATAATGATGATGATGATGATGATGATGATGATGATGATGTGCCAACCTTGGTGCCAGACAGGTGATGGGTTTTTCCTGCTGGGACAGTCATCCAGGTGAATTGGAAGGTGGCCTTTTGTTTGTCTAAGGACTGAGCGATCCTCAGAGATCAAACCGGTGAATGGGCTTCTGAGGAGTGCAGGAAGGAATACAATCAAACGTGTTTAGCAGAGACAGGCAAAGGGGCTTCTGATTTATCAGTCTCTGGAAGGCTAAGAAGATTTTAATACAGAAAGTCAACCTTGGGCATCAGCATGACTCTGCAAAAACATGAGACCTGTTTCTAGGATTCTCATATGTGTGACTTTTCTGACCCTTCATTTTGCCAGCGTATACTTGCATCTTTCCTGGGCTTCAAACTACAAGTCCTCCATGCCAGCACCGTGTGTGTGTGTGTGTGTGTGTGTGTGTGTGTGAGAGAGAGAGAGAGAGAGAAATGGCCACTACCTGTAACAATGGGACAATCAGAAGTACAGTTGAACTGAATGCTAAAAAATTACTAAAATTTTGGAAATGAAGACTTCGCATTATTCCCTTGGAACATGTAACAGGGGCATAACCTACCACAGTTCACCAATGGAAATAGGGACATCATTGTGAATGTGTAGGGGGAGTGGCTAAGCACCTGGAAGGCTTGGCATGCAATTTTCATTACAAACTTTACCCAAATGGAAAACAGGTAGTGAAGTGCACTTTATTCCAGATGACCAAAGCAGATGAGCCAAGCCCATACCCTCCAAAGTTCTGCAGATGAAAACAGGGATACAATTGTAACAACCAATTCTCATACCAAGGATTCCTGGCCAAGCGTCCATCCATTACCGCATATTGCTAACAACTGGATTGCAAGCACTATATGTTGTGCACTGCATAGCGCTATAGTACTGTGCAGCCTTTTACATGCAGGCACACTAGAGAAAGATGCATCTGCCCACTCACCTGGAGATTTAATTTCTAGAGACTTTGGGGCGCAAGCTGTAGCCAAAGAATTACAATCCAACTCACATGAAAAGACTGGAGGGAATGTCCGTTTATGGTAAATAGGGACATCTGAAGCCTAAGAAGGTCTTTGGAACAGATTCCATAATGAAAGGCCTAACACTATTAAGATACTCTCCATTAGGAGGAACAGATTAACGACTAATGTGGTTCTTTCCCATGTCAGAATCAGAGACCATATCAGACCCCAATGTACAACCCGGAGGGAAGATAATAACTATATCCCCTGCAATCAAGGGGGCTGTTTGCGGTCATTCTTCTTTTTCAAAATAAGAAGTGCTTGTACACATCTTCTAACTAAAGGAATAGAGTTCAAGCAGGGGTGTAACTATAAGGCAAGGGGAGACAGTTGTCTGGGGACCCTCTGCCTTGGCCCCCCCCACCAGAGGCAAGTCACATGACTGACTCTCCCAGCCGTGCACCCGCCCGGGCTTCCTTCAGTTGTATTCATCCTCTGAAACTGATGTGAGGATTAAGACCTGGAGCTACCAGAACAGCATGTCTTTCTCTAGTACCATTAAATGACTTGCATTGTCCACAATTTACAAAACCTTTTAAAAAATAATTTAGGATGATGTTCTATTGTGGCACATAGGTTACAGAGAGAGAGAGAGAGAGAGAGAGAGAGAGTTTTTTGTTACCACTATTCAGCCTCATTTAAGATTTCTTTACTTCATGAGCTGAGCTTCGGGGGGGGGGGGACATTTTAAAATCTTGTCCCTGGGCCCACTCCAACCTTGCTACGCCCCTGAGTTCAAGGCTTTCAGCCGTAGACGGTCTTACATACTGCTTAGCGGTGGTCTCCATTCCTTATCCATTCTTGCTGTCTTTGGCACTAGAAATCGGGCCGGGCGGCAGGATATCTTCCTGCCGTCCGTTTCCCCGCTTGGCTGAAAAAGGCTTTGAGAAGCCTTTTGCACGCGCAAAAGGCTTCTCAAAGCCTTTTTCAGCCAAGCGGGGAAACGGACGGCAGGAAGGTATCCTCCCCCCCAGCCCGATTTCTAACCCGAGGAGCAGCCAAGCGGAGAGAAAGGGGCGGCAGGGTGATATCCTGCTGCCCAATTACTAAAGTACATACGGTGACAAAAGTGGAAAGCACAGGAGGGGTGAGTAAACCCTCCCCCCACCCTTAATGGAACCCCCCACCCCGGTTCCGGACCGCAACTCCGCGGTTTTGTGCACACCCCTATTTGGCACTACCATAGAGAAGTTTAACTGCAGGGGACTAAAGCTCTGTGTGAGTGCATTATGTGAGTGTACAAAGTGGAATATGTAAGAACTTGCTCAGATACATGGGCACAGCTTTTTGAAGAACTGACCACCCATATCATTCATCTACCAGACAGAAATAAGAGCATTTAGAAAGAGATAGGCCCATTTTCTAGCACTGAGTTTTAAATGATGGTGGCTGTTAAACTTCTTTTTGGCTCTGATATGAATACAACAAATATTTATATACTGCTTTTCAACAGAAGTTCCCAAAGTAGTTTACACAGATATAAATAAATAAAATGGCTTCCTGTCCCCAAAGGGACAAAATTTCACCATCTAAAAAAGAAACATATGATACACCCTCAGCAACAGCTACTGGAGGGATGCTCTGCTGGGGATGGATAGGGCCAGTTGCTCTCTCTGTGCTAAATGAAAGAGAATCACCACTTTTAAAAGGTGCCTCTTTGCTCTATTAGCAGGGGATCTAATGGTTTTGTAGCCAAGATATATCTGTATCAGGGTTTCTTAACCTTGGGCCCCCAGATGTTGTTGGACTACAACTCCCATCATCCTGAGCCACAAAGGCCATGTCTGGGGATGATGGGAGTTGTAGTCCAACATCTGGGAGCCCAAAGTTAAGAAACCCTGATCTATATATTACTGCCATGACATTTTTACTTCAACGGCCACATATGATAAACTAGATACTCTTGAAGAATATGTTGACATTTCTATGAGCTCTAACCACCAATGTTAATGATGATAATCTTCACTTTTATTGGAAAAACCAAGATGAATGGGCATGTCAGTTCAGACAAGAAAACTTCAAGACAGAAGAGCAGCTTGTAACAACCTGAACTGTTTGAACTATTAGAGAGCTGTAACTTTTTATTACTGAAATTTCCACTGACATTTTACAATGCAAACATAACTAATGGCAATGGCAATAAGTTAGGAATGTTATGTTTCTTGGAGATAAAGACTGTGTACATTTAAAATTAATACAAATATACTTCTATTAACACTAGGAATAGAAGCCCCACTCCTCCAGGTAGCCTCTGTTAGGTATTCAGAAGAGACTAAGAGAGATGAGAGCACTTCACGTTTTTGCTGTATTTAAACATGTACTTTAAAAGTGTGAGGTTCATATTTAGAACTTGAATGATAAGGGATTTGATAATCAAACAGTTGCAATCCCTGCTAAAAAAACAACACCCAACAGCAGCAGCTTACGGAATGCTATTAATAGCAGGGTTGTAGCAAGGTTGGGGAGGGACCTGCAGCAAGAAGTGAAGATGGGCCCCTGCCCCCCTGTCTTCTTTTCCTTCTCCACACCTGTCTTTGTTGCAGAAGAACTGAAGAACATTAGTTTTATTATTCTTTGGGGCTATTCCCACAATCAGCCAAAATCGGGCTAGGGGAGCCTAGCCCAATTTTGACTGATCGTGGGAGCCACCAGGCTCGCAGGCGGTTAACCCTCCTAAATACCCCTCCCCTAAAACCGGGTTTGCGGACCGAGCGCTCCAAAAACCTGGTTTTTTTTTAATCGTGAGTAGCCATGGCGCGGCTCCATGCTGCAGCTACTCACGAGGAGACCCCTGGAGGGAAGGCAAAAAGCCGCCTCCTGGCTCCGGGGTCTCGGCCCCCACTCGGCCCCAGCCGATAAGCCCCCTACTTCCCCCAGCCCCCGCCAGTTTCGTTAGGGAGCCAGCAATCGTGGGGGTGGCCGATCCGGCCGCCCAGGGCACCCACCCGGATCATCTGCAGGGAAAGCAGGCTTAGCCCGCTCTCCCTGCAAACCCAGCAAAAGCGGGTCTCACTGATCGTGACACCCGCCTCTATGTATTCTATATAAACCACTTTGAAAACTTTAGTTGAAAAGTGATACAAATAGTAGCAGCAATAGTGAAAAATACCCATTACAGTTCACCTCATATATTCATACAGTACCGTGAAGAATGAAGAGTGGTCTGTCACCCAACCAGCAGGCTCCCTCCATTGCTCCCTCTAACAGGGAGCCCCAGATGTTGTTGACTACAGCTCCCATAATCCCCAAGCAAAAGCCATTGTAGCTGGGGATTCTGGGAGTTGTAGTCAACATCATCTGGGGCTCCCTGTTAGAGGGAACACTAGCCCCCTCCCTCGGAGACCCAGGGATATTCCTCCACTCTTGTTCAGTTATAGCTATGCCCTTGATTAGCAGCCATTCCTCCTGGCTGCAGTAGAGGCAGCATGGTCCACCCAAGAGAGACCATATGCTGTTTGGGTTCCTCCTCACCCAGGAGCGGGGGAAAAGGTGGGCAAGCACCCCCTCAGACAAGTAGTCCCCCCCCCTGAAATCTAACAGGCGGGGCATAGCTTGCCCAAGCAGAAATGCACATTGCCCCTTCTGTGTCTCCCTCATTTTTGTTTTTCTTGTGCTGCCATTTTCCAGGGCTGTTCCCAGGGTGGACTGATTTAAATCAAGGTGATTTAAATAACTGACTTAAATTATGACTTAAATCACGAAGAGACAAACTGATTTAAATTAAGTTTCCTACAGATACTTCTTCCCAAATTCATAAACAATGGTGCAAATCTGTGCCACAATAGCCTTGCCTAAAAAGTTCCTCTTACAGGTCCTTCACATGCCCTTTTGGATTTCACAGTGCTCTGGTGAGTGATATTTATGAGGTATATAAATATTGATATTAGCATGCTTACTGCACAGTAGATCATTTACACAGCTCCTAGAAGCATAGCATCAAGACTGCCTTTTGAATAAATTCTGAAAAGCAAGCCGTCCTGCACATTTTCTTCTGAGACGTTTCTGAGCTAGCCTTTTGAAAGCCTGTTTTTAAAAGCACAATTTATAAGAACCAAAGTTTAGTTTTTCAACGAAACTCAGAGCCGTGTAATGTGTACCTCAAATCTATGACAATAAATGCGCAACACCACCAGAATACAGTATTTAAATCAAATAGCCTCTTCTATGCTCTGCTGAGTCTAATTATATATAACACTTTAATGGTGCGTGTGAACTGTAATAAAATTGCAGCCTTGAAAAATATCAGTATGCCATCTTAGCTATTCCCCCCACCTCCCGTTTTTATTTATACAGCTATTTATAGCTGACCTCGAACAATGGAAATTAAACCCAGTTAGATTTCTCCAAAGAAGTTTGTTGGTAATAGCTAATAAAACGCCTACAGAAATGAAGTACCAAGGACCATGAAAACATTTTCATGGAACCTTTCCAATATTCTAAAGATTTACCTTCCAGACACTAACCAGGCTTTTGTAGGGTTTTTTCAAGAAAACAGAAAATTGTCCTGCATTGGCTGGGCTGAAAGTCTGCTGAGTGCTGAGCAAGCTTTGAGTGGCCTAGCTAGAGTCATCCGGCACTGAACAGGAAGCAGATCCAGGAAATGAATGCAGATAACAGAAGCCCTTTGCAGGCATTATGAAAGCAAGCTGTGCTTGCCGTTTCAGCACCCAAAGAGGGGAAGAAGCTCTGCTCCACCATAACCATTATGATCGGTGCTGCCGTGAGCAGCTATCCATGGTTGCCACTCACAGCTGGTCTTGGGGTAGCAAGCATGACTTGTCCCCTTAGCTAAGCAGGGTCTACTCTAGTTGCATATGAATGGGAGACTAGAAGTGTGAGCACTGTAAAATATTCCCCTTAAGGGATGGAGCCGCTCTGGGAAGAGCAGAAAGTTCCAAGTTCCATCCCTGGCATCTCCAAGATAGGGCTGAGAGAGATTCCTGCCGGCAACCTTGGAGAAGCTGCTGCCAGTCTGTGAAGACAATACTGAGCTAGATAGACCAATGGTCTGACTCGGTATATGGCAGCTTCTTACGTTCCTAGAGGTTCCAGCCACCATGGTTATGGTGTTTCCCCCTTCAGACACACAGAGCCATAACCATCAGTGGCCAGCTGGAGGGGGTGACTGCGGGGTGGGTGGGGTGAGACTTCCTCCCCACTTTGGGCGTTGAAACCTTGAGTGCCACTTGCACTCATAATGTCTAAAAAGGGCTAGAAAGAAGCTATTTTGCATGATTTATTTACTTATATGTATATCCCACTCCTCCATGGAGCCCTGAGCAGTGTACAACCACATGTTCATCCTCACAATAACCCCAAAAGGTAGGTTATGAAGCCTGGCCCAGAGCCACCCTGTAAGTTCCATGGCTGAATGGGGATTTCAACTTAAGTCTCCCCAGTCCTAGTCCAACACTCTAACCACTACACCATGCTGGTTCAGATTATGCAGGATCTGTGAGACAAGACCAATGTTGCTTTGAGAGGGATCCGAGGGCCTAACTCTACACTATGAGGGTAAATGGGGTTTCCCATTTTCTCCTTAGAACATTAATTTTTATCTATCTATCTATCATATTTTTATGCTGCCCAATATGTACATCTCTAGACGGTGTACAACATTTAAAACAATATTTAAAAATCAGCACAGATTAAAATACACAAAATGTACCAATGAAGGAAGCAATGAAATTCATTGGCTATTGAGAGAGGATGTGTATTTTCACTCTCTCCCTCCTTATTATGAGACATTGGGGGTTTTGTAACAGGATTGGTTGACATTGGTACCATATCAGGATTGGCTAATTGCTGTCAGTTTTGTTGAATCATGATGCTGACGTATGGTATTTAAGAGCAAGTTTCAGCCACTAGTGTATAGCACCGAAGCTGATGTCACCTCAAAACGTCTGCAAACTTGGAACATGGTTTTAGGTTTTTGATTTACGCATTAAAGAGGTCTTTGAGAAAGCTTGTAAAGAATCAACATGCAACATGGCAATTCAGTTTGGCATTTTGCTGGGGTTCCTGCCTCACTTTGGCCAATTTGAAGTGATTGCTTTAACATGGGGCAGAAGCTTCGCGGCGGCGCCCCCCACCCCCAGCTTACTTACCAGGTTTTAGATGGGAAACAGGGCACACCATACTCTTGGCAGTAAGGGAATAGCATCTTCCATTGCTTCATTTTTTAAGATGATGGGAGACGTTTTAAAAATTCTTCTTCTATAGTACTCAGAAAGATGCAGTGTTTCTTGGGAACGGTACTTTTTTCTAGGGCTGATGCCATTGCTGCACAACCTTTCTACCAGGTAGATTAGGCTGTGAGATCAGTGACAAGCTGAAAGTCACCCAGTGAGCTTTGCATGTGATTTGAAGGCGACAGAGTCTCCTCAGTCCCGGTGACTACTACTCCATCCTGGCAGCTCTGCCTGTTCTTTTGCAATTGGGGCTCACAATATAGGGCTGGTCTCCCCCAGTACTACACCATTCTTTAACTGGGGGTGTTTCATCTGAACTGTCGCTATACATACCCTTCAAATTCTTCTTCAAAGCAGTACTTGGAGAGCAAGTAGAGAAATGTTTCAGATGAATTGTGCCTCTACAGGATTAAGGAATGACACTGGGGAGAGCGAGAAGATATGTTTATATTTTAAAACAGGGTTTCTTAAGCTTGGGCAGGCCCCCAGATGTTGATGGACTACAACTCTCATCATCCCTAGCCACAATGGACATGGCTGGGGATGATGGGAGTTGTAGTCCATCAACATCTGGGGGCCCAAGCTTAAGAAACCCTGTTTTAAAATACTTAATGTATATTAACACTAGGGTTAAGTCATGCTAAGCGGCATTTCTGAGCGTAAATCTCTGACTCTACAGATAAACCCAAGGTCAGGAGAGTTGTAGCATGGAATGTTGTAAGTCAATATTGCTACTTAGAATTCACTGCACTGCCACTTCTTATAACTACAACAAGCATGTTAAAGGAGGCATTGCCTCTGAATTACTGATAAGACTTTCGTGCAGTCTGAGAGGAGCATACAGAATAAGCAAGAAGTGAGATATCTTTGAGAAAATTAATTGAAATTTTACTGTTTTGCAGTTTGGAAGCATCACAATTTATTTTCTAGTACATTTTGTAATCTACAGTTTACAAGATCTTTGTCCCCCATAGTTATACATATAAGTTGGCTTTTAGCACATGTATTATACTACACTTTGGTAGTATATTGTCAACAGTTTCCTTAAAAACTGATTTCTTATCAGGTGGACATTGTGTTGGAATTATTGATTACTGAGGAAGCCTTGTCTAAAAAGGGGGGGGGAGGAAGAAAAGAGAGAAAGCCTCTTCTTAGAATAGGAGGTATATGAGAAACATTGGGATGGGAGCAGGAGACATTAATACTCTTTTTTAAATTGGAACCAAACGCTCTCCCAGCTTACTTCCCCTGATCTTCATTTTCCTACATGAATACTGTGTGAATAATTTGAAGTCCATCATGTCCATTCCACCACTGATGTATATAAAATTAATAGACATCCAGCCTAATGTTATGCTGGCAGAAAAGCACTTTCCATCATGCATAAGGGGGAGGAGATGGTTTTCAACAATCTTCCCTTCTCTGTGCAAGTGCCTGTGCCTTCCAAAAATATATCTTGTGGGTTGGGAACTGTAAGGGACATATTTTTGGGAGGCAGAGGCAGCAGCAAATGGAAAGAGGGATTTGCAAAAATTGCCCCTCTCTCCATGTGTGACGGAAATACTCTTCTGCTAGCATGACATTAGTTTGGATGTTGGCTAGTAAAATTTGGTTCACATCCTTAACCACCAGAAAATACATATCCCATCACTTTCCCCCCAAAAGGGTATAAAATACATTCACTTCCCAGCATCTTGGGAGGAGCAGATCAAGGATCAAGCTGGATTTCAGGCACAGATAAATCCATCACTGGGTTTATGTGCCGCAAATGAAAACAAGAGAAAAATTACTAAACTCTTTCCTCCTATGGAATCAACATAGTGAATTTAAAACACTTCATTAATTCTCTTTTCATGCAAAAGACTAGTGTTCAACTCCCCATAGAGGAAACCTTTAGAATACTTTCCACTATTTATAACGCTATATTTATACTATTTAAATTGCTTGATTAAGGACAAATATGCTTTACATCCTTTGCTGCTGTAACTCTTCAGCTCTTTAAAAATCTTAAATTTAATTACAGTTTTACTAGTAAATAAAAGTATAAGGCAGCCCATGTCAGCTTATATGCTTGCAGAAAAATCTTCATGGCTTCTACTCTGAAAAAAGTGTTAAGAGCACATAAGATCAAAGTCATTACCATTCTAATAACAGTAAATTAAACAGCTGCATTTTATAGTCCTGCAAACCTTTACTTCATACAGAAACTGCAGTCTTGTGAAACAGGAATATAAAATTAATTAGGAGAACCCTTACATTTACTTTTTCAATCCTGACTTAAGCAGAGAAAAAAATCCAGTTCAATAGCTTCTATTTCCTAATTTTGAACAGAAATGCTCTTTAAGTTAGTTTTTGCAAGCAAATGAAAGTTCTCCCTTAGAATGCTGAAGTCAAGGATGAGATTTAGAAGATCTTGTCTCTGTTTATTCAGAATCCTTGTAAGAAGTCTTGTAGCTGTGTGACTATTTCTGTATCCACAGTTTCCATGAGTGCCTGAAAGCCTTGTTCTCCCAGCAATTCCTGTTGTGCTTTTAGCTTCTCGTATATAAACTGCTGCAGCGACACAGAGTGTACTGGATCCTTTAGTGCAAGCTGCAGAATACAGATAAAAACAATATATAATAATGAAAACAGCAGGAAAAGCAAGTGCAGCTATGATTCATTCATCTATTCTGTAATCTTTGTTGGAATGAAAAAGCTTTTGTTTTTTGTAGTGCTTACATTGAGAATCATTATCCAACAGTTGAATTCTTCCAAAAGGAATTCTGCTACTTCATCAATTAAAATTAACCTTTAGCTTCAGTGCCTGCTAATTAACAGTGCTCAAATTACTGAATGGCAAACTGCTAAAATACCTTCCTCCTTGTATTCTCCCCGCCCCAATCAGGACATTTCAAAAGACTAAATCTCATCAGCCACCTGAGAGGAGTGTTAAACAAAAAACTGTCTCTGAATTTCCAGGCGCAAAGGTGGGAGGCTGAGCAAATAGTTGACCAGGGCTGCACATCAACAAAGCTATAGGCACAGTCAAGGAATCAAACTACTGTTCAATTTTACTTTTGAATTTGATCAATCACAGTCTTTTATTCCCTACTCAAAGGTATGTTGACTTAAGATTATTTGGGAACAGCAGATTCTATCTTAGTACAAAGATATATGGAGTTCCTTCTAGCAATATAGTTTAGAGGCAGCATAGTTTCAAGACCTGAGTTATGAAGCAGAAGGCCTATGGAAAACTAGAACAAAGAAAGCCATCCTCCCCACCCCACAAATAATTATTGGGTAATCCCCTTTTTAACCATAAAACAACAAACCAGCAATGTCTAGAAGTGCTGCAAGATACTGCTCTGTGAAATCTAAGGGGAATTATGACATGAAAACAGAAACTGCAAAGTTCTGGCTGCCAAGACTATGTTGTGATAGTGCCAAGTAGCCTGACAGTTCTGTTTTTAAGTACTTACCCGTCTTAAAAATAACAGGCAATGTCCAGACTAGTGAATCATGATGAAGCACCACTTCAATCAATGAGACAAGTCAGTCCTGACTAACTGAAGTCCCAATCATTTCAATGCAACTTTGTCATGACAAACCTAAGTCTGGTTGTAGCCTTGCATTTTACTTTGCATTTCATTTTAGAAATAAAAATTCCTGTAATTGAATCACAGGGACAAATCTGAACACTCCAACCAACAATTTACACATTCAAATAGAATCTACATGAAGTGCCCAAATAGGTATGCATTGTTAAATCTCTGATGTTTGTGCTATTACTGATTTTATTGTAAATTATCTTTGGTCTTGTGCTGGAATATAGTGCTTGATGGGCTATTTAACCATCTGAATTTAACTAGCTGTTAGTACATTTTAATTGATCCAGAAGAATTAAATTAACACTCTATTGATACTAAATTTAGAAACTGTCTATATATGTGAACCTGTGAAAATAAAGACTTTTTGAATCATATTGCACCCACTGTTTCTCTAAATGTATGAGTCCCTGATACAGTATGAAATAATCTTTTTTATTTGGTGTTTGGTACAGCTGGCTAGTATATTGTTATTTATTTTTGCATTGTTCCTGTTGTATTTTGAGTGCTCATAGATTTTATTCTATTTCAATTTTGTTGAAATGTTTTTTTCATTTTAACATTCCACCACATTGATTTTTATTGTGTTTTGATTTTGACTCCAGTTTTATATGTGTACGCAAGCTGCCTTAAATGAGCTTGCTTATAGATTTCATTCTTCCTTGTCCAAATGATTCCCTTTCCTCACTCTTGCAAAAAGCCTGTTTGCCTCCCAGAGACACAAATATAAAAGTATTATGTGCAGTATGCTTTCCATTATTTGTGTATAATCACGAGCATCCCAGTAGGACTTGAACCTGCTCCTGAAAAGCCTCGGGATTCTACATGGATGCTTTCTGACTGTTGGACTACAGGAGAAAGTAAAGGAAGGAGGTAGTGCTGGGATTGTATTTGTGCTTTTTATGTGGGAAGGGCATTTGAATTCCTGCTGTTGCTGTTAACTGGTGCCTCCCATGCACAGCTAATGGGAGGACACTAGTGTGCACCAACATGACTGGTGGCAGGCTGCTATAGGAAAGTTGTGGAATGTTGGTGTTGCAAGGCTTTGTTTTAACAGCTATTGTGTTGTTGATTCTGCTGCTGGTTGCATACAGGACAGTAATTACATTACACTGGTCTTAGGAACATAGGAAGCTGCCATATACTGAGTCAGACCATTGGTTCATCTCGCTCAGTATTGTCTACACAGACTGGCAGCGGCTTCTCCAAGGTTACAGGCAGGAGTCTCTCTCAGTCCTATCTGGAGATGCCAGGGAGGGAACTTGGAATCTTCTGCATGCTAGCATGCAGATGCTCTTCCCAGAGTAGCCTCATCCCCTGAGGGGAATATCTTACAGAGCTCACATGCAGTCTCCCATTAAAATGCAAACCAGAGTGGTCTCTGCTTAGCAAAGGGGACAATTCATGCCTGCTACCACAAGTCAAGAAAAGAATCTGTCTTGATTCAAGAGAATAAAAGCAACAACTTTAAACGTATATACCTATTTAAAATGTAGCTTGCAAAATTCTGCAATTTTGTTCTGCACAATGTTATGTGTTACTTTAGCAAATTAATGCTGAGTGTTTGCCACAGTATTGTAGTCTGAACAAAGGCCTATAAAGGGTTAACACTGTAGTCATACTTCATCATGTACAGTAACTGTCAACTTATTAATAGTATCTCATCTCCCTAGGCAACAATAAGAAATCACTTATTCTGTCAGATTAGTTTAACCAACCTTAGCAGTTTTATAATTATGAAAGTCTCATGGAAAGATTTCTAGCTGTAGTAGCTTTCTTCCAGAACAGCTTAGCCAGCTGCATTATAACCCTGTATAATCTCCAAATCAAACTTCACTAAAGCCACCATGCTAATTCACTGGGATAGAAGCAACTGACATTGGACTGTCCAGACAATGTGACTGTCTGTGGTGTGGCTCACTGTATAAAAAAGAGCAAAAGTGCATTGCTACTTCCCGCCCCCACTATGGGGATGGAATTCTGAACTGGCCCCTAATAATATGGTAGCTACTTCACACCATGGATGGACACATGGTCCAAACTGACCCATGGAAGTTTGCAAAACCAGTGTTGGTATTACAATCTAATCTAAGGGAGACTTCATGTGTCTGACAGAAAGTAAGTTGGTGAGAACCCGAGGTTCTTAACAAATGCACACTCCCAACAAACGCACACTCCAGACATGCGTAGCTACTTCCACTCATTTCTGTGTCGTCTGAACACATCAATGTCCAGTCCCTGATCAACACTTCCCGGCATGTAACCTACATTTAAAGTTGGCTGGCGAATGTCAGATGGCAGAAGGAACTCTGTTTGAGAACCAGATATTGGCAGATTTGGACAACACAGAAATGAGCAGAAGCAGCTGCACGTGCCAGGAGCACTTACCCATTGGGAACCACCAATTCCTACCAACTTATTTCACCATCATAAAAGAGGGGATTGTTGGTTATAGAAATGATCCGTAGATGAGAAAAATGGGATATTTTAAGAAAAATATAGTGTAAATAAAGAAAGAAGTATACGTTAAAACATATTACCAGCTATACGTTACTGGAGCAAGAAGAAATCTTATTTAAGAGAAAGAAATGTTGATACTGTCAAGAATAGGTGGAAAAGCAAGGTGTGACTGACACCTGTTTTCAGTATCCGCAGATACGAAATGGTTCAAACCCTAAGTAACCACAGTTCCTAAAGGGCTGGAAGTGACTCTGGAAGTCACTCCCAGCTGCCATTTTGTGGCTCATTTCTTGCATTTTATCCATGATTTTTGTGGTTTGGGGCAGCATTTTGCAGCTTGTGGGGTATTCCTGGACACATCCTGGGCACATGGAGCACAGTACAGAATAGAATTCTGTGGTTTTTTGGTGCACTCCCCCCCCCGCACTTTCTTTCCATCCTGGAATCTATCAACCCCCCAACCCCCCCAACCGTTTCCCATAGGAGTAATGACTTGTTACTCTTGGTTCCATTCCTTGCGGTAGTAGGCAAGGAACAGAGCCCCCACAAGTAATGAGGTTCTCCTGTATGAAGGTCATAAGAACATATAGCTTCAATAGCTCCTTCTTTGTAATGAAATCTGACGCCTATTATGATCTTCTGGAAAGGTCTGGTTATGGTTGCTGCTGGCTCGATTGGTGGCGACTAGGGACCAGGCCTTCTCTGTGACTGCCCCAGGGCTTTGGAATATGCTCCCTGCTGAAATAAGAGCATCTCCTTATCTGATTGCTTTTAGGAAGACCATCAAGACACATCTATTTTCACAGGGTTTTAACTGATATCAATTTTAAACTGATTAATTGGTTTTTATTAGACTGTTTTTACTATATCTTGTAAATTTAACTGTTTTTACTCTTTTATATTGTGTTTTAAATTTTGTACACCACCTAGAGATGTACATATCAGGCGGTATAAAAATATGAGAAATAAAACAAGACAAGAAGACCATGGCTTTGTCTACCTTATTTTGTACTCTACTTGCCTGTTTTAACTAGAAGGTTCTCAGTTGTTTTTTACAGGATATAGTCAATTAGAAACTGAACAACAATCTAGTTACCTCTGTATACTTGAAGCTACTGTGAGTAATGGATAAAAGTACCTAAGGTGGTCACAGTGAATTGGTAAACCAAGCAACAGCCATCCTTCTCTCTGGAGGATCCACAGTTCCAATGTGTGTTAAATCACAACTGGATGTGGTAGAATAAAACAGAATAAACAATATTCTTTGAGCAAAGAAGCTGACAAACACACCATGAAATTGGGGTTGCTCATGTGAAGTATCTCCATGCCAGCATTGCATTTCTGGGGCAACTGCTGGAGTTGGAATGGAGAAACTTCACAGAATCAGCCATATGTACGTGCCATACTGCTTCAATGGGTCCATGGTGTGTTAAAAGTTGTTGCTATGTGAAATCATTTTTCATAGGGGCTCACCTCAGTGTTGTAATGTTTGAAGCTGTCATCTGAGACATCTTTCTGAAAATTAGAATTAGTTTAATGGCAACAATTGCCACTTCTATTTAGTTTGAGTCATAATAAAATTCTGCTTCACAGAATTAAAGTTGGTGCCAAGAGACCAAGTAACATTTAACTTGATATTAGAAGTTTAGACTGATCTCAAATGCCTTAAAGACAATGGAACTAAAGAATCTCAAGAATCACAAAGAAAAGTAATTTGCAAGTCACATTAATAATTAATATGTTGTTCAATTAAACAAGTCAATTGCTGCATTTTTATTGTTTTTACTTCATTATACAGTTTATTACATAACTACTTATGGCCTATTTTATCCTTATCTTATAGTTATGTTCTAATTTAAAATATACTCAAATGCTGAAATGTAAAACATTAAATACTATCTAATATTATATAAAACAATGGGCTGGTTCAGATGTCACATGGGAGGCAAGATTAAACCTTGGTTTAGTGTGCCATATCTTAGCTGCAATTGTGGTTAGAAACAAACCAGGATTGTTTGTATTGTCTGAGCCGACTGATCCTGTTTCTGGGGATGATGGGAGCTGTAGTCCAAAAACAGCTGGAGGGCTGAAGTTGTGCAGTCCTGAAATAAACCATGATCCAAACGAAAAGATTTGGTCTGCTTCAGATTTTGGTTTTATTTTAGGAGCTCTGATTAGAATAAGCCAGGATATTGTCGGTGGCTCTTGAATTATCAAATTTCCTCCCCTGTGAGGCTAGAATTGCAGTTTATTGCCTTTTTCAGGGACAAATAAAAATTTGGCTGTTCTGGTGAACTTTTGAAACTGAGTCACTGACTTCTTGTTTTCAGGTAACAGATGTTAGTTTTTAATCTTAACTAATATTTTTTAGATAGTATATTTTACTTTTATTTTTCACATTTTTATGTGAACTATTTTGTGAGTATTTCTGCTGAATGGTGGCTTATAAATATTTTGTGAGTAAGCAAATAAAATATTGTGAGGCACCAAATAAACCATACACTGCTGATTTAAATGAAAATGTTGTGCAGTTTTGAATTTTGGCCGCTTTATTGATACTAAGCAGTAAAGTTGGTTGAGAAAGGTGGAAAAAAGGTAGCATACATCACTTGCACCACAGAAAAATTAATACTTTTAATTCATATATAAAATAATTGGAGTAAATTATTTGTGTGGAAACACAGTCAACATTTTATAATGCGATGCAATGTGCTCTATGTGGGGCTGCCCATGAAGAATATTTGGAAACTTCAGTTGGTGCAGAATGCAGCTGCTAGGGTTCCCTCTGGAAATGCTCGCTTGGAGCATATTACACCTATTTTGAAAGAGCTATATTAGCTATCAATTTGTTTCTGGGTCCAATTCAAGGTGCTGGTTTTGACCTTTACAGCCCTAAAGGGTTTGGGCCCTGGATATCTGAAGGAACGCTTGCTCCCAAGGGTTTCTGCCTGTTTGACAAGATCATGGGAGGGAGCTCTGCTCTGCCTGCCAACGGTGAAAGAATCTTGGCTGTCGAGCACATGGCGGGACAGGGCCTTCTCTGTTGGAATGCTCTCCTGGCTGGCATCTACTCCTCAGCTTCCACCACAGTTTTTAGAAAACAAGTAAAGATCTGGCTGTTCACTAGCGGAGTGCACGGAACCACGCCTCCGCCATTCGGCGCTGGGGTGGGGTGGTTCATTAAGGGCGGGGTTGTGTGCACTTATCCCTCCCACTGCTTTCCCCCTGCCGGCGCTCCTTTTTAAAAGCAGTTTTGGGGGTGGCAGCATATCTTCCTGCCGCCCCTGCCCCCGTTTACGGCCGGAAGTACCGTGCGCACGTCACGTGTGCCCACCCAGGCTTTTAAAATGAGATTAGTTTTTACTGCTGCTGCTCTGTGTTTTATTTAAATTTTTAAATAGAGATGATTTTATATTTATATTAACAGCTGTACTTTTTGTATTTTAATTGTGAATTGTTTTCATTATATTGTAAACTGCTTTGAAATTATTTTAATGAAAAGCGGTATATAAATTAAACAAGAAATAAATAAATAAATAAATAAATAATGTACCATCTGCATTCCATATATATGTTTTGCATTCATGCAATGCCTCATGACAGAAGAACTGGCAGGGCAACATTTTCGATAAAATACAAGAACTAAACCCCATCACTGTACTAAAGCACTAGAACAGGACAACATAAGCACCTCATAAGAGGATACGCCTATCAAATGAAGGGTTGGTCATGCCCCACTGTACATTTCTCATAAAAACTGAGGTGTAAATGGGTGTTTTCATCAGTGACCCTGTTTACTTCAGTATAAAATGTCCAGAACTTGGCTGGGTACATGAATTTAGATATTCTTGGGGTAAAGCTAGGCATGATAAGATGGAAGATGCCATGTTACTGAACAAACTGCAGCAGCTCTGCTAGGTTGTCCCATATGTGCCGTATGCGTCAAATAATTCAATAGGAAATGGCTGTTGATGCTTGCCAGAATTTGATTGGCTAAGGGCAATGAACTCACAATAGGTTAGAGCCTTTTTAGGGGAAAATGTAAGGAAGGTGCACATGCTCAAGCTGCTACTTGGGCCTCAGAATGTACTTTATGGATGAAGGTAGGGTTCAACTTCAATTCTACCACATCCTTAAGGAAAAGACACAGGATTCTTATAGGACAACAAGATAAACCCTGTAATCCCTCTGGGAAATATTTGAGAAGCTGTAGAAGTTTCCTTCATCTTCCGAGTCTAGCACTTTTGCAGTTTTTTAAAAATAGGAGGGGAGGGGGAGATGGCTAATTGCTGGCTAAAAGAGAATGTGTTCAGCCAATTCTGAAGCAGTACTTCTGCACCTGCTTGAAATATCCATTAGTACTCACTTTAGTAGCTGATTTGGTGCCTAATTTGAAATGTCCTACCTCTCTTCTTCTGCTCCTGCCCCCCCCCCAATCTTCCCATAAAGGTGACTGCCTCCCTTCTCATACACAACCTCACAACGACAGTCTCTCAGACGTAAATGACAAATAATCTCATATTCGGTCTCATACTGTGGTATTCAACAGTATGAACCTGCACAATCATTGGCATGCTCTTCCCACTTGTGCTTATGAGACATCTGGAGTTGGCTGGAAGCCAACAGGGAATCTGTCTCCCCAGCTGATGATTCTTATTCTTTGGGAACCTATTTCTGGCCCGAAAAGTAGGCAAACTCACAACAGCATAGGAGAATGTCGGGCCCAAGGACAGCCTGGTATGGGCTATAGAGAGGTAGCCTCAAACAATGACATAGGGAAGAAAGGTAATATTGTGTAACTTAACTCTGACCCCATATAAATAAAGAGAGGCAGAGTGAAGATCTGTGAAGCTGGCATGAACAGGCAGGTATTCAGAAGCATTGGGACCAGATTTGCCTTCAGCAACAGGTTTCCTCCGATTCTGGAGGTCTGTAAATCACCCACTGGAACCGGATGCATGTTCATTAAGCATGTCCACACCTCAGGAATCCAACTGACACTGGAAACAATATAAGTTGTGCTCCCAAAGTGCAAGTGCACAACTAAGTATTTGTGTACTTGTGTTCTTACACAAAACTGCCAGCACTTCCTTAGATGTCCACAGCAGCATGGCCCAAATGGAAATGCCAGCAAAAGCCTGCACAAAATGTGGACCACTGTCATTTCGTTTATTAACCCACAGTTCTACTATGAATATTCTGCAAAAGCTGCTGATATCTTCTGGGTGGGGGGATATAGCAGTATTTTGGAAAAGCAATGCATATTCTCGAACAAATAAACCCCTATTCCAGGAGGAGAAGTTTAGCCTTAACAATACATGGTTCCAGCAGTAACTGCAGTAACATAAAGGCTTTAGTTGTTGAACCCTGAGCAACATGCTTGCCCAAATGAGTCCATAATCTGCTGTAAACATATTCAGAACCCACTCATACAAAATAATAATATTACAAATACAATTGTGTGCCATTCACACTCACTAAAGAATGTATAGAACATGTCAAAATCTATGTGAAATAGGTTGTTGATAATATTCAATTTCATTCTAATGGAACAAACTTATTTTAAGTGATCTTATGTCAATAACTGTGAGAAGTAATCTAATTATACTCTTTGAAATAAATTACTTCAAACAGACAAATTGTTTCAAAGTCATTAGCATAATTTTCAATTAGAGTGAGTTACTAGACAGAATGTTAAAATGTAGCTTTTGAGTGGTGGTTCTTTTAAAACAATGAAGACAAACCCAAAACCACAATTCACTAACTAGTATCATTGTGAGGAATATTTTGTGAGAATACAAGATGCTGTTTTGTGTAAGTCTTTTGATGCAAGGAGTATAAAGCCCAAAGGCAGCAGCACTGAGGCCTCTCCATCTCTCTCCTCTGTAATGTCTCCCACTACAGGTATTGCAGTGCCAGTTGTTTCCACTCTTGCTCGTCTTCACTAGCTGCTCACTGCAGAGGGAGGAAAACTTTCTACATGATGCCATGTCACATGTTCTGTAAGAAGCAGGACCTTTTAAAGACTTTAAGAGGCCTGGGGGCAGAATGTTAATTTGAGATGACAACTCTCCTCTTCAAAGCGTGATTGATAACACATCCCTTGCCCCTTTAAATGGAGGCACTCCTCCAAGCTATCTTTTTGTTTATTCAACAAAAGTGAAACATTTCACAACTTAGTCATATTTGTTTCTCAGTTCATTTCAATGTATATGTCAGCAGTAGCACATAGCCAAAACTGCATTCCAGGTCAAGTATCAGTAATTTTTTTTACACTGTACCTATAATTACCGTAAAACAATCTAAAATTAATATTAAATACATTTTTCGAGTATTGTTCTCTGCATAGTAGCCTTAGAAAAAAGGATCTGCAACAACTAAAGCTATGATTTGGCATCAGGTAACGAGTCAACATTTTAAATGCAGGATTTCAGATTTATTTATATTTTTAAAAATCTGAATAGCACAGCCCCACATTTCATTTATTTGACAAGGGGTGACAGAAGTTTTAGACTGGTGCGTAGCAAAAGGACACTTTAAAAATCTGTCTGTGGGAATATTAGTTACACTTCCAAATGTAAGTGAGAGATCAACGATTTTCTTTTATGGCTGTATCAAGAATCGTTTATTTTACTATTCAGATTGGAAGAGGAAAACAATCTTAAATGTTCTTTGCTGAAGCCTAATACATAGAACGTCTTGCCAGATATGACTTGGAACGTGATTCCTTTTCCTGAAGGGTTGTTTATATTATCAATAAGGCCACCCCATTATCACGAAGGTAGACAATTTTATCTACATGGTTCTTTCCATTAATCATGCATAACTATAGTCCTGTGCCCAGCTATATTCTGCTGATATTAATGGCATTTGAGGATGTGTAACACGATACAAAACTGAAGCCATGTGGACTTCCAAGTTCTGCAGGCACTCAGATACTGAAATGGAGCACCTGGCAAGCCTGTCTTCCAATTCAGTGCCAAAGGTCCAAAAAGTCTTCCAATTCAGTGCCAAACCCCTGCTAACTTGGCAAAGAGGCACCTTTTAATGTGGTGATTCTCTTTATTTAGCAGTGGGAGAGTAACTGGCCCTATCCAACCCCAGCACAGTACCTCCAGTGACTGTTGCTGATGTCTACCTTATGTTTCCTTTTAGATTGTGAGCCCTTTGGGGACAGGGAACCATCCTATCTATCTATCTATCTATCTATCTATCTATCTAATTATTATTTTACTAATTAATTCTCTTAGCCGGCATGCGTGGGGATGCATGGCAAGCTCTGCCCCCCGCTGCAGCCACCACCAATAAAAAGGCAGGGGTGGAGTTGCTGCTTAGCAACGGGGCAGACAATGGACTAAGAAGAAAATGGTGGCCAGATGAGGACAGGCGGCAGGCAAAGCCCTGCTGCCCTGAGGAGGAGGAAGGGCAGCCGGATGAGGATGTTGGAGGATGATGGCCAGGCCTGGCGGTGGTGGGGAGATGGCAGCAGCGGTGGGGGGGCTGGCCTGGCCCGGCTTGGCCAGTGAGGCGGCAGCCCTGCTGCCAGGAAGAGCCACCAGGAAGAGGAAGAGGGAGGCCAAGAGGAGCCCGGCTGGCGGCAGAGCCATGCCACACCAGGCGGGGAAGGAAAGTGCTGATGGTGGGTGGGGAGAGAAAGATGAGAGGAGCCCGGCTGGGGAAGGCGCAGATGCTGGGGTGAGCAGACCTTGGAGACTGGGCTAGAAGGTGGCGGGGAGGGCAGGAGAGACTGGGGCAGAAGGTGGGGGGAGGGCAGGAGAGACTGGACTAGAAGGTGGCGGGGAGGGCAGGAGAGACTGGGGCAGAAGGTGGGGGGAGGGCAGGGGAGACTGGGGCAGAAGGTGGGGGGAGGGCAGGGGAGACTGGGGCAGAAGGTGGGGGGAGGGCAGGGGAGACTGGACTAGAAGGTGGCGGGGAGGGCAGGAGAGACTGGGGCAGAAGGTGGGGGGAGGGCAGGGGAGACTGGACTAGAAGGTGGCGGGGAGGGCAGGAGAGACTGGGGCAGAAGGTGGGGGGGAAGGGCAGGGGAGACTGGGGCAGAAGGTGGGGGGAGGGCAGGGGAGACTGGGGCAGAAGGTGGGGGGAGGGCAGGGGAGACTGGGGCAGAAGGTAGGGGGAAGGGGGAACTGCTGGCCCCAAAGAGCGCACAGATGCTCTGTGCAGGGTCGGCTAGTTCATTTATTTTTTCTCTGTGTAAACTGCTCTGAGCCATTTTTGGTAGGGCGGTATAGAAATAGAATAAATAAATAAATAAATAAATAATAAAGAGGTACAACACAGAGCTCTCTCAAACACAGTAGTGAATAGGGAAGCCTTTATGAGTTCATGCAAATACGAATATGAAAAATATTTATATACAGCTTTTCAACAAAAGTTCCCAAAGAGGTTTAAAGAGGTTTATTTAAAGATACAAATAAACATACACACTATACTGATTATAGATGTTTAAGACAACTGGTACTAGACTATTGTGATATCAAAATCCAAAATGTTCATAAATAAGGAAAGGACCATCGCTCAGTGGTGAAGCATCTACTCTGAATTCAGAAGACACCAGACTCAACCTCTGACATCTCTAGGTAGGGCTGGGAAAGACTCCTGAATAAAACCTTAGAGAGCTGTTGCTAGCCAGAATAGACATTACTGAGCTAGATGGACCAGTGGCCTGACTGAGCATGAGGCCGCTTCTTATGTGCTTCTATAACTTCGTCAGGAAAAAAGTGTATTTCTATTAATAAGCTTTGAATAACAGTTTTCATTTCTCATTTTTCATAGAGGGAGAACAGTCTTCTTGCCATAATTCTATCCTCCAGAAGAGGTGCCTATCATTGCTGTATGTCCAGAAAAATGATTTTATTTATTCTGCATTCCTACTGTATTTCATTAAAACTGGAAATCCAATAATAATTCTTAATAATACAATTTTTAAGCTGCAAGGCTTGTAATGTTTGAAATTACAGTATTTCTCATTCAAAACCTCTCTGAACAACCGATCAAGGGTAAGATCTATTTCTGTCCTATGAGTAATCATTTTTCATAAGAGAAACAAAACTCTCTCAAATTCATTTACATGTTTAATTTCTATATCCTGTTTAATTATAATATTGACATCTGTAACTCATTGGGTGACTGCAGGTTTATAACAACTGCATCAACTTCACTGAAGCATGGAAATATTTAAATACAGATTACTAAAATAATCTATCATATTTGTTATAGTTATTACATTGAAGAAAGCTACACACAGCAACATTCTGAGAAATAGTCCTGGAAGTCAAATTACAGGCAGGATGTTGAACTCCAGGATAACATCTTCCAGAACACGACCAGTTCTGCATGCAAGGCAGCTAGACAGGCAGCACTGCAGGGTCTCAATTAATAGATGAGACAGTGGTGGATTTATTAGGCATTGAAGAAAACCATCACTACTAGAGGGACTGATGGCTAATGGCAGAAAAACATTTTTATAATAAACTAGGTAACTGGTGACATTTTATTGACTAAAGATGCAACAGAAATCTAATCCATGGCCCACATTACAAAGTAATGGCGGCACTGCTGACTGGTCATTACTGCTGTGATGTTGCAGGCAGCCCCAGCGGTGTTATGCAAGAGGGTAGTTGTGCATCTGCTTAGAACAGTGCACCCGTAGTTACGCAGTGCTACTTACAGGCAATGGAAACAGCACCACCCAACTGCGGATGTGCTGTTATAAGTAGTTGTGCATCTGCCCTTTTGCGCAACACCACCAGGGCTGCCTGCAATGTGCTCAGCAGCACTAGCTGCTGCACTGTTCCAATAAAACAATAAATAAAATAAAAACTTTACCAGTTATCTCTTTCTTGCTTTTTAAAAGAAAAATCCAATTTACTATTGGCCATTACTGCAGAGAGATCCATAGATCCAAGGGAGAAGAGCGCATGCTGCTTCTGGCCACTCCATAGCACACCCACACAGCTTGCGAGGGCGGGGCTCCTCTGTGCCTACTAAGGAGTGTATTATTGCAACTGTGACAATACACAATTCTCACTGGGAATAGCATCACAACTGCAATGATGTTCTTTGGACTGGTTTGGAAGCCGTGCATGTGCCTCTCTCTTGGATCTATGGATCTCTGCCATATGTGGGTCAGTGAGTTTCACAGGTGTCTACTAGAATTTCCCCCCCTTAAGGATGTTTGAAACCAACTACACCTTTACAACCTTGTTGACATACACCAACTAGAAATGTCTGAAACATTCCAAAATCTTTCTTTGGAACCACAGGGCATCCTTCCAGCTGGGGCACTATTATTCCCCTACACTTATTTTCTTACCCCTTAGAATCAAGAGTATGGCTTATTGTACTGTTTTTGGCTGAACATAATAGTTTTGTTGGTTTCTTCAGACTCCAAGCACAGTCCAAAGCTGTGCTCTCTATCTCAATCATGTCTCTTCTAAAGTTGTTCTACCTTTCACACTGATGCAGAATATTTCAAGAGTGATGCATATGACGGCAATAAGATAATTGACTTGGGAAGAAAAAGTTAGTTTGCCATTTCATTTGTTACATTTGACATTTAAAAACTGGACTCTAAAACATACCATCTTTTTCCTTTTGTCCTGTTCTGTGGGAGGTTCTTCATCTTCTGTCACTTTGGGCTCTTCAGCAATAGACATCAGCATGCAACTAAGTACAAATATATTCAACTTAGGTTTTTAGTTAGAAGTCAGGCCTACACAAATATTGTTCAAATACATTTCTTAATGTCCCAGTACAGGTACGCTTAGGGAATGGCACTTGTAGCACAAACTCAAACACACCTTTGATTTTAGGGTCAAATACTTACAATTTGTTTGACACTATGCTCTAGTGCAACAGCTTCAACTGTTGGAAATGATCTCCAAAAGAGATCTTTTGGATCTCTCGGCGGTTTTTGATACCATTGACCATGGTATCCTTCTGGATCGCCTGAGGGATTTGAGGATAGGAGGCACTGTTTTACAGTGGTTCTGCTCCTATGTCTCAGGTAGATTTCAGATGGTAGCACTTGGTGACAGTTGCTCTTCAAAATTGGAGCTATTATATGGAGTCCCTCAGGGCTCCATTCTGACACCAAGGCTTTTAAACATCTTCGTGAAATTGCTGAGTGATCAGGGGATTGGCTTCTGGGTGTTACCAATATGCTGATGACACCCAAATCTATTTCTCCTTCTCATCAATATCAGGAAATGGCATTAGCCCCTTAAATGCCTGCCTAGAGTCAGTAATGGGCTGGATAAGGGATAATAAACTGAAGTGGAATCAAAGAAAGATGGAGGTGCTCATTGTTGGGGGTTGTAATCTGCAAGACAGGCTAGAACTTCCTGTGCTGGTCCGAGTTACACTCCCCCAGAAAAAACAGGTTTGTAGCATGGGAGTTCTCTTGGACCCAGGCTTCAGTATGAGGCTGTGCCCAGGAGCGCCACAGGAACACTTCTACCAGCTGTGACTGATTCAACAACTCGGCCTGTTCCTTGAGGAGAATGATCAGAAAACAGTGGTACACCAGCTGGTAACTTCCAGGTTGGACTACTGCAATGCGCTCAATGTAGAGCTGCGTTTGTATGTAGTTCGGATACTTCAGTTAGTTAAAAATGCAGCAGCCAGATTGGTCTCTGGTGTATCTCAGAAGGACCACATAACACCTGTTCTTAAACAGTTGCACTGGCTGCCAATATGTTTCCATAGCTCAGTAGATTCAGGTAACCTGAGAGAGAGAGCCTTTTACTACAAGATCCCCTCCACTCATTAAGAACATCAGGAGGGGTCCATCTGGGTGTCACCAGTTCATCTGGATTAGGCCCTCTCATTTGTTGCCCCTGGGTTGTGGAACCACTGTGGATATAAGAGGATTATCTTCCTTGGAGGCCTTTAGGAGAGCCTTAAAGACCCATCTTTTTAGCCTGGCTTTTAATGATGTCTAGTTTTAATTTTAATCTGGTTTGATTTTTTTAAAAAATTTAATTGTGTTATTATGTGTTTTTGACTTTAATGTAAACTGCCCTGAGCCACTTTAGGAAGGGTGATATATAAACTGAATGAATGAATGAATGAATGATAAACAGTAGTTCAAAATCAGGAGCAACACTGGCATGAAGAAATATAAAAAGGGACCTACAAGAATGGGAGGCAGGGGAGGCAAAGGAGCAGAAGAATCCTTTGCTGCTGCTTCATCTCTTCTTGTCTTTCCACTCATTCCTTGCCACTGCATCTTGCCCTCTTGTTCTTACTAATTATAACCTTACCTCAAACTCTTTTCCACGCATGCAACACAATTGTCACCTCAGACACCAAGATAATAATTTCAGGATATTAGAGTAGAAGGTGATGACTTCACTACTAGAGCTTCACTGACCATTGCTCTGGTTCCCTCTCTCTCTCTGGGGTTGTAATCTCATGATAAAGTTACCAGACCCAACAGTGAACCATTAGTACTACAAGAAGGTGCTGTGGTGAGCCTTGCTCATGCTTTATCCTCCCTTCCCTTCTCCATTCACAGTTTATAGTAAACCAGAGTTTCCCCTCATTCATCTGAATACCGATTTGATATCCTGATTGGTTTGTGCAGGCCACAGTTAATCACAGCTTCCCATATTCAGACGAAACGGGAAATGGCAGTATGCTACAAACCACAAATGGAAGCTTTTACTTGACTACAGAGGGTGGAGTGCAAGAGACCAGGGATCAGAGCACTTACATCTGAATTGGAGTACTGAGTAAACACAGTGTTAATGAATCAGACTCACATGACAATAATCATGGATTGCTTCTCTAATAATGTTTTTTTAAAGCTTTCAGTTAAAGGCTACTTAAAAGACACCAGAAGCAACAAAGCAGAATGCTCACTGAATATCAGCACAATGAAATGCAGGCAGTTGAGCACTGTTGGGGCTGTTGCCAAATAGCTTGTTCCATTGATTTTAAATTGCAGAAATTGCTTCCATTGCGCAATACTATCCGTATGCTAAATTATGTGATGCTCCATGTAAGATGCACAATGCTCCCTCCATTATTTCCAGTGGAAGTAACACTGCGCAATTGAGCTTGTGCAATTTAAAGGACAGCGGAACAGGGCTCTTCCGTAACTGCACCAGCAGTGCTGTAGGCACTTGCAGCAGAGTGGGTGGTGCTCAACCACCTTTGTTTTGCTGCATGGAATGAGGGACAATGCTTTTAAGTGGAAGTGATGAGTAGATTCACATGTGCTTGTAATGCGCTGAAATCTGCTATATTTACATTTCCCCCCAGGTTATATTATGTTTCACACATGAGAAAAGGACATTTGTCATTTCTGAGGTCAAGACATAGAGGTTTCGTGGTTACCTTTTGGTGGCATGACATATGTGTGTGTAGGAAGAGGAGACATAATTCATCAAGGCAAAATGTATGCTTTGGAAGGTATTTGGTTCCTGCACATCTGCACAGGGCTTATGTTTTGTATAAAAGCAGGAAGTGTTGCTCAGTGGGCTTCCTTATCACCCTTAAAAAGATTACCAGCACAACAGCTTGGATAATATGATTCAGATGAGACAATCATTTTAAGCAGGATTTACAAACAACAAATCTAATGTGTGTTGATCAAAACTAAATGGTCTTGCTTGTGTACATAAAAGTATGCATTTGAAAACAAGGCTGTTGGTTGGGAGAGAGGACTGTACACACCTTGTAATACTGGGGTGTAAAATACCCTTTATGAGCCAACGTGTACTGAGACTTTATCCATTTAAAGTTGCCACACTTGCTCCTCCTTTAGTACATTTTTAAGAGAAGCAAAACATAATTTTTTTCTACTACCAAATTTGGGTGGCACCAAGACAATTGCTTTAGCAGCTTAACAAATGTAGTAAGCACACAGAAATTAGGCCTTCCACTTACTCCTTGAATGTTCTTGTTTCAGGATCTTCAGTCATGACGTCATGCAGCCCTTCCACTGATATGTTTATGATGCCGCAAAATTTATCTTGGATAACACTGGAAAAGGGATTTAGACAAACTCAGTGAACATTACTTTGCTTAGCACTTGGCAAAGACACCTTTAGAGCTTGCTTTACATTATTTAGCATATAGCTGAGCACACTGACAAGAGTAGCTTAGCCAAAAGCTGAAAATGACCTAGACTACTAAAACCTGAAAATTGAAAATCAGCCCACTTTTATAGTTTTGATGCTAAAGTGAACTGCGAAACTGGCAGAAGAGCAAAATTAGAGCACACATGATCAGCACTGGCATGGGCTGGGTTCAGACATGCAAGATAATGCTGCAATAAAATGGAGTACTAGAATGCAGGTGGGGAGTGCTACTTTGAATGCTTTCCTTTATTAAAAATTCCCTGCCAAAAATTAGGTATGATGTTTTTAGCCTAGTACCTTGCCTGCTGTTCTGGTTTTCTTTTTCTAGGACTTTTTAAATGCAGTAGAGCAGTCAAAATGTGATCCCCCCCCCACAGTCTGAAGTGGTTTATTCTGTTCTACCACCTCACTCTGCTACATGTATAGACTATGCTGCAGCAATGAACTGTTAGCACTTACATCTTTAGCAGTCAGCTTGACAGTACCCATCCCATACTGGAAGGAGTTAAACCTTTCCTTCCAAAGACAAGATTTGAATAAAACTGACGACACTGACCATTCTTCGTATGTGATCTCAATTTCCCCCCTCCCTCAATAAAGAGATTCACACAGAGTCCAGATACTAGATATGGGGATCCATCTATGGGAATCATAGGATAGGAGAGCTGGTCTTGTGGTAGCAAGCATGACTCATTCCCTTAGCTAAGCAGGGTCTACCCTGGTTGCATACCAATGGGAGACTTTATGTGCGAGGGGGATGGAGCCACTCTGGGAAGAGCAGAAGGTTCCAAGTTCCCTCCCTGGCATCTCCAAGATAGGGCTGAGAGAGATTCCTGCCTGCAACCTTGGAGAAGCCACTGCCAGTCTGTGTAGACAATACTGAGCTAGATGGACCAATGGTCAAGACTCAGAATAGGGCAGCTTCCTATCATGTACCTGGAATCTGACCTAGAAGACAGTCTGAGGAAAATCTGCTTTCACATGACTTCCCCTTGCTAGATTAGGAGCATATAGTTGACTCTGCAGGAACTTTAGTTAGTAATAGTGCTGATATTAATCTCTTTTGTGGAGATCTGGTAGATGGATTTTATTCATGTTCAAATTCTGGCTAATTAGCTACCATATCAATGGTCCTAAGGACCGTTACCTCCCCACTGCCCTTTTCCTTTGAAGGCTCCTTGATCATGACACACTATAGGATTAGATAGTCCTATAGGATTAGACCCTGCTAACTGAGTAAAGAGATACCTGTTAAAGTAGTGATTCTCTTATATTTAGCAGGGGGAGAGCAACTGGCCCTATCCAACCCCAGCACAGCATCCCTCCAGTGGATGTCACTGGAGTTTACCTTGAGGCGCTTCACACATGTGTGAAGTGACTGAGGGGGTTCTGTGGGGAGAGTTGGCTTAGCCCACTATCCCTGCAGACGAGCAGCCACTTCTAGCTGGGCGGCTGGATCGGCTGCCCACATGAATGCCGGCTCCGGGGATCAGAAGCTGCGCGGTGCCCAGAAGTTCCAGGATTATTATTATTATTATTACATTTATATCCCGCTCTTCCTTCAAAGATCCCAGAGCGGTGTACTACATACTTGAGTTTCTCTTTCGCAACAACCCTGTGACGTAGGTTAGGCTGAGAGAGAAGTGACTGGCCCAGAGTCACCCAGCTAGTTTCATGGCTGACTTGCAAGTTTTATGGCTCACTTGCAAGTCCGGTGCTCCCAAGTTGGCTAGCCCGCCTAATTCCCCCTCCCCTTAAATGAGGTTAATGGAGCAAGCACTCCATTAACTTTTTTTTGTTGCTAGTGTGTTGCTGCGGTGCACGGCGACACACGAGTAGACCACCGGCCAGGAGGCTGCGAGCCCGGTGGTTCCCATATCCACTGGAAAGCGGGCTAAGCTCCCTCAGCCTGATTTCCAGTGATCGTGGGAATAGCTTTCTTATGTTCCTTTTTAGACTGTGAGCCTTTTGGGGGCAGGGAACCATCTTATTAATGTGGTGTTTGTTTTTCTATGTAAACCGCTTGGAGAACTTTGGTTGAAGAGTGGTATATAAATATCCATAGCAGTAGTAGTCCGTCCAAGTGGGAGAAGTGAATTCTGTCCTCCAGTGGAGGGTGAGTGTGGGTAGACGATTCTCATCCCCTATCTAACTGCATAATTTATATGATACCTTTTATTCAGACAACCATAGATTCAAAAGATGACACATTTTGTGAAGAGCATGTCACCTCAATTTGATATTTTGTCTGCTCCCATCTGATATCCTAAGGATGAACAGGCCCCATCATTTGCTAGAATCATTACTAATGAAATATTTACTCACACTAGAATGCAGTAAGTGAGTGATGGATGCTCAGATAAAGCATGAAAGGCTCTGAAACAGCAGAGCTATCATTATATAGAGATTTTTTTGAAAACTCTTTCTCTGATCTTTGAATTCCTGTTTACATTACTGAGGCAATGCTGGAAAACATTACGATTTATTTACCTTTGAAATATTCTAAGACAACTTCCTGGTTGTGTGTTATTTGCTTGTAGACCCAAGCATGATTGAGAAAGTATAGGTACAACCTAGGTGACCAACAGTACAGTTATGTTTCTTCTGTTGTCAGATCTGAACCCACAAACCTGCTTGAAGATAAGAGTGGTTCATATTGAGAGCCAGCGTGGTGTAGTGGTTAGAGTGCTGGACTAGGACCGGGGAGATCTGAGTTCAAATCCCCATTCAGCCATGAGACTTGCTGGGTGACTCTGGGCCTGTCACTTCTCTCTCAGCCTAACCTACTTCACAGGGTTGTTGTGAAAGAGAAACCTAAGTATGTTGTACACCGCTCTGGGCTCCTTGGAGGAAGAGCGGGACATAAATGTAATAAATAATAATAATAATAATAATATAGTCTTCGATTGTAGCAATGCCTCACATGTGATGAACGCAGACCCACTACCATGCAAATGGTGTCATGAGTGCACTAAACTCTACTTATTTGTTTGATTTCTATACTGCCCTTCCAAAAAAATGGCTCAGGGTGGGGTTGATTGTGCTTCATTGCTACACCACCTCAAAATAGGTAGCAGAAAGATCAAGGGAATCAGACATGCACTCATTTACTAACATGCACATATCTGTCATATGGTGCTAGGCATATGCATGGGTCTATATCCCATTGTCTATTATATTAATTCTCCTGGGTGTGCCTTGGAATGTGCGTCCCAGTGCCCAGCTGATTGGCTGGGTGGCGGACGCAGCTGATTGGCTGAGGCGCACCCAGGACGATTGGTCGCCGCGGCAGTGGCAGGCCTGGTCGCAGAGGCCAGAGGCAGTGGCGGGCCCAGCCCAGCTGCAGAGGCAAGACCCAAGAGCTGGGAGAGAAAGTGTGGGGGGGGGGGGGCAGAAGTGGCGGTGGGGAGAAGAGGCGGCTGGGCCTGGAAGTGGAGACTTGGGAAGGTGGCGGGGGGGAGAGGTAACCGCTGGCCCCAAAGAGCGCACAGATGCTCTGTGCGGGGTCGGCTAGTAGAGTATTATTACATTACCCAGGACCACAATCTAAAATCTTTGGTAATCACATTGTCATTATTTTTTGCATCCACAAGAGGATGTGAAGCTAATAATAGGTACATAGGAACATAGGAAGCTACTATATACTTAGTCAGACCATTGGTCTATCTAGCTCGGTATTGTCTTCACAGACTGGCAGCGGCTTCTCCAAGGTTGCAGGCAGGAATCTCTCTCAGCCCAATCTTGAAGAAGCCAGAGAGGGATCTTGAAACCTTCTGCTCTTCCCAGAGTGTCTCCACCCCCTGAGGGGAATATCTTGCAGTTCTCACACTTCTAGTTTCCCATTCAAATGCAACCAGGGCAGACCCTGCTTAGCTAAGGGGACAAGTCATGCTTCCTACCACAATACCAGCTCTCCTCCAGGTAGATTATTGCAATTTCTTAATTTCATTCACCCAGTTGGTTAACTAAAATAGCAAGTATAAAAGTAGTTCCTTAATGTTTCTTAAACATTTCCTTCTCTTTCTCGCCCACCGCCACATCCCCCCCGCCACCTTTGCTAAGCTCATTTCAAAGGTTCATGCCACTGTTGTTTCAGAATGATGGAATCCAATCATTCAACACTGTCATGCAACCCAGGCCCCAATCTGACCTGTTCGTTTCTAGCTTGTCACTAACTCTATTAACAAGCTTTGTTCAGCACTTGTACAATGGGTGTATGGTGCACACAGATACAGGTCTGTAGACAGATACAGTTATTCACACATTATGTTGAACATAGGTCCAACAGTACAATTCATGTCTGTACCATGCATCTGAGGTGCCTGTACCCAAGTTCACTTTTTAAATGAATGCAAGTACAGTCATCCACACAAAAACATGTACCTGTGTACACACATTTGTACAACATAATGTCTGAACAGGTCTACAGTCTCTCTCTACACAGACATTACTAAGCAGTTGCCATCCATGCCACTAGTTCAGCTAGACATCTCCCTTCAGGTTGTGAAATATACCCCTTTGAGAAAAGCTACAATATGAAGAAAGAAGTACAAGTGACAACTGCAGTTTAGCCTTAAGGAGGTAGTGGCGTTCTAAAGGTGCCTTTTAAAACAGGTTCAAGTTTGTGATATAAGACATTATAAAAAGGTAGCAATTCTTACAGGAGAAGGTAAACAAGTATCCTTATAAAATTCTAACTTCAATTGTCATATATGAGGAAAAATATGCAATACAGAATTTGCAGACAGTACACCAGCAACATAGACTTTAAATATACATAATACATCCCCCCCCCACCCCGGAAGACTGAGCTAATACAGTTAATTAGAAGTATTAAAATCCCCTTCGGAGCAGAGAGTCTTATGCTGTTGAGAAGTCCTGATGCATGATAATGCTGATATTACCCCCATGATCTCTCCCTAAGAAAAAACTAAGTTTGTCAACAAGTAATTACGCTTTATGATGCTGCCAATAACAGTCAGTTTTACTTACACAATTGAAAGTTATCTTTTATTGTTTCTATGAATTATTTAATATTAATGAATACTTTAAAAGACTATGATCTTTTAAGGCAAGGATTTAATATCTGATATAGGTGGAACACAGAACACATACGGCTGTAATGCAAGAGTTATGAATGAAGAGTTTTGCATAGGCAGGTGGGACAAAATAGAATAATACATAACAAAAGCTTAAGAGTCATACAAAATGCAGCTATTAAAACAGCAAATGATGACAATATTTCAAGGGGAAATATCGATACCAGTCTAGATTCTCCTCTGCCCCAAATGGTGAGCAGCTAAACTTTTATTTACTAAAACTCTTATTTACAAAAGGTCACATGCAGTTGCTGTCTTGGCCTTTATACATGCAGCCACAGCACATTACAATGCTGAATGTTCAAATAAGATGACCTGAGCTTCACTTTGAAGTGCTGTTGGTTTAGAAAGCTGATCGTGGTCCAGTTCTGAACTTCCTAGTGGGTTCTGTGGAACAGATTGCATTGGATCCGTTACATTGTATCCAGCAGCCTGATAAAAACTATAGTATTCTATTCCATTGTCAGAATTCATTTGTACTCTGAGTTTCTGCCTAAACTGAATGATTTTGTAAATTAGAAAGAAGATCACAGCACAGGCCAAAATAAAAAATGTTAATAAAATCTCAAAAGCCTGATTTAGTTTCTCTAGTGGCTGTGTACAGATTAGAGATGTTTTAAATGATACAGAATCAGCTTCTGGAGGAGATGCTCTATTTTCTTGAATGGTCAAATTAACAGGTATCATCTGTACTGTTAACACTGAAAACTCTGTAGTTGTCTGTCTCAGTTTTCCACTGGAATACTCTTCATAATGATGTTGACTGGCAGATGTGGTAGGCCTTTTTATCCACGAAGTCACTGCATTTGTAGCCATATTCCTTTGATGTTCATAAACTGCATTGCTTGTGTGGGTTTTATTCCATGTCATCAACAGAGTGGTGGTGCTAGGATGCATACCTGCTGGTTTTATATTCCCAAGTATTTTCGGTCTTATGGTAGAGTTGAAACAGTTTGGAAGAGAACCCAATTTAGCATAATTTAGCATAATTCCAGGCTGCCTTCCATGCAGCCTGGAAGGATTTTGACAATTAATTTTTACAGAGATGGAGGAAGATGCTAGCCAATTAATTAGCCCATACAATCTGCAACTACAATTCCAAGGATTGTGACTAGCCTGTAAGATAGTTAAGGAAACCAAAGGCTTAAGCACTTCAGGCTGCAAATCTGTAAGATTATTAAAGGCTAGATTCAGTATCTTCAAAGAGGACCCAATTTTTTCAAATGTATTATCTGCAATATTGATTATTCTGTTTCTGTCAAGTTGCAGAAATATTAAATTATCCAACAATGCAAGAGTATTCGAATTGATGTTTTCTAAATTATTATTGCTCAAAACTAATTTTTTAAGCCTATTTAGCCCTGAAAAACCATTCACATTGATAGCTTTTATGTTTGCACTTTTTAAAGACAGATATTCAAGATTGACAAGTCCTTTAAATGCAAAGGGAGATATTGATCCAATAGGGTTCTGTGACAATGAAAGTCTTTCAAGATTGTTCAACACTAGAAAAGCATTGGATGGCACATGTGTTAAATTGTTGCCTTCAAGGTACAAACATGTAAGGTTGTCAAGGTGATGAAATGCTGCATTTGATATCCTTGAAATCTTATTGTTGGCTAGGTTGAGAATCCGAAGACTAATCATTCCAAAGAAAGTGCCACCACCAAGGATGCTAAGGCGATTGCTTTGAAGCATTAGGTATTGGACTGAAGTAAGACCACTAAATAATCCTCTAGGAACAAAAGCAATTTCATTATTTTGCAGGCACAAAGAGTGAAGATTTGGAAGTCCTTCAAACGTTCCAGGATCCAGGCGTTTTATTTGATTATTGTTCAGACGTAGGTACCACAGCTTCTTAAATTCAGCAAATGCCTTTGGGTATATACATGAAATGCTAGAATTATCCAAGTGGAGCACAGCAAGATGCTGAAGGCCTACCAATTCATTTGAATTTACATGTGATATTTTATTCCCACTTAAATATACAAATATGGTACTTCGAGGAAAATTCTTTGGAATGGATGAAAGGCCTGAATTACGGCAGTCAGCTTGTTTGCCTGTACAGTGGTGGCAAAGAGATGGACAGCAAAGTATTTCCTTCTGGATCAGCAACAAAAGAAGACAATTAAGAATGTGCCGAAACGACCCGAGGTGGAGAAACTGACACATATCCCAGGCTTGGACTCTCCCACTCATCTCATCACTGATTGTGCTATCAGAAAAAAGTTAAAAATTGTTTATTCAAAACAATTAGATTTTATTTTAAAAGTATGCAAGACTTTAAAGTTATTTCTAGTATTTATGGACTATAATTTGTCCTATACACTATTGTTCCATGATTTTACAAAGGTCCCTTTATATCCAGTGTCTAAAATCTATTAATCTATACAATAATTAAAGAAAGATTAAAGTGTTTTCCAATGTAGCTCAGATTTATTTCAGCACTTAAAATTTAAAAGTAATATCAAAATAGCAGCATTCAGGAGATAAGCTATTTAAGCACTTTTAAAATGGTTCATACTACTTCAAATCAAAAGGAAATCCTGTTGTTTATATATAGAACCCTCCATTTCCTCCTTTTAGTAGCATCTTAAACTTTTAATGTCACTTACTATTCCAACTTTAAAATATATTAAAAATTGCTCTCACCCAGAATGTGATGTTCATTTTGTCAGTTAAAAAGAGTTCTTCTGTAGCTCCCTGGAACTGCTATTACATTCATATATCAGAGTTTATGTTACGAACTTTCTAGACAATATCCTAGTTTCTCACATTTTGTCGCAGGTTCTGCAACTGTTCCTACAGGAAACACTACTCTTCCCATTGGCTCCTCCACAATGACTGGTTAAAACAGAGTTACCATGGATACAGGAAATTGAGAGACAGGAAGTCATTTTATCTGAAGCTCTGAAGTACGGTTAGAAAGTAAATATCTGCAATTTATTCCTCCAAAATTCAGTTAGATTAATATGTCTTCACATGTTGCTGATGCAATCCATACATTGTTTGCTTTAAGTGATTGTGCATAATAAAGAATGTACAGCGTTGGCAAATTTCAACATGATAGCAATGAAAAAAGTAATGTGTATACAATGGGCAAAAGCAATTGTTCACAGGAAGGAAAAGGGGTATTTAAGTTAGTTGTCTTCAGCTTTTAGAAAGTATTGTGCTCACAAATCAAAACTGTTGCTAAAGCAGATACCATCATTTATATAGATTGTATATGGATGAAAAGAAATTACTGTTTCAACCTTAGTAAAACATCTTTCTTAAGAACCCTGTATTTGTTTGAAGCATAAATGTTTTATTAGAGGGAAGAAACTGAAGTGACAATAATGGAAATATGCAGGAGGGGTTTGACACATTACTATAAATAAAAAAGTAGAACAAATGTAGACTACTTCCTGCTTCTTTCAAAACTGATGTCACATTAAGGGACATCAGAACCCACATTAAGGGACATTAGAATCCATTCAATAGTATTTGATTACCATTCTTGGAAAATGAGTGTGTCTCCCCACTGTTTCTCCCCCCCAACACAATTTGAAAGGGGAGGTGCTTATAATGTGCAAGATCACCATCTGTTTTTAAGATGGTGGATTGTAATGAAAAGACCCCTGTAAGGGTACCTAGGGTCACCTCTCATGTGCTTTGAACTTGGTTTATATCAGACTGTAATAAAACACATGAGTTCTAAAGCAGTGATGTTTTTGTGAGTGGCTGTCATCCTGAAAAGATGGTCAAGGGGAACCCCATCAGAATACACCAGGACCCCCTTTCACGTGCTGTAATTTGGTTTGCAACTGTCAACATGCACGTTTTAGAGGGGTGGCTGAGTGGTCGCCATCTTGAATCAAGATGAATGGGAAAGAATCCCATCAGGGTTCCCTAGGACTGACTCTTATTTGGTTTGTATTGGTCATAAACACAAAAGTTATTAGACAGACAGACACACACAATCTCATAAGCCCTCTTCCCTTCAGAACGTAGGCTAAAAATAGTAGCACACAGTTATAAAAGAAATACTTTCTATTTTAATACACTGTATAAAAGTGATAAAATTCACAGCTATCTCTCAAAGTTACTAGGAAAAAAATACTATAGCACCTTCCTTGGGAAGGAGTGTATGAAGTAGGGCAAGATGCTGCAATGGAGAACAGATCTATCTGTATCTTCCCTTCCAAGGGAAGGGAATTAAGGAATTGGAAAAGAGTCTAGCAAGGGGAGCAAGTTAAATATTAAGATCAAACTGTTATGAGAATTCGACTTAAAGGAACATCCACATGATTTCAGTATCAAAATTGTGTGTCTTTTCAAATGTCAGTTTCTACAGGCCTCTGTAGACCAGGCCTCTGCCCTGGACTTAGCGCATCAGCCTGCCTTGGAGGACTGGTCTACCTCAGTGGACTGGTTGGTAGACCAATCCTTTGAGGCGGGCCGATGTGCTAAGTCAAGTTGACCAGGCCTCCACCCCAGACTCAGCACACTGGCTTGCCTTGGGGGAGGGACTGGTCTATTGACCAGTCTTCCAAGGTAGACCAGTCCTCCAAGGCAGGACAACATGCTAAGTCCAGAGTGGAAGTCTAGTCTCCCCGCAATCGGTAGACCCACTCTCCCCAGAAAAATGGATCCAAATTCTCACTTGAAACACTCAAATCATTTTGGGTTTTGTTTCACTGAAACAGCTGTCTTGGCCGATGTGTCAACAGAATGTTTTGAGCAATTTGAGTTTTGTTTCTAGCTCAAAACGAACCACAAAATCCATTTTGTGCACATCCTTAGTACTAAGCCCATAGGCATATAAAAACCTGTAGCTATGATGTAAAGTTCTGATGGAGGAACAGCATGATCCATTCCCCTCCACCACGCCAGCTGCCTACACTTTGAATGCTCCACAAATGTCCAATCACTTAGATGACCAGTTTGTATGCTTCTTGCCCCACCCTTTTCAAGGGCAAGTAGGACATGAACTTGAGCTGTACATGACTGGGCATTCATGCTAAAGGCTATATGCATGGTGGTGGAGGGGCTTGCACTGTTCCTTCATATTGTATTGCAGAGCTACCCTTGATTAACATGTAAACTGGAGTGAAGCCTAGAATTCAAATCTGCGTACAGAGCTGAATTTTATCAGAAAGGATGGAGATAACTTTCCATACTAATCAACAAGGTTACAACAAGCCATATGTATCTGGAAGTTATTTGTAAATTTTCTTCATATGTCCCTCCTTTATGGTCCCAGGAGAAGGGATAAATTATTTCTGCACTGCCCATAAAAATCTACTTAACATTTATTTCTTATTTAACCTCACTGTAGTGTCAGCCACCAGGATGACATTACAAAAAGATCTGACAATGATGTGAAAGATGTCAGAAGATAAATTAACAAAGGAACAGACATTTAGACTTCTGGTACAACTTGTATAAGTGAACAGGAAAGAAAGAGTTACTCAAGGATGACCTGGGAAACAGAAATATCTGTTCACAGGATTCTATCTACAATTATTTTGAACTGATAACCAAATTAATGACAATTACTGGTGCAATTCAGAGGAAGGCAGTCATTAATAAATCCTACTAAAATAAAATTAATATAAATCAAATAAATAAATAATAAAAATAAATAAAGTAAACAAATTCACTCACATGCAAGCAAGTTTCACTGATTTCAGCAGACTATAGGGGTCCATACTGTTCTCTAGATTGCATCCTATATTTCTGCACTAATTTATTCTTTTAACAGTCTTTTAAATTAGCTTAATTTTTCTCCAGAATATTGCCTAACACATTTATATGTAATGATTTATTTCCACATTAGTTACAAACAGGATCCAGGATCTGAAGAACCACATAATTCGTTTTGCACACCCAAAGCAGCTTTGGACTCATATTTCTGAGATTGCAGCTTCTTCTGCTCTTGAAACTAAGGAAAGTTCCAAAAGGAGTTTGTGGTACAAGATGGAAGATTAGTCTTTGGATCCCCAACAATGGGTTTTAAGTTTTGCTTACCTGTTATCTGATGGCAGAAGGGAAAGTAATGCCAGAGCTGAAAGCTTTCTTCTTTCTGGCTGAGTTATATTATCCAAGCGGTCAACCCACATTTCAATCATGTGACCAAGGAGCTGGTCTGGCTGGAAAAAGATGACAATACTGATCATCACATCCGTAAGAAATGTAGTAATCAAACTAGCTACAAAAAAAGATACGGAAGAAAGAAAGAAAGAAAGAAACTTCTCATATGGTAGTTTTAATTACTACACCAAATTTAGTCATTAATTTGGATTTTAAAAATTTATTCCAGAACATTCTAACTTTATAGTTAAGAATGACACATAATCACATCTATAGATGTATCATGATAAATGATGTATACGTACAGCTGGGATGTATATAATTAAGTGCATGTGTATACATACATATGCACAAGTGCACATTATGGAAATAAAGTTTATGATTATACTAAATTCAAAGCTCTCTCAGGTCAACTCTGCTACAAAAAAGGGATATGCCAATATGGATTTTATGATGCACATGTTTTCAAAAATGTTTATTATTGAAAGTGCTTTGAATATGTATCAACTATGCAGTCACTGAAGAAAAACACTTCAAAATCTAGTATTGTTCTTTGAATATAAAGGAATTGCTAAACAGAAGCAAGCCTTTATCTTTAAGGGCATCCCTTGCTGCATACAGCTGATTTCCCTGGATACAAATTCTGAAAAAAAACTAACAAGCCAGCTATTATTCAGTGACTGAACACCACACAGAAAACAGTTGCTTCAACAACATATTTTTGTTATTTGAATTATTTTAGTCAGCTGGGAAAGAAAAGTACAACAGTTGGAAAGAATTTTGATTATCTTTAAAAAGTAGAGTTTTACTGGATATAGATGTCTGCTTGCTTGCAGTTGAATGCTTATGTGGGGGGAGGATAAACAAAACAAATTATCTTAACTTTGGGAGATTTTTTAAAAAAACTATTGCGTCTGTTGAACAAGTAGTAATTTATACTGAGCTATGGATAGAATTCAAGGCATTACATGTGGTGTTGCCCATGCACACAGGGGTTTCCCACCACCTTCCTTCCTTTGGTGGCCATGCACATCTTTGAAAAACCCTGTGCCCAAAGGCTGGGGGAGGGAATGTTCCTGGAGCAGCACCCCATCAGATACTAAGGACTGCTGCCCCACACACACACACACACACACACACACACACACAACCTCCCACCTTTTGTAGATGAACAGGCCTCGTGTTCCTGGCCCAAGTACACAGCAAACCTGAATAATCAGGAGTGGTGTGATTATTTGCCCCTTAAGCACTAAGATTGTATGCCTAGGTGCTGCTGAGTAGAATAATATGCTGCTTTCTATGGGCTAGACCGGTCCACTTCCAAAGAAGATGGGAAAATGCTCTAAATGTTAAAGCCTTAACCTAGGTCATGTTAAGGCTTTAACATTTAGAACATTTCCCCATCTTTTTTAAACTAGAAGGCACATGAATTTATGATGAGCTAGCACACCCATACTCATAACTATAAAAATTTGCTTCAATTGTTACTTTGGGGCTGCTGGAGGAGAAGAGAATAATTATTAGAGAAAACAGGATGACCTGTACAGAATAGCCCAGCTTTGACTCCCCCAAACAGAAGGTAAACTTTAGCTGTAATATTCACACATCAAGCTTTCCCACTGTGAATAATTTCTAGTGACACCCCCCCCGCCCAAACAGAGTTGATCTCAACAGAGTTGAGATTAGAATCACTAGTATTGGTTACGTTATGTCCTTCATATATACCTTACTAAAAAAATACGCAAATATGAATGCTTACCTCTTGGCTGAACTCACATGCCATCTGGTTCAGAAGCAATGAGAAAAAACTTTTATTTTGCAATAAGACTCTACCAGTGACTCCCAAGTAAGTAGACATTACAACTGGGTACCTCTGAAATGAAAGCAATTCATCTTAGCTTTCCTATCAGGCATAACATAGAAATGTGACAAAAGCATGCTGCAGAATTAACAAGCCTTTGAATAACAGAATGATCCCGTATGTTAGAAATTTAATAGTACTCTGCAAAGCATAGACACTAGTTAAAATCAGATTAATTCCTATTCTAAGCAAATACAGACTTATAACCTACTAGTATTTTTAAGCCCGTTAAAATAACGGGCGCTAGTACCGTTCCCCCCCAGTCCTTCTCCCTCTCTCTCGCCCTCCTTTCCTTCTTTTTCTCTCTCTTTCATTCCTTCCTTTTCTCTCTCTCTCTCCTTTCTTCCCCCTCGTCTCCTTCCCTTTTTTCTTTCTCTTTCCCTCTTTCCTTCCTTTCTTCTCTCTCTCTCTCTCCATTCCTTCCTTCTCTCTCCCTCTCGCCCTCCTTTCCTTCCTTTTTTCTCTCTCTCTCTCTCCCTCTTTCCTCCCTCCCTTCTCTCTCCCTCTCCCTCTCTCTCATTGCATGAGAGCACTGCCAAAAAACCTCTTCATTTCCTCTGCCACAAAGTGTGCTGATTGTTTCCTTTGATAAATTAAAAGCTATAGAAGTCTCTCTAAAGCGTGCAGCTTACAATCATAGTCTGCCCTACTGCTGCATTGAGAGTTGATATAAAACTGTTTATTTTAATGTAGTAAACTTTTTTTTTTTTAGCAAGGATATCCTCTGTGTTAATCAAATACAGTATTTGTTAATTTGGCCTTATACGAAGACAGTCAGTGAATCAAAAAGTTATGACGAACCCTTCTAATCAGGCTGTCAAATGATTTATCGTGTGTAGACTCCCCAACAGGGGCAAACAGCTGTAGGTTGTGGGGGGAGGAGTCTGAATCAGGACCATGGCAAGAGCAAAGAGTAAAGCCCCCTCCTCCATTCTGTGTTCCTGATACAGATTAGGTCTGCAGCTATTATTTAGCAAAAAGCAAAAGAATAAAGGAAAGGAAAAGGAGAAAAGGTTCACATGCCAGGGCCAATTGCATGCTTGATGTAACATCTTATTTGAACCTTGATGTATGCACACATTCCATTCCATTCACACATTGTTGCATTCATTCAAATGGAAGGAGCCAGTCTCTGTGGACCCAAAGAATATACAAACAAATGTGCTCCCCTCATTAAAAGGAATAGGAAAGAGGTTACAGGGTGAGGGTCCATTTCTGCATCAGAGCATTAGCATATGGATTTGAAGTCTGTTGTCTATTTAATGCCTATTTAATTTAATTATTATTTCATTGCTTTAGGTTTATATATGCTCCCTTTTCACCCTACCAAGGGCTCCCAAGACAATTTGCATTACATGAAAAAATGAGTCAAATAAATCCAAAGATCAAGACAATGCAGTTTTTTAAAAAGTGCAGTCAGAAAAAGTGCAGTGCAGTCAAAAAAGTGGGAGAAGGCATACATGTATACAAATATATTCTAATCTGGCAAGCAGCAAATGACTTAAAGCAGTATATTTGGACTTATTACTTTAGCCCCACTGAAGATTCAGGGACTAAACCAAATTAAGCTAACATGGAATATTAAAGCACACCCTACAGTTCAGTGGGACTGAACTGGTTTAAGACCTGGTATGCTTGCCCGTCTGCCTCCGAGGGGGGGAGGGGGAGGGAAGGAGGGGAGTCGCTGGGGCGCCTTTGCGGCTGCTCTCTCGGGCGCCCGTTAAAATAAGGGTCCCCAGGCTGGACCTGTCCTAACCTGAGAGCTCAGCGCAGGGAGACACAACACCTTGCTAGCCATGTGGGGCAGAGACACGGAGCCGGAGCCCACTCGCCTGGCTTCTTGGCAGCAGCACGGGCAAGAACGCGAGGCTGGCGGGCATGGCGAGGCGGCGGGATGTTCCAGGGCCGCTGTTGTTGCTGCTGACGGTGCCGCCGCCGGCTCAGGCTTGGGCCAGAAGCGGCAGCTCTTCTCGGGGCTCAGCGGCGGCGCTGTGAGGGGGTGCAGCGCGGCCGAAGGAGCCACAGCCATCCGGCAGCGCATCCTCCTCCTCTCCCTCTCCTGGCGGTGGGCGAAGAAGGGCAACGGCAACCGCCATGGAGGCGTCGTCGTCCGCAGAGTTCTGTGGCCCACCGTCTGCCTCCGAGGGGGGGGAGGAGGGGAGTCGCTGGGGCGCCTTCGCGGCTGCTCTCATGGGTGCCCATTAAAATGAGGGTTTATTTTATTTAACTCTGCAGCCGCTGCTCATGTTTTAGCTCGCCTGGCTTCCTTCCCCCAGTCCCCGCTTCTTCTTCCCTCCCGCCTCCCAGAGTGCCGCCCAGAGTTTCGTCCCCGCTGGCCAGATTGCCCCCTGCCCGGCCCCGGTGTCCTCTTCCCCCGCCGCCTCTTCCCTCCCGCCGTCTTCGGCGTTGCGGCCAGGCCTCGGCCACGGCTCCGCCTCGGCCGGCTTCCCCCACCTCTTCTACCCGCCCGGCTTCGTGGCTGCCGCTTCTCCTCAGCCGCCGCTTCTTCCCCCGGCCATTATGGCCGCCTGGTCGCCATGGTTGTGTCTCACTCGGCGCGTTCTGGCCCCGCCAGAAGCGGCCGCCCCAAAGAAGCCGGGTAAGCGGCGGCGGCCAAGCCTCTGCCATGGCTCTGCCGCCTCCTCGGCCAGTGTCCCCCGCCGCCGCTTACCCGGCTTCTTCGGGGCGGCCGCTTCTGGCCGCCCAAGATGGCCACCGGGTGCCGGTGGTCGTGTCTCCCTTGCCCTGTTCTGCGCCTGCGCTTCGCGCAGGCGCAGAACAGGGCAGGGAGGCACGGACACACGCTTGGTGTCCGTCCACGGACAGACACCAAGCGTTTTATTAGAGAGGATCAGCTTTTAGCTCCAAAAGTGAAAGCAATAATTTAGAATGCTGTCACTCAAGTCCCAACTATGGCCTGTGAGATCAAACAGCTCCTCACTACTGAGCAGGCCATTGTCATTTCCACTATTACACATGAAAGATCCATTGTCATTTCCACTATCACACATGAAAGATCCATACAATGCTGAAAAAGCAGGGATGGAGGACAGTTTTCCCTGTAATAGGGATTCCCAGATATTGTTGACAACTCCCAACATCTCCAGCTTGACTACAACCCCCAACATCTCCTGCCAATCCCTTTGGCTGGGGATTATGGGAGTTGTAGTCAACATATGAGAATCCCTGTTATAGCAAACACTGGTGAAAGAGACTATATACCACCACCAAAGCACTGTAACAGTGCAGCTGTACAAACAATTGGCCAGAATGGGGGAAATACATGTATATTTAAACTTTGAAAATATTCAAGAATTGTAAGTAGCCACACTGAATTGTTCAGGAAAAATATCCAGAAGTAGGTGTGTATTCGAACTAACTAAAATGTCACAAAGTAGGGAACAAAGCTTCAAATTCTCCAGCCAAACTCAAAAGCCAGAAAAAACTTGAAAGCTTTGTCTCTACTTAGTGACACCAAGAAATGTGATCTTAATCCATTTTTGAAAATTCATTTCAGGAACGGCTGGACATAGTTGTGCACTTACAAGCATAGCTAAAGATTTTACCCATGTGCTGTGCCCTGATCTCTCTCCTCAAATAAATATCTTTGTTTATTAAATTTTGAAAGCTATGAATAGGAAAGATCTCTATTCTCCCTCTCAATTGTTCATTATTGCTATCTATCCGGACACTGAAGCCCACAGATAGCAAAAACTCGGATCTTGGAAACACTTCCTCAAGAGCTAACTCTAAATCAGACCAGAGTTGTGTGGTATGTTTGTTTATAAATTGGTGTGTATGTGTTGGGGCGGGGAGAGATAATAAAATTTAAACAGATAACTGAGCTAGGTCTGGGAATATTTACTGAATCAACCCATTATTAGTTCATTTTAAATTTTTGATACTGAGATGAATACTGACTGAAATTAGAACAGCCAGACTCCCACTCCCGCATCCAAACATAAACACTTTAAAAGCTGGGAGAACTAATGACTTACAACCTGGAAAAGGGGGAGCCGTATCATCAGTTAACCAGGTTTCTTGGAGACACAAGATGTCAAATGATTGCATATAAGGCAGGCTTCCCCAACCTGCAGCCCTCCAGATGTTGCTGAACTATAACTCCCAGCAATAAATTGTGGCTAGGGATGCTGGGAGTTGTAGTTCAGCAACATCTGGTGGGCTGCAGGTTGGGGAAGCCTGATAGAGGGGATAAATTTGGGGTCCATCATGCCACATTCCATGACAAAAACCTGTCATGGACATTCAGATTACATTGCTGTTAAACCACCTGCTGTAGGAGCCCTGAGACGTTTTAAAAAATAAAACCCAAGGATGTTCTGTATAATTCTTTCCAGTCTTTGTTCCAGTATTGGGGGTAATTCACCTAACTCATGTGGTTCCAAATATTGGTAGGTGGATCAGTTTTCATCAGGTCATGATGGCTTAAAATCTACATCTCCTACTGATTGGGTTCCACCTCTGAGATAGTTTGAATTACTTTCCTCGAGGGTGGGACCAGTGTTAACTAATGATGTGCCTGGACCGGTTCGGAGGCCATTCTACAGGCCTCCAGACCGGTCTGGACATGGGTGGTTCGGGTTCGGATAGATTGGGGTGGGGGTTCCTTTAAGGGCGGGGAAGCGTTTACTTACCCCCCCACGCTTTCCAACCCTGGCGGCCATATTTCTTTTAGCTATGGGGCGGCAGGATACCTCCCTGCCGCCCCTTCCCCCGCTTGGCTGTGCGTGCGCTCTTATTTCCCTTATTTCTTTAAGTGATCGACGTTGCACCGTTGGCTCTCAGATCCCCCACCGTGTACTTGCTGTTTCCTCTGTCAAATCCCCCTGCCGCCCGCTCCCTGAATGCAGCTGCAAAAGGCTTCAAGAAGCTATGTTCTCTACACTACTTTGCAGCTACGTTCGGGAAGGGGGCGGCAGGCAAAAGGCTTCTTGAAGCCTTTTGCAGTAGTAGAAGCTACGTTCAGGGAGGGGGCGGCAGGCAAAAGGCTTCTTAAAGCCTTTTGCAGCTACATTCGGGGAGGGGCGGCAGGGGGATTTGACAGAGGAAACAGCAGATACACGGTGGGGGATCTGAGAGCAAATGGCGCAACACCGATCGCTTAAAGAAATAAGGGAAATAAGGGCACACGCGCAGCCAAGCAGGGGAAGGGGCGGCAGGGAGGTATCCTGCTGCCCCATAGCGAAAAGAAATACGGCCGCCAGTGTTGGAAAGCGCGGGAGGGGTAAGTAAACGCTCCCCCGCCCTTAAAGGAACCCCCCAACCCAGTGCCGGACCGCAGCTCCGCAGTTCCGTGCACACCCCTAGTGTTAACACCTTCTGTGCAGTTTGCTCTCTAGATCCTTTCAGATCTATGAGATCAATTTTCCTGAATTTGCTTTCATGTAATAGTTCGTGTTAAGATCTATGCATACTTTGGAGAATGACTGGCTATGGTCTGTAATAAAACCTGAACTGAAACGATAAGTTACAGTTCAGCATATTTCTTTACAAACATACAGAGAAATATGTTATTAGAGTGGAAAACAAATAATCGTAGTTAAAGTCTGTATCTCATAAAGAACACATCAAATACATGGTTAAGAAAAATGAGTTCTAAATCTTAAAATTCAGGAAACAAGCAAATGCTCAGTTCACTGCATCAGTACATTTATGCAACAGCACCACTGACTGGGAAAAGGTAGAATATAAACCAAGGAAGCCTGGTGAGAGCCTCTTTGCCTAAAAGAAACATCCCCATTATTGATAATTGTTAGTGAACATCAGTTATCGTCTGAATGCACATTATATTGTTCTCCTGCCTTTCCTTTTTGAAAAGCTAGATGATCTCTAGGAAAACTTCAAAAACTTCAGCTAGAGTTTCCCCATCTAACTTACCAGGTTTTAAAAATACATATATAAAACTTTTTAAAGTGCTATTAATCCAGCAACAAACAGGTCGTTGTTATTATGCTCAGTGGTAACACTACTCAGTGTAAAAATGTTATGGAATGGTATAGGTGAAGACACAAAAGGATGAAAGGGAGGATATAGATACATGTGTTAAATTATATTATTTTTAACACTTCCAATTATCACTATTGACTGGTTAAAAACTTTGTATTTGAAGTGGGAAACTCTAAGACAAAAAAGGACAATGAAATAAGTAAGTAAAGCAGAGAGGCAGGTTAACACCTCAAAGCAAGCACAGTACTGCTAACATTTTAAAGTCTTATCCTAGGAGGAAAATGAACCCAAATGACAAGAAAATGATTCAAATTATCTGATGTGAAATTTCAGACATGAAATCAAAGTAATTTTCTACAGAGGCATCCTTTCGGTTCAATTACTTTATTATTATTTTTTAAAGAAACAAAATGGGAATTGCTGCAATTTCCTGTTTTTCATAGTTTTGCAGGAGGGTTATTTCTTATCCTCCAGGAGCATTCTAGGAGGGCCCAAAACATCTACTGATTCCAAGGCATTCTAAAGGGAAAGTGCTTCCTAGAAGGTGAGAATACCTTACCAACAGAATGGGGGAAGATACAATTTACAGCTGTCACACGGACCCAAATAAAATGTTTTCTTCCATTTATCCAATTCAGATAATCACCATAGTTCAGGCCTGCTCAACTTTGGCCCCCAAACTGTTTTTGGACTACAACTCCCATAATCCCCAGCCACAGTGGCCAATAGCCAGGGATTATGGGAGTTGTATGGCCAACATCTGCAGGAGTGCCAAAGTTGAGCAGCCCTGCCAAAGTTTCTTGAATTGAGAATAACCCCCTGAGTATGGCCCCCTCCCTTAATATGAGTATGGCGCCCTCCCACTGAGCACCTGGTTAAATGAAAGGTTTCTGAGTTCATTAAACCATAGTTTTCCCAGATATCTGAAAAGGGAAAGTGTGCTTTAAATAATCCTAATAAACTAGGATCGCACATTAGGCACTGGACCTCCTTGCCGCCACATTAGATGCTAATGCCTTGGGTACACAAATTTTCTTAGATTCTAGGATCCAGCCCCAAAATTTAAGAGCCAGACAAAAATTACAGGACATAGTGATGGACACTGTGCAGGTGGGGGAGTAAATGGTTTTTTAAAAATCCCAGTTACAAGTAATGTACTTGGAACGGACACAAGGCTGCCTGGGACAAAAAGAAAAATGTATTCAATAACTCCAACTCTAAATATCCTCAACTTATCTCGTAAGGATGTGCATGAAATGTGATTCAAGCAGCAAATCGCAGTACATCCCCCACACCTTTAGCAGGGAGGAGAGCAGGTCCATACCTGCTCCTCTGCCACTCACTGCCCCGGGAAGATTGGCGGCACTCCCCCCAGCTATCATAGTGCGCCGGCGGGGTACCTCCCGGCTGCCCTTGCACGATGCCGGCAGGCACATGGCCTCTGTGCAAATACCTCTGGGGAAATGCAACTCTTGCCAACTAACAGGGAGATTAAATTATGTCCCACAGGTCTGATATTAAGCCTAACATACCAAAACAGGTTTGATATACCAGCATGTTAGTGCAATATCACACTGAAGACCACTGTAGTGCAGGTTCTAAAGTATTAGATTTGAAATGGAAACTCCAAGGTCAGCTACACATCATAAAATGAAAGTCTTGGAAAGGTCAATTTCTTACCCTGACCTACATTATAATGCTGCTGCAATAATTAATTAGAACTGAGACCAGTGGCGGCACTAGAAAAAACCTGAGCGGTGGGGCACAGAAGTGGCAAAGTACATTTATGGGTGGGAGAGCTGGGTCCCAAATATTAGATTTCTGAAACAGAAAGGGGGGAAGTGGGAGGCATGCCAATTTTCTGGGAGGCGCTTGCCTTCCTGCCCCTTGTCTAGAGATGCCCTTAACTGTGTCCACTTTTATATTGTCCTTGAATGTGCTATAATTTGCAATTTAATGTGTATTCTGTTCCTTACTAGCCAACCCCACACAGAGCATCTGTGCACTCTTTGGGGCCAGCGGTTACCTGTTCCCCACTACCTTCTGCCCCAGTCTCCAATTCCAGGCCCAGCCGCCTCTCCTCCCCACCGCCACTTCTGCCCCCCTTCCCCCCCCCCCCCGGGCCTTGCCTCCACGGCTGCCTCTGGCCTCTGCAACCAGGCCTGCCGCTGCTGTGGCGACCAATCCTCCTGGGTGTGCCTCAGCCAATCAGGCCCGTCTGCAGCCCAGCCAATCAGCTGGGCACTGGGATGCACATTCCAAGGCACACGCAGGAGAATTATATATATAGATTTCAATTAACGTCCTATTAACCAGGCAGAGTGAACTCAGTTGCATTTAGCAGGGGTAGAGCAACTGTCCCTGTTCAGTCCATAATAGCACACACCACTCCCTAGAGACACCTACTGGTGTCTCCCTCCTTTTTCTTTTTTGACTATGAGCCCCTTTGGTCCAGGAAACGTTTTCTCATTCCTTTTGATATGAAAAGCACTTTGAGAACTTTTTGTGAAAAAGCAGAACATAAATATTAGGGCTGTACAAAGCTTTGGAAGCCTATTCAGAGAAGAGAGCCAGCGTGGTGTAGTGGTTAGAGTGCTGGACTAGGACCGGGGTGACCCAAGTTCAAATTCCCATTCAGCCATGATACTAGTTGGGTGACTCTGGGGCAGGCACTTCTCTCTCAGCCTAACCTACTTCACAGGGTTGTTGAGGAGAAACCTAAGTATGTAGTACACCACTCTGGGCTCCGTGGAGGAAGAGCAGGATATAAAATGTAAAACAACAACAACAACAACCAGCAAGTGCCGCCTTTGTAAAGAAGCAGATGAAACATGGACCACCTAATCAGCTGTTGTAAAAAGATTGCACAGACTGACTAAAAACAAAGGCATGACAAGGTAGCAGGGATGATACACTGGAACATCTGCCAAAAATACAAGCTACCTGTAGCCAAAAATGGGTGGGACCCTAAAATTGAAAAAGTTGTAGAAAATGAAGATGCAAAAATATTATGGGACTTCTGACTACAAACAAACATCTGCCACACAATACACCAGATATAACTGTAGTCGAGAAGAAAGAAAAACAAGTCAAAATAATCAACATAGCAATACCAGGGGATAGCAGAATAGAAAAAAAAAGAAATAGAAAACACCACAAAATACAAAGATCTACAAATTGAAATTGAAAGGCTGTGGCAGAAAAAGACCAAAATAATCTCAGTGGTAATTGGTACCCTAGGTGCAATTCCAAAACAACTTGAAGAGCACCTCAACACCATAGGGGCCACAGAAACCTCCATCAGCCAGTTACAAAAAGCAACATTACTGGGGACAGCCTATATTCTGCGACGATATCTATAATAACAAGAACAATATTGGGAAGGACTCGATGTCTGGATAAAACAAACCAGTCAATAACACCTGCCTGACTGTGTAAACAAGAAATAATAATAATAATAATATTTGGATTCAGCCCAAATCAGAATTTAGTTCAAATCAGTTTGGGCCAGATCAAAGCAGATCAGGCCAATTCAGGTAGGCCACTAAAGCTTCACCATCACCCCCACCTTTCTCTCTGCCACTTTCCTGACCCCTGCAAGTACTTATCAGACGAGGCAGGGGATAGGCTTAAGACAGTCCATCTTCCTCCCATCAGTGGCACCAGGTAGAGATTTTTTAAGGCCTACAGCAGGTTTTTAAGGCCCTACAGTCCTGGGAATGGTACAGGCGCTCCTGGGAAATGTAGTGTTCTATGAAGGTATTTAATACTTTGACCTCATGAAAAAACTATTTGCCCCGAAAGTACTACTAAGTAATGGCAGCTTCAAGGGTTAAGAGATGTGGGGAGGAAGGAATATTTGGCAGGAAAATGGTGTAGGGGGAAAGGGTGGATCTTCCACCAGATCCAGATCTTCCACCAGTCTCAACCCAGATTGCCCAACTCCAGCAGCTATTTTATACACACAGGCAGGAGACAATGATGTGTTTAATGCCTCATCTACAATGGTGTGTTTCACACCTTAGGTGTACATTGTTGCTTTTTGACTTTTTCAAACTGGAAAAAAAAACTGTGAGCAACAAATATGTGACAAAAATATCATACGGTTAAGAGACACTTACCTCCCCATTTATAATTCCCCGAAATACTGATGGCAGAAGAGGTTGAAACATTTCAGGGCCTAACACTGGATTCACCTTGAGGACATTTTCTACAACCTGAAAAACATGATAGATTGTATCTGTAGAGCAGTTAGGTTGAATACTGCCTGTATAGTTTTGAATCAACAGACAAAAGTTTAACTACCAAAAGTATGTACAGGTGGACCTCATTATCTGTAGGGATTCCATTTCCACATATAATGAGTCATTGAGTCTATGGGAATGTGGGGATTAGGTTTCCAGACTCAACCCCCACCCCCCCAAACACAAACCCCCACAAAAATGGGCCATATGAAGTGCCCTAGCATGCTCCACAGTAGGGATGTGCCCAAAGACTCTTCGGCACCGATGGGGGTAGCACTTCAAGGGCGGGGGAGAGTGTACTCACACACACCCCGCCGCGTTTCCCCCGCCGGCGCTCTTCAAAGTCCAAGCCCCTCAGGGCGGCAGCGTTCCTCCCTGCTGCCCCGTTCCCCCCGTCGGCTGGAAGTGGCCAAAAGTTGTGAGCGCGCATGTGCCCATCGTGCGCATGTGCATTCGCAACTTTTGGGCACTTCCGGCCGACGGGGGAACAGGCTGGCAGGGAGGAATGCTGCCACCCCGAGGGGCTTGGCCTTTGAAGAACGCTGGCAGGGAAACGCGGTGTGTGGGGGGGAGAGTACACTCTTCCCCGCCCTTAAAGTGCTACCCCCGCCGGTGCCGAAGCACCAAATCCTGCCCCAGTGCCGAAACGTTTCGGAGGCCTTTACAATGGCCTCCAAAATGTTTCGGGCACATCCCTACTCCACAGGTCTCCTGGTGTCCAGCAATGCCCAAGTCACCCCCAAAATCAGAGATCCCTTTTTTTGCTGAAATGAACCACAAAATGGCTCCTAAGGACAAAATGGTGGCTGGAAATAACCTATGCAGTCACTTCCAGCCGTCTAGGAACCGTGGATATGTGGGTTTGAACCCTTTCGTAGCCACAGATAATGAAACCAGGTGTCAATTAGACACTCATGAATATGTGAAACCGCAGATATAGAATTCGCATATAACGAGGTTCTTCTGTACATCCTTTCTCTTCTGTATATATTCATGTTTCTCTATAACTAAGTTGAGAAACCTACATACTTGTTTTAGTGTATTGTTTTAACAATCAAACAAATTACCTGGGTGGGAGAGAGAACTCTCACTTGCAAGCAGAGGCAAGATAGCCATCTCTAGAGGGGGCTCTACCTCGGGATTATTTTGCAATGGGGGGCTGGACTATTTTGCTCCCTCCAACTCTAGGTTTCTATAAATGAACATCCAGACTTTCCAGCAGAACTAGTAATTCCTGAATCTAGAATGAAACCAGTTTTAGCTGCTCCTCATTAATTTCTCAGGGTTCAGCACAGGCAGAGCTGTAAAGCTGCTACTTTTGTTTATTCCCAGAAGTAGGAGAGATACGTTCCTTCACAAACATTTTTAATGTACCCTAATCCATGTCAAACCTAGATCATTTACCAACTTCTGTATTACTTAGCCAAGCCCAGCATCAGCAGTTTGTTTGTTTATTTATTTATTACAAGTATATCCTGCTCTTCCTGAAAGGCTCAGAGCGATTTATGGCATTCTTTAGACTTAATAATCCCTCCCAAAAGGGCTCACAATCTTTTTTAAAAAATCAAACAACAATTAAAGGGTGGGGGGAGAGTTGTCAGAGAGGAGGCTCCAGAAGGTACTTGCCAAGGACTGACCAACTTGGAAGCTAGTCAGGGGCCTAGGGGCTTTCAGAAGGTTCATGCTCTACCCCATAGGCCGTGCCCACCTTCACGTGGTATCAGCAATCTAATGCTCTTTACTTAGCAAAAAGAGTCACCTGCCACTCTCTTTTCCTGATGATCCCCATCCACAGTTTCCTTCAAAGGCCCCTGTGATGATACAGCCAAGCATGTTGCTCTATTGCTGCATATCTGGCACTGTCTAAATCTAAAATAGTGACATGTATCCATCTGTGAGTACCACCACAATACCACCTCACTGATAGAGCATTGCATGCCACATCAGGGTTGCTGCTGTAGAAGAAACATCCATTGTTGCACATGACTATCAGGTAGGCTTGCCAGAGCAAGGTCCAATAGGCCCACATACTCAGCCACCACTGTGGGGCACAGTGGTGGGCTGTGCTCCAGAGTCCAGTACAACCTGAACACCATTCTGTACTATTCATATCCTTCCTTTGAGAAGTTATCAGTCTTGGTTTTCTCTACTGTCTGAATGGAATTGTAAGTTATCTCTCTTGCTCAGAAAAGGACTGTGAGACTTCAGTTTAGTTAACAGTTGTGTTTATTGCCTTGGAGTGAGAGATTGAGAAAACAGAAGTTATTGGGATGCCATAAAATGTAGTGATACAACGTCTATAGCAGTTGCATCTTTTAAGAAAAAAAGAAATGAGAAATCACACTTTCCTTCAAGTGCTACAAAACAGAATGACCTGCTTGTCTTTGCACAGACAAAAAATGCCATAAACATCGACTGCTGTCACTACGTTGTGCGAAATTGCTTGAAAACATTTACCTGCATAACTATTTTACATTCTATTTATAATTAGCAACGCAAGTCCAAAGATTTAATAAGAATCACAGTAAGAGATCAAAATTTGCAAAGCAGTGACAGCAATATATTTTAATTATTCCAATGTCTTAATTAATTTGTAAATCTTCTATCTGGTTTTCTAGCACACACATACACACATCTAATGCAGGCTTGGATGTTTAGATAATAAGGAATGTACTGTAAGAAATAGCTTTTAGCAATAACTATTTTGACTTCAATAACTTGAAGCTGGAACAATCAGTATATTTTCATATTTTATGAAAAGAGAATTCTTTGTATGATAGTTATAGAGCATCTATATAATTAAAAGTTCTTTGCATTGAGCATTTCCATTTACCATACAAGTACAGAATCTGCATTCTAATGCAAAATTGGGTATCCTGGTAAACAAAACTCATCTCATAATCCCCTGCTCAGCTACATGCCCCTACTTCCTTGCCTTTACTGAATCTCATCTACTGTTTCTCTTCTACTTCTCTGCCATCAACCCTTTCTTATGAACTTGCATTACCAACCCTTTCCATCTCCTCTGCCATGTCCCAGGGCCCCCATTCCACCTTCCTCTCTCCTAGCACCAACATAAATCAAAAGTCTTCTCTTCTGCTCATTTGTAAAAACTTAAGTGGAATATAGGAATTTTTTAAAGCTTAGTTCTTTGAAAGCTGCCTTCCCAAAACAGACACGATGTGTTGTTTTGAAAGATAGGTACACAAGGCACACAACAGTTTCTGTTTTATCAATTTTATATTTTTAGAGTTTATTGGTTTCATAGGCTTTGTTAGCCACCCAGAGCAATAGTGTACTGGACTGATGGGGTGTACATATTTTAAATAAATAATTGTGCCATCTATGCCTTACTACAGTCAACCCTATTTGACTAGAAGTGAAGACAGCATGGTCTTTATCTAGGCTGCTATGTTTATTTTAAATGACCTCACATGGAGAAATTTAACATCTCATAAGTATGTTACATTCTATAATAAAATTTAAAATCTAAATCTTGGACACAGCATCGATTGTTTAAGTGACATTAACACATGCATTATTATATTGTTCCCTAAATTTGCAAAACCCTGTTTGACCAGGCAACAGTGGTCAACAGTGGGACAAAATAAATAGGTACACACTGTTTTCAGCTATTCTTATATTTATTTCAGCATATTTTAAGAATAAGTTATAAATGCACAATACCTTCAGAACTTGAACTTGACCTTCGTTGGTTATATCCTTTAAGATCTCGCAAAAGGATTTGCAGAGCTCAGCTGCACAGACCTAAAATTCACACAAATCAATACTTATAAAATGCCCAATTCTGTAATCAAATCATTCAGCTCTTACTGAATTTCAAGCAATTGATAATGGTCAAATATACAATCTGGCATTTATATGAAATATTTAAACACAGTTTAACCAACATAAATGCATAGCGTGCTTGCTTCAACCATCAACTGTAACTGTTTCTACTCCTTTAGATTTTAATTTGATTTCAAATTAAAGTATTAAGTGTTAGGATCATGAACAATTCCTAATTTCTTTCACATACTATGGCTGGAACCCAAAATAAAACCGTGCATCGGTTGAAATCATTTCTGCATGTCTATAGAGTGCTGTTGGCTCAGCGGTAGAGCACATGCTTTGCATGTAAAGTTCCAGATTCAAATCCCCCCATATTCCCTTAAAAAGATATCAGGCATTCGGGCTGGAAAAGCTTCTGCCTGAATCCATGAAGAGTTGCTGCCACTCAGAGGAAATAATACTGAGCTAGGTGGACCGACAGACTGACTCAGTAGGAGACAACCTGAATTGTTGACTACCCAGGTTTTCCTTCTATCTTGCTTCCACACAGTCAGGTCTCCCTCCTCCTACCTAGTTGTTTGCACCCAACACAGCTGGAAATTGGGAGCACACACAGCTCCCAAACCTGGGTAGAACAGAGTTTTCGCTTGTGAGAATGACCTCCCCGTCTCTATGAATTAGGCCAAACATTCCAGTCTGCTTTCCAGGCCAAACATTTTCCAGTCTGCTTCCTGCCCAAGACCATGTGCCAGTAAAGACTGAGCTAAGAACAGAGTTCAGTACCAGGCCAACTGAAAACTGAAGTGGAGATGACCCTGCACCCACCTGCACACATGGTTTCATCCAGTCCAGTTCCTGGTCAGGAAGAAAGCTAAGTGATTGCCCTGGCTCCTGGGAGGATGGAGGAATCTCCTACCTACCTAGCTGCACTGGCTTCTGCTGCTTGTTCTGGGAAAGAGGGCTCAGTTGTCTTCAACGGAATACAAATATGGTATTTATATATCGCTTTTCAACCAAAGTTCCCAAAGTGGTTTACAATGGTATAAATAAGTATCAGAGGCCTTCTAAAACAATTAATTCAAGCTGCAGGACCATAAACTACAGGATAGGTTGCATTATCTGACATTTTGCTCCCCCATTCAGTCTGGTGGATGGGGAAACAGGAAATATTTAGGGGGGAGTGCCCATTACTCCTTTGAGTCATTTCTTTTGTTCCAAAGACCAATTCATGGGCAAAACACAGAAAAAAACTAGCTCTCCAGTAGGGGACCCCGATCAAAATCCCACACCCAAAATAACTGTATGTAGAGAATTACTATCAATTCAGCCAGCCCGAAGTGCTCAAAGCTAGCAGCTGACACATTTTGTTACCTTTAGTCTTCTCGTGCCAAGTGACCTCACACCATAACACTATCATGTACACTTGGGGCAAAGGTTGACTCAAATGGGGCCCCACACCCAATGCATCTGATCTAGTCTCATAGATGACACCAAAGGGTAAAGAGTGTAAGGCTGAGTTGTTCACATTACGTTAAGAAATGTTGGCTGGTATAATAAGCTACCATCATTCAAAGTAAAACAATGCTTACAAAGTTTCATAGAATATATAGCAATGAATCTGACTTAACACATACCTGGAGAAACTCAGCTGGAGATAAAAATAGATAGCCATTGATTATCTTAAAGCAGGTTCTGAGATTTTCTGAACTTAATTCTACAAAAATAAATAAGAGAGTCATTCAAATCTTTGACCGAATCCAAAACCATATTAAAAATCATTATAATGGCAGACATTTGACATATATTATGCATATTTTTCTTGTAATGCATCCTTAAAATAATATACGTATGCATATTTATATTCTTACGAAAAATTATAGTCCTAGGCTTCTCTGTCCATACTCTGAGCACCTCCAAAGGCAAAATTAATCAGCAACTCAAAATACGGAATCTGAATATATACATACAAGCTATGCACCCTAAATCTAAGGCCCTGAGGCTTTAGAAATAAGACTGCTTAAATCTGATTTATATTATTTATCATTTTATACCACCTGATATGTACATCTCTAGGCAGTGCACAAAATTTAATACAGATTAAAAAACAGATTACAAATCCACAAAATACAATATAAACGATCTCATAAAACAAAACAAATTGTTAAAAGCTGGCGGTAATTTTTTTTTAAAAAAATTAAAAATGGCCACCCCCCAAAATGGCCACCGTGTATGCGCGAATGGTATCTGCAAGGCCCTGGGCCATACCAGGCCTCGCAGAGGCCATTTACGTATGTGTGGCGGCCTCCAAAATGGCCGCTGCGACATTTTATGGAGGCCTGAACGGGCAAAAAAATAACACTCCAGAAGGCAGCAACGGTGATTTTAGAGGCTGGGGGAGGGGGCAGGGAAACGTTTGTGCACACACACACACAGCCTATAGGAAGCCCCCTGAAGTGGCAGAAGGAAATTACATTTATTTTAATTTTTTTAAAAAAAATTCACAAGCCAGCCGGGGGGGGGTGTTCGGTACTGGTCCAGATGGAACTGGGGCAGGTTGGTTTTACTCTGAACCCCCGAACGGAACCCCCAAACCAGTTTGCACATCCCTACTTAGTATCCAACCCTTCTGCAACCACAGTGTGCTAACACCAAACTCGGCAGGGGTAGCCAACCTGAGGCTCTCCAGCTACTGTTGGACTACAACTCCTACCGTCTCCAGCTGCAATATATTGAAGCTGTGGATGATGGAGAGCCTCAGGTTGGCCACTCCTGCCACAGAGCTACATAGTGCCAAATTCAACTGCAGGCAGTTGCTGAGCTCAGGAGTTGCTGAGCTCCCTCCTGCTGGCTACAAGCTACTGATCTAAGAGGCCCAATTCACAAGTTTATGCTGAGCAGGCAAGTAGATTTGGATAACTGAGTTAATTTGCACACACAGTTGTGAGCACGTAATTTGGATATCTGGAAAACATAGTGCTGTTAAAATCAGGGCTGCAGAAATGTTTTTCCAGACCTACCCATCGATCCAAGCCAGATAACACTACAAAAATCCTAAAAGGACCGGCTTAGAAAGATCTCTGTTGCACAGCCAAAGAGAATTTTAAAATAAATTTCAAGCAGGTGAGCCCTGAATCAACACCTGCCTTATAAATAACCCAAATAAAGTTACATTGCCAACTGGGTCAGTATTATTTATGTACTGATTTATTAAAAAAATACTTGTACAACCTCACTGCATGAAAGAGACATTCAAGGTGTTGGACAACATAAAATAGGGGTGGGGAATCAAACAACCTACCTAAAAATCAGTAACCAACAACCACGGAACACAGCAGAAAACAGAAACAAATGAAGTAGAAAACCCAAAAAGCTCTTTGTCGTCATAGGTCTGAAGAAAAGGGGTATTTTACAATCCTCTGAAAGACTGTGATGGAGGGGGCCAGGGAGGCTCATGGGGAAGGGAGTTTCACAACTCAGGTGCAGCTATCGAGTCCTGTCCTGAGTTCCCGCAGCTTTAACTTGGCAGTCCAGAGCCTCCCCAGATTACCTCAGTGGATGGGCAAATTATACAGTTGGGTGGTGACCCAAACCCAAGACATTCAAAACGAAGCCAGAAACAATTAGGGGACTCCCAACGACAGACTATCATTTGTACAATTCCAAAATCAACTCCTGCCATGATCGTGTGCATTCAGTGATGCTGTGGAAGTGCAGAATTTAATAATGGGATTGTGCAAAATAAGCTCAGTGCAAATGTGCATCATTTACATAAATAAGGATCCAGCTAATCTTGGTGCAAAATTTAGATGTTTTAAACTGCTGAGCATACATAGTCCCTTGTGGCCCTTGCCAGTTTTGAGCCAGGTTTTCACAATGTTTGGGGAAACTGCCTTTCTGAACAGTGCAAAAGGTTCGCAGTAACCCCGCTACCTTCCACTGTTTCACGAATGTTTTCACGCCTGTTTGCAGGCACTGTTCTTCAAATCTATTGTTGCTTTGGCATCACTTTTTTGTTTACTTGAAAAGACATTACTCATTTTTTTCAGTCCTGTTGCTGTGAGCATATGCTAATACACATTAGAAGACACTTAAACATCCCTGTCCTGTGCCCCAGTATGTACAATTTAAATGCAACTGTGACATTAAGATTCCTTTTAAGCTAATTGCTGTGCACTAGTGTGCATTAACAGACTGATGTGCATAACAATAAAGATTTGAAATTCCCCTGTGAACTTTAGCATGGCTGTTTGTGAGGGGTGTGAATATGTTCCTGAAACTTGGCATGGCCCCCTCCTGGATTCAGCTCAACACTAGTTCTTGTTTTTTTAGATGTTTGCATTTCAAGAGAGGAAAGTTAAACGAAAAGCAACAATTATGTAGCCATAACTTGAAGAAAAGCTAGATGAGATAATGTCACCCTTTCTTCCTTCCATGAGCCTTCTCATTCTGGATTACACACCAGCGTAAAGTGTGCAGCTCTGAAATGACTACAGCATACAGAGCAATAATTCAGTTTCCTATAAAGCTAATTCATCCCTGCTTCTGCCTTCTTGCTTGGGGGAAGGTACCCTTGTATCAGTGTTTGCCCCAGTTTAAAAAGAACAAGAAGATGGAGGGAAGAGTTTATACACATCCTTATAAGAGAAGAAATGCTGGGGTAAGCAAAGCCATCGTCACTGTATGAATCGAAGTGCTTACTTACTGTGAATATGGTTATATCCCCTACCCCCGATAATGTATTTTGGTAATTTAATACAGAAAAGAGCTTAATACAGAAAAGAAGAGCTTACTGTGTGTTAATATAAAAACGGGAGGGAAAAAGTGCATCACTTTCTCACAAAAAAGTGAAAAATGCTTAGAAAATGAATGTTGTAGCAAGCTCCAGGGGAATACAGTATGTAATCTCTCTCTCTCTCTCGCTCTCTCTCTCTCTCTCTCTATCGGAAATAACTTCTAAAGTTTGCTGCAAAAAAAACATCCTGTAGTTTTCTAGCACCTGCTCTGGCTGACTACACAATCTCCTAAAAGATGTAGATCACTTTGTCAAGACACTGTTTACTTAGAATCCAATAGTTGAAAAACTTAACACCCTTGGTTTGGTTTGTCAGTGAAGTACTTGGCAGGGACCACTTCCATGTGGTAATAAAGTGTGTGGGATATTCAAAGCTTTCGTGCAAGTTCCAATAGACACCTAACTCCCTGTACAAAAATATTTTTTTCTTTTGAAAAAGTGTATTTTACACTGTGGGCTGCTTTGCATTCTTTCAGTAGAAAAGCTCCTATGATATGTAAACACTACCACCAATCAATATACCAGCAGAAACAGGAACCTATTTCTGTTCTTGAAAACTCCTCATACTCTAGATGGGATTTCCCTCTATGAAAGACTGGGAAAGATCTGGGCACTCAGTTGTACTGTAAGGGCAGCATAGCCCATCACTGGGACCAACAAAGGCAGTGTTTTGAAGAGAGATCTAGTTCACACGCATGCTGAAATTTCCCTGACAAGACAACCACAGGCTCATGTACATCAAAGCAATGCTTCAAGCATTCCTGGAATACTGTATCACAAATGACAGTGGCTGGCTGTATGCACAATGCAATGCTGGCGTTACTGAGCTGGAGGCGTTACTATGTACCTAAAAGTCAGCCCTGACAGTGTTAGGCAAGTGCACAATTGTGCAACTACTTAAAGCAGTGCTCATGCACATTTGAACAACAGAATTTACATTGGAAATGGAAATTCCTGTGACAAGTGTCTGAAGGAACAAGAGAACAAGTTTGTCAAGCATGGTTTTTCTTTGAATAGTGTGCTATCAAGAACTGATGATCCCAAAGAATGCAAAAAATAGTATGGCGATGCCTGTTACTGAACTAGCTTCTTCTAACACTCCACCCCGACTGCCTGCCCCCAATACATACACATCTCCAAGAATGTTATTAAGAGACTTCACCAGACTTTTCACTACATTTCATGTAGTCAGCCAATACTGCAAAATTGCTTGATTTCTTGTTCGGTTAGAATGACTGTCCCTTAATTAAACAACCGGAAATAAAATTGCTACAAATGCCCCATTTTTACATAGTCAAGCTAAACCTGAAGAAATCATGCTGAAATAAAAATAACATTCAGAAGAAAGTCATTTTATTACCAAACATTCTTGGTATCTTTGGGATGGCATTAACAGTAAGAACATAAGTAAAATTTAGTGTTTTGGTTATAGTGTGAAATTACAATAAATATCTCTGGATGAGCAGACTGATGAAAGCAAAACCATTTAAATAAGATTCTCTTGCCAGTAAAATCAACATAACATTACCCAGAACAAGTTATAATTGAGTATGAAAACAGATTGCCAAATAATCTAGGAACAGTATGTGTTACATATTTACTCCAATTTCAGATATCAGAATAATTATTAAGTGATCTGTTTCTGTAAAGGTTCAGCACCTTAATGAATCACATTCTAACAAGGTCTATCTGAACAGCCACATGTTTCTGACAGAATCATACAGGTGCTTTTCACAAAGGAAAAACTGCATAATAAACTGGAGCAAAGCTAAATAAAACCTAAAAAGCCTATGAAATTACTAGTGTGAAACAGATTATTAAGAAAACCAAAATGCTTAATTTTAGTGATTTAGAAACTGCAGTGAAATACTAATTGAATGCTGTGCCATGGACATGAACTACATTAAGCTTTTGTGTTAATTTTATCAAAACCGATTGCTAGCTCAAAAGGCTTTTTGGACGTATAATCCCTTACAAATTACCCTGCTACAGCAGGACTGTATAATGGAATGGGTATCCAATTTCACTTAATATGTACCCACAAACTTCACAACCGTTTGCTTGCAACGCCGCAAGCTTGTGAACGGGATTCTACACTGCAACTGCCAGTGTCATATGTGTTCTAATCACCAAAACTACTTTTGTCTCCTCCCACAATACTGAGGAACATAGGATGCTGCCATACACTGAGTCAGATCATAGGTCAATCTAGCTCAGTATTGTCTTCACAGACTGGCAGCGGCTCCTCCAAGGTTGCAGGCAGGAATCTCTCTCTCAGCCCTATCTTGGAGAAGCCAGGGAGGGAACTTGGAACCTTCTGCTCTTCCCAGAGTGGCTTCATCCCCTGAGGGGAATATCTTGCAGTGCTCACACATCAAGTCTCCCATTCATATGCAACCAGGGCAGACCCTGCTTAGCTAAGGGGACAAGTTATGCTTGCTTCCACAAGACCAGCTCTCCTCTCCTAAACTTGAAAGAAGGTTAAGGAGCCTGAGGTCGGACTGAAAAAATCAGGGAAAATGAATTGTTTAGTATAAAGGGCAGCCACCATTGTAGACCTTCTTGCTATTAGCTGACAAGTGCTTAAGGGCTAGTATTCCAGAACTATTTGCACAGACAAGTATACTAGTAGAGGCCACAAAGGTGCTAGATCAGAGCCCTAATGCTAAGCCCAAGTCCAGCCACCAGGGATGCTCCTAGCCAGACATCTTTCAGGAGCCAGCATCCTTGCTACCATGGGACTCTTGCTCCACAGAGCCCTCTTGCCAACACAGGAGATGGCAGAGAGGCAATGGAGTGCCAGGCTCTAGGGATGTGCACGGAACCGGTTTGGAGGCCCTTTATGGGCCTCCAAACTGGTTCGAATGGCAGCGGGTTCCACTGGTGGGGGGTGGTGGTTAAGAGCAGGGGAGGATGCACTTACCCCTCCCTCCACTCCTCCCCCACCAACACTCCTTTTTTCTAAAGCCCATCGGGGTGGCAGAGTACCTCCCTGCCGCCCCGTTGCCCCCGTTTACCAGATACAACTGGAAGTATTAGGCATGCCTGTGCGCATGCTGCACTGTCATGCGCATGTCTGCGTGTCTGTGCGTCAGATACTTCCAGTTGTATCCAGAAAATGGGGGCAACAGAGTGATAGGGAGGTACACTGCCACCCAGATGGACTTTAGAAAAAAGGAGCGCTGGCGGGGGAAGAGAGGAGGGTGCACCCGCCCTCCTCTGCTCTTAAAGCAGCACACACACCCTGCCATCGAACCACCCCCCACATTGCTCCGTGCACATCCCTACCAGGCTCTAAGCCAAAGGATTGTCCCTTTTAAAGCTCTTTCTCATCATGGGGTAGAGCCTGAGACAATCAGTCTCAGGGAGTACACAAGTGCTCAGTTAATACAACTTGTCTGGACTCCAGGACTTGTCCAGTGTGCTGAAGAACCTGCTGCTGACCCTCCTTATTTCCAAATTCTGAGTCCTCAAACACTGTGTGGATATGCAGTACTTGCTGGGTGCCCCACTCTCCGTATCTGCCTCATCCCACTGTCAGATCTGTTTTGGCCATTGAGCACTCCACTGGCACTGATGCTGGCTGAACTTGCAGCAAGACATAGATCAACCTAACCTAAAATCCAAAATCCACTTCAAGCCACTTCATATGCTTGACATGCAGATCTCCAAAGACTCAAGCATAGGTAGCAACATTTCTAAAAAAGCGCAGAATTACATTTATGAAACAGATATAAAATATATTTAAAATGCAGTTAAAACTAGTTCCCTTCTTCCTATCCATTCCTCGCCATCAGTAGCTTCAATAAAAACAGCTTTCCTCTCAAATCTGGATTTTGGCAGACTTCTGGAGGAAAGCTACTGAAAGGGCCTCTACGAGTGCCCTCCCTACTGATGTGCAGAAGGCATTAGAAAGAGGCCACTTTCAATTATACCGGCAGAGACAGAATAGGACCCGGGGAGGAGGCAGACTTGAAGTGTCACACAACTGTGTAGAGGCGTACATTTTAAAAAGGCAAGAGAAACACCTCCTTTCCCATAATCAAGTTCTCCAAATCACCAATCCTCCTAAAGATTAGACTTGTTCAATTTGTACTGAGGTGCTTATCAAAACTAGAATTATCAGCACGCACAAGACAATCACCAGCTACTCTTTAAAATAAAAATTACAAATGCCACTGTGCCCCCTAGAGATATGCAATTTGATTCAACTCGAATTGGGGTGATTTGAGTTCAGATAGAATCATCCCTAAAATGAAGAAAATGATTCGAGTTTGGATTGAACAACCCCAATTCAAACTTGAATGGAATCAAGTGATTCGAATTGTGGGTACCATTTTATCTCCATGTTTTTCCTTTCTATTGGTTTTCTAGCACTGGCTTCTGATTGGCTTGAGATCTTGCTTCTTGGTAGGCTTGTTGTCATTCAAATCAAGTATTGGCATGGGCAACTGTGCCCCCATTGGCTGCGGGGAACCTAAAGGAGGGATTGTCAAAAAATATTTAAGGGACTACTTGGAGGCAGAGAGACAGACAGCCATTTGTGCTTCAGGGAAGAAGAAACAGAGAGAGACTGCAGAAACACTGAGAGGAGAGCAGAGACTGGTGGAGGTGGTTTGGGCCTGCCTGGCCCAGTGAGCAGAGAGAGACAGAGACAGAGACAGATTGTGCCTGCTGGGCTTATCTGACGCTCTCTCTGTTTTTTGTTTTGTTTTTTAAAATCCTTTTCACTTCCAATGCCAGCAACTGCTTTTCTCTTATTTAGAACAACAGCCCCAATGGCTTGAACTGGGTGCTGGCTACTTGGAATTTCCCCCCATGAGGTTTCCATCCTCCTCACTGCTTGTAGCCAGCCCCCAGTGGCTTTAATAACTGGGGTGCTATGCTTTTTTTTTTTTTAAACAGCCCTGCCACCTTTGCTGCTGCTGTCTGTGTGCTGTCTGGTGAATTAATTTTTGGGTTTTGTAGGCTGGTGTGGGATTTTGTAGGTTGGTATGGGATCCAGCCTGCCAGGATCCCTTTGCTTCCTTTTGGGTGGGGGAGGGGGATTTGTTTTGATTGGGTGGGTGCCCACCTGTTGGCACCTCCCTCCCTTCCCCCCAGCTGAGTCCCGGTGTTTGCTAGGCCCAGAGTGCCTCTGAGAGCAACATCTGGCAGACTTCAGCCAAAGACACTGGAGCACAAGCCCCCAGCTGAAGAAGCCAGAAGGTGAGAGGCCCCCTTCCTTGGTCAGGCTATCAGAAAAAAACAGGTTGCTCACCTGTAACTGATGATCTGGTAGAGATCCGTCGACATCCAGAAGAATGGGGTTCTGTGCCTGCGCAGGAATCCCCGAGGTAGCCATGCCAGCTTGTCGAGGCGTCCAAGCCCCACCCACACGCAGCGTGTGCTATTTAAGAGCGGGGCTGGGCACCATGTTCCCCAGTTCTTTCGACGACCGCCGAGGAGGACGATCATCGCAGATGGACAGCATGAGTGGAGACGAATAGATACGGTAAGTATAGTAAGCATCACGCACGCAGAGGAGCATCACTATGCAGAGGGGTAGGATGGGAGGGTCTTATGGATGTCGACGGATCTCTACCAGATCATCAGTTACAGGTGAGCAACCTGTTTATCTGGATCGAGATCCGTCGACAGCCATAAGAATGGGTGTTTAGCAAGCTCCCCAAGGAGGGGGGTGCACTAGTGCTATTGTAACACCCTTTTTAGGACACTCCTCCCAAAACTAGCCTCCGCAGTACAGCGCACGTCTATGGTGTAATGCTTGACAAATGGGAGATTGGACGACCAGGTAGCTGCTTTGCATATGTCCAGGAAGCCAACCCCTGAGAGGTGTGCGGACGATGAAGCATAAGCCCTGGTGGAATGGGCTTTGATGGACTTCGGAGGTGCTTTATGCTGTATCTCATACGTGAGTACGATGAGGTTGACAAGCCATCTAGACAATCTTTGACGAGAAATTGGAGAGCCCTTGGTAGTGCCGCGGTGTGCTACAAAGAGACGTGTGGTGGCTCTAAAGTCCCTTGTACGAGCCATATAGAATAGGAGGGCTCTACAAACGTCCAGTGAATGCATGAACCTTTCTAAGGCCGATTGTGGGTTCCTAAAGAAAGTAGGTAGAATAATGTCCTGATTTAAGTGAAAATCGGAAACTACTTTCGGCAGAAAAGCGGGATCCAGTCGCATACGCACCTTGTCCTCATGAAATTGAGTGTACGGGGAGTCAATTCTCAATGCAGTGAGCTCACTCACCCGACGTGCTGTCGTGATGGCAACCAGGAACGCGGTTTTCAAGGATAGCAATTTCAAAGATGTCGAGGCCAGAGGTTCGAAGGGTTTTTGCGTCAGCGAAGAAAGGACCAAAGACAGGCTCCAAGGTTCCACTGGCAGTCTTATTGGAGAATAGACATTGGAGAGGCCCTTCAGGAAGGCTTTGCTGAGGGGGTGTGAGAAGAGAGTAACACTGTCGCAGCCCGGGTGAAGGGATGATAGGGTGGCAAGGTGAACTTTGATAGAAACATTTGCCAAGCCCTGCGATTTAAGAGTGGACAAGTAGAGGAGTACTTGACGAACGGAGGCCCGTTTTGGCAAAAACCCATGGGATTTCGCATAAGCCTTGAATCGAACCCGTTTGCTGTGATAATTTCTCCTGGTTGACAATTTCCTTTGATTCAACAATATATCATCTAAAAGTTTATTCGCCAAGCCGTCAGACGGAGAGTGAGAACGTCTGGGTGGAGTACGAGGCCATTGTCCTGCGAGAGGAGGTCCGCTTCTGGTGGGAAGCGATGGTAAAGATTTCCGGACAGTCTGCGTACTTGTGGAAACCATGGTTGTCTCGGCCACCATGGCGTCACGAGGATGCAGGGAGTTGGGTGCGCTAGGAGTCGAGCCACCACTCTGGCAATTAAGGGTTGAGGTGGAAACATGTAGGGAGTTTCTAGCGACCAGTCCATCTGAAAAGCATCCCCCAATGATAGTGGGTCGTGACCTGCTCTGGAACAGAAGCGAGCACACTTTTTGTTTGTTGAGGTCGCAAACAGGTCCACTGATGGATGAATCCACTGACGGAATAGTGGATTGATGTATCTTGGATTGATTTCCCATTCGTGGTGAGTGTCGTTCAGGAATACTCAACTGAGATTGTCCGCCAAGCTGTTCTCTAGGCCCTTGATGTGGGCTGTGAGAAGGTAAATTTTGTGGCGGATGCACCAGTGCCACATCTGGAGGGCTAGAGCGCACAAGCTCCGGGAGACCGTCCCGCCTTGGCGGTTTATGTATGCTTGCGCTGTCATGTTGTCTAATTGTATTTGTACACAGCTGCCTTGCAACAGTGGTAGGAAGGACCGTAGAGCCAGAAAAACTGCCAGCAATCCTAGGAAGTTTATATGGAGTTGAGTTTGGTTGAGGGACCACTTGCCCTGCGTCCGGCGGCCTGCACAATGCGCTCCCCATCCTAGCAGGGAGGCATCCGTTGTTAGCCAGACTGTTGGGGAAGGAAGCGGGAAAGGTACTCCCTCCAGGAGGTTCCTGCGTTCCGTCCACCAGGAGAGAGATTGAAGTATGGGAGTAGGTATCAGTAGGCGTTTCTCTTGGTTGTGTCTTGCAGGGTGAAAAACTGAGAGGAACCAGAGCTGAAGCTTCCTCATCTTTAGACGGGCATAGTGAATCACCGCATTGCAGGAGGCCATAAGGCCCAGTAAGCGCTGGATGGAGCGTGCCGGCTGGGTGGGGCGATCCCGAAAGAGCGTTACCATATCCTTGATCAAGACGTACCTCTCTTCTGGTAAGTATGCTCTTTGGCACATTGTGTCTAATACCGCTCCTATGTAGTTTGCCACCCGCATAGGTTCCAGGTGTGACTTTTTCCAATTGACTTGGATGCCTAGGTCGTGGAGGACCGACAGAACATAATGGATCTGCGAACATAACTCGTCTGGATCCTTTGAGGCCAGGAGCCAGTCGTCCAGGTAAGGGTAGACCGTGATGCCATGCGTTCTTAGGTAGGCAATCACTGGCGCCATACATTTCGTAAAGACCCTTGGGGCGGAGGACAGGCCGAAGGGCAATACGTTGTATTGGTACACTTGGTGACCGACCGTGAAGCGTAGGAATTTCCGATGTGGAGGTCGAATGTTCACATGGAAATAGGCGTCCTTGAGATCCAGCGTTGCCAGCCACTGTTCCCCTTGGAGGAGCGGGAGGATTTGCTGCAACGCCATCATTCTGAACTTCCTGACATGAACAAACTTGTTTAGGTTGCATAAGTCCATAATCGGACGGATGCCCCCGTCCCGTTTCGGAATTTGAAAATAACGGGAGTAGAATCCATCCTGTCTGTCCGTCCACCGTACTGGGGTGATTGCCCCCTTCTCCAGTAGTTCCCTGACCTCCTCCCGCAGTGTAGAGGAAGGAGGGGTGAATGTTATTCCCCTGAACCGTGGAATCGACTTGAATTCGATGGCATATCCTGAAGATACGATCTTCAAGAACCAACGGTCTGATGTTATATGTTGCCATGCGGGGGCATGGCTTGCCAGCCTGATGGAGGGTTGAGCCGGCCAGGGGTCGTTGGAGGGACCCATCAGTTGAGATGTTATTGCCCCCGACGGTGGGGATGGGGAGTGGAGAATTGGTGGTGGACGGACCTGAGTTTCAAAGGTGCTTCTGAGTTTCTGGCCCTTTGGTACGTTGGGCCTGATTTGTTTTGAACTTGTTCTGGTAAGTGCGCCGGTGGTAAGGCTGGTAGGACTTGCGGAAGTCTCTGCAGTCTTGTTGTCTGAAAGAAGGGCGCTGTTTATTATACGTGGAACGGTACTTGGACATGTACGTAGAAGTGGATGGTTGCGCGGTAAACATTTTCGCGGTAAACTTAGATTTTCTAAGTTGTTCCATTGTAGCATCTGTGGTTTTGCTAAACAGGCCGGAGCCATCAAAAGGAAGACCTTCTATCTTTTCTCTCATGTCCATTTGCAAAGTAGTAGAGGAGCCAAGCATGCCTGCGAAGAGTGATAGTGGCAGTCATGGCTCTGGACTCGCTCTCAGCTAGGTGTTTGGCAATACTGAGTTGTTGCCTAGTCAGATCGCCCGAGTGTTCCAGAAGTTTTTGAAAGTTAACCTTGAACTCCTCTGGTGACAGGTTGTCAAGCTCAGAAAACAATCCTTCCCAAAGACTGTGAGTGTATTTGGTGGTGCACGCTGCGTAATTAGTCACTTTGATTGAGAGGCATGCAGTTGAATAGATTTTTCGGCCTAAGAGATATTTCCTTCCCTCTCTTTCAGGAGGAACAATATGCCGCTTCCCAGATTTTGATGTAGAGGCACAGTCAATTACAAGGGAATTGGGAGCCGGATGTTTTAGAAGGTATGTATTGTTTTTTTCCATTATACGATAAAGGCTCTCCAGCCATTTAGAAGTAGGGGTGGAAGTATGGAGTACTTCCCAAGCACATTTAGCTGCCCTTGTGATTACAGGGAGCATCGGGAGGGCTACTGGGGCCCTTGATTGTGACTCAACATAAAATTATAGACGGGATCGTCTATTGTCGCCAGTTCGGAGCGTAGGTCGAGCCCTAGGGCGTCTGCCATGCTACGCACATGACGGTGGTACGCTTTCATTTCTTCGTTGGGTGAAACATACACTGTCGGTGCCACATCCGTGGGAGGTTCAATAATGGTCTCCTCTCCTTCGGGGTCCGATTCGAAATCAGGCGATCCATAGTGTTCAGAAGGCGAGGCTGTTGGGGAAGTAGGTGCAGTCCCTTGAGAACGCACTGAAGAAGTGGGAGGTGAAGGCAGGGGTGCTGTCTGAGCCACTACGGAATGGGTTACCTGTGGTCTGGTTTGCACGCAGGCGTTGGAGATGATAACTGTAGGTGTTTGCGTTGCTGAGTGTCTAGTTGCCGTGGAGGGAGTATTAGTAGACGCAGATATCATGCGTACATTCACTGTGGTGGGAAGAGACGTCAGTGGTTCCCATGACACGTTTGGTAAAGAGGGTTGGGAACCAGTCGAGATTGCAGGACCCGAACCAGGTATATGTGGCGGGGGAGTATGGGTGAACCCACAAGTGTGCCAAGGCAAAGGGCTTTGCAACTGGGCCGCAGAGAGCGATGGTACTGCACGGACAGGATGAGCCGAAGTTGAATGCGACTCCTCTTCCGATGCCGGAAAACCATGAAATGTGGCTTGTGAAGGTGTGCTTGCTGTGGAGTCCAAGAGCGACAGGAGCGACTGAGTTGAAGTCGGATGTAGACCAATTTCAGCCTCTCGAGTACCTCCGTTGATATTGAAGTGTGGGGGTGGAGATCGATATCGAGGGGTGACCTGTCTTGACGCAGTAATCAACGGTGTGTGTAGCGACAGCGGCGCGCTAGGTCCCGGAGGCGGTGGTGTTGGAGGTGGAGAGGAGGGAACCGGTGTCAGAGCAGGCGAGAGGGATCTTGCTCTCGACGCCGAAACATTCGGTGTTGACGGCCTCGGCGTTGACGGGCGAGTTGGCGTCGAAGATGGTCGATGTCGAGCAGTAGGGGAAGGAGGCGTAGTGTCTCCTGTTAGATCAATCAATCGTCGACGTTTCGTCGTAGATGTTGTCGTTGGTTCGTCGGCGTCGGGGTCACTGCTGGAGGTCGATGGTACTTGACGCTTACGGCTATTCGGTGTTGAGGATGTCTTTGCAACCGAGGAGACTCCGCTCGCTGTCGACGGACGGTCCGATGTCGAAGGTCTGGACTTTTTCGAAGTCGAGGATCTGGACTTTGAATGTGGAGATCCAGGTTGCGTCGACGTTGAAGTTTTTGACTTTGAACGCGGTGTGGAAACAGATTGAGGTTTCGATGAGTGCCCGGTGTTGAGGGACTTAACACCTCATCATAGATCGCCGCTCTGAGGCGAAGTGCTCGATTTTTTCGCGTCTGCTTTGAAAAAGACAGACAAATTTTACAAGTTGAAACATTATGTTCTTTGCCCAGGCACATAAGGCATAGTTCATGGAGGTCTTTGGAAGGGAGCTTTACATCACAACCCTTACACCTCTTAAAAGACTTTTTATCTTCCGCCATAGCGCGACGACAGGGAAGTCAAGTCCGGTCCGCGTCAAGCCAGTCGTTGGTCGGTAGCCGTTCCTAGTCAACTTTAGAGGAGTCCGTCAGCCAGAAAAAAAGGGTCATACACGAAGCGATCAGTCCGAGAAAAAGAAATAGTCTCTGAAGAGAATACTGAGGGAACTTTCCGACGAAGAGGCGGCAGACCTAGGTCCACACGCGAAGGCGGTCGGAGAAAAACTGGGGAACATGGCGCCCAGCCCCGCTCTTAAATAGCACGCGCTGCGTGTGAACGGGGCTTGGACGCCTCGACAAGCTGAGGCATGGCTACCGCGGGGATTCCTGCGCAGGCACAGAACCCCATTCTTATGGCTGTCGACGGATCTTGATCTAGATCTTAGAGATATTTAAACAGGGCCTAGTTTGGGGAAGGGGGGTTAGGTGGGTAATGGCAGGACTGTAGGACAGGAAGGGTGAATTGGGGTTAGTGAGGCCACAGTCATCCCCTTCCCTTAGACTTGCCCCATTGTTGCTCGGTCTCCTAAAAAATAAAATAAAGCCTGCTTCTTTATTTGGGGGGGGATTTAATTTGGGTGGGAGTAATTTGGCACCCATCATTCCTTACTGGCCAACCCACTTTGGTGTCCCTAGGAAATACCCATGGGGAACAATGGGGTGATTCGAGTTCCCCATTGTTCCCTATGGTCGAATCACTCACATTTTGCAAGCTGATTCGTTGAAATGGCTGGCAGTGGCTGGCCGTTTCAATGAATTGATTGGAGTATTTGCAATTTGATTCAAGCTCAAAACAAATCACAAAATCCTATTTGTGCACATCTCTAGTGTCTCCCTGTAAATACTACACCTACACACACACACACACACACACACACACACACACATATTTAGGCTGTAATCCACTGATCCATTATTATTAGTGTAACATCTACAACTTCACAAATGTATGTATAGCTCAGTTGTTTAAGCCAATTAGGTCCAATGGCTTTTAAGCAATCTTAACTATTCCTATACAGCTGTTATAGCATATCAGGATCTTCAATGGGGGGTGGGCAAGCAAGGTCTACCCTGGTTGCATTTGAATGGGAGACTACATGTGAGCAATGTAAGAAATTCCCCTTTGGGGATGGGTCCACTCTGGGAAGGGCATCTGTATGCTTGCATGCAGAAGGTCCCAAGTTCCCTCCCTGGCATCTCCAAGATAGGGCTGAGAGGATCTTCAGTGGGGGGCGGGCATCAGAAGAGGAGAGCTGGTCTTGTGGTAGCAAGCATGACTTGTCCCCTTAGCTAAGCAGGGTCTGCCCTGGTTACATATGAATGGGAGACTTGATGTGTGAGCACTGCAAGATATTCCCCTCAGGGGATGAAGCCGCTCCGGGAAGAGCAGAAGGTTTCAAGTTCCCTCCCTGGCTTCTCCAAGATAGGACAATATTTTTTTTTGATTTTTTAAAAAAATAGGACAAGATTTTTTTATTGAACCAACAAACTACCAAAGCACACAGTACATTGCCAAAGTACAATTATATACAAAGTGGTTGTTTGTACATGATATATCTACAAAGATTTACACACAAGGATTTGGAAACCCACAAGGTTATGAAGTATATGCAGGTAGTACTGTAACTCGGGGGTGGGGGATTTCAAGGCACATCAGGTAGGGCTGAGAGAGATTCCTGCCTGCAACCTTGGAGAAGACTGCTGCCAGTCTGTGAAGTCAATACTGAGCAAGATAGACCAATGGTCTGACTCAGTATATGGCAGTTTCCTATGTTCCTAGTAGTTGCCCTCCAGCTGCCTCCTATTTTTGTTTCAGAATTCTAACATGTGTAACATAATTTTCCCACCCAGAAATGCACTTTGCCTCTTCTGTGCCCCCACCCCCAATATTTTTTTTCTGGCACTGCCACTAATCAGGGTAAGTATGCAACACATATTTGGAAGACAAATGGAAGTTCTATATGTTTTCTGAAAGTTGCTTGCATTTTTTTTAGTGCTGTTAACTCTTATCACCAATTTCTTCCTCATCAATTTAGATCAGGGCTGCACAAATTTGGTCCTCCCTCCAAAAAATAAAAATAATATTTTTATTTTATTTATTATTTATTTAACATAAATAAATGAGAACTGGACTTGTGGTAGCAAGCATGAATTGTCTCCTTTGCTAAGCAGGGTCTACCCTGGTTGCATTTGAATGGGAGACTACATGTGAGCACTGTAAGAAATTCCCCTTAGGGGATGGGTCCACTCTGGGAAGGGCATCTGCATGCTTGCATGCAGAAGGTCCCAAGTTCCCTCCCGGGCATCTCCAAGACAGGGTTGAGAGAGACTTCTGCCTGCAACCTTGGAAAAGTCTCTGACAATCTGGGTAGACAATTTTTTTTAATTAATTAATTCATTCATCACATTTACATACCACCTAAACTTTCGTCTCTGGGCGGTTAACAATTAAAACACATATAAAAAGTTAAAACAATTCAACAATTTAAAATCAATCACAAAATTAAAACCAACACATTTTAAAAGGCTGAGAAAGCTTGGTTAAAAAGATGGGGTTTTAGATGTTTTTTAAAAAATTGCAAGAGATGGGGAGGATCGTATCTTAGTGGGGAGTGCATTCCACAATCTCGGGGCAGCAACTGAGAAGGCCCATCTCTGTGTAGCCATTAGATGAGTTGGCGGTAACTGGAGACGAACCTCCTCAGATGACCTCAATGGGGGGTGGCCCTCATTGTAAAGAAGACTCTCTTAAACACCCAGGGTCTAAGTCATTTAGGGCTTTATAAGTTATAACTAGCACTTTGTATTGTGCCTGGAAACCTATAGGCAGCCAGTGTAACTCCATCAGCAAAGGAGTAATGTGGTCTCTCCGAGATGACCCAGAGACCAACCTGGCTGTCGTGTTCTGAACCAACTGAAGTTTCCGGACTATGTACAAAGGCAGCCCCATGTAGAGTGCATTACAAAAGTCAAGTCTGGAGGCCACCAATAGATGTACCACTGTTTTGAGGTCATTGATCTCGAGAAACGGGCGCAGCCAGCGTATCAGCGGAAGCTGATAGAAAGCACCCCTGGCCACTGCCTCAACCTGAGAAACCAGGGAGAGGTGTGGATCCAGAAGTACTCCCAGACTGCGAACCTGTTCCTTTTGGGGAAGTGTGACCCCATCTAGAAAAGGTAGATCAAAATAGTCTCTGGAGTTCTGACCCCGCACAATAAGTACCTCTGTCTTATCTGGATTCAGCTTCAGTTTATTCTCCCTCATACAGCCCATTACCGCTTCCAGGCAGGCATTTAGGGAAGATATGCCAGCTCCTGAAGAGGTTGACATGGAGAAGTAGATCTGGGTGTCATCAGCGTACTGGTAAGACCCAGCTCCATATCCCCTGATTATCTCTCCCAGCGGTTTCATGTAGATGTTAAAAAGCATTGGAGAGAGTATGGAGCCTTGAGGGACATCATACTTAAGCTCAGATTTCGAAGAGCAACAATCTCCAATCGACACCATCTGGAATCTGTCCGAGAGGTAGGAGCGAAACCACTAAAAGAGTGCCTCCAACCCCCAACACTGAGCTAGGTGGACCAATGGTCTGACTCGCTATATGGCAGCTGCTTATGTTCCTAACATATATATTTTTAACATAAATAAAAGTATTGATACTCACCCAGAAGTGCAGACATGTTCTGAAAAATGCGCAGCAGCTCTGGGGTAAGGCAAGGACTATTTTCTAATGTCACTAGCCTAAGGAAAAAGAAATTGAATAACGTACTGAGAGGCTACACTTCTTTACTGGCCAAGGAAAAATTATTGCAGCTTCCTAGAATCAACATAATCTGTTAAAGTGATGCAATTTGGTGGTTAAGTTTCAAGGTCAGTAGTTTCCAGATTTGTCACTTGTATTGATTTAAACACATTTTAAAGAAGCTAGGGGCAATCGTCCATTCTAATTCTGAAAAGGTTTCCTATGATGTAACTGTGGTGGTAAATAAAAAACCAGCTTCTTTAAATCACTTCCCTTTCTTGTTTAACAATTCAGATAGAAAGGAGGAAAGGGGGTTAAAGATACTGGCTGACATCCCGGCTAACAGAGTGCACTTCAAGGGAGAGCTGGGGCGTGACAAGAGTCCTCACACACATCCCACCCCCACACTTATATATAGCAACATACTTCCAATTCTGAAACATGAGCAATGCTCAGAACTGTCAGGATTCTTGTGCAACAGCGCACACACAGGAGGAAGAGGGTATTGCAGAAGGGCTCCCCGCAAGCCCTCAAAGTGCATGCTCTTCATTAGTCAGGATGTCAGCCACTGTTCAATTATTATTTATTTGATCATGTTTGTACTGCCTGATGTTTACATCTCTAGGCGGTGTAAAAAATTTAAAATACAATATAAAAGAGTAAAAACAGTTAAAATTCAAAAGACACAATAAAAACAATCTCATAAAACAATACAAGTTAATACAATTAATTTCAGGTATGCGCTTGCAAAAACAGGTGAGGGTCTTCCTAAAAGCAAAAAGAGAAGGAGAAGCTCTTATTTCAACAGCAAGCATATTCCAAAGCCCCGCGGCAGCCACAGAGAAAGTCCGGTCCCAAGTCGCCACCAAAAGAGCCGGAGGCAACTGTAACTGGACCTCCCTAGAAAATAATAATAGGTTCATGATAAAGAAGACGCTCTCTTAAATATCCAGGGCCCAAGCCGTTAAGGGCTTTATAGGTAATAACCAGCACTTTGTATTTCACCCAGAAACATATCAGGAGCCAGTGCAGTTCTTTTAAAATCGGTGTTATATGGTCCCTTCAGGTTGTCCCAGAGACCAATCTGGCTGCCGCATTCTGTACCAATTGTAGTTTCCAGACTACATACAAAGGCAGCCCCACGTAGAGTGCATCACAGTAGTCAAGCCTGGAGGTTACCAACATATGTACTACTGTTTTAAGTTAATTTACCTCCAAAAATGGACGTAGTTGGCCCATCAGTTAAAGCTGATAAAAAGCACTCCTGGCCACTGCCTCAACCTGAGAAACCAGAGGGAGTTTTGGATCCAGAGGCACTCCCAAGTTACATACCTGATCTTTTAGGGGGAGTGTATCCCCATCCAGAACAGGCAGATCTAAACCATCTCTCAGGTCCTGAACCCCGACAGTCAATACCTCTGTCTTATTTGGATTCAACTTCAGTTTGTTATCTCTCATCTAGCTCCAGGCAGGAATTTAGGGAAGTTATGCCATTTCCTGATGAGGTCAACATGGAGAAATATATCTGGGTGGCATCAGCATATCAGTAATACCCAGCACCAAACCTCATGATGATCTCTCCCAGATAAAAATTTAGATTTGTATCTGCCTTTTCCCCAAGGAGATCCAGTTTCCCCCACTCTTTCATCCTCAGAACAGCCCTATGAGGTAGGATAGACTGAGAGACCAGAGAGCTTTGAGCACCACAGTGAGTCACTAATTTATTACCACTTGCAATACCCTATATTGTTTTGTCTATTGTACTTCATTCTCTTATGGCATCTGATAAACCTTATCTATATTTTCTGCCTTTCCACACCCATCTTTAGTTTTCCTTTTTTCTCTTTCACTATTGGCATTTCTTTTCTCTTTATTACATGCCTATCCATTTCATGAAGACAAAGACCTTGGCTCTGTATGCTACCTTATGGGGCCCAGTTAATGTTCCTCAATAACATAGTTTCCCCCTTCATCTATAAATGCCACTTTTCTTGCATAGAAGCTATTTCACAAGCAAATGTGTGCCAACAACAGCATTCACCAAATGTAAAACACAGACCACTGGTTAGGTAGACCCTTCATATACCTTAATGGCCCATAACTTTCACATCAAGCTGTTCCTGGCCTGATGCAGTAGTGTTTGCCAAAAGATAACTGAAGGCTTAGCAGTCTTTTATGCAGATAAAATTCAGAGCTATTGTTCCATAAAATATTCATGTACAATGCAGCTGATTTTTAAAACAATGCATTACATTTGTCCAAAAAAACAGTGCTTTAACAGATTCACACTTGGCATCTGGTATATTCCACAACAAACACTGTATCACTTCCAGACTCAAGATATCTGACAGCAAGGTACAAAAGGAGCCACAAGCCAAAGCTTCCTGCCCTCTCCTTAAGGAAAAACATATAAAGCCCAGGATTAGTTGTAGTACACCCCATCAAACTGGAGCAAGAACTACAGTAGCCATTCAAATAGTTTACAGAGCACCACCAAGTTCAGGAAGAACAACTGTTTAGCTACTTTCCACATGACAGCAATAAACCAGAGATTTATTAATCTAATCTAATTGCTAGAAAATAATGTTTCCTGGGTTCTAATCCCAAAAAATAGGATGAGAATTAGAAAAAAAAATAAGAGAGTCACAAATGCCCATAGATTAAACACCACATGGTAAATTCATTAAACTTGCTCCATTCTTTCCCTCTCCATCCATCTCCGAACACCAGGACACAGGGCCATTCCACCAGGAAAGCACACTTTATTCAAATAAGTATAAGCAGTCACATCTTTTTTACTGGACCTTCCTACTTACTTCATGGGAGCACTTTCTTCCCCAGATGCTTCAAAGAACCTTTGCACACTTTCCAAGATGGTGCAGGGGCTCAAAGGGGTTCCGTTTCCCTTAAAAGAGCCCCCACCCGGAGCTGGGCAAAGCGCAGCACTGCATGGTAAGAATAGCCATCTCTGCATGGTGCCAGGGGGGCGACACAGAATATTCAGCTGTGGCCAAAGCTTCACACAGGTCCAATAAACAATTAGTCAGGGAGCCACACTTAGGGTTGATGGGGGCTGCCACTAGTCCCTTGGCTTTACAATGAAGAACACTGCTCTGAACAGTAGAATAAGAAATAAACTTACCACAATTCTAATCCATCTTCCAGAAGATACACATGTGGGGGCTGGGAAACATCTGTGCTTAACTGAATAACTGGGAGCAGGAAAGGGTAAAGGTTCTTGCTATCTGCTCCTAAGCCCTATAGAAATAATAAAACATAGATTTTCTAAACAAAGTTTTCACTTCTTTCACAAACTGGAGCGTTGACATATTATGGCAATCAAAAGCATTTCAGAACAGAATGATACTACCAACTAGCAACGGGGGCGGGGGGGGGAGCGGCAAGTAACTTCAGAGTGAACAACACAGACAGTTTTTCTATAAGACATGACTGGATGGTGATATGAATCCAGAACCACTAGGACTGGATACAATATCACATTCTAATCTCTGGATCAAATACTAGATTAAAAAACGGGGAACTTAACACATTCAGTTGTTTTCATTCTCGCAGATGACACTGACTGACATACTGTGCAAAGGCATGTCAGCCCAGAAATACTGTATGCATGGAAGTTGCACAAATTACACAAGAGCAAGCTTATTTCTGATGGGAAATCATTTTTGCATTTGCATAATTTGCATAACTTCGGTACACACAATGTTACTGTGCTGATGTGTCAGCTACTCTCATTATGCCAAACCATGCTTCTACAAAAACCCCACAGGGAGTCAAAAAGAGAATTAAAGAAGCATCAGAAGATTCTCAGCTGCACTCAGGTTAGGAGACTGGCCAGCTACTTTGGGAAGAAGGGCATATTGTGAAAGTAATGAGAGAATGTGTTCGCAACCCTCCCACCCCAACCCAAAAGTTATTATAGTGTGCCTAATGCATTTTTCTCTGACAATACTTCCTCATGACCCACACTGGTGGTTAAGCTAAAGCAACAGGCTTCCTCTTGACCCTTTCTGTAATTTAATTGCTTGATGCTGATCTAGACAGTATCCAAGCAGCCAGATTGTAAGCAAAACACTGAGGCTTGGTGTGTACAATAGCAGAATGGTCCATTAATTGGAAACAGGAGTAAAGATATACTGGTTACAGAAACTGAAACAAAGTAAACAACCCCAGCCCCTATAAAAGATAGTAAGTTATGCCAGATGCAACATCTTCTAGATTTAACCAGCAGAAAATGTCTTCATATGACCAAGGAAATTTATCAGCAACCAGTGTGACTCTTTCAATACTGGAGTAAATATTATCTCTCCAGGATGATACTGAGAGCAATCTGGCCACCGCATTCTGAACAAACTGCAGTTTCCAGACTACATACAAGGGCAGCCCCACATAAAGTGCATTGCAGCATTCCAGTCTGGAGGTTAACAGCATATGTATTATTGATCTGAGATCATTTATCTCAAGAAACAGACACAGCTGGTGTATCAGCCAAAGCTGATAGAAAGCACTTCTGGCCACCACCTCAACCTGAAACACCAGGGAGAGGTTTGGATTCAGAAGCACTTCCAGATTGTGTGCTTGTTCCTTCTGGTGAAGTGTGTCCCCATCCAGAACTGGCAGTACAAACCTAGCTCCCGAGTTCCAACCCTACTCAATAAGTACCTTCATCTTATCTGGATTCACTCAGTTTGTTATCCCTCATCCAACCTAGCACTGCCTTCAGGCAGCTATTTAGAGAGGTTATGCCCTGATTATGTTGACATGGAAAAATAGATTTGGGTATCATCAGCATACTGATAGCACCCCACACCAAATCACCTGATGTTCTCTCCCTGCAGTTTCATATAGATATTAAACAACATTGGAGACAATATGGAGCCCTGAGGGACTCCATATAAAAGTTCAGATTTTGAAGAACAACAGTCTACAAGGGACACCATCTGGAATCTGCCCGAGAGGTAGGAGTGGAACTACCGTAATGTAGTGCCTCCCACTCCCAACCCCCTCAGACGCTCCAGAAGGATACTATGGTTGATAGTATCAAAAGCCATCAAGAGGTCCAAAAGGGCCAAAAGTCACACTCCCTCTGTCATTTCCCAACTGGAGACCATCCATCCACCCAACCAAGGCAATCTCCATCCCATAGCCCGCCTGAAAGCCAGTCTGAAATGGGTCTAGATAATCAGTTTCTGCCAAGATACAGGAGGAATTAGCCAAGTTACAGGAGGATACAGGCACATACAGTACTAGCCCTCTCACAATCCTGAACAACTCCACTGGATGTGAGCTTGCAAATGCAATACAGGCAGAAAAGAACCACTTCTTTGCCACACATATTGCTTGAACATAGATCTTCAAATGCGCTCTACGTTGCAATCTCTCAGATTCGAGTTGACTCTCTCTACTTGCACTCCAGTCATCTACCTCGCTGCTTCAGCCCCCGTAGTTTTTCCATATACTAAGGGGCAAATTTTGAAGTGGGTCAGAGAGAACACTTGGGAGCGATTATGTCTACTGCCCCGGTGAGATTGCTGTTCTAGTTCTCCACCAGGCATCAACAGGATTGCTGCCAGAGCTAACACTAAATCCCTCCAAGGGTTCTTGGAACCCTATTGGATCCAATAACCTTCTCAGGAAGAACATCTTAATAGGCTCCTCACCCCTATGAAGGTGGGAAATGATTGTGAGTCCAACCTTAACCAGATGGTGGTCTGTCCATGACAATGGGGAAATCACAGGAGTCCCCACCCACGGAATACCACCCTCATCAGAGTGAAAGACCATATCAAGTATGTGACCAGCAACGAGCTTCAGTCCCAAGACCACTTGGGACAGGCCCATACTTGTCATGCCCGCAATGAGCTCCTGAGCTGCCCTGGACAGATTGGTACGGAAGTGAACATTGAAGTCCCCCACTACCACAAGCCTGGGGGACTCCAACACCAAGCCCAAGCCCAAGTCTGTCAGCTCAGTTAGGGACGCTGTTGGGCAGCAAGATGATCGGTACACCAATAGAAGCCCCAGTCTATCCCTGGTCCCCAAACTTAAGTACACACATTCAATATGGTCAGACACTTCAACAGGGATCCTGGTAAAGGAGATGTTATTCTTATAGGCCACAGTCACTCCACCTCCCCGCCCACAGCCCCTCACCTGCTCCTCAACAGAGTATCCTGGAGGAAGAAGCTGGGACCAGCCTCCCACAACCAGGTCTCTGTGATGTATACCAGGTCGGCCCTTTCATCCAAAATCAAATTATGGACCGTTTCTGACTTGTTCTGGACCGACCTGGCATTACAAATGAGCAAGGTAAAGCTCCGTGGGTGGCTGGCACCGCTCCCAGAGAGCAAAGAGCTTGCAGGACAGCTGGAAGGGGAAACAGCTAGGAGATTTCTGACCATAATCAGTGGATACATCCCATCTTCCCATCTCCAGACAAACCTAGACACATTATAAAACAGTCTCACCCAAGACTTACTTAAAACAGAAGTCGGTATGTTAAATACCCACCCACTTACCCACCACTACCCCACACAAGGTTCCTGGCCCTTGCCTTCATTATACCCTAAAGTGGCTTCCCCAAAGGGGCAACCCTTTGGTGGCGGCACCGCTGGTGGGGAGCCCACTACCACCATCCCTTTATAGGCCCAGAGATGGCTACTCTGGGCAGATGGCATACAGGGGCTGCTGAGTCACCCCAGCCCTGAATCCTGCACAGAGCAGCCACAGCCAGAGCCCACAGGTCAAGCCGGGGCTGGCAGGTGGTCACTCCCACTTCCTCTCCTGCAGGCAGGCACACAACAGCAGCAATAGAGAGCCAAAAACACAGTGTCTCTCTCACCCTGGGGGCCATCTGGGAAGCAGGTGGTCTCTCCCTCTGCTGCAGTCTGCTTCTGGCAGACTGAGGTCACCAGAGGCTTCTCTTTATAGGCCCAGAGGTGGCTACTCTGGGCAGATGGTATGCAAGGACTGCTGAGTCACCTCTGGGCCCCAATCCTGCACAGACTCCCCACAGAGCAGCCAGAGCCCATAGTCCCACAGGTCAAGCAGGGGCTGGCAGGTGGTCTCACCCTCTTCCTCTACTGCAGGCAGGCACATAGCAGCAACAGCAACAGACCGCCAACAACACAATACTGGACGAACTAACAATAGGAATGAGAAAAGAGAAGATTCTGGGATTTTACCTGTACAAGATGAATTAAGGTAGTAAGAATAGCACATCTCAACATATTGTGTTCTTCACTTTGTTTCCAAAGGAGTGGTAAATACTGAACCAAACATCCCACATAAGGCCGTATCTGTAATTACAGTCAAAGTGATACAATTCTAATAGACTAATGCATTTGTTCTCAAATTAAACAAATTTTCAGCTCTGCATATCCTCACTGTCTGAGATGTGGTGATATGGCATAGGGCCTTTGCAATGATACCAAAATTGTGAAACTCCCTCTCTAGGGAGATCCACTTGACTCCAACTCTGCAAGTGTTTAGGCTCAGGCAGTGGTTTCCAACCAGGGTTCCTCTAGATGTTGCTGAACTACAACTCCCATCATTCCCAGCTACAATTTGTTGGGAACTACTGGGCTAAGGCTTTTTTTGGAGTGTCCTCACAGTTTTTATTTAAGTAAGAGATTACCTGCCTTTCAGACCCAAGGGTCTGAAGCCACTGTTTAATTTTGTTCACTGTTTTTCCAGATTTGCTGACATTGTATTTTTAGATTATTTGAATTTTATTTGTATTTCATTCAACTGTTGTTAGCTACCTTGATTTCCCCCCCCCCTAATTGAAAAGGGAGCCTAAAAATATATTGAAGAATGGAAATGGGCATAAAACATAGAAAATACACTAATTCCTGTTTGCCTGTTCAGGGCAAACAATGTCAGAGAAAATATTTTTGATACTTTGTAGGCCTGTTGTAGAGTGTCGAAGTTAAAGACTGTCAGTAATAGCTTACTAATTTATATTATATACTCAAGATGCTAAAAAGATAAAGAATATTATCCAATTATATTATCCATTTTCCAACAGAACAAATACTTAAAGGAAACAAAAGTACATAGATATTGCAAACAGACAAACCTGTTTTCCAGTTTTATATTACAACAGTTTTAAGACTTGTGCTCCTCTGAATGTAGCATACAATAGAGATTTCATTCTTCAGGTTATCGAGTTACCTGCACATTGACTCTTTCTATCACGCAAGAAAGAACATGAAGAACATGCATCTTTGTGTCACATTCTCTAACTTCTTGAAGAAGTTGAAAGAGCAGGGTAAACATAGATTCCAGATACTGCAAGAGAAACAATATTCATTTGGATTATTAAGGACATCAGAAGGACTGATCAGTCAATTATTCTATAGACCTGCAACAAAAGATCTTGTCAAGCACAAGCCTGTACAGTATTAATTCTTCCCTCATGAACCAGACCCAGCTAACTGGGCAAAGAGGAACCTTTCAAAGTGGTGATTCTCTTTATATTGAGTTAAGTTAAGTTAAGTTAAGTTAAGTTAAGTTAAGTTAAGTTTATTTATTTGTTCAATTTTTAGAGCGCCCTTACAAAATAGCTCAGGCCGGTTCACAAACATCATAAAACAGTTAAACTCCATCAATGACCGGGCATAAAAATTTTTAAAATAAAATAAAGCAGCTAAAAAATAAAACAATTCAAAACCTTCTAAAAACCCGATACATTAAAGACCCTTTAAAACAATTTAAGAGCACTGGAAGGCCAGGCAGAACAGGTAGGTCTTTAAGGCTCTCCTAAATTCAAATAAAGAATTCAAATTACGGATGTCTGAAGGGAGTGCATTCCACAGTACAGGAGCGGCTACAGAGAAGGCCCGCCTCTGGGTCACCACTAGACGAGCCGGAGGCAACTGGAGCTGGACCTCCTCAGATAATCTTAGCGTGTGGTGGGGATGAGACCAGGGGCGTAATGACTGGGGGGGCAGGCAGGGCACGTGCCCTGGGCGCCACTTTGGTGGGTCACGTGGGGGGCGCCAAAGAGTGCCACGACCCCCCGATCCCCCCTGGATCGCACGGTGGCGGTGGGCGGCGGTGGATCGTCATCGTGTGCCCTGATCATGGCTTGTGGCGGATCGCGCGGCGGTGGGAGTGAGCGCGGCGGTTCGCTGAGTGCAGCAGAGTGACGCTGAGGCCTGCTGTCTGGCCCAGCATCGCTTCCCAACTGCGAGGCATGCCTGCGCATTTCATTCTATGAACTGCGCAGGCGCGCCTGTGCAGTTGGGAAGCGACACCGGGCCAGACGGCAGGCCTCGGCGTCACTCTGCTGCACTCGGCGATCCGCCGCCGCCCGCCGCCATTTTCCCCAGCTATGCCATTGGATGAGACTGAAGAAGGCGCTTTCTAAGGTAACCTGGACCTAAGCTGTTCAGGGCTTTAAAGGTAATAACCAGCACTTTGTATTTTGCTCGGAAACATATCGGCAGCCAGTGAAGCTGTTTCAAAACAGGCATAATATAGTCTCTCCGAGATGCCCCAGAGACCAGCCTCACTGCCACACTTTGAACTAACTGAAGTTTCCGAACTACGTACAAAGGCAGCCCCACGTACAGCGCATTACAGTAGTTAAGCCTGGAGATTACCAGTTGGTGCACCACTGTTCTGAGGTCATCCTCCTTTAGGAATGGACGCAGCTGTCGAATCAGCCGAAGCTGATAAAAAGCACTCCTGGCCACAGCCTCCACCTGAGATACCAGAGTGAAGCCTGGATCCAGGAGTACTCTCAAGCTGCATACCTGCTCCTTCTGGGGGACTAGGGGTGTGTCTGAACCGGTCTGGAGGCCATTCTAAAGGCCTCCGAACTTCCAGACCGGTTCGGACTTGGCCGGTCCGGGTCCGGATGGGGGGGTCTTCCTTTAAGGGTGGGAGGGCTTGCTTACCCCTCCCACCTCTTTGCCCCCTCCAGCGCCCGTATTCTATTGTATAATTGGGGCGCTGGAAACCAGCCACCCTCCCGCCCCCCTCCCTCCCCCTGCCGCCCCCCCGAGTGCTCACCACATTGTTTGCCAAAAAAAGAGGAGCTCGCGAACAGAGCTCCTCTCTTGTCAAAGTCTCAGGCCCAACTGGGGCCTTGGCCGCGCGAGCACGCGCGATAGGACTCCGGATCTAATGGAACTTTTGCCGGAGGCCCGGTCTACCCGCCGGGAAGAGGCCGGGTAGACCGGGCCTCCGGCAAAAGTTCCATTAGATCCGGAGTCCTATTGCGCGTGCGCGCGCGCCCAAGGCCCCAGTTGGGTCTGAGACTTTGGCAAGAGAGGAGCTCTGTTCGCGAGCTCCTCTCTTTTTTTGGCAAACAATGTGGTGAGCACTTGGGGGGGCGGGAGTAGCTTTCCTTTGCCCCTAATCCGCTCGCGGGGGGGGGGGGGCGGAGGCAGCTGGGGCGGCTGGTTTCCAGCGCCCCAATTATACAATAGAATACGGGCGCTGGAGGGAGCAAAGAGGCGGGAGGGGTAAGCAAGCCCTCCCCGCCCTAAAACGAAGGCCCCCCTTCAGTGACGGTCCGGACTGCTCCGGACCATGCACATCCCTATGGGGGAGTGTAACCCCACCCAGCACAGGGAGATCTAACTCATCCCTCAGATTCTGAGCCCCTACAATGAGCATCTCCGTCTTGTTTGGATTCAGCTTCAATTTGTTATCCCTCATCTAGCCCATTATTGCCTGTAGGCAGGCATTTAGGGAATGAACACCATTTCCTGATGAAGCAGATGAAAGAGAGAAGTAGATTTGGGTGTCATCAGCATACTGATAACACCCAGCACCAAACCTCCTGATGACCTCACCTAGCAGTTTCATGTAAATATTGAAAAGCATTGGTGACAGAATGGAGCCCTGAGGGACTCCATATAATAGCTCCTGTTTTGAAGAGGAACTGTCACCAAGCTCCACCATCTGGAATCTGCCCGAGAGATAGGAACGGAACCACTGCAAAGCAGTGCCTCCTATCCCCAACTCTGCCAGGCGACCCAGAAGGATACCATGGTCGATGGTATTGAATGCCGCCGAGAGATCCAAGAGAACCAGCAGAGTCACACTCCCTCTGTCGATTCCCTGGTATAGGTCATCCATCAGGCCGACCAAGGCTGTCTCAATCCCATAGCCAGCTCTAAAGCCAGTTTGAAATGGGTCTAGATAATCAGTTTCCTCCAAAACCGCTTGGAGCTGGTTGGCCACCAGCCTCTCGATCACCTTGCCTAACCAAGGGAGATTAGTGATTGGCCTATAACTATCCATTGCCGAGGGATCTAGGGAAGGCTTCTTACGAAATGGTCTAATTAAAGTTAAGTTAGTTGGTTTAGTTGTATTATTTGTACACCGCCCCAAACTTTCATCTTTTGGCAGTTCACAGCAAAAGAAATTGAAACTTTAAAACAATTTAAAACCACAGGTCTAGTTAAAGATTGGGTGAATAAATTTGTCTGTAAAGATTTGTTTAAAGTTGTCAGAGATGGGTAGGCTCTTATTTCAGCAGGGAGTACATTCCAGAGTCTCGGGATGGCAACAGAGAAGGCCTGGCCCTCTGTAGCCATCAGAAGAGATAATGGCAACTGCAGGCGAACCTCTTCAGATGATGACAAAGGGCGATGGGGCTCATAGTGAATAAGATGTTATCTTAAATACTCTGGGCCTAAACCGTTTAGTGCTTTATAGGTTATAACCAGCACCTTGTATTTTGCCCAGAAACATATTGGCAGCCAATGTAGTCCTTTTAATCTAGAGTAATATGGTCTCTTCGAGATGACCCAGAGACCAACCTGGCTGCTGCATTCTGTACCAACTGCAGTTTCTGGACTATGTATAAAGGCAGCCCCACATAGAGTGCATTGCAGTAGTCAGGTCTGGAGGTTACCAGCATATGTACCACTGTTCTAAGGCCATTTATCTCAAGAAATGGAAGCAGCTGTCATACCAGAAAGCACTTCTATCCACTGCCTCAACCTGAGACACCAAAGAGAGGTTTGGATCTAGAAGCACTCCCAGACTGTGTAACTGTTCTTTCTGGGGAAGTGTGACCCCATCCAGAACGGGCAGATCAAAATTGTCTCCTGGAGTTCCAACTCTGTACAATAAGTACAATAAGATTCAGTCTCAGTGTGTTATCCCTCATCCAGCCCATCACTGCCTCCAGTCATTTAGGGAGATTATTCCTTCTCTGGATGATGCTGACAGGGAGAAATTGATTCACATGTCACCTGTATACTGACAACACATGCACCAAACCTCCTGATCTCTCCCAGAGGCTTCATGTAGATGTTAAACAACATTGGAGACAATATGGAGCCCTGGGGTACGCCATATAAAAGTTCACATTTTGAACAACAGCGCTCTCCAAGTGACACCATCTGGAATCTGCCCGATTCCAGACGGTGTCGCTTGGATACTTTAGCAGGGGGAGGGCAACTGACCCTGTCCAACCCCAGCACAGAATACCTCCAGAGGCTGTTGCTGGTGTCAACCATATATTTCTTTTTAGACTATGAGCCCTTTAGGGAAAAGAAACCACCTTCTCCTAATTATTCTTATTCTTTTTCTATGTACCACTTTGAGAACTTTTTTTTGGTTGAAAAGTGATATATAAATAAATCTTATCCAAATCTTCCTTTCCCATCATCTCCACAACAGCACACAGTTCCTTCCTGTTGCTATGCCCTGTGTAAGGTTTTCAGCCCAAATTCCCCTTTGAGAAGAAAGCTTATACCCAGGCCTAGTGACAGCCCTGCCAAGCACGCATCATAATGACAATCGCACCAATCAATATTAGTACCATGTTCAATTATATATGAATGAGGTGCATGTTTTAGAGAGTCTATAACTGACTTAAGATTCTTGATTTCTATTCCTATTTTTTTAAAAAAAACCAATGATGATTCATTTTCAAGGCAATGGTCAACAGCAAGCAAGGTATAAAGGGACTTCGGATTTCACCTATTAAATCCTAAGCACACTGAAATGAGGGATTGCTTAAAATGAAATGATTTGGCTTGCTTTCAAATTATGTACTCCGGGGGGGGGGGGATATGCCTGTTGACCGTTGCAGTATGAACACTTCAAGCATAACAAAATCCAAATAATGGAATATTTTCATTCCAGTTCAAAAAGAGAGCTAACATTTTAAAGTTAAAATGCTCCTTCATACTCCTGTCCTTCATCTGAACAATTCACTATGACTTTACAAAAAAATACTTACTGGTAAGAACTGATCAGTCCTAAACTCGAAGTCATCCACAGGTAAAACTCAGTTAAGAAAAACTGAAATATCTGTTTCTCCAAGGTTGTTTAATGAATATTTTTAGAAAGGTATAACTAAAATCAAAATAAATTTAGTGATTGAGCAATATCAGAATATTTTAAACAAGGAAAAGGATATTCAGTTTCAGAGTTGTAGCTGTCTCAATACGGACCTGAAAGGAAAGAATTGAATCAAAGTGTCATGTTGCCCAGCATGTTATAGCTATAAAACATTTTCAGAAGAAAAATATGATATATACTCTCAACATGCCTACATATCGCAGTGTATATATTCCTCTTTGGATTTATTTTTCTCATGCACACATACTCTGGAGAATCAGATAATTCAGAGTTTTTAATTAGAATATGATTCAGTTTCAGCATCTTACATTGAAGAATGTGTGTGGACCAATTTTTGTTCTAGGATTCCTTAAACATCTTCCCAAATGACTCTCTTTTAACTCTATTCCCAAGTTGCTCCAAAGGTTTATATGTGTGTGTGTGTGTGTGTGTGTGTGTGTGTGTGTGTATCACGCAAGTTTCAAAGTTGGGGAGGGGAGGGCAGGGCAGGATGCATTTGAATATTATCATTTTTGTTTGGTACTGATGATACTTTGGCTGAGAAGAGATAGAAAAAATTAATATTGTGCAATAAGTCTATGGTGGAAATTATTTAGTGTAACATGACTTTGCTTCAGACTGATATGGCTTGCAGTTGTACACCTTATCTTTTTTATTAAAATTGTACTCCTTTACAAGACTTTTCTTTCTGCTGTTTGAACTGGCTGCTAGTCAGAACTACCAATTCAGCTGTTGTAAACTACACTATCACTAAACCTTATAACTTAAATTTCATAAAATAACATGATCTGAGCAGATCTTGAAATGAAGATACTTCCTCCAAGTAAAAAAATATACAGAGCAAATATCCATTGTTTCCTTCAAGACAAGCCAATTAGGAAAACCATGTGTAAAGCTTTAGATTGGTGTTTCTCAGCTGCCGGTCTGCAGACCAGTGCCAGTCCGTGTTGGACCATGAGGAATTAACCCCCTCCCCCAACAATTTCAAGCCAGTGGGGGCCGCTGCTGCTGGAAGCTCTCTGGAGCTCATTTCTAGGCAGGCAGCCCTCGCTGCTGGAATAACGTTCATTTCACTTCCCCAAAACGAACATAATCCCAGCAGCGAGGGCTGGCTGCCTGCATAGAAATGAGCTCTGGGGAGCTCACCTGGGCTCTGTGGATCCTGGGCTTCACCCCTTTTGCGTATGATGTCATGTGCAAAGGGGACAGTGTCCAGGACCCATGGTGCCTAGGTGAGCTCCCCAGAGCTCATTTCTAGGCAGGCAGGCAGCCCTCGCTGCTGGGATTATGTTCATTTTGAGGAAGCGAAATGAACTTTATCCCAGCAGTGAGGGATGTCTGCCTAGAAATGAGCTCCAAAGAGTTCCCAGCAGCAGCAGTCCCCACTGGACTGAAATTGTTTTGGGGGTGCCTGGGGGTGGGGTGGGCCAACTCATTTACTAACTGCTGGTCCAGGAAACTGCACACAAAGAATGTACCAGTCCTTGACTCCAAAAATATTGAGAAACACTGCTTTAGATAATCCATATCGATAGAGGAACTGATGCAAAATGTTTATAGTTACAAGATCATGCAGAAGTCAAAAACTTGACAAAAGAAGGGTGACTAATCTAGCTTTGTTGATATACACATACAAATACATAAAGGCTCCTAAATACACCATCTGTCTGACCCAGAAAAAGGAAAGGTCTGTACCCATATGTGTAAGTCCATATATTAAATACAGACTGATTTGTAGCTGCTTAAGTGTGTGACGTACTTGTAATTTATGTACTGATATTTTCATTATATTGCATATAAATAATCTCTATTATTTATAGCTCTGTCCTCTCCCTTGTGTTTACTAGCTTTGGTAGGCTGTGTACTAATCAAGCAGGGAAATCCTTGCATCTGATGAGCAGATAACCCAGTTTCCCTGGGGGTGGCAAAGACTAATACAAAAACCTACATCCCAACTAGCAAGGGGAATGCTTCACTTCCACTCTCAGGGAAATATTTTCAGGAGGCACAGGGAGCCGCATTAAGTAAGGGGGGAATCACCAAACATCACCTTTCCCTCTCTGTGCATGTGGAAGCATTCCTTACTTAGTTTGGATGTAGGCAACTGTAGGCACAAGGATAGATCTCTCAGAACCAAAGGAGGGAGAAAAACAGGTTGCTCACCTGTAACTATTGATCTGGTAGAGATTCATCGATATCCATAAGAATGGGTAATGCGTCTGTGCAGGACCTTTGCGGTAGCATGCTGCAGCTCATCAAGGTGACTGAATGCCGCCCCCACAGCTACAGCATGCTATTTAAAGGCGAGCCAGGTGCCTTATTCTTCAGTTCTTGGATGACCTCCGTGGAGGACGATCATCCGGAATCAGGTGAGTTCATCATCGAAGACAATGAGTTCATCATCGAAGACAATGATAGCTTGCACACTCAATACACACATGGCGTAGCACTACTGCAGAGGGGTGGTCCAGGAAGGTCTTATGGATATCGACACGTCTCTACCAGATCAATAGTTACAGGTGAGCAACCTGTTTATCTGAATTGAGATCCATCAGAATGGGTATTTAGCTAGCTCCCTAAGGAGGAGGGTGCAGTAGTAGCTATTACATAGGAACATAGGAAGCTGCTGTATACTGAGTCAGACCATAGGTCCATCTCACTCAGTATTGTCTCTGCAGACTGGCAGCGGCTTCTCCAAGGTTTCAGGCAGGAATCTCTCTCAGCCCTATCTTGGAGATGCCAGGGAAGGAACTTGGAGCCTAGATGCTCTTCCCAGAGCGGCTCCATCCCCTTAGGGGAATATCTTACAGCGCTCACACTTCTAGTCTCCCTTTCATATGCAACCAGGGAAGATCCTGCTTAGCTTAAGGCAGGGATTCTCAAACTTGGGTCCTCAGGTGTTATTGGACTTCAACTCCCATAATCCCCAGGCTCAGTGGCCTTTGGTTGGGGATTATGGGAGTTGAAGTCCAATAACACCTGAGGACCCAAGTTTGAGAATCACTGGCTTAAGGGGACAAGTCATGCTTGCTACCACAAGACCAACTCTCTTCCCGAAATGGGAATTAACATTTCCTACATAGGAAGCTACCATATACTGAGTCAGACCATTGGTCTATCTAGCTCAGTATTGTCTTCACAGACTGGCAGTGGCTTCTCCAAGCTTGCAGGCAGGAATCTCTCTCAGCCCTATCTTGGAGATGCTGCCAGGGAGGGAACTTGCAACCTTCTGCTCTGCCCAGAGCGGCTCCATCCCCTGAAGGGAATATCTTACAGCGCTCACACTTCTAGTCTCCCTTTCATATGCAATCAGGGCAGATCCTGCTTAGCTTAAGGGGATAAGTCATGCTTGCTACCACAAGACCAGCTCTCTTTCCATTTGTATTGGGAAGAGCTATTGTAACACCTGCTTCAAAACGCTTCTCCTGAAGCTCGCCTCGGCAGAAGAGCACACATCTATGGCGTAATACTTGACGAAAGGTAACTCAGTGGACCATGCTGCTGCTTTACAGATGTCCATGAAGGTTACCCGACAGATGTGCAGCTGCTGAAGTACAGGCACAGGTAGAGTGGGCCTTGATTGCCTCAGGTGGTTGAACATTCTGTGTCTTGTGTGTTAGCAGGATAAGCTCAGTTAGCCATCTGGACATTCTTTATCTGGAAAAACGGAAGCCTCTTACGGAGCCTTTGAATGCTACAAACAGACGTGGGTGGACCTGAAGTTCTTGGTGTGATCCAGATAATATAAAAGAGCCCTCCACACATCCAAAGAGTGCACTGCACATTTTAAAGGGTTAGATGGGTCCCCTAAGGAGAACAATGTCCTGGTTGAGGTGGAAGTTGGACACCACCTTGGGTAGAACCTCCAGGTCCAATATGCATTAGCACGTTATCCAGATAAATCCTGGTGTATCGAGAATCTATCCACAAAGCTGTCCATTCACTTACAAGTTTAGTTGTAGTTATAGGCAGTAAGAAGACAGTTTTCAAGGTTACTAGTTATGGAGGCAGAACCCATAGGTTCAAATGGATGCTCTATCAAAGCTGAAAGGACCAAGGATATGCTCCATGGTTTGATGGGTGTGCGAGCAGATGGATACAATTTATAAGGCCTTTCAGGAAAGCTTTACACTCTGGGTGTGGAAAGAGAGTCTTTCCATCATAGCCTGGATGTTTTGACAATAGTGCTGCTAGATGCACCTTTAGAGACACATTAGCCAACCCTTGCAATATTAGGTCAGTCAGGAAGAGGAGCACATCCCTGACTGTGGCCTGGTCAGGTTGAAAACCATGCCTCCTTGCATACATTTTGAAGTATAGACATTTGCCGCTGTAATTACGTGATAAGCCTTCATTTCTTCATTAGGCGAAACATGCGTGGCCGGAGATACATTGTTAGGAGGATTGGCTAAATCCTCTGATACATCAGGGTCGGACTCAAAGTCTGAAGAGCAGTGATGTTCAGAAGGTGAGTATGTAGGTGATGGTGGTACATATATCCGGGTTTCAACTGTGACCTTTTCCTGTGGTGTTGAAACAGGTGTGGTCTGAGACCCCCATATCAGTGCCTTTGAACATAGTCTGAATAATCAAATTCACCAAAAAACTAGATGAACTCACACGAAGAACTTTACCGACAAGGAGCAATAGCCTGAGGACTTAACACAATGGTGGTCGGAAAAGAACTGAAGAACAAGGCACCTGACCTGCCTTTAAATAACACGCTGTAGGCATGGGGGCAGAGCTCGGTCGCCTTGACGAGCTGCAGCATGCTACTGCGAGGGTCCTGCGCAGGCACATTACCCATTTTTATGGATCCTGAAGGATCATTTTTATAGATCCGAAGGATCAATAGCTCCAGGGAAACAAATCAAGCCATGGTTCAAAGAACACAGGTTCACCATGGAGGTGGTGGTAGTGGAAACAGTTGTGTTGTTGAAGGAAAGAATGGGATGGTACATAGGCAAAGCAGGATGCCTAATCATTCCTAATCAAGAAACAGTAGAAGCTTCAGTCAGGCTCTGATTAGCATTCAGCATGGGTACCCAATAGAGACTGGGTGGAAGAAGTATCCTAGGAAGGAGTGCTACACTTTAGTTTTTCACAATCATTCTGAAGTCTCCTTTTCTCCCTAGGCTAGAAAAACTGAAGGGATTCTCTACCTTGAATACATTCAACTCTTGTTCTGTTCCAAGATCCAGCCCCTGATATATTAACAAGAACATATTTTCTAAAACATGAAAGTAATAATACTGCTGTATTCCACACTGATTTTGACACCACAGTCAGGAATTCATTTCTAAGAGAAATGCTGATGCCTGTTCCCTGAACTATCCAATTGGTTAAGCGAGGAAAGAAATACACTATGTACAAACCTAAAGCTTTTACTACTGGGGGTCAAAGCATTAAAATAAGTTTCAGGGTGGAGCCCTGCCTCACATTTAGCCATGAGCACAGCTCAATAAGGATGATGACAATTTGGAAGTAATCCAGAGAGAATTATTAAGAGTGATAAAAAGTCTCTGGCTTCTAGAAGACAAACGGAAGGAAGGGACTGAGTTTGCCCAGGAGAGAACAAGAAAGTCTGTGTGCCAAAATAGCAACTGTCACAGCTGCCCAGCAGAGAAACGCAGTGTTCTGCTATGGCAACAGGAAGAGAAACTTGAGCGTACGAAATGTATTTTCAAGACATACCTGTCAATTAATGTGATATCTCATGTACTGCAGATATGTGCAGTGACATATAATTCTCTCAAAAAAAAATGCCCAATACTGAGCTTAAGTAAAGGACTATTGTAATCTCCAAAAGAACATTCATCCTGATCTAGATTTAGCTAGTTTTGGGTGCTTCTCAGTTGCATAGATAATCAAAGATTACAGATCTCCACTGAAACCCTTCTGAAACATAAGGGTATTTGAGCATAAGAATTTGAGCAAAAGCACATACTGAGGTTGTACAGACATATGTAATGTCAGCCTTGATTTGATATTACAGTATGTATACAAGTATCAAGTATCTTTGGGTTTGCATTCTCCTCCTTCCTTGATGTGCCACAATACCTACTTTTGGTTCTCAGCAAGCCACAGCTTACCATTTTATCCAAACAGAGCAAACTATTATTTATTATGTGCATTTGTTCCATTTATATTGGTTTTAAATGACTGTAATTTGATTCTATTTTAATATGTTGTCGTAAGCCACTTTGAATACATGCCGGAAAAATAGAAAACAAATATTTTAAATATATAAACAAATGGTTACGCAAACCATAGTTTGCCTGGTTCTGGCAAAACAAATTATAGTCTGCAAGAACTAGGAAATAAAAGGTATGAAAATGAGATAAGAACTGCAGTACATAGTTGGGAAGAAGAAAAAGGAGCAAGTGACCCTGAGGCTGCTCTCCATGGCTTGGCATCATATCTGAACATCCCCACAGTCTGCAAACTGATAGAGAAAGGCTAGGTGTCTTAAAAATACATACAAAACGTTTATATTTTAAAAGTTACATACCACCAAGTCTTGGTCTTGAAGCAAATTACGGATTGCTTCATACAACAAAGGCCGCAAGTCAGACTTGAATTTCACAGAAATCCACTGCCCTATCAGCCAGATTACTCGCCGACGTATTGGTTTATACCTTTAAAAAGGAAGGAAAAATATTATCTGAGGACAGGGTTATTAAAATCGTGTTGAATTAAACTGTATAATGTTCAGTGTCCACCCCGATTTCCAGTAAGGGCATAATGTCTACGAACTGGGTCGAAATTCTCCCACTGAAACAAGAAAAGTTGAGATCCTAATCATTAGAAGTGATCTGTGCATTGTTCAGATTCAGTGTTATTTGAATAGTTAATCATAAATGTAGTAGGAGACAAAATTTTAATATCTCAAAAAATACATGCCTAATGTTTATGAAATTGTCTCAGTGTTTTCATTCTAGAGCTTTTATTTTTTTTCTTTGAAACTGATCACTAATAAAGTTGGAGGAAATTATGCAGTTCAAATGCGTTGAAGTTTCCAGGAACTGCAGAAAAGAAATGCACAGAATCTGTACAACAAAGACTGTGTATGGAATATTTATGTCATTCTCTTTCCTATCAACATCAGCTGCCCTTCTCCCCCACACACACTCCATTCAGTTTGGGAATACTACAGAAGAAATGTTCTACAGATCTGTTTCTATGGATAACAACCCAAGAGCCTCCAGAATTATTGCAAGGATAAAACTGGTTATTTAAACATAAAACATTCATTCATTCATTCATTCATTCATTATTTGATTTATATACCGCCCTTCCAAAATGGCTCAGGGCGGTTTACAACAGAATAAGAACAAGTAAAACCAGTTAAGAATTAAAATCATAACTATAAAAACAGAATAAAACCAATTAAAACATTCAATCAGCTAAAAACCCTGGAGAACCAGGGCAAACAAATTAAAAACCCTGAAAGGCCAGGCCAAACAGATGGGTTTTAAAGGCTCTCTTGAAGGAAAGTAAGGAGTTAAGATTACGAATTTCTGCTGGGAGTGCATTCCACAACCTGGGAGCAGCAACAGAGAAGGCCCGCCTTTGAGTCGCCACCAAACAAACCGGTGGTAACTGGAGACGGACCTCCTCAGATGACCTTAACTTATGGTGGGGATCATGTAAAAGAAGGCGCTCTCTAAGATATCTCGGGCCCAAGCCGTTCAGGGCTTTAAAGGTAACCAGCACTTTGTATTTTGCCCGGAAACATATTGGCAGCCAGTGTAACTGTTTCAAAACAGGCATCATATGGTCTATCCGGTTTGCCCCAGAGACCAATCTGGCTGCCACATTCTGAACTAACTGAAGTTTCCGGACTATGTACAAAGGCAGCCCCACGTAGAGCGCATTGCAATAGTCAAGCTGGGAGGATACCAGCTGATGCACCAGTTTTGAGGTCATCCTCTTCAAGGAATGGGAGCATCTGTCGAATCAGCCGAAGCTGATAGAAAGCACTCCTGGCCATGGCCTCCACCTGAGATACCAGGGTGAGGCCTGGGTCCAGGAGTACTTCCAAGCTGCGCACCTGCTCCTTCTGGGGGAGTGTAACCCCATCCAGCACAAGAAGATCTAACTCACCCCTCAGATTCTGAGCCCCCACAATGAGCACCTCTGTCTTGCTTGGATTCAGCTTCAATTTGTTATCCCTCATGCAGCCCATTACTGCCTGTAGGCCGGCATTTAGAGAATGAGTGCCATTTCCTGAAGATGGAAAGGAGAAGTAGATTTGGGTGTCATCAGCATACTGATAACACCCAGCACCAAACCTCCTGATGACCTCACCCAGCGGTTTCATGTAGATGTTAAAAAGTATTGGTGACAGAATGGAGCCCTGAGGGACTCCATATAACAGCTCCTGTTTTGAGGAGCAACTGTCACCAAGCTCCACCATCTGGAATCTACCCGAGAGATAGGAACGGAACCACTGCAAAGCAGTGCCCCCTATCCCCAACTCCCACAGGCGATCTAGAAGGATACCATGGTCGATGGTATTGAACACTGCTGAGAGATCCAGAAGAACCAGCAGAATCACACTCCCTCTGTTGATTCCCCAGTAAAGGTAATCCATCAGGCCGACCAAGGCTGTCTCAACCCCATAGCCAGCTCTAAAGCCAGTTTGAAATTGGTCTAGATAATGGAGCTGGTCGGCCACCACCCTCTCAATCACCTTGCCCAACCAGGGGAGATTGGACTGTAACTGTCCATTGCTAAGGGGTCCAGGGAAGGCTTCTTTAAGAGTGGTCTAACCATTGCCTCCTTCAGACAGGGGGGCACCCTACCCTCCCTCAGCGATCCATTTATGATATTAACTAGGCCACCTCCAACAATCTCCCTGCTAGACAGAAGCAGCCAAGTAGGGCAAGGATCCAGAGAACAGGTGGTAGGCCGCATAGCCCCAAGCAGCTTGTCCACATCCTCCAGAATCACAGATTGAAACTGATCCAATCTAATATTGCAAGAGGGATTGCTGGACACCTCCTCCATAGACCTTGCAGAAATAGTGGAGTCCAAGTTGGCCCGAATACAGGAGATCTTATTCGCAAAGAACCCATTAAAGGCATCACAGCAGAGCAACTCCAGGGACCGATTGGAAGTAGAAGGAGCAGAAACCAAACTCCTCACAACCCGGGATAGCTCCACTGAGCGTGAACCTGCAGCCACAATGCGCGCAGACCAGAATCTCTTTTTCGCTGCGTGCACTGCCACCGCATAAGCCTTCAAATGGGTCACATGTTGAATCCTGTCAGATTCGAACCGAGTTCTCCTCCACTTGCGCTCTAGTCGCGTACCCAACCGCTTCAGCCCCCGCAGTTCCTCAGTATACCAAGGGGCCATTTTTGCAACAGGTCGGAAGGGACGCTTAGGAGCAATCATGTCTACTGCCCTGTTGAGTTCCCTGTTCCAGGTTCCCACCAGGACATCGACAGAATCACCGACCGTACCAACGTCAAAATCCTCCAAGGCCTTTTGAAATCCCGCTGGGTCCAGCAGCCTTTTTGGACGGACGATCCTAATAGGTCCACCACCCCTGCAGGAGTGGATTGCAGCTGTGAGACCAACCTTAACCAGGTAGTGGTCCGTCCATGAAAATGGGGAAACCACTGGATACCCCACCCACGGAACACCCCCCTGATCCGAACAAAAGACCAAATCGAGTGTATGGCCAGCAACATGAGTTGGTTCAGAAACTAATTGGGATAGGCCCATAGCTGTCATGGCCGCTATGAACTCCTAAGCCGCACCAGAACCTCAGCACCAAAAGTCTAGGAGACTCCAACACCAACTCCGCGACCAGCTCAGGGAGTCAGTTGGGCAGCGAGGTGGACGGTACACCAACAGAATCCCCAATCTATCCCTCATTCCCAGCCTCAAAAATATGCACTCAATATCAGTCAGCTGTCTCACAGGGGCCTTTGTAAGGGAAATGGTATTCTTATGGACCACAGCCACTCCACCCCCTTGCCCACTTCCCCTGGCCTGCTCCACAACAGAGTAACCTGGTGGGAGAAGCTGAGCCCACACTGGACCACTCGCCTCCCCCAACCAGGTCTCAGTTATACATGCCAGGTCAGCTCCCTCATCCACGATAAAATCATGGACAATTTCGGTCTTATTCTGAACTGACCTGGCATTGCAGAGGAGCAAGGCCAGATTCTGTGGGTCGTTGGAGCTGCTCCTCAAGGCCTGAGAATTGACAGAGCAGTTGGAAGTGGAAACAGTAACTAAAGTACTAATTTCCCTTCCCCTGTAACAGCCAGCTGCTCTGCCTGCGCCATTTCTTCTAATCCCCACCACTACAGTAATAGCTGCCCCTGAACTGCCAGGCACACCCCCAGCACCATCCCACTCAAGAGAGCCCAAACACATGTCTGCAAAAGGCCTGGCCCAACCCAACCCAACCCCCCAGCCCTCAGTCCCACCCCTGAAGGCCCAGTCCCAAAGGCTGGCTGGCTTCGGCGGCTGCCTACAGGCAGCCTGATGGCCAAGCCGACAGCTACACCTTTGGCGAGCCTCCTTGCTTTTAAGCTTGCAAGCCCCAGAAGCCACCCCTCTCACGAGCAGCTCCCAGGACCGGCAGCAGGTGGTAGAGCTCAGCAATCTGGGAGGCTGGCAACCAGCCAGCTGGAACTTGGCAGCCAACAGGCAGGCTGCACTCCATCTGTGCTGGAATGTCCACAGGAGGCAGACAGGCTAGATGGTGAGTCCCAGCAAGGCAGGTAGAATGGCCCTGCTCCCCCTGTTACTTTCCCACTTGCTTCTGGCAGGTCTCCTTGCTTTAAACACTTCTCAAATAGTCATGAACAAATTCTGTGAATTTCTTTTCTGCAAACTCCTAGAAACTTCAACATATTTGTTCTGAATAACAGGACACATTACCTTTAATATTCATCAGTTTCAAATAAAATCTTTTAAAAAATAAAGCCATGAAACTAAAACTTTAGATGATTTCATAAAGCTTGGGCATTTTTTAAAACAGCACGTTTTCATCTCTCATCACATTTGCCACTTCTTTAAATATTCAGATACTTCTGAGTCTGTACAGAACACTTCTAATGATCAGCATCTAAATATATTTATTGTGTAAACATGCATTTCCAATAAACTGACTTAAGTTGCAGTGGTCTACTCTGATTTGTGCCTCTGCATCTTAAGCTAACCCACAAGATGGGGTGGTGGTATAGTAAACATTGGGTGCCTTACAGTACTTCAACCCAAGTGGTACTAATATTTAAACAGCACCATCAATGCACATGAATCTGCACAAAGCGTGCTTCCTTCCCAATAATATCAAAGCTACATACAGTCCAGTACATATTACGGGAGAAGGAAAGGAAAGAAGCAACAGGAACCCTGGCAACTGCTGCACCAACTCTTATGTGAGAAACCAGTTGCAGAACAAGGAGTCGGCGAGTTCCATGAAACAAACTGGGCACAGTTGTAAATTGAAAGAGGATATGCCAATAAAGGGTACTGCATATTCTTCTGTTACTCTTTCAGAAGACAAGTAGTTCTTCTAAGAACTAATCTGTCTATTTTCTTTTCATTACTCCTACAACTCCAAAATCGGTTAGGTCCAAATCAGTTAGGCAGTTCACAAGTTAGTCCACTTGCACCTCAAATGTCCACACATCTGCCATCTTGAATAGGGTGGATGATATCATCACAAACTGTGCCTTTGGGGCCTCCCTATGTGTCCCTACAATTGTACCAAATTTGGTCAAAATCAGTTCCTCTGTGTGACTCAAGTGTTCATGTGTCCGCCATCTTGAATCAGGGTGGATGACACCATCAGCCACTGAGGTGTCCCTATACTTGTAGCAAATTTGGTTCAAATTGGTTAGGTGGTTCACAAGTAAGCCCTCTTGTGCCTCAAATGTTCACATGTCTGCCATCTTGAATGTGGGTGGATGACATCATCATAAACTACGCCATTGAGGTGTCCCTTTGTGTCACTCACTACAACTGTACCAAATTTGGTCCAAATCAGTTAGGTGGTCCACAAATTAGCCCACTTGCACCTCAAATGTTTACGCGTCCACCATCTTGAATCGGGGTGGATGATATCACCACAAACTACGTCACTGAGGTGTCCCTAAAACTGTACCCTATTTGGTTCATATTGGTCTAAGCATTGTGAAATTGATGGGGAGGGCACACGTGTGTGTATGTGTGTGCATGCGCAAGAGCACACGTGCGTGCACGCGCGCACACACACACACACACACACACACACACACACACACAGTACACTGGGTAATCTAATAAGCTTTCATTCCTTAAGGAAAGTAGGCTAAAAACCATGTCAAAATGAAAGCACAAATATTCTTCCTATACTCTAAAGTGTAACTAAATAATGAAGACTTGGTGGGTTTTTTTGTATTAAATAACAAGACCTTATTTAATCTATTTCAATAGCCAAGAAGAAATTAAAAAAAAGTCAAAACATTTACCTGTTATGAGGTACTTGCAATTCTGCTAGTAACTGGTTTTTAAACCACTGGTCAAAATCCACACTGTCAAATAGCTCATATGCTGCCAGTCCAACTGCATTATATACTGAAGGGAAAAACAATTAAATGATTTAGGCTTAGAAAGTAGGGATGTGCAGAACATTCAGGGTGTGCAGAATGTTTCAAATGTTCCAAACTCAACCGGTTGTTCCGACAGAACGTTCTGGGCATTTGCATTTCGTTCTGAGCTCAGAACGCTGCACATCCCTATTAGAAAGCATCTATATATCTATATATACAGTATATTTCTCTTAGGCGCACTCATCACTAATACCATGTGTGGCAGCTCTCGCAAGATTTTGTGAGCAAGGGGAGTGGGAGAGGAAGGCAAGGGGCCAGTGAGAGAAAGCAGGGGCCAAGCTGGCTGGCCACCCGGCGGGGAGAAAAAACGGGGGCCTGCCTGGCTGCTGGACATTGAGAGGAAGCGACGGCCAGGCTAGCCATCTGGGGAGAACTAACTGGGTCTGAAGGGAGGAGAGACAGGGAGAACTAGGGGTGCAGATGCTCTGCACCAGGTCAGCTAGTTTATATATAGGGCAGGATCCCAACAACGTCCCACTGAAATTAATGAAACTTGTTACTCATGTCCCATTTCCCCCCAATGGTGCTTAGTAATGACTTAGTAGGGATCCTGATCGTAACTATAATCAGATGTATACTGTCTCTGAAAAAGAAGAGTCATAAGAACAGCTCTGCTGGATCAGGCCCAAGGCCATCCAGCAACATCCAGGACGCTGGATGATCTAATCCAGCATCCAGTTTCACACAGTGGCCCACCAGATGCCTCTGAGAAGCCCACAGGCAAGAGGTAAAGGCATGCCTTCTCTTCTGCTGTTGCTCCCTGCAACTGGTATTTGGAGGCATCTTGCCTCTTAGGCTGGAAGTGGCCTATAGCCCACAGACTAGTTTATTTGGATAATAGTTTATTTGGATAAGTAATATCAATTTATGAAATCCATCTTTTTAAAAAAACCAAAAAGTTAAACTAAGTAACTGCGATGATTCCCCCCCCCCCCCCAATTACTAAGGTTGTTCACACAACCAGCGCCACCCAGGTAGGACTGGTCATGTGGAGTGCTGGGAGTGGTCCCAATCCTTGCGCGCGGCACCTGGGTAGTCGTTTGTTTACCCAGGCTAAAACGTGAGGTAGAAGGTTAAAACCATGGCCTTCTACCTCACTCCCTGGTCGTGTGAATGCCTGCAGCCCAAGCATCCACAGAGTCAAGTGGCAAGGGCACCTGACAATGGGGAAATCCCCCAATGCCCCATGCTCCTGATGCGGTGCATTGTGGGATGCCGGAGGACTTCCTCCTTCCAGCTCTGCCTCTCTGTACGGCACTTCCCGTGTGCTGTGCGAGCAGCAGAGCTTTGAGAGGAAGCATGATTGTGTGCGGGGAGCTTCCCGCCAACCATCCCCAGTGTGGTCATGTGAACAACCTTACTATGTAGAAAAAGAAAACTATTGAGTTGGATCCTATGTAAAGCAAGCCCAACAGCTTTTGCACAAGCAATCTTCCCCTCCTGTCTACTGCTGCAACAGTGGCCAAAACCTCTCAGCTCTCCCGGTACTTCAGAAGTGCTCCATAGGTGAGGAAAGGCATCACTGAGGGTCAGGACAAGTTTCCTCTCTTCCAGAGTGCAGGCAGAGCTGAACCAGTTTCACCCACAAGTGCAACAGTGTGAGCAGAGGATTTGGGGGATGTGCGGGCCCCTGTTGCATCCTTGCAGAGCCTCCTAATGCACAGGCTTTGTTAGTTAGGATGTCAGCCAATATTTCTCCTGAATCTCCTTGTGTGTATACACATACACACACAAAAACAGGTTTTAGAAAAACAGCTTAAAAATTAGAAGTACCACAAAAACTATTCCTAAAAGCCCCTTTACCAGATTTAATGATGGAACTACTTAAATTGATTAGGAACATAGGAAGCTGCTATATACTGAGTCAGACCATACGTCCATCTAGCTCAGTATTGTCATTCACAGACTGGCAGTGGCTTCTCCAAGGTTGCAGGCAGGAATCTCTCTCAGCCCTATCTTGGAGATGCCAGGGAGGGAACTTGGAACCTTGCTCTTCCCAGAGTGGCTCCATCCCCTGAGGGGAATATCTTACAGTGCTCACACTTCTAGTCTCCCTTTTGTATACAACCAGGGCAGATCCTGCTTAGCTTAAGGGGACAAGTCATGCTTGCTACCACAAGACCAGCTCTCCTCTCCTCAAAAAAATATATGAAAGACTTATCTCCAGACCTTTTTTATTGTGTAAGTTAAAACATAAAAAGGGAACTGCAACAAAGAACAAAAGTTTCAATGTATATACATCAGCTTCAGTGTTCTATGTCCCACTGTTTAAAATTTACACTCTTATATCCACAACCTTCCCCAATCTAATTAAACACCTGGTTAATATGGAACAGAAAGGGGAGGAGAGAGGAAGGGAAGATTGATGACTCACAGCTATGCTTGTTTATCACTGACACTGAGAGAGAAAAAACCTGGGAGAGGGAGGATATGAAACAAAAATGTTACTTGCACCCTTTAATGGCCAATGTACTTCAAGATTTCCTTCATTTCTTCTTTGCCGTTGACAGAGGAACATAGGAAGCTGCCATATACCGAGTCAAACCATTGGTCTATCTAGCTCAGTATTGTCTTCACAGACTGGCAGTGGTTGCAGGCAGGAATCTCTCTCAGCCCTATCTTGGAGAAGCCAGGGAGGGGACTTGGAACCTTCTGCTCTTCCCAGAGCGGCTCCATCCCTAAGAGGAATATCTTAACAGGGCTCACACATCAAGTTTCACACTTTTGGTCATATAATCTGGATCTTACTAGCTGTTGCTTCAAGGTTTTAGTGGTTGAGCACACTACATTAGCCTTGATCCCATATTTTCATAAACATTTCTGGCATTGCCTAATAAAATTATTAGAAATAAAGGTAATCTTTAACACAAGTAAGCCTACCTCATATTTGGAACCTCCTGTTCTTCTTAAGGTGAATTTATATCCATTTATCTCTTAAATCTGCTCATCATCTCAGGCCCTGCTCATGACCCCGCCACTAACAGAGATCCGGTTGGCAGGGACTAGAGACAGGGCCTTTTCAGCTGTGGCCCCTCGACTTTGGAATGCCCTCTCTGAAGAGCTGCGCCATGCTCCCTCCCCTCAGTGGTTTTTTTAAAAGTCTTAAAACGCACCTTTTAAAGGAGGCTTTTTAATGCTCCATTTTTTATTTTATTTTATTTATTTATTGTTATATCTGGTGGTTTCTTTAGCTTTTTATAATTTTCAGTTTTAATTTGAACCTAATAATGATTGTGGTTTTTAATCTGACAACTGTTTGTGTGTGTTTAATTTAGTTAATTTTATTACTTTTATTGTATCTTGTGTCTATCTTATTGTTGTGAGCTGCCCTGAATAGTAGTACACTGGAGGGGCAGGGTATAAATATTTTAAATAAATAAATAATAAATCAATTCCTAGTGTTTTCTATAGCCTGTCCCTTATACTCCTGAGATGAAACTTCAGCTGCTCTTTTAACTATATTTTTCACCATTTACTTTAGTTTAGTGGGTATGCTGAGTTGCTCTTTACAATTAAAATCTTTTTGGCTGGTTTTCTGTACCATTTCACCTGTAGGTTATTCTTCCCTAGACAAATTTCTGTTTTCAGGAAAGGTAACCACCCTTGACTATCTGGTGCTTCCCTCGTGACTTATGCTCCCTCCCCTGTTCATACTGTCAAATACGTTGTCTGCTTGTTGTTTAATTTCGCTTAGAATAATAATGTCAACAATGTATCTTTTATATAAGATACGTTGTGTATTAACCAGGTGCTGCATATTAACCAGGTGTTTAATTAGATGGGGAAAGTTGTGGCTATAAGAGTGTGAATTTTAAACAGTGGGACATAGCACTGAATCTGACGTACATACGTCGAAACATTTGTTCTTTGTTGCAGTTCCCTTTTTATGTTTTAACTTACGCAACAAAAAAGGTCTGAAGAGAAGTATTGTAGCAGATCGATCATGTGTATTGCATCACCATTATATCAACTACTTGAAAGAGTTATTTGGATATCCTTTTTTAAAAAAACATTGTCAATTATTAGAATATATCAGAAAACAAGCAACCAGCAGAGTGTCCATTTAAAGTAAAATAATTTGAATTTACCAGCATCTTTAATCAGTAGAGACTGGGTATCATCCACATTAGTGGGACCTGAAATAAAGGCAGTGGGGTAAAAAGAATTAGTAGATAAACCTATTATGTAGAAAAAAATCATAATTCAGTAGTAAAGCATCAATGTAAGCTCCTGTTGCAAAGATACAAAAATATATATTAGCTTTCAAAAAGGCATAATCCTCAAAGTGGAAGACTCCATAATGAGGTGCAAACAGTTGCTTGAAAAGGTAATGTGGAGGATATCTGTTTCTGCACAAGCACTATCAGTAGTAGATACTGAAGCAAAAGACGGACACTGAGACCGAACGGAATCATTTCAGTAGTCTCAAGGTTGCCTTCTCTTCCTACTTGATGGCACAACCCATCGTGTTAACATGCTCCACCTAGAGACAATATAAATGTGCTAACCTGAACTGGAACAAGTTCTAGCATTTCCCCATACATACATATGATTGGCTATAAATGATACATATACAGCTAAAAATAAGAAGTACACTGCTTACTACTTAATACTAAATCACTGCTTCTATTAACATGAAAATAAGTGGGGGGTGGAGGGGGGACAACAACACAAATAAATAGCCATGGGGAGTGGGGAGAGGTTCACCTTGCTAATATTGTTTGGCCAATTGCATCCAGCATTGCCTTCTTTTTGGCCAAAAGTTACACATGTCACTTGAAAGATCAAACATGGTGACAAATATATTATATATTTTTTACTAAAAGAACATATTCAGGGATCTAAGAGTGCTTTCAATAAATGTTGATTGGGATAGCTCAGCACACCTCAGAAAAGGAAAGGGTAATGTACAGATTTCAGGAAAAAACTAATCTTCTTTACAAAAAACTCATCTAAATTCAAGGGCATTTATGACAACTCTGACAAAAGTTTATATTCTAACTAAAGCTGGTGGTCATAGAATCATAGCACATGACGTCTGATTATATTTCCTTAGAATTTATCCCCCAAAGAGTTACCTATTTCCATGAATCTTCAATGTAGCCCCAATATGGGCTTACTCTACAGTGAAGAGATGTTTATAATAATGAACAAAAACAAAAGAAGAGTCTAATATTCATTATAAAAAGTAACTACTCAACATTCTGCACAATGTATAATCTTAATGTACCTTGTAGACTGTGAACCATTTCTAGAAGAATTGGAGTAAGAGTCTGATTATATTCATGAAAAATATCAATGAAGAGCACTTCCGTGCATGGCTGAAATAAATTAGAATTGTCCATTACAGAACTGTCCATTACACTGATTTATTTAAATTAAGCAAGTTATTTTATTTTAAAACTAAACACACGTGCAAGGCATTCTGAAACTAATATGAACTTGGGCTAAAATTTAAAAATCAGCATAATCACCAGCCTTTTGAAATAGACACAGTTGTAGGTAGCCATCTTGATCTCAAGAAAGAAAAAGAAAAAAAGTGGGAGGAAAGCTTGCTTGCTACTTTGTGATATTTTAGTTTAGTTCTAATAAAGATATTACCCTACCCTGGCTTTTGGAATGGAAATGATTATTTTTCAATGCTGGATGTACTGAACAGTTACAAAATAAAATTAAAACCACTCAGCCCAATATGAGCACTGATATGAACGTGCAAAAATGCTGAATCGGGAGCAGGCCTGAAGTAGTATGAAGCCCTGTTCAGGAACTGAACAGAGCTCTCAGTCTTAAACTGCTGTGTTTCCACCTCTGTCAATGATTATTTTTGCCGCTTATAGAACATCTCCGCTCTTGAAGTGGTTCCAAGAGCATTAGCTCTTACCCAGAACAGAAAGAACTGCCTGCAACCCTACCCTTTCATTTTAGGGCTCGTGCACACTGTACACAACTGCAGGCAAACCTCGTTACTCGCGGACTCCATATTTGCGGTTTTGTGTATTTACAGGTGTCTGACACCTGGTTTCATTATCCGTGGTTATGAAAGGGTTTAAACTCATGTATCCATGGTTCCTAAATGGCTGGAAATGACCATGGAGGTCACTTCTGGCTACCATTTTGCCTGGAGGAGTCAGGAGCAGCCATTTTGTGGCTCATTTCTTAAAACATAACATTTTTTCCTGTTATTTTTCACTGTTTGGGGAGCATTTGGGGGGCATTCCTGAGCACATGGGAGCACAAGTATAGTTAACAGTTTTAATTATTTTCACATCTTTTCCACCTTTGAGTCCATTCTAGTACTTTTCCCATAGACATGATGCCTTGTCATTCGCGGTTTCGTTACTCACGGTAGTGGGTGAGGAATGGAATCCGTGTGAGCAATGAGATTTGCCTGTAGTGTGCTTGCAAAAGATAGAGCTATATTTGCAGTGGTAGACCCAGTAAGACTAGTGTTTATAAACATGTAATGCTGCAGCTGGAGGGGAAAACTGAGGAAGGGTGTGAGTGTACAAAACCATCTGTGGTTATTAACTACAGATCTTGGAGTGTGGACATAAGATAACCATTTCATTTTTGGCATGGGCAAGTCCCTGATGATGAATTCAAAGGGCATTTCTATCCAGTAACTTGACACATTGTAGAGCCACAAAAGAGCTCTGCTGTGTTGCTCCAACAGGGATAGGGCCAAAGCTCAGTGGTAGAGCATCTGCTCAGCATGCAGAAGGTTCCAGGTTCAATCTCAGCACCTCCAGATAGGGCTAAGAAAAATTCCTGCCTCAAGCCCTGTAGAGCCAGTGCCAGTCAGAGTAGACAATACTGAGCTAGAAGGTCAAATATTCTGATCGAGGAAACGGCAACTTCTGTGTTCTCTCCTTCCCTTTCATTATATCAAACCTCAAGCACACCTGAGTTAGTTATGCAAACTGTGCAATATCCGAGATGATTTATTATTTATTTATTCTATCATATTTCTGTACCGCCTGATATGTACATCTCTAGGCGGTGGACAAAATTTTAAATATTTAAAAGTTACAAATTAACTAGCCTCCTTTCTCAGCTGGGAGGTTCTATAACTGGCAAGAGCAGTTGCAAAATCAGCCAGCCAGGAAGGGAACAATATAGGTGATGGCTGCATAGCTTTGGGGGCACACAGTACTCAAATCCCACATTATGTGCATTTGTCGGGACTTAAATGCCTTGATCCATGTGCATGAGGGTCATATCAGCAAAGCAAAGCACTTTGCTGGACTGCATCCTACAACATGTTACAACATGAAAGACTGCATGAAAAGGGATAAAAAATCATCAAAGAAATAAGATCACAGTTGAAATGATCTGTGATATGCTTACTCTGATACTGTATTTCCAAGAATCTCCTCCTGTCTCTTCTACAGCTGTAACATACAAGCAGAAAGGCATGTTTAATACAAGTATCTCGTATTTTTAATTTTAATAATGGTGTCTCCCAAACGTTGGAGTAGGTAACACATGTAATTAAACTGAACATTTGTTACTTTGTACATAAACACTGCTTATGAAAGTTGTTAATAATAATAATGAAGTATTTTACATGCCTCTGACTTTTACATTTTTTCTAGTATTATGGAAAATTAGCACATCATGCATTAAAATAAAACCAGACTGAAAAAAGGAAGGGTTCCTTACTAAAGCCTTCTGGATCCTCTTCCCACATGGTCAGCTCTTCCTCAGTTAACAGGAAATACTGAGTGACTAACCGTCTGCATATCTCCGTTAATGTTGGGTATGTGAAAAATGCTGCCTTAATCTTATGAGCCTCAAGAGTTTCAGGGCTGCTATCTGCAAAAAAATATTTCATGTTAATTAATTATATTGCCAATATTTGATCAGAATGGAATAATGAAAATTGATCAGTCATGTCCCATCTCCACAGGGGTAAAGGGCCTATTAGAATGGTCTGCCAGAGAAGGTTGTTGGATTCAATAGGATTCCAAGAAGACTTGGAAGGATTGTGTATTGGCTCTGCCAGTGATTCTGTTGATGCCCTGGTGAAGAACTGGAACAGCAAACTCACAAGGGCGGTAGATATAATTGCTCCTAAGCATCCTCTTCGAATTGCTTCAAAATTGGCCCCTTCATATACAGAAGGAATACGAGAGCTGAAGCAGCAAGGTAGACAACTGGCACGCAAGTGGAGGAAGTCTCGACTCAAATCCAACATTGCAACATAGAGCACATTTGAAGACCTATGGCTCAGGCAATACGTGCAGAAAAGAAACAATTCTTTTCTATTGTATTGCATACATGTCCTTCCTCCCTTAAATCAGAATTTGGAACTATCAATTACCCACAGTGATGTTTTTAATTAGTTCTTTGTGGATAAAATATCTTGTATTTGGGCCAACTTAGACCCCACAATTATTGCAGTGTTTGATGTGGAGGTTTCCAGCAACTCTTCTTATGTGGTTATGCTGGATCACTTAGAGTTTGTGACTCCTGATGATGTGGACAATCTTTTTGGTATGGTGTGGCCTACCACCTGTTTTTATACTGATCCACAGCTTATACTGTCTGGCAGGAGCTTACTATACATGGCTTATACTATCTAGCAGGGGGGTTGTTGTAGAGATCTGGTAGATATTATAAATGCTTCTCGGAGATAGGGCAGGATGCCTTCCTGTCTTAAAGAGGCAATCATTAGACCTCTTCTAAAAAAACCTGCATTGGACCCCTCAGAGGATCCAATATATAAGCAACTATTGGCCTGTCTCCAATCTTCCATGGCTGGGCAAGGTAATTGAGAGGCTGGTGGCTTCCTAACTCCAGACAGTCTTGGAGGAAAGTGATTATCTAGCCCATTCCAAACGGGTTGTTGGGTAGGCTATAGGGTGGAGACTGCATTGGTCAGCATGATGGATGATCTCCAACAGGGAATTGACAGAGAGAGTGTGACTCTGTAAGTCCTTTTGGATCTCTCAGTGGCTTTCAATACTATCGACCATAATATCCTTCTGGAGCATCTGACGGGTTGGGAGTGGGAGGTACTGCTTTGCAGTGGTTCCGTTCCTATCTCTCGGGCAGATTCCAGATGGTGTCGCTTGGAGAATGTTGTTCAAAACATGAATTTTTATATAGTGTCCCCCCAGGGCTCCATATTGTCTCCAGTGTTGTTGAACATCTACATGAAACTACTGGGAGTGATCATCAGGAGATTTGGTGCAGAGTGTTATCAGTATGCTAATGACACCCAAACCTATTTTTCCATGTCAGCATTATCAGGAAAAGGCATAACCTCCCTAAATTTCTGCTTGGAGGCAGTGATGGGCTGAATGAGGGGTAACAAACTGAGACTGAATCCAAATACAATGGAGGTACTTATTGTGTAGAGTTGGAACTAAGGAGACAATTTTGATCTGCTGGTTCTGGATGGGGTCACACTTCCCCAGAAGGCACAGGTACACAGTCTGGGAGTGCTTCTGGATCCAAACCTCTCCCTGGGGTCCCAGGCTGAGGTGGTGGTCAAAGATGCTTTCTATCAGCTTCGGCTGATACACCAGCTGTATCCGTTTCTTGAGATAAATGACCTCAGAACAATGGTATGTATGCTCGTAACCAGACCCAACTACTGCAATGTGCTCTATGTGGGGCTACCTTTTTATGTAGTCCAGAGACTGCAGTTGGTACAGAATATGGCAGCCAGGTTAGTCTCTGGGTCATCTCAGGGAGACCATACTAAAAGATTGGCTACCAATAGGTTTCTGAGCAAAATAACAAGGTGCTGGTTATTATCCATAAAGCCCTAAACAGTTTAGGCCCAGGGTATTTAAGAGAACACCTTCTTAACAATGAGCCCCATCGCCCACTGAGATCATCTGGAGAGGTTTGTCCAGATCGTTTGGTGGCTATACAGGATGGGCCTTCTCTGTTGCTGCCCCAAGACTCTGGAATGCATCCCCTGCTGAAATAAAAGCCTCCCTATCTCTGACAACTTTTTAAAAGTCTCTAAAGACATTTTTTCACCCAAGCTTTTTAATCTAGACTTGCGGTTTTAAATTATTTGAAGGTTTTAATTACAGTTTTAATTTGTTTTATGTTGTCGCAAACCACCCAAAGACAGAAGTTTGGGGTGGTGTACAAATATAGTAAATAAATAAATATATAAATACAGAATTATTAGTAATTAAACATTTCAGAAATGGGCTAAGTAGGGAAAGGGACAAATTACCTTCCATATTTCTGGATGGCTTGTAAGCATAGTTTTTGACGATCATCTTAATCAGATTCATGCACTGGACTATGAATCGTTCAAAAACAACTCCTTCCCCAGTCTCTGTGAAAACATAGCTCACGGCAAATTCCAATGATCTTTGAATTAGAGTGGTGAATGAAAAAGGATGTTGGTCCAAGAAGTCTAAGAGCTAAAAGTTAAGTGAGAAGAACGTAACAGGATGGTTATAAGAGAAATACAAAACAAAAGCAGTACAAGGGATAAACTTGTCATGTTATCGATCTCTCAAACAAAACAAACCACAACTCAAGGAAGGAAGGCATTCAAGTTCTGCCTTTGTCAATCTGTAATCCAGCAAAATCAGATAGTTATAGCAGCAATAGTACAGCATATTATACTAAGTGCTGAGAAAAGAAAACCACAAAAGCAAGCCTTCCTTCCTCTTCTCCTGATGTATCCTCTACATCAAGAGAGACAAGCACACTATAAGGGCTCTCTTTGCTTCCCAGTCCCTTTGAATACATTTTGAAATTCCCTCCTGTTGTCCCCCCACCCACCCCACCATAGTCAATGGGGGCACAGTTGCCCATTACAACACTTGATTGTACAACAAGCCAATCAAGAATGGGATCGCAAGCCAATCAGAAGTCAGTGCCAGAAAACCAATCAGCAAGGGGAAAACAGGCATCCAAAATGGTGCTGAGTACATCGAAATGTTTCTATCAAAATGGTGTTATTCTTCTCTGAGCTTGAAACAGACATTTTATTTAAAGAGTGTTCTGTTTCAAGCTCAAAACAGCCCATTTCGAATTGAAATGTTTGATCATATGTAGTGGTCAGCCACCCCTCCCTCTTGTTAACTGGAAGGTAGCCCTGTCTTGACTGACAGACTGGTAAACTATAGGGCTCAGCCAATCAGCACACCAGGTGGGTGGGACCCAGAGAGCTGTTGTGAGGAAGAAGGTCTTTGTTAGAGCAGGACATGTGGCCATGAATGATGACTGCAGAAAAATGACTCTGCAGGCCCTGGAAAGACAGGAGGGCAAGAAGCTTGAATTCTCCTCTGGAGTTTGGTGAGTTCAAGAAAAAGGAAGCCTGGGCTTTGGCTTCGGAAAGTTTAGTCTAGGGGAAAGTTTGTTTAGTCAGACTATGCATTAAAATTTCTTTTTCTTTGGTGTGTGCTTTGTATATCCCTGCTACTGTTCTATTATTATTTACCTGTAATGTAATTAAAATAAGAAACACTAGCCTATACTCTTCTGACCAAGGGTGTTGCAAAAGACTCTATAAACATTTAAACTTGCCTAAGACAACCTATTTTTTGTAATCTACTAAGTATTCTTAGCTGTATCTAAGAAAGCTGGAAGCCTCAGACAGAAGTAGTCTGTAGTAATTGAATGAAACTGTTTTTTGGTCTTTTATTTTTACAAGCCTCTCCAAGTTGGATTTTAAGTCAAAAAAGGGAGGGGTCAAAGGGGGAGTTCTCTGATGCAAGAACATCTTCAGACATTCAGCAGCTATCAGTTTTCTCACCATGTGTAGGCTTGAATGTGGAAGATTGTTGTACTTATCCAATAGCAAAATAAAGAGTTTTCCCTAGGATTCCACCCAAGCCCAGGGAGGTTCAAGCTCTGTTGATAAGTGGGGTGGTGGCAGCAGCTTTGAACTTACAAATAATTACAGAATAGTTTTAGGAGAAGCCTGGCCAGAAAGCTCAGCAGGGATGATTCAGCATTTCTTTCCCTCACGTGAGCGTGCTCTGATACAAAGGCTTTAATCCACTACATGGTGCCCAGCAGTTGGGATTCAACAGCCACAGACCAGTTTTTTCTCTGCTTGCCTTTTTACTCTCAGAGTGAGAAGAGCAGAGAGATTTTTTGTTTGTTGGTTGGTTTTGATCCCAAACAGGGATAGAGACCAGGAAACCTAATTTTCTAAGTGAAAATTTTCTTTTGCGAACAAAAAAGGATTGCAAACACACACATGGTTATTTTAATTTTTACCTGCCGGTTTTGAGTGATAGCTAGGTTAGAATACACAGTGGAGAGGAGCCACTGCATAGTTTTGCGGTCTGGCAGGCAAACTCTACGTGCCAACCCTGCAAAGAAGGTGACAGCAACAAAGATGTCCCAAGCAGGAGGGAAAGGGGAAGCTGCCCAGGCAAACAATAATCTTGGGCAGAGGTCAGAGATAGATGCCAGTTCTGAGGCAACCACCCAGAATACAGAACTCTTGTAACTACAAACAGAACTCTGAAAGATCAAGCTAGACAGACAGCAAGTGCTGGAAATTAAAAAGAAGAAGTTGGAAGCCCAGAGGGCCGAGAGAGAGCTGGAAGTCAAAAAGCTGGAGAGGGCGGAGAGGGCAGAGAGCGAGAGAGCTGGAAGTAAAAAAGCTGAAGAGAGAGGGAGAGAGAGCTGAAGCTCAAAACGATTGAATTTGCCCATGAGGCTGAGATGGCCCAGAAAAATAAAGGGCAGATAGAACCAGCTGCCTCAGCCAATTCTACTACCTCAACCACTCCAGGGGGAAATTTCAAATTCCCAGAGTTCAAGGAAGGTGAGGATCCAGACCATTTTCTCTCCAATTTTGAAAGGACCTGCCAGGGGTTTAGCATTAAAGAGGACCTGTACATGAGGTACTTGAGACCTTGCTTGACTGGTTCCCTGCTGGCAGTAAGTTGGTGGCAGCTTTGAACTTACCGATAATTACAGAACAGCTTTAGGAGAAGCCTGACCGGAAAGGTCAGCAGGGATGATTCAGCATTTCTTTCCTTCACGTGAGCTTGCTCTGAGACAAAGGCTTTAATATGCTACACCGTCGAAACGTTCTGCATGTCCTTTCTAAAGATCTTTTTTCTACCCAAGTAATATAGGAGAGCTCCTCTGACAACCAGCAAATACAGAGATTTCTCTAGAGCTGTGGACAGATCTCTAAAGAATGTAGGTAGCATTATGTCCTGGTTTATATGGATGTCTGATAGAACTTGGTGCCTAAAAACCGAATCCTCAGTACTACCTTATCTGGGTAGAATTTAGCGAATGGACAGTTCAACCTTAGGCAGTCAGTTCACTAACTCTGTGTGCTTTTGTGATATCGACAAGAAACACAATGTCAGCAGTTTCAGTGGTATAGATATTAATGGTTCAAAGCGGCTTTCTGTTAGTGTCAAAAGCACTAATGACAAGCTAACATAAGAACAGCCCTACTGGATCAGGCCCAAGGCTAGATGGCTCTGAGAAGCCCACAAGCAAGAGATGAGGACATGCCCTCTCTCTTGCTGTTGCTCCCCTGCAACTGGTATTTAGAGGCATCTTGCCTCTGAGCCTGGAGATGGTCTATAATCACCAGAATAGTAGCCATTGATAGACCTGTCTTTCATGAATTGTCTAAGCCCCTTTTAAAGCCATCCAAGATGGGGGCCATCACCACATCCCATGGCAGTGAATTCCATAGGTTAATTAAGGGCTGTGTGAAAGAGTACTTCCTTTTGTTGGCCCTACATTTCCTGGCCTAAGTTTCATGGGATGAACCCTGGTTCTAGCGTTGTGAGAAAGGGACAACAATTTCTCTCTGTCCACTCTCTACTCTATAGTTCTATACACCTTTATCATGTCTCCCTGTAGTCACCTCTTTTCCAAACTAAAAAGCCCCAAATGATGTAGCCCTACTTCATAAGGAAGGTGCTCCAAGTCCCTGATCATCTTGGTTGCCATCTTCTGCACTTTTTCCAGTTCTACAGTGTCCTTCTTAAGATACAGTAACCAGAACTGTACACAGTTCTCCTAATGTGGCTCCACCATAGATTTGTATGAGGGCATTATCATATTAGCATTTTTATTTTCAATCCCCTTCCCAATGATCCCTAGAATGGAAACTCTGGCTTCCTACATTGGGGATTCAAATTGTCAAACCCTTCAGAAATCTCTTTGCATCCGATGTGAAAATACAGATGTTGAATTCCATCCTGAATGCTTTGCAGAAATTACAGCCAAATTCCTGAGGGAGGTATTGGAAAGACCTTTTTGCTTTAGATCAGTTTGGTAAAGAAGCACTTGATGAATGTTCAAATACTTCTCAAATCAAATACTTCTCTCCTAGCATACTCTGAAAACCATCTCCACTCAGAGCAATAGTTCTTTCTAGTGGAGTATTTCCTTTCATTCAACAAGATTTTTTCTAGTAGTGTATCCGCCATTCAGTTAGCTTTAGAGCTGATAGGTTGTGATGAAGAATCAGTAAATCCTGTCATTGTGGCAACTACTGATATTGTTCCTGAAATAGATGAAGCAATACTGGGAAACAGGTCTGTTGCAGCCACTATGGTTTCACAAGAATGAATCTGCTTTTTTTCTGCCAGAATTTTTTTCAGTACTTTCGTTATTAGTGGGAACGGAGGGAACATATAAAATATGTTATTTCTTCATCTGGAAATGCATCTCCCATGGAACTGCAGCCTAGCCTGGTCCTTGTGAAAAACTGAGGACACTTGTGATTTGCCTCTGAAGCAAACAGATCTACCTGTGGTGACCCTACTCCTTGAAAATCTGCCTCAAGTATTTGAAATTGAGCTCCCATTTGTGGGTCACAACTCAACCGCTTATCTTGCTCAATTGGTCTACTAGAGCATTTTCTGTCCCCTCGATATGCAAGGCTATAGGGAATATTCCTTGCACTGTGCACCAGTTCCAAATCTGTATGCTAAGGCTCTCCACACTCTTCGTCCCTGACGGTTCAGATAGGTTATTGTAGTAGTTAACAGGTGGACTACCTTGCTACCATTAACAGGTGGGCTACTTTGCCTTGCATCTTTGGAAGAAAACATTTCAGAGCTAAAAACTATGCAAGTAGCGTGCTGTAAAATGTATATGCAGAACTCTGCATTGCACACTTCACAGACCTTGAATCCTCTGCTTCCTCCAGTGGGCTCCCCAGCTCATTAGCAATGCATCCATTGTCACTGATGGAACTGGTGGTTGAAAGGGAAAGCCTCTGTTGATGTATTTTAACCCTATACCACCATTCTAGGGATTTGATAACCTTATTCATTCATTCATTTCATTCATTCATTCGATTTCTATACCGCCCTTCCAAAAATGGCTCAGGGCGGTTTACACAAATAAATAACAAACAAAAATGTGGTATGTTACGTGGTATGTTCAGCCACATTAACTGATTGCTGACATTTGATTGAACCCTGTAAGGAACCATAGCTCAAGTCCCCCCATCTGCATTGGTTAGGATACAGTTAGTACTGCAGATGCAGGCATGTCGGAGACTTCCAGTCATATCTGGAAAATGGGGGCAACAGGGTGGCAGGGAGGTACACTGCCGCCCCGATGGGCTTTTTAAAAAATGGATGCCAGCACCCTCTCCTGTTCTTAAAGCAGCACCCCCGCCGCCTTCGAGTCTCCCCACCGCGGTTCCGTGCACATCCCTAGTTTTTGAACATGCTTTGCCCTCTGGTTCAGGTTTCTTCTGAAGTTCTGAATTAGTTGTACTATCACAGCAACTCTTTCTTGAGGAAGGTAGGCCCTCTTGTCCCAAGCATCTAATATCCCTCCTATGTAATGCAGTCTCTGAACAGTGTTGAGTTTTGGTTCCCTCCCAGTTCATTTGGATTCCCAGATCCTGCAGAAGCTGAACTGTATCTGGTCTTCCCCCAAGCAAATCAAACACAAATCATGGTGATCGGTGGTGGGTAACTTCAAACTGCACACCTCACATTTCTTAAATGATTTTTTAATGTGCATTTGGATAAGGATAAGAATAGTCGTAAGCCAGTCTGATGGTCAAGTCTGTAAGTCCAAGACAATAACAAAATTCTCTGCTCACTAGGAAAAATGATGAACCAAGCTGCCCCAAAAAGGACAATGCAACGGCAGTCGGAATGGAACTGAGTGTTGAGTGCTCCAACTGCCAAAGCTAATGGTCACACTAAGCATGATGGGCAGGGCTGTAGTGCCATGATTAGCTTGAGAATTCCATCCACGAGACTACTACACAGGTACATCACCCAGTAGTGTGAATGTACGATGGATTGGTCTTCTATTTCACTATTGTATTGTCACTATTTCAAGAAATAGAAGTGAAATAGAGAGAGTATGAACCAATATAGGAATGCAAGAAGTGCCAGCATTAGGCTCCTCTGGATGTCAGGCAGTATGTTTAGTTATTGCCAAATAAGGCAACAGGGGCAGCCTATTGTACAGAGATTTAGTTGCTGGGACAGCATTGCTTGTTGTTCATATGTCTGCTATGTTATTGGAATACAGCACGGTCAAAGCTTAGCTCCTCCCGGACTCCCTACACTTCACTGGGACTATTTGTTTCACACATCTGCCTGAACCAGGCTTTGTAAGATATGACTTTTGACATCAGTACTACAACTGTTGATGCAAGCAGCTTACTAAAGGCACATACAAGGCTTTTACACCCTAAAGGGAAATTATATGACTAAAAACTTTCAATACTTTTAGCAGCTAGTGAAACTTACCACTTTAGTAAAAAGAATTATAGTCTTTTCTAGACGATCTCTGCACGCATTATCTGCTGCTATACTTCTACCTGGCAAATTAAAAATATTAATTTGAAAAGTATTAGATTCCAGGGGGCAGCTGAGATTGTCTAGCTCTTGGGGCACCTTAAAGACAAAGGGCTATATTCTAAGAAAGGTATTCATGACTCAGTAACATTTAAATCAATGAGACAACTAAGTCACAACTATCTTGTCCCGTTAATTTCAATGGGGCTCAGGAATCCTAACTTTCTTAGGATACAGCCCTAACAGATTTATTTTGGCATAATTTTTCATATACGAAGTTTCACTCCAAGCATGTTAAAGTCAACATCAGAAAATTAAAAATATTCTAAGGGTGGCTTTGCACAACTGCTGGAAAATACAGTGGCAGGAACCAGCGGTTCCCGGTGAGTGCATGCTCCCAGTGAGAGCCACAAATACGGCACAGTTTGAGACAGGCAGACCTGCTAATGTTGGATTCCTGAGCTGCTCTTTCTTCCAGTTATCCAGCATTTTGTAACCAAGATTTAAAGTCAGGTTTAAATGTCAGGTGGCAGAAGGAAAGCATCGAAGAAGGGTGGGTTTGCACATCACAAAGTGAGCCAAACTTATGGCTTTTGCCAGGAATGTACATTTGCTGGGACCTTCTGGTTCCTGCCACCTTACTTGAAACGGTTGTCTGAACCCCACCCTGATTTAGCTTCAAAAATGTACATGTTAGGTATACAGAGGCTGTATCACAACAAAAGAAACGTTCAGGAGAAATATGATGCAACAAACAACGGATAGCTATGATTGCATACATCTAATGAAGCACAATGGCAAAGAGACAAGGCTACAAATCAGGTTTTAATCTCACCTCTGCCTTGAAATCACTAGATGGCCTTAAACAACTAATCAATCTCACTCCCCATCTGCAATTTGGGGATAACAATACTCACAAGATTGTTGAAGGAATTATAAGGCAGCTTATGCACCTGAAGTGCTTAAAGCACAACAACAACTAGTTCTAAATTAAAATTTCAGCTTCAGGAAATCATGCAAGCCTGCCATGATGGCTCTCTCACTTAATCATCATAAAAGATAAAGGGATGGATCCAAAGATCCCCAGCCACTTCAAATATAGTCAAGTATGACATTTGAGCCATTCATAGCCACCTTCAAATCTCACTTTTAATATATTTTAGGGGAAAGGTTTAAATGACCTTTTCTTACAATATATACAGATATACCTTTTGGAAACATTTTACTTGTGTAGCTTATTTTTGCAGTAATTACTTTTAGAAATAAATCCTTTGGTTAAGAAACCTGTTGTCATTCGGCAGCAGAAACTAAGATAGTTTACTTCGAGTTCTGTTTACTACAGAAACTAAGATAGTTTACTAGTAAGTAACTTTAGTTTAGTTACTTGCAGAAACGAAGATAGTTTACTAAAATGTACCTCAACTGACACTGTTTTTCCTTGGGTTTAAAATATAATGCATAAGGTGATAGCAAACACTTACTGCATTCCAAAAATTGTTTTAGCCGCTCAAATACTGCATTGAGAAATTCCTAGATGTAAAAAATGAAACATTAAAATATAAAAGGGCAAAGGATTCCACTTAATCGCCCTATGTAAAATGAAAGCAAAGCGTAACATTCACACTGAAAGTTATTTAATTGGTTAGTTGGGGACAGAAATCATCTAGAAAGCTGAGACACAGGGAAAGCTGTGTGCTAATGGTAGGAAATAGCAGCAGAAGTATTGGCAGAGGAGTGGGGTGAAAAGGGAGTTGGAAATAGGAAAGCTAGAATACTGGGGGAGTGAGGCTGAGCATCTGCAGAAAGGGATAGAATATGCAGTTCAATACAGAAGTCAGTGCAGTAACTTAAAATGATAGGTGTAAACTAAGCTTTAGTGTTTTTTAATTCTGTAGATTTGCCAACTCCCTTATTCTCAAACCACTAACATTAGGACAAAAATAAGGAAATAAATATGTAAGAGAGTCACTGATTATGTACCTTAAAATTCAATTATCAGCATCCAGACAAAGACTTCTCAAGAGTGGAATGCTTCTGCTTGCACAAGGAGGGAGGGGTATTTTTTTTTTTTTGGCTTATCCTCCTTTTCACAACCCCCCATGTCTACTGAAAATCTCTCTCCAAGGGTGTCCAAAGCCTCAGGGACATGTTTTTGGCAGACAAAGGGGGTGCAGTGGAAAGGGAATTGATGAAAATCATTCTCCCTGCCTTCCACAAGCAGAAGTGTGCGACTCGTGCAAAGTCTTGGTCTGGATGCTACTCTATGTATGTGTAATATGTGTGTGCTCGCAAAGGTGTGTATACCCCCCTCCCCAAAACATGACTGTCACTATCTTAAAACCTTCACGCATATCATATCTCCTAAACAGATTCTAAACTTATTTGGTCAGTCCTCTAAAGGGCATTTTTAATATTTGCATGCAAGCATCAGTTCACATCTTTTCATCAAGTAAAACTTCCAGCCATGTACGGCAGTATTAGATTTGTCATCTTCTTGGTCTCAGTTCCAAAATGTATTTTAACTATGACAAAATAAAAAACCTAATTTAGTTGCAAAAATAAGAATGTCTGTCACTTACCATCACTTCTATGTTCCGATGGGGTTCCACAAACCCGTGAACAGTCAATTTACGAAGCACTGAAAAATGAAACAATGTTATCGCTACATAAAATTAAGAGCTGCAACCTCTTAACTTATGAGAATGTGGTTTTAAGAATTACACTCCTACAACCACTGCTGTAAAGCACTTCTATTTCTTAAAATATTAAATAAATGAGAAACTTGACACATCTGACTTTTCACCTTGTCAATACAATTCAGTATTCCAGTTATAATAAAAAGAGGACTCAATTTTTGTTTGTTTGTTTAATTTCCAGAGAGAGTGGAATGGAGTCCTTTTCATTTACTCTTCCCTTTATTAACAGAACAGAAATGCAATATACCCTTTAAACAGTTTTATCATAAGCTGCAATTCCAAATGGAATGCACAACAGTTTTGAACAAAAAGTGCTCAGAGCATCTGCAAAAATGACATTTAGCACCACAGGATTTTTTGGGAGGGTTTGTGTTATATCTCCAAAAACCTCTTTTTAAAAAATAATGTCATTTTCAACACCACATTACTTGACCAAAATAATGGAGGAGATAAATCTTCTAAGTACTTCTATAAAACCACTTTTTATATTTTGCCTTTTACAAGATTAGCTCCTCGAATTAAGACTGAAAGATCGGTTGACACAATAAACAGGCCCCCAAACAGCATAACAGTGACAGAGTCATATGGAATGTACTTTTGTTAAAAACACAAACTCTCAGATTATTCTAATGAACAATATCAAGAGAATATTAGCTGATATAGTTCTGATTTTGGTTTGATGCAAGTGGATTAGGAATCACAGGAGATTCTTTTTTCTTTTCTTTTTTAACGTTTTCTGCCAAAATGAAGTGATGATGGTGGAGCAGAGTGGAATGGAGTGTTGAAACTAAACAGCAGAAATAAATGAGTGGAAAGACTGAAAGCCATCATATTGTATACATTAACAGAGATATACGGATGTATCCATTTTGTTAGTTACCTTTCAAAGATAACAGTGTTCTTTCCAGTGAATTACTAATAGCAGTTTCATCTCTAGTACAAATCTGTTGAAGGAATGTATCTGTATGGTGATTCCACAAGGAACAGGTAAAACTATAAATTCCGGAAGCTAGCTGCAATTAAAAACAACAACACATACATACATTTATTCATTAAAGATTGATACAGATTATGCATTGAGAAAAACCCTTCTTTTTAAGGGAATGCAATGCTTGCAATCCAACTAAAGTTAGTCATGCCTAAGCTCCACTGAAAGTAATGGGATTTAAGTTAATCATGAGCTAATTTGTTCCATTGGTTTTATTGGAACTTACAGTACAATTTTATGCATATTTACTCCAAAGAAAACAGTGTCCCACTGTGGTCAATAGGCCTTGCTCCCACTTAAGGGTGCACTGGATTGCAGCATGCCATGAGTAACTTGAGCTGAATCCAAAGTGCAGAAGACTTCGCACAGACCTATAATGTATCAAGGACTGCATTACAGTACAAGAAACATGGTAAATAAGGATTATACTGGCTGTGGCTTATAAACTCCAGTGGACCATATTAAAAAGTCTTGAAAAATGACTTGCATGAATGGATCATCATCTTTGGATGTGAGGTCCCTTTTTTCATATAATGCTCTTCTTCGAAGTAAGAAATAGTCCTTCTGTTACCTGAAGTGTATCTTTGGATCGAAGCCAATGCATTCCAAGGATTTGATTTTATTTAATGGACATTTTCTAGACAGGATGTCCTTTGATTTTCATTATTCATGAGAAGAGGAGGCAGGCCAGAGACCTCACATTATCAGCTCTTATAGAGATTAACGCTGGCCTGAGAGAACATGTGGGGCAGCCTTTCTGCCACCTTCCCAAGCACTACTTGAAGTTCCTCAATGGGAATGGTTGAGCTAACTCCAGGGATTTTTGTGTGTAACTCTGTTGTTTGAGTATTTTTAAATTATAAACTGCTCAAAATGCCTTGGCAGAAAGACAATATACACATGCAGTGAATATTTGCATTATGTTTAGCTTGCAGATTTGCCTAAGCTTTGTAGTTTGGTCATGAAGCCCTGATTCAACATTAATTCATTTAATAAAATGTTTCATATTCTGACATTCCATAGTACAAATGTAGAAAAAGAAGGGGGAATCCCCACCTAATTTAAATATCAAGTTTCCCAGGGAAGAAGTCAGGATGAACAAGGGGTGGAGGGATTGTTATTATTTTATAACCTAAAAACTCATAAATGTCTGTAAACAAAAATAGCTGAAAATTATTCAGTTATTTCAAACGTCATTCAATATACAAAGTTCTATACAAGAATCAGAGGTCACATCTTCCCAAAGACCAACACAAAGCAGAAGAAAAGGGCATTTCATTATTTTGAAATTTTATTTCAATGACATTCCAATGTTCTAAATGTCCAGTGTCCATGCACTGTCCAATGTTCTAAAACAGCATGGGGGGAGGAGAGCAGGAATGAGCTGCACCTGCAGCTTGTTTACCACTGCCACCCCATGCCCAGTCTTTGCTACATGGTGAAAATTCAGAATGTAGTACAAGCTTTTTCATAAGATGAAAAAGTATTTCAAGTACAACAATCTGAAAGACACTGTGCACTAAAACTATTTTGATGACAGACACATAGCTAATCAAAATGTAAACTAATTAATTTCAGGTTTTTTCCAGAAGTTATTTAAATTATGACAGAGCATTGCTTGATGGAAACAGATGGCTGTAAATTTAAAAACATTGAGCAAGTATTTTTCAGACTTAATCCCATTTATGTTTTAAAATGCAATTATTTTTTCCGGAAAATAACTGGACTTTATTAATTCTACAAGAAAATAAGCTTAGGTGCCATATATCAAAGACTTTCCCCTGCTTCCCATGTGAGTAAAACCCATCTGTTGCCCTATATACTGGGCTCCAGACAGCTCAGTTACAAACACACACACTGAATAATTGTATACTGCAGGGGGAAAGGCATCCCCACACTAAACTTCTTATGTGGAGCACATCAGAATTAAACTCTTTTTGTGTTAAGTTTGTGTGAAGTTTTTAAGAAGTCCCATTATAGAAAATGAAGACCAGATACAAAATTGTCTCCAAATAACAGAATAGTATAATGAGCATAATGTTTATATTTGACTTTTGTGTTAATGTTTAATCTCCATTTCCACATAATCTCTACCATATATTTTATCAAAGAAGATTTTAAAAATCTACCTATAGTATGGCTCAAGGAAAACATCATGCTTAAACATGATTACTTTTCCTTTAAAATATGTAAGGGTTGCACTTGAATATCTAAGCCTGGCTAATAAGAAACTATGGCTTGTAGAAGATTGGCAAATGCAGTTAGCACTAACTAATGCATTATGGCTGAACCTGATTCATGTACATGTAACATTCCTCCTTTAAACATGTAGCTAAATCTTTACTTACTAACAATCTGTCTTACAATGATTGCTTTTCAAACTCAACATCTTCTAATTCAAGCTCTACTCAACTCATACGGCACTGAACAGGTTTGATGAGTTATCCATATACTCTGTGTACCAGACAACAAAGGCTATACAATATCTTTTTGTCATAGTTACAAACTGCACTATGGGCAACATGTGGGCCTGATGCAGATTTAACATTGTCCAATCTCTTAATCAGGGTTCCTGTCATAATCAAGGTATGAAGATGAGACCTGTTTCTCTTAACTGTGGGTAAGTAATCAAGAAAATTATCTTTGTCAAACCTTCATTTAGGAGCATAAGAAGTTGCCTTATATCAAGTCAGACCATTGGTCCGTCTAGCTCAGTATTGTCTATATAGGCTGGCAGCACCTTCCCAAGGTTTCAGGCAGGAGTCTCTTCCAACCCTACCTGGCTGGAAAGCAGCTGCTCTACCAATTAGCAATGGCCCCATCTCTAAGGGGAATATCTTACAGCAGACAGTGCTCATGTTATCTATCTATCTATCATATTTATATATAGCCCCTATGAAATATCTGGGTGGTTTACAATTAAAACTCAACAACAGTTAAAACCTTAAATCATATACAACAAATAACCATCAACAGAACTTAAAAACATTATAAACTAAAAGCCCAATAAAACTGGTGTTTCAAATATTTATTTATATAGTCACCCATCCATATGAAAACCAGGGCAGACCCTGCTTAGCAAAGGGGAGAGTTCATACTTAGAGCAATACAGTACAATACAATAACATAAGTAAAAAATTAAAAACCAGTTTGCAGACACCTTATTTTATATGCCTCTGAGCAAAAGCAAGCAATCCTATGGGTAACTTCTTCATGCCTATCTCCTAAAAAATAAACAAAGTGTTAAAATAAATAAAGTGTTCCTCAGACCAATCCAAATGTTTCTTTTGATAGGGGGTGATCTGAATGAAAAAACAGATTGCTCACCTGTAACTGATGATCTGGTAGTGATCCGTTGATATCCATTAGAATGGGTTCTGCGCCTGCACGGAAGCCTCTCGGTATCAAGTTTTGTAAGTCGAAAAGGCTTAGTCCTTGACAGGTAGTAGAGAAGTGCTCTGTGTACATCCAAGGAATGCAGAGCCTTCTCCAACGGTGTGGTCGGTGAACTGAAAAAAGTGGGAAGTACCACATCCTGATTTATATGGAAGTCAGACACAATCTTCAGTAAAAAGGTGATATCTGGTCGAAGGAGAACCTTGTCCAGGTAGAAATGGGCATAGGGGACATCCATTCGGAGCGCTGTTAGTTCACTCTCTGCGAGCAGTGGTGATAGCCACCAAGAAGGCAGTTTTCAAGGATGTTAGTTTTAATGTCGCCGAGTGCATGGGTTCAAATGGAGTCTCAGTCAGGGACAAGAGAACCAGTGAGATGCTCCACTGTTCGAGTGGTTTACAGATGGGGGGGTATAGGTTAGAAAGGCCTTTCAGGAAACTTTTACAAGACGGGTGGGAGAACAGTGTCTTGCCATCCCATCCCGGATGCTTAGATGACAATGCTGCCAGATGAACCTTGGTTGATACATTGGACAGATTCTTTGTCTTCAGGGAGATCATATACAATAAGACCTGCTGGATGGAGGCCTCCTTTGGGCAGAAAGCATGTTGGGAAGCGAAGATCACAAATCTTTTCCACTTGCTGGCATAGTTTCGCCGTGTAGACGGTTTACGCTGGTTCAGCAGGATCCTCTTTAACAGTCGATCCTCCATGCTGTTAGTTGTAGAGTCAGAATTTCTGGGTGTAGAAGATGGCCTTGTTCCTGAATCAGGAGGTCTGGATGGTTTGGAAGTCTCTGATAAGTTTTTGTAGCTCGTCTGAGTAGCTGCGGAAACCATGCCTGGCGGGGCCACCAAGGTGTGATCAGGATGCCCTTCACATGACCCAACAACAGGCGAGCTACAATTCTGCTCACAAGAGGTAGTGGGGGGGAACATTTAAGTCCAGCGCCCCGACCAATCCAGCTGGAACGCATCCCCTAGGGACAACAATTCGTGGCCCGCCCTAGAGCAAAACAGCTTGCATTTCTTGTTTTGCTCTGTAGCAAATAAGTCTATCTCTGGGACACCCCAGAGCTGGAATATGTTGTGTAAGTAAGCATTGTTCAGCTCCCACTAGTGCCTGAACTCCGTTGAGAAGGAACGGCTGAGGTTGTCTGCTAGTATGTTGTTCGCTCCTTTGATGTGGATGGCTATTGGCATAATGCTGTTTCTGATGCACCAATGCCAAATTTGAAGGCTCAGAGCACACAGAGACCTGGAGACTGTTCCCCCTTGCCTGTTTAGATAGGCTATGGCCGTCGTGTTGTCCAGCTGCAACTGTACGACCCTGCCCCGTAGCATCAGAAGGAAGGCTTTCATTGACTGAAACACCGCCAACAGCTCTAAGAAATTTATGTGTAGATGACTCTGTGAGCATGTCCAGAGGCCTTGAGTTTTGGTAGCATTGCAATGATCGCCCCAGCCCTTCAGGGATGCATCTGTCGTCACCCATACTGATGGAGCTTGTGCTTGGAACGGTACACCTCTGAGTAGGATAGCCTTCTGGGTCCACCAAGACGGTGTGCGTAGGACTGGTATGGGCACTTGCAAGAGTTTCATTGGGTCGTCTCTCAGAAGATTGAAGGAGGAGAGAAACCACATCTGCAACTTTCTCATCTTCAGACGTGTGTATCGAACAGTGGACTTGCAAGATGCCATAAGGCCCAAGAGGCATTGCACTTGGCAAGCTGGTTGTAACGGGTTGCTCTGAAAATGACGTACCAGCGATGTGATAGTTTGGGAATGGTCCTCTGGAAGGAACGCCCTTCCCAGGGTAGCATTTAGTACAGCCCCAATGTATGAGCTGACAGGTACAGGCGTGAGGTTGGATTTCTTCCAGTTGACCTGTATTCCTAGGTCCAGGAGCAGCCTTAACATATATTGTATTTGCGAATGTAACTTGCTTTCGTCCCTTGAATATAGGAGCCAATCGTCTAGATATGGGTAAAGTTTTAGCCCCTTTGTCCATAAGTGGGCCACTACCACTGCCATGCACTTTGTAAAGACATGTGGGGCAGTGCATAGTCCGAATGGTAGCACTTGGTACTCGTAAACCGCACTTCCTACAGTGAACAGAAGAAACTTCCTGAAGGATGGACGGATCCCTATGTGAAAGTAGGCATTCTTGAGGTCTAACGTTGCCAGCCACCGTTCCTGATGCAGAAGCGGTAGGATGTCCTGCAACGTTGTCATGCGATACCTCTTCACCTGGACGTATTTGTTCAGATGTCTTAAGTCCATAATTGGTCGGATCCCGCCATCCTTTTTCAGGATTTGAAAATAACGAGAGTAAAATCCCTCCCGTCTTCGTGCCCATCGCACCGGCACAATCGCTTTCTTTTGCAATAGTTCCTGCACCTCCTGGTACAAGGCTGGAGTCGCTTTTGTAAAGCGGATGCCCTGGAATCTCAGACGAGCATTGAACTCTATTGTATAACCGTACTGGATAATCTTTAGTACCCAGCGATCTGATGTTATGTGGCACCATGCCTTCGCATGACTTGCCAACCTGATGGAATTGGTGGCTAGTGGATGCGGCTGTTCGATGTTGTTGCTGTTCGCCGCTCCCAGAATCTCCCCGATGTTTAGGGGGGGTAAGCAAACTTGTGTCATTTGGTGATGCAATGGGCTGTCTTGTATTTCAAAGACGCTGCTTATTCTCCTCTGCAGGTTTTCGTTGGCCTGTGCGGAATTTTCCCTTTTGTTGATTGTTACGTTTATTATATGGCTGGTAACACTTGCGGTAGTCCCGTCTGTCCTGTTGTCTATAGGCTGGACGCGGGCGATAGAAGGATCTTTGTTTTCCCCCATAAGATGTTGAAGCTGAAGCTGAAAATGTCTTGGCGGTAAACTTCAACTTTTTCATTTTTTCCATAGTCGAGTCTGTCTCCTCCGAAAACAGGCCCTTCCCATCAAAAGGCAGCCCTTCTATTTTATCTTTCATGTCTTGCTGGAGTGCAGCCAAGCATAGCCACGCATGACATCTCAGAGTCACTGCTGTGGTGATGGATCTGGACTCCGATTCAGCCAGATGTTTGGCCGTACTTAGTTTTTGGCAGATGAGGTCTGCCGCCTTCTGAATAGTCTTGCGTAATCTATTCTTAAGCTCTTCTGGTGACAGTGGATCCAAGTCTTTTTCCAGGCTTTCCCATATACAGTAACTATACTTCACCATGCAGGCAGAGTAATTAGCTATTTTAACCAATAGGCAGGAGGTAGAGTACAGTTTTCTCCCCATAACATCCAGTTTCCTCCCCTCCTTATCAGCAGGGGTGGTATGTCTCCTCCCTGACCTTGAATTGGTGGCACAGTCAATGACCAGGGAGTTCGGGACAGGATGTTTGAACAGGTACATGTTATCCTGCTCTTGCACCCGATAAAGTCCTTCCAAACGCTTTGACGTGGGAGTAGCGGTGTGCAGCACCTGCCATGCACACTGAGCTGCATTAGAAATGATAGGTAGTAACGGTAAAACCACCGGTTGGGCTGATTGTGATTGTCGCATAAAGTTATAGACCGGGTCATCTATGGTCTTAAGTTGAGAAGAGAGGTCTAGACCTAACGCAGAAGCCATCTGCTTCACATGTGAATGGTACTGTCTGGGAATATCTGTTGGCAGTAACAAGTCTAGGAGTCTGAGTGGAAGCCATAGAAAGTGTTTTCATTGGCCTCCCAGGAATATCTCCTGATGAAGGCGGACGTACATGGAGTGGCACTGGATCTAGTTCAGCCTGACAAGCCATGGAGACGTTTGGTTGTCTCCAAGCCCTGTCCTCTAGGTAGTCATAAGCCATCCCCGGTGAGGAGGCACCTGGCAATGCGGTTTCATTTGAAGGTGTAACAGCATGGCTAAAGCCACAAGTGTGCCAAGGCGTTGAAGTTGTAAGCTACACAGAGGTCAGTAACTTTGGAACTGGGGTAGAGTCAGGTGCTTGGTCATCATCAGAACGTGGAAACCCTCTGAAAGTCGAAGGGGTAGCAGTAGTGGAGTCTAGCATCTTAAGAAGAGGGTCCAACGGAGCCGCCTCTGCATCAGAAAGATCTTCCTCATCCAAAGAGAAGGTCACAGGCACTCCAAATCGAGGAGTTATGGCAGTGATATTGGTCGGTGTATGCAAGACCGATGGTTGTTCGCCCTCTTTCGACGTTGATGGAGACCTGATCGGTGTTATGGCAGGCACCAAATCACGGGCGGAAGGTATAGCGGGTAACGATGCCGGTGCGGCCATCAGAACCGCCTCCGTCGATGCCAATAGTACTGTCGATGCCAATGTCGAGGTGGTTGGCAAGGCAGTTGTCGATATCGATGTCGAGGTGGTCGATGTCGAAGATGCTTGTCGACGCGACGGAGAAGCTTCTCTCGATATCGACGATGACGAGGTTGAGCGACAAGCCCTTGGTTTCGGCGGGACTGATTTTTCTGATATGGAAGGTGCCGTCGAGATCGAAACCACCTCCACTTCTTGAGCCGATTTCGGCGATGGCGTGGCACTCGAGGTCGACAACTTTCGAGCCTGCTTCACGGGCTTTTCGGCAGCAGCCATTTTATCACCCGGCCTCTTCAAGGGGTAGTCTCGGCAGGCATAGAGGTTTTAGACTGTGCCGAACCCAGGGTCCTCATGCCTTGTGGAGATTTTGACGAGGTGGAAGGTGCAGCCAAAACATCGTCATATAGAGCTGCCCTCAGATGAAATTCCCTGTTCCTCCTTGTCTGCTTGGAAAAAGAGTGACAAATTTTGCAGACCAAAGCTATGTGGGCTTCCCCCAAACATATCAGGTATAAAGTTGTGGCCGTCCTGGGGGGGGGGCAGTTTTGCTTTACATTTATCACAGCGTTTGAACGTTTTCTTTCCCTTAGGGGTGTCCATAGTACTCACTCCACAAAGAGTCTGTGATCTAAATCCGAGAATTAGTCTGCTCTTTTCAACGTACAAAAATTGGCAAACGGCAGTACCAAAAACAGTCCGAGGTCAAGCCAGTAATCAGTCAGTCCAAATCGTGATCAAAAGAGTAGTCAAAGTGCAGTCCAAGATCAAAACGAAGTAGTCAGTAGAACTTTTTTAATATTAGCAAGGAACCAAAACGAAGAAGCCGTAGAAATCGCGAGCGATCCCCACGGGGGTCGAAAAGGAACTGAGGTGCTTGCGCTTCCTCCCGCCTTAAATAGCCATGTGGTCACGTGGGGCGGGGCACAGGCGCTGAGAGGAGCTGTAGACTCGATACCGAGAGGCTTCCGTGCAGGCGCAGAACCCATTCAAATAGTTCAACGGATCACGATCCAGATCAGGCAGTATCATAGAAAGAGCAGTTAAACTAAGAATGGGTTAATGTTTCCACCTCAGCAGCTCCACATGGGCACATACGTTCCTCCAAGGGGATCCCTCAAAATCTGCCCTCCAACACAGGTGAAGGGAGGACATTAAAACGGGCCTGAGAGAAGACCCTTCTCAGCCTGGGTGTAGGCAAATGTGGCCTCGAGTAATTTGGAAAGCTGAGATAATTGTATCTGGGCGCAATCAGGCTAAGATCACTCTGCTTTTCTATGTCTCTTACCCTCTGTGTAATGATCTTTTTTGCCTGATCATAATTTAACGATTGTATATATTGCTCCGAGAGGCCACAATTACCCAGGGTGTCATGTATATTCCTCCTCCAAGTGGAACAGAAATCATCCACCAAAGTTAGTGAGCCTAACCCTTGGGACAGCTAGTAAGTTTAAGCCAATATAAGACCGCTTGCAGCCGGGCCTGAGCAGTTAGTCTAATAACACCTGCTTCCAAACGCAAAGCTGTGTTCGGGACGTAGCTGGGGAGTTGGACGATGTCCCGTAAGAACTTTGACTGAACAACTTCAAAAGATTGTAAGTTCCCAGCTAAAAGAATCTGGGCACCATATAGCATCTGAGCTCGAGGTTTCGCCTGATATACCCTTAGTGCTGCTGGGACGTTCTGAGCGCCTGTAGAGTAAGAAAAAATTTTAATAGCTGCAATGGATCTTTGAGTATATGCAGTCACAAACTCACGATTTGCACTCACAACTCCAGAAATTCCTCGAATGGAATATGAGGCCCAGATATTTATATGTTTTAACTTGTTGAAGGCGCCTACCATTGATTGACCATTTATTTATTTATTCATTCAGTTTTTATACCGCCCTTCCGAAATGGCTCAGGGCAGTTTACAATTAGATTTATAAGCCCTCCCACAAAAATTTGGAAACATTTGTTTGGTTTGCATCCAAAACATGCTGCAATAAATAACAAGACAATAAATAAAAACCCAAAATCATTCAGCCTGCCATTGAAAACGGAACATGACTTCTCATGTTTCCCTACAGGGCATATGGTTCTTAATGCCTAAGAAATTAGCAGCTCCCTTTGCGCTTGTGTTCAACATCAGTCATAGGGGAGCACTGTGTCAGCAGTGAAGTTAATGCTGACTATGACAATCTTTAAATCAGAGTTGAAACCACGGTTTGAAGCTAGTTTCAAATTCTGGTTTAAAACTAATTTTAGTTTTAATCATGCTGTATTGACTTGGTGTCGACATAATACTACAGAATGGATAATGCTAAAAAGTGGGGGAGGGTTTGCCAGGAGGGAACAGGAAGATGGAGACCAATCTTACCAGGCATGCCCCATCTTTCTTCATGGGCAAGAGATCAGGAAATATTACATCTGCACCAGTCCAAATTAACTTTATTAACTTGGTTTTCTGATTTTACGCTGCAAAGGAACTCATTATCAAAACAACAAATTTATCAACAGGGTGTATCAAATATAATAAAGAAATATTTTCAATTTAATGATCACTTTCCATGTTCTCAACTGGGTGCTGCTATTACACTACTTTGCTCTAAACTGTGATTATCAGAAGAATCAAAACAGAATAGAATGACTGGTATGACAAATTAGTTTGGATTTTAAAAGCATATTACAGAAATTACACTTACATCATAGAAAAGTTTTCTATCTGCTGCAAGTCGTTTGGATGCCAAAGTCTTTGTGACATGATAGAAGGTAAGCAATGCTCGATGTTGGAGAAGATCATCTTGAATTTTAACAGATTCTACAAGTGTGGGAATAAGTTCTGGCCACTGCCTAGGGCAATCCAGTCTAGCAACTTTGGCAATCAACACAGAAATCTGGGTAGCAATCTGCAAAGACAACCAAGGGAAACCCCCACAATAAGACAGAAAAGAGATATCGCTGTTTAACTGAACTAAAACCAAAACAGACTAAGGCACACTTAAACCCACTGAGTTCAATTTCAATACCCTCACATGTTTGCTGAAGTTTCAGCCAACATGTTACTGAGTTTTTCAAAGCAGACTAATTAATTAAATTCAGGAATCATGCTGTAAGGGTAAAGAACTGCACAACTAGCAAGTAGAATGCATCTTCTCTTTAGTGCTCACCTTAACCATCTAGCTTACTTTCCAGGGTATCTCTGCTCATGTGTATGCATATAAAGCAAGCATTTTGTTGAAATAGCTCTTGCTGGCTGAAATACATGTACAATACCTATCCATCCCCAGCACAGCATACCTCCAGTAGCTGTTGCAGGTGTCTGTCTTATGTTTATTTTTCAGATTGTGAGACCTTTGGGGACAGGGGGCCTTTTTATTTATATCTAGCTAGCTAGCTAGCTAGCTCTGTGTAAACAGCTTTGGGAACTTTTGTTGAAAAGCGGTATATAAATATTTGTCGTATTCATACAAAACAGTTCTGTAATTTTTTTCTAGTAATCAATGCATTTTAAAAATACTTGATATCCTTTGTTCTCACCTTATTAACACTAGTTAACTTTTTAGACTCTAAGGTATCATAAGCCCTTCATTGAAAACAGATATATAAATGATAGTAGTAATTCATTAATCTGCCTTTGGAACTTTGCACTGAACACAGGTGAACACAGAAAGCTGCTTATATGGGTTAGACCTCAGTACTGTCTACTCTGACAGGGAGTGGCTTTCTGGGGTTTCAGACAAGAGCTCCCAGCTAGCCCTAGCTGGATATGCCACAGATTGAACCTGGGACCTTTTGCATACAAATAAGATGTTCTACCACTGCCATCTGTTCTCCCATCTGCAACTGTATCCCCGTGTGAACATCAACTCGCTTATACATTTGTGTGCGCTTACATTCATACACGAACGTATGCACACACACACCCTACAACTACCACTTTCTAAAAAGCATGTCATGAATCCAGTAGAGTAGGCCATTGTCTATGAGGTCATTAGGTCAACTAAGCCAGTTAGCCTCTAAGGCAGGGCTATACAACTTTAGCCTCCAGCTGTTGCTGAATCAACTCTTATCATCCTTAGCCACAGCAGCCAACAGTCAGGGATGATCAAGCTGTAATCCAACAACTCCTAGAGGGCCAAAGTTGTGCAGTCTGCTCAAACTTTATGTTTTGGCAGAAATTCTACTGAAAAATTTAAAAGGAAGATAACAAAAATCACTTATGAATAGATGATTCCTTCAACATGCACAAGGCAGACAACTCCTATCTATGCTAATAAAATACCTACACTATTACACAAATAATACATTCCTTATAATATTTAACAAGAAATATTTTCCCCATTAAAAAAAACCCCAATTTAATTTTGATTTTAACACAACTTAAAACTACAAGAACAGATCAGTATTCACTCTAACAAGGATTCCCAGATGTTGTTGACTACAACTTCCATAATCCCCAGCCAAAGGCTAATGCAGCTGGGGATGCTGGGAGTTGTAGTGAACAACATCTGGAAATCCCTGGTAGAGGGAACAGTAGAACAGAAACATCCTTAGGAAGGGGATAATTAATAATTTTTTATGTTGCTACTAACCTGATTTACTGGCTCATTAAAATTGGCAATAAGCCCTGCACGCAATGTAGATTTCTCCTCTTCTGAAAGGGCACTGTTTAAAATATATACATACATTTATATATATATGGAACAGTGGAAGAATGAAACATACTTTCCAATAATGTTCAACTTTTTAAAACAGGGAATTAATCATTCAGGAAAGCGATATGCATTTATTGGTATTTCGGCAAAAAGATGTTTATTCCACCTTTTAGTTACAAAGGCCTCACAAGGTGGCTTCCAAAAAGGCAATGCCATAACCAACAATTAGAACACATTAAAAAGCAGTCACAAAGACACCAAAACAGCAGCAGCAGTTCAGTCACGAAGATATCTATACCAACCGCAGAAGCAGGAAGTTTTAAGATGGCTCAAGAAAGCCTCCCAAAAAGAAGCATCTTAGGAACATAGGAACCTTCCACATACTGAGTCAGACCATTGGTCCATCTAGCTCAGTACTGTCTACACAGACTGGCTTCTCCAAGGTTTCAGGCAAGAGTCTCTCTCAGCCCTGTCTTGGAAATGCCAGGAAGGGAACTTGGAATCTTCTGCATATAAGCATGTAGGTGCTCTTCCCAGAGCAGTCCCATCCCCTAAGCAATCCACTTACAGTGCTCACACATGTAGTCTCCCATTCAAATGCAAACCAGGTCAGAACCTGCTTAGTAATAGGGACAATTCATGCGTGTCACCACAAGAACAGCTCTCTTCCCTTTCAAGAGCCCCTTAAAATTTGCAAGGGAGGTAGCTTGGTGGATCTCCTCCAGGATGGCATTCCAGGGCAATGGTGCCACCAAGGAAAAAGCCCTGTTCCTGGTCCCTGCCAAACAAACCTATGACAATGAGGGGCCACAGAGCAGGACTTGAGAGACTGATCGCAATACCCAGACAGGTTAATATTGGTGCAGGCTTTCCTACAGGGAATTATACATTTATATCTATTAAAATGAATATATGATGACAGATTAACAATGACACCCTAGAGGTTTCCCCCCCTCCATTTTGTATATTTATATCCTTGTCCATATCACCATCACTTTGTAAATTTAGTCATGTCTAGAAATGGCTGCAAATACAGACAACTAATCAGAGCATTTTGAGGACTATTATTGGACTTCAGCCAAGATGACAAGGGCTCAAATCCTCACTCAGCCATAAATCTCACTGGGTATCTTTGGGCCAATCACTTTCTCTCAGTCTAACCTACCCTCACAGCATACAGAGAGGAGCGGGGGCGCTATGCATGAGCTAAAGGAAAGAGCAAGATACAAAAATGATACAGTTTGTCATGAGAGTAAATGGCATATAAACTTGGTTGGAAAATAAAGTCTAGCAGCTCAAAAATGTGGAATTAAGTGCAGCAAAGAAACGCCATATGAAAAGGTGTGAGGAATGTCCAATGTCTACAGGTTGAACCTGAAGAATTGGGAGCCAAAGGCAAGTAGCTACTGGCGCTGTTCTGCAAACACTTGCACTAAGACTTGCACAGAAATCCATGCAGTGCTCTAGACGTTGGGCTACAGCAGTTCTCATGCTCCCACTTGGGCAAGCTGCTGCACAAACCTTTGTGCAAGTGGAAGAACATTGTTAAGAGCTCGCCTTCCTTTTCTCATGCAACACTCTAGCACAAAATATAAGAGTGCTATGGGAGTGGAAACACATTAAGATTTAACACTACGATACCAAAGGAGAGTTGCCTATGTTTGGTCTGGTTTGGTTTGCTTATTTATATCTGTAAACAGAGATCCCACCCTCTATAAATCAGTAGTGAAGCCAATAAGAACATAAGAACAGCCTTGCTGGATCAGGCCCAAGGCCCATCTAGTCCAGCATCCTGTTTCACACAGTGGCCCACCAGATGCCACCGGAAGCCACAGGCAGGAGGAGTTGAGAGCATGCCCTCTCTCCTGCTGTTACTCCCCTGCAACTGGTACTCAGAGGCATCCTGCACAACTGATAAACAACTAACCCTTAAACAACTAATTTGAAGCCTATTCTCGGAAGAGAAGAAGCAGTCCTAAGAAGGTAGTATACGTTTCTTTCTTTAAAAAAAAAAAAAAATCACACACACGCCATTTCCCCCCTCAACCAAACAAACAGGAGGAGGGGAAGATTCTGTAGGGCTCTCTTTAAGAGAGAAGTCCGTATATGTGAGTGGGGTTTTTTTTTGGCCAGGGCTTGTTTTGTTGGCTGTGTGGCTTTCAGCTTTAGTTTCTCTTTTGCCTGGAGAGAGACAGTGGGAGGTGCCAGCTAGGGCTAGTCACACCTGGTGGGAGGGGCCATATTCCTGTTGAGCCTTGTTGCCTCAGTTTGAAGCCTACTCTCTACAGAAGACAAGGCAGCTAGGGAAATCAGTGAACAGGAATTAGCAAACAGGTATCATAGGAGTTTTGCATGGAGTTTAGCAGGGAAGTGTGTGGGAGAGCTTAAAACAAGCCTGTCTCAAACAGAGCCCCTCTTGATCACATGGACCCAGAGGGAAGAGACAGTAGGTACTACTCCCTCTTTCATATTCTAGGGAAAGAATGTTTAAACCGTTGAATAGCTGACAACTTCAGCTAAGACATGACTTTCAAACAACCTCTAAATACTTTAAACAGCCAATAAAATCAATCATGAAGGAAGAAACCCAGCAGGGCAGGTGTCGCTTCTCCTGTGTATTGTACAGAGTGTTGCATGTATGACTATCTGCTCAATGGGAAGAATTCATGGATGTCTGCTAGGTGCAAAGAGCTCCTGGCTCTCAGGGAACAAGTTTGTTCCCTTGAAGCAAGGGTGGCTGATCTGGAGAAGCTTGAAGAGTCACAGAGCTTTATGGACGAGACCTTCAGGGATGTGATAGAAGCATCCCACACCCAGGCTGATGGCTTTTCTGCTGTCCTAGAGAATGGAGGTCTAGAGGGAAGGAGAATATCATAAGAACAGCCCTGCTGGATCAGGCCCAAGGCCTATCTAGTCCAGCTTCCCACACAATGTGTGGCAGCTGTGAAAAAGGCCAATTCCATGCTTGGAATCATTAGGGAGGGGATTTAAAATAAACCTGCTAATATCATAATGCCCCTATATAAATCTATGGTATTGCCACATTTGGAGTACTGTGTACAGTTCCCATCACCATACTTCAAAAAGGACATTATACAACTGGAGAAGGTGCAGAAGAGGACAAGTAAGATGACTGGGGGCCTAGAGCACCTTCCTTACGAGGCAAGGCTACGACCTTTGGGGCTTTTTAGTTTGGAAAAAAAGACAACTGAGGGGAGACATGATAGAGGTCTATAAAATTAGGCACTGTGATAAATTCATGTGGAGAGAGAGAACTAGAACCAGGGGTCATCCCATAGAACTGATGGCCAAGAAATGTAGGACCAACCAAATAATTAACCTATGAAATTCTCTGCCACAAGATGTGGTGACAGCCAACAACCTGGATGGCTTTAAAAAGGGCTTAGATAAATTCATTGAGGGTAAGTCTATCAATGGCTGCTAGTCTGAAGGCTATAGGCCACCTCCTGCCTAAAATGAAAGATGCCTCTAAAGACCAGTTGCAGGGGAGTAACAGCAGGAGAGAGGGCATGCCCTCAGCTCTTGCCTGTGGGCTTCCCAGAGGGATCTGGTGGGTCACTGTGTGAAACAAGATGTTGGACTATCTAGGCCTTGGGCCTGATCGAGCAGAGCTGTTCTTAATCTGTTCAAATGTTCAAACCAGAATAAGCTGATGCTTATTAGTCCTTTGCTAGGGCAGTGTCAGTGTCAAGCCAAATCCACAACAGACTAAAAGGAATTTAAAATGAGTTTGCAATATGGAACAAAAGTAACTGTAATTAAGAAGGAAAATTCCCATTTTACATAGCTCTTTCTTTATGCTTCTCTGGATGGCAGCTAAGGGTTGCAGCCTTCAAAAAAATACCAAAGTAACTTATGAATTTAAATAGTACTGGAGAACATCTTAAAATGTTAGTATTAACAATAAAAATAAAAATAATCTGCAAAGAAGTAAGGCAAGGCTGTATACTTTCTCCTTATTTAGTCAACTTATAAGCTGAACATATACTGAGAGAAGCTGGATTGGAAGAAGATGAGCATGGTTTTAAAGTTGGAGGAAGAAACATCAATAATCTGCGCTACGCTGATGACACCACTCTGATAACTGAGAATGCGGATGATCTGCAAGCTCCAGTAATGAAAGTGAAGGAGCACAGTGAAAAAACGGGACTATGACTTAATGTAAAGAAGACTAAACTAGTGACAACGGGTATAGCAACCAGCCTCAGAATTAATAATGAAGACACTTAAGTGGTGGATAACTTCTGCCTTTTAGGATCAACCATCAACAGTAAAAGACCCAGCAGTCAAGAAATATGCTGCAGATTAGCACTTGTTAGGTTGCAATAAAGGCCTTGGAAAGGATATTTAGATGCAGTGACATATGTCTATACCTACAAAGATTAGAATCATTTGGACAATGGTTTTTCCCATGACACTCTATGGATGCGAAAGCTGGACTTTGAAGAAGCAAGATCGAAAAAGTATTAATGCTTTTGAACTTTGGTGCTGGAGAAGACTTTTGAGGATACCATGGACAGCCAGGAAAACAAACAAATGGATCACAGAACAAATCAGTCCAGAATTTTCACTTGAGGCACAAATGACCAGGCTCAAACTATCATACTTTGGACACACTGTGCGAAAACCCAGCTCCCTTGAGAAGGCCATGAGGCTGGGGAAAGTTGAAGGAGAGAGAAGAAGAGAAAAACCAGCAGCAAGGTGGATGGACTCGATTATGACAGCAATGAATGTACCACTGAGAGACCTTAAAGGGCCAAGTTGAAGACAGATCATCCTGGAGAGAATCTATCTATGTGGTCTCTAAGAGTTGACACCAACTTGACAGTACTTAATCAATCAATCAAATCTGCATCACATATAAATACCACTGTGAAAGTCTGTGGGGACTCAGGCACTTGTCAGCTGCTAGACATTTGGGACCTTTTACTCACAGTGAAAATGCACAAGATAAAGAATGGGGGAAAGATTCATTCATATGATAGGCATATTCAGATGCAATGCTTTCTAAAACACTTTTAAAATGAGGACTTATTTGGGCATATAAAAAATTGAGACTTTTTTTGAAACTGCTCATGTAATGTAATACTGACCCCTGCAGGATGATAGAAGTGCTCATTTATTTTTTCTATAAATATAAAATACACACTTTCAGAAAACTGCTTATGACTTAGCAATTTTCTTACAGTGTTGAGTATTCTTCACGTAAATAATACACATGAAGTTCTTTAAACCCAGGAAACGGACAACATAAATGCTAAGTACTATTATTATGAAAACAGTAACTGAAAAACAGGTTGCTTACCTATAACAGATGATCTGGTAGTGATTCCACGACATTCATAAAAATGGGTTCTGCACCTGCGCAGACCAGCTTCAGGTAGCCATCGCTAGGTCCTCGCAACGCCTTTAACCGCCCCTGTGTGAGCATGCAGTACCTCATATTGGCGGTTAGGCGTCTCTCTATTCAGTTTCTGGCTGAACGACATAGCCCAGTCTGAGTGTCCAAGTTTGCATGTAGTCCAGTTTCAAAGTCTAGTGTTCACCACTGTGCGCCCAAAGTGACCTTCTAGCATGCAGTCTGCAGTGGGGCCAGATGGGCGGTTTTATGAATGTCATGGAATCATTACCAGATCTTCTGTTACAGGTAAGCAACCTGTTTATCTGGACAGTGATTCCACGGCACTCATAAAAATGGGTGAGTAACGAGCTGCCAACCATGGAGGTGGGCGCTGCATGCTACTGTAACACCCTCTTTAATACCTCCCTGCTAAACTTCACCTCTGCTGCAGACCGAAGGTCCAAGGCATAATGTTTGACAAACGTGTGATCAGTTGCCCATGAAGCAGCCGAGCGGATGTCCGACATCCTAAGGCCAGCCAAATGAGCTGCCGAAGTCGTGTAGGGCCAAGTTGAATGTGCCTTAAGAGACACAGGGGCTGTCTTCCCCTGACAGTCTAATGGCCTCCACCAACCAGGCAGACAACTTTTGCCTTGAAGGCTGTTCGCCCTTGTGGCATCCTTTGATTACTAGAAATAGGTGGCAAGTTTTCCTAAAACGTTGCGTCCTCTTTAAGTAGAAGAGGAGCACTCCTCTGACATCTAAGGAATGCATCGTCTTTTCCAATGTGGATGACAGGTTCCTGAAGAAAGTTGGCAAGACAATGTCACAGTTAACATGGAGGTTGGACACAATCTTAGGCCTGAAATCCGGATCCAAGCGTATCACCACCTTGTCAGGATGTATCCTCGTATATGGCTCATCTATACGAAGAGCTCGTAATTCACTCACTCACTTTGCCGAGGTGATGGCAACCAAAAAAAGAGTCTTCAAAGTCACAAGTTTCAAGGTAGTGGTTGCCATAGGTTCAAATGGTTCTTGTGTCATAATGAAGGAGTTCACCCCCTGCCTGGGTTATCTGATCTGGTCTCTGTAGTAGTCTTCTGTAATTGAGTCTCGCCAGTCTCCGTAGTCTCGGAAACCAGGGTTGCCTTGGCCACCAAGGTGCAATGACTATTGCTTTGGTCTTGTCCTGTAGCAGTTTGGCCACCACCCTGTTCAAGAGTGGGTATGGCGGTTATAAATAGAAGACACTCTGAGTACACTGGAAGTGGAATGCATCTCCCTTGGAACCTATTCCGAGACTCATCCTTGAGCAGAATTGTGCACATTTTTTGTTGTCGGCTGTCGCAAAAAGGTCCACTACTGGCGTGGTCCACGCTTGAAAGAGCTCATCCACTAGAAGTGGGTGCAGCTCCCATTTGTGTTGATATAAAGTCTTGTCCCTGCTTAACACATCCACTAGAACGTTGTCTCAGCCCCTTATGTGAATGACCTGAAGGTGGACCCTTCTGGCAATGCACCAGTTCTAAACTTGCAGGCTTAGGTGGCAAAGTGACATGGACACCGTGCCACCTTGGTTGTTTATGTACGCCACTGCCGTAGTGTTGTCCATTTGTAACAGTAGCGTCTTGCCACATAACATGTCCTGGAATTCCTTTAGCACTTTGAACACAGCCAGAAGTTCCAGGAAGTTGATATGAAGGAGTCACTCCTGGCGATTCCAGTGTCCTGACTTCCGCTGTCCGCACAAGTGTGAGCCCCATCCGTGTTGAGATGCGTCCGTAGTAAGTGTCAGTGTAGGATTCGGAGGACAGAAGGGCATCCCCCTCATCAGATTTGTGGGCTTTGTCCACCATTGAAGGGATGCCAACACCCCCCTGGGATCAAAAGGCGCCTGTCTTGCGTGTCTGAATTTAGACTGAACCAACGAAGAAACCACGTCTGTAGTTTCCGCATACAGAGCTTTGCATACTGGACCATCGTTCTGCAGGACGCCATCAAGCCTAGCAGCACCTGGATGCACCTGGCTTTTTGCAGCTGTTCCAAGTGAAAGATGCACCATATCGCGGATGCGCTAGTACCTTTCTAAGGGTAAGAACACCCTCTGCATAGTCATGTCTAACAATGCCCCGATATAAGGCAATCTCTTGGCAGGCGTAAGGTGCGATTTCTTCTGGTTGATACGTATTCCCAGTTGTTCCAGAAGAGACGATACTGTCGTCACATGCGACAATAATTCCTTCTTCGTCTTTGCTGTCAGTAGCCAGTCGTCTAAGTATGGAAAGACAGAAATCCCTTCTACCCTGAGATAGGCAATAATCACCACCATACATTTAGTAAATACCCTTGGCGCTGTAACTAGGCCATAAGGCAGCACATTGTACTCATAGACTTGAGAACCCAGTGTAAACTGTAAAAACCTCCTGTGGTTTACTTGAATACCAATGTGGAGGTAGGCATCCTTTAAATCCAACGTTGCAATCCATCCCTCACCCAAAAGGAGAGGGAGGATCGCTTGCAATGTAATCATGCAGAATTTCCTCACATCCACATACTGGTTCAGATCTCTGAGGTCCATGATAGGGCGCATGCCGCCATCCTTTTGGGGAATTTGGAAATATCTAGAGTATAAACCACTGTGGCATCTTGACCATGGCACCGGTGAAATCGCTCCCTTCTCCAATAAGGAGTTAACCTCTTCTCTGAGAGTATAAGATTCCGGGGTATACTTGATACCCTTGAACTCTGGCCGAGTATGGAATTCAATAGCATAACCTGTATGGATTATGCACAAGACCCATCTGTCCAATGTTATGTTGCACCATGCAAAGGCATGACTTGCCAGACGGATGGTATTACTGGCTGTGTGCAAGGCGATGTTGGGCCTTGGCGTATATAAGGCAATGTTGGGCCTTGTAATGACCGATTTTCTGGTCTGTGTTTCCTGTGGGTTAGTTAAGGAAGCCCGCTGGGATCATAAATGCTGTTTATTCTGTGTGCCAGGTTTATTTTTATTCTGTTGTTCAGGTCTATTCTTATTCGTATAGGTCTTCTTGTTCCACCGATTCCAAGACCTATGGAAATCCCTGCGTTCACCCCGCTGGTAGTTTTGTTGTTGCTTGTAATAAGGTTGGAATCTGTTCGAATTGTACCTTTGAGTTTGATTCATGAAGGTCCTTGCAGTGGTCCTAAACTTCCTCTATTGCTCCATTGTTTCATCTGTGGCTTCAGCAAAAAGGCCTTTGCCATCAAATGCAAAAGACTCGATGCGGTCACACATGTCTTGAAGTGACGTCGAACGGAGCCAAGCATGTCTTCTCAGCATAATGGCTGACGTAAGCGTTCTGGACTCCGACTCTGCCAGGTGTTTCGTGTTGGCCAGCTGCTGCTGTGTCGTAGTTTGTAGGAAAGTAGCCTCAAACTTTTGTCTGAATTCCTCAGGAGAGAGGTTGGCTCTTTCTTCATACAACCTCTCCCATAAGCAATGCGTGTATTTGGCCAAACAAGCCACATAGTTGGTGCTTTTGATTGAGAGGCAACCCATGGAGTACGCGCGCCTCCCTAAGATGTCCAACTTTCGCCCCTCCTTGTCTGCTGGTGTGGTATGACGTCTCCCTGACTTAGAAGTGGAAGCACAGTCTATAACCAAGGAGTTTGGCACTGTGTGTTTATGAACAGTGTCAGCAGTGACATTGACATTGACATTGTCATTGTCATTGTCAACAGTGACATTGTCAGCTTCCTGGATTCGATACAGCGTTTCTAGTTTCTTTGATGTTGGAGTAGATGTCTGCAATATGTCCCAAGCGGAATGAGCAGCATTTGTAAAGACTGGCAACACTGGAAGATAAACAGGCTGTAGCCCTGGTGTCCTTTTCATGAAATTATAGACAGGATCATCTAGGTCTGTGGGCGTAATTCCAAGCCAAGTACCTCCGCCATTTCAGCCACCTGTTGGTGATATGTCTTCAGTTGCTCATTTGGCAAGACCGATAAGGGAGGAGGGACCTCCAAAGGTAAGTCAGGTAAGGATGGGTCTGGTAATGAGGGTTCAGAGTCACCCCTAGAGGAGTCCGAGTCATCACCTTCATCATCAGAGGAGTCAGAAGCAGGTGGGTAGTCTCTTGATGGATGAGACATAGAGACAGAGGTGGAATGTCCTAGAGTATCAGATCCCCTCGTAGTTGCCGTAGTCCCCAAGGTGGGTTGTGAAGGAGTGTGTGTCTGAATGGTCATCTGAACAGACACGGTCCTCGCAGTAAAAGGCATAGCCGCCTGTACCGCCACAGTTCTTGCCTTTTGGGGTTGTGTCTGGGAGTCACGGGTATGTAATAGCGGTTCCCTCATTGGCGTAACTTGGGTGCCTGTATCACTGCGTTGCTGTCTCTGTAATTGCCATTGTTTAAGTAAGGAGTATTCTTCCAGCGACAGGGCTGTTGGCCTCCATCCCCCCTGGGGAGCAATCCCCCAACATCTGGTGTCTTTGGGATGCCTGGCAGAGGATTGTTATCCTCTATTAGATCTCCATCATCTATGTCCAGTCCTGGGTGTAAAAACCCTTGAAATGTTGAGGTCGAGGGAGCAGTTTCCTCCGAGTGAAGAAGGTGTGTCAGTAATGCATCTTCTTGTATATGGGCGGGGACGTTCACAGCTTCAGAAGCTGTGCCCGATGCCAATGGTGGTCCGATGTCGAAAGGCTCCACATCGACCTTGAGGGCAACCTCTTCTTGTCCATCTATAAATGAGTCATGTTCAGGTAAAGTTGAAACACAGTCTCTCGATGTCAATGTATGGTTCCTCGATGTCGACGCTTGGGTTTTTGATGCCCTGGTGTGTTTTCAGGTTTGTTCCCTCGATGCCAAGCGCCTCTTCAATGTCGATGGATTCGTTCCTAAGATTTGTATCTTATGGGTTGAGGAGAGTGAAGGAGAAAGTTGCGGTGTCAGGGCAGGAGACAGTGACACTGCACAATGTCGTAGGCGAGTTTGCTGCAAACCAGATGGAGACAGAGTGGTCTCTTTCGTCTTCACATGGTGGGTTTTCTTCTTTTTCTTAGGTGGCTCGCCTGTCGATGTTGAGCTTGGCTGGTGTTTAGAGGGTGCGCTTGGCTTCGATGTCGAAAGAGCCTTCGATGCCGAGAATTCCTTCCCCTTCTCCGGGAGTTTAGACTGCACAGCTGAGGCAGTTCCCGGGACTATATTCGAGCCCGAAGTTGTTGGGCACAGGGCATCCTCCATCAGGGCAACCTTTAGACATGCCAATCGATTCTTAAGGGTTTGTTTAGAGAAACCCGCATAGATGTCACAAGTTGTGGCAGTATGCCCTTCTCCCAGGCAGAGGAGACAGAAACTATGCCCGTCCATTGACAGTAGTTTACCGTGGCAGCCCTGGCACCTCTTAAAGGTGGTCTTTTCACGAGTGCCACTCTTGCCACCCTTGGAGCCCTCTCCTCCAACTGAGGAGGCAATAGGTACAGGCTGTTTGCTCATGGGGCAGAGGGTTCCTGAAGGGTAAGGGGAGGAAACGGCAAGCAAGCCGTCGTCGTTTACCGTTCCGTAGTCGCAGCAGGTTCTTTCCTTTTTCTTTATTATTTTTTATTTTTATTATTTATTTTTTTTACTCTGTTCTATGCTTTGATTTTAAGGGTGATCCAGAGAAATTATCAGTCAGTCCAATGAGTCAGTTTTCCTAAAAAGTCAATCCGAAAAAGCTGAGGAGCAGAAAGCTTTCCAAAGTGCCTTAACGCTTTGGCAGTCAGAAAGAAACTGAATAGAGAGACGCCTAACCGCCAATATGAGGCACTACATGCTCACGCAGGGGCAGTTAAAGGCATCGCGAGGAGTTAGCGATGGCTACCCGAAGCTGGTCTGCGCAGGCGCAGAACCCATTTTTATGAGTGCCGTGGAATCACTATCCAGATCCAATAGAAGTCTAACAGAACAGTCATACAAATTAGCATCACAAAACGAATTGTGTGTTCTTTTCATCACCGTCCCCTATTTACTGACCACACAGACATTTTATAGGTTAAGTTATTAAAAAAAGATACCCAAAGACAGACACATCTACTTGTATTATATGCTGTAGAATCATTTTGTCCTATAAAACTCACCAGCTTGAATCTATTGGGCGGGAAAGATGCATAAAAAAGTACACAGGAAAAGTTAATGAAGTATAATTGTTCCTGAAATAGATCTTCAACAATTGTGGCCAGTTGTTTGGCTAGTGCAGTTACTTTCCACAGCCTTGAATTGACAGACATGCATAGGAAAGACAATGACGGAAAGATGTCTTAACCGAAGTTGCTGCTCCCCCTGTCGGTTCACCTCTTAGGCTGTCTGTCACTGCTCATAGCAGAAACTGGCAATAAACATCACTCCCCCATGAAGTGGTTGAGAGCAAGTGAGCCAGAAGTTCAAGTTCCTTACGGGGCATGGCTAATTATTTAACTGACACTGTTGTTCTACTACCATCACACCCAACTTGCAGCCCCAGGTTGTGGCACATTGGCAAGAAAGGGATCCATGTGATGCAGAAAACAACATGGTGTTTTACACAACATGGTTGCTACCCATTACAACAGCAGCAGGGTTTCCCCACCCCGACCAAGCTATGTCCATGTAGACGTGCCTCAAATGTACAGTCTAATAACTTACTCATGCAAATGCTATTTAAAGACTTTCCATCTCCTCACTAGGAAAAATCAAAATTTATTTCAGCTTTCCTTTAAGAAGACATGGTGGGCTGTATGCAAAGGTTTCATTCATCATATGGAAGGAGCTTCCATGAAGGAAGATATCTTCCACTGGAGGAAGGTAAACTTCGGATGCAACCTGTTTTTCCTCCTGCAAGCCAGGAAAAATATTTTGCCCATATATGAAAGTCTGTAAAACAGAGAGAATAAATTCTTCCTTACTGGGGTGCCACACGTCTCCAATAGCGGTCAATTCCATTTTTGAAGTAAAGCACAGCTAACCACCTCACATTCACATCCAAGGTATGATTTGTGAAGATATTCTGTAAGAAAAGTATAGAGTTCAACACAGCACTAGATATATTACTTTTACATTTCATCTGAGAACTTGAAAATGGCACAAAGAACCAAGAATCTGTATAATAATGAAAAGATGTAAAATAATCGAATAAAGCTTTAAGAAACAATACAGGATATAATACAAAGGTTGCCATTTTCTCTTGCCTAATTAAAAGAAAGAAAGAAAGAAAGAAAGAAAGAAAGAAAGAAAGAAAGAAAGAAAGAAAGAAAGAGAAACCCAATCTGCTCTTATTACTTGACACCCAACAGGGCTGGTTTTTAATTTTTATGTTTTAAATATGCAGGTTTATGCTTCTCACTAGCTGGGGGAGGAAAGCACCCAGGACCCTGACACAGGCTGGGAGGAAATGGTGGAGGGTTGGGGGGGGGACATTCTCCCTCCACCTGCCATACCTGTGACTATTGGCACAATGCAAGCAAGGGTAAGAGAGGGCTCACTGCCTCTGTGCCTCATGCCCCATGCACATCACGGAAGCATACTTCACAACTGTCTGTACAAACTGCTGCAGCTGAGGCAAACTAGGGGGAGTAGAGAGAAAAGGACTACAGTTCACAATCTATATCTGTAATGGATATTTCCAAAGCAGGGCAATTGACACATGCCTGCCCCATCCTCATTCAACACTCCTGAGCAGAGCTGAGTCTTCAGATGACCAGAAGCGTATGTGTATGTGTGAGCAATGTTCCCTCCAAGATGTGCGCATGCTCACAAATTTGTTGATGTCCGCTCAGTTAATTTTAGATCCTGCTCAGATTGAATCAGGAAGGCCCCACCCTGAATGCACATGCGCACACACTGTCTTGATACTGCCGCCCAAAACAAAACTCATTACACACACAGATGAAAAAAATTAGAGAGAACAGAGTGTGTGAGTGGAGAGGGGAAGAGACAGCCCCTCCCACCAAATGGCTGGTTTATCGCCATCTTCACCCATGATCCTTGTCAGACATGACACTAACCTAATACTAAAATCACAAACTCAGGATTATTTTTTGAAACTCTTGCCTATCTCAATACTTGAAATCCATCATTTTAATTTCAGGTAATTTGGATTTATTGATCCAAAAGTGAAGGCAAAGTAATATTTGCCTTCTGACTACACTTCAAATGAGCATGACAATGAGACAAAACACCTGCTGTACCACCATAATATCATGACAAGCATTACAAGATGATCCAGGGCAATGTGTCAATGAAGCAGCGGGAGTTATCAGCTAAACTGACAACAGCCACAACCACCAGGAGGAACTTAGACGTTGTGCAAAGCTGCTGTATAGCCTGTGATTTAGCAAAGTCTTTAAAGGGGGCTTTAAAAGGAGTTTAGACAAATTCATGGAGGACATTGTCTATCAATGGCTACTAGTCTGGTGGCTAAAGGCCACCTCCAGGCTCAGAGGCAAGATGCCTCAAAGTACCAGTTGCAGGGGAGCAACAGAGGGCATGTCCTCAACTCTTGCCTGTGGGCTTCTCAGAGGCACCTGGTGGGCCACTGTGTGAAAATAGAGCTGGGGTAGATAGGCCTTGGGCCTGATCCAGCCAGGCTGTTCTTAAAGAACAACAGCATCTGCTTAGGAACCTTATCTAACTTTGCCTGTGTTCCAGTCACCTTCACCCTTACCAAAATTTTATAAACAACATTGCTGGCAGTTAAAGTTGTCTAGGAGCTGAACTTGCTAATTCTAGCTGTATATTCATTACAGCTCAGATTCTTACAAGCTTGTATGGCAAAATGGTTTGCTTTGATGGCCTTACAAGCTGAGTCGTATCAGAATTCTGCAGCATTGGCTCTCAAACTATAAGGTGTGACCACACAAACTAACAAGATATTGTGAAGAGGACCATGGATCTTTTTCTGTATGTATGTACAATGAAGCACTGGTTGACTTAGGAGGACAAGGGAATGCAAGACAACAAAAGAGAGGAAGTCAGTTAATCCATGTGCAACAGGGATTCATGGGAAGACTCGAAACATGGGAAGATTCTTGTACAAGTAATCTAGGCTACCAAATGCAGCAAAAATAAGACAAAAAGACAGAGGGCAGACTTATCAAAGGAGTCTTATATTAAAACCAGCATATTGGTGGCCTGCAAATCTAAAGTTGGGAGCATAGGCATTACATAATGTAATAAGTAAGCTTTGTTAAATGAAGTGCAGTAGAACACCAGTGCATGGAAGTCTGCTCTGAAATTAGTCCAGCATATCTAATGCCCTAGGGCAGGGGTTCTCAAACTTGGGTCCCCAGATTATGTTGGACTACAACTCTCTTTATCTACAGCTGCAATGGCCTTTGATCATTATGACTGGGAAAGATGGGATTCGTAATCCAACCACCTCTAGGGACTTAAGTTTGAGAACTCCTATCTGAGGGCTATCTCTCAAAAGAAAAATAATGAATGTTATCTAGACCTTGGATGGAGCAACATGCTGTTGATGGTAACTCCTTCCATGTGCTACTTCACCTAAGGTTTGCAATACCACCATTTTTTCAATAATTGCAAAGCCAAAGATATGTCTCCCTATGAAAGGTTACATTCTATATTATATGATTTCCACTGATTGCTGCTGCTTCTTCTATACTCCCCTTTATCCTCCTTTTATTCATATTCTCCCTCACAATACTTAGTAACCAAATCAGGTGAGATCATGGTCACTCATTCTAATGAAACTTAACAGAATGAAAAACAACAACATTTATCAGATTATCGTTCTTATATGCGTCACACGTATCTGGTGCGTCACATGTATCTAGTGCATATAATTCTAAATCTTGTCTTTTATATAATTCAATGCTATATCGATATTCCACGCCATTAGGCTAGGCACATCAACAAAACATCTGCCCAAACCCCTTTTCAATCTTGAAAAATGTGGCCCATATCTAATTCTCATTCAGTTAGATAAATTCGCATAAATAGCCCTTCAGGCTGCTCTTAATTAGAAGGGCTAGAAAAACATTTCAAGTTCTTAGGCTCTATGGCAGCTTTGTTAATTGGAATTAAATAAATTCCATTTCTTTGCTGCAAACTACTTTAGTAGAAGTAACTAGACTGGAGAGAATCTATGTGGTCGCTAAGAGTCGACACCAACTTGATGGTCAGGCAGGGCTATCTATCTGATAAATGGTCAGGCAGGGCTGTGTATATGCTATTTATGCAAATCTGAAAAAGCACCAAGTTGGGTTCAAGTCTGTGAAGGCAAAACTCCAAAATTCCAACACTCTGTGCCATGGTTTGAATCCTGCTTGGCCTCTTTGATAAAGTAGGCATAGTCTGAGTTTGAATGGACATAGGTAAAAACATACTGTTTTCGGACTTGATATTAACTGTTTTGATACTAATGAATGAATGATGCTTAAACACCATACAGAGAGAAAGAATATGTCTTTCAGACATATAGAAAGAATATGTCCTTCAATCTCAAGGCCTATAAATGCCTGTGAATAGATGTCAACTAGCCCATGAAGGTAAGGAAAAGAGTGGAAAGAAGAAGGCAAGAGGTTAAGCATCCACCTAACCCTTCTCATCATGGCCACAGACTCAAACCTCACAAAATGCTAGAACCCTTCTCTCCCTTCACTCACTTCCCCACCCATTTTACTTGTTGCAGGCATTTTGCTAGTAATTATTCACAGCAGCTCCAAGAGAGAATACCAAGTAGTTTAGTGCAGATATCCTAAACCCGTATTTTTTTTAAAAATCCAACATATGTAAAAGTCATTTGCAGTTAAGAGCCTGGTCTCCCTTCTATGTGAGGCAAGTCACATCCCCAATCCCCAAAGATCCTGAGACACTAGAACTGGAAGTCTATCAAAACTTAGCTTATTTATTCTTTTAGATAGGGTTCTTTTTTCAGGGGAGGATGCTCAATTATTAAAGGATGAGGCATTTAATCAAAACAGTTAACACCCTTTCAAATCTATTTGTAATCAAAATAAAATGCAAGCCATCAAGACAGTTACATTTCTAGGCCTAAGAAAACAAATGACTGCAAAAGAAGAAAAGTATACACTCACTAGCATCATATCTATATATTATGTGAATTTGTTACCATGCTATATTTTGGCAATACAAAGATCTGCTAGATCAATGAAAAGGAATTAATTGCTACACTAATCATATTTGCAGCACCAGCAAAGCTGGATGCTCATCTCGTTGAAACTCATATACACACAGTCAGGCAATAAGTTCTTTTGCTTTTCATTTCAGGAAGAACTCAGATGGAAAGAAAAAAAGAGAACAATGAAAACTAACAAAATATACTTGAGAAACCTTAACAAGAGTACTTCACTGGTGTAGCTTACCAACAATGCTGAATAGAAACCTGGTTGTGTCTCCCACTGTTTCAGTTGTTCCTCAGCTGGTTTCAGCACAGCAGTATCTTGACTGGTGGCTTGGGTCAAGACCTGAAGAACAATGCTACTGGCACTATTGAGATCCATGAAAATCTGCAAAAGATATTCCAAAAGAAAAGCATTAGGATAAAAAGAGATACACCATTTAGCTATCATACAAGGCACCTGTTATCTGGCAACTTACTCATTTGTTGAATTTAAGAGAATAAGAAGATTCAAGACCTTTAAACGTACAGGAGTAAAAATCTTATTAAGGTCTGGTCACTATTCACAAATTATTGCCTCTGACAAATATAGAAACAAGATATAGGCTTGCTTTCAAATGCAATGCCAAGCCACAGTTCAGCATTACAAATCAAGCCTCAGGCACATTCACTCCCTCCTTATACTCGGCTTCCCTTTTCTGCTTGGGTGCTCCACTTCCCTCCTTCATCTATGATTCCATGGATTATGGTCATGCATCTAATACCAAACTATTGTTTGGAATTACATCTGAACCACACCACTGAGAACAAAAGATGACAAATAGATCTATAACCTGCTTGTTTCCAGGGAGAATTCAAGGTGCTGGTATTGTCCTTTAAGCTCTGAAAGGCTTGGGATTGGGGTTCTTGAAATGTTGCCTTCTCCCCTGCAACTCTGTATTCATCTGCTTTGGGTGCCTGGGCCACCTAAGCTTTGGTAGCATCCATTACAACAGAGGATGCACAACTTTGGCTCTTCAGTTGCTGTTGGACTAAAGCACCCATCATGCCTGACTATTGGCCACTGTAGCTAGGGATGATGGGAGTTGTAATCCCACAAGAGCTGGAGGGCTGAAGTTGTGCACCTCTGCACTAAAAGCAAAGACTGTTAGCGGCGGTGCCAATTCTTTTGGACCTCTCTTTCTATGTAGGTCATGCAAGCCCCTACATCAGGGGTGAGCAAACATGGCCCTCCAGCAGTTGTTGAACTACAACTCCCATCATCCCCAGCCACTATAACTGTGGCTGGGGATTATGGAAGCAGTGGAGGGCCAAGATTGCCCACCCCTGCCCTATATTAAAACAACCTTAAGTGTCGGGTGAAAACATGCCTTTTTAGGAAAGTTTTCGATATATGAATTTCATGCTGCTGATAAAATATGTCCCTAGCTACTATTTGGTCTTTTAATAATGTTGCTTCTTCCTCTTTTTACGGATGGTTTTAATAACAGTAGCTTTGGTTCTGTTTGAGAAAAACAGGATATTTTTTATTTAGGAAATGAAATAAATACTGATATAGATTTGATACCTTTTAGGGACAGAATAAGACTGCAATCTAATCCAACAAGTTTTCCTTTATACCAAGAACCTTACAAAAATGATACCTCCTGCAAAATTATTTCTTTCTAATCGTCATTTTCTAAAGCACAAAGCCAATGTGAACTAAAAGCAGCTATCTCAATGGCAAACACAACAAAGACAATGTAAGGAAAACATTTACATAATCATAATACCAGACGTTTCCCCTGTTCCAATTTATATAGATTTAAAGGAAACTAATTCCTTTTACACAGACAATTTCTCTACCCTTAATCTATTTACAGAATTATATGCATGTTTAAACAAAAACCTGAACTGCAGAAAGTCTAGCATTAAACACACAGAAGACAAAAATTTCCAGGCATATTTGCATGCATTATGCATTTGTTTCAGCGCACAAAAAAGCAATTCTGCTGAACAGAGAATCCTAATTAGCTATTTTTCTCAGAACATAAATGTGTTCTCAAAAGTCTCCCCCTTTTAAAGTGTGAATTATAATGACCCTGCTCTCTGATTAAAAACAAAATAGAAGTAACAGAAGTTCAGTGTTTTATTAGTGTGATTGACAAAATACAACTTTTGCAAATTTAAGGAAGGGTTAGTAGAATTAAAATATAGTTAGGTCGTAAACAAAACTGGCCCCTGTCAAGCTCACAAGGTACATAACAGGCGAACATGTATGAATCTGCCTAACCCATTACCTCATGTGGTGAAGCCACTCTCCATGTTGCTACACCCTCAGAGATGAGGTTGGTGGTTACATAGGAAACTACCTTATACCAAGTTAGATCATTGGTCCATCTAGTTTAGTCAGGGGCGTAACAAGGCTGGAGTGGGCCCAGAGACAAAATTTTAAAATGGGCCCCTCGGTGATACACACACACACTTCACAATATATAGTCATGTGACTTGCCTCTGGGGGGGGCCTCGAGGCATGGGGGCCCCCAGGCAGCCGCCTCCCCTTGCCTAATAGTAGTTATGCCCGAGTTTAGTATTGTCTGCATTGACTGGCAGCAGCTTCTCCAAGGCTACAGGCACCATAGCTCAGTGGAAGAGCACATGCAGAAGATTCCAGGTTCACTCTGTGGCATCCCCAGATTGGGTTGCGAGTCTTTCCCAACCCTTCCTGGAGATGCCAGGGAGTGAACCTGGAATCTTCTGCATGCGCTCTTCTACTGAGCTATGGTGCAGTGATTGGCTAGTAAACACTGTCAGTCAAAAAGAATTTAAACTTAGGAACCTCCTCTGGAGAAAATTCCTAAGGGAGGGGCTTTGGAATGGAGTGGACAGGTAGCTATCAAATTCAGTTGGAGTTAACTGACAAGTTCAGATAAGGGTGGTTAGGACTAGAGATAAGATATCTGGTTAGGGTCTCTAGGAAAGGACTGAGGGTGGAAATGGGAGGTTGGTGGGTAGGTTTTAGGGATGTGCACAGAACCACTGGCTCGAAGGGGTGTGGGGTAGGACTTTAAGGGCAGGGGAGGGTGCACTTACCCCTCCCCCTGCTTTCCCCCCACCGATGCTGGAGTCCTGTAAAATCTTTCGGGGAGGCAATGTACCTCCCTTCCCCTCTTCAGCCAGAAGTACCGGGTAGTACGTGTGTGCACATGCTGCAATCGTGCAAGCCCGTCTGACATGCGCGAGTGCACGCATATGTGCACATGCGCCTAGTACTTCCGGCCAAAGAGGGGAAAGGGCGGCAGGGAGGTACACTGCCACCCCGAAAGATTTTACAGGACTCTAGTGCCAGCGGGGGGTGGGGGAGCTGGGGGAGGGTTAAGTGCCCCCTCCCCCACTCTTAAAGTCCTACCACACACAGCCAAACGTTCAAACCGGCCACTGTTCAAAGCTGTTCGGAGGCCCGTAAAATGGCCTCCAAACAGGTTCATGCACATCCCTAGTAGGTTTTGCACACCAGGCATAACATCTGTAAAGCAAGCTTGACTATCAAATGTAAATGCTGGGAATATATGGTTGTTTGCACAGGATAAGGTGCTGAAAATCTAAAGAAACTTATTATTTCTAAATACAGGCAAACGTTATATGCAGGTTCAACTCTCGTAGTTCCACATGCCCATGGTCGGGGGAATAGGCACCCAGCCTCAGCATTAGAAGGGGAGGAAGAACCTCTGGAACTCATGTATCTGCAGATTGGGGATGGCGGCGAAACCTTTTAGAATGGATGCAGAGGCAGCCACAGAGGCTGGGATGGCGATAGAGGCAGCAGCGGGTAGGGATGTGCATCGAACTGGCTAGCCTGGTTTGGTCCAGCACCCCCTCGAACCCCCCAGTTCAGTCCAGTCCGTGTGTGTGTGTATGTGTTCACAATCTTGATTTTGTAAAAATAAACAAACAAACTTTAAGCCGGTTCCATGCACATCCCTACCCGCTGCTGCCTCTGTCGCCATCCCTGCTTCTGTGGCCAACTCTGCAGCCAGTCCTGCAGCACAGCGGCAGTTCTAAAAGGTTTCGCCGCCATCCCCAATCCACGGATACATGAGTTCCAGAGGTTCAGCAGAGAGGCCTGAAATGGGGTGCAGACTGGCCCACGTGGTCATTTGGGAGGGAAGAGTCCCTGCTGCTGCCTCCATCATCCCGGAGATGGCAGAGGCAGCAGAGGGGACTCCTTCTCCCTCCCCACCTCATTCCCAAATGAGCACATGGGCCAGTCTCTGCCCCATTTTGAGCGCACGCATGTGTGCAGAGAGGCCCCAAATAGGCTGCAGACCAGCCTGTGTGGTCATTTGGAAGGGACAGGCAGTAACCGCTGCTGCGGCTGCCTCTGCAGTCATCCCCACTGCACAGTGGCAGTTCTAAAAGGTACCGCCGCCACCCCTGGGAACCTAACCCCCCAATCCCCATTGTCCCAATGGATTAATATTCATGGATTCCATATCCACAGTTTTAGAGAGGAACGGAACCCCCTGCCCTCGGATAGCAAGGTTTTCTGTAGTCACCTCAGTAACTTGAAAGTAAAGCCTTTGTTGGTGTACTGACACAATATTACAGAAGTACCCGAGTTTGAATAAATGTTCAAAATATAAGAAGTTGTGTACAGACTTGCCAGTTCTAAGGTTGTCACTTTGTCTCAGAAACCATTATGCATTACACTACCTACATTGTAGTGAATAAGAAATCAATGAAGTTATTGTACAAGAATAAAGTTTAATTTTGGTTTACAATTTTAAACTGTTTCAAGTGAGTACTTCTCCCCATGCTACCCTCAGACACAAAACCAAAGGCTGTGTTTGAAACCCAGCTAAAATGAAAAGTTGGTGGTGGCAGCGTAAGGAGAAAAATAGGTTTAAAAAACAATGGTCACAAACTTATTCTTTATTTTAACATCTATATTTTACACACCAATTTCCAAGACCAAACCATGGATCATGACATATGGTCCTATCCACCTAGTAGAATATCTTTACAATGTTCACATGTAGTTTCCGATACAAATGCAGACCAAGGCATTATGCAGGAGTAAGACTTGCCCCCAGGCTGTGGAACGGCTTCTCTCGGAAAGTACATTTGGCGTCATTACTGTTTGTATTTAAACAGAAACAGAAGACCATCTTATTTACTTGGGCCTTTTCAATCAACTCTGAGTCTGTTTTTAAACCTCTCTTTTAGTTGTTTGGCCTGCTGCTCTGGGTATATTTGTTGTTACTGTTATTTAATGCTGTGATTTTATGTATGACTGTTGCTAGCTGCTTTGAGCTCCTTTGGGAGGTATTAGTGTGACATAAGAGTTTTTATAAATCAATAAATCTGCCAAGCGAACTGCCAGGAAATGTCTTGCACGCTTTCTCACACCTCCCTACTGCAGCAGGGGTGGGGGGATTAAAACATTCAGCTTCTGTAATGATCAACTGAAATTGTTTACAAATGATAATCTGGATTGTTATAAAGGTTCAGATCCTACAAGAGCTCTCCTACAAGAGCTGGGGTAGCGTGGTGGTTAGAAGACTGAGCAACAAATCAGAAAGTCTCCAGCCTGAATCTCACCTCTGCCATAAACTCACTAGGCAAACCATGCACTCTTCGCTTCAGCTTCTCCCAAAATTAATTAATTAAAGAAACAAACACATTTGTCAACCACTCAAAGCTCATGTCTCTGGGCAGCTTACAATAAAAACAGTACAAATCAAAACAATTAACATATTAAAACAATTTACAATTTAGCACAACGTTAGAACTGTTAAAAACTATTAAAAACTGTAAATCTGATTAAAAGCCTAGGTGAACAGATGTTAAAAACTGCCTTTCTAAAGGTTGTCAGAGATGGGGAGGCTCTTATTTCAACAGGGAGCACATTCCAAAGCCAGGGCAGCAATGGAGAAGGCCCATCCCTGAGTAGCCACTAGAAGAGCCAGTTGCAACTGTAGAAAGGAGAGCTGGTCCTGGGATAGCAAGCATGACTTGTCCTCCTAGCTAAGCAGGGTCTGCCCTGGTTGCATATGAATGGAAGACCACATGTGAGCACTGTAAGATATTCCCCTCAGGGGATGGAGCACTCTGGGAAGAGCAGAAGGTTCCAAGTTCCCTCCCTGGCTTCTCCAAGATAGGGCTGAGAGAGATTCCTGCCTGCAACCTTGGAGAAGCTGCTGCCAATCTGTGAAGACAATACTGAGCTAGATAGACCAATGGTCTGACTCAGTATATGACAGCTTCCTGTGTTCCTATGTTCCTAGATGAACCTCTCCAGGTGATCTCAAAAGGTGGTGGGGGATCATGGCAAAGAAGACATTATCTTAAATACCCAGGGCCTAAGCTGTTTAGGGCTTTATAGGTTACTAGTATGTTTAAGCCCGTTATAATAACGGGCACTAGCCTTTTTTCCCCCTTTAAGTCTTTTTCATCTCTTTTACTTTTTTAAAAAATCTGTCTGTCTGCTTCTTTCTCTCTCTGACTCTTCCTCTTTTTCTCTTTGTTTTTGTTTTCCTGCACCATTTCCCCCCCTCTTCCCTCTCCCTTGTTCCTTTTTTGAAGTGCTGCCTCTACACTCTTTGCCGCCTCTGACTCCCAGCGGCTCTCGCAGCCGCTTTGCAGCTCCGTTCAACGTTTTGTAAAATGCCGTTTTGAAGTGCTGCCTCTACAGTCTTCGCGGCGGTCCTGGAGCCGGCGCCGCCTCTGACTTCCAGTGGCTCTCGTAGCCGCTTGCTTGCTCCCTTGTGTCGCCCACTCTCCAGAGAGGAGAGATGGTTGCTGACCTTTTCGTTCTCTGTGTCTGCTCTTCCTCCTCCTCCTCCTCCTCGGGCTGGCGCACCTTCTCATTCTGCAACCCGATCCCCCACTCCCGCCCACGCTCTCTCCCTCCCTCAAGCCAGTTTTCGAGGAGAGAAGGAACTTTCTCTCCATCTTTTCCTCTGTCTCTCTGACAGAGAGGAAGGGGCAACGGCAAGGTATTCTTCAGCACCTCCTTGAACTCTCGCTTGATCCTCTGCACCGCGATGTTGGCCATCTCCGCAGCAGGCTCCCACGACCCGCACAACCCCCAGGGTGCTGCAGCCAATTCTCAGCCGAGCTGGGCCGAGCACTGCCACCCGTCACCGCCACCCCCGCTCCCGCTGGTTAATCCCCAGCCCTTCCTAATCGGCGCCTCCGCCAAGCATGCACGTTGTAACATGCGGAGCTTGCCTGGCCCTCCGCTTCCTTGTTCCCTCCGCTTCCTTGTTCTGCCAGGCCAGAAAGCAGCGACCTCTCTGGGCAATGGAAGGGAAGCTCGCCGGGCAGAGTCACAAACATGGCCGCCTGTTCCCTTTGTCCGTTTCTGACTCGGCCGTTCTGTGCACGCGCTCCGCGCATGCGTAGAACAGCTGAGGGAGGCACGGACACACGCTTGGTTGTCCACGGACGGACACCAAGCCTTTTATTAGAGAGGATAACCAGCACCTTGTATTTTGCCCAGAAACTTATTGATTGCCAGCGAAGCTCTTTCAACACAGGAGTAATATGGACCCTCCGAGATGACCCAGAGACCAACCTGGCTGCCCCATTCTGTACCAACTGCAGTTTCCGGACTACATACAAAAGTAGCCCCACATAGAGCACATTGCAGTCTGTCTTGAGGTTACGAGCATACGTACCACTGTTCTGAGGTCATTTATCTGAAGAAATCAACGCAGCTGGCGTATCAGCCAAAGCTGATAAAAAGCACCTCTGGCCATCACCTCAACCTGGGACACGAGGGAGAGGTTATGATCCAAACTGGAGAAGAGCCAGGCTTCCAGTTCAAAGTATCATCACAACTCAGCTTCAGAGTAGCATTCTGAATGCATACAATTAAGTCTCTCAAGCTAGGGGAGGCACAAGCTTTCCAAGCATTCCATCTAAATACTGAACCAAAAGGCAGAGTAAGGACCTCCTGTCCCATCTTTCCTTTGTAGGAAACCACAGTAACTGAAGACCTTCTAAGACTAAGTTACCACCTTAGGTGGAGAGGCCATAAAACAAAACTTCACTTTTTTCCAGGAAATTTCTGCTTCCCTGGGGTCCTTTCCTTGAGGAACACTATGCACAAAGTGGCTTCTCCTGCTTTTCTGTTTACCTACATTCTGCTGTGCCTGGAGTGAAAACAAACACCACTAGCTGTGTTTCTTTTCTGCTCATATACTAGATGGAGGCACGTTGTAAACATTGAAAAACCCTGGACTAGGGAAACCTAAATGAAAGGCAATATACATGAGAGTCATATGAATGAGTTGTTATGAACGTTGGCAAAGACTCTGATCAAACACTCTCTCTCCTCCCTTCCTCATGTGCTTCACTTCAAATATTTATTTAGCACAACTCAAAGTTTGCCATTACTCCAAACCAAGATTGTGAACCAACTTCAAACTGTGCTTTAAAATCTTTGTTTGGAGGACAAGCACAAACTGAAGTTTGCCTGTTCAGATGTAACAGCAAACTATGGTCTGTGCTAAAGAGAATGTAAATTTTTAAATTAGAGTTGTATGTGGGGAGAGGGGAGCACACATGGGCACACACTTTGTTCTCATAGCATCAAGTCTAATTAATCAACTGAATTCTCTGCCATGGTATGTAGTGATGGTCATCAGCTTGGCCATCAATCAATGGCTACTAGTCTTGATGGCTACAAGCTACTTCCAGGTTCAGAGGTAGGACAACTAACAGCAGCAGCAAGAGAGAGGACATGCCTTCATCTCCTGCTTGTGGGCCTCCCAGAGGCAACTGGTGGGTCACTGCAGGAAATAGGATCTGGATTAGATAGGCCTTGGGCCTGATCCAGCAAGGCTCTTCTTATTTGTTATGTAAGCCATGGTTTAGCATTACATGTGAAGCAGCTCAAAGACTTTCACTTACTCTGTTCATACAGAGCAAAACAGAAAATTTATTGCATTTCAATACAAGTAACAGCCCCTGCCCTCCCCCAATACACACACAGAGGGTTCCCCCCCTCCATAATAAAGGTTACTAGAAATCACTGGTCAGTATTCCAATATAGTTAAAGGCTACCAAATATTACATTATGTTACTTTCAAGCTTAAGTAATAACTTGCACTCTTTCTACAAATAAAAACTTTTTGTTCTCAAAATGCATAGTCCACAAAAGCTTCCCTGAGGAGTTAGGGACATAGGAAGCTTCCATATACTGAGTCAGACCATAGGTCCATCTAGCTCAGAATTGTCTACACAGACCGGCAACGGCTTCTCCAAGGTTGCAGGCAGGAATCTCTCTCAGCCCTATCTTGGAGACGCCAGGGAGGGAACTTGGAACCTAGATGCTCTTCCCAGAGCAGCTCCATCCCCAAAGGGGAATATCTTACAGTTACAAAGCAGATCAAAATCTCAGGTTGCATGTGTGCACCGGGGCTTTTTTAAAGCCAAATTTTGGGTTACAGCCCATCTGACTCACGAGTATACCCCTGAGGTTCTGGCCACACCTTATAGGTCAGAAATACATAATGGCATACATATAACTGACGCTATCCTAACTGGGCTGAAGCAGAGGAGAAAACCTTCTCTTAGGTCTTCAGACTTGAGATCAGAATAAGATATACAATTTGGTTACAACCATTTAGTACAACTCTGTATCCTGAAACATAGTTAACAATCACTTTGTCTGCAATAAAAGCACTACAAAAATATACTAGGAGCACCCTGCTTTGGTAAGCATGCATGCATGTATATTTGGCTAGTTTTTAAACAAATTACCACCAGCTCAACACACAAGATCATTAATGGAATAACGTGTAAATGTACAGGTGAAACTCGGAAAATTAGAATATCGTGCAAAAGTCCATTAATTTCAGTAATGCAAATTAAAACGTGAAACTGATATATGAGACAGACGCATTACATGCAAAGCGAGATAAGTCAAGCCTTAATTTGTTATAATTGTGATGATCATGGTGTACAGCTCATGAAAACCCCAAATCCACAATCTCAGAAAATTAGAATATTACATGGAACCAAGAAAACAAGGATTGAAGAATAGAACATTATCGGACCTCTGAAAAGTATACAGTGTACTGTGCTTGATTGGCCAGCAAACTCGCCTGACCTGACCCCATAGAGAATCTATGGGGCATTGCCAAGAGAAAGATGAGAGACATGAGACCAAACAATGCAGAATTGCTGAAGGCAGCTAATGAAGCATCCTGGTCTTCCATAATACCTCATCAGTGCCACAGGCTGATAGCATCCATGCCACGCCGCATTGAGGCAGTAATTGCTACAAAAGGGGCCCAAACCAAGTACTGAATACATATGCACACTTATACTTTTCAGAGGTCCGATATTGTTCTATTCTTCAATCCTTGTCTTCTTGGTTCCATGTAATATTCTAATTTTCTGAGATTGTGGATTTGGGGTTTTCATGAGCTGTGCACCATGATCATCACAATTATAACAAATTAAGGCTTGACTTATCTCGCTTTGCATGTAATGCATCTGTCTCATATATCAGTTTCACCTTTTAATTTGCATTACTGAAATTAATGGACTTTTGCACGATATTCTAATTTTCCAAGTTTCACCTGTAATTGCTAGATTATTAATAGTTATAACAGGATCCCCAGTTTATTTTGAATGTGTATTATGGAAACTCTGTGCCACTGCCTATATTGAACATGGTGAGCTCCTGCAATATATTTGAAAATCCAAAGTACCAGCGTAACTCAGTCACAGAGTGGTATCAAGCACATATACGCCTCAATCAGGCCTCTTGTGCAAACAAGAACTCCATTTAGCACACGTCTCGCATATTTAAATACTGGCTCCTCATTAACAGCAGTATTGGGAAGAATACAATGTAAGCATCTCCAGTTTATCACATGTAAACAACTGCCTCTGATATATTAAAATATAATAATGGGAGCCCACATTAGACAGGAGCTCCAGGCACATAACAGAGTGCCTTCAGAGTTCTCAATTATGTGATTATTCTGTAACCCTGCATGGACTTACACTTGCCTAATCATGTTTACCGTGATTTGCATGTAATTGTATGCAGGAAAGAAGTCTCCAGGATTATGAGGCATGAAATAATTTAATAAGGAGTTGCTCAGTTCAAATGCTAAGCCCTTCTTATTACACAATAACAAAACTATAACACTGGAATAAAAACAAAACAAATTACTGTCATCATAGGGGTACCTCAACATAAACTTAAAAGATAACAAAACACAATAACATTACAGTACTCAAGTAAGAAAAAAATTTCTGAAGTTGGCGGATGAAGGGAAAATAGCATATTTAGAGGAAGCAGCTTTTGAACTATGCGGGGTGTGTGGGGGGTGAAATTCCACTGAAATGAAAGACTAAATTCCCAGCATAGAAGGATAAATATTTATATCCCATCTGGTATGTTAAACTCAATAATTATAAAAATAATAAGCATCTTATACAAACTTATTAGATTTTTTAAAATCTAGCCACTTATTTACATTACTTTTGTTTATATTAACATTAAAACAAAAAAAGATTATTTGAAAAATGCTAAGCTTCCAGTGTTTTTTTAAAAAATCTGGATTGCACTTATAGTGTCATGGAGGCTTTATACTCAAATAGAGCTCTCTTGAAGTATAATTGGACTTATAATAAAATCTCCCAGTCTCTAAAAATGATAAAAGTATGCAAATTTCTCATTAATAAATACTTTTAGTGTTGCACATATGGCTTAATGGTAGAAGATTTCTACTGAAATAAGCACTACTCCAGAAACAGTTTGTAACTACCTATTTATATAAAAATGAATACTCGACCTGAATTGTAGTATAATTCTAATATGGCCAGCCAAGAGTAATTGAACAAAGGATTAATGTTTGATGAATTGAGCATTATACATATTAGATTATTATATTATCTAGCAGCTAAATAATAACAGTACTTCTATTCATATTTCTGTACATTATTTCTCTTTCATGTTTGCAAGTTGCCTGTTGTCCTTGCATTTGTCCCATAATCATTTTTCAAGCCATGTACTGGCTTGTTAATAAAAAGCTTAATAAATTAATCTTTTTTATTTGTAGGCTTATAACTAAAGGAACAGACATATCATGAATATAAAACTATTATAGCAAATACCAATTAAAAAGCCTACATAATCCACAGTGGAATAGTTTCATTTTAAAGCATCATTTATATCAAGTCCTACAAAAATCTGTAACAACTCTGCACACTGAAAAGGCAACTGACTATCCCTCCACCGCAACATAATTTATTATTATTCTCACCATCCAGGTCCATTCACATAGATGCCATATATTATCAGTCCCGCTCACATATATGCCATCATGAACCAGTGGATAATGCCAGCCTTGGACAAAGAGACCAGCAGCAGTGCAACTTGCAATTCACCCAGGCAAACACTCAAGCAGCAAACTGTACCTGCCTCACACAGATCTCTCTTTCTCCAGCTTTCCATGGAGAGCCATGCATACAAGTTCTCCATAGTTGCTGAGATGACCAAAAGATTCTAACGGCTGTGCATAAAAGGCTCGTCACAGAATGTTAACAAATAGTACAGCTTCTTTGGAAGAGGAAAGGTTTATTTGACAGAGGAAATCTCGTATGGGCCTAGCAACAGGTAGTGAGTTGAGTGTAATTAGCAGAAACGGCTGAAGAACAAATATATTAGCTGACTAGTATTACCCTAGTTCAGGGCTGCACTCCCATCATCCCCAGCCACAGTGGCCAATAGTCAGGGATGATGGGAGTTGTAGTTCATCTGCAGAAAGGCCTAAGTTGTGCAACCTTGCTGCAGTGCAACAAGAGAAGTTGTACATGCTTAAGAAGTTTGCAGTGCAGCATAAAGTTGTGGCGCTCTATGACGTTGTGCAACCACTAGTGGAAGATCTTCTCTGGGACATATACAAAGTTCCACTACAACGTTGTGCAACGTTGTACAACACAACATGCAACCTGTTGTACAATCTGTCCATATCTTCTACTAGTACAAAGACCAGTCTGGAACAGACATTCCTTTCTTTGCACAACATCCTTGCTCTGCATCCTTGTGCTGGTGCATCACTAGTCTGGATTCAGGCCAAAGACTATGAAATAGTTGTTGTACACTGCCCAGAGCCTTTTGATGGGGTGGTTTATAAATGTAATAAATAAATAAATAAATAAATAAATGTAAGGTTATGGGGTAGGAAGCAGAATTGGATGAAGGCCCAGAAGTGGACTCAGAGTCAGGGTAATTAAGAATAGAACAGGATGAGACATCATATGATTTTTTTTAATGAGAAAAGTAAAATGTACAAATGGATTTTAAAATCACCCAAGTTCCACTTCTTGAATAGAAGAATTTGTGTAGGGTGCAAGTGTGTTTTAAATCAGCTATTGAGTTAAAAATAGAAGTTAAAGTGGCCTTACATTTCAACCAATACATCTTGCCCTTTCCTGGCACAAGATCACATTGACAAAAAGGAATCGGAACAATCTTCTGCAAAAGGAAAGTGTCTCTTCTCTGCACATCAGAAAAAGAGGATTTTACACAAGTCAGTCTAGAGAAGACTGAAGTCTACATGCAACACATTCATAAATTTCTAGTTCTGCTGCAACAGAAAAGTAGAAACGAGGTGGCTTGATTTAAAACTGCAGAAATTCATGTGTGCTCCCTAGTGGGCAGCCCTGGAAGCATCACAAAGCAAGTGATCATCCCTCCTCCTAAATGGCCTGGATAGACTGGATGAAAGAAGGGTAATCTTATGTGTCCTGGATGTGGCTCTGGCTGTCAAGAAACTGACATGTAGTTTCTGGATACTACCGACGTATCAAGCCTGTAAGTTTCTCATTCTGACGTAAAGTGTTAGAGTAGAACAGCTTCCAAAATAATGTACTCAGTGGCATGGAGGCAGAAACTCGAGAAGCAGGTACATGCGGGATAAATTGGAAGAACAAGTATATGGAGCTAAATTGGAAGAAACTGCAATGGTCTACCTCCTCTACAGCAGTCAACTTTGCTGAAAACATGTGCATAAAGCCAACAATGTCAATAAGAGATATACTGAGGAGCAGAACTACTGTTGGGCATGCTGGCAAAATATACTGAACAGTTGCCTGGCTACCACCACAAGAGTGATGGGCTGGACTCACATGTGCCCTGAACCTCCATAGGGACAATCGAAAATTGTTGTCGCAGAATTTTAAACTGCTCCCTAAAACAATGGGATACTCAGTGACAGAACATATGTTCTCTGTATAAACTTTACAGGCTTTAGTTTGCCTCCAGAGAAGGATTCCTCATTTAGTAGCTGTGGCCAGGATCTAGCCCTCTGTTTTTTCAGTCTGGGAAGATGCAAGTCCTGAAAAGAGCAAAGAGCTAAAAGAGTGCTGCAACCCTCCCTCCCTCCTTCCTTCCCTTTCCAGGGCAGCAGCTGGGAACAGGGTTAAGAGTGCAGACAAAAAGAACTAGGATGAGAGGAAAGAGGGCTGCGAGTGAAGGCCAATGTGGGATTGGTCCTTTTAAGATCTGTCTGATCATAGCTGGAGGGAAGCTTCATGTGGCTCTGAAGAGGGCTTGAGATAGGTGGGTACATGAGAAATGTGCTGGAGAAGCAAAGGTGGTGGTTTTTATTTTGGTGTGGGTGGACAGGACTGAGAGAGAGAGGATCACACCTCCCCTAAGGGCTCAGAGTGAGGTACCCCTCCTCACAACTACCCCGTGACGTAGGTGAGGCTCAGAAAGAGTGACGGGGGGGGGTGAGGGGGCTCCACGGCTGAAGGGACTGGATTCCGGGACACCCTACTCTGAACTCGACCCTATAACACACCAAGAGCTGTAAGCATATAACTTATAGGCATCTTTATATAAAGGGGCGGCTCACAGCCGACAGCGGGTGCCCAGGGAGCCTCGCCCGCTCTACGTACGGCCCGACGGACTCTGGCAGTCGCCGCCGCCGCCGCCCTGGTCAGAGCAAGAGGCCTCGGCTACTTCCCTTCCCGTGGCCGGAGGAGGAGAGTAGGACACGCGCGCTCCCCTCAAGCACTCATCCACTCACTCTTGGGAGGGGGGAGGCGTTCTCTTCCTGCGATCTCGGTCTCGCGCACGCGGGCCCCGCGTATTTCCGAAGCTCGCGCCACTAGCCGGGTCTCACTCACGCACCGTGCCGCGGCAACCCGGCGCGGTCCGCTGACGTCATCGCGACTCGCTCTCCTCGTGTCTCCTCCCCTTCGCGATAGCGTAAGAATAGCTCGGGTCACCGTGGCAACCTCTATGGAATTCAGAGGCTTCCGCCCCCCCCCCGCCCCCAAATCAAGTTGTATGCAGTGTGGAAGAGAGAGTTCGGGCGCGGGGTAGTGTGTGGGGATGTGTTCTCGGGGAGGGCAGAGCATCCGCAGAAGTAACCTCCGTTCATCCCGAGTAACTGTCCCTAAGTTTAAACTGCAGCCTTAGACGTCGCTTCTCTCTGTTGCCCGTTTCGCCACTTGCCTGTTAAAGGAGATCTCGCGCTCAGATTGTTTCTTTCAATGCTCTCGATGTTCGTCAATGGACGGCACGAGCCTCAACGCTCTTAGTTAAGAATAACTCTCACTGAATTTAGGGATACTTCATTCTGAGTAACTCTCCTCCAGATTATAAGGGAAGTTTCAGTAGGATGAGGAGAATTTAAATAGAACGAATATACGCATTAAGAGAAGGAAGTTTCTCAGGAAACAGCGTGCCTATATTAGCAATGCAAATTTGCTAGTTTCCTGATAGCCGTACTTTATGAGCCGATCTGTAGAATATATTCTGAATGAAGGCAACTCTTCAGTCACAATGCAGCAGTGTCTCTCCTTTCTTTTCCTTTCCCTGCCGGTCGTGCTTGAGTAGGACTCCTCTCTCTGCCGGAGGAGCAACATCCTGTTTCCTCGAAGGGTGAGGAAGTCTGCTTAGTTGTTGACCAACAGTTACAGCCTTGCACTGATAATATTTGTTCTCCTATTTTGCAGTTTTAGTCCATGAAGCCTCTTTGGATCACTGTAATATAAGCTTGGAGGCGAATCTTATTCCAGAAAGACAAAATTATTGTGTACGGGAAGGAAATTTGGTGAAGAAAATCTGCCAACACTGGATGGAACTGGTCTTGAATAGGCACATAGGCAGCTGCCTTATACTGTCAGACCACTGATCCAAACAGTGTATTGTTTGCACTGAATGGCAGCATTTCTCCAAGTTTACAGGCAGGAATCACCAAGCCCTACCTGGAGATGCCAGGAGCAGTGGCAGTGCTGTAGTCCTGGTAGTTTTCCCCCTCCACAATCTCAGCAGGGATGCAAAGCCCTTGGCCTTCACATGGAAATAATGTGCTGCTCTTGCTATTCCAACCATTTTATTACAATTCTTCATGTCTTGGGAACATAGATAAGATGGCTGGTTCCCTGTCCCCAAAGGGCTCACAGTCTAAAAAGAAACCATAAGATAAGACACCAGCAACAGTCACTGGTGGTACTGTGCTAGGGGTGGATAGGGCCAGTTGCTCTCCCCCTGCTAAATAATCACCACATTAAAAGGTGCCTCTTTGTCAAGTTAGCAGGGGTTGTTAGGTATATATCCATAGTCCAAGAGGGAAAGTAAGGGACCCAGATGCCAGGACCATGGAATTCCCCTTCGATGATGTAGATGCATTCTTTGGGGAGTGGATTATGATGGTTGATTGGGCCAGAAAGGACCAAGGTTCACCACAGCCCACGAGTAACTGCAACAATGATGTGATCTTTCAGTGCAACCCCCAGCTTTCAACACGCCTGTGTAGTTTGCTCCAATTATGGATAATAGAGGGGGGCTGATAGATACTTATATCAATTCTGTTGATCCCAGAAGATTGGCAAGAAAACTAAGGAAAGGCTTTTAACAAAGCTCTACAAATTTTTCTCACGCTAGCCAGGAATTTACAAACTCCTTTATCAAAAGCGAATGCCAGCTTTTGTCTGCTGCCAAGTTCTCCTTGTGTGCTTCTGAGTTCCTGTTTTTATTTTTCACCTTTGTCAGGGACTCTTAGCTGAGCCCTAGCTTCAGAAAGTGCACAGAAAGCTACTCTGCCCAGGTAGGTGTAGGGAAGCTCCATTCATGACTAAAGCTTTTAACTTCTGAACTTCAGCCTAGTAACTAAAATTCCTTCAGCCTTCTGCCAGGCAGGATGAAAAAGGTAACCCTTGTATATTTTGAATACTTGCTTTTTTACATATAATGCCTGTATGAATTACTTTTATAGTTCAACTCGATTTTAATTTTTTAGTTCTTGTTTTTATCATGTAGCTGACTTTGGAATACATTTGCCTCCCCATGTAGCCTGCTGAGGCTCCATGCTTCTTTAAGAGGTTTTGAGACATTTCTGGATATATTTTGAGTTCACCCCTGCTCTTGGGCTAAACAGGAAAGCTTTCCCTCAAATAAGAGGGTGGTGGCAGCAATACTGAGGGTGGAGATTTTCTCTGAACAGGCACCAGATTTCCAGTGGAGAACAGATTCACCCGGCCTCAGCCTATGCCCCGCTTCTCTCTTCACCAGAGAAATCTCCACTGTTCAGAACCCTTTTCTCCCCAGCTCACCTTCTCCCCTCTTCACCATCTGACCTACTGTTATCCAACAATGTTATCATGCAATGCATTAGATTAGTATAACAGTATTAAACAGGGCTGCACAACATATGACCCGTGGGCTGAAACCAGCCGACAGCACGAGCATGTTTTTGCTGGCCCGCAGTGGAAGCAGACTGCTGTTGCTGCCACCCGAACTGCAGGCCCAATGGAAGCTGCCACTACACACTCATACCCCGTCGCTCTGAGTGGGTGGGCTTGGCCGCGGGAGCGGTAACAAGACAGCACGCAGGTACAGGGGCGTCACCGCTTGCCGCTCCCAAGCTCCCCCAAACCCTGTGCTTCCATCAGGGCCGGGAGCATGAGCGTGGCATCGACTGAACAAGCAGGGACAAATGTCCCTGTGCCCAGAGGGTTGGGGCCCCCCAAGCAGGCCACCCTGCCATGTTGCCCACCTCTGCTGCTTCTTTTGGACTCTGGGGGGTGGGGGTGAGCCAAGCAGGGCAGGCCACCCCCCACCCTGTGGCAGTGGTGATGGCGGGCACTGGTAGGCGGGCCTCTCCGGCCGAATTGCATGCCTGTGCAGTTTGACTATGGACATCGCATGCCTGTGACGTCATGGGCATGCAACGTCCATATTCGAACTGCGCAGGCATGCAGGGTGGCCATAGAGGCCTACCAGCCACAGCGCCCGCCACCAGCATGGCGGGAGGCCTGCCCCACTCGGCTGACCCCCACCCCATCCCAGAGGCCAAGATAAGTGGCGTCGGGTCAGGGGCATTGGAGGTGGCCACCAGCCAAGGAGGAGGTAGGAGTGGCAGCGAGGAAATGTTAGTGGCCCCTCCCCTTGCATCTGACATCGGATGCAGGGGGCGTGGCATAGGGCGATGGGGCGTATGTGACTGGGGGAGCCCTGCCCAGATTTTGTCCCCTGGCCCCCAAGGGTCTCACTATGCCCCTGGCTGGGAGGGCGCACCTGCCTGGGCTCCCAGGTGCTGTTTACATTTATTTAAATTATTTAATTTAATCAATCTTGGCCTGCCAAAGCTTCAACAGATGTCCTGATTGTCTTACTCCTCATGACCCTGTAGAACAGCTCTCAACCAACAGGTAGGCTCCCTGAAGGCACCCTGAAATTTAATAAAATTTGTTTCGATTCAATGTAATTCAGTTCATGAATACTTAATATTTGATAATCCCTAAATATTTACATCAGCCCCCACACACTAAGTCATGGTTGGTTTCGGCCCACTGTGGCATTTGAGTTATGCAGCCCTGGTATAAAAAGTGTTACTCTTTCACCCTTACAGTTGAAGACTTCTTTTTGAAGAGTTTAGCTTCAGTTAATTAACCATGAGAAGGGAACACGACTTTACTTTGACTTAATAAATACCCTTAATTATTAAGGCTAATATGCACAATTTAGTTGTGGTTCATGGATAAAACTGTTGGAACGCCAGAAAATGAATTTGCAGAAAGCCTGCTAAAAATTAGCTCTATTCATGTCACCATAATCTACCCAGTTTATTATTGTGCACATAAAAGTTTTGTTATTCTGTCATCAAGATTAGCACCTCTTGGGCTGTAATTAGTGCTAAACTATTACTAATGAACTAAAATGTTTACTGGGCTTTTCCATCAACCACATAATCACTAATTGTTTCATCAGTTATTCAGTTTAACATCCTATGAAGATATTATGCAAATTATGTTCCAACTTTTAATCCATTAAAAGGCCAAGTTACAGTCCACCTGTTCCACAATGCTGCCATTCATTCCTGCATAGCATCCCTCCCACAGTGGCTGCTGCGGTTATCTCCTTTGTTTCTTTTTAGATTGTGAGCCCTTTGGTGACAGAGAACCATCCGATTCTCTGTCCGGTTTTGCTATGTATACCACTTTGAGAACTTTTTTGGTGGAAAAGTGATATACAAGTATTCTTATTTATTTATTTATAAATAGTAATGTTTATATATTTAGAATTATAATTTGCCCTTCCAAAGGGATTGGAGCATGCTACACTGTAATAAAAAGCAATGGCTCACTATGCAAAGGCTCATTATTTAACTCAATACTTGGAGAGAAACCCAAGGAAAGGCAGGTTAGCTACAACACTTATTATTATTTAAATCCAGCCCACTTGCTGCTCAATTTTATGCATGTTTACTTGGAAGTAAGTCTCACTACTATTCAAGTGCACTTATATTCCTATGAAGACTGCAAGAAAGCACAATTACTTGAAAGTAAGCAACATTTAAGAACATAAAAACTATCAGGCCCAAGGCCTATCTAGTCCAGCATCCTGTTTCACAGTGGTCCACCAGATGCCTCTGAGAAGCCCACAGACAGGCAAGAAGTGAGAGTATACCCTCTCTCCTGCTGTTGCTCCCCTGGAAGCAACAGTTAACTCGCTGGAATATACATCTGAACAAAAATATGCAGCAGATCAGGCTGTATAAGTAAACAAGATTGCTTCCAGACCCTAAATACGTTTACTCAGTGAGACTCAATTCCCAACACCATACAAAGGATTGTAGAGTCCATCTGTCTGTCACACACACTCTCCACATGTAGTATGTGAAGAGTGATGCAGGAGTGCAGAGCCAGCCCACTAATGAGGAAGCAAGATGGGGGAGGTAGTTGCCAGCTTCACTGACCACCCCACTGGGCTGTGTCCCAGTGCTACCTGACCTGGTGGCAGTGGCAGCAGTACAGTAGCCACCCACATTCCTGCTCCCTGCCTCTTGGAAAGGCAAAGAGTGGGCAACAGAGCAATAGACAACACGGAGTCCATTCTACACCCTCAGCTGTTCTGGTCCCTGCTCTCTGCTTTTTGGAAAGGGAGGGAGTGGGATAAGGAGGAGCAGAAGGAATGGCGGTGGCCACTGCTGCCAGTGGTGAGTAAAGAGATGAGGGGTGGAAAAGAGATTGGGACTGTGGGGTGAGGGGAGAGATTACTTTGTGCTGTGGGAATGGAGGGAAAATTGGTGGTGTGTGTTATGCTTTTTGCGTCCAGGGGGTAAGGATGGCAGCTTTCCACATTGGGCGATGCTTGGGATGGAGGTGTGTGACTCTGACACACACACACACACACACACACAGAGAGAATCTTCAGTTGCCACCCACTCCTTAATTAAAGGAACCCCTTAACCTAACACTTTTAAACCTGCTGTAATTTCTCACACACAAAAAAGATTAGGAGCAGTCCTTTACACTTTTTACCTTCTCTAATGCTGTGTGAATTTGGCTATGTCCACCCTCTGAAAGCATCACCTGCTTCTATGCATACAGAAGTCCTATGCATACTGTTGAGGCCAGAGTCCCCAAAATGTGTCCGCTTCTCTGCCTAGTTAGGTGCCTACAAGTCCCTCTCTATAACCATCCTGCGTGCCCCAAACTGAAGTATCTCCGTGAAGAGCAAACATCAACTGCTATCTCCAGCAGACTGGTGGGAGGCTTTCCCTTCCTAAAAGCTCCAACGGACCCTCTGACAGTACAGATGCACCTGAACCTAGAGGTTCCATTCAAAAGTGTTTGAGGAAGTGTACCCAAACTGAAGTGTCTCCTCTAAGGAGGTCTTCAGGGCAAAAGAGGCCCCAACTCTCAATTCATTTCAGTGGGAAATCAGATATTTCAGAGCCAAAATGGTAAGAAATTAACTCCATTGGGACTGTTACAGGTATGTGCATTCTCCATACATTCTTTCTAATACTTCAATGTCTCAAAAATTGATTATATGCATAAAAGTAGTTTATTTTTATTATGATCTCAGGATTAAATATATTAGCATATCTACTTAGGATTCTTTTGTGTTTGCTCTGGAATGACAGAGTGAGAACCACAAAATCATCCTGTATCTGTGACAGATGATTTGCTATGATAGGGGCAGAATTTAAACCTTTGAAAAGTTTTAATTGCAGGGCTTTTGTCCTCTGAACTGAAGCTACAGTTCTCACCCCATGCAGGGAAATGACTTGATTAGCAAGCCAGAAGTTGCCAGTTCGAATCCCCACCAGGCACTTCTGGCCACTTCCAGCCAAGGAGGGAACAGGGCACCAGGGAGGTATGCTGCCGCCCCAACAGAGACGGAGTGCTGGCATGGGGGGAAACAGAGGGAGGGATGTGCAACCTCCCCCACCCTTAAAGTTCTCCCACCCCCACCTTTGAACCTGCCCCTGCCAGTTCCATGCACATCCCTACTGGAGAAGACTTTTGAGGATACCATGGACAGCCAGGGAAACATACAGATCAAATCAATACAGAATTTTCACTCAAGGCACAAATGACCAGGCTCAAATTATCATACTTTGGACACATTATGGGAAAACCCGGCTACCTTGAGAAGTCCATAATGCTGGGGAAAGCTGAAGGAGAGAGAAGAAGGGGACAACGACCAGCACTGCAGCAAGGTGGATGGACTCGATTATGACCACAATGAATGCACCACTGAGAGACCTTACAGGGCCAAGTTGAAGACAGATCATCCTGGAGAGAATCTATGTGGTCGCTAAGAGTCGACACCAACTTGATGGCACTTAATCAGTCAATCAATGAACCAGCTCGCTCAGAAGCATTGCACACTAAATCCTTTTGATTTTTTTTTTAAATTGTCCAAAAGACATTCTGCATGTGCATAGAAGGACTGTCTCATTACACTCCTTTTTAACAACTACACTAAGTGAAGGAGTTAACTAGGAGCACTTCTTGGTATTTTCACTACATACCTATTGGAGATGCAACAGTTTGGAGAGCAATGGAAAGGGGCAGTCACAGAATGAAACAAACAATGAGGAGGGGAAAGGGGAAATCCCACCGTGACTACAAAACAAAAAAATGCAAATAGTGATAACCAGCCACTGAAAATATAAGAAATATATATTCAAAAATAATAAGTCATTAATAAATGATCCATAACATTAGCATTAATGGATAATATACAAAATGCCTTCTCACAATGCAGAATGTATAGACAAAAGCATGTGCAAAAACTGTCAGAAGTTAAGGAAGGAGGTAACTGAGTAACAAAATCAAAATGGAAGTGGCAGATGACAAAAGCACTGCGTCAGACGTGGTCTCAGAAGAGGTGTGGAATTCCTCAATAGCGAGATACTCAATGCCGTCCAGACAGAAGTGAAGATGTAAAGTCACAGACGTGCTGATAACGCTTCCATAAATGAGCTGACCTGGATCAGAGATAAAGCCCACTGTGAGTCCTTGTGAAGAAAAACAAACTTCATGAATCAGTGTGATTCATGAATCAAAGTCGAACGGCTCTTCCGGATATGTGCCGTTTCGCCCACAGAGCTTCATCAGCCTCCAAAACAACATTAGTACCGGTACCCCATTTCCTAAGCTAGACACAGTCTTACAGTCCTTTCCACACCTCTTTTGAGACCACGTCTCTGACGCAGTACTTTTGTCATCTGCCACTTCCATTTTGATTTTGTTACTTGACTTTGCCCATTCCATCCTGCAGTCTAATTTTTGCCTGGCTCAGTTACCTCCTTCCTTAACTTCTGACAGTTTTTGCACATGCTTTTGTCTATACATTCTGCATTGTGAGAAGGCATTTTGTATATTGTCCATTAATGCTAATGTTATGGATCATTTATTAATGACTTATTATTTTTGAATATATATTTCTTATATTTTCAGCGGCTGGTTATCACTATTTGCATTTTTTTGTTTTGTAGTCACGGTGGGATTTCCCCTTTCCCCTCCTCATTGACAGTTTGGAGAGCAACAACACTGAATTGAAACTTCCCATAGATTGAAATCCCGCTCCAGTCATTGCAAACCGCCCCCGTCATAGACGGGGATTGAATTTGGGGCTGTCACTTTGTATTTTGCTTGTTTGATTTGTTATTTTTACTTCAAAAGATGCGATTAGGGCGGGGGTTTCCCACTGAAATCAATGAGAAACACAGCAGCCTCTTTTGCCTTGAAGACCGCCATGTGCAGCAGCTTCAGTTTGATGCATTTGAGCTTGGAGCCGCGCCCAACTGCTTGTACATCTGGTATTTTCTTATGTCTGTGGCTGCCACCGGAGCTCATAAGAAAAGAAACCCTCCCACCAATCAGCTGGAAGCACCAGGTGGTCCCTCGACCGCGACCAACAGAAAAATACAAAAAGATTACAGCAAAACCTTGCAGTATTTCCTCGGAGTTCCGGCCTAAAATTAAACTGATTTTCCACTCTAATCTGCAACACAAAAATATTGTACTGGTTCTCACCACAGAAATACCAGAGAACAGAAAAGCACCACTGACTGTAGTAACACTTCCTCTTATTTGACAACGCCTCCTTTCCTGTGCATCCGCGCATGCTCAAATGAAGCTCCTTTCTGTTTCCTGCCCACAACCCCTATCACATTTTCATACTACACCACTCTCCCCATTGGGAACTATCCCCAAAGGCGACATTCCATTTTTCACCTCTCGTAGCGCTCTTCTTGAGCACAACCTTTAGCTTCTTATCTCTATGAGATAGAAGAGCATCATTCTTTAAGCCCCACTCCTATGAAGTGGTTTCTCCTCCTCCGCGAGTCTATGAGTTCTGCTATACGGAACTCTCCGCTGCGAGCGAAGTGCTCCTTGGGATTTGTAGTTCTAGAGGTTTTCGTTGCGTTCAACGAATAGGTAGGGAACTACTTCTCCCGGCAGCCTTTGCCCGCGCGACAGCTTCTCCGAGACTTCGTCATCAGGGTGCTCCGTAGTCGTGAGAAAAGCGTGTCTCGTACCTCTCGTTTTCCGAGGATTATCATGCCGAAAGTAAAGACGAAGCCCCATTCCCGGCAACTACGCCGAGAAGGAAAAGGTCTCGGAGCAGGTAGGACTTCAGTGTCGCGAGGATATTCCTGGGCGAGGAAGGGAGGACAAACTCCGGGGCGAGCAGGAACTGACTTCCCCCAGGATCCTTTTCTGGTTCCTGATCGTGTCTCATGGGGTTCCGTGGCTAGGGCGCGGGGGCTTATTAGGGCTTTCATCCCATGCAAGGTTGAAAAATACTCATTAAAGTACCCTTTATATCAGTCCGTCTGTCAGTTCCAGGCAAGAAATACTTGAATGCAATTCATTCTTCCTTTTCTGTTTCTACTGTTTTGCTTTTGCTGCAGGTATCCGTTTCAACACTGGACTCGGCCAGCATATTTTAAAAAATCCCCTCATTGTTAACAGCATTATAGAAAAGGTAGGGGGTGATTGCAGTAACTTGAGAGATATAGTAAGCAGAACTTGTCTTTAAAGATGGATCGGTGTAGAACTTCTCGCATCTGAATTGATATAAAATACTAAGCTACAGCTTGAACATCATATGAAGATTTTATTAAATCTTACAACAGTGGATTAAAAATTATTTTGTCTTTTAATTCAAAATGGCTTGTGTCTTTGGCGCTGGGAATGGCAGCACCAGCAATAGGAAAATAACCTGTAGCTACTTATGCAGGTTTCCCCCTAATGTGGGCATATTTGATAACTGTTTTATTTAGTTATTTAGTTAGTTAGTTACTTATTCAATTTATATACCACCATTCCTAAAGTGACTCAGTTTTAAACTTACATTAAAATTAAAAACACATAATAAAACAAACATTTGAACCAGAATTAAAAACCATTAAAAGCCAAGCTAAAAAGATGAGCCTTTGAGGCTTTCTTGGAGGCCTCCACGGAAGCAGGAGCGTAACTACCATTAGGCAAGGGGAGACAGTCGTCTTGGGGCCCCACTGCCTCGAGGGCCCCCCCAGAGGCACGTCACATGATTCCCCACCCACCCGTGTTGCACCCCCTATGAATTATGTTGAGTCTCTTGGAGATCGGCAGTAGCAGAGAGTAAAAAAACTAGATTCAATGTGAACTAGATATTCACTGTATTCATAATGGGAATGTGAGTGTGAGTGCACTATGTATTGTAAAGTGTGTTTGTGTGTGTATATCAGTGAGGGGCCCGTTTTAAAATCTTGTCTCTGGGCCCACTTCAACCTTGCTACGCCCCTGCACGGAAGATAATACTTTCCTATCCATGTGAATGTGCTCCACAACCTAAAGGTGACAACTGAGAAGGCCCGAACCCAGGAGCCACCTGATGAACTGGTGGCACCTGAAGACGGACCTCTCCTGATCATCTTAATGAGCAGTGGGGATCTTGTAGAGAAAGGCGCTCTCTCGGGTAACCTGGACCTAAGCCATTTGGGGCTTTAAAGGTAATAACCAGCACTTTGTACTTTGCCCAGAAACATATCAGCAGCCAGATCGTGTCCAGGAGGGGAAAAAATTATCTAGTGTTATCACACAATGTGCTACCTTAATGTCTTATATTAAATCAGCCCAATAGATTGGGGTGTGTGTGTTTAAAGGCAGTTAATTCCACTTGTATTCATTTTTAGGCTGGCTTATACCCTACAGATGTTGTTCTAGAAGTTGGTCCTGGCACTGGCAACATGACAGTGAAAATGTTAGAAAAGGTGAAAAAGGTAAAAAATATATATGCTAAGATACATAGTTTCTTTTGTGTTATCCATGCTTGCAAGTGGAAGAGTTAGGAAAGAGGAGACTCAAAAATTGTTTGACCACATGTGTGCGGTGGGAAGGAAGAAAAAGTGAAATGGGGAGGAGAACCTTTCCTTCCAACGAATAGATCTGGGGTGGCCACCCTGAGAGCTGCTCTCCAGCTGTTGTTTGGACTACAACTCCCATCATACCTAACCTCAACATGTGGACCTAGCAGACTCGAACATATGCATGTTTACTAAGGATTTATGTCCCATTGTATTCTGTGGGATTCATTTCCAGTTAAGTCTGAGTAAGACTGCAACCTTCAACTGAGGTCAGACACGCTAGGGAATAAGCTCCATTGTACATAATGAGACTTCTAAGTAAACATGCTTAATATCATAATGTTACTCAATATGTTTGAGCACATTTTTAACCACATATGATCAAAATGTCCTGCATATCTACTGCTTTTCAAGCAAAATGGCATATTGTTTATGAATATTAAATAATTGTCATGGCATTAGATACCTAAGATACATTGTTTAAAAAACTTTAAAAGTAGTACAAGATGAATTATATATCTAAGTGAGTGTTTGATTCATATGTATCTGCATCAAAGAACTGTAGGGTTTTTTTGTACTCCTAAGCAGTTATTCTTCTGTAGATGTTTTGTCCATGGAAGCATGCCTTGAAGACCCATTTTTCTGTTGCTAGAGTTTGAAACTATGCCCCCTGTCCTCATGCTTATAGCATTGGCACCCCAGCATTCACAGTCATGGGAGAATCTTTGGTTTGCTTCTTCAGACAAACACTGGTTCACATGAAAATTAACACTGCAGATGCACTATGAGAGAGGAGCAATTTTTGCCAGTCTCCCCTCACAAAGCACACTGTGCCTCTCAGAAATACATCCCTGATGATCATATGACCCTCAGGGACATATTTTCAAGGGACATAGTGATCATCAGTGAGAGGGGAGATCAGCGAAAATCGCCCCTTTCCTGTTGCATGTGCAGCATGTTCTCCTTATGCTGAGCATGAGCAGGTGGCAGTTTCATATTGTCAATACAAGGGTAGGCTTCAAGGTGTGCTTCTTGTGGATGCTCTATTTTAACCTTAAGTTCTCTGATCTTGTTGAACTACAGCTTCCACTATTCCCAGCCACAACAGCCTTCAGCCCTGCTCTCCCTGATCACAGCATCCATGGCATTAGAATTCCTGAGTAGGACATCTGTGAAACTTTTTAACTGATCGTTCATTTTTCAGAATGGTTCCAGTGTTTCTTGTCGTCTTTAAATTTTAATAAGATTAAGGGTACCCCTAGTCTGTCCAAACACAACACTTAAAGACATCTGTAATAAGTTTGATCTTACAAGTACAGCACTATATACATTTGATCATAATTCTATATTGCTATAAAGTTAGTCTTTAATCATAATATATTATTCTCTTTCAGGTCATTGCTTGTGAGCTTGATCTAAAGCTTGCTGGTGAACTACAGAAGAGAGTCCAGGGCACGTGAGTGCTTAGAATGGTGTGTGGGTGTGCACGCACACACACTCGTGTGTGCTTTTTTAGCCTACAGCCTGTCTTGGAAATAAATTAATTAGATGTTGCTGTTTCTGTTATAGGCCATTGGCTAACAAACTGGAAATAAAGATCGGAGATGTCTTGAAAAGTGATCTACCTTTTTTTGATGCCTGTGTTGCTAACTTACCATATCAAGTAAGGGCAAAACAATTCTATTGGAATAAAGTGCCAATGTCCTGTTTAGCTTATAGTAATAAAAACTCTGGGAAATTAACTTTTCTGCTTATCTTCCAGATTTCTTCACCTTTTGTTTTTAAGCTGTTGCTGCATCGGCCTTTCTTCAGGTATTTAGAAGAAAATGTACAGTATTTAATATGTTGTAGATGCCTTTTACAAAAGTTATTGCTTTAAATAAATATTTATTAGAAGTATGCAAGTAGTAACTCTAGAAAACAGGTGATTAACAAGCTATTAATATGTCTTGTAAGTTCCAAAGGGTATCTGTGAATCACAGAAGGTTTTCCTTGAAATAGTTGCTTGCTGTTCTTGAATTGTAAAGAGCCAATATTGGGATATCCCCAAGAAATCTAAAGTTTAGAAACCAAAGGTGGTTGACCAGGCCACCTATTTTTGCTCTAACCCCTAGCTGAATTTTCATTTAACTGCATACATAAACCTTGATTTATATGCATGTAGAGTTCTCCTTGATCTCTATCAATATTGTTTGGAGAAGAATCAAGAACAGTTTTCAGTCCAATGTATGTTTCATTGGAAATAAGTCTTGCTCATTTTTATGGAACTTACTCTCAAGTAAGTGTACATAGGATGACAGCCTTACAGCTACATCCTTTGTGTCCATATCTATCAGTTATTAACATAACATGAACTAGCAAATAGCTATAAGGAAACACCTGAAGGGCATAGTGAAATGAGTCTGTTTCACTATTATTTTTTCTTGTTGCTTTTGTGTTAAGAAGTCTTGATTAATCAAATTCCTTGTGTTTCACTGGTGAAGTTAAAGATATTAAAAATATACAGAAATGTATCAGGATGGATGGATAGAGAAAATCACTTAATGTTGGCTGCATTCTTGTTCTAGCTCCATTAGGGCTGTGCATCAACTCATCCCAGTTATTGGATCAGATTACTGCAGGGGCCTATTGGCCGATTTTGCATCTGATCAGATCCAGTGATAGTGAGGACTGTTCTGATCTTGTGCAAAGTAGTCTAATAGACCCTGCATCAGATCAGAATGAATTGAGGCCCTCCCTGGTGCTTCTGTGGGTGGCAGCAGAGTTTAAAAACACCATTTGTCTTCCCTGCAGCTGCCCCATAAAGCCCCCAAGGAAGAAAGCATGATGCTGTGTCCTTCCCCTCTTCCATTACTCCATATTGACCACAAGAGCTGGTATTGCGGTAGCAGGCATGGTTTGTCCCCTTTGCTAAGCAGGGTCTGCCCTGCTTGTGTATGAATGGGAGACTATATGCATGAGCACTGTAAGGTCCAACCCGTAGGGGATGGATCCATGCTAGGAAGTGCAGAAGGTTCCAAGTTTCCTTCCTGGCATGTCCAAGATAGGATTGAGGAAGATTCCTGCCTGCAACCTTGGAGAAGCCACTGCCAGTCGGGGTAGACAATCCTGAGCTAGATGGACCAATGGTCTGACTCAGTATATGGCAGCTTCATCTGTTCCTACTGGGTGGAAAAAATGGCTGCATCTCCCTTCTGGGATAAAAGCCAAGCTTTTCACATGCTGTTGCCCACAGCGACAGCAGTTTTTCTTCAGTAAAAGGTAGAAAAAATATTTTGTGCTGCCACAGGCAAGACCCTCTGACCCCGTGCATCAAATTGGTTCAATGTGGGATGCCTATGTGTGTTAATGATCCAGCGCACTCTGATCAGATGCAATCCAGTGATTGGTTCTCATGCACAGACCAATATTCATAAATGTATCTGCCTAGATTATGCTCAGTCTTGATACTGTTCTCATTTGCCTAGGTGTGTAGTTTTTCTTTCCCATTCTGTGATTCCAAACAACTGTATGGCCAAACTGCTATAAAGTATACATTAATTAATAATTATTGGTGAACAAATGGCATAAAGGATTTGCTGGTTATAGAAAAACACCTGCTTAAATGCAGGTTGAGACTCATTGTGTCTCATTTTTAACTTGCAGGTGCGCAGTGCTTATGTTTCAGAGAGAATTTGCTCTTCGCTTGGTCGCAAAACCTGGCTCCCCACTATACTGCAGGCTCTCTGTTAATACTCAGTTACTAGCCCGTGTTGATCATCTGATGAAAGTAAGTGAAGCACTGGCTAGCTAAAGTGGGTTTGTAAAAAAAAATCAGATGATCTGCAACGTGAAAACTTGTGTTCGTTACGCGAGCTAATTTTATGATGATTAACAGGTTGGAAAGAACAACTTTAAGCCACCACCCAAAGTTGAATCCAGTGTTGTGAGGATAGAACCAAAGAACCCTCCTCCACCAGTCAACTTTCAGGTGAAATTCATCAATGTCAATATAAAATCAATGAAAACAAGTTTTAGTGTGCAAGGTTCACAAATGTGTGTGATTTTTGCTAACTTGGCGAAGCGGCACCTTTTTAACGTGGTGATTCTCTTTATTTAGCAGGGGGAGAGTAACTGGCCCTATCCACCCCCAGCACAGTACCTCCAGTGACTGTTGCTGGTGTCTATCTTATGTTTCATTTTAGATTGTGAGCCCTTTGGGGACAGGATCCATCTTATTTATTTATTTCTCTGTGTAAACTGCCCTGAGCCATTTTTGGAAAGACGGTATAGAAATCGAATAAATAATATTAATTTTTCTAGTCTTCCCAAGATTATATAGAATATAGGGTTGGTTCAGATTATATTCTGACTGGCTCCTTTTAATCACATAGGTGAAGGGCATTGATGTGACCCTCCCCAACCCAAATGCCAGCATTAACCACTTGTAGGGAGTTTCATTTAAACTACTCCCCTATATGCAGTCTAAATATCTCTCATTTTTCAACAGATTTGGAGGAATGGTGTCTCCCATGCCCTAGTTGATATGTGCAAAACCTCATGGGGATTGGATGGATACTTTTGATTTTATAAGTAATAGAATGTTTAGGGCTGTAATGGCGGAATGTTGAAACAACTCCTCATCTGATTAGGTACTGAGCACGCAGGCAGCGAGGGGAAGACAGGCATGCATGCCCATGCGATTAAAGGAGGCCAGTCAGAACATTATCTGGACTAGCCCATAGTTAAGCAATAGCTGCTTCTTGAGCTACTAACAGTGCCATGCTTCTATTGTGGCTAGGTGTGATGAGATTTATAGTTCAACAACAGTTGGAGAGCTAAGGCTGCCTACCTCTAGAGCTTCAAATTTAATAAAGCAGGGGTAAAAGCTTCTGATGTATCTCTGCCCCACTCAGAGCACTGAGGACAGTTCACTGATGGCTAAACTCTGTTTTGCTGAAAAACAGGGTGAAGAATGATGTACCTTTCTGTGTGACAGGTTGAGTGAGTTTGACTGAAAAGCTCTAACAGCGCTAAGCTTTGGTGACGAGGCCTGGTAGTTTGCATTGCCAGGAAGGTCACTCTGCCTCCCCCCCCAGTCAGAAGTTCACCCTAACTGCAACAGCTTATAAGCCTTCCTGGCAAAACTAAGGGTCCCTGTTGAGCATAACTAGACACCTACCTGCTTTGATTGAGGTCACATCCATGGTGATTTGGGGAAATTGTAAAAGATGTGTACGACCTGGTTACTTAAAAGCGGCGGAAAGTGTTGGATGCAGTGTGGGGCAGCAGAAAACATCATTGTAGGTAATTCCCACAGAGAGGAAGGGACAGAGAGCCTTAAAGGGGAAGGAGAGAGAGAGAGAGAAAAAGCAACAGTTGGGGAGATAGTGGGCAGCTGCCGAAAGTAAGGACACTTTCAGTGTTGGAAGCTTGCTATCTAGCAAGATGTTGTGTAAACTTTCCTCTAAAATGTTGACTGGGAACTGGCCTTTGTTTAAACAAAATATCTTCTGTATTTATTTAGGAATGGGATGGTCTATTAAGAATAGTCTTCGTCAGGAAAAACAAGACTCTCGCAGCAGTTTTTAAGTAAGTTATTCATATTGGAGGAAACATTTTTAGCAATCTAGTTACTTTCTTCCTACAAGAGTCCACCGCTCTCCCTTGCCTGAATAGCCTCTCGATGGAGAATACAGTAGATAGTTGGTGGACTCTGATATAGCTATATAACTTTTATCTGGTTTTTGTTTTTGTTTTACGTTCAGTTCAAATGCTGTGAAGCAGCTGCTGGAACAGAATTACCGAATACACTGTTCACAAAATAACTTGGTAAATATTTCAGAGTTTGGAGTTTTTTGTTTGTCTTTTTAAAAGAAACACCAAACTTTCCTATAAGCCACATAAACAAGATTTTCTGCTTCATACTTTGCTTTGATAGGAAATTCCTGAAGATTTCAATATTGGAACTCTAGTACAGGGAATCCTAAAAGACACCGGATACTCAGAAAAACGTGCACGCGTGATGGATATCGACGATTTCATCAGGTGAAACCTAGGGCATTTCTTTTGAGTTTGAGTGCTTTGGATGTTCTGGTTTTGATAGAGGCCTTATTTCCAAAAAACCCAAAAAATTAAAAATAGGTGGGGGCAGTTCTGCATGATACTTTAGACATTGTGTCCTCTCTGCAACGTGGTTGTCAAGAAGTTCTATCTCCTGCATGCATCATATCTGATAAGGTTCACACACAGCCCCACTGTGCAGTTTGTGCTTATTGGAGTGTAGAAACGGAGCCTTAGTCATGTGCAGTGTGACTAGAGCACAGTAGAACTTTGTTATAATCTTATGCCAGTAACTATGTACACAAACAGACCCTGCTTCTGCACATGGAACACATGAGCATAGGTATTTGGGTCCAGGTTGACACTTAACAAAGGAGACACAGACTTAAGACAACAGGCCATTGTTTGGTAGAATGAACAATAATTATCCAAAATAGGTTTAGTGACAGGTTTTTGAAAGGCATTGCACCATTCACTTTTTCACAAAAGGAAAATCCTTGCTTCAGTATGAGTGTCTTACCGTATCGATTGTGACTTATAGTGGAAGCTCAATATACAAATATTTGGATGGGTTCACATGTTCACCTATTGGGTCCAGAGATAGTACTCATGACCATTGGGTTAGGGAGGCAGTACTGAAGGAATCTCAGAAAGGCTGGTTTTTTGTTGTTGTTATGCCTCTCACAGGCCAAAGTATAGGGAGTGGGGAAATGCAGTGCGTTGATATTGGTGCTTGCTTTGGAGAACAACTGTTGGGCATTGCCATGATTTGTCAGAGTGATTGACAGGAGAGATGGTACCATTGTCCAGGAATGTTTGCAATGTACCAGTGTAGTGGAAGGGCTGCCCTGTTGCTTTGGTGGTGCCATGATGTGCTCTAGTATTGTGGGGGATGTTGAACGGACACAGTGCTGCAATTGGTGGAAGTGGTGTGCTGTTGCCATGGAATTCTGTTAGAAAGGCTGTGTGCATTTCTGACTTGCACACTCTTAGTCCTTATATGCTGATGGCTGTGTATAGAAATGGCTGCTATCTTGTCCTGACCATCCTATAGGGCTACATAGTTTTGCACAGTTCTCTTCAAAATACCTCAATGAATAAGAAAAAAAACATGTTGGCAGTATGAGAATCTGCTCTGACTGTCATGCTGATCTGTGAAAGTTGTTAATGAATAAACAATAGATAAACATTTTGCATAAGTGGCTTTTACTACAAGCTTTGCATAACGTTTTTGACAAATGAACTACCTTACACCTAATTAATATTACAGCATATGAAAAATGTTCATAATAAAAAAAAATTTGCACTTTGGTGCATCACATTTTTATGTGTATTAATTTGCTTCTTCCTAGAAGATCCTCTTCTTCTTCCTCTAGTTCCTCGTCCTGGATCTTCATTCTCCATCATGTTGTCACAAGCATCCTCTTGATTATGTATATTTTGAGATGCACAGGAACACATGTCGCAGCAGATCAACTCTGCTTTATGACAGCTGGATCTTCCTCCCTGGCATCTGGAGGTAGTGCATCCATACCTCACCAGTTGAAGTACAGCCTTTGGTGCTGGGACTTGATCAGTCATTATTGGCATCCAGACATCCCCTTCCATTTTCCAGTCATTTTTCAGGTGATGGGATCACACGCTTCATGATCCTATCATTATTCCAAATGACTGCTTGATGGTGTGCTCATAGTATTGTGTGATGTAATACACCTCTTGTAGGTGGAAAGCTCTCAGATTGGGCTTGTTTCTTGAACAGCCACCACCTTAACCTATCAAACTATGAGATTTGTGTACGAGGCAAGTAAACCTGACTTATACATTCCTCAAGGGCAGCAAATGTACCATCTCTGGGGAGTAAATCCTTCCCCAGGCTTGCAAGTGCACTTGTAATATGATCATTGGCATTCTTGAAAGCTTTCCAGAAACTTAGTTTGCCTTTCCCTGCAAAACCTCCAGTATTGTCTGAACCACTGATAGCATGTAAGTTAGACAAAGCAGAAACCTTGCTGGGTCCAAGAGCTTCATATATGGGCAGTAGAGGAATAGTGCAATACAACTCTCCTTTTCCAGTAACAAAATTTGTGTCAGTGCATAATTGTGGGTACCGTTGAAGAGCTAGCACAAAAACATCAGTGTCCGGTGAGAATGTTGATTCTGGAAGCCCCCTTGTTTGTTGCATCCGCAGCATGAAGCAAAAGCTTTGTATAGGCCTCTTCTTGATTTCTTTGAAGATGGCTCATATCTCTGTGTGTAGTTCTGCATTCATATCCCCATGCCACTACCACATTTTTACCATTTATGTGCTTTTTCAAGTATCTCTTTTTGACAAGTAGTGTGTTAGGTCCATCTTTGTTTTCACATGTGAAAGAAGCAGCTTCATTGTTAATTTTGCTATGTTTGTTGTATCCGTGATGTGGGAAGCTATCACTGGTTGCTGCCCTTGTCGTCTTTGTTGCTGTCTTGAGTGACACATCAGCGTCATAGCGATCAAATACCACATGAAGTTCATCATAGTTTCTGTATTTTGACAGAAAATACTCTGTAAAATGTTCAAGCTGGCCAGAGTTTTTTTATGCTGTCCAGCTTTTGAAGTGACTGGAGCTCTGCCATCTCATCTACAAGTCCCACCTCAAATCCAGCTGACTGATCAGGCTCACTGTGAATGGCTTCTGTTTTTCCTTGTTCATGGTTAGTGGCTCTGCATCTTCATCATCAGACAATGTGTCTTCCTCAGTGAGTAATTTTTTTCCAGAATAGCCATCAGACTGCTTTGGTTTTGGCATTTCAGCATTGTACCATCAGCAGCAAACATAAACCTTGGGATAACCAAGAGTTCATGTTTCCCTATAGGGTCTTCAAGATTTATTTCTGATCTGGATTTTGTCACCAATAACATTTGTATAAAAAGGCTTCTGTCTTCTTTCAGCTCAGTTGTACTAACTCCAGCGATCACTTTATTTCCCCCCGCAATGTTCTCAAAAATCTGCAGCTTACATTTTCTCATTGGAGCCCACAGGTTGATATTTCCCTGGTTTATATACTCAGATACAAAACTTTCAAGTAGCTTCTTACCATTTTCACTTTGCTTACAGGTATCTTTTTTTTTTTACTTTCTCAGGCATGACTGCCTTTATGGCCAGGTTGAAGAGATCATCACTGTCCTCAGTAAATGGGTTTGTAAAGCTGTCAAGAGTGGCAGTGAATGCTTCAATTTTTTGATTTTGCTTGAAGTTGAGTGATCTTGATAATGCATGAAGGTTGGTTTGTGCAGCAGGTAATATACCAGCCATCTGCTGCACTTCTCCAACAAGCCTTGCTAATTCTGGTGAGATAAGGAAAAACTTTGTTCTCACTTAAGGATTGAGCGTTATGTCTATCTGTCCACCTGCTACTTTCATTGAACGGTCTATGTGCTCCAATGCATGATCTGTGCCAATAGCCCAAAAGGGGACTTTTGAATTCTTATTTACAACCCAGTTTCCATTCAAGAACTCTTGATAGATCTCCTTGTCAGTGTTCATGAATGATTCCATCTCAGTCAAATAAAGTAGGATCATCTGCGCATAACTGATCTTGTCATGTGCAAAGTAGTATTTGGTGAATGCTAAATGCAATTCCCAATTACCTGTTCTAACAGCGAACAAAAAGCAACAACTCTATTACCCTCTGCTTGTATTGACACATCACAAGTGGCAGAGGTTTGCTTGCTATCTTGGAGTCAAACACTGTGTGATTTTCTAAAACACTGTGTGATTTGATAGTCTCCTACAGGTTTGTGTGTGCTTCTTTAATTAGCTCAGGATTCCAATCTGCACATGGCTGATTAAGATTTTCAGCTGCAGCTGTAATTATTGGCAGTAGATGAGGAAACTCTTTGAAGAAGGCATCTTGGTAGAGGTTAAAAAGAGTTCCTAGTGTGACCATGTGAACTTGTACTCTTCTCTTCACATGCTTGCCTTTGATTATCTGCTTTACTGTGAGTGGTCCATACAGATTAGCCTCTGTCCAACATAAGTCATGTCCACTGTTTTCAATATAGGCCCCAATAGAACATAGCTGGGCCATCGCTATATGTAGTTCTCCAGGTCGGAGTACAATATTATCCAAATCCTTTTGAACCATTTGGATCTGTTTTGCTGACTTGTCCCATGTCTAGTGTGATGACTGTTTTACAGCCAGGACCTACAACCTTTGCATTAATACGATGTACCTGTAGGAGTATAGTCAGTAATGCCTTCCACTCATGTGCAGGTGCTGCATTGAATGTTGGTGTACCAACTCATGTTTTGGGAAGTCCTTGTTCTAATAGTGAGTTGTATCCAGACCGTGTGGGAATGTTGCATTTGCTTGTGTCCATTACTTTATCTTCATCATTAGCATCATCACCTATTCCACTGTTTTCGCCTGTACAAGGAATGCTGCTTACATTCAGTTTGTGAGATCTAACCACTGATTGTCCCATAAGCCAGGTAATGTCTGCAAGACAGGATTCTAGTAATTGTGGTTGGGAGTGTTCTCTTAAATTGAATGAGGTGTATACCAGACTTGTTGGTTTTGCTGATGGTTTATGATAATCCATCAGTACAATTTAGTTTTTGTACTTGGGAGTTTCTTCAGTTTTGAGTTCTTCCTGTTAGCTCAGTTATTGGTGCCTCATCTTCAGCCTCACATCTCTAATATATAGCCATTGTTGTTCCATGAAGGGTTCATTTACCATCAGGCATGTCTTCAGCAAAATCAATATTGTCTATTGCAAAGAATATGAATCTTCCTTCAACTACATCAGAAGTCAAATAGATGCCATCACTGACCAGCATTCTTTCTACAACAGTTGTAGCTATCTGTGCCTCATGTCTTAAAATCCTGTTATAGTCAACACATGAACTGAACTGATGCAACATGTTGACAAGCTTCTTGCTCCGAAAAGCTCAGCGAACTGCTATTTCAATTTCCATTTGTTGAGGCATTTCATGGGTGGTCCTTAGAATCTGTGATTTCTTGTTTTGGACCTGGTCCTGGGACAGAAACAAAGACACAGTAGTCTGAGCTAAACTCATAGCATGCTGGTTGACTCCACAGTCTTTTTTTCTTCTTCTTCTCCCCCCACCCCCCATGGATAGGCTTGTTTAGTCCCTTGAGAACCCAACAGAAGAAGCTACACTTGGAACATTCCGATCTGTAACTTCTGTAAGTGAACCAGAAAATACCCACCTCTCTGCTTTGGTGGTAATTTTTCATAGAATCTTAGCAGCATCATAGAGTATTTTCATGTCATTTTCATCACTGTTGCTCTCTTCTGCTAACTGAATTGTAGCATCTCTTAAAATTTTGATAGAAACACATTCTGATTAATTCACTCGTTTTGGTTTATGGAATTCTGTACTTGGTATATCATGCTGTATAAGTTGCTTGATTTTTTTGCGGCTGGAATGGCTGTCCACATTTTTTTGCCATAATGATTCCTGTGTATGCCTCTTGAAAATGAGCCATGGTGACTATATTTTCATCCAACAATGTATTCTTAAGCAGACTAAGGAATTCAGTTTTAGCTGCCACCTCATTATACTTGCTTGGTTTTTGTGGGTTGAGTGCTGAGCAATTGACATTTGTTACATGTGTTGTCCAGCACTGTTTGTGGTATTTAATGTCAATAGCATGTCCATCCTGAAGATCAATGGATATAGAAAGCTTGACAAGCACTTTCTCATTCCCACTTATTTCAACTGCATCTTTAAGTGACTGACCAGCATTTTCTGGAGCAACTAAATGCAAACGGTTCTATTAACCTGGTCCATTCTCACAAAAGAAACAATTCCCTTTTGTAAGGTGATGATCAAGATCGAGTAAAGGTACTGCTTGACAGTATTGGGTCTTCCTCAGTATTCGATTTTATCTTTTTTCATATCATTCTCTGGCACTTTGAGCATTTTGGTATGAACAGTCTCTTGATAACATTTTCTATGCCACGAATATCCTTTTGCTGGAAGATCTTGCCATGTGACATCACCAAGGCACCTACTAATCTCAGGAAAACTTTTGTCTCTATACTGAGCATGCTCCCTGATAAAGCTCAGTAATTTTTCATAGGATATAGCAACAGGCTTCTCCACCAATGCCTCATTTGTCTCTCTCTGACAGATTACACAAAGCGAGTAGTTATTGTCATATATTGCTACTTTAGCTCCACGAACTTCAGGGTGGGAAACACCTTCCATAGTTAATCAAGGAACAATAGTCTCAACAATATTTAAGTGGCTCTGAGGATCTGAAACACATACAAAAACACAAATTGAAAATTATACTAAAACAAACTTGTACACGTCGAACTCTTAACTAGGGAAAAGCTGGTTTCCACAACACGAAACCACCCCCGCCCAACCTCTGATAATGTTGAATTACATTTTTGTTAAAGGGAGTTAAATCACTGCCTAACTGTGGTTAACTGTGTTGGTTTAACAGACATGAAGATTGCTTTTACGTTAAAAGTACCTAAAAAATTAACTTTCTACTTTAATGAGGGATTATAAAAGAGCAGATTCTCAGACTGCCAACATGTGTGTTCTTGTTTTTAGAGGTATTCTGAAGATAATTGCATAAGTAGTTTACTTTCATCACAAAAATTCCACGGGTTTCCAAATTGTATATGCTCCAACACTACAGGCTTTAAAGAGAAGATCGAAAATTTTGAGCTTTAATTCTTAAATAGCCAATACCTTAAAAATTCCCAGCTGTGTAAATTCTGCCACTATTATCTGTTGCACAACATAGCCATTTAATCAGTTTGGAGAGGAGATCTGACTGCTGAAGCACATGTTTTGGGATAGGGAACCAGAGGTTTAGGGTAGCCAATTCAGAAGCAGAGAAGACCCAGGATATCTTCTCCCATTGTATGGAGCATAACTGAGAACTCCTGTTGGTTTCTCCTGCCTTGGGAATCCAGAAGAGCCTGGGACCACTTGAAAGTGGCATCTTAAACTCCATATAGAGGAGGCGTTTCCAGCCTGTGGTACTCCAGATGTTGAACTACAACTCCCATCATCCCCAGCCACAAACTGTAGCTGGGGGTGATGGTAGTTCAGCAACATCTGGAGTACAGGTTGGGAACCCCTAGTGTACATACAATAATACAACCCATTTTTATCTTTCAGTGTTCTCCATGGCTTCAATGCAAAAGGCATCCATTTCTCCTGAAGAAAATACGATGGAAGAACGTGAACTACATAAAGCGTTTCACTCATGATGCACATCCAGCTTCTTCAAACTATACACAATTGTGTGAAATATGAAAAAAAAAAAGAGTGGTTCTGTTTTTACAAATGAAATCCGAGGTTCTTTTTCTTTTTAGTGAAAAACCATAGCTAGGTCAAATTCTGTAAATAGGTTCTGGAGCACAAAAGCTAGTCCTAATTATATCTAGCTCTCTGCTCCTTTAGTTCGCTGGGAGAACTGTGATGCAGAGTATAATTGTGCTAGCCTTTTGAAAAGCCCCTGAGTCTCTTGGTACACTGTCTAGGTGCCAGCTGGTACCTGTTCCCAGCAAAAGCCAACACATTCCATTTTTTGGTCTGTCACGCTAAATTTGTCGGGGAGGTATTTTCCTACTTGCCAAACCTGATCTTTAGGGATTTTGCCGGTCCTTTGGTTGTGTTCCTGTAGTCATACATATAACAACTTGATACAAAACTTTCAAATTGTTTCTTGTATTTAATCAGTACTTTACATTTTCATGGACTGAACATTTTCATGGATTGAACAAGTGAGTGAAAGACAATTCATCCAAGGTGCAGTAGCTATTAAGAAAGGCACGTACCATGCCATGAAAGAAGTGGAAAATACAGCAAATATTGTAATGGCCCTAATACAAATCCAAACTATGCCTGGAATAGTGTACACAGTTGCCTCTGTTTTTTTAAGAAAATGGAAACATTACCCCCCAAATCCTAAAAGTTTTAGGGGTCTGGGCTGCCTTCCATTTGAAGAAAGGTTAAAGCAGTTTGGGTTCTGAAATGTGGACAAGATGCAGCTCATAGAAGGGGGTAGGCATGACAAGCGCTTATAAAATTATGGTTGGTGTGGACAGGGACAAGTTTTTCTCCCTCTCTAATTAACACTAACTCTGCATCCTGCACTCCTGGATTGGTGGCAGATTTAGAACAGGCAGGAGCAAGTACGTTTTCATCCAGCACCTTATTAATTTATAGAATTCACTGCTATGGGACATGATGCTGGCTACTAACTTTGATGACTTTAAAAGGGATTAGGCAAGTTCATGGAGGAATCTATCACTGGGTATTAGTCATGCTATTATGTGGAACTTCCATGTACAGAGGCAGTATATTTCTGAATAGCATTGGGCAGGCACAACAGCTTAATGCGCCACTTTCCCTGGCCTAGAGCACCTTTCTTATGAGGCAAGGCTACAATACCTGGGGCTGACTGCGGGGAGACATGATAGAGGGCTATAAAATCATGCATGGGGTGGAGAAAGTGGATCGAGAGAAATTCTTCTCCCTCACATCACACTAGAACCAGGGGTTATCCCATGAAATTGATTGCCAAGAAATTTAGGACCAGCAAACGGAGGTACTTTTTCACACAAAGCATAATCAACTTGTGGAATTCTCTGCCATGAGATGTGATGACTGCCAACAACCTGGATGGCTTTAAGAGGGGTTTGGATAACTTCATAGAGGAGAGGTCTATCAATGGCTACTAGTTGGAGGGCTACAGGCCACCTCCAGCCTCAAAGGCAGGATGCCTCTGAGTACCAGTTGCAGGGGAGTAACAGCAGGAGAGAGGGCATGCCATCAACTCCTGCCTGTAGGTTTCCAGTGGCATCTGGTGGGCCACGGTGTGAAACGGGATGCTGGACTAGCTGGGCCTTGGGCCTGATCCAGCAGGGCTGCTCTTATGTAGCAGCAAAGGAGAGCTACTGTCTTTATGCCCAGCTTGTCTGCTTTTTGGACCACTGAGAGAAACTTAGTGAGTCTTTGGTATCAGTCAGCAGGGCTTTTTTTGGCCCAGGGGCAGGGTTTGGCTGTAGCTTTAACCACGAGAAAAGCAGTTTATAAGTTGGGCCTTGAAAGTGCAGCAGAAGCTTAAGATGTCCACGGTCAGTATTTGGCACAAAACACATTACTGTAATAATACAACTGCCTTGCCAGTTACTTAAACTCTTTGGTTCAATTGGTCTCTGTATGACAATTATTAGGATCACTACAGTAGTTAACTGCATTGTTGTTTACAGCTTCCTTTGAGAAATAAATAGCATAGTCCCACTAATTGCTGTCTCTTATGACCACTGCTTAGTAAACAGGCTGGCTGGCTAATAGCCACTGAATAGTACATGTGTAAGAAAGTCCCACTGAAATCAGTGGGGCAAATTAGTTGATTGGTTAATTTTAAGTGGACAGGCAATGCTGTAGCCATAACAGGCAGCTTTTTGAATGACAGTTTGTAAAATCAATATAGTATTTTATGGTAAATCCAGATTCCCTGCTTATACAGTTACAAACCTAAAATAGTAACCTTCAGAAGTCAGTCTTCCAAGCAGCTGACCTCTCTCCTGAAGGGCATTTCAGTAAATGATTCCTTGGATCTCTTTCAAGTAATTTTAACTGAGGAAAGCTGCTGTTAACTTCCTCCCACAAAATAGGGCCTTTGAGCTAATCTTACAGAGGTTATTTCCATTTTCGTAGAATTATCTATTTCATAAAAACAGAATGCAAATCAAGGGAGGCAAAAATGGAGTGGAACAATTCAAAGCAAGCAGTAGGTGCTCTTTCCGTGCTACACAGAGAAGAAAACAAAAGTTTGAGATTAGAGGATCTAATTGGTAAGTGTACTGGTACTATGATTGGGTAAATGGTCCAAGTCTAGTATATGTTGTAGGCAGGGGAGAAGAGGTGCTTTGGGAATAGGCTACTGTGACCTCTTCTTTGAGAAATCTGGAATCCAACTGAGGAGCACTATCTCGCTGAAAGATTAATTCTAATGTTCTAAAGTAAGGTTAGCCAGCCTGAGGCCCTCTAGCTCTTGGAAGTGCAGTACCTATAATGCCTGGCTGCTGGTCATTGGGGCTAGTTCAGCAGTAGCAATAGAGCATCAGGTTGGCCACCCTGTCCTAGAAGCTGCTGGATACTTTTAAGATAGTCATCTTCTGCCAGGCTTTATCTTTTTTCAGTAGCTTAGGGGAGGACAAAGGCAATTGCTAAAACAGCCAATTCAATGCATTGGTTCACCTACTTTTGAAGTTGCAGGCCTATAGTGAGGGCAGAGAAATAGTATCCTCTGTCCTCACTATGACTTCAACTCATGGATGAAATAAATGCCCATTGTTTACAAAGTGAGAGGCCTATGAGTAATGGTTCCTTGCCCACACTGCTCAACAAATATAAAAAGCTCTATTAGTTTCTTTCTCACACTAAACTTCTATAACCGCTGCTAACTTTGGCAAAGAGGCACCTTTTAACATGGTGATTCTCTTTACTTAGCAGGGAAAGAGTAACTGTCCTTATCCACCCCCAGCACAGTACCCCCAGTGACTGGTTGCTGGTATCTATCTGATGTTACTTTTTAGATTGTGAGCCCTTTGGGAACAGGGATCCATCTTATTTATTGTTTCTTTGTGTGAACTGCCTTGAGCCATTTTTGGAAGAGCAGTATAGAAATCGAATAAGTAATAATATCTCTATTATGATAGTGCAGCAAACAGGTAACAGTTTCCTCCCAACAACTTCAAGGCAGAAGAAATGACAGGGAAATTAGTAAGAGCAGTACAATATCTACATGGAAGATTAATTCTTGTGAACCACCTAGAGCAGACCTGCACAACATCTGGCCCACGAGGCCTTTTTTCCTGGCCTGCTGTTTGCTTCCTGAGCCCTCTACAGGGCTCGCTTTCCACCCGCTTACCTATCATCACCAGCTCCCGAGCCCCTCAGCTGCTGCCGGGGCGAGGACCTTCCTGGAAATGAGGGCATGTGTATGCCCTGAAGGAGATACAGGGCGCATGCGTGCTCTGAATGAGACATGCATGGGTCTCCTTCAGGAAGCACGTGCCCCCTCAGTTCCAGGAAGCTCCCGGTCCCAACAGCAGCCAAGGGGTTCAGGAACTGGTGTGGTGGGGAGAAGCAGCACCATGGAACACATACTTGCTGTCTCCTCCCCAACAACTCTCCCCACACACGAGCTTGCCTTGCCTCCACTGGCCATTCAGAAGTGGCAGAGCAAACACATGGTGGCAAGGCAGGTGGGCAGGTAAGAGAGTTGGCAAAAAAGGTCCCCTTTTGCACCACTGTCTGAAAAAAGTGCACCGCTGCCTGAAAGAGCTCCCTCGGGGCACTCCCACCTGCCTGCTCATCCTGCAGGAGCTTGCTGAGGCTACCTCAGTGGCAGGCTGATCCTTCCACTGCCCGAAAGAGATCAGCTGCCCCCGCCGTCTGCCTACTCACCCAGTAAGAACTTGCTGAGCTTGTCTCAGCCAGGGAGCAGCGAGCAGGCCGATCCTGCCACCGCCACTTTAACTCCCTTCCACATTTGCATGAGGAGCAGAGATGATCTCTAAACTATTTCACCCTACCATAGGAAGCAAAGGCAGGGAAACTTCTTTGTTTCTACTTTGGGGAGGGGAGGGGAGTGGGAGAAGCCTCTGTTACCAAATTCTAGCCGTGGAAAAGTCTTGGATTTTGTCTTCTTCTATGAAGGACTTTCACTTTTACCAATCTAAGCCAAAGCTTCATATATAACTAGGAAATCTGCTCTGTAAGCCACCAAAACACACACATACATATATCAGGTTTTCGGACACTCACGTGGGCAGCTTCCACAGCAATGAAATTGTCTTCGGGGTAGCAGGAGCTGCAGTCCGGGACCCAGTGACAAGAGAAGAAAATCCAACAATGGCCTTGCCTGCTTCCCATGGGAATCAACTTAAAATTCACTTAGGATTCCTCATTTACAGCGGTGTGTCCCGAGTCACAATTGCATGGCGGGGGGGGAAGGGGAGGAAGAAGATTGAGAGGAGGATGTCCTTGGGTTTCTGTTAGTTCCTTCTATACAGCAAAAATGCCTCAGATGAATGAAGTCTCGTAGGGCTGCTAATCCTCTAGGACTGACCTGGGAGTCTCCAAAAATCAACATTAATCTTCAGGTGACTATTGAAGCAGTCTTGATATTGTGCACAATAGTGAAGAAAAATATATATCCAAGAATCACTTCAGTCAGAGTTGGCAACTCTGCAAGTCAGACACTTGAATCTGAAGTAGGGGAGGTGTGGGTCTTGAAGCATGTAGAAAGGGATGCTTGCTTCAGGTCTGGGTTAAGACTGTGGGTACTGTTTTGCAAGCTGGGAAAAGTTCACTTATCACTTCTGACAAAAGATACTTGTCTCAAGGCATGTTGAAAAGTTGGTTATATTTGTTGTATTTGCTTTTTGCTGGAGTCCATTGCTGCTGTTGCCAACTACATTTTATTCTTGTTACTTCAGGGCAGGTATTATTTTCTGCCACTGCACTTGGCAAATTCAAAACAAACACATTCTCCTCATTCCTGCAAGCCTGGAGGTCTCCTGATTGGCAGATTTCATATTTTATCATTGATAATCAAGCAAGTTTATAACTACAAGTCACCTTAAGTGGTCTAGAGGGAAAATGCTTGACTAACAAGCAGAAAGTTGCCAGTTCGAATCCCTGCTGGTACTATATCGGGCAGCAGTGATATAAGAAGATGCTGAAAGGCATCATCTCAAACTGCGCGGGAGGAGGCAATGGTAAACCCCTCCTGTATTCTACCAAAAGAAAACCACAGGGCTCTGTTGGCTCCAGGAGTCGAAATCGACTTGACAGCACCCTTTACTTTTACTACTACTAATTTATATACCACTTTTCAACCAAAATGTTGAAAGCGGTTTAACAGAAACAAATAAAATGGTTCCCTGTCCCCAAACAGCTCACAATCTTAAAAACAAAAGCATAAGGTAGACACCAGCAACAGCCACTGGAGAGGTGCTGTGCTGGGGTTGGGTAGGGCCAGTTACTCTCCTCTTGCTAAATACAAGAGAATCATCACTTGGAAAGGGTGCCTCTGCATGGCCACAGGGTCCCACTGTACATCTGTGGCAGCCTCCAAAATGGCCACCACACTGGGGAATAGGCTCGGAAAGGGCCAAAGACCACCCAAACTGGGCAATTTTTGAATTATGGAAGGCCAGCGGGGGGGAGGGGGAACCCCACCAGCACCTCGGAGAAGCCCCCCAGAGGGGAGTAAGTTGAAAAAGAAAATCTTTTTTAAAAAAGTTTGCTAAATATCCCCCCACCCCAAACCAAATGGGGGGTTCAATCAGGGGCAAAACCAAACTGGCCCGTTCCAGTTCAAACTCAAACCAAACCAGGCCAGGCGGTTTTATGCACACCCCTACTGTAAAGCACATTTACTTTATGAACAATCTGTGCTAAGGAAGAAAGCAAAGATGTGCTGTTGAGTCACTGTCAACTCCTAGCGATCACATTCCATGTGATTTTCTTGGTCGAATACAGGAATGGTTTACCAGTGCCACCTCCCACACAGTGTGAGATGATGCCTTTCAGCACCTCCCTATATCATGGCTGCCCAATTATAGGTGACTACAGATGTATATACTAGGCACAGTCTGGGAAGCACACCGGCGGGCATTTGAACTAACAGCCTCTTGCACTCTAGGCAAGCTGCTGCCCTGCTGTGCCACTGCAGCGGATGTGCCAGGGAAACTGTCATTTTTCCAGAGACTTCTCCTGCCCACCTTGGGGCTAGTTCAGGCATAGATGAGCTTCTCCCTAACAGTTAATTACTGAGGGGCAACCATAAGGCATCTGGAGGAAAGAACCATCCCTTTACATTATCTTGCAACAGAGCAGTATTTACAACTATTGGAATACATCCTTTTTGCACATACATACATAGTGTTATCTATGTCAACCCAATTTGATACACTTAAAATACTTAAAAGTCAAGGCAGTATTACTTATATAGAGTTGCACACCAACTCTGAAAATAATGGTCCTTTCTGGATGTAAAGGTCTCCCATATATCTATCTATTAAAATATCTTAATAGATATCTCAGTTGAGATGCCTATGGCAAAAGAAAGCATTTCACATAATTGTACAGAAGTAAAATTCTCTAATTTATATTTCATAGTTAAATTTATTAAACACATTGTGTAAAATCTACATTGTTGTTTCTGTTTCCATGTTTACAGTTAGGCGCTTTGTCACCATACGACATGACGAGGGACTTTGACAGCCTACCTTCCTATGGTAATTCTATTGAATACTGAGGAACTCTGGCTCATTTAAACTCTCTTCTCATTGCTTTCCCTTAATTTCCCTCAGCCACAGCACAAATGGGCTTATGTTCCAGAAAAAAAATATGAAACAGTTCCAAGAAACGTCTGATGTTGATATGAGCACCTGGAATCTATCTTGGGAATAGGGAGAACTCCTAGAGAGATCTAAAATTTGGTCAGACAAATAAAAATCACAAGGGTAGTCTCTTTTGGGTATCCATCTGCAAAAATAATTGAAGTGCCACCATCTTAAGAAGTGCTCGATAGACAAGTGCCATTGGCCACATTTCAGGCATCATTGTGGGATCTCTTTAAACAGGTTTTGTGGAGTTTACTGTGCAAATCCTCAAATGGTACAAATTCACCCCACTTTTCAGCTAATGGCATGGCACAAAGGGAAAATATGCATTAGCTCCTTTCTTTTAAAGCAACAGTACTAACTACCTGCAAACTACAATTAATGCACATGTAAACTGTCATGCATCAGAAGCCCACTTTAGTAGTATGTGAAAGGATTACTTTGGTATCCTCTTCACTGGATACTTCTCCTACCCATATGTAGCGATCAGATTGCACCTTTATTCTGACATCACACTAGCACACATACTGGATATCTGTATTATTCTAAGATACAACTCTTCTTCATTATCAATTACCTTTTATTATACATCCACTAATTTATAGTTTTGTTCTTTACAAAGAAAGTGTTAGACTCTTTATGGTATTGAAATAAATCATGATTCCAGATTTTACATGGAAAATGGAATGGTTTACTGTCGGTCCACACTGACAGTTCTTTTATTCCAGGTCAATGATATGGCACATACTGTGAAATGAAGAACTAGTCACACACGCACACGCACACACAAATCAACACACATTAAAATGTACACACAATTAAAAGGAATTTACATTGACAAATAAGGAATGTCATTTATTAAGGCTGTGCTTTAGAGAGAACATTTAGGGGCAAGTTGCCTTGATCAAGGCACAGACTGGGAAGAGGTGAGCACAGCTGTCTAAAAGAGGAGGTATGTACAATCACTGATGAGGTGGGCATGCATGCAAATACAAAACTGCACAGCTGTTCTTTGCAACAAAACTTGACGCAGGTGAAACAAAATACTGTGAAGTTTTTACAAGTCCACCATTTTACTTCATTATTTAAAAAAAAATTGGCAAAGATTTCCAAAACATAGAAGATTCACAATTTGAGTAAGTTAAAACATTTGAAAGAAAAGTGCTTCCCAGCTCCAAAACCTGCCTGGTCGTGCTATCTGGTCTAGAAGCATTTTGCAGACATCTTAGGAGTGTTCCACACAACTGAAATGTCGGCCAGGGGAAGAAGAAACTGGACACTTCCACAGACACTTCAAAAGTTTTAGATCTTTCAAGTAGTTGACTTCTCACAGCCTCCTTTCCAACCAACTGCACGGTACAGCAATGAAGGCTCAGACATCCTTTAGCAGCAGACGTTTGCCTCAAAGGGCGCGTGGTCTCTTCGGATTAATCTGTTTACTGGCCTGTTCCTCCTCTTGCAGTGCTGTACGGAAGGATTTTACTTTATCTTTAAAAGAAGAAGAAATTAGCACCATGAGTAATTTTCACATGCTTCCTGCACCTACGTCTAGAGGCAGCGCGTTTCATGTAACACTAGTTACATGCTTTATTGTTACATACAGAGCAGGTTCACATGATGCTACAAGTCAGTAAGCTGGTAAAATGATGCAAGATCAGGATGCAAGAACATGCACTCCCTGTGGGCGTGAGGTCTCTCACACAAACCCCAGTCTAATTGCCTCACTGCACTAACAACATTTGTCCAACCTTCTCCACCTAACTTCAAACATATATCTGACAGTAAGAGGAGAATGCTAATAATGCAGTTTGGGAACCAGACTTGGACAGGCTCAGATGCCATGCCCACTGGGAGAGCACACTCTTGCATCCCAACATTTTACCAACACATTACTGGCTTAGTGACCTGCAGTGGGTTGTGTGCCCATTGTCTTTAATACTGCCAAGTGGAAAGGCAACTCTCACATAATATATAAATAAGAACAAAAAGGTGTCAACAGACAACAACAGGTTACTCATCTGTAATGTTGGTTCTTCTAGTGGTCATCTGTACTTCTACACAAATGGGCTATGCGCATGCGCAGGGACCTCATCGGAATCTAACAAGCTCAGTTTTCTTGCTTTGGGCGGGAACCCCGCTCCCAGCTGCTATATGCGGCTGTGCCACTCCTCATCCCCTCAGTCACAGAGTCCGCCTTCAGTAGACCCAGCGGGGAGGATGGGAAGGCGTGTAAAAGGACAGATGACCACTAGAAGAACCAACGTTACAGGTGAGTAACCTGTAGTTCTTCAACTTGGTCTCTGTCTTTTACACTAATGGGTGCATAATAAGCAAGCACCCAAGGAGGAGAGAGAGACAGAAGCAATATGTAATTTGCCAGAATCATTTATTTAGAAACAAGTACCTCGACTGAAAAGCGACTGCAGGATACTCCTGCCAAATACAGCTTCATTCCGTGCCCTGGCATCAATAGTATAATGACAGATAAACGATTGGGGCAAAGCCGAGGTAGCCGCCTGGCAGATAGTGTCCAACGAGACAGCAAGATCAAAGGCAACAGAGGCCACTACAGACCTGAGTGCACCTTAACAGTAGCAGGCAATTGCTTATGAGCTAATTGATAACAAAGTTCAGTTGTGGAAACTATCCATCTAGACATGGATTGGGCCGAAACTTAGAGACCTTTACATGGCCCATCATAAAGGACAAACAAAAAAGGAGATTTCCTCCATTCAGCAGACCTCTGGACATAGAAGGATAATGTCCTTCAAACATTGAAACGATGCAACCTTTGCTCCACATCCAAGGAAGCGTTCTGAAAAAATATAGGTAAAGTGAGTGGAAACGAATGGTGAGACATAGAGACCACTTTGGGAAGGAATTGTACATCTGGCCTGAGCACAACCTTGTCCTTGTGGAACTGGAGATATGGTTGGTCAACCCTCAGGGCCCTCAACTCATTCACCCTCCTAGCGGGGGTAACGGCCACCAAAAAGGCGATCTTCCAGGTCAGGAGATGTGGTTCGATTGAAGCTAACGGCTCAAAGTGAGGTCGTAGCAGATCAGACAGATCCCAGGCTGGTGACATGACAGGATCGTCTGGCAACATATGCGACAAACCCTTCAGGAAACTCTTCACCACCGGTTCCTTGAACCATAAAGCCCGGGTCATAGGGGGACGAGCCACAATGGCAGCCAAATGTACATTAAGGGATGAAAGCTTTAAACCAGACTCCTTAAGGGACAACAGATAATTACATATATCTTGTACAGAAGGATTAAACACATCAAACTTATTCAATGAAGCGAATGAACAGAAACAAGTCCACTTGTGATCACAGGATTTCCGTGTGGACTGTTTTCTGGCTGCAACCAAAACTTCCTTGAGTCTCAGTGGGAAGTCAGCAGGACCATCCAGGCCATCAGATGTAGGGGCCAAACATCTGGGTGGTGCACCCGTCCCCTCTCCCGCGACAGCAGGTCCGGTAGGGCGGGTAGGTGCACCCAATCCACCGTCAACCACCTCAGGGCCGGAAACCAAGGCCTCTGAGGCCACCAAGGGGCGATCAGGAGGGCCCTGGCCCAATCCACCCTCAATTTGCACAGGACCCTCAGAATGAGGGGAAACAGGGGTGGGGGACATATAGTAGAGGGCCTGTCCAAGATAGGACGAAGGCATCACCTTGAGAGCCTTCGTCTTCCCCTCCCCTGGAACAATAGAGGGCATACAGAGCATTCCCGCCGGGAAGCAAAAAGGTCCAGAGTTGGAACTCCCCATTTTACAAATATGTCCCTCAGAACACCTCAGTCCAAGACCCACTCATGGGAGACCACCATCATCCTGCTCAAGGTGTCTGCCTGGACATTCAGGGAACCTTGTATATAGACCACCTGAGGCGACACTGCATGTGCCATGCACCAATTCCAAAGGTCCAGAGACAAGAACAGAAGGCTCCTCGAAGACTATTGACGTAGGCTTTTGCCATCATATTGTCCATTTGGATGGTCATCGAACAATCCCCAATCACGGGCAAGAACCCCTTGAGAGCATTGAATAAAGCCAGTAACTCCAAATAATTGATATGTTGGGTCCTTTCAATGTCCGCTCACAATGTCTCACAATGTCTCAAAACCCTTCCAGGTGAACCCCCCAAACGAGCTCCAAAACATCGGTCATAATCACCCACCGGTATCGGGGAGCCTGAAAGGGGGCACCAACATTTAAGTGCTGAAACTCAGTCCACCACGCCACAGTCACCCGTACCCAGTGAGGGGGTGTGTGCTCCACATGGCCCGGGTCCTGAAGGGGATCAAACACGTTCGGGAACAACCTTTGAATAATGCACATTCAAAGGCACACTTGAGGCAGTACATAAGTGGTGGCCGCCATATGCCCCAGTAGGAGGCGCTGCACCGAGCACATAATCTGTGGGCCTCCGGCCAAGAAAGCGACGGCCAGGGTCCTGAGAGTACATATGTTGGCGTCCAGAAGAAAGACCTTTTTCCAAGGTCATATAAAAAATCAGCCCTATGAACTGTATCCTGCAGGTTGGTTCCAACTGAGATTTATTGAAGTTGATTTGGAAACCCAAACCCTGCAGAGTATCCATGACCATCTCGAGAGTGTCCAGGATCTCCCGTCTGGTGCTCAAGAGGAAGAGCCAATCATCCAAATATGGCAGCACTTGCAACCCTTTCTACTTCAGGAAAGCAACCACCGGGGCCAGACATTTTGTAAAAACTCTTGGCGCCATTGTGAGACCAAATGGCAATGTTTTGAATTGATGGGGGATCCCCCCAATCTGGAAGCGCAGGAAGCGTCGATGCTGAGGGCCTATCGAGACGTGGTAATAAGCATCTTTTAAGTCTAGAGAGACCATCCACATGTCCTTTCCCAGGATGGTCATAATGGTCGGTACCGATAGAATCCGAAATCATTTGTACACCAGGTGCCTGTTCAGGGCGTGAGGTCCAGACTAGGATGCAGACCTCTGTCCGGTTTTGGCGCTATAAAGTACTGGGAATAAAAACTGGGACTCTCTGGATTGGTGACCTTGATCGCATCCTTTGACAGGAGAGTGGCGACCTCCTGGTCCAAATCTGTAGTGCACAGAGTAGTCACGACCCAAGAAACGGCTGGCGTACCACAGAGATCGAGGGCATAGCCCAAACATATGATTGTAAGGATCTACTGGTCCATGGTCACTCTGTCCCAGTTCACTGAAAATGGAGCCAGGTGAGTCTGAAAGCGCCCTGAGTAACTGTTTCTTTTGCAAAGCATTCGGGAACTGCTTCTGAAAGGCCAGCTTACTAGGCTGGAGGCCCGACTTGTATCTCTACTAGAACATGTTGCCACAGAAGGAACGTTCTGAAGGAGACTGTTGTTGAGGAGGGATCTTCTGTGGTCGATAAGGTGACCACCTGGGAGTTTTCTGTGGTTTGGTGGTTGAGGACGAATATGACATTGATCACACCATGCTCCTCAGCTTCTGAACCTTCTAGAGCGTGTCATCCGTCTGCTCTGCAAATAAGATAGAGCCCTCAAAGGGCAGATCCTCGAACCTAGCACGGGCCTCGTAATTCAGTCCAGATGAACGCAACCAAGCATGTCATCTAAGCACCACAGTCGTGGCCATCACCTTGGCCGCACACTCCACCGAGTGCCTAGCCGAGTATAGTTCCTGTTTGGCCACTTGAATAGCCTCGCGGAGGAACGCTTTTGCCAGATCCCTCTTGTCCTGTGGCAAGAGATCCAAAAATGGACCCACCTTTCCCCCCCAAAACTGGTTATATCATGCATTATAGGCTTGATAGTTGGCTACCCTTAAATGGAGGGCTGAGCCCGAGTAGAGCCTTCTCTCAAAGGAGTCCAATTTGCTGCCCTCTTTATCACTCGGTGCAAACTGGCCGTGACCCCTGGTTCTATGCAGACACGCTTCCACAATGATTGAATTGGGTGTGGGATGATTCTTTAGAAAGGCCATGTCATCTTGCAGTAGCACCCTATACAAATTCTCCAAGCGCCTATTAGGCTGAGAATGAATCGTCGGCTTTTTCCAATGACCCCGCATGACCCCTAGCAATGCCGAGTTAAGTGGCAAAGTGGCCAGTACCTTGGCCTCTGAATCGATCAGGCTGAATAACGGGTCTAGTTCCCTTTTCTGCTGTGTACTGAGGCTGACGTCCAGGGCCAAAGCCATGCAGGCCACATACGCCGAGTACTGTTTACGGTCCTCGGACGGGGAAACCGGCTTTGAATCTGATTGTATGTTGAGCGGGGATGACCCACAGGAAACACCATCAGATTCCTGGGAGCTGGTATCAGTTTCTTATTCCGACTCGGGAGGAGCCAGAGAGTCCTGAGCCAAGGGTGTTGAACCCGTAGGGGAGCCAGGCTTGCTAATCAGATCGTCTGGTACAGAAGCAGGAAGCTCTGCTGGCAGCACCTGCCCAGGAACAGCAGCCTGTTGTAGCAAAGGAGCCGAAGAGGGCGGTTCACATTGCTCAGTTCGATCCTGAGGGGAGCGTTGCGGTGAGTGGGAACATGGCCTCCCTTCCAAATGTGATGGGAGGCTCACGCTAGCCCCACACAGTCCCAGGCAACCCATTTGTGGGACCTTCCGAGTAATGAGGGCCATACTGAGACCTAACATAGTCTGAATAGTCCGATCAATAGTCCATTTGATGTCAACTACACAACCCAGAGTCCCTGCACCAAGCACCATACAAAGGCTCAACCGCAACCAAGGGAGAACGGTGCTCTGATGCCTGGTACTGATCCGAATATGCAGGCTTGCGACAGTCCCAGGCCCAATCTTGTCTATAATCGGATGATCGCTCCTCCGATTCCCAACGGGCACTGAAATCCCTAAGAGGGATGCGCTCCTAGCGCCTTCAAGGAGGCGAGTGGTGCCTAGGGGAATAGGCCTCCCTTTCCAATGAAGTGTACCCAGGCTCATCCGATGCCACAAAGCGTTCTCTACTCGAGCGAACCCAAGCAGGAACCAAGTTCAATGAATCCTCTTCCAAGAGCGAGCTAGGCCAAATCAAAACCGAAAACCTCAGAGTAGGATGATCTGAATCCACTTTAGGTTTCTTGGCCACTAGGGCCTCCGATGCATGAACTGATGTGGCCTCCTACTTTGGTATGGGAGGAAGATGTTGGCCCGCCAGCAAATCATGAGGCAACTTCGACTTCTTCTTCTTCCTCTTCAGTATGGACGCTGCGGGGATCGAGGAAGACTTCAGTACCATGGGCATGGAACGCTGAGGGAGATCTTCAGAGCACACAGGCTCACTCGAAGCTGTTGAAGGAATTGCACTAGGAAGTGCTGATACCAGTACTGAATCCAGGATTTCAGCCTCCACAGGAGCAGACACCGAACACTCCGATTGCCCCGATGAAGCCATTTTAATGGATCACTTCAACGATAAGGCTTCCGACGAATGGAGAGTCAGATCCCACAGGGCTGCGTGCAGGCAAGAAGCCCTATTTTTGTGAGCCTGCTTCGTAAACTTTTGACAGTGAAGACACATCTTGACAATGTTGGATTCCCCCAGGCACAGGAGACACTCGGTATGAGTATCAGGGAAAAGGATCTTAGATCCGCAACCAACACATTTTTTTAAGTTCGTGGTGCCCAGCATAAACGCTGAAGGCCAGCTGGCCACCAGGCTCCATCGCAGCCAGGATCGGAGCTCCAAAGAAGGGAAAGACCCGTGAAAAACCAAAACACCAAGAAAAAAAATGCTACTACACAAAAGAAAGAAAGAATTAAAGAAAGAAAACAAAGAAGCAGGAAGAAAATGAAAAGGGGATAGATAGATCCTACTCATTGTCGAGCTGCGCTCTCCACGATGTACACTGAAGCACAGACAACGAAAGACTGAGGGGATAAGGAGTAGCGCAGCCGCATACAGCGGCTGGGGGTGGGGTTCCCACCCAAAGCAGGAGAATTGAGCTTGTTAGGTTCCAACGAGGTCTCTGCGCAGGTGTATAGCCCATTAGTGTAAAAGACAGAGACCACATCAAAGAACATTACCATTCCACTTTAGACTACACAGACCCAGCAGGGAAATGAGCCCTCATTTTGGTAACGTTAGAGGAGGATACAAGCAAACAGGGAAGGACTGAAGTTTTACACCTAACAGGAAGAAGTCGCCCAGAGACGTAAGTTTGGGCAGGGTATAAGTTTAAATAAACAAACAAACAAATTCAGGAATGCTTTTTCAGCTGTTCCTCTAATTCCAGGGGGCTGGGAGTTTTTAATCCAACAACAAATATTAATCACAACCAGCTATAACATGAGAAGCAACAATATATGCACATTGAAGAATCTTGTTTACTGGAGATGTAATAGTAATTTAGATGAGCATTTGTCAAAAAGCAGGCAAAAGGATGCCTGCCATGGGTCACAGATTACACTATTATGCAGATACACTATTAAGTAATAATATGCTCTAATCCTCAAACAGTAATATAAATAGCATCATATGCTACAAACTATATATTTTACCAACCAAATCACTCAAAACAATAGTTCCACGTATGTAATTTACATATCATTAAATGATTGTCAGTCTTAAGAGGACCGATTTCTTCCTTTATGCTGTAAAAACACACTTTCTTTTAAAGATCTGTGCTGAAGGAAGAGACTGAGACCACTGCAGCTACTGCCCACTAAATTCTAAAAAATCCAATTGTCACTTTTGACAAATTTTCAGATACACAAAAAGCTTTTCCAAAGTAGTACAGACGAGCCCGTACCTCGAAGTTCAGTCAAAATGTAAATTTTTTGTTCTAGGATTGCTTCAAGTTGTGTTGCATATGAATCCACATCATAGTCTACTTCTTCTGTCATTTCCAGTAGAGCTTTTTCATCTTCTAACCACCTAATAGATTCCTAATAAGATCAGAGAGAAATTAAGGCAAATTGTTGGGCACAATAATTTTGTTTTGTTGTACTTCTCATAATTATCAGATATTTTAAACCAGACAGAAACCACTGCTAAATGTTGCTGGATTCATTTTAAAATCTGATATTAAGACAAGAATTTTAACAACACTGGCCAACATCCAGACCAACACTGCACTCATGCAATGGGAAAGAGACAACTTTCACCAATCCCCTTTCTATAGCCATCTATGCCTCCTGAAAATGTGTCTCTGAGGACCCCATAACCCTAAGGGATATCTTTTCAAGAGGCATAAAAGGATGCAGAAAGAAATAGGGGGATTGGCTAAAATTCGCATTCCTTGATGCACACATTGTATTCAGTGTATACAACATTAGTCTGGATGCTGGCCATTAATATTAAATAACCGGTAGTTAGTATCAGGAATGGACAAAGAGGAAGCAGCACCAACTTTATAAATACAAATCTGAAGCAGAGGTAGTGGGATGGCAGAAAAGGAGAGATGTGGTAGAAATCAATGTATCTTGAAGAAACAATTTTTTGCTCAGTCATTTTTGTCCTAGATGTTGTGCTTATACCAGCAACATTTCCACCACTACAAGGTGACTAATAATTGTTGGATACATCCTTAAAAAAAACAATCAGAAGTCAAAACCTCTCTAGAATTAAGCATCAAGTGCTGAAACCAAAGCTTCAAGGCTGAAGCAAATTCATGAAGCCTCACTGCCACAAGATGGAACATAGGGAACATAGGAAGATAGGAAACTGCCATATACTGAGTCAGACCATTGGTCTATCTAGCTCAGTATTGTCTTCACAGACTGGCAGCGGCTTCTCCAAGGTTGCAGGCAGGAGTCTCTCTCAGCCCTATCTTGGAGAAGCCAGGGAGGGAACTTGAAACCTTCTGCTCTTCCCAGAGCGGCTTCATCCCCTGAGGGAATATCTTGCAGTCCTCACACATCAAGTCTCCCATTCATATGCAACCAGGGCAGACCCTGCTTAGCTATGGGGACAAGTCATGCTTGCTACCACAAGACCAGCTCTCCTCAACAGATGCTTCAGCTGCACAGCAAATGGGGGATGGGAGGTTAACATATTGGGAAGCACCCAGACCAAGTTAGTCAAGATTAGGTCCAGCTGAAATTAATGGGATGAGTTAGTAATGACTAATTTGTTCAATGAATTCAATGATGCTTAGTCATGACTAACTAGTCCAAATATTGCCCTTTGATGAGGATGAGGACTAGGAAATTCGTGGTGGGGCAGACTAAACAACTCTTTTATTATTCTCTTTTATTATTAATCTCAAACCGCCTTGGGATTGTTTTAAAAAGGCAGTATATAAATTTAACAATAAAAATAAATTCTGCAAGTGTGTTGTATTAGGAATTTGATTGGAATTCAAAGGGGTACTTTAGCACTCCTACAGTCTTTGACATGCTCAGTGCACTTATTATTGAGATTTTTATTTTATTTTATTTTATTTATTTTGAACCAATTTGAGATTATTTTAATGAAAGGTGGTATAAAAATTTAACAATATATATTTAATTATTTATCATATTTAAATACCGCCTGATATGTGTATCTCTAGGCAGTGTACACAATTTAACACAATATGAAACAGTAAAAACAAAACAATTTCACAGGATAAAAAGTTAAAAACAATTTCATAGAATAAAAAAGCAAACAATTTTTGAGTATCCCCCCCCCCTATGAAATACAGACCCCTGTGCCATTATTATTAACTGCTTCTGAAAATCCTTTAATGTGGGGCGGGCGTAGATGCTGTTTGATATAAACAAGCCCAAAACCTCCATGGTTGCACAGATCTAATTCTGTGGTTCTTTGGATTCTGGCATTTGCACTATCCAGGTTGGTCCCACATAATGTTCACCTGGAAGACAGCTCTGTGGTCTTCTACTACCTGCTCTTCCATTTCCACCATTTGCGACACAGCTTCATGGAAAGTGAACAACTGTGGTGAAACTTCCTCTTCCTTTAAAAACAACAACAAAGAATGAAGGACACTATAATTTTATGTGCCAGGAACATTTTGAAACTGAAATAAAAAGAAAACTGTATTTGAAGGAAAGTTGTGTTATTTTTATTTGTATTATCATTATTGTCAGTCTCACATGGTTATGAAAAAGCAATTGAAAACAGGTTGCCTTGCTATCAACTTGGGAGGCATGTAAGATTAGACCTATTCTGCAAGAATGTGCCTATCACTAGCTATTAGCCATGACAGCACAAAGTCCAGGTTCAGGGCAATACTTACTTCACATATGTTATCTGGATGTATCCTTTCAATAACCCTATAAAGTATTACCCCACTATTGCAGCTGCGAAGTAGAGGCTGAGAGGGAAGTTAGCTACTCAAGACCAATTCAAACAAGAAATGTCCTGCCTCACAGTTTGGTCTCTTAGCCACTATGCCACACCAGCTCTAAGGAAATGAAAGGTTTGAAAGTAGAATATGAAATATTATAAAGTGTAATTATATAAACTGATGATTTTTTTTAAAAAAAAATTATTTACTTAGTACCCATACAAAAAGGTCCCTGGCAGTATGCATCCACATTTAGAATCCTGCATACAGTTCTGGTTGCCCCATCTCAAAAAGATAATTATAAAGCAGAAAGTGCAAAAAGGGGGTCAGCTGTCAGGGGGTCAGAATAGTTTCCTACGAGGAAAAGCCAGATAATTTGTGGGCTTTTAAAGCTTCGCAGAAAGGTGACCGAATAGGATATGGTACTGGTTTACAAAAGTATGAACAGGGCTGAGAGACTGAAGTTGTTTTATAACAATTTATATTGAATTTAAATTGATGGCTGCCCTGAGGACTCAAATCATTACGGTCCTTAGAGGGGAGTTTAGCTTTACAGCCCTCACACCTCTTAAAGGATTTTTTCTCCTCAGCCATTTCACAAATCGAAGAAGCTTAGTCAGGTCCATTCCGAGGTCAAGTGCCAGTCGTTATCCGTCAGCCAAAGCCAGTCCAATTTATCACCAAACGTAGTCCGTCAGCCAGAAATAGGTTAAAAAAACCCTCAATATCTGTTCTTTTTTAAAAAAAAAAAAAAAAAAGATGAACTTGCAGAAAAACAACTAAACAGGTTGCTCACCTGTAACAGATGATCTGGAGGTGAACCGTTGTATTCATAAAGAATGGGTTCTGCGCCTGCGCAGGGACCTCGCGGACCGATTGACTAGCTCCTCGCGACGCCCCCAACCGCCCTGGACGTGATCGTGCCTTCGTTAAAACAGGCAGTTGGGGCGTGTCTTCCTCAGTTTCTTTGGACCCCCAGTACAATTGTTCACACCGACGATCCCTTTCAATTCTTCAACTTTCTACCTTGATGACGTGGGGAGGCTGGGTAGGTATTATGAATACAACGGATCACCTCCAGATCATCTGTTACAGGTGAGCAACCTGTTTATCTGGATAGTGATCTGTTGCATTCATAAAGAATGGGTGACTAGCCAGCTCCCCGCCTAAGGCGGTGGGTCATCAAGGTAGCACTCTTTTCAGGACACTCCGACCAAACTCCGCGTCCTTTGTCTGTCTAATGTCCAGTGCGCAATGCTTGACAAACGGGTGTCCTGACAACCACGTGGCTGCCTTACAAATCTCCTGCATTGGCACTCCTGCCAAATTTGCAGCCGACACTGCATAAGCTCTTGTTGAGTGCGCCCTAATAGAACTAGGTGGCGTGACCCCTTGAGAACTATATGCCAGCCTTATTGCCTTTACAATCCATTGCGAAAGACTCTGGCGCGTGACCGATGAGCCCTTCGCTTTCCCACGAAACAGCACAAACAACTTATTAGTCTTCCAAATTGGTCCCGTAGCTTTCATATAATGTAACAGGGCCCTTCTGACATCCAGTGCATGCATTCTCTTTTCTATCTGCGTTTGTGGGTTTCTGAAGAATGCTGATAACACAATATCCTCATTTATATGAAAATCCGTGACTACCTTGGGTCTGAATTTCGGATCCAGGCGTAGTACCACCTTTTGCGGATAAAATTGGGTAAACGGCCGATCAGCCCGCATCACAGCCAGCTCACTTACTCTACGTGCAGACGTCACAGCCACCAGAAACACCATCTTCAACGTCAGTGTTTTCAGCGCAGCAGCCCCCAAGGGCTCAAACGGCGCTTCAGTCAATGCATTTAGAACTAATGTCAAGTCCCACTGTCGGACAGGATGTCGAACCGGAGGGTACAGGTTATTCACTCCTTTCAGAAATTTCTTACTATCTGGATGCGAAAACACCGTGGTACTCCCCCAACCTTTATGTTCTGCTGATATTGCCGCTAGGTGTACACGGAGAGATGAGTTCGCCAAGCCCGTCATTTTCAAGGTGGTCATATACAGTAGTACTTGTTTGACCGATGCACTCCTAGGGAAGAATCCCTTCTCTTTCGCATAGATCTGGAATCTCATCCATTTACTCTTGTAATTTCATCTGGTGGAAAGTTTCCTACAATTAAGTAGAATTTTATTCATCAGCCTATGTGCCACGCCGTCAGCCGCAGCGTGTGAAGTTGTGGGTGCAATATCATCCCCTCTTCCCGACTTAGCAAGTCCGGGTAATCTGGAAACCGATGATACTGTCCTCGCGAAAGTTTCAGTAGTAGTGCGAACCACAGCTGTCTGGGCCACCAAGGTGCTATCAGAATCCCCCTTGTCCCGTCTCGGATGATCTGTGCTAAAACCCTCGAAATAAGTGGTTGTGGGGGAAATAGGTAATATGGACCCCTTGTCCAGAGAAGCTGGAACGCGTCGCCCAGCGAGTTCTCTCCAAGCCCTGCATGAGAGCAATAGCTCTGGCATTTTTTGTTCACAGCAGTGGCAAACAAATCTATTTTCGGCAGGCCCCATTTCTTGAACAACGGCTGAATGTAACACTCCCTCAGCTCCCACTCGTGTTGCTGGTTCAGCTGAGGTGACCTGCTCAGTTTGTCCGCCTGGACATTGTCCACTCCCTTGATATGCAATGCCACGGGGAATATGGAATGTGCAATACACCACGTCCATAGACGCTGGCTCAGATGACACAGGGACCGGGACACCATCCCCCCCTGCTTGTTCAGATAAGCTATGGCGGTTGTATTGTCCAGGTTCACTTGCACAGTTTTTCCCTGCAAGCGTGGTCTGAAAGCCTTTAATGCCAAAAACACCGCCAGAAGCTCCAGATAATTTATATGCTTCTCTCGTTGTCCTGGAGTCCACCGGCCCTGAACCTGACAATGGCAACAGTGCGCCCCCCAACCCCACAGGAAAGCATCCGTTGTCACCCAACAGGATGGCGTCCGGGGCTGGAACAGCACCCCTGACATCAGATTGCTGCGTTGGACCCACCATTGCAGAGATTTCCGCACATGGACCGGGATGAGCAACCTCTTTCTCTGGTCGTCCACATTCGGTCGAAAATTGTGCAGGTACCACAACTGAAGCTCGCGCATGTTCAGGCGAGTAAAAGCTACAGTAGAGTTGCAGGATGCCATCAGCCCTAGAAGCCTCTGGATGGTTTCTGCTGGCTGCAGCATCGACTTCTTGAACAGATGAACCAGACCTTTGATCTGTAGGTATCTTGACTCCGGCAGATAAGCTCTCTTGTCCACAAAACTCCGTATGGAGCCTATGAAGTCGACTTGTTTCTGCGGTTCCAATTTGGATTTTTTCCAATTTACATTGATCCTCAACGTGTGAAGTAGGTGCAAGACGAAGCGAGTCTGAGAAAGTAACTCTTCTTTGTCTCTGTTCACCATAAGCCAGTCGTCTAGGTAAGGATACAGCCTCACCCCTCTTGTTCTTAAGAATGCCACCACCGCAGCCATCACCTTTGTAAACACACGCGGGGCAGTAGAGAGTCCGAAAGGCAAAACTGTGTACTGGTACGCTATATCGCCTACTGTGAACCGAAGGAATCTCCGGTGCCTCTCGCGGATCCCCACGTGAAAATAGGCGTCTTTCAGATCCAGGGTGTTCGCCCACTCTTCCTCCATCAAGAGAGGCAGAATACCCTGTAAAGTGATCATTCTGAACTTTCTCGTATCGACATAGCAGTTTAGTTCCCTCAAATCCATTATCGCTCTTACTCCCCCATCCTTTTTGGGGATTTGAAAATATCTGGAGTAGAACCCCCTCAGTCTGTCCATCCACGGCACTTGCACTATCGCCTGTTTTTCCAGCAACACCCTCACTTCGTCCTGAAGCACTTGCGATGACTTGGTGTACTTCACACCCTGGAAAGGTGGCAAAGTTTTGAACTCTATCACGTAGCCATAAGATATAATCTTTAGTACCCACTGATCTGATGTTATGTTGTGCCACGCGTTGGCATGGCGTGCCAATTTGATGGATACATTGGCTAACACGAGACCGGTGTTGGGAGTCCCGGGTACTGTTCTTGGTGTTGCTACGTGCAGTTGCGGTGGATGGACCCGCACTTCAAAGAGACTGCTTTGTCTGGTCCTTCGCAGTCCTCTGACCCTTGGGCTTTTGATAATAGGGTCTATTCTTCTGATAAGGCCTGTTTTGCCTCCTGAAATCCCTTCTATCTTGTCTCCCTGAGTACCGATTTTGTTGCCTCCCGTAGGAACGACTTAGAGACTGTTGACTAGCAGAGGACGTGGATGCCATGAATGTTTTAGCTGTGAACTTCATCTTCTTCCACGATTCCATCGTGTCATCTGCTGAGTCTGCAAACAGCCCTTTCCCGTCAAAGGGTAAATATTCTATCTTATCCTTCATTTCAGGCTGCAAGTTCGTAGACCTAAGCCAAGCATGGCGCCGCAATGTAATAGCAGTAGCCATTGCCCTCGACTCCGTCTCTGCCAGATGCTTGTATGTGCTCAACAACTGCCTGGTGACCACAGTAGACTTCTCATAGGTCTGCGCTAATGCCCTCTGCAGGTCCCCAGTGGACATAGAGGACGAATCCTGGAAAAAAGTGTCCCATAGATGGTGGGCATAGCGCGTCATACACGCAGCATAATTTGCAATCTTTACTGCTAAGCTTGAAGTGGAGTACACCCTACGCCCTAGGACATCAAGTTTTCTCCCCTCCTTATCAGCAGGAGTAGTGTGGCGCTGAGCGCCCCTTGATGACGCACACTCTACTACTAAGGAATTAGGGTCTGGATGCTTCACCAGGTATGTGTTATCGTCCTCTTGGACTCTATATAAACTTTCCAGTTTTCTCGAAGTGGCCGTCGAAGTCCTCAAAACTCCCCACGCTGATTGTGCGGCCTTTGAAATCGCCGGAATCATAGGCAAGGATACAGGGTGAGTAATTTTAGCCTTTGCCATCATATTATATACAGGAACCTTTAGATCCAATACCGGCAACTTAACTTCTAGGCCCAAAGCCTCTGCCATCTCACGTAGCTGCGCATGGTAAGCCTTGAGCTCCTCCAAGGGAGAGATCGAAGTCCCCGGAGCCACCTCCTCAGGTGGGTCTGGCTCCCTGGGCTCATGCAAACTCCCCCCATCAGTGTCAGATAAGTACGAAGTGTCTGTGTCACTGTTTCTGCTGCTTACAGCCTCATGGGCCGAAACACAACTAGCATTAGGAACAACGCCAGAACGCGCTGCTGACATCGCCTCCTGAGGATGTATAGTCTCTGGACGATTTGTCAACGCTGGTTCCCTTGGGGGTAACCTGGAAACCAATGTACGTTGCTGTGCAAGGGACTGTTGAGCCTTCCAAATCTTATACTCAGCATAATCTGGCGGGTAAATTACTTCAGGGTTGTGCCGGAAACCACAGGTATGAGTAATGTGGTTTACATCCAATGATGTTGCTGTAGATGCATCAGTAGAACGTGCCAGAACTGGGACCGGTCGAGGTAAATTCTGATGCTCCACCACAGGAGTCATCAGTTGCCTAATTGGGCTTGTGGCCGCTGAAATAAGTTGTGCGGTCTCTTGAGGGCGAATAGGCGCTCTCAACGGAGAAGCGGACGGAGTTCTAGGAACCTCAGTTGCCGTCAGCTGATCCATAGCAAAACCATGAAACGTGGAGGCCGACGGCGTGCCCTCACTAGAGTCCAATAAAGCCAGCAATGAAGTCCTCGCCCTTGGTAGTGCAGGCTGCTCTTCCATCCCGGTTTCACCAAAGTCCAAATAGTCCTCCGGTCGATAACCGCCTCTTGGCGTTGCCGGGGAATGAATCAGGGTCGGTGCCGGTGCTAAGTCAGCCACAACTCGACGTCAAACCGCAGTCTGGAATGCACTCGGTGTCGAAGTATACTGTCCAGTTGCTGCAATCATAGCTTCTTGTGCTGCTGAGGTCGGCAAGTCCGGTACAGCCGGTATCGAGTCGAACACCGTCGTCGATACCGACGGTCCCGTCGACGTCGACTGGGTCATCTTTGACACCATCAATGTCTGTTCCTTCTGCGGTACCAGAGCATGCGTGCTCCTCGACGCCGATCTCGACGTCGAAGGAGAGCCCTCTGATGATGAAGAACTCTGCAGCACCCAGGGCGACGGAGTAACCTTCAGAGTAGTATCCCACTCCTCCGAATCGCCTTGCAAATCTGTGGGCGAAGGAGTCTTACTATGGATCCGTGTTTTCTTGGATCTCTTTCTCGGCGGCGAGGATGAGCAATCCTCGTCAGTGGAGGAATAACGTGCTTTCTTATGTTTGCGACGCTTCTTCTTCTCCACACTACCAGGTGTCTTAAACTCCTGATCCACTGTGGCTTTAGACTGCGAAGAGGCAGAGTCCACAACAGGAGGAACCGCATCCGATGCCACAGTAGCGCTCGACACCGACCTCGACGTCGAAGGTCCCGACACTGGCCTCGACGTCGAAGGTCCCGACACAGGCCTCGGTGTCGGGGGTCGAAGAGCGTCTTCATAAAGTGCCGCCCTCAATCGCAGTGCTCGATTTTTCAAAGTCTGTTTCGAAAAAGAGCAACAGATTTTGCAATTTCCCGGGTTGTGCTGCTCACCCAGACAAAGTAGACAGGCATCATGCGTATCAGTAGTCGGCAACTTCGCTTTACAGTTAGTACAGCGTTTGAAAGTTGTTTTAACTGCCGCTTTAGACGCCATAGCGCCCAAGCGCTACACGGCCAAGAATAATGTCCTAATCAATTAACTTGCGGGGAAATCCAAACTCGTAGTCAAAGAACAGTCCAAATCCAAAACCAAGCAATGATCCAATTCCGTTCGAGTCGTACCGTGAAAATCAATCAAGTATCCGAGGAGCAATCGTTCCGAGGTTTAGACGCAATGGCGGTCTAAAAGAAACTGAGGAAGACACGCCCCAACTGCCTGTTTTAACGAAGGCACAATCACGTGCAGGGCGGTTGGGGGCATCGCGAGGAGCTAGTCAATCGGTCCGCGAGGTCCCTGCGCAGGCGCAGAACCCATTCTTTATGAATGCAACGGATCACTATCCAGATCTGTAGAACTATCCAATGAAAAGCAGTAGACCAAGGTCCAAACGCGAAGGCGGTTGGAAAAGAACTGAGGAACATGGCGCCCAGCCCACCTTTAAATAGCACACTGTGGGTGTGGAGGTGGGGCTTGGACGCCTCGACAAGCTGCGGCATTGCTACCACGTGGTTCCTGCACAGGCACAGAATCCCATACTTATGGATCTCGATCCAGATCAATTTATATCGATTTTAAATTGGTGGCTGCCCTGAGGACTCTTTGGAGCCATGTTTGGTGGATGTGCATCCAAAATAAATAAAAAATAGGACACACTAGAAATTGGAAGTAATTCAATACAATGGACTAGCATAGTTTTAAAGGCAAAAGGAAGAATGCATGGAATATGAGATCAGCAGTGATTTAATACAGAAAGAGTCCAAGACATCCTTAAGACACAGCAAGCAGCTTTACATTGCAAGCCTTTTGGAAGGGCGGTAGAAAAGTTTTAATAATAAATAAATTTTTTATATATATATATATATATATATATAAATAAAAATATTAATTGGCCAGAGCTTGCATTTCCGATTCACTAATAGCCACTGTGATACACAAGATACTCACATTTTGTTCACAAAGTAGTTTAAGATCATCTCTCTGAGGAGAGCTTCCTACACCCCACTGTGCCTCCAAGTCGTCAATCTGATTTGGAGCGTGATGCATGATTGGACGGATATCACCAGCAGCACTGGGATCCACAGTCAGTTCCTTTACTCTACAGTTGTAAAACAGGCGTTTATTTTGACATTAGTAACATGGCATTGAGGGTAGAAAACAAAGCACACTCCTCAGTTCACAAGCAATTCACATAAATTATGTGATGATGTCAGCTTTATGAATGTGTGAACTCTTAATAAGGAGCAACCACAATATAACTGATTACAGGATTGCAGAGTTTAGCCTGGCAGACATTTGAATCATTTATTTCATATGCATTTAAAGGTGAACAAATATCCTATTTCAATTATTCAGGTGCAAAAGTGTCCGTATTTGCAAAGATGACATCATCATTTTTTACACAGGAGGGGAAAACAACAAGCCTGGGCATGAGATGTTTATAAGAAAAGATGGATAATTGGGAAGATGACTGGCAAGCCATGCAGTGCCACCACCTGTGAAACAGAATGAAAAACAAAAAGGAGGTGATGGCTCAAGGCAGAGAGAGTAAGTGAAGGTTGTCTGTAAAATTACATAGCTGAATAGGAAAAAAAGAAAGGTTCCATGTAAAGAATGAAGTAGACCTGGTGATCGAAGGAGAAAAGTCGTCATACTCATAGGAAGGAGAGAGATCAGAGCGACTGCCACTACCCTGTGAGAAGGGAATATCCGAAGGACTAATTCCAAATTCCTTTACTCTGCAGCAGCAAGATACAGCAGCAAATTAAAAGAAAGTGTTCTTGTAAAGACAATGAAAATCACAACCTCTATTACTTTAATGAGTCATTTACAAAGCACTCTTGCTAGTGCACAAAGTGCGCCCCAATCCCTCTCTCCATAACCCACTTGGCAACCCTTTGAGAGAAGTCATCATAACAGTTGGGATACTGAGGTAAGAAAAAATAGCAATTCAAAACAATGTCACCTAACATGTCAATGGTTGGGGTGGAATGGAAGGAGAGTTTTCCAGTTTCAACATTCCCATTAATGGAACACGCAGGTGTCTCAGTATTTAGCACTCTTTTGCATAGCTTCAGAAATGGAACACATCACTGCAGTTTGAATGGTACATATGGCCCAGGTTTTCATGTCATTTTAATTGCACATGTTACAAAGATGTGATCATGCAGTTAATAAATTTCAACCAGCATTATTTACTAATGTCTAGAAGAGGATATAATCAACACAAAGGCTTGTGGACTACTTACAGCTAAAGTGCTATAATACATTCAAGGATGTCAATATGCTAAGTATTCATGTAACAATGTAGAAAGAACCAATACTTCTGCATAAGATCATAATCTTGATAGAATGTCACAACAGATGTCTAGCCTGGTAGCTGTCAATTTACTGCTGCCATTCTGCCACAAAATACCTGATTGCTCCCCATAAACATATGCCATCTCATGATGGATTCAAAATTAAATAGATTCCCTTTCAGAAGATGTGAGCAATTGTTAAGAATTGGGCTTGAGGGTCAAGTGTTCACTGCTGTCTTACAGAAAGGCATGCTAAATGTATATTAGTTTTAGTTTGCTTTTCAATATATTAACTTACCAACAGGACAAGTCATAGATATTTACTAACTAATGCAGAAGACACTGCTCCTGCTTCAAGGCCAAAATCTGCAGTTCTGAACCTGATATGATATGACATACTAGGCTGGAATCTGCAAACTTTAGGCAAGCTCAGGGCCACTTTTCAACTCCAGTTCAGGCCCTCTGTACAAAGTTTAGACTAGGCTATCTTCATCTCTGACCTGCATCTGAGTAATGCAGTTCCTGATCTTGTACAATTCAGAAAGCATGACTAAGCTGAAGCCTGAGTGGCTCACAAATGTTTTAAAATGATGTTACCTTATCAATTTAGGCTTTTAAAAATAAATATACTTTAAATCTATCCACATGTAAAAGAAAAAAGAGTTTGGGTCAATCGTTAAAACTGGATTTTCTAATGACACATAAGAAGACTTTAAGACAATGAGTAAACTGCAACACACCAGTATAGAAAGGGAGACTATGTACCCTAAATCTAAATAAAAACTTCTCATACCTGTTTGCATATCTTAGTGTGTTCAGAGTATTTTCACAAGATGCCATTCCTGGAGAAATAGTGGCAATCTAGATGCGGGGTGGGGGACGGAAAGAAGAAGTTATTTTCTTCAAGGGAGACAATGAGGAATTTAAGATCACACATACAAACCAATTGCTTTTCAAAAAGAGAATATTTATACAAATATTTACCAATTAAAACAAAGTATTGTTATCAGGAGGTACTTATCGCCACGTGATGCACACCGTGTGCTTAATCCATCATCACATATTCAGTTTACACTTTAGAGCATTTATAGAATGCTCTACTGCAATGCTAGTCCATTGTACTCCCAATCCCTCCCCTATTAGAGAGACTATTTTTAGCTAGAATTGGTACCAACATTGAACATCCATGTCCATAAACATTATCTTTCTATATATTTAATTCTCCTAAACGTACCCGTCACTAATCCCACATGTGGAAGCTCTCGTAAGAGCACCTGCCTGGGGAACAGCGACGGGGACGGGAGACAATGATGGCGGGAGCAGGTCAGCCTGGGACGGCCGGAGGAGGCAACAGCAGGCCAGCCTGGCTGCCCACCCTCCAGGAGGAGGAGACAGGAGTTGGCGGTGGGCCGGCCTGGGCCGGCCACTGGGAGGAGGGGGGTGGGAGGAGGTGGCAGGCCAGAATAGATAGAAGAAATGGAAATGAATCATCATAAGATGAAGGCAAGAAAATCTGGGAAGAGGCACCAACTTTTTCTTAAATACAAAGCAGACTCTTGATTAATCTTGTCATGGGCCGCAACAGCACTATAAAGAATACAACATAAACTAACATTTAAAATGATCAAAACAAAACGGAGAAAAGGATCTCACTATAGCACTCATAAATAAAATAGTGATGAGCTCAGTATACCCATATGAATTTTTTTTTTAAATGAAGTTCAGTTGACCAAGTTACAGTATCACATTTCTTCAAAATAATCTTGGCAGCTTTCTGCTGCTCCTAAAGCATAAACCACAATCTTTTCTGTAATCCTCATCTTAATTTTTTTTTAAGACTATCTGGGCCAGTATGTATCACCAGAACTAACAGTGAGATAGGTTTTCCAGAAGATTCTGGATCAGAACAGTTTCCAATGTCCTAAATTAATTGGGAGAACAACCCCCAAAAAGTTGACCACCACCATATTCCACATTGTGTCTAGTATTCAATTTTCCATTAGGGATTTTTTTAAAAAAAAAAATCACCTCACATTGACTAGAAATTTTCACCAGACATCTGGTGTACTCAAAGGGTGGAGTATAAATATTTTAAATAAAATAAAATAAAATAAAAGAGAGACTACTTTCTCTCTTAAATGCCTCACAATCTAAAGAACACACAAGAAAAATGCCAGTAACAGCCCCTGAGGGGGACTCAGTGCTGGGATATATAGAGACAGTTATTATTCCCTCCTTAATCTAAGAGGGTGCTTCTTTGACCAGTTAGGAGGGGAAACCAAGTATAAGCGGGATGTCCTTCATGGCATCCTCACCATAAACAGAGTGACATTTACTGAAGGGGATATCACAGTGGCACCCCTCTAAAAGCAACAACAGAAACATCAGTTGATGTAACATAAATGCTCCACTGAGGTAACAGATTCAATGTCAATAAGCAGTTTTCATAACCATGCTGAAACTTGACCATAGGATACCAGGAAACTGTCTTCAAAGTGGCCCAAACAGATAGATCACATTGGGATCACATATCCCTTACTCTATTTTTAAACTCAAGCTGTGCAGCTGACAGATAACCAAAGAAACAATCAGGGGGAAACCCATGAAGAGGTCTGGTTTGAGGTAGGGATGTGCACGAACTGGTTTGGCGGTCTATTCACAGACGGCCAAACTGGTTCAGAAGACTGGTGTTTGAGCCGGTTCAGAGGCGGGGAGGAGGTTGCTTTAAGGCGGGGGGAGGGTGTCCTTACCTCCCCTGGTGCGTTTCCCCCACCAGTGCTGCTGTCAAAATCACTGGCACAAGGTAGCTGTATACCCTCTTGCCACCCGTCAGTGTAATACCAGAAGCGGCCGGCGTGCATGCATGACGTGCACCGACCACTTCCAACATTACGCTGATGACCGGGGCAGCAAGAGGGTATACAGCCACCCTGCGCCAGCAATTTTGACAGCAGCGCCGGCAGGGGATACATGGCAGGGGAGGTAAAGATACCCTTATTGTGCCTTAAAGGACCACCCTCCACCCCCCACCCCCCCAGGAGTGCATGAAACCAGTTCTGTGCACATCCCTAGTTACAGACAAAACAGGCTTCTGGCCCCAGACCACTGTCTAAACAATATAGTATCACCTGAAAATACAGCAGTTTGCCCCGTTGTATGGTGTATTTAAGTTAATCTATTCCTGCATAGTGAAGATCCCAAACAGTTTGTGTTTACAGCAGAACAAAGCACTGCAACATACTTTTGACTTACCATACAGGTGCGAGAGTTTTCTCCTATGAATGAATCTCTTAAGACCTGAGTAAGTTTACTCGCTCTGAATGGGGTATGAGGTTTATTTCGGCCTAAGGCTCTGATGCACTCCTGCAAGAGTAAGCATGTTTATTCTTTTTTCTCCTGAGGACACATGCAAAAATGTTTTAATACAACTGCAACCAACAAGCAGGAAAACCAAACATGGGTTGACACATTGCCCTCCTCTAAGCAAAATGTTAGAATGTTACAAGTCAGTTTTCATACACCGAATTAAGAAAATACAATTCTGACTTGAAGCCTCAAGGCTATCATATCACTCTGGTTATGTATTGCAAGAACTTGCATTTTAAGTCTGGACAGAATATTATCACTAAACCCTGGTAGAAGCACAGAACAATGGGCAGATACTTTGAAGGGATACTGTTCCCCATGACTTGTCCTGCAGCACTAGACCCAGAAACTGAAAAAGATAGTGCTTGACATCATTTGTTTTTTGCAGGAACTGTTAACTGCTCTGTAAAAAGTGTCTTCAGGCTAGCTGTACAGTTCAGCTTAAAGTGAAAGCTCGAAAAATCTTCAGGCTAGAGAGTGTGTGTGCATTCACACACAAAATTGTTACCCATGGTCCCTCAAATTGTTGGCTGACATAAAGAGCTAGGATGAATCAGTCCAGTAACACTACAAGCACACAAGCTGTGGAAATGTGGCATAAGAGTAAAGCCATTGGAAATAATGGGTTTACTCTTGGGTAGCATTTGCACAACACATTTGAACAATATAAAGAGTAAATGGGACAATCACGTGTGTCAAGTAGGGATGTGCAAATCGATTCGGGTACAAATCCATCTGTACCCGATTCTAGCTGATTCAGGCAATTTGGAGACAGAACAAATCGCCCCTGTGGTCCATTGGCTAGATTCATGCCAAAATCAAATCACCCAGATTCAGACCCAAATAAATTCAGAGATTCGGAACTACATTTTGTTGCTATCTCTATTACTCTCCATTTTGTCTGCATGCAAAAAATTTTGAGAATCCCACCCCTGCCCACCCTCAAGCTTCAGATTGGTCACTTACAAGTGTGTAATGATTGGCTGGCAAATCCCCCTTGGTTGGCTTGTTTCCATTCAAATCTTGTGTTGTCAGGGGTAACTGTACCAGCATTGGCTAGGGGGAAGGGACAAGTGGCGGGGGGCAGATGGAAGGATTTTCAAATGTACTTAAGGAGAGCTAAAGCCACCATTCTGCCTCGTGGGAGAAGAGAGAGCGCCAGAGAGGAACTGTTGCTTGGCTTGCCTTCCTTGGATTCTGATGCTGTTTTTGCTCCCCCTTGAAGACTGAGGAAAAGAGAAGAGATTCTCCTTTTTTCCCCCACCCCCTTTCCTGCTGCTAAGAGGGAAATCACTGCCTGCCTGTTTTGTGGAGAGAGAGGGCCCCTGTGGTCACTGGCCACCAGGCCAGGCCAGCCTCACCCCACCATTATTTTTAAATACCCTGGCTTTTGCCCTTGCATGGCTGCCCTGTCCCCTCCCCGCCGCATGAAGGAGAAGACGACGACTGAAGAGAAGAGAGACCACCACTAGACCAGACCAGACCAAAGGGGACAACTGGATGCAGCATGGGCAAAGAACTAGACTGAATGAGTACCCCATTTACTTACACACACACACACACACACACACACACACACACACACACACACAGAGTTTGCTTTTGAACTGTGTGTATTTTTAATTGTTTTTTTCTGCTTGAACTGGGAAGGAGGTTTGACCTGTTGGTTTTTTTTAAGGGTTTCGTTTTTTAAAAGGTTGCATTTAGTTTTAAAGAAGTTTAAACAGGGGTTCTGTGGGAGGAATCCCCATTTGTAGTTAGGTGATTAGGAAAGAGAAAGCTTCCTTCCATAGTAGGGTTTCTGGGTCCCCCCGCCTATTGTTTCTAGCCCCACCCCCCACCAAGAGTTTTTTAAAGTTTTGAAAAACTTTAATACACTAGCTGTCTCCCCAAATACTAGCTACCAGCCCCCTGTGCCCATTTTCTACCCTCCCAATCCCTCAAAACAAAAGGCTCCAAGACTTTTATCCCTACAGTGCGTGCCCACTGCAACCCATTGGCAGTGGCTTTGTGGGGCACACTCAGCTGAAGTCGGCCCAGCCCCTGTTCTTGGCCTTTCTCCCAACTGAATGTCCCTTGCCATGAGACACTCACCCACTTTGGCCCCACGCTCCTCATTTTTTCTAGAAGGTATTTTTAGTTAGAGTTTTATTTTATTTATTTTATTTAAAATATTTCTACCCCGCCCCTCCAGTACACTACTGCTTGGAGCAGCTCACAACAGAGATGGCTGGTAGGGGTGGTACAGTGCCAGGAAGAGGGAGAGTTGTTGCTGCTGGTTGCAGTGGGGGGCAGCGACAGGGGCCTACTCCCTGGATCCCCCCCCCCCCGCTCTTTATTCGGTGCACAAGCTGGATTTCTCGCGTCAATCAGGGCCAGCGGCCGGGCAGGAGTTAGCGGGGAGTGGATGGTTCCCTCTTGCTCCCACGGGCACTGGAGCAGGAGAAAGGTGGAGTTCCACCAGGTAGGAACATCCTGAGGGATCAGGTTTTCAGGCAGGCCCAGCTCAATCTGTCTTGCCTTGAGCAGGAGCTCTGCCTTTTTGCTCCAGTGGAAATGACCAGCAATCTTGCAGCACTGGTCCACAAGAGCAGCCACAAAAGTAGCAGGGCCTATGGTGGGATCTACTACCTTCTGCTGGCGCTTGGACTTTGTCTCTCTAAGTACAAGCAAGTCATGCACAACCAGATTCAAAGTGTGTACAATGCAAGCAATGTACACAAATTGAAACTGCTTGGCCACCTCCATAATGCTGGCTGTGTTGTCAATTACCATAAAGTCTCAGTGGAGGGTAGGCTCCCTGGCTAGCCAAGTCCCCACCTGTTGGTCCATGACTGCCAACAACTCATCCGACCTGTGGTCTGTGTCCATCGCCTCCATATGCAACACCGTCCAACAAGGCTTGCCTGCATGGGAAGAGATGGATACAGCACCAGCAGAGCCGAATGTTCCCTTATCCTCATGCCCCCACCAGTGGGCTGTCGGACATGAAGGCCATGTGCAGCCCGCTGTGGCTCGTCCAGAGATCCAAAGTGAAGTGCACACTGGTGCTGGGCCAGGCTACACACAACCGGGCCAACATAGCCTCCCTGCATGCATGGTACATGGAGGGTACCACCCTCCTACTGAAGGTGGTGCATGAGGGAATTTTGTACGCTGGGACAAGCAGCAGGATCAGACGGCGGAGGCCGACATTCCCCACCATCTGAAACAGCTGATCATCCAGAGCCATCATCTCCCCAATAGTCCAGGTTATGAAATATGGTTTCAGGCGATCAGACCACTTCCTCAGAGGCTGCACCCACCACTCAGTCACAGACTTCTTGCTGCTAGAGGGACTTGGCCTAGCACTGCTGCCAGTAGAGACTGATGCCGCCGCAGATGCAACCAACACCCTACATCAAATTAGCTCACGTTCCCAATAGCTGATGATTGGGAGCTCTCAATCATCAGACACAGTAGTCTGTTCTGCTTTCGTCTTTCTGCTCTTATGGTTTATGAACATACTGGATGCATGTATTTAGACCGGGAGAACAACAAGAGCTGCTATTGGGAACATGAGCTAATTTAGAGTCATATATTGATGCCAACTTCTGGTTGTTGGTTTTTTTTGCTTCCACTAGATTCTGGGCTCTTAATGCGAGTTTACTACTTACCATTTGTTTATGTGTATTGTATTCACTCATTCATATGTGCTGTTTGTAGATGTTTACCTGGCTGGTTTGTGTATAGCATATTTCAGTCATACGCTTACTGCATATATACTGGTTTAGGGCATATCTTATATCATGTCTAGTTTGTTATATGATTAAATCTTATTTCTAATTAATTGCCTATTAGATCATTCTGTTATGGTTTGTTTTTGTTTTTCTCCTCGCCGCAGATGCAACAGCAAATCCAACGTAGTGAAGTGCTTAGGGTCCTTGCCCCTGCTAACAAGTGCCCTGCAGTGGGTGCAGGCAGCATGGATAGGATCAGCAGGGCAAAGCTCAAAGTGACCCCACACTGCACTGCTGGACTCTCCTGTGGCACATGGTCACTTTGGTGGTGGTACTTCTGCTGGATCCTTCCGAGGCACACCACCACCGCTTTCAGAGCTGGCCTGGGAAGTCCCAGGAGAGGAAGCACAGGGACCTCCTCCAGGGCTTCCTCAGACACAACATGCAGGCCCTCATCCCACCCCCCCACAGGGACCGTTGGGGAGGGTGGCAAGACGGATCTGGCAGCCGGCTCCACCCGCACTATCTCCACATCTGCCATGGGAGGAAGGCTGTTAAGAAGGGGAGACATTGGGTAAGCTGCAACAGTAGCAACAGCAGCAGCAGAGAAGGAGGCCTGTTAGGGGAGACGGAAAGTACACCTTGTTTTCCTCCCAGACTGCTGCTCTGGACGGAGCCTTGCTTCTGTGGAGCAGCCTCAACTCACCTCACCTCCATTTGTGGCTGCTGTGGTGGTGGTGGAGCCTCACTGCTGCTTGCTCTCTCACCTCGCAGCAACCTCCACTCCCTCTCACTGCAGCCCTTGTGTGAGCGAGCACTAATGTGCTCACTTGCTTCTCCCACACCTGTGGGGCCACCAGAAGCCATTCAGCCTGCCCATATAGGCAGCCAGGAGACCCTGCAGTGGGTCTTGCAGGGTGAGCACATGGCCGCCTGTGCACATAGTCAGGGGCCGCCACCACCACCAACACGGGAGATTTAGAGGTCTCTGCTGGCAGGTCTTGCTGCCGGGCGAGCATATGGCTGCCCGCTGCTGCCACCACAGGGACAACTACGGTAGGTGGCCCCAAGGGGGACATTTGGAGGCCCCCACTGGCGTGTTTTGCTGTCGGGTGAGCACATGGCCGGCCGACACCACTGCCACTGGGACATCAGGGTGGCCCCAGCAGGGAACATTTGGAGCTCTCCCCCCCCCACACACACACACACAGAGGACCAGACCTTGGCCTGGAGATCCAATCCAAAGAATACCACTGTCAATGGCTACTAGTATAAGGGTTATAGGCCACCTCCAGCAAGATGCTTCTAAATACCAGTTACAGGGAGCAACAGCAGTAGAGAGGGCATGCCCTCAGCTCCTGCTTGTGGGCTTTCCAAAGGCATCTGGTTGGCCACTGTGTGAAACAGGTTGCTGGACAAGATAGGCCTTGGGCCTGATCCAGGAGAACTGTTCTTATAAGAGTGCTTCAATATGCATGTAAACCTATCTGAAGTTAAAATATAAATTTGAATTTTGTTCAGTTCTAATGAAGGCAATACTGAAATTGTTCAAACAATCCTATCACTTGATACCTGTTATCAGGTATACAGGCTTCTTTTCAAAATTACCCAAACCCATTTGCCACTAGGAACAGTGCTAGGAGCTGTATAATGGGCTTCCTAATAACTTGCATTAGACAGCACCAAAAGCTTTCAAGTGCATTTATAAAAGTAAACGGTCATGTTTGGTTTAGTTTGAGTCCAACACAAACAGTCTATGATTAATCTAATCAAATCTTAGACAGGGGTATTTCTATGAAACTGCTGAATGGAGGGGGGGAATATGTATACAAGATGAATTTCTGGAGCATTCTGCATCTCTCTTTACCGAGCAAATATATCTGGCACTTAAGTATTTGATTATTCAACCCTTATCTGATTACAGAAGTAACTGAGGATATTCATGCACACGTGCAAAACCGGACTGAGGGAGCCCAGCCCGGTTTTGCACACATGTGTGAACCGCCAGGATCAGGTCAATTCCAGCAGAAAACTCACCTATTAGTCACCCTTTAAATTAGGTTAAGGGAGTGAACGCTCCCTTAACCTCTTTTTTTTTTTTGGCTGCTTGTGGGGCAGCTGCGGCTGCTGCCACACTGTGGGAAGCGAGGGGAGGTTGAATCCCCAGGATGCACTGCACACTCACGCAGTGAATCCTGCCTGGCATGTAAGGTTAAGCACACTGTTCAGGGTCACACATCCCACACCCTACATCATCTTGCTCTCTCTAACTGGAACCAAGCTCCACCACCCTCCCTTTTGTTGTGCTGTATCCTACCCAGAGAAACAGGAACATACCAAAATACCAGGCCAAAACACTGGCACAAATGTTATGCAGGGTCCAGATCAGTTCCACCTGCAACTTCAAACCCATGGAAGTTGTTTAGTCTAGATTCCTTCATGCCATATTCCGGGTGCCTAGATGTATTTCAAATGCCATCCTAGGCCTAGAGGTAGGTTTAACCAGAGTCAAGGCCTAGGGTGACTTCACAGCCAGCATGGTGTAGTGGTTAGTGCCCCCAACTAGGACCGGGGAGATCAGAGTTCAAATCCCCATTCAGCCATGATACTTGCTGGGTGTCTCTGGGCCAGTCACTTCTCTCTCAGCCTAACCTACTTCACAGAGTTGTTGTGAGGAGAAAACTTAAGTATGTAGTACACCACTCTGGGCTCCTTGGAGCAAGAGCGGGATATAAAATGTAATAAATAAATAAATAAATAAATAAATAAATCTGACTCAAATTTTTTTGCCATCATGGCCTGGCCTCCCTAGTATTGAAAGTTGAATTCCATTCTAATTGGCGTAAGAGCAGCATGATAAATTGGGCAGATATGGCCTCTCTCCACAATATCTACTTTCACTGGGACATGAAAGCCCAGTGTAGCATTGTTTTAGTGTTTTACCCTTAGTAGCATTCCAGGTGGCTTCTCATACTACCTTCTGCCAGTGACTTACCTTACAAATTTAATTGGCACGGTTTAATGCCCTGCCCTCTGCCATTTTGGATGGCAGATTTAAGAGAATACCGCTCAGGAACCGGCTATTTCCGTGAAGTTCGGGCAATATCGAGACCATCTCACATGTGCTTTTATATTGTTTATATTAGAGAGATATTCTCATTGCCTGGATTGAACCATTTTTAAAAAACATGTGAGGTTGATCAGAAGAGTATTGTACTTCTTTCCTTCTGACAGACTGGTATACAGCAATTACAGCTAGGGTGGCAAGATTCTGTGCCACAGAATGCAAACTGAGATGGACGCCGTTGATTAATGGTAATTGAGACCTTTTTCAGGAACATACCAAAGAGGCACTATTACCAGTTGCTTAATGAAGCTGAGATGTTGTGGGTGCTGCTTGTGTGGTGAGCACCTAGTAGCTCTGCAGGCCCCAAAGGTAAAATTCAGGCCTGTGTCTGGGGTGACTGGTTTGCAAAAAATTGAAGTGTGAACTTTGGTTCTGCTGAGCCAAAGTAATTGAACGGAATTGTTTATTCTGTGGTCAAGGCCTAAGGAGAAGGGAAATTTACCCTGTCCTGCCTTGGAGTTGTTTAGGCACTGTGCTATGTGGATGCCAATTATGAGAGCTAGCTTGAAACTTGCTATGTTAATCATATTTAGAAGGTCTTAGAAAACCACATTTTAGATATCTGTACATGTATGCATTTGGAGTACATACTTTTGCACAGGAACTGCTGAACTGCTTTTATAAGATATCTCCGGATAACATTTCTTATATGCTATTTTCTAATAACAATTTCTTTGCATGCTATCTCTAAATAACATTTCTTGGAACTGAAGGCGCCAACGAAACTTTGGGAACTGACCACAGACTGGTCAAGATAGGCACAAACAGGATTGTTGCCATCTGGACTTGTAAACAGGTTAGGCCTGGGACCCACTATGCCAATGATGGGAGACCGGGAAATTGTTTACATTAGGATGGCAACTTCAGAAGATTTGATTTGGCTGTTTTTGATTTGAGATATGACAGGAGGTTTGAGGAGAGGTTATAAAATGGGACATGCATACCCCTCCCAGAGAAGAAATGGGAACATGCAGAGGAAAGGAGAAGCTGCCAAGGGAAGCTACTGAGACCCAGGGAGCTGGATGTCAGCCCTGACAAGGGAGAGACATCCCCTGCCCCTTGGATTAATGGGTGAACACAGGTTGTGTTCTGTAGCCATTCCTGGGCCTTCCACCTAAGCTGCCTGGACAGTTTCCAGCCCTCCTGGTGTTTTTCCTCAAGGCCTCCTGACCAAGCTACAGACGGCGCAGACCGGTAAATTGCTTATCTACTAGAGATTGTCTTCAGTTTAGATCTTCCAGCACTAACGTACCTTTCTGATCCTGTCCTCTCTCTACCTGTGGAATCATTCTTCCCCCTCTGCTTTCTAGCTGCATCCTTGTAATGGCTGACTGTCGTTTCTCTTCCCCCTCTGTTCCCATCCCTCCTCCTCTCTCTCTCTCTCTCTGCTCTTGGCACACAATCATCACATCAGTGATGAGCTCTTAGCTTCCCCCTCCCCTCTCGAGCCTGGCTGTTCGGCCCATGGATTGTGCGTGGCTTTCTCCCTCTGCCTGCGCTGTGGATGACGTGTTTTTTTGGTGAGTGCAGGGAGATAAGACCTCGTTGCTAAGAGACAAAGCTTGCTAGCAGACTCTGAGTGAGATAGAAAGGTGTTTTCATTCCTAGTCAGTGAGAGAAAATATGCTGTCAGCTGTTAGCTCATTTCTAGTGAGAGGGAGGAATGCTTTTAATGCTCTTCTGTTGGGTGAAAGAAATTATTTTAATTGCTGTTGAACCTATACATTATAATAAGGCATGTGATTGATTTTGCTTGTCTGCTAAATTGCTTCAATGTAATCATTTAGCCTTCAATACAGCTTTTAAACTGTAGTTTTGTGTTTGAGAATGCCTTCATTCTTCCCCCTCCTTTTTTCTCGAACGCACGTGATCTCATGGATAATGAATCTGAAGGGTTGATTGCAGCCCTGGACTTTGGAATGTGCTTCCTGTTGAGATAAGAGCCTCCTCATCTCTGGCAACTTTTTAAAAGGCCCAGACACACAAGTTTTGGGTGGTATAGAATGTAATAAATTATATTACATTACATTACATTAATATTATATTTATATTATATTATATTTGTACACCGCCCCAAACTTGCAAATCTGGAAATATTGTTAAGAGGTATGAGGCTATACTGTTGGAAATTGTTTACCAAGTGCAGATTAGAATTTAACAAGAGCATTGATGGGGAGTGCAGTGGTTTGCATGTTTATGTTACATTTACACACACAGGGTAGGAATTTTCTCCATGACACAGACTGAGAGTTAAATATTATAGCTATGGTAAATACAGGCAACCCTTGTTATCCATGGATCCGATAACCGCAGTTTCGCATATCCATGATTAGGTAACCGATACCTGACCTCGGCATACTCAGAAATCAGATGGTTAATTTTTGTACATTTGTGGTTTGGAGACGGCTGGAAATGACCTTGGTGGTCATGTCCAGCTGCCATTTTGTAACAGGGAGCCATTTTGTGGCTCATTTAGTTTTAAAAAAACCTTTTCTTTCCATGAAAAATCACAGAATAATGAAAGAATTTTGACTTCTGGGGAGAATTGCTGGAGGCCCATGGAGCATGGCAGGGCACTTCACTTCCATCCCCCGCTCCCAAATTTTTACCATGGTTTCCCACCCCACCCACCCTATCTCCACTGACCCAATGCTCCATTATTCACGGTTTTGTTACCCATGATAATCTGTGGGAATAGAATCCCCATGGATAATGGGGTTCATCTGGACATCTTAGTCTATTTCAAGTGGGGAAATGCTGTGTTTCATAAGAATTTAATGCTTTGAAAAATGGGCTAAAAGACTTGAGATTAATTCAACTTCAATCTTTCAATTTTGGTATGAGTTGAAAAATGCAGAATGACTATTAGGCAGTTGAGCTAGAAACATCCCACTTATTCCCAACAATAGTAATTTACAACATCTGTAGCTGCTTGCTCATTCTTAATCCACTATATAATTAACTGCATTTAGAAGATGACAAACAAAGCATAGCAACAGTACAACGGTTCACTGGTTAACTACGAATTCACACTAGGTATCAAATTAATAACATCCATACACTGAACTGACAATGCGTCTCTCTCCAAATACAAAATATGTGCACTGTGGATATTTATCGTAGGGTTTATGATAGCAGGTTATGCAAACTAGAATTCTGTGTATATTATGGCCTTTTTCTGAGGAAGAAGTGTGTGAAACTAACCCTTTGGAGCTGAACTCAATAAATATCCTGGATCTGAATATAAAGTAAAGGCAAATTATTAAAAGCTGTCAGGGAAATACAAATGCCCTCGACTGACATCAAAACTAATGCTGCATGTATCAAAAACTCCTCCATGTGCGCAACAGGGGAGAGGATATTTTTTCTAATCTGCCCTTCCCTCTGCAATCACCAAGCTCAGAATCCTCAGGGGCATATTACCAGGAGGCACAGGCAGCTGCAGAGGGGAGGAAAGATTGGCAAAAATAGCCCATTCCCTGTTACATGCACAGGACTTTTTTGGTGCGTACAACATTAGTCCGAATGTCAGCCCTTGAAACTAACAAGAGGGCAACACAAAGGATAAAAAATAGACTTGAAATTATCAAAAGCAGCATCATTAAGTTGGTAAGCCTCATCTAGGCATCTGAAGTCTAAATTTTATGTTGATTGCAAGCATGGTTATATAAGCTGCCGATTTATTTTTATAATAGCCATGCACTGCTCACAATCCATTCTTTCGTTAGTCACAATAAGCAGGCATGTCTGAAAGCCACCATATTATTATATATCGCATAGCTAATGTTGATCTGCATATGTTGTAAACAACCATGATATATACAGTATGCTGAAATAGAAACAAAGCTCATTCTCAGTTTCCCCATGGGCAATTCTGTTTAGTTACCTAAACAATCATCATCTTACGAAATGCATATGCATAACACAGCCCAGGGAAAAACTCATAGCAGAATAATATCTGTTTGTGTTGCCTGGCTGCTGCTTCTTCACATTCCATTACGAAGGGAAGTGGGGAGATGCCTGAGGCAGTGCCAGGAAGGGAAAGAAATTAAAGCTGCCCTACATCCATTCTGATCTTTCCCACCTACCTAGCTTCCAAATATAGGCCAATGGGAGTTTTCCTTGGGGAGAAGGAAATGGGAAGTCACAAGCTGTCAACAGCATGTACATAGGAACATAGGAAGCTGCCTTATACTGAGTCAGACCATTGGTCTATCTAGCTCAATATTGTCTTCACAGACTGGCAGCGGCGTCTCCAAGGTTGCAGGCAGGAATCTCTCTCAGCCCTATCTTGGAGAAGCCAGGGAGGGAACTTGAAACCTCCTGCTCTTCCCAGAGCAGCTTCATCCCCTGAAGGAATATCTTGCAGTGTTCACACATCAAGTCTCCCATTCGTATGCAACCAGGGCAGACCCTGCTTAGCTATGGGGACAAGTCATGCTTGCTACCACAAGACCAGCTCTATAGTGGCCATTAAAAAAAATCATCCACAAATTTGTACTTGTTAGTTGTTGGAGCTTTTTGAGTCCCAAAAATGCTTTCCCTTGTTTCTTGGTCTTTGCTACTTCCCAGTTCTTAGTTGTATAAACCCTGTCCAATTCTTTCACATTGACATTCTCATCCCCGGTTATTGATACATCTGGACAGTCCAAATTCATTTCAAGAAGTACTTCCAAAATTGTTAATACAGACTCTTTGGCAAAATAAGGCTTCAACATGTTTACGTGCACAACTTTTCGACTGGAGTTTTGCAACTTAACCATGGTAAACTCCTCTAAGCTCTCCTACTCAGCATAAAGTCCTTCACACGATGCCTTCATTTTGTCATTTTTCAGTGGAAGAAAAACCATTAATTCCATCCTCTATTTGCATTTCCCTTGATGATTCCTTTTATTTATTGATCATATTCTTTATTTATCCAATTCTTTTCAGAATTTCTTTCTGTTTCCAGATCCAAAGATTGCAGGAAGGGTTTTTTTTAACTGGCAGGAATCATTCTCTAAGCTGGGTTTTTCAGCACGCAGCATCTCAAGCCTCAAGATCTCTATGGAAGAGTTTTCATAATGGCTTCCACATGCTATTGTAAGCACAATTACATGTATGTTTGTAACAGCTGAAGAGAGTATAAAAGTCCTTTATCAGAACCAACAGGGGGAAAGGAAGAAACAGGCCCAGGCTAAAATCAAACAGAGACTGAGAGTGCAAACACTTTCCCCTTTAAGAAGCTGACCCTAGTATAAATGTCCTCAGTGGGGACCCACCCAGTGGTCCCCAGGACCACTGATCATTTAACAGCTCCCTTGCTTTCAGATCCTAGCCTGTTTGCGACCACCTTAACTGTTCTGGTTCCTATTGTCACTGGGCAATTCCTGCTTAACCATGTCCAGATCTAGTTTCAATCTACATCTACCTGCTGGAAGGGCTCAATCTCCCTCTTCACTGTGACCTTCACTGTGACCTTCAAATGGCCCTTCTGTACCCAAGCCTATGCAAGAAAGTTAAGGCATCAGTCTAGTTCAGCAGCTTGGACTTGGAAGACCAGGGTTTAAGTCCAAACTTAGTTATGAAGAAAACTAGGTGAGTGGCCTTGGGCAAATCATTCTCCTGCAGCCTAACCTAACTCTTGGGGTAGTCAAGAAACAAAAATGCTGCTCTGAGCTCCTTGGAGGAAAGGCAGGATACAAATACAACACAATATACCATACATGTTTACCTTTCCTTATTGTAATAATGCATTATATATTAGCTTATGCATAGGCATTTAAAGAGTTTGAACATTTGTACTTAAACAAATATCACCTTCAAAGGTGTTTACATGTGAAACCCAGAGAGGTTTCATTAGCTCAAATGCAATAAAAGGCATTTCATTTACCTTGAGTGCTAAAAGGCTCTTGTTAATTTCAGCACCTTCCAGTCGTGTTTGCCTATCTGCACTGGAAGTGTCAGCTCCTCTTTCATTTCCAGCCAAGTCAATCAATGAAAATTTACCATGCAGTTTCCCTTTTCTCCTGAGGATGATCTGAAACACTGCATGGCTCCGAGATGAGTGTGCATTTGCAGATGTCTGACCAGATGTTCTTTAATAAAAGCGGGGAGGAGAAACAGGATGAAATGCTACTGAGCCACACATTACCACCAAGGTTACTGAGCAATATCCAGACTAGTTAGCCATGAATAAGCACCACTAGAATCAATGAGACAAGTTAATCATAACTAACTTAAATTTCATTTTCAACAGGACTTAATCATGATTAACATAGTCTGGATGTTGCCCAGTGTCTTCAACTAGGGCTGTGCGCAAACCAAAATTTGCAGTTTGGTTTGAAATCGGACCAAATTTGAACCAAACCACTGGTCCGTGAACTGGTTCAGTTGAACCGACCAGCCCGTCCTGTTCAACCGAACTGGTTCAGTGGTTCGAGGGGTTATGCTTATAAAGGGGAATCCAGCGAGGTTTCACCATTACAATTAAAGGGGTGGGGAGATCCTTGAAAAGTCTTCTAAAGGACAGCTGGGGGGCAGCAAGAGGGCACCCTGAAAAGTAGATTAAGGTTCTTACTGGCCCGGCAGCCACCATTACTGCCCCTCAAAGCCCCCATAGCACAGTCCAAGCATGTGGTGCTCCCTCCAGCAATCTGCCCATGCTGCGGCACCACAGTTCCAGCCTCTGCACATCCACAGAGGCCGGAACTGCACCCCAACTGTGCAGATGGGTTGCTGGAGGGAGCACAGCATGCTTAGGATGTGCTGGAGAGCTTTGAGGGATGATGGTGGTGGCTGCCAGGCCAGGCCAATAAGAATCTTAATCTACTTTTAAGGCTGCCCTCTCGCCACCTCCCCCCCCCATCCACCCTTTAGAAGACTTTTCAAGAATTCTCTCACCCCTTTGCTTGTAATGGGGAATCCTCACCAGATCCTTTACAAGTATAACCCCTCAATCCTGAACCAGTCCCTCACACTTAGGGCTTGGTTTACTTCCATCGCGGGCCAGATCGCCTCTGACCCAGTTCAGTCGACCCGGCCTGGGATCAAATGGTTCGTGCACACCCCTATCTTCAACACTGTTCATCACTGTTGAAGATAGTTAAACCTTTCCTTCTGTGATAGTTCTATCATTTGTTGTACACATAGGCCAATTACTTTCTTTCCTTAACTATAATATAGAATGCAACACAACATCTGCATTTTCCTCTTATCCCACTGAGTAAATCACATCTGGTTAAATTCTATTAAGATTATGTTTATCTATAAGTTTTTAAATGGTTCTTGCTTCTATTTTTAAGCTTAAATTTTAATGTTAAATATTGTAGGCTGACTTTTCAACTTAGAATATGGCAATATTTCAAGGAATTAGCAATTTGTTAACAGTAAGCCGATTACACAAATGAACACTGTTCCTAATATGAAGAAAACTGTCAATCATTCTATTTCTCTCAGTAGGCATTACAGAAAAATGGTTTTCTTTCCTCCAAAGTTTAGGCAACTCCCACATTTCACTGAAGTTCATATTTTAAGAAAGCTTATATTTTGAAATAATCAAAAGATTTGGAACTATTCTCATTTATTATAACTGACACTGAAAAAGACAAAAAAATTGAAAAAAATACCTGCAACTGTTGCCTATCTCAATAAGCTTTAGTACATCTTCAACACATTTAACCTCTCGCTCCTGTAATCCCACCACCTGGACTTGCTGTTTACCATCTTCTAACACTCTTAACTTGGTCTTCCTGTTCAATAAGTCGAAAACCTTATGGAGGAGGGGAGAGAGGGAGAAGAGATGCCTATGTTAGCTAGGATCTTTGGAACATTACCATAATCTTCTGTCTGACAAAAAAAAATCAGCCAAACATAACAGAAAAGAGCTAGAAATAGCGATAACTCAAATTCCCAAATGAATGAGCTCTGCTAAAAAGCTATCTATTAGCAACACACAAAACCCCCACATACCTTTCCACTATAAATTTCAAAAAACGTTGCATAAACTTGGAGTTCTAATTTCTTATAGTTTGGTTTCTTCAGCATTAAAAAGACATCTCTGGCTGTGAATAGAGCAAAAATACAGGAACTGAACAGCAGAAAATATATTTACACGCACAAATGGTCCACTTACGGGCAGTTTTTGTTCTACCCTTTCATGTTTTAAATATCATTTAGTATTTTTATAGTGTTTTCAAATGGTCAACACACCTCATGCACATTATCTTGTAAGTCAGGCCAGGCTTTGACACTTAAGACTTAGCATTTACTTTGAAGTAAAGATGTTAAGTATAAAGAGAAATACTCAGTGAAAGCTAGTGTAATTGAGAAAGTAAAGAGTATTGGCCTTTGACCTGGGAAGCGCAGGTTCAGCTTCCAATTTAACCATGGGTTCACTAAGCAGTATTCAAAGCAGCATTACTTCTCAGCTTCTCCTATTCAAATGTAATCTACACCACATACCATAAAATGTGCCATTATGTGCACAGGGCACAGATCATTGTACTTGAATCTCTTGAAGCTCTGGTGTACTTACCAGCTAGTGCATAAATTCCTTTCGAACAGTCTTGGTTCTTTCCTGAAAAGTCACCCCCCATAGTCTAAAGTCAAAAATAATAAAATAAAATGAACAGCACAAAGATGCAAACTGTCAAATTTCACATGCTCATTTTGACTCATCAAAATAAATGGGCACATAGAAAAATATTTTCTCCCTTAAGGTCTACCAATCATAAGTAATTTTATGGGTACACAAACATTTTTTAAAATGCTCAAATTATATTTTAAAAGAAAATTATGTATACATTTTCTAGCACTAATGAAGTTTAAACCATCTTTAAAAGTTAATATATGTACATGCTAGGTGTCATACAAACGTTTGGTGCAGCAGTATGCTGTGAGAAGCACCTTCCTCTCACAGAAAATTTCCAATGATAACACACTGCTGCACCAAAGTATGAATGCCACCCACTGCTTATATACAGAACCCTTTCATAACTGATTAGACTACAATAAAAGCACACTAAAAGCAAAATGCATAGCTTGACAGAAATACTTACATGGGTTTTCCCACTGCCTGTCTGGCCATATGCAAAGCATGTAGCCATTCCTCTTTCAAATATGGTTTCCACTAATGGTCTTGCAGTAAACCTTTGAACACAAGAACAGTCATTACTGTTACAGTCATTACATTTTTATTTATTTAACACATTTGTATACCGCCCAAAACGAAGTCTCTGGCCGGTTTACAACAAATAGCCACAATTATTCGTTTAAAGGCAGACTAAAAATGTATTAAATAAGTAAGAGATACTTCAAAAACCTCTCACCGCCCTGATCAGCATAAAACCGCAAGTGGCAGGTGCACATGCGTGACGCATAAACACCACTTCCGGTTCTTAAGTTGACCAGGGTGGCGAGAGGGTATACAGCCACGCTGCGCCAGCAGTTTTGAAGCCACACCAGAGCGGGAAGTGTGGCGAGGGAGGTAAGGGCACCCTCCCTATGCCTTAAAGCGACCCCATGCACACCCCTACTTCCACCTCCACAACAAAGAAGCTAATACCACAGAAATGGGAAGACCAGTAAAGAGACCCAAAGAACAGTCACACACAGACACACTTATTCTAATTATTTTTGGAGGCTCTGAATACAAAAATGGGAGGGGTGTTGAAGTCAAATAGAAAGCAGACACTCACACACAGTAACAAGGCACAGACTCAGAAACACAGATTATGATACTGCAAAATGGAAACAAGGAACGCATACCTGTAGACCATTTCATTAGGAGCGCTGTCATCGAAGGCATAGTCAAAGCGGAAAGTTTGGTTCTCTAAGTACCTTGTTAAATCCACTTTTTGTTTGGGTTCATGTACCATCACAACATCTTTGCTAGGGATTGTTATCACATCAAGGTCTTTCATTACAGTTTCTAAAAAGTTTTTTAAAAAATTCAAGATGTATTGCTATTAGTTTCTATCCTGCCTCTCTACCTAAGTATTCAAAGCAGCAATAACCTCAACATTATAATATACTTCTATATGAACATAATGTCAATCTATTGTTCATATGTCCAAAATATTGAAATTTATTCAAATAATTTATATTGGAGGGAAACAGGCTTTGTTATAGAGCACCTAATATTATTCCTACACTTCATGGCATCAGGCATACAATGTTGTAAAAGGGCAGGATATAAGATGAAAAACAGTAACCTCTTCCACTGGTATAGTACACTGGTGTAATTTAAAAACCCTACCAGTGTATCTAGCTGATGACACTGTCTAACATCTAGACTAACACTGCACGGACCAAATGTTTCATGCGTGCAATGGGGGAGAGGCGATTTTCACCGATTCCCCTCTTCCTGCTGCACCTTCCAAAAAATATGTCACTGAAGGCTGTGAGACCCTCGAGAGACATTTTCAGGTGGCACGAAAGCCTGCGGAGGGAGGGAGGCTTGGCAAGAACAGTCTCTCCCCTGGAGTGCATATACAACATTACTTGACACACACTATATTAATCTGAATGTCAGCTTCTGTTTCTAAACAATTTTTATTATATAAATAAAACTATACCTAGTTATTTTGTAAGAACTATAATTATCACCAAATATGCCTCCACTATCTATTTTTATGTCATGATCTTTATAAGTTTTAAGATCTTCATTTACCCTACTTCGTTTACCCTATTAGTCTCTGCATTTTACTTTGAAAGGCCCAATTAGAGCTCCTCCTCAACAGTATTAGAGTTGCTGATGTATATTCAAGTAGATTACCAAGCCAAATTCATTTATATTTTAATTTGCCATTTGGTAAGCTGTAACCTTATATATTTTTTAACTCTTTTATATGATTTTTAATTCAGAATGCTCAATGTAGACCAGAATCATCTTCATTATTTCTAACGTGTATTTTGAAAGAACACTATAGAAAGAGCACTGCCTTAAAACAAGAAATATCCAACTTGATTTCAAAAGTTTGTGCATTAATTAATAATAGCTATTGTTAATCGTATGAAATGCCTAAATCAGCAACAACAGTCACAAAGCCCAATGTTCCAAAAGACATGCAAACAAAGGTGCTTTGTATATACAGTCAAATACATTCATGTGTCCTATTTCTGTGGGCAGCGGGGAATCCCTCTAGGCATAAAACTGAACACATTAACGTTTCAGTCCCATACAAAGAGCTGCACATTAAAATAAGTATTCCAGTTCTGACCTTACATCTTTAAGTGCCCGGTTAGGAGGAAGCAACCAACGTTTAACTTCAAGGGATATGTACTGAATTTTGTAACTGTGCTGCTTGAAAATACAATGGACTTCTGTCCTGTATTTGTGAGTGAAACACAGAAGAATCCTGAAAGAAGGAAATATTTGTCTGCCTCAAGAACCATAAGACACTTAGGTTCCAATCCAATACAGACTTACTTGGAATTAAGCCTTATTGAACTGAGTGGGGCTTTCTCCTGAGAAAATATGCATACAATTCTGCTTTTAATCTTTAAAAAGAAATCCAAAGTTTCCTCTTATAATACACATATCCATATCTGCCCCTCCTTTTTAGTTTTCTAGGGCCAAATTCAGTCATCACACAGAGTCAAGATTAAACCTTGGCTTTGCATTCTGTCTCTTAGTCCTTCTGGGGGTGTCTACTCCCAACTCACCTTCACACACAAGCCTCAGAAGTATTTACTTCCATCTGTAGTTTGAAAGCAGCCAGGATTGCTTATAAAATCCAAACCAACTGATCCTGGCTTATTCTAACCAGAGTTCTTGAAATACATCACAATCTGAACCTAAGGTCCAGAAGTTCAGATCATGGTTTATTTCAAGAGCCCTGGTTAGAATAAGCCAGGATCAGTTGGTCTGGATGTCATGAACAATCTGATTTGTTTTTAATCACAATTGGAAATGAAATACTTCCGAGGCTTACATGAGAAGGGGAGACGGGAGTGGGGAGTGTGTATTCCTGAGGCCAAGACTGCATGCAAAGCCAAAGTTTAATTTTGACTTCATGCGAAATCTGAACCTGTCACAAAATAGTATGCTGACAACTCATCAGGGAAGGGAACCATTAATAAAACTAAAGGGAGACATTTTATATAATTTCCTCTTAAAGTAGCAAGAACAGACTGCGATCATATCCTAGGAAGAGATCAAACTTGTATAAAGCACAATTAAGGTATTCCAAATACAAAACAGGAGGGAAATCCTCAAAATCTAGTCTCCAAAACGCATTCTCACTGTGTTATCACTCAGAATAAATTTAGAACTCCAGATCTTATCACCACTGAGTGACTTAAGTTCTTAAGTTCAAGAAGGAAAGACTGATAAAATGAAGTATTAAAACAGGTTTAATGTTTGCAAGACAACATAAAATGCTGTCTTGCAAATGCTCCCCCAATAATCAAACACAGTAAGACTGAGGAAGCTAAATCCTTTGGGAATCAACCACAAAGATGGAAGATCCAAACTTGAGAAATGTTAAATGAGGATAGAGTCATATTTCAACAAGAATCTTGCTGTTCAATGATTTTTTTTTCCAACTAGCTTTAGAGATGTGCTGGTTATATAATCTCCTTTGCTTTTAAAATGACATGAAATGGAAATAATTGAATGTCTAACAGATTTGCATGCTGAATATAAAGAACCAGCCTTTGAGAAAAAATGTTAAGCTTTTATAGTGACGTTTTACCTACTTCATGGTCACACACTGCAGAATTCTCTAAAAGTGTCAGATATAGGAAAACAGCAAGAGATAAATGGTAGCAAAAGGCTATAGAATAAAAGATCCAACTGCACCTATTTCTCATTTTAAGTTCTGTAGCATTTCTGTGTCATCTTTTAATCCAACAAAATGTGCACTGTATTGCATCAATATATACTGTATTTCAGTGTATTACTTCCCAGGTTAACTGCAACCCATAATATGAAGAAATTACAAAATACTGCTCAAGGAGCTTCACCTAAGCAAGAGATTCCAGGAAGACGACCAAGTATGTCTAGAACTTAAGTTACAGTTAAATTTCCTCTACAAAGCAATTAGTGTGGTAATGCTCAACACATCATCTGATAGCTTTGCAACTCCCTTGCTCTTCACAAGGCATTCAAATAGGACATTATGTAACCATTACATAATTGTGGAATAATCTTCACCTCCAAAATTCCATTACACTCCAACATGTATCTCTGTCACACTAATACCTCATTTAGCCCAGCAACACAGGAACATCAGATGCCTCTAGATCAGGTGTTTTAACAAATAGAAGAGCTGTTGTCACAGAGCTCAGCATTTGGAGTTTGAATAAGGAGTATACAAATAAGTAGCATTCTGAGAAAATAGTACTACTAATATTTAATCTATTTTTGATACAAGAGTTGAATACAGAAAATTCAAACAGTCTAGGATTGCTTTCTTCTTGGCATTTCAGAGGAAGTGTGTTTTGAAAAACTGTTGGTTTGCTGTGTAGTTTTTGCTCTTTTTTAACTAATGATTACCTTTTTATTTTTAATGGCTGTTACTGTTAGTTTTATGCAAGTTGCCTTCAGTTTTGGAAAAGCAGGTACACATATTTTAGTAAGTAAAACTTTATTTCAGTCGTAGACCAGCAATTTTAATAAAGATATAACCTGTTATACAACAATGAGGTATTTATATGTCCAGAACAATTGCAGAGGAGATAGCACTTCTAGATGTGGCCAGATAAAAAGGTTTCTAGGTCCAATTCAGCAGCACAACCAATTAAACAAAGGATACCTTATATACAGACACACACTTGCATTCAGCAAGAAACCAACAAGGAAACTGGATGTGATCTATTCTTTTAACTCGGGTCCAAAAACTGAGATAAATGGCAGTTGGAAATAGCAACTGGGTCAGTGGCTGATTTTGGCAACACACCACTTAACAATGCAGTCTTCCTGCAAGACGGTAGATGAGTTTGATCTGCCTGTTCTGGATGGGGTCACACTTCCCCAGAAGGAACAGGTACGCAGTCTGGGGGTGCTTCTGGACACAAAATTCTCTCTGGTGTCCCAGGTTGAGGCAGTAGCCAGAGGTGCCTTTTATCAGCTTCGGCTGATACCCCAGCTGAGCCCATTTCTTGAAATGAATGACTTCAGAACAATAGTACGTCTGCTGGTCACTTCCAGACTTGACTACTGCAATGTGCTCTATGTGGGGCTGCCTTTGTACGTGGTCCGGAAACTGCAGTTTGTCCAGAATGCAGCAGCCAAGTTGGTCTCTGGGTATTCTCAGAGAGACCATATCACTCCTATCTTAAAAAATCTACACTGGCTGCTGCTAAGTTTCCGGGTGAAGTACAAGGTTTTGGTTATAACCTATAAAGCCCTAAACAGCTTGGGCCTTGGGTATTTAAGAGAACGTCTTCTTTGCTATGAACCACACCGCTCACTGAGATCATCTGGAGAGGTCTGTCTGCAGTTGCTACCGGCTCGTCTGGTGGCTACTCGGGGACGGGCCTTCTCCGTTGCTACCCCAAGGCTTTGGAACACACTTCCTGCTGAAATAAGAGCCTCCTCATCTCTTAAAACTTTTATAAAGGCAGTCAAGATGCATTTATTCACCCAGGCTTTTAATTAGATATGGTTTTAATTGTGTTTTAATAGTTTTAACATTTTAAATTTTAATTGTTGAAATGTGTTAATCTTTTTATTGGTTGTTTTTATTGTCTTGTAAATTGCCCAGAGAAAATAGGTTTTGGGTGGTATAAAAATGTGTTAAATAAATAAATAATAAATAAATAAATAATGTTCTTTCCAGGGAAACCCTTTTACCATCCCACACTATATACAATAATACAACAGCTTCCATTTCCTAATGCCATTATTCTGTGCTCTGCTCCCTTAGAGAATGGCATATCCTATATCCTGCCTCTGATCTAATGCAAGATATGCTCTTCCTCATTTTGGTAGAATGAGAGAGTAAGGAGAGCTGTTCAAGCCTGAGCTCAGATTTCAGCCATTGTCCTTCATCAATTGTAAAATTTAAATCCTTATTAACAAGCAAGTACATTTCCACAGAACCAATATTTTAAGATCTTGTGTATTTTACAATTCCAGAACGTACACTCACACTGGATTCACAGTAAGTCAGAAATTAGTTGCAAGTGCAAACTGGCCGTGGTGTTATGATGCTGCCAAGCGTGTCCAGAAAACAATGTCATTTAGGTGCCAATTCTGTGAAGTTTGAAAAAAATTACTTAATCTTTTCCATTTTTCAGCAATATATTGATAGTGGCTACTTTCTATTACCACTTCATCAATCTGAACTACTTATATTGTAAATTGACTGGGCTGAAGGCAGACTCTTAACATGGCTGTATAACACTTACATACCCACACTAAAATGAAGTGCATCTCCGAGCATGGCCTCAAAGACTTCCACAGTGTAAAAGAAAATTACCACCCACCTCCCAAATACTGAAAATAAAAGCCTACAAATATATTTAAAAATCATACCTTTTTTATTGAGCGGTCGTTTTCGAACACAAACACATATCCTGTGCTCATCAATCTTTTTTAAAAAAGAAGAAGAACCACCGTTAATGAAATGTGGAACTGTAAACCAAATTTGCCATTTAAAACTTTTTCTGGAAGGTCATGCCAGCAATTATTCTGAAGTTGTAGACAACAGTGCTACAAAATGTATACTTAAAGAATGGGCTTGCATAGAATTTTTGGTTCACCACCATAAACACTAGTGGTTTAGCCCTCCAGAATGCAACAAGCTCCAAGTGGCAACATATTAACAGGGATTCAAGTTCATGCCCCAAATCACTGAGACAATGTTTACATCTTCAAGTGGTCTAGGGCTAAACCCCTTGCCCATTTTAAACATCTTAGCCAACAAGTGATGACAGAAGTTCACATATCAGGTTATTCATCTGATATTAAGAGATAAGTGCAAACCTGATAACACTGAGTTTCAAAGATGTTACTTTGGGCCACGTGTCACTAACAGGAGCAAGTTTCTAGAGAGAGCTAGGAACTTACTATCTCAGCTACCTCTAGTCTCGAAAGCATATTCAGAAGCCTCCGAGATCAGAGGTTGCCATGACTGAGATCCGCATGTTCCCAGCTCACAAAAGTTGATTATACTCATGAGAGATAAAAGCAGCCCAAAGTAACAGCTGAACCAGCTCTTGGTTTACACGCAAAGAATAAATATGAACTCACTCAAGTGGAGTGAAAGGTTATTATACAGAGTTACAGACATGATCGTGCCAATATACCTATAGGGTTACAACAGTGTACTTATCTGTGTTGGCAAATAATGAGTTCCAATTATGTTTTTCACAGACTGCAGGACAACTGTCCAAGAGTAAAAGGAATACCAAATGTGTAGCCCATGTATGAGTTTTAGCTTCCTCACTTAGGATTGAGTTCTTTGTCAGCACATATGCCACTAAAACTGATTGTCTTGCAAATGCTGCACCTACACAAGCCTTTCCATGAGCATCACCGAATGTTTACTATTTTAACATACCACATTGGCACCTATAATTTAAAATAAAATTCCCCAAGTTCTTACATTACTATATAGTGTTAACACTTACAGGATCTGCAGTTGTTAGTGGTCTATAGTCCAGACTTCCCCTAAAATCTCTGATCATGCACATAATTTCATAATTTGGATTTGTAGCTTCAACATCCTAAGAGGAAAAAAGAGGCTGCCAATATTACAACATGCAGGTGTTCTCAATACATATACATGGACTTTAAACACAATCAGAGAAACCCAAAGTACTAAGGACATACTTTGCAAAATCTTCAGTTTTCCCTATGACATGAGATCATGGAAACATCACAATCCAAAGAGGTCATTTACACACATTTAAAGAAAGTGCATCTGAGAGCCAGAGCTATATTATTTGTTACACTTGAGGAGAGCTGGTCTGGGGTAGGGAGAGCTGGTCTTGTGGTAGCAAGCATGACTTGTCCCCTTAGCTAAGCAGGGTCTGCCCTGGTTGCATATGAATGGGAAACTAGAAGTGTGAGCACTGTAAGATATTCCCCTCAGGGGATGGAGCCGCTCTGGGAAGAGCAGGAGGTTTCAAGTTCCCTCTCTGGCTTCTCCAACATAGGGATGAGAGAGATTCCTGCCTGCAACCTTGGAGAAGCCGCTGCCAGTCTGTGAAGACAATACTGAGCTAGATAGACCAATGGACTGACTCAGTATATGGCAGCTCACTATTTCATACTTTTGCAAGAATATCATTTTAGCCTCGCAACGCATCTGAGACAGATCAGGCTAAGCAACTTATGCCCAGTTCAGACCTCAACAGAATCTGTTCCTATGGTGGTGGCGGGTATGATAAGGATGTTATTTTAGATTTAAAGTGCTGAAATAAACCTTAAAGGAATCATATTGGATGTCAAGTCTAACAGAGGTTGCAAAGTTTTAGAACTTCCAAGGAAGCAAAGTTGGCATCTGACTTCACTGATTAACTTGGTGAGGCACTTCCATGTGCACAGCTACCACAGACAAGAAGCTGATGGAGAAGCCACTCACACAGAAGGTGCTATCCACATCAGAGCACATAAAGACTTCAAACTAAGCCACAGCCAATCCAGCAATTCATTTGTTGACTCAGGTATCAGCAAAGGCCAGCAAATCCATGTACTCTCTCCTCCCTTTACAGACTTCTGCTAAATAAAGCATCCTCGTTTGTTTATCCAGTTTCAAACTGTGGTTTGAGCAATCCCTACAACTGTAGGAAATGTTTCCCATTTAAGCTGGATATTAGAGGAGAGAGAAACTGGGGAGACTCACAGCTTCTTCCTTGTTTGTTCACAATCCACTCTCACCCCCACAAAAATACCATAGGCTATTGGATAGTCAGAACCATTCCTATATACTGAGTTATTTTCAAGCAAAGAACTTTCATCCCTGGCGAATTCCTGACAACTAGAAAAAGAAAAATCCTTACATGCTATAGCAGCTTATGACCATCAGCACAACAAAGTGGCTTGCGTACCAATACCACTTCTTATATCAGTAGGAGACAGCAAGTCTCACTTTTGATTAGAACATAGCATTTAAGCCAGCCAACAGGATTAAGCTTCTACTTTGTGACAGAATTTATTAAGTTTAAAAAGATTTTCTTAAAAGATTAGTAACTTTATTTTAAAAGTTAAGATTGTAGCAATGCACTCACATTCTACCCAGCTACACTCAAATGCTTTCAGTGATTTAAATAACACTTCTAAAGTTTCAAGTTCTCAAAATGACAACATTGCCGCAGAAGCACAGTAATGGTTTTTATCCATAGCATCTTAGCAAGCAATAGCTATCACCAAGACTGAATTTTTAGAATGTCAGGAAATGTTAAGATTGGAATTAATTGACAGAAGAGAAACATGTTTATGAACAGAAATAAAATTCTAAACAAAACAAACCTGAGCTCGCTTCTCTCTAAGTTCCTGCTGTTGTAATCTTCGTTTCTCACGTTTTTCTTGCAGTTTTTCAACTTCTTTCACACAATTCGATTTTCTACGTGCTTAAAGTGGGGGGAGAAGTAATATTTTAATGCTTGCAAGGCATAATGTGAATTTTATTTACACAATTTGGTTAGTCACACCTGAGCCCCACTGAAATATATGGGACTAACATCAGTCATGTCCCATTTATTTCAACAGGGCTCAGCCTTGACTAACTTAGTCTGCATTCTGCCTACTGTCAGTAAAATGTATATCTGCCTTAATTTTAGCAGTTCAGCACAGGGCTCAATTATTACAATCTGACTAAAGTCCTACAAAGCATTTTTAAGGGATATGGACAATGAAAAGTGACAATACAGAACAGACAGTGACCTTTACCACACTGACTTATACATGTGTTTCTCTTGGTTTGACCTAATAAAAGGTCTGGTCAATTATCAATCTCAGTCCATTATTTTAAAACTACCAAAACTGTATGAATATTCTGATACCAACAGGACTATGGAAGTACAATCACACTGTGATTTCTCAAAATAGACACAACATTGGTACAGACCATTCACTACTTATGGATTATATAATTGTCCAAGAGAGTGTACATGTAATGCCTAAAGTGAATGAATCTTTGATACATGATTTACATACAAGGGAGTCCAAATTCCTTTTTTGCAGCTTGAACTGGAGATATATCTGAAACACTACCATTCTGTTGTGTAGAAGAAGACTGTTCAGGAAGCTGAGTAGGTCGCGCACGCGCAGAACCAATCACTATTTTAAAAAAAGGAAAAGTAAAAGTTACTCAGCAACCTATCATATACAGAAGAGTCCTAATTTCTCAACATAATGCTTTGTTAATTCTGTCCAAAGCTAGGACTATTTATCTGAAAAATTTCTACGCACATTTTGGTTTTTATGGGTATTTTAATTTGATTTTTAAAATATGTTTTAATTGTTAAATTTCTTGGTTTGTTTTATTGCTGTAAACTGCCTAGAGACTTCAGTAGTGGGTGGTATACAAATATGTTAAATAAATAAATAAGTAAAGCTTCCAAAGTAGCTCACAAAACAAAGCAAAACATTAATCCATTAGTCCATTTAAAACCCAACAACAAGATTAATCAGACAGCAAGAAACACACTCAGAGCACAGCAGAATTAAAAGTACCAATTAAATGCCTGGGAGAATAAAATTTACAGTTAAGAGAAGCTACAAAAGCACCTGCAAGATAAAAATAGGTACATTATGAGACAAATATTTCCATGTTATAAACAAACTACATCACTCCTTGAATTAAAAATTAATGCCCCAGTAAAATACACCAGTAGAGATAAGCTTAATATCAAGGCCAACAAAACCAAAAATGAATGTCACAGTTCAATCCACCAAAACAGGTGCACCAGAAAGAAACAACAACAATTGAGAAGCACCGAGAGGGGCTGGTGCTAAGAAATTGTTCATGCATTGCAAGAGCACCTCCGATGAACTGGTTGGGCCCCATAATCTGCATATGAGCACAGGTTTTAAACTTATGCACTCTGATTAGGAATCTCACACTGCCTTCTGGTATAAATATTCATACTGATACAGGCACTGATCAGCCAAAGAGGTTTAGACGAACATATCAGTTCCTCAGGTTGGTGTGGAAGAGTAATGAGAATCATGAGCAGGAGAATGTATTGCGCAGGGATTTCCTCCATCCCAGGCTTGTAGAAGATCCTTCCCTCAGACCCCTTCTGCTGCTCAAACTGGTCACAGAAGCCAACAGTTTAGTCTGTTGTGCAATTCCTTGCACCCCAGAAGGCAGAGCGGCAACTAAGAAGCAAACAGAACTCAGAGATGAAATGACAAGTTGCTTACTCTGCAACTGATATCCCTGAAGTGGTCATCTGTGCAATCTCACAGTCGGGTCTGGGCATGCACAAATCATTATCAGAACCTTCTAGAGCTCTCAGGCTGAAAGGGATGCTCTTGTCTCTCCTGAAGAGCAGGAAACCCTCTCAGTGCCTGTTCCAATGGATGGGACTAAAGCTTTCAAATTCAGTTCCTTCTACCCAGATGTTAGCAATGGAGACAGGCAGCTGTGATTGCCATGCACTTCATAGAGACTCTCAGTGCTATAGAATGTCCCAAAGGGATAACATGGTAGTGGTAACAGTGATTCCTAATGGCAAAATGGAAGAACTTATGGTGCTGTAGATAAATTGTTATGTGGCAGCCTTAAGACCCATTGAAGCAAACCATATGGAGTCATCAAGCAAGAGAATATCAGCAAAAGGCAAATCCAAAACCTTTCAGGGAGCATTGACATAAAACCGTTCCAGAACAGGTCTCAGGCTGCCATCCTTAGGTAGCATGCAATGCCAGGAATAAAACCCACAACAGTGCGGGGCTGCAGGAACAGGTACACTAAACCATTTTGTAGAAGCAAGTTGCAGTTCTGAAGAAAGATGGGTACTCTGAAATGCATAAGGGCAAGCAGCATGAAGTCTGATGACACAGCCTATCCTGATGATCACAAATGATGAGTTCCCATATACAGGTGAAACTCGGAAAATTAGAATATCGTGCAAAAGTCCATTAATTTCAGTAATGCAAATTAAAAGGTGAAACTGATATATGAGACAGATGCATTACATGCAAAGCGAGATAAGTCAAGCCTTAATTTGTTATAATTGTGATGATCATGGCGTACAGCTCATGAAAACCCCAAATCTACAACCCCAGAAAATTAGAATATTACATGGAACCAAGAAGACAAGGATTGTAGAATAGAACAATATCGGACCTCCGAAAAGTATACAGTGTACTGTGCTTGATTGGCCAGCAAACTCGCCTGACCTGACCCCATAGAGAATCTATGGGGCATTGCCAAGAGAAGGATGAGAGACATGAGACCAAACAATGCAGAAGAGCTGAAGGCCGCTAATGAAGCACCCTGGTCTTCCATAACACCTCATCAGTGCCACAGGCCGATAGCATCCATGCCACGCTGCACTGAGGCAGTAATTGCTGCAAAAGGGGCCCAAACCAAGTACTGAATACATATGCATGCTTTTACTTTTCAGAGGTCCGATATTGTTCTATTCTACAATCCTTGTCTTCTTGGTTCCATGTAATATTCTAATTTTCTGGGATTGTGGATTTGGGGTTTTCATGAGCTGTACGCCATGATCATCACAATTATAACAAATTAAGGCTTGACTTATCTCGCTTTGCATGTAATGCGTCTGTCTCATATATCAGTTTCACCTTTTAATTTGCATTACTGAAATTAATGGACTTTTGCACGATATTCTAATTTTCCGAGTTTCACCTGTAAAGTGTTGGGAGTCTGTCACCATTGGAGAGGAATAGGGCCCCTAGAACGGAGAAATCAAAGACTGCATCTGGAACTACCTGAATCATTGGGTGAGGTTCGCAATTATCAATTATCTGTTGGGAATGGAAGGGTCTCCAAGCTCAAGATTTGTACCACTGCATTTGTTGTGTGGTCTGAAAGCTGATGGGACCATACACAAGATCTGGAAGTTGACTTGATTTCCTCACAGTGTTTCAGTGCAATCATTGGATCTGGACACTGGACAGCCCTTCTCCATTGAATGAGAGGTCCTCGTGCTTAATTCTCAGGTTGAAAGGCAGTAGACTGTAGTCAGGCATGCCTAAAAAGTGGCATCACCTTTAAGTCACAGTCTGCCATACATCAAATATTATGCATGCGTAGTTTCACCAGCTAAACAGTTTAAACCTGGAGTGCCTTCACAAAATTCATTTGCCCTTAGGGAAAGTATCAAAGCACAGTGAAACCTTCTTCCAAAGGAAATACTAAAAGGAAATGCCACCATGTAGACATTTAAGGCAGCGTTTCTTAACCTTGGGCCCCCAGATGTTGTTAGACTACAACTCCCAGAATCCCCAGACATTTGTGATTCTGGAGTTGTAATCCTTTGTGGCTGGGGATTCTGGAGTTGTAGTCCAACAACATCTGGGGGCCCAAGGTTAAGAAACCCTGGTTTAAGGCATGCAAGACAGCTGAACAATAGAATTTCCTGGCCATTACATCAAGATCTGGGTCGAGATCCGTCGATACCCATAAAAATGGGACGATCCTGGGACTTCGACCTGGAACGGACTTGACTAACGAACACTAAAAATGGCTGAAGAGAAAAAATCTGGTTGTTTTAAGTCCAAGCCTAAGGCCTCCGCAACTTCCCTAATCTGGGCATGATAAGCCTTTAGTTCTTCAGAGGGTGAAGTAGATGTTTTTGGTGGCACATCCGAAGGTGGATTTGGATCAGAAGGGTGTTGTTACAGCAACAAAGGCTCTTCAGAAGGGGAAGTAGATGTTTTTGGTGGCACATCTGATGGCAGATCTGGATCAGAAGGGTGGCTAGCCCCATCTGAGTCAGGCTCCGTGGATTCAGACGAATAACCACCTCTGCTGCTCTCTACTGACATCACGATCGGAGGCGCCTTCTTTCCTTTCTACTTCCTTGGTTGTGATAGATGCATGGGCATTTTTACAGGCGATAGTGCTGGCATGACCGGAGTATCTGGTGGTGGTCGTAGTGGTAAAGGAGGCTGCTCCGGTATCACCGGGTGATATGCTTCCTCAGCTGTAGTATGGCAAGCAGTAGACACAGTAGCAGTACTAGAGGCGGTCTTAGGTTGCTGCATACCCCTTGACCCCCAGTTGCCACTAACAGAGGCTGCTGCAAAGCACACTGTGCCTTCCATATTTGGAATTTCGCATATTCGTCAGTCAACACATTCATTGGAGTGTGGCAAAAACCACACAAATGTGCCATCTGTCTGTGACCTTGTTGCTAATGCACGAGCCCCTGAAAGCTCGCATACTGCATGGGTGACTTCCATGCTAATGAAGTCTGCATAGACATTGGTGACGGCACCGATGGTCGAGAGAACAGTCCCAAATATCTCAGTACTGTTGGATCTGGAATGCGCAAAGGCAACATTAGATGAATAGGCATTGTGGTTGCAGTCGTAACAATGTGCATAGGCGACATCGATGGCGTTTTAGGTACAGACACTAGAATCTCAACATCCTGTTCGATATTGAGACCACTACTTAAAAAAAAACATGCAAAGTTGACCCCGAGGGGGTCCTGTTTGAAGAATCTAGAATAGCTAGCAAAGTAGTTGCAGTGTTCGGATCCAAGGAGACATCATCATCCTGAAGATGCTCAGTGGAGAAATCAGTATAGTTCCCGCCGTCCATGGGCTGCCACTGCAAGGGAGTCAACAGGGATTGTACCAGCATTTGAGCTAGGGACAATTGTAAGACCCTCTGGGGCGAAGCAGCTACAACTGGCGTGTGCAGCAAGCCCTTTGAGACAGTCATCAATGTTGTAGCTGGTTCTGAAAGAACCTTTGGTACCGACACCGACGTTGTGTCTGTGAAATGATGATCAGCTTCTGAATCCGTGGTCGATCTTGAAGGCAAAGTTTCTGACGTCGACATCAACAGAGCTGTTGCAGATCTTGAAGGTGGGCTAAAGCCTTGTAGGGAAGTAAGAGAAGGCGTACTGCCCTTAAGATTTTGACTTGGTGTAATGTTTTTTTCTAGAAGGAGAATCCATTTCCTCATCCAAGGAGTGCCTCCTCATCTTGTCTTTATGCCCATGTGTCTACTTCGAGACCTCTTTTGGTCTCTTGAATAGGGACTCCGTATCCCCTGCAGGTTCAAATCCGCACTGGTACTATATTGGGCAGAAGCGATGTAGGAAGGTGCTGAAAGGCATTATCTCATACTGCAAGGGAGGAAGCAACAGTAAACCCCTCCTATATTCTACCAAATAAAACCACAGGGCTCTGTGGGTTCCAGGAGTTAAAATCGACTTGACAGCACACTTTACATTTACGTTATCCCCTGCAGGGGTTTTAGACTGCGTTCCTGCAGTTCCCTGAGAACTCTATGTTGACTTCGACATCAAGCTCAATCCCAACCCTGATGTTGAGGGGTAATTCAGCCTTGGTGTCGGAGGGTAGAGTGTATCATTGTAAAGCGCCGCACGCAGTCGTAGCACCCGATTTTTAGGTGTTTGCTTAGAAAATGAGCAGCATATCTTGCAAGCTATCAGATTGCACTGTTCCCCTAAGCATAGCAAACATGAGTCATGGTGGTCAGTTGATGGCAATTTAGCCCGACAGTCCACACATTGTTTAAACGTTTTTTTGGTCTCCATGGCCGTTAAAGGCGTGCACCGAGGTAGCAGCCCCGAAGCGTTAAAAACAGGTTGCTCACCTGTAACTGATGATCTGGTAGAGATCCGTCGATATCCATAAGAATGGGTTCTGCGCCTGCGCAGGAGTCCCACGGTAGCCATGCCTGAGCTTGTCGAAGCGCCGAAGCCACGCCCCCACGCTACAGCGTCCTATATAAGGCGTGCCTTTGGCGCGAAGTCCCTCAGTTCTTGGACGACCGCCGTGGAGGACGACCATCCAGATGAATAAGGTGAGTTCATCCAAGGTAACGTCAAAAGTGTCAAGGAAAGTAGGGATGGCTGCACATCAGGATGCGCATAAAGGCCGTACTACTGCTGAGGGGAAGGTCGGGAGGGTCTTATGGATATCGACGGATCTCTACCAGATCATCAGTTACAGGTGAGCAACCTGTTTATCTGGGTCGAGATCCGTCGATACCCATAAGAATGGGTGTTTAGCAAGCTCCACATGGAGGAGGGGAGCAGTAGTAGCTATGGCAACACCCTTTTTAAGACACTTCTCCCGAAAGTAGCCTCCGCAGAAGAACGTACATCTATGGCATAGTGTTTAATAAAAGGGGACTCAGGAGGACCACGTCGCTGCCTTGCAGATGTCCCCAAAGGTTACCCCCGCCAGATGTGCAGCAGAGGAAGCGTGGGACCTGGTGGAATGGGCCCGCACTGCTTCAGGAGGTGTCTCGTTCTGCAGCTTGTACGTGAACAATATCACCTGCACTAGCCATCTTGACAAACGTTGTCTCGAGATTGGGGAGCCCTTAGAGGAGCCCTGGTAAGACACAAAGAGGCGCTTGGAAGTCCTAAAATCTTGTGTGTGGGACATATAGAACAAAAGGGCACGTTGCACATCCATAGCATGCAGTGACTTTTCTAGTTCTGATGAAGGATTCCTAAAAAACATAGGCAAGATGATGTCCTGATTAAGGTGAAAAGAGGACACCACTTTTAGGTAGAAAGGAGGGATCCAGGTGCATCCGGACTTTGTCAGGATAAAAGATAGTGTAAGGAGAGTCAACTCTGAGGGCCGTGAGCTCACTGACTCGTCTAGCCGTAGTAACAGCTATCAGAAAAGCAGTCTTCCAGGAGACCAGTTTCAATGAAGATGTGGCCCTGGGCTCAAAAGGCCGTTGGGTAAGGGAAGGAAGAACCAGGCTCCAGGGTTCAGTTGGGGGCCTTATCAGCGGGTACACGTGAGAAAGCCCTTTTAAGAAGGCTTTACTCAGCGGATGCGAGAATAAGGTTTTACCATCACTGCCTGGGTGTTGTGCGGACAGGGCAGCCAGATGAACTTTAAGGGAGACGTTCGCGAGTCCTTGGGATTTTAGTGTTGTTAAGTAACGTAGGACCTCGCGGACGGAAGCCTGCTTGGGGAGAAAACCCCTCGATCGGGCATAGAGCTTAAACCGGCACCATTTGCTCTGGTAATTCTTGCACATGGACGCTTTCCGTTGGTTAAGTAGGATATGTTTCAGCAAAGTATCCGCCAGGCGGTCAGGCGCAGAGTGCGCACGTCAGAGTGTAGGATCTGGCCCTCGTCTTGAGTCAAGAGATCTAGACGTTGAGGCAGGCGACAGTAACAGTTCCTGGGCAGTCTGCATAGCTGCGGAAACCAGGCCTGCCTTGACCACCACGGGGTTATTAAGATTGGTTGGTTGTGATAGGAGGCGAGCCACCACCCTCGATATCAGAGGAAGCGAGGGGAACATGTATGGGGTCTCCCTGGACCAATCCAGTTGAAAGGCATCTCCCAGAGACAGAGGATCGTGACCAGCTCTCGACCAGTAACGGGAACATTTTGTATTCGTGGAGCAAGCAAAAAGATCCACAGTGGGGAACATCCACTGATTGAAGAGCGGGGTCAGGACCCCCGATTGCAGTTCCCATTCGTGCTGGCGATCCTGTAGGAAGATCCGACTGAGGTCGTCGGCTAACGTGTTCTCTAGGCCCTTGATGTGGACAGCCACTGGGCAGACCTGGTGTCGGATGCACCAGTGCCAAAGCTGGGCACTCAGGGCACACAAACTGCAAGATACTGTACCGCCCTGTCGGTTGATGTAGGCTTGGGCGGTCGTGTTGTCGAGTTGGATCTGAACCACTCGGTCTTGCTGGATCGGCAGAAAAGCCTGCAGTGCTAGAAAGGCCGCTAGAAGTTCCAAGAAATTTATATGTAGCAGGGCTCATTGTGGGGACCATCTGTCCTGGATTTTGTGGCCTTCGCAGTGAGCCCCCCACCCTTGTAGGGACGCATCCGTGGTCAACCAGACAGCAGGCGGAGGAGCCTGAAAAGGGACGCCACTGAGGAGGTTGTGCCGGCGGGTCCACCAGGATAGAGAACGAAGCACTTGTGGAGGGATCAAGAAGCATTTTTCTTGGCTGTGTCTTCACGGATGAAAAACAGAGAGGAACCACAGCTGGAGCTTTCGCATCTTCAGGCGTGCAAAGTGTATAACTGTGTTGCACGAAGCCATTAAACCCAGCAGGCATTGGATGGACCGAGCAGGTTGCGTTGGTCATTGTTGGAATAGTAGGACCAGGTCTCGAATGCACACAAACCTGTCCTCTGGCAAAAATGCTTTCTGTACCCTGGTGTCCAGAATCGCCCCGATATAGGAGATCACTGGAACTGGTTGGAGGTGCGATTTCTTCCAATTGATTTGAATGCCTAGATCGTGGAGAAGATCTATCACATACCGGATATGCGAAAGTAACTCTTCTTTGATTTTTGCTGTTAGAAGCCAGTCGTCTAGGTAAGGGTAAACAGTGATTCCTTTGGTATGCAGGTGTGCAATCACCACAGCCATGCATTTTGTAAATACTCTCGGTGCAGTAGACAGTCCGAAGGGTAATACATTGTATTGGTACACTTCCCTTCCAACGGTGAAGCGAAGATACTTTCGATGATGTGGTCGAATACTTATATGAAAATAGGCGTCCTTGAGGTCCAGCGTGGCAAGCCATTGTTCTCCTTGGAGGAGAGGCAGGATGTGCTGCAACGCCATCATGCGGAATTTCCGGACGCGAATGAATTTGTTTAGGCGACGGAGATCCATGATGGGCCGGATGCCCCCATCCCATTTGGGAATTTGGAAATAACAGGAGTAGAATCCCTCTCGCCTGTCTGCCCACGACACCGGGGTTATAGCCCCCTTTTTAAGCAGTTCCTTCACCTCTTCCCGCAAAGGATCCGACGATGGAGTGAGTCTCAATCCCGTGAATCGAGGGGCGGTCTTGAATTCTATCGCATAGCCCGAACTCACAATCTTCAAAACCCATCTGTCTGATGTTATATGATGCCATGCGGGGGCATGGCTGGCCAGCCTGATGGCTGGCTGGTGCGGAATGGTCGGATGAAATGCCGATGTTAATGGCAATACCCCCGCTGGCGGGAGACGGGAGAGAGTAGGAGGAGGTGTCAGTGGGTGAACCCCAATCTCAAAGACGCTTTTGGTTATCCTGCGCCTTAGAACGCTGGGTCTGAGACGTCTTCTGTCTCTGTTGGATGGTATGTTTGTGGTAGGAAGAATACGGTTTCCTAAAGTCCCGGCGATCATGAGCCCGATATGGGGGTCGATACTTCCCATAGCCTGGTCGGAACTTGGAGAACTGTCCCGAGGATGAAGGAGCAGCAGTGAATGTTTTTGCCATAAACTTTGATTTTTTTAGTTGCTCCATGGTGGCGTCTGTGGTGTCACTAAAAAGACCCGAGCCATCAAAGGGGAGGCCTTCGATCTTATCTTTCATGTCTATTTGGAGGTTAGTGGATCTCAACCAAGCATGTCTGCTTAGAGTGACAGCTGCTGTCATAGCTCTGGATTCGCTTTCCGCCAGACGTTTGGCAATGCTAAGTTGGCGACGCGTCAAAACTCCAGAACTCTCAATTCATGAACAGGCAGGACTTCCAGGTCCTTTTCCAGAAGTTCCCAGAGGCCATGGGTGTATTTGGCTGTGCAAGCAGCATAATTAGCTACTTTTATGGAAAGACAAGAAGTCGAATATACTTTTCGCCCTAGAAGGTCCAGTTTCCTGCCTTCTTTATCAGGAGGTACCGTGTGGCGCCTACCCGTCTTGGAAGAAGAGGCACAGTCAATGACCAAAGAATTGGGTGCCGGGTGCTTCAATAAGTATTCATTGTCTTTATCCTGAACTCGATAAAGGCTCTCAAGTTTTTTCGAAGTTGGGGTGGAGGTGTGAAGCACTTCCCATGCACATTTGGCGGCTCTCAAGATCACAGGCAGCATAGGCAATGCCACAGGGGCAGTAGACCGAGTCTGGAGCATAAAGTTATACACTGGGTCGTCTATTGTCTGTAAGTGCGAATGGATGTCTAGGCCTAGTGCTGCGGCCATAACCCGAATGTGCTTATGGTAAGCTTTAAGTTCATCATTTGGAGAAACACATGTCTGGGGAGCTACATCTACTGGAGGGTCCACAATATTGCTGTCCTCCTCAGAATCCAATTCAAAATCGGAAGATCCGTAGTGTTCAGAAGGGGAGCACGGTGGTGGTCCGTCCTCCTGAGGCGGTGAAGTGGTCTGTGTGCCTTCCGTGATATTAGATAGCTGTGGGAGGGTATCCGTTTGAGTAGATGAAGAGCGAGTATCAGTTGAGCAAGTCTGGGAGGCACGATGAGAAATTTCCAGGTAGTGAGTCTGTGTTGTTGTAGAAACAAATGATCGTTGTAAAGGTCGTTGCACAGCATCATCACCTGAGCCATAAGGTCCCCCAGGAGACACCATGCCCATAGGAGCTTGGGGGTAGGTACAGGTATGCCAGGGTAAGGCAGACTGCACCTGGCCCGTGGATACAGGCATAGTAGACTGTACTGTGGAGTCGAGTGTCACAAGTTGAGAAGGTGCAGAGTCCGAGGGCACGAAACCCCTGAACGTGGAGGTCGAGCGTCTACTCGATGTCGAGTCCAACAGAGAAAGGAGCAAGCGGGTAGCCGATGGTAAAGCATCTTCGGCATCGACGTCGATGATCTCGAAAGCAGGAGCCGAGTAGCGAGGCGTCACTTGCGAGTTAAGGACAGGAGTATGTAGTACTGAAGCAGGAAGTGCAATAGCCGGTGTCGATGGTGAAGCTGAGGCCAGTGGAGTCGGAGCCGGCGACAAAGCTCGCACAACCAGCATCGAGACCGATGTCGAAGTGTACGGGTCCGGTTCCGTAGAAAGATCAGCAGTTGTCGATCCCGAAGGAACTGTCGACGTCGAGGGAACTGTCGTCACCGATCGAGCTGCTGGCATCAACGGGGGTATTACGACATCTGGAGCCAACGATATCGACGGAGCCTTTGACGCCGAAGGAGGCCTTGACATAGATGAAGAATGAACCCTCGGCGGCGACGGAGTACGAGAAGTCCGGCCGGGAGATCTACGGCGTTTACGAGGTGGAGATGACGGCAGATCTGTTTCCCCTCGTGTAGACGGAGACCGAGTATGCTCACGCAAGCAAAGGGCAGGTCTCGAAGGGGAAGACGACGATGAGGTGTTCGGCGTTGACGCCGACTTCGGGGGCTTCGATACTGAAGCCGAAGACTTCGATTTATGCGACGGCACAGGAGACCTTCTCGACGCTGAATGCTTCTTCGACGTCGATGGGGAGCTCGAAGACTTCGAAGATCTGCTCCCCGCGCCTCGGGAAGGCAGAGGTGGCGGCTCGATGTAGTCGGAGGAGCCGAACCCGATCTCGGGGGCAACTTAGGCGCTGAAGCTGATGTCGAGGGGTGTGGTGTGCCCGGAGTCGAAGGACTTAAGACATCATCATAAATGGCCGCACGGAGGCGCAGCGCCCGATTCTTTCTCGTCTGCTTCGAGAAAGAAAGACAGATCTTGCACGTGGAGACGTTGTGCTCCTCACCGAGACACAGTAAGCAAAGGTCGTGAAGGTCCTTCGAGGGGAGTTTCGCCCTACAGCCTTCACACCATTTGAAAGATTTTTTCTCTTCAGCCATTTTTAGTGTTCGTTAGTCAAGTCCGTTCCAGGTCAAAATCCAGGGATCGTCCCATTTTTATGGATATCGACGGATCTCTACCAGATCATCAGTTACAGGTGAGCAACCTGTTTTTTTCTACAGTCTTCATCAACAGGTGCCAAATAGTGGAAGAACACATACAGGGCAACCAACCAACCAGAGGAATCTGAACCAAGACACTTAGATAAATAGGAGCAATCCTCCTCTTTTAGCTTAAATATGTACTCCAGTCTGAAGGAGGAGACGGTTTGTCCCAGGAATCCTTGGCCACCTACATCAATGCTGGAGCACTAAAAGAATGACTAGAACACTGGTAACTAAAACAAATTGGAATCCAGAGCCCGAAATTGGAGGAGTTGATCTTCATGCCCTAGTGACTGTGCCAGAAATAAGATTTGTTCTGAGCAGTAATGAACTGCTAGGAGCATAAGCAGTGTTTTTCTGCCCAGCCTCTGCAGTTCCACAATTCAGTTCTGTATCTACTAAGCAGAGAATCCTTCAAACCTTTTAGTTTACAGCTAGAAAAGGGGCACTCTCAACCCTCAAGTTGCAACTGGTCGATGCAACTAAACAGAAGAGCACCTGGTAATGTCAGAGCTATCACTGTGAGGGCAATCAGAACTGCTTATAATACTGATTCTATTATTGTGAGCTACTCTGAGACCCATTATGGTTGAAAAGCGGTATACAGATGTCACAAGAATAAGAAGATGCTTGGACTAGTTTTGGGGCCTCTTCAAAGACCATTTGATATGCTTAGCCTTTCCAAGTGGGCCTAAACTTTTCAAAGTCATAGTGGCACCATTACAGGGAGCAGTTGCAGAGGAGGATAACAGACGTGAAGCTCATCTTGACAGATGAACAGAAGGCCTTCCGTGTTTAGCTGAGGAAGTTTGAGACCATGAACAAGGTCTTCTCTCAAAAGGAGGAAGCAGCTTAGACAGATTTCTACGCACTTGTTCATTAAATGTATGGCAATGAGCAATCATCTCCTTTCCAAGACAAATCAAACAACAGTCATGCTTGTCCTAAAGATACCTTTCCCTTAGAAAATACACTTCTCATTATGGGCATGTGAACAGTAGATAAAAGACAGCCTCCCTGTGAAGATGTAAAATGAAATATGCAAATCAACATAGTAGCTCAGGATTCTCTAGCTATAGAGAAAACACAGTTCTGACAGAAAAGCTTGGCAGTCAGAAGAAACCAAGCAAGGAACCATTTGCTCCACCCATGAGAACAGGCACAGATAGTAGTAGACATAGAACTGAAGATATGCTTACTGGCCACAGAACTGAATTATGGAACTGCAAAGGCCATGAAGAGAAATGCTCCTTAATCTCCTAGCAGTTCATTACAGCATAAAATCAAAAAGAAGAAAAAACAAACTGTAATTGCAGTTGTTGATAGGAAGTCCAACAAAACTAGTTGATGGGAAGCACAACAGAACTTTGGGTGGTGCTCTTATAGGGAAGTAAGTCGTAGAGATAATGCTTTGCCACTAAAATTGGACTAAATTGGCATTTATCTTCATTTATTCATTTTTTATTTGAAAATGTAAGTTGTAATTTACTAACTTACCTCTGTTGTCTCTAGCAGGAGCTTCAATTTTAGAAGGAGCTACAGTCTTTCGATTCTAGAAAAAGACAAACAAACTATAACTCATTCATATAACTGGTCTATTTTGATATCTGCTCTGCTGTCTGCATTTCAGACAAACTAGTTTGGAAATTAGCTGTTCTTATGGAGGAACAGCAAATTAGGAAAATCCATTAGGTTCAGAAAACCCTACACCCTTCCTCAAGCAGACAGCAAGTCTATATGGCTTTTCCCAAGACTATACTGTACACTTTGCCAACAAAGAAATTATTGCTTCAAGAAAAAGAAGTCAGCCAGCAGAACACACATTCTCAACTATTTACTCTTTTTGGAATTTAAAGTCAATGGCTTGGATCCAAAGTGGCCTTCCACTATAGCAACTTAGCAAGTGGTCTTCCTTTTGTGCACATTCTTGCACACAAGTCTGCATGCTTTTCATGGCCTTTTTATGACTCACTTTATTAACTCTTTATTTCCTTTTTCACCATGTTTCTCATACTATAGCATAACCACCAATTTTCTGTGACATTGTGGTGGCAAGAATGAATTGTCCCCTTTGGTAAGCAGAGTCTGCCCTGGTTTGTGTTTGAATGCGAGACATGTGTGAGCACTGTAAGGTATGCCCCTCAGGGGACGGGGCCACTGCTTTACATGCTTGCATGCAGAAGGCTCCAAGTTCCCTCCCTGACATCTCCAAGATAGGGAATAACAAAAGCTTCTTTAAATACTTCAGAAGCAGGAATCCTGCCAGGGAGGTGGTTGGTTCATTAGAGGATGAGGGAGTGAAAGGGATTATTAAGGAGGATGTGGAGACTGCAAAGAAGGTAAATGAATTCTTTTCATCTGTCTTCACAGCAGAGGATACTGAGTGTATACCTGTGCCTGAACCAAGCTTCTCAAGGAGAGAGGCTGAAGAACCGAGATAAATAGATGTGATGAGAGATTATGTTCTCAACTGTCTGGAAAAATTAAAAGTTAGCAAATCGCCAGGGCCAGATGGCATCTATCCGAGAGTCCTTAAAGAACTCAAATATGAAATTGCTGACCTCCTTGCAAAAATATGTAGCTTATCCCTTGAATCAGGCTCTGTATAAGAGAACTGGAACATAAGAACAGACCTGCTGGATCAGGCCCACGGCCCATCTAGTCCAGCATCCTGTTTCACACAGTGGCCCACCAGATGCTGCTGGAAGCCACAGACAGGAGTTGAGGGCGTGCCCTCTCTCCTGCCATTACTCCCCTGCAACTGGTACTCAGAGGCACCCTGCCATTGAGGCTGGAGGTGGCCCACAGCCCTCCGACTAGTAGCCATTGATAGACCTCTCCTCCATGAAGTCATCCAAACCCCTCTTAAAGCCATCCAGGTTGTTGGCTGTCACCACATCCTGTGGCAGAGAGTTCCACAAGTGGATCACGCGTTGTGTGAAAAAGTACTTCCGTTTGTTGGTCCTAGACCTCCTGGAAATCAATTTCATGGAGTGACCCCTGGTTCTAGTGTTGTGTGAGAGGGAAAAGAATCTCTCTCTCTCACCACTTTCTCCATGCCATGCATGATTTTATAGACCTCTATCATGTCTCCCCGCAGACATCTTTTTTCTAAACTAAAAAGCCCCAGGTATTGTAGTCTTGCCTCATAAGAAAGGTGCTCTAGGCCCCTGATCATCTTGGTGGCCCTCTTCTGTACCTTCTCCAGTTCAACAATGTCCTTTTTAAGATGTGGTGACCAGAATTGTATGCAGTACTCCAAGTGTGGTTGCACCATAGTTTTGTATAAGGGCATTATAATGTTAGCCGTTTTATTTTCAATCCCCTTCCTAATGATCCCTAGCATGGAATTGGCCTTTTTCACAGCTGCCGCACATTGAGTCGACACTTTCAACGAGCTGTCAACCACAACCCCAAGATCCCTCTCCTGGTCCGTCACCAACAGCTCGGTTCCCATCAGCGTATACTTGAAGTTGGGTTTTTTGTCCCAATTTGCATCACTTTACACTTGCTAACATTGAACCGCATTTGCCATTTTGTCACCCACTCCCCCAGTTTGGAGAGATCCTTTTGGAGCTCCTCACAATCCATTTCGGATTTCACTACCCGGAAGAGTTTGGTATCATATGCAAATTTGGCCACATTGCTGCTTACCCCTGCTTCTAGATCATTTATGAATAAATTAAAAAGCACCGGTCCTAGTACAGATCCCTGGGGAACCCCACTTCTTACTTCCCTCCATTGTGAAAACTCTCCATTTATACCTACCCTCTGTTTCCTGTCTTTCAACCAGTTAGCAATCCACACATGTACTTGTCCCCTTATCCCATGACCGCTAAGTTTCCTCAGGAGTCTTTGATGAGGAACTTTGTCAAAAGCTTTTTGGAAGTCCAGGTAGACTATGTCAACTGGATCACCTTGATCCACAGACTCGTTGACACTCTCAAAGAACTCCAAAAGGTTGGTGAGGCAAGATTTACCTTTGCGGAAGCCATGCTGGCTCACTCCCAGCAGGGCCTGTTCTTCTAGGTGCTTTACAATTTTATCCTTGAGAATGCTTTCCATCAATTTGCCCGAAACGGACGTTAGGCTAACCGGCCTGTAATTTCCCAGATCGCCCCTGGATCCCTTTTTGAAAATCGGTGTTACATTTGCTACTCTCCAGTCCTCTGGTACAGAGCCCGATTTCAGGGATAAGTTAAATATTTTAGCAAGGAGGTCGGAAAGTAGCCAATGCAACACCAATTTTCAAAAAGGGATCTGGGGGGATCCGGGAAATTACATGCCAGTTAGCTTAACATCTGTACTGGGTAAATTGTTGGAAAGTATTCTCAACAAGCGTATAGAAGAACAGGCCTTGCTAAAGGAGAACCAGCAAGGGAAATCTTGCCTCACCAACCTTTTGGAGTTCTTTGAGAGTGTCAACAGATGTGTGGATAAAAGTAATCCAATCAACAGAGTATAATTGGGACTTTCAAAAAGCTTTTGACAAAATTCCTCATCAAAGACTTTTAAGAAAACTTAGAGGTCATGAGATAAGCGGACAGGTTCATGTGTGGATTGGTAACTGGTTGAAGGACAGGAAACAGAGGGTAGGTATAAATGGACAGTTCTCTAAATGGAGGGAAGTACAAAGTGGGGTCCCCCAAGGACCTGCACTGGGCCAGTGCTTTTTAGTTTATTCATAAATAAGATATTAAGACTGCTTAAACAATTGAGATTGTATAATTAAAGTAACATAAAAACAAAGATCTTACTAAACTTGAGCAAATGTGTTTCAATGTAAAAACATCACTCTCAAAGCTCTAACTCAAGCAGCTGAAAACTCTTGAAATACAGCAAATGAAACTAAATAACCAATCCAAAAACAGGGAGCGGGGAGGCAGTGATGACACTACAGAACATTTTTTTAAAATCCTTTTATAGACCAATGAATTTCAGTGCCTCTTTCATTTCTTCCCTAACAATAATAGTTGGCTGCAGCTGTTCAATGTACATGCCTTCCTTAATCTCATGTGTAATCTCGTATAGGATTAAAGAAGCATTGGAATCATTAGGAAGGGGGTTGAAAATAAAACTGTTAATATCATATTGCCCCTGTACAAATCTATGGTGTGGACACATTTGGAGTACTGAGTACAGTCCTGGTCATCATACCTCAAAGAGGGCATTACAGAACTGGAGAAGGTGCAGAAGAGAGCAACCAAGATGATCAGGGGCCTAGAGCACCTTCCTTACAAGGTAGGGCTACAACACCTGGGACTTTTTAGTTTAGGGCAAAAAGGTGACTGAGGGGTAACATGGTGTGGAGAGAGAAAAATGTTTCTCCCAGTTGCATAACACTAGAACCGGGGGTGATCCCATGAAATGGACTGCCAAGAAATTTAGGACCAACAAAAAGAAATACTTTTTCACACAACACATAATTAACTTACGGAATTCTCTGCCACAAGATGTGGTGACAGCCAACAGCCTGGATGGCTTTAAGAAGGACTTAGATAAATTCCATCTTAAGTGGAGCAGCAGGGAAATGCTTGACTAACAAGCAGAAGGTTGTTGGTTCGAATTCCTGCTGGTACTATATTGGGCAGCAGCGATATAGGAAGATGCTGAAAGGCATCATCTCATACTGCACAGGAGGAGGCAATGGTAAACCCCTCTTGTATTCTACCAAAGAAAACCACAGGGCTCTGTGGGCGCCAGGAGTCGAAATTGACTTGATGGAATACTTTACTTTAGATAAATTCATGGAGGACAAGTCTATCAATGGCTGCTAGTCCAAGGGATATAGACCACTTCCAGCCTAAGAGGCAAGATGCCTCTAAATACAAGTTGCAAGGGAGCAACAGTAGGAGAAAGAGCATTCCCTCAGCTCTTGTCTGTGGGCTTCCCAGAGTCATCTGGTGGGCCACTGTGTCAAACAGGATGCTGGACTAGATAGGTCTTGGGCCTGATCCAGCAGGGCTGTTCTTATGTTCCCTCTGAAGCTCTGTGTGCCCCCCCACCATCAAAATATTTTCAAGAGGGGGACTTCAGAGAGGAATTGCTCAAAATTACCCCTCCCACTGTTGCATGAATAGAAGTGTTCTACTTGTGCAACTTTTAATTGGATGCTACCCAATAATACATTATTTATATAGCACTATCCATGTACATTGGAACTTTGCAAATAATGAGAAAATGCAGTATTTCTCCCCTCAGGGCAGGGACCTATTTAAAAACAGACAAAAACCACTAAAAGTCTAAACACACCCCTGATTTGCTCCTCACACTGCAGCCCCCCGCCCCATCCAGTGCCATTCCTGAGGGTCTCAAGAACAGGTTAGCAGGGAAATACAGCAGGGAAGACAAGAGAGAAAATCCTGTTGTGCAAAAGGAACTCAACTCAAACTTCCCTAGATAAATCTATACTTTTTCATTTGGTAACAGAGAACACAAATTCAACAGAACATCAGGCCTGATAGTGGTCTGGATATAGCCATACTCTCACAGCCACCAACTGTATTGTACAATAGCACAGAGCAACAGATTAGGTACTGCAACTCTCCGCAATTTACCTTTTAAAAATAAAATAGCTTCAATTTAAAGTGTCTCCCCCACTTAGAAACTGACTCAAAAGCTTCCACATCAGTAGCAATGCCATCAATAAGAACAATACAGTCATAAGAACATGCTCTTCTTATGAGCATGTTCTTAGCAATCTCTAAGCAATCTCTCCAACCATCCAAACTTATGACTGAATCAGAGATCATCCATGCTTTCACTTTTTGCGTCAGTGGTTTGTAATTATGTTCTACCAGTTTCAAATTCTGATGACAAAAACACACTCAAATACATAACTTTCACTAAATCCATTTCCGCAAGTATAAAAGATGTCAACTGATTTTCCCCCTATGGCTCTACAAATTAACGCATTAAAATTATGCATTTTATATCACTGGACCAAAGTGAACTTTCATAAATTATTAAAAGAAAAAAGCATCAAATCACCTCATAGCATAATCGTCAGCATAACATTGTTTGCCTAGAGAGAAAATTTTTAACACCAAGTATATTGTCACTCTCCCCATTGAGACTACTAAGGCGTCGATGAAAATTATATCCTCTGTTTGCTATGTAACTAGTGAATTCTGATTTATAGAACTAACAAGCAATTAATGACTCTCCATAACCAAGTTTGTAGAGGGAGGGAAAGGAGAGAGAAAGGAGGAGAAAGGAGAATTTTACCCTATCAAATGCCTTTTCAGAGCTGAGAAAGCATAACATCAATGCAGAATTCATCTTCTATTTTCTGTTATTTTTAGTTAAACATTGCTTAATCCAACATTCTAAAATTAAGACTATCATATAACAAGCAAGTTGAACCATAGCAATGTTAGTTAATGGCACTGGATCATAGTACCAACCTTCACAATTTTGTTAACTTTAGCTGAAGGCGTTGGAGGTGGTGGGGTTTCTGGGCTGGGATCATCATCCTCAGGAGCAAGGTCTGGGTTAAGTGAAAATATACTCTCCAAGTCAATCTGTACATAAAGAAAAATACTGTTCATGATACACAGAAATAAATACTTCAAGTTTTTATTTTTGACAGGCTAATACAATTTGCTAGGGGTGTATGCCAAGTTACTTTTTCCTAGTGATGTGCACTAACCGGTCTGCAGGCCATGTGAAAGGCCTGCGAACCAGTTCGCAAGTGGTCCGGTCCAGCAGTCCGACGCCGGGGGTGTGTGTCCCGATTTATGGGCGGGGGGTTGTACTTACTCCTCCCGCTGCTTTTCCCCCTCCGGCGCTCCCATTTTTCAGTGAAATTTTCGGGGCAGCAGCATTCCTCCCTGCTGCCCCTGCCCCCTTGTTGACCGGTAAAAGCAGAAGTGACTTCCACGCATGCACCCTCTGCCAACACGCGCCTGCCGATGACATGCGCACGCACGCCACTCATGTCACATGTTGAGTGCGCACGCTGTGCGACGGGCGCATCAGCGGCGGGCGCATGTGCGGAAGTTACTTTTGCTGGTCAACAAGGGGGTAGGGGCAGCACGGAGGAACTTAAAATGCGACACACACACACACACACAGTGTCGGACCGCGCCTCCGCGATCCATGCACATCCCTACTTCTTCCATCTGCAGCTGATATCATATTTTAACTCTTTTATTCCCTTTTTTTCCCCATCTTGGGGAAAACATCCAAAACAAAACATTTTCCAGAAATTTTCCATCTCTAAAAAGGCTAAATTATTTTATGAAACAATGAATAGATAACAATACAGTATATGGTAAACTGGGCAGTTTCAAAATTAAATACTTTCACTGTTCCTAGAAAAGAGAGAGAGTCTCACACACACAGTCCTACTGATTTGTAAATAGGAAGTAAAATAAACAAGTTGTACTAGTAAGAACTAATCTGTCTACTTTCCTTTTAATACCTCTACATCTGGACTAAACTTGGTTCAAATCAAGGTCCACAAGTTAGATCTCTTACACCTCAAATGTTCACACGACCGCAGTCTTGGATCGGAGTGGATGACATCATTACACACTACACCATAGAGGTGTCCCTGTGTGTCACTCACAACTGTACAAAATTTGGTCCAAATCAGTTAGACAGTCCTCAAGTTAGTGCACTTGGGCCTAAAAGGTTCACACATCTGCCTTCTTGGATCAGGGTGGATGACATCATCACAAAGTATGGCACTGATGTTTCCCCATGTGCCCCTACAGCTTTAGCAAAATTGGTTCAAATCACTTAGGCAGTTCACAAGTTAGCCCAATTGTGCCTCAAAAGTTTATGCAGCCGCCATCTTGAATTGGGATGGATGACATCATCACAAACTACACCATCGAGGTGTCCCTATGTGTCCCTACAACTGTACCCGATTTGGTTCATATTGGTTCAGGCATTGCAAAGTTGATGGGACACACACACACAAAATGCTGGGTGATCTCATAAGCCTACTGGAAAGTAGGCTAAAAAAAATACAACAATCCAAACAAAACATCAAGCTTTGTTTTCACCAGATTGGTTTTGATTTGACTTCCACAGCCAAAACTAACATTCTTATTGCATCTCAGATTGCAAATGAAAGCAAGACTGAAACTGTGATTAGTTTTGGTTCCGCTCCAGCAAACACACAGACCAGTGTCTCATTTTATTTCTTGAGCTGGGGAGGTCAGAAGTGTTCTTGTAACACACTACTGCGTACTATACAAAACACCATTGTGTATCTCTTTCCAATTTGTTAGAGTAAGAATTTCCATCAAAAGCTTTGAATTTGTTTAAATGTAACTTTTAAGCAATACTGCATATGTTGTATTGAATTTCCCCCCTAGCCAAATGTTTTAGTTCAAATACTTGTGACTTAAAAATTAGAAAAACTAATGATTAGTGATAAGAAAAACTTTTGATATATCTATATAGTACATAAAATCAACATGTTTTTTTAAAAAAATGATATAAGAAATTAACATGCCGCTTCAAATAATTTATTTAGGATATCAGAAAATTTTCCTAATCATGATTTTACTTGTAAAAACTGCTTTGAAACCATTTTTGTTGAAAAATAGTATGTTAATAATATTTGTCCAGAAAACCCACATCACTGCCATGGGGTGCATTAGAAAGTTTAATTTTGCTAGGACTCTCAGTTGAATGCAATTGCTTTACACTATTTAATTTCTGAATCGTTTGTGACATTTCTCTAAGAGAGAATGCATAGTCCTACTTAGTTGGAACTTAAGAAATCAGAAGAGCATAGAACAGTTTCTACAGATGAAACACACATTTGAAATCCACAGTCTTCTTAAACAAACCTAGTATGAAGAAACAAGGTGATGTTTCTACAAAGTAACAAAAAGGTTTTGTTCATATTGAAATATATCATTGCATATAGCAATAGCAATAGCACTTACATTTATATACCGCTTTATAGCCGGAGCTCTCTAAGCGGTTTACAATGATTTTAGCATATTGCCCCCAACATTCTGGGTACTCATTTTACTGACCTCGGAAGGATGGAAGGCTGAGTCAACCTTGAGCCCTTGGTCAGGATCGAATTTGTAACCTTCTGGTTACAGGGCAGCAATTTTTACCACTGCGCCACCAGGGGCTTATATACTATATATGTACGTAGTATATAACAACCCATAATATACAACAATTATATTTTAATCTAATGGCCACGAATACATTCAAAATTCACAACTGCAGAAACTATAAAAAGTATATTATGCATTATATTATAGTGCAGACAACTGAAAACACAACTTTTTAAAGATAGTTAAAATGAAAACGCTACCTCTTTTCCTTTTGTATCACCATTTTCAATCCATTCAACTGTAACACTTTCATTATCCTCATTCAAAGATGTTACCATAGCTTCATGTATTCGGCCTGGAAAGGAAACAAGCACTCCTTCAACAAATTATAGCATTTCTTCTGAACTATTTTATTTCTAGTGATCATTACTTTATTGCCTGATGAATTATAGGGTTAGGTGTTTTTTTTAGAGTGCCACAAATGCTTTCATTCATATACTGTTGAACTGCATTTTTAATATTCCAAAATTTCCACCCCTCCTTCATTTGTTCCTGAAATATGAGAAAAATGTTGCTATCATGTGTAGGATGGCAGGGGAAGTTCTATCAAGGCAACTGATCTCAAAGACACCAACTGTGCATTCCAATTCTGGCATTAATGAGCTTCCATAGCAACATCAATGACAGGCAACTCCATGCGAATAATGGTGATACAAAGATAAGATACACTTAACACTACTGTCAGTGGATAAGCCAAGATATTCCAGAAATCTAGAGGAGCTGTGCATGCTAGGAAACCTACAGCTGACGTTTTCACACCAGAACATCCAGATCCCAATAAGGTGAGTTGATGTTCAGTTTTAAGAATGATTTGTCTCATGAAAGTCACAACTATAAGACTATAAATTGTATTTATATCTATGTAAACCACTTTAGAAACTTTTGTTGAAAAGCGGTATATAAATATTTGTCATATTTGTATAGAGAAAGTTCTGAGTGAGCTTGCAGTTCCCTTGCTCTCACAGAAAATCTCTCCTTTGGATCATAGACCTCAAATGCAAGTTTGCAAATAAGCTCATGAAATTTACCAGCATATCTTACCAGCCGCGCGCACACACACACACACACACACACACACACACACACCAATCAAAAGATAATATTGATTACTTGAAAAATATGCATTACAGAGACTTGGTTGGGGGAGGCTAGTGATCCAGTTTGGTCCCAGCTTCTCCCAGCAGGATACTCTGTAGTGGAGCCGGTGAGTGGATGTGGGCAAGGAGGTGGTGTGGCTGTGGTCTACAAGAACATTGTCTCCCTTACCAGGATCCCTGTCATGGAAATAGCCCATATTGAGAGTCTGTACCTAAGCCTAGAAGCCAAGGATAGGACTACTGTTCATGTCGAGATCATCCTGTTGCTCAACAGAGTCCCTACCTGAGCTGACAAACCTGGTTGTAGGGCTGGCATTGGAGTCGCCCAGAATGTTGGTGGCAAGGAACTTCAATGTTCTCTATGTGACTGGATTATCAGGAGCGGCTCAGGTGTTCATAGCAGCCATGACAACTATGGGCCTATCCCAAGTGGTCTCTGGACCGACACATCACTTGTCACATGCTCAGTTTGGTCTGATCAGGGTGGTATTCCATGGGTGGGGACTCCTGTGGTTTCCCCAATATCATGGATGGATCACTATCTGGTTAAGGTAGGACTTGCAACCGCAACCCACATCTGCAGGGATAAAGGACCCATTAGGTTGGTCCACCTGATTGGATAGGGTTCTCACCGACCTGTTTCAAAATTAGCTCTGTGGTATTTGGAAGAATTACAGGAGACGAAGCAGCAAGACAGATGACTAGAGTACAAATGGGGAAGACTCGGCTCGAATCCAACAGGTTACAACATAGAACACATCTGAAGATCTACGCTATGGGAACACTTGAGGCAAAGAAGCAATTCTTTTCTGCCGCATTGCATCTGCAAGTTCACATCCAGCGGAGTTGTCTAGGGTTGTAAGAGGGCTAGCACGAGCCTCCTCCCCCTTGAATCCAAGTTTGGAACCATTGGTTACCTGCTGTGCTTTTAATGGTTTTTTTGAGGACAAAATCTCTCGTATTTGTATTCAGAATCCAAACTGGATTCTGCTATTAGGGCAGAGTCTGCTCTGCAGGTAAACAGCAACTCCTCTTATGTGGTCAGACTAGATCACTTTCAGTTTGTGACTCCTGAGGATGTGGACAAGCTATTTTGGACTGTGCGTCCTACCACCTGCTCTCTTGACCCTTGCCCAATTTGGTTTATCATACAATGAGATTATTGGAGAAGGTCTGGTAAACATCATAAATGCTTATCTGGGGGTGGGTAGGATACCTCCTTGTCTTAGGGAGGCTATCATAAGTCCATAATTGGGCAAGGAAACCTACACTGGACCCCTCAGAGTTAGCCAACTATTGGCCCATCTTTAATTTCCCATAATTGGGAAAGGTGAATGAGAGGGGGGTGGCCTCTCAGCTCCAGACAGTCCTGGAGGAAACTGATTATCTAGATCCATTTCAAACTGGCCTTTAAGCAGGCTATGGGGTTGAGACTGCCTTGGTCAGCCTAACGGTTAGTCTCCAATTAGGTACTGACAGAGGGAGTGCGACTCTGCTGATCCTTTTGCATCTCTTGGCAGCTTTTGATACCATTTGCCATGGTATCTTCTGGGTCACCTGAGGGAGGTGGAATTAGGTGGCACTGTTTTACAGTGGCTCCATTCCTACCTCTTGGGTAGATTCCAGATGGTGTCATTTGGAGATTGTTGTTCTGTTAATGTATGGAGTTAGTGAGTGTTACTATATGGAATTACACAAGGCTCCTCCATATTATCTCCAATGCTCTTTAAAATCTACATGAAACTGCTGGGAGACATCATTAGGAGAACTGGTACAGGGTGTTATCAATATGCTGTTGACACCCAAATCTATTTCTCCATATCGACCTCATCAGGAATGGCATTATTTATTTATTTGGTTTCTATACCGCCCTTCCAAAAATGGCTCAGGGCAGTTTACATTACTTGCCTAAATGCCTGTCTGGAGGCAGTAATGGGATGGATGGGGGATAACAAACTGAAGTTGAATCCAAATAAGACGGAGGTACTAACTGTGGGGGTCAAGACCTGAGAGATTGTTTAGGTCTGCCTGTTCTCGATGGGGTTACACTCCCACTGAAAGATCAGATACATAGCTTGGGAATGCTCCTGGATCCAAAACCCCTTCTGGTTTCTCAGGTTGAAGCAGTGGCCAGGAGCACTTTTTATCAGCTTTGGCTGATAAATCAGCAACGCTAATTTCTGGAGGTAAATGACCTTAAAAAAATAGTACATATGCTGGCAACCTCTAGGCTTAACTTTCTATAATGCACTCTATATGGGGCTGCCTTTGTATATAGTCCAGAAACTACCATTGGTACAGAATGCGGCAGCCAGACTGGTCTCTGGGACAACCCAAAGGAACCACATAACACCAATTTTAAAAGAACTACACTAGCTGCTGCTATGTTTCAGACCAAAATGCAAAGTGCTGGTTATTACCTATAAAGCCCTAAATGGCTTCGGTCCAAGATACTTAAGAGACCACCTCCTTTATCATGAACCCTGCCAACTATTAAGATCACTTGGGGAGGTCTGGTTACAGTTACTACTGGCTTGTCTGGTAGTGACTCAGGACCAGGCCTTCTCTGTGGCTGCCCCAGGGCTTTGGAAAGCACTCCCTGTCAAAAGAAGAGCTTCTCCATCTCTGATGGCTTTTTAAAAGACCATTTAGACACACCTGTTTTCTCAGATTTTTAACTAAAACTAATTTTAAACTGTTTAATTGTTTTGTTTTTAATTTATTTTTATATTGTAATTTGGACTGAGTACACTGTCTAGAAATATATACATCAGGCAGTATATACATATGATAAGTAAATAATTTACAAAAAAGCTTCCTTGCTTGGTTGCTTTAAGGCAAGTCTTACTCACCACAAGCAATCAGGCAGTTGTTATTTATAAAGCGTGTGTGCCAGCGTGGTGTAGTGGTTAGAGTGCTGGACTAGGACCAGGGAGACCCAAGTTCAAATCTCTATTCAGCCATGATACTTGCTGGGTGACTCTGGGCCAGTCACTTCTCTCTCAGCCTAACCTACTTCACAGCATTATTGTTAGGAGAAACTTAAGTATGTAATACACTGCTCTGGGCTCCTCGGAGGAAGAGCGGGATATAAAATGTAATAATAATAATAATAACAACAGCAATAATAAAACTATAATAAATAATAAAACATAGAGCTCCTGGCTCTAGCTCAATGTCTTAAGTTAGAAAGAGATAATAGGAGACAACTAAAAGAATCACTGAAGTGCAGAAAAATCTATCCTCTCTTCCTAACAATACATAACTAATTCTGTACATGTAATCAGACAGTTAAAAAGTTGAGTGTAATACATATGTTTAACCATCTGCAGCACTGAACGACTGTAAGTAGCATGCAATTGTTTTTCCTATTTACAGTTGAATTTGGCTTGCAAAATGTATTATATAGTGGCCTTTACCAATCTGAATAAGCTACTTATACTATTACACAACTACCAATACTGCTTTTGGTGGAACACATTAAAAAAAAGTGTTAGCAATTTTCTTCCTTTTCTTATGTCAAGTATCACACCCAACTTTTAAGATGGAATGACATATCGAGGCAACACCCAAAGCAGACAATCAAGCATTCACCTCCATTTACAGTGTAAGCAATACTCTCTCTTCCTGGGTGTCTTTCCACTCCTGGGTGGGTGGGTGGGATAATAGGTTTGTCTACAAAGAAGCTGAAAGAGCCAGATTTGCTTTCCCTCTTCTCAGTTTCCATTCTTTTCCTTGTCTGTCTCGGTCTTGATTTTGGTGGATATTTGAACAAAAGTGATCGTGTTTTTCTTCTCTCTTTAATTTCTTTTAAATTGTTTGTGCTCCTCTGCACCAATGTGGAACTAATTAATGCAGTTCTTTCAATTGCTCAGATGCATTCTAGGCAGAGACAAAGTTATCTCCTGCCAATAACACAATGATAGAATTTAACACACCAGGCTGAGCAGTGGGGAGTTACCTCTTCCAAATAGTGATCTACTTTAGGATACAAAAAGGCATGGAAGAAGCAGTAGAAGACAAATGTAAAGGAGGTTGTAAAATAAAAGCTTTCATGTTCAACTGTCAATTTTCTTCTATTTTGAGCACTATTTCGGCCATAAAAGAAGCAACAGCAATTGTTCTGCTTCAGATCATCCAACAGTTCATCCAAGAAGATGCAACCAGTTCTAAAATGCCCCAGCTGTACTACTCTCTTTGCATATCCAGGTAAAAAAATAAAAAATAAGTAAAGCTGGTAGATTCAAGAGAATACTCTACCAAGTTTTGCTTCCGATAGGCAAGTCCAAGTATACTTGGGGGAAGTGGAAGGGGGTAGAAAGGATCATGTGCACATTAAACACACACACACACACTCTCTCTCTCTCTCTCTCTCTCACACACACACACACACACACACACACACCCAACACACTTTTGAGGGGAGGACAGAATTTCTTCTTTTGGACCTGTCAAACATCCAAATGGCTCTTTAAGGTCAAGAAGCAGTTTGACGACTCAATGAAAAACACGGCACAGAGAAACTATTACTACAACTATTTATATACCACTTTTCAACAATAAAAAAATCCTGAAAGCAGTTTATATAGAAAAAGAATAAAAAGATGGTTCCTTGTCCCCAAAAGGTTCACAATCTATAAAGAAACACAAGGCAGACACCAGCAACACTGGTGGGGCATTGTGCTGGATGCTGAATAGGACCAGGTACTCTCCTGATGCTCAATGTAAAGGGAACCACCACTTTGAAAGGTGCCTCTTTGCACAGTCAGCAGGAGATTACTAGATGTGCACAATTAATAAATTCCCTCCAAATACCAGCATTGCTTTTTAATCTCAATATATCTGAAGAGTAGTTTGGGGATTCTGTGGAAATAGAAAACTTGGGGGGGGGGTCAATTGTACATATCGAAACTTATGCAAAATATGCACCTGTGGATTTTGGTTCTTGTGGGAGTGTTGAAGCAAGGGACAAAAAGAACAAGTACAGAAAAAGCAGATTGAAAAATATGTTAGTTAACACCCTAGACACATGTTTGTTTGTTTAGGAACTAATAGCCTGTTTCCAAACAACTCAAGGCAGCTTACAAAAATTAAACTCATCCAAAAATGCAACACACACAATAAAAACAAATGTCCAAGCCTATCAAAAATAACAGAATAACAAACAAAACAATTAGCAAATTAACCTGCATATACTTTTTGAATAGAGGAATGTAACAAAATTGTGGTCCTGGTCCTGCTCTAGTCAAGAACAATGTCTTATACAACAGCCACTGGCCCTGGATTGAACATATTCCTACAGGCATCAACAATGCAAACACAAATGCATGTCTGGATGTGTACCTGCATCACTTCTTCACAAGTTGGCATTTGCAAACAGATCTCTCTTGCTTGCCTCTAGAGCACTCATGTCCAACCATCTTCCTTCTGTTTTCAAACATGAGAATCTAAAACTTATAAACTACTGCTGAAACCCAATATGTTACCATTATGTTTTTCTGTTCTTGCCCAAAGAGGATGAGTCACAAACAAGAATTTAATCACTGAAGTAAGTTTCTTCAAAATATTAAACCATCTCCTATTGAGACTCAATGCCACTTTAAGATGAGGACATTTAAAAAATCAATATGTAGCTGACTAATGATAAGCTATGGTAGGATGAATCTCAGTTCTTTGCCAATACTGCAGCAATCACCTTCTCTTAGCCCTAGTTCAAAAGGGTTTTTGTTCTAAAATCCACATTTCAAGATTTGCCATCTATAAAGAAGAACCCAAAGCCACCAAAATAAAATTATTTGTTGCCCTGTCTCAAAAAACTCTTACTAACTGGGGGTGGGGGTGGGAGGGGCAGATATTACAGACATAAGCAACATATTAAAATATGCTGCTTTGAGTTTTTCCAAGAATGTGGCTTTTACAACTACTTCTTCTACTTCAAACGCCGTATTCCACTGTACTTTTTAGCAGTCAGTTGTGATACACACTCAATTAGGATGGCACAAACCTTGCCAAGCATAAGTGAGATTCAGTTTCAAAAGGTGATACATAGAAATCAAATTACTGTCCTGAGAATGCTTAAAAGATGCCAGCTATTTTAGAATACATTTTTGGATGTTTGTATTTGAAATATTATTTATATAGGCAATGGTGAATTATTTTGAAATGGTAGATAAAAGAGAAAAGCTTTTCTCACAGAGTTCTTTGGAAGAGGAAAATAAATCTATATTTCCTGATGTGGTGGTATTTTAAACACATTATAACTTTCATGTATTCTCTATTTGTCTGAAGAAAGGTATATACAGTTATCAGAGGTAATTAAGCTTTAAAGTAATATTACAACACATTAAAACAAAAACTATCATAAAAAGGCATAACCTTTTGTAGACTGCTGCTCCATCATCAAAAACACTTTCCACTTATGAAAGGATCCTTTCCGCTTGTGAGAGGACCCTTTGCATAAGAGTACGTTCTTCCTTGAGCAGAAGGAGCTTCTGATGGTGAAGCATGCTCTGAAAAGGTTAGAATACAATGGTTCAAATCCCCATTCAGCCAGGAAGTTTACTGGATGATCATGGGCCAATCACTACATCTCAATCCAACCTACCTCACAAGGTTGTTCTGGGGAACATTGCCCTAAGGTATTCCGAGGAAGAGCAGAATAGAAAGTCAAAAAATTAAGGTGGTAAATAAGAGCCTCAGATGGGATCATAGCTGCACTGCAATGTATCATTAAGCAATTTGGACAGAGTTCTTAACACCGCATACAAAAAGTGAACATCAATTTACACAAGATTAAAAATAAGATTCAAACTGCAATATAGGCAGCTTTGACAAAATTTACAAGTTCACGTTCAGGCTAAGAAGCCAAAGTACAACACCACAAAAAATGCAGCAGGGAAGTGTTACAATCACTGCTACAGTATTAGGTACAGGTTGATCAGCAATACATAATCTTTAGAATACTTCCCTGATTTTAAGAACTTTATCAATTCACTCACAAGCAACCTTGCTATATAACAAATATTTCAGATACAGCAGCTGAAAAAATATGTATTTCAAACACTAATTTCTAACTGTGAGTATTCTATGTGTTTCCCCAAAATCACACAGGAAAATACATAATTTAGAACACACATATGCTGTATCAGATAAAAGATATATACGCTACCCACAGTATTCAGTAATGCTTCAATGTGAATCCTGAATATTTAGCAAGTCTGTTTTTAACTATATTCTAATAACGAGGATTCAAATGACTGCTTTTAAACACTTGCATGCTTTTATCTTCAAAATGTTTTCTTAGTCTAGTCAATTCTTCCTCCCTGCAATTTTGCACCTGCAGCCTTTGTTATCCTTATCACACCTATGTGTGATTCTTCTGACATTCTTCTTGTTGACACTCCTCTTTAAAATAGTAGTGCTCAGCCAAATGTTATCCAGTCATCTTCGACACAAAGAAGGGGCTTTCAGGGGGCTTAAATATTTCCTGAAAGACTGCCAAAAATGTACCTTTCTGTACCGATTGATGTCCTCAAACCCTATCAGCAGCAGCTTTGGCAACATTTTGCATTTGAAATTAACCCCTCCTCTTAGGAACAGTGATATCAAACAAATAATTACATTGGATTATGTGGTAATGCTACTGAGGGCAAATGAAGTTAGAGCGAGGTCAATGTTTTGAACCAAACTTGCCCCCCACCCTTGCAAAAAGGGCACCAAAGCTGCAGTTGATTGAGGCTGCAAAGAGACTCATAAAGGAGCACTGCCACAGCCATGTCAATGCCAGCTGGAGGGTTGTGGGATGAATGAATGTATTAGAGGGAATCTTCGCTCTGTAGCATCTCCTTTTGCGGGGGGGGGGGTTACCTCCCAAAAAGTGTACTTGTGAAAGGTATATTTGTCATAAACTGAACATGAGTGGGCATACTCTGAGTGAGGGCAATTGAAGTCACACATTATTACAACACTTGCTCCCTCAGACAACTCTGATTTCTTCTCCAACTCAACATCACCAACAACATTTTGAATAGGAGGACAATAGTATGTCCTCAGTAATAAGTACATTCGTTTGCCCTCAGTAGCCTGCTATTTCCATGCACACTGATTCCGTAGAGTCCGGTCCTCCTAGGTTTTCTAAGGTTTTTTTATTCTACAGCCTCTCATCCGCATTGAGATGTTTAGAAGAGCATCCTCTCTGTAGTCAGCGAGACTGCAGAGAGGCCAGGGAGCTGGCTTTGCGGGCTTGAAGGACCACCCATAAAGCCAATTAGGGAGGAAGAGCTTCCTCCCTCAACTCCAGTTCGCCCGAATGCAGCCTCCAGTGGCACATTTGGACGAAAAGGAGGCTCCCTAGACCCTTGGTTTGGAGAAGCAAAACTCACTACAAACCAAGGGTTCAAAATGGATTCTAAACAGTAAACGAGACCAGAGTTGGCTGGGTTCAGACATAACAATAAGGAAACTGTGGGTCCCTCCAACTCCAGTCCCGTTATGTGTGTATCCAGCTACACAGCCACACCACCCTCAATGAGCCCCTCCTAGGCCCATTTATGAAGTATCCAGGAGTAACCATATGGCACTGGTTCTTTCCATTCCAGCAGCTTTCTATTACATCTGTTATGTTTTTAGTGGTACGTTCCTCAAAAATAAAATAAATAAAAATTGAGGAACAATTTTTTTTTGCATCTCTTATTGCCAGCTTACATTTCTTTTCCAAGAGCATATGTTCCTTTTTGTTCTCCTCATTTGGATAAGACTTCCATTTTCTGAAAGAAGATGTCAGTTTTTAAAGCTTCCATGACTATGCTCATTAGCCCCTGCTAACTGGGCAAAGAGGAACCTTTTACCGTGGTGATTCTCTTTATTTAGCAGGGGGAGAGCAACTGGCCCTATCCACCCCCAGCACAGTACTTCCAGTGACTGTTGCTGGTGTCTATCTTATGTTTTGTTTTAGAATGTGAGCCCTTTGGGGACAGGGAGCCATCTTATTTATTTATTGTTTCTCTTTGTAAACCGCTCTGAGCTATTTTTGGAAGGGTGGTATAGAAATCGAAATAATAATAATAATAACAACAACAACATTCAGATATTTATTTTTAAAAAGCAATGAGCATGTGGAGTACACAGTTAACAATCAATGGTGAGACCCTTGGACAGGTTAGCATTAGAAGAGGCATTTTCCAAGGGGACTCACTATCCCCTCTATTGTTTGTAATCGCCATGACCCCACTTTCACAAATACTAAACAAAACAGGCCTCGGATACCAAACATCTAAAACATCAAGTAAAATCAACCATCTGATATAGATGGACGATCTGAAGTTGTATGGAAAGTCCCAGTCAGAAATTGAATCACTGCTAAACACTGTCCAGTAGTGATATCATTCAGTAGTGATATAGCAATGGAGTTTGGACTAGACAAGTGTGCTGCATTAATAATGAACGGAGGAAAAACAACAAAAACAGAAGGAAAAGAACTGCTGAATGGAAGCAAGATCAAGAACCTGGAAGAGAAAGAACCTTACAAATACTTGAGCATTCTCCAGGCTGATAACATCGCACACACTGAAGTTAAAAGAAAAATTGGAAGTGAATACATCAGGAGAGTTAGAAAAATCCTCAAGTCCAAACTCAATGGTGGGAACACCATACAAGCCATAAACACCTGGGCTATACCTGTTATCAGATACACTGCAGGAATAATAGACTGGACCCAGGCAGAGCTAGAGACGCTAGATCGTAAGACCAGGAAAATCATGGCCATCAATCATGCTCTGCACCCCCACAGTGATGTCGATAGGCTCTACCTCCCTCGCAGCTCAGGTGGAAGAGGAATGCTGCAAGTCCATCAAACAGTAGAGGAGGAGAAAAGAGGCCTTGAAGAATATATCAAGGACAGTGAAGAAGATGCACTTCAAATGGTCAATAAGGAGAAACTATTCAACACCAATGAAACAAAGCAGGCCTACAAGAAAGAACAAGTCACGAACCGAGCAGAAAAATGGAAAAATAAGCCACTGCATGGTCAATATTTGCACAATATAAGTGGAAAATCAGACGTCACCATGACCTGGCAATGGCTTAAGAATGGCAACTTGAAGAAAGAAACAGAGGGTTTAATACTGGCTGCGCAAGAACAGGCACTAAGAACAAATGCAATAAGAGCCAAAGTCGAAAAATCAACAACAAACAGCAAGTGCCGCCTTTGTAAAGAAGCAGATGAAACAGTGGACCACCTAATCAGCTGTTGTAAGAAGATCGCACAGACTGACTACAAACAAAGGCATGACAAGGTAGCAGGGATGATACACTGGAACATCTGCAAAAAATACAAGCTAGCTGTAGCCAAAAATGGGTGGGACCATAAAATTGAAAAAGTTGAAGAAAATGAAGATGTAAAAATATTATGGGACTTCCGACTACAAACAGACAAACATCTGCCACCAGTACACCAGATATAACTGTAGTCGAGAAGAAAGAAAAACAAGTTAAAATAATCGACATAGCAATACCAGGGGATAGCAGAATAGAAGAAAAAGAAATAGAAAAAAATCACCAAATACAAAGATCTACAAATTGAAATTGAAAGGTGGTGGCAGAAAAAGACCAAAATAATCCCAGTGGTAATTGGCACCCTGGGTGCAGTTCCAAAAGACCTTGAAGAGCACCTCAACACCATAGGGGTCACAGAAATCACCATCAGCCAATTTACAAAAAGCAGCTTTACTGGGAACAGCCTATATTCTGCGACAATATCTATAACAATTGACAATAAAATTCTGACATCCCAGGTCCTTGGGAAGGACTCGATGTCTGGATAAAACAAACCAGTCAGTAACACCTGTCTGACTGTGTAAAATAATAATAATAATAATAATAGCAGCAGCCAAGCTGGCATCTTTTTAGATTTAGTGGTACCTCCCCTACTTTGTGGTACACATTCTAGCTGAGCTTCTAGTATTGTCGTTTTTAATAACCTGCACACATTATTGAGAGATTTGACTCTTTATGAGTTTTTCAGCTTTTTTTGGTACAAATCCCCTCATTTTTGAGAAGCTTCCTTTTTTGAAGTCAAATGTATCCTCCTCCTTCCAAAGCCCCAATCTACTCCCGCTCCTAGACATGCATTCAGTCACTGTTAGTACTGCAGTGTGTTCCACAGTCAACACTAATGGTGTTGTAAAGTGTGCCATCAAGTTGATTTCGACTCCTGGAGCCCACAGAGCCCGGTGGTTTGCTTTGGTAGATTACAGGAGAGCTTTACCATTGCCTCCTCCCACACAGTATGAGATTATGTCTTGCAGCATCTTCCTATATTGCTGCTGCCTGATATAGGTGTTTACCATAGTCTGAGAAACATACCAGTGGGGATTCAAACCGGCAACCTTCCGCTTGTTAGTCAAGCATTTCCCCACAGCGCCACGATTGTACACTTAGCTATATTATAAAGACTGCAGGTAAGGCTCTTCCTTCCTTCCTTCCTTACCTGGAAGCTGATGGATCTAAAGCTGCAAGGAGATGCCCAAGAAACATTCTAGAGACTGCATGCTAGGCTATTTCCGACTTCCAACCTTAGAGAATTTGAAATTCTAATCAAGGGGGGCGGGGGCCTGCATGGAACACCTTCCACAATGTAGCTTTGTTTATAAGACAGTGTTCTAGAGAAAGGGCTGTTTCTCTCTCCCTTGCAAGAGGAGAAAGAAAGAAAAAAGTATGCCAAGCAGTCCCCTAACCTTAAAAGATTTTATTCGTCATATTAATGTATGACGCTGTATTATGCTACTCAGATTATTGGTTAACATAGTCCAGTATTGCTTTCTCTGAGGATCAAACTAGATGTGCACACCAAGGCATACTATAGAGGTGTGGCTCCACAATGGAAACATCTCTCTTTCTAAAAATTAACCAGGTGGGAGGAGGAAGTGACCTATTAAAATTGCAACATGCAAGCAGGACAACTTTCCTTTGAGGTATTTTCCCACCAAAAATTGCCTCCTGAAGAAATAATTTACTCCCAATGTGGCTATTTGTGGAAATCACCACTTCAGGAGATGGTCTTTGGTGGGAAAGACGTATGAGGAGAAAGAGTTAGCCTCCCCGTCACATGCTACAGTCCCAACCGGAACCACCTCCCACAATTATTTTTTTAAGAGAAAGAAAGGTGCTTCTGGTCAGAACACTATAGCTCTCATTTACACTCATGTCTAGTTTGACTTTGACTGGTAGTTGCTCTCCAGGTTCCAGGGTTCTTGCAGTTTGCTACCAGAGACCCATCCAATAGGAGATTAAACCTGGGATCTTCTGCATGCAAGGCAATATTCTCTCATTGATCATCCTCCCCCAATCATAGGCAACAGGCCATTTTGAGGTCTGTCCCAAGGGTCTAGTGTAGTTTACTTCAGTCTCTCAAGGCCATCCCCTTTTTCCATCTCTCAGGTATGGATATGCCCATTGTGAATGTGAATTTTGCAAAGTTCTGTGACTCACAAATCTGGATTTCTCTCACAGATACTCAGTACTGTGAAAAGATTTGGTTAAGGGACCTTTGTGGGGAAAACTATTTCCCAGCATTCCCCACACACCTTGCTGCACACTGTCCAAGGCATCATTGGGGCCTCCCGCAGCTCCAAATCCCTTTAAGGACTCTCCCTAGTGCTGCATAGAGGCCAGGGCAACATGTAGGTAATTTCATTTCAAAACTTAATCTTTGCACAGCTCTAGATACTATCACAGCACTTCATTAAATCTGCAGGATTTAGGGCAATTTTACAAAGGGCAATTTTACAAAACATTTTTTTAAAAGGGAGGCTTAGCTTTCAAATCAAGGAAAAATATCAAGAAAATGGGATACAAAGTAGTAAACCATCTACCACTGTAGGAATCTTGTATGAAAGGTGGGATATTATATGGTACCTGCCTGTATAGTTAAGGCAAGACACAAAAATCTCCTCTTCAACCAAAGGTTTCTGATATGAATACAACAAAGCAGATTCTGCTTACAAGCAGCAATTTTATGTTAGATCTTAACCCTGCTAAATGAGCAAAGAGGCACCTTTCAAAGTGATAACTCTCTTATATTTAAGCAAGGGGAGAGCAACTGTCCCAATTCAACCCCAGCACAGCATCTCTCCAGTGGTGGTGGTTGCTGTCTACCTTACAATGCCTTTGGGATTATGAACTCTTTTGGGACAGAGAACCATCTTACTTATTATCTATGTTTCTATGTAAATCACTCAGAGCAATTTCCTTGAAAAGTGATATATAAATATCCGTAGTAGTAGATTTATAGGGATTTCTGTTCTTACATTTTTATTTAACAACAAGGGAGGCGGGGAGGAAAATTTGACACTTGAACAATATTCAGCAGAGTAATGCCGAGTCTAAGCAGCTTTCAGTGAAAATAATGAGACTCATGTTAGTAACAACTAACTTGTCTGGCTGATTTCAAGGTACTTTAAGCACAACTAACGTGCTCTGACCGGAGCCATGATGTTGTACATCTGACAGGATACAAATGCATGCACACTACTCCATAGAAAGATTCTGTCATGTATGATTACTTGCACCCCACTAATAGGAACAAACTATTCCATTATAAGAAATCGGCACAGCTGCATGTTCCAAATATAAGCATTTTTCAACTCTGAAATATCATGGAGAGAATAAAGTACTTTACTTTGAGGTAAAGCTATCTCTACAATTTGCCCACTGCCTAGAACTGCCTTTCTCATCGATTTCCACCCAGTAGTTCTACATGTTTTAGAATTGTGACCATATACTTTTTTTTGTCAATTTTTTCCTAGTTAACAGACCGAGCTACAACAAGATACTTCCAAGAAAGAAATAAACAGGCAAAAAGTACATATGAGATTTCCCCTTGCTTTTTCTTCTTGCACTAGCTACCAGATACTGTATTATTCAGCTGAAGGAGGAAGCAATGCTGGGATGTACATGAGGTAACGGCTGTTGCCACTGCTATGGCTGACTCTGAGATAAGTGGCCAGCTTGTTCAGGTGGTGAGGCAGCACAGGGAACAAATCTTAAATTATCCGTGCTTGTGACATTCTCCATCCTCAAGGACAAGCTAGATATTACATGCAGATAGTTTCAACTTTCTTTACTTCTTAAAAAACACTTCCAAAGGGGTGATCAAGGAAGTGCAGGGAATCTTTCCCCACCAGTGATTTACCAGTTCCAAATCACTCCCACAACCACAACCAAATTAGCTCCCCTCCAGAGTTCCAAATGTGGACAAACTCAAATATGCATCTTTATAGGAGAGGAGGATGCTGGGAGAAGAGCAATTTGGAGCAAGGAAACAGTGGGCAGGAAAAGGGTTCCCTCACTGAGCACTCTTCTAGAAGCAGCTTTTCCTGTTTAAAAAGGGCCACTGGAATAATATTACATGCATCTGGATGTACAGTTTTACCTGGAGTCTTCTGGTGTTTGTGTGTGCATATAATTTTTTTTTTTTTTTAAAGCCAAGCATCCAGAAAGCACAGCCAGTGTGTACTGTTTGCCTGAGCTGCATTTTGTTAATTGGTGGCTTAAGGGAGACCCAGAGAGGAGACAACTGCTAACCAGTTCAAGTGAACAGATAAGTGATAAATCGCATTCCTGTAATAAAATACACAGTCTACAGAAATGTACTTCTCCACATTCAGGCATCCAGAAAAACTGGCCAGTTGCACAGAAATACATGAATGAGGTGTTCCCAACTTGGTATCTCACCATGCTGGCCTAGCTTCAGTTTTGCTGATACTTCTGGAAAGAGCTAGACCAAATAAAAGCATTCCTTACCCAGTACCTTTGAAACATCCCTTCTGATGACAACAAATGTAGCTCATGGATTTCCTGAAGCAGGATTTGAAGTATACTATTAAGATCAGAATGAATCTTTCAAAGGGTGAACACTTTTTAAAATAAATTCCTACACTAACCAATGGTAACCCCTCTGCCTGCAAGGCGAGTCTGCTTGCAACAGTAAGTCAATGCAAGTTCTTATTCATGTTACATCTCACTTACTATCTAAGATTTTTAAATGGACAGGAGCACCTTCTTTTGCAGAAATTGACAGCAGCACCTCCTGTTACATACGCAACAGCCCCCAAAGCAGTCGCATATAGGTAGGAATGTTTTCTGCATGCAGGCTATCGCCCATTTGCTCCACTGTTCCCTCTAAAGCCTGTGCACATGCGCATGCTCGCAAGTTTTTGGATGTCCACTCAGTTCATTTTAGATTCCATTCAGGCTGAATCAGGAAGGCCCCACGCTGAATGTAGATGCGCACACACTGCCTTCATACTGCTGCCCAGAACAAAACTCATTCTGCACACAGATGGAAAAAAATTAGAGGGACCACTGATTTGCTCCACAAAATAGGTCACATTTCTCCAAGAAACATCTATGTTTCAGAGGAATCTCAGAAGTCATCTGTCCAACTACTACTAGTTCTGCTTTTCAATGAAAAGGTTAACAACAACAACGTGATTCCCTGTCCCTAAGGGGCTCACAGTCTAAGAAGAAATACAAGAGACATCAGCAACAGCCACTGGAGGAATGCTGTGCCAGAGCTGGACAAGGGGCAGTTCCGCCCCCCCACCGCCCACCAAATATAAAAGAATCATCACTTTGAAAGGTGACTCTCTACCTGGTTAGCCTCTGAAAGGTGCCTCTTTATCTGGTTTATTATTTGCCATAAACACTGAAATGAAGAACTACTGATGAACTTTCTTACATAAATGCTAATGTTATTGGCTTTCAAATTTCATCCAGTCACCTCCTCTATCCTTACTTTTCTCCATAAATATCATTATCACAGCCGTTATTCAACTCTTTAATAAGCTTGAGAAACCAACTTTCACAACACTTACACCCTATATTATTGGGAAATGATTCCTATTTTAAAATATGTACTGCTAGCATGGTGCCATATCAAGTGCATGGCAAAGATGTTTAACAAAGTTTGTGATGAAGTTTTCAAATCGAAATGCTAAACAGCTGAAATGTTGCAAGACATAGTTCTCTTCCTAGTCTAATAACTAGATTAAACATATGCAAAATAAACATGGTGACAATTCACATAAGCAGAAATCAGTGATAATTACCCTTGCTAGGATGTTAATTCTAATGGAATTTTTAAAAACCTTTGAAATTTGTTTGGTCTCAATTAAAGCCTGTAGAGATCATGTCAAGCCTAAAACCCCCATTTTTAATTTTCGCCCTCTATACTTGCATAAATGCCTTCTTACTGAGGCATAGATCTCTCTGAGTATGACACCTCATTTATTCAATGAAATGAACTGTAGTCCACAAAAACCTTTGCTACACTAATATGTTAGTCTTTAAGATGCTACAAAACTCATCAGTTTAAAAAAGCTTCTGACAACTCTTTGAAAATAGCACCAGTACACATCTTGCACTGGAAATAGCACCAGTTCGCACCTTGTGCTGGAATGCAGCATAAAGAGGGGAAAGGGGTATGTGTATGCGCTCTCTCCTCTCTCTCTCTCTCTCTCTCTCTCACTCTCACACACACCCCTCTGTTCCTTTCCCGTAAATTCCTCTCCGAGTATTGGGTACTAACAGGATACCTTGGCTAACATCTTGCCTAATAAAGTGTGTATGTAAGCAGGGACGCACCAGAAGTCCTTGCACAATTATGACTACCACTATTTATAACATAAGTTCTCAAAGTAGTTTACATAGCCACTGGAGGGATGCTGTGCTGGGGTTGGATAGGACCAATTCTCCCTCTGCTAAATATAAGAGAATCACCACTTTAAAAGGCACCTCTTTGCTCAGTTAGCATCACCATATTCACAATGCTGCGCAAGAGCGATCAGAGTTCAGAGCACTACCCGCACTCTGAAGGCATTCTGTATAATCGGAAACATGTCACTGACCCACAGTGGCATGTTTCCAATCTTATAGAGTGCTTCTGGAGCATGGAGAACACTGAATTCTAAGGGCCCTTGCACAACAGTATCTGCACAGGGGGACTAGGAAAGTTGCGCAAAGGCTCCTGACATGTTCCCGCAACTCCTCCTTACCTGCACACTTCATTAGTCAGGATGTCAGTCACTTATTTTACCTATGGATCAGAAGTGAGCATGCTTCCTCGGCTACCTCAGTTGGCTACCTCTGAGAGGAGAACTGGTCTTGTGGTAGCAAGCATGACTTGTCCCCATAGCTAAGCAGAGTCCACCCTGGTTGCTTGTAAAAGGGAGACTAGAAGTGTGAGCACTAAAAGATATTCCCCTCGGGGGATGGAGCCTCATGGGAAGAGCAGAAGGTTCCAAGTTTTCTCCCTGGCATCTCCAAGATAGGGCTGAGAGAGATTCCTGCCTGCAATTTTGGAGAAGCCACTGCCAGTCTGTGAAGACAATACTGAGCTAGACAGACCAATGGTCTGACTCAGTATATGGCAGCTTCCTATGTTCCTAAGCCCAGTCAAAGTTTCTAAATTCTCTAAATATAAGCTAACAAGATCTATCATACACTGAGTCAGACCAAGAGTCTATCTATTCCAGTCCTGTCTACTGTAACTGGCACCACCTCTCAGGAATCTAAGGCAGAGATTTTTCTCCCAGTCCTACTACCCAAGATCTTTTAAAACTAGGAACTGAGGATTGAACTGGAAACATTCTACATGCAAAGAAGGCACTATCACTGTGCTATGACTTCTGGTAGCTGTCCACATCTGTTTATTCATTAGCTGGCTTCCAATCATGGCTGTTCCATTATTCACCACCAACTGACCAGTTGGTAGACGGTACATCACCTAAATGCTCTATAAACAAATGAATTTTGATTCCAGTAGATAACAGCAGACTAAGTGACTTCCAATCCAAATCGACATCTACACCAATCATTTAAAATTAAAATCTTAAACTATTTCAGATTTAAAATCTTTTTCAGATCTATAAAACTTTAAACTATGTATGAGTAACAAAGAACTTTTTTAGCCTCTTCAGATAAGAATTTGATTGCAGAGACTCTGCTTCCTCCAACAGCAGCTGTAGCAAGCAAGACCAGAGTTCTGCTTGTTACAGAGGGGAAGCAGGAGAACAGTATGAAGTAGTATCAAGGCAGAAACACTTCTTGCTCAGTCAGAAAGATACCCTTCTCCTACACTCACAGAATTACCATACCTACTCTCCAACAGCTTGGCTCAATTTACAGCTGGAATGAGGATAATTGTTTCTATCCCTGCTTAAACTACCCAGCTGACCAATGAGTAGCCTTGTCTCACACTCACACATGTGCATGCATACCATTATTCCCTTTAAGGCATGCGCACACTCTCAAGTTTTTGGATGTCCACTCAGTTCATTTTAGATCCGGTTCAGGTTGAATCAGGAAGGCCCTATTCTGAATGCTGGTGTGCACACACTGCCTTGATACTGCAGCCAAAAACAAAACTCATTCCGCACAGAGATGAAAAAAAATAGAGGGACCACTAGTGCAAACGCTCAGTTTCATTATTATATGAGCACTTGCCGCTGTAATGCTACAATAAAAATGCAGTCCTTAGAGTATAATTAGGAAAGCATAGCTAATATGATGCTTATCTTCCTCCTTTTAGTACCTCAGCATTAAAAATTCCTCAGCCACCGCACAGCCATCTGATGATGAGCCACATTTTCCCGAGTATTCAGCACTGCTGGATGAGTGGCACTCCAGAAAGAATCCCAAGCTGACCCCACCCCACCATCACCAAGGCCAGACTACATAACCCCCATTACTGAGCAACAGAGAGCAGCCTATCGATTCACTCCGCTTGCAGCCTGCCACAGCCACTGTGCATTCATGCTATCCAAGGGTAATCGCTCCAAAAACCTCTCACGCCTACGAACTTCATCTGCATCTATAGAAAGCATTGCACATGGTGCTGCCAGGAAACAGGGCAAAAAAAGGGAAACACTGAATCAACACAGGAAACTCATCCCTACTGTGGGGGGGAAGGGGGGCATACAAACATCCGGGTGTTGAAAGGAACAGCTTAACATATTGTGACAAGGTTTTTGTTGAAGAGCAATTACAGGGAGGAGGAAAAGCCTTTTTGGAGTCTCTGCATTCGGCCTTGTTGAAAATAAAGATAATGACCATTTGTGTTTCACAAACAGATACTGAGGGGCAGGGAGAGAAGACGAGACGTTTTCGTAGTGCATTTATTTATTGGGGGATGGAAAACAGCCCTCTTACACAGGAAACTGTCCTACACCAAGTCATACCATTGGTCCATCGAGGTTAGTATTGTCTACACTGACTGGCAGCAGTTTTGCAGGGTTTCTTCCCCAGCCCTACCTGGAGACATCAGGGACTGAAACGGGGAGCTTCTGCATGCAAAGCAGATACTCCACTACGAAGCTCTCCTTCTTCTTTTATAAGAATCCAAGCCAAGCCGTCTCCTCTCTGCAGCACATCCTCGCACCTCACCCCCCTGCCTCTGTGCCACACCATCCTCCAGCCTTTGCCCTACAGCAGGGGCTTCTCTCCGCCCTGAGCTTTCCCTCCCTGTATCCCCACTGATCCTATTCCCGCCCACCCGACCCCCCCCCCCCACTTCCATCATCCCCAGGGAACCACCACCCGCACCCTCCCCTTCTTCCACCAGCCCTCCTGAGCCCCCCTGGCACGCCCTTCCCAGCAGGCCCCCTCCAGGCACACACACACACACACCCCATAGCTCCCTGTGCCGGTGTCATTCCCGGCCCCTCAACACACACACCCTTTTCATGCCTCCTCCTCGCCGGCCCTTCCCCACAACACTGCAGCAACCTCTCCCACCCTGCCTGTCGTCTCCAGCGGCAAAGGGGCAGGTCCGCCGCCGCCTCGTGTTCCTCACGGCGGCCTGCCCGCCTCCTCCCTTCAGGCCACCCACCACCCCGCAGGAGGCGACACAAAAAGCGCCTTAACAACCGCAGCCGACGCCACAGGCCCGCCACCCCCCGCCTGGTGTCACCGTGCGCGTCGGTGCGCGCTCTTGGCGGGCCCCACGCGCACAATGGGCCCCAGCGCGGCCCCTCCCCCTCGCTGAGAGGGGGAGGAGGGAGGGGGGCCGCCGCCGCCGCTGCTGCCATCACTCCACCCCGCTCCCCAAGCCAGCCACCCATTCTAGTCCCTTCTCCTCCCACCACCCTCCCCTCGCCCGGGCTCACCATCGCTGCGCTTGATCTCCACATAGATCCCTATCTGGATCTTGCCGAAGTTGGCCGCGGCCATCGCGTCATAGAGCGGCGGGGGAAAGCGGCGGGGGGGGGAGGGAGGGGAGAGGAGACTCGGCTCCGGGCGCTGCCGGCTTGAAGGGAAAGGAGAGCAGCGGCGGCGGCGGCGGCAGCAACGGCAGTTTCTACGGGGAAAGGGGAGGGGGGAGAGGGAGGAGGAGAAAAAGGCGCCGGCCGGATACAACAGTCGCCGGGAGCCGCTGCGGCTGCGCACACAATGGAGGCGTCACGGCGGGACCGGCTGAAGGGGTGGGAGGAGCGCTCGTGGCGGTAGCAGCACCGCCGCCGCCGCCACCGCAGGAGGAAGAGGAGGCTGGCTCTGGCGGCGGACGGCTTCGCTCAGAGGGCGAAGGGAGCGTGTGGGGCGATGTTGAGGACCCGGCTTCCAACGCCGCCTCGTCCTCCCACCCAGAGCTGCTGAGCTCCGGCGCTTCGAGGGGCTTCGCTGACGCTTGTCCGTCCCTTCCTCGGGCTAATCGGCCGTATTACCAGGAAGGCGCGGCGATGCTCAGCCCCTCTGCGCGCCCCTGCTGCCTTCCTCTTGCTTCGTAGGGTGGCGGTGCATGCTCAAGGGGATGATGGGTGCTGGTGCTGCATTGTAGCATCCGTTTATTTTGTGCTTCGCACCTTTCCGGGTGATGGATGATGATGTCTATGATTTCCATTTTACAGCCGGAGCGTTGAGGTTCAGAGAATGTACTCTGCGGCGGGAGGCCTTGGCAGAGATGGATTTGGACGCAAGTTCCTCTCCAGCTCTCTGATCCATGGACTGCCTTGGTTGGCCCTGTGAAGATCGCATAGTGTGGAGTCTTTGCCCCTTAATTACAATAGTCTGTGACTGCCCTGCCATACTCACATTTTGCAACTTTTTTTGCATCCTTAGGCTTTACAAAATGCAGATTTGTGGCTAAAACCTGGGAACCCTGAGGCCTTTAGGTGCTGAGCCTCATGACCAGAATGCTAAACCCATAATTTGGTACCCTCCTGCATAAGACTTCACACTTGTACTTCATAACCACTAGTCTAGGTCTTTTCCTGGTTCTCTACTCATGGCAATGGGGATTAGAATCCCTACTTTATCCATAAGCATTCATTCAAGCTTGGGGAGCATAGCATTCCCTGCCTCCCTACTTGTGAGTCTGTGTGTAAAGCATTCTTGTTAAATTATCTTTAATATGAATTACTGTTTATTTTCCTGATTCTTTCCTAGCTGTAGAGTAGGATTTATAAACTGGCTGTGGTGCCACATGTTGCTTGTCAACCCCGGAGGCAAAATGAGGTGTGGATGTGTAGTGTCTATGGAAATTGAGCTTAGCAGCAGGCCATTGGCAAGCTGTGGGCTACCATCCACACTCCACTGTTAAAACGAGTTGCTGATGAGACCTGCTGGTGACCCAAGTTTTACCAGTCTCTGAGGTGGTGTGATGGGCTGCTGCCCTTCCCCCTCGGCATGTGAAATGTCCCCATCCAGATGTGCCCCAGCCCAGATCCATTTCCCAAGCAGTGAGGTGTGTGAAGCACACCAAGCAGCTTTTCCTGCCTCTCCCAGCCTATTGCTTGCTTGCCCTCCATCCCTTCCTGGTAGAGGCCAATCTTTTCTTCTCCAACAATGGCACAAGATGCCACCTGGAAGAGCAGAAGGTTTCAAGTTCCCTGCCTAGCTTCTCCAAGATAGGGCTGAGAGAGATTCCTGCCTGCAACCTTGGAGAAGCCGCTGCCAGTCTGTGAAGACAATACTGAGCTAGATAGACCAATGGTCTGACTCAGTATGTGGCAGCTTCCTATGTTCCTACTTTCCTTATATTCTTCTAACTATGGCTTTGAAAAGGGTCAGAAGAATGTTTACTGAGGCTGCTAGGGTGCTACCAGATTTGTAGTGAAGGAAGGGTGCAGTGACAGCTAGTACATCACTGCTAAGGACAGCAGGCCCAGTGCTGGATTAGCAGAGATGGTCAGTTTGCCAGCTCTGTTAATCCATCACCTGAAGCAATTTCCTCAGTTTACCTAATGGGCAAGCTGCCCCTGATAAGAACTGTAGACACATCTCCACCTAATCAATGGCTCTCCTGTCTGTCTTCCTCTTTGATTCTCCAGTGTTTTCATGTATGATTTGAGTCAGAGAGCAAGGACGATCATACTTAATGTGTCATAATGTGAAAGATAGGAGGAGCATATGAAGAATACAGTCTCTTAGATTCTTTTCCCAAAAAATCCATTGTAATACTTAAGGGAGGGTTGAGAAAACTGATTAATGTAGATTTTGTCCTGGTAAGAACCATCCCTGTGATGTGGCACTTAGGTTGGTAAACTAGTTTTATGTAAACCTCTTGCCTCCCACATTTTAATTGGCTATGTAAAAGGGAAACGATGCTGTTAAAACAACACCTTGTATTTCTACTGCAGCCTTTCAGCCAAGCAGGCATTGAGTAAAAGGCCAAAACTAAATAGAAGACCTCTACTTAAAGGTCACTTCTAAATCCTCCCTTAAAGTCAAACTACATTGCTTCAAGAAAATAATGGGGGACTTAAACTACCCTGATATCTGCAGAGAGACAAATTCCAATAAGCAACAAATACATAAGACTTGACCCTAACCAATAGGAAAGAGTTGGTCAATGTGGTTAAAATAATGGGAAGGGAAAGTGACAGTGTAATGTTGAAACTCTTGATCTTATGGAAAGTTAGAATGTGTATGTAGTCAAACACACCTTTTCATGAAGGGTGGTTTTAATAAACTTAAGTGTTAGACTGCATGGCTAGATAAATTAATAGGCAAAGGAACTCCAGCTTTGCCTCCACCTCACAAAAGCAGTGTGAATGGTCTGGGGTCAAGATTATTTATTTATTTATTTACATTTCTATCCTGCTCTTCCTCCAGGGAGCCGAGAGCGGTGTACTACATACTTAAGTTTATCCTCACAACAACCCTGTGAAGTAGGTTAGGCTGAGAGAGAAGTGACTGGCCCAGAGTCACCCAGCAAGTATCATGGCTGAATGGGGATTTGAACTCGGGTCTCCCCGGTCCTAGTCCAGCACTCTAACCACTATACCATGCTGGCTCTCAGTGTGAGATAACAGCTCACTATTGAGATGGAATTCCTCAGGGAATGTCTATCTACATTAAAAGAGTACTAGTCTTCATGGATGAATAAATTGCATCCTAATGTGCTAAAAGAATTTGCTGGTCTATTTTATTTATTAATCTATTTATTAAATATATACCCCACCCAAACTTATGTCTCTAGGCGGCTCTACTCTTGGGACCTCTACTCTGGGCTACTCTTGGAACCTCTGTCTATATTTTTTTGAAAAATTCTGAGGAGATGAAGTACCACAGGACTAAAGACCAGAGAATACCCCAAAGTGAAAAAGGAGATTCTAGAAAGCTACAGACTAGCCAATCTGAATTCAGTGCTAGGGAAGGTGCTATGATGATAATGCAATCCGTTTGTAAACATTTTTATAACAGTGCAGTGATTAGCAGAAGATAACATGAATTTGTCAAGCATAAATCCTAACAGACTAATTCTGTCTCCTCTGTCAGGTTGCTAGCTTAGTGGGTTTAGGATATGTTTTGGGTTAATTTATCTTATTTCAGCAAAGTTCCCCATGATATTTTGGTTAGCAAACTGATCAAATGCAGATTAGATTAGAACAATGTCAGGTGGATTTACAACTGGTTGAAAAACTGTACTCATAGAGTGCTTCCTCTTGGTTCCTCATCAAACAGGAGGGACTTTTTAGTGAGGTTTTTCTAGGCTCTTCTCTGGGCCTGAGACTGTTGGTTTTTCTTTAATATATTTTTATCACTTTGATGAAGGAATGGAGGAAATCTTCATTAAATCTGAAGATGCCCCCAAACTGTGCAGGATAGCAAGAAGACAGGAATAAAATCAAAATGACCCTGATGGAATGGAAAACTGAGCTGGAACTATCAACAAGAAATTCAGTAGTTGACACAAATGCAAAGTTCTGCACCTGGACAAAAAAAAAAAAAAGCTTTGGTATAGGACAGGAGATACCTGGCCTGACAATAGATATGTGGGAAAGGATCACGGGATTGTAGTTGGTCACACCCTGAACATGAGTCAGTAGTGTGATGCAGCTGCAAAAAGGCTAATGCAATTTTCGGCTGCATTAGTAAAACCTAGCTGACAAGATTTTGAAAACAAGCCTCTTGAACACCTCACCAAAAGTCTTCAAGCAGAGGCTGGACAGCTATCTGTAGGGGATGCTCTGACTCTGGATTTCCTGCATCTAGTAGAGGGTTGGATTAGATGGCCTACAAGTCACCTTCCAACTCTACAATTCTATAGGAGGCACCATGGGGTAAACTGGATTTGGACAGTGGTACTGAAGGAGGGGGAATTCCTTTTTCCATGTGCTGTTTTCCTGATGTAATTGGGCCCATATGTTTTCCCCAGCAGGGTAAATAGTAGTTTGAGGCAGAGAAGGTGTCTTAGATCTGGAAGACAGCATGGGAGGAAAGGTTAAAAATCCCAACCCACAAGGCTCCAGCCCTGCTTCAATTCAACTGCTGTAAGGAAAAAAAGAGAAACATTGTGAGAAATGATTATGAATCTCCTTCATCTTGTCTAGCTTGACCCTTGGAAACTTTCCTCCCTAGTTAGTGTGAGTACTAGGTTGGTTTTTAAAGTGAGCCTATTAAATATTATCACCTTGAGCAGTGCAGCTGGAAAATGCTTGACTTAACAAGCAGAAGGCTGCTGGTTTAAATCCTCTCTGGTACTATATCAGGCAGCAGCGATACAGGAAGATGCTGAAAGGCATCATCTCATACTGCACAGGAGGAGGCAATGGTAAACCCCTCCTGTATTCTACCAAAGAAAACCACAGGGCTCTGTGGGCGCCAGGAGTCAAAATCGACTTGATGACACACTTTACCTTCTTTAATTATTGGCACATCTGCAATGTTCTCATGAACTCAATGCTTGGAGGCCTTTCCCTTAGCTGCCATCTCTGTCCCTCTCCTTTGGGCCACAGGTCCTCAATAATGTTAAATCTCTTCCTCATTTAGGCAAAGCTAACCTGCATAAAACTCTGCTAAAGCTTCCCCTTTTCAACAACTGTAGTAAAGCCATCCAGTGTTCCCTCTAACAGGGATTCCCAGATGTTGTTGACTACAACTCCCATAATCCCCAAGCAAAAACCATTGCTGCTAGGGATTCTGGGAGTTGTAGTCAACAACACCTGGGAATCCCTGTTAGAGGGAATACTGAAGCCATCTCAATAACACTAATAGTTTGCATTAATGCCCATTTCCACCTGAATAATTTCATCGTGTTAAAAGCAGCAATTTGTGCTAACTGACCAAATATTTTTTTTTTTTGGTGCATATCTACCAACCCACTTCTTTCCCCTGTGTTTGCATACCAGCTTAGATAAGGAAACACATTGCTTATTCAGTGGCAAAATAATCTTGTATTTGACAACACTTTACTATCCTCCTAGACTGAGTTACTACTAGTCCCATCTCAGCCACTCTTCCTCTTCTGTGTATTATTATTATTTATTATCAACATGTGTATACCACTTTTCAGCAAATGGTATTCTCAGAGCAGTTGATGCAGCAAAAGGAATGAAATAATGATTCCTTGTCCCATAGGGGCTCACAGTCTGAAAACAAAAAAAAAGACACAATGGAGATCCCAAGAAATCACCACTGGAAAAGGCACTGTGCTGTTGAATAGGGACAATTGCTCTCCCCTTGCTAAATATAAAAGAACCACCACTTAAAAGGTGCTTCTTTACCCAGTTAGCAGAGGCTTATTAGCTAATGAACTTTGGATACAAATGTTCATTTGGAAATGACAACAGAAGACAATAGTTGGAGATTCCAACTGCCAGCTCAAAATTGATAGTTCTGTTGCCTAGTATTGTGGCTTCTTTGAAGCAGCTATAGCAGCTGAGTTCTCTTGCAATTCCCTCCCTCCTACTCAACCCCCTTTTAAGCATCTCTTTCACCGTATGGTGTGGCTTTTTAAAGCTACCCCCAGCTGAGTATAACACTTCATGAATAATAGCATTAGGAAGCAAGACCACAAAGTAGTGCAAATATGAGAACTGTTACATCTGTGCAGACACAAGGCTTTAAATATTTGTTCTTGTTGTGCTGATGTCAAAATTTGCCTTTCGTGTAGGGACTCCTCCATACACATGCACATGTGCACACAAAATAACTCTAATACTCAATTTCCTATAGTGCTGTTAGCAAATAATTTTTATTTAATTGCTTATTTGCCATAGCACTGATCTGTCCCCTTCCCCGTACCTCCTAATCCAATCCCACAAACATGCTTAGAGGTGAAAATAATGAATTCTAAAAATTAATTATTCATATTTGATCATGCACATCCACTTAGCAGGAGTATAATTTAAAGCAGGCTGGATACAAATTGATAATTTTTTCAAAAAAGTTAAAAATGGATTTTTAAAATCAGATTTTTTTAAAAAATAAATAACTAAATTTCTCATTTAAAAAATTAATGCAGTAAAAATTAAATCACTTCTCAAACATGCTACACCTACACTTAGAAAGTCTCATAAAAATTAATGGCTCTCTCACACACACACTGAATTACCTACCAATCATATACTGGCATTCATTTCAGTTTAATCTCATGAAAATTGCTCTGGTTCTTGCTTCTAGAAATTTCTGAGCTTTTAGTTTCTAAACTGAAGCAGACTAAAATTACATGTGCAAAGGCAGTGTGTAGATAGTAGGATTATGATTATTATTTACATTTATATCCCACTTTTCCTCCAAGGAGCCCAGAACAGTGTACTACTTACTTAGGTTTCTCTTCACAACAACCCTGTGAAGTAGGTTAGGCTGAGAGAGAAGTGCCTGGCCCAGAGTCACCCAGCAAGTATCATGGCTGAAAGGGGATTTGAACTCGGGTCGCCCCGGTCCTAGTCCAGCACTCTAACCACTACACCACGCTGGCTTGGTGGGGTGGGGCTGGGCCAAGGCCAATCCATTACATTAAGAAAATGGATATTATGTCCTATTTCCCATAGTAATAAAAATCAAATTATATTTTTTAAAAATATTTTTTTTTGCTAAGCTTTGCACATTGCTTCACACCATGCCTTTGAAGTCAAAATATAACCAAGTGTTGGGAGTTCCTATCCTCCCCTTCGAGACAGGGTTGTGCACCCAGCCAAACGGCAGGGTGCCAAGGGAAGCGGGGGGGGGGGCTTCAAACGCCAAGGCCACCCCAGCAATTACCTCTCAGGAGTCAGGGGGGGCTTGGAGAGTGCAACAGCTGCTGGGGGGTGGGCAGAGACAGCCATGGGGATGGCAGCTTTGTGGAGAGGGAACAGCAATGATATTAACTCCAGAGCTGCAAATGTGAGCAGGGATATTAAGGAAGGGGGTGGAGTTAGAGAACAAGTCCCTTGTGGGAGCCAGGGGTTGGCTGGCCATGACACCTGCCCAGCCAGGGAAGATGGGGCAGGTTGGAAGTGGAGAGGAGTGTCTGAAATTCAGGGCTCTATTTATGCCAGGGGCTGCCGAGGATGAGGAGATCAGCTGGGATGGGCTTGTTGGTCTGACTGTCTCCCGGAGAGGAGCTCAGGCCTTTTTGCTCCTGCTGATAAGAGAAGGAAGTGAATGAACTTCCTCCTTGCCCACCCCTAGAATTTAGTGCTGGAGGGCGGAAAGTTTGCCTTGGAGAATTCCTCGCCCCAGGAACGCTGACACCAAGCAATAAAGAATGTACTTAGTGAAGAAAGAAACATAGGCAATCCATATATTGGAGTATGAAGTAAAAGCTATTTAATGAATGACAGTTAAGGAGATTTTTAAATAAATTCTTCTGACCAGTCACTTGTCCCATGATTTCAGTTTCTTCACATTCAGCTCAATCCTTCTCCTATAAATATTTATATATCGCTCTTTAACCAAAATTCTCAAAGCAATTTACATAGAAAAATAACACATAAATAAGATGGTCCCCTGTCCCCAAAGAGCTCACAATAATAATAATAATTAATAAAAAATAAAAACCTTAAGGTGGATACCAGTAACAGCACTGGAGGGATGCAGAGGCGTAACTATAGGGGGGGCAGGGGGGGCACGTGCCCCGGGCGCCATCTTTTCTGGTCACGTGGGGGGCGCCGCCATGACAATTTTAAAAAATTTTTTTGTTAATACAAATGTTTCTTGCTCAGTGCAGCAGCGCTGCAGCAGTCAAGGGAGCGCGTAGGCGCCCCCTCCCCCACGAGCAGTCCCTTCCGCACTGCCCGCGGGGCCCCCCCCATTGCTTTGCTGGCACCTGGCGGCCAGTAAGTGGCCTGGCTTGGCGGCGGCGGCGGGCGCTTGTGAGGAAAAACCTAAGTATAATATAATATGTTGGGGGGGCGGGGGGGGCGCCATTTCAGTTCTTGCCCCGGGCGCCGTTTTCCCTAGTTACGCCTCTGGAGGGATGCTCTCCTGGGGTGAATAGGGCCAGTTGCTCTCGCCCTGCTAAATACAAGAGAATCACCACTTTTAAAAGCTGTCTCTTTGCTCAGTTAGCAGTGTCCTCAAGTTAGCCCAGATGCTCCAGTTTTGGGATGGGCTGTGCTGGTGCAAGAAGCAGGATTCTGGGTGCCCAGACATTCTCTCTTTGCTCCAGCATAGTAATCCAAGCGTCAAACCATTTGCACAAGCACACCTGTACTTAATATTACTTGGCTCCCAAATGAGGGCTCTCTACTAGAATTTGAGTAAAAGTGTTATTAAAAAAAAAAAAAAAACATAGGGAAGATCAACATAACTGATAGTATTTCAACTCAACCCTCTCTCAAGATGGTGCAAAATGCCTGAACAAGAGGAAGCACTGAGGTACTATCGCTTCATCATTTCCTGCAGGACTCTCTTCCCGTCCTATCTTCAAAATCACAGTCACAGATATTGTATTTGATGTGAGATCTCTTATGCTTCCATGTTTCCCATGCAAACATGAGTGAGAGGCTTGATGAATGGAAAAGGCCCATATGAGGGTGGTTTCAAAAGTCTTACATAAGAAGAGCCCTGCTGGATCAGTTCAAGGGTCCTATAGTCCAGCATTCTGCTTCTCACAGCAGCCAATGTGATTCCTCTAGAAGCCCACAAGCAGTGCACAAAGGCACTGCTGGAGTAACTGGTGTTACTCCCCAGCAACTAGAATATAGTGGCAGGCATAGTTTGTGATGATACCATCCACCCCAATTCAAAATGGTGGACCCATGAACATTTGAGGTGCAAGTGGGCTAACTTGTGAACCTCCTAATCAATTTGAACTAAATTTGCTACAGCTGCAGGGACACATAAGGACACTTCAACGGTGTAGTTTGTGATTATGTCATCCACCCCGATTCAAGATGGACATGTGACCATTTAAGGCTGAAGTGTGCTAACTTGTGAGGATGGTAATTGTCAATTAAGATTATAGTGATAGGAAAGTAAGCAGATTCATTCTTACCAGAACAACTTATTGAATACCAAAATGGGTCTAAAAGCTATTTAGCTAGCATGCACCAATTCCCAGTAAATATTTTTACTCTTTTTTAGTGTAATAGGCCTTCTGCAGTTTTAGGTAGTAGATAACATCTAAATGAATGACAAAACCAAAATTCATAATTACTTGGTTCATAATACAAATGTGTGTAACTTGTGCTGCTCAGATAGAGACACATTAGCAATATTATGTTCAATGGAGGAGAACCTGTCATTGAACAGTTCTGCAAATTGCTCAGAATTTGAGCGTTTCTCTGCTTTTAGTTCTAGTTTATTTTTTGTCCAAGTTCTAGATACTAATCAGAGCTCAAAGAGAGCTGCACAAAAGCCTCCAAAGATTGACTGTTGCGGCGATGAGGACCTGTGCAGCTCCTAACTTATTCACCTACAGGGCACAACTCAAGCAAGGTCTGTCACTAGAGGGAGGAGAGCTGGTCTTGTGGTCACAAGCATGAATTGTCCCCTTCGCTAAGCAGAGTCTGCCATGTTTGTATTTGAATGGGAGTCTTGATGTGTGAGCACTGTAAGATATGGGGCCACTCTGGGAAGAGCATCTGTATAAGAAGAATGCATAAGAAGGTTCCAAGTTCCCTCTCTGGCATCTCCAAGACAGGGCTGAGAGAGACTCCTGCCTGCACCCTTGGAGAAGCCACTGCCAGTCAGTGTAGACAATACTGAGCTAGATGGACCAATGGTATGACTCGGTATAAGGCAGCTTCCTATGTTCCACTATTAGTTAATAATGTCACTCTCTCTTTTCATGTGCCTTCTCTGATTGGAGGTTGGCGGCCAGCAAAAGCCATCAATCGCAGCCCCTAGGATTGTGGACGATATCTCCTGTGTCCATTTCTAGCCATAGGGTCACGAATAATAGCAATTAGTTATTGTTAGGGTGCCCTTTGTTTTAGGTGTGTTTTGCCTAATTTTGCTATCCCCATTCATTTTCAAAGAAGCAGCAGGGGTACCTGTAGCATGGCTGAGCAGCAATCTTTATCACTTTTGAAAAACATTAGAAGCTTTAAAGCAGCTGCTGGACTCTTTTTGGTAGCTACCTAAGCATTCTGGGGGGAAATGGTACTGCCACAAAAACATGGTAGCTCTCATTGGTAGCCACTATTCCCCCCCCCCCCCCCGCCCGCAATGACCTGAAATAGCACAATGTATGGGGCGTTATAGGAAACAATGGTGTCTGCCAAGAGGTTCCACCACCTGCTGCTCTCTTAACATTTTAATGATTTAGAAAAAGGTTTTAAAGGTCATTAAATTGCTATGCTACAGGTAAGCCTCACCAACCCACCTCCCCAATTACAAAGATGAATTGGAGGTTCCAAATTGAAACAAATATGCCATTACTTTGATTCAGGCTTCTGTGGATTTATTTCTTGGAAAATGAACCCAATGGGCCCTGTTTAGCTCATTTTCTCATTCATTACAAAATGAACACGTCTATAGCAACTCTCCAACCAAAATGAACTGAAGTATCAGCAGATTCCCTTTAAAGGTAAAGTGTGCCATCAAGTCGGTGTGGACTCCTGGTGCCCACAGAGCCCTGTGAGCCCTGGGGGATCTTTGGTAGAATACATGAGAGGTTTACCATTGACTCTTCCCATGCAGTATGAGTTTATCCCTTTCAGCATCTTCCTGTATTGCTGCTGTCTGGGAAACCTACCAGTGGGGATTCAATCTGGGAACCTCTGGCTTGCTAGTCAAGACATAAGCCCTTTCCCAACTCATGTGATTGTTGCTAGAGCTAGGGAAAAGATGAGGAGATGGCTTATAGGAACATAGGAAGCTGCCATATACTGAGTCAGATCATTGGGCTATCTAGCTCAGTATTGTCTTCACAGACTGGCAGTGGTTTCTCCAAGGTTGCAGGCAGGAATCTCTCTCAGCCCTATCTAATACTGTTATCATGGAGGTAAGGGTTGCATTAACTCAATAAGCCCCTTTGAACAATACTTGACACGATCTGAGATCTAAGGAACGAATGCCTACTATTCTATTGCCTTGCTTCTACGCAAACAGCGACTCTTTGTCTGAATGGGTCCATGCCTTGCACATAACACCCTCCTAACATGGGTTGTCGGGCCAATTCCTATAATATACTTACATGGAACGTTAATGAATTAAGGTCACCAAATCGAAGGCAAGAGATCCTACACTTTTTAACAAAATGGAACTATCACATATACGTTCTGCAAGAGACCCATTTCGAAAATGAGAGCCACCGCTTTTCTGCACAACAGCAATGGACAGTGGGCCCATCCTTCTGGGCCCACTGTCCATTGGGCGATGGGAGCGACAATGCAGGGGTAGCGATATTGTTTAAAGACAGACCTGATCTCAAAATCGAGAGGGTATTGGAAATTGATCAAGGCAGACTAATGTATGTAGATTTTACTGTCAGGGGTGACCCAAGCTCGGCAACCACTCTAAGGCTCGACTGAGCCTTTAGACTCTGCGCCATATATACCCCGGTACAATCACACCTTAGGAAGGCTCTTTGGGCTAAACTAAAAGATATATGCGACACCAAGCGCCACCTCCTGATCGCGGGGGATTTTAATAATAGAGCCCAACTGAGCGACAGGAAAGCCTTTTTGGGAGGCCTCCCAGTCTCCCCCTCAAGTCCCTCTCTAACGAATGAGGAAAAAGCTCTCCAACGTTTTCTGATTGAGACTCTGGGTTTAGATGATAAGGCCTTGGGGGTATGTAATGATTTGGATTTTTTCCCAATCCGTCACAAAGAGAACTTTAAATCGCAGTATAGACATAAATTTAAAACCGGAGTCAAATTTACATATTACCACCCAAGATCAGCTAGCCGACCAGATAGACTCTGGGCTCCCCCTTCTTTTGAAGTCTACAGGTGTAAACTAGTACTTACCCCATGGTCAGACCATGCGGCTGTGGGATTTATTTGTAATCTCTCTGAGGTAATTCCACATGGTAAGCCCTTGTGGTGATTACACCCAAAAATGTTAAGTGATGAATATCTCAACGGTGTCCTTTTATCAGAACTGAGGCAACAGATCCCTCGGCTATTAGAGGCAGAAGATGTTCTTTTGGGAGCCTGGGAGACACTTAAAAAGAGGGTGGGCTGCCGTACTAGGGCAGTGACCAGCCGGACATATAAGAGAGGGGTCCAAAATTATCAGAAAGCGATCACCCAACATCTGAGGATTGTTGATAGGATGAACAGGGGAGAAGCCTTCGACGTGGAATCATGCCGCTGCTACAAAGAGACAATCAGGACATTTCAAAATGAGCTGCGGCACAGGCGTTTAGAAAATAAGTGGTATCGCTTCAAAGGGTCTGTAGTTGAAAAAGGGGAGTGGGCAAAGGACAAGATGCATGCATCTAGTTTGACATTCCAAGGCCTGCGATTGGATGGAAGTAGCCCACTAATGACCGACTCCCACGATATGTTAAAGATCATGGCCCAGTTTTATACAAACTTGTATGCATTGAAGGATATTTCTGTAAAGGACATTCAATCCTATCTAGATAGGTTCTGCAGTCTGAATGAATATGGTCTCGGCTATTCCCTCACTGAGGGGAAAAAAAGCTCTTTGACCCATCCTGTAACGATAGAAGAGGTCAGAGCAGTTATCTCAGTGGGAAAGAACACATCAGCCCCAGGGCCTGATGCTCTGACATGGCCTTTCTATAAGATTTACGCAGACCAGCTACTACCAGTTTTAGTAAAATTATTTAATTTTGTCCTAGACAATGGGTGTTTAAATAGGTCCTTTGGGGACGGCCTCTTAATTTTTTTCCCCAAGAAAGGTGACACCACTTTACCACAAAACTGGAGACCGATAACCCTCACAAATATCGATTACAGAATCTTTGCCAAAATCCTAAATAATAGATTGGCGAAAGTGGCTCCTAAATTGGTCCACAGCTTGCAGACAAGCGCTATCACGGGAAGAAAGATGACAGACTCATTGTGTCTGCTGAGAGAACTTTTTTACTCTATACAGAATGAAAGTTGGAAAGGTCACCTCTTCTTATTGGATCAAGTTAAGTCCTTTGACAAAGTGAACCACAATTATCTATGGACATTGTTGAAAGCTAAAGGTATACCACCCCTATTCGTGACTTGGATACAGCTGCTCTATACGAATGCAAAGGTGACACCACAGATTAATGGATGGCGGGGCGACCTGATCATTTTGCATTCGGGTGTCCGCCAAGGATGCCCACTGAGCCCATTACTTTATGTTTTTGCCCTGGATCCTATCCTGATCAGGATTCAGAGAAAACCCCATCTGCAAGGACTCTCAGTCTCTATCCCTCCGCCCTGCGAGATCTTCCTGGGAGGGAGGAGGAGGGAGAGTGAGGGGATAGCCAAACCACCTGTCCACTCAGAAACGCACTCTGAGTTTAGGGTAAAATTTGTAGCTCATGCCGATGATGTTACATTACTGTTATCGAATGAAAATGAAATCTCTATAATACTAGACCTCTTCTGGGAATATGGCAAGATCTCGGGCTCAGAATTAAATGCTGACAAAAGTGTATTTGTTAAAATGGACCCCGGACGCCAGCAACTCTCGTGCCTACCCATCTCTGAATGTAAATGCAAAGGGGCCCCAGAGTCCAAACTGAAGTGGGTAGATACAGTAAATATTTTGGGGATTGAATATGGGATTAAGGAAAAAGTCGGGGGGGGGGAATTGGACAGATTGGGAAGAAAAGGTAATGCTTAAAATCACCATGTGGAAAAAATGGAGCCTTGCCATGTACCAGAAAGCAGTTTACATCCGGACTTACCTGGTACCCCCGGTGCATAACCTGGCGGTAGTCTATCCTCCCCCGCTTGATCTCCTTCGGAGAGTTGAAAGCCAGATCTTCCGTCTAGTATGGCACACAGCGTCCTTCCCTTTGGCTCGTGCGGTAGCATTTAAGGAGGTTGAGCGGGGAGGCCTAGCCCTACCTGCTCTGCAACCCTATATTGTAACTGAATTCATGTCCTACAATTTTGGAAACTGGATTTTCGTGAACATCCATAATATGTCCAACCTCCTGCAAAAAACCTGGGTCTCGCTTTTCGCTCTGTATTGGCGCAAGTCAGCATGGGGCATAGCATGGTGGGGGAAAGGATCTTTCAATGGTAATATCACACAAGTATTAAAAAGAGAACACCCGGACTACTTGAGAGATTTGTTATTCACACTTTAAAAATGGAAGGTTGAACCGGATCTATTTAAAGGATCCTCCTCAGTTAAGCAGCTAAGGAAAACAATTTATGGAGAGATTCTAGAAGTGGGTTTCTTAAAACCTGATTTAGAACGTAAATGCTACAAACACCGCACTTCACAGTACTTGTTGCAACCCAATCACCCTATCGCTCTCTTTACGGAGAAAAAAGTCCCTTTCCATTTATGGAAAACAAGGTGGCGCTTATACCATCATGTACTACCACTTAATGTGGCTAAGCCATGGTTCCCAGAGGACTAGCAAGAGTGCCCTAAAATCACCTGCAAACAGAAAGCTAGTGAGCTAGGTAAAACATTCAGGGAAACCCACTCACATTTCTTAAAAGAGTGTGTGGTAGCCAAAAGACTGTGGCAGGGAGTAAGCAAGCTGTTAGAGTGGCCTGATTTGGAAAAACAGACTTGGGAAGAACTAACCTCGGGTTTGAGCGATAGAACCTCCTTTCGAGGTCCCAGAAAGAAACCTTCAAGGAAACGGGACAGAACGGGTGCCCTCATACTAGGGAATTGGACTGTTCCCCTCCTTGTAATCAGGTTAGTAAACCTGTATGTCATTTATGCAATGCTCCTGCATAGGAATAGGGAGGGAAGATGCGACCAAGAGGTTCACGCAGATGAGACAGTAAATCTCTTCTGGAAAAGTTTGTATGGTTATGTGCAAAAAGACAAGAGTATCTCTTCTAAACAGCAATGGGACAAATTGTGGAAATGGACGTCGGATGTAACCCCCCCAATTACCTGATGTGCCTTGAAATCCCCCACCCCCGAGTTACAGTACTACCTGCATATACTACATAACCTTGTGGGTTTCCAAATCCTTGTGTGTAAATCTTTGTAGATATATCATGTACAAACAACCACTTTGTATATAATTGTGCTTTGGCAACGTACTGTATGCTTTGGTAGTTTGTTGGTTCAATAAAAAAATCTTGTCCTATTTTTAAAAAAACACAATCTTGTCCTATATTGGAGAAGCCAGAGAGGGAACTTGAAACCTCCTGTTTTTCCCAGAGCAGCTCCATCCCCTGAGGGGAATATCTTACAGTGTTCACACTTCTAGTCTCCCATTCATATGCAACCAGGGCAGACCCTGCTTAGCTAAGGGATCAAGTCATGCTTGCTACCACAAGACTGGCTCTCATCTCCTAGGCTCCTTTGAATGATTGTAGTAGATAAACCTAGCGGTGGGGCTCTTGCCAGTTACATCAGCTAGTGGGAGGTTTATGAAGAGTATATAAAAGGGAGCTTTCCTAATCCGTGGCTTATTCGGTTTGGGACTCTTAATCACTAAACTATTACTTATACTTGTGACTCTGATAAACTTGAAAATTTGCCTCACCATTTGTTCCAATGTCTTATGAATAGGACCATCTTAATTTTTCAAAAAGCGTTTGCCTGTAAACAATATCGAGTGTGTTATACGGAAATGGGACTAGTTTCACATTAAAAGTAAAGTGTGCCATTGAGTTGGTGTCGTCTCCTGGCTACCACAGAGCCATGTGCTTGTCTTTGGTAGAATACAGGAGGGGTTTACCATTAGTACTGGCCAAAATGCAAGTGAACTTTAATTCCTACTTGACTGTCATCTTTCTGGATCAATATGAGACTATCTAATGACTTCTGCTGTGGAGGATTGTTTTGTATTGATTGAGTTCTTCTTCTGATTAAATATGTATATGTGATATTGAACAAATGTGAGAGCATCTGGGTTTTTTGTTAATACAAAAAGAAATATAAAGCAATAGAATGCTATATTAATTATTGACACGTACTCAGACAAAACTGTTATGTGCAATGCTTATAATTATACAAATGTCAACTATATGAAATAATATACATATTTTTCCAATGTAGTCTTTCCCCCCTTTTTCTGATATTTGCATCCAGATGACAACCTATTTAGTGATCTGAATCTTTTCCAGCTTTTGGAGACACCACACTACATTTTCCTTAAGCAGCTTTCACCCTTGCATAACTGAATACTTTCACTGGAAGGCATAATTAATAATTTTGTTCAGAAGATTCACCTGCTCTCAAGACTTTTCCTAATAATAGATTGTTTTATTATTATTACATTTATTACATAATTTATTGTTGCAAGCACTGTTTCAAATAAATACATGCTTTCCTTTATTGTTTTCCTTCACTGCCTAGAGATGTATATATCAAGCAGTATAGAAATATTATAAATAATTAAATGAAATAATAGAAAATATCAGAATATGTTATGAAGCTATTTTGAGGCTGTAGAAGAAAAAGCAGGAAACCTTAATGAAGAAGAAATAAATTAATTGACTTGCTGTGCCTCCTACACTTGTTCAGCAATCCTAGGCTTGACCAACTGTATTGTCAGCTGGACAAGCCAAGGATTCCTACTAAATCTGTTATGCTGAGCTAATTTGGAGTTATGCTGGTTCTGTGGTTGTCATTACACCATTATTATCTTAGCTGCTAGACTATTGCAGCTACAAAATGTAAGGGAAAGGGAAAGAAATTGACAGTGTTTGGGGATTATCAGAGGATTGTCTGGTTGAGGATCCTAACCTTTATGAGGGTTCAGCCCTGCCTCCCAACCAGTGTCAAGTTACATCAGAAAAAAAGTAAAGAAATTTTCAAATCACAACACACTTATTGGAGTCAACAGAGAGCCCAGGATAAACTGCCCTTCCATCTCCTTCTCCTCCTCTCCCCTGCTCCTCAGCTGCAATGGCAGATATGTACAACTTAATGTCTGAATAGGGCTTAATTACTCAGTAGCTAATCACAGCACACCTATCAGATGTATATACAACCTAGCAACAAAATGTGGCTAATATATATCAAGACATGCTACATGAAGCTATATTGCTCTTCTTTTATGTCTAGAAAACTAGGAGCCTACGAATGAGTATTACCGTAAAAGGACACTTTGTACATGCAACCAATTGTCACAGAGAACAAATAATATAGGAAGGGCCGATGAATCATGTAGGTCAGTATTACAGGTATTCTACCTCAGGACTCTAGATACCGAGCAGGGATCAATAGAAACTTGGTTTCACCTCCTGTTGTTTTGTAAGCAACCTATGCCCCCAGGCCTGAAGTTGAAGAAAGGGAAAAGAGGCGTAGTCTTGTCACAGACAACTTTTTATTTGGTAAAAACTTCCTTTTGAACTTACCACTACTGAGATAGTTTTACACCATGTAGGGCCCCTGCTATAATTAGGGCTGAGCCAACCCCACCACCACCACCACCACCACCACTACTACTACTACTACTGTAAATGCTACTACCAGCATTTACAGGATTGAAAATGGGCAGCATTGATATTTTTCCAAGGGCATAAGGTTTTGAGGGCAGGGGTGTAACTATAATAGTGCAAGGGAGACAGTTGTCTGGGGGCCCACTGCCTTGGGGGGGCAGAGGCAAGTCACATGACTGACTCCCCCAGCCGCGCACCCGCCCGGGCTTCCTTCAGTCGTATTCCTCCTCCGAAATTGATATGAGTGTTAAGACCCGGAGCTACCAGAACAGCATGTCTTTCTCTAGTATCATTAAATGACTTGCATTGTCCAGAATTTACAAAACCTTTAAAAAAATAATTTAGGATGGTGTTCTATTTTGGCACATAGAAGATAGATAGATAGATAGATTTTACTATGCTTTTTGTTACCCCTATTCAGCCTCATTTAAGATTTCTTTACTTTATGAGCTGAGCTTCAGTGAGGGGAGGCATTTATAAATCTTGTCTCTGGGCCCACCCCAACCTTGCTACGCCCCTGTTTGAGGGTCTTATTTGGGTCATCATTATTCATGATGGCAGTAGTGGTCTTCCACACAGCAAGGTGTGGTTGTGGTCACCTTTCCCCACTTGCAGGGTGGGGGGAGGTTCTGCAGCTTCTTTAGCAATGGTGGCAAAAAAGGGGGGGGGGAGTCAGCCACCATCAGCCCAGCATGCCACCTGCAACCCACCTGCCTCCCAGACCTCTCACACCCTACTTCACTACCTCTGAGGAATTTGCTGAAATGGCTCCCCTTTTTGACCCCCTTTTTGCCCTCACTACCCTCAATAAATAAGTAAATAAATTTCTAAAGACACATTTATTCACCCAAGCTTTTAAACTAGACTTGTGACTTTGAAGTGTTTTAAGATTTTGATTTCTGTTTTAATTTGTTTTATGTTGCTGTAAACTGCTCAGAGACTAAAGTCTGGGGCAGTGTACAAATATAACAAATAAATAAATGTAAGACAAAAGTTCTTGAATGAGAACTTTTGACTGAGCCCTTGTTATAAGACTGTGGCTGAAGGTAAGAAATGAGTGCCTTCAGATGCATCTATTTCAAGTTATAGTGGATAAGACATACTCCCTAACAGTTCAGAAGTGTTCTTGCATCTTGCCAAATGGAACTGTGGAAGAATCCAAGCTGAAAATGCTTTCCAAACTCCTAAGGTGAATAAAATTAAACTTTAATGTTGAGCATTACATTTCAGTCAAATATATTAGAAAATTATTCTTGCTGGGGGAGGTGGTGGGGAATAATGAATATGGCATCACTGGCTAGCTAGAAGCTGAAATTTGTTCTCAATATTCTTGCGCCCCAGATTCTTTCTGAGCATCGGGAATTTTTTTTAAAAATTCATTGCATGTTCTCCCCCCCTCCCATTATTGTAACATGGATTCATCTATGTGATTAAGTAGTGTTACAAAACTAAGTCTTGTGTCTTGCCAAATGGTAGTGCAAGAAAAAAACAACCACCTTTGAAACTACGAGATGAAATGTTTTTGGATTGCCTTGTAATATTGATTTTCCTTAAAGGTAATGATATTGAGGACCTTAGGGCTACGTTCTCCATACCATTTCAGCTGGAACTACCTTGCAAAGAAGTGCTCAGCCACTGAGCTGTTTCATCTGCCAATCTATCACCAGCACCTAGGAGTAAACAAGTATTTCTAAGCAGAACAAATGAAGTCTACTTTCTGTTTCTTTTAGCATGATGATACTGACATAGGAAAGACTCCCTGCCATGTGCAATGACTTTTGCTTGTATCCCATATCAGGACATGCATTAATTACATGGTGTACTGAACTAGATGGACCAATGGACTCATTCAGTATGAGGCAGCTTCCTATGTTCTATCAGGCAGCTTTTAGAAGCATAGCAGTAGTGATAGTTTAAAAAGAAAAGGAGGCAACTTTTTAATGAAGATTATTGCATATGTATGAAGTTATAAAGAAATCATTGCTAACAATCTTATGATTTATATTTCAACAGGCTGAATCCAGAGGAACTATAATTTTGTCAATGGTAAACCCCTCCTGTATTCTACCAAGAAAACCACATGGCTCTGTGGTCTCCCATCAAACCAAACCAATTTGATTCTGCTGAGAATGGAGCTGGCAGATGTTAACAGAGCAAAGGTGGCCAAGGATCTAGCTCTTCCTTAATTGAAGAGCTAATAAGAAAGGATTCTGGTGGCACCAAGCATAATGCTCTTAAATCTTTGAAGTGCAGCATTACACTGTTTCAAGCTGTTACAGCTTTGAGAAATTTCCCTAGCCTAAAGCATATTATGGTAGAAAATAGAAATATAAGCTGGACAGAGAACAGTGGCTCTAGTGCAGCAAAATGTTTGTCATACCAACCAAGGGTGCAGAGCTTCTCTTTTCAGGTCTGCAGTCAGAAGCAGTTTTGCAAAATAGAATAAGAGCCTAGATTCTGACACCCATTTGTGAGACAAGCCACAAAAAGGTCTTTGATGTTTGAAGTGCAAAGCAAGATCACAGCTGATGATCAGACAGATACTTATCTCTTCTCAGCTATCCTGGAGACCTTACTTCTTGTAAAGTCAGAGCCAGAGGTGAGGGGCTAGAGGTGAGATATAATGTTTTTGTGTGCCACTCTGTGCATGGCACATTATTTGCGTGTAGGAACATAGGAAGATAGGAAGCTGCCATATATTGAGTCAGACCATTGGTCTATATAGCTCAGAATTGTCTTCACAGACTGGCAGCAGCTTCTCCAAGGTTGCAGGCAGGAATCTCTCTCAGCCCTATCTTTGGAGAAGCCAGGGAGGAAACTTGAAACCTTCTGCTTTTTCCAGAGCAGCTTCATGCCCTGAGGGGAATCTCTTCCAGTGCTCACACATCAAGTGTCCCATTCATATGCAACCAGAGCGGAGCTAGCTAAGGGGACAAGTCATGCTTGCCAGCACAAGACCAGCTGTCCTCCTATAATATCAGTTTGAATCTGTAACTGACATTTCCACCAGTTCCCCCTAATTGTCCTTTCAAGTGGCAATCACCGAAGCTGATGACAAAGGTGTGCTATCCCTTTAAATGCCACAGGCCTTGGACGGTTCTGAGCCAGGCCTGCCTTCTGACAGCTGGGATGGATTCTTCAGCCTTGAATTTTTCAAACAGGCCTGGCTGCTGTTCCCTGATGGCTTGCTTGAATTCTTGCAGTCCTCAATCTGGTCTCTCTTTATTTTATTTTATTTTATTTTATTTTATTTTATTTTATTTTATTTATTTATTAGATTTATATACCGCCCTTCCAAAATGGCTCAGGGCGGTTCACAACATGATAAACAATTAAACAAATTAACTATTAAAACTGGGTAGCCATTCCCCAGGTCATCAGTATCTAGCCAGCAATGACTCTCTTCCCTGGTAAACTGACTTCCTGAAAGGGAACAGGCACCTTAGCTCTTTGCCTGCCCTTCCTCCTTCAGCTCTGACTCCATCTTCAGCCTTCTTCCTAAGACTTCCATCCCATACAGTATCTTCCACCCAATCTGCCTGAAACCCGCTAGGACCGGGGAGACCCGAGTTCAAATCCCCATTCAGCCATGAGACTTGCTGGGTGACTCTGGGCCAGTCACTTCTCTCTCAGCCTAACCTACTTCACAGGGTTGTTGTGAGGAGAAACCTAAGTATGTAGTACACCACTCTGGGCTCCTTGGACGAAGAGCGGGATATAAATGCAAAATAATAATAAAATAAAAATAATAATACATAATTATATTATATACAATATTATGTACATAATTACATAAAATCTTTGTGTATTAAATTTTGAATACACACTACTTGTATTCCAAATTTTTATTTTTCACGATAATGAAGGGCGCTCAACAGAGTGTTGCATCTGGGCGCCAGATCCCCTAGAGCCGGCCCTGCGTTGCAGTGGGCTATCAGGGACCAGTTCACACACAATTCTGTTTTCCCCAAATTACTGCTGAGCATTCTAGCTTAGCTCGAATTATGTCAGGGGAAAAAAAAAATTCCTTTATTTGTGGTAGCTTTGGGGGGCAGAGGAATGAACTTTCTGGTATTCCCCGATGCTTCTCCTGTGTGGAGAGGCCATTGCCAATAATGTGTGGAGAGGCCATTGCCAATAATTCAGCTTTTTTCAAAACTCGCACTTTTGTGGGTTGTTGTGTTTTTTTTAAAACTTCAAACTGCGCCAAACAGCTTCAGAAAGAGCCTGCAGCTCGGGAGGGCCTTGCGCTGTGGATCAGAAGAGGAGGCGTTAAGTCTTGTCTGCCTGCCCCCAAACCCAGCCTCCCTCCATTTTCAGTCCATAAACAAACTTCAGCAGCTCAAATCCTGTCACAAGTGTTCAAATTCAGGTTACAAAACGGTCCTTGGTTACTGTTTGGTTGTCAATAAACCTTTATTGTGTTGGAGAGGGGGAGATGCTGCTCTCTGTGTCACTCATCTCAGTGGAGAATTCCATGGGCACAGATGCAAGGGAAAGCCAACCCTATTCTGCACACCTGTTTCTTGAAGTAATAAATGTTTGTTATCTTTTGAAAACATTCACTCCCCTTTACCAGGCTTTACATATGCAGATGTTGTTGGAGGATGCCTGGAAGCTTAACTATGGAGACTACAGGCCTGATGTAAACTGAGCCCTTTGTGTCTGAGCTGATTCCATGAGGCTGCATTTTTCTTCATCTCAGAAAGAAAGCAATGACTTTTACTTCCATGGCCTCTCAAATGGTCTGAGATGGGATGGGGTGGGGGAAACATGAGGTGATGAAGGCAGTCACAAAGGCAAGCTCATTATAAAAATCAGCAAGGATTTGGGTCAGATTTAGCCAGTTTGGGTTAAGTAGTCTGTTGTTTTGACTAGTCAATCTTGCAGAACGCCAGCTGTCAAACTAAAATGATGATGATGATGATGATGATGATGATGATGATGATGATGGAAGTGTCTCTCACTTCCTCTTGGGATGTGATTGTTTGGAGAAAAATCCCGGAGCAAGCTGTGGGAACACACACGGGGGGGGGGGATGCAGAGAGGAACCGACCCTATGTGAACGGCCCATCTAATCACCCAAATTAATCCGGCTGGCCCAGGAGTTAATGGTGGTGGTGGCTGGCGGTTGGGTGACCAGGAGAAGGTGGGGGTGGGAGGGACTGGAGGGGGGAGAAGGTGGTGGTGGGTGGGTGAAAATGGCTGCAGGGGCAGGTGACTGGGCAGGGAGAACTAGAAGTGCAGATGCTCTGCACTCAGCCCAGCTAGTATATTATAATGCCCTTCCAGGGCACTACTGCTCAAGACAGCTCACAAAATCATTCTCTTATTTACAAATGAAGATGGCTAAATCCAGAATAAAACTGCAATCCTAAATTCATTTACTAGGAAGTAAGCTCCATAGGACACAGTGGAATTTACTTCTGAGTGAACATGCTTAGGATTGCAGCATAATCTCGAGAATGTACCCTAAGATTCTGAGTCTGAAAACATTCCACCAAACAATCCTTTTATGTTGGAAGCACTGAAATATTTATATACATCAAGGACGTAACTTTGAAGAATGACATTTCTAAACTATTTCTTTTGCAGAAACCTCTGATGCTCATCATTTGTAGAGGATGCTCATCATTTGTAAATAAGAGAGCATCTACAGGAAACAAACTGATTTTTAAAAAAACGACCAGGCCTTTCCAGTCAATTGCAGAAGCCTTAAAGGACAAGATTTCTCAGGTTGCTGCTATAGCAAGCGTGCTCATCTTTGGGTCCCCAAATAATGTTAATTACAACTCCCATCATCCCCAGCCACAGTAATATTTTTGTCAGAGGGTGGGGTGTTCCTTTCAGGGGCAGGGGAGGCACTGCCTACCTGCCAGCCCCCGCCCCGCTGCTTTTCCCCTGCCGGTGCTCTCGTAAAAAAGCGGGTGCATGGGGGTGCATCATGCCTCCTTGCAGCTCCCAGCAGCTCCCAGCATTTCCGGGGCACCGGAAACCAGGGCTGCAGGGTCGAGGTAGTAGCTAACCCCTGCTCTCAAACCTCTCACTCCCTCTCCTCTTACTTCTAAAATCCAAAGCCTGTTTCTCTCATTAGCCTTGAGTGAGCATAATTCAGAAACTCAACCAAATTGCCTCTTTATAACATAGTTCTTTTTAACTTGTTAGTCTTGCTAGTTTTGTTAGTTAAATATTGTTGCCTGTTACCCATTATTTTATCTTCCTGTACCCCTAAGAAACCTCAAATAAACCTTATTCTGTTTTTGAACTTGAACCTCTCTGTTCAGTGCTTTCCGCAACTGAAGCTTTGCACACATTTATTCTGAGGTGGGACAGCTCCATTTAAGCTAGCTAATTCCCCCACAACAAGCCTAAAATGTAGTCAGGGGTATCTGCCAATCCCCCTGGGAGCAGCTCCATTAACACAGTATTTTATTTTCAATATACAGTGAGACTTTTTTAAAAAATGTGAAAGAGCATTCAAACATGTAACATTCAACTGATATCTTAAGTGGTACAATTCATGGACATTTTTACCACACCAGAGCAGCCTCCCTTGAGGCAGGGTTCAGTGGTCACCTCAGGTGTGTGGGTCGATGGGGTACAAGCAGTGGTAACTGCCAAGTCCCTGCCACCACCCTGCTATCCACTGCTGCAACCCTTCCTTGCCTTTCTGGGGCTTGCTGTTCATTTCTCCCTCCTTGCCCCGCTGGGGTGCACCTCTACCTCCTGACTTCTGCTGCCACTTCCTGACTTGGCGGTGGCATAATCTGAGAGTGCTCATGTGTCACCACTGCTGCCTCAGTAGCATGGCCTGAGGATGCTGAGCGCCCATCTGCACACTGAGGGCCCATCAAATCCTTCTTTGCCTCAGGCAGCAAAATGTCTTGGACCACCCCTGTTGCCACAGCATGAACCTGTGTAAAACAGGCCCAAATTCCATTGAAATAAATATCTTAACTTGCTTCCAGGTAAGTATGACTAGCACTACAGGTGAAATCTCCAGCACAGTATCCCTCCAGGGTCTGCTGCTGGTGTTTCTCTTATGTTTCTTCTTTAGATTGTGAGCCCTTTGGGGACAGGGAGACATTTTGTTTGTTTGTTTGTATCTGTGTAAACCACTTTGGGAACTTTTGTTGAAAAGCAGTATATAAATATTTGTTGTATTCGTATTTGTCATATTCGTAAATTATAAACCAGTGATCTTCTCTATTTTTTAAGTAGGGGCCACTTTGCGGGGGGGACCCAAAAACCCTTCAATGTGGGAGCCATTTCCCACTGTGCTGACCTCTGAGCAGTACTGCAATTTCCTCAGTGCTGGGAGGGGCCTTTAAGGGAGAAAGAGCCCTCTCTTAGGAGCTGTATGGAGAAAGTGCTGGAAAGGGCTACATGCCCTAGCACTCTGTGTACACCTTCCAAGATTGTGAGTGCAGGAGCTCAAGAGGACTCTGTTTCCCTTAAAGGAGCCTCAGTGGCACTGTTCCATGGGAATGGTAGTCTTTGCATCATGACAGTGGGATTGTGCAGAGCAGGGTTTCCCAACCTGTGGTGCTCCAGATGTTGATGAACGGCAACTCCCATCATGCCCAGCCACAATCAGTTATAGCTGGGGGTGATGGGAGTTCTAGTTCAGCAACATCTGAAGCACCACAGGCTGGGAACCCCTAGTGCAGAGTGTTCACCTTTGAGCTCCACACAGGCCCAATAAAGAATTAGTCAGGGGGCCACACTTAGGGTTGATGGGAGCTGCCTTTGGTCCCCAGGCCTTACAGTTAAGAACACTGTCATAAACCCTTCACGGTAAAGGACAGTAAATCTTAAAAAAGAAACACAGATAGGGGAAGAAGTTCATACCTGCCAACACGTCCCCATTTTCCCATTTACTAGAATGGGAAAATAGGGACATGTTGGCAGGTATGGAAGTTGTCACAGATTTAGCTGTTCTGTTCAACAGTTCATCTGTTTTGTCCAACAGTTGCTTGTGGCTTATCCTTTGGATGTCACCTTTTGATTCAAGCTGCAACCAAATCTCTTTTAAGGAAACACAATTAGTCCTAATCCTACCTAGGCAGCAAAGGCAACCTATCAAGTGGTGATTCTTTTATATTTAGCAGGGGGAGAGCAAATGGCCCTATCCAGCCCTAGCACAGCATCCCTCCAGAGGTTGTCACTGGGATCTGCCTTATGTTCCTTTTTAGATTGTGAGCCATTTGAGGACAGTGGACCATCTTATTTATGTACTAGGTGACCCCGCACAGAACATCTTTGCACTCTTTGGGGCCGGTGGTTCCCCCATCCCACCCATCTTCTGCCCTGGTCTCTACTGTCCTCCCCCCAACCTTCTGCCCAGGTCTGCACACTTTCCTTCCCTGCCGGCCGGGCACAGTGTGGCTCCGGCACCCGCCCAGGCTCCTCACGGGTGCAGCTCCACTACTCGCCTCCTCTCACCCCCACTGGGCCTCCACCGGCCTCCTCCGGCTTCTGCCTCTTCCTGGCAGCCAAGCCGTTGCCTTACCACCGCTGGCCCGGGCTAGCCGCTGCTTCCTCACTGCCGCCTCCCCCTCCTCCCCACCGCCTCCTCCCCACCTGCTTCTGGCCTCCCACTCCCCCCCCCCGGGCGACCAGGCCTGGGCCTGGGCCTGCCTCCGTCGCCACATTCTTTTCCGCCAAACATCCTCATGCGTCCCCACATCCCCACGCATTTCCAGTCGGCATTTCTGTTCAGCTTAGTGAAATAATTATATAGATTAATATATATATTTTCTATGAAAACTGCTTTGAGAACTTTGGTTGAAGAGTGGTATATGAATATTTGTTGTAGTAGTAGTAGTAGTAGTACTACTACTACTAGTAGCAGTTTCACAACTCCAGTTCTATCTATCTATCTATCTATCTACCTACCTATCATATTTTTATACTGCCTGATATGTACATCTCTAGGTGGTGTACAAAATTTAAAATATTTGGAAGTCACTGATTAAAATACATGAAACAATAAAACCAATAGAATAAAATAATTATTAAAAAGTTTTTAAAATTATTAAATTAATTCTAATTAAAAGCCTGTGAAAACAGGAAAGTCTTGAGGTTCTTCCTGAAAACCAACAGAGAAGGAGATGATCTTATTTCAACAGGGAGCATATTCCAAAGCCCTGGGACAGTTACAGAGAAATCCCGGTCACCACCAAACAAGCCAGTGGCAACCCTAATGGGACCAGAGCAGTTACTGGCTGCTCTGTGGTCAGACAGGGAACATTTCAAAGTATTTGCTCTATTTACTCAAATACAAGGTAAGAGGAAATCTGATATCTGTAGGTTTAGGCTAGGGTGGGATTGTAACACCACAGCTAATCCCTCGACGACTCTTTGTTATGGAAACTGACCTGCTCTTCAAGAGTCTGACCTTTGGCAAGTGTGGACATTTAGTACTGAATTTGAGAGGCAATCTACAATGGCATCCTTATATGGTGGAGAGGAAAGAGGATCTTATGCACACTTACCTGGGACTAAGCCCTACTGAACACAGTGAGACTCACTTCTGAGTAAACATGTCTAGGCTTGTGCTGTAAGGGCTTGGGAATACATATACATTGGACTAGGATAGGATTGAGGATACCCTAGTTCAAATCCCCATTCAGCCATAAGTCAGCCATGACTCTGAGCCAGTCAGTTATCTCTCAGCCTAACCTACCTCACAGGGTTGTTGTGAGGATAAACATAATTATGTATACTGCTCTGAGCTCCTCAGTGGAAGAGTTGGATATAAATGTAGAAAGAAAGAAAGAAAGAAAGAAAGAAAGAAAGAAAGGAAGGAAGGAAGGAAGGAAGGAAGGAAGGAGGGAGGGAAAGAAAAGAAATTTTTTTAGCCCAAGGAATAAGTAAATGTTATATAAATAATAAATAAATAAGTATTTACCACTTTGAGAACCTTTTTGAAGAAAAGCAGTACAGAAATAATATGTGCCCTGGGATTCTCTTAATTGGTTCCTAGATATGAATGAATGAACGAATGAATGAATGAATGAATTATTATAGTCAGTGACCAGCAGTCAAAAACTAAAATGGAAAATAAAATTAAAGTAAAATAAACTCAAAAACAACAGGACTAGGTAACAGAGTTTCAAAACATATACATACAGAGATCTCAGTTACAATTAATCAACTGCTTCCATCTCAGTTTGCATGCTGTGGCACAGAATCTTGCCACCCTAGCTGTAATTATTGCTGTATACCAGTCTGTCAGAAGTAAAGAAGTATAATACTCTTCTTATCAACCTGGCATGTTTTTAAAAAGAGGTTCAATCCAGGAAATGTGAATGTCTCTATAATATAAACAGTATAAAAGCATATGTGAGATGGACTCAATATTGCACAAACTGCATAGACATAGCCAATTCCTGAGTGGTATTATCTTAAATCTGCCACCCAAAATGGCAGAAGGCAGGGCATTAAACTAAGCCAGCGAGAATGCTCTCCTCTGATTTAGAGAGGTCAAATTTGTAAGGTATGCCACTGACTGAGGGTAGTATGAGAAGCCACCTGGTATGTCCTGGATGTGAATAGTCTGGTAGTAATCAATGCTGATATGTTGCTGAAGTTACAAGGTCCCAAGTGGGGCGGCCAGGGCCCAAGATATTGCAGGGCCTGAAGCAAGGCACCAAATTCTGCCACCTACTTGGTGAGGTCCAGCCCCCTATCAAAAACTGCCTTGGCCTGTTTTGAAAATAGCTCAGGGAGCAGGGAGGAGGGATGTTGCTAGTGGCTTCATCTCCTCTCCTCTTTCTTCTTGCAAAGATTGCAAGGAGTGTAAAGAGAGATGCAAGGGTCAGACTTGTCCTAAAGAGATGCTCTAGTGGCAGTAGTGGGGGTGGGTGAGGGTGGAGGGAATTTGCCACCTTGCTAACACCCCAGTAATCTACTACCTGAGGCCACCTTGCCTCACTAAAAGGCCACCTCTTGTCTGAAGAAACAGGATTCACCCACCTTCCTGAATGTAAGCAGGTCTGGCGCTGGCCAGCTTCAGGATGAGAGATTGCTTAGGAACCCCATGTATGCTGCCTTGTTCCACCAAGGAAGAAAAGTGTACTATAAATATAAGTCAGTAAATAGAAGCCTCATTATTCGGCCCATTCACCTATTATGTTCAACACTCATACAACAAATGTACAGTGTACAAAGGTACAGATTTGTACACAGGCACAGTCATTCACATGTTAGGTTGAACACAGGAACAAAAGTACACTTCCTATCTGTGCCATGCATTTGAAGGGCCTGTATCCAGGTTCACTTTTAAAATGAACACAGGTACAATCATTCACACAAACATGTGTACGAGTGTATAGACATCTGCACACTGCTGCAGTATAATGTCTGAATCAAGCTATTATGCCATGTTGGAAGTGTAAGAACTGTTTTGGTTGGTCTCTTCCCATTCTGCTAGGGTAAGAAGAGAAGTTCTGGACCATACAGGAGGAACCCATCCTTTTGTTCCAAAGTATGACAGCATTGCTCCTCCCAGAAACTGGGCCAACCATGGCAGTGGGAAGGACTGTGGCGTGAGCTCCTCCCACATAGCCTGAAAGCATCGAAGAAGTGAGGAGCTGCAGGGCAGCAGCTTCCTTCTCACCAGTGTAGCATAAGAAGAGACAGTCTGAGTAGACGATGGGCCTGTTTAGTGCCTGGACAGCACATTGTCATTCTAAAGTAAGAAGCCAGCATGGTGTAGTGGCTAGAGTGCTGGACTAGGACCGGGGAGACCCGAGTTCAAATCCCCATTCAGCCATGAAACTAGCTGGGTGACTCTGGGCCAGTCACTTCTCTCTCAGCCTAACCTACTTCACAGGGTTGTTGTGAGGAGAAACCTAAGTATGTAGTACACCACTCTGGGCTCCTTGGAAGAACAGCGGGATATAAATGTAAAATAATAAAATAATAATAATAATAATAAAGTAAGAAGGGCTTTTTGCCAGGAGACCTGCAGAAGATTGCCTGGGACATCCTTGGAACTTAGTGTTTCTTGGGCCGTTCCTTGAGGCTCTTCACACGATTAGTGTGAAGTGCTTTCCTGGGCTCTCCCTGCAGACGATCAGGCCTGGGTGGCAGGATCGGCTGCCCACACAACTACCAGCTCCGTCACAGAGCCGGTGGGGGCTGCGGGGACTGAGGGTCCCAGGATTCCCTGCATGCATTATGGGGGTACACCCAAGACCAGGAGGCTGCTTGTAGCCTCCTGGTTGGGGATCTACTTATGTGTCACCGTGTGCCACGGTGGCACACGAGCAAAAAAACAAGGTAAATGGAGCACTCACTCCATTAACCTCATTTAAGGGAAGGGGGATTTAGGTGGGCTAGCCGCCTTGGAACCACCGGGCTCACCCGTGAGCTTGGTGGTTCCAACCATCACTGGAAAGTGGGCTAGGCTCCCTTAGCCTGCTTTCCAGTGATCATGGGCACAGGCTTCTTGTGTATAGTAGGCTTGCTATGGATTAAGCCCTGTACCTGACTACTCGGGAACCTTAGAGTTGAATTGCTGAAGTTGGGACAAAACCTCTGAGCTTGGGCCATTCCTTGAGTGGGCTTGCTACAGGATAACCCCTGTACCTGACTGCCTGGGAACCCAGAACTTGAAGCTGAATGACTGACACTTGAAATGGAACCAGTGAGGTTGTGGGCTTGCTACAGGTTAACCCCTGTACCTGACTGCCTTGGACAACGCAGTGCTCCCCTTTGGCTGGCTTCCCTTTGGATCTCTCTTGGCATGCAGAGGACCTTAGTCTTTGGAGCCTGATGCCAGGCCAGCACATTGCTGACTTTCCTTTGTCTGTTACTCTGGCAGATCCTCTGCAGAAGGACCCCTGAGCCTCCTCAGATTTGTTTCACCACTTGGCTTCCTTCACAAGACAACAAACTAAAAAATAATAATAATTGCTTTTTGTTCTTTCTCCGTTCTCCGTTCTCCCTCTAACACCGAAATAAAGGATTTGATTTCTCCCTCTCCCTTTTCCCACCCATACTCCAGTACTCACCAACCACCCGGCTCTCCAAGCCTCCCCTCTCCCACTGAGAGCTGCCTTCACTCCCTGTAAAGTAAAGTTGTGCCGTTGAGTCGGTGTTGACTCCTGGTGACCACAGCACCATGTGGTTTTCTTTGGTAGAATACAGGAGGGGTTTGCCATCGCCATCTCCTGCCCAGTATGAGATGCTGTATGAGATAGGATGAGATAGGAGAGGAGAGCTGGTCTTGTGGTAGCAAGCATGACTTGTCCCCTTAGTTAAGCAGGGTCCGCTCTGGTTGCATGTGAATGGGAGACTTGATGTGTGAGCAGGGTAAGATATTCCCCTTAGAGGATGGAGCCACTCTGGGAAGAGCATCTAGGTTCCAAGTTCCCTCCCTGGCATCTCCAGGATAGGGCTGAGAGAGATTCCTGCCTGCAGCTTTGGAGACGCCACTGCCAGCCTGTGTAGACAATACTGAGTGAGATGGACCTATGGTCTGACTCAGTATATGGCAGCTTCCTATGTTCCTGTGTTGTACTACCAGGGAAATATACCACAACTGGCAAATATGTTTTCACATTGCACTTCTGCTTTGTACAAGAATCAACTTTATTTCTTCATTTCAAAAGCCTCGCCTCAGAGTCATTTGCTCCTTGGGGTTCCTGAGATAGTCCTGCATTGGCCTAGGCTACCATCCATTTATTTGTTAAGCATGCTTGCTAATGCAAGCAAACATGGTAAGAGGTGGGGAAATGAAAGACCCCAATCTGAAGGCCTGAAGAGCCATGGCCAGTCATCAGTGTCGACAATTGTGAGTTAGATGGACAATGACCTGACTTATAATTTTACCTGCTACTAAAAAGCCACCTTTGGGAGATTTGTGATCCCTTGAAACATGGCAGCTCTTGCTCACTGCAGGTGATTCAGACAACCTGCTCACCAGGAGTAAAGAGCTGCCACAAGCAATAGCAGCCACATTAATCTGCCTTTTCCCTACAGGAATTGCTGTTGTTGTTTTACTTGGAGTTTCTGCTCCTGAACTCTCCTTAATAACTCTAATCCATGTCAAATCCATTGTTTACCCCATTACAGAAACTTCTGTTATTGGGAGATGGAAAGCTTACCCCCCACCCCACCCCCACCCCCACTTTGGTTGTGCGTCATACCCATATCTCAACCATTGTAGAAAACCTCTCTAGCTTGACTACAATCCTAGCTAAACCCCAGAAACACTAATGAGACTCAGTGCTTATCTGCTGCAGAGGTTTACTGCATGTCACTGCTAATTTGACCCTTGAGAGGAGATACTATTGGAGATAGTAGAGGTTATGTCCTCCCCTGCTTTTATAGTCCGCAAGATGACATTCTGGCAGCTAATCAGTTTTTAGACGAAATGAGTGATTTTGTACTCAGGCGACGTCATAAACTGCAACCAATACCGGATCAATAATGACCGGCCAGCTCTCTCTCTTTCTGATATAAACATGTTTTCTGTGTTTTGAGTCAAGGTATTACATCCCTTCCTGAATCAGCTTTAATACATGGCACCTGAGGATCAAGTACCTCAGCAATCCATGTCAGGATTATTATATAGCACTTAGGTGGCACACAGCAAAGAAATAAGCTGGAAGCACATTCTAACTGTCAAAGGGTTCTTCTGGAAGGGAATAAGCAGTGCTTTGAAAAGAACTTGCAAATAAGTTGAAGGCGAGAAAATATTCAGCATCCACACACCCTTGCAGACTTCTATTGGCTTTTCCAACAGGATCACTCTCAGGAGCAGGTCATGGCCAGTAGAGACTTTGTGTGATTGCCACATTGCCATCTGCTGGCCAGCTCTTGCATTCTGTGATTAACCCACCACTTTTCAAAAGTACTTTCCTGATGAATAGGGTAAAGGGTAGTTTAATCACAGAAGTAAGAGCTGGTCAGCAGGTGGCACTGTAGAAATCATCTGAGGTGGCCATGTGACCTGCATGTGAGATCTCATTGAAAAAGCTGGCAGAGGCCTGTGGGCTTTTGCATTGAGCTGCACATGGAAGGGAAACAGAGGGTGCCTATGCAGCAATATTGTGGGTCTCCTCTCACTATTTTGCATTCACACTGAGGGCCTGGAAAGGTGCCAGTTGGTTGTCAGTATCTGCCATGGCTCCTCCTTTGTCTCTTCCTCCCTACCAAGTCTGGCCATTCTGCTGAGGCGCCTGTGAAATTTTGAAAGGAAGAAACAAACAAAAGATAAAAGGTTTGTGATTTTAAGTTTCTCCTGCTCTCTGGATATTGTTGCTGATAGTTAATCCATCACTTCCTGGAATAGCTTCTTCCCACAGAACAACCTCTCCCTTTAATGACATGTCTGGAGTCCTAGGCACCCTTTCCTGGGAGTATATATAGGTTGCATAGGAAGCTGCCTGATACCAAGTCAGGCCATTGGTTCCTCTAGCTCAGGGATTCTCAACGTTGGGTCCCCAGATGTTATTGAACTTCAACTCCCATAATCCCTAGCCCCAGTGAACTTTGGTTGGGGATTATGGGGATTGAAGGCCAATAACATCTGGGGACCCAATGTTGAGAATCCCTGCTCTAGCTCAGTGTTGTTTATGCTGACTGACAGCAGCTGCCCAGGGTTTCAGACAGGGTTTCAGCTGGTCTTGTGGTAGCAAGCATGACTTGTCCCCTTAGCTAAGCAGGGTCCGCCCTGGTTGCATATCAATGGGAGACTAGAAGTGTGAGCACTGTAAGATATTCCCCTTAGGGGATGGAGCCACTCTGGGAATAGCATAAGGTTCCAAGTTCCCTCCCTGGTTTCTCCAAGATAGGGCTGAGAGAGATTCCTGCCTGCAACCTTGGAGAAGCCACTGCCAGTCTGTGTAGACAATACTGAATGAGATGGACCTATGGTCTGACTCCGTATATGGCAGCTTCCTATGTCCCTATGACAGCTCCGGGTGAAGCGGGAGAGGTGAAAGCCCAGCAAGAGAGGGGAAGCCTGCATGAAAGTTTGGGCCTTTAGCTTCCCTGTCCTCACAAAGACACTGCTGCAGTTCCGGAAGGTTGCCTGAAGCCAGCATCTCACCATCCAGTTCCAAAGCCATCTGTTCATGAACCCCTCATTCCTGCTTGCCTTGCAGGGGTGCTCCTTTCATGAGGTGAAGTGGTTATCTTAGGCACTAGCAGATGGTCAGGGTGTCCAAGCAGAACAGCCAGATCCTGATCTCACTGCCCTTGGAGTAGCTCTTTGGGACCATGATTTGGGCCTCTGCCAAGAGCGCTTCTGCCCATACTTCTTGCAAAGCCTGCAAAGAAGAGAGAAGAGGGGGCTGTTGTCAACCTTCCCTCCTCCCTGCCCCCTGTGCTACTTTCAAAGCTTGCAAGAATCTATTTTGAAAGGGGTCTGGCCCCCATCAGACCCTGGGGCAAGGCAGTATTTTGTGCCTTGCCTCAGATGCCACAATATCTCGAGGAATACCATCTCCCCCCAGGTCTTAAAGCAGCAGAGATCACACCTTGCTGAGAGCCAGACAAAGGTCCTCACCAGTACCAGTGACAGGGGTGTAGCTATAATAGGGCAAGGGGAGACAGTTGTCTGGGGGCCCACTGCCTTGGGGGCCCTCCCCAGAGGCAAGTCACATGACTGACTCCCCCAGCCACGCACCCGCCCGGGCTTCCTTCAGTTGTATTCATCCTCCAAAATTGATGTGAGTGTTAAGACCTGGAGCTACCAGAACAGTACGTCTTTCTCTAGTACCATTAAATGACTTGCATCATCCACAATTTACAAAACCTTAAAAAAAATAATTTAGGATGATGTTCTATTGTGGCACGTAGGAGATACATATATTTAATGAGCTGAGCTTCAGTGAGGGGGGTGGAATTTTAAAATCTTGTCTCTGGGGCCACTACAATCTTGCTACACCCCTGACCAGTGAGACCATAGCTGCAATATCAATATCAATTACAACAAAGCAAGCAAGCAAGCAAACAAACAAACAGAAAAACATTAGTTAAAATAAATGACAACAAAAATTAAAACACCAGTTAAAACAAAGTAAATGACACAGCAAAAGTTAAAACAATACAACAATTCAAAATTTAAAACATTTTAAACAATGTTAAAACTATTAAAATAATATTTCGTTAAGAGCCTGGGTGAATAGATGCATCTTTAAAGACTTTTTAAAAGTTGGCAGAGATGGGGAGACTTTTATTTCAGCAGGGAGCATGTTCCAAAGCTTTGGGGCAGCAGCTGAGAAGAAGGCCCGTCCCCAAGTAGCCACCAAACGAGCCGGTGGCAACTGCAGACTGACCTCTCCTGATGAGCTCAATGGGTGGTGGGGTTCATAACAAAGAAGACATTATCTTAAATACCCAGGGCCCAGGTTATAACCAACACCTTGTATTTTGCCCAGAAACTTATTGGCAGCCAGTGTAGATCTTTCAAAATGGGAGTAATATGGTCTTTCCTAGATGACCCAGCGGCCGCATTCTGTACCAATTGTAGTTTCCGGACTACAAACAAGGGCAGCCCCACATAGAGCACATTGCAGTCATCCAGTCTGGAGGTTACCAGCATATGTACCACTGTTCTGAGGTCATTTTTCTCAAGAAACGGACGCAGCTGGCATATCAGCCGAAGCTGATAGAAGGCACTTCTGGCCACTGGCTCAATCTGGGGCACCAGGGAGAGATTCAGATCCAGAAGCACCCACAGATTGTGTACCTGTTCCTTCCAGGGAAGTGTGACCCCATCCAGAACAGGCAGATCAAACTCATTTGCAGAGTTTCAACCCTGCACAATGAGTACCTCCGTCTTATCTGGATTCAGTCTCCGTTTGTTATCCCTCATCCAGCCCATTACTGCCTCCAGGCAGCTATTTAGAGAGGTTATGCTCTCTCCCGATGATGTTGACATGGAGAAATAGATGTGGGTGTCATTACCTGAGCATGTGGCTGAGCATGGTGTTAGGCATCTCTCTTGCTCAGAAGCAGAAGAAGTTGTGAATCTCTTGAGGGAGTATTCTTCAAGTAGATAATTTTTGTTCAAACCTTCCTCCCCACCCCCACCCCCACCCCCACCCCCACCCCGCCGTTCCTTGTCACTGAGTTCCATTAGCTCCACCCACCTGGTTATCTGTTAACTGCCCTCTGAGCCTGCATACATTTCTCTCCATTGAATTACATTGGGACAATTTATTTTACGGGAGAGGTTGGCCCCCTTATGTTTTTTTCTTCAGATTTTTGTGAAACTCACGTATCTGCGGATTACCTCAAGTGTGTCAGTACCTATCTCTCGCCTGCAGGAGCTCCAGGTATGCTTCCATATACGAAAACTCTCAGAATCACATATATGATAGGCAATTGGTCTCTAAGAATGTGTTGCATTTCCTGGAGGATGGTGACTGCTAAACAAAACCTCTCAGGTACTGGGCAGCAACAACAAGATCAGGTGATTACCTGCTTCATGCCTTGATTCTGAGCTTCACAGAAGGCTATTTTGGCAATAGCCTGCTAGGCTAGACAGACCCTTGGGTCAATCCAGCAGGGCTCTTCTTCAATCTTTATGTAACAATAAACATACCATAGGAAACTGAATATAGAAATCTAACTTATTATTTGAAGGCAGCTCTTAGTGATCTGTGGATTCAAAGAAGCATAAAAGTGGCAGTAGGGAATATTGCCAAAGGCAGGCAATGTTTTTATGTGCCCTGCTAGATTTTTCTTATTTAATAAATGTAAACAATGACAATTTTAGCACTAGATGGCAGCACTGGCCATTGCTACTCTTCTTTCTTCATGTTTATATCTCTCATTTGCTGCTGCCCACAAACTACACTAGCCATATATGTATCTCATTTCCCCGCACTCCCACCCTGCAAAACAGTTTCCTCCCTCTTCTATGGCAGCCAGATAGATAACATGTTGCTCAGTGGAAGCAAGGCTTATTTATTATCAATCAATCAATCATAATAAATCATCATCATCAATAAATAAATTATTTATTTATTTATTATACAGATTTTCAACAAATAAAGTTCTCAAAGTGGTTTACATAAAAAAGAAATAAAATGGTTCCCTGTCACCAAAAGGCTCACGATCTAAAAAGAAATGCAAGGTAGACACTAGCAACAGCCACTGGAGGGATGCTGTGCTGGTAGCTGGATAGGGACAGTTGTCCGCCCCCCTGCTAAATAGAAGAGAATCACCACTTTATGGTGCCTCTTTGTTCAGCAAAGAGGTTTTTAAAAAGTATAAGTTTGTACCTGTTTTCTGACAAATGTAGAAGACCACAAACAAAGCTGTTTGACCTGAGCTGATTAACCTGTGTTGGATGTTTCATACATACAAGGTACTTCTTGATGTTTCAGGATCTGTAAATGTGCCCTTGTGGAGATAGCAGAGGTTTCCCTCCCTCCCTCCCCACCTCCGTAACCACTTTCTTATTTCTGCCTCAATCTTTCTCCAAGGAGCTTAGGGTGCATAGTTTCTCTCCCCCATTCTCCTTACAACAATCCTGTGGGGTCAGTTAGGCTAAGCTAAGAGAAGAGACAGTTGCTGGCCCAAAGTTACCCAGTGGATGTCAGGACTAAGGGTACATTTGAACCCAGGTCTCCCTGATCCAAATCCAACCAGTTTGCCACACTGACTTCCTTCCATAAAGGTAAAAGTAAAGTTGTGCCATCGGTTCAGTCTTGACTCCTGGCACCCACAGAGCCCTGTGGTTGTCCTTGGTAGAATGCAGGAGGTGGTTACTATTGCCATCCCTTGAGCAGTATGAGATGATGCCTTTCAGCATCTTCCTATATTGCTGCTACCCATAGTCTGGGAAACATACCAGTGGGGATTTGAACCAGCAACCTCTTGCTCCCTAGGCAAGTTACTTCTCCTCTGGCCTTTGTATTCTGGATTTTCCTCACTGGCAATTCATCCCCTGATTCCATTGGATTTCTTGGTGATCCTCTCCTTTCTTAGCCATAAAATCCTTCTGGCATGTACTTTTTTGCACCATGTCCACAGAGTGGAAGTTGCACAGTCTTCAATTCACTAGACTCCTTGAGAATATCTTGCTCCATTTAACTCTCTCCACTTGCTAACTGCAAAAGTTACCACTGTACATGTAAAAAAAACAAAACCCTTCAATTTCCTAAGGATCTACAAGTTCAGTATCATTTAGAACATCATTTAAAGAGGAGAGCTGGTCTTGTGTTAGCAAGCATGACTTGTTCCCTTAGCTAAGCAGGGTCCACCCTGGTTGCATATGAAAGGGAGACTAGAAGTGTGAGTGCTGTAAGATATTCCCCTTAGGGGATGGAGCCGCTCTGGGAAGAGCATCTAAGTTCCAAGTTCCCTCCCTGGCATCTCCAAGATAGGGCTGAGAGAGATTCCTGCCTGAAACCTTGGAGAAGCCATTGCCAGTCTGTGAAGACAATACTGAGCTAGATAGACCAACAGTCTGACTCAGTATAATGCAGCTTCCTATGTTCCTATAGTTAAACTGAATTGCTGGCACATATGTGCATGTTATTAGCATCAGTGGTGTATCTAGGGAAAATAGCGCCTAGGGCAAGCACTGAAATTGCGCCCCCTGTCCAAACATCTGACACCCATCTTTCAGATAGCTTTACCATAATATCAGATCAAAAATACAAGTCAAGCTTGTTAATCTTTTAATATTTCAAAAATTATTTAGCTGTGGATGTAGCCAGACCAAAAAATGCTGGAAAACTACAAATTTCAATATGGTGGGGCTCATGAAATACCCAAATACTATGTGGAGGTGTACTTGGTAAATGAAACAGAAGTGCCTGTCTAATTCTCTACTATGCATTGTAGCATCACTGTTACATACGTTTTAAAAATAAATGGAGAATTTGACTTTTCCCAGATACTCTGAAAATAATTAAAGGATGTGCAGAGTGAACTGTGTCACTGCTTGGAATATATTCTAGTATTTCAGAAAGACAGTTAAAATGAGAGAAAGAGAGCAAGAAACTCCCAGGGGGCCTTAATACTAAGGATTTCACACTGATTCAAAGACAAACTCACCATTAATAGCCATATTATTAAGACATCACATTTAACTCACTTATCACAAGAAACAAAGTAAGAGCAAATGAATACAATCCTAGCTCATAAGCTTCAGCTCATTATTCACAAGCCCTGATTCTCTGTACATACTGCCAAACTGAATATGTGTACAGTGATTTATATTATATTGAATTAAAAATAATACTTGTAGTCCCTTTGGGGGGCTTCCTAAAGGCTGTGGGGGTTCTGCAAAGGTTCCCCCTCCCCCCGCTGGCTTCTAGGGCCTCGCAGGGACCATTTTAGCATGTGTCGTGGCCATTTTTTATTTTTTATTTTAAAATGGCTTCTAAAAACAAAATGGCCACCGCGCATGCTCAAATGGCCTCTGCGAGGCCTGGCCTGGCCTAGGGCCTCACAGAGGCCATTTGAGCATGTGCAGTGGCCATTGTGTTTTCAGCAGCCTTTTTTTTTTTTTTTTTAAATAATTTTAGAAAATGGCGCCCCCCTTCAAGTGGCACCCGGGGCACGTGCCCTGTCTGCCCCACCCTAGATATGCCCCTGATTAGCATGCCAGGGATGCATGGGGGTGTGGTGTGCAAAGATAGTAGCAACTTCCATTTGTTCATGATGCAGAGCTGAACACATTGAACCCAAATATGTACCAGATCTGGGTGCTTGTTTTTTCCACACCCAGCTTTTCTTTTAAGCCCTGGCTGGGTTCTCTGGGTAACCAAATGATGCTGGATTGCAACTCTCATCACCAGCCATTTTGGTTTGGAAGGATGATGAGTTGTAGGCTAACAACATCTGTGGACCCAAGTTTGAGGTTTATGATTTATAAATTTATTTTATGCCAAGCCTGATATAAACACCAGTGGAGAAAACTGGAACACATTAAAATGTCCTCATTTGAAAAAATCCACTCTTCAGTGTACTTTGTCCGTGTATTTCCATCAAGCTAGTATTATGAGCAATGTGCTTATTCAGGAAGAGACGTCTCCAAGAAATTTGCTTATTTGTCATTATTTTGAATTGCACAGTTAACAGCAATAGTGGCATCATTCACACACATTTTCATCCCCTTTCCTACAATTTGCTAGATTCTTTTTCTTCTGATCAAATAGTTTAAATTTGTTCAGGTTATTTCTTCAGTGAAATGGTGATTGAGCACCTGTGATGTGAAGGCGTCTTTTTAAATGGAGTTCCAAATTTTCTTCTGATTTCAACCATTCCTTGAAATATTTAATAGCTGCAGAGACCCACAAAGAAACAAATGGCTGGGAGAGGGAAAGAGGGACAGGTCAAAGAGGACAAAATTTGACCCCCTCTCCCTCATTTTGTCCTCCATCTTGCACTGCACACACACACACACACACACACACACACACACACACACACACACACACACAGAGAGTAATTTCTTTGTGGCCCCTCTTGATAGGCTTCATTTAAATCTCAAGGGATGAATGTTGCAAGCTATCCTCTTCTCCTGAGACCAAGATGAGCCCGTCCCTGCACTGGCTTTGGAGCTTAAGGTGGGTATAAGTTCAGCCTGCCCCTCCTTTGGCCCAAAAGCCATCACAAAGCATTCTACATGTCTGAAGGGAGGAGAGCAAGTCCCTTTTGCTAAGCAGGGTCTGGATGGGTGACTACATAGGGACATAGGAAGCTGCCATATACTGAGTCAGACCATTGGTCCATCTCATTCAGTATTGTCTTCACAGACTGGCAGCAGCTTCTCCAAGGTTGCAGGCAGGAATCTGTCTCAGCCCTATCTTGGAGAAGCCAGGGAGGAAACTTGAAACCTTCTGCTCTTCCCAGAGTGGCTCTATTCTCTGAGGGGAATATCTGACAGTGCTCATACATCAAGTCTCCCATTCATATGCAACCAGGGCAGACTCTGCTTAGCTATGGGGACAAGTCATGCCTGCTACCACAAGATCAGCTCTCCTCTCTTCATGTTAGTGTGGTTAGATATTCCCCTTAGAGGATGAGGCTATAGCTCAGTGGTAGGGCACCTGCTTGCATGCAGAAGGTCCCAGGTTCACCCCTGGCATCTCCACGTAGGGCTGGGAGAGACTGCTGCCTGAAATCTTGAAGACCTGCTGCCAGTCTGCATGGACAATACGGAGCTTGATGGACCCATGGTCTGACTCGGTATAAGGCAGAGTCCTATGTTGCTATGTCCTTAGCAACAAGCTACTTGAATCTGATTCCCGTTGGCCACCTGGGCTTTGTGTCTGCACAGTGGTCTCTGCTAACCAGGATATACATTGGCAACATGAGGTCATTGGTCGTGTGCAGCCTTTATAAGAACAAATGAAAAGCCCTGCAGGATCAGGCCAAATGTCCACCCAGTCCAGCATCCTGCCTCATGCAGTGGCCAACCAGGTGCATCTGGGAAACCCACAAGGGGGAAGGGGAGAGGGCAACTGCCCCCTTCCATGGCAGTCTGGGGCAACCACAGGACTCATTCTGACACCTGCTATCTACTGTGAGAGTGGGGATTCTATACTGTGCATAGACACCCTCCCCAGCAATTCAGACCCTCCCCAAGTTTTGCACCCTCGTGGCCCAAACACAAAGGGGAGATTGCTCAAGAGTAGAGCACATGCATGATTTGCAGAAGGTCCCAGATCTAGCCCTTGGCATCTCTGGTTAAAGGTTAGCCTAGGTCACAAGGCAGGCAGGGCTTCCCAGTGCATACTGGGCAATGTTTTACACAATTACAGTGTCCACCTTTTCTATAAGGTCTAAAGAAAATGGGGGTTATATATTTGAGGAATATTCCAATTATGATCGGTCTTTTTCCATGAGGAGGGAACTAAGCAGCTTTATCCACAAGCTATACTGATGTCAGAGAGTCTTACCTATGTCATCTGGTCTTTTTAGAGTGTGTCTTGCAGGTGATAAGCATACCTCCATATTCTTACAGCCCCCACTTGCAAAGTGCAGCTGGCACACAGAAAAGGCATGGTTTTCACAGTAAAACACCACACTGTAATTAGCTGATGCATGTTTATACACAAGCAGTCCCTCAGAATTTGATTCCCTCCTTCTGTTGCCAGTTCTGAGCATCCACACCTGGAGTTGGACTCTCAAGACATGATTCTGGATCCTGTAGTGTTAATGTACTACACACGCTGCTGCTTAACAGTCTCCCTGTCTTAGAGGCGGTCTCTGCACATGGCCCTCTCATTGCCCACTTTCAAGTGGACATTCAGGACAAGTTTGTTTCAGCTGGCATTTTCCACTTTTGCTGGGATCTACCATTTTACTGCTTCTCTCTGCTTTTGTTCGGATTTGAGTTTTTAAAAAAATCCATCTGATATGATTGTACCATTATAGCACTAGAAGGAAGGCTGTAAGCCACCTCATGTCTGCTTTGCAGAACAAGGTGAGGTAATGATTTTATAAATGGATGGATGAATGAATGAATGGGAACACAAACCAAGCACTCTCCCCCTCCCTGTTTGCTAACAAAACTTCAAGGCAAGGGGAAGACAGATTTCCCTCTCCCATTTCTACAAACTGGTCTAATTTTATCCCTTGACATAACTGGGCCTTTCCATTTGCATTTAGATTTTCTTCATCAGGCCAGACATAGTAGATGAAGGCTGGCTGGGCCAATGGAGTCAGAGTTAGGGAAATTCACTTTTCCCTTTTTGTGCGTCCTTTCAGTGTCTAAAGTTGGAATTTGCACCTCTCTTCCACACAAACATCCATCCGTTGCTCTGCAAAGAGTGTAAAGATATTTACAGTCTTAACTTCTTTTATACCAGACACTTTGCTGGAATGGAAGTAAATGAACATTTTCCTAAAATCAGAGGTGGAGATAAATAAAACCCGCTGACTTGAAATTCCCCTTCTGTCCAGATGATGGCATTGTAGCACTTTCCTTTATAGGCAAACTGATTACTACATTCCCGGGAAATGAAATGTTTTGATGCATTTCATTTTTTGGCCATCAATAAGTAAACATTCAAAAGCTTGGTGTCATTCTGAAAAGGAATCACGAGGAAAAGAAAGGGCCATACAAATCTTATTTGTGATGCTGTGTACCTCCTTCAAACCATTTTGATAACAACCAAGTCCTTCTTTGAACGGAAACTCTTTATTATTTCATATGTCACTGTTTCATGTGCAATTTGCTCAGTTTAAGATGCAAATGACAAAGAGTAAGGAAAAAATCTGCTTGCATGAACACTGAATAATATATTTGTTTGTACTATGGGATGGTGTTCAGTTCCGCTAGGAGAGATACTTGACATTTTTATGAGTGTCTCTTGGGGGGGAAAGGTGCTAACTTCAGAACTTAGTTTTAATTACATGAAAGAAGGAGATTACATTATTCAAAGGCATCCCACTGGTAATACACAACACTTCCTGACACTGTTCCGTGAAAAAAATAAAAGGCCACCTTAATCAAGCCAACATTGCGTTCAGTTTGATTGGCTGAACTGTGTAGCTAGACAATTTCATAAAGAAGAATGAGCTTTCTAGGTTCAAAATTCAGAATAGATAAGCAAAGGTTGCTTCACGCATTATGTTGTTAGATACACAGGTGAGCTGTTTTATGCATACATCAAACAGTATAAAGGGTAAAAGGGACAGCCCCATTTGCCAAGCACTATCTGAAAATTGGTCACACTTGAAATAAACACTGTGGCAGGAAATGGGCCATAGCTCAGTGAGAGAGGGCATGATTTGCATGCAGAAGGTTCCAGGGTTAATTCTGGCTTTTCTGGTCAAGGGCTCTTATACAGTAGAATTAGGGAAAACCTCTGCCTGGAACCTTGGAGAACTGCTGCTAGTCTGGGTTGACCATGGGGATTTTCAGATGCTGATATATTGTGATATCAAACAATTATCTATTGTGATATATACTGTGATACAATACAACTGTGTTGTATAACATCAACACAGTTTGCCATAGAAGTGCAGGGGAGGTCAACAGGGAATCCACATTAAGAAGTAGAAGGTTGCATTACAGCACGCTCTTTTGGTGATCGGGAGCTATCAGTGAAACAATGGTCCTTTCCCCATACTCCTTTTCTTGCTTTCACTCATAAATGGTCTCCAGTTGCCAGCAGATGGTGCTAAGAATATAATGCAACCTGCTTCTAGTGTGGATTCCCATGTCCCCCCACCCCACCCCCCATGGTAATCTGCATTGATGTTGGAATATATCAGCATCTGGAAGGGCCAAAGGGCTATGCCTTCTGATGCATTGCATTGGGTAGCTCTTCTTGCACTTGGCTAACGACAGCATGTATCATACAAAAGACACTTCTCAGGGATTTGCCATTGGCTGTAGCTACCTGTGAAGGGTGTTGCTCATAATCACTAATAGCATCACAGGGAATATCCAGCAGGAGCTCATCGGATGCATTCCACACAATTCCCAAGGAGCAGCCCTATTTGTATGGGCTGCAACAGACTAAAGAATCTTGTGCCATCCCAAAGAACATAGCAAAGAAAACAGTGTTCTCACCCGTTACTACAGCCGTGTACCATCACTGTGTTTATCCTGGCTTGTATGCGTTTCAGCTTTGCACAGAAAGGTCACAGCTACAGGCGGCACCTCTTGCATTTCATGACTTCTTGTCTCCACTGCTGAACATTTCCTTCTCTATACTCATTTGTTAAATGTCTGTTTTAAAAATGTCTATTTTATTTTATATTCTAACCCCTGCTAACTTGGCAAAGTGGCACCTTTTAATGTGGTGATTCTCTTTATTTAGCAGGGGGAGAATAACTGGCCCTATCCACCCCCAGCACAGTACCTCCAGCGACTGTTGTTGGTGTCTAGCTTATGTTTCTTTTTAGTTTCTGAGCCCTTTGGGGATGGGGATCCATCTTATTTGTTTATTATTTCTTTGTGTAATACGCCCTGAGCCATTCTGGAAGGGCAGTATAGAAATCAAATAAATAAGTGAGTAAATAAATAATATTTATTTATTTAACATATTTGTATACCACCCCAAATGGAAGTCATATGCTGGCCTTCCATATGAAATATTCTCAGGATGGTTAATAACCACAAATACATAATGCTAGCTAACTAAGCAAAGAGGCAGCTTATAAAGTGGTGTTTCTCTTACATTTTGCAAAGGGAGTGGAGTATTCCTATTCAGCCCGCCACACAGTCCCTCTCAGCAGCTGAACTGTGTAGCTAGACAATTTCATAAAGAAGAATGAGCTTTCTAGGTTTAAAATGCAGAATGGTTTCCTTTTAGATTGCAAGTCCAGCTCATTTCTTTTCCTATGTACACTGCTTTGAGAAGGTGTTGTTGTTGTTGTTGGGAAATGGTATATAAAATATTTTAAAGCTTGAGAGCCAGACTAATTTATTCATGAGCAGTTCCTGTTGAAATTAATGGGATATGTTAGTCATGACTAACTTATCCCATTAATTTCAGCAGGAACTGCTCATGAGTAACTTACTCTAGGGGTGTGCAGAACTGGTTCGAATCAAAACTGGTTTGCTTCAAACTGGCCCGGTTGGACCAGTTGGTAGGGATGTGCCCAAACCAGTTCAACGGCCTTTTTCCAGACCACCCAGCTGGTTCAGAGGTCCAGTGGTTCGGATGGCTCAGCAGCGGGTCCTTATCGGATCCCCCTTTACAAGCAAAGCACTTGAACCTGTCAAACTGAGCTGAACCAGTTTGATCTGAACCGGACCCAGTTTGGTTTGAACTCAGACTGGTCCCTTCTTTTGGGGGGGTGGGCGGCGGTCTGATTTGAATTCGAACCAGTAGGGATGTGCACAAACTGTCTGTCAGAACAGTGGTTTGGCAGCAGGGGGATGTGCATGAACCGTCCAACCAACAGTTCGGCAGCAGGTGGGGGTTACCTTTAAGGGACCAGGAGGGTGCTCTTACCGCCCCCCCGGCCGCATTTCCCGCACCAGTGTTGTGCCCAAAATTGCTGTGTGGAGAGGGGGGCCATATCTTCTTGCTAGCCAGGTCAGTGTCAGACTGGAAGTGGCTATTGCATGTGCGCACGTCACACACATGCATTGGCCACTTCTGGTTTGATGCTGACCGGGGTGGCATGAAGTTATGCTGCCATCCCACTAGGGATGGGCCCGGACCGGTCTGGAGGCCATTGAAAAGGCCTCTGGACCTGTCCGGACCTGTCCGCACCTGGGTGGTTCGGATTGGGGGTGGGGGGTCGCTTTAAGAGCAGCGGGAGGGTTTACTTACCCCTCCCGCCGCTTTCCGCCGTGGCGCCATAATTTGTAGAGTAATTGGGGCGGCAGGATAGCTCCCTGCTGCCCCTTCCCTGCTGCGGCTCTGCAAAGCTCCCTGTAATGCTTTGCGCGCACACACATCAGTGACGTGAAGCATGCGCATGATGTGTGTGCACACAAAGCATTACTGGGAGTTTTGCAGAGCCGCAGTGGGGAAGGGGCGGCAGGGAGCTATCCTGCCGCCCCAATTACTCTACAAATTACGGCGCCACAGCGGAAAGTGGCGGGAGGGGTAAGTAAACCCTCCCTCCACTCTTAAAGCTACCCCCCACCCTAGTGCCGGACCGCAGTGTGGCGGTTCCGTGCACACCCCTACATCCCACACAATGATTCTGGGCACAGTGCTGGTGAGGGAAATGTGGTGGTGGTGGGGATAAGAGCACCCTCCCGGGCCCTTAAAAGCAACCCCCACCTGCTGCCAAACCATTGGCTGGCCGGTTCATGCACATCCCTACCGGCTGGAGCTCAAACTGGATTGGTCCCCCCAAAGAAGGGGGCCAGTCCGAGTTCAACTGAACCAGGTCTGGTTCAGATCAAACCGGTTTGGCCCAGTTTGGTAGCTTCAAGTTCTTTGCTTGTAAAGGGGAATCTGGTAAGGATTTACAAAGGGGGATTGCTTACCTGAAAAGGGTTTGGGGGGAGGGTGAAAGGGCACCTTACCCGCTGTGGCAGCGGCAGTGGTAGAGGCTTCCTGGCAGCAGATTACCCTTTACAAGCAAAGCACTCAAAGCGGTTTGACAGCATGAACGAACCACCGCCAGTTCTAATGAACTGCTTAATGGACCGGGTGGTTCAGTTCAAATTCAAATTCCAGTTTGAACTGAACTGCCGCTGCTGGTTCCTGCACACCCCTAACTTACTCTGGGTGTCAGCCAAAAGCAATAATAAAATCAAAAATTAGCAAAACAAAGCAAAATCCCCCAATGATGCAGAATAAAATGGGCACACATGTATGTATGTCTACCAACTGAGGATAACACATCAGGTATCTAATGACGTTGTTTATAGACCTGCTAGTTTTGAAGGTGCTGCAAGACTCTCTTTGTGATATCCTGAGGAAGAAAGTATCCTGATTCTCAAGCTCCGAATGCTTGCATGGTGTAGTGATTAGAGTACTGGACTAGGACTGAGGAGACTCATGTTCAAATCCCCATTCAACCATGGAACTCACTGGGTGCTCTCCTCTCTCAGCCTAGCCTACCTCACAAGATTGTTGAGGTGAAGCATAACTATGCATACCACTCTGAACTCCTTGGAGTAAAGAGTGGGGTATAAATACATTTTTTTTTAATGAAGCTACCTTCTGGGGAAGCCCTCTTCGGAATCTATGTTGTAAGTGTGTCTGTGCACATGTACACGTTTTTACATGTGTTCATTTTAAAAGTGAACTGCGGCACAGGCCCCCTTGAATGCAGGGTACAGATAAGACGTATAATGCTGAAAGCTGCTTGAAGATAATAAGGTCGTTCACACGACCCAAATCCTTGGTGGCTAGGGAGGGCTGGGGGGAAGGCAATAGCACACCTACCTTCCCCCATATGACCGTGGCAATCCTCATGCCATGCTGCTTGACCGTGCAGCAAGTGGCATGGCATTCCAGAGGCTGGGGAAATGCAGCCCGGCGTCCAGAAACCCACAATACACTGCGCGAGGAGCACAGTGCATTGGAGCAGGGTTTCTTAACCGTGGGCCCCCAGATGTTGCTGGACTACAACTCCCAGAATCCTCAGCCACAAAGGCCATGCTTGGGGATTCTGGGAGTTGTAGTCCAACAACATCTGGGGGCCCAAGGTTAGGAAACCCTGCATTGGAGGATTTCCCAGCAAGCCAAGTGCTCTAGGCACCTGACTCTGTGTCTGCTCCGGCTGCAGGAAGCCCAAGCAGACACGCGACCAGGTTCACAGGTAGTAGGGTGTGTTTGTGCTCTTGTACCTGAGTAATAGCCTGGGGGGAAACCTTAGGCTACCCAGTGGGGCAATAGCTGTGCAAACCCAGGTAGGGCTGCTCCTGTGAAGGGCCTCAATGTGCGAATAACCTAGCCCTAATACTCTGTCACTGAGACAACACCCCCATACAAAATACCTGCCACAGGAATGTAGTCCTGAGAACAGGCATGAGGATTGTGCACAACAAATAGGAAATAATTAAGCCTTCCCGCGCCCACAATATATTTACCCTGATTTTACTCTAATTTCCCAGGATGGGGGCAAGCAATAAATGTAAACAAACAAATTTCTGAAACTTAGAAAACTGATCCTGAGCCCTTCAAACAGCTGAGCAAGAGCTCAAAATGAACATTTCCCTCCTAGAGTTCATTGTTACCTTCTGATTGTTTATCTGCTAACTTGCTAATTTTAAAATAAAAATTCTGTAACTCCCACAGGCTTCTGATCATTAGTTAAATGAATGGGCTTAACGGTAAATAATGATCTAGCTAAACTAAGACCATCTCATTTGATGTTGATTTAGTTTATTAAGAAAAATATTGTCACAGCGATTACCACTGAGGATTCCCCCCCCCACACACACACCAAATTTCTCTGCTTTAAAACGTTGCCAGAAATAGCAGTTTTACCACATTCATAATTAACTAGAAATATAATACTTCAGGCAGTAGAACTATTAAAAGGAATAGTTCATCTAGAAGAGGATTGCTTACTGAATCCAGTTACTCTGAAGCTAGCTCGCCTTGGCCTGCAGGGAGAGACATGAATAATATTGTACTTCCTAAGTGACAGGAAGTTCCAGGGATAGCTAATATAGGGTTGGTTGCTTTGGGAAAGAGTGTTGAAGATTTATCAAGTTTTCAGAGAGTTCGTTCAGACAAGACATTCGTTGCACACATGATAAAGACAGGGTCACTCCAAGAGTGCACACCCACCCAGACCTCACTGGAGGATGTCATAAGAAAAGCTTTGCTGGATCAGGCCGAAGGCCTATTTAGTCCAGCATCCTGTTTCACACAGTGGCTCACCAGATGCCTCTGGGAAGCCTACAGACAAAATATTGAAGGCATGTCTTCTTTCCTACTGTTGCTCTTGCAATAAGAATTCAGACACATCCTGCCTATCAGCCTGGAGGCAGCCTATAGCCATCAGGATTGGTACATAGGCACATAGGAAGCTGCCATATACTGAGTCAGACCATATGTCCATCTTGCTCAATATTGTCTACACAGATTGGCAGTGGCTTCTCCAAGGCAGAAATCTCTCTCAGCCCTATCTTGGAGATGCCAGGGAAGGAACTTGGAGCCTAGATGCTCTTCCCAGAGCGGCTCCAACCCCTAAGGGGAATATCTTACAGCACTCACACTTCTAGTCTCCCTTTCGTATGCAACCAGGGTAGATCCTGCTTAGCTTAAGGGGACAAGTCATGCTTGCTACCACAAGACTAGCTCTCTTCCCTGCTAGGTATCTACTGCTAGACCTGTCCTCCATAAATTTGTCATCCGAGCTGGTGGCCATCACCACATTCCATGGCAGAGAATTAAATATGATTAATATATGATTAATATATAATAGATTAAATATGTGCCCTGTGAAAAAGTACTTCCTTTTGTTGGCCTTACATTTCCTGGCAACTAGTTTCATTGGATGGTCCCTGGTTCTGGTGTTGTGTGGGAGAGAGAAAAATTTCTCTCTCCACACCATGCATAATTTTATAGATTTTTATCAGGTCTCCCCTTAGTTATCTTTTTCCTGACAGATCCTTGTATAAGAGGGATGTTCATCTGAATTGCATGGAACATGTATAGAGGAGCAATTCAGATTAACATGACCTCAGGTGATTAAGAGATGTCCCAAAAGCTTGCTGGAATGTCCCTCAGTCAGGATGGATACATTCTTAGTGCAACCCTGTCCTTATAAAGTATGCAGCTGGTGTCTCAACCAAACTGGCTCCTAGTAACTTTATTTTAAAAGGCTGACATCCAGACTAGCGTAGTGCTTGTGCTACTAATGCAGCGCTAGTGCTACATAGGAGGGGCAATTTTTGTCGGTTTCCCTTACCTCTGATGCTCACTGTGCCTTGTGACCCTCAGGGACATAGTTTAGTTTGGCTCATCTAGAGGCATCTCAGATTTGGAGCTACTCTGTAGCTGTCCCTGAGCTTTGGAATGTGCTCCTAGTCCAAATGCGAGATTTGCCCTCTCTGCTGGCCTTTAAGAGACCTTTAAAGACACAGCTTTTTCACCAGACATTTTTATTTTAAATTGTGGTTCTAACAGTTTTAATGAGTTCTATCTTTTTCTGTTTTTAATAGGCTTGTTTTAATTGGTGCATAAAACTGCCTTGAGATTTTTATTTAGCATTATATAAATGAAGAAAGGAGGGAGGGAGGGAGGGAGGGAGGGGGAGAGAGAGAGAGAAAGAAAGAAAGAAAGAAAGAGAAGGGAAGGAAGGAAGGAAGGAAGGAAGGGGCACAGTAGGCTTCACAGGGAAAGGAAGATAGATGGAAATTGCCTATAGCATTGATGATAGAGCATCAGTGCTGTGTTAGACTGGATGTCAGCCACTATATATAAGCTGAGCAGGGGTAGTATGAGCAGGGGTAGAAGATAATAAATTGTAATTTTTCACCCTGTTTGTTGTGTTAATTTCTGCTTGGCAAGGACTGAAATAAAGATTGATTGAAGTTGAGCAGGAGGATGCATGCAGGATTCCAAATAGACAATACTTGTTTCTGAAACAGTATCAGTTTTCCTAAAGCAACAGAACACCCTTGTAGCCCTTTCCCAGATGGCTGCTTGACATCTGGTTTTTTTTTAACAAAAAAACACCTGTCGTCTTACTCTTTTCTAGGCCTTAATCAAAACTGTCATGGGAAACCTGAGGCAAATTCACCTCAGGTTGGCTCCCTGTGAAGTCCAAATTATTGGAGCTGTGGATCCAGGACCCAACTGTGGTTCTGATTCCTCCCCACAACGTCCAGCTGAACCCTTGGCCTGTGTTGGGCTACTCGTGTGCAGTGCTGGGATTGAGCTTGATGCTGGTGCTGCCCTCCCTTCCCATCTGACCTTTTACTCTGGCCTTTAGCAAGGGTAGCAAGTATGCTTCAGCAAGTCTTTAACAAGCCTTTAGCCAGCACGCCCTTAACCCAGGTGCCAGGGCCATTTGGGTGCTTGGGTACTCATCCTGAGCATGCACAGAGTCAGGCATCTAGAGCACCTGACTCCGGGGGAATCCTCCAATGCATCGCATTCATCACATGGTGCATTATGGGATTACTGGAAGCTGGGACTTGTTTTCCCAGCCTCCACTTATCTGCGCTGCCAAGAGCAGCATGGATTCTGTGGGTGAGCAGAGGTGTTTCAAAGAAAAGAATCCAGCCACCATCATTTGGGGGGAAGGTAGGTTCATCCCTGCCCTCCCCGCCCACCCACTTGTGTGCACTGCCTTACAGTTGTTATTAAAGAACTGTTATATATTCCAAGTGTACAATGAATAGGCACATAAAAGGAGAACAATTTTGCTTATCCATATAGTATAGCACCCAGAGGCATAACTATAGGGGGGCAGCGGGGCACGTGCCCCGGGCACCATCTTTTCGGGTCACATGGGGGGCGCCGCCATGACCAAATTTTTTTTTAAAATATTTTTTTAAATACAAATTTCTCCTGCTCAGTGCAGCAGCACTGCAGCAGTCAAGGGAGCACGTCGGTGCCCCCTCCCCCATGAGCAGTCCCTTCCGCACCGCCTGCGCCCCCCCATTGCTTTGCTGGCGGCCAGTCAGTGGCCTGGCTTGGCGGCGGCGGGTGCTGCGGCGGGCGCCTTTCATGCTGCTCACTGCGCCTGCCCTTGGCTGAGGCTCGCTTGCTCTGCCGCTCGCTTAGTCTGGAACAGCCAGAAAGAGGCCCTCTAGTGGCTTGCCAGCCAGAGGGTCTCTAGTCAGTGACGCATGCATGCGCAACTCGGCCGGCGTGCCGTGTTGCGCTGCGCATGCGTGCAGTGTGTCCATCCTCCTCTGTTTGCCTGCACGTGGTGGCGTGGTCGCCGTCACAGAGGAAAGCGTGGTTGCTGGGGATGGGGCTGAACTGCAGCAGGCGCAGGCAGGACGACGAGGACACACACGGACACCCGCACGGAAGAAAGGATTCGGTGGCGGGCGGGTGGAAGCAGCAGACCAAGTGTCAGGGTGAGAAATTGAATGAGTTGCAAAAACTACAGAAGCCACATGTGGGGAAAAAAACATATTAAAGAATCAGGCTTTTATTTAGCTGCCCCACTATGGTTCTCAGGTGCCTAACAGGTGTTAATGTTTGCATTATACGCTCCTCTCTCCGCCCCCCAAAAAAGAAAAACAATCATAAAGATTCTTTGGCACTCAATCTTAAATGCATGCATGTATATGGAACTGAGAGTCAATTCCCACAGCCTGGGTAGTACAGCAGTGTGAGTTGACTCAAGCAGTGTAACATAGCTGCCTGTGCATTGTTACAAGGTGTTTCAAGAGAGTTTTACCATGAGTTCTGCTTGCTGGCATGCTCATTTTTGCACTGTGAAAGCTTGCCTTGTGATCTCAGTTTACGCTGAAGTGCTCCTATAACAGCTCCATCGCAGAAAAACCTGCAGTGTTAGCTTTAACAAGTGCCTGTGGTATCCTGCTAAAGACACAAAGTTTGGAAAAAAAAATGGGGGAGGGGGTTATATGCCAGGACCTTTGGAGACTGTCTCTTGCTTGTGAGGAAAAACCTAAGTATAATGTGGTGTGTATCATCAATCATTGCATCATAATTCTGTTGTTTGAGATACAAGCCAACTCCACAGGGTTGTTGCTTGTGAGGAAAAACCTAAGTATAATGTAGTGTGTTTCATCATTGCATCATAATTCTGTTGTTTGAGATACAGGCCAACTCCACAGGGTTGTTGCTTGTGAGGAAAAACCTAAGTATAATGTAGTGTGTATCGTCATTGCATCATAATTCTGTTGTTTGAGATTCAATCCAACTTCACAGGGTTGTTGTAAGGAAAAAACACGTGTGTGTCAGTCAGATGTATGATGGGGGGGCGGCGGCAGGGGGGGCAGCGAGGGGGGCAATTTCAGTGCTTGCCCCGGGCGCCGTTTTCCCTAGTTACGCCTCTGATAGCACCAGTCTCAGTATGCTGAAAACTGAGGGATAATTTTACTATTGTACTACAATTTGACTATAATAATACAGCGAAGCGGGTTTCACAATCAGTGAGACCTGCCATAACAGGGTTAGCGGGGAGAGTGGGCTTAGCCCGCTCTCCCTGCAGACGATCATCCAGTCTGCCCTGGGCGGCCAGATTGGCCGCCCAAACGACTGCCACGGAGCCAGTGAGGGTTTGGGAGTTCGGGACCCACATGGCCCCCGGAAGTTCCAGCATGCTCTGCGCAAGTGTGCAGAGCATGCTGGAGAGACCCCTGAGCTGGGAGGCTGGTTTTTAGCCTCCCAGTCAGGGGGTCTCCTCATGAGTTGCCACGGCATGGAGCTGCACCGTGGCAACACATGATCTGGAAACCCCGGTTAGCAGAGCACTCGCTCTGCTAACCTGGGCTAAGGGGAGGGTTTTGCAAGAGGGTTATCCACTTGTAAACCACCAGGCTTGCCTGCAAGCCTGGTGGATTACACGACCAGCAAAAATGGGGCTTCTGCTGGCAGCAGGCAGATTTGTGGGGGCTGAGAAGCCCCCGGAACACCCATACGAGTGCACAGTTGCACACCCATACGAGTGCACCCACACGAGTGCACAGTGCATTATGGGGATCCTCCTGACACCAGCCTGGAGCCCTGCAGTCTCCCAGATGATCAGAGAAACAAGGTTAAGGGAGCGCTTGTCCCCCTAACCTCATTTTGAAGGTGGACTCCGGAGGCAAGTTGCTGGGAACCAAGCAGCTACTTAGCTCAGTTTTGCCTGCGTGTGAGAATAGCTCCATTATATTCCACCTGTAGCCCTATTAAAACATGATGTTCAACACTAGTACAATCTGTGTACAGTCCACGAAGTTAGAGATCTGTACAAACGCACAGTTATTCACATGTTATACGCTGAATGTAGGTGCAGATATTTGTATCTGGTATTTGAGGGACCTGCACCCAGGTTTACTTGTAAAATGCACACAGGTACAATCATTCACACAAAAACATGTACATGTGTACAGGCATCTGTACTCAGGTTCAGCATAATGTTTGAATAAGGCTGGTATATCCTCTGTTATTCATTATTCAGAAAATCATTCAGTTTTTGTCATTCACAGAATCCTGAGTTGTTTGTTAGCAGGCATCACTTGGTGACTGGCATAATTTTCACTGTAGAGAGAGTCAACAAACAGCTCATCTGGTGTTTTCTACACATCCCCTTCAAGATCACTTATATCCACAGATCAGTGGTTGCTAAAGCCATGTTCTGCACAGTACTCACACATGAAGGAGCAGGGCAAACCATTCCTAATGCACTCACAGTTCTGCTCACATCTACACTAACAACTGCATCCAGCAAGATGCAGAAGGTGTTCTGGCCCCAGTTTCAATCTCCAGGTATGAATGCTTCAAGTGCCACCAGACACAAAACTTGCAGCTGTAAAAATAATAATATAACAACAACACCTTGAAGAGCACCTCAACAACATAGGGGCCACAGAAATCACCATCAGCCAATTACAAAAAGCAACTTTACTGGGAACAGCCTATATTCTGCGATGATATCTATAATAATAACAACAATATTGATAATTAATTAATTAATTAATTTCTGTATCTAAACCGCTTTGGGAACTTTGGTTGAAGAGCGGTATCAAAATATTCATATTCATATATACAATAAGAACAAATAGAAACAACTTTGCATGACTTGAATTTTGAACTGCACAACACAGTCAGACAGGTGTTATTGACTGGTTTGTTTTATCTAGACATCGAGTCCTTCCCAAGGACCTGGGATGGCTGAATTTTATAATCAGTATTGTTGTTGTTGTTATTATAGATATCATCGCAGAATATAGGCTGTTTTTTCATTGTTCTCAGCCACTTTTTACATCATCTAACATGATACCCTGCTAACTGAGCAAAGAGGCACCTTTAAAAAGTGGTGATTCTCTTTATTTAGCAGGGGGAGAGCAACTGGCTCTATTCAACCAAAGGCTCACAGTCTAAATATGAAACAGGAAAGATACCAGCAACAGCCACTGGAGAGATGCTGTGCTGGGGTTGAATAGAGCCAGTTGCTCTCCCCCTGCTAAATAAAGAGAATCACCACTTTTAAAAGGTGCCTCTTTGCTCAGTTAGCAGGGGTATCATGTTAGATGATGTAAAAAGGGACTGAGAACAATGAAAAAAGTAAAGTGAGTAGTCCAGACTCCTCTAGAATCCAGACATTCTAAAGGATGTATACCTATTCCATTTCTAACCCCCTGCCAGAGATCCTTCCTACAAACTCTAATTTTACTCCTCACAGAGTCTCCATCAATGAATATAATGCTCTTCTGAAATAGTGCAGTCAAATTCACAGTTCTGAGGAATTTCTCCCACCCTAGGTAGGCTTCTAAATGTCATGGAAAGTGATTCTAGGCAACAAAGTATGAGGCTATGCACACGCACATGCAAAACCAGGCTAAGGGAGCCCATCCTGGTTTTACACGCACGTATGAATCATTGGGATCGTGTCCAATCCTGGTGGCACCACAGCAGCAAACCTGCTTGTGGAGCCTCCCCTCAAAGTGGGGTTAGAGCGAGTTCTCTCCTAACCCCATTTTGCCAATCGGGTGTCAGCTGTGGCTTGCAGCCTCGGGGGAGAGGAGGATCCCAATTATTTATTTATTTATTTATCAAATTTGTACACCGCCCCAAACTTTCATCTCTGGGTGGTCAACAATAGCATAAAACAAGTTAAAAACATATACAAAAACTAAAAACAATGTAACAATTTAAAAATAAACCAGAAATTAAAACTTAAAAATTTAGGAAGCTGAGAAAGCTTGGGTGAAAAGATGGGTTTTCAGGTGTTTTTTGAAAATGTCCAGAGATAGGGAGGATCATATCTCAGCAGGGAGCACATTCTACAATCTCGGGGCAGCAACCGAGAAGGCCTGTCTCTGTGTAGCCACCAAACGAGTTGGCGGTAACTGGAGATGGACCTCCTCAGATGACCTCAATGGGCAGTGGGGCTCGTAGTCAAGAAGACACTCTCTTAGATACCCAGGGCCTAAGTCGTTTAGGGCTTTATAAATTATAACTAGCACTTTGTATTTTGTCCAGTAACCTATTGGCAGCCAGTGTAGCTCCATCAGTAAAGGATTAACGTGGTCTCTCCGAGATGACCCAGAGACCAACCTGGATGCCACATTCTGAAGTTCAGCCCCAGCTGAAGTTTCTGGACTATTGACAAAGGCAGCCCCACGTAGAGCGCATTACAGAAGTCAAGTCTGGAAGTTACCAACAGATGTACCACTATTGTGAGGTCACTGATCTTGAGAAACAGGTGCAGCTGGCATATCAGCTGAAGCTGATAGAAAACACCCCTAGCCACCACCTCAACCTGAGAAACCAGGGAGAGGTGTGAATCCAGAAGTACTCCCAGACTGCAGACCTGTTCCTTTTGGGGAAGTGTGACCCCATCTAGAACAGGTAGATCAAAATCGTCTCTAGAGTTCTGACCCCACACAATAGGTACCTCCATCTTATCTGGATTCAGCTTCAGTTTATTCTCCCTCATCTAGCCCATTACTGCTTCCAGGCAGGCATTTAGGGAGGATATGCCAGCTCCTGAAGAAGTTGACATGGAGAAGTAGATCTGGATGTCATCAGCGTACTGGTAATACCCAGATCCAAATCCCCTGATAACCTCTCCCAGTGGTTTCATGTAGATATTAAAAAGCATTGGAGAAAGTACGGAGCCTTGAGTAACACCATACTTAAGCTCAGATTTCAAAAAGCAACAATCTCCAATCGATACCATCTGGAATCTTTCCGAGAGGTAGGAGTGGAACCACTGTAAAACAGTGCCTCCCACTCCCAACATCTTCAGACGTTCCAGAATGATGCTATGGTCGATAGTATCGAAAGCCATTGAGAGATCCAAAAGGACCAACAGAGTCACACTTCCTTTGTCAATTCCCAATTGGACATCATCCATCAGGCCGACCAAGGCAGTCTGCACCCCATAGCCTGCCCGAAAACCATTTTGAAATGGGTCTAGATAATCAGTTTCCCCCAAGACTGCCTGGAGCTGAGAGGCCACCACCCTCTCACTTACCTTGCCCAGCCATGGGAAGTTGGAAACAGGCCTATAATTGCTCAACTCTGAGGAATCTAATGCAGGCTTCTTTAGAAGCGGTCTAATGATTGCCTCCTTAAGACAAGGAGGCATCCTGCCCTCCCTCAGAGAAGCATTTATGATTTCCACCAGGCTGTCAACAACAGCCTCCCTGCTAGATAGAATAAGCCATGTTGGACACGGGTCAAGAGAACAAGTGGTAGGTCTCACCGCTCCAAGCAGCTTGTCCACATCCTCAGAGTCACAAACTGAAACCGATCCAGTCAAATCGCATAAGAGAAGTTGATGGTCACCTCTAGTACAGACATCAAATTAATTGTGGAGTCTCCATCTAGGTCGGCCCGAATCCGAGAGATTTTATCTGTGAATAACTCTTTAAATACATCACAGCGGGTAACTGATGATTCCAAATTGTGGTTCAAGGGAGGGGGAGAAGATACTAGTCCCCTCACAACCCTGAACAACTCCGCTGGACGTGAACTCTCAGAGGCAATACAGGCAGAAAAGAACCGCCTCTTTGCCACACGTATTGCCTGAGCATAGATCTTTAGATGTGCTCTATGTCGCAATCTGTCAGATTCGAGTTGAGTCTTTCTTCACTTGCGCTCCAGTCGCCTACCTTGCCGCTTCAGCTCCGGTACATCTTCCATATACCAAGGGGCCAATTTTGAAGCGGGTTGGAGGAGACGCTTGGGAGCAATCGTGTCTACTGCCCTGGTGAGCAAGTTCTTCCAATTCTCAACAAGGGCATCAACAGGATCAGCGGCAAAGCCAACACTGAATCCCTCCAAGGCTTCTTGGGATCTTACTGGATCCAATAACCTCTTCAGGCAGACCATTCTAATAGGCCCCTTGCCCCTGCAGAGGGAGGCAGTGGTTGTAAGTCCAACCTTAACCAGAAGGTGGTCTGTCCATGACAATGGGGAAATCACAGGAGTCCCCACCCACGGAACACCACTCTGATCAGAGTAAAAGACCAAATCAAGCGTGTGACCTGCAGTATGTACCAGTCCAGAGACCACTTGGGATAGGCCCATAGTTGTCATGGCTGCTATGAACTCCTGAGCTACCCCGGGCAGATTCACTCATTCACCATTGTGCAGTTCTAAAATGTATTTGTCCACATTCCAACAATGGGAAGGATCATGGTTAAAGAGTTAACCATGATTGGCAAGCCCTGCACACTCCTGTGGAGTTTGTAGTGAGAACGCAGAATTTCTGGGCTATCAAGCTAAATCAGAATTACTGGTCTAAATCGTGAAGGTTAACCAGCTTTTAACCAGGATAGATAACCAGCATTCATTTTAAAAGTGAACCTGGGCACACGCTCCTTTAAATGCAGGGCATAGATAGGAAGTGTACATGCATTAAACATAATGAAGTCATTCACACAACCAAAAACTGGGTAGCACAAGTGTGCTACCGAGGTTTGGGAGCTGTGTGTGCTCCCAATTTTTGGTTGTGTGGGAGCAAACAACTAGATAGGAGGAGGGAGAAGTGAATGTGTGGAAACAATGTAGGAGGAAAAGCTGAGTAGGATAGCATTCCCCCCTAGCTTGGTCAAATGCTAGGTATCCTATCCTGCTTTCTCTGCTACTTTGATTGCACACAATCTCTTCTCCCTCCTCCTACCTAGTTGTTTGCTCCCACAAAACCAAAAATTGGGAGCACACATAGCTCCCAAACTTGTGTAGGGCACAGTTTTTGGTTGTGTGAATGAGCTTAATATATGAAGATCTGTACATGAATACACTGTATACAGATTGTACATGCATAGAAAAGAACTAGAGTGTATATGCATCGTATCATGGCAGTAAGAGGTCTGCCATGCTTTGAGATAGCGTAGAGATACATTTATAAAATTATATAAAATTAGAGAATATATATATATGTGTATGTGTGTGTGTGTGTAAAATTTTATATGCTTTCTTCCGTGTAAGCAGAAGCAAGTATAGATAGATAGATAGATAGATAGATAGATAGATAGATAGAGATAAATTTTTATCTGTACTTCATTTTGCTTACACGGACGAAAGCAGTGCAGGCTTATTTTAATGCAGCAAAAATCAAGCTTTCTGTAGCAAACTCCTAAGCATGTTTAAAAAGAAGTAAGACCCACTGAGATCAATGTGGGTTACTCCCTAGTATGTGTGCTTGGGACTTCAACCTTAGCCACCCAAAATTCCTCATTAGCTTAATTCACTCTACATCCTCTATATAGCTCTTTGCTGATCTAACCTTGTGTTACAAGCACTCCCATTTATCAAATCCCTGATTATCTAAATGTTCTGGATGTCCCCCAGGCTATCGGTGTAAATGAGGTGTACTATATTAGGAATCAAATCCACATCTCTTTGTTCTTTGTCTGTGGTTATTTTGAAGAAAGCTAACAGCTTCAGTCAAGCACACCACTGATCCAGCTTCCTAATACTAAAAAATAGCCCATGGGAACATCGGTTGCTTTGTTCTGCATTAATAAAGATGCACAAACTTACCAAATTACATTCCACAATGGGAGAATTTCCTTTTGCCTGACCTCCCCACCCCATCATTCACTTTTTAAACCTTTCCCCATCATGTCTCCCTTTGGCTGCTGGAAAAACAGAATTTCCCCTTTTTTGCTCCATCTCATGGTTCTATGGTCCTCCCTCCCCGCACTTCTACCTCATAGCCTTCAGCTGTATGAATACTGTCTCAGCAAAAAACCAGAGATGAGTGAGCCACTGTCCTTTCTCTCCATAAGTCTTGACAGTACCTGCATACACAGGTTCATTAATGCTGTTGAAGCTTCCTGGCTCTGCTTTCAGAACATGTATCTTGGAAGGGGGGGGGGGAACTACACACACACATACACAAGCCTTCATCTTATGTTCTTGTGGTTTAGCTTTTGTTTCTTTTGTATTTCAAACACTTTGAATGGGCATTGTGGTTTTAAAGTCTTTAGGGCATTAAAATCTATATTTCACAGTAACAAGCAAGAACAAATCTCAAGATTTCCAACTAGAATTCTTCACATCTCCCCCCCCACCCGCCCCCCACTATTGATGTTTGCAGTTTCATTTCACTCTAATTATTCCCAGCGGTGGCAGGAGGCAGGTACTCAGTCACCACCGACGGAGGTCTAGTGCTACAGCAGCTTTCTCTTGATTATGAAATTTAATGGCTCACATGGGGAAAAATTAGTCTTATTTTGGAAAATAAAAAATAAAAAGTGTTGGCAGTTTGGGGATTACCACCTTAGCTACTTTGTAACTACCATTTCTTTCAGTTGTCATTTCAAATAGTTCACAGTGCTGCTCTCGGCTTACCTTTGGGTATATTCACTAGCTTTAAGTGGGCTTATATGGCTATAAAAAAAGGGAACAGACTTTCGCTCACAGTCTCCTGTAAGAGACTCAGATGGAAAAAATATAATCAGCTGCTTCAGCAGAGGCCTACTGTTGCTAGCAAGGGTCCCCCGCCCCACATAGCCTAGATTTGGAGTTGGGGTTTCCTCTCATTTTTCTGAGGTACTAGGAGGCAGAGTAAAGCAGGCTGCTTCAGATGGCAGGTTCTGGAACAAATGTCAGGGCAACGCACCAGCTCACGTAGCGTGGATGACCTGTAGAAGGAAGAAAGCAAAATGGCACCACACCACTTTTCCTCTTTCTTTCCTTCCTAACAGAAAAAGCCACCCTGGCATTTTGGGCATAAGACCGTAAGAACAGCCCAGGTAGATCAGGCCCAAGGCCTATTTAGTCCAGCATCCTGTTCCACACAGTGGCCCACCAGATGCCTCTGGAGAGCCCACAGACAAGAGGTGAGGGCATGCCCTCTCTCTTGCTGTTGCTCCCCTGCAACTGGTATTTAAATTCATCTTGCTTCTGAGGCTGGAGGTAGCCTATAGACACCAAACTAGCCATTAATAGGCCTGTCCTCCATGAATTTGTCTAAGCCCCTTTTAAAACCATCATCCCCTTTTAAAGCTAATAGTATACACCACCCAATAGTATACAACCTCTCATGAGCCTTGTACATTATTTGCACCTGCGTTCAGATATCTATATACTTGTGCATGGTATATATACTGGGCATGGTATATATACTGGGCCTGTTTTCATTTTAAAAATGAACCTGAGCATCAAATGCATGGTACAGGTAGGAAGTATAGTGTTGTACCTGTGTTCAGCTTAACACATGAATAGGTTAATACATTAACCTATGTGCAGATCTCTACCGGTGTACACTGTACCCCAAAATCTCATCCAGACATTATTCCATGGTGTAGAGCCTCTGAAAAAGCCCTGGAGGTTTCCCCAACACACCACTCACACGTACAGCCCCTGTCTGAAGAGGTGACTATAATAACGGATAATTTATATACTGATTTTCCAAAAAAAGTTCCCAAAGTGTTTTACATAGATATTAAATAAAAAATAAAAAAAAATCAATCCATCAATCCATCAAATGGCTTTCTGTCCCCAAAGGGCTCACAATCTACAAAAGAAGCATAAGACAGGTACCAGCAACAGCTATTGGGGGGGATGTTGTGTTGGGGATGGATAAGGCCAATGGCTCTCCCCCTGCTAAAAGAATCACCACTTTAAAAAAGTGTCTCTTTGCTCAGTTAGCAGAGGTGTGGGTTAAGCTGAAGGTGAAGGCTGTAAGCACGACAGAAGCTGTTTCCGTGATTGAAGGACTCAGGCACCCAAGTCTCCCGATCATTCATGGAAGCACCCGCCATCATGCTTACAGCTTTTACCTTTTCAGACAAAGGCTGTAAGCGGTGCGTTGGGGGAAAGTAAGTGACTGATGTGTGGAATGAGACTTCCAGGGCTTTTTCAGAGGCAGTATTTGAGTACAGCCTCTGCTAAATAACAGATGAGGCTAAATTGTATTGAATATAATAGAATTCTAGAGTTGGAAAGAACCTCTTTTTCTTGCAACTTCTGAGACTGAACTCATGTGCTGTTGTTCTCAAGCCTACACTTCCCTCAGGTTCCTCAGCCCATTGCCTACTTTGAGCCCTCCTACAACTACCTCACCTCGCACAGCTTACCTTCTTTACCTCCTGGGACCTCTTTCCTCTGATCAGTTTGATCCACAAAGCTGCTGTGTTTCCATTTGTGTGGGTTTTATCCTAACCAATCTGATAATCTTCCTTCCCTCATAGATACTGGATTGCTAACATTCATCCAAGCAGTTGGAATGTTCACAACATTTCTGCCCATAGCATTAACTCAATCAGTGTTTAAGCCTTCACTTCCACATGTGCAATACAATATAGATCTCTAAATTAGGACAACGTGAATAGCTAGGATGCTGATTTATGTTTATTTTTTTATTACGTTTATTTTCCTAGCTTCCTGGTGCTATGCTCTTTTCTGTTTTCCATGAATATGTTTAAGATTTACTTGTTTTGCCTTTGGTTATTCGGTTATTCAAGAATCTCTAACCAGATACACCTCCTACAACTTTGTTTTAATTATCTTTTTGAAAGAAAAAAGTTAATTAAAGACTCAGACTAATCTGAGTCTGAAATCCTGTGTGTTAAATAAGAGGGTGATACATAAACTTCACACCATTCTAGGAAGGAACACATATGACTGTGTTATCATGTGGCATATGGGTAGTGGAAAACATTAGGAGGTCATTCACACAATCAAAAACTATGTTCTATCTGGGTTTGGGAGCTGTGTGCTCCTAATTTCCAGTTGTGTGGAAGCAAGGTAAAAGGGAAACCTGGGTAGAAGTGATTATGTAGAAGCAAGGTTGGAGGAACAACTACCCAGGTTTTTCTCCTACCTTGCTTCCACACAACCGAAAATTGGGAGCACACACAGCTCTCAAACCTGAGTACAACACAGTTTTTGATTGTGTGAATGACCTCTAGATGTATTGATCGGCTTTCCCTCATGAGCCGGGTATCTCCTTTATGTGATGGGTTATGGCATGAGACAGAGAAAGGGAGAGGGTTGTAGAATGAGTCAGCAGAGACTCGAGAGTTAGGCTGCTCCTCAATGAACTTGCTCAGAATTTAACCTGTTCTCAAGGAGCCCAACAAGGTGAACTTGAACCCCAAACCCTAAGCCAGTCTAATAATAGAGTTTCCCCATTTTCCAGTCAACTGGTTACAAACTCTATTGTCCTGAGGGCAAGACTAAAACCAGTGGGTTGAAATTATAAGAAAGCAGGTTTAGTCTAGACATTAGGAGGAATGTCCTAACTGTAAGAGATACTTGGAATCAGTAAGGAATGTCCTAACTGTATGTCTTAACTGAATGTCCGAACTACAGTCAGAAATGTCCTAACTGTAAGAGATACTTGGCTTGTGGCCATAACATTAAAGATTCTGATTCTGATTCTGAAGAGATACTTGGCAGTGGAACAATGGTGGTCTTGTGGAATGGTGGGCTCTCCATCATTAGAAGTTTTCAAAGAGAGATTGGACTGCCATCTGTCAAGAATGATGTATCAGATTCTGGAACTGAGTAGAAGCTTGGAGCAGAAGACCTCCAAGTTTTCCCCAACTCTAAACTCCTATGATTCTGTTATTCTTATGGAGGACAAATCAGTCATTTGCAAGTATAACTGGGCTGAAACTTAGTGGCATTACAAATAATTAATAATACTAGGGAACACTTCAGAGAGGAGAAACCTTTAAAGATAACATTAAATATTAGTGTATATCAAGAACAGAAAGCAACGTAACAGAAATGAGCCTATTTATTTTAAAATGGCTGGGGAGAAAATGTGTGAGACAAGCTGGGACGAAGCCCAGAGAAGCCTGCTTCAGAGATTTCCTTTTTTAAAACTTTGTCTTAATGTTACATGTTGTATTTTATGAAGCAAATGCTTACACAAGCATTACTGGTGTTGTCAGTAATACTGTAACATTTGTCTTCCGTCCCTTTGTTGCTCAGGGAATGTGTTGAATTTTCAGCACGTTGACTCTTGCCATTTATTTCACAAACCACAGCTGCAAAGAACTACAGGAGAGCCAATTTGGACTGAGACTGAAATGGTAACCAGAGAAAGCTCCTCCACATGGTATTCCTGAATATTTTGAGGTTTAATTCTCAAATCTGGGTACAAGAATTTGGTGTTCAAATCTGGACTTAGTGATGAACTATTGGATTGCCACTGGCTAATTGCTTCACTCAGTCCATCCTACCTCAGAGGTCCGTCATGGTGGCTTGGAAGGGAATACACACACACACACACACACACTTTTTTATGAAAAGCCCACTGGGATCATCTTAAATATAAACCTTTCTTATCCTTTCCCTGCCATCCCTACTCCTGAATCCTCCATCCAATACTATTGAGCCCATGAAGGTAGATTATGGGGTTATGTAGACCTCTTTGCCTTTGTTTCCAATTATGACAGTAACAGTTTGTGTTTCATTTTTTTAAAGTAAGAAAGAAATAACATTTTTAAATGCAAAGGAAAAGCCAATGCTTTTCAGTCCTTTAAAAATGTATCCAATTTATAATTGTTTGGTTATTTTATATTGTACTGTATTTAGCAACTTTAGCTAGGATTGGCATGTTGGTTAATTGACCAAAGTATTGTTATATTGCTTTTATATTTCATTATAAACTGCACATAGATGTTATGGATGCCAGGAGGGGTCCATCTTTGGGTGCCACCAGTTCATCTGGTGGCGACCTGGGATACGGCCTTCTCTGTTGTTGCCTCTAGGTTGTGGAACACGCTCCCCATGTATATAAGAGGATTATCTTCCTTTGAGGCCTTCAGGAGAGCTTTTAAGACTGGGATTAAGAGAGCCTTTTTCGCCGGGATTTTAATATCTAGTTTTAATTGTAATTTTAATCTGATTTTAATTGCATTTTGATTTTAATTATTATGGGTTTTTAATTTTATTTTAGTGCAAACCGCCTTGAGCAACTTAAGGAAGGTAGTATATAACTAGAAATAATCTAATCTAATCTAATCTAATCTAATCTAATATAATATAATATAATCTATAATATAATGGCTAACCAGCACACTCCCACTTCCCTCCCCCCACGTGTTGGCCAATATAATATAATATAATATAATATAATATAATATAATATAATATAATATAATATAATAGCTTAACCCAAGCAGAGCATCTGCGAGCTAGTACTTGGTTGCTCCCCTCACCACCTGCCACAGCCCCCCTCACCTCAGAGATCTCTCCACCCTCACCTGAGCCACACTCCTGCTGCTCCTCCTCCATCCAGTTGCTTTCATTCCCCCTCACCCCTCTTGGTCACGGCTGCAGCTTTGTTGGCACCTATTGGCCAAGCTGCAGCCTCCTATCCCGAGAGACCTCCCCATCCACACCCCCTCACTCTGCTCCTGCTCCTCCCCACAGGAGCAGCAGCAGCAGTTGACCAGGCCCTTCCTCGCTGCTGCCACCGCCATGGCCACTCGTTCCCCTCAGGCCGTTGACAGGCTCAGGCCCATCCCTCGCCCTTCCTTCTTTCTCTATTCTCCCCCTTCTCTCTCTTTCTCTCTCCTCCACTCACTTTCCCCCTTTGTCTGTTTTTCCCTCCCTTCTCTCTCTCTCTCGCCCCCTCCCTCCCTCCCTGAGTTAACAGATCTTGTTCATCTTGTTTCCTCATCTAATTCACACAACGGCAGCCTCTTTCTCCTGAAGGGGCTCTTTCCTCCCTCATGATCCCTCTCTTTGCAGATGTCACGCCCTCGATCTCCGACAGCGAGGAGGAAGGGGAAGCTGTCAACTTTCCAGCCGAGTCAGGAGTGTCTGAGGGGCAGAGCCCGGCTGTCAGCATTCATGAAACGGCTGTGGTAGATCCAACTAATGATTTAGAGCAGGCACAACAACCTGAGTCAGCAGAAAGCGTGAGAGACCAATTGGAAGAAGAACTATGCAATGAAACACTGACACCACAACAAGCAGGCGCACTAAACGCAGAACACAATTAGAATCTATTAGAAGGAGCAAACGCCTCTTGCTGAAGGCTGATAAGCCATGAATTATTGCCAGCTGGGAGCTATCGGCTTCTACTATCAATGCTGTCACCAGCCGTCTACTCCTTGCTGAAAAACAACGTACGTCATTCAGTCGACAGCGTTCAGCCAAGCCGTGAACTTCCCTGGCATTTGGCCAGACCTTGACAGTAGACCCCTGCCCACTATCCTTTTACATATATAGATTCCTCTCCTCTACAATCAAGAACATCTTCCGACCAGTAACAGTTGCATTCCAACTGTCCTTAACCGCCACAGGCTCCTCCTCCCTATATGCATATGGAGTCCCCACTACCCAATCAAGTGCTTTTGCTCACAAACTCTCGCGAGAACTGCCACGCACGGGATTAGCCATGGGTATGCCTTAGATAATTAATTATATTATATTATATTATATTATATTATATTATATTATATTATATTATGTATGCCGACACATGGGGGGAAGGAAGTGGGAGTGTGCTGGTTAGCCGTTCCCCCATGCCAATGTTCTTACTGGCCCCCAGGCCTCTTTGTGCTCAGTGCTTTTCTGAAGAGGGCACTGTCAATCACACAAAAGGTTCTTCCACATGATGGGTTCCACACTGCATACAAGAACTCTCCCTGAATTTGATGCTTCCCTTTGCAGAGGCCCTGGGGTGTGACCAGTGGCTGTATTGGCATGGGGCACATAGCTAGCCACTGATGTGTTAGCCATTTTCACCCCTAATACATTGGTGAGTATGGTAGGCATAACACTGGCATAAGACTACAATGCAAGGACAGGTGTAAGGATTGAATGCCTCCCATTATAAGTCAATTAGGAGAAAACCCATCACAGAAATGGATGGGCTTTCTATGGTGGGGTTGTTTCTATCCCATGTTCATGTTAACCCACTTGAGATAGGGGAGAATACCCTCCTTCTCTTTGAAAACTTCAGTTTTGTTTACCCAGATGATGATAGTTTCTCACAACTAGTTTGAGGCACTGTATAGTTCTGTGCTCTCAAGTTAGGGCAGATGAAACCAGCCCCACCCACAATGTCAGACCTAGCCTTTGAAACAAGTAAAGCATTCAGTAAAGCAGGAATTTTAGTCTGCAGAACAAAGCCAAAAGGATCGCAACAGCAACAATCACAATAGTTAGCTTCAGTAAGCCTGGCATCCGTGGTTCAACTATCTGCAGTACATCTTCAGTCTTTTTCCATTTCTCCAACTGGGATACAGCCCAGAACAGGGGATGCTGGAGTTTGGTTCCAGGTGGAGAAAGCAAGAAGATGTAGAGATGGGATGTGTTAGAAACCTAACAACTACTTATCAACTTCTGGTCAGATTCAGGAATGTAGCTGTGCTGCAGCTGCTGCACAAACCAGGTCCAGATACCTGTAATGGTTGCCAGCTTGGTAATCATTCTTCTCTCCTGTCATGTTGCTTTGTCATCGAACCTTACATTTCTTGTAATGTCCTCAAATCATCTTAGCTGTGTCATGGCACAGAAGTACTAAGGCCCCAAATATACTGTCCACAGTTCCGGCAGCACTTTCTGATTGGCATGAAACACATTGGCCAGACAGACCAGCAGACCAAGATACACTTTCAATTCTGTTAGCTCAAGGTATTTCCATCAGAACATAGGAAGCTGCTGTCTATTGAGTCAGACTGTACGTCCATCTAAAACAGCACGGTTTGCTTGAATTCCCCTCGCTGCACTGCCAAACATGCCCAATCTGAAGTCTGGGAGGCTGAAATGGGGGAGGAACTGGCTGAGTAGGCTTCCTCCTTTGCATGAAGGAAAGCCACAGCAGCCAATTGGAGGAGAGAGGGAGGAGCTTCCTACCCTCAACTCCAGTTTCAGATGGAAACTGCAAGCTCCAGCCTTCAGATGAGACAATGCTGCTTTCTAACCTGAGGTTTCGGCAGCAAAATTGAAGTGCAACCGAGGGCTCAGATTCAGGTTTGGAGTCAGAAAACTTGGGTTACTTTTCTGTCAGAACCACGAGTTCCCTCATTTGGATAATGACAAACCTGAACCTCTGGCATGGTTGCCTCTGGTATGGTTTGATGTCCGAAGGCGGCCAATGTTTCTCTCCCTGTCTTCCTAAGTATTACAGTATTCAATTATTTGACTTTTTAACATTTCCTTTCATGTTTTATGTTGCTTTTGTGCTTATGGAATCAAACATTTCCTTGTAGTTTGCCCTTATCAAACAAGCCTTTTTTATATAGAAGTCTGTTTAATGGCATTCAGATGCAATTTCCATCCTTTAAGGTCATGCTGATCTCTTCAAAGGTTAGGAGATATGCTAGTGTAAGGCTGGCTTTTAAAAGTAGTTATACTACAGCTTTTAAAACTAATCCTTATAGGGAGAAAGATATGCCAGAGAAATATTATGCAGTACTTTCACACACATCAGTCACAAAACAGCTTTCAAATGTAATTTATTTATTTATTTAAATATGTAGAAGAAACATATGCCACTCATACATGTCACCAAATGTGTTATAATTATCAAAACGTCATTCACACGATCAAAAACTGTGTGCTTGGGAGCTGTTTGAGAGCTGTTTGGGCTCCCAGTTTTTGGTTGTGTGGAAGCAAGGTATGAGGAAAACCTAGGTAGAAGTGATTGTTTAGAACCAAGGTAGGATGAAAAGCTACCCCGATTTTCCTCCTACCTTGCTTCCGCACAATCACATCTAGCCAGGTTTTCCTTTTACCTTGCTTCCACACAGCCGAAAACAGCGAGCACACACAGCTCCCAAATCTGGGCAGAACACAGTTTTTGACTGTGTAAATGACCTCACAGTAACAAAGTTATGTTTATCTTAGGACATTGCTGGGCAAACTTGGCCCTCCAGATGTTGTTGAATGACATTGTGGCTAGGGAAGATGGGAGTTGTAGTTCAACAACATGTGGAGTGCCTAGTCTCCCCAGGCCTATCATAGTGATAGAGCACAGAATGCCACTCCACATATTTAGAAATGTTACTGCAAGTCATAATCCCAAGCCTTGTATACTCTATTGATACTTTATCCCAAGGTTAAGGAAACCTTAGGGTAGTGTGCACAACAGGTCACAGTGCATGCTTGATTACTGCACACTTGTGTTTTTATACCTATTATCTATTTGTCAATGCACCATGTGTATGTCTGTTGATAAGGGGTGAATTTGAATGCTGGCGAAGGGTAGTAATGATAAAGATAAGACAGCTTAGCATTTCCAGTTCTGTTAAAAGTCAGTGTAAAGAGCTCCTAACAGCTTCCACTGTTTTTCTAAAAAAACGCCTACCTGGGCAGCTGAACTGTGACTGAGCTGACATTTTAATTCCAGAGTTATCATCTATACCCATTACTGAGCACTAGAAGGCAAATCGGGGTGGCCAACTGATGGATCTCAAAGTGAAAATGGCTATTTGTTTGTTTGTTAATTATATTTGTACATTGCCTCAGACTTCTGCCTCTGGGCGGTTTACAGCAACATAAACAAATTAAAACAGAAATCAAAACCTTAAAACAATTTAAAATCACAAATCTAGTTAAAAAGCTTGAGTAAATAAATGTGTCTTTAGTGATTCTTTAAAAGTTGTCAGAGATGGGGAGGCTCTTATTTCAGCAGGGAGTGCATTCCAGAGTCTCAGGGTGGCAACAGAGAAGGCCCATCCCTGTGTAGCCACCAGATGAGCTGGTGGTAACTACAGATGAACCTTTCTAGATGATCACAATGGGCCATGGGGCTCATAGTGAAGAGGATGTTCTCTTAAAAACTCTGGGCCTAAGCTGTTTAGGGATTTATAGGTTATAACCAGCACTTTGTATTTTGCCTGGGGGTGGGGGCAGTTACCAAGACCAATATAGCATTTTGTTCCTCTTTGTATAAGTAGGGTTGTTACAGCATTCATTGAGGCTCTACACAAGATCCGTGGCTAACCGGGCTCTGTGGAGTGAGCGGGCTTAGCCTGCTCTCCCCGCAGACGATCATGCTGTTAGCCCTGAGTTCATGGTCTAAGAATGGACCAGAACTGAAAGGACACTTGTGGACCTTTCACAGGGGTCTTTGAGTACCTGAGGCAAGGTACCAAATGCTGCGTAGCCTCACTCCTCCTTTAGGCTTTAAGGGGGCAGGGACGAGGAGGCCCTACAGACAGGTCATCTTAACTTCTGTGCTGGGTAAATTGATGGAACCAGCATGGCTTCTTCAAGGGCATGTCTTGTCTCACTAACCTTTTAGAGTCCTTTGAGAGTGTCAGCAGGCATGTGGATAAAGGTGATCTGGTTGACATAGTACACTTGGAGTTCCTCCCCCCCCCTCCACTTTTTGACAAAGTCCCCCACCAAAAGCTCTTGAGTAAACTTAGCAGTCATGAAACAAGGGGACAGATTCATGTGTGGATTGGTAACTGGTTGAAGGACAAGAAACAGAGGGTAGGTATAAATGGAGTGCTGTCCCCCAGGGATTTGTACTGGGACCAGTGCTCTTTAACTCATTCATAAATGATCTAGAAGTTGGGGTAACCAGTGTAGTGGCCAAATTTGCAGATGACACCAAACTATTTGGGGTAGTGAAATCCAAAACAGATTGTGAGGAGCTCCAAAAGGATCTCTCCAGACTGGGTGAGTGGGAAACCCAAATGGCAAATGCAGTTCAATATAAGCAAGTGTAAAGTGATCCCTATTGGTGAAAAAACAAACACCCAACTTAACATATACATTGATGCAGTCTGAGCTGTCAGTGACTGATGAGAAGAGGGATCTTGAGGTTGTGATGGACAGCTCGTTGAAAGTGTTGACTCAATGTGTGACAGCAATGAAAAAGGCAAATTACTGTCTAGGAATCATTAGGAAGGGAATTGAAAATAAAAATGCTAATATTATAATACCCTTATACAAATCTATGCTGTGGCCATATTTGGAATACTGCATACAGTTCTGGTCAGTGTATCTTAAGAAGGACATTGTAGATCAGGAAAAGGTGTAGAAGAGGGCAACCAAAATGATCAGGGGCCTGAAGCACTTTCCTGATGAGGCTAGGCTACAGCATCTGGGGCTTTTTAGTTTGGAAAAAAGGCAACTACAGGGAGACATGATAGAAGAGTATAAAATTATGCATGGAGTATAGAGAGTGGACAGAGAGAAATTTTTCTCCCTGTCTCACAACACTAGAACCAGGGGTCATCCCATGAAACTGAAGGCCAGGAAATTTAGGACCAACAAAAGTACTTTTTCACACAGTGCACAATTAATCTATGGAATTGTCTGCCATGGGATGTGGTGATGGACACTAGCATGGATGGCTTTAAAAGGGGCTTAGACAAATTAATGGAGGACAGGTGTAGCAATGGCTGCTAGTCTGGTGGCTATAGGCCAATTCTAGCCTCAGAGGCAAGATGAATCTAAAGACCAGCTGCAGGGGAGCAACAGCAAGAGAAAGGGCATGGCCTCACCTCTTGCCTGTGGGCTCCCCAGAGGCATCTGGTGCTTTCTACCCCCTCTGGCTGCCACCTGAGGTGATCACCTCCTTGAGCTTCCTGGAAAGGCTCAGGACGTATATAAGAGGCAAGTTGCATCAGTGGAACTCTGAGAATGTTGAGGAAATTGTGTTTTGTATTTCTTATATGTGTGTGTCTGTAGCCCTCTTCAGATGCTCATGTGTACCGCTCCCAAAGCAAGAAGGAAGTCGCACCCAGGAACTGTCAGTCTTCCCTCCAGCCAGGCACTCACAGTTAACGGCACTGATTATGTGAAGGGGGACGTGCCAAAATCGTGATGGCTGGTGATTACTTGAGCAGCAGCCTGGATCACCTGTGGTTGCTGCTCACGGAAGCACTGGCATTCACGGTTACTGCTCTCCCCTCTTCAGATGAATGGAGCTGTAACCGTGAGTACCTGGCTGGAGGGGGTGAGAGACAGCTCCTGAGCAGGACTTCCTTCCTTTTTTGGAGCTATAACCATGAGTACAGCAGCATCCGTGAACTATAATTTGATTAAAATGTTTTTATAAACTTTAGTAGTCTAAATTTGCACAACTTTTCTTGACTGCCTTTGACTCTATTTCTGTTCTGGTTACAGAGAGAACAAAAATGCCCCCCACCCGCCTGCCCCCCACAACACCAGGATATACTTGCAGTTCCTTGTCAAATGGAAAAAAACAACCTATGCAGAGTTCTAAAGCTGGATGGAACCACTGTTTCTGTATGCATGTTCCCTAACTGAAGCTGGATTTAAAAATGCAAGCAAACCAATCTAGGACAAAAACATTGTAAATGAGAATAAATTGCATAGCACAAACAAAGGTATATAAATGGACTTAATTTGCTGCATTTTCTTGTTCAGATTTCTGTAGATAAAGCATAAAATAACATTTCTGGGAGGAAATCATTGACCCCCCCGCCCCGCCCAATACCCTTAATATATGCTTTTAAGTTCTGAAAAATTATAGACACTTTTAATACTTCTTTAGCTTACAGGAGTGTTACTGGCAAAAGAAACAGTTCCTCCACGACTCCATCTCAGAAAGCAGCCAGATCAGCAATGCTAACAAAAATAGCATCTTCCCAACAGGAAGTAATTTCACTGTTGACTGAATTGCAATACATAGAACTGACACAGTTCCTAGTGGAGCAACAGAAAGCAAGAGAGCCCCAGATAAATTAGTCCTGGCCTTGGCAGGTTACATGGTAGTCATGCTACCATGGGGCCATTCTCTCACTCAAAGATCTTGCATATTGCTGGATCATAAGTATAGCTTCACGGGACATTTTCTAATCCAGTTCTAAGATTTCCTTACCACTGCCTTTATGCTCCTCTGATACTTCTGTTGGCTTCTTCAGCCTTGGCCTTCTATAGACTTTTTGTATACTGTACTAAAGCCATATGTACCTTGCATACCAGAGGGAGGGGATCTGTTTTCATTGCAAAGGAGTTTCTGGGATTCCTTATGAATGTGGAAATGAGTGGTTTGTTTTCCTCATGATATTCAAGATCTGGGATTCTATCAGCTAGCTGATTCCCTGATGTTTCTTATAATATGAACACAGCTTCTCAAAAGCTCTGGACCTTAGTCATCAAGAAAATAATCTTGAATAGTGTCCTTGCATTTGTACAGAGAGCAAGACATCCTTAATTTCACACATTAACCTTGTCTCTAAACATAAGTCAACTCTGCACCACAAACAGCAATTCTGCTGCACAACCACAGGCTTTGGATTACATTCCTAGATGCTCTGTTTAGCTGCAGACCAGTCGCTGACATCCAGACTAATGCTGCACTATTGCAAAGATGTTGTGCTAGCCAGTTCTGCTAAGTTGGGAGCCTGTGTTGTGCTGGTGCAACAGGTTTGTGCACCCTATGGCATGCCCCCTGGAAGCTTTTCATACAGGGCTTTTGAAGCCCTTTAGCGCGCATCTCCTCCGGAATGGAGGGGGTGCATTAACATATCGGCTATATTCACCCAGAAGTCTCTGTGAGTTATCGGGGAGCAGTTCACACGAAATTTGAGTTTTTCTCTGTGCATTAGAGTGTAACCTGATTTATATCCAAGGTAAAAGAAATCCACTATTTCTGTTGGGTTTTGAGGACAACTTCAAGTAAAGTTGTCTCTGTAAAGCCTCCCCGTAAACCTGCGGTAAAACCTGCTGTGCGTGAAAGCCCCTGGTGCAGAATCTCTTTTGCCATCCATATATATTGCAGGGAGTGACGCAAAACTACCTGCGATTCCTGTTGCACAAGTGTAATACTTGTACAAGCAGACAGGGCCCAAGAGATTGAGCAAACGGAGCATCTGGCTCAACTATGTGACCTTTTTACATGGGTGTGTCTTTGTTCATTGCACTAGTAAAGTGTCGGTTTGGAATGGATGTCAACCAGTATGTTCTGGTATAGCAATATAAGTTTCGGAAAGACGTGAATTACAAAACGGAAAACTTGCTTTTTAATCAGCTATTTAATTTGCCTCGATTTACATCAACCCACCCAGCCCAGTGATCTTCGTGGCTGAGCTGTAGTACTACTAGCCAAACTACATGCTTCATTGCTAGCCTTGTATTTCCCTATTATGTGGAGCAAAATATTTGGCTCTTGTGGTGCTGTTTCCTTGTGTTTTGCTGTTTCCCAGCATGCTTTTTTTAAAAAAACTATGGAAATGACTGCCTATTGTTCTCTATAGCTATTACAATCAAAACATCTGTAGCTCCCACAAATAATCAAATCATGCTACCTGCCACCAACGGAGCCTATGCCCTTCACTCTACATCACGTCCACTGATTTTAATCACAACTGTTGAAGAGCAGAAAAACAAACAAACAAAAATCCCAAAGAAACAAATAGCCAACAATCCCTTTGCTTGAAACAGCCCAGATGTTCAGTTGATATAACTCTTGGAGACTTCAGAAGCTATTAATTAATTAGTTAGTTAGTTAGTTAGTTAGTTCATTCATCCGTTCATTTTGTAAACAATCCTTCAGTCCTTTAGTTAGCAGCACTCTCAAGCCAGCATACAATTTTAGTTCACATCTCCTCCGGAATGGAGGTGTGCATTCACATATCAGCCCAATTTACCACGAAGTCCCTGCAAGCTATCAGGGAGCCCTTCACACACAATCTGGGTTTTTCATTCCACATAAAAGTGTAGCCCGGTTTATATCCGAGGTTAAAAAAATCTACTTTGGGGGTTGGTTTGTGGGGAAACTTCAGACTTGCAGTAAAGCCTCACAGAAAACCTGTGGCAAAGCCTGCTGTCTGGGAAAGTTCCAGGAGATTGGCACTCTAGACATGCATCTCTGTGTCTGCTGGGGCTTAATGCAGCCTCAGCCATCACACGATGCTGGAGCCTGGGTTAAGGGCTCACCCAAGCTTCTAACCCCAGTTAAAAGCGTTAATTAACACTGATATGGAATTGCTGTGTTTGTCCATGTCAGCAGATGGTATAGCAGGAAGCCAGCAAAAGCACAGTTGCCACATATGGGGTGAATGGGAGCAGGACACAGTCTTCCAAGCAATGCATTTAGAATCTAAGGTAGAATATCAGAATCTGGATCTGGAACTGAATATCGGAAATATTTGAAATTACTTTTTGAAATTACTTTTCAGGGCACATCCATGTAATAAAACTGAAGCATTTATATAGCACTTTAAGAGTACCTGACCCCATTGTGTTCATTATCTTAGCAATTCTTACAACAAAACAATAGGCTTGTTCTCACAACAGACAGCTGAATAGAAGGAGAATCCAACCAGGATCCAAGCGTCATGTGTTTTCCTGAAAAAATGGTCATGTGTCAGCAAAAATCAAGGTCATGTGTCAACAAAAATCAAAGTGATCTGTGCCAGCCGCGATTTGTATGGGACAGCGACAACCAATCTACATTGTATACCCAGCACTGTATCAAGGTTGGAGGGAAAGCACATCCTGTGCCGTCCTACCCAGATCGTTGCTAGGACCAGTCCTATAAGGATTATGAAGAATTAATGATCCTGGCTCAGCGGGGAAATGACTTGACTAGCAAGCCAGAGGTTGCTGGTTCGAATCCCTGCTAGGAAACACCTATATACCCAGACTATGGGAAATACCTATATTGGGTAGCAGTGATATAGGAAGATGCAGAAAGGCGTCATCTCATACTACGCGGGAGATGGCAATAGTAAACCCCTCCTGTATTCTACCAAAGAAAACCACAGGGCTCTGTGGGCACCAGGAGTTGACACCGACTTGACGGCACACTTTACCTTTTCAAGAACCATAGAAAGATTAGGAAACTGCAGTTGATCCAAACTGCTGCAGCCAGGCTGTTAGGTGGGGATGATGTGACTTCCCTCCTTTTTTTACTACCTCCTGATTCATTTATAGGCACAGTTCAAAGTGCTAGTGATTACATTAAAAGCATTATAGAGTTTGGACCCACACTCCCTTAAGGGTCACCTTCTTCTATCTGAGCTTGCCCATTGTTAAGATCACCAGCAGAGTCCAAGCTCCATGTCATAAAAACATAAGAACAGCCCTGCTGGATCAGGCTCAAGGCCTATCTAATCCAGCATCCTGTTTCACACAGTGGCCCACCAGATGCCTCTAGGAAGGACACAGGCAAGAGTTGAGGGTCTCTCCTGCTGTTTATTCCCTGCAACTGGTATTTAGATGGAGGTATCTTGCCCCTGAGGCTGGAGGTGGCCTATAGCCTTCAGACTAATAGCCATTGATAGACCTGTCCTCCATGAATATATCTAAACCCCTTCTAAAGCCATTCAGGCTGTTGGCTGTTACCACATCTTCTGGCAGAGAATTCCATTAGGCTGATTATGTGTTGTGTGAAACAGTACTTCCTTTTGTCGGTCCTAAATTTCATGGGATGACCCCTGGTACTAGTGTTATGCACGAAGGAGAAAAAGTTCTCTTTATCCACATCCTCCACACCATTTATGATTTTATAGACCTCTATTATGTCTCCCTTCAGTCACCTTTTTTCTAAACAAAAAAGCCACAGGTGTTGAGGCTTTGCCTCATAAGGAAGGTGCTCTAGGCCCCTGATCATCTTGGCTGCCCTCTTCTGCTGTTTTCCCAGTTCTACAATGTCTTTCCACTCCCGGAGGTGCAGTTGTCAGTGACAGGTGGCAGGGCCAGGGGCGTAGCAAGGTTGGAGTGGGCCCAGAGACAAGATTTTAAAATGGGCCCCCCCTGCTCACTGAAGCTCAGCTCATGAAGTAAAGAAATCTTAAATGAGGCTTAATAGTAGTAACAAAATACCATGATGCAAGTCAGTTAATGGTATTAGAGAAAGACATGCTGTTCTGGTAGCTCCAGGTCTTAACACTCACATCCATTTTGGAGGATGAATACAACTGAAGGAAGCCTGGGCGGGTGCATGGCTGGGGAGTCAGTCATGTGACTTGCCTCTGTGGGGCCCCCCAAGGCAGTGGGCCCCCAGACAACTGTCTCTCCTTGCCCTATTATAGTTACGCCCCTGGGCAGGGCCTTTTGGTAATGGCACCCAGGTTGTGGAACTCAGTCCCCTGGGAGGCCTGTATGGACCTTATGATGCAATCTTTTCACCGGCCACTAAGACTTTTTAAAATTCCATCAGGCATTTGGCTGGAACTGATTCGGGCTGTTTGACTCTCTTGTTCTCTGTTTTTTATCTTTCTGCAACACTGTGAGCTTTTAATCATGCAGTTGTTTCATGGATTGTACATTGTAAGTCTCTTTTTCAGGGCTGTACAACTCTGGCCCTCTAGCTGTTGGTGGACTACAACTCCCATCATGCCCAGCCACAGTGGCCAATAGTCAGAGATGATGGGAGTTGTAGTCCAACAACTGCAGGAGAACCAAAGTTGTGCAGCCTTACTATATGTGAAGGCCTCGTAAAAACAGAAAAGCAGCCTTACAATCTTAATATCCACATCAAAGATGGGCTCTGATGCTGAGCAATTGCTGTTTGCCGAGGACTGCCTAGTAAGCTGGGGGCAGAGACAGAACTGAGCCAGAGATATTGTGGTTTACAGATCAGGCTTTTAGCCAATGTGCTATACTAAGCTGGAGGTATGCCTGTACTAAAGTGCTCGTAGTTTATTGGTTCTCTGCCTGCCCATGATGAGTTCTCAGTGTTGCAATGATTCACAATCGTTCTGACACTGAGGCTATCCTCACGAGTAGCCTAGCCTGGATCCCAGTGCTCACGCCCAGCCTAACCCCACTCCTAAGCCCAACTCTTCTCCAAGGTTAAGGGAGCGAGCGCTCCCTTAACCCGGGGCTGCTGAGATCACACAGCCCGAGGAGACACAGCCCGAGGAGATACAGAGACAGGCACCTAGAGCGCCTGCCTGACAGGTGATCCTGTCAATACATCACGCCTGTGGCGCAGTGTATTGTGGGATATCCAGAGGCTGGGAGGCATCTGCAGTCCACTCTCCCAGCAGCATTTCTTTGATCGTCTGGGGAGAAGGTGAGTTGCAGCAGCCTCCCCACCCCTGCCTGGATGTATGAAAGGCTGCAATGCCTCAAAGGCTTTTTTGGATTTTGTTTCATGTCCTTTGGTCACAACCTACCCTTGGTTTGTTCCTTGTAGGAGCCATGCGATCTGTTATTACTCATGCTGCAGTTCTCACCGCTGAGCTAGGCTGTTCCACAGTGAGGTCTTGAAGATGATGGTTAAATCCCAATGCCACTTGTCGGGTCAAGAATTGTTGCTGTGTCTGCTTTCAAGTTCTAGGGCTCAACATCTTTGGATTGATTGTCTGTAGCACAGCAAAAAGAAAAAGAAAAAAGAAAACACCCCAAGGAAGATTTCAGATTTCATGGACAGCTGAGATGATTTAGTCTCTGTAACAATGATCGGCACTGGCAGGCCTCCACTTGAGGGAAGTCGGCAGTGATGTAGCTTTTCATCACCACCAGCAGACATATCACTCCTCATATCAGCACAAAGAAGCTACTGAGAAAAGAAAATAGGACGTTCAAGGGATCCTCCTTGCGTGGGATACCAAAAGTGATAGAATTCCTGGAGTTGTTAATAGCAATCTGGGAATCCCAGCACAGTTCTTATTACAGCTCCAGGAAGGAGTAGACAGCAAGCAAAACCCCTCTGCTCTTCCCATTATTTTCAAGCTTTCTAAAATATAGAGGAAGAGCTTCATGTTTATATCCAACCCCAGCTCCTTCTGCTCTGCAAGCGGAAGCAACCTTTACATTTTGCTATTTCTACAACTTATTTTGTTATTTCTTATAGTATGAGTGGAAGGTGTTTGAAGTGCTTAGAGCCACCATCCTAACAAGCCATCCAAGTACCTAACAATGGGTACTTCGAAATAAACCCCGTTGAAATCAATTGGACTTACTTTCAATTAATCTACATAAAGGGTCGGTTCTGATGATCGCTCTAAAGTTAGTTTCTTGCAGCCCACATGCTCCTGTAGAGGGTTCATGTGAATTCAGGATCTTTTGCCCATCTCCAATTGGCAATGTGCCAACCTGACACAGACTCAACACGGTCAAGCCAGTGGTGGCTTGTGGAGGCTGGTGAAGTAAATGCTTTTTCGGCTGCCACCGGACATTCCACATGGACAACAATCCATTCACCTTGCCCCTGCCGCTCAACTGGCCAATGCCTCTGTGTCGTCATTTGAGGGGTGATCAGTTGTGTAGTAGGGATGTGTGAGCTGGCTGTTTTTGTAGTAGGGATGTGCGGCCTGGCCTGGTATGATTCGCATGGTGACACAAATGGCCTCTGTGCATGCACGGAGTCCCAAACCAGGCCGCAGCCAGCCCGGGCTGTCATTTGGGAGTCTGGCAGGGGGCTTGGAGGAGCTCCAGGCACCACCTCACACCGCTTCCAATGTCTCCGCTGCTGCCTCGCTGCCTCCACCACAGCTTCTGCTAAAGGTACAGAGGCCCCTTTCTCTCGCCGCCCCCCCCAAATCCTTTAGGATTAGGATTTAGGGAATGACCCTTTTACTTGTAAAGGGGAATTCTCAATGATTCCGCTTTACAAGTATCCCTGAACCAGTCTGCGAACCGGTTCTTAGAACTGAAACCGGTCTGGTTCGAATCTGGACCAGCATCCCCTTTGCGGGCTTGTCCAGTTCAACCTTGGACTGGCTGAACCAAGCCAGTTCGACTCGATCCATGGTTCGAATCGAGCTGGCTCGCACACCCCTGTTGGGTAGTGTAAGGGTTTCATATATATCATGTCTCCAAGTGCAGGCTAGACTAGATAGCAAAAGGGGTTTATCTTTTGTTTATCATTTTGGCTGTATATTCAACAGTACCTGTATCCTTCCTGAAACAAGACTGTGTTACATAAAGTTTGGTTCTGTTACATTACATTTGTCCATTTATCTTGCTTATCACTGATAGCTCGCTAATACTCATGGATTTCTCGGAGAGTTCCAGCTGGTTAAATTCCCTTCCCTTCTCCCGCCCTCTCCCATGTGGCCAGAAACCTCAGGCAAAACAGGAACTGTCTGGTATACCTTTTACAGATTAACAAATAATCCTTGCTCTGCTGATGTCATTCTTAATTGGCCTACACTGTTAGGAACAATTAAAGCTAAATGGCCACTCGCTGAGAGCTGGCAAAGGAAAAATGCTACAACTCGAAGCATTTGCATTCTCTGGGTAAAGTGCATTTACTTTGGTGCTATAGAGAGCTTTTTAATTGCTCGCTGTATTAAGAAAAATGGTTTCATTCACAGCAGGGAAATTAGTTTGGGAAGGATTGTTCCTTTTTCTAAAAAAAAATATAATTTTTTTAAAAAGAGAATTTAGCACTCATAATAGGCCTCTTGCTGAGATCCACGGAGAGAGAAATCGTTTGGTCCTGAGAAGTGGTACAACTGAGACCATGCAAATGACACCCAAGCTGCCTCAGGGAGTCTCCTCAGTTTCTAGTCACAGCTTTCTGGCAAAAGGGGTTCTGCACTGAGGGCCATTTCACTGATCAACGTGTGTATCGTTTTAAGTGCATACGTCCAAGAGTGGCCCAAGATCCCTGTGGTGCCGCCTTGCCCCACAATGAGGCTGGGAGCCACTCCCTTTCCAAACCAACCCTCGAAGGTGACGGGGTGGAGTGGAGGAGAGAAGGTTGCCAGCAGCCTCCTCTCCTCTCCCCATACTTCTTGTAAGCTCTGCAAGGAGTGTGAAGTGGGGTGCTCCTTCCAAAGCTTGCAGGGGGCCAGAGCAGTCCCATGGAGGAGCTGCTCCAATGGCAGCAGTGGGGGACATCTTGCCCACCTGCTGGCACCGCAATGGTTTACCATCTGAGGCAACTTCCTCACCTTGCCTCATGAAAGAGCCATCCCTGCATAAGCCTAAAATGCAATGTGTGGATGTGACAAGCTTGTTTTTGCAGGCATGCATGCACTGTGGAGGGAGCTGGGATTAGCTGAACTTGCATTCAGCTTGGTGGACCAATTCATTGGCTTTCCCGTTAATGCCATGGCTTAGCATAACCACCTTGCTGTGGTCAAACTGCAGCTGCTAATTGCCTCCCCCCCACCCTTGGATAGGGAATATCCATCCCCGGGGGTGGCCTATGGGTATGTGGCACCTATGGGTGCCACAGATGTCCTTACATTTCCAAGCCGGGGCATGGAGATGCTGCTGCTGCCACTGGCCCTCATTCCCGGCTAGGCTGAAGCCTTTTAAAAATGAAGCAGCGTGGCTCTGTTTTTGAAAAGCTTCAGCCAGTGCTGGATTCCCAGCCTGGCCAGGAACATGTCTCCCTGCCTTTACAAGCAGGGAAAGGCACTCCTCACTGCCTCTGCAAATGCGGCACTGGTTCTAATTAGCTTGCAAATGGGGCACACTGCCCTGTTGGCAAATCTGACCGTGCCCCCTTCGTGTCTGACTCAGGAGGCGTGGCCCCTGGGCCTAGCAGCCTGGGTTATTTGAGGTGGGGGGAAGGACCCATGCAATGGTGGCTCCACTCCTGTTTCCAAGCATAGAATGCATCAAGCTGCTTTATATTGAGTCAGAGCACTGGTCCAGCTAGCTCAGTATTACCTGCTCTGGCTGGCAGTAGCTCTCCAGGACTTCACACAGGCGTCTTCTTTCTCAGTCCTATCTGGAGATGCCAGGGATTGCACGTGAGACCTTCTGCATGCAAAATGTGTGCTCTGCCACTGACCTATGGCCCTAATTATGGTTTCCTGAGAGAGTAGTACCACATGAAACAGATTTGGTGGCCTTTGCAGAGGGGCTGTAACAGAGGAAGAAAAACATCATAAAAGAAACTGACCGTATCTCATTGTCTGTACTAGAAAGGCTTGGTGGCTGTGGAAAGGCAAAGATGCATAATAACAATGTGGCCCACCTTCTGGCAAGTGTGCTGCAATTCAAGTCCAAAGCAAGAGATAATGCATGTTCTACACCACTGCTGCCCTGCCACACAGCCATTGGGGTAATAAGAGGATCTTTCTGACTGTTCTCGGCTTTCCTTCTGCCATTTTTGTGTACTGTTCTACATCATGTCCTACCTTAGGCATTATTTTTTGTAAACATTAATGACAATCAAATGCATAATAAAATAAGTAAATATGTACCAGTATATATTAATATACCTCTCATATTTTGCCCTATTACTTGCAGGCTTCTATTTATTCAACTAATATTGATGCAGAAATAATATTTCAGCTAATTTAGTATCTCTCAATTTTACATTTCATAATGTAATCTATTAAGCCAAAGACATTTACAGGGAATTGGCTTAAATCCTTATGTGGTTGGAAGTCGCATCCATGGGATTAACGGCTTAAAGTTAATTGTTTTTGCTAATATTTTATGTGAAATGTCCTGCTCAGCAGAGGTAATGTGACATTTTGCTCACTAGGGATGGTGAGTCAAATTCACGGGAAGCTCAGCTCACTGGATCCATTAGACTTTCACATGCTGATGTCAGCAGTGAATCTTGTATATTGCAGGTTTCAGGGATGGAAAGAATGTAAACTTTGGAGCTCTGAAATTTGCCCAGAAAGGCAATGTAAAAGAGAGAGAAGTTCTGGAAAAATTAATCTCCCTACTTTCCTTTTATTATAATCTTAATAGATAATTACCATCTTCACAAGTTAGCCCAATTGTGCCTCAAACGTTCACATGTCCACCTGGGGTGGATGACTGTCACAAAGTGTACCATTGAGGTGTCCCTGTGTGTCACTATAACTATCAATTTTTGTCCAAGTTGGTCCAGACAGTGAAAAGTTGGTAGGGGCATGGGTGGAGAGTGTGAGAGAGAGCGCGCTGGGTGATCTCATAAGCTTACTTTCCTTGTACCAAGCACAGAGATACTTGGAAGGCAATGTTCTTACAGATGGTTTTAAAAGGCAATTAGACAAAGGCATGGAGGGTAGGTCTACTACTACTACTACTACTACTACTTATATACAGCTTTTCAACCAAAGTTCTCAAAGTGGCTTACATAGAAAAATAGAAAAATAAGATGGTTCCCTGTCCCCAAAGGGCTCATAGTCTAAATGAAATACAAGGTAGACACCAGCAACAGCCGAGGTGCTGTGCTGGGATTGGATAGGGCCAGTTGCTCTCCCCTTGCTAAATATAAGAGAATCGCCACTTTTCTCTTTGGTTTCTCTTTGCTCAGTTCACAGGGTGAAGAGCCTTCTCTATGTCAGCCCCTTTTCTGTGGAACTCCTGTCTCCAAGAGATGTGGTTGCTCCTCTCTCTCCCATTTAAACAACAGCTAAACACATTCTTCTTTTGACAAGCTTTTCCATCCACAGGCTAATTTATATGGATTGTATCCTACATTAAGGTCACTCACACAACCATCAGGGATGGAACTGGGGAGGGCTGGGAGGGGGAAGGCAGGAGCCTATATGCCTTTGCTCACATGATCCCGAACAGGGCTCCATGGCCCATGCGCCCACATGAGCAGTGGGGCAGTGAGCAGCATGGTGATCCGGGTGGCAGGGGGAGAAGCCCATTTGCCAGGAATCCCACAATGAATTGTGCAAGCAGTGTGGTTCATTGGGGAAATCCCTGCTGCCAGGCCACTCCTTTCCCCCAGCTCTATGGTACAGATGGCTGCTGGCAGCTGGAAATGAGCTGCTGGCAGCTTGAGCACCCACACAACCTGGGCATGAGATAGGAGGCACACGTGCATCCTGCTATCTCACTTCTAGCCCAGGTACAGAAGCAGGGCTACCTGTGGATGGAGCACCGGGATCGGGAGTGATCACGGTGCTGCACACTATGAGCTCTACCTGGGGTAGCCCTGTTCTACCCTGTAGGGCTGGTCTTGTGAACGACCTCATTATCTTTCAAATTGTTCTTGTCCAGCATTTCTGTTATTGGTGGTTTTATGGTTGTTAGTGCTTTATTGCATCTCTATTGTATTGTGATTCTTAATATATAAGCCACCCTGAGATTATAGTGAAGGCTGGGTAGAAATCCTTAAATGAATGAATGATTGGATGAAGCTTCCTTATTTACTATAAGGTGGCACACACAGTTATGTTTGAAGGCTCCTAAACCGGCCAGAGGATGGAGTTGTTGCCAACCCTATTTTGGATGCACCCCAAATAAGCCCCTAGCCTAAGGCAGCTGTGCCATGCAAAGGAAAGGGAAGAGTTATGCATTTCTGCTTCAGCTATACTGATGGTTGATGCTGTACCAGCCTTCGGCTTTAGTGACAGAATGAGGATGTGAGAGAAATATTGGACCCCAAGGGAAATTTTGTCTTCTCTCCTACCCTCCTCTTCCTTCCCTGCCTGCTCATCGTAGTCATACTACTACTACTACTACTACTACTACTACTACTACTACTGTATTAACCTGAATCCAAGATTAGTTTCCCCCCTTTTGATATTAGAAATCAGGAGGTTGTCTTCAATTCAGAGTCTTGTTCCTTTTGAGTAAATGCAGGTATAAGTGTATCTAACCACTGCTTTTAAGTGGGTCAGAGTCATCTTTGATTTGGGTAAATACGGTACGACGAAGACGAAGAATAATACTAATAATTATATACAACTTCTTAATAACAGTCATCTTTTTCAGAGTCATCTTTGATTTGGGTAAATATGGTACGATGACGAATAATAATAATAATAATAATAATAATAATAATAATAATAATATACAACTTCTTAATAACAGTCCTCAAAGTGGTTTAGATAGATAGATAGATAGATATATAGATAGATAGATAGATAGATAGATAGATAGATAGATAGATAGATAGATAGATAGAGTTATCTGTCCCCAAAAGGCTCACATTCTAAAAGGAATTATAAGGTAGACACCAGCAACAACCACTGAAGGGATGCTATGCTGGGGTTGGATAGGAACAGTTGCTCTCTTCCTACTAAATATTGTAAGATAATCATGCCTAGGTAATAGGTGATGGTGGGGATTTACATTCTAGTAGTGCACGGTTGGCCAACCTACTGCTCTCCAGATGTGACTGGACTACAATTCCCATCATCCACAGCTGCAATTTGTGGCTAAGGATGATGGACACCGTAGTCCAATAATAGCTGGAGAGCCTCAGCTTGGTCACCCCTGCAGTAGTGGATCTTCTTATTAATAAGTTCAGGAGCTGCTGCTCTGAAAAGCTATCTGATGAAAAATGTATCATACATCTCTTCATGCTTCATCTCTTTCGGACAGCAAACTGCAATTATTCTTCCTTTCCAAGTCCTTCAAATGATGCCATGCAAATCAATCTTCCCCTGCTATATTAGCTCTCAGAATATGTTGCCTCCCCCACATGATCCCCAGACATATACCAGCTACAGCAGCTCATCCCAGAGCAGAAATACTAATTTCTTTCAGTACATGGATGACTGGCCTCTAAGAATTCCCTCCAGAGACCAAGGTCAAAAGTGCATCTCGAAAAGTGCAGGAAACCGATTACATTTTCTAGGAACTGGCAAGAGAAATGCTGTAGCACAGGAGTACAGACTGGACTTGTATTATATTAATACATAGTAGATTAGCATTGCCCTGACCTGCGGCAGAGCAAATGGCTTCACTGAGATATTAGTTCCAAAATGTGCCGCTTTTATAGATGCATGAAAATTAAAATCAGTCCACTGTACGCTAATACAGAGCAACAATACGAGCTGGAATGGAGTGAGGTAAGCCTTTTCAGTCACCGGCAGGAAAATGCTTCTCCCAATTTTGGCATCCTGTTTCAATTGCAATCTTGATCGGGTATTTGTGAGACATCAGGGATCTCGAGAGAGAGATTCTTCCTTGTTGTACTCCCTGCCCTGCTCCACCAGGACAGCTTGCACACAGAGGGAACTGCTGGCCTTTCCCAGCAAAGATCAGGTGACCTGGGGAGCTAATGGGGTCCCTTCTGACCTTGTCTAACTGCTGACTGGCCTGACTCCTCCACCTAAAACGCGTGAGCATGCTGAGCCACTTGACAGGCTGCTTAAACCTCTGCTGAGCCGTCTGCCTGCCTGCCAGCTCGGACACTGTTGGAGCTAGAAGGTGGAACATTTGTATTACGCAGAACCTTTTCTTTTTTGTTCGATGGAAAATGTACTCTCAGACCCTAACATATTTTCCCTGTCTGTGGTTTAGGCTTTGTTTTTTGATCTTTGAGAACATGGTCTGTTCAAGCTGCAGTAGCTGATGATGAAGAATAGTAGGAATAGGAGATTATCTATCTATCTATCTATCTATCTATCTATCTATCTATCTATCTATCTATCTATCTAATTTGTACACCACCCCAAACTTTCATCTCTGGGCAGTTAACAATAGCATAAAACTGGCTAAAAACCTATTCAAAAAACTTTAAAACAATTTAACAATTTAAAAATAAACCAGAGATTAAAACACAAAAATTTTAGGAAGCTGAGAAAGCTTAGGTGAAAAGATGGGTTTTCAGGTGTTTTTTGAAAATTGCCAGAGATGAGGAGGATCGTATCTCAGCAGGGAACTCATTCCACAATCTCGGGGCAATGACCGAGAAGGCCCGTCTCTGTGTCCACCAGACAAGTTGGTGGTAAGTGGAGATGGACCTCCTCAGATGACCTCAGTGGATATTGGAATGTCAGATTTTCTGCAGAACAACCTCTCTATTTCTGGTACATTCTATTTATAGTGCATTGTACTAAAATATGATCTCTGTATTTCAGATGCATCCTGTTAATGCAGTTCTGTTACATGATTGCATGAATAGACAACCTTTCTCTTTCAGGCGCATTCTGTTAATGCAAGATACCATCAACCCCAGCAACTCAGGGCTAGCCTTCTTCATGTTATGATGAAAGCACAGAGATGGGGTGCAATATTAGGCCAGCTGACTTTGCTCCTGCCTCCTTTGTGAATTCAGCAAAACTTCTCAAAGAGTCTTTTGTCACACAAACTGTACATATGTGGATCTGTATGGGCAATCAGAGAGCCCCGCCTTTCCCCAGGTTTCTGATTGCACGAAGTCTATTTGCATATACAGTTTATGCATAACATTTAGGAGCTAAGCTGAACATGCACAGGAAGTGGAAACAGGGACAGCAGACACAATTCTGCTCCCTTCTCCGTGCACATTCATCGTAACGTGTGAAGAGGGCTACTGTGATAGTGCTCATCTACTTGCATAGAGGCAGCATCTGGACAAATGCTGCACATTACTGCACGCCTCCAGGAGGTGCCTGGGTGCTCTTTCCCCCACAGAACAACAAATTAGGATAGTCCAGTCAAGAAGGAAGTTGGATCCAATAAGATTCCAAGAAGCCTTGGAAGGATTTCTTGTTGGCTCTGCTGGCGATTCTGTTGTGAACTCACCCAGCCAGTAGTCTTGATCACTTCTAAGCATCCTCTCTGACCCGCTTCAGAATTGGCTCTGTGGTACTCAGAAGAATTATGGAAGCTAAAATGGTGTGGGAGACAACTGGAGCACAAGTGGAGAAAGACTGACTCGTATCCGAAAGATGACAACAGAGAGCACATTTAAAGGGCTGTTCTCTGGCAATGCATGAAGCAAAGAAGCAATTCTTTTCTGCCCACATTGCATCTGCAAGCTCACATCTTGCTGAGTTGTCCAGGGTTGTGAGAGAGCTAGTTGAGCCCTCCTTCCATGAATGTGGATTTGGAACCATCAATTACCCACTGTGACATTTTAAATGAGTTTTTTTTTTAAGATAAACTGTCTCATATTCAGGCTGACCTGGACTCCACAATTACTGCAGAGTTTATCATGGGGATGTCAAATAACTTCTCTTACATGGTGAGGTTGGATCAGTTCAGTCTATGACTCCCAAGGATATGGACAAGCTGCTTGGAACAGTGTGGCCTACCATGTGTTCTCTTGACTTTTGTCTGTCACTACATGGGGCTCCCCTTGAAGAATATCTGGAAACTGCAGCTAGTGCAAAACGCAGCAGCTAGGGGTTTATCTGGAGCTGCCTGGTGGGAGTACATCACACCCATTCTGAAAGAGTTGCACTGGATGCCAGTTCATTTCCAGGTCCAATTCAAGGTGCTGGTTTTGACCTTTAAAGCCCTTAACGGTTTGGGCCCGGGTTACCTGAGGGACCGCCTGCTCCCAAGGGTTGCTGCCCGCTTGACGAGGTCATCTGAGGGGTCTCTGATCTGGGTGCCGACAATGAGGGAGGCTCGGCTGTCGTGCACATGGGACAGGGCCTTCTCTGTTGCTGCCCCCAGACTTTGGAATGCTCTCCCAGTGGCCATTCGCTCCTCAGACTCCATCACAGTTTTTAGAAAGCTTGTTAAATCTCGGCTTTTTATCCAGGCTTTTACATGATTGTTTTTATTGCTGCTTCTGTGTGTTTTTACCCATGTATAGTTTTTATGCTTGTATTTTACAGATTTTAAATTTGGTTTGTTTTTATATTTTTAGCTTAATATTTTTTGTCATTTTATTGTGCTTCTTAACTTTTGTAAGCCACCTTGAGATTGTTTTTAATGAAAGGCAGTATATAAATTCAACAAAAAAAATAAAAAAATAAAAAAATCTGGTAGAGGGGTTATTGGAGGGGGCCTAGTGGACATGATAAATGCTTCTCTGAAGGAGGGCAGGATGACTTCCTGTATTAAGGAGGCAGTTATTAGACCTCTTTTGAAGATGTCTGTACTGCACCATTCAGAGTCAAGCAATTATAGGCCTGTCTCCAACCTTTCACAGCTGGGCAAGGTAATGGAGAAGATGGTGACTCTCTGCTCCAGACAGTTTCAAATGAATCAGGTTGGCCACAGTTGCATGTAACATGAAACCGGAGGTTGCTGAACCCATGGTTAATTTTTCAAACCGTGAATCGCATTTGAGACATTCGTCCAATGGCATCCACTGTCTGGCCCCCATGTGTGTCTCCATGGCCTGACACTCTTGTGAGAGAGCAGTCCATGGGAGAAGGGATGTCATCGCACATTATTAGTGATTCTGCCTGACACCCATCTCCACAGACGGTTCTTCTCATGAGTTGTGAAGGGGTATTCCCATGGCTTTATGCTCACATGAGTGAGCGATCTACTCAGGAGCAGTATCCATAATCATCATCACAGATGTTGAATCACTCCTTTCACTGGAGGCAATGCTGATCCTGCTGCCTGCCCTTCTCATGAGTAAGCCTAGGGACCACATGTGTTCCCCCAAGGGGAAGGGGCTGGGCCCCCCCCCATCCCCAACTTCATTGTGCAAAAAATAAACAGAGCCGTTCAAGAATTCCTGGTTGTGGCTGCACTTTAAACCCAACTTCAAGTATTGCCACCCTGCCATATGTTGCCATCCCAGTGTTCTAATGGTGTTGCCCTGCTTATGTGGCCACCATGACTTCATGAGCTTGTGAACATACATCTCTATCGCTTCATTTTCGGAGAGTAAAGCACATAGTGCCCATCTTGCCATCCCATCCCCTTTCTCTCCTGATTCTCAGGAGGGGCGGCGGGAACAAGGGCCAGAGTGGGGAAAGGGCATGCCCCGTGTGACTTTCCCAAGCTGACAAGCTTGGTATGGGACATGGCATCGTCCCTGTTGCTGGATTGTCCCTGTTTGTTGGATTGGAGATGGGGGAAGTGCTCAGAGAGGTGGTCAGTGAGAAGCACCGCAGGCATGGAGCGGGCATGATCCCAGGTGGGTCTGCGCTGTCCTCTCTATGATTACAGTTCCAGAAACTGCATGAAACTGGTTATGGTAGCATCCATGTTTGGACGTAACGCTGCCACCGAAAAACCTCAGATTACAGTGGCAACACTCACTACAAACTGAAGGTTCAAATTGAGTTTGGTGAGGCAAACTGCAGGTTGCTTTTGCCGTAAAACCATGGTAACAACTGTTCCACAACATCATTGCTGAAGACTGTTCCATAACATCACTGGGAAATGGCTGTTGCACAACACTTATTTCACAATGCTCATAGTGCATCCTGTATACAGTATGTCCAGGAGAAGGTCTTCCATTAGCGGTTGCACAACATCATAGAACACCACAACTTCATGCAACTCTGCAATGAACTCTTCTTGTATCAAAAGATACAAATAGCTCATAATGGAAAATGAGCAATATCTATTTCAAGGCAGGTCTTACCATGAAGCCATTTATCTGAGCAGCAGATTTTAGACAGGGTGCCATCTTTCTGCCTCCAACATTTATCTCTATGTGTCATTGAAAAAAAATTGAGAAAGGGAGTGATGTCATGTTGATTTTTTGCTTCAGGTGCAAAAAATGGCTCAATCCAACACTGATCAAAGCAAGAGAAACAGGCTCAGGTACAGATAACTCTATCGTTCATAGGCTTAAAAAAGAGTTCTGGGCAATTCAAAAGTTTAAAGGGATTGGAAGGGATTACATTTAAGTAAGTGAGGTGACATCCAAACAGATATTGCCAAAAAGCAGACAAATGCAAGTAAGAGAAGAGTGGGATCGCTCCTATCTGCCCCCCTGGTCCATTTGGTACTTTTCAGTCTTCTTACCCCTTCTACCTCCAAGAACCTTTCCTGCATTGATTTGTCTTCTGAAAAATCCATGTTCATCTGCTGATGTACTACTGTGTGTTGCGAAGCACTGCAGAGTGAAAGAGAAAGACAAGACAAATTTGTAAAAAAAAACTTGCAAAAATATATAGGATTATGAAAATTCATCACACTAGGCCCAATGTGTTTTGGTAAATTGCCTTCTTAATTCTTTTCTCTAAATATAGCACATATATTTAATAAGTCCTTTTAAATTTTCTTGCACATACAGTTTGTAATTGCATTTTCATGTCTTATTTGGTATCTGTTTATAACATTTGTTTATGGAGTCATTTCTAGTGTTCAAAGATATATCATTTAGTTTATGTAGTTTATTTAGTAGGCTGCATTATTATTTCTTTCATGCTGTTTTTGTTATAAGTTCAGGGTTGTATAAGAGATTGGTTTGTGATTGTTTTGTAAGTGAATCTGCTGTGTTACGTGTGACATTATTATTCATCTTCATTTTATTAACATTTTTGTGGCCTGTTAGTTTCTGTATTGATTTCCCAGATGAAATAAATTTTCATTCACTATTATTTTTATTTATTGTTAGAGAGATTCTATGATAGTTGTTCATTTTTGGTTATTGCTATTGCAGTGCTCCAGAAGAATGCAACTCACCAAAATGCATTGGCCCTATATGCATTGGACCTTTTCATATTAAATTTAACATATGTATTTTACACCTTCTGAGAGTTTGACTGCTCCTTCCTTTTCATCACTGGTCTGGATGCCACTTCCTATTCCTTTGCAGAAGATTCCAGAATGTATTTTAGGGATGCACTCTCAGGTTATCACACTAGTTATGTGAACCCTGATTGACTGGGATTACTTTCTAAGAGGAAGCCCCCCCTTTTTTTGATGACATTGAAGCAGCAGCTGGTTAGGCAATGAATAGCTTGCAAAAATAGCAAAAGAGATGAAAGAGAGTGGATTGGTAGAGGACATTTAGCCCCCTCAAAAGTACTACTTTCATAACAACTTTGTTAGCCACCCCATAACAAATTGTTCCCTGGGTGGCTCACACAATAAAACAATAGAATAAAACATAAAATCAGAGCCAGCGTGGTGTAGTGGTTAAAGTGCTGGACTAGGACCGGGGAGACCCGAGTTCAAATCCCCATTCAGCCATGAGACTTGCTGGGTGACTCTGGGCCAGTCACTTCTCTCTCAGCCTAACCTACTTCACAGGGTTGTTGTGAAAGAGAAACTCAAGTATGTAGTACTCTGGGCTCCTTGGAGGAAGAGTGGGATAGAAATGTAAAAATAAATTAAAAAATAAATAAAATAAAACAAAAGTTGCAATAAAATACAAAAATATAAAATTCAATACACAAACTTATTTTTAAAACCTATTTTAAAAGGCCTGATTAACAGAAAGGTCTTCACCTGGCATCTAAAAGAACAAAGTGGCAATAACCAGGTGATCATCACTGGGGCGACTGTTCCACACATGGGGTGCCACCACTGAAAAGGCCCTCTCCCTACTAGCCATCTCTCATCTCTTTTGGCAGGGGCTCTCAGAGCAGGGCCTCTGACAAAGATCTCAAGGTCTGGGTCAGGACATATGGGGCAAGGTAATTCATACTCAGGTAACCTGGTCCCAAGCCATTTAGGACCTTAAAGGCTAAAACAAGCACTTTGAATTGGGCCCGGAAATGGGCATACTTTTTTTGCTGGAAATGTCAACAGGTGAACATTTGGTGCATCTTGAGACATCACAACATGCACAGGAAGGAAGGTAATGAGGACTACAAATTGCTCACCTAATTCAGGCAGAAAGAATCCTTGGACTTCTCTGCTTTCATCTACACAGCATAATCATGCAGATTATGTAACCCTATGCAACATATTGTACATGACCCTGAAATCAAATGCAAAATGTGCTTTGGTTCAAAAATGCTAATGGCAGTGTCATGGGTCAAATGTAATTGTAAGAGTTAGCAATGGCTTGGTTTTCAATCTATGAGCATTTTTGCTCTTAATTAAGATATTGTGCATAAAAATTATATATGAAAAAAGCTATTCTTTGAGAGATTAGCCAATTAATTAAGCAAAAACGTATGGAAGCAGAATAACCTAGTCTGGTGTGTAACGTAGTCAGGAGGGAAGGGGAAGAGCCCATTGTACAAAATAATTAAATTGCAGCATTTTCTGAGTGGGATGTAATATTTTATATAATAAAAACCAACTTAATTGCATTTAAGTCTTGGCTATGCTGCCATTCATATATCATCATGATGACCTGTGTAAATGCCTAACGACCTGGCATACAATAAGGAGCCATGTATTATTTTAGAGTGCACATATAATTTTTATGGAGCAATCAGTATGTTTACATTTATAGAACACTCTCACCATTGCTTCAGTGCAGTCCTAAGTCAAATGGGTCTCCCAGTGTGGGGTTATTATGCAATTATAACTTCAACTAAAAGGGAAAAAACCCACCCCATTTCCTCATCTACATAGTACTACAGACATTTCCGATAAACCTGGAAAGCTCTGAGCCTTTATAAATTGAGGCTTTATAAACTGAGGCTTTAATCCAGTGCACAACTAGTTGGGTTTAAGCAATTTAACTTTTGACTGAAGCCAGGACCTACAAATGGATTACTATTTTTTGTACTATCTAGAGTAATACGTTCTTCATTGTAAGGCCTGGGGGCAGCGTTCTCTCTAACAGGGAATCCCAGTTGTGGTTGACTACAACTCCCATAATTCCCAGCCAAAGGCCATCACAGCTGGGGATGCTGGGAGTTGTAGTCAGCAACATCTGGGGTTCCCTGTTAGAGGGAACGCTGTCCCCAGGCCTTACAATGAAGAATGTATTACTCTTCATTGTTTATAAAGCTTATAAAGCCTCGATTTATAAAGGCTCAGAGCTTTCCAGGTCTGTGTGAAGCTTTGGCCAAAGGTGAATACTGCACAGTCCCCCTAGTACCATGTGGAGGCAACCATTCCCACTGTGCAGTGCTGTGCTTTGCCCAGCATTGGGTGTGGGTGGGGGGGAGGCACCTTTAAAGGAAACAGAGCCTTCTTGAGCCCCCACACCATCTTGGAAGGTGTGCACAGAGTGTTGGGAAGTGTAGCCTTCCCCCGTGCTTTCCTCCTAGAGCTCTTAAGAAAGGGGTCTGCCTCTCTTAAAGGACCTGCCAGCACTGAGAAGACTAGTGCAGTACTGTGTGGAGGTCAGCACAGTGGGAAATGGTTCCACATTGAAGGGTTGCCCCCCCCCCCCGCAAATTAGCCCCTGCCTGAAAAATAGTGTAAATCAGTGTTTCTCAACGTTTTTGGAGTCATGGACTAGTACATTATTTGTGCACAGTTTCCTGGACCAACAGTTGGTAAAGGGGTTGCCTCCCTTATCCCCCCCCCCCCGCCCGGCACCCCCCCCCCCAATTGGGCAGCTCTCCAGAGCACATTTCCAGGTAGCCCTCACTGCTGAATGATGTTCATTTTGAGGAAGTGAAATAAATATTATCCAGCAGCAAGGGCTGCCTGGAAATGAGCTCCGGATTGCTCCCAGTGGCTCTCACCGACCCCAAATTTTTTTTTTGGGGGGGGTGATTATTAGTGATGCCTCACGGACTGGTACCCAACACCTCGTGGACCAGCACTGGTCCGCAGACCAGTGGTTGTGGAACACTGGTGTAAATCACTGATCCAGAGATGCTAAACAAGACTCATTTCACATGATTTTCTTTTTAAAAAAACTTTTAAATATAATAAAATTCTGAAATTGTAAGTTTATCACTTCATTTTGTGTATTTAGACCTGCTATATGGTCAAAAATTTCCAGATCACGTGCAATGCAATTCTATGCATGTTTACTCAGAAGCAAGTCCCACTATGTTAAATGAGATTTACTCACTAAGAAATGTCTTTGGGATTGCAACCCTGGTCTTTCATCTGGGAAAGTTAATTGAGAACAATCAGCACCTACCATTTTGCCATCCTCACAGATAGCGATGCAAATATTCTTAGACACATTGATTAACTGGCTAATAAGAGTTCAGCTAGCTGAGTTCTTTCCTGCTTACTCTTTCGGTGTTGCATCCATATTGATTAGTTCATGGTTTACTGGAAAACTTCAAGCAAATGCTTTGGATTGGCTTAGTTTTACATGTAGTCTGATATCACTGTAGGTGAAAGAGTTTCATCCTTGATTGGATAGGATTTTCTAACAGAGAAATAACTTTTATCCCTACTTTTTATATATATGATGCATCTCTAAGCAGAAACAAAAATTTGGTGTTAAGAAAAAACATTGCAGGTGTTAGGAAACATTGTAGGTATGCTACATATTTTTGTAATGGGTCAGTCATTTCGGTGAGAAATGGATGGAAACCTTTTTAAATTAGCTTAAGGATATATGAAGGAACAATGAGAAAACTATAGTTTTTCTTTCAATGGAAGCCACTCAATGCAATCCACTCATGTACCTTGACATACGATTGAGCTCTGTGTATGCTTAGATGTACACAGGGGCACTACTGAGTTGTCAGGGATTCTGGGACAAAGCCCTCCACTAGGACCACTAAGGCACCCCCCCATGTCCTGCCCCATGCTGTTCCCCCAAGCTTACCTGAATGCGGGGGTGGGGAGGGGAATGTGGTGGAGGCAAGTGAGTGGCAGCTGTGCTAGGTGGGCTAGCAGGTCCTCTCAGCGAATGGCGGGAAGTGATGCCAGTGGCAGTGCTCTTCCTCTCCTCACCTTTGGATGGTGGGAGAAGAAAGAGGAGGAGTTGCTGTCACATTCCCCACATTCTTCGAGAGGGAAGCCGGGGGGAGAGGGGAGAAGCCAACACTGGGTTTCTTGGTGCCAGCTCCTCTTCCTTCTTCCTCGTCCCTCTCAGTAAATGGGCCTTCTTCCCAGAGTCCTTTGTGTCAGCTCAGGCTTTGAGAAAATGTCCAGACTCAGAGGACACAGTGGTTGTGCAAGACACTTGTGGCATTGCTGCTTGCACTCAGAACTGTAAAATGGGCCCGGAGGCCTCAGAGGTTGGTTGTGGGCCCTCAGCCAAGGCCCAACTTTGCTGAGCCCTGAAGTGGACTCTGGATGTGCACACAGAGCTCCTGCATGTGAAGCTGTCAAGTTCACACTACAGGAAAAGACAGGTTCATTTAGGCCAGGGCTACACTATTTCAGCACTTCAGCAGTTGTTAGTCTACAATTCCCACATTCCCCAGCCATAGTGGGCAATAGTCAGGGATGATAGGAGCTGTAGTCCAACAGCAACAGGGGGGCCAAAGTTGTGTAGCACTGCCATAGGCAAAGGAATGTGCACAGAATGGCTTCCTCCATTAAATGTATAGGTCCTCCTTTGCAGACAGGGAACTCTGTGTACACACTGGAGACCTCTTGCCCATGGCTATAGATGTGAATGTGGTTTCATTACTGAGCTCTTGCGTGATGGTAGTCTGGAGTCCTCCTTCCCATTCTTCAGCTCTGGATAACTGGAAAATGTCCATCCACCTTAAAACAAATTGTGGTGCTGTAGAAGAAAATGAAGGCCTACACTATAAAAAACCATGGAGCGTATAACCCATGCAATGGCTTGCATGCAGGACACCCCGCCACCAAAAAGAAATTCATTTCTGGTGACGAGAATGCTGAATAAACACTAAAGCACCCATCTTACTTTCTGCATTTCTAACTGTGCTACTAAAAATGGATAGAACTCTGCACTGAGATTTGTGTCGCAATTATCTTCCTGAAGGTTAGGATTTTTGCCTCTCCCTAGAAAGAAAAATGAAGATATTAGCATCCCTACTAAGGCAAACGAGTTCCAGTCTTTCACATAAACCAGCTGAGCAAGCAGCAGGATGAGAGGACTTGCTGCTGTGGTCCCATAGCCTAGCCGTGCTGTTCTTCGCCCCCTCTTGCGATTGCCATGTTTTTAAACCCCATGGAATAAGGCTGGTGCTGAAGCATGCGGAAGACAGATGGATACTTTCAGTCATGCAGGAGGGATGAACGTCGCATGTCTTTCAATCCATTATTCCCTCCCTTCAAAGCAAAGAGCATATAACCAAATTTATTATAATAAAGAACTAACCTTAGTTATTTGACCTTCACAAACAGGACAACTGCAGAGTGAGACTGAGGCTAATTCACTGGGGCCTTTTCTGAAACAGGGGGCTTTTCAGATGTCTGTTTATCTTGCTTTTTTCCTCCATTTCTGCAGCACTTACTGGTGGACTCTCACACAGGATCCAGATGTGTGCATTGGCTTCTGTTGAATTTCATCTTCTCTCATTGCAATTTTCGGTACTCCGGCCAGATGCTGAGCACCACCCTTGCCCTATTTTTACAGCGCCACCTTCCAGTCAGCACTTACTTCCCTATATCTTTTCATTACCCCTTAAAGTGGCATGATTAGAGACAGGGCTGAAATCCAGGATTATCAGATTTAGCATTGGACTTCAGGGAACAGGCCCTTCTAGATTCAGGTTGGACTTGATCTGGACTTGCCTTTGACAATAGGAGTCCAAATTGCCCTGGGAAATTTTTATTTGAAAGTAAAATAATTTTATTTGTTTCAGCAGGACTGCTCAACTTTGGCCCTCCTGCAGATGTTGGCTTACAACTCACATAGACCCTGACCATTGGCCACTGTGGCTGAGGATTATGAGAGTTGTAGTCCAAAAAAAACTAGAGGGCCAAAGTTGAGTGTAGAATCCAGAGCAAAGGGTTGTGGTATGCATGAAAAAGACAAGTGGAGTTGAATCAGGAATAGGAGTGTGCACGGAACCGCCAAACTGCGGTCCAGAACTGGGGTGGGGGGTGGCTTTAAGAGCGTGTGGAGGGTTTACTTACCCCTCCCGCCTCTTTCCTGTTCTGGTGCCGTAAGTTTAGTAGTAATTGGGGCGGCAGGATACCTCCCTGCCGCCCCTTTCCCGCTGCTGCTCTGCAAAACTCCCAGAAGTCCTTGACGTGCGCGCGCGTCCGGAGGTCTTTAGAATGGTCCGGGCCCATCCCTAATCAGGAATATTAACAGTTTCATGAGACAGATATTATTTACAGAGAGCAAGTGTAGTCTGCCTTCAGTGCTCTTACTGCTGGCTGTTTGCTAGCCCCACCTCTACTCTAGGATTGGAATAAAAGTAACTAAAGCACCATTCAAAAACTGGCCTGGATCAGTGAATGGATTAACCAAAAACACCATCTTGAGCAGCCCTGATTTAGGGTATAGAAGAACCCTAACCAAAACAAACAAACACATACAGTCTTTGAAAGATTTCTGTAAGCTCTGCTCTGTAAACCCTGGTGTGGGCCAATGATGTCATTGTTGTCAGCAGGACTGCAACCTAAGTGACTCCCCCTACCAGCTCCTCCTCTTCCAACTTCACGCTTAATACAGGAATCCGCCACCATATCTCCAACAGATGGTCGTCCAGTCTGTGTTTGAAAACTTCCAGCAAAGGAGAACCCACCATGTGAGCCGGACTGTTCCACTGTTGAACATCTTTTAGGAAATTCCTCCTAGTGACTAGCCTAAATCTGATTCCTTGTAATGTCAACCCACTAGTTCTAGTTCTTCCCTCAGGAGCAACAGAGAACAAGTCTGTTCCATCTTCTGGCAGCTCTACTGCAGTGATGTAGCATGGTTGAAGTGGGCCCCAGGACAAGACGTGAAGATGGGCCCTGGGCCCTCTACCTTCTTATCCCTCACCCATTCATTTGTTGCAGAAGAACAATAAAGGCATGGTGAAAAACAAAACATTCTTGGCATGCCTTTTCTCTCACTCCTGTGCAGGGGTGGAGCCACCATTGTGCAAACGGATTCAAAGAACGCAGGCCACCAATGGGAAAGGCCACTGATGCCCACAATGTAGCGTGGCTCAGGCTCTGGAAAGCCCTTAGCGAGCTCTCTTCTGTCCATTTAAGGCAGCATTTGCTGCCTGACTATTTCCCTTTCTCTCCCTCCAGTGAGGGAGAGAAAGAGAAATACATGCTGTGAGGCAGCAAGCACTGCCTGAAATGGACAGGGGAGAGCTTGCTCGGGCGACCCCAAGCCCAGGCCATGCCCACTTTGCACATGACATCTCATGCATGGGGGCGAGGCCCGGGCTCCGTAGAGCCCAATCGAGCTTTCCCCCATCCATTTCAGGCAGCTCTTGCTGCCTGACAGCATTTATTTCATTGGAGGGAGAGAAAGGGAAATAAAGGCTGTCAAGCAGCAAACGCTGCCTGAAATAGATGTGGGAGAACTCAGGCGGGGCTCTCCAGAGCCCAAGCCACACCCTCGTGCACATGATGTCATGCACACAGGGCATTACTAAAGGGTGGGGCTGGACATAGGCTCTGCCCCAGCTCTTGTGCAAATATCACACACTCCCCATAGTCAGGAGCTAGAAGTTTGCCAATGAATCAGGGAGGTGGGAGGGGACAGAAAAGAGAGGAGTGTTTGCCATCCAGAGGGCCCCCCTTCCTCATGGGCCCAGGGCCAATCTATGTATAGTTTCCATCTCAGAAAACAGTCCTTTTCACTCTGTAACTCTATTGGAGTGATTCACCCTCCAATGACCAAAGATAAATAGTGGGCTTGTTTTCATGACAATGTGAGGGTGGGCTGGAGGGAAGGCATGCTCCTACCACATGCCTCCCAAACTGCTAGAGCCTCCTTTGGGCTCACACCTACATGAGGAAGGGAACTTGGAACCTAGATGCTCTTCTCAGAGCGGCCCCATCCCCTAAGGGGAGTATCTTACAGTGCTCACATATGTGGTCTCCTATTCATATACAAGCAGGGTGGACCCTGCTTAGCAAAGGGGACAAGTCATGCTTGCTACCACAAGACCAGCTCTAGCTGCTGGTCTTGTTGCACTAGCTGCTAGCTAATCCCACTGTCAAAAACTTGTGTTCCAGACTGGTTATGTGCTGGTACAACAAGGTGCAGTTGTACAACCTGTGGCATACCTCCTACTGTGAAACCTCTTCCACAGCCAAGATATGTTGCTGGGAAGGATGCAAAGCTCTCCGCTGTCCTTCTTCATAAGTGCAACACTTGCTCAAGCAGACCAATAGCACACGAGACTGAGCAACTTTGAGTATCCACTCAACTACGTGCCCTACTTGCATGGGTGCACATTTGTTTGTTGCACTGGTGCAGCGTTAATCCAGATGTCAGCCATTAGGGCCATTCACAAGATCGACCTCCTATCTTAATTCAGGAGTTGGGCACGCTCCCGGTTTTCGATCATGTGTTGGATAAAAATAAGGTCGGAGGCGGGGATCTTGATCATCAATCAAGCCCCAGCTGGGTAGGGTGATCCCCCCCCACCTACCTCGTTCAGAGCCTGGGGATGGAATAGCCTCTCCTAGAAACTGTAGCAACACCCCTGTGGGAAGCAAGAATGCTGTAGACTCCTTTCACTTGATTAGCCTAGGAACAAGCCTCAGTGCAATGGTTACCACAGGGGCATGGCAAAGTTAAAGTGGGCACTGGGAGAAGAAGTGAAGAAGGGCCCTGGACCCCCTGCCACCTTCTCCCCCACCCCATATCTTTGTCGCTGAAGAACTATATGGACATGGTGAACAGCAAAGCATTCTCAGTATGCCCTTTCTCTCGCTCCCATGCAAATAATACCACACACTCACCACACTCCAGTCAGGAGCCAGCAGCTTGCCCATGAGTCAGGGAGGCAGGAGTGAAGAGCATGTTGGGAATTCTCTCTGGTAAGTGATACTCTTCTATTACAGCAGAGTGCACTGAGGCACAACACAGTGGAGTCTGCCTAGGCATGCATGTATGCTGAGAGTAGAAGAAACTCGGAGCCAGTACATAGTTTCAAATCAATATAAGGAGTCTTTCTTGGTGAACTCCATTCTAGATAGGAAAGTGGAGAGATAGGATCTCTAATCTAGCTAGCTAGCTGGATGCAGAGGGATGGTTTCTGCATCTCTGCACACATGGTGCAGGGAGAGAGGAGCGTGTGTGTTGCAAGGGAGAAGAAAAGGGGAAGAGGAAGTGACAAGGCAGGCAGGCAGGAAGTCCCTGAGAGTAGCAATCTACATATCAAAGGGATAGTGTCAGAGCAGTAGATAAGGGATGATCTATGTCTTGACCCCTCTAGCCCTCTGACTCACTAATCTGTCTCCCTCTGTCATTGAGACATGAGACAGCGCAGAGTCCTTCACTTCCAACAGAGCAAAGAGCGGACTGTTTCCCAGCCAATGGGGGGAGGGATGCCTCATGGGCCCAGGCACATTTGTCCCCCACTTGCCCCCCTTGTTCAATCATAGCTACGCTCCTGGGCTACTAGGCTCCAAAAAAGTCATGTCACCGCAATCCGCTGCACGTATTTTGAATTAGGGGATAAGTGTTCCAGATCTGAGGCTGCGGCATCTACGCGTCCATCCCTGGACTCTCTTTTTAAGAAATTAAACACTTTCTATTCTATGTTATTTTATCGCGTTTCAAACCAAAGTCCATCATGGTCAGCAGTAATGCTAGGAATTCTCATCTTGTTTCTCAATTTATGGCAGCAATAATATACATTAAGTGCATTCATAGCAATCCTGGACAGTTAAGTAGGAAAAGCAGTTGTTCCCTTGAGGTTAATATATGCTTTCCTCCAATTGGAATGCATTGGGTTGACTGTCTAGATTATTTAACTTAATATACAATATAAATTATTTAATTTCAAAGCCTTACTCATGTTGAATATGATTGAAACAATTATTTCTGTGCACAATTGTCCCAATAACATTACATGGTCTTATGAAATCCCAAGGCAGTAGTTTTACCTCAGCTATCTGCTGCTGTTCATAAACTTCTCACACTGTGTGTGTTGTTTTTTTTAGGTTATAGCATTACTAAAACTATTTGCTTGAAACGCATCCTTGGATTCAATAGAAGACTATGTCTTATTCTATATTTAATGAGAAGAAAATCCCAATTACAAAGGAATGCACTAGGCTATAAAATACTGTAATGTAAAAATGGCAGAGACTTTGAGGTTTGTTTGTTTGTTTGTTTTACTTCAGAATATAGAAGCCATGCTGCATTGAAGTCTGAGTGGTCAACATTTTCTTTCCCACACTGGCCATTGGCCCACACTGGCCATTGGCCCAGTGGCCACCAGATGCTTCCTGGATGCCCAGAAGCAGGGCTTGAAGACAACAGCACTTCCCTGCTAATGCCCCTACCCAGAGGCGTAACTAGGGAAAACGGCGCCCAAGGCAAGCACTGAAATTGTGCCCCCCCCCCGCCGCCACCCCAGCATACATCTGACTGACACACATGTGTTTTTTCCTCACAACAACCCTGTGAAGTTGGCTTGTATCTCAAACAACAGAATTATGATGCAATGATGATACACACACCACATTATACTTAGGTTTTTCCTCACAAGCAACAACCCTGTGGAGTTGGCCTGTATCTCAAACAACAGAATTATGATACAATGATGATACACACCTCATTATACTTAGGTTTTTCCTCACAAGCAACAACCCTGTGGATTTGGCCTGTATCTCAAACAACAGAATTATGATACAATGATGATACACACCACATTATACTTAGGTTTTTCCTCACAAGCAACAACCCTGTGGAGTTGGCTTGTATCTCAAACAACAGAATGATGATGCAATGATTGATGATACACACCACATTATACTTAGGTTTTTCCTCACAAGCAAGAGACAATCTCCAAAGGTATAATAACCCCCTCCCCCATTTTTTTTGCCAAACTTTGTGTCTTTAGCAGGATACCACAGGCACTTGTTAAAGCTAACACCGCAGGTTTTTCTGAGATGGAGCTGTTATAGGAGCACTTCAGCGTAAACTGAGATCACAAGGCAAGCTTTCACAGTGCAAAAACGAGCATGCCAGCAAGCAGAACTCATGGTAAAACTCTCTTGAAACACCTTGTAACAATGCACAGACAGCTATGTTACACTGCTTGAGTCAACTCACACTGCTGTACTACCCAGGCTGTGGGAATTGACTCTCAGTTCCATATACATGCATGCATTTAAGATTGAGTGCCAAAGAATCTTTATGATTGTTTTTCTTTTTTGGGGGGTGGAGAGAGGAGCGTATAATGCAAACATTAACACCTGTTAGGCATCTGAGAACCATAGTTGGGCAGCTAAATAAAAGCCTGATTCTTTAATATGTTTTTCCCCCCACATGTGGCTTCTGTAGTTTTTGCAACTCATTCAATTTCTCACCCTGACACTTGGTCTGCTGCTTCCACCCGCCCGCCGCCGAATCCTTTCTTCCATGTGGGTGTCCGTGTGTGTCCTCGTCGTCCTGCCTGCGCCTGCTGCAGTGCAGCCCCATCCCCAGCAACCACGCTTTCCTCCGTGACGGCGACCGCGCCACCACGTGCAGGCGAACAGAGGAGGACGGACGCACCACACGCATGCGCAGCGCAACTCAGCACGCTGGCCGAGTCGTGCGTGCGTGCGTCACTGACTAGAGACCCTCTGGCTTGCAAGCCACTTGAGGGCCTCTTTCTGGCTGTTCCAGACTAAGTGAGCGACGGAGCGAGCAAGCCTCAGCCAAGGGCAGGCGCAGTGAGCAGCATGAAAGGCGCCCGCCGCGGTGCCCGCCGCCGCCAAGCCAGGCCACTGACTGGCCGCCAGCAAAGCAATGGGGGGGCACGGCCGGCGCGGAAGGGACCGCTCGTGGGGGAGGGGGCGCCGACACGCTCCCTTGACTGCTGCAGCGCTGCTGCACTGAGCAGGAGAAATTTGTATTTTAAAAAATTTTAAAAATGAATTTGGTCATGGCGGCGCCCCCCATGTGACCCGAAAAGATGGCGCCCGGGGCATGTGCCCCCCCTGCCCCCCCTATAGTTACGCCTCTGCCCCTACCCCAGAAATTGGTGGCTGAGTAATAGAACTAGGTCAGACTCTGGCAAATTCTAGGCAGAGATTCATAGAATCTGATATATACAGGCTTTGCGGATCACAGTACTGGTTTTCTGATAGGACACAGATTGTATTGGTTAAAGTAGTAAAATCTGGACTGGCTGATGAGAACTGTAGCTGGGTCATGAAGGGTGCATTCCCACTGGGAATCACTGTTTAGCCATTGGCAAACCTCCAGACTAGCACAGTATAAGAAGTCTCCTTACATTCTTATTTTGACATCTCCCTCAGGGATCAGAAGTAGGGTGGTTAATTCTTGACCCAGAGACAGCACCTGTTGACTTAATAGCTCTGGGGCAGCTAGGCATTGTGTATGTGTGGGGTGTGTGAATGGATCCTGCCTCATGCTGTAGTAATCCATTCTCATGCACTTCCTTCCCTCCATCTTTCTCTAACTCTCACAAGTTCCTGTTCTCCTTGATGCCACTCAAGTGGCTGCAATATTCCTTTGCCAATTATTTCTTGACATTACCTTCCATTGTTTGCTTGCGTTTGAGCACATGGATCGATCTCATTGTTTCCTCCGATTTTGCTCCCTGTGTATACAGAACGAGCAGCTGTCAGAACAGAAGTTTCTTTCCTGTGGGAGTAGCCACATGCCAAGGGGGGAAAACTGTACACAAAGCAAAGTCAAGGATATGTTTACTGACAGAGAGCAAGTCTCCCGGATAGATGTCATATATAATAAAGAGTATCGGTAGAGAAAGTGAAAGAAAGTGCAGTTGATTGGACATTGGCTTCGGGAAGATGAATGTGTACCATGCAGTGTTTAAGGGCACTTGCAGGAGCCCCTGGTTAAGAGATGCCACAGAAGGGAAGGCGGGCTGCATACCGCTACAGTCACGTTCCTTTCTTTGAGGATTTCAGTGTCAATTGTTACCAGCAAAATCCAAAATAAGTAATTGGAAATTTTATGAATTGCAATATTTTCACATTTTTGTTATAGCTTAGAAATCTGTTTACACAGGGTATTGTAGCCCATGTAGAGGGGCAATTCCAATGAACCCCCCTCACACGTGACATGCCAAGAATTCATTGGCACATCCTTTAGTGACATTGGGGCAGAAGGAGGGGAGAGGAATCGTGTGGGAGTGGGGAACTGGGTAGAATGGCTTTTCATCCACCCACAATGAAATGCTGGGGACAGAATGTGGGTTGGCTACGCTCATCCTACCCAGCTCCAAGCTTCCACACAATCACTCTCTTCTCCACCTACCTTGATCTTTGAATTCACAATGAGGAGTACACATGGCTCCCTTATCCTGACTGGGCACTCCTCCTACCCTGATTAGGCTCATGAGAATGAGCCCAATATCTAAAAAGAGCTGCTAGTGATGGTTCTTGACCCTTCTGCTGTCAATCTTTACTACTTGTTCACTGAACTCTATGCATATGACAAATTTTTTGAACTCCTTCGCATTATATGCAAGAATTAAGATAACACGCCACTCCCCTCCTATGTGCATTTATGCTTTCCAAATGGAAGATTAAAGAGGAGAAGAGAGATCAAAGCAAAGAGGAGAAGAGTTTAGACTGACATAATGAAATGATTAAATGTCTTTGGCTGGTGCATATGACTTCTTCATTTTCTAAAGCATTTCATATATTCCAGCTGTACTGCTCTCTAATTTGTTCATAAAATGGAAGTTAGAGCAAACCCCGCTCTACCAGGAAACTGTGTTCTCTTGCAGCACATGCAATCCTTGCTGCTCCATTTTTTGCTTCTATTTTATGCCCTACTACAAGCAACATTTGATATCCTTGCACATAAGTTTTGCATGCTCCACCTGCTTGGGTGTATAGAGACTATCTTGAGCCTACTGTTAGTATATAAAAAATACTTTGGGGACTGAATCACAAACTTGCTCACTCACTTGTAGGGAAATAAGAATGGATATGGAGTACTTCCCACATAAGCTGGAAAACTGAAATCTGGAATGAATGTTGAGGTCATTTTTAACATAATCAAAAACTGTGTTCTACCCAGGTTTGGGAGTTGTGTGTGCTCCCAATTTTAGGTTGTATGGAAGCAAGGTAGAAAGAAACCCTGGGTAGAAGTGATTGTATGGAAGCAAGGTAGGAGGAAAACCTGAGAAGCTTTTCCTCCTACTTTGCTTCCACACAATCACTTCTACACAGGTTTTCCTCTTACCTTGCCTCCACACAACCAAAAATTGGGAGCACACACGGCTCCCAAACCTGGGTAGAACACAGTTTTTGATTGTGTGAATGAACTAGTCATCTAAAACACTCAGATTATGGGAATACCTGAAAGCAGGACATCATTCGTTACTCCTTCAAAGGAGGGGAATGAAACATACCCCAAAATAATTAAGATTTTCTACAGATTCCACAGAAGCTGAAATTTGACACCTGTGCAAGCCCTTATCAGACATTATGTCATACATCTATGCAGGTATATGTACACTTGAATGAACATGTGTTCATTTTAAAGGTGCACCTGACAGGCTGCCTCAGAAGCAGGGTGCAGAAAGGAAGTATATTGTGATACATACATGGAACATAATGTGTGGATAGGGCCACTGTTCCCTCTAAGGCGTGTGCACGTGCTCGTGCTCACAAGTTTTTGGATGTCCGCTCAGTTCATTTTAGATCCCGCTCAGGTTGAATCAGAAAGCCCCCACTCTGAATGCATGTGCGCACACACTGCCTTGATACTGCTGCCAAGAACAAAACTCATTCCGCACAGAGATGAAAATAGTTAGAGGGACCACTGGATAGGGCCAAAAGTAGTATAATTATGCTCTATTATTATTTTACAAAAAGTATGGAAGTTGAACATTTTTACTTCTAACGATCATAATCCAGAAGGTGAAATTTACCTCAGAAAAGAGGCCCACACCATTAAACCAATCTACACCTCCTGGATGCAATGTTGGGCTATGGGATTTCCCTTGCACTTTCACATACTTGAACCAGGCTTGGCTGCAGCCTTGCTCAGGCATTATAATTTTGAAGACAGCGCCTAACATGCTGAGCAGTGCTCTATGGATGTGCAGAACATTCTGATCTCAGAATGCTCAAAACGGGCTGCTTTGAGCATTCTGAGCTCGGAACAGAATGCCCTTCAAATGAGTGTTCGGGCTCAATTGGTTGTTCCAGTGAAACATTCTGGGACATTTGCGTTCCATTCCAAGATCAGAACAGAACACAAAAAACATCCTGTGCACATCCCTACAGTGCTCCAAGGACATGGTGGAGGTTGTATCCTTACAGGCAGTCATCCTGAGCAGCCTAGCATGCACACGAGGGAGTGGGGACTGGTTTTTTGGTAAATCTCTCCTGCTTTGGGGGTCTCCCTTGTTTTGATAAGTGAACTGGGAGTGGGCAGAACATATCTGTCACACCTGAGCTGTGGATCATTGCAGGATTTCCTAGAGGATGTGTCTTGCCTCAGATGAGTTATGATACTGCCTTCTACCAAGTCAGATCATTGGTCATCTAGCTCAGCATTGTCTACACCAGGCCTGCTCAACTAAGGCCCCCCAGCTGTTTTTGAACTACAACTCCCATAATCCCCAGCCACAGTGGCCAATAGCCTGGGATTATGGGAATTGTAGGCCAACATCTGCAGGAGGGCCGAAGTTGAGCAGCCCTGGTCTACACACTGACAGGCAGCAACTCTCCAAGATTTCAAGCAGGAGTCTCTACCAGTCCTACCACTGAGATACAGCCCCCTCCCAAGAGGGGAATATCTTTCAGCAGATAGCACTCACATGCAATCGTGTCAGCCAAGGTGAACCCTGTTTAGCAAATGGGACAATTCATGCTTGCTGCCACTAGATTGGTTCTCCTCTCTACAGTGTTTGAAAAAGTGAAACTTTGGAGGAATCTCTCCCCCCCCACACCTCTGGCATAGCTACAATTGAGCAAGAGGAGGGGGGAAATGTCACTAGAGGGCCCCTGCCAGTCGATTGATAGCTCGCTCTTTGCTCTCCTCTCTCGTCTCTCTGAAGAAGAAGGTGGGAGAGGCCCAACCTTTTGTCCCAGGACCCACTCCAACCCCTGCTATCTCTTAATGATATCTTGCCTACATCCCTTCCCTTTATTCATGGTTAAAGGTAAAGAACACTATGTGGCTGTTCTCACGCACAGGCAAAATGGGGCTAGGGATGCCCGGCCTGTTTTGGCCTGTGCGTGAGAACTGGCAGGAGCCACACAGCTCCTGGTGGCGGCACAGCGGCAGACCCAAGAGGGAGGGCCAGCTGTTCGCCTGGGTTAAGGGTGCAAATGCGCCATTGTCCCAGGCAAACCGATCGTGTGTTGGTGCTGTGTGGCTCTGCGGGGCAGCCACACACCAGCAGCCTCCCAACCAGTGTCAGGGGACTCCTCATAATGCACTGTGCACTCACCCAGTGCATTATGGAAGTTCCGGAGGCTTCCTGGCTCCCAAGCCTCCCTGCTACTGGCAGAAGCGGGCAAACGTCTGGGCATGTGATCCGCCCACCCAGCAATGAGGAGAGGATTGTCTGTGAGAGAGGTACGCTTTTCGAGGCTTCCTCCCCTCGCCCCTTCAAGCCCTTCTCACAAATTGTGAGAACGGGCTCATTCTTTGTTACGTTTTTAGTTTGGGCATATGAGACTTTAAGTTAGAGGTTGGCAGAAAGAGAAGAGTAAGGGAATGCAAAGTCAAGTGTTTTTCACTGCAAAAAGGGAAGCAGATCATTAACATTTTAGAAATTAACAAGATTCCAACTAGATTTTGCAAAAACAGCAGCTATAAATAACATAATCATTTATTCATACTGAAAGAACACTTTGCAAGTTAATTAAAACTCTCCAAAGAGAGAATGTGAGGTTGTGATAAAAGGGAAACTAAACCAGGAAAAATCCAAGAATGACATCTCAAGCAGCAGATGAAAAAGAATTTCATCTGTCATTATCAACCCATATTAATAACATCCTGTCCCTCCCAACCTCCTCTTTTTCTTGCTAAAAAATGAAAGTTAATTTCACTCAGAAATGCAATTTTGCTGAGACTGGGATTCCTTTGGTCTTTGAATTACACTGGGGCTTTTCTCTCTCCAATTATTATCTTTCCTCCTGAATTATACTTGCATAAAGCCTGATCCAGTGTCCACGGAAGACAGGGAATATTTCCTGTTAACTTTAATGGCATTTGTAGCAGGCCAAAATGAGCTACCTAGGACCGCAGAAGAACCTAGAAGCCTAGTGAGTTATCTAGGCTTATCTATTCTGCAACTCTTTGGGTATGAAATAGCAGACCCTTCAAATGGGAGGCAGAACAAAGCCTCTGGATTGGCTAGGCTCTCAGATTGGCTACTGGGAGCCTGGCTTTCTGCACTTTTCTAATCAACAGAGCCTGGTCAAACTTCTGCCAACTGTACTGTAAACTCCAGCTTCTCTGGCCTCAGCCATTGATCTTGCACATCCTGGGCTGAAGAATGCACTCTCCAGGACTAGCTTTGGGTACTGCCACCCCAGCTTCTCCCTGACACCCCAACTGCTTTCCAATGTGCAAAACATCACTTGTGCAGGAGTACAAGTTAGAAAAGCACACAGCTTACCGCAACAAGGAAGTTGTTCCTTAAGTGGGGCACAGCGTTGCTGCAGTTGCTACACGCTTCCTTTAGTGAGGGCACTCAAAGCCATAAGACCTTTTATATAACTTCAAATATTTAAAAAAACCCTTCAGTTTAAGATTAGCATTAGGGTGGTTACAATTCTCACTTGTGTTCTACAAAGTGTGTGAGGGTCATCATCACTGCCGAGCCATGTAAGCAGTCAAGACTTTGCACAGTCTTGTATATTATGTTTGCTTTACAAATGAGGCTCCATGCAAGCACACTTTGCCTTAGTCTTTCGGCTGGGTGTTGGACTGGGAAGAGATGTGCCCTGCCAGGAGTTCCAATTGATACATTTTCCCCAAAGCTCCTGATGAATTTCTGCCTCCAAGCCACAGTGCTTCCCCAAAAGACCACATACAAAAGCAACATGAAGAGATATGAAGGCCTGGAAAAACACTGGGTTTATTTTATTTTATTTTATTTTATTTTATTTTATTTTATTTTATTGAAGAAGAAAAAACCCTGGAAAAACAGTTTTCTTCATTCCCCTGCCCGAGAAAAATGCCCCCCATTTCCTGCCCCCCCCCCGATTTCCCCCAGGTCTTCACATCTCTATTCAGAATCCATCCACATTCACTTTCTACAGATACATCTGATGGATTTCTATCTGATGCATTCCTACGAGGCATCCAAAATGCCATGTACTACTCTGGAAGGGAATTCCATACACTTTCAAATGCCTTTCAAGGGCAGCCCCAGTAAATATGTTGCGGTAGTCAACTGCAACATAACGAAGGCATGGGTGATAGCGATCGGCTTTCTTGAGAAAGAGTTGCATTTGGCAGACCAGCCGAGACTGTGCAAAGGCAGTCCTGGCCATGGCAGCCACCTGGTTATTCAGAAACAATGCTGGGCCCAGAAAGCTCATTCTACCAATCAAGAGCACCTTATTGGTACATTGAGTCAACATTTTGATAGATATTGGACTCATTCTCACAACCATATGGGGGTGAGCTGTAGGGAAGGCACACTCCTACCTTGTGCCTGCCAGACAACCAGAGCTTCCTTTGGGCTCTGCAACTTGCACACCCACACAAATGCCACAGCAGCATTCTCCATTGCTGAAATCGGGAGCTGGGGCCTCCACATCTACCACAATGCATTGTGGGAGCAGTGGAGAGGCAGCCCTCAGTACTACAGCAGCTCTCCTCTCCCTGGCCCCACAAGCCATAGGACTCTATGGTTAACTACCATGGCCACTGGCTGTCTAGGAGCAGTTTAAAGTCACACGGCAGTTCAGACAACCAGAAAAGAAGGCAGGACAGGCTCCGTTTCCCGCCTACCTCACTTTTAAACTAGGTAGTGGATCTGGGCTACCCAGGTTCAGAGCTGATGGATCAGGAGGCCTCCTGGCTCACCAGACAACCATGGATTCCTGGGTTAACCCCATCCTGCTCTGGAATCTGTGGTCATGAAAATGACTTTTATAACATTACTTTTACTGACTCTTATTAAATCTCATAGGAACATAAATATAGGAAGCTGCCATATACTGAGTCAGACCATTGGTCCATCTAGCTCAGTATTGTCTACCCAAACTGGCAGCAGCTTCTCCAAGGTTGCAGGCAGGAACCTCTCTCAGCCCTATCTTGGTAATGCTGCCAAGAAGCTCTTTCCAGAGAGGCTCCATCCCCTGAGGGGAATATTACAGTACTCACACGTCTAGTCTCCCATTCAAATACAACCAGGGTGGACCCTGCTTAGCTAAGGGGACAAGTCATGCTTGCTACCACAAGACCAACTCTCCTCTCCTAATGGATCTCTCAGAACCATTTGCTTTGTAGGCACTTTGTGTAATGATACCCTGATATCAAGTTTGTGCAGGATGACCTGTCTGGGGTGGAGACTACTGGATGAATGGCCTTTGGACAAGTAGTTGGATCAGATGACTCTGAACCTTCTTCTCTCTGTCACCCTATCATAATAATACTAACAGAGCTGTGAACATGGCTTCATGTTGGGTCAATTTAGGTCTCTGACCCATAACCTCTATGTCCCTGAACCCATTTAAGCTTGTTTTCAGCACATTGCCACATTGCCAGGGGTGGCCATTCAGTAAGGGGGTGGGTGGGTCGTGTCCCACCACCACCACCACCACCACCACATACACACAGACACACACACACACACACGGACAGAAAAGAAAAAGCAAACATTTTGTGGGTTCTTTTAAAAAACAACACCTCACAGCCAGGGAAGAAAAGAGGCAGTCGATCAGCTGGGAGGCAGGGAGCTTCCTGCTTCCTCCTCTGGCTACTGGAGGGAATAGCCTGCTAATCAAGGCTATTCCTTCACCTCTTTGCTTTGGGCATCCTGCATCAACGCCTGCCCGGATTAGACATAAAAGGGCAAAAGAGACGTGCACACGTGTCTCTTTTGCCCTTTTATGTCTAATCTGGGGAAGTGACAGAATAGCCCCTTGATTAGCAGGCTATTCCCTCCAGTGGCAGAGCAGGGGAGGAAGCTTCAGCAGCTGGAAGAGGAAGCAGGAAGTTCCCTGCCTCTCAGCAGATCAGCTGCCTCTTTTCTCCCCTGGCTGGCTGGACACTGTAAGTTATCTTTTTCCAGCCATGGGCTGTTTTCTTTTCTTTTTGGGTGGGTGGGAGTGGGAGGGGTGCTGGCTGCTGCTAGATCTGTGTGGCTCAAATCATGCCATGTTTGTTGCCTGTGAGTAGGCCCATTGACAATAATGGGCTTACACATGTGTAACATTCACGGCGTAGTGTTTGCAACTAGCATCCTTGCCCTCCCAGCCCCAGATGGCAGCAGCCACCACTGGGCATTGCTAGGTACTTAAAAGATCTGTGGCCCACAGCTCTTGATTCAGATCTGCAAACAGGAAATTGGTATATAAAGAAAAGCGAAGAATCCCCCCCCACACACACACGCACACACTGTTAAGCAGCGGTGGCAATGACAAGCTCAACACATTTCCTACAAGCTTCCACTTGCCTTGTGGTGGTGGAAGGAAATGGAAGAGGAAAGCACCATTGTTTGCATTCAGCATCACATGCTAGGGCCTGTTAAGAGTAACAACATGACGCAAAGGCTGCTGAAGTAACACCACATCCAACTTGTCAGGCACTGCAGTGGTCCGCGGCACTAAAGAACTGATCCAGGGCATGTGCACCAGTGATCCAATGCTCTCAACACCCCTGCTGCCATCAAGTGTATTATGCATAGATCCCATTGTGTTCTGTTGCATTAGGAGGGGCAGTTAGTTCAAGTTCCAGCACATTCTGTATTCTTCTGATTAATGGGCCAAACCCAAATCCATACCTGCCAACATGTCCCTATTTGGAAAATAGGGACATGTTGACAGGTGTGCAGATCTAGACTTGGTGAACCCTGAACTTCAGCTCTGATTGGAAACTTCACGGAGTAGACTGTTGGACATTGATTCACCTCTGCTTATAAGCATGCTGTTCAAAACAGTCACTCCTTACCAAGGGCAGAGAGTTTGCAACAGGAACTGGCTTCCTCAACCCAAGCTTGCAAAGCCCAGAGAAGAGAGCCTGATATCTCAGAAAGAGAGTCAGATGTACACATGGGCTGAACTGATTTTACTGATTCTTCAAAACATCAGCATTTTGCAGCTTCCTATCCTAACCAGGAGGGTGATCTATGGCATAATTTTCTATTCCTCGATGAATATGCCGCCTCAGCCTCAAAAATGATATGTTATGTTTGCATGACCTGGATCCCAAAGGAAATCTAGAGCATCCAGACCTGTGGTCGATGCAGGTAGCCACTTGGGGGCACTGTTGTTCAGTACAAATAGAGCTCCAGGGACATTTATCTTTCCTTTAAAAAGGCAGTTTTGCTATGACAGGTAATTTGGCACATTTCTCCCTGAAATCTGCCAAATGATTTGGCAGATATTTCATATACATCTGAAAATAGGAGCACCTGCTGCTGGCCTACAGGGAGGAGGGAGGGATTCTATTAGTTGCTAATTACAGATCCTGTAACGAAATCCAAGCAGAGGAGACATCAGCTAGCCATTCTTTGAGGGCAGCGGAGTCTTTTAAGAGGGATGAAATATGCAGGCGCCTCTTTAATTCAGCTGCTCCCAGGAAAACACAGGTCTCCTAACTTCTCAGGGTAACTCACACCTTGTAAGAAAACAAGGCTTTGTTGATCCAGTTGCGGCAAGCTCATCACATGACCGCGCCGGCAAGATTTAATGTGGCACAGCTGACAAGGGGGATGTGAAGCGTCCAAGATGGGAGATGAAGCCTGAGAGCTGCATGTTCACATTTTTTTTTAAAGCACACATGTTCGGTCCCCCTAGCCACATGCCTGCTAGAAAAGCAACTACCACCAAAGTATAGACGGGAAGTAGTCAGAATTGGGTTGTTAACACCTCTATGGGTTTTAAGATTTTGAGGACTGGACAGCAAGCATATGATGTTCTGGGGGTGGCCCTTTCACGAGGCTCAGGGAGGCAGCTGCAGATTACTGAGGCACCAGTCAGGAGGAGGCAAAATGCCCCCCTGCCCCCATCATAGCAGCTCTTTGGGACTGATCTGACCCTCAACAGCCTTGCAAGGAGTGTCTCTCCTCACACTGCTTGCAAAGCATGCAAGAAGCCTGAGGAGAGAAGATGAAGCTGCTGGCAACCTTCCCCCCCGCTTGCCCCCAACCCCCTCACCCACTACTTTCAAAGCTTGCAAGGGTTGGGTGGGGAAGGGAAAGAGCCCCCACCAGGGGCATGGAGCCATGCAGCATTGGGCTCCTCACCTCAGGCACCACAACAGCATGGACCACCCATGAGCTGCCTTGCACCAAGTCCGACCATTTGCCCACCTAATTCAACATTGTCCACTCTGGTCAACAGCGGCTCTCCAGGGTTGTCAGATAGGAATCTTTCCCAGCATTCTAAAAATGTTCCCTAAATGCTTTTAACTGGAAAGGTGGGAGAGGTTGTTCTGCATGGAAGTAATGTACCCAGGGGCAGAGCTTCAATAGAGTGGACGGGTCTGAAGAATTCACACTGCCCAGCTTTCCAGAGCCACATGTCCCTGAGAAGGGCCACCTCACTTGCCTTCCTCCCACTATGGCTGGTGCAGCGGGACTGCCCACTGCCACTTCTCAGGCCCATGCATGGCTAACGTGCGGCCATGCCTCCGCCATCATGGGGGGAGCAAAGCAGCCAGTAAAGGGGTGGCATGTGGTGGCAGCACTGCCCACCTGCAGCACTGTGCATGGTGCTCCTGCCACACGCTGCTGCTTCCCAGGCCCAGCTGCTCACCTGGCTGGAGCCTGGGGGCTGGAGCCCTGCTGTCGCTGGGAGTGCAGGGAGCAAAGGGGTGGCGGAGAGAGTGAAGGGGTGGCAGGGTGCTTTAGAGTTTGCACCCAGGCTGCCTTCAACCTTGCTACACCACTGAATGTACCCTCCCACTGCGTCATGGTTCCTCCTCTAAAGATACACTGACTGGATCCCCTTTAGCAGGGCTTGCTTGGAGTGCCTTTTGGTTATGCAAAATGGCCCCACTCTCTAGACCAGGGCTGCTCAACTTCGGCCCTCCTGCAGATGTTGGCCTACAATCCCCATAATCCCTGGCTATTGGCCACTGTGTCTGGGGGTTATGGGAGTTGTAGTTCAAAAACAGCTGGGGGGCCTAAGTTGAGCAGGCCTGTTCTCGACTGTAGGGGAGTTAGTTGTTGTTGGAGGGTTTTGGCTGGCACTTGATTGTAGACAATCAGGTCCTGTGGCCAGTAGTTAACCCAAGCTACCGAAATTTGTATCACACTCAACTTGCCTGGGAGGAAAGAAGCAGGATTGTTTTTTGAAGTTTGAGCGTAGGCAGAAGAGAAAAGCATCCTGGTCCTATTCACACGTAACACCAAACCACAATTAAATGGGGCAGAAGTTGGAATCCCTGTACGTCTGAACGAACGTGTGAAATCACAGTTTCGTGCCCAAAGTGACCTGTGGTTTCCCTCACCAAACTCCAATTTGTACCTTCAGTTTGCAGTGAGCTTGGCTGCTCCAGCCTGAAGTTTGGAGGCATCAGCATTACATCTGAATGCCGATGCATCTGTAACTGCAGTTTTGTGCTGTTTCTGGAACCAAAATCATAGAGAGGGGGGCCCAGACCCGCCCAGGAATGAAACTGCTCCATGCCTGCCATGCTTCTCGATGGCCGCCTCTCCAAGCACTTGCCCTGACCCCGTCCCTGAGCGACTCAAGCCGTTGCCCGGCAACAGGGACACCACCACATCCCACCCCAAGCTTCTAAGCCTGTCAAACGGAAAAGTCACATGGGGGACGATGCCTGCTTCCCTGTGCCCCTTGTTCCCCCCTCCTGGCAATCAGAAGAGAAACGGGATGGGATGGCAAGATGGGCGCAATGTGTTTTGCTCTTCAAGAATGAATCAATAAAGAAGTATGTTCAAAAGCACATGCAGTCGCGGGGCAACCCAATTAGATCGCAGCAAAGATATATGGCAGGGCAGTGAGACTCGAGGATGGGTTTAAAAGGAAGCCCCATCCAGGAATTATTGAATGGCTCAGCTCTATTCTTTGTTCAATAAAGATGGGGAAGGGGGCCCCAGCACCTTCCCCTTTGGTTGCAATTAGACACTCTATGGCATTACTCATGAGAAGAACCTCCAGCAGGAGCAGCATTGCCTCCAGTTAATGGAGAGACTCTTCCTGTGTGATGCTGTTCCAGAACAGACCACTCTCTCATGAGATTTTACTCTCATGGAGACACACATGCACGACTCATGAGAAGAACCGCCCTGGGGTTTGTGGGGATTAGGCAAAATTGCTAATAATGTGTGGCAATGCCCTTCTCCCAAGGACTGCTCTCTCACGAGAGTGTAAGGCCATGGAGACATGCAAGCAGGTCAAAAGGCAGATGCCACACAGCCTGGTTGTTCCACACAAGCAAGTGGAAGGGTACCCCAGAAGGGTACCCGGCAAGGTTACCCAGACAACACGTCTCTCTGTCTTGGCAACTGCCATGAAGACGCAGCCCAAGCAGGCCTTCTGCCAGTCTCGCCGCCCATTGAAACATATCCATCTTTATTTATGCCTGGCACAGCAACTCTCATCTCCTGGGACCGCTGATAATCGAGGACCCCCTCTCCTGCTATTCTCCTCGGTCACCGATCTGCATAAGCCGCAAAGCAGGTCCGAACCCAGGAAATTTGAAAGAGAGTGAAGATCTATCCCTGGTCCCCGTATTTCCCTAGTTTGACTACCCAGTACTGCCCGGACACATGGAGTGGCAAATTCTCTGGGTGCATGAAAGGGTTGCCTGTAGAGGAGGAGGGGTCATTGTGTAAAAACTCTATTATTAACCAGAGAGAATGGGGGGCCCACACAAGCGGGGCTCCATTTATTTGGATGGCCTACCTCATGAGAGCACAGTCCAATGGAGAACCAAAGATCTTGGAGCCTCTGTTCCTCCCCAATGGACTGGCCCTCTCATGAGGGGGCTAATTCCCAGGTGGCAAGCTGGCACGGAGGCAGAGGTTTGGATTGGTGTTCCTGGACTGCTTATCTGGTGTCTGCCATTGCAAGAGCATCCTTGGTCATAGTGGACCAGACCCCAGGATCCATTCCCTTCCCTCATATACATACAGAGGCAGCCATCAAGCCATTTTTCGAAGGGCGGTATAGAAATCAATCAATCAAACAAACAAACAAACAAATGTTCTGGTCGGTGACCATAACAATAAAGACTGACAGACTGACTGAAATAAATAAATATTCATATTCCCTCCTAGGGAGTCCTCGTGATCCCTTCCTGGAATTATAGGAAAAATAGTGCCCATCAGCAAACCCCCGTTGCCAGCAATTGTGCTTGTGCATGGCTGTTTGGTGCAGGGCTCTTACAAGGGCGGTGGTGCAACTGTTGTCAGAAGAAGAGCATGCATGCCATTTAAAGGGATTGAAATGCCTTTTCCCTGCCAAGGGCAGTCTATGCCTTTTCATGATCATGCCTTTTCATTCAGGCATGATCATGCTGGGCATGCCCCCTTGAAGATCATGGCGAATGGCTGCTACCCTGCAGACATTCTGACGACTTGCCCACAGCCTGGAGACATGAGCACTATGGAGCTTGCTGGGATGCAGCTTCCGTGGACAAGGAAGAGGGAGGGGCTCCCCTACCTTGAAACCGGTGGTTGCCGGGATGTGTTTGGATGAACATCTGCAATGCAACATGGTTACAAAAATTAACCATGGGTTCAGCTAACTCTGGTTTCATGCTCCGTGCAAATGCGGCCTCTGAGTCTGAATGTGACTGGGACAGGTTGTTAAGAAGTTTCTGGCTGGCTGAAGTAGCTTGCTAGAATCTTCAATATGCCCTCATATAATTTGGGAATAGTATTGGCTTCATGCATATAAGAAAATCATTTTTTCCTCTTGCTGTTTAGTTTATTTGCTCATTAAACCTCCCGTTTAAGACCCTGAAAGCCTCACTGTAGTAGGTGTCCTTCATCCCATGAGATCCGGATCTGGAAAATGAAGGCCACCTTGGAATTGCCTGATCAAATTTGGGAATGTGCAATAAACCTGCATATTTGAGATGATGCCCGCTGGTGCCCATTTGCACCTTTTAAATCTCCCAATACAAAAACCTTCTAAATCTTTGACTCTCTAGAAAACATAATAGTAGGGTTTTTTTCTTAGTGATAGGCCTGTATATTATACTGGTATATTCCCCGCCCCCCTCAGTGTACATTGTAATTTTATGTTTATTTGCATGTGCGTGCGGGATGCATCTTCATTATCAATGTTTTGTTTTGTTTTATTGTTGATGTTTCATTTCTATTGCAAATGTCCCTAGCAACTGAAATTCTGAGTGTTTCTGAGAAAGTGGAATGCTGGGATATTATATTAATGGCATGGTATCCAGCCATCTATCAATAAGTAGTTGTTTATTGTTTGTTGGGGAAAGAATAATTTAATGAAAATCATATCGGTGTGATTAGAGTACCCAGCCTGAATGCCAGATTATGATCTTGCGAGCACTAGGTCATCTATTTCATTTGTTTATTCCTTCGGCTTGGTCTCTGAAGCTCAAAATCACGTTATATAAGTTCTTAAAGCCATCTATAACATTTTAAACTCCCCTCCCCCTGGTGCAGTTTTATCTCAAGCACAAAATGCTTGCAGACAAATGCTTGGCAGAGTTTCGTAACTATTTTAGCTTTCATTCTTATGATAAAGAGTGAGAAGTGGCATTGAATTAATCCATTCTTGAGAACACCTTAAAATTATAATGAGGACAAAGTGGAACAAAATGTATTCACTCTCACGGCTCCTCTCCTGATTTCACCAGAATAGCAAATGGCAAAAATATATTAATTTTTATAATAAAAATGTAATGAGGACAGAAGATGGTGCAAAATGAATTAATAGTGAAGACTGACTTACTGAATGAAGACTGTATAAAAGGAGAAAATGGAACAATGGGAATAGAGGTGCAGTTGCTTAATTCACTGTATAAAAAGCATCAACATAATTCAAGTCTAGCAACTGCTGGACCCGGCTCTGCTTTTGGAAGCTCAGGTGGAGGCCAGGGGTGTCTTTGCACAGTTTTGGCTAGTGCGCCAGCTGCGCACCTTTCTCAAGAAGGCAGATCTGGGCACAGTTACCTACACCCTAGTTACGTCATGGCTGGAATACTGTAATGCACTCTACCTGGGGCTGCCCTTGAAGAATATTTGTGCAAAATGTGGCAGCTAGGATTTTATCCAGACCTGCCTGTTGGGGTCATATTACACCCATTCTGAAAGAGCTGCACTGGCAACCAATTTGTTTCCGGGTCCAATTCAAGGTGCTGGTTTTGACCTTTAAAGCCCTTAACAGCTGGGCCCAGGATATCTGAAGGACCGCCTGCTCCCAAGGGTTTCTGCCCACTTGTCAGACCATCGGTGGGGGGGGGGGTTCTGCTCTGCATGCCAATGGTGGTGAGAGAGGCTCGGAAGCTGAGCATGTGGGACAGGGCCTTCTCAGTCATTGCCCCCAGGCTTTGGAATGCTCTCCTGGCTGGCATCTGCTCCTCAGCCTCCATGACAGTTTTTAGGAAACAAGTAAAGATGTGTCTCTTCACCCAGGCTTTTAAATGAAAGTATTATTTTTACTGCTGCTGTTGTGTTTTTTGTATTATTGTTTTATATAGGTTTTTAAATTTTAAAATAGAGATAATATTTTTTATATTTATATTCTCTGTACTTTTGTATTCTAATTGTGCTTTTTAAAAAATTATATTGTAAACTGCTTTGAGATTATTCTAATGAAAAACGGTATCGAAATCAAACACACAATAAATAAATAATCCTTCACTGGCTGGAGGCAAATAAGAGGTACTGTGTTATTCTGATGAAGGTCCAAAATGGTGTGCGAGCAGAACTGTAAATGCAAGAAGAATACTTCACATTTGTTTGGCACTTCCAAATGGTTTGCTTCCATTATCCTGTCATCCTTACGAGGTTGTCAGGGAGCAACCTTGTAAGATAAGTAAGAACTATCATCCCATATTGGAGATGGGGGCGGGCTGAGGCTGAGAGAAAAGGGCTTGCCTAAGGCCACCTAGTGAATTCAAAGCCAAGATCCAAACCAGGGAAGTCCTGATGCATAAGTTAAAACCAATGCATTAACTTCACCTTCCTTTTTACTTCAAACCATTTCCTGTTGTTTCTAGCCCTGTCAGGCAGGGAATAATCTTCCCCATTCTTTCCCAAGGGCAAGAATACATGTTTTAGATAGGGGGCACTGTGACTCTGAACACATTTATGTCATTGTGCAATGCTTAAGTTTAAGACAGGGGCGTAACTATAATAGGGCAAGGGGAGACAGTTGTCTGGGGGGGCCCTGCCCTGGGGGCCCCCAGAGGCAAGTCACATGACTGACTCCCCCAGCCGTGCACCCACCTGAGTTTCCCTCAGTTGTATTCATCCTCCAAAATTGATGTGAGTGTTAAGACCTGGAGCTACCAGAACAGCATGTCTTTCTCAAGTACCATTAAATGACTTGCATCATCCACAATTTACAAAGCCTTTTAAAAAATAATTCAGGATGATGTTCTATTGTGGCACATAAGTATATATATAGTTACCACTATTCAGCCTCATGTGAGATTTCTTTACTTCATGAGCTGAGCTTCAGTGAGGGGGGGAGGCATTTTAAAATCTTGTCTCTGGGCCCACTACAAGCTTGCTATGCCCCTGGTTTAAGAGTTTATTATTTTGTATAGCCCAAAGGGCAACTGACAGTAAATGGAAAAAATCCATGAGGTGCTCTCTTCCCAGTTACCAGCTGCTGGGCTGCTCGTGGCCTGTCCTTCCCTGTGCTGCCCAGGGGAAGGAGGTGGTGCTTGGCTTACCTCCAATCTGTGGAGACTGGGAGGAGGAGTAAATCTCCCTTCCTCTCCCCCATCTGGGCTCCAGCCAATGCTTCTGAATATACTGGGTATTTGCAGGGAGATTCAGTGGGGGCGGAGAGAGAACACGAGTGAGCGAGCTAGTGGTGTGCTGTGCTTTCAAGTCCTCCATACACAGGCTCTAGTCTGGGCCAGCCAACTTGCAGAGAGATTCAGGGAAGGTGGAGAGAGAGCACCACTGCCCTGTGTGCCACACTTGTACTCCTCTGAGTCCTCCACTTAACTGCCAGTTGGTCTGCAACTCTCACAATGAGTGACTGGAGCCAGGGCACTCTCCTTCCCTCTCCATCTGAACTCCAGCCAGTGCTGAGGGAAATTGCACAAGGCTGCATGCTGCGTGCTGGGTGTGAGAGTGTGTGTGAGAGAGAGAGCTTTTGTGGGCAAGTAGGCACGGTGATTCGGTGCTTGCAGATGTGACAAGCTGAAGTGGTGGGCAGTGATGGCTGCACCCTCTACGCCCCTCTGAATTGTCTCTCTGGCCCTCCTTTCTTCCGCTCAGCAGTCAGCCACCCAAATACGGGGGGAAAGGGCATCCCTGATGGGACAATCTGGGACAGTTGGCAGACAACCCTATGCTGCCATCAGGCATGATGTCTGAACCTGCCTAGGACTGGTTCCTGAGATTTTGCTCCTGACATTCTCCTGAGATTTTCTGCCTGACTTCCAGATCTTGGGTATGGAGGTGGGAGAATATTGGGCAGCCAATCTCAGGAACTGGTCTTTGGCAGGTTCACACGTCCGATGGGAACACGTGCTCCTTGTAGTTCTTCTCATACCTACTTGGTAAGTACATACAAGTGGTCATCTGAATCTGCCCTATATATCCATACTTTAGACATAGGTAGGCACTGATGGACAGCAATTTATCAAATTGCAATACCATTTAAAAATACAAAAACAAAATGCAATTGCTATTAATGGAGCATTCATCATCTGGTAAGGCCTTCCTACCAGATTATCATAGATATGCATCAAGATCCTTTAAATCATAGTGACACATCCAATGTCTGGTTAGAGGACCCCGTGAAAGATGACCTTTTCCCCTTTTCTCAAGAGATACTTTTGCTTATTCACATAATTAGTTAATTTAATCATTATATGCAGACCATAGCTTGTGCAGCTATTTTTGTTCAGAAGGAATGTTTTTAAAACTAGGCTACCACTATTTTGACTGTTATATATTCACATAGTCTCAATTAGTTGATGGTTTTCAGTGCAAGAGAATCACATGCATGTCTGAGCATATTCAGATTTCTGGGCCAGGGCAGAATGTTACATTAAAATTGGTTGTTTGCACAGCAAGAAAAAAGACAAGTTAAATGAGTGAGCATTTTGGTTTTTTGCTGTGGCTTTGGTGGAAAGGGTTGACAGGGTTGAACTGGCCCTATCCATCCCCAGCACAGTGTCCCTCCAATAACTGTTGCTGGTGTTTTCCTTCTTCCTTATTGTGAGCCCTTTGGAGACGGAGCCATTATTATTCATTTATTTATATCTATGTAAAGCGCTTTGGGAACTTTGGTTAAAATGTGGTATATAAATAACCATCAGATCCATATTCATAACCTAGAGATCAAAGCTATACTATACCTACTGTTGCACTTTTCCTCTCTCTCCTCTTCAATGTGCTATAGAGAGCAAAATTAAAGTCTTCCTGCTACAACAGGCAGAAGAAAAGGGAGGGTAAAGACTGCCGATTTGCACTTGTTCCAGTTCTTCCCATGTTCTTGCACCTTCTCTGGTAAGCCACTATCCCTGGAGAATGCCTTTTCAGATGTTCTTAGAATGAGTTCTTTATCTGTTACATACGTATTCTGATTTTTTTCCTCTTCAGGAAATGCAAGACAGCATATATGGGGTTCCCAAGCCATTTCCTATCCAAACACGGATTAAACCAAGACTAGCTTAGCTTCATGCGCCTGCAAGACTACACACAGGCACACAGGAAGTAGCTGATCTCAGGGCTGCAGCTTCCTCCTTCAGGTCTTTAGAAGTTAAATATCGAGTGTGGGGTGGATTCATCTTGGCTGTTGAGCACATACATAGAAATGTGCATGGATGGACACCAAATGCCAGTGTAGCACTTCTCTTCTGTCACTGTCTCTATGGCACCTCCCAGAACACTAATCTGGATGGTAAATGTTGCTGAATATGTTTGAGTTGCAGCAGTTCCATAATAATGATAATCAGAGCTATTGTGAAATTAAATATTTTTTCATTTAACATACTCACATATTTCCCCCCTCAAAGCATAAACTGTAATGGTAAGTTTTAAAATATATCCTGCTTCAGAAGTAGGACTAGATGTTTCAGAGGGCATTAAAATAATGTACAACTTTTGGAGAAGAATCTTCTGAAATGTATAGCGGGAGTGGGGGCACCAGCTGTGGTGTGACAATACAGTAGGGGTATGAACCTGTTCACCTCAAACTGGGTGAACCCTAATCCTTAGGGTTGACCTACTGACCCAGAACAAAAAATCAAAAATCAATTAAAAATCCTTTTAAAGGGCCTGATTGCCTGATTGTTTTACAGGTTGGGTGGTAGGTAGCACCCATCATGCCCTAACACCCAACCTGCTTTGGTGTCCCTAGGAGATACCTAGGAGGAATAACAGGGTGGTTCGATTTCCCCATTATCCCCTATGGGCAAACAGATTCAAACTGTTTTAAGTTGGTTTGTTGTTCATGAACCCACAGTCGGCTTAAAATTTGGTTTTAATTCAAACTGAACCATGGAAACCGGTTCTGCTCACACCCCTAGAATATGGGGCTTAAGTGCATAAGAGTGTCCCAGTTTTCATCTGTAAAATGGAGGATATGGAGGAGAAGCAGCGACTACTCGTTCTCTTGATGCCGCTGACCTTTAAACGTAATAGCATGACCTCCAGTTTAAGACCTGGACATCCTCCTTTTGGAACTAAATTCTTTCAGTTGGCAAACCTCCTGGATTTTATTTTTAGTACTGTGCTAGTACTGGCCCCAATCAAATGCCAGTGGTATGGTACCTGATTCTAACAGCTGTGTTGAAGGAGAGCTGGTCTTGTGGTAGCAAGCATGACTTGTCCCCTTAGCTAAGCAGGGTCTGCCCTGGTTGCATATGAAAGGGATACTAGAAGTGTGAGCACTGAAAGATATTCCCCTCAGGGGATGGAGCTGCTCTGGGAAGAGCAGAAGGTTTCAAGTTCCCTCCCTGGCTTCTCCAAGATAGGGCTGAAAGAGATTCCTGCCTGCAACCTTGGAGAAGCCGCTGCCAGTCTGTGAAGACAATACTGAGCTAGATGGACCAATGGTCTGACTCAGTATATGGCAGCTTCCTATGTTCCTAAGATATGCTTTATGGTGTGGGAAAGCAGAAGCCTTTACACCATCTTTTTTCAGAGTAAAAGTTGTGCATTCCTACAATCAGGAGGGCTACATAGCCAATAGGAAATTCAATTCTTAAAATGGAAAATGAAACGTAAAGTACAGCAAAGGGATAAGCCAACACTTAAAAGGTCCAAACAGAACAGCACAAGCACTGAAAGAATAATTGTACCTTTTTTCCATTAGTGACTGGCACTGTCCAATAGATGACCCTGATTCTCATGTAAACTGTGAAAATATTATTTTTCGTCCCAACTAGCATGGCTCTTATGATAGGAAATGTTGTGTGGAATATAAGAGCTATGCTAGCTTGAAGGGGGGGAAATATTTTTGCAGTGACAAAATATTAAAGTTTGAGTTCCAGGAAATGTGATGTCCTTGTAACAGATATGCAACTTTGAAGGAAGACATTTGGATTCCCACAATAATTGATGAACAACTGCACATTTATTGCAGGGAGAGAAGGTGAAGGAGTTGGAGCAGAGAAAAAAGCTGCAACAAAGGTAGAAGCTAAATGAGGTGAGACGACTTCTCTTCCCCTACTAAGCCCCAAACTATCACCCTATACCACCTGTGAAATGTCCTGAAACTATGAAGTTGCCTTCTAATGAATCAGACTATTGGCCCATCTAGTTCAGTATTGTCTGTCCTGACTGCTAGAGACTGTCCAAAGTTTCAGGTGGGGGACTTTTACACACAGCGGGCTTTACTGCATGTTTACTGGGAGGCTTTACTGTGAACTCGAAGTTGTCCAAAAAAACCGATGCAAATAGTGGATTTTTTTAACCCCGTATATAAATCAGGCTACACCCTTAACGCACAGTGAAAAACCTGCATTGTATGTGAACTGCTCCCCGATAACTTGCAGGGACTTTGGGGTAAATCTGGCTGATATGTGAATGCACCCCCTCCATTCTGAAGGAGATGCGAGTTAAAAGGCTTTAAAATAGCAATAGCAATAGCAATAGCACTTACATTTATATACTGCTCTATAGCTGGAAGCTCTCTAAGCAGTTTACAATGATTTAGCATATTGCCCCCAACATTTCTGGGTACTCATGTAAGCCCATGTAAAAAACTTCCTGGGAGTTATTCGCACTTGGCTTCAGGCTTCAGGGTGAACTTTGAGCAAAGCCACTTCGAAGTACACTCGTGGCATTGAGGGAAACAGCCCCGCCCCTCTACTCTTGGTTTTCTTTTTGAAACGAGTCCACATGGCATGCTCCATGTTTTCCTTCTAGCCAATGGGACGGGGCAGTGGGGAGAGCTCCTGCAGATCTGCATTTATGAAGAGAGCATGCCTCTTATCATGCTAATGATTCTATGTCAGTGCCTCTCCCATTTGCTCTGGCGTTTTCATAAAAAGTATCTTAAAACCAGCATTTAAAAATACATACGTCGAGATAAGCTAGAATTCGCATCACAATCAAGCTGCTTGCCGCCCAATTGGGTGGCATGACTGCTTTGCCTCTGTCCCCCTGCAAGAAGCCTGGAACGCAGGTGAAGCCTAATTGGCTGGCCTGCCCGTGCGGGGGCGGAGCTAAGGCTCACCTGTCTGTCTTGGCATCTCCAAGCTCATTCCGCTCATCGGAAGCACCCTCGCTCCCTCCCTTGGTACAGTCTGAGTGCATGCTGGTCATCCTTTGAGGCCGGGCAGGAATTTTTGGGGTGCTCACCTGATTGGCCTGTGGTGCACGTCCTTTTTCACCGAATCTGGACTGTACTGGCATTAGTTAGGTAGTAAGGCATTCTTCATTGGTCACAATTTGGCAGGTGCAGTGCGGTTTGGGATAACATCTGAGGTCGGTGAGGACCTGTAGGTAAGCATTTGGCTATAGCTCGGACAGGTCAACTCCCTAGAGGCTGGGCAGCTCAGGGAAGCCTGGACCAGACTGATCTACTCTGTCAAGCTAAGCTCCCAGGAATGGCTAGGCGGCTCCTGGGGGGTGCTGCTATGGCAGAGGCCTGGCATAAGATCAGCTAAGATGGGCAGCTCCTGCTCCAGAGCATTGGGGCTGCCTGGAGCCCTGGTGCATCACCCTGGGCTTTAGGGGAGACATGCCCTGGTGGGGCATGCCTCTAGATTCCACACTGTAGGGGTGAACAGCCAATCCCTGCTCGTTAATTAAGTTCCTTTGAAGTTTAAATAAATAGTGGCCCTCGTTTACACCAATACCTTTGTGTCTCGTGTCTTCTTGGGGTACGGGGCAAAGCCCAGTTTGTGTGTGTAGTGGATCCAAAAGTCTTGAAGGGACTTCGAGGTAGGTTTGGCTGATGTGTGAACACACACACTCTCTCCTGAAGGAGATTCAGGGCAGAAACCCTGTGTGTAAAGCCTCCTGGAGATGCCAGGGACTGAACCTGAGACGTTCTACATGCAAAGCAGGTGCCCTTCCACTGAGCTACGGCCCCTGACTATTACCAAAAACAAAACAAACACACCATCATGCCAGTTAGTTTCTTTTAAATATGTTGGGGTGTGCTCACTGGAGTGTTTTTATTGCAAAACAAAGTGTCGACATGTCAAAAATTGCAGGGAGAATGTTCCCTTTTTTGTTTTAGACCAGAAAACATCAAATATGTTTAAACGGGTACAACATCTATTTTACCCATTTTAAATATGTGGATGGTAAGGTGCTTGTCACAATGAATGAACAATGTGATTTTCTAAAAAAAGAAAGGTACAATTGTACATAAGATTGCTGAGCTTAGCACTAAGGGTGTAGAGCTCTCTAGCCTGTGACTTTAGGTGTGTGGGAGGCAAATTAGCTGGCTCTAAAGCCAAATTTGCTGCTGAATTTATTATTATTATTATCTCTTGTTTACACAGACAGGTGTTATTGACTGGTTTGTTTTATCCAGACATCGAGTCCTTCCCAAGGACCTGGGATGGCTGAATTTTATTGTCAGTTGTTATAGATATTGTTGTTGTTGTTGTTGTTGTTGTTGTTAATAATTTTTATTTTTATTTTTACATTTATCTCCTGCTCTTCCTCCAAGGAGCCCAGAGCAGTGTACTACATACTTGAGTTTCTCTTTCACAACAACCCTGTGAAGTAGGTTAGGCTGAGAGAGAAGTGGCTGGCCCAGAGGCACCCAGCTAGTTTCATGGCTGAATGGGGATTTGAACTCGGGTCTCCCCACTGAACTCCCATCTTCTATATTTATCAAGCAAAACAAATAAAAAAATAAAATAAAGAAGTACTATGTCCTTTGGCTGTGAGATTTCTAAAAAGATAAAAGAAAAACATGAAAGAAAATTATACCCATGTCCCAAGCGTCTCTGGCGAACTTTCACCCTGCTACTGTCACTGTCATCGCTTTTCACTATGACTGCCACCTCTAGCACAAGAGCTCTGCCTTAGAAATGCCAATTGTAATTAGTCACACACTGAAAAACATTTTATAGCTCATATGTGATGACAAGAGCTTCTTACCCCATGGACTTTCCAAACAAAATGGAGGGGGATAAGCCTTCCTGTTACACTTTCAGGGATGGCATTTTTAGCCTGCTTTCTAGTAGGCTTATGAGATCACCTGGCTTTCTGTGTGTGTGTGTGTCCATGTGTCCCCCCGCCCCAAACACACACATCAACTTTGCAATCCCTGGACCAATATGAACCAAATCAGATACAGTTGTAGGGACACACCTCAACGGCATAGTTTGTGATAATGTCATCCATCCTGATCCAAGATGGCGGACGTGTGAACTTTGGAGGTGCAAATGGACTAACTTGTGAACCACCTAACTGATTTGAACCAAATTTACTACAGCTGTAGGGACACCTCAGTGGCATAGTTTGTGATGATGTCATCCACCTCAATCCATGATGGCGGTTGTATGACTGTCTGAGGTGCAAGCAGGCTAATTTGTGGACTGTTTAACCCATTTGAACCAAATTGGATACAGTTGCAGTGAGTGACACACAGGGATAGCTCAACAACATTGTTTGTGTTGATGTAATCCACACCGATTCAAGATAGTGGACATGTAAACTTTGAGGCGCATGTGGGCTAATTTGTGAACCCCTTAACCGATTTGAACCAAATTTGCCACAGCAGTAGGACACAGAGGGATCCCCTAATGGCATGGTGTGTGATGATGTCATCCACTCACATTCAAAATGTTAACATCTGAGGCCCAAGCGTGCTGATTTGTGGACTGAATAACCCATTTGAACCAAATTGAGTACAGTTGTAGTGAGTGACACACAGGGACACCTCAATGGCATAGTTTGTGATTATGTCATCCACACCAATTTAAGATGGCGGACATGTAAACCTTTGAGGAGCAAGTGGGCTAACTTGTGAACCACTTAACCAATTCGAAATACAGTTGCTGCAGCTGTAGGGACACATAGGGACAGCTCAATGGCGTAGTTTGTAATGATGTCAACCAACACAATTCAAGATGGCGCACACGTAAACTTTTGAGGCACAAGTGCACTAACTTGTGGACAGTCTAACCAATTTGAACCAAATTTGCTACAGGTGTATGGACACATAGGGATGCCCCAATGGTGTAGTTTGTGATGATGTCATCCACCCTGATCCAAGATGGTGGACGTGTGAACCTTTGAGGCACAAGTGCACTAACTTGACTGTCTAAGCGATTTGAAGCAAATTTGGTACAGTTATAGTGAATGACACACAGGGACACCTCAATAGTGTAGTTTGTAATGATGTCATCCACCCCGATCCAAGATGATGGACACATGAACATTTGAGGCACAAGAGATCTAACTTGTGGACCTCAATATGAAACAAATTTAGTCCAGTTGTAGAGACAGTGAAAGGAAAGTAGGCTGATTAGTTCTTACTAGAGCAAATTGTTTCCGTTCACATCAATGAGCTTCTTACATCATCAGTAAACAGTATCTGACTTGTCTCTGTCTGTCTGAACACAGACCAAGGTAGGAACCTGTGGTTCACTCAGGGTGTCAAATCAAGATGTGTAACCAAGATTTGAAGTTGGCTTGCCAAATCAAGTGCTGCTTCCACTGAGGTTTGTGTTATGTTTCAACCCATGCCAGGCACATGGCTACAATGGACCATGGTGGGATGGCCATCCTCAGGCCATTGCTGCCCTAAGCACTTCCAGGGGCCACAAGAGGCTCACTCTACCCACCAACCTGGCACCTCCAGGGACTGTCAAAGGGTTTCACTCCACCGTCTTACCCCACTGTTCTCTCCCTCTGGGGGCCACAAGAAGCTCATCTACCTACTTCCCCACATGTGTGGCAGGAGTACGAGGAGAGGGAGCCATTTTATTTATTTATTTATTTATTTATTTAGTTAGTTAGTTAGTTAGTTAGTTAGTTAGTTAGTTATATCTATGTAAACAGCTTTGGGAACTTTTATTGAAAAGTGGTATATAAATATACATCATAATCATATTCATATATTCATATTATCCCTGTATTGCAGTGGGAGCTGAGGCTGAGAGGAACATAGGAAGCTGCCTTATACTGAGGCAGTTCTCATGTGCAGCCTAACCCAGCCTGACTTTTTAGCCTGGCTGCTAGCCGATGTTAAGGGAGCAAGCACTCCTTTAACCCAGGCTTGCTGCTTATGTGCGAGCCAGGCGGCTTCCAGCCTGGCTGCACACAGAGATGGTCACCTAGAGCACCTGTCTCTTGGGGGAATGCCCCAATACACCACACATGCCACGTGGTGCATTGTGGGATTCCCGGAGGCTGGGACGACACATCCCACAATGCACCAGAATCTCACAATGCACTGCACGCCACATTACCAGAGAGGCGGTTCATGCTCCCAGAACAAGAACATGTTGGTCTGGGCAGAAGGTGAGTTTACCCAGCCTTCCCCACCTCCTGCCTGACTGCCTGCTGTCCCGCCCACCCAGTTGTGTGAATGACCTCACTGAATCAGACCATTGGTCCATCTATAGTCTACATTAGGTCTCAGAATTGTCTGCAATGACTGGCAGCGGCTCACCAAGGTTTCAGACAGTAATCTTTCCAGCCCTACCTGGAGATGCCATGGATTGAACTTGGGACCTTCTGCATGCAAAGCCGATGCTCTACCACTGAGCTCCAGCCCCATCCTGTAGCTTGCCTCAGGCTACCTAGGGAGTTTATGGCTGAGGTGAGATTCAAACCAGGAAAATCTTGATTCATAACTTGGTCTCTTAGCCACTATGCCACACTGCTGCATATTATAGTGCTTAGACTTGTTAGTCCATCTAGACCAGAACTGTCTGCTCCAACTGACAGCAACAGCAGTTCTTCAAGGCCTCGGGTCATTGCCAGTGTTGCTGTCCGATAACCTCTTGATTGAAGTAGTCAGGGGCTGAACCTGAGTCTGTTTGTAGGTGAAGCATGTGCTCTACCATGGAGAGACATCCCCTTTCCGTATTCTTTTACTGCAGGAGAGAACAAATAGACCATATGGTTTAGCTTCTGTCCTTCTCCCATGTCTTCACCCCCAGTTTTAGAAATGCAGTCGCTGTTCAAATGAACCAATTTGGTAAAATTGCTTTGTGCTTTCCTTTTTGTGTCAAAAGGAGCATATGGATGCGACCCAAGTGTTGGGCTTGGGTGTGAGACAACCAGGGTCAAATCTCACCGAGCTGTGAAGTTCTCTAGGGTGATCCTCAGCCTAACCTTCATTCTGAGTTCCCCAGAGGCTGGGCGAAATCCCACATTTACAAGGAGACTCATAAATAGCACATTGTCTGAACTGACACTAGTTGGGTGAATGTGGCTTTTTAGGACAACACTTGTCCTTGGATGACAAGAATCAGTCAGGTGCTAGTGGGAAATATTAGATCATTTCATTTTGTGACAAAACATTATTATTCTTTTTGTCCTTCTAGGTAGGTGCATGATGGAGGAGGAGGAGGAGGAGGAGATTAGGACAACCACAACAACAGCACATTGTACACGTATTGCTGAACTTCTTGATAGGTGCATGAAGAAGAAGATGACACATTGCTATAACATGAAAGGGTGTAACAGGTGCTGAACTCGCTTAAATTCTCTTTTATTTCAGCATGCATTATGGGAACCCAAAATGGCAGAAGTGTGTGTGTGTGTGTGTGTGTGTGTGTGTGTGTGTGTGTGTGTAATCACTGTCTTGTTTGGCATTACCTGCCTTTTCCTGAGCTGGTTTGGCAATTCTCCAGTTGCAATCAACTCATAATCACCCAGGGTACTCTAAGTACAGTAGCGGTGTAGTTAGGAGGGAATTAATTTTCCCTCCTTGACAGTTGTTAGTGTAATTCATTCCCTTGTTTTTAATTGCTGCATCAAATTGCTTGGTGGAATATTTCATGTCTCATCCCAAGAGAGATCCAAAGAATGTACCTTGCCTAGAGTAATTTGTACATTCACCTTACACACAAACACACACACGACCAGATAAAAGGTTAACCAGATGGGCCAAATAGATGTCTATACATTCTTATAATAGAAGACTTGATGCATGCAAGGTTTAACATGAGCAGGTATAGCCCCATGGAGTTTAAGTGAGTCTAACCTTCTGACATTACATTCCCATCTAGCCCTTTATCCAACATATATCCATTTATGTTGATTTAATTGTAAGCCTGTACACCACAGGTCGCGGCTGAATTAGGTAAATAATAAATAGCAGCTCCAGCTCCAAATCTAACAGTGCTGACTTAATACAAATTAATTCAGTAGTTAAAATTAAAAGGAAAAATGCTGCAATTTAATTAAATATTTGGCATGTAACTATTTGCCAGGGCAGAAAGCAGAGATTTTATCTCCGCAGTCCTTTATCTGTTGCATTGCAAATTATGTTAACAAGCATGTGGATAAAGGTGATCCAGTTAAAATAGTACACTTGGACTTCCAAAAAGCTTTTGACAAAGTTCCCTACCAAAGGCTCTTGAGTAAGCTTAGCAGTCATGCGATAAGGGGAAAGGTTCATGTGTGGATTGGTAACTGGTTGAAGGACAGGAAACAGAGGGTAGGAATAAATGGACATTTTTCAGAATGGAGGGAAGTAAGAAGTGGGGTCCCCCAGGGATTGGTACTGGGACCAGTGCTTTTTAACTTGTTCATAAATGACCTAGAAGTTGGGGTAAGCAGCAAAGTGACCAGATTTGCAGATGACACTGAACTATTTAGGGTAGTGAAATCCACAAAAGATTGTGAGGAGCTGCAAAAAGATCTCTCCAAACTGGGGGAGTGGGACAAAATGGCAGATGTGGTTCAATGTGGGCAAGTGTAAAGTGATACATATTGGGGCAACTTCTCCCCCCCCCCCCCGTGCCCACTTCACATGTATGCTGATGGGATAGGAGCTTTCGGTGACTGACCAGGAGAGAGATCTTGGGGTCATGGTGGACAGCTTATTGAAAGTATTGACTCAGTGCACGCAGCTGTGAAAAAGGACAATTTCATGCTAGGCATCATTAGGAAGGAGGTTGAAAATTAAAAATGCTAATATTATAATTCCCTTGTACAAATCTGTGGTGTGGCCACATCTGGAGTACTGCATACAGATATTGTAGAACTGGAAAAGGTTCAGAAGAGGGCAACAAAGATGATCAGGGGCCTGGAGCACCTCCCTTATGAAGCTAGGCTACAGCATCTGGGGCTCTTTACTTTGGAAAGAGGTGATAAAGGGAGATGTAGAGACCTCGCAGAGGGCATTTGTGCATGCGCGGCGGCAGCCAAAATGGCAGCCGCTCGCTTTTACGAAGGCCCAAAAGGGCCAAAAGGCTATGTTTACCCAGCCGCGGTGGTGATGAGGGAGGCCGGCGGGGGGAGAGATAACCCGTGCACACACGCACACCCGCAGCCAAAGAAAGCCCCCCGAAGGGGCTACAGGTAGTTACTTTTGGATTTAAATTTTTTTTAAAAAAAAAGTTCGCGGACTGGTCCAGGACCTGACCGGACTGGGGGGGGGGGGTTTGATGGGGGCTGGACCGAACTGGCCTCAAACCGAACCGGGCCAGATGGTTCCATATACACCACTACCTACCAACTTAAATGTGGTGGGAAAGGCCAGGCAGGCACGAGGTCACCTTATTTGTTGTGGCAGTGGTAGCTCCTCTGCGGTGGTGGTCTGGCAATGGCTCCCCTAGGCCCCGATGGTGCTCCCCCCTCAGCACAGGCCGGCAGAGGCCCAGTTCAGGCAGCTGTGCATGCTCAGACCACATTTGTGTGACCTCCACACATGTGCAAAGGCCATTTGCATGACCTACAGGTCATCTGTATCACCACACAAATTTACGTCATCACCCCTAACTAGAATTGCTGTGTTCCATGGGGAAAAAAATTTCAGATGCTTTTTTAAAGACGCAAATGTGGTTTGCTCATCTTGGATAGTACCTGTGTGTCATTAGGAATGAGAAACATAACTGCTTCTTTTCCATGCCCTCAGACACTCAGATATTACTCAAAAAAATGTAACAAGTACCAGCAAGTTTCTCTCTTCCCTCATAGCAATGCCCCCCAAACACGTAGGGAACCAATGCCTTGAACTTGAAAAGGCAATTCAGGAACAGCAATGGCTCAGCTGACAGGACTGAGTGGGAAGGAGATGCCCTGAAGTCACAAAGATGACATCCATCTTTTTGCCATATATGCTCAGGGCAGTTTATAATATGGGTCGTCATCATCGTCATCATCATCATCATCTAATAAAACAATAGAATAAAGCCGAAATTTTGTCAAAAACTGAAGCAGCAGAAATAGCAATCAATAAAATCAAAATGTGATTTAAGTAAAAGCCAGGGCAAATAAAATAGTTTTCACTTGGCATCTATATGATAAAACCTCAGTTGTCAAGTAGACATCTCTGGGGAGTTGGGTTCCAAAGGTGTGGGCCACCACAGAAAAGTCCCTGCCCCTATTGCCACCCACCTAGCCTCTGGAGGTGGGGCAAGCGAAACAGGGTGTCAGAAGATGATCTGAGAGAATAGGCACTTTATTTATTTATTTATTTATTTAATACATTTCTATACCACCCAAAACAGAAGTTCTCTTGGCAGTTTACAAAATAAAAACAGCTAATAAAAATTAAAACATTTCAACAATTAAAATTAAAAAGTTAAAACTATTAAAACACAATTAAAACAGTATCTAATTAAAAGCCTGGGTGAACAAATGCATCTTGACTGCCTTTTTAAAAGTTGTAAGAGTCTCCCATACATTTGTATGGTCTCCCATACAAAAATCTCCCATACATTTGTATGGGAGAAGTCATCTATCCTATCTTTGTCTGCTAAGAAAGATAATGGTTTGGCTTCTGAGGTTAGTATTTTGGCTCTCCACTAAAATTACACTTGCAATGGGATGTAACTTCCAGGAGTTAATGGAGAACAAGTCTATCAGTGACTACTGATCTTGACGGGTATAGGCTACCTCCATGATCAGAGGCAGGATGCCTCCAAATACCAGTTGCAGAGGAGCAGGGGCAGGAAAGGGGGCATGCCATCATCTGGTTGTGTGACTTCTCAAAGCATCTGGTGGGCCAATATGTGAAAAAGGGTGCTGGACTATATACTGTAGGTCTTAAGCTTGATCCAGCAAGACTCTTATGTTCTTATGAGTCTGAAAGCAACTCTAAAGGCACTTTGGGGCCTTATCCAGATGGCAATATGAAGCATTTTGAAGCAAATCTATTATATAATTTGAAGAATTAGTTGGTTGGTTTCTGTAAAATAAAGTCATACTTTCCAACAGATACCTACAGATACCAAATTTGGCATACACAACCCTGCCACTGAAATTAGCTGAATGCCGGAATATGCTCAGTGAAAATTTAATATTTTTTTGGTAGTTTGGGGGGAGAAAGTCTGAATATCACTACTTTTTACATGGGAATATGCTGTGGGAAAGGTTTAAATGATTTTTGAAAATATTTTAAAAGAAGAAGACATTCTGAATATAATCATCATATTTTAAATGTTACTGCTCTCAACATATTTTTAACACTCAGTAATCAGATCAATAATTTCAAAACAACATCATACCTAAGAAAAGATATTTCTCTCATTCATTTTTTTGTGATTCAAATTTACCATAAATGGTAAATGCCTGAAGTTGAATAATGCTTGAAGTTGAAATCCTACCAATTTCACACTGTTCTTTTACTTCCCTTTTGCAAGCACACTGATAAAAATTATATGACATATACAGATGGCTCTCAAATAATGGTTTCGCCCATTCACGGGCCATCTCCCTGTATACCAATTTAGTTATCACAGGGGAATCAGTTATTTGCAGTTTTGTACCCCCCAATTAAGTTGGTATACAGTTTCCCCCTACTAACTGAGTAAAGAGGCACCTTTTTAAAAGTGGTGATTCTATTCACTGAGCAGGGGGAAAGCAACTGGCCCTATTCAGCCCCAGCACAACATCCCTCTGATGCACACAAGGTTTAAAGTTTAAATAGCCACTCTTCCCACACAGGTTGCTCCATCCACTCTCACCAGGAGAGTGGATGTTTTAGCTAAGAAACTTGCCAGGTCTAGAAGTATCTCGTCTGTGAGAACAAGGAGAACTCGAGCTTGGTCCAAACTGGCCTCAGGGCAGAGGTTTTGGCAACACCACCTGCAATGAGGTTGGTTTCACTCATACAACTCCCCAAATAGTGCTCCTTACTTACACTGAGGCATTGGGCACTCGTCAGCAAAGGCCCTTATTGGTAAATGGCCCCTCATCCTCATCCAGTCTGTCCTTAAAAAGGTCTCGACAACTCCAGCAACTCTTGCAAGATCTCAGGCCAGAATGAGATCTTGCCTGCGAGATCTCAGCCCCACTTAGAAGCCCAGATGCTTTCCTCTGTCCTGGCCACCCTTGGCCCAGACCAACAGCAGCAGTGTTGTTGCTATCCTCAATTCGGGACAGCAGGAGGGACGTGTGGCATGATGGCCAGGCTCTTCCCATAATCAGAGTAAATACCCACACTTTCTTTCTCACCGCGCCTGCCATTCCCCGACAAAACCTAATCTCATTTTGGGGGGTTAGGTCAAGCACTCCAATATCGTGGTGTTCACAGATGTTGCACTTCTGATATTAGAGGGCCTCCTGGATCTCATTTCTTGAACTTTTCCTAGCAGTGTAATCTGTGTAAATGACTTTGCCCAGTCAATGACAGGCCTCACTACTAGCTTTATATGTTTTTTCAGATAAGTAGAAGGTGAGAGCTTAATCAGCATCTGGATTTCCATTGTCTACTTAAACAAGGTTTTGCAGCTCATATAGAGGAGCCATTCAGATGATCACCCCTTACACATAAATAAAGGGCATGCCAAGAATGTCCTTGGGTGACATAGGGGTGGGCACATTTGCAACGAGGTTCCACACTTATATTGTGTCAAAGGGGTAGAAAGCTGAAGTTAATCTGAACTGGCCCAGTATTTATCTATCTATATATGGAATTATTTTATTTTATTTTATTTTATTTAAATCTATCTATCTATCTATCTATCTATCTATCTATCTATCTATCTAATTTGTACACCATCCCAAATTTTCATCTCTGGGCGGTTAACAACTTTGAATTTTCATTCAAAGCTGTGCATTAAGTATAACCTCATGTATCCTCATCAGTACCAAATGGCATCTCCAGTTTTGGAGGGAAGAGAGCAATTCAGTAAACAACAATCTTATAAAAAACATATCAGGATTTGACAAAGTAGATTTTTTTAAACTTCCACTGATGTTTACATCTGAAGCCTTGAAATTTAATTCATGTGCTGAATAAATACCCTTCGGATGTTTTATCTAGTTGGTATTCACGTCAGAGAGTAATCTGTTTCCCTCTGTTCTTTTTGCAACATCAAAAACATAACTAGTGGCCATTCTTTCAAATTCTGATGGCTTAAGATTTCCCTGTGGGATGACAGGAGGATGAAGACCCGGCAAGACAAGTTCACATCACATTAGAGTGACTTAGAAGGCTGTGTTTTTCTCTCTGGTTCAGGATTATTGTGGGTTGAGCTGAGACCAAAAAGGATTCAGAACAATGGGACACTGATAATGAATTATTACCACAAACTGTTACCATAGGTATTCCAGGCCATGATCTGCTTTCTGAAACTTCAGCCCAGAAAATGTGTTGATTTTCTTTGTCATCTTTCTTAAAGTGTCCGTCTTTGGCAAGAACCTTCTGCATGAATCCCCTCCCATTCATATCCACATAATAATAAATTTCCTTGAACCTTTAAAGAAGGTGCCATAGCTCAGTGGCAGAGCTGTGCATGAAAAAAGTATACAGGAGGATAAGAAATAGCCATATCCCAAACATTGGTCCAACTCAGTATTATCTGCACTGACAGGCAATGGCTCTCCCAGCCCTACCTGGAGATGCCAGGGATTGAACCCAGGACCTAGATGTTCTTCCATTGAGCTATGGCCCAAACCCCTAAGGGGAATATCTTACACATGTAGTCACCCATCCAAATGCAAACCAAAACAACCATGCTTAGCAGAGGGGACAATTCATGTTCACTACCATAAGACCAGCTTCCTCCCCTGGTTAAAGGTCCATGGTTAAATCCCCAACATCCCCAGTGAAAGATCTTAGGTAACATAGGAACATAGGAAGCTGCCATATACTGAGTCAGACCATAGGTCAATCTAGCTAAATATTGTCTTCACAGATGGGCAGAGGCTTCTCCAAGGTTGCAAACAGGAATCTCTCTCAGCCCTGTCTTGGAGATGCCAGGGAGGGAACTTGGAACCTTCAACTCTTCCCAGAGCATCTCCATCCCCTGGGGGGAATATCCTTACAGTGCTCACACATCAAGTCTCCCATTCATATGCAACCAGGGTAGACCCTGCTTAGCTAAGGGGACAAGTCATGCTTGCTACCATAAGACCAGCTCTCCCAGGAAGCTGGGAAGTGTCCTTAAGATTCTGAAGAGTCACTACCAGTCTTACAGACAGTACTGGGTTAGATGGAATAATGACCTGATGTTCAGTAACATCAGTATGTTACCAGGGCATGAAAAACTGTGGTGGGAAATTACAGCACTGATTTTTATGCATAATCAATAGCAAGCACTTTTGTTACCTAAAAAGTTATGTGTGTGTATTTTATAACAACTATGTTTCCCAGACTATGAAAAACACCTATATTGGGCAGCAGCAATATAGGAAAATGCTGAAAGGCACCATCTCATACAGCGTGGGAGATGGCAATGGTAAACCCCTCCTACCAAAGACAACCACAGGGCTCTGTGGTCACCAGAAGTCGACACCGACTTGAGGGCACACTTTACTTTTTACCATATGATCTGGTAACTTTTCCATGAAACTTTGGTTGTCTTTCTAGCATCCAACAATGAAATGTACCAAAACTTCCTGTGACAAAACTGAAACTCTGGTAATTAGAATGGGAAGGAAAGAGCTTGAAGATCCACTTTGAGAAAAGTCATGTTGTCTTCCATTGAATTGTACATCTCTTCATGAGTAGATCAACACTAAAGCATTGGACTAGTTTTCTGATGTGCAGAAGGAAGCTTGCCAAGTCTGAATTGGAGCTTCTGCTTCTTACTTTAAGAACTTTAAGAACTTGAAGGTAGGGAAACAGTACGTGCAGTGGGACCTCCTTTCCATCTGCTTATAGGTTAACCACCCTTCACCCTAACTGCCAGGTAACAGGAGGATGGAAAGCATTTCTGCTGCTGCCTATCCTCTTGCAGTGTCCAGTCTCTTCAAATGGCAGGATCCCCAAGTGGAGAGCTGGAGCTTTCCCACACATAGCTTCCAGCTCTCGGGGTAATTGTTGAGCGAAGCCACTTCAAATTACACTCGTGGCATGAGGGAAGCAGCCCCTCCCCTCTGCTCTCGGGTTTTCTTTTGGTGCAGGGTCACATTCCATGCCTCCGTGTTTTCCTTCTAGCCAGTGGGGAGGGTGAGAGGGAGAGAACGCTCCTTGGCTAGGAACACAATGTTGCCTTCCAAACCTCATGTCCTAGACTGGGAGCATTTGTATACACACTAGATTTCTTCCCTTTATTTCAACACATACGTGGTGTTTTAACCAGCGAAAAGCAAGAGACTAATATTGTTCAAAAAAACGTCAACTTGAGCAAACATAGAGGTTTTACTTTTGTTACTAGAACTTAAAGAGTTTGCTTCCTGCAGCTAGGCAAGCCAGCTCAATTTGCATTTCTAAAGAGCTATATCTGCATTCCTCAAGAGTGTTTCCCCCTTATCACGTTAATGATTCTAAGTCAGTGCCTCTCCCTATTTGCCCTGGCATTTTCAGAAAAACTCACTTAAAACCAGCATTTTAAAAGCACAGAAATACATCGAGATAAACTAGAATTTGGAAGACAAAGCCCTATTTTTGTGCGGACTGCTTCCAAGGATCTCAAATGGATTTTGGGGTAAGTTTGGCCAGTGTGTGAATGCACACACTCTCTTCCGAATGAGATCCATGGTAACAGCCATGTGTGGAAATGTTCCTGGCAACTTTAAAGTATCAATGTTATCAGGCAGTTATAGGATTAATTGGTTAAGCATCTGGCTTTGAAACATTCAGTCATACTCAGGCGCGGCTCATGAACGCGCCTCCGGGGAGGCAGCGGGCGGCTTCTTTAAGGTAAATGGAGCTGGTGCTCCATGCCGCCCAGCAGCCCCCATGGCGGAGAATCGCCTCCGCCACTCACCTGGCTCCTGCGGAGATGAGCCCCCGCCAGTGGCCAGGTGAGTGGCGGAGCCGATTCCCTGCCACAGGGGCTGATGGGCGGCACAAAGCACCGACTCTGTTTACCTTAAAGAAGCCTCCCGTCACACACACACACCCCCCCCCCGGAGAAGAGTTCACGAGCCGCGCCTGGTCACACTGAAATCCTAAACATCTCCCATTCCTGCTGTTCAGAATTTTTAGTTTGTGCAGAATAATTCAAGATTATTATTTATTTTTTTATTTATACCACCTGATATGTACATCTCTAGGTGGTTTACAAAATTTAAAATAATATTTAAAAGTCAACACAGATTAAAATACACAAGTCACAATAAAAATAGTATAAAAATGTTATTAAAACAATTAAAATTACTAAAATGAATTATAATTAAAAGCTTGCAAGAACAGGAGCGTCTTGAGGGTCTTCCTGAAAACAGACAGAGAAGGAGATGCTCTTATTTCAGCAGGGAGCATTTTCCAAAGCCCTGGGGCAGCCACAGAGAAAGCCCACTCCTGGTTCACCACCAAACAAGCTGGTGGCAACCATAACTGGACCTCTCCAGAAGTTCATAACAGGCATCAGGGTTTATGACAAAGGAGGCACTCTCTTAAATAGCCTGGACCCAAGCTGTTAAGGGCTTTATAGGTAACAAGTGAATTTTGGCCCGTTGAATAACGGGCGCTAGTAATGGCGCTCCTGGCCCCCCGCCGCCATTCCCCCTCCCTCCACCGTACCCCCCCTACCTTTAAGGGCCAAATCGGCCCAGGCACTTGCCCCCGCCAGGCCGGGGAGACGGAGGCCGGGACCGGGGGCGTAGCGGAGGCCATGTAACTTTTAAAAAAAAATTTACTCCCGCGGCAGACGCCGCCGACCGCCCACCCTCCCTCCCAGCTGCCGAGTCCCCCTTACCCTGGCCGACTGCTGTCGGCCGAAGACTGCCTTCAATTTAAGAGGCAGAGAGGAGCTCGCAAGCAGAGCTCCTCTCTGTGCAAAGCCTCTTGCCGAACTGCCGCTTTGGGCGCTTGCGTCCCTTGCGCCCAAAGCGGCAGTTCGGCAAGAGGCTTTGCACAGAGAGGAGCTCTGCTTGCGAGCTCCTCTCTGCCTCTTAAATTGAAGGCAGTCTTCGGCCGACAGCAGTCGGCCAGGGTAAGGGGGACTCGGCAGCTGGGAGGGAGGGTGGGCGGTCGGCGGCGTCTGCCGCGGGAGTAAATTTTTTTTTAAAAGTTACATGGCCTCCGCTCCGCCCCTGGCCTCCATCTATTTTGGCCGAGGCGGCGGCTCTGCCGCCGCCTCGGTCACTTTCCCCCGCCGCCGCCTCTCCGGCTTCTTCGGGGCGGCTGCTTCTGGCCGCCCAAGATGGCTGCCAGTGCCGGCGAGCGTGTCTCCCTTGCCCTGTTCTGGGCCTGCGCTTCGCGCAGGCGCAGAACAGGGCAGGGAGGCACGAACACATGCTTGGTGCCCGTCCACGGACGGACACCAAGCGTTTTATTAGAGAGGATAACCAGCACTTTCTATTTCACCCAGAAACATATCGAAAAAATTATGCCTTTAGGGTAGGCAACCTCGGCTCTCCAGCGTTTGTTGAACTTCATGCTTGGGCATGATGGGAGTTGTGGTTCAGCAACAGCTGGAGACCCAAGGTTGCCTTACCCTGCTTTAGACAATGGAATATCTTAGTTCAACATTTGACCTGAATTAAGCCCTGCTGAATTCCTATTAAAACCAAGCAAAAATCAGAACACAGAAATGTTCTGTCAACTATCTGCTTACTCTGCAATTACTATTACTCAGCAATATTATTATTACTCAGCAATAATCCGAAGGTGGGCAGCACCTGGGGTGGTATTGCCTCATTAATGGAACACACTCCAAATAGGTTCATGGGACACCAATACCTGTGTCCTCTAGACCGGCTGCTTTCCAAGTGCAGGTCGTGGAATATTAGGCACTGGGTCACTTGATAATTAAAATGTTTAAGACCTCTTAAATATGTCAGTTAAATGTTAAGTCGTTTAAATAGCAGATATTGCCCTAGTGTGATTTTATGAAAATGCTTATGAGAATAAATTATTCTTTTGGGATGTGGGGATAAGTGATTGCCCTCAACTGGGTAATGAGAAAAGAAGTTTGAAAGTCGCTGCTCCAGACATCAGTTTAAGATCTCTTCTCTTCCAAAAGCCACGACCTAGTAACACTTGGGGCTCATTCTCATGATCAAAAACAGGGTAGGAGAGCTGTGCGGGCTCTTTGTTGGGGTTTTGTGATTATGTAGCAAAGCACCAAGGAAGTTACCACTCCAGTTACAGAGTGCAGAGTTTAGTTGTTGCAGCTATTTAGAGTAACACACATGGAGATCACGGTAGAGTCTAAACTAAATTGATTTATTGGTGAAGTACATTTGAGATAGGAAAGACCTATCTTATCTATCAGCTACACAATGAATAGGTAGGGAGAGAGAGAGATTTCCATCTTCTCTCTAGGAGGAAAGGAAGAGGACTGACTCACTGCAGGAAGTACCTGAGGAGTCAAAGCAGGGGTCATAGAGCAGAGGAAAACAGGCACAGGTAAGGAGACCCTCACTAGCTACCTCTGCTCCCAATACCCCTAGTGGTCATTAGGATAGTTGGTGCAAAAGGTTGATGCACTGCAGGTGCGTAACTACCATTAGGCAAGGGGAGGCAGTCGTCTTGGGGCCCCACTGCCTCGAGGAGCCCCCCAGAGGCACATCACATGACTCCCCACCCGCCCATGTTGCACCCCCTATGAATTATGTTGAGTCTCTTGGAGATCGGCAGGAGCAGAGAGTAAAAGAAACTCAATTCAATGTGAACTAAGTATTCACCGTATTCATAATGGGGATGTGAGTGTGAGTGCACTATATATTGTGAAGTGTGTTTGTGTGTGTATATCAGCGAGGGGCCCATTTTAGAATCTTATCTCTGGGCCCCCTCCAACCTTGCTCTGCCCCTGATGCACTGGAACTCCATCTCCAACACTCACAGTTGGCAGTTGTGTGTTTGCAAAGATCAAGGTAGGAGGAGGGGAGAGTGATCATTTGTGCAGAATACAACAACACTGTGCCTTTAGACCAGGGGTAGGCAACCTTGGCTCTCTCTCATTGGGAGCAACATTGCTGCAGGCCTCTGTTGGTGGTGGCAGAGCTGCAGTTCCCAGGAAGGCCCCAGAGTGCTGACTCAGCAGTCTCTGTTGCAGCCTACATCATTTCCTGGGGCTGGCAGTATGCAAGATCACATTGCCCTGGGCAGTGAGCTTGCCGCCAGCCAGGTTGCCACCAAAGGGGCACCACCAAATGGGGTCGCTCCTTTGGGAGCCCCTTCGAGAACCATGAGGGTGAGGGCTCTGCTCTGCTGGCTGGGAGTAATTTTTTTAGCTGTTTTAATTATGTGCCTGAGTGAGGATGTGAACCTGGGGAGAGCTGGGGGTGCTTCAGTTGGAGTGATTATGGGTAGGTGAAGGTATGGCATAGGACCTCGTTTTACATCAGAAGCGGGGAAGAGTGGTTCAACATTTTTTTCCTATCTCTTTTTCTGGTTGTTCCCATAATAGGAGGGTTCCTTTGGCCTGCTGGTGCTGCTGTTTAATGTCAGGTCATTCCAAAATAAAATCTCTATCATCTACGATTTAATAATGGAGGAAGGGGCCGACCTGGTTTGTATTACAGAAACCTGGATGGGGAATCTGGGAGAGATTAGTCTTTCCCAGCTGTGTCCACCTGGGTATTTAGTGCAGCATCAGCATAGGCTGGAGGGCTGGGGAGAAGGGGTCACTGTAATTTATAAAAGCTCTATTTTCTGATCTAGGCCCCCTGCCCATGAGAGTGCTGGTACCAGATGGGTTCAGAATGGGGATTCTGTTGGTGTATTGCCCATCCTGCTGCCTTTGCTGTCTCCCTTCCTGAGCTCACGGAAGTAGTATCAGATTTGGTGTTGAGGACTTCCAGAATGATTGTTCTGGGTCACTTCAACACCAATGCTGAGGCTACCTTGTCTGGAATGACTCAGGACTTCATACCTGCCATGACAACCAGGTTGTTGGCCCAACACATGAATTGGAGTACACGCTGGATCTGGGGCTTTTTTGACTGGGCAGGAGGATGGTGATTTGAAAGTGGGGAGTGTCATCTGCGCCCATGTAATGGTCAGATCACTTCTGAGATTGAGAGTCTCAGTGGCTACACTACTCTGCAAGGGTGGGCATCTGATTAAAATGGTCTGCCCCCAGACTCCAATGGATTCCTGAGGGCTCTGGGGGATTTTCCAGCTGGTGTGGCAGGCACTCCTTTCGAAGCTCCAGTTGCTCTCCGGAATGGAGTGATGGCTCAGGTGGTTGACAGGATCACTCCCAAGTGCCATCTCCTGCAAAGAAGAGTCCACGTGCAGTGTCTTGGTATACACCTGAGCTGAGAGCAAGGAAGCAAGCTGGGAGACAGCTGGAACGTTGTGGAGAAAAACTCAGGGTGAGTCTGAGCGAACACAGGTTAGAGCTCACTATTGAGCCTATTCTGTGGCAGTGGTGTAACAGAAGAAATGTGTGTGGGGGGGGGGTTGTCCACAATTGCATCTTCTCAATGTCATCCAGTGGGGCTTTTCTGGGTGGTCTGGGGTCTCTTGAAGTCTGGTCCCAGGCAAATTGTGTTAGAACTCTTAGTAGCACACTGTGACGCATCTGCACAGCACTTTGAGGATAAAGTCGCTTGCATTTGCCATGAGTTGGACTCTACAGTTGATGCAGTGTCAGGAGAGGTGTCCAGAGTAATGCCTGTCCAGTGTTGCTGGAAGAGTTTCAATTATTGGCGCCCAAGGATGTGGACAAGGTGTTTAGTCAAGTTCAGCCAACCACCTGCATGCTTGACCCTTGCCCTTCATGGCTTATTAAATCTAGTAGGGAGGGAATTTTTAGCTGGGTCCAGCAGGTTCTAAATACCTCATTGAGAGAGGGAGTGGTCCCAGCTCCATTGTAGGAAGCTATTATTCTACCACTCCTAAATAAACCCAGTCTGGACCCAGAGGATGTAAAGAACTATAGGCTTGTGGCCAATATTCCCCTCCAGGGCAAGCTGCTTGAGTGTGTTTTGGCTGACCAGCTCCAGAAACTCTTCGAGGAAATTGATTTTCTAGCCCCATTTCAATCAGGCCTCAGGCCTGGCTTTGGAGCAGAGACTGCTTTGGTTGCCCTGCGGGGTGACCTGTGCAGAGAGAGATATGGGGGAGTGCAACCCTATTAATTCTGTTGGATCTCTTGGTGGCATCCAATACCATTGACCATGGTATTGTGATTTCATGTGTTATGTGTTTTTGCTTGATGCTTTAATGCTATGTTGTGAGCTCCTCAGAGAACAATGTATTAAGTTGTTCATTTATCCTCCTCCTCCTCCTCCTCCTCCTCCTCCTCCTCCTCATCATCATCATCATCATGTGGGAGCCAAGAACTGGGTAGGGTTAGCATTGCCAACCCACATTCTGTCCCAGCAATTTTATGGAGGGTGAACAAAAAACGGTACCACCCAGGTTCCAGCTTCCACATGACCACTCTCCCCTCCCTACCTTGATCTTTGCAAACACATGATCACTGATTGGAAGCATTCATGGCCCTCCTACTCTGGCAGGATTCTCCTCCTACCCAGTTTTTGACCATGAGAACAGCCCTTTTTATTAGGACTAACACAAATGAAACAAAGTGAAATGGACCAACATAGCTAACTATGATGGCTGTGTGTTTTCTTTTCAATTCCCCAAAGCTTTGAACTATGACTGATGTTATTTGCTGCTGCTTTTGGTTTCATTGTTATATTGCTCTGTATTGCTATTACTCGGCTTGTTAATTATAAGCAGTTTTTTAAACACAGAAAAGCAGGGAGAAAGATGTTTTTAATAAATACATGATTCACCAACAGAGTAAATGAGATTTAGTTCTATGTACTCATGCATAGGATCCCAATGAAACCAAGGGTGTTTACAGACAACAGCAAAAAGCACTGGAACAGCACTTTTGTAAGTATGATTTTATTTGCTGTCCACACACACCAGCAGGCTTCCATCGTCCAAAAGAAAGAAAGGAAAGATTGTGCCGTTGAGTTGGTGTCGACTACAGAGCCCTGTTGCTTTTATAGGAGCAGTTTACCATTGCCTTTCTCCCACACAGTATGAGATGATGCCTTTGCCATTGTCACAGAAGTGAGCACCTTCCTATATCGCTGCTGCCCGATATAGGTGAGTACAAATATATATTTACTAGGCACAGTCTGGGAAGCACACTGGTGGGGATTCAAACTAACAGCCTCTTGCTCCCTAGGCAAGCTGCTTCCCCACTGCACCACCACAGTTGATTCCATTGTCCAAGCCTGTGCTAATTGATACTTTGTCTGGGTTGACAGCAGGGTTCTAGCATGATTTTCTCAGTGTCATCTACTGGCCAGCTTTTGCATTCCATGAAGAATTGAGGGCTAAAGTTAGGGCAAATGTGGTTCTTCACAGAATACAAGAGTTGTCCAGCAGATGGCGCTGACAAAAACACGCTACTACCCTGCTGTCAATCTTGACATCTAGAACAGGCTCAAATAACAGAAGCCTGCTGGTGTGTGTGGAAAGCTAGTAAAATTGCATTCGCCAAAGTGTTGTTCCAGTCCTTTTTGCTGCTTCAAATAAATGTAGTTAGGGTTGGGGTATAAGACTTGTAGCCTTAGGCTACTATCTGCACAGTTAGATCCACTTGTGTCTGCTGAAATCAATGGGCTTGAGTATGCCTCACAACTCTGTGCTGGATTGTGGCCCTGGAGTATACACATTGCACAATCCCGTGCATACAAAGCAGTATATGATCAGGAAAGACAGATGTATCCTCCAGGACTTTTTTGACATAACATGATGAAGCAAGCAGTGCATCATACCTGGCCTGTGAACAAACAGACTCTGCTTCTATTTGACAAATGCATCTATTCACTCTGGGATTTCTGTTTTATTTTTCCAGTCTAGGGAACAAAAATGCCCATTACTGTGTCTTCTCCTTGTCCCCAAGCCCTAATATATCTTCCAGAAGCTCTCCTCAGCCTTTTGCATTATAAAATCAATCTCTATTTAGGTAAGAGGGGGAGATATTTATTTCTTAATTTTTTAATAATGCATTTTGTGATTTGTTACGGCTCCTGCTGTTGTATTATTTATTTATTGCACCGATGGGGTGCCCAGCCACATGGTAATAAGAGGAGCTGCAGAAATGAGAGACCTAAGCAAAACCACTGTTAGCAATATTGCAGCACTGTAGGACCTATTCCAAAATGAACACAAGGGAACAAAACTGCAAGCCAATGACAATGAACCAAGGCACCCCCGCCCCGCCCAAAGGATTTTTGTCATGGAACACAGAGTAACACAAAACAGGATAGGTACTCATTGATGAAAAACAGTAAGAAAACCAACTTTCCTGCAACACAAAAGCTTTCCCATAATCTCCCCTACCAATACATACACAATCCAGAGAGCTCCTTTGGTGTGAGATAGATAAAGCCAGACAGGACAACACCTGTTCCCTGCTCAATCTCAATACCTTGACAAGAAGAGAAAGCACACTTTTGTTCCTGGAGTATGCCTTACCTCTGACATCACTGGACATCCACGAGGGAGCATAACTTTCAAACAAGGCCTAAACACATGCAATGCAATGGACATAGGCCCAGATCTTGCAGTATATCCCAGCTGGTCTTGTGGTAGCAAGCATGACTTGTCCCCTTAGCTAAGCAGGGTCTGCCCTGGTTGCATTTGAATGGGATCCATGATGTGTGAGCACTGTTAGATATTCCCCTCAGGGCAGGGAGCCGCTCTGGAAAGTGCATCTAGGTTCCAAGTTCCCTCCCTGGCTTCTCCAAGATAGGGCTGTGGGAGATTCCTGCCTGCAACCTTGGAGAAGCCGCTGCTAGTCTGTGAAGACAATACTGAGCTAGATACAACAATGGTTTCATTCAGTATATGGCAGCTTCCTATGTTCCTATTATAGCTGTAATATTGTATTAAGTGTGGATTTCTGGGGGTGCTAGCGGAGGTGCAGACATGCAGGTAGGTGGGGAGGGAAGAGGCACCCTCACTTCCTGCCATGTGTATGGGACAGATCCAAGGATATGTGGCTTTCATACTGCACAGTGCCCTGGGAGTTGTTCGCACATGGTTTCATGCTGCGGAGTAAATGTTGAGCGAAGCCACTTCAAATTACACTTGTGGCACTGAGGGAAGCAGCCCCTCCTCTCTGCTCTCGGATTTTGTTTTTGTAAGTTCACAAGGCATGCGTCTGTGTTTTCCTTTTAGCCAATGGGAGGGAGGGAGAGAGAGATATTACTAAAGATTATGCCCATTTTGGAAGGGCGGTATACAAATCCAATCCAATCCAATCCAATCCAATCCAATCAATCAATCAATCAATCAATCAATCAATCAATCAAATAAAGCTCTAGCTCTGTATTTCAAAGACAGTTTCCCACTTATCATGTTAATGATTCTACATCAGTGCCTCTCCCTATTTGCTCCGGCATTTTCAAAAAAAGTAGCTTAAAACCAGCATTTTAAAAACCCGGAAATAACTCGAGACAAGCTAGAACTCCCAAGACAAAGCCCAACTTGTGTGTGGAGTGGGTCCAAGGATCTCGAAGGGACTTCGGGGTAAGTTTGGCTGGTGTGTGAACACACAAGCACTCTTCTGAAGGAGATTTGGGGTAGAAGCCCTGTCTGTAAGGCTTCCTGGCAATCCAAGAGTGGGGGGTGTACACTGGTTCTGTCCGCCAAAGCAAATGATTCCCAATTTGAGCAATGTTCCGGCAGTAATGACACAATCCTTAAGTGCCACAGAGCCCCTACATGCTCAGTAGTCATACGGATGGGCTTCGGAGGAGGATGAAATCAGCAAATGTGCCCCACCCTTGGATTGGTGGGGCACTACACCATATGTATACTAGTATCACCGAGTCTGGATGAGTTTCAGGTGTCCCTTGATAAGATGGAGTCAATCACCTCTGAAGAAGATCCCTACAACCTGAAATGCTTTGAGCCTTAATACATTGTTCCTTGTGCACCACTGAGGTCTTGTCTCGCTTTCATTTCTGTGATAACCTCTCATTCCTTTTATTCTTCTGCTGACAGTGGTCACCCAGATGGTCACCCAGATGCTATAGGGACATTCACAAGCTGGATACAATGGTGGTGATTCACCACTTCTTACAACAGCGGATGAATCTAGAGGCTGTACTTTGAATTCACTGCAGCTTGAAACCATCAATAAACCTTTCTCCTTCTATTAGATCTGTGTCATTTCCAGTTCTTGGCTTTCACAACATTCTTTAGCCATGAGTTCCACAGCCATGAGTTCCTAATTATGCATTGAATAAAAATTTGTTTCTTTGTATTTATCACAAAACAGTTGATTATCTGTTTGAATGGAAGACCCAATTCTGTCATTTGAGACATGGGGTTGTTTTGGATGACCCCATCCCCCATGCAATTAGGTATGTACATGATTGCATCCCACTCCTTCTCACTGTGTGCCATCCCATTTCTCCTAATTACATGGGGGGAGTGGTCCAAGCTACTCTCTCACACATGATCTAAATAGACCACAAGAATGCAGGTGGTTTGAACAGGGGCACACCTAGGTCATTTTGGCACCTGGACTGCCCCCGCTGTGAGTCCCCCCAGTGTGAGGCTACCCGAAACCTACTTGGGGGGTCCTCTTACCACACCAAACCACCTCCTTTGTTGGTTTTTTAATCTCAGCCACCGCATGGCTGAGGGGTGGCTGCTGAGGGGTGAGCAGAGCAGTCCTTCTCCTCCACTGGCAGCGGCCAGAGTGATGCTGGGCCTGTCCGTTTGGCACAGCATCTCTTGCTAACTATGAGGCATGCCTGCACAGTTCAGAGAGAATAACAACAACAACAACAACAACCTTCCAAAAATGGCTCAGGGAAATGAACAGAGAAATAATAAATAAATAAGATAACTCCCTATCCCCAAAGGGCTCACAGTCTAAAAAGAAACATAAGATAGACACCAACAACAGTCACTGGAGGTACTGTGCTGGGGGTGGATGGGGCCCGTTACTCTCCCCCTGGTAAATAATGAGAATCACCATGTTAAAAGGTGCCTTTTTGTCATGACATCACGGGCTTGCGATGATCTCTCTCAACTGTGCAGCCACACCTTGCAGTTAGCACAATATGCTGGGCCAAACAGACAGGCCCAGTGTCGCTCCAGCCTCCACTGCCACTGGGGTGGGGGGAGAAGAACTGCTCAGCTGAACCCCGGCAGCCACCCTCAGCTGTTACCCCTCGGCCACAGGGCAGCTGAAATTAAAAACACACACACAACAGAAGTTTGGTGTGGCGGGGTGGGTGTGGGGTGGCTTCAGGAGCACACACACCCTCCCCCCCGGCCACTTGGAGAACCCCCTGGACCTTGGTGGCCATGGACCGGAGCCCCAAGGTCCAGGGGTTAGAGCACCTCTGGGTTTGAATAACCTGCCCCCCCCCATGCAGTTAGGAGGAGCGGGACAGATCACTGGGGTGTGTGACATACTTGTTCACATCCCCAATCATGCGGGGGTGTTATCAGTTGAACTGGTTCAGAGTGATTAACATTCCCCTATTCATTCTCTTCACACTATTCAATATTCTATACACCTCTATCATGTCTCCCTTGGGTCCCCCCCCCTTCGTATCTAAAACCCCCAAATGTTTTATCCTTACCTCATAAGGAAAATGACCTACTACTCTGCCATTAATCATTTTAACGGCTCTTTCCCATGTCCTCTTCAACTCTGTTTCTTTTTTGAAGGAAATCAACGAGAATCATATGCAACCATCTCAATGTGAATGCACCACAGACTTAACATACTAGGGCGGGGAGTTGTAGGGTCAGAACCTCTGGATTTGTTGCTGCTTTGACTGCAGAGCGATTCTGGCCTTTTGTCAGCTTGAGAAGATGGAACTCCTGCTTCCTAGATAGTCTTTTATTTTATGTTCTGAACAAATTGTCATTTCTTCTGTTTGGTGTGATAAGTACTTTTTGTTACACAAAACCAGATTTATACAAGCAAGAATTTCTTGCTGGTCCTGAATCAAGTGTTGAATGATGTGATGGTCTTAATTCTACTCTGTGATTTTTATTTTCACTTCCATTTGTAATAAGAAGTGGTCTCTCTATGAATAGCTTCCCTGATTGCTTGCTTTCAGTCTGTGGCCTGACTTATGCATAAAGCTGCTGCAACGAAATGATTTACCTCAATATCTACCTATCTATCTTGATGAACTGACTTTCAAGGTGGCTATGTTGTTTTTTTCATCAAGTAAACTCTCACCTTGAGTGCAATCAAGAGACAAAGTGAGGAAATTAGAACCTTCAGTCTGTCCACTCTTCTAAAAAAATAAAATAAAATAAAAATTCAGACATAAAAAAGCCCGCTTTGGAGGTCAAAATCTCAGCTGATGAAATATTGACTTCATTAGGAATATGCTAGTTTGAATCAATTCACGACCTGCCCTCAGATGTTTAATGCCTCATTAATTAATTTCCATCTCTCTGTCTCACTCCATAGTTCGACTGAAGATTTTAAAAGTTATTTCACAAAACAACAGAATGCAAAGCCAAGCCAAAATATGTGGGTGTGGGTTGTGGGGGTTGAAGGTGGTACTTGAGACAGGAGGGAGCTGGGGGTTGGGCCAGGGGGTTGCCTGTGGGCTTCTTTTTTGGTTTGGTGTAGTTATCTCAAGGCAGAACAAAATAGTATGCTGCTTCCAGATTTTTTTGCTGGGAAGATCAGCTGTACTTCCCCATTAAAGGTAAAGTAAAGTGTGCCATCAAGTCGATTTTGTCTCCTGCGCTCACAGAGCGCTGTGGTTTTCTTTTGGTAGAATACCGGAGGGGTTTACCATTGCCTCTTCCCATGCAGTATGAGATGATGCCTTCCAGTAGCTTCCTGTTTCGCTGCTGCCTGATATAGGTACAAGCGGGGATTTGAACCGGCAACCTCATGCTTGCTAGGCCAGTCATTTCCCGCTGTGCCATTAGGTGGCTGTACTCCCCCATTAGCAGAGTACAAATAAGGCAACCCAGAGTACAAAAGTGGCAACCCTAGGTAGTGCCCAGGAGATTTTGGTGGACCCAGTGCACCAAAGCTGTCAATTCAACTAAGTTGTAAAAGTGTGTGTGTGGGGTGTCTTAAGGGAAAAATACTGGCTTGTATTTTTCGTGCAACTCACCCAAAAGTTGGGTTCACACAATCCACTGCATATAAGGAAGACTGAGAAATGTTGATAAAATGTCAGGAAGTAGTAATGCATGCTCCCGGTGGGCAGGCTCTCACATCATGTTACCAAGATGCTTCAGTCTTAACATAAAAACAGACCTGCTGGATCAGGCCCAAGACCCATCTAGTCCAGCATCCTGTTTCACACAGGACCCACCAGATGCCTCTGAGAAGCCCACAGGCAAGAGGTGAGGGGCATGCCCTCTTTCTTGCTGTTGCTCTCCTGCAACTGGTATTTAGAGGCATCTTGCCTCTGAGGTTGGAAATGGCCCATAGACATCAGACTAGTAGCCACTGATAGACCTGTCCTCCAGGAATTTGTCTAAACCCATTTTAAAGCCATCTAAACTAGTGACTATAACCACATCCTGTGGCAGAGAATTCCATAGATTAATTATGAGCTGTGTGAAAAAGCATTTCCTTTTGTTTGTCCTAAATTTCCTGGCCTTCAGTTTCATGGGATGACCCTTGGTTCTAATGTTGTGAGAGAAGGAGGAAAAGAATGTATATTCCTCCACTCTCTCTACCCCATGCATTATTTTAAACACCTCTATCATGTCTCCCCAAAGTCGCCTCTTTTCCCAAATTGAGAAGCCCCAGATGCTAACTGTATGCAGTACTTCAAATGTGGTCGCACCATAGATTTGTATAAAGGCATTATAATATAAGCATATTTGTTTTCAATCCCCTTCCTAATGATCCCTAGCATGGATTTTGCTTTTTTCACAGCTATGTCACACTGAGTCAACACTTTCAATGAGCTGTCCACCTAATTTCAAATCCAGGGTACAGTAGTTGGGAGAACCATGCATTGCTGGTTCCTGACATTTCACTGACATTTCCCTGCCTTCCTTACTTGTGGCAGATCATGTGAACCATCCTAAATAAGCATGCTTACAGTTGCTTATTTAGCTTTATACAGTTGCAGCTTTATACTTTATCCTGCACATGCTCACTTGGAGGTATGCCCCATTGATTTCAATAGGATTTGCTTTCAGATAGCTTTGCTTAGGATCTCTTACATGCCACACAATCATATGCATGTTTATTCGAAATAAGTCCCACTATGTTCAGTGGGATTTACTTCCATGTAAATGTACACAGGATTGCAGCAGTAGGTCAAAAAGCCACAGTTATGTTAAATATTTAGTTTTACCTTTTATCTCTCCCCACCAACAATGTAATCCGGGAGGGATCAGGAGCATGGCATTGGGGAAGGGGTATTTAACCTTTTCTCTACCTGCAGTGATGTAGATTAAAAGCCTCCCCGCCTCACACACAAACACAACCTGCAGGCCAAACAACACTTTTAACATTATGTGTATCTGAACCACATTTGTCACTGGTCACATTTGCACGTAATGTGGAACCAGAGTTCAAGGGGCCAGAGATTGCTGTGCCATTTCATCTGAATGCAGGAAACTCCGGTTCAGTGAGGCAACCAAACTGAGGTTTTGTTTTTGTAACTCAAATCTGACCACTCAGGTTGGAGTGAGCTTTGTCACCTCAACCCAAGGTTCAACGCAGCCTGAATTTCATCCAAATTCGGAACCGCAGGCTGAATTCCCTCTCCTGCCATGATTGGCTGTGTGGGCTGTCCTTCATTCCAGAAGGAAGCCTGCACAGCCAGTCCATCCTCTCTGTAGTCTCGCTGACTGTAGTCTCATGACTGCAGAGAGAGTGCTCTCCATTACATCCAAATTTTGACAGGAAAGCGGGGTGGGGTGGGGAGCAGAATGGTAGGTCCTTTGGACCCATGGTTCCACATTACATGAGGCTGCAACCACTGTGAAAATGACCTTAGAACAGCATTAGGCAACCTTGCTTCTCCAGCTGTTGTTGAGCTACAACTCCCATCATCTCCCACCATTTATTGTGGCTGGGGATGATGGGAGTTGTAGTTCAACAACAGTTGGAGAGCCATGGTCACCTACCCGTCTTAGAGCTTCATTTTTATTTTATTTTATTTTTGTTTAATTTCTATACTGCTTTTCATTAAAATAATCCCCAAGCGGCTTACAGTATAATTAAAACAATGCACAATTAAAATACAAATTAAGAGTACAACTATAAAATATAAATATAATCTATCTCTATTTAAAAGTTCAAAAACCAATATAAAATAAAACAGTAACACACAAAGCATAAAGCAGCAACAGCAAAAAACAACAACAACAAAAACCAAAAAAAACCCCAAACCAAACCAGTTCTCACATATAAAATCCTGGGTGAAAAACCACATCTTTAGTTGTTTTCCAAAAACTGTGATGGAGACTGAGAAGTGGATGCCAGCCAGGAGAGTATTCCAAAGCCTGGGGGCAGTGACTAAGAGGGTCCTGTGTCACGTGCTCAACAGTCGAGCTTCTCTCACCATCGGTACGTAGTGCACAGCCCGCTCTGATGATCTTGTCAAATGGGCAGAAACCCTTGGGAGCAGGTGGTCCTTCAGATATCCAAGGCCCAAACCATTAAGGGCTTTAAAGGCCAAAACCAGCACCTTGAATTGTACCCAGAAACAAACTGGTAGACAGTGCAGATTTTTCAGAATGGGTGTAATATGACCCCAACAGGCAGCTTCGGATAAAATCCTAGCTGATAAATTCCCATTTTAAAGCCTCACCATTCTCACGTCTCCTCTCCAGGCTGAATGTGTTGTTACTCCCTTGGCACATACTTTAGATAAGAAAATGGCTTGTGGTCATGACTTTTAAAATGAAAAGGAGGGATGATGCTATGTCCACCATACACTGACTGTTTCTAGTGGGAGTTGCTGTCAGCAAGCCAGTGAACTGCAGCAGTAATTTCTGCCTTGCAGCATCTTAGGTTCACTATTACTAATTTTATATTAGTTACACATGCTTCTCAATGTATTATTTATTATGCAAATATAGTACAATATATTATTGAAAACAGTATTAACAGTATGTATTATTTATTATGTAACTGTGTGTGTGTGTGTGTGTGTGTGTGTGTGTGTGTGTGTGTCTGTGTGTTTCCAAAATGGCCTTTTTCACTTCTAATCATAGAAGCTTGGAATCTACTAGGTAGTCACTGCAGCCCTCAGGACTGGAACTTAAAATAGCAAATAAATGATATTCACTCATTTCAAGAAAATGGCTCATATAACACTACGTGACATGTCAGCCATTGAAGAGGCACATGTGTACAGGGCTTGCATGCCAACCAAGAGCCTCATCTCACTGGCTGTGGAGGCGTCTCTGTGTGCACACATCTGTGTGTAATTGCTGCTCAGCTGCTCCTGCCTTTGTAACCAGCTGAGTGTGTATGGCGCCTGCCCCACCTCTATTGCTTATGAGAACAGGTTCTTGGTTGGCTTGCAAGCCACATGCATGTCCCTCTTAGATGGGTGAAGTACTGCATGGTAGCCCTGTGCATCTTTGGATTAGAAAATTCAGATAAATTTCAGATTTTATCCTAAACTGCACAAAATTAGTGAAAATCGGTAAAATCCAAATCCAAATCCAACCCCCCCGCCATTGGAATTGATTTTGAATTATCAAAATCAATTTTGGAAATGCATCAGAATTTTGGAATTTGAAAAATGGTGCCTGCAATGCATTTTGACAATGAGTGTGAAGCGCCAGATGGGGTTTGTGCAGGGAGAGCGGGCTTAGCCTGCTCTCCCCACACATGAGCAGTCACTTGTTGCTGGGTGGCCACATCAGCCACTCAGACAACTGGCTGCTCCAGTCGAGCGCTCTGGTGCCCACTCACAGCTCAGTTTGGAACTCCGGGGGAAGGGGAGTGCTGCCATGCAGTGCCCCAGCCCCCCCAACCCCATGAAGGCACCGCACAAGTGTGTGGTGCCTTCCTGGGGGCCCCTCCCCTCCCCACCACCCCGCGAGCCCGGTGGTTCTCATGGTTGCTCAAAACTGGGCTGGGCTCCGTTAGCCCAGTTTCGAGCAATCGTGAGAATAGCTTCACTTTGTTTTCAGTACATTTGAGACAGCTGACAATTTTATTTATTTATTTAGAATATTTATTTATAACATGACCCCCCCCCAACCCACCCCATACTGCTCAAGGTAGCTTATAACATTAATAAAATAGATACAATACAGAACAATAAAAACAATAAAATTAAAAAGTTAAAACACCAGGGTAAAACCACATTTAGAAATTACAAATTTTAAAAGTTTTGAACTAAACATTATAAATAAAAAATAAATAAAAACTAAGAGATATAAAATAGAAATAAATAGGCTGATAAATATAAAACAGATATATAAAAAATAGAAAATCACAAAAAACAATAGACTTAGAAAGCAATAGCAGATGAAACAATCAACAAAGCAATTCAAAAATGAAATCGCTATTACAACCTTCCCTTTCCCTCCTTGTTCAAATTCCTTTCTAGAATCATTCCCCTGCACCAATCTTTATGGTAGAGAAATGCTGTGTTATTTATTAAGTTAAAATAAAACCAATCTTTCTCAGAACAGCCGAGACAGCTCATAAAACAAAAACAGACTATAAATAAACAATAAAATATTAAGCTACACAACTAGAAATAAAATCCTCCCATCATACAACAGTTGTTACATTAAGAAGTTGGGGTGGGACGATGGGACTATACACTCTCCTGAGGAAACCAGTGCAGAGTAACAGATCTTAATGGCTCAATGTAATCAAATTCCAAATCTCTGTATTATATGCAAGTAATCCTCTCCTTAGAATATACTCACAGTTGTCCTCTATCAGAAAATGGCTTAGGGATGTGTTTGGTTAACCGTGTGCATGGAATAGCTGTTGTAAGAGGGAAGCAGATCCAGAAAAAGAGATTGTAAAAAAAAAAAATCTAGATCTTGTGGATCCAGATAAATAGATTGCAATAGACTAAAAGTAAAGGTCAGCACTAGATACTCTTGTACATGGTTAAGCTGACATACAAGAGACATGTGGCTACAGACCTCTTGGGGTCAGAGGTGCCGATGAAGAAGAATTTCTTGGAGCTCCTGGGGCCATGTTTTTCAGTTCCCTCCAGAACTTTACTAGGTGTGCATTATTAAATTTGCACTGGGACTAGTGGCGCAGCTAGGTAATCTGGGCTTCTGGATTGCCCCTGCCACGAGAATCCCTCACTTCCACTGTGAGCCAGCCCCCCCCGCCGCCCCGCTGTGAGCCCCCGCCACCACAAGCTGCTGTTGCCTCTGCCACAAGGCTGAATGGCAGATCTTTGCAAGTATTCGTCATGGCCCAGACCTCTGAGTCAGAAGAGTCAGAGGAGGAGCAGGAGGACTTGGTTGGGAGAGCAGGCTCAGAAGCACAGCAGGAGGACCTGACTGTGAGAACAGACTCTAGAGCTGAGGTGAGGCGGCAACAGACAGGGGAATCTGGACAGCTGGCAGAGATGAGGGCTGAGGAGACTGATCTGGAGGAAGCTGGAATTTCACCTGTGTTAAGAAGACGTCTCAAGAGAAAGGCTCAGTGGGAGACACGCAGGTGTAAGATCTCGCAGGAGAGGGAATAGAAATGCTGAGTCTTGGCTGCCGGTTATCTCGAGCCCTATATCAAGCAGACGCTGTTCATGAGATGGTACTGTCAGCAACGTTGCCTACCACAGACAGTGTTCCTCGTGCTTATATTTGTTCACCCGCTCTTGTTTCAGCCTGTCCTTGTTCTGTTCCTTCCTTGCTCCTTTGTTTCAGTTATTGCTCAGATATGGTAGAGGAGGGATACCTAGTTTAGTTTCAGGGGACTTTATTTTGCTTATACTACTTTATCTTTGAGAGCCATTCTTCGCTTTTGTCCGTGCAGCTAAGCTGCTACTCTTATCTACAGAATTTTGATCTTGACTCACAGAAGTGGAGCTGGAAGGATTGTAAATCCTGTCGGGTCAGCCATGCTAACAGATTTACGACAGTATTCTAGCCACCATGTGCATGGCCAGGGGGTGGGGGGTGAATCTGAGCAGGCCTCCCCACAACCATGGCGGCGGCGGGCAGAGCAGGAGCAGCTGCTGGGCTGACCATCTGCCTCAGCGACCCTCGAGTGGATGGTCAGCCCAGTAGCCACTCCTGCTCCAGCTGCCACAGCTCCCTCTCTACCTACTGCTGCCACCATGGGTGAGGCCTGCTCAAGCTCACCCCCCCCCCCCAGCTGCACACATGGTGGCTAGAATGCTTGCAAAGATTGGTGGTTTAGCCTCACGGCGGCGGCAGGAGGGGCTTGTTGCGGGAGCCTCCCCTGGGCTTTTGGAGGTCCCCCAGACCATGGAGGCTAGTCTTCTTCAAAGTCCAGTCTCCTCAGCAACCCCAATTTGCTAATGTTTACAGCAATACTGTTAAGGAGGATTAAAACCACAAATAAGTCTTTAAAAGATTAAAATACAGCTCACAAGACGCTGATGAGACTGGGAGGGTACTAATCTCTTATTCCATTCCAGCCTTTCCTGCCACATGGTCTTAAAGTGAGGTGGTGGTGGCAGCAGCAGCAGCAGCAGGCTGTGGGCAAGGCAGCAGCTGCTACCTCCCCCATTCACCCTGCAATCAGCTCACTTCAGCTCATTATGAGGCCATTCCTGTGGGGTGGGTGTTTGTTTTTTTTTAAACATGGGAAAGCATTCGAAAATATACCTCCTCTCCCACAGAAGTCTGAAGTAGTACAGTCCAGAATCAGTAGCGGCTCATCTTAATGAGCCAGCGGAAGTTGCCAAATGAGGGGCAACTGCCTCTGATTCCTAGCAGCTCCATTTGTGTCTCTGTCTCCCATCCTGCCCTGCCTTGCTCTGTGCCTGCAGGCTGGCCGGTCATCCAGAAGAACTACACAGGCTGACCACCCAGAGGTGGGCTAATCTGGGGGCAGGACGGGAGAGAGAGGTGCAGTGTTACTGCTGGGAACTAGAGGCAGCTCTGCCTCATTTAATATGCCCCCTGGCTCGAGCCACTACTGTCTGGAATGCTATGACTGCAGTCTAGCATTCTGTGTAATGTATAATATAATCTTGAGAGGCACCCGACAGAGTGAGAACTATTGATGGGCTAGTGGAAGCAAGTCGCTAACAAAAGAGGCACCTTTTTGAAGTGGTGATTCTCTTTACTGAGCAGGGAGAGAGCAACCGGCCCTATCCATCCCCAGCACAGCATCCCTACAGTGGCTGTTGCTGGGGTCTATCTTAAGTTTCTTTTGTAGATTGTGAGCCCTTTGGGGACAGGGAGCCATTTAATTTAATATAATTATATCTATGTAAACCACTTTGGGAACTCTTGCTGAAAAGCGGTATATAAGTATCAACTCTATCTATCTATCTATCTATCTTAGACGTAAACATCGCTAATCCCATGTGTGGCAGCTCTCGCAAGAGTTCACGAGTAGCTGCTGGATAGCGACGGGGACAGTTGGGAGGGAAGAAAATGGCGGTGGCAGCAGTGAGCCGGCCAGCTGGCGGGGGGGGGGGGGACGGGACGGCGGCAGGCAGGCATGAAAACAGTGATGGCAGTGGAGGGTGGCAGTGAACTAGAGGCACAGATGCTCTGCACCCGGCCCAGCTAGTTCATGTTATTTTTCTTCTGTGGTTCTGTAATTCTTGATAAATATGTGTTACATTTCCTTCTATTAGGCCAGTGGGTTTATCCAGTGGATAAACAGATAAAAGCTGTTTATCTTCTTCTCCAGCATGTAACATGGGCACAGGTGGCCTAAGGTATTGCAGCACCTGACGTGAGACACCAAATGCTGCCTTGCCCGACAACCCTGGTGAGGGGCAATCCCCTTTCAAAATCCTTGCAAGCTTTGAAAGTTGCATGAAGGACATGGAGGAGGAAAGGTTACGAGCAGCTTCCTCTTCTTTTCCCTTTCCATGGACTGTGAGGGGTGGTGCTCCCTGCAAAACCTGCAAGGGTTAGATGGGTCCTAAAGACTTGCTCTAATGGGACCCATGGGGAGCATCTTGCCACCAATAATCTGCTGCCTGAGGTGACTGTCTCACCTTGCCTCATGAAAAGGCCACCCTTTCATGAGGCATGCGATCTTTTGGTTCCAAATCTACTGTAGAATATGGCCCAACATGGTGGTTGCCATGTAAAAGCCTTTCTGTACAACTTGTCAAGAATTGCTCCAGAGTACATCTTATTCATTCACTAAGCTTGCATATGAGTCAGCTTGCACACAGGAATTTATCTCCTAATTAGTAATCTGGGTGTATGATCCTGATACGTAGCAAGGTTGCACCTGGAGGCTTATGTCCTTCATTTGTTTCTCTGCTGCTAATCATCATTCAGAGATTCAAGCAAGGCTTAGACAATTTCCATACAGTGTTATATTGAATCATTCTTATATGAAACCTTTTGTTGCCAATTTCCAACATAAGGTTTTTAAAGATTGTTTTTGCCGACAAACCGAATTAATGCTGCAGAATTAATTACTGCTTCTTTCCATTTTTTTTAGTTCTGAATTGCCCCAATCTAACAGATATTTTTGTGACATATATATGCTATTTAGAATTATGGACTCATAATTATGAGTAGGTGCAGACACCCAGACTAAAGTTACATCAGTGGAATGTCACTTTCATGAGCAGAAGTGGCACTGTAGTCGCAGAAGGGGCCCTTGTGCTAGGGACAATGCCCCTTCCACGCATGGAAGCCATGTTCCAGTGATGGAATGTTAGTCTGAACACTGGGCAGTGTGCATTTCTGTGAATAGCCATCATGCTGTAATCCTCAAGCCAGGAGAGTTTGCATGTCTTCAGCTGAATGACTATAATCTGAGGTGGCTCCCTTAGCTTGAATTTTTATTTAATCCTAAATCCATGTGCATATTAAAATAGTTTTACCTTATTAATGCTTGTAAATATTCATGATTAAAAATGCGGTTTACTGAGTCAGATCAATAGTTTATCTAGCTCAGTGTTGCCTACACTGATTGGCAGAAACTCTTCAGGATTTCATACAGAGCCTTTTCCAGCCCTACCTGAAGATGTCAGAAGTTGAACCTGAAGATGTCAGAAGTTGAATCATGCAAAGCATGTCCTCTTCCACGGAACTGTGGCTCCTTCCTCACCTGTTATTTTCCAGTAGATAGACACTGAAAACCAAAAATTGAAAAAGGAAAGCAAGAGGAGATCCAGAAAATAAACTCTGTTCTCCTTAATTCCATGTGAAGACCTTATCTATTCACCCATTCTTCCTCAGAGGCTTCTCTTCTTCCCTTCTCTGCTCTTTGAGATCCCATTCTAACTCTGATCTTCTGTGCTGACCTCCGTGGCCTGTCCTCTGATCCTATTAAGGTCACTCTGCTGTCAAGCTGCCTATTCAAACTGAAGATAGGGAGGCCTGATGTTCAGAAGTTGGGATGCATCTCTAGGAGTCTGGATAATCTCAACTGACACTTATCCCTTTGAAGTTTGACTTTCTCTCCCTCCTTCCTAACAGCCAGATTGTTCTACTTGTCCAACTCCATTTCCCCAAATCTCTTTCTCTAACTGCATTTCTCAATTGGTCATGAGCTCATCATCGGTTGATTATTCCTGGCTACTGTCAGGCCTTACACACTGATACAAAATCACTGACCAAGCCCTTCATTAATCTTGGAGCTGTCTTGGACTTACTTTATTATGCCTGCCAGAAACTTTCTAAAGTAAAAGTCCAGGGCCAAGAGAGTAATTGCTGCTGCTAGTAAGAAGCAAGTGCTTTTAGACTTCACAGATCTGGTTAGAAACAACTTCATCCTTAACAACCTAGCTGAGTCTGGGGGCAACGGCTAAAGAGTTGCATGTAGTATAAAAGAGTTATTGTTGCCTGCAGTGTGCAGTCTGTTCATCAAATAAGTTTTGTAGTTCTTTGAAAACCTTGAAAACCTCTTTGACCCAAGCAATAAGTATGTATTTGGGGATAATGATGCCTTTGTCATATCATCTGCAACTCTTTTAAAAGCTGTTGTCTCTCTTAGGTCCTAGGAACATAGGGCCATAGGGAGTTGCCTTATACTAAATCAGACCATTGATCCATCTAGCTCAGTATTGTCTACTTTAGAAAAGTTGCTACAAGGGCCACTCTGGGGACAGGGACAGGAAGGCCATTTGCCTTAGACCTCAAGCTTAAAGGGGGCCTTGTACTAATTTTTTGGCATTTGATAAGTTTTGCAACTTGTTTGTATTTTTATTATGGCTAGGGCCTCAAAGGCTGGAAGTGGCCCAGGCCTCTCTGGACCTCTGAGGGGGCCTGGTTGCCACCTTCTTCATTAGAGGAGCTCTTGTGCCTTGAACAGCAGCTTGGTCTACAGCAATGTTTCTGGTGAGGCTTTTCCTAACATGGATATAAAGTGATGAGGAAATACTCTTTTCAACTTTGGTGTCTCGGTTGTCAGGAGCACTGGCCAGTCAAACAGGGAGCAACTCTAATTTTGGCTGATCCTCATACATTTGAAAGAAATCCTTTTTGGAACTTCTCGTCTGCATCTTGTCCATCTCTGCTTATTTAGTTTTTACACACATTCTGCTGGGTTCAATTTATGTTGAAAACCAGGAGTCTGTATTGTATAGCTCCCAAGACTAAAAGGTGCTATAAGGTGCTATAAGACTATCATGTGCGTTTGGAAGCTTTAAGAGAGTGATCATGAACACTGGTCTTCAGTGAACCCATTTCATACATGATTCACTTTGGGCTGTTGCTCCTGGAGGTGCTTAATGGATTTCAAAGAGATTTGCCTATGCACAATACCATTTTTTTTAAACATTCACTTTCACTTGCATGTCATTTCTATCCCTCCCTCTGTATTCTGGGTAATTGGTTCTCTACATATCCAGCCTTCTTCAACCTGTCAGCTTGTCTCTCTTTCTAGTATCTTCCAGTGTGCCTCTTAGTCCCTTTTATGTTTGCCTGCCAGAGCTTGCTATATTAATATACTCTTCTGTTGTTATTTCCCAGCGTCAAAGAAGTGATTGCATATCCTGGTTGATCTTCGTACTTCTCCTGTCTCAGTGGTAGTCATGTGATGAAAAAACAGCTGTTTATCTCAATTATGTTTTGATTGCTAATTAGCATCTACCTGTCACTACTAGTCAATTTCCTCCAGTGTCCCCCTCAGCTATTTCCTTAGCAATTCGTTCACCTGGTTTCCATGAGAACTGTCTCACTATATCTCTATTCAGTCAAAGCTGCCATCCACTGGGTTGTTTTTAGTGATGGGGTTAGATCTATTATTCACATTACATTCATTTTGGGCTTATAAAGTTCCATCACATTCTGAATCCTGAAATGCACATAACTTATATAACCACTTCTTCATTTAAAAAAAGGCCGGAGGACCCTTCACACGTGTCCTCCTTCATATAACAGCTTCCCACACACCCCACTTAACCTTAGTTTTACTCTTCTTCTGGAAGTAAATATCCATGCACCTACTCCTTTCCTGCTTCAGTGCTTTCTTCCGGAACATTCAGCTTCCAAACTTTTGCTGAACAATCAACCAGTGAAATTGATTGGCCGTAGGTGGACAAACAGAATGCATAATCCACATATAATTAACATACGGGGCTCACAACCACAAAACGAGGTGGTGATTGTCACTTGCTTAGATGGGTTTTTTAAAAGAGTAAACAAATACATGATGGATAAATCTATCAATGGATCAGCCCTTTTGCATCTTGTCATGTATAGTTCATAGATGTATCAGCTCTTCCATCAGCTACATTGAGTACATATAGCAAGAGAAGTGAGAGTGGGATCCTGCATTTCCCTCTATGTGTAATATATGAAAAGGGCTAGTATAATATTTTGAGTGTTACTGAGGAAAGGAAAACATCCTAAAATTGCATTTGATTAAAACCATCCCATAAAAATCCAACTTCAAGTGTTTTTTGACACTGGAACAGTCTTCTACACGCAGTGGTGGGCTCTTTCACTAGAGGTTTGCCAACAGAGACTGAATGCCCATCTGTCAAGGATGCTGGAACAGATTCCTGCATTGATCAGGGGCTTTCACTAGAAGACATTCATGGTTGCTTACAAGGTCCTCTTAAATTTGATGATTCTGCCTCGAATTCCACATAATAGGACAAACAAGGGGTAGGAGCACGGTTGACTTCATCTTCTGCTTATAAACTTCCCACCAGTGTTCCCTCTAACAGGGATCCCAGATGTTCTTGACTACAACTCCCACAATCCCCAAGCAAAAGCCATTGCAGGTAGGGATTCTGGGAGCTGTAGTCAACACCATCTGGGAATCTCTGTTAGAGGGAACACTGCTTCCCACACGCATCTGGTTGGTTATTGCTGGAAACAGAATACTGGACAAGATGGAACTTTGGTCCAATCCAGCAAATCTCTTGTGTTCTTATGCTGCTTCATTTAATTATGCTTGTTTGTGGAACTGATAACATCTGCCTCAGTAGCCACAAATTTTATCTGGATGAGCATACTTTCTGAAAATGCCAGACTGGAAACACCTAGCTAAATCAAAATCACTTCAGCAAATAGGTAATAATTGTTCTGCACTAATCTCATGCCAGTCATGCCAATCTCATGATTAATATACTCTATTAATCCTTGATAAACAGAAACCATGCCATCAAAAGACAACATTGATTTAAAGGGGAGAGGTGCAATTGTCCTGGGGCAATTGGCTAGCATCTCATGCTTATCATGCTTATAGATGTATAAAATAAGCCTAGAATAAACACTTCTGTAGTGAATTGGAAAGACCCTCTTTTTTCTGGGAAAGCATTGGACTGGGCTGCTGGTGCATTTGATCACCATCTGCTTCAGCAGAATTCTAAGTGCTATTCGTATCAACTGTATTCATACTTCACTCTCTCACTGGCTCCAGTGTAATTTTGATTCTATTGATTTATAAAGCTATGTGGGTGAGGATCAATTGGCCAGCTCCCATGCCATTGTAGGCAGGATGGATGCTTGATTATTTTAAATGACTTATTGTATGTGATGGTCTATGACAGGGGTAGGCAACCTTTGGCATCCCAGTTGTTGCTGAACTACAACTCCCATCATCCCCAGCCAACAATAGTGGCTGGAGATGATGGGAGTTGTAGTTAAGCAACACCTGGAATGCCAAAGGTTGCCTGCTGCCCCAGGTCTATGATGTAGAAGTTTTGGATAATCTCTGGATTTTCTTTTGCCAAGTTACACTAGGATGAGTGTGGCCAAGATCTGGTTTGTCATTTATCGAAGTTGTTAATGCAAACTCAGAGTCCTCAAGCAAGCAGTGGTATAAGCATATCCTGTATTCCTATTATTTGTTCATTCATTCATTCATTCATATTTAAATAGTCTTTCTAGTCTGTTCTTATATTTTAGTATGGGAGATGAATTAAACTGCAGACTTTTTTCCTAGTCTTGTGTGTGTGGTGAGAATCTTAATCAACTTCTTGTGGTTCCTGGATGTCTGTCTTAGGACAACTTCCTCGGCAACTAATGACTCCTACATGGTTTAATGTATTTTCCCCCATGGGATTCCCCTGGGGTTATATTATTGTTTTTTAATAGGTTGTATTACTCTATTGTCTCCCCTGTGTCTAATTCTCGATTGTAAGATCCTCAAGGTTGGAGCCTGGCCTCTTACATATTGTAATGCACCATGTATATTGATGGTGCTATATGAATAATATCACAGTGGTCTTCATCATTTTTCACTATGGAAAAACAAAAAAACAAACCCTTCATTGTGGGAGCAATTTCCCACTGTGCCGAGCTCCACACAATACTGTGCTTTGGGAGGCCTTTAAGAGAGATGGAACTCTCTCTTAAGAGCTCTAGGAGTAAAGCATGGGGAAGGGCTACATTGACTCTTTTTAGGACAGGGAGAATGTAATGGCTCTTCATTGGCTCCTTTCAGGACAGGAAGAATGTGATGGCTTCCTACCTGGGCTCAGACTCTGACTCAGTTTAAAGGTCTCCTTGGTCCTGGTTCATGCTTGGCTTGACCCCCTGGCTTTATCCTCTGCTCCTGGTTTCTGCTTGTCTACTTGCTCTGCCTTGGCTTTGAAGTTGACTCCAACTGGCTACCTGACCCTAGTTCCTGGTCAACACTTTTCCTCCTGGTCCTCTGCTGGGCCTACCCACTTCCAACTCAGGGTCTGACCTTTGCTCTGACCTGCCCATGACCCAGTGCTAACAAATGGGTGCTTTCAAACTACCCCCACTGCTCTAAAAATGTCATCTACACACACACACACACACACACACTTAAAAGCAATGGACTTTATTCTGCATTCAGATATCGCTTCTGAAAAGACATCCGTTCTCTGGCTGTAGTTTTTGTCGTACATTTTCCTTCTTCAGAGGACTGAGCTGATGATTGCCAGGTACATATAGATTAAATGTCAGAACATTTTCCAGAAAAAATTGGAACGTACTCTCTGAGTACCTCATTAAAAATCATAAAATACTATCATGTTTATCAAGCCACCGTCAGGCCCAGTTAATCAAAAACAGTTAGGAACATCCATTTTTATCCATTTTCTCATGTGTGCTATTAGACTAGTTTCCACTTTAATCTGTGAAATGCTCAGACAATGATGATAAACCAAGCATGGTTTAATCAGTTCTGACTCTACCTATCTGACAAATACCTTTGTGAAGATGATGACTCTTCAGATATACATAGAACATTTGTGAGTTCCATGGAAATTATTTCTGATAACAGTCTTAACTTCCTGCCTCTGAAATAATTCCACAATACCTCAAATAGCCTACCAGCACCCCCACTTTCAGTGGCTGACATCCAGACTAATGCTGTGCTAGTGCTTGGGGTGTAGGGATGAACAAACTGGCTCAACCTTGAGCTAGTTTGACATCGAACTTGGCTGACTCAAGGGCTCACCCCAGCTTACCCTCAAGCCTAACCAGACCCAGTTCAGCTTGAACCCGAGCTGTAACCACCACCAGTGTGAAGAGGCCCAGAATGGGCTGGAAATGGCCTGAAAACCTCCAGAACTGGGCCAATTTGAGACTGGGGGGAGGCTGGCGAGGGGAGAGGAAACCAGCGGAGACCCCCTGCAGCCACGCCCTTCCAGAGGCAGTGAGGTTTAAAAAATTTTTGTTAGAACTCCCGACTGGCTTGAATTCAAGCTGAACCAGGTGGGTCTGTTTGCGGTGTGGGGGTGGGGGGAATTGAACATGCCCAGTTCCATTTGAGTCTGGTTTGGACTCGAACCAGGCATACAGGTTTCATGCACACCCCTAGTGGGGTGCTAGTGCCAATACCATCTTCTCTCTGAAGCCCACAGTCCTCCCCAAAATATGTCCCTGAGGGTTGCACAATCCTCAGGGACATATTTTTGGGAGATGCAGGGGGCTTTAGAGGGGAAGGCAGATCAGCAAAAAGCACCCATTCCCCTTAACACATGTTCAGTTTTAGTCTGGAATGTAAGCCAACATTATTTATTATTTATTTATTTATTAACATATTTTTATACTGCCCAAAACCCACATCTCTGGGCGGTTTGCAACAAAATTATCAAGGGAGACAACCATTGTAGTGTTCTTAGACTATATCCAGATGGATTCTTTCTCGTTTAATATCCTGGCTGTGACAAATCTCAAGACATCTCAGGACTGGTTTGAAGAATACAGCCCCTAGCACATCTGATTTTGAAGGGTATGCACTAAGAGCACACCCATTGGGAAGTCCTCCATGAATGTCCCAAATTCCTCCCAGCTCATCCCTTTATTGTGTGGGGCTGTTCATCCAAATGGCTCCTCTACATGAGCTCCAAGTATTTGTTTAAACAAATATTTGGAGCATGTTTTTAGAGCTATTCAGATGAACTGCCTCTGCCCCATGCAATGAAGGGATGCACTGAGAGGACATTGGAACACCCACAGTGGACATCCCAATGAATGTGCTCTTGGCACATCTTCATGATCACAGGAGCTTGGCTGAGGCATCAGAACCAACCCTAGGTGAAAAAGTTTTATTGTTTCTATCCAATGGCCATTACAAGATAGATCAAATATAATAAAATAAGCAATAAACTTTAAAAAATGCAAATTACAAGAAGAATTAATTACAGAATTCTCCTGTTCATTAATTATTATTTTTTAAAAACTCTGGCAGTCTACACAGTTTTGAATCATAAAACTGGTAATTTCCTTGCTGTCTGTGCATACAATGCTACTCTATATGCAACAAACTCTTCCACATTGGCCAGGAACTGCTGGTTTTAAAATAATCTGGCTTCCCTTCAAAGAACTTTTGGGGAAAAGGAAAGAACATTCCAAGATATGCCCTTCTTTATTCCTAATCAGCGCACTTCACTTCCTCTGTAATTTTCTACTGAAAACCATGTGCTTCATTGAGGCAGTTCTATGGCTGTCACTCACACATCTAAGAAGGCATGTGGGAGCTACTTCCCCATGTGCTGGTAGTCTGAATATCATAGTCTCATGGATGGATGCCACCTGTTCGGCACTTCTTTAGGAGGGACAGTTTCAACTGGGCGGGAAAGTCCCACATGACTGATGGCCTTGCTTGCATGGTCTGAGTAGCTGCTGCCACATGGTCCTGCATGCCTATGGATCTGTGCAGACATCTTTTTACTCATGGACAGTGCACCCAAGTATACCATCCATGAAAGTGTATCTGTAAGTCCTGTCCCTGTACTGGCACACTCTTTAAGCCCACTTCCAGTCTCTACAATTGCAGCATCCATCTGAAGAGACAAATGCTGTACTCACGGAGAGCAGGAGAATGTGTTATACTGTGCATCATGATGGAAGCAGGGCTTGCTGGCACTCTTCTCAGGGACACCCTAACCATATACAGCGCCCACTTTCATAAAGCCTAAATAAAGCTTAAATGTTATGTGTGAGATGAGGGTGTGTGACAGTTCTATTGAGCAGGAGTACCCAACAGGGCGTACCCCTAGGTTTCCCAGGAAGTACTCAGAGCTCTTGTGCCTCCCCACACTGGAACCAAATTATTTGTTCCACATTGGAATATGTTTGGCTTGGAGCCAATGAGTCCTCAGCAATATGTCCGCTGCAGAAGGGGAGGGAGGAGAGTGAAGACACTCCTTCTCTGCTCCTGATTGGCTGGCTACTTTCTGAAGCTCAGTTTATGCCTCCCCTCAGCCTGACTGACTGGCTTCAGTAAATTAGTGCCGAGTACTTCCATTGAAATTAATGGGACAATCAATTAATGGGCCTTTAATTAATGGGCTTTAATTAATTAAATCAGTAAATCTGTTTATGAAGAGCTTAGTGTGGATGTGAGGCAGTGCCAGCAGTAGCCTGTCTCCCTAACGGTTACATTTTGTGTTTTTATGTACATATGTGTATAATACGCATAAACAAATTTAAATCTTACAGTTATAAGACAGGCAACTCCAATCAGGGTCTTAAATCCAGATTAAGTTACTCTTAAGCAGTCATTTTAAAAATGGGGCAAGTTTATTTATCCAATTAATTTCTGTGGGAGTATTCACGAGAGTCTGGATGTAGGAGTCTTATAAGTATGAGCTGAATGTAAGACACTTTTTTTTTAATTTATTGTTTATTTATTTACACAGTCAGACAGGTGTTATTGACTAGTTTGTTTTATCCAGACATCGAGTCCTTCCCAAGGACCTGGGATGCCAGAATTTTATTGTCAATGTTGTTGCTGTTGTTATAGATATCGTCGCAGAATATAGGCTGTTCTCAGTAAAGTTGCTTTTTGTAATTGGCTGATGGTGATTTTTGTGGCCCTTATGGTGTTGAGGTGCTCTTCAAGGTCTTTTGGAACTAGACCCAGGGCGCCAATTACCACTGGGATTATTTTGGTCTTTTTCTGCCACAGCCTTTCAATTTCAATTTGTAGATCTTTGTATTTGGTGATTTTTTCTATTTCTTTTTCTTCTATTCTGCTATCCCCTGGTATTGCTATGTCGATTATTTTGACTTGTTTTTCTTTCTTCTCGACTACAGTGATATCTGGTGTATTGTGTGGCAGATGTTTGTTTGTTTGTAGTCAGAAGTCCCATAATATTTTTACATCTTCATTTTCTTCAACTTTTTCAATTTTATGGTCCCACCAATTTTTGGCTACAGTTAGCTTGTATTTTTTGCAGATGTTCCAGTGTATCATCCCTGCTACTTTGTCATGCCTTTGTTTGTAGTCAGTCTGTGCAATCTTTTTACAACAGCTGATTAGGTGGTCCACGGTTTCATCTGTTTCTTTACAAAGGCGGCACTTGCTGTTTGTTATTTCTTATTTCTCCATTTTTCTGCTTGGTTCGTGACTTGTTCTTTCTTGTAGGCCTGCTTTGTTTCATTGGTGTTGAATAGTTTCTCGTTATTGACAATTGACATCTTCTTCACTGTCCTTGATATATTCTTCAAGGCCTCTTTTCTCCTCCTCTGTTTGATGGACTTGCAGCATTCCTCTTCCACCTGAGTTGCGAGGGAGGTATAGCCTATCGACATCACTGCGGGGGTGCAGAGCATGATTGATGGTCATGATTTTCCTGGTCTTACGATCTAGCGTCTCTAGCTCTGCCTGGGTCCAGTCTATTATTCCTGCAGTGTATCTGATCACAGGTATAGACCAGGTGTTTATGGCTTGTATGGTGTTCCCGCCATTGAGTTTGGACTTGAGGATTTTTCTAACTCTCCTGATGTATTCACTTCCAATTTTTCTTTTAACTTCAGTGTGTGCGATGTTATCAGCCTGGAGAATGCCCAAGTATTTGTAATGTTCTTTCTCTTCCAGGTTCTTGATCTTGCTTCCATTGGGCAGCTCTATTCCTTCTGTTTTTGTTATTTTCCCTCTGTTCATCATTAATGCAGCACACTTGTCTAGTCCAAACTCCATTGCTATATCGCTACTGAATATACGGACAGTGCTTAGCAGTGATTCGATATCTGACTGGGACTTTCCATACAACTTCAGATCGTCCATGTACAGCAGATGGTTGATTTGACTTGATGTTTTAGATGTTTGGTATCCGAGGCCTGTTTTGTTTAGTATTTGTGAAAGTGGAGTCATGGCGATTACAAACAACAGAGCGGATAGTGAGTCCCCTTGGAAAATGCCTCTTCTAATGCTAACCTGTCCAAGTGTCTCGCCATCGATTGTTAACTGTGTACTCCACATGCTCATTGCTTTTTAAAAAATAAATATCTGAATGTTTTTGCTGACACCAGTTGTTTCTAAACAGTTTAGTATCCATGTGTGAGGCAATGAATCAAAGGCTTTCTTGTAGTTAATCCATGCAACACTTAGATTTGTTTTTCTTCTTTTGCAGTTTTCTAAAATCATTTTGTCAATCAGCAGCTGGTCTTTTGTGCCTCTGGTGTTCGGGCAATTTCCTTTCTGTTCAACTGGAAGCTGTTTGTTAGTTAATAAGTGTTGCATGACTTCATCTGCTATTATTCCAGTTAATAATTTGAACATGGTTGGCAGGCAGGTGATCGGTCTATAATTACTTGGAACTGTACCTTTTGCTGGGTCTTTCATGATGAGATGAGTTTTCCCAGTTGTTAGCCATTGTTCAACATCACCGCCTTGCAAAATGTGCTTGAACTGTTTTGATAGTTGTTTATGAAGGCTTGTTAGGTCTTTAAGTCAAAAGCTATGCAGTTCATCGTCCCTTGGTGCAGTCCAATTCTTAATTTTCTTTGCTCTTTCACTTATTAATTCTGGTGTTATTATTAGATCTTGCATTTTTTGGTTACATTTTTCGACCTCTTTCATCCAGCCTGCTTTTTTATTATAATCTATTGGATTGTCCCATAATTTCCCCCAGAATTGCACTGTTCCTTCTTTATTTGCTGTTTCTAGGTTTCTTGCAGTTTCTCCTTCTATGCTTTGGTAGAAACATCTCTGATTCAACTGGAATTGGAGATTCTGCCTGTGTTGTGTAATTCTGGCTTCATATATGCTAATCTTCTTTGACACTGCTGTTATTTGCTGCTTTATTATTTCCAGGACTTCTCTAATTCGCCTTGAATCTAGGTGGTATTTTTGGATCAGATACTGTTTGGTGTTTTCATTCTTCAGCTTCTTGTCTTTCATATCTTTCAATTTACTAGCACCTGATCTAAGCCTGGTGATTTTATTTTCTAATCTAATCATCCATTTAGGTCAGGCCTGCTCAACTTAGGCCCCCCAGCTGTTTTTGGACTACAACTCCCATAATCCCCAGCCACTGTAGCCAATAGCCAGGGATTATGGGAGTTGTAGGCCAACATCTGCAGGAGGGCCGAAGTTGAGCAGGCCTGATTTAGGTGATGTACTACTTTCTTTTTTGACAGGTCCACTGATCTTATATCCAAGCTCGTGTTGTTCTTGTTGCACTGTACATTAGTTGGTTTGTTTCTTGCAAATTATTGGTTGTTATTTCTGCAAGTGCAGCATTGACATCTTTTAATGCCAGAGCAAGTTGTTGTTTGGCAATTGTTTTTAGAGCTGGAAGTCGAACCCTGGTGGTTGTTTGGTTCATGTGCTCAGTTATTTTTTGCTTTAGTTCTTGTTGCTTTTCCGTTAAACGGCATTTGGGTTTTTGAGGTGAAGGCAAAGGGGAGGTTGCCTGGTTTTGATTTTGAAACAGTTCAGCAACAGTGGCATCCTCTATTTCCAATACCTCCTCCACCTGCGCCTGAGCAACTGCTTCAGTTGGTGGTAATTCGTCTTCCATATCTTGAGCCTGTGTTGCTCTTTGCAGTTCTTCCAGCTCAACTCCTGTGAATACTTTATTTCTTATTATGAATCTTCTCTGGTCTGCTAGCCTTTGTTCTGTTATCTAGATGCGTCTCTTTCCAAATTTGGTACATTCTTTTTAAATAACCTCTTCTAGTTGGACTAGACTTGTAATAGATCATTATTTCCTTGTTGGCATTTTTCAACAAGTTGTTGAAAAATTTGTTGGTATATTTTTTCCGGTTAAGCGCCGTTTCTTCCAGTAACTTTTCAGTCTCCAGCCCTGGTTGCTCAACTGAAGATCCTGAATCCTGTTGCTCACTTGCCACCAGATGTCCAGCACCTGGCGCGGACCTTGTTGACCTGGGTGACGACCAATCCGGTATAGATTTATTAAAGTTACATCTCACCATATTGTTGATGGGAGAGGCACTCTTTGTCTGGCTCCTCTGGTGAGACCTGTCCAGTATGTTTGGACCTCTGGCATAGCTCTCACCTTCCTATTAATTATTATCATCATCATCATCATCATCTATTTATATACCACCCTTCCAAAGTGGCTCAGGGCGGTTTATAAGTGTAACAGTTAAATGAGTGTGTGCACGCACACACAAAATCTCTGTGAGGTCCTGGAGCTGGCAGTTTGTAACAAAAGGGGTAAAGGAAAAGTGTGCTGTTGAGTCAGTGTCTACTCCTGGCAACCACAGAGCCCTGTAGTTGTCTTTGGTAGAATACAGAAGGGGTTTACCATTGCCATCTCCCGATATAGGTGTTTCCGGAGGTGTTTCCGGAGGCACAAATGTAAAGAAGACTATCTGCTGCTCGATATAGGTGTTTCCCACAATCTGGGAAGCATGCCAGCAGGGATTCAAACCAGCAACCTCTGGCTTGGTAGTCAAGTCATTTCCCCACTGTGCCATTAGGTGGCTGTTTAACAGAAGGGGTACACTTCTTTTTAAAAGGTTGGGAACCCCTGCTGTTGAGGATAGGGAACATTTGGATGACTCCTAGTGGTTCCTTTCTCTCTAACAGTAGAAATGACAATAATCAGTTAAGCTGGTCGGGAGAGTTAGCTATTTTGACCTTCTGCCTCCCAGTCAAACAGCACTGCAAAAGGTGCTACTTATCCATCATGATTTGAACTCTTTTTCCTTTTAAGAAAATGATGAAAAATAATTCAGATTTTCTCAGCATAATTTCGTTATTGGGGACTGGCCATATGGTACATTTTCAGCTTTATATCTGAATGTTCATGTTGTCACTTCAGTACCAAGAATAAAACCTGTAAATAATCCTGCATAGATTTTCTTTAGGGAGGGGAAAATTCATATTTTTTTAAAAAAACAGAGATTTGAACATACATTTTGTAAACAAGATCTCATCTGGACCAAAACCAAGCATGCAAAGTTATAACTGTAAAAGGTGAAATGCTGACAAATTTATGAAGTGCTGCTAAAAGCAATCTTTTAATTAAAGTGGTTTTACAATTTTAATGCAAATAAATAAAACTTTGTGAAGCATTTCTGTTCCTTGACAGTGACAGATTAAATGAGGAATTATTGTGGTTTTCTAATGGATCAATTCTATTGCTATTTAAGTTAATGAGGGGAAAAACCCTCTAAACTATATTACGTGACCACTACCATGCAGAAGTAATATTTACTTTCAGCCTTTCCTTATCACTACTAGCTAGTCGTGCTGATAATTTCTAGTAACATCAGTACTATTTTTGAATATTTATTCAGTTTATATGCTGAACATATACTGAGATAAGCTGGACTGGAAGAAGATGAGCGTGGTTTTAAAGTTGGAGGAACTTTAAATTTCAGCATGGCAGGAAGCTACGCTGATGACACCACTCTGATAGCTGAGAATGTAGATGATCTGCAAGCTCTCGTAATGAAAGTCAAGGAGCACAGTGTGGGGGGGGGGAATGGGACTATGACTAAATGTAAAGAAGAATAAACTAATGGCAATGGGTACAGCAACCTGTTGGAGATCCAGCGCCAGATGGCATTGACTTGCACCAGTAACCCTAATGACCACTACGGGCATTGGGAGTAGAGATAAATAGATAGGGTTTCCTTCTCTTTTCCTGTTTATCTCTGCTGCCTCTATGACCCCTCTATTGACAGAATGTACTCAGGAACTTCCTGGGAGTAACAACTTCTTCTTCTCCCCAGAATGCTTCTAGATCTCTCTCTGACCAACATGTGGCAATAGCAATAACAATAGCAATAGCACTTACATTTATATACCGCTCTATAGCCGGAGCTCTCTAAGCAATTTACAATGATTTAGAATATTGCCCCCAACATTCTGGGTACTCATTTTACCAACCTCGGAAGGATGGAAGGCTGAGTCAACCTTGAGCCCCTGGTCAGGATCGAACTTGTAACCTTCTGGTTACAGGGCGGCAGTTTTACCACTGCGCCACCAGGGGCTCTTATAACATGTAGCCAGAAGTTAGATATAGATTTTTTTCTATCATCATGTACTTCTGAATAAAGTAGATTAGTTTAACCTTGCATGAATCTCCATCCTTATCATTTACAAGCTGTTGCCCCTGAGAACCTGTCAACTTCTGTCGTAATGGGAGTGAGCTCCTGAAATACTCTGCTAAATAAGTAATTACCCCCAAACACAACCAGCCTCAGAATTGACAATGAAGCCATTGAAGTGGTGGATAGCTTCTGCCTTTTAGGATCAACCATAAACAGCAAAGGATCCAGCAGTCAAGAAAGATGCCGCAGACTACCACTTGGTAGGGTTGCAATGAAGGCCGTCGAAAGGATATTTAGATGTTGTGATGTGTCTATACCTACAAAGATTAGAATCGTTCAGACAATGGTTTTTACTGTGAAACTCTAGGGATGAGAAAGCTGGACTTTGAAGAAGCAAGATCGAAAAAGTATTGACACTTTTGAACTTTGGTGCTGGAGAAGATTTTTGAGGATCCCATGGACAGCCAGGAAAACAAACAAATGGATCATAGAACAAATCAATCCAGAATGTTCACTCGAGGCACAAATGACCAGGCTCAAACTAACATACTTTGGACACATTATGCAAAAACCTATCTCCCTTGAGATGTCCGTAATGCTGGGGAAAATTGAAGGAAAGAGAAGAAGAGGACGACTAGCAGCAAGGTGGATGGACTTGATTATGACAGCAATGAATGCACCACTGAGAGACCTTAAAGGGCCAAGTTGAAGACAGATCATCCTGGAGAGAATTTATCTATGTGGTCTCTAAGAGTTGACACTGACTTGACAGCACTTAATCAATCAATTAATCAATGGGTCAGTTTGTATGAGCCATGCCATCCACCAGCACAGTCCATGATCAAGACTGGATTGTGCTAAGAGTGTGCCAGCCCTGACATCACAGGAGGCCACCCCAACCAACCCTTGAGGTGTCCCTTAATTGTGAAGAGGGCGTTCATTGACTTGCCCCTGCCCCCAAAAGGCTAATAGGGCAAGACTGTCCATGCAGTATACTACAATGGCAATTGCTCTTCCTCTCCTCTCTCTCTCTCAATCACTTTCCCCATTTTCCTCTTAGCGCCCCTAACGAACCTCAGCACAGCATCCCTCCAGTGGCTGTTGCTGGTTAGCTTATGTTTCCTTTTTTATTTTGAACCCTTTTGGGACAGGGAAACATCTTATCTATTTACTTATTTATATTTTTCTGTGCAAATCACTTTGACAGCTTTTGTTGAAAGGTGGAATATACATATTCATAGCAGTAGTGGTGGCTGGCAGTCCTGGTTAAATGCTGCTTAACTGCAACAATTTAAGTGGGATTGCCCAAAAATTCTGGGTTCTCATGACATGCTCCATGTAAGCAAGTAGAACTCACCAATTGCAGTTAACTCTTTAACCATAATCACTCTGTTGGTGAGAATGCGGCCTGGATAAGATACAAGCACACATTTGTCCCAGTTGCATACTTAAGAAGCTCATTGGTGTCTCATCCATTCATATGAACATTGATAGTAGGGATGTGCATGAATCAATTTTTTTGATTTGATTTATTTATTATTTTATTTTATTTTATTTATCAAATTTGTACACTGCTCTAAACTTTCATCATCAAACTTTTCATCTCTGGGCAGTTATCAAAAGCATAAAATGAGTTAAGCACACATACAAAAACTTAAAGCAATTTAAAATAAACCAGAGATTAAAACCTAAAAAAATTCCAAAAAGCTGAGAAAGCTTGGGGGGAAAGATGGGTTTCCAGGTGTTTTTTTAAAAAATTGCCAGAGATGGGGAGGATCGTATCTCAGCATGGAGCGCATTCCACAACCTCGGAGCAGCAGCCAAGAAGGCCCGTCTCTGTGTAGCCACCAAACGAGTTGGCGGTAACTGGAGACGGACCTCCTCAGATGACCTCAATAGGCAGTGGGGCTCATAGTGAAGAAGACGCTCTCTTAAATACCCAGGGCCTAAGCAGTTTAGGGATTTATAAGTTATAACTAGCACCATAGGAAATAATGGGGATTTGAAGTCACCATATCCTAACCCTAACATGGAGCCCCAGCTTTCTTTCTTTCTTTCTTTTTTTAAAAAAAGAGCTAAGTTATAGCTCTTGTAGAACTGAAGTTATGGAGCAAAATATGTGATCACTATTTTTCAAGTGTTTGGATTCTTTGGTGTATAATAACCTTTCCGCATAACAAATCCCTATGAGGATATATTACACACCTTCATTTCTTCTTTTCATTTTGACTGTCATTGAACAGTGCCAACTGTCAATTGCCATGTGCCGACTACACCCTCCTCCCACCCACAAGGCAGTCGGGTACTACTCACTTTATGTTCTAGGAATTTTTTCAAGTGTTTTGTGTCTAATAACCTTTCCTCATAATAGCAATAGCAATAGCACTTACATTTATATACCGCTTTATAGCCGGAGCTCTCTAAGCGGTTTACAATGATTTAGCATATTGCCCCCAACATTCTGGGTACTCATTTTACCGACCTCGGAAGGATGGAAGGCTAAGTCAACCTTGAGCCCCTGGTCAGGATCGAATTTGTAACCTTCTGGTTACAGGGTGGCAGTTTTACCACTGCGCCACCAGGGGCTCATAATGAATCCCTATGAGGATTCATTATGCACCAAAGAGTCTAAACACCTCAAAAATTCCTAAAAAATAAACTGAGTACCCCACTGCCTTGCAGGTTGGGGTGGTGGTGGTTGAAGTTGGCACATGGCAACTGACAGTTGGCACTGTCCAATGACAGTCAAAATGCTCAAAGACAGTCAAAATGAATAGAAGAAATGAAGGTGTGTAATGAATCATCATAGGGATTCATTGAGGAAAGGTTATTTACACCAAAGAATCCAAACACTTGAAAAGTAGTGACCACTCCATAACTCCACTTCTACAAGGGCTAGAGCCTGGCTTTAAAAAAAGAAAGAAAGCTGGGAATCTGGGGGAATTAATAGGAAGAATCGACATCTTGAATCAATTCAAATCTAATCTGGCGTGATTCGATTTGAACCCAAATCTAGCCAATGGACCACAGGGGCGATTTGTTCTGTCTCCAAATCACCCAAATCAGCTAGATTTGAGTACAAATATATTTTTACCCAACTTGATTTGCACATCCCTAATTGATAGTTCAGAGGAAAAAACTTCACATATAGATCCCAATGAAGACTTTACAATCACATTAGGAGTCAATTTAAGAAAAAGCTGATTTCTATCATGTATGAAGAAGCTCTACATTTGACTGACATATGAAGCTAAAACTTGGGAAAGAAGATATGTGGGAGGCTCTGTTGCAGAGAAATTAATTATAGTCTATAAGTAATTGAACAAGAAGCCAACTTTAACTGAGAAACAAGAGTTTGATATTTATTATTAACTCAACAAAGGCTAAGCAAACAATACACAGACTAACAGTCTCTTATACAGAAAGAGGGAGAACCTCTCAGTTTAAATTTAAGTCAGCAAGTGAGAAGCAGACAAACAAACTGTGACTCCATCCCCAAGCAAGTACATAGACCAATTCAAACATAGACAAGCATGCCCCACACACAGAACATAGACAATGTTCATGGCAAAATCCCAAAAGGCTCAACAGCAGACTCAACAGTAAAATAGATAAATCATTGGGAAATCATTAGCATCTATCCTGTGGGAGCTTCTTGATTTGAAATGAATTGCCATAATCACTCTCTGGTTTAGACTTTCTTGAAGCCAACACAGTAAATAACTGGCCAGATAACATACATCAGTTCTCCAAAACTGATATCAAAATGTATCAAACAAGTACTATGTTTACAGAGATATTTATTCAAATCATTACATTAAAATGCAAATATAGTTTAATAAAACTTCCACAATACGCATGTCAAATAACTATATACCAATATCATATACAATAATATTGAATACACAAATGAGACTTGAAGTTTGCACAAAAAATACAAAATGATTAAAAAATTGCCAAATACATTTTGATCTTATCTTGATTTTTTTCAGCAGCCTAATACATTAGTTCCAGAGCCAAAGTCCACAAACATCTACAGATACTCAACACAAAGTATTCACTATAACTGTCACTCCCTTCAGCAAGTTAGTATCACAATTGCAGAATCATTCTCTATGTATCATTCTCAATGTAGCCTGTAAGTTCTGCCCAGTATTACACAGTCCCTCCATCAAGTCTCTTCCTTCATTAGAAAATATCTCTCTTAGTTGGAATTAGGATTGACACATTGGCCAGGTTCAGACCTAACATGAAACTTCACCTCCAGTTTTGCTAGCTGAACATCCGAATGCAAAAAAATGCAGTTGAAGAAACAACTGATCCTGTGGTTTCCCTCCCAAAACTCCATTTGTCACCTTCGGTTATCTCTAAATTTCCTCATCTCAACCTCCAGTTTGGTGGTGCCTGCATTACATCCGAATACTGGCACGGCTGTTAGCCTTCTCTGCAACCAGAGTTGAGGGAGGAAGCTCCTCACTCACTCTGGCTGCTATTGGCTGAGTGGGCTGTCCTTCAGGAAAGAAGGACGCCCGCACTGCCAGCTCCTCCACCTCTCTGCAGTCTCGCTGACTGCACAAAGGTCACTCTCCCCAACGTCCAAACATGGATGGGAGAGCGGGGGCACGGAACCATGGGTCCATGTTAAGTTTGAACCCAGCCATTATATGAACTTATGAATCATCCTTATCTTAAGACCACTGGCCCATCTAGCTCAGTATTTTCTACTCTGGTTGTCCCAGGCCTTAGAAAGAAGTATTTCTGAGTCCTGCTAACCCAAAGCCGCTAACTGGAAACCTTATGAATGCAAAGCACATGTTCATAATGGAACTATGGCCCCTCGTTGCCTTTCCCCCCTGCACCCACAGCAATTATGAGCAAAGTACAGAAATCAGAGAAACATTTTTTCTTGAACATCTAAGATTTTAGATTGAGGATTCTTGAGTTATTCCTTCCAGCTACTAGGGATATGCAGAGAACCGGTTCCGTGCACTCCTGGGAGGGTGGGAGGGTTTCTTCAAGGGGCAGATGAGGAGCTGCCTACCTGTCAGCCCCTCACCACCGCTTACCCCCACCAGTACTCTTGCAAAAAGTGGGTGTGTGGGGCTGCAGCGTGCCTCCCTGAAGCCCAGGTCAGTGTCGCCACGCGAATGGCCAACACACATGGAACACCAGCCATTTGCATGGTGATGCCGACTGGGGCTGCAGGGAGGCACGCTGCAGTCCCATGTGCCCGCTTTTTGCAAGAGCGCCGGTGGGGAAAAGCAATGGGGCAGAGGCTGGCAGGTAGGCAGCACGGCAGCACTTCCCCTGCCCCTTAAAGAAATCACCCACCCTCCAAACCAACTCAAACGCTGGTTGACCGAACTGGTTCGGCACTCCTAGAATGAGGCAACAAATGGTTCTGTGCACATCCCCTACCAACAATTACAGTGCTCCACCGTTTAATGAAGGTTTTGCTTTTCCTATTTCTCTCGCTCCTTACGGCATGTTCTACATTTCCCAGTCTTAAGCACAGATTCACTGACAACCTCTGTAAGCCCTACTTTGCTGTGGTCGAATTGCAAAGCATATGTTTCATAGCTGCCTCCCATAGATGGCAGTCTAAACATTTTAACACTAGATGGTATTGTCAGTCACATTTGCTTGAATCTACTTTATCTTGAGCAGGAGGCTGTACAATAATATAAAGTCAAGCAACAATTATTCAAAGAGGGATATTCTCTTGAGCAGTAACAAGGATTATCTGGAACAGAGGAGTGCATAGACATCAGGTTAGAAAGAAGTCAAGGGTATACTTGCTTGACACAAAAAACAACACCGACAGCATAGTAGGGTTATCTTACATTTGCTTAACTACGCATATATTCCATGTATAGTTTTAAAAAACAGACAGCCCTGAAGTAAGGTGGGTACAGAGTACAGACATAGCAAAAAGTGACAACTCCACACACAACTAGGCTTGCTTCTCCAGTGGGATGAGGACAGCGTCCTCCTGCTTTTGGAATTCCAATACAAGACACAAAGCCCTATTCAAAACTTGTATGTGTGTACATTGAACACTGGTACAGATTTGTACAGTGATTATCATGCATTTGAGGGGCCTGCACCCAGGTTCACAATTAAAATGAATGCAGGTACAGTCATTCACACAAAAATGTGCATGTGTACAGACATCTGTACACTCATACAACATAATGTCTGAATAGAACTATAACAATAACCAGCAAATCCAATTCAGTTGATTGTCTTTTCCGTCACTCCATGCTTCAGGTAACCAGTCTGTACTTTTATTTATCTATTTATTATTTTTGAGGTGCATATCCATGTATTCAATTTATTTATATATTTAACACATTTCTATACAACCCCATATACAAATCTCTAGGCAGGTCACAATCTAAAACAATTTTAAATATAAATAGAAAAACCTAAAACTCAAAACTGAACATATTAGGGGGTGTATGTGTATGTGTATATAATATATAATCTCTCACTCTCTCTTTCTCTCTCGATTGAATCCAGAGCTGCACAAGTTTGAGATCCATCTGTGCAGCAGGACTTTCCCACTCTTCCTCCTTACAGCCGCTGTCTAAACCCCCTGAAATATCACATCTGAGAGCTGGGGACCCTATTGAAGAGTGGGGTTGGGGAGGCTGCAGGGGCAAGAGGAATCACCCAACTCTGAAGATACACATGCCTGACTTTTTGCAACACCCCCTCCCACAGCCCCCTTTATCCCATTCCACCACTTTCTATATGGACCCTTTCCAGTGTGCGTGGGTGGGTGTGTGAAGGGCAACCTACCTTCTCCCAGATGTGGGCAGATTAAAGGTTATAAGCAACAGTAAAAAGGGAGGTGCATGAGCAATTGCAGGGCCTGCCCAGAGTCACCAAGGGTCAGATTAAGGATGAGGGAGGCACGGATGTCTCTACAGAAAAGCAGTAGAGGCAGGGACGTAACTATAATAGGGCAAGGGGAGACAGTTATCTGGGGGCCCACTGCCTTGGGGGCCCCCCAGAGGCAAGTCACATGACTGACTCCCCCAGCCACGCACCTGCCTGGCCTTCCTTCACTTGTATTCATCCTCGGAAATTGATGTGAGTGTTAAGACCTGGAGCTACCAGAACAGCATGTCTTTCTCTAGTACCATTAAATGACTTTCTTTGTCCACAATTTACAAAACTTTTCATTCATACATACATTCATACGATTTCTATACCACCCTTACAAAAATGGCTCAGGGCAGTTTACACGGAGAAATAACAAATAAGATGGCTCCCTGTCCCCAAAGGGCTCACAATCTAAAAAGAAACATAAGATAGACAACAGCAACAGTCACTGGAGGTACTGTGCTGGGGGTGGAGAGGGCCACTTACTCTCCCCCTGCTAAATAAAGAGAATCACCATGTTAAAAGGTGCCTCTTTGCCAAGTTAGCAGGTGCCTCTTTGCCAAGTTAGTTATTCAGCCTCATTTATTATTATTATTTTTATTATTATTTTGCATTTATATCCCATTCTTCCTCCAAGGAGCCCAGAGCGGTGTACTACATACTTAAGTTTCTCCTCACAACAACCCTGTGAAGTAGGTTAGGCTGAGAGAGAAGTGACTGGCCCAGAGTCACCCAGCTAGTATCATGGCTGAATGGGGATTTGAACTTGGGTCTCCCCAGTCCTAGTCTAGCACTCTAAGCACGACACCACGCTGGCCCAGTTTAAGATTTCTTTACTTCATGAGCTGAGCTTCAGTGGGGGCAGGCATTTTAAAATCTTGTCTCTGGGCCCACTCCAACCTTGCTATGCCCCTGAGTAAAGGAGAACATGCTCAGTAGTTTTGATCTGCCCTAGGCCCCAGGGGCATAATTGCTCTGCAAATGGGGTCCTTACTATAATGGCCTTCTAGCACTGCTGAAGGGAAGCCATGACAGTGAGCCAAAGTGAATGCCCTTCTGTGCTTTGGAACCTCTAGTTGGGTGAGGTATGCTGCTGGATAAGTAGAATATCTAAGCCCGTCACTGATATGAACTTTTGGGTTATTTATTTGTATAATCGTTGTCTGACCAGCCAGTTAATGTGCAATGAGGAGCAAGTGCGTACAGATCTGCCCCCCTCGCCCCAGTGTGATACCCCGCATAGTTACGTGGAGGACAGAATGTCTGGATCACACCTAATCGTGTGATTAAAACAATTTATTTCCAACCCAATTTCAATGGGAGACAATCCCTTTTGGCTGGCTGGTAGAGGGAAGAGGCTTGCACAAGCCAACCAGATAATCACAAATCAGTAGGGAGGGGGGAAGGAAATGGGAGGATTAAGCCTTGTGAAGTGCTGAGTGATCCCAACTGGTTTCACAAGATGTCAGTAAATCTTTTACTTATTCACAGGTCACTCACAGGAAGGAAAGGTGGCAAGCCTTTTCTGACATTACCAAATACAATTAGAAGCACAGAATAACAAAAGAAAGAAAGGAGGGATCTGCATTCTCTCTCTCTCTCTCTCTCTCTCACACACACACACACACACACAGAGATACTTCACATAAACACACAGACACTTCACATAGTCACCCACCTGTGACAGAGGAGAAAATGGGATTTCAAATGGGTATTCATTGATCAAACTTTTAAAGAAGCTAATTTCTGTCACAGCCTTCAAAGCAGCATTCAAAACAGATTCACTGCCTACATTATGGATGTCTGGATGCATCTGTAGCATGCTTCTTTCTACCACATGATAGGAATTAGGCAGAGCAGGAAACTAATAATAAAAGTCATTTCATTCTGAATTATGTTGTGGAAGAAGATTGCATTTTGCATAGCAATATTTAAAAGTATAATAGTACATTTGAAAAAAAATGAAAACATTACTATAATCAGTACCACCAGCAGTAGGAGTAATAGTATTGCACTTTTCAACCAAGGATCTCTGGATGGGGGCCTTTTCTCTCTAACAGACTTACATTTCAACTCTTCTGAACAGAGTATGTCTGAATATACAGATATAGCATTACTCTCACCACAGAGGACAGAGCCAGCCCTTCATGCACCTGGAACCAGTCTTCTGCAAAGTCTTCAATCTGGAGTTAAGCCAAAACTTGGAACTTGGCTCTTACTGTTTGAGGAACATACATTTGGGATTTGCCTATTCATCTACATTGCCTCCCCTGCCTCTCTCTCTCTGCTTTGCTTGTTCACATCATATCATTAAAAAATCTGAGAGGTAACCTATCATTGCCATCCTATTCACTATGTGATTCCTGATTGGCTAGGATCACCACTAATCCAGGAAGCATTGCCCTCACTCTCATTTGGCTTCATTTGTCATCACTGAGCTTATCTAGCCCAAACTGATTTGCTACATAGTGCCCTGAGATCATCCCATTCATTGTGTGATCCCTGCTTGACTGAGATTCCCCAGAAGAATGTCAGGAAGACGAAAGGAGCAGAAAAGAAAAATGGTGCCAGAACAGCTGCTGATAGGAGAAACAATAGCAGCAAACATGGTTTAAAAGATGGATATTCTTACAATTGCAAGAGTTTCAAAAGGATTTCTAATAACTCCCCAACACTCACACTCACTCACACACGTTTTTGCCCGCAAATGAGAACATTGTCAGCATAGCCCTGCTTCATTCATGTCCTCTCTCCTGATATAAATTAATCTTTAAAAGTTAAGAATTTCAGTAGACCCAAACCTCTACCGAGTACAAGATGTTTGATTCAATGATATTTCATCACTGCTAACTGAGAGGGCTGCTGTTTGATTTTACAAGGTGTCTTTCACGGAAGTACTGCAGCATCTTTATTGCAGCATCTTTGATAAAGGTGAGGGATATATATTTGAAGTGTGCTGGGTCAATGACAGGTGAAGGCTAAACAGGTTCTAATACAATCCATCTGACAGGAGCCCTCAGTAAATCAATGCTGCCCTTCCCCTCCACCCACGTATTTTGCCTGATGTGCATTTTCACCCCAATTCTCATGCATATGCTTTAATTGCTGACTTTAGTGAATACTATTTAATTGACTAGGCAGCTGCTTCACATTACATCCTGTAAAATATAAAACACTTTAATTCAGAAATCAGCTTGCTTCCTAATTGTTCGTAGTCAGCCAATGTATGCAGCTTGTTATATTATTATTTTTAATGAAAGTCAACATCTCCACTGTTGAAGTATTATACTAGTATTTACAAAACCCCAAGAGGATGAAATGGATGGATGAATCACAAGGCCATTGTTTATCTAGCAAAGCCACATCAAGCTGATCTGGTGAATGTTCTGGCATAGATGAAGGCTGCAAAGGAGTGGTCCTCTTCAGACAAGCAACGCGTACATCCAGTGGTGCACTTGGTGCCCGGACCGCCCCTGCAGCAAGCCCCCACCCAAGACCTCCCTTTGGGGGGTCTTTGGCACATTTGGGCACATTTGAGGGACCTCCTGCCACCACCCCACACCCACCACACTGCTGCCCCACCATGCCGAACCGCCAAAACTTACCTTAATTTTATCTGGGGTGGTGTGTGTAGGGGGGGGTGAGCCAAGCAGCTTCCCCTGCCACGTGGTGGCAGTGGGCAGAGCGGCCCCTGGCCCTGCCCGTCTGGCCCAGTGGCCCTTGAAAACTGCAAGGCGCTCCAGCGCAACTGTGCAGAACATAGACATGCTGGAACACCTCGCAGTTTTCAAGGGCTGCTGGGCCAGACAGGCAGGCCCAGGGGCCGCTCCACCTGCCACCCACGCCATGGGGAAGAGGGAGGCCTGCTCAGTTCACCCAACACCCCAGGGCTTGCACATCGGTGGCTAAAATTATAGTAAATTTGGGAAGTTTGGTGGGGCAGGGCAGAGGTGGGGCAGGGCAGTGATGGGGAAGGCATGGGGTAGAGGCCTGAGCCCCTCCTGGAGGCCCCCCTGGACCCTTGGAGGCTTTTCTGGACCTTGGAGGCCACAGACTAGGGCTCCAATGTCTGGAGTAAGAATGCCTCTGCATACATGGTGGAAGTGTGTAATGCACCCAAACCTTCATGCATTCACTAGATAGTGTTTACATCCCTACACATGTACAGGCTTTCCCACATGGTTGGGGTGTGCAGAAATACCCTGAAAATGTTTGCTTCCCTTCCCTTGAAAACTCTCAGATGTTTCTCCTTGGGAGGAACCCTATAGGCCACCTCCAGGCTCAGGGTCTGGATAGCTGGTCTTGTGGTAGCAAGCATGACTTGTCCCCATAGCTAAACAGGGTCTGCCCTGGTTGCATATGAATGGGAGACTTGATGTGTGAGCACTGCAAGTTATTCCCCTCAGGGGATGAAGCCGCTCTGGGAAGAGCAGAAGGTTTCAAGTTCCCTCCCTGGCTTCTCCAAGATAGGGCTGAGAGATTCCTGCCTGCAACCTTGGAGAAGCCGCTTCCAGTCTGTGTGGACAATACTGAGCTAGATGGACCAAGGGTCTGATTCAGTATATGGCAGTTTCCTATGTTACTATGTCAGGACGCCTCTGAATACCAGTTGCAGGGGAGCAATAGCAGGAGAGAGGGCATGCCCTCATCTCTTGCCTGTGGGCTTCCCAGAGGCATATGGTGGGCCACTGTGTGAAACAGGATGCTGGACTAGAAAGGTTTTGGCTCTGATTCAGAAAGGCTGTTGTGTTCTTATGTTAACCCTGATCTTTGCTTTGATTTTTTTTTAAAAATAAAATTGTGTCAACCCTGCAATGAGTTAAATGAATAAGCTTATATATGTCTGACTGTCTGTATGTCTGTTTCATGCAGTCTTAATTATTAGGGATTTGCGAAACGTTTCGGGTACAGATTTCGGGTGATTCGGATCCGAACCAAATCACCCTTCTAGCCAAATCACCCTCCATTTTGTGGCCAATAAATGCCTTCTTCTTCCCCCTCCATTTTGAGCAATGACGTCTATTTGAATTTCCCGCCTTTTTGCCTCCCATTGACTTCAATGCAAAAAGGTCTGATGTGATGTCTACTCGAATTTATTGTCCCAGGGGCAAAATAGTGGGGTGATGTGGTAGTGCCTAATGGGTGGAAGCTACCACCCCAATTGCAGAGGGATTGGCCAAAGGGCTGGTTTTTGGTGAATTTTTGAAGTTTTAGTGTCTTTGGGGCAGATTGGGGGCATAACGTGGGATCTGGGCCAAAAGAGTGGGGTGGGGTGGTAGTGCCTAATGGGTGGAGGCTACCACCCCAATTGCAGAATGATTGGGCAAAGGACTGATTTTTGGTGAATTGTTGAAGTTTACACGTCTTTAAGGTTTTCCCCCATTAGGTATAATGGAGGGTGTATCGCTTCACGTCAGGGGGAAAGGGGTGGCCTAGAGCAGTGTGGGGTTGGTGGTAGTGCCAGGTAGGGGCAAGGAAGCTACCTGAATTTTTTCAAAGGATTTGGGCAGAGGGCTGATTTTTGGTGAATTGTTGAAGTTTACGCGTCTTTAAGGTTTTCCCCCATAAGGTATAATGGAGCTTTCAGCAGCCCCATAAGTGCAAGAAAACTACAAAAATTCACCAAAAACCAGCCCTTTGGCCACTCCCTCTGCAATTTGGGTGGTAGCTTCCACCCATTAGGTACAATGTTAAGTGTGCCTTGTAATGTAACATTCACACAGTTGTACAAGAGTGTTCTTGTGCACATGCGAAAATTGCAGAGTGATGGTACAGTCACTGGAAATAATGTCCATATGACTGCACAACTGTGCTTGTGTAATTCTTTCACTTGCACAAGAGCACTCATGCACTACTGTGTGAACATTACATTAAAGGCTCTTGTAACATTGTGCAGTATGTCAGCCAGTGTTAGCCTATTGGAAAGGACCTGTGTGTGTGTGTGTGTGTGTGTGTGTGTATAGGGGGGGAGGGGTTGGGGGTTGTTTTTTTTCTTTTGGGGGGTTGTTGTTTTTTTAACAAATAATACATCATAATGTGATATTTAAGGCTTTTTTGGACGACATATAAGAAGGGGAGCTTATGGAAGCACAAGTGCCCTGACTTCTGATATAACTGCCAAACAGGACCCAGGATTTTACCCAAAGCCATCTAATATAATTTCACAAAAAGCTCAACTAGCTTTTTTGGATCTCACAGTAAGTGAAGACTCAGAGACTCCTCTTCAGACATGGCATTGCAGGTGAGGAATCGGAGGGGCTGATTTTGTAAGCTCTGCTTCTGTGAAAGAGTGTCATTGCCCAGGCAAAGTCTCTAGTCACATCCAAACGTTTCCTCCTTGCAAACTGCTCATGGTTACAGCATCAAAAGTGGGTAGGAAATCCTGCCCGGACAGTGTCACTCCTTCAATCCCTCCAGCCACTCACGGTTACACTGGTAGTCATCTGCAGAGAGACCCGCTGTAAGTGTGAGGGAAGGCATTTTTGTGAATGAATGGATGGATGGACTTTATTAAAGTCAAAAACCAGTAGCAAACAGCAATACAAACCAGGGGTGTAGCTAAAATTGTGCAGATGGATTCAAAGAACCTGGGCCCCCCAGCTCTTGAGGGCCACCCAGCTCAGTTCATTATTTTCTTCATTATCTCCCTCATTCCAAGGGGCCATGGGGGAGGGGCAAACCCCGGTCTCCTCTCCCCTAGTTACACCCCGATACAAACTACATAAACTAAGGCACTTACGTGATCAGCAGCTTAGGTCCTCTGCAGATGACCACCACTGTAACTGCGAGTGGTTAGAGAGAGGGGTGAGTGACAGCAGAAGGGCGGGACTTCTGCCCCGCTTCGGGGCTGTGAACTGTGAATGCGCTTTGAAGATTAACGTCTGAATAGGGCTCCAGTCTGAACAGAAATTGTCCATGGCCCTCAAGGACATATTCCTGAAGCCCAAATGTCCTTTTGGAGAGAGGAAAGAGTAGCAGAAATTGCTCCTCTTCCCCCTCAGCATGCATTTCCCTGCTTGACAACACACTGCGCAGAGCTGTGATGCTGAGGCTTCCACCAATGCTGCTCCTATTACATAGTCCTAACTCTGTGCAGAATGTCAGCCACTTAACAGTGAGTAAATAAGTAAGTAAAAGTAAGTGAAACGCCACTCACTTCAGCAGTAGTTGTGGAGATGTCTGATGAGTTGGAAATCCAAAGGAATCTTTTCATTGTTCCTTGGACAGTCTACACAATGGTCATGCTTCTGAACTGAATTTAAGTGTGTAAACCTGCATACATTTGTTTGAAGGCAGCACTGCTGAGGATACCAACAGGAAAGGTATTGGGAAAATGGCATGGGACTTCTTTGAAAAATATTGGGGATTTGAGTGTCATAATTTGCTGAACAGCTCATCACATATCCATATATTGAAGGAAGCATTAAGAATCTCCAGCTCAGCCTTAAATATTATCCTCCTAACCAAATCCTTTCTGGAGTAAACAAAGACTGAGTGAAGAAAAGGGAAACTAAATCCAGTGATGGCTTCCAACTTGCACAGGAGCTTGTGCAAACAGAAGCACGAGGATTGCTATAGAGTTTTCCTATTAAAGCAAAGTGTGAACTCTTTCACAAATGTTTATGGAACAACGCTAGTGGCTATTTACCTTCTACTCGCAGTTCTTTGGATCCAGCCGGCTGTCGCCTATGCAATTCTCATATTCTCGTAAAATTTAACAAAAAAAGTACTGAAAAAGCAACCACCCAGATTTTAAGTTTCCCATTTATACCTAAATAAACAATACATCCTGCATTCTGATTCAGAAGGTATACCGAACTCCATACATTTGCATTTAGACCTGTTGACATCACTGCACACATGATATATGTTGACACAGTTTTCACACATGAGCCACTTCATACACACAACATGGCAAATATCTTATATGGATAACATGACTGTATATACTATGTGTCCTGTCACACAAGATGAATGCATATTGCATATAACATGCCAGGAAGCCTTGACTGGCAGTGGGTGAAAAACCATCATATAGGAACTTCATCATATGAGAATGCATCACCTGAATTTGTCTGTGGACTGCATATGAACTGATTTGTGAGTGAGTGAGTGTGTATCGCTCTGTGTGTGAATATATAGTCTCTGTATTGTAGCTTGGTAAAGTAAAATAATTGGTGAAATCACTGAAATCCTATTGTGCCACTAATGAATTCCCAGTAGATAGGAAGAGGAGATGGAAGAAGTCAATTTCATCCCTGGGAGAGCCACAGGGCTTCAGTAGATTTACTCTAGTGCCTCTGACTTAGTTAGAGCAGTATCATTAATTCATACATGGTTTGCCCATAAACCTTGAAAATGGGGGGTGGGAAGGATAAAAGATTTCTTATTTGCTTCCGATCACTCTCTATAATAGTTCCATTAATTATTGGCTATCATAGCTGAGGATCTCTTTGTGAGATTCATGTCTCTCTGGACTAGTGGGAGCCTCATGGGAGACACTAGGACCACTCCAGGTTGATAATACTAGTGCCACACCCTTTGATCAAACAGTGTGTCGGACACTGTCAAAGCTGCATTTGTCTAGTCCAAGAAAGCAATGCCTGATAGTGACTCCCTGCCCAGATGCTTATGGCACTTTCAGGAGTGTTAGAAACATCTTTTAGGTTAGAGTCTTAAGCATGCTCTTTACATGGAATTAATTTTAGCTGAAATAACATTCTGTGATTGGGATTGGTGCAGGGGTTCTCAAACTTTGGTCCCTAGATATTGTTGGACTACAACTCCCATCATGCCCAGTGACAATGGCCAAATGCCTTCCCCTTTGTTTGCATCCTCCTCTCCAAAATTTATAAAAGTGGGGGCGGCCAATGGGGCTGAGGATAATGGGAGTTATAGGCCAACAATATCCAAAGGCCAGCCAAAGGCCATTGTAGTTGAAGGTGATGAGACAGGAAGAGGAGAACTGGTCTTGTAGTAGCAAGCATGATTTGTCCCCTTAGCTAAGCAAGGTCCACCCTGTTTGCATATGAAAGGAAGACTAGAAGTGTGAGCACTATAAGATATTCCCCTTAGGGGATGGAGCCGCTCTGGGAAGAGCAGAAGGTTCCAAGTTCCCTTTCTGGCGTCTCCAAGATAGGGCCGAGAGAAGCTCCTGCCTGCAACCTTGGAGAAGCTGCTGCCAGTCTGTGAAGACAATACTAAGCTAGATAGACCAATGGTCTGACTCAGTATATGGCAGCTTCCTATGTTCCTATGAGCTGTAGTCCAACAACAATCTGGGCTCCTAAATTTGAGATCCGCTGGATTAGGGTATTTACCTCGGGTACCTTCCTTTTGATTGTTGTTACTGCAATACAGAAAGTGAAAGTGAAACATTTAAACTGAATATACATTCTGGTCAATGTAGGGGTTTTATTTGAAATCCAGATGTTCTGATCAGTCTGGAGAATGGTCACCATCTGAGGTCACTATTAAGTTACCAGGGCATAGGGACCATAGAGCAAGGGGGAGATGACTGTCCCCTGGCCGCTGGTCCAGGGCATCACCAAGACACTCCCATGTGCCCCCTTGCCCCCAAGGTGCCTCCTTGCCCCCTCCCACATTCAGCTGGTGAATGAAGCACTCATCAGCTGTGAGTGTGAGGCGCACCCCTCCAGTGTTCCCTCTAACAGGAATTCCCAGATGTTGTGTACTACAACTCCCCTAATCCCCAGTCAAAGGCCATTGCACCTGGGGATGCTGGGATGGGAGCTGTAGTGAACAACATCTGGGAGTCCCTGTTAGAGGGAACAATGCACCACTCTTCTTCGCAGCCAGTGTATCACTGGAACGCTGGCTCTGATGGGGCAGGGGGGAGCCCAGCCAGCCAGCCAGCATTTCAATGAAATGCTGATGGGGAGGATGGGAGAGGGTTCAAACAGACCCTCTCCTGGCCAGTGGCCCTGCCCCCTGCATTTGACATCGGACGCAGGGGGCAGGGCCAGTGCTGAGGATGGGGCCAATCGGCCCTGCAGAGCTTCCCCAGTCAGCAGTTCGTGGAATCGCTGACTGGGAACTCCTTTCCCTGCCTTCTCAAGAAGGCTGCATGGTCCCTCCCTACACCCCTCAGGAAGGCAGGGGAAGGAGTTACCAGTCAGCAATTCCACCAACCACGGGCTGGGGAAGCTCTGCCAGAGCGGATGGGCCTGTCCTCGGCATTGCCCCCATGCCTGGCATCTGATATCATGCAGGGGGTGTGGCTTGGGGGCACATGTGCAAAGCCCACACAATTCTGAAGCCTAGGGGGCAGAGGAGCCGCCAAAGGACTTTGTCCTCCAGCTGTGGCCAAGATCCTAACACCCCTGCCCAGACAACCAATAAAACGGCATTCCGGGACATAACAAGTAATGGAGTCTGAGAAGCCAGGAAACATCAGAGTTGGAAACTGAGGAGCATAGGAAGCTGGCTTATACTGAGTCAGAGCATTGGTCGATCTAGCTCAGTATTGTCCACATTGATTGGCAGTGGCTCTCTAAGGTTTTGGGCAGGAGTCTGACCAACCAGATTTCCCCAGACTCCACCCCTGACCCACCCTAAATTCTACCCAGAATTATTGAAATCACATTAACATCCCTATTCCAGCCTTGCCTTTTTAGATACGTCTGCATAACAGCTCCAGGCATTGGAAAGCCAAGCATTAACCATCTTAATTAACAATAAGCTTTTAAAAAATGTTATGGCTTGTATTTCTTCTTAGAAGTGCACATCATATTAGGCAAGATAAACATTAACATAAAAACAAGACTCTAGAAATAGCTCGGGCTTTTAAAAAAACTGCAGTACTAGATAAAAGCTGATAAGGCCTCATAAAACGTTTTAATAGAGGGGGGAAATACAAACTCCTCTTTACAGTTCATGGCTGCATCCTGACTAAATTTACTTGCGGACATTCAATTGAAATTAAAAGGGCAGGTTAAGGATGCCTAAACTGGCCTTTTAATTTAACGGGACTTTCTCGAGTAAATGTAGTCAGGATGTCAGCCATTGTATTTTATTTGTGGCATTTAGATACTGCTCTTCTGCAGTAGAACTCAAGGTGACTCGCAATTTAAAATATTAAACAAAACAGATACAAAGGACAAAACAATAAAACAGCAGGTTGCTATAGGGTCATTAGTGGTGTGTTCAGGAACTTACAGTGGACTGGTTGTTCAGGTGAGATGCCGGCTGCACATGTAATCAGAATGGGGTCATATTGAGAGCATGCCCACTCTGATGTCACTGGGAGACCATGTGCTCTCAGAATGTTCCTTAATTGGCATGAGGTTCACCTGAATTGCCCCTCCAGTATTTGGTGCACATATAGAGGGGCAATTCAGATGAACACTGTCTCATGTGATTAAGGAACACCCTGAGCACATATTGGGGTGTCCTCCAGTGATGTCAGGGTGGACCCGCTCAGTGTGACCCCATCCTGATCACATGTGCAGCTGGTGTCTCATCTAAACTAGCTCAGTATGAATCCCCTGGTCTGCATCTCTCCATGTCTGCCTTCTCTCCAGGGCACACAGGTCTCAAAGAAGTTCCTGAGAAGGGCTACACTTATTTGACAAATGTTTACCTAAGGGTCAAACTACATTTTACATTGAGTGCATGCTTAATGGTAGTAGCTATTGCAGCCCAGCCCACCACCATGCCACAGTCCCTATTCACAGGGAGCACCAATTCAAGAGCTATTTAGTTAAACAACTACAACTACTACAACAAGCACATTAGCTTTGAGTTCATACTTAATTTAATGTGTAGCTGTACCCTAAAACTGGAGATATGCTTGCTGGGTGTTAAGTAAGCCATTAATAAGCCTTACTAATTGCTGGCATTAATAAGCCACTATAGGAATGGCCATAGCATCAGAAGAGAATGAGGAGGTTAGCAGAGGCTCTCTGAATTAACTGGAGCAGGATGATGAAGTAGAAAGGAAGTAGAAGACCAGAAGACCAGCAATGGCAGATTATAGGAGAGAGCAGATCATGGACAAGGTATTTAGCAGGAGGTTGACAGAGAAAGGGACAGATCTTGGAGAAAGCCCCAAAGGAAATACAGCTGGATTTGCTGCACCAGTCAAAGAGAATTCTTCTGTAATCCATGATTGATTCCCCCCCACCCCGTTCCAAGTGAGGTAAGACATCCGTAGCAGAAATTCAATCCACGTATTTGAGTTGCACCGTTCTTGAAAGGCTAGCTTACAGCCCTGCTGTAAAGCAGACAATGGGTGTGTGGTGTTTTTTTTAAGGAGAGTGGGGTTGAAAACTAGCATGCCTGGTAATATACAAATTATTTGCAAGTATGCTTTATAAGTTATTCCCATTTCCCATCTAAGGTCACACCAGAAAATGCACCTGGTTTTTCATCTCTAATTCACAGGGACTCGAAGGTAGAAACTAAGTAGCATGTGATGCCAGGTCTTAAGGCATAGCCAGGCAAGAAAGTGCTGCTGTAAAATATATGCTTTCTATGCTAAGCTGGAAGTATCTAAGCATGCAAAATGGACAGTGTCAGCCTGGAATTTCATCTGGGACACTGCATTTCCTCGCGTTCATGGTTTTCAAATAAATCAGCCTGAGCAAATGCACCCCTTAATGTTCCTATAATGCAGTGTTTGTGCACTAATTCCTTTCAGGTCCAGTCATTGTCATTAATATTGTCTGCTGGCAAACAAAGAAAGATTTCTTCGCAGGAAGCCTTGCCAGCTAAGGAAAATGTTTGAACAGCCGCGGCGTTGCCTGGCTGTCTCGTTTGCATTTTCCAAGGACACTTGAGAAAACAAAACTATATCACTGCACATTTAGTTTTAGTTTAATATGCAGTGCCACTGCTTTTCCAGCGGCAGCCTCGCAATGTATCCATTACTTTCTGTTCCCTGTAATTAAAAATTGCAAGTGAAAAATGTATGGGATTAACCAGTCCTAATTTTCATTGACAAGCTTTAAGCGCTTATCAATAATGGGATCAGAGAATCAGCTTGCACTAAGCTTTATTTTGCCATAGTGTCAAGTTTTGATGGAGAATCTCGCTCAGCTTATTAAACACACCGGCGGTGCCTGTCGCAGCTACAACTGCAGAGGGTTTAGGGGTTGGCAACATTTCTGTGCACTGACATCCTTGCGTGGCTGCATTACTTCAGTGAGAATAATATTGGTCCCTTATACAGATCTCACTGCTTGGGCTCCTGGGAGCTGATTACAGGAAGAGATTAAAAAGCCTATCTCTCACACACATGTTCAGAGGTGATGGATGACATCTGGAAGGCTCGCCCAGTACACATCTACTTAGAAAGGAGAAAAATCTCTCCAATTAGGCCATTGTTTACGCATGTCTCCAAGTTATCAGTTTTAAAAGTATAACCTCATGGTATACGTTACATTTCTCCTGCACACACAATACTCAAAGCAGGATTACGCTAAAAAACATAAATGCTGTTTGAAATGAGAGACACATGAAGGGTTGATCCAGCACAATTGATACTTGGCTCAATTGGTGGACAAATCTGAATGTGTTCAGACAGGGCTTGGCTTTGAGGAGCACATCACAAACACATCTTGAATTGGAGAGCTACAGCTAATTTGCAAGTGTTCATTACATGTGATTTGAAGACTTTTTTCCCATTGCAAATGTCAGTGAACTGGTTCTGCTACTGTTACTTGTAGTGGTTTCCAGGTTTTGACAAACAAAATGTCATCTCTGCAGTGTCATCTTGTTTTATAGCTGCTTCCCTCATAAACACAAAGTACTCTTATGTAGATTTAACTAAGGGTTTATTCAGAAACAACTCCATTTTCTCCTTCTCCTTTCCCCCACTTTCCCTTTCTGACTCTACCCCACACACTCTCTACAGGATCCCCACTGGGACAAATTTTGCAACACCACAACATAAAAGATTACTAGACAGAACACAACACATCCCACCCCTTTATAACAACCAGGACTGAATTAATTTAAAATTCAGTGACAAAGTCTTGAAGTCTTTTAGGTGGTCTCCTGTCACACACACTTCTCCACATTATTGGGTTCTCTAGCACAGGAGCTGTTAGTGGCGTTTTTTCTGCTACAGAGGATTGCCCATCACTTTCATCAACCACCTCTGTGAGGTCAAAACTGGAGGCAAGATCAAATTCCAATCCAGTTCCTCTCTTAAGATCAGACTCCTTTCCCTCTTGTCTCACAGTATGCATGCTGGAAAGTCTCAAACTATTCCATTTCTTTCTGTCATCCAATATGAAAGAATAGCCTCAGATTTCAATAGTTTGTTTTGGTCCAGAATATTGGGAACATCCCTTTCTCACCTTATAAGGCAGCTGTACTCGAACAAAGTTCCCCACCTGAAATGTTATGTTTTGCACCCCATCCACATACAGTTTGTATTTTTGTTGCTTCTCCCTTACCCATTAAGGGATTTCTGTATCCTCAGGGTGAGATGGCATGGAAAGCCCTATCACCTATTACCATTGGGTAGGTTTGGTAGTAGCTTTGCTTCCTCTCAGCAGTTCAAAAGGCGTTTTTCCTGTAATAGAATGAGGAGTAGTTCAATAAGCAAATAGATTGCCTGTTTCCAGGTTTATTTTTGGGTTGCCTTTTTCCAGGGTTATTGTTGCATAGTAGCCAATTGTAAACTTTCTTTCATTCTTTCCGCTAGGATGGTGCAAGGAAATACTTCTGTTATCCCAAGGCTATGCAAACATTGTTCCATTTCAAATGAGGTGGTGATGGCCATTAGCTTGGATGGCTTTAAAAAGGGCTTAGACAAATTCATAGCGGACAGGTCTATCAGTGAGTACAAGTCTAGTGGTTATGGGCCACCTCCAGCCTCAGAGGCACGATGCCTCTAAATACCATATGCAGGGGAGCAATAGCAGGAGAGAGGGCATGCCCTCACTTCTTGCCTGTGGGCTCTTCAGAGGCATCTGTGGGCCACTGTGTGAAACAGGATGCTGGACTAGATGGGCCTTGGGCCTGATTCTGATGATGATCCAGCAGGGCTCTTATATTCTTACCTGGAAGATATTCCACCTGGAAATCAAAATCCACAAGTCTGGTGATCCAGCTAGCTATTTATGGGTGGGTGTCTAAAGGCTGCAAGCACAGATCTGATGTAGTAAGGAGTTTATTGTAAAGTATATGGGGAAGTACACTAGAATCAGCCAGCATCCACATTTCATGGCCATTAAGCTTAGGCTGACAATGTGGAGAAGCAGGCTCTGAGTCTTTCACCCATAAAAGTAGGGATTTGTGAATCACTTCAGACTCAAATCGATTCACCTAAAATCTGGCTGTTTCAAGTGTTTCAACTTCAAATTGAATCACCCCTAAAAGGGGTGATTTGATTTGAAGTTGAATTGAATCATCCAGATTTGGATCAAATCTATCCAAAGTTATTGAGTATGGGGTGTGGGGGAAGGGAGGGGGAGGAGAGCCACATTTCTGCTTTCAAAAACCCCAAGGGGTGCTGGGGTGAACCAAAATTACCATTGTTGTACAGAGGCTGCAGTGGGGGGTGGGGGAGACAGCGACCTGACACCATCCCCCTGCGGCCCGTTGGTCACTCCTTCCAAAAAGAAGAGGCATGGAGGCACCCTTGAACCACTCATCAGAGCAGTAAATGCACAGAGTGTGGTGGCGGGTGGAGGTGGTGATCAGCCAGCCGCTCAGTGCTCAGACCATCCCCCCCCCCCACAAAAGCACCTTTGAACAAACAATGAAACACCGGAATATCCCTTCAAATGGCCTCCATGTGCATGCAAAGAGGCCATTTAAAGGATAGCCTGGTCCCGGTGTGAACACTGAGCAGCCAGTTGGTTGAGGGGGAGGGATGGCGGGTCGGGTTGCCAACACCTTCCCCCCGCCACCACTGTGTGCTCTGTGGATACCGATCCAATGAGTGGTTCAAGGACAGCTCCACAAGTCTTCTCTTTGGAAGTAGCGGCCAGTGGGCTACAGGGGGGGGCGGGTTGGGTTGCCACCACCTCCCCACTGCTGCACACAAAATCTACTGGTACTACTGGGTGCCTTCAGAGGCGTAACTAGGGAAAATGGCGCCCGGGGCAAGCACTGAAATTGTGCCCCCCCGCCGCCGCCACCCCAGCATACATCTGACTGACACACATGTGTTTTTTCCTCACAACAACCCTGTGAAGTTGGCTTGTATCTCAAACAACAGAATTATGATGCAATGATGATACACACACCACATTATACTTAGGTTTTTCCTCACAAGCAACAACCCTGTGGAGTTGGCCTGTATCTCAAACAACAGAATTATGATACAATGATGATACACACCTCATTATACTTAGGTTTTTCCTCACAAGCAACAACCCTGTGGATTTGGCCTGTATCTCAAACAACAGAATTATGATACAATGATGATACACACCACATTATACTTAGGTTTTTCCTCACAAGCAACAACCCTGTGGAGTTGGCTTGTATCTCAAACAACAGAATGATGATGCAATGATTGATGATACACACCACATTATACTTAGGTTTTTCCTCACAAGCAAGAGACAATCTCCAAAGGTATAATAACCCCCTCCCCCATTTTTTTTGCCAAACTTTGTGTCTTTAGCAGGATACCACAGGCACTTATTAAAGCTAACACCGCAGGTTTTTCTGAGATGGAGCTGTTATAGGAGCACTTCAGCGTAAACTGAGATCACAAGGCAAGCTTTCACAGTGCAAAAACGAGCATGCCAGCAAGCAGAACTCATGGTAAAACTCTCTTGAAACACCTTGTAACAATGCACAGGCAGCTATGTTACACTGCTTGAGTCAACTCACACTGCTGTACTACCCAGGCTGTGGGAATTGACTCTCAGTTCCATATACATGCATGCATTTAAGATTGAGTGCCAAAGAATCTTTATGATTGTTTTTCTTTCTTTTGGGGTGGAGAGAGGAGCGTATAATGCAAACATTAACACCTGTTAGGCACCTGAGACCATAGTTGGGCAGCTAAATAAAAGCCTGATTCTTTAATATGTTTTTTCCCCCACATGTGGCTTCTGTAGTTTTTGCAACTCATTCAATTTCTCACCCTGACACTTGGTCTGCTGCTTCCACCCGCCTGCCGCCGAATCCTTTCTTCCGTGCGGGTGTCCGTGTGTGTCCTCGTCGTCCTGCCTGCGCCTGCTGCAGTGCAGCCCCAGCCCCAGCAACCACGCTTTCCTCCGCGACGGTGACCGCGCCACCACGTGCAGGCGAACAGAGGAGGACGGACGCACCACACGCATGCGCAGCGCAACTCAGCACGCTGGCCGAGTCGTGCGTGCGTGCGTCACTGACTAGAGACCCTCTGGCTTGCAAGCCACTTGAGGGCCTCTTTCTGGCTGTTCCAGACTAAGCGAGTGACGGAGCAAGCAAGCCTCAGCCAAGGGCAGGCGCAGTGAGCAGCATGAAAGGCGCCCGCCGCGGTGCCCGCCGCAGCCAAGCCAGGCCACTGACTGGCCGCCAGCAAAGCAATGGGGGGGAGCGGCCGGCGCGGAAGGGACCGCTCGTGGGGGAGGGGGCGCCGACACGCTCCCTTGACTGCTGCAGCGCTGCTGCACTGAGCAGGAGAAATTTGTATTTTAAAAAATTTTAAAAATGAATTTGGTCATGGCGGCGCCCCCCATGTGACCCGAAAAGATGGCGCCCGGGGCATGTGCCCCCCCTGCCCCCCCTATAGTTATGCCTCTGGGTGCCTTGGCACCTCTTTTAAAAATATATATATAATAATTCAGGTTGACTTGAAAAAAAACCCAATCCAAATCAAATCAGGCCGAATCAAATCGGGGAGAATGGATTTGAGGTTGAATCAAATCCCATGTGTTTCACTTTAACTAGAATCAAATCCCAATTTTTTATTCATACACATCCCTACTTAAAACGCTATCAAGAAGTGGTTCATCTGCCTCATCCTTATCATATGGCGAATCAGTAACAGAGTGGACTGCAGACCTGTCAACCTTAACAAAGTGCCCCCTTTCATTGCGCCTGTTGCAAGTAACGTTCTGCACAGGACAGTGAGCAAAACTGGCTTTATGGACAGAGTCTCTACATCGATAGCATTGGTAGCTTCTCCTTTCTTGTGCTGCCACTTTGTGGGGCACTGCCACATGAGAAGATTGGTTTGGAAGGATTTAGACTGAACAGCCTGGTTTTCAAGAGGTTGGGCTTGGAGTTCCAAAGAGAGTGATTTGGTGCAGTGAAGTGCATTTTCCACTCGCCTAGCCATCTGTATAACTTGATCCAAGGTACGTTTCCGCTCCAATAAAAGTTTTTCATGCAGTTTGGAGCAGGTTGTTTTTATAACAATCAGATCCCTGATCATTTCATCGGTATAGTTGGCAAACTCACAGGTTAGACTTAAGGGATGCACGACTGTGACATACTGATCAATAGATGCACCAGGCAATTTGGATCTAGAATAGAACTTGTAATGTTCTGCAATCACATTCAAAGTAGGGTTGAAATGATCACCTAAGGCTTGAAGAGCAGCTTCATAAGAATAGGCAAACCAAGTTGTCTGGGAAGGGCAAATGTTTATATATTCTTTGCCCGGTGGGATCACATCACACCCATTTTGAAAGAGCTGCACTGGCTACCAGTTTGTTTCCACGTCCAATTCAAGGTGCTGGTTTTAATCTTTAAAGCCCTTAACGGTTTGGACCCGGGATACCTGAGGGACTGCCTGCTCCCAACGGTTGCTGCCCACTTGAAGGGGTCATCTGAGGGGACTCTGCTCTGGGTGCTGACCATGAAGGAGGCTCGGTTGTTGTGCATGCGGGACAGGGCCTTCTCTGTTGCTGCCCCCAGACTCTGGAATGCTCTCCCGGTGGCTATTCGCTCCTCTGTCTCCATCACAGTTTTTAGAAAGCATGTTAAATCTTGGCTTTTTACCCAGGCTTTTATATGATTGTCTCTACTGCTGCTTCTTTGTATTTTGTACAGTTTTTATGCTTGTATTTTAAATCTTTTTAATCAGATTTGTTTTATATTTTAGCTTGATTTTCTAATTGTGTCATTTTTATAGTCTTGTTTTTAATTTTTGTATAAATGCCTTGGGATTGTTTTAATGAAAGGCGGTATACAAATTTAACAATACATACATACATACATACATACATATTCTTTGGCCTTCAGGGCCCAGGCAGTGAAGCAATATAGCCTACTGATTTTGCTGGAATAAAATCAGAGATCTATATGGTGAGGAGGTAAGTGAAGAAATAGGACCTCCACTGTTTCCAGGGAAGAGCAAGTTCTCCAGAGGTGGACAGGTAAAAAGGCTGTGGCGGGATCTGAGCCATGCTGCAGTGAGCATCCAGTGAACAACAGAGTCCAAGATTGATAAGGAAAAAATACCTTCACAGCAGTGGTGGCTGGTTCGGGCACCGTTGGGGGGGCGGTAGCAGGTGGTACCTTTAAAACTAAATTAGATGATGCTTACTGGAGTTACCGCCACACCTGGAAGGTGCGGTGAGCAACAGCACATCGCCTGGCAACCCACGGCAGTGGGGCAGCTCTGAAACTCACCTGGCCTCTGCACATGTGCTCAGGCCATATTCATGGTATGCAACACCATGCTGACCATGCAAATGGCCTCTACCAATGCACAGCGGCCAAGTGAGTTTTGGAGCCACCCCACCATCGGGCAGGTTGCTGGGCAGTATGCCACTACTTGCCACACCTTCCAGGAGGGACAGCAATCCTGGTAAACACTATCTAATTTAGTTGTAAAGGTACCTGCCGCCACCCCCACCCCCAGCAGTGCTCTCACTGGCTGCCACTGCTTCAGGGGTTGTGCATGTCAAGAAGCTGGAGAAACAATCAGCAGCAGCAATAGTAGGAAGCAGTTCAGGAATGTAAGCCCAATAATGCAATGAAATGAGGTTGCAGGAACATTTACAAGCTTTGCAGGCTTACACGCTTAGCTGGTTCAAAAGTTCTTCACCAAATGTTTTGTACTTGCTTCCCTTCATAAACACAAAGCAATCTTATGTAGATTTAACTAAGGGTTTATTCAGAAACAACTCCATTTTCTCCTTCTCCTTTCCCTCCCTTTTCCTTTCGAGTTCCCCCCAACACACACACACACACACACACACACACACACACACACTCTCAAGATCCCCCCGGAAGAAACTTCTCAACAACAAAACATAAAACATTATTAGACAGAATACATCTCTGCAACCAAAATGCCATCTCTGCAGTAATATGGATTGAAAACGTGTTTTTAAAATACAAAATTGGGATTCCAGTGACTCCACAATCTGCACAGAACTGCTTTCATTTCACATGTAGCCTGTGGGACATTTTGTTCCATCCCTCCTGTAGCAGCAGTATGTTGCAAACTAAGGAACTTACAGAATAGTCAATACGTAGGAAAGGGCTATAGCTCAGTAGTAACGCTTCCAGAAGGTCTCTGATGCTTTACCCTGGGTTGGGAAAGACTCCTGTCTGAGAGCCTATTAATGTAAATACGGTACTAACCTTGGTGGACTAAAGGTCTGATTCAGTATAAAGCTGCTTCAAGTCTAGTTACACAGATGACCACCCGCAGAGCCCTGGGCGGCCGGATCGGCCGCCCACACGACTACTGGCTCTGTCATGGAGCCTGTAGGAGCTGCGGAGATCGGGGGCCACTTGGCCCCTGGAAGTCACAGAATGCCCTGTGCAAGTGTGTGGGGCATCCTGAGATTGGGGGGCTTGTTTTAGCATCCTGGCAGGAGACTCCTCGTGAGTCACCACAATTGCCAAAATGAGGTTAGCGGAGCGCTCGCTCCACTAACCTCATTTAAGGGGAGGGCTACTTGGGCAGGCTAGCTGCCAGAGTACCACCAGGCTCAGCCGCGAGCCTGGTGGTTCTCACGATGGAGGAAAACCGGGCCGGGCTCCTTTAGCGCAGTGTTTCCCCCATCGCGAGAATAGCCTCCATGTGTTTTTCAAGACCTTTTCAAAGTTGTCAGAGATGAGGAGGCTCTTATTTCAGCAGGGAGCATGCTCAAGAGTCTCAGGGCAGCAACAGAGAAGGCCTGTCCCTGAGTAGCCACCAGAGAAGCTGATTTGCATGAACCACCCTTCACTTTCCCATTGCTAGTCAGTGCATCCAGCTACAATGTTACTGCAGTGCCAGGCCTTCCTGGTTTTGTTCTTGTTGATAAATATTTCCCTGTACTCTCTGTTCATTAAAAGTTTTCAGAAATTGATGAAACTGGACTTGGGTGTCAAACGAGCAGCAGACTCACAGCTATTGAGTTCTATGGAAGTTCAAGACAATTGTTTAACTTGATTGGTCTGCCAGAGGTGTCATCACAACATCCAGAGAGGGACTACATTAGTTTGGGACTCACAAAAAATAATTCATTACACATAATGGTAATATTGGCAGCACATGCCAAATGGTTAAATCTAATGTAGCATACAGTTTCATTACGGCACGACAAAATTAATCTGTCCCTTCCCACCAGGAGGTTTCAGCAAAAGCAATGGGGAGGGAGATGCAGGCAAAAAGCAGCAATTCATTAATGAAATGAAGACGTGCAAAATAATTAGGCTTATAGCGATAGATTAAAGGACAAAATTAACCCCTTTATTTTCTCCCCATTACATACAACTGAGTATTTGTGAGTTATATAGGGTCTTGTGGTGATTTTTCTTACAGGAGATATGGCATGCATTTATTTTTCCCAGTCAAAGAGATTGTAACTATATAATAGGGTTTTGGTTCCCCCCCCCTTTTAAATTAATGAAGTTGCTACTTGAGGGCAATTCCATTAACCTAACCAACAGCTGGTGAAAGAGTTAATGCAAAGGGAGCAAGAATAGACTGCTGCCCGAAATGGCATACAGTAACTTGTGTAATTAATAATATTGGAACTAAGGGACTCATCTAATTCAATGAAAGGATGAAACTTCCTTTTGCCTGATTAGAAATTATAGCCAAAAGGAGAAACGGCCTTCCTTTAGTATCTCTTGTGTCTTGTACGTGCCACTGACTGTTGCCCAATTTCAGCCTGCGCACTTTCTCATTTGGAGCCATTGAATTATATGGGACAAAGTAAATGACTCCAATAAGGAGAAAGTAAAGAAGTGTACTCTGGGATACCACTGGGATGTCTATAAAACCCAGCAGCTAAGGCCTAGCCACTAAGAATCAAGCCAACTTCTATAGACCATAGAGATCGGACCACAGCTCAGAGCATTGCTTCGCAAGAAGAGGGTCTTCAGCTGCATTTCTAGTTAAAAACATTGCTTAGCTGGGCTGGGAAAGATATCTTCGTCTAAAACTTGAGAGACTTGCTGCTTGTCAGAGTACTATTATTGCTGCTGCTATAACTATTAACCTTGAAGAGCCACTGCCAGTCAGTGCAGACAATACTGAGCTAGATGGACCAATGATCTGGCTTGGTATAAAGCAGCTTCCTATTAAAGGTAAAGTGTGTCATCAAGTCAATTTAGACTCCTGGTGCCCACAGAGCCCTGTGGTTTTCTTTTGGTAGAATACAGGAGGGGTTTGCCTGCCATTGCTTCCTCCCACACAGTATGAGATGATGCCTTTCAGCATCTTCCTATATCGTTGCTGCCCAATATAGGTGTTTCCCATAGTCTGGGAAACATACTAGAGGGCATTCGAACTGGCAACCTTCTGCTTGTTAGTCAAACATTTCCCGGCTGCACCACTTCAGGTGACAGCTTCCAATTACTAATATTAAATAAAATGCTTTTGGAAAAAACCATTCTCAAAGAGGTTTACATATGTATTAATTATTAATTATCCCCTGTCCCTAAAGGGCTTACAGTCTAAAGATACACACAAAGTGGACACCAGCAATAGCCACTGGAAAGTAGAGGTGTGTACAAATAAGATTATGTGATTCAATTCGAGCTTGAATTGAATTGCAGAACCATCAAAATGATTTGTCAAAACCAGCCAGCTTGGCTGGCTGCCTTGACAAATCACCCTCAAATCACTTGAATTGATTCGGGTGATTTGAGTGCCATTCTGAGGACCATTTTGCTGGGGAAACAGGTCTCAAAATGGCACCATTTTTCTGGGGAGAACTGGTCTACCATTTGGGATTTGTGGGTAGACCAGTCCTTCACTCCGGACTTAGTGTGTCTGCCTACCTTAGAGAATTGGGTAGACCACTCCTATGAGGCGGGCAGACCCACTAAGACCAGACCAGAGTGCTGGTCTACCCTCTGACCCCCAATTACTAAATCAGCTCTCCTCAGAAAAACATACCATTTTGAGGCTCATTTTCCCACCAAAATGGGTCTCAAAATGGCATTCAAATCACCCAAATCAATTTGAGTCAAATATGGGTGCTTCTCTTCTACCCCAAATCGGGCCCTCTACTTTGAGGGCAATTCAATTCAAGGTTGAATCAGCTAATTGCCCCCGATTTGACCCGAATCATTTTGAGATTGAAGTGAATTGCATATCCCTACCAGAAAGGCACCGTGATGGGGTTGAATAGGGCCATATTCCCTCCCACTCCTAAACAGAAGAGAATCACTACTTTGAAAGGTGCCTTTTTGTCCATTTAGCAGGCTAGATATGACTGAAAGCTGCTGTTTACTGTGTCAGACCACTGGTCCATCTAGCTCAGATTTATCTGTTGTGACTCTCAGTGGTTCTCCAGGGTTTCAGATCGGGATCTTTGCTAGCCCTACCTGGAGAAGCCAGGGATTGAATTTGGGACCTTCTGCATGCAAAGCAGATGCTTTACCACTGACCTATAGGTCAATTCCTGGCATCTCCAGGCAGCTTTATGTGCCCATATCCATAGCCCCAACTTGGGTTCAATTCCTTCATCCCACCAGAGTGTGATGGAATGTTGGGAAGTGGAATGGAATGTTGTGAACTGGCATACAAAGGGGCAATAGAATCCTGGAAATGAGTGGTGGATGGCAGGAAAGATGAAGGGCTTCCTTTGTTGACAATAGGCATCACTTTATGAATGTGAAGAATTTCTTCTGGCCTGCTAGCCAGTTTAGCAGTGTAGCTCCTATCCAACTGTTTGTCTGCGTAGCCCAGATATTAAATGAATCTATGTTGGTTGTATTGTTTTTTGGCTTAGCTGACAAGCATTAAAATTAATGGACTTGGGTGCCATTCCTGAGGTAGTAACTATGTTCATTGCTCTTGATGAAGTGGGAATTTTAGAGACAAATGTTTTTTGAAATGTATAGATTATTATTTTTATTTTATTTATTGAGTAGTAGTGGCATATTATGAGCCTGGCCCTGTGCCCCTTTTACAACTCATTAAACTAAGTGAGTATTATGTGTGTCTATTGGCTTGAAAACTCTTGGATTTGTAGATAAATATTGCAGGCACATGGCTCAGAGCCAGGAGTTCTCCCTTTGGTGAAAAATAAGAGTATATATAAGTTCTGCATTGTTTAACTATATAAAACATTTTAACTTCTTCAGTGCCTGCCAGACTAACTTTGTAATTCTCTCACACAGTTTGCTTCAGTGTTGTAAAAGAGATGGAATGGTTAAACGATAAAAATATGAATCTGTCACTCTTGTTTCAGGTTAACTGCTTGACACAGTTAAGCTTGATTGAAGTGAACACCTACTTTCAGTTGGTCCTTTCAGATTTGGAACAAGTGTTTGACTGAACATCTGATCAAGGAGCTCTAGGGCAATCAGCCCCTTCTGCTACAACAAATAAGCAGAATCTTCTGTGGGGTCACTGAAGGAGAGTTATGCAGCTGTTAGCTTATGAGAGTGTCTTGAAGTGGCATGGTCACCCCAGTGACTGGCTGGGGTGAGAGAGATGGTCTTATGGTAGCAAGCATGAATTGTCCCCTTTGCTATGCCCTGGTTTACATTTGAATGGGAGACATGTGTGAGCACTTTAAGATATTTCCCTCAAGGGATGGGGCCATTCTGGGAAGAGCAGAACAGATTTCAAGTTACCTGCCTATTTCCTAGATAGGGCTGAGAGAGACTCCTGCCTGCAACCTTGGAGAAGCTGCTGCCAGTCCTGGTAGACAATATTGAGTTTGATGGACCAATGGTCTGACTCAGTATAAGGCAGCTTCCTGTGTACTTACCAAATGGACCCACAGCAGCTTTCAGCCTTCTCCAATAGAAGGCATGTTTTTCTTTACCAGCCTGTCTCACTGGACACACATCCATGAACCTCTTGACTAGCTGTTGGTGACCCTGCTGTGCTGCTTCCAGGCCCAAGTAATTTCCTGAGCACCCCTCCATCTTGTCTGTGCTTAGGCCCAAACATTGTACTCCTCAGATGTCTTCCTTCTGTCCTGGTAATCTAGTCTTGTTCATCATTTCCTGGTTCCTGCTCCTAATTTCCCCAGATGATCTATTTTAGTAACCTAGCTTCTTGTAACTCCAGCTTAGTGTCTGCCTTCATTGCACTGCTCTGCAGAATTCCTGATCTGGAATACCTGGCAACTCTATATTCCTGCCAGCAAAACCTACAACCACACTTAGCTTTTCCAGTTGTTGTGGTTCATGTTTTCACATGGGGGCCTTGATTCCCCAGATATTTAGAAGACTCAAACTTGATACCAAGTCTGTTACTTTTGTCTCCTCTTCTTATTTTAGCTTTTTGACAGCTCAGATTGTGCTAATACTAGAGAGATAGGGCTGCTCTAAGGTCTATAGATGCACATAAACCTATTCTGATGTTGTCCCAGCTGATAGAACAAACACGCAGCTGTTAGTGCCTAGAATACATCAAGGTCTCAAAGGCACTTGGTGCTGCAAAAACTTACTAGAGAAGACAAGACTGATATGAGAGATGCTGATGAAATTCAAATGGCTTGTAATAAGATTTTTCAATGTTTATAATACTTGACTACACATCATGCAACCTTACCTGAAATTCTTACTTGTAATTAATAAGGAGACAATTGCAAATTTATGTCCCACTTTTGTGCCTGCATGGTTGGTATTTATCAGACCAGGCCAGCAGGGTTAGTATGGTGCATGCTCAGAACTTGTTTATTTTAACCCTTTATTCCATGCCAATAAGAAACCACCTTTCCTTTCTGGATAGCTGCAGTGTAGTGTTAGTAACCCCATTGGTCAGGTGTGGCTCCACTCCCAGTCTGCAAATCACCAAGTTCTTCCCCCACAATGATTACACTGAGAACCCAGGCTGTCATTTGCTAGCCTCAAACTTCACTTCCAAGTGAGGAGGAAGATCCGAGAGGAGTGAAGAAGGCACACTATTGGAAGAGGTCCTCTGGAGCAGCTATCATCAACTTTCTGGAAGACAGACTGCTGCCATGTTGCTGCTGTTGTGTTCAGGGCACTGGGATTCATGATGCACAATGAACAGGAGAATTATGCAGCTGCTTGCATACTGCTGTCTGATTGCCCAAGAAATGTTGTGAGAACACACATGTGCCCACGCATTATGAGCCAATTGATAATAGGTGGTCTTCAGTCATTAGAAGAAGCTTGCAGTTGGCAACTCAACTACAATTCAAACAGGGGGAGTTTGCCAAATAACGTCTGATAACAAATGGAGAAAGTTCCATTAAGGTCAAATAGTACCTATGGATTGGTTCTGATCACAGCTTTATGAGCCACGCTAAGGGCTTTTCTGCTCTGAGAGTGAGCTAATATAGACATTACATATGAATGGATATCTCAGCTAATATAGTAATTGGGGTGGATTGTTGCCGCACGTATTCTTCATTCTGAGCAATACAACCTTGTTGTATGATCTGTTTGGCTGTGGAAAATGTTCTAAGGATCCTATTTATTTATTTATTCATTCATTCATATACCACCCTTCCAAAAATGGCTGAGGGTGGTTTACAAACAATAAGAACAAACAATTAAAATCAAAATTATAAAACAGCATAAAACCAATTAACAGTTAAAACATTTAAACAGTTAAAAACCTTGGAGAATCAGACTGAACATGTACAACAGTTTAAAAACCCCGGAAGGCCAGGCCAAACAGATAGGTTTTAAGGGGTCTCCTGAAGGCCAATAATGAGCTCAGATTACGGATTTCTGCCAGAAACGCATTCCACAGCCCAGGAGCAGCTACAGAGAAGGCCCGCCTTTGAATCACCAGCAGACGAACCGGTGGTAACTGGAGACGGACCTCCTCAGATGACCTTAACGTGTGTTGGGGATCATGCAGGAGAAGTCGCTCTCTAAGATAACTCAGACCTAAGCTGTTCAGGCTTTAAAGGTAATAACCAGCATTTTATATTTTGCCCAGAAAGATATTGGTAGCCAGTGTAACTGTTTCAAAGTAGGCATAATATGGTCTCTCCGGGTTGCCCCAGAGAGAGACCAATTTGGCTGCTGCATTTTGAACTAACTCAAGTTTCTGATCTTGTTTCTCTTTCTCTGGAAGATATCCCATGATTCATAATTAGGAGGAAGTACATCTTCCCAAATAGTATTGTTTAAAATTACTAAGATAGACAAAAGACACATGTACTTGAAGAGACAACCTTAGAGACTTATAAGCCCAGGTTCAGTAGTCTCCACTAGATTAGTCCTCTGCTCAGGCAAACTAAGGATATCAACATGAGCAGTGCAGCATGTGCTTAATGCAAATTAACATAATGCCAGAGAACAAAGATTGGCAAGATGCTAGGACAAAGTCTTCTTGCTTGTGAATTCAATTTTGTGTGATTCTCAGTCACACCTGCCAATGTCTACTCAAAGTGTTTAGAAAGATGGGTAACTTCCTTTCTGTTTTGGCAAGCTTTTCGAGAAGCAGACCAACGAATCTAAAGATGAGCTGAAACTTCTCAGAATTCTGTTGACTGAAAGGGATTGACTCTGGATATGTATGTGTGAAATGTTCCAAGAAACCACTCCCTCACCTGTTATTTTATTAAATTTATTTTTACACTTATATCCCGCTTTTCCTCCGAGGAGCTCATAGCAGCACACATGGTTATTTTCATCCTCACAACAAACCTGTGAGGTAGGTTAGGCTGAGAGATACATGACTGGCCCAGAGTCACCCAGTGAGTTTCATGGTTGAACGGGAATTTGATCTTGGGTCTTCCTGGTCCTAGTCCAACACTCTAACCACTACGCTATGCTGGCTCTCTACCATTACTTGTTTCAAGGCCCAGCAGCAGTCTGGGCCTTGAAATCACTCTTTCAATTGCTGGTGAGCAGAATCACTCTTTCAGTTGCTGTGGGCAGTTTCCCCATATAAAGCATTTACCTCGATCTGATTTGGTTTCATGATGTTATCGTCACATAGCTTCATCATGAAGCAATGTTTTCTACACTCCGCTAGAGCCACAGAGATGAGGATAAAGAGACCTGCCAGCCACTGGAAGTGTGATCACTACTGCTGATAAATTCAGCCTATACTTCACACCCGTTTTTAACCCCACTCCCCCGAATGCCTCCCAACCACATCCTACAAACAGGAGGGCTTATTTATGTCATTTTATTGGTTTTTTGTGATGAAGACTTGATACTTTTATGTCTAAGCACTTTGAATGTATATGGGAAATTGCGTGTGGTGGGGTAGGGTGGAATTAAATAAACGTAGTCACTGAAGATGTTCAGTGTATCTAAGGAGACACAGATCTACATCAAATGCTATAAAATATCACTTCATAATGCGCAAAATGTTTGCAACATGAGTCAATACTTCCACATGGTTATTTTTTCTAGATAATAGATAGTGTGCAATTCATCCAGTTCCCCTTTAAATGGTTTTCTATTGACTATTTTATAGACTGATTCTTCTGGGCATTAGTATGCTGAGGGATCATTACTGCTGTAAATCAGTCACAATTGGGACAGTCACAGCATCAGAAGCAGGGAAAAGAAAAATCTCCTCAACAAATCCCCTTTTTCTTTTTCAACAGATTTTCCCAATGGAGTGACACCTGGGAGTTAACATAAAACCATTTCAAATGATGACAGTAATTTTTATTATTATCTTGTTATTTATATAGTGCTATCACTGTGCATGGTGCTTCCCAGAACAATCAGGTCCCTGCGGTGCAGAATTTACAATATGAATTTAGATGGGTGAGGATGGACAAGAGAGAGGGAGAGACAAAGCTAACAAACATGCTCAGATGCTGTTTTACATTTACTTGGGTCAAACTAGACAAGAAGTGTACCACATGCTTAGCTCTTTTGTGTGAATTCCCCCCCCCCATATACAGCTGGCTCAGGTCTCCTCACAGTTCAGGACTATGGCACAGGTAGGGACTATAGTTCTGTGGGGGGGCTGAGAGAGCTGAGGACCATGACCACTACACAGCCAAGCTACATGCCTCAGACATGGGGGATGCTATAGAAGAGTGGGGAAATTTTCCTGGGCACCTCTATCCCAATCTCTCTCTCAGAATATGAGCTGACTCAAGACTTTGAGTTTGGGAGTTCCTCTTGCCTAAAGGTTCTTCTCCAGCTCTCCGCTGCTTCCCCCCACCTCATAATCAGTCTCCACTCTAAATAACTGGCCACAGTCACCACAAATTGGATGAGGGCCTCAGCTGTCTGCTTACACCCCAGCTTTTCCCCAGCTGGGGCTGACAGAGATTCTCTCTCACCTGCTTCTCATTCCAAGTCATGTGGACCTCACCGGACCCATCCATAGGCCTATGATAACGTGCATCTGCTGAGGCAGCAACGGTCTCTCCATTTCAGCTGGGTCACATGGACATGCTTGTGCCTTCTGCCAGAACTTCTCAGCCAAGTGGTCCAGTCTCTGGATCTCATTCAGCAGCCACTCCTCATAGCCTTTCTCCACCTGCTCCAAGTGCTGCCAGCTGCGGAGCTGCAGGTAGGTAGAGTGGGTCACAGATACCCCACTGGGACTGTGACCCTTTGTGTCCATCCATGGTTCTAATCTAGATCAGCCCCCTGCCACTCACCATGGCTTGGAAGGGAAATTCCCATTTGTACCAATGGGAGCTGCCCTTCTGAGAGAAAGAATAGCCATGGAGGAGAGGCCAATCTAGATTGGGACCACAGTAGGGGCAAAGAGTTAAAGCCCCCCTTGCTTTTTACCATGGTCCACAGGAGGCCTAATCTGGCTGCTGTTAGTTAAAACATGGGAGATGCTGTGCCAGCAGTAAACATCTTGTTTGCCTTGCGCCTTGGGTTTGTTCTGCTTGGCAATGAGATTACAATGTTAAGCTAAAAGCTTCATTGAAAATATAAGTTTTGAGGCTGGATTTGAAGAATGAAAATGTGGTGGGAAACAGTTCACTGGACCCATCTTATATCAGGCAGCAGAAAGTCATCATTGCTCGCACACCTCTTCCATCTAGTCCAGCACCTTGTTTCACACAGTGGCCCGAGAGAAAACAAAACCCTATATGGATTCAACAATACCTACAAATATTAACAGAGTATACAAGTGTCATGTACTAATATTTCAACAGAATCTTAATAAAGCCATGTGATTAAAGACTATGCAATTGCATTCATTATAATACTGGAATAAATAGATCTATATGTTTCAATACAATTTATAGTGATCATTAATGACAAGCGATCATTAAAGTAGTCTCTATATCCAATGAAAAAGATGGGATGTATTGCAGGTGCAGCAGGAGAAGTATGTGTGGATATTCCTGAGGTAAAGTCTCATGTAGCTATTTTTGACGAGTCCTGTATTCTTGCCAAACGCGTTTCGACTCTTGTCAAGTCTTCTTCAGTGGCAGTCTTGAAAACATATTCATATCAAATTCTAGTTTTGTTTTAACAAACAAAAAAACCACACGCATACTATAAAAAGAGACAATATATACAGGACAAAATGTCTTGAATGAGGGCTGAAAAGAACCTTACTACATAAATATAGATTATAAACAAATATAAATTTCCTATGAATACTCAAAGTAGGCTAGATTAGAACAGTTGGAATATATATATAGCAAAGACCAAAGATACAAGCGATAAGCCTTCATGAGGACTAATGTCTGTCACAACATTGACATAGTAGACTGAAATCACCCCCAAACACACTGTAAGTTGTCCTAATGACCATCTAGAGTACTTACTTTTTGAAAAATCTCTTTCTACTTGTGGTCTCTAACCAACATGAGGACTGAGCTGTTTGCTTCTCCCTTCAGCTTACTTTCTTAACTCCATTCTGGTGGCTTAAATAGATTCTGATGTTTTCCATCCTAGTATTGGAAACATCTGCTAGCACCACTAAATTGAGTATCCAGCCTTCCAGTCCTGTGACTACTTACTCCCATAGCCTAAATTAGTACAAAATTGTTTAAAAATAAATATAAACACACCGCTCTGAGCTATTTTTGGAAGAGCGGTATAGAAATCGAAATAATAATAATAAACAACTACCTAAATATAGCTATAGATCAATACAAAACTAAATATAACTATGCAAATCAGTACCAGAGTATTACATGTAAACATATATGAATAAAATCATCAGTGAGTCCAAAACCTATAACATATGTACAAGAAATATCCATGTATGGAATCTGAAACAGTAGGCAACAAAAGCCAACTGACTTCCTCATTCAGACTGAATGGGGACAATGTTCTCAGCGTATGGATCCAATATCTCTCTCTTTATGACAACCAAGTGTGTATATCTATTCTCCTGTTATGAGCCTGTTCTACACACCAGAACTTCAGACTCTGTGCCTGATGCTGGAATTCGATGAAATGTTTAACCAAGGGAGCTTGTATTTTCTTATTCTGAATGCAGCTTTTGTCTTGTTATCCTCACTTTTATCTGTCTTGTAGTCATACCCACATACAGTACCCACAAGGACATTGTATGATATAAATCACTCCCTTGCTGCTGCAGTTGAAGAAATCCCTGATGTGGTATACTCTCTGATTCTGGGGATTTTGGAATGTTGCAGTCTATTCACAATTGGCACAAACTGAACAATGGCCACATCTGAAATGTCCTTTGGGTAGGTGGATGTCGTTGTTCTGATGGAACTGTTCAATATGTCACTGTGTACTTTCAAGCCTGCACTTTTTATGGGCAAACATGGATTGTTCTTCACATCATGTAATGCCCTGTAATAAATGCCAGTGTTTTCTAATTACCTGTTGTCTATCCCAAGAATGTGTATTATAAGTAATCGGAATGATCATTCTATTAGGTGTTTCCTTCTACTTTTTTTGAGAAGTAAGTAATCTTCCACAATCCAACACCTGAGCCTTGTAAAAAGCTCTCTTTATAATTTTCATGGGGTAGCCTCTTTCCAAGAGTTGTGTTTTCAAAATATTGTCTTGTCTATAGAAGGCATCCAGAACCCCTGAATTCGAGCTGAGTGGAGGGGTTTGTTCGGTGGCACAAAACTGAAAATGCCTGGTTCTGTTAAAGTCCAGTTTGGACTCGAACCAAACTGGACAAACCAGTTTTGTGCACACCCCTAATTGGAGAGGGCAATAGGGAGCTCATTTGTGGCCAGCAGCCATGCATTGCTGTTTCTCAATTCCTCTCCAGATCCCCCACATTGGGGTGAGGGTGCTGATACCAGAAGCAGCAACAATGGATTCTAGAGCCAATTCCAACCTCATGGACCTGGATTTCATTAAAGTTCTGTAAATTCCACATGTACCAGAGCACTCCCCATTCCAGTGAAAACCAGTAGCTTGGCACTGTCACCTGAATGCAAAGCAATTGAGACCAATCCCTTGATTGTTTTAGCCTCTCATTAACACTGGGGACATAGGAACATAGGAGCAGCTTCATCCCCTGAGGGGAAGATCTTCCAGTGCTCACACATCAAGTCTCCCATTCAGATGCAACCAGGGCAGACCCTGCTTAGCTATGGGGACAAGTCATGCTTGCTACCACAAGACCAGCTCTCCTCTCCCAAAGGACATCCCAAAAGACGTCTGTCCTTTGACCTTGTTTGGATTCTGCACTTCCCAGTCATCTTGGGGAATCCCCAGACTAACTGCTCATAAGCTGAACACCTGGTAGGGCCAGCACACAGTCCAGTCCCATCTCGCCCTTGTTAATCCTTCTGTTGGCTGCTACTGCTCTTCCCTAACAGTTCAGAAGGAACCAGCAAAGAGACCAACCGCCTGGAAGGGAATGCCTGTACTCAAAATGAGGAGAACTTGAAGGAGCTTATAGCAACCACATTGTAATTATGATTCAAGAGTATCTGGTCACATTTCTTTAACTAAATATAGAGTTGGAAAATGTGGTCGCCAAGCACAAACCTGAATTTTCACTCGAGGCACAAATGCCCAGGCTGAAACTATCATACTTCAGACACATTATGCAAAAACCCAGCTCCCTCGAGAAGTCCATAATGCTGGGGAAAGTTGAAGGAAAGAGAAGAAGAGGACGACCAGAAGCAAGGAGGATGGACTCAATCATGACAGCAATGAATGCACCACTGAGAGACCTTAAAGGGCCAAGTTGAAGACAGATCATCCTGGAGAGAATCTATCTATGTGGTCGCTAAGAGTCAACACCGACTTGACGGCACTTAATCAATCAATCAATCAAAGCACTCAAACGCATCATTTTAGCCCTTGTTGATTTTGAAACAGAAGGCAGGAACATCTATAATTCTACCCTTCGACATTCTAGTCATTATAGGTTTCCTGCCTATTTATGGTCAAGGTCTTCACAATATAAATCATCGACACTAATTATGAAGGGATGCCCCCCACCCTCGCCAATCCCTGCATGGGGAGTATGTGCGGTGTGACCACCGATGTATATAAAATGTTCTAAATAATTAAAAATTAATCTTTGTAGTGTGATGGAAAGAGGTAAGGCGTGTTAAAAAGTAGGGAGGTAGCTGCCCCTGGTTTAGTGGCAAGAGTTGCTGGGAATGCTGCCTAATTGATGTTTCTGTGGAATATGCAATAGAAGCAGTTAGGTCTTGAAAAATCATTAAAAGCATGTTACATAATCCCTGGAAAGACCCTAAAGAACCTGACACTGATCTATTATTTGGGGTAACAGCAAGAAGTACAACATTCCTGTCCAGAAACAACAATCTGCATTCCTTTGTTCTTAGGACATGCAGGCCCATCAGCTGACAGCCAAGAAAATATAAACACATGTTGGTTGTTGATGAACTTGAACAAAGAAGATTCAATAAAGCAGCATTTCCCCCTCAATGGTAGCTAGGGAGAGACAGGGCATTCAGTTCAGGGGCCATTTCTGGCAACTCTGTGGTTACAGTCAAAAATACAGAATACGAAGAACAAATACTTGCACATCCAGCATGGGGGAGGGAGCAGGATCCAAGCTATAAATGCATAATCTACCCACAACTCAGTTCTCCAGAAGTTCCTTGGAAGACTGTTTAGCTTCAGAGGGAGAGAGGAGAAGTTAGGCATTTTGTTCTCAAACACAAGCATTGGTGCAAAAGAGTTTGGGCAGCGTTCTTTGCTAAAGGGACTCAGACAGATTTTACAAACATTGTTAGGACTGAAGGGATGAGCTGCGTAATAATTGCCATTGAAATAAAACTGATTATCATAGACTGGAGTGCTGAGGCTTGCAGATCTGGGAAGTGTCGTGAGGCTGGAGGCTGTGGAGTCGAAAGTTTTTGCAGACATGCAGTTGCAAAGGCAGAAGCCTAATAAAGCCTAAGCAGGAGTGCTTTACAGCTCTTTCTAAATTCCAAACCTTTTTATTCAGGCATCTCTTTTGTGGCTCCCAATGAGATGGGGATGATTTTAATACTTCTTTGAATGGCAGATGTTAACATGTCTTTGAGCACTTGTATACATTTGGGCTTACCCTTAGTCATCATCAGGCACACAGCAGGTGAAGAGTGAAGATAAATAGAGACATCTTTATTGTACCAATGAATCCAGGAAGACGTTGGTGTCACTGCTGAAAAATGATCCCCAAATAGTCGGCAAATGTCTGAATGTCTCGTGACATATGCATTGTCTGTCCCAGTTTACCAGGGACAGTTCCTTTTTTCTGGATTCTGTTCCTGGTAAATCACTGTCTCTATTTTTGCTTCTTGGGAATGCCTTGTTAAAATGGTGTTAGTGTGATTTGCTAGCATTGTCGTTCTTCAGGATTCAGCTTCCTCCCCAGGGTCTCCACACAAGAGGGAGAGCTGGTCTTGTGGTAGCAAGCATGACTTGTCCCCTTAGCTAAGCAGGGTCCGCCCTGGTTGCATATGAATGGGAGATATTCCCCTCAGGGAATGGAGCTGTTCTGGGAAGAGCAGAAGGTTCCAAGTTCCCTCCCTGGCATCTCCAACATAGGGCTGAGAGAGACTTGCCTGCAACCTTGGAGAAGCCACTTCCAGTCTGTGTAAACAATACTGAGCTTGATGGTCTGACTCAGTATATGGCAGCTTCCTATGTTCCTCTAGAAGCTAACTCTAATGTGGTGGGGTGGATACATCTTGTGTCTAATCCATATGCCTCTGAACATACATGCATGGACTAAAATTTCATGTAGCTACCATTTTGCATGCTGGCCAGTTGAACTGTTGATAACGAACTGTGGGGCAATTATGTTTTTCTACTCCTGCTTGAAGGTAAACAACACCAGCATTCTTTGCTGTCATTTGCAAACTTGGACACCTCACTGCTTGCCTCTAATTCCAGATCCATTTATGAACAAGTTAAAAAGTACTGCTTCCAATAAGGAAGTGGGTTCCCCCAAGGATATATATTGGGGCTGGTGCTTTTCAACTTGTTCATTTTATCTTAAAAACTGCTTTTTTATTTTTTATTTGATCATATTATGTATTATATTGATATGGCTTTTTGAACTCTGCCTTAAATACATTGTTGAACGTCGCATCAAAATCCATAAAATAAATTAAATAATAATTTAAATAAATAAATAAATAAATAAATAAAATGGATCAGCAAAAGGGAATTCTTAGCTGGGAGCCTTACACTGAGCTGCCATCGCTTACCGACACAGCAATTAGGCAGGGAAACTATTTATAGAGGACTTTCCCTGTGTGTCAGAATGCCGATTGCAATGCCCACTGGCTGTGTTCTGGATCGACATCAGTGTACAAGATATTTCTGACTAAATTTCACTTTGACAGACTCAAAATGTAGCAATGTCAGCTGGGAATGTTGTAATTAGTGGGCTAATGCACTGTGGGAGCCATGTGATTAAATAGTTCTCATGAGCCCAGAACTCAACTGGTTGGCATGCTAGTAGTTTTCCAGCTGGGTGTCACCTTCAGCAAGACTGCAGAAAGCAAATGGAATCCTTTTCCCTACTCCCTGCAGACTCCATTTAAGCAGAGGCCTGGTTTTGGTTAAGCCAGAGGATGAGATGCTTAGTAGCAGCAGCAGCAATTATGAGTTTTGTTCTGCAGAAAGCTCTCTGCAAAGTGCCTATTGTTATAACAAAAAGACCAGGGTTTGAGTATTGAACTCAACTATAGGAATATTTAGATGGCCACAGATTATTTGTTTTGCTCTTATAAATTCAATTTAATTTGCTTTGATATTGGATTTATAGTCACTGGATGTATCTGTAAGTTGTTACAAGGTCTAGCATTTCCAGAACTGTTCATTTGTATTTACCTTGTTTATTACTTTCCAGTTATACTTGTACAATTTTGAAAGGGGTGGTTTTTTAAAGCAACAACACAGCAGCCCTTAGGGGAGAGACCAATTTTGAGAGGGCTCTGAATAAGATTCTAGACTGTTAGGACCAAGTTACATGTTGAGGCTCTCCACACAAGTAGTGTGGAGAGCCTAACTGGGCTTAGCCCGCTCTCCCCACAGACAAGCAGGGAGCTGTCCCTGGGTGGCCGGATTGGCCACCCACACGACTACTGGCTCCGTCATGGAACTGGTAGGGGCTGAGAGAATCAGGGGCCACCCTGGAAATCCTGGATGCCCCATGCAAATGCACAGGGCATCCTGGGGAGACCCCTGAGACCGGGAGGCTTGTTTTCGCCTTCCGGCGGAGGTCTCATAAAGAGTCGCCACAGCGTGGAGCGCGCTGTGGTGACTCACGATTGCCAATATGGGGTTAGTGGAGCGCTCGCTTCGCTAACCTCATTTAAGGGCAGGGCTACTTCGGCAGTCTAGCTGCCAGAGAACCACTGGACTCACCCATGAGCCCAGTGGTTCTCACAATGCGGGGGAAACGGGCTGGGCTTCCTTAGCCTGGTTTCCCCCCATCATGAGAATAGCCTCGTTATGTTGAGCACATCCTTAGAACGGATATGCTTGTTTTTTCCCCTTTCATTCTAAATATGCGCCCTGGGGGACCTGAACTGAACTGGAATCTCTGGAACATAGGAGAGCTGGTCTTGTGGTAGCAAGTGTGACGTCCTGTTAGCTAAGCAGGGTCTGCCCCAGTTGCATTTGAATGGGAGACCACATGTGAGCACTGTAAGATATTCCCCTCAGGGGATGGAGCTGCTCTGGGAAGAGCAGAAGGTTTCAAGTTCCCTCCCTGGCAGCATCTCCAAGATAGGGCTGAGAGAGATTCCTGCCTGCAACCTTGGAAGAGCTGCTGCCCGTCTGTGTAGACAATACTGAGCTAGATAGACCAATGGTCTGACTCAGCATATGGCAGCTTCTGATGTTCCTATGCCTTAAATTGAGTCAGGCCATTGGTCCATCTAGCTCAGTATTGTCTACACTGACTGGCCACAGTGCTCAAGGTTACAGGCAGGAGTCTTTCCCTGCCCTACCTCAAAATGCCAGGGATTGAACCTGAGGTCTTTTGCATGCGAAGCAGACACTCTACCACTGAGCTATAGTTTCATCCTCTCGAGGAGGCATACATGAGTCTCCCATGCAGGCACTGACCACACCAAGACCTGCTTAGCTTCAACAAGGTGGATGTTTTTTGTGCATGTAGACCATGTTTTGGATGGGAGTTGGGGAGCTTTAAATCTTTACCGCTGTTATAGACCTGATCCAGACGAGGCCCCTTTGCAGCTAGAATTTGCCCCAGGAGCGAAGCTCCCATCCACACTAATGGACTGCTATTTAAGAAAAGAAAACTCACCAGCAATACTGATGAGATTAGTGTAATGTGTGGTTTGGCTCCCATATACCCACCTATGTTATAAAACTAGGGTTCTATATCCTTTTGAGATCTACCTGAGTATCTTGATCCCATTCACTTATGATCTTTTTGACAGAAAAATGAAAGGTCTTGAAGTTTATATAATCTATCCATTGGTATAAAATAGAATGGATATGTACTCAATCTCTCTACTTTCTACTCTTGTTACTTTTCAAGGACCTTCCATGGGCTATAACCTTTGTTCCTAATAAACTTTTGCCCTTGTTAATCACTGAAACACAATAATGGATATTATTCTTTTCAAAGCAAGAATGCATCTCAAGTATTTAATGAGGACAGAGTCCTCAAGCAGATCGTACGTGAGACAGATCATGGTTAAAAAGGCATGCCAGTTTGTTCAATACTGCTCAGTGTTGTTCAGTGTTCAATTTCCATATTGATCATGTCTCAGTTTGAAAAAAAAAAATTAACAAATTGCCAGGGCCAGATGGCATCTGGCAAGGGCAAGAGTCCTTAAAGAACTCAAATGTGAAATCGCTGACCTCCTTGCTAAAATATATAACTTATCCCTACAATCAAGCTCTGTATCGGAGGACTGGAAAGTAGCAAATGTAACACCGATTTTCAAAAAGGGATCCAGGGGCGATCCGGAAAATTACAGGCCAGTTAATTTAATGTCTGTTCCAGGCAAATTGATGGAACGCATTCTCAAGGATAAAATTGTTAAGCATATAGAAGAACGGGCCCTGCTGAGGGAGAACCAACATGGCTTCTGCAAAGATAAATCTTGTCTCACCAACCTTTTGAAGTTATTTGAGAGTGCTAACAGATGTGTGGATAAAGGTAATCCATTTGACATAGTATACCTGGACTTCCAAAAAGCTTTCGACAAAGTTCCTCATCAAAGACTCTTGAGAAAATGTAGCAGTCAAGGAGAGCAGGATAAGGAGACAGAGAATCCACAGAAGATTGTGCAATTGCATGTGTTATAATACTGGAATAAAAGTAGGTTTCAATAAAAATTTATACAAAATGATCATTAAAACAGTCTCTATATTCAACTAAAAGATGGGATCCAATAATTCATATTGAAGATGTATTACTGGTGCAGCAAGAGAGGTATGTGTGGATATTCCCGAAGAAAAGTCTCATGTCGTTATTTTTGATAAGTCCTGTATTCTTGCCAAATACGTTTTGACTCTTGTCGAGTCTTCTTCAGTGGCAGTCTTGAAAAAATATTTATATCAAATTATAATCCTCTCTAATAAAAGGCTTGGTGTCCGTCCGTGGACAACCAAGCGTGTGTCCGTGCCTCCCTCGGCCGTTCTACGCATGCGCGGAGCACATGCGCAGAACGGCCGAGTCAGAAACGGACAAAGGGAACAGGCGGCCATGTTTGTGACTCTGCCCAGCCGGCGACGGGACCAGACCACCTGCGGGCAGCAGATGAAGATGCAGCTGCAGCAGCCGCTGGAAGGCAGAGACGGCAGCGTGGAGAACAGACGGAAGAGGCAGCTGCGGGGGAACCGGGAGGGCTGAGGCGGCAGCAGGGGGAACTGGGAGAGCGAGGAACAAAAAAAAACCAGCAGGGGGGGGGGGGAAGGGGAAAAAGGGGCCCGCGGGGGGAGCAGAGAAGGAGGCGGAGGAGGTTGGTGGGCGGCGCGGGGGTGTTTTGTGCACACAACAAGCCGCTTCTGGGGAGGAAGAAGCAAAGAAGGGAAGGGTCCCCGCCAGCAGCCCCGCGGCCACCCAAAGGGAACCCGCCGCGGCCTCCTGCCTTGCTTTGAGTGCCGTTTGCCCTGCTGAGCCGAGACCAGCCAAGCCCGGCCCCTCACCTTACCCAGCCAGTGCCGCCGCTGCTGCTGTTCCTCCGCCTCCTGCAACTGCCAGACGTTCCCGGGCAGCAGCAGGAGATGGTGCGTGCCGCTTGCCTGTCGCCCAGCAGCACTTGGGGCGTGGGCAGCAGGGCCAGCAGCACCTGCAGAAGCCGCTGCTGCTACAGCCTTGGAAAAGCACCTGCAAAGTACCCTTCACAGACCTGAGGTGATTCCCTCCCGGCGGCGTCTTGGCAGCCGAGAGTAGGAGGAGGAAAAGCCAGGGCTCGCCTCTGCCCTCAGAAAAATTACCCCACTCCACAGCACAGAAGGCACTGGCCCAGCCATAAGGAGGAGGGCACGAGGCAGCCACAGGAGACGAAAATAGACGGCACCAAAGGACTACTAGATAGAGAGAAAGAGAGAGAGAGAAAGAGACAGACAGACAGACAGAAAAGAAGGAGTGCAGGAGGGAGACAGGACAAAAGAGAGAAAAAAAGAAGGAATAAGAGAGAAGGGAGAGAAAAGAACAAAATAAACAAGGAGGGAGAAAGAGAAAATAGGAAAGAAAGAAGAAAAGAACAAAGGGGGGAAAAGAAGTGAGGGAGAAAGACCAAAAAACAAACCGCCAGCCCCAAAGAGCGCGTCCATTATAGAAAGAAAAGAGGAAAAGAGAAAGAAAAAGAAAAAAATTGAGAAAAAGTGGAAGAAAGGAAGGAAAAGAGGGAGAGGGGGAGAGAGGAAAGGAAGGAAAGGAAAGAGAGGAAGAGGGAGAGAAAGAAAAAAAGGAAAAAAAGGGGCAAGAGAAAGGGAGAAGGAATAAAGGACAACAACAACAACAACAAAAGGTACTAGCACCCGTTATTTTAACGGGCTTAAAAATACTAGTTAACCATAAATATACAAATGCAATGTTTAACAACAACAAAAACTATTTAAAAAGACAATATAGACAGAATAAAATGTCTTGAATGAGGGCTGAGGAAACCCATAGTACATAAATATAAATTTCCTATGAATACTCAAAATGGGCTAGATTGCAATAGCTGGAGATCGCCTGGGTCATGACCCAGCCACGCAAATGGCCAGTGCGCATGTGCGGAGGCCTCTGAAATGTTTGCCACCAGGGAAAGGTCTGGAACGGCTTGGAAACGGTTTGAAAAGGCCCTTAGAAGGCTGGGGGGAGGCCAGCGGGGGGGGGGGGGGGAGAGAGACTGCAGAAACCCCCCCCCCCGGGGCTGCACCAGCACCACCACCCCCGACAGGCCGCTAGACCCACGGGTGAGTGATTCTTTTTTTTAATGGTTTTTAAAAACTTTTAGAAGCCCTGAACTGGCCCCAAGCCGGACAAGGGGTTCGGGTTGAGGTTGAGCCAAACCAGGCCCGGTCCAGCTCAAGGGTGGGTTTGATGGCAAACCGCCTCAACCTCTATCTGGTTCACACATCCCTACCTCCAGTGCTTGAGCCCTGGGTGTGCCACTCAGGTTAAGTGGCAGTGGCCAGTATATTGAACACACATTTGAATTTTTGCCATATCGTCTAGCTCCTCCATAACAGTCTTCTGTGTGCAATTTTTTTTCTTACTGCTGCAACTTACAGCCCCCACAACTCTGGTTACTGTGTCAGCACAATACTGGAATGAGATGAAGGAGGAGTGAAGTGGAGGAGATTTGGCTACCATTGAAATAATAGTTTATCTCCCATGGAGATCAACAGAAACAGGATAATAATGTCCTTATTGAGGGTTTATCAAAGCAGCAAGAGGTTGCTGTTGGTTTTCAGAACAATGAAAAGTGGGGGAAATCCCTTCATTTGTCTTTAGCTAATAAATATTTGCTTTGCTGTATAAACTGTGGCAAATTACTAGATTTGTCCTCTAAGCACAGTGAGATACCTAGGGAGAGAGGACTGAAGTTGGCATGGAATGGAAAGTTAGGAGAGAATATGATCCAAACTCTTAATCATCATGTGATCTGAAGTGGATATTTTTCTCCTTCTCTCATAATGTTAGAACCTGGAGTTATTTGTTGAAGCTAAACACTGTAAGACTCAAGACAGACAAAAGAAAGTACTTCAGTTTACGCAATGTCTAGTTAAACTGTAGAATTTGTTGCCACAAATCCCACCCCAATGAGGAGAGGTTAACCCCTTCCCACTTTTGAGACTTGGTACTGATTGCAGTACACAAGATTTCTGATTTAGAAAGATTTATTTTTAAACTCGTTACTTTTTCAAAATTTAACAACTCATCCTGTATAGATGAAATAGCCTGTAAGGGATCTGCTAATATTAAGGCAATATCATCTGCATATAAGCTGATTTTATGTTCAGTACTATTAATGGTCAATCCTTTAATCTGGTGGTTACCTCTAAAAGCCTAAGCTAATGACTCTATGGTGAGTACAAATAACAAAGAGGACATCCCTGTTTTGTGCCCCTTTTGATACTGAATGTTTCAGAATTTGTTCGAACAGTGGCATAAGATTCACTATATAATTGTCGGGTGATTCGACCACCATTTTGAGGTCCATTTTATTGGAAAACAGGCTTCAAAATGGCACATAACTGGACACAGAATAGGATCCTGAACTAGATGGATCTGTGGTCGGACCCAGTAGGACAGTTTTTCACAAGTCTGCAACATTTCTGGGATCTTCTTCTGTCAGACATACACCAAAACTAGAAATAGAATTCTGCTCTTTGAATAAATGATATATATGCAAGCAAAATCACTGGCACTATGAAAAGTAAATGTAGATCTTTCTAATGAATGTGGCAATAATAATGACTCCTGCTGGTAAGTCTGATTTTTGAGTCTTGATACATAAAATGAAAGCAGCAGGAACAGTAAAACATCGTTTTTAATTCAAACTCTCTTTCCTTGAAAGGCATAAAATATGTAAGAACTGAGTGGAGAATGGCGATTTACCTTGCATGTCACCTTCCTGGTGTTATTGCTGAAACGTTTTTAACCCCCTGGGAATCCTTGCTTGTATCTACTAGAAAATGCTGCAGTGATCAAACAAGAAGAGAGACAGTAAGGAAACTAAAAGAGTCACAGAGGACTCAAAATGTCTCAGTTCCATATGTGTCCAAGCACTTTAGCAAAGAAATCCAAACTTTGGAGCAGAGCAGAGTCAAATTGTAGAAGAAAATTAGAACAAGATCACTTGGAAATAAAACCATCATAATTTGCCAGAGTCCCAAGGAATCCTCTCCTTCTGCATGGTGACAGAATTGGACAAAATCAGCCAAACATTGACATTTTTCAAAAAGAAAAAAAGAAAAATGTCAGTTGTGAAAAGCAATTGCAACATGAGAGCCAGGTCTGATTTCAGGGTTCAGCCAAGTTTAGCAACTGGTGATCAGGACCATTTGAAAGCGGACCCATGAGACCTTGCCCAGTGTCCATCTTTGTGGGGATGAGGCCACAGCTCAGTAGCTGTTTTGTATTCACAAGGTCCCAAGTTCAATCCCTGGCAACTCCAGATACGACTGGGAATGACACTTCCAGTCAGCGGACTGGTTTTCACAATCAAAATCCGGGTAGGAGGAGTGTCCAGCCATGCTTCAAGCCTCATGCACATTCCTGAGAAACTGGATCAGCAAACATCAAGGTAGAAGGAGGGGGAGCTGACTGTGTGCTAGTCAACCCATTTCTTTTACCCAGCACCGTAGCCAGGGTAGAGAAAAAGCACACCCACCACTGTGCAACCCAGATTGGGACTAGCACACGATGATTTCCACTTCCTCCTCAATGTTTGCTGACACATGACTGTTTTTCAGAAGTGAACACCAGACCTGAAGTTTGACTGGATGCTCCTCCTATCCCCATTTTGATCATGAGGATGAGCCCAGTGTGTAGACACTACCGAACTTGATGAACCAATGGTCTGACTCAGTATAAAGCAGCTTCCTATGGGTACTGGCAGAAGTGGCATTACTTTTAGCAGTGAGATTTGTGCCAATGCTGCCTTCATCCCTCCATTTGCAAATGGATTTTCTCCAGAATCTGCTATGCCATTGCAGTGATGTCTGGGAAGAAGCCTATTCAAGAATTGTGAGGGCAGATGGAGGAGAGCTACCATGGTGGCTGCCAACACGTCCGCCCATGAAGGTAACAGTCCCACCCATTTGTGGATGAGGAGAACAGGAGGAGTTGCTGCTCATGGCGATGAACTCCCATCAAAGTAAGGATGAACTTACTTCTTCATTGCCCATGGCGATGACTTCCCCCTCACTGAGGAGGGGATTCACTGTACGCATGTTCAGAGAGCTCCCTAAGCCCAAGAGCCAGACCTGATGAGAGCCTTGTAGTATAGTGGTAGACTGTTGCATCATTTCCATATTTGAGGCCTAAATGAGCACTGAGCTTGTCTTGCACTATTTAACTTGACAGCTGGTAATTCAGAAGAAAAAGCAAAAGAGAGGTATTTTGAATGTGAATTAATATTATAACTCTTGACATTTCAAGGCCATTTTGAGGGAGAGTCACTTGCAGCCTAATGTGTGAAAACTCCCCAAGACTGGGGTAACCTGGAATCAAATTCTTGCTTAGCTGGATGGCCTTGAGCTAGTACAGGTTGAGTATCCCTTATCCAAACTGCTTGGGACCAGATGTGTTCCAGATTTTGGACTTTTCCGGATTTTGGAATATTTGCATACTGTAATGAGATATCTTGGGTATGGGATCCAAACAAGTCTAAACACGAAAGGATACACTGTATTTTTTAAAAAGGTTTTCTTTAAAGTATATAAAAAATAAACATTGAATTTACAATAACTACAGGTAGCTGTAAATGTAATGAAAACTAACTGCGAGAAAATTTTCAACACAATAATGTTGCTGGTCATGTTAGACTAAAACATGGCATTTTAGGTGGAGATGAAATTCAGATCTCATGTGAAAATAATGTTTTTTACTTACTAAAAAAAGCCGTGGTGGTTTCCAGATTTTGGATCATTCTGGATTTCAGATGTCCAGATTAGGGATACTCAACCTGTACCATAGCCCTATTCACACATTATGTTCAGCACTCATACAATGAGTGTACAGTGTACACAGGTACAGATCTATACATAGGAACACTTATTCATATGTTATGTTGAACACAGGTATGGCACTACACTTTCTATTTATATAATGCATTTGAAAGGCCTGTACCCAGGTTCACACACTTTTAAAATGAATGCAAGTGCAGTCATTCACACAAAAACATGTACATGTGTACAGACATATGTATACTCATACAATATAATGTCTGAACAAGGCTTGTATCTTAGTCTAAACCACATAGGGTCTGTGATGAAGGCATGGCAAAAAACACAAACCACAACCTACCCCATGTATGTGCCCTGGAGGAAGGGAACAATACGAATGCTCTAATAAACAAATATCACTACATGAACTATAAAGAATACATTAGTTTACGCTGTGGCTTTCCTGTTTTAAATGTCCGATTTCTCTTCAGGTTCAGACACGACATTCTGAAATGTCTTCTCCTTCAAAGGTATTCTGAGATATATACTACCTGTCACCAATAATCCACTCTTTCCAAGAATTAAAAAAAAAACCATCTCCAGAGGTACTCAGTGAATTTTGCACCTGACCTATATTTCTGTCTGGGGACAGGGGATCTCTTCGATACAAAGCCATGACACCTCTCATCTGATCAGACCTAACAATATTTCAAGGCAGTACGTGCCTATCACATTCTCTTCAAACTTTCCTAGTATGAAACATTTCAAAGTTAGTAATAAGTCCATTGAACAATTTTTAAAAGGCCTACAGTGCAAAGCAGAATAGATATAGCTTCTAGAAGGGCCAAACTACACATTATACAAGTTGTCTACTACAATCCTGCTGTGGGTTAAGCTGAGGTCTCCCACCAAGAAGAGGTTGCCAGATGCCAGAGCACCACAGATCTTGGACAGCTCAAAGTACAGGTTGCCAGTACTGTAACTTGACTAGAGCCAAGCAGAGCCACAGGAGCTGGGCAATGCAACATTAAGGAGATGTTGCTCCAGCAACTTCTCAGTAGGGATGTGCACAAATTGATTTTTTAAATTCAATTTTTGCCCAAATTGAATCTCCCCTTATTTGTTTTGTGTCCAAATCTGCTCCCCTTAATCACCCCAAATTCTATTTGGATTGGATTGGATTTAGATTTGGATTGATTCAGACCACTTATAAAGGTCCTAGGGACACCAAATTTGGAAGGTGGGTAGGTCCCTATGGGTGCCACCTACCACTCACATTTCAAGGCAGTGTGGCACTTGGTTGATTTGTAATGGTTGTTTTTAGTTTTTACTGGTTTTGTAAATTTCCACCATAGGAAATAATGGGGATCCAAAGTCGCCCTATCCTAACCCTAACACGGATCCCCAGCCTTTATTTTCTAAAACAAGCTAAGCTCTAGCCCTTGTAGAAGTTGAGTTATGGAGCAGAATGTGCAGTCACTATTTTTCAGTATTTGTATTCTTTGGTGTATAATAACTTTTCCTCATAATGAATTCCTATGAGGATTCATTGCACATCTTCATTTCTTCTGTTCATTTTTACTGTCATTGGACAGTGCCAACTGTCAGCTGCCAAGAGCCAACTACACCCTCCCCCAACCTTCAAGGTACTTATTTTATTTTTTAGGAATATTGAACTGATTAGATTATTTGGTGTCAAATAACTTCCTCATAATGAATCCCTATGAGTATTCATCATACGCCTTCATTTCTTCTGTTTTGACTGTCATTGGACAGTGCCAACCGTCAACTGCGATGTACCAACTACACCCTCCCCCCACCTTCAAGGTAGTGGGGGACTCATTTTATTTTTTAGGAATACTGAAGTGATTAGATTTTTTGGTGTCTAATAACTTTTCCTCATAATGAATCCCTATGAGGATTCATCATATGCCTTCATTTCTTCTGTTCGTTTTGACTGTCATTGGACAGTGCCAACTGTCAACTGCCATGTGTCAACTACACCACCACCATCACCCACAGAATGGGGTATTCAGTTTATTTTTTAGGAATTTTTGAAGTGTTTCGATTCTTTGGCGTCTTCATTACACACTTTCATTTCTTCTGTTCATTTTGACCCCACTGCTTTGTGGGGGGATGGGGGTTAGTGGCAACTCCCCCCACCAACCCGCAAGCCACTGAGTACTCAGTTTATACTTTAGGAATTTTTGAAGTGTTTAGACTCTGGTGTGTAACGAATCCTCAAAAAATTCATAGAACATAAAGTGAGTAGTACCCCACTGCCTTGCAAGTGGCAGGTGGGTACAGTTGGCACATGGCAGTTGACAGTTGGCACTGTCAAAAGGTTTTGACCTTCTTAAAAGGGCATTGCCTGGTTTTGCAGGCACCTGCTCCAACAATGCTGAGGGGCCAGAAGCTCCTTAGAAATTTCCTCCAACTTAGAGAAAGCTGGGAGGGCCATGTGCTTGGGGGTTGACAGTGGTACAGACGGGGGTTCTTTGGGTTCCTCTGGTGTGAAGGTTCCCAATGGCATGGGGTCACTAGCAGTGTTCTCTCTGGGTTTTTTCATCTGTGTGCGGAATGAGTTTTGTTCTGGGTGGCAGTATCAAGGCAGTGTATGTGCACATATATTCAGAATGGGACCTTCCTGATTCAGTCTGAGCAGGATCGAAAATTAACTGAGCTGACATAAAAAAAACTTGTGTGTGCAAACACATGCACATGCCTTAGAGGGAACACTGGTCACCAGGTACTTGGTTCAGTGGTGCCTCCCAGTCTTACTCCTCTCCTGAACTTTTTGCCCCATCTTCTACTTGGGGTTCAAGGGTCATGATCTATCTATCTATCTATCTATCTATCTGATTTGTACCCCACCCCAAACTTTCATCTCTGGGCGGTTAACAATAGCATAAAACAAGTTAAGAACATATACAAAAAACTTAAAACAATTTAACAATTTAAAAATAAACCAGAGATTAAAACCTTAAAAAAAAAAAGGAAGCTGAGAAAGCTTGGGTGAAAAGATGGGTTTTCAGGTGTTTTTTGAAAATTGGCAGAGATGGGAATTTCTCAGCAAGGAGAGCATTCCACAATCTTGGGGCAGCAACCGAGAAGGCCCGTCTCTGTGTAGCCACCAAATGAGTTGGCGGTAACTAGAGAAAGACCTCCTCAGATGACCTCAATGGGTAGTGGGGCTCGTAGTGAAGAAGACGCTCTCTTAGATACCCAGGGCCTAAGCCATTTAGGGCTTTATAAGTTATAACTAGCATTTTGTATTTTGTCCGGAAACATATTGGCAGCCAGTGTAACTCCATCAGTAAAGGAGTAACATGGTCTCTCCAAGATGACCCAGAGACCAACCTGGCTGCTGCATTCTGAACCAACTGAAGTTTCCGGACTACGTACAAAGGCAGCCCCACGTAGAGCGCATTACAAAAGTCAAGTCTGGAAGTTACCAACAGATGTACCACTGTTTTGAGGTCATTGATCTTGAGAAATGGGCGCAGCTGGCGTATCAGCCAGAGCTGATAGAAAGCACCCCTGGCCACCACCTCAACCTGAGAAACCAGGGAGAGGTGTGAGTCCAGAAGTACTTCCAGACAGTGAACCTGTTCCTTTTGGGGAAGTGTGACCCCATCTAGAACACGCAGATCAAAATCGTCTTTAGAGTTCTGACTGTACACAGTAAGTACCTCTGTCTTATCTGGATTCAGCTTCAGTTTATTCTCCCTCATCCAGCCCATTACTGCTTCCAGCCAGGCATTTAGGGAGGATATGCCAGCTCCTGAAGAGGTTGACATGGAGAAGTAGATCTGGGTGTCATCAGCATACTGGTAATACCCAGCTCCAAATCCCCTGATGATCTCTCCCAGCAGTTTCATGTAGATGTTAAAAAGCACTGGAGAAAGTATGGAGCCTTGAGGGACACCATACTTAAGCTCAGATTTCGAAGAGCAACAATCTTCAATCAACACCATCTGGAATCTATCCGAGAGGTAGGCGTGGAACCACTGTAAAACAGTGTCTCCCACCCCCAACATCCTCAGACGCTCCAGGAGGATACTATGATTGATAGTATCGAGAGCCGCTGAGAGATCCAGAAGGACAGCTTGCCGAGGGCCTCCTGAAAGTTGGAGTTAGCCCTATTCCTACGACTCAGGAAGATGTACTCAAAGATTAGTGTTAAAGATAGGAAATTCCAATAAAGATGTGTGTATGTATGTATGTATGTATGTATACCCTTCTCTATCCCATAGGTTGAGAATGGCTTGCCACGTTTTTCCTAAATTTTACTTTCCTGCCTCCAAGGGGGCTCAGAATCTTAAATAATAATCTGGATGTCTTTCTGAGAGAACTTTGTCACTTTCTCATAGACTGATTGCTATTTGCCACCACATTTACTGAATATACACAGGGCAGATTCAGATGATCCACCTCAAGGCAATAAACCAGTATCATCTCAATAAAAACCTTGAGATTCAAGAGCATGCACCCCCAGCAGGCACAATGTCTGAACTGCCCAAGTCTAGTTCCCACACCACATTACAGATATTTTACTGACTTGGTCAGGCTGACTTTATTTCCTGGTTACAAAAGCCAGCTTGAAATCAAAAAAATGTTGGTAATGCAGTACAGACCCTGGCCTTGGGCAAGTTCAGATGTCATGCACATCAGGAACACACACTCTCGCATCCCGACAGTTTATCGATGTGTTACAAGCTTACTGCCTTGCAGCACGTCATCTGAGCCTGCCCACAGAATGAAGCTAGCTCCAACCTGGGTCATTTGATGACTTAATCTTTTGAGATTAAAGAGCCATCCCTGTTATGAACTTTATCACAAATGCTGATCATCCTGACTCCCAATCTGCTGTTCGAACAAGCAGTAACCAGAACAAGGACTGGCACAGTCATTTGGCTTGCCAAAGTCACCCAGAGTGGTGTAGCGGTTAGAGTGCTGGACTAGGACTGAGGAGACCCGAGTTCAAATCCCCATTCAGCCATGAGATTTGCTGGCTGATTCTGGGCCAGTCATTTCTCTCTCAGCCTAACAAATTTCACAGGGTTGTTGTGAGGAGAAACTTAAGTATGTAGTACACCGCTCTGGGCTCCTTGGAGGAAGAGCGGGATATAAAATGTAAAATAAAAATAAAAATGCTGAATCAATGTGCTTGAACGTAAAAAAAAAAAATCCTCTGGAAGCACTGATGCAGGACTTGCCTAAGAATGCTGACTTGAAATTAAGACCCACTTTGTGTATTCCCAGGTAAGTGTGCTCAGATGTGTGCAGTCGATGAGTCTAAACCTTAAACTACATTACAAAAAGTGCATGTTCAGCACCTCAGGGCATGTTTATTTCACTGTAAATAGCTGTGTCAAGAGATCCCAGTCTGGATCACAACAATGGTGTGGGGCAGCAGTGTTTAACCCTTTGCCCTAGCCGTGGTCATGATCCAGATCAGATAGCTCCATGACAGCTTCTCCCTTGGGGTAAAAAAACCAACTTCAGGGGAACCTGGTCTGGGTCAGGACTGTGGTGGAAGCAAAAAGGTTAAAGCCCCTCCCCCCACACCATAGTCCCAGTCTGGAGCAACCACTCCACAGCTTATCTCTATGGTAAAAATCAAGCACCAAAGCATTATGCATGCATGTCTCCTAATGTGTTGTTTGACCTAACTACAATCCCACACATACTAACCTGAATGCATCAGGGCTTATTTTTGAGAAAATAGGAATAGCATTGAGCTGTACATCAGAGTGTATGCCTCTTCTCTATAACTGGGTAGCTGCTTTTTTTATGCCTTTAAAGGAGTCTCTACCTCAAGTTAATATATCTTCCCCTAAACATGTATGAAAGGAGCCTAGAGTATTTTACTGATCTCTTCTAAGTGGATACCCAGGTTGGTCTCTTCTCCCATGTTATACACTTCCATCATATTATAACTATTATATGATGGAAATCCCAAAGGTGAGAGAACCCTAATGCATTATTACACATAATGACAGTCAAACCACATGCCTTTTTTAATTTAAATGCAACAAAATGAGTGTAATTCCCCTTGGAAATCTATCCATTGTCCAATTATACTAAGTTCATTTAAAGAGGCTTCTTCATGCATGTGGTTTTTCAGACTGTAGCATTTGTCTGAGGTGTCTGATAGCAAAAATTATACAAGGAAAGATGATCTTTTTTAACAGGGCTTCATGCAGAAGGATGCCCGCAATTGTTTTTTGTATATGAAGTCATGTGAAGTCATTCTGGCCCCTGCCATCTGATCTCAGGAATCGTACCTTAGACCCTGTCCAGCCTTGCCTCAGCAAGGCATTCCTCAGCATGGTCCTGTTGCACCTGGTATGTATTTTAGGTAGCCAAAGTAGTTGCAGCTGTGCATTTAGTCTCGTTCACTATGAAGTCCCTGCAAAAGGAGGCATCTGCTTGCATATTGGCTTCTTTTCAGCACATATACCTGCCAAGTCCGTAAATTGCACAATTTTTGTAATGTTGAACAGAATGTCAGCCATTGTTTAAAATCATGCCTGGTGCTGCTCATTGAAACCCATGTGAGCTGCCTACGGTGTATTCCATGAGTTACAAATCCATGATTAGTTATTTCCATGCAGTAACAACCTGCTCAGTGACTGACGTACTGCATAACATTATGTGCATATTGTAATGCTGAATTTGAGCTGTTGTGCAAGAGAGCTCTTGCGCAAGTGCAGAAAGTGTGCACATGTGGTTGCATGATGTATGGCCATCATTTCCATCATTGCACAATTCTGTTTGTGCCATTTCTGCATTTGTGGAAGAGTGCTTACACAACAACACAGTGCTACAATGTGCACATAATGTTGCACAGTATAGCAGTCAGCTTTGGTTGGTATAGTGCCTCACATGTATTATTTTGATGTTGTCCTTACAACAACTCTGTAAGGAGGAGGAGAGCTGGACTTGTGGTAGCAAGCATGACCTGTCCTATTAGCTAAGCAGGGTCTGCCCTCGTTGCATATGAATGGGAGGCTTGATGTGTGAGCACTGTAAGATATTCCCCTCAGGGGATGGAGCCGCTCTGGGAGGAGCAGAAGGTTCCCATTTCCCTCCCTGGCTTCTCCAAGATAGGGCTGAGAGAGATTCCTGCCTACAACCTTGGAGAAACCACTGCCAGTCTGTGTAGACAATACTGAGCTTGATGGACCTATGGTCTGACTCAGTATATGGCAGCTTCCTATGTTCCTATGGTAAGTAAGTACTATTGTTATTTATTTATTATTATTTATTTTTTTAGCTAGCGCATTTTTATACCGCCCAACCCAAGGGCTCAGGGCAGTTCACAACAAACAAAATCAAAACATTAAAATCAATTAAATACTAAAAACAATTTAAAACAAATAATAAACAATCCAAAAGTTAAAAAGTCAAAAAGCTAAAAAGCTAAAAGGCCTGGGGGAAAAGATGAGTCTTTAGACTATTTTTAGAAGCCTCTAGAGATGTTATCCCCATACTGCGGGAAGCTGAAGCTGATAATTGCCATAATTGTAATCACAATAATATATTACATCCATTCAAAAAGAACAGTCAGACTGATCAGACTGCAAAAAATATAATTCATAGGAACTAGTCCTCAGACAAGGGGGAAAAAAGAGTGCTACCCTACTTTTGTTGACAACAGAGGGAATTTTGATGGTAGGTGCTAGATGGAACTGTACTAAGTTCTATCAAATCCACATGGCTTATTGAGGGAGCCATTTCTCTCTTTTTCTGTCTGCTTGCAAGTGTTATTGTAATGTCTGGCAAATTTAGCGCAAAAACATTTGACATTTATGAGCTGCCAGTGATGATTTTTGTCTCCACTTCTTGCTCTGCAAACCTTAGTTATCAGTCCTCCACGAGACGTTCAAAGGAAATCTTCACCATTTGCCTTGCTAGAAATGTGCAAGGGCACAGAGCTTTAGAAATGGCACCAAAGGCCCTTCACCAGAAAGTTAGGTGCATATTCAGCATGTGAAAAAAGCTGCATGCAGTGGGTATGGCCTTGCAATCATTTGCAGAGTGTGTAAAATGAAGGCCCATTAATTTTATCACTTAGAAAGAGAAGAGCCTCTACAATTAGTTACATCTCAAAGACGTCTTTCTAAAAAAAATTAAGAAACTGTATGCCTATAGATCAGGTATGCAGGTTGCTCAGGGACTGTGAAGCCCCTGATTTGCCTCTTTTATTTGTATAAAATTAGCATAATTTGCATACATTCTGCATAAACTCAGGAAATTCCATATTACAACATGTCTGGGATGCTATTTGTGCAGTTTTCAATATTATTTATTACAGTATGTAAAGCCTGCTTTTTGGCCCCATTGGAGACCCCCTGGGTAGCTACATACTAATAATATAACTTAGAATGCACAATACCAACAATAAATAAATAAATAAATAAATGAGTAAAGCAGCACTTATATGAGACTGGAAACTACCTGTACTTGAAATCTTTTATAGCGGCTCAAGCTGTACTTGAAATCTTTTAGGATGTGCAGCGCAACCTGATACATGTTTACTCATGATACATCATGTTTATACATGATAACCTTTTCAGTAGTTTTAAATTATTGGTGGTGGTGGTGGTGGTGGTGTGTGTGTGTGTAGGCTCCTTCTCACAATGCTTCTTGGAATTGTGATCCAGGGCATATCAAGGCAATTGTACAATGCTCCATATTGGAAGCCACATGAAAGGAATTGACCAGTGTTGGTGGGTACATCAGTAGGGGCAGCAGTGTTGCCCACCAGATCATTCCTTGCAAATGATTGGTTGTTTCATTGGTCAGAACCGCCAATTTTTAAATTGATTTGGTTGATGATTTTTTAAATTGTTTGGTTTGTTGTTCATGGGGCATTCCCCCACCCCCCACCAATTATTGGAGGTTCCCAGATGAGGAAATCCTCCCAAATGGTTTGAAGTTTATGCTTTCCCAGTAGCCAAATTTAGGGGACTTGTTTTTATAAAGGTCACACTTGCATGATTCATGCCTTGCTCTTGAGATGTCTGTAAGAAATCACAATATGCTATTGCCCTGTAAACTATATGCTCATTTTTTAAAAAGTTCAAGTCACTTTCAGCAATGAACAAACATGTATGAACCAACTGCCAGCACAGCAGCTGCCTTTTTGAGTGCCTAGTCTAAGGAATGCAAGACTGCGCAGCAAAAAATAATCACATACGCTTGCAATATTCTTGATTTAAAGTGTGAGCAGAAGACTGGTTTCTGGGACAAGGCAGATTGGCTCAAAACATATTTGCATATTCTTGGGCCAGGGAAATTCGCAGCGTGAGAAATTCGCAATGTTATCATATTTTGCCAGTATCCCTTAGAGGTGCCCCCAACATAACATAAATCCGTGAAATCTGCTGCCAAAGAATGAAAGTCAGTTTCAAAGAGGATGTTCGTATTGTGTCTCCTTTCTGTAGAAAAACTCCTCTTGTTATCACTGGAATCTTGCATATTGTAAGAACATAGCAAGCTGCCCTACAATAAAACAGAAAATGGTTCCATCTAGCTCAGTATAGTATGTACTGACAGGCAGCAGGTTCTCCAAGGTTTCAGGCAAGAACCTTTTCCTGCCCTAACTGGAGATGGCAGGGATTGAACCTGAGATCTTTTGCATGCAAAGCAGATGTTCTACTACTGAACTATGGCCCCATCCCAATCTTCACACCAGATGAACACAATTCCTCTTGCCAACTCCAGTGCTAACAAAATGAGCTGACCATCAAAACCATGAGATGGGCTTAGGAATGAAAGCATATCATGGTCTTCTGGGCCAAGCCTTGCCCCCTAAACTCCAAGCCAACTTCACTTACCTGGGATGCCAACCTTGCAGGGAATGTGGGGACATATTCCTCCACCAGCATGGCCTCGCCAATCCAACCTGCACTCCAGGGCTCCCCCCACTTTTTTTGAATGTGCAACCAGACACAAAGCATGAAGCTGAAGAAAAAAGAGAGCTATTCTAAAAGAACATTTTGGAATTCAAACATTCAAGTCATAATGCAAGATAATGCTAATGTTGCATTAGATAACATAAAAGGTGACTGGCTGATATACAGATCAAGGATGCACAGGTGCAGCAAGAGAGCAGTCTAAGAGAAATTCCCAACTAATTGCATTGGTGCTCCAGGAGCGTAGCAAGGTTGGAGTGGGCCCAGAGACAAGATTTTAAAATGCCCCCCCCACTGAAGCTCAGCTCATGAAGTAAAGAAATCTTACATGAGGCTGAATAGTGGTGACAAAAAGCATATATATATATATATATATATATATATATATATATATATATATATATATATATATATATATATATCTCCTATGTGCCACAATAGAACATCATCCTAAATTATTTTTTAAAAGGTTTTGTAAATTGTGGACGATGCAAGTCATTTAATGGTACTAGAGAAAGACATGCTGTTCTGGTAGCTCCAGGTCTTAACACTCACATCAATTTCGGAGGATGAATACAACTGAAGGAAGCCTGGGCGGGTGTGCAGCTGGGGGAGTCAGTCATGTGACTTGCCTCTGGGGGGCCTCCAAGGCAGTGGGCCCCCAAACAACTGTCTCCCCTTGCACTATTATAGTTACACCCCGGGTGCATCCAGGAAGCCGCAATTTTTGACACCCTCCCTTTCCCCAGGAAGCCCTCTGGGCCAAAAACATGTACCTGAGGGTGGCACAATCCTCGGGGACATATTTTTGTAAGGACAGAGGGCTTTCTGGGGAAGGTGAAGGAGTAAAAGACTGCCACTTTCCTGCTTCACCAGTGCAGTTAGTTGGGAATTTCTGTTGGGCTGTTCTCTTGCTGCCCTGGTGCATCCTTGCTCTGTAAGTCAGTGAGGCTATTCACATGTGTATGCAAAACCAGGCTAAGGGAGCCCAGCCCTGTTTTGCATGCACATGTGGGCTGCTGGGATTGGGCCAGATCCTGGTGGCTACACAGCGGAAAACCCGCCAAAGTAGCTTCGCTCTTAAATTCTTTTTTTTTTAAACCGTGTGTCAGCCACAGATATTTGCAGCTGTGGCTAGCAAACTCAGGGGGGAGGGGAATCTCAATAATGCACTGCACACTCATGAGGTGTGTTATTGGAGCTCCGGGGGATGGGGGGTGCGTGGCAGTGCATCCCGACACCACAGCCCCTGGAGCTTCCAGGTGAGCCGCCGGTCCTCTGGGTAGGCAATCTGCCCACCCATGGAAGGCATGGAGATTGTCTGCAGAGCAGGTAATTTAAACCCGCTTCCCTGCAGACCACCCCTGAGCTCTTCTCACCAATTGCGAGAAGAGCTCCAGTCACTGATAACAATGAGGAAGGTAAAGTGGGTAGTCCAGGCTCCTCCAGAATCCAGACCCTAATCAAGGCCTGCTCAATTTAGGCCCCGCCAGCTGTTTTTGGGACTACAACTCTCATAATCCCCAGCCAGAGTAGCCAATAGCCAGGGATTATGGGAGTCGAGGGCCAACATCTGCAGGAGGGCCGAAGTTGAGCAGGCCTGCTCTAATCAAATATACTCATTTCTCCCTGCTCTGCCAAAGAAGCTTTCACAGACTCAACTGCTATTCTGCACAGTCTTCATCAATGAATAAGACTCTTCAGCAATAGTGCTGTCAAATTTCCAGTTCTGAAGATTTTCTCCCATTCTGTGTAGGCATCTAAATGTCATGGAATGTGACTCTAGATGACAATGTGTGAACAGATAAGGAAAATGTGCTGGTATGTGCTGTAGTGGTGCATGTTGCATGCACAAATTACACTCACACACCATTATGCAATTCTGATTTTTCCATTTAAAAAGCCCTGCTGTGTGATAGCCACTATGTAAGGGTGGAGGCCAGAGGGGTCCAAGAGGCTGAAAAGGACAGGCTCCCAGACAGGAAGAGGCAATGTTCTTTCATAACAGCTTGATCTCTTCCTCCCCTGCCCCAGGAGAAAAATGGCAGCAGCAGCTGAGCTGACAGGGATTCCCTGCTATGTCCTGCACCAGAAAGGAAGCCAAGCCAGCCCACAAGCCATGATTCAAGCCTCCTGGGAAGGCAGTGTGACAGACTAAAGACTGTCGGAGTATCCAGCCAAACTTATCTCTGGAGCCAGCACACTCCACTGCAGACTGCATGAGGCTACTCAGACACAAGTTTTTTTCTTCCCCCACCCCTAGACCGCAGAGGGAAAAGACAGCTTTCCCCAGTGACAGAACTGGAGTAAATCTGCTTTTGGATGGACTCCTTGCCTTGCCTGTTTGGAGTTGCTCTTTGTTTCTGGACATTTTCTATCCTCTCCACTCTGCTCAGTAAATAATAGCAGCAGCACTCTGCACTGGGCCCCAGCCAAGCGGAAAGGGGCAGGGGACCGAAGGGTGTTAGGAAACGATCCATCTTTATTTTTGAAACTAGCAAAATCCATTTGCAGATCTTGTCTATCTTGTCTTACACGTTTTGAGCACAAAGCTCTTCCTCAAAGGTAAACACTTTTTATATCAGAGGGTGAGACTCTTCTCATGATCCTTTTCAGGGTAGGAGGAGCAGCCAGGCTGGGCTTGAAAGCCACGGGCACTCCCGACTGGCCATTGTGAGGATTCTATCTTCAAGTGGCGGGGGGGGGGGGGGAGAAAATGATCATCTGTTTGCTGGGTACAGAGGCGGGCAGCAGTGGCAAGCCCAGAACTTGTACGTAGCTCCAAAATGGGGTGGTGGGAAAACACACCCCGCACCTCCCACTTCACCTTCTGTGTCAGCCAGGCTGGGATGCTGCCCCATCCCACATGTCACTGGTCACATCCTCAGCCACGAGAGTCACTACTGGGCTGGAAGATCTATGCTGATCATCACCTTTCTTCTTCCGGGTGGTGTTCAGCACTATTCTCCAGCCAGCATTAAGTATTACCAACGTAAGAAGCTCTCTGTTTCTTTGGTGGCATTTTTTTTCCTGGGGTGGAGGACCAGGCTTCTCCCCCAAAACTAACATTTCTGAGCATGCTTTGTGGTCCCTCCCAATACTCGCAAATGCCGCCCCCCAACAGGAGCTTTAAGAGGCATCACCCTATCCACATGTTCCATTAGCAGTCAGCTATTTATTTATTTATTTATTCATTCATTCATTTATTTATTTATTAACATTTCTATCCCGCTCTTCCTCCAAGGAGCCCAGAGCAGTGTACTACATACTTATGTTTATCTTTCACAAGAACCCTGTGAAGTAGGTTAGGCTGAGAGAGAAGTGACTGGACTGAGAGAGGAGACTGGTAAATAATAATAATATATCATTGTCTACCTTCTTATATAACCTTTAACATTAGACACCACTGCATATTCATATAATTTCTTGTTGAATTCAAATAGCATTGAAATAGATGCCATTTTTCTGATATCTAGCAAAACAAATTCTCTTTATAACAACCACACACAACAGTTTCACAAAATGGCATGGGTATAATCTTGCATGTCAGCAAGAAATCCAAAACACACAAAGCTAATTTCACCCTGGTTATCTTTCAGTAAGTATATTAATTCTATTCCTCTCTCCCCTGTCCTCTCTCTCCCCCTCCCTTTCTCATCCCCCTCCCCCATTTCACAGATGGAAATAAGTGCCATTTTCTTTTTCTTTTTTTAACATTTCCAGCACAATAGACTATATGTGCCAGAAACCTTGCTGAGGATCATAGTAGGTATAATATACCATCTGCTCATAAATTTAAGACAGCTCTCTCTCTAAGATTAGCACAGAAAGAGAAACAGTAACCAAACGTTTATATAAACTCCCAAACGTCAAAAGAAATTGGATTTCCTAATCTTGGCCTCAATTTATCTTCTTTTTTTTTTGACTTGTTCATCACAATGGAACACTAATAAAATCCAATAAATCCACAAAGTACACACACACACACACACTTAGAAAGATAGATATATTCTTTCAAACCTCTATTGTCTCTCATAACAAACAGGGGCGTATCTAGGGGTAGGGCAGGCAGGGCACGTGCCCTGGGCGCCACTTGAAGGGGGGGCGCCATTTTGTAAAATTATTTTTTTTAAAAAAATGGCTGCCAAAAACAAAATGGCCACCGTGCATGCTCAAATGGCCTCTGTGAGGCCCTAGGTCTTGCCAGGCCTTGCAGAGGCCATTTGAGCATGTGCGGTGGCCATTTTGTTTTCAGTGGCCATTAAAAAAAATTTTTTTTAAATGGCCACTGCACATGCTCAAATGGTCCCTGTGAGGCCCTAGAGGCCAGTGGGGGGAGTAGGAACCTTTGCAACCCCCCCAGCCTTTAGGAAGCCCCCCGAAGGGGCTACAGGTAAAATAAATAAATATATATAAGTCACTGTACACATATTCAGATTGGCACTATGTACAGAGAATCAGGGCTTGTGAATACTGAGCTGATGCTTATGAGCTAGGATTGTATTCATTTGCTCTTACTTTGCTTCTTGTGATAAGTGAGTTAAATGTGATGTCTTGCTAATATGGCTATTAATGGTGAATTTGTCTTTGAATCAGTGTGAAATCCTTAATATTAAGGCCCACTGGGAGTTTCTTGCTCTCTTTCTCTCATTTTAACTGTCTTTCTGAAAGACTAGAATATATTCCAAGCAGTGACACAGTTTACTCTGCATATCCTTTAATTATTTACAGAGTATCTGGGAAAAGTCCAATTCTCCATTTATTTTTAAAACTTATGTAATGGTGATGCTACAATACACAGTAAAGAATTAGACAGGCACTTCTGTTTAGTTTTCCAAGTACACCTCCACATAGTATTTGGGTATTTCATGAGCCCCAGCACACTGAAATTTGTAGTTTTCAAGCATTTTTTGGTCTGGCTAAGTCCACTGCTAAAATAGTTTTTGAAAGATTAAAAGATTAACGAGCCTGACTTGTATTTTTCAGCTGATATTATGGTAAAGTAATCTGAAAGATGGGTGTCAGATGCTTGGACAGGGGGCACAATTTCAGTGTTTGCCCTAGGCGCTATTTTCCCTAGATATGCCTCTGATAACAAAGCTTTTGTACATCATCTGTATATTCTAATAGCAACTCAGGTGCTTGAGTGCCTACCAGACTGGGAGCAAAATGGAGCCATCCCCAAATAACGTAGTGTTTTCTATAGCTCCAGGGAACTCCTTAGGTGTGCAGACATGTAACAGTTAAAAACAAAAGGAATGCCCCCCACCACACACACACACACACACACACTGCAAAGAAGCTTGATCAGTGGCCCTCAGGAGCCATGGAATATTGAGATATCCGTTGAAAAAAACAAGAGAGGACGGGGAAGTGGCCTGCTTGAATCTTGAACACAGGGGTCAGCAACCTACGGCATGGGTGCCAAAAGTGGCAAGCAAAATGCTTTTGAGTGGCACTCACTCTTCTAGGAAAACTGCCCACTATGATGCCCGCAGCCTGCCTCTAGCTGGCATGTCATTGCTGTAGCAGGCAGCAGACATCCAGGATTGGTGGCAGAGGTCATTCTGGCTGTGCCAGCAGGCTGGTTCTCTCTCAAATGCACACACTTTGAAAACGTGAACATGCTTGTGCGAGAGCAAGCCAGCACATCCAGAGAGACTACTGCTGCTACTCCTGGACATCCATTGCCTGCTACAGCAAGCAGTGACGTGCCAGCCAGAGGCAGGCAGTGGGCATTGTGGCGGTCAGTTTTCATTGGTGCTGAATGCACAAATGAAGGGACTGATAGGAGGTTCTTCCCCTTCTGTCGATCAACAGGGCACAACCAATAACACTGGAGGTGAGAGAAAGAAGTGGAAGAAGAGGGTGAGGGATGGATGGAGGAGAACCACTGACAGTAGGTGATAGTTGGGGCAGTTAGCAGTGGAGGCTGATTCAGATGAGCTGTGGGGGCAGAAAATGAGTCACAGGTGGGTCAGTTGTTCTCCTTTCCCTTCCCGTCCTGGATGCCAATCTCTCTGTCTGTGCTCATCCTACCCCGAATTGCACAGGCTGTCATTCACCCAGCTGGGGAGGAAAATCCCCAGCTGCCTAATTCTGGTTTTCAATGGAGACCTGGGCACCATGGGTATTAGTGTTATCAGTTCCCCAAGACACAGTTTATATAAGGCTACAAAAAAAAATTGTTGTAAGCCAGCATGAATTCATACAGGAAGAATAGAGGCATATAAATATTTGAAATAAAGAAAGAAAAAAGAGGGAGAAAATGCCAAAGACAAACTCAAAGACAGGATGTCCTAAAAACAAAAAGAAACAAAGCTTAGCAAAAAAACAACAACCAAAAAACAACCACCACCCCAAAACCAAATAAAAGATGGTGGGTGGGAAACAAAATAAACTACTATACTGAGCAAGAAAACAAAGAAACTTATTCTGACAAGAACTGTCCAACCTAGGGATGTGCAGAATGTTTCGACATTGAAACATTTCAACTCAGAACAGGCTGTTTTGAGTGTTTTGTGCTCGAAACAAAATACCCTCTAAATAAAGGGCCTGTTCTGAGCTTGGAACTGAACAATCTTATTTCGAGTCAAAACATTTTGATGTTTTGAGTGCCATTTTGGAGGCCTGTTTTTCTCTTGATGGTTGGTTTTCTGACATTGGCTTTTGATTGGCTTGTCATCTCGCTTCTTGGTTGGCATGTTATCATACAAATCAAGCATTGTCATGGGCAACTGTGCCCCCATTGACTTGGGGGAGGAAAGAGAGAGTGGGGAACACAATAAGAAGATAGAACATAAGAACAGCCCTGCTGGATCAGGAACAAGGCCCATCTAGTCCAGCATCCTGTTTTACACAGTGGCTCACCAGATGCCTCTGGGGAGCCCACAGGGAAGAGGTATGTGAATGCCCTTTCTCCTGTTGTTGCTCCCCTGCAACTGGTATTGAGATGCATTGTGCCTCTGAGGATGGAGATGGCTCACAGCCACCAGACTAGTAGCCATTGATAGACCTGTCCTCCATGAATCTGTCTAAGCCCCTTTTAAAGCCATCCAAGCTGGTGGCCATCACCACATCCCATGGCAAAGAATTCCATTGATTAAGGAGAGAGTTTCAAAATGTAAAGGGACTGGGAGGCAATGAGAGCCCTTATTGTTTGCCTCTCTTGAAGAGGATACATCAGAATGGAAGGAAGGTTTGATTTTGTCCTCAGGCATCACAGATTGAAACTGATCCAATCTAATACTGCAAGAGGGATTGCTGGACACCACCTCAATAGACTCTGCAAAAACAGCGGAGTTTGGTTGGCCTGAATACAAGAGATTTTGTCCACAAAGAACCCATTAAAAGCATCACAGTAGAACATAGTCTCCGGAGATTGGTTCAAAATGGGAAGAGCCTGAATCAAACTTCTCACAACCCAGGACAACTCTGCTGAACGTGAACCCACAGAAACAATGCATGATAGGGATGTGCAAACTGGTTAGGGGGTTTGGTTCGGGGGTTGGGGGTCAAATTCAAACCTGCACCCCCTGGTTCCGTTCCCCACACCAGTTCGTGAATTTAAAAAAAAACATAAATAAAAATATTTTAGTACCTCCTAGCCCCTTTGGTAGGCTTCCTAATGGCCGCAGGGGTGTGTGTGTCTGCGAAGGTTCCCCCTCCCCCTGTCGGCCTTGTTTATCACTGCCATGGCCTGTAAAATAATCCTTTGAGGCACATTTGGGTCTGCATTATTGCATTATTCAGCACAGTGGCCATTTTGCCTACCACCGTGCATGCTCAAATGGTCTCTGAGAGGCCTGGCATGGCCCAGGGCCTCACAGAGGTCATTTGAGCAGGCGCAGCGGCCAATTTTTAACAAATTTTTAAAATTGCCACCGTGCATGCTCAAATGACCTCTGCAAGGCCCTGGGCTATGCCAGGCCTCACAGAGGACATTTGAGCATGCAAGATGGCAGGCAAAATGGCCACCGCACCAAATAACAGAGGCCCAAACGGCCCAAAAAGGATTATTTTACGGGCTGTGGCAAGGATAAACGAGGCCGGCAGGGGGAACGGAAACCTTCGCAGCCCCTGCCCCTGTGGCCTTTAGGAAGCCCCCGCAAATTGCTAGGAGGTACTAATTTTTTTTTAGAAAAAATTAAACATAAAAATTCACGAACCTCCACCAGACCAGGGTGGGGTTCGATGGGGGCCAGATCGAACTGGCCCAATCAGGTTCGAGTGCAGTTCACACTCAAACCAAACTGGGCTAGCCGGTTCCGTGCACACCCTAATGCTTGAAGAATGGGGTTTTTTTTGCTGCACGCAACACTTCCACATAAACCTTCAAATAGGCTTTGTGCTGTGTCCTTTCAATTTCAAGCTGAGTTCTCCTCCACTTGCATTCCAGTCACCTACCTTGGTGCTTCAGACCCCACAACTCCACTGTATACCAAGGGGCCACTTTTAAAGCAGGTCGGAAGAACGATTGTGTCTAATGCCCTGGTGAGTTCCCTATTCCAGGTTCCCACCAGGTCATCAACAGAATCACTGGCAGCACCAACACTCAAACCCCCCAAAGTTTTTTGGAATCCTACTGGATCCAGCAGCCTTCTTGGGAGGTCCATCTTAATAGGTCCACCACCCCTGCAGGGCTGGGTTGTGGCTGTGAAACCAACCTTAACCAGACAGTGGTCCATCCATGACAATGGGGAAACCACAAGATCCCCCACCTGCAGAACACACCCCCTGATCCAAACAAAAGTCCAAATTGAATGTGTGACCGGCAACATGAGTTGGTCCTGAAACTAGTTGGGAGAGGCTCATAGTTGTCATGGCCGCTATGAGCTCCTGAGCCATGTCAGACAAGATAGCCTCACAATAGATATTGAAGTCCCCCAGCACTAAGAGTCTGGGTGACTCCAACACCAGCTCCGAGACCAGCTCCATCAGCTCAGTTAGGTAATCAGTTGGGCAGTGAGATGGACAGTACACCAACAGAATCCCTAATCTATCCCTAGTTCCCAGCCTCAAAAATACATTCTCAATATTAGTTAACTGTCTCACAGGGGCCCTGGCAAGAGAGGTGGTATTCTTATGGCCTACAGACACTCCACCCCCGCCCCACCCCACCCCACCCCACTTCCCCTAGCCTGCTCCACAACAGAGTAGCCTGGTGGGAGAAGCTGGGCTCAAACTGGACCATTAGTCTCCCCCATCCAGGTCTCAGTTATACATGCCAGGTCAGCTCCCTCATACATGATCAAGTCATGGATAATTTCGGTATGATTCTGAACTGACCTGGCATTGCAGAGGAGCAAGGCTATGTTCTGTGGGCAGCTGGAAGCTGACAGGGCAGCCAGAAGTGGAAACAGTTCCTAAATTACAAGTTTCCCTTCCCCTGTAATGGCCAGCTGCTCTGCCAACACCAGTTCTTCTATTCTCCATCACAACAGTAATAGCTGCCCCAGAGCTGCTGGATGCACCCCCGCATCATCCTGCCTAAGAGAGCCCAAACACATGACAACAAAAGGCCTGGCACAACCCAATACGAGGAGGACTAACAAACTTTAACCAGACCTCCAACCCCACCTTAGTATAACCTCCCCCTGCCCCCCGCAGACCCCAATCCCACACTGAAGGCCCGGCACCAAAGGCTGGCCCCCTTTGGAGCCACCTGCAGGCGGTCCGCCCACTACGCCATCGGCTATGCCTCCAAGGTGCCTTCTTCCTATTTATGCTCCCAAGGGCTCTAGAAATCTCCCCTCTCACAAGAGCTTTCTGGTTCTCAGAGACAGTGGAGTAAGTCAAGCACTCAAGTGGAAGGCACAGGTGGAACAGGAAAGCAATAAAGCTGCAAGCAAGCTGTTCTTCAGAAGGTCTAGGGCTGCCAAACAAACTTCCTCAGCTGAGTCATGCATTGCGCAGGCAGGGCAAGACGTCTGTTGTTCTTCAGGAAAGGTCAAGGAAGCTAACAGAATCCACCCCCTCTCCTCTCCTCACCTCACCTCCTCCATCCAGAGTCAATGTTTTGGCCGTTGAATTTTGTTTGTAGCTCAAAACAAAATGCAAAATCCGTTCTGTGCACATTCCTAGTCCAACCTTACATTTCACCCTCCACTGTCCATCAATGTTCTGTCCCTTACTCACGAATATAACACATGAGATTTCAGATCTGCCATGACATTTTTGTTGTGGGTTCTGCTTGTAATAATTGTATATGAAATTGATTCATCTATATGATTTATTGCGAAAACAAATCACATGCATCAACTGATCGAACACATTTTTTAAAATTTATTTTAACCAAGTCAAATCAGAGTTGGAGTGGGGAGGGGCATTGTAGGCCATCTAAATCCAATCCCCTAAATCCAATCTAAGTCAAATTGATGCAGGAAATCCGGAACTACAGCACCATGAACAGATGACTATCCAATCTCTGCTTGAAGGCCACTAGAGACGAAGAGCATCATCAAGTGCTTTCATTGTCAAACTGCTCTTAACCTTAAACAGTTGCTCCTCATCTTCTACCTTCTGTAACTAAAGCCCATTAGATCTAGCCTTCATTTATGTTACAGCCCTTCAGGTATTTGAAGAGTGTTATTCACTCTTTAGTCTCCTCTCGTTCAAGCTAAAACATACCTAGTTCCTTCAACCTTTCCTCATTGGGTTTGTTTTCTACACTCCCGACCAATGAAGATTAGGATGCCCTCCTCTGAACCAGTTCCAGTTTTTCTACATCTTTCTTAAAGTGCAGCACCCAGAACTGCTGAAACCTGACTAGTGAAAAGTAAAGTGGAATTATTACTTGTCATGACTTGGAAACTATGCTTCTGTTAATGCAGCATAAAACTACATTAGCCTTTTTGTTAACTGCATCATATTGCTGATGCGTGTTCAGCTTACAACAGACTGCAATCCTGAGATTGTTTTCACATGTATTTAGTGACATAGCTAGGGGAGAGGGTTTGCACGTTTCCCCCGGCAGCCCTTCAGAGAGAGGGAGATCATGAAAAAAAATAGGGAGGGGTGGAGATCGGGGGCCCTTAGGAGCTGGAGGCCCCAGCAATTATAGCTACACCCTTGCATGTATTGCTGCCAAGCCAGGAACACTCTATCCTATACCTGTAATCTGATCTTTGCATTTGTCTCAGTTGAACTAAATTTCATCAGTTTCAGTCAGTTTTCCATTCTTGCAAGGTCATTTTGAATGTTATTCCTGTCTTCCGAGGCATTAGCTATTCCTCCCAATTTTGTGGCATCTACAAGTGTATGAGAATCTCCTCCAACCTTTCATCTAAGTCATTGATAAAAATGTTGAAGAGTATCAGACCAAAGACATAGCCCTATGATACCCCTCTCCAGTCTGATTAGCAGCCATTGGTGAGTACAGTTCCAAACATTTACCAGTAGTTTTGAGTCCACCCAACAGTATTATAATCCATCTTATTTATTTATTATTTCTCTGTGTAAACTGCTCCGAGCCATTTTTGGAAGGGCGGTATAGAAATCGAATAAATAATATAATATAATATAATATAATATAATATAATATAATATAATATAATATAAGTCACAATGACCAGATTTCTAAGCAAAATATTATGATGAACTTTGCGAAATGCTTTGCTAAAATGAAGATAAATTACTTCCACCTCATCCAACAATTAACTAAGCTAGCAACTTGATCAAAAAAAGATAAGCTTGTTCAATGATATTAAATACTAGCTGAACCAGCACAGAGTATCTGTGCACTAAGACTTTGTTGCTCTCCTTGTTCCCCGCGGCAGCCCCAGCTTTATTGCTCAGTGTCAGCCACCCACTCTCAGCCGCCCCCTCCCCACCGCTCGCTCACTCACTCGCCCCCTCCCTGTCGCTTGCTAGCTCACTTACCCCTCCCCACTGCTTGTTCACTCACTCACCCCTTCCCTGCTACTTGCTCACTCACTCCCTGGTTGCTCGCTCACTCGCCCCTCCCCGCTACTCACTTGCACACTCCCCACCACCACTCGCTCACTCACTCACCCCTCCCCACTGCATGCTCATTCACTCGCCGCCTCCCCGCCACTCGCTTGCTCACTCACCCCCTCCCTGCCACTCGCACTCTCACTCCCTGCTCGCTTGCTCACTCACCCCCTCCCCGCCACTGGCTTACTCACTCACCCCCTCCCCTCCACTCACTTGCTCACTCTCTAACTGCTCGCTCTCTAACTCACCCCTCCCCACCACTTGCTTACTCACTCACCCCCTTCCCACTGCTTGCTTGCTTGCCCCCTCCCCACCACTCACTTGCCCCTTCCTCCCCACCGCACGCTCCCTCCCTCCCCGCCGCTCGGCCCCTCGCTCAGCCCCTCCCCACTACTCGCTCACTCTCTTATCCCCTTCCTGCTCACTCACTCACCCCCTCCCCGCCACTTGCTCACTCAATCGCACCCTCCCCACCACTCACTCACTCGCCCCCTACCCACTCATCTTCCCTATCTGCATATGGAATCCCCACTACCCAATCACCACAGTACTTCTGCTCTGTTACCTCCGATTGGTAAAGCACTATGTGGGCGAGGCGTGCCACGTATGACCTTAGTGTATTAGATATAGAGATGGACTTGTTTGTTATATGATAAGTTGTAATCATAACATGTCTTCTAGTGGAAAAAAAGAAACCTGTGCAAACCCTGATGTGCAAACGTAACAAGGAATCCTATATAGTCTGAAGGGGCAGATTTACAGTCTGTTTTTCACACAACAGCCCTATTCAGGTGTTATAAAGACTGGTGAGTGAGGCTTCTGAGCATGCTCTCGGGGACACTGAATGGGAGTACAGTATCCTCCGTATATATAATATCTGAACAGGGCTAATGTGTTGGGCATACGGAAATGGCCACAACAGTGATGCAGAAAAGACAGCTAGGCTGCAATCTTACACTGTATTGTTAACTGGGCCATTTCTCCCTGCCCCACACACTGGCCTTTATGCTTCCTAACCTCACCTCAAGGTATTTATTTATTTATTGCCCCTTAATGTAGTCACAAATGTGCATCTGTTTCAAAGCATGCATCTGATTTCACTGGCTGGAAGCGTAAGGCATGCCCCTCTCCTCTCCAGTCAATGTTTCACTGAAATGCTGGCTGTGCTCGGCAGGGGTGGTGGTGGAGCCCAGCCAGCCAGCGTTTCAATGAAACACTGACTGGGGAGGATCTGAATGGACCCTCTCCTGGGAATGGGATCTGCCCCCTGCGTCTGATGTCAGATGCAAGGGGGCAAGGCCAATGCCAAGGATGGGGCCCCATCAGAGTTTCCCTTCCCCAGTCAGCAGTTCATTGAATCGCTGACTGGGAGCTCCTTTCCTTGCATCCTCAAGAAGGCAGGGAAAGGAGCTCCCAGTCAGCAATTCCATGAACTGCTGACTGATGAAGGCAAGCTCTGCAGGAACTGACAGGCCCCATCCTGATGTCAGATGCAGGGGCATGGCTTGGGGGGCACGTGCACTTTTTGTGTGAGATTGTAAAGCCTAGGAGGCAGGGGAGCTGCCGGAGGACTTTGTCCTCTGGCTGCAGCCAAGATCCCTATGCTCCTGAGCAGGGCATCCTAGGGCAGGGCAGGTCTGGTCCAACAGACATGTTGGGAATGGAGCTCTGTCATAACAGCCAGGAATTTTGCTAATGTTCTGACTGTTGCGTCTCCCTCCACTCATGACAGAACTCCCTCCGATAATGCCCATCAACGGGCATATTGGATCCAACATGCCAGTCAGATTAACACAACTGCACAGCCCTACAAGTCAAATATCCCTCTGGGTTCATGGAAGTAGTCACATGGTTCTCTGGAATGGAAGCAACAGGACTTCTTAGTATTTAGCACAGTCAACACCTACAGTACCATTAATCACATACAGAACTGTGTGAGCAAGTTAGGGTTACCAAGTGTTCTTCCATTCATATGGAGGCAGAGGTAAGGAAGATAAGAATGAAAAACCTTCAAATTACTGAGATCTTATCAAGTACTAGCAAAAGGGTAATCAAGCTCTGTAAATTGGTGTCATTACATTTTAGCTTCATCTTTAAACTTATTTAGCTTTAGCTAAATATTCTAAGTCTAAAAATACCAACAACCCCATATTGTATGTGTATCAACATCTGCCTTCTTGTAACAAAGGTGCTTTGGGACACAATTCAGTTTTATACAGAAAAGTGGAGGGGAAAGATGAATCTCCATAATATACATCTGATTTATTCTTCTGCCTATATGATGACGCATTAGCCTCTAATGCAGTGTTTTTATTATTATTATTTTACTGCAAATTATATTACAGTAAGTGCTTAGTAACCACTGCAATAGACTCTACATAAGTCAGTGAATAAAATAATTATCCCAGTTTTTAATTTTGTTAACATTTTTGAATACATACTTTAATTAAGAAGGGAATAACAAGCACAGACGCAACAGCATAACTGGGGATGAGCTTTATCAGAAATATAAGAAGCATCTAAATGAGAAAGCAGAATAAATTCAAAGAGAGAGAATGAATGCATGAATGAATGAATGAATGTGTGAGTTGTACATAATTAGTCACAAACCAATTGGACGGGCTGGCATAGCTAGGCACTGGACTGCAGCCATTGTGTGACTGTCATCCTATGTTCACAGTTAAATATGGGAGTATTTATAATATAATGCATGTGCGTGTGCACACACACACACACACACACACACACAGAGCCTGAATTAAATATTTAAAAGGATCTATTGGGTCTTACATTTACGACTGTATTGATTGTTTGTTTTAAATTATAGTCCTTTAAAACTGAGCAATGGCTTTAAATAAGAGGCTGTTTAAAACAATATATCTAATTAGAGAGGAACCAATCTAAAGATTGCTTTCTCTTTGCAGTTGGTAAAGGATTAAATATCCAATTCTAAATTCTTTATTGCTGATTTCTAATATTAAGCCAGCGACACATAAGCAGCGCTGATTGCAATATAAAGAATTATTCTCTTGGGCCCTACTTGTATTCATTCTCATTCTACACTTTAAAAACCCATTCATCAATTACCCTGCAGTGGCACTGGAGCTTAGCATGCACATATTATCTTCTCATATTCCAATGCAGTCTTCTGAAAAGGCAGGAGAGGGGAGGGGGAAGAGGCTGGCAGGACAGGAGTGTGGTTTCAGTGTGCTAACGCACACATTCCTATCTGCGTATATATCCGTACAAGGCACATCATAGTATAGGAAGTGTTTTTACATCAAGTAGAAAACGACAAACATTTTCATGCACATTTCTTGAAATGAGATAAAGAACCTCTACTCACATTTACAACTCACTCCTCTGCATGCATTGTATCCTATTCGATAATCAGTTTTGTTATCTAAAAGTTTGTTCCCATGAGGATCCTGTTGAGATGGTATGGGGTGGAGTAGGGAAGGGCAGAGGGAGAGGAGGCAGAAAGGAGAGGTATGAAATGGAGTTGTTTCTTAATAAAGTTCCCAGTTAAATTTACATAAAATGCTTTGTGTTTACAAAGGAAGCAGATACAAAACAGCATGTTTACTCAGAATTGCCCCACTAGTTTAGTAGGGCATACATCCAAGTAAGAGCACATTGTGTTGTAGTCTATGCACCTTGAACCAAGGTCTAGTCTTAAAAACAGCTAGGTGAATATGGGACGAGGCGGACGCCTTTTGATATGCAGCAGAAGTGAATCGCTGCATAATATAAAATGATGGTACTATTAATCCTATAGCACTGGTGATATATCCAGCCCCCCTGTGCTACTGATACCAAAACCATTGTCTCGGGCTTTAAGCCTCATCAGTATGCAAACGGAGTGTCAGTATGATGGGTGGTAACTTGGTTGGATGCACTTTCTACATTTCTGGCAAATGAGTATAATTATTTTCAGAGCTGCGGGCAACTCATGCATGTTTTATCCTCCATCTGGACCTGCACAGTACACAATAGTGATAAAAGATGATTTTCCCCCCTTGGATGTTCATAGGCCATCATCGACACAGTACTGATGAAATGGTCATGTATCCCCTAGCACTTCTATATCTGCCACAGCTTGACAACCAAATTATTTCCCTATAGTACTAAAACACTTCAAATATTCAAGCCCTCTGTGCATATATTTGTGTTTTGAAGCAGTCGGCGTTAACATAATGTGGTAATGTATAAACTGACAAATTAACTATGCAGAAATCTCAGAGTGTGAGGCCTTCTGAGGTCTGCAAAACAGTGAAATGGAGGAGGGGGCAAGAAAGGAAATGCTTTTTGTACCTTGAAATAATGATAATCATATCAACTGTCTGAGGCACATTTTTGAACCTGCCATGCAACCTGACTAAAAGGAGCAGCTGATGAATGAGGCGCTCAGGACCACACCATGATGGGGGCAACATGCAAAAGTTTCAAAAGAGATCCTTTACAGAAGGTCAGGAATAGGTAAAATTTCAAAAATTAAATATTAAAATTCACAGAGGGAAGTACACTGCCAGAGTAGGTAAAAATCAATATCATTTAAAGGGTGTTATTCATGAAGGGGGGGGGGAGAAAAGAAGGACAAGCATCCCTTTGTTTCTTTGTTATAAAATCATTTTACTGATTAAAATCCATCTCAGTGAGAGCCCTCCTTAGTAAAAGCACGCTATCCTTATAGGTTTACTATTGATCTCGAAACAGCTAGATGATGGGATATGGGCAGCTCTTATCAAATGAAGCCAAAGAGAGCATTTTCACTTCTACTGTATTAGCTTAATTCTCCTCAAAATAAATTAAAAGCTAATTTTCTTGGGCTCAGAGAGGAGACCTCGCATCTTCTGCTGCCCCCGCCTGTCTGATGTGAACATTTTTTACTAGAGTTTTTCTTTTCTTTTTTTATGTTGTGGAGCCAGGAGGCTATTTACAGTTCGCAGTAAGGAGGATTTTTTGCATTCCTTCATAGTATTCCAAATCATGCATCCTCCCTCTCTACACACATGCCCACATATTCTGTGTGTGAATCTCTCTCTTTCTCTCCCCTGTAAATGGTATGTACCATGCTACAGGGGCCTACCAAACATCAGACAGTCTTTATCAGCAGTTGTGCCAGGGTCTCCATGGCAACAGTATAATAGATTTGCCCTTATTCAATCCCAGAGGCCACATTGAAGCGCAATGCAAAATTTGCTGGAGCCTGAATTCCTTTCAAGTCATGGCTCATGTGTCAGGAAACAAGTCAATGCACAGACAGCAGTAAACATAAAGATGGAAAGGAACCTTTACTCTCCAGTGCTGTTTGCTTACAGTGACATTCAAAAGCGGAGGCCTCTTCTAGATCTCATTTTTGTCTCGTTTTCTAGTTATTAATTCACTTCTTTGGGTGAGAGGAGGTGGGGGTGGGGGAATGCAATGCTTTGCAGTAATAAACTGCCACAGAAAGTGCAAAGCAAGCTATATTCAAGAGAGGAGGGTGCATTTTAGCTTTCCAAGGTTATTCAATTCAATATGGCTGAGATCCACCATAGCAGTGCATATATTCCAGGGTTTGCAGTGAAGCACTCTGAAATTCCTGTAACAAAGCCCTTAAAAAGAAGCAGCAGCAGAAGCCCAGAACACCCTCAGCAATTGCAAGTGCTTATAATGGAAATCTCATGTTTTGTTTTATGGCAAAAAGAATCCTGGTGCACAATAGGAAACTCTGTCTCTGTGCATCACACAAAAATTGACCATGTACACGGCCTGCCTGCAGAAGACCACAAGCGAGGGAGGGAAAGGAAACTTCCATCAGTACATTCTTTAAATAGAAGCTTGTAAAAACAGACACTGTTTAAAAGGTTAAACAGTAAGAGTTTTAGAGTTTGTTTTCATCATAGCTTGAGGACGACAAGATGCCTGGACACTTTATCTGCTGTGTTTCCAGACTGAAATGCTCAATAGCAGAGTGCAAAACAAAAGAGGGTCCCATACATTTGTAATAACTCAAGAAGGCCACATTGAACACAACAACAGCACTGCTGGATCAGGCCCAAGGCCCATCTAGTCCAGCATCCAGTTTCACACAGTGCCCCACCAGATGCTGCTGGAAGCCTACAGGCAGGAATTGAGGGCATGCCCTCCCTTCTGCAGTTACTCTCCTGCAAATGGTACTCAGAGGCATCCTGCCTTTGAGGCTGGAGGTGGCCTATAGCCCTTCGAATAGTAGCCGTTGATAGACTACTCCTCCATGAAGTTATCCAAGCCCCTCTTAAAGCCATCCAGGTTGTTGGCTGTCATCACATCTTGTGGCAGAGAATTCCATAAGTTGAATATGTGTTGTGTGAAAAAGTACCTCTGTTTGCTGGTGCTAAATTTTCTGGCAATTTTCCACTTTCTCCACACAATGCATGATTTTATAAACCTCTATCATGTTTCCCTACAGTTGTCTTTTTTCTAAACTAAATAGCCCCAGGTGTTGTAGCCTTGCCTCATAAGAAAGGTGCTCTAGGCCCCTGATCATCTTGGTTGCCCTCTTCTTCACCTTCTCCAGTTTTACAATGTCCTTTTTTAGATGTGGTGACCAGAATTGTACACAATACTCCAGGTGTGGCAGCACCATACTTTTGTATAAAGGCATTATAATATTAGCCGTTTTATTTTCAATACCCTTCCTAATGATCCCTAGCTTGGAATTGGCCTTTTTCACAGCTGCTGCACATTGAGTTGACACTTTCAACGAGCTGTCCACCACGACCCCAAGATCCCTTTCCTGGTCAGTAACCGGCAGCTCAGATCCCATCAGCGTATACTTGAAGTTGGGGTTTTCCATCCCAATGTGCTTCACTTTATACTTGCCAACACTGAACCACATTTGCCATTTTTTGCTGACTCACCCATTTTGGAGAGATCCTTTTGGAGCTCCTCACAATCTGTTTTGGATTTCACTACTTGAAAGCGTTTGCTATCATCTGCAAATTTGGCCACCTTGCTGCTTACCCTTACTTCTAGATCATTTATGAATAAATTAAAAAGCACTGTTCCCAGTACAGATCCCTGGGGGGCCCCACTTCTTACTTCCCTCCATTGTGAAAACTCTCCATTTATACCTATCCTCTGTTTCCTGTCTTTCAACCAGTTAGCAATCCACACATGTACTTGTCCCCTTATCCCATGACTGCTAAGTTTTCTCAGGAGTCTTTGATGAGGAATTTCTTCAAAAGCTTTTTGGAAGTCCAGGTATACTATGTCAACTGGATCACCTTGATCCACACACTTGTAGACACTCTCAAAGAACTCCAAAGGGTCTATGAGGCAAGATTTACCTTTGCAGAAGCCATGCTGGTTCTCTCCCAGCAGGGCCTGTTTTTCTATGTGCTTTACATTTTTATCCTTGAGGATGCTTTCCATCAATTTGCCTGGAACAGACGTTAAGCTAACCGGCCTGTAATTTCCCTGATCGCCCCTGGATCCCTTTTTGAAAATTGGTGTTACATTTGCTATGATAATCATACAAAAACTTGTAACAAAAACTTTTGTTACAATTTTAACTTGGTGAGCAGCACCAAGATTAAACCTGCCCTTTCATTAGAATTTTGCATATGTGCAATAATTTTTCTAATTTCCTTCTCTCTCTTCTGCTGCCCTGACACCACCACCACCAATATGTCCTAAAGGGCTGGATGAGCCTCAGGGACACGTACATATCTGCCAACATGTCCCTATTTTCCTATTCAGGTGAATGGGAAAATAGGGACATGTTGGCAGGTATGCACACATCATGGCAGCAGAGGGAAGGGAGGCATCAGGAAAAACATTTGCATAAGGGGAATATTCTAATGTAAGTACCGTGTTAGTCTGGATACATACTGCTCAATGTTCTCGTTTTAACATATTCAACTATCGCCTCTTTCTATCTGCACTCACAGAGTGCTGATTCTGCATCACCATAGATTCTTCTGAACCTCCATCTCTTGACCCTCACTTCTTTCCTCTCTAATGCACAGCACATTCTCTCTCTTTCTCCTTATCACTCCCATGCACAGGGTTCCCTGAAGAACCATTTCTCTCACCCCCTATTTTTGTGGTGCTTTAAATAATGATGATGATGATGATTTATTAATTATTATTATTATTATTATTTAACATATTTTTATACTGCCCAAAACTTATGTCTCTGGGCGGTTTACAAGAAGATAAAACATTAAAACATTAATTAAAAACAAAAACCAGAAATTTAAAACACAATTTAAAAACAATATTCTAAAATAACATTAAAAACAATCAAAATAGTATGAGTTAAAAGCCTGGGTGAACAGATGCATCTTTAAAGACTTTTTAAAATTGTCAGAGATGAAGAGGCTCTTATTTCACTAGGGAGAGCATTCCAAAGCCTCAGGGCAGCAACGGAGAAGGCCCGTCCCTGAGTAGCCACCAGATGAGCCAGTGGCAAATGTAGACGGACCTCTCCTGATGATCTCAATGGGTGGTGGGGTTCATAACGAAGATGTTCTTTTAAATACCCAGGGCCCAAGCTGTTTAGGGCTTTATAGGTTATAACTTGTATTTGGCCTGGAAACATATCGGCAGCCAGTGTAACTCCTTCAATACAGGAGTAATATGGTCTCTCCTAGATGACCCAGAGACCAGCCTAGCTGCCGCATTCTGAACCAACTGTAGTTTCTGGACTACGTACAAGGGCAGCCCCACATAGAGCGCATTACAGTAATCCAGTTTGGAGGTTACCAGCAGATGTACCACTGTTTTGAGGTCATCTATCTCAAGAAACGGACGCAGCTGGCGTATCAGCCAAAGCTGATAGAAGGCACCTCTGGCCACTGCCTCAACCTGGGACACCAGGGAGAGACTTGGATCCAGAAGCAACCCCAGACTGAGTATCTGTTCCTTCTGGGGAAGTGTGACTCCATCCAGAACAGTCAGATCAAAATCGTCTCCCGAGTTTCGACCCCGCACAATGAGTACCTCTGTCTTATCTGGATTCAGTCTCCGTTTGTTATCCCTCATTCAGCCCATTACCGACTCCAGACAGGCATTTAGGGAGGTTATGCCCTCTCCCAATTATGCTGACATGGAGAAATAGATTTGGGTGTCATCAGCATACTGATAACACCCTGCACCAAATCTCCTGATGATCTCTCCCAGCGGTTTCATGTAGATGTTAAACAACATCAGAGACAATACGGAGCCCTGAGGGACACCAGACAAAAGTTCAGATTTTGAAGAACAACAGTCTCCAAAGGACACCATCTGGAACCTGCCCAAGATGAAGGAGCGGAACCACTGCAGAGCAGTGCCTCTCACTCCCAACCCCCTCAGACGCTCCAGAAGGATACTATGGTTGATAATAACGAAAGCCACCGAGAGGTCCAAAACGACCAACAGAGTCACATTTCCTTTGTCAATTCCCAGTTGGAGATCATCTATCAGGCCGACCAAGGCAGTCTCCACCAAATAGCCAGCCCGGAAGCCAGTTTGAAATGGGTCTAGATAATCAATTTCCTCCAAGACTGTCTGGAACTGGGAGGCCACCAACCCCTCAATTACCTTGTCCAACCACAGAAGGTTGGAGACAAGGCTGTAGTTACTCAGCTCTGAGGGATCCAAGGTAGGCTTCTTCACAAGCGGTCTAATAATTGCCTCCTTAAGACTAGGAGGCATCCTACCTGGTGGTGATGATGATGATGTAATCAACAAATGCAAGATCTAATAATAACACCAGAATTAATAAGTGAAAAAGCAAAGAAAATTAAAAATTGGACTGTACAAGGAGATGATGAACTGCATGACTTCTGGCTTTAACATCTAACAGGCCTTCATAAACAACTATCAAAACAGGACAATCACATTTTGCAAGGAGGTGGTATTGAACAATGGTTAATCACTGGCAAAACTCACCTCATAATGAAAGACCCAGCAAAAGGTGCAGTTCCAAGTAATTATAGACCAATAACCTGCCTGCCAACCATGTTCAAATTACTAACTGGCATAATAGCAGATGAAGTAATGCAACACCTATTAACCAATAAGCAGCTTCCAGTTGAACAGAAAGGAAATTCATGGATTGACTATAAGAAGGCCTTTGACTCATTGCCTCATACATGGATACTAAAATGTTTAGAAACAACTGGTGTCAGCAAAAACATTCAGATATATATATTCTTCTGAACCTCCGTCTCTTGACCCTCACTTCTTTCCTCTCTAATGCACAGCACGTGGAGTACACAGTTAACAATCAATGGCGAGACACTTGGACAGGTTAGCATCAGAAGAGGTATTTCCCAAGGGGACTCACTGTCCCCTCTGTTGTTTGTAATCGCCATGACTCCACTCTCACAAATACTAAACAAAACAGGCCTTTGATACCAAACATCTAAAACATCAAGTAAAATAAACTATCTGCTCTACATAGACGATTTGAAGTTGTATGGAAAATCCCAATCAGAAATCGAATCACTGCTAAACACTGTCCGCATATTTGTAGCGATATAGCAATGGAGTTTGGACTAGACAAGTGTGCTGAACAGAGGAAATAATGAACAGAGGAAAAATAACAAAAACAGAAGGAATAGAACTGCCCACTGGAAGCAACATCAAGAACCTGGAAGAGAAAGAACATTGCAGATACTTAGGCATTCTCCAGGCTGATAACATCACACACACTGAAGTTTTTTTTAAAAATGGAAGTGACTACATCAGGAGGGTTAGAAAAATTCTAAAGTCCAAACTCAATGCTTGGAACACCATACAAGCCATAAACACCTGGGCTATACCCATCATTAGATACTGCAAGAATAATAGACTGGACCCAGGCAGAGCTAGAGATCCTAGATTGTAAGACCAGGAAAATAATGACCACCTCAATCATGCTCTACACTCCCGCAGTGATGTAGATAAGCTATACCTCCCTCGCAGCTCAGGTGGAAGAGGAATGCTGCAAGTCCATCAAACAGTAGAGGAGGAGAAAAGAGGCCTTGAAGAATATATAAAGGACAGTGAAGAAGATGCACTTTAAATGGTCAATAACGTGAAACTATTCAACACCAATGAAACAAAGCAGGCCTACAAGAAAGAACAAGTCAAGAACCGAACAGAAAAATGGAAAAATAAGCCACTGCATGGTCAATATTTGCACAATATAAGAGGAAAATCATACATCACCAAGACCTGGCAATGGCTTAAGAATGGCAAATTGAAGAAAGAAACAGAGGGTTTAATACTGGCTGCACAAGAACAGGCACTAAGAACAAATGCAATAAGAGCAAAAGTAGAAAAATCAACAACAAATAGCAAGTGCCACCCTGTAAAGAAGCGGATGAGACAGTGGACCACCTAATCAGCTGTTGTAAAAAGATCGAACAGACTGACTACAAACAAAGGCATGACAAGGTAGCAGGGATGATACACTGGAACATCTGCAAAAAATACAAGCTACCTGTAGCCAAAAATTGGTGGGACCATCAAATTGGAAAAAGTTGTAGAAAATGAAGATGCAAAAATATTATGGGACTTTCGGCTACAGACAGACAAACATCTGCCACACAATACACCAGATAATAATGATAATGATAATAACAATGACAACAACAACAACAACCACAACAACAACAATAATAATTATTATTATTATTCCATTTCTATTCCGCCCTTCCAAAAATGGCTCAGCTGAGAAGAAAGAAAAACAAGTCAAAATAATTGATATAGCAATACCAGGTGACAGCAGAATAGAAGAAAAAGAAACAGAAAAAATAACAAAATACAAGGATCTACAAATTGAAATTGAAAGGCTGTGGCAGAAGAAGACCAAAATAATCCCAGTAGTAATTGGCACCCTAGGTGCAATTCCAAAAGACCTTGAAGAGCACCTCAACAACATAGGGGCCACAGAAATCACCATCAGCCAATTACAAAAAGTAACTTTACTGGGAACAGCCTATTTTTTGCTACGATATCTATAATAATAACAACAATATTGATAATAAAATTCAGCCATCCCAGGTCCTTGGGAAGGTCTCGGTGTCTGGATAAAACAAATCAGTAAATAACACCTGCCTGACTGTCTAAACAAGAAATAATAATGCTATTTTCACACAGTCTACCCGATCTTATTGACTCGATTTAGTACTTTAATTATCGGGCCCTTTCCAAGGGTCTAGGATAACTAAAGAAAAATTAAAGATAGCGTCATAGTATTTGTGCTGTCCCGAGTAGTGTGGCCTTCTGTAGTTGATGTGTTGTAATTTTATCAATGCCCAAGGTGTCAAGATGGTGTTCAAGTTCTTTTGGTTTATTATTAGTATCTCTTGTTTACACAGTCAGACAGGTGTTATTGACTGGTTTGTTTTATTAATTATTATTATTATCTTACAGCAAAGGAAACAGCAACTCTTCCAACAAACCATTTCTGCTATGTGGGCACTGATGCTATGTCCAGCAGCTCTGCTATTTGCACAGCGGGAGTGATTCTTGCCAGTCTTCTCTGATCCCCAGAAGTGCTCTCTGAGGCCCAGAAATAGTTCCCTGAGGATCATGCAACTCTCAGAGGCCTCCTTCTGGGCTGCAAGGAGCACTTCTGGGAATAGGGGAGATTGGAAAAAATCCCACCAACCCACTCACCCCCCGCATAGACTGTGCATGCAATTGTGAAAGAGCACTCCTTGCTCAAACACCAAAGTGGCACAATGCAGTTGTGCAATGGCTGTGTTTGTGCAATTCTTGCATTTGTGCAATTTTCACCCGAAAAGCACTCTTGCACAACTGCATACACATTCCATGCGGGGGGGGGGACTTTGCATTGTATGTGAGTCAGTATTGCAGTACTGTAGTTGTGACTAGTCATGACTAACTTGTCTGGATGCTGCCCATTACGTCTATCTGAAGCACTATTCTGTAAAAAACATTTCTCTCGCTCACTTCCTCCAATGGACATGCTGCCCGTCTTCATAAAAATTAAATAATGCTATATGCAAGTTATAGATTGGAAGCAGGTGCCAGAAGTTGGAGCAGCATTAATATGAATCATTGCAGTTATCCCTCAGATCCAAACACATGCATAAAGAATGTCCCTTGATCAGGTTTTAAAATAGTTCTTTTATAATCTGTTCAAACATATAATGTCATTGAAAATAATGTCTCTTCAAATTAAAATACATGTTTAATGCTTATAAAATAGATGCTATTCGTGCATATAGCAGGACTGAAATGAAAAGTGAGAGGGGAGAGGAAAAGGGAACCTTAATACAAAGTAATTTGGCTAGACTAATCCAGATTTATCTGTCACAATGGCAGAATTCTGTATATTCATATGAGGCCTCTGTGCATTGCAAATGTCCTTAAAACACAAATTTCTTTCTTTCTTTCTTTCTTTGATTTCTATGCCACCCAAAAAGGGCTCAGGGCGGTGCTGGCAGCTTTTAGTAATAAATTTACCATTTACCCATTACATAGCTGGTGCGTGAGCAGGGGCGTAACTAAAATAGGGCAAGGGGAGACAGTTATCTGGGGGGCCACTGCCTTGGGCCCCCCCCAGAGGCAAGTCACATGACTGACCCCCTCAGCTGCGCACCTGCCCGGGCTTCCTTCAGTTGTATTCCTCCTCCGAAATTGATGTGAGTGTTAAGACCTGGAGCTACCAGAACAGCATGTCTTTCTCTAGTACCATTAAATGACTTGCATTGTCCACAATTTACAAAACCTTAAAAAAAATAATTTAGGATGATGTTCTGTTGTGGCACATAGGTGACAGATATAGATATACATTTTTACTATGTTTTTTGTTACCACTTTCCAGCCTCATTTAAGATTTCTTTACTTCATGAGCTGAGCTTCAGTGGGGGGGGGGAGCATTTTAAAATCTTGTCTCTGGGCCCACTCCAAGCTTGCTACGCCCCTGTGCATGAGTGAAGGGGAGGGATGAGTGAGTGAAGGGGAGGGGAGTGGCTGACACTGAGCAATAAAGCAGGGGCTGCGGTAGGGGACAAGGAGAGAATAAAGTCCTAGTGTACAGATATTTTGCGCAGGATAAGCTGATCATATAATAAAAATTAGACCTGAGTAGCCAGATGAACCTTTGATTTTAGCTGAAATTGGGGCAAGGAGGAAGAAAGAAAGAAAGAAAGAAAGAAAGAAAGAAAGAAAGAAAGAAAGAAAGAAAGAAAGAAAGAAAGAAAGAAAAGGGGATAGCCAAAATTTGGGGACAGGTGGTTATTTCAAAATTTTCAGGTGCTGGACGTTACCAGTACAGTAACAACAGTGTGATTTTTTTCGGGGGTAGGGTTAACTATTCCTTGCTGCGGGCAATGGTAGCAGAAGAGAGCTTCTTTTCAGCCACTCATGGTGGCTGCCATTTCATTCCCCGACAAATGCCCTGGATGTAGCACCATTCCAGGGTATCTGGTGGGAAAACAGCAGCCGTGGTATGTGTGTGTGTGTGTGTGTGTGTGTGTGTGTGTGTGTGTGTGTGTGTGTGTCACCATTTTTGTGACAGCTGCCACCTTTTCCTCGGAACATCCCCCAAATGACTATGTGCTCAGGGAATTTCAAGCTGGGGAGATGGCAGTCAAGATGGCAAATGTATTTGTGAGGGCACGCAAGTGACTGTTTTTGCTGATGTCTACTATAACTTTCTTTTTAGATTGGGAGCCCTTTTGGAATAGGGAACCATCCTATTTATTATTTATTTATTTATTTTTCTGTGTAAACTGCTCTGAGCACTATTGTTGAACAGAGGTATACACATATTCATAGTAGTACGATATTCAATGTGGTACGACGTAGTAGGTACTACTAGTAGTAGGTAACAAGGTAATGTGGGACCTTGCAAGGGTGTGTAGGGTGGTGGTGAGGGTGGTGGGAGAGACATGAGGGCACACAGAGGCGCTTTGCTTCTCTGCTCTGGAAAAATCTCTGTTCATATAAAATAAAATAGACTTCATCAGCCACTTGTGGAGTGATCCACTTGCCTTTTTATAAAATACAAGCTACAATCCTGGCCATTGTGGCTGGAATGATAGAAGCTGTAACCCAACAACATCTGGGGATGCAAGTCTGAGAGATCCTGAAATCAACTATTAAAACTTCCTAATATTTAGGGTACAGTTCATACATACCCACTCTTGTGAGCACTCCTGCACAGGCAGCAGGGGATTGGCATCGGGTATTTACTCAAGGGAACCGTCTGAAGCAGCCTGCTGAGTTTGTTCTTTAACTGCCTCTGTCAGTGTAAAATTATGTATTTATTTAAGTATACTGCACCTTTTGGCCCTAAAGCAGCTTACAAGGAATTCTAGTCACATATTATTAGACACAGAAAATGTGGGATGGGGAATCAACAAGCCTAAGTCCTCTGGCCAATGGCAGATGTTTGCTGATGTTTTTTGGTGTTTGTTCCATATGTGGTTTAAAAAATAAACAAAACATGTTTTATTGGTGTTTGTTGTCTTTCATGATTGCTACCTGCCTTATGGGTTTCATTAAGGATGAACATAGGAAGCTGCCATATACTGAGTCAGACCATTGGTCTATCTAGCTCAGTATTGTCTACACAGACTGGCAGCGGCTTCTCCAAGGTTGCAGGCAGGAATCTCTCTCAGCCCTATCTTGGAGAAGCCAGGGAGGGAACTTGAAACCTTCTGCTCTTCCCAGAGCAGCTCTATCCCCTAAGGGGAATATCTTACAGTGCTCACACATCAAGTCTCCCTTTCATATGCAACCAGGATGGACCCTGCTTAGCTAAGAGGACAAGTCATGCTTGCTACCACAAGACCAGCTTGGCAGGATGCGAGCACATACATGCATGCATACATACATACAGCCCTCTTCCACTCCTCTTCTGCCTTGGCTACACCCATGGATGTCAGAATGAAAGCCATTACTCAGAATTGGAGACCAATGCACACTTTTCATATCCATCCATCTCTCTCCTCTCCAGATCCCCATCCTGAAAGCTACCCCTGGATTGGATTGTGCCCTTAACTTTCTAGCCTCTAGCCAATTGGTCAACTAATTATTTGCTAAACAGAAATAAATCACTTGATTGGTTGACCTCTTGTTTAAATTTAAATAAATGTACCAGTGGTAAAACTTCAGTGAAAGATACTAACGAAAGCCAACTGTTTCTCTTAGCGGCAAAATAAATTTGGTGGGAAGAGTACCACTCGTTGGCAGGAGAGCATATCTCAAAGTTTCTTGCTCTATTGAACTGGGCACAAGGGGAAGATCCAGGAGTGTAGCTGTAATTGAGCAGTTGGGTTCAAAGAACCCAGGCCCCCTAGCTCCTGAGGGGGGCCCAGCTCCACCCCTCACTATTTTCTTCATTATCTCCCTCCCTCCAAGGGGCTGCCATGGAGAGGGCTGAATACAGGCCCCCTCTCCCCTAGCTACGCAGCAGCAGAGCAGGACCGCCGGTGGCCCATGTGCAGCCACGGCGGCTGCCCTGCTAACCCCGCCCCCTGCATCTGACATCAGATGCAGGGCTCTGCAGGGAAGAGCCGCTCCTGGCTGTGCTGCGAATGCAGCGGCAGCCTTTAACTCCTGAAGGGGCCGTGCGGCCCGTTCAGGAGCTACTTAGGCTGGCACTGCATTCTTAGGCTGAGCACTGGCTGCGCTGCAAATTAGCAGGGAAGAACCTTAGCAGGGAAGAACCTGCTCCCGACGGGCACTGCGAACACAGCGCCAGCCTTAGTTTAGCTCCCGAAGGGGCCGCGCGGCCCCCGCTCGGGAGCTAAACTAGCACCTTCGCGTCTGACATCGGACACGGGGGGGCATGTCGGGGCCGCAAAGCGTGGCCCCGGATTGGGCACGGCCCGGGTTCTTTGAACCCGTTCTCCCAATGATAGCTCCGCCCCTGTAGCTACACCCCTGGGAAGACCTAAACATTTGAGTGGCCGACACGATAGCAGGTTCTTCTTCCAGAGCCTTTGCTTGCTGGTATTCCTACTAATTAATGGAGGAGCAGATTTTATTTAGAAATTAAAGTTTCAATTGCTAAATCAGACTAACAAACCAAACTTTACAACCCTTCTTACAAATTAAGAATTTGGAAAGTACAAATTAAGGCAGCAATATAAACATGGGGGGATTCTATCCTTGTGTTTACTAAGGATTTACATAGGGATCCTTTTTTTTTTTTTTTGCTTTTTGCCTGATGCATTATGAAATATACTCCTTGAACAACTGAGGATAAACAGTTTTATCTAAGCACTTTATTCAGACATGGAAAGTGGCTGCCTTTGGAGCTCTGTAACTAAATAGGATCAGGCTAATAGTGTTTTCTGTGAATGAGCTGAATGTAAGCCTGAGTTCATTCAGGTTGTTTATTTTGCTGCAGGTTGTATGTATGTGTTTTCTCTTTTTCTTTGTCAAGAGAAACCTCTCTAACTTTCATTTCCTTATACAAATGTCTCCCGCAGTAGGTATCCATCCACCGAAGGGGAACGGGTGAAGGTCTAAAGAAGTTCAAGCCTGCAGCTCATCTTGAAAAGTGAGGAAAACTGAAACCAGCCAAGGCAAGGTGAACAATAAAGAAAATTGATTTCAAGGGCAGCAGCGCTACCAGAAGAGCCCCAAATGTTGGCCAAATACGTTCTTTCTACTTTAGCTACGGAAAATAGTAATGTCACAGGTAGCATTGAATAATCATACAAGGGACCATTATTAAAACGTAATTTTATTTTCATATCCTTCAGCTGTGCCTGTTTACCATAGATGGTTCCTACTTTCTGGAACTTGTTACTGGAAAATTCCTATTTTGTATCTGTGTTTATCTTTTTTTTGGATGCCTTATTAAAACTGTGTGACTTGCTAGCATTGCCAACATCAGAGTTCATCATCAGAGTTCAGCTCTTTTTCCTGGATCTCTAAAATTAAATCTCTCAGTGGGTGGAAGGGTGCAGAGGATGGGTTTGTCTCTGATGTCCAGCCATGTAAATACATGTCACCCCAATCCAGGTGACAGTGGCTCACATTCTGCATAGTGTCCTGCTGATTCAAGAGGGGGCACATATGCTGGTTCCATACAACTCCAAAGTCTGTCTATATGTCTTACAAAGGCAGAGAGGCTCTGTAACTACTAAAGATTGTGCTGCTGTAGGGACAATTCTCCCATTGTTCCCAATGGAAGAAGCATCAGTACAGCAATGACAAAATCCTTAGTAACCACTGAGTCCCTCCATTTTCACTAGTTATATGGACGGGCTTTGGAGTCTCACTGAACAGTGCTTGCCCTTCTCTTGGATCAACAGGACGCTGGACAGAATGTAATCATTGTTTCCAAATTAACTACCCACCTTTTCTGCTTTCCTCTCTATTTGGTTTTTCAGGCCTGATTGGTGGTTACTTTTTTGCGATGATAACAACAAAAAGCAATCACAGCTTCAGCTGTCCAGTGCAGACAGACAAAGTGCTGTGAAGGCTTTTCAGGGTCCGTATACCTTTATAAGAAAAATAAAGCAGAAAAACAAAGCTATCCAGTTGCCACGATATGATCTTGAGAATGTAAAGGTAAAGTGTGCCGTCAAGTCGATTTTGACTCCTGGCGCCCACAGAGCACTGTGGTTCTCTTTGGTAGAATGCAGGAGGAATTTACCATTGCCTCCTCCCGCGCAGTATGAGATGATGCTTTTCAGCATCTTCCTGTATCGCTGCTGCCCAGGGATTTGAACTGGCAACCTTCTGCTTGTTAGTCAAGCATTTTCCCGCTGCGCATACCCACCATTTTCAAGGAGAACATCAGGAACTGTTTTGAAGTCTGAACCTCATTGATGGGGAACCATAGGAACTGTGGAATGAAATCAAAGAAGCTGTTAAGGATGGATGTGAAAAGAGACTGGCAAAGTCCAAGAAACAAAAGAAAGCAAAATGGATGTCAGAACAGACAGTGGAAATTGCCAAGAAGAGGAGAGAAGTCAAAGTGAAGAAAGATAAAGATGTCAGGAAGGAACTTAATAGGGAATTTCAGAAAAAGAAGAGACAAGGAGCAGTACTATGACAATGACTTTTTATATACCGTTCTTCAGCCAAAGTTCTCAAAGTGGCTTACATAGAAAAATACATAAACAAGATGGCTCCCTGTACCCAAAGGGCTCACAGTCTATAAATAAACATAAGGCAGATACCAGAAGCAGCCACTGGAGGGATGCTGTGCTGGGGTTGACATTTGTACAATGACAGTGACATCTGTAAAGACCTTTAGGATGGAAATAGACACGGAAAAACAAGGAAAGTTTTCTAAAAGATCTCGGAACTCAGAAGAAGGTTCCAACCTCGAGTTGGAATATTAAGGGATGCCAAAGGACAGATAGTAACTGATTCAAAGAAGCTCAAACAGAGATGGAAGGAGTATACAGAAAATCTGTACAGCAGGGACATCAACATCCAAGATACTATAGAAGATATTCCCTACTTGCAAGGACCTCTAGTACAGGAAGCAGGGGCGTAACTATAATAGGTCAAGTGGAGACAGTTGTCTGGGGGCCCACTGCCTTGGGGGGCCCCCCAGAGGCAAGTCACATGACGGACTCCCCCAGCCGCACATCAGCCCGGGCTTCCTTCAGTTGTATTCATCCTCTGAAACTGATTATGAGTGTTAAGACCTGGAGCTACCAGAACAGCATGTCTTTCTCTAGTACCATTAAATGACTTGCATTGTCCAGAATTTACAAAAGCTTTTTAAAAAGTAATTTAGGATGATGTTCTATTGTGGCACATAGGTGTTATATAGAAAAATAAATTTTACTATGCTTTTTGTTACCACTATTCAGCCTCATTTAAGATTTATTTACTTCATGAGCTGAGCTTCAGTGGGGGATGGGTGGCATTTTAAAATCTTGTCTCTGGGCCCACTCCAACCTTGCTACGCCCCTGACAGGAAGATGAAGTTAGATCAGCACTCCAGTCATTACCAATTCGGAAGGCTACAGGAATTGATGGAATAGCTACAGAAATATGGAAGGCAACAGAAGACGAACCAGTTAAGACTCTAACCAAACTATGCCAGCAAATTTGGAGAATGACACAATGGCCAACAGATTGGAAGAGGTCAATCTACATACCCATACCAAAGAAAGGAGTCTTAACAGATTGCACAAACCATCGAACAATATCCTTAATTTCACATGCTAGCAAAATAATGCTCAGGATGCAGATTAGAGCCCTATGTAGAAAGGGAAATACCGGATGTTCAAGCTAGTTTCGGAAAAGTCCGAGGAACAAGAGACATCATTGTTGATTCATGCTAGATAATTTAGAAAGCCAAATAATACAAAAAAAGAAGTCGATATGTATTTTATTGACTATAGAAAAGACTGATTACATTGACCATGTCAAGTTGTGGAATATCCTTAGGAAAATGGGTGAACCAGAACATCTCATTGTTCTCATGAAAAACCTATGAACAGGACAGGAAGCTACAGTCCAGACAGAACATGGTGAAACAGCCTGGGTCCAGATCGGCAAAGGAGTGAGACAAGACTGTACACTTTCTCCTTATTTATTCAACTTAAATGCTGAATATATACTGAGAGAAGCTGGATAGGAAGAAGATGAGCGTGGTTTTAAAATTGGAGGAAGAAACATCAATAACCTGTGCTACGCTGATGACACTACTCTGATAGCTGAGAATGTGGATGAACTGCAAGCTCTAGTAATGAAAGTCAAGGAGCACAGTGAAAAAACAGGACTACAACTAAATGTAAAGAAGACTAAACTAATGACAATAGGTACAGCAACCAGCCTCAGAATAGGGATGTGCATGGAACCACAGTCTGGTGGTCCGGCACTGCTGTGGGGGGCTCTTTAAGGGCGGGGGAGGGTGTACTTATCCCCCCTGCCGCATTTCCCCCGCCGGCGCCTTCATGTAGTAAAGCTTTTGGGGCGGCAGGATACCTCCCTGCCTCCTCTTCCCCCAGTCGTTGGCAAAAGGCTTCACAAAGCCTTTTGTGCATGCGCATGTCGTGCACGCACGTCACGTCTCTGCGGCACGCACGCGTGACACAGAGACGTGACGTGCGCACATGCAAAAGGCTTTGTGAAGCCTTTTGCCGAAGACTGGGGGAAGGGGTGGCAGGGCGGTATCCTGCCGCCCCAAAAGCTTTACTACATGAAGGTACCAGCGGGGGAAACACGGCAGGGGGGGTAAGTACACCCTCCCCCGCCCTTAAAGAGCCCCCCACAGCAGTGCCAGACCACCGGACCACCCTCAAGTCTGGACCGGTTCGGAGGCCTTCAAAATGGCCTCTGGACTGATCCGGTCTCATCCCTACCTCAGAATTGATAATGGTGGATAGCTTCCAAGTGGTGAAGCTATCCACCACTTCATTGAAGTGGTGGATAGCTTCTGCCTTTTAGGATAAACCATCAACAGTAATGGATCCAATAGTCACAAAATATTCTGCAGACTAGCACTTGGAAGGGTTGCAATGAAGGCCTTGGAAAGGATATTTAGATGCTGTGATGTGTCTATACCTATAAAGATTAGAATCGTTCAGACAATGGTTTTTCCCATGACACTCTATGGATGCGAAAGCTGGACTTTGAAGAAGCAAGATAGAAAAAGTATTGACGCTTTTGAACTTTGGTGCTGGAGAAGACTTTTGAGGATACTATGGACAGCCAGGAAAACAAACAAATGGATCATAGAACAAATAAAAACAGAATTTTTACTCGAGGCACAAATACCAGGCTCAAACTATCATACTTTGGACACATTATGCGAAGACCCAGCTCCCTCGGGAAGTCCATAATGCTGGGGAAAGTTGAAGGAAAGAGAAGAAGAGGACGACCAGCAGCAAGGTGGATGGACTCAATTACGACAGCAATGAATGCACCACTGAGAGACCTTAAAGGCCAAGTTGAAGACAAATCATCCTGGAGAGAATCTATCTATGTGGTGTCTAACAGTCGACACCGACAGGACAGCACTTAATCAATAAACCAATACTTTTGTATTGCCTCTTTGCAAGTTCAGCACATTTTATTGCATCCATTGATCCCGGCTGGGTCAGTAAGCAATTGCCACTTGCAAAATCTCTCTTTGAACTGCCCCATGTCACTTTCTTGTTCCTAGTAGTTTGATTACTGATCTCCTGTCAACTTCTTTTTTGTTTTCTTTAATAGCAAAATAGCACTATTAAAAAAAGAAATACTGATAATGAGAGAAATCTTTAATTAAAGCCTTCCCCCTCTGAAACAAACTACTACTACTACTACTATTTATATACCGCTCTTCAACAAAATTCTCAAAGCGGTTTACATAGAAAAATAAAAATACATAAATAAGATGGCTCCCTGTCCCCAAAGGGCTCACAGTCTAAAAAGAAACATAAGGCAGGCACCAGCAACAGCCACAAGAGGGATGCTGTGCTGGGGCTGGATAGGGCCAGTTGCTCTCCCCCAGTTAAATCTTAGAGAACCACTACTTTAAAAGGTGCCTCTTTGCTCAATTAGCAGGGGTTACTAACAGGGGTTACATTAGCAGAAACTGACGTGGGACAATTCAGAGAGGTTGTTCAAGGGGCAATTACTCACTAATACCCCTTCCCATTGGGATCAACAGAAGCAATAAAAGAGACAAAACTTCCAAGCAATACACTTGCATTTAAAATTGCCATAGACCTTTACTGAATATCATTTACTGAATAGAATTCATTGGTGAGCAGACATTATGGAAGGATCTTGACCACAGTACTATATCAAATGTGTGAAAATATATTTCAATATGTAATGGGGGCTTCAGGCAGCAATGCTTGTCAGATAATAGGGGTTCTGCAAGTATGTCCCTATTTTCATCTCTGAAATGTTGCAAGCTATGAGTGTTCCCACTGATACAAGTTTTGCTATCGGATCAATTGAATAGGTTTGTTATTGGATCACTTTCCTTTGTTGTATGCAGATTTTGTGCACAGCACCCAGATGGGCAAGAAAATGACAATGCCCTCTTCCTGAAAGAATTGTGCCAGGTCTGGCCATGGATCCAGATGTGTACACTGGCTCCGAAGTAAGAGGCTGGCTCTGCCCTGCTATGAATATTTTTCAGGACAAAGCTACTTCATGCTTTACTATTATTACCCCTTTTGAATATGCCTGAAATGCAGAGTGGTATATAAATAAAATACCAGTCCATCTCTACGCTCCAGATGTGACCCATTCTGTTTTCCTCTCCCTTAGAATGCTTTCCAATAAGCATGTTTTCCATTGTGATTCACTATTAATTACAGCACTTTCAAACAAAAGACGATCAGGGAGAGTCGTACATACTGTATTTATATTCATATAATGTTTCATATTGTGTTAAAAATAGGCAGCATTGTTTAAACCACTGGGGGAATGTACTGTATGGGGAGAGAAAAGGAAAGCCTCCTAATGCAGCCGTGCAGAAGGCAATTATGTAATTTTTTTATGCATAGTGGCAAGACTGTGGATTTTATTTCTAATTCATAATGAAAAATTGGAATTGGTGAGCAGTGGTTTGGGACATAACTAAGCCTCGAAGCAGGAGCTAGATTTACAAACAATTCATAGATGGTCATTTGCAGACTGACTAGTTTTCCTTTAACAAAACACACACAAACAACTTCAGCTAACCAGAGAGGAAATTTCAAGACATAAGAGTGTGTTCTTTTTAAGCAGACAGAATTTCAGAGACTCCAAAAGATCAAAGGTGAGTCAAAACATAATATTCTTGAGCAAGGCAAGAGGGCTCCCTGGTGCCCAAGGGTAATATTTTGCCCACGACCCTTTCAGCCCAGGTTTGAAAGTGCAGTGTTGGTTTTACACAAAATGAGAAACAATTTGTTCTTTAAAATAGGAGCGGAAAGACTTTAGGCTCGGGAGAGCTACTTTTTTATTTTGTTTTTTACTAGATCCCCAAAGCAGCTGGAGTCAGGTGCAAACTAGTGGCTCAGGGGTGGAAATGCAGCTGAAACTGAGGAACAGGGTGCCCCTGAACACATGCTCTTCAGTCCAGGAATTTGTTTTCAGTACCACAACTGAACTTATAGTCTCTTAAACAAAAATCCATTGCGGGTTTCCCAAAAAGCTTTCTTTGTTTTAGCAGCCTAATTTAGAAAAAGTGTATATGTGTCTGTGTCTGTGTGTGTTTGCTATTGTTAAATACTGGGGAGTCAACACATGATGACCTATTGCAAATCTCTCAGAGATCTGCCATTAGACCCCACTTACCTTGTGCTCACCCCTGGTTTCAAACACTCCTGTTATCCAAGAAAAGATCTTGTGACCCTCAAAGCACAACACCATTGATAGTTCCCTTTTGTTTCAGTGGCTACTTTACGTATGCTCCACTTGTGCAACAAGAGTCAAGACAAGTCAACTCATTCAGCATACTGGTTAAGGTAATGATTCTATGCGCACATTCTGGACAGTAGCGGCCCAAGCTCCTGTGGTATCTGAGGCAGGAGAGACAGGGCATTGTTGGTTGTGGCCCCTCGGCTTTGGAATATCCTCCCCGAAGAGTTTCTCCATGCTCCCTCCCTCAGTGTTGGTTTGCTTAAGAACACATATTTTTAAAGAGGCATTTTAATGTTTTATCTGTTGCTTATATCTGGGAGGTTCTTCAGTTTTTATAGTTCTCAGTTTTTAGCTTTTAAAATAAGTTTTAATTTGGGATTTTTTTTAAAAAAATGTAATTTTAAATGTCATTTTAGTCTGGTCTTTTAACTTGTTTAACTTTATTAACTTTATTAGTCTTTTATTTTACATTGTATCTATTTTATTAATGTTGTGAACCACACCGAGAATTAGTGTACTGGAGAGGTGGAATAGAATTATTTTAAATAAATAAATAATGCTGCTTCCTACTGCCTTCTACCAGAGTGGATGAGCCACAGCACTCTCTCTCTCTCTCTCTCGTTTTCTCGCTCCTTCCTTCCACCCCCACCTTGCCCAGCCTATTCCTTTCCAACCTGGGGAAAGGAAGGGCATCAAAAATGGCTGCTGTGGTGCAATTAGCTGGGAAGCTCTAGTGGGCTAGTCGCTCACTGCAGTGGCACATCCTTGCTCTGTATGCCAGCTGTGTTTGTCCCAAGACAAGCTTATCACTTCTGCTCCATAGGCTGCACCCACAGGCAGCGTAATGAATGGAAATGATTCACATGATCTTGGTAAGTGCATCTGTTGTTGGAGATGTGACTCAATAGGCGTTGATGCTCAACACCAACAACTCCTAGGGGCATTAGGAGGGAAGGCAGAGAGTACAGGACTGCCCCCTTGTTCTCTCTTGTTTCCATATCTCTGCTCTAAGTCTCTTCTGATTGGTAGACTAATACCCTTAGGAAACTCCCTCCTTCTTTGTTCTCTCTGTTCCTTCTTCTTCCCACCATGAAGATTTAGTTGGTGACTAAACCTTTATTTGTTTTTGATCTTATTCAGCTGTCTCCAGATCTCGTCTAGGAGCTCATCAAACTGGGCTTCTCTGTTAAATAAGGGGTTAATTCAAATTCTCCCCTGGGTCTATCATATGAAAGACGCAGTTTGGCAGTATGAAACCACCAACATAGTTTGGTTGGCAAAAACAGTTTTCCATATCCAAATAATAATGCAGTGGTCATCAATAGAGAGAAAAATTCAGGTGTTCATACAAATTGTTATTCATAAACTGCACTTGTCACTTGATAACCTGAATGTCTGAAATTGCTATAAAAATATATTCCCTATGAAATATAAATCATGATCTCTTATCATGTCATGCAATTATTCAGTGATGGGGGGTGATAATCTATCAAAAGATGACTGTGATCTATCATGAAATAGCAGTGACTTGGCAAACACATTCTTTATCTATTGATAAGGGCATTACTGAAGCCAAACTGGATGTGACATGGGAGGTCTATGACTGAATTTCAGAATGCATTTTTCTTTTTCAAAAAGTAGCTGCACAAGGGTGGATTTGGATCAGGGCTGCAATGCAAGTGGATTGGGAGGCCTAACCTTTTACCCCTGTGCTGATTTCCTCATTTAAACCATACTCTGGAATCTGGACTGCAGAAAGGGAAAGTTATAGGCACATTTGGTGCCCATAATTATTCCTTCAGACACTAATAGCAGCTTTGAGGGGCTGATTCTATCAAGGCTGTGTAGAGTAAGGTGAAAGGATTAGGACCTCTCCCCCTGAAGCCCCTGATCCAAATCAGGGCTCCCCATGGCTGCATTTTGAAAAAGCTGTTGGGAGCTATTGTGTCCTGCTTGTCAACAAAAACAGTACATTCATTCTGAACAGAATGCACACACCCATATGCCAGATCCTCTCATTTGGAAATGCCCTTGCACCCATGGTGGGAGGTGGCTCATGTGTACAGGAAACAGATTCCTTCATTTCTTTATTTAATATTTCACCTCTCTTCCATACAGGGACTTTAGCTTCCATTGAGCAAGCGGGAACATAAGAACAGCCCTGCTGGATCAGGCCCAAGGCCCATCTAGTCCAGCATCCTGTTTCACACAGTGGCCCACCAGATGCTGACTAGTAGCCATTGAAAGACCTCTCTTCCATGAAGCTATCCAAACCCCTCTTAAAGCCTTCCAGGTTGTTGGCTGTCACCACATCTTGTGGCAGAGAATTCCACAAGTTGGTTATGCGTTGTGTGAAAAAATACTCTTATTTTAGTCCTAATTTTCCTGGCAATCAATTTCATGGGATGACCCCTGGTTCTAGTTTGAGGGTTCTTGTATCCCTTGCTGCACAGGGCACCTTTCAGTGCCACCATGCTGTGCTTAATCTTTGTTCTGGCAGGGCATATGGCCCTCACACCTCTTCTCTTCCCCAATGCTGTGGTCACATTCCCTCTCAGGCTGCTGTCCACTCAGGATCCTTCCCCCCACCCTCCATACACACACGTTTCTTGCCCTGAGCTGCCAATGATGTTGTTTAGTCCCAGTAATGAAGGACTGGACCGGAGCAGCAGATGTGTCCGTCACTTCTTTGGTATCTGCAGCAGCAGTGGGGTTGGGACTTCGCTTTGCCCAGGTAATTGGGGTGGAAGAGAGTGGAGAATGAGAAGTGGGCATGAGCATAAGATAGTCCACTATTAAACTGATATCTGAATTATTTAAATATCTGATTTAAATATCATTAATCAAAGCACTCAGCAACACAGATCTCCCAATGGATTGTTGAAAGTAATGTTGCATTGTTGGAATGGCATCATAGCTGGGAGAGGTATTCTTTTTTATTAATATTTTTGTTTTGTTTTTCAGCATGTCAGAGTTCTACTGCAGCAAAGACACGAAGTGAAGGGGAAGGAGAGGAGGACCAAAATCAGGGTGCAGGGGGGATTTTCAAATCTTTCCCCAACCTTGCTGCATCCCTGCTTCCATAATGGAACTCAAAGGAAAATACACAGGTTTTCCAAGCAGTCTCCCTTCCAGGCTCGGGCCAGACCTAGGCCTGCGTAGCTTCAGCAAGGTGACTGCATCACGTGTCTTCTGACCATGCTCTGGAATTAAGGCATGGCTATAAGCAAGGTAATTTCATAGCTGGAGCCTAAATGTGAGGGAAAGTGTCTTAGCAATAGCAATAGCACTTACATTTATATACCGCTCTATAGCCGGAGCTCTCTAAGCGGTTTACAATGATTTAGCATATTGCCCCCAACATTCTGGGTACTCATTTTACCGACCTCGGAAGGATGGAAGGCTGAGTCAACCTTGAGCCCCTGGTCAGGATCGAACTTGTAACCTTCTGGTTACAGGGCGGCAGTTTTACCACTGCACCACCAGGGGCTCTTGTGTAGGAATGATGTGACAGGGCAACAAATTATTAGTTGGTACAACCACCTAATGGTGCAGGGGGGAAATGACTTGACTAGCAAGCCAGAGGTTGCCGGTTTGAATCCCCACTGCTATGTTTCCCAGACTATGGGAAACACCTATATTGGGCAGCAGCGATATAGGAAGATGCTGAAAGGCATCATCTCACACTGCGTGGGAGGAGGCAATGGTAAACCCCTCCTGTACTCTACCAGACAACCACAGCGCTCTGTGGTTGCCAAGAGTGAAAACTGACTCGACGAGACACTTTACCTTTACCTTGCCACACACACACACACAATAGTAGTTGCCACATCTTTAACTTCACCCACAGGGATATCAAGCTTAAATGAAAAAACAAGGTGTACCTAAAACCAGGGGTAGCTCCCATATGAGAGTGCACCATGGGGTGGCGAGCATGTGCACCCTGCTCCACCCCCTGCTATGGGGTGGGGGGTCAACTCACTTGCCTGCTGTTGCTGCCCATTTCAGTTCTGTTGCCACTGCCCCATTCCCCCCCCCCCACAGGGCACCACACTGCCTCTCTTTCCCTTGCTGCAAGCCTCCGCTGCTGGCTGTTGCCTGGCACACATGAGGTGGCGTGGAGCATGCCTCTGGCAGCATGAGCTGGCCTCTCTTCTTTCACACTGCTGTACCAACACCAACTCTCTCTCTCTCTCCTGCCGTCCCTTCCCTCCATCAGCAAGACAGACAGAAGCACAGCTGAGGCCAGTGGCAAGGGCAAAGAGGGTGAGTGAGGCAGGGAAGGGTCCAGTGAAGGGAGTGGGGCGGAGTCAGCACCAGCTCCTGCCCAAGGGGCAGAGCCAGCATGGCTCATTGCCATTCACCTCAAGCAGCAAATGGCTATGGGCCAGCACTGCTTAAAACGCATTGGCTGACAGGACGAGGAAGATTATTTATTTATTTATACTTACTTACTTACTTACATTTATATCCCACTCTTCCTCCGAGGAAGTCAATGCCTAACTTGACTTTTTAATTTCAATGGGACTCCTTTGAGTAATTAAGCTCATCTGATTGCAGCATTGGTGCCACTTGTAAGTGGCAAGATCATGTACACCCCCTCCCCCCACTACCCTGGAGGCACATTCCCTTATTCTGTGTGGAAAGCCATCCCTGCAGGTTGCACCATCGGTGCCAGCCTTTTGTGAACCCTTATCATGGACTTATGAGAGATATCTTGGGACTAAAACAACCAATCAGAAACACAAGAAGCTGCCTTATACCAAGTCAGACCATTGTTCTATCTAGCTCAATATTATTTACACTGACTGGCAGCAGCTTTCCAAGGTTTCATGCCAAGAGTCTTTTCCAGCCCTACCTGGTGATGCCAGGGTGTGATCCTGCGACCTTCTGCATGCAAAGCAGTTGCTAGTCTTCTATGTTCTTGTCAAGACATAGAAGACTGGAAGCAATGAATCGGTGGACTAGAGCTCCAAAATTAAGGTTGTCTAGGTGTCGCCCAAGCCTGAGAGGAGAAGACAAAGCTGGGGACAAGTATGTATGCTTTGGTCTCCCTTGCATGAAAGATAACATATAATAGGGAAAGACTGCATACATTAAAGCTGAGTGCTGGACTGCTCTAAATTATGTATCTTTCCGCTTATGCAGAATGTTATTAGAGGAGTGTCTTGCTTTTGCTTCAGTAACAATGAGCAATCCCCGCAGACTTCACTCAGCAGTCACCCACAATCACGTATATTATTTTCCTCATTCACATACATTTAACATCACCCAATGCTCCATTTCACTTGCTGCATAAAGCCATTCACAGGAGGGAAAATGTTGTCTTTCAAAATATTTGATCAGAAGATTTTGACACCACCTTCATTTATGTTGCATGTCTATATTCCCCATCAGCACACACACACAAAACAACCATTCAGCCTACAATAGAAAATGGAACTAAATGGAAAGCAGCAAGTTCAAAGAAGAGGGGAAGAAAAGAAGAAACCAGGGTCACTGTCAGTGAAACTTAAAAGCAAGGGCAGGAGTCCAAGGGCAAGAGAATGAAAGGATAAAGTTCATGCTAAATGGTACAAGATAAATAAAGATATAGATATAAGAGATGTGATATAGATAAATATATCTGAGTGCACAGCAGAAAATTCTAGAGCATGCTCTAAGGTCCTCCATACCAAACATGCTGTGCTGGATTACATCTCATTTAAACACGGGGATTGACTGGATAGGGGCAGTTGAAGCTTATATTATGGAGGAAACCATTTTTAGTGGATGGGGCCATAACTCAGTGGAAGAGCATCTGCTTTGCATGCAGAAGGTCCCAAGTTCACTCTCTGGCATCTCCAGGTAAGGCTGGGAAAGACTGCTGCCTGAAACCTTGGAGAGCCACCGCCAGCCAGAATAGACAGTACTGAACTAGATGGTCTAATGGCCTGACTCTATATAATGCAGCTTCCTGTGAGGGATATAAGGCTTGTTACATTCTACCAGCCAGGGTTTATAGCTCCCTTAATTCTTAAACTAAGAGCAACCTGCTTGGGACGGTGCGGCCTACCACTTGTTCTCTGGATCCTTGCCCAACCTTGCTGCTTCGATCTAGCGGAGAGATTGTTGGAGATGGCCTAGTTAATATCATAAATGCATTGCTGAGGGAGGGTAGGGTGCCTCCCTGTTTGAAGGAGGCAATAGTTAGACCTCTTCTTAAGAAGCCTTCCCTGGATCCCTCAGCGATGGATAGTTATAGGCCAATCTCCAATCTCCCCTGGTTGGGCAAGGTAATCGAGAGGGTGGTGGCTAACCAGCTCCAGGCAGTTTTGGTGAAAACTGATTATCTAGACCCATTTCAAACTGGCTTTAGAATGGGCTATGGAGTTGAGACAGCCTTGGTCGGCCTGATGGATGACCTTTACCGGAGAATTGACAGAGGGAGTGTGACTCTGTTGGTCCTCTTAGATCTCTTGGCGGTGTTCGACCATGGTATCCTTCTGGGTCGCCTGGGGGAGTTGGCAATAGGGGGCACTGCTTTGCAGTGGTTCCATTCCTATCTCTTGGGTAGATTCCAGATGGTGGAGCTTGGTGACAGTCGCTCTTCAAAGCAGGAGCTGTTATATGGAGTCCCTCAGGGCTCCATTCTGTCACCCATGCTTTTTAATAGCTACATGAAACCGCTGGGTGAGGTCATCAGGAGGTTTGGTGCTGACTGAGCAAAGAGGCACCTTTTAAAAGGGAGGGAGAGCAACTGGCCCAACACAGCATCCCTCCAGTGACTGCTGCTCGTGCCTATATTGTGTTTCTTTTTTAGATTATGAGCCTTTTGGGAACAGGGAGCCATTTTATTTATTTATATTTATGTAAACCACTTTAGACAGATCATCCTAGAGAGAATCTATGTAGTTGCTAAGAGTCGGCACACTTGACAGCACTTAATCAATCAATCAATCAATCAATCAATCAAAACCACTTTAGGAACTTCTGTTGAAAAGCAGTATATAAATCAGGGGTGTACCAAGGTTGGAGTGGGCCCAGAGACAAGATTTTAAAATTTGCCCCTCACTGCCTTCCTCTCCTTCTCCTGGACCCATGTCTCTGCTGCAGAAGAACATTAAGGACACATGTACTATAGTGTAGGGATGTGCACGAACCGGTTCAGAGGCCATGTTGGAGGCCTCCGAACCGGTTCAGAACTGGACTGGTCCGGCGGTTCGGCACGGGGGGGGTCTACCTTTAAGGGCGAGGGGGTAGTACTTGCTGCATGTGACGTATGCGGTGCACGCATGGTGGCGACAGGCACGCGCGTGCCGCAACGAGCACATGTGTGCTCATATTTTTGCAATTTCCGGGCAACGACAGGGGCAGGGGCGGCAGGGAGGAACGCTGCCGCCCCCAAAACTACAAGTCTAAATGTAGCGCCGGAGGGGGAAGAGCAGTGGGAGGGGTAAGTACTACCACCTCGCCCTTAAAGGTAGACCCCCCTCAGTGCTGAACCGCGCCACAGTGGTTCCGTGCACACCACTACTATAGTGCAACAGATTAACAGACAACTCAAACTGTCATCTGAATCCACTACAAGATATATGGACCAAATGAGGGGGCTTGTTCTTAAACTCAACAAAACAATTTGAAAAATATGGGAAAGGCAACTTGTAGAAATCACATGCTGCGTTTTAAGTATATTGGCTTTTCACAGTAGAGGTTTTCCATGGTAAAATAATATTACTTAAAGAGCAATGCAAATTAATTTAACATTTATTATTTATTATTTATTAATTCAATTTTTATACCGCCCTTCCAAAAAGGCTCAGGGCGGTTTACAATTAAAACATCCAAACAATCCTGCAAACCAGTGCTTGGATGTGGTTCTTTCGAGTTTTTCCAATCTAAGGTTGTCACCAAGTGACTCAGTTTGAAAGCCTTGACCCTTATTTCAAACCACAACCACACCACCTGAGACTTTGTGCTGATATACTTTTATAATAAAACTGCAATCCTGTGCACACTGACTGGGAAGTCAAGCATCTTTCCTCCCTACACACAGACACACACACACATACAACATGGCACACATGGGTTCTTGAGGACACAAACAGCAATTGAACTCACAAGAATGTAATAATATAGAACAAGTATATTCTTGCAAATATGCATTAGCAGAAACATTTCAACACACAACTTAACATATTCCCACATCCTGCATAATTCTTTATTCACTCCCCTTTCTGTCTCTAAAGGATCCAATATTTAAACAACTGAATTCCCAAGAATATAAAGATGTAAAAAACCAAGGTAATGGGGGGTTTTTTGAGGGAGGATGGAGGAGACCTTGGAATTTTTGTGTGTTTTTTTTTAAATGCAACTTGGGGGCTGGGTGAGAAAGAGACCACCATTCAGAAAATCAGGAGCTGCTTAGCTGCTCACTCAGGCCGCTCTCTCCTGGCTTGCGCTCTTTCCCTCATCACAGTTGAATGGAGTGTTTATAAGTAAGGCATTCCCTCACCCTCTCCCAGCTTCCTTCTTGCTCCTGCTGCTTTTGCTTTTTCAGGACATTTGCAGAGTTCAGGAGTTTCGCAAGCACAGAGAGCAGACACTCGTTCAAACAATGTACACAAAAGACAGATCTCCATGAGGGTGCTCCATTCTCCATGCACATGCACACACACACACACACACACACAACTCTTCCCCTTCCCTCTTTGAAGAGAGACATTTTGCAAACTGAAGTCCAAGCTCTACAATTTGCAAAAAACCAAAACAGGGGGCGGGGGCTTACTTTTCCTTGTTTTCCTTGTGCAGAGTTCAGGAGTTTTGAAAGCACAGAGAGAAGACAAATACAAAAAATGAAAGATACACAAGACAGACCCAATCTCCACAAGGGTGCTCCATTCTCCATGCACATGCACACATGAAACTCTTCCCCTTTCCCCTTTGAAGAGAGACAGTTTGCAAAACGAAGTCCAAGCTTCACAATTTGAAAAAAACAAAAACAGGGTGGGGTGGGGGCTTACTTTTTCTTGTCTTTTTTGCAGTGTCTCCTGCCCTCTTCCACCTCCAGGTCCAGCCTGGGCAATAGAAGGCAGATAGAACCATCCCTGTCCCCCAGTAGCAGGACAGAGTCAGCAGCAATCCAAACAATTATTCTCAGCTACCTCAGCCTGCCGAGGAGGAGGAAGCTTCACCAGGGGTGGTTTGCTTCTCTCCCTCCTTCCATCACCTTGGGCTCCCAGCAGCTCGCTCTCGCAAGCACGCTGCATGGGCAGGAAAGCAGGGAGAGATCTGGCAGACAGGCAGCTGCCTTTGCTCTCCCTTGCAGGCATGCTGCATGGCAGAATTGAGAGGGCAAGTGGGGGCCCTCAGAGGCTGTGGGCCAGGATACATTCATCTCCCTTTGGCTCATTAGCGGTACGCCCCTGATATAAATAATTGTCATATTCGTATTCCTTCCTAGAGATGCACCTCTTCCAAAATCAGCTCATCTCCTCTCTCATAGGTGTGGCCAATCTGAGGTTCTCCAGCTGTTTTTGGACTACAACTCAATTTCACCTAGTGATAATGGTCGAAGAACAGTTGGAGAGACTCAGGTTGGCCATCACTGTTTTAATGGGTCACTTTGACCTTTGGGCAAGTCAAATTGATCTCGAAGGAGCCATGCCTAAGGACTTACCTCCTCAGAAGCCAGCTGCTCTTCTCCATGATTCTTTAAACATTAGCTATCAGTCTAAGACTGTGTGCACCTACAGTGATTGGTTCTTGCCAAGTTTGGGAAACTGGGGAAGTAAGGGGAAAGCAGCATGTTAACATTTTCCGCTAACACAAGAGCTAGTCCTGGATAAACATTCCTTTCTTTGCACAATGCCACTGTGCTGCATCCTGGCATTAGCACAACAACATTACACCATGCAAGACTAGTCTGGATGTAGGCCAACATCTGTGCTCCAGCATCTGCACTGACTTTTTAAAGCGCAACTTCAGCCCTCCATCCATTGTTGGACCATCCATTGTTCCCCACTTCTAAAACATCATCCCCAGCCACAGTGGCCAATATGTGAGAGACGAAGGGAGCTATAGCCCAACATCTACAGGGGAGCCAAAGCTGTGGAGCAACTTGCAACTTTAAAACAATTTGCAACCTACAATGACCATAGGATGCTCACTAGCTGAACAGCAGGGCCACCAAGGGTTTGATAAATCTCCTGGGTGCTTTCCAGACCAGCTGCTCAACAGTAGCAAAATGCCTCCGTTCAGACAAGTCGCATTGAAAATGTGAACAGCAGGGGGAGCAGTCTTGTAGCAACTAACAACCCCGCCAAAACAGCAACTTCCTTACACCAGATATATGACATCCTAGCTATATATTGCAGTGATTAAATTCAAGACAAGACATTGGCAATGTGAACAGCACCCTGCTGTCCGTGAAAGGACTGCAGTGTCACAATGCAGGAAGTGTGGAAGCACACTTCAGAGATTCATCTTGACCCCGCTGTAGGGTCTAATCTGAAAAATGCCTTGGTTTTGTGCCTGCCCAGGGCTAAAGAAAAAGAAAAAGAAAGGGCAGAGTTACAAAAGACCTGGCAGGCCACAATGCATCGCTGGTGGGCTACATTCAAATGATGGGTCATCACCACAAATGTTTTATATAGCAATAGCAATAGCACTTACATTTATATACCGCTCTATAGCCGGAGCTCTCTAGGCGGTTTACAATGATTTAGCATATTGCCCCCAACATTCTGGGTACTCATTTTACCAACCTCGAAAGGATGAAAGGCTGAGTCTATATATAATATAGTTGGTTTATGTAGCTTTCCAGCTTTATACATTATTCCAGCTTCATACATTGTTTGTATTCTAAAACAACTAATTTGGAGAAGCAAAGGAGTGGCAAAGAACATTATTAGGGGAGTTGGGATTTTGCTATCCATTAAATACTTATAGAGGTAAAGTAATTAATATTGTTAGTTTCTTTACCATATTAATGAAGCTTGCTTGCTATTTTCAAATGTATTCAGAAAAAAGTATGGATTCCTCTTAGAAAATACTAGTTGGTTCTCATGACCAGCATACAGGGTAGGACAATTCTCCTACACAAGTTCAGGAGCTGTGCACACTCCAAATTTGTGATCATGTGCTCATAAAAAGCAAGTTAGGAGATAGGAAGGTGAGTGTCTGTGAGACTCATGCTGGGTAGGAGGGCTTCATCCTACCCAGCAGCTGTACCCAGTTGCTTAATGAGGTAGTAGGGGAAAGCTATCTACCCGGCGGGAGCCTCGCAGATGACCACTTTCCCCACTTCCTGCCTTGCTTTGTATGAGCACATGATCACAAAATGGGCATGTGCACAGTTCCTGAACTTGTGTAGAATATTTGTCCTTCCCAAATAATGATCATGTGAATTAACCTAGTGTCTCTTTCAATTAGGCCAAACCTACCAGTCCACTTTCCAGGCTAGTTTTCTCTTCCTGTCCCAGACCATGTGCCAAGCTGGGGCGGGGAGGTCAGTACCAGGCCAGCTGAAATCTTCAGGGGAGATGATCATGCACCCCTGCTTCAAACATGGTCTCATCCAGCCCAGTCTCTTTCCAGGAAGGAAGCTAAAGCATCCTCGGCTCCTGGGAGACTGGAGGAGTCTCTTGCCTACCTGGCTGCACTGGCTTCTGCTGCTTGTTCTGGGGTAGAACAGTAAGTGAATGAGACTTCTTTAAACAACAGAGGCCTTTTAAAACAATATTTTTAACATTAAAGGAAATATTTTTGAGGGAGCACCTGCTACCCCTTACTGCCCCTTTGAGTCATCCTTGTATATTGATCATGAACTATGAGGCCCGAAACAGCTTGGGCTCAACATAAAGACCTTCTCACTACATCCTATCACAATGATCTGCATGGTCTACTGCAAGTAGCATTTTAATATATACATTCACATATTGATACCCAGCCCAAGCCTTTGGGATGGGGCAGGTGATATATCCAAATTAATAATTAAATTCCTACATGACATTTGCACATTTTTTCGGATATGGGAGTTGCTCATGGGAGTCATCTGGTATCTTTAAAATAAAATATGGGAAGCAGCTGTTAGGCTCGGGTTATGTGAGTAGCTGTTGGCAGTGGAAGGTTTTTGGCCTAATCTTCAGGACTAGTGGCTCCCGGATGGGATAGCATGTGATCCATGGAAAGAGTTGCTTTTCTAATGCAAACAGAAGGGAAGCTCATATTTCTAAATTAGTTGGGGTAGAGAGAAGCGTTCTGTTAAATGAGATTGCCATGGTTTTTTGTGGGGTTTTTTTTAATTTTGTATCCAAAGAAACCTTAGACAAAATGAGTTATCTTGCATCTAATAAATTTTAAATTAAAAAAAAATCTCATGTGCAAATGTGTGCTAGAATTAATGGCTATTGTATGACATGCAGAGTATCTCACCATTTATAATACAATAAAGGAGGATCAGATAAACACTAGCATAACCTCTGCCACAACTGATAATGTAAAACATCCCTTGTATCATTTGTCTTTCCTTCAGGCAGTGTACAAAAGGCATAAAAATGAACAATTCATGCCCAAACAAAGGGGAGACTGAAAGCAGCTTATGTCAGATGTTTACACTAGGCCATTATTAAGACACCAAATGGGTTGGCTGATAAAACACAGGTCAGTTTGGACTTGGAACCCTCAAAGAGCCTTTCTGAGGATGATGGCAGGGTTGCCAGCTTTGCAACTGGCCACTGTGGGTGTGCTTTGGTCAGCAGATTGATGCACAGACGTTAGCGGGTGGTAATGTTTTATCTCCATGCTTTGAAAAACTTCACCTGCTAATTTTTTAAAAGTGTGTGTGTGTGTGTGTGTGTGTGTGTGTGTGTGTGTGTAAGAATCTGTTGTTAAAAGCCCAAGAACAGTCTAGGCCATTTTCATGGCCAGCTGGCAACCCTACATGGCAGTGATTGGAGCATCTGAACCATGTTGTTCTGGCAAACAGGCATGCACATTGTGGGAGAATCACTGTTTAACAGTAATCGTAACTCTCCATGCAGAGCCAAACACCAAATAATAAATAGTAATTTTTGCCTCTATCTAGCTCAGCTAAATCAAGGCATACTGATTTTCTGGCCTGTAAATTATGGATAAAGGCCCCAGTCTAGAGACCTATGCCCATTGCCGTGTGTGTACTGAAATTCCTGATGCATTGTTTGTATTTCTTTGTATATTGGTCCATGCCCGTAATAAAGTTCTGTTCTGTTCTGCACTGAAATTCCCTCTCTTAAACTAAAAGCAGGGTGGGAGGAGTCACCCTTGTAAGCAATAATCTCCTGTTGGGGTGGAAGAAGGTGAATAGAGTTTATCTCCTCAAAAAGCTGATTGGGTGCTGCAGGGGGACAGGTAGGCTATTCTTCTCTAGGTGGTACCCTTGCACCTAGAGAAGGTACTGTGGACCTGATTTGGAAGGTGAATCTCTAGAAGCCTGTATCTGTGCACAGATTACTTTTGCTGGATTGGTCCAACTTTTAAAATAGGGTGCAAAGGCTGGAGACAGAAAGTAGGTTTGAAGAGCTGACTATAGTCTTCACTTTCCATGGTGTATGAACACATTTCCCCTTCTGTTATTGCCATTGGTAAAAAAGGTAATGCAGGCTTTTTGAAGCACCCCAAACCTGCCAAACCTATTACACAGAGGTGAAAATGGGATGTGTGAGTGTACAAATTCACAGAGCAGATCCCTCTTTGAAGAGCACCTTCAGTACTCTAAAAGAAAACTACTGTCTGTCTCCAGCCAAACCATATCTCATGATCAGTTTAAAACAAAATATGATCCATTAAAAACAGAAACTAGACACACACACACACACTTTGGGCAACTGCCATTTTTCATTATGCCATGAATGGGAAGCAACTTGGAGTTGAAGTAAGATCAGCGGAGCAGTCCAGGGCAGAGGGATATGTAAACCTCTGTTGTACCGACAAAAAAATCTACTGGAGACCATTGGGAGGTGTTCCTTTAGTAGCTTTCACTTGAATCTAAGTTTGAAACATGGGATCCTTCAGGAATGTCACATCTTTTTATGTTCTCCATTTTAACCATTCTTATTCATTGCTGAGTTTACCCCCAGTCCAACCAGAGGCAGCAGAAGAAAAAGTGCCTAAACAAACAGAAGGAGCCTTGGGGATTCAGTAATGGGTACAGAGCACGCATACCATAATCATTCTTTTGATTTGTGCTCAGATATGTTTTCTCCTTGCTTCGCAGAGAATGTGCGCTTTCCCTCTGGATTACAAATAATCTGAATCTGGATAAAACCATTACAAAGTGCCCTTCAAAACATTGCGGCTGCATCTGAAATGAATATGTGATTGAAAGCCTAAACACAAGGCTTTAAAACTTTGGGAACGAGGGAGGTGTGTGTGTGTGTGGGTGTGGGTGTGTGTGTGTGTGCACACGCGTGCACACCACAAAGCAGAATTAGATAGAAAGCAGTTACAGTAACTGGCTTTCCAGCTTTAAGACCTATATTCCTCTGCAGCAAGAAGGGCCCATCTATAAGACTCTTTCCAGACTAGGAAAAAACATTCATTCATTCATTGGATTTATATACCGCCCTTCCAAAATGGCTCAGCCATTTAATTCCCACCTCTGTATTCTATGTACTTGCACTATGCAAATCTAGGCCCAGTCATATCCCATTCCACATAAAATGGAATGGAAGGAGTTTGATATTTGTTTTTATTTATCATAAAATGTACAAACTGCCTTTCTGTTTAAAAGTACTGAAGTTGTTCTGCAACTGTGACTGACAAGGGTTACACTTGGATAATGTCTTCTTCATTATGAGCCCCACCACCCATTGAGGTTGTCTGGAGAGGTCCGTCTCCGGTTGCTGCCAGCTCGGCTAGTGGCCACACGAGGACGGGCCTTCTCGGTTGCTGCCCCAAGATTGTGGAAGGCGCTCCCTAATGAAATAAGAGCCTCCCCATCTCTGACATTTTTTAAAAAGCATTTGAAAACCCATCTCTTCCCCCAAGCTTTTTCAGCCTTTTAAATGTTTAGGTTTTAATCTGTTTTTGATGTTTACATTGTTTAAATTGTTTTAAGCTTTGTGTATGTTCTTAACTTTATGTTATTGTTAACCGCCCAGAGTCAAAAGTTTGGGGGCGGTGTACAAATTTGAGAGAGAAGGAATAACAGCATTTGCACAACCTGCGCAACTTGCATGCATGCATGCAATGTTACTGGGCTGATGTACCCATGCATAGTATGTCAGCCACTATGTTTAAAAACAAACACATCCAAGCCATTAAAACCATAATGTAGTGGTTAGACCTGTGCTAAATGAGCAAAGAGGCACCTTCTAAAGTGGTGATTCTCTTATATTTAGCGGGGGCGGGGACAACTAGCCTTACCCAACCACAGCACCACATCCCTCTAATGGTTGTTGCTGGTGTCTGCCTTGTGTTTCTTTTTAGATTGTGAGCCTTTTTGGGACAGGGAACCCCCTGTGTGAACCACTTTGAGAACTTTGTTGAAAAGTGGTATATAAATATATTTAGCAGCAGCAGCAGGTGGTTTACATTTAGAATGTTGGACTAGGACCAATGAGACTCAAGTTCAAATCTCCATTCAGTCATGAAACTCACTGGGCAACTATAGGCCAGTCACTTCTATCTCAGCCTAACTTACTTCACAAGTTTGTTGCAAGGATAAAAACAAGCACGTGAATTACCCTCAGCTCCTTGGAGGAAGAACAGGATATAAATGTAAAACCAACACTGAAATAATCCGACTAAGGCCAAAAGAGGATATACAATGGAGCCAAACAGTAACCACATTAGTAGCAATCTAAGTCAATGGGGCAAGGCAGTCTTCACAAGTCTCCTAAACATGGAGATTGAAGTGTCCAGGTGTTAACCATAATCCATTTTCTGGGAGAACCATGTTCTTACTAGAATTAAGAACATTTCTGATTCAGTTCATCAGACCAGAAGGCTATGTGGAAAGCCGGCCGGTCTGACAAATCGAATCGATTGACCCATAGGGAACAATGGGGAACTTGAATAACCCTATTGTTCCTCATGCGTAGCTGGTAGGGACACCAAAGTGGGTTGTATGGTAGGGCATGATGGGTGCTACCTACCACCCAATCCACAAAAGAAACAGGCAAGTGAGCAATTTTTATTTTATTTTTTAAACTTTCCCACCCAAAAGAGTTGGGCCGGAAGAGTCAGAGCAGGAGGATTCCCCTGCTAGTGAGGGCTCAGAGGCACAGCAACAGGAGTTGGCAGGGAGACCAAACTTTGGAGCTGAGGATTTGCAACAGCTGCCAGACATGATTTCTGATGGGGAGGAGCCTGGGATTCCCCCTGTCTTGAGAAGACGGCTCAAGAAGGAGGCTCAATGGAAGTCATGCAGGCGCAGGAGATCATTAGAGAGGAAGCCGAAGTGCTGACTCAGGGAAGCCTGATTGGCTGCTGGTTCTCTTGAGCCATGTATATTTTGCAGTCTCTCAATTGCTCAGGTGCTGTTTGCAACTTTCGCTGGTCTGCAAGCAGTGTGCTATTGAATTCCCAAACTTTGTCCGAGTTCCAGTTTGCCTTGTTTATGCTTTGTTCTGTTAATTCCTTGCTCCTGTTGTCCTTCACTATTTTCATTCCTTGCTCTGTGTTTTCCTTTCACTTATTGCTCAGTTATTGTTAGAGGGGGGTACCTAGTTCACTTCAGGGGACTTAATTCATTTACTGTTTTTCTTTGTGAGCCTCTCATTTTCCACTCGTGCAGTTCCGCTGCCGCTTTCTGTTAACTCACCAGGGAGTGCTGAAGGGGGTTGTAAATCCTGTTGGATTAGCCAGGCTAACAGATTTACGACACTGAGCTGCAGTAGCATCACTGGCACAAGTTGCTCTCTCACATGCAATTATGACTCTGTCCTCACTTGCAACAGCTGTCACAGCAGCACCCTTAACAGCCAGAAAGCAGAGTCATAAACTCAACTACAGCAACATCTTCAGCCACATTTTGACCTTGCAATGCAGATTGCAGAGCAGTCCAGAGCAGTGAGTGAAGTGCAAGTTAGTCCAAGGCCAGACATGGAACTCATCATCTCACAGAAAATCACCAAGAAAATATGAGGGAGAGAGGGAGAGAGAGATTATCGCCACAACACCATTTCAGATCATATCACAACTAAAGGAAAGCAGGCAGGCAATGCTTGCCTGTGTATGGATAACAATATGGCTTCAGATTGGTGCTGGGCCCCAGCTGACAGCCTGACACATGGGTCAGGGCACCAGTCTATATCTCATCATCAATCAAGGTGGTGGTGTGTGTGCGCGTGTCTCCATGTGTCAGCAGCACTAATAGGCAGAGTGACACATCTGGGTTTGTGGATGACCAGGGTGGGGTGAGCAGCAATTGGTGTTGCAGTGGATGGGGGTGACCATAAGTCACTCACCCTCCATGGCCAGCTCAGGATAGTCCAGCAGTGGAGGTTAGCCTTCAGGAAGACCAATGGATCCACCATGTCAGCATCCATGCATATGCCATCACACCCCTGGTCATGGAGAATACCCTCTCACCCTGGAAGCTATTTGGTGGGCACGACAGGAACCATCCAGTAATTGCCACCCAGTCTTGGCAATGCATTACCCCAAACTAGATCGGCTCCATCTTCCAGCCTGCCGCTTGTTCCTACAGCTACTGCAACACACACTGCTCAGCACTGCTGCAGGGGTCGGAAGGCTCCTCCTGTCCCCCTGGAAAGGCACCAAGGAACCTCTCCATGAACCACTGGGTAGAATGCAGAGGTGGAACAACCAGCTCACTTGTCCCTGCCAGGGACACCACTGTCGTGAACTGCTATCCCGGCTATCCCTACAGGATTTACAACCCTGGAGAGAGAGTAAACAGAAAGCAGTAACGAAACTGGATGAAGGAAAATAAAAGGCTCACAAAGAAAACAGTAAATGAATTAAGTCCACTGAACTGAAACTAGGTACCCCACCCCCCAACAATAACTGAGTAATAAGTGGAAGAAAAGACAAAACAAGGAATGAAACAAGTGAAAGACACAGAACAAGGAATTAAGGTAACAATACAGGGCAGTACAGACAAGACAAACTGAAACACGGAAAATATATAATTCCAAGAGCACAGTATCTGCTGCCAGCGAAGTTGCAAACAGCAACTCAGCCATAAGAGACTGTTGAATATATATGGCTCAACAGAACCAGGAACCAATCAGGCTTCCCTGAGTTAGCAGTTTGGCTTTCTTCCCTGTTATCTCCTGCACCTGCATGAGTTCCTCTGAGCCTGCCTCTTGATACTTCGTCTCACTATAGGTGGAATCCCAGGCTCTTCCACATCAGAATTCAAGTCTGGCAGCTGTTGAGAATCCTCAGGTTCAGAGTCTGGTTTCTCTGCCAAATCTTGCTGCTGTGGCTCACTAGCAGGCGAGTCTTCCTGCTCTGAGTCTTCTGATTCCCAAGTCTGAGCCATGACAACCACACTGCTGGACCAGGAAGCAGCAGTGATAATACTGCTGCTAAGGGTTAAGGATGTGCAAGCCGGCTCTCTTCAGGCCAGCCTTAACAGCAAATCAGCCCAGTTTGGCCAGTCCAAGTTTGAACCAGAGCAGTCTCCTAAACTGGGGGGGGGGGGTGCTTCGGGTTCAAAATGTTGGAGTTCCAGTGCATCAACCTTTTGCACCAACTATCCTAATGACCACTAGGGGCACTGGGAGTAGAGATAGTGAGTAAGGGTCTCCCTAACTGTTCTACCTGTCTCTACTCTATGACCCCTGATATGATTCTTCAGGTATTTCGTGTGGAGAGTCAGAATCCATTCCTTTCCTCTTAGAGAGCAGATGGAAACACCTCTCTCTCTCCCTACCTATTCATTATGTAGTTCTTTAGATTAAAGATTAGGTCTTTCCTATCCAAAGGTGTATTTCACCAATGAATCTACTTAGTATTTTATTCTACAAGAATCTCCATGTATCTTCTCTAAATAGCTGCAACAACTAAACTCTGCATTCTACACTGTAACTGGAGTGGATAACTTCTTTAGAGCCCTGCTAATTAATTAACTGGTCTGGCCCCTGATTCAAAGAACCAGCTCACGGACCAGCTCGGGTATACTGTATAAGTAAATATATGCAGCGATGGAGGGAAGGCCTAGAATGGGCCGAAGAATGCTCAGACGGGTTGATTTATTGCATAACGGAGGCCAGCAGGGGGAAGGGGAACCTCTGCAGACTCCCTGCGGCCTTGGAGAAGCCCCCCAGATGGAGTAAGTGACAAAACCTTTTAAAAGGCTGGCGGGGGTGGGGTCGGTCCAGGTCGAACAGAACCTGGGGGTGCTGCCATGGCCACGGGAGGATCTCTGACAGTTCCTCCCCCCGCTGGCCTTCCCCTGGTCTCCAATTGGTCTGGTTCTGGTGGTTTCCTGGCCTTTTTCAGCCCATTCTGGGCCTCTTTGTGCTGGTGGCAGTCATTTTGAAGGCTGTCATGCATGCGCATTGGCCATCTGCATGACTCTACAGATGGCTAGTGCGCATGCACAGTAGCCTTCAAAATGGTCACTGCCAGCACGAATAGGCCCAAAATGGGCTGGAAAAGGCCGGAAAAGGCCAGGAAATCACCCAAACTGGCCCAATTGGAGACTGGCAGGAGGCCAGCAGCGGGAGGCGAACAACCAGAGGACCCCACCCTTCCGCAGCAAGTGGTGAGTTTTAAAAAAAAAGTTAGGTCCACGGACTGGCTTGAATTTGAGCCAAACTGGGCGGGGGGACTGAACATGCCTGGCTCTGTTCAAGTCTGGTTTGGACTCAAACCAAACCGGGCATACCAGTTTCATGCACACCCCTATTCTCTTGGGGAGGTTCCTTTCTTTATAACCACACTTACAAGGTCTCACAAAAGGATACAAGGTTCCCCTCATAACAGGTGTAATACTTGCATAGTGACTAGCACCCAAAAGTATCCTTGCAGCAGCATTCTGGACCTACTGAAGCTTCTGAACAGGCTTCAAAGGCAGCCCCATGTAGAGAACATTGCAGTCGGCCAATCTGGATATGGACAATGAGTGAGTGACAGTGGTCAGTTCTCGTTTCTCCAAGTAGGGTCACATCTGGCATACCAGTCAAAGATGATAGAAGGAATTCCTAGACACCACCGCCACCTGGGTCTCCAGGGACAGCGTTGAATCCAGGAGAACCCCCAAGTTATGGACTTGATCTTTCAGGGGGGGTGCAACTTCACCCAAGATCAGACTTACCTCACTACTCCGATCACCAGTTTTCTTGATCCAAAGCAGGAGAGGAGAGCTGGTTTTGTGGTAGCAAGCATGACTTGTCCCCTTAAGCTAAGCAGGGTCTAAGCAGGGTCTAAGCAGGGCTGTATGTATGTATGCATGCATGTATGTGCTCGCATCCTGCCAAGCTGGTCTTGTGGTAGCAAGCATGACTTGTCCTCTTAGCTAAGCAGGGTCCGTCCTGGTTGCATATGAAAGGGAGACTTGATGTGTGAACACTGGAAGATCTTCCCCTCAGGGGATGAAGCCGCTCTGGGAAGAGCAGAAGGTTTCAAGTTCCCTCCCTGGCTTCTCCAAGATAGGGCTGAGAGAGATTCCTGCCTGCAATCCTGGAGAAGCCGCTGCCAGTCTGTGAAGACAATACTGAGCGAGATAGACCAATGGCCTGACTCAGTATATGGCAGCTTCCTATGTTCCTATGTTCCTACCTCTGTCTTATCTGGATTGTGTCTCAGCTTGTTCACCCCCATCCAACCCAGAACAGCCTCCAGACTGGTTCAGAACATCAGTAGATTTTAAATGATAGGTAGAGCTGGGTGTTATCAGCATACTGATGACACCACAGTCCAGATGACAAAGTTCTTCTCACGATCCGTGAGAAGAGCTTCTGTTGGGTCTGTTGGGAGAGCAGGCTTAGCCTGCTCTCTCCACAGACGATCCTGCCCAGAGCCCTGAGCGGCCAGATCGGCTGCCCAGATGATTGCTGGCTCTGTCACGGAGCCAGCAGGGGTGGAGGGATCAGGGGTAAGCTGGCCCCCGGAACTTCCAGGATGCCCACACAAGCGCATGGGGCATCCTGGAGAGACCCCCAAAGCCAGGAAACTGCTTGCAGCCTCCCAGTCAGAGGTCTACTCATGTGTCGCTGTGCATTGCAGCGACACGTGAGCAGCAAAATGTGGTTAACGATGGAGCGATTGCTCTGCTAACCTCATTTAGGAGGAGGGTGTTTTTCCTGAGCCCACAAGGCCGGTGGTTCTCTTGATCAACAGAAAGCGGGCTAAGCTCCCTTAGCCTGCTTTCCATTGATTGTGGAAATAGCCTCGACCTCTCCCAGTGGTTTCATGTTGTTGTTAAATAGCATGGGAGACAGGACAGAACCCTGTGGCATCCCACAGGACAACAGCCAAGAGGTGGAACAAGCATCCCCCAGCACCACCTTCTGGGAAGGGCCCTCCAGGTAAGACTAGAGCCACTGTAAAACAAGTTCCAACCCAGAGGGGTGACCCAGGAGGATACCAAAGTTGATGGTACTGAAAGGTCCTGGAGCATGAATAGAGTCATACTGTCCCTGTCTATCTCCCAGTATAGGTATATCACCAGGGCAACCAAGGTTTCTGTCCTTGGTTTCTGTCCCATACCCTGGCCAGAAGCCAGACTGAAATGGATCTAAGTAGTTGTTTTCATCTAGGACTGCCTGGTGCTGAGACATCACCATGAGCTCCAACACCTTGCCCCAAAATGGCAATTTAGAAACTGGTATGTAATTATCCAGGATGGTTGGGTCCAAGGAGGGTTTCTTTGACAGGAGTCTGACAACTGCCTCTTTTGGGGGGGGGCACCTCCACCTATTTCAGGGAAGCATTTACTACCCCCACAACCCAGGAATCCAACCCATCTCTGGCGGCCCTTAATTATTATTTATTATTATTTTACATTTATATCCCGCTCTTCCTCCAAGGAGCCCAGAGCGGTGTACTACATACTTGAGTTTCTCCTCACAACAACCCTGTGAAGTAGGTTAGTCTGAGAGAGAGGTGACTGGCCCAGAGTCACCCAGCTAGTATCATGGCTGAATGGGGATTTGAACTCGGGTCTCCCCGCTCCTAGTCCAGCACTCTAACCACTACACCACAAGCAAGGGTCAAGCACGCAAGTAGTAGGTCTTAGACTTCCAAGCAGCCTATTGGCATCTTTGGACAGCACAGTCTGAAACCCATCCTTAACAATAGGACCAGATGGTGCAATGTGAGTGTTCAATTCAGGTTCTGCAGAAACCTCAGCATCCAAGGTGGCATGGATATGAGCAATTTTATCTGCAGAATGTGAAGCAAATGGGTCAGTGGGCGAAGGAGGGTTCCTTATTCATTCATGGGGCCCTCATTCAAGAGTCTCCAAACCACTCACAAACAACTCTGCAGGATGATATTGAGTAGATGCAATGGTGGCAGAGAAAAAGATGTTTTTCCAGCTTCACTGTCAAGGAATAGGCTCTAATATGGGCTCTAGCTTGTGTTTGGTCATGTTCACTCCAAACTTTATGCCAACGGTGCTCAAACCATCTCCCAGCCTGCTCCATTGCCTGTAGACCCCCTGTATATCAAAGGGGTTGAGGGAGTGCAGAGATGAGGAGACCCACTGTCACTCAGTGGCAGTAGACCCCCTTAAAAAGCCAAACCCTTGGCATTTGCCTGAGAGTGCTTTTTTCCTGATACTAGGCCTGATGCATAAGCTTACATTGTGTGTCTGTCTAACACCCCCTGTACTCCATGGGTCTCTTCAGATGTTAAAAGGGGGGGGGATGCAGTACTCATGCACAGCATCCCAAAAGTGCACCCTCAAGCCCTGCCTTGGCACTGATAGGCTCAGAGAAGCTCACTCCCCTGTGCTGTCCACACTTACGACATTTGTCTGAAGAGGCAAACACCCTAACCGAGGACAGCACAGGGGAGTGAGGTTTTTTGAGTGCATCAGTGCCAGGTCAGGACTTGTGGGTGTGATCTCAAGATGCTGCCCCTTCGGAATATTTAAAACTTCATATTTTGGGGCTTCAATATCATGCCTACCTTTTCCTCACCTTTTAAAAGGTTGCCTGAAGAAGACCTCTGGAGCCTGGAGAACTCAAAAGCTTGCTCACTACTTTGTAACATTTTAATTTTGGCCTTAATAAAGCTATTACCCTACTGTGGCTTTTGATCCCCGCCCCCGAATGGACCAGCAACCAATGATTTTTGTGTTTTTCCTCCTAAGAATGCAAATTAACCACCAGTTATAGGTTTCCCGCTTTCAGTGTCACTACCTTCCCCTCCAGCTAATGTGAGAAAGACTTCTGCAATCAAAAGCAGAGAAGTGACATTGACAAGACTCTTTTTTAAAAAAAAAATAATAATAATAATCTGGGGAGCTGCATTCTTAGGCCATCTTTAAACAGCTAGCAGCACATTCTAGCTAAAGTTAACCACTTCCAAGTCACACTGATTCCAATCATTGGAAGTATATCTCTCCCACCCCCTCCCCCCGCTCTCTCGCCTTCTCTGAAATCAATGGGACTTCTAAGTGCTTAATTTTTTACTAAAGTAACACTCAGTAGGACTTACTTCTGAGTTCTGTAAGATTGTGCAGTCAGTGTTTTTTTAATTAAGAAAAAATATATAATTTCTCTCTCTCCCGGAGAACATATTTATCAGTGAGTCTAGGCATGTCTGTCTTGCCCCTCCCCACCATGTTTCAGGAGGACTTGTCCGCCATTTTTTATTCTGTAAAACGAAGCATGCACATTCATTCTAGTGAAAGTTCATTAATTGCCTTATTCAAAACTCACAATCAGTTTTTTAAAAGTTGAAACCCTGCTCTGAGGGTGAGCAGGGAGGTAAACCACCCTGAGCAGTAGTGTACTGGAAGGGCAGGGTATAAGTATATTAAATAAATAAATAAGAGCTCATGACATTACAGGAGCCAGTCAATCAATGCTGTGCACAGCAGCTTCTACTAAAAGCAGGAAGTATTTACTCCCTCTGAGCTTGATCCTGAAATGAAGATTGTATGTCTCTACAAAACAAGAGAAGTGCACTTCCACAGCAGGCTCAAATTATTTGTATACACCCTTAAAAATAATGGCTGTCATCCAAATTAATGACATGTCAGTGCAGCTGCACTGCACACATACTACAGAAGAGGGGCAATTTTCATTGATCTCCCCTTCCTTCTGAAGTTGAATGTGGCTCCCGAAAATATGTGTATGACGGCCACGTGGCCTTCATGGATATATTTCTGGAAGTCACAGTCTGCTTCAGCAGGAAAAAATCAACAAATCCTTCATTAGTCTGGATGTCAGCCAGTATGTTTATCACTTATCTTAATTTACCCATTTTTAAGTGTTAGTGACCAATATACCATGCAAAGTTCATCAACCTAGCAAGGCTGCATTTGTGTGCATTGTATTACACATGAGTAAGCTCATTATGTCCAATGGGCTTACTCTTGTGTAACACAAATTTTGTGTTTTCACAAACGAAATGTTACTAGGCTGACATACTCTTTCACAGCATGTTAGGCACTGATTTGCATAGCAGATAAGCATGTACTTTGGTCAGCAAGCCTCTTTATGCTTTCTTGAAAGTAAGGCCCACTGAAGAAAACAAATATTCATAGGATTGGGCTCTACACACCATCCCCCAAAATACATTATTTTGCCTGGATTGTGCCCTATGCCTTTCTCTTCCCTTGTTTCATGCATGCGTCACCAGCCAAGTTCATATTTTGTTATCTGATCCACAATTCAGAAAAACTAGCCTACTTTGATTTAAGTTTGTTTAGTCCCACTGAAATGTCAAGCCGAAGTGCTTGTATTTAAGACAGTTTAGTTTCTATTGATTTTAAAGGGAAGAAGACTGGCTGAAGTCCAAACACTTCAGTTTAACAAAGTGGTGGATCGAGCTGCTGGCCTGTGAACCTTAGAACAAGGCAGCAAATGCACTCTCTGGTTCTAGAGCAGGGGTGCACAGGACAATTTATGGAGGCCTCTTTAGTATTTGTCCTGAATGAAGAAGGCCACATTGCTGCATTAAGCACACAGAAAAATATTGTTGTTACAAATTCAACTCAAGTTTGTCTTTTTAACCCATTCTTGGTTAACCCTCCTTTTAAAATCTCTGTGTCCCATAGCACATGGTCTCTGCTATACCACAGGACCCTATGAACCCCTCTCTCCCTTAATTCCCTTTATTTATTTCTTCTGATAGCATGCTCTCTCTAGCCCTGTTCACATATCATGTCCAATGCATGTACAATCTTTGTATACCATGCGCACACACAGTTATAAACATGTTATGCCTAATGCACATACGATAGCACACTTCCTATTTGTACCCTGCCTTTGAGAGGACCCGTACCCAGCTTCATTTTAAAAATGAACACATGTACAGTCATTCACACAACATGTACATGTTGATAAACATCTGTACACACCTGCAAACAGGACTTTTCTTTCTTTCTGCAGTCTTTGAGCCAAACAACACTATGTAAGAATATGTAGTTTGCTTCTGAGTTTTTATTCAGGACAGGGCCTTCTCTGTTGCTGCCCGCAGACTCTGGAATGCTCTCCCGGTGGGTATCCGCTCCTCAGTCTCCATCACAGTTTTTAGAAAGCATGTCAAATCATGGCTTTTTACCCAGGCTTTTATATGATTGTCTCCACTGCTGCTGCTTGTATTTTGTACTGTTTTTATGCTTGTGTTTTATTTATTTTTTTAAATCAGATTTGTTCTTTTATTTTTTTTAGCTCAATGTTTTAATGTCTCTTTTTAAAATAATCTTGTTTTTAAATTTTATTGTGAGCCGCCTTGGGATTTTCTTAATGAAAGGCGGGGTATAAATTTAACAATAAAAAATAAATAAATTTTAGTTTTCTTTTTAAACAGCAGTCACTGGGAGGCTGGATCAGGATTGGGACCACAGCATGGAGAGAGGACAATTTAACCCTTCCCCCCAATATTGTGGCTCTGCTGAACGTTCCCCTTAAAGCTGCTGTTTGCCCCAGAACAGATATTGCTCTTGGTGCCAATGGATCCCTTTACTTCATTTTTCTTTCTGTGCCACATAGGATTCTCTCAGTGTCACCACAGCTCTCTCTGCACCTCTCTCTCTGCTACCCCTTTTCCTCGTTTCCTGCCCTACAAGCCTCTCTGAAACTCTGTCTCTCAGTTCCTCTTTTCCTTTCTTCAGGCTCTGTTTTTGTTCTGCTCTCTCCCACCAGACCAGATCCCTCCCCCTTTCTACTCCCTCTCATTCAATTCAACAGCAAATCCACACACGCATTTCCATTTCCCAGCCATTTATACCAGCAGAGGAGTCTGTGAGCCAAACTACACATTGGCTGGCATGATGATGAAAATCACTCAGAGTAGTCCCACTGAAATTAAAAGGACAAGTTAGGCATCAGTGATGGATTAATGGAGAGGCAGAGTAGGCATTTGCCTACGGCGGCAAAATTTGAGGAGCAGCAAATTTTGCTCCTCCTCAGATTTTGCCGTCCCTCTCTGTGGGCATTGGTGGCTTCAGGAAGGGTGGAGTGGACAAAGAGAAAGTCCTACCTTTTACCTTAAACAAAAAAGGCAAATCTTTTTTGTTTAAAGGTAAAAGGGCAGCAAAGGCCTTCTTGCCTATGGGCAGCGAAAAGCTTAATATGCCCCGTCAGGCATTGGATAACTTGTCCTTTTAATTTCAGTGGGACTACTTTGAGTAAATTTCATCATCATGTCAGCCATTATGTTAGAAACCTAGCATTAGAACTCCTAACGTAATGTTCTTAAAGCAGCTGTAGGGCCCCCCAATTTAAATTGAGGGACCTGTGGTACAGAGGGAAAGGGTATCAATTCTTCACCTGTAGCATTTCAGTGGCTAATAGCAACTTTAAGGTCGGTGATTTGGATTGTGGCCACAGCACAGAGCAAGGGTAGGATCTCCTTTGTACCCCACACCATGACCCTAATCCAAACGGAGAGGCCCTGTGCATCCTTACACAAGAAGAAAATTATGTGGTGGTTCCAATCACAGAAGCCCTATTCAGACATCTTGAAAAATGAGACATGTACTCATTTACACTGTCCTGAGCATGCCTGGAAGTCCCACCCCAGTGCATGTCTTCTCTTATTGTCTTTCCTTGTGCTGGTCATGGCTAGGTCTGAAGAGGCAAATGCTCTGAGAGTGATGGTGGCCATTTCCATGATGGGTAGCCTCATACACCCGAGACTGCTGATCACAGAAACACCACCATCACACTTAGGGTGTTCACCTCTTCAGATGAGCATCCTAATCGTGAGCAGTGTAAGGAGAGGCAGTAAGTGATGTGCTGAGAGCTGGGCTTCTACGCATGTTTGGGACAGTGCACATTATTATGTATATCAGAGTTCCAATACAATGTGTAGTATGACCCTTTGATGCCATAAACAGATGGAAAATGTTCACCATTAATGTTTGAGTACAGAGAGAGGAAGACTAACATGGGTACAGTGATGCAGGCATTCTTCCATCTCCACCTCACTTTTGATGAGATTGGATAGGCCCTAAACATCCCAGAGAAGATATGGGAAAGGGCCACAAATGGATATTTGGAATCCCTCCCAGGGAGATACAAATATAGAGGGTAGGAACAGAGCTGCAATCATCATTCAGGCTTTATGTTGCACAGGCCTGTTCCAGAGATTATACAACATGCTTTCCATGTTCAATTTCCATCCCCAGTAAATTCAATTGTGCATGTCTATAAATACATATAGTTGATTGCAAGTCCTGCCATATTCCCTTTGAAAGAATCAGTGATCATCTTCAGCTGCTCTGCAAATTTCTATCTGCTAAACCCGAGCAAGTAATATAAAATGCTTCCCACATACACCCACTTCAAGATCTATTTTTCTTAGTCACAACTGCATGAACAGAATGCAGAAAATGCTTCTCAGAGTAAAAATGTAGTGAATGTTTGAAGAAACTTTGGCATGGCTGAAGAAGTAGAATACCTGTCCAATCATTGTCTTCAAATTGTGAAGCAGGCTTTTTGGAGGAAGCATAGGCATTTGCTAGAGAAGACAGATGTGTTTCTTCCACCCTGGTCATTCTCCTTCTTACCATGTGTGCTTCTTGACATCAAACCAGTTCAGTGGAGTGTCCACTAGCTCACATGTTGAGGGAAGGAACCAGTGAAAATGTGCCCAACTGGTTAGAGTGCTGGATTAGGAGCGGGGAGACCCGAGTTCAAATCCCCATTCAGCCATGAAACTAGCTGGGTGACTCTGGGCCAGTCACATCTCTCTCAGCCTAACCTATTTCACAGGGTTGTTGTCCTTGGAGGAAGAGCGGGATATAAATGTAATCATCATCATCATCATCATCATCATCATCATCATCATCACTAAAGGATATCCCAACATGCTTCCAGAACACTTAATAGGGTTTGGAGTATGGGTTCAGGGATCTTGAGAGATGAACACCCCTCTCATGAAATGAATGGATGTCCCAGCAGCATGTTGGGACATCCTTTAGTGACTTCAGGGCAGGCATGAATGAATGATGAATGAATAAGTGAATGAATGAAGATGCATTCATTCATTCATTCATTCATTCATTCAGGACAGGCATGTTCTTGCTGCCACAACACACGAGCCAGGCTGTGTTCATCTGAACCAGCCCTATATCTGAAGGGAGAGGGACAATTCCAAACCTTGCCTTGCCGTTTGTACATAGCTGCCTAGTACAAAACTTTTGCTTTGAAAGTGGATAAAACAGATGTACTAGTTCCATTTATTCCTTAGTTTGTGAACTTCTGCTGTTCAAGAATGAAGGGGTTCTAGGAAAAACAAGGTCTGATGCAAGGAAGAGACAGGAAATATGCAAAATAAGCGCAACATTGGAGCAGCAACTTGAGGAGCATTTGCCTGAAAGCTACCACCATGGAGATGGCTTGCAGAGGAACCGTCTGGATGTCATCAGAATAAGGCCGCTAGCATAGGAACTCACAGGTTGAGCAGCTTTCCAAGAAGAAACTATTGTGAAATGCACACAAAAAACATATATACAATGCAAGCTTTCGTATCTGTTTCCTTTGTAAACACGAAGTGTAGGTTTAACTGAGAACTTTGTTTTGTTTTATTTAACTCCATTTCATTCCTCTCCTTTTCTCTCCCTCTGTCTTCTGACTCTGCCCACACACTCCCCACTGGGACATATTTTCCATTACCTGGTTGACTTACAACCGCTGCTCCATTCAGTTCTGGTTTGGTGTTACGTTTGAATGGGGCCATTGACAAAACAATGGGGAAATGTTGGGTTTCAATCCTAAACTCGTTGACTTGGGTGTAAACCCCACTGAACACAATGGCTGGCATCCTAACTAACAACAAGCTCACACTTCTAGGGGCTGAAGGGGCATGACGGAAGCCCTTGCACAACTCCCCCTGTGTGTGAACAGTTGTGCAAGAGCCTTTAGACTCTGGAGCATTCCCCACACTCTGGAAGGGCTTTGTAGGATTGGAAACCTGCTGTTGTGGTTCAGGGAATGGGGGGGGGTCTGTGATGGGTGCTGCTGTGTGCCCCCCCATACCCTACTTACATGCACATTCCCACAGCCTCTAGAAACATGAGTGTTTCAGTGGTCCAGATGTGGACATAGAACATAGGAACATGAGGATCTAGTCAGTTGTAGATTGTCTATTATGCATGCAGAAGGTTCCAGTCTCAATCCCTGGCATCTCCAGTTAGGGCTAAGGTGGACTCATGCCTGGAACCTTGGATAGCCACAGCCCATCACTGTAGACAATACTGACCTAACTGGACCAATGGTCTGACTCGATATAAGGCAGCTTCCTATGTTCTATGTTCAGAAGTAAACTTAGCTAAATTTGTAAGGGATAGAATCAGGCTGACTAATATGAAAGACAGACGTGAAAACAAAAGTGTCTTTAATCAATATGAGATATCTATATGGATTTAGTTTTGAAACCCAAAGCCAAAATCAAGGAGAGAGAAAATAGTCATAAATATGACATGTAGGAATGTGTGCAAAGCTCTTGAGAATGCCTGGGTGAGATCCAACACATTCTAGAAAGATGTGGCATGCTTGAATGGTTCCCTCTAGTGAGGCATTCCCTAAACTCTAGGAAGGAACGTGTAATCTGAGATACTAGAAAGAATATGTGTCAGGCACTGCGCTTACTATTTATTGATGCCATCCAGAAAATATGAGCTGACAAGCAAGCAAAGAGGATATGAACTGTTAGCACGTATTGCTGTGAGGTGAAATGATTTTACATGCATAAATCCACCCTAACCTCCACTGCTTGGAGTGAGATGCCCACCGAAACTCAGATAGTCAGTATGTGATATTTGATAGTAAATAGTTATTTTTTTATTATTATTATATTTATTTATATCCCGCTCTTCCTCCGAAGAGCCCAGAGTGGTGTACTACATACATATGTTTCTCCTCACAACAACCCTGTGAAGTAGGTCAGGCTGAGAGAGAAGTGACTGGCCCAGAGTCACCCAGCAAGTATCATGGCTGAATGGGGATTTGGACCTGGGTCTCCCCGGTCCTAGTCCAGTACTCTAACCACTACACCATGCTGGCTCACTAGTTGACATAGCTATGTTATATAGCTATGTTATATAGCTATATAACATATGTTATATAGCTATATATGTTATATATATATATAACATAATATATATAACATAATATATGTTATATAGCTATGTTATAAAGCTATGTCATATCATACGTAATTATGTATATCATAGTTGGCAGCTATGTTATATTCAACCTTTAGTCTTGTATTATCCATGTCTGACAGTTGGGAGTGTTTGTAATTGTACCAGTCACTGCCTGTAAGTGTAGACAATACTGCACTCCATGGAGCAATGGTCTGGCTCAGTATAAGGCAGCTCCTTATGTTCCTGTGCTGCTAACTACAGCATTTAAGTACCTTTCTTGGATATTTCCCATCGTGCTACTACAGGGAGGCCTGTATGTTAGCCAATATAGACACAATCTTATTGTGCAATATCACAATGTGTGTGGGGGGGGTGTTTCCACACAGGGCATGCTTTGCAAATAAGACCTGCTCTCTGCCGTACATCCAAAGTCTCCAATCGCAAGCACAGTGCCCTCCACCAGCAGGACACTCCTGGCAGCCTGGATGCACAGAATGGATGTCAGATAAGATTATTCTGGGAAAAGTAGGCCCTGCTGCTAGCTTCTGCCAGCTCAGCCAAGGGCCCTGCAATCTTTTATTATTAATAAATTAATTAATTTCGCTGTATACAGTGTAACTGAGCACAGGGTCTAAGCAGATCATTGGCTCCTGGCTAACAATATTTACGCTGGCACAAAGAATGGGCCTGCCATCCACTCCTCCCCAGCCTAAGGAAAGCTCCTCCTTGTATCACAGCATCGAATAAGAGAACTACGATGGTTTTAGGGAGACCATGAAAAGACAACCCAACAGTGGAATTCAGAAATATGTCCCAGTGGGGATCCAGTCGGGAGTGTGCGGGCAGAGTCAGAAGAGAGAGGGAGAGATAAGGGGAAAGGAGAGGAATGAAATGGAGTTAAATAAAATAAAACAAAACAAAGACCCTGCTTAGCAAGGGGGACAGTTCGTGCTTGCTACCACGCAAGACTGACAGCATCTCCCTGGCAGAAGCCTTTTCCACTGCCTGCTACCTGGTCCTTCAAGTGGATGTGCCAGGGATTGAACCTGCGCTCCTTTGCACACAAAGCACATGCTCATCCATGAAGCCACAGTCCCTCCCAGTGAATGCTGACAGTTGACTACAGTGGCAAAGCCCGTCTGCTAGCGACCCGTGTCTAGCCGCGGAGGCAGCCCCACTCACCCCGCCCCTTGCATCTGACAACAGACGTAGGGGCTAGCCACACCCCTGCGTCAGATGTCAGATGCGGGGTGTGTGTGTGTGGTCTGGCTCCGGAATGGGGCCGCACAGCTCCGTTTGGGAGTTAGAGCCCAGCCGGCGTTGCATTCGCAGCGCGGCCAGAAGTGGCTATTTAACTCCTGAACGGGACCACGTGGTCCTGCTCGGGAGCTAAACCAGCACCCCACATCTGGCATCAGAAGTGGGAGGCATGTCTGGGGCCACACTCACAGCCCCTGATTGGCGGCAGCCTGGGTTCGTTGAACCCATTCGCCCAATGGTGGCTCTGCCCCTGGTCACCTAACTATGATTGTTAGGCAGCCATTCACTGCTGAATGTCTGAAGAATGGGGAGATATCTAAATCCATATCCATATATGCATATATCTATATCCATATCTATCCATATCCATATCGATATCCATATCCATATCCATATCCATATCTATATCTATCTATGTCGTCTATCTGTCTATCATCTGTATATATATTTGATTAACAACATTCATTTAGGATTGTTAGCATTCACATTTTAGTCTCAACATTCATCAGGTTTTGGACCTTTGCTGGTATGCTTCCCAGTCCTCCTCCTTTTTAATTGGAAATGCCAGAGTCTGAAGCTTGAACTTTCTGAAAGCCACTATTGAGCTATGGGCCCTTCCCTAAGGAAGCCGTAACAGTGAACACTGTTAAACCTGGCTGATGTTTTTGAACAGATATGTTCCTAGTCAGGATATATGTTCTTTGCCAGTATTTTTTAATTTTTTATTTTTACAAATTTTGCTTTCTTGAACTGCTTTCTTTGGAACTAGCCAACGAAATGAAAGTTACTGATTGGTATCTGAGTGCTGAATACCTGAAGGCAGAACCACATACAGAACCACAGACACACAGAGAGAGCTCCCATTGTTAGGCCACATTCTCATGACCAGAACAATGTCAGCTAAAGAGTTGACCATGATCAGTGATGCCCATGTACTCCTGAAAAGCGTGTTGGAAGAACCCTGAATTTCCAGATAATCCCAGTTACTGTATAGTGTTGTGGTTAACCAGCATTTAACCACAATTGCTAAGGTTAGTGTGCAGGGCTCACTGACTGCAGTTAACTCTTAAACTGTGATCATTCTGGTCATGAGCCTTAATGAGTGTTTAATAACCACCCATTATTTGCACTTAGTATAATTAATACATATTTATATATTTTATATAATATTTGCAACCAGTATAGTTTGCACTCTGCATTATATTTGGTATAGTTAATAGGGCATCTTTGCTAAACACCTGGATTGTAACCCCCTGTCTTGTTGCTGACAGTTTATGGTGAGAAAAATGTTAAATTGTATTACATTTACATTTTTACATTTATAGTCTGTTCTTCCTCCAAGGAGTCCAGAATACATGGGTATGTTTATCCTCACAACAAGCCTTTGAGTTAGGTTAGGCTGAGAGATTCATGACTGGCCCAGAGTCACCCAGTGAGTTTCATGGCTGAATGTGGATTTTGAACTCAGGGCTCTCCAGTCCTCGTCCAACACTCTAATTTACTGGGGATGGTCTCTATTTTCCTGTACATGTCCCTGGTTTGTCTCTACGTTTGCCTTTTGGGGATGCATTTTTAGTGTGAATAGCTAAAGTTATTGTCAGTCTTCAGGATTTAGCTCCCTCCCCAGAGAGGATGCATTCTGCCTCAACTGTTAGGGCCACCAGTTCTGACTAATATTATTCCTGGAGATCCCCCCCATATATTTTTTTCATGATATTAAGCCAATGAGATCTCCAGGAATGCTTATGGTAGGCTTCTGGAGATTCCTGTTGATTAAGAATCAACTCTAGGCCAATCCTGGAGGGATGCAACCCTACTTATGTAAAACAGTGGTCAGCAACCCATGGCACATGTGCAAAAGTGGCACACAAAATGATTTTGAGTGGCACTCACTTGCTAAGAAGACCAGCTGCTATGATGCCCGCTGCCTGCCTCCAGCTAGCATGTCATAGCTTGCTGTAGCAGGCAGAGGATATCTAGGATCAGCAGTGACACGCCATCTGGAGGGAGGCAGTGGGCATCGTAGCAGCCAGTCTTGATCATGCTCTCTATCTCCTCCGGCAACTAACTTTTGTGATTTCTCTGCTCCCGAAATAGAGGAGACAAAGCAAAAAAGTTTGTGGAGGGACAGAAAGACAGACCAGTTGGCAATGCTTGATGTCAGCTGGAGAACAGCACTGAACACCATCAGAAAGAAGAGAAGTTGTGGTCAGCACAAGGCTTCCAACCCAGTGGTGAATGTGGCAGCCAGGGGCATGGCCAGTGACATGTTTATTTATTTCATTATTTATTTATCTGGTACATTTTTATACCGCCCACATATGTAAGTCTCTGGGTGGTTCACAATTTATTTTTTCACAATGGGCATGGCAGCAAGGGGGTAGGGGGCTCCTACAATCCAGGTCTGTAACAGAGTTAGTTGCTCAATTAACTATATCGAGTGCAAAGACCACCCATTAAGGCTGTGTTCTCATGACCAGATACGTGAGGCATCTGCACAGTCTGGTAGATGCAAGGGCAGAGTATAGGAATGTGTGAGCCAGTTTGCTGTTTGTTTGTTTTTTAAATGATGATGATGATGATGATGATGATGATGATGATGATACAAGAAAGCCTTCGACTCATTGCCTCACACATGGATACTAAAATGTTTAGAAATAACTGGTGTCAGCAAAAACATTCAGATTTTTTTTTTTAAAAAAAGCAATGTGTATGTGGAGTACACAGCTAACAATCAATGGTGAGACACTTGGACAGGTTAGCATTAGAAGAGGTATTTTTCAAGGGGACTCACTATCCCCTCTATTGTTTGTAATCGCCATGACTCCACTTTCACAAATGCTAAACAAAACAGGCCTCGGATACCAAACATCTAAAACATCAAGTCAAATAAACCATCTGCTCTACATGGATGATCTGAAGTTGTATGGAAAGTCCCAGTCAGAAATTGGATCACTGCTAAACACTGTCCGTATATTCAGTAGCGATATAGCAATGGCGTTTGGACTAGACAAGTGTGCTGCATTAATAATGAACAGAGGAAAAATAAGAAAAACAGAAGGAATAGAACTGCCCAATGGAAGAGAAACATCAAGAACCTGGAAGAGAAAAAAAATTACAAATACTTGGGCAGTCTCCAGGCAGATAACATTAAACACACTGAAGTTAAAAGAAAAATGAGAAGTGAATACATCAGGAGAGTTAGAAAAATCCTCAAGTCCAAACTCAATATTGGGAACACCATACAAGCCATAAACACCTGGGCTATACCTGTTATCAGATACACTGCAGGAATAATAGACTGGACCCAGGCAGAGCTAGAGACGCTAGATCGTAAGACCAGGAAAATCATGACCATCAATCATGCTCTGCACCCCTGCAGTGATGTAGACAGGCTATACCTCCCTCGCAGCTCAGGTGGAAGAGGAATGCTGCAAATCCATCAAATAGTAGAGGAGGAGAAAAGTGGCCTTAAAGAATATATAAAGGACAGTGAAGAAGATGCACGTAAAATGGTCTATAACGAGAAACTATTCAACACCAATGAAACAAAGCAGGCCTACAAGAAAGAACAAGTCAAGAACCAAGCAGAAAAATGGAGAAATAAGCCCCTGCATGGTCAATATTTACACAATATAAGTGGAAAATCAGACATCACCAAGGCCTGGCAGTGGTTTAAGAATGGCAAATTGAAGAAAGAAATGGAGAGTTTAATACTGGCTGCACAAGAACAGGCACTAAGAACAAATGCAATAAGAGCAAAAGTTGAAAAGTCAACAACAAACAGCAAGTGCCGCCTTTGTAAAGAAACGGATGAAACAGTGGACCACCTAATCAGCTGTTGTAAAAAGATCGCACAGGCTGACTAGAAGAATAGAAGAAAAAGAAATAGAAAAAATCACAAAATACAAATATCTACAAACTGAAATTGAAAGGCTGTGGCAGAAAAAAACCAAAGTAATCCCAGTGGTAATTTGCACCCTAGGTGCAATTCCAAAACAACTTGAAGAGCACCTCAACACCATAGGGGCCACAGAAATCACCATCAGCCAATTACAAAAAGCAGCTTTACTGGGAACAGCCCATATTCTGCGATGATATCTATAACAGCAACAACATTGACAATAAAATCCAGCCTTCCCAGGTCCTTGGGAAGGACTCGATGTCTGGCTAAAACAAACCAGTCAATAACACTTGTCTGACAGTGTAAACAATACTAGTAGTAGTAGTAGTAACTAAATAAACAAACAAACCAGTCAATAACACAAACAAGTCAATAACAGCTGTCTGACTGTTTAAACAATAGTAATAATGTCGGACTTACTGCCGCCGAGGGGTTAGGCGGCCCCCGGGGGGTTGTTGCTGTGGCCAGACGGGGGTCTCCAGAAGCTCCCCCCACCACAATCTTCTCAGATGGCCCAGAAAGTGGCAGCACAAGAAAGGAGGAGCCCGAACCGGTTTGGACTTGAGCCGAATGGGGCCCAACTCACCTGTGCATAAAACCGAACTGAACCCAGTTTGGCTTGAGTCCCATCCAATTAGAACCAAACCGAGTTTTCCAGTTTTGTGCACATCCCTAGCAGGCTGGGGATGCCAACTCCACTTCAGGTAGCACCCCTCCTCGAGCCATCCCTGAAGACTTGACACATCGACCCCCATTAGGAGACATAGAAGTTAACTCTCTAAGCAGAGAATGGATGCTTCTTGCCTCCAATGCACATGCATGTAAACACACATACAGGAACCCAGTACACAGCCAAACATGTCATATCCTGTGTAGCTGCTGGGTTATATTTTTAACTGTAGAAAATATATTGGGGACAATTTGGTTTTTCAAGTATAGCCAAAAGGATTAAAAAACCAAAAACAAACCTTTTGTCTTTTCAGTTGAGGGCAGAGCTGTGACTAAATAAGCAAAAACAGCATAAGAAAGACAGAGTAGAGCCTTCAGCAATGTGTAATAGTGGCAGGGGTACTTGGGCAGTGATTCAGGTTATTAGAATTGGGTGTTACAAGCTTGTCTCTGTTTTCACCTATGGAACAGTGGAGGGTGTAGCTTCATGGCCTTCCTGCATTTAGGGGTATCTAAGCCCCATCAATGTCAACTGTACGACTTTAACAGTCAGCTCTTGATCCTGTTTTAATAGCATTAATAAAAAGGTTTCCTGAGTAAAGTTGTATTGAAGACTTCAAGTTTTCATCAAGCATCAGCCTTGCTAATAATAATGGGACAAACAAAATTAATTCCCTCGTGGCTAAAAAAAATAAAAAATTACAGATGCTTTTCTTCTCCACGCATCCACTTATCCACCTGCAAAATCCATATAACAACAATGGCTTCCCCATGGAGGTGGTTTCATTAATGCATGCAAAGTGCTTGGAGATTGTAATGCATATACTACTACATCAGAGCAAAATATTAGCATTCTATATTCATATGCAGACAGGTTTTGAAAAGGCTTCTTTGCAGTTCTCGAGTAAACCTATATTTTCATTTACTCTTACCCATCCACGGCTTCCAATATGGAGTTATTGACTTGCTCGCACTACAAGCACATTAGATATGAAGCAGACCGAAATCAACAATTTCTTCCAGTAATCACATTTAACTCAGCAAAAACTTGACGCAGTGACACTTTTCCCCAGGAATGCCTCCTGATCAAAATTCTTGAGGCGATGGAGCCTTGTAGAATTATGCTGGTCTCAAAGAATATTTTCCTGCGACAGTCAAAATCAATTTGTTCCTATGATTGACACATCCTGTAACACAGCCAACTTCCTCTTATGCTAACACCATCTGTGGTTTGATTATGATCAATAGGCATTGCAACACATGCAAGAAATGTGCTGAGTGATTACTTTTATAAAAAAGACAATCCATGGGTGTCGGGGAAGCCTCTTCAGAATATTGGAATTAAGGACAGAGAAACTAGCAGATACATTAGAGAATGCAGACTTTGCACTGATAAACTTTTGAACTTCCATTGAACTTGTATATTAAGAATAAGCAGTTTTTCCAAGAGGAAAATTCACTAGACAACCTGCAATTTTTCCTTCACATATTTAAGGGAGATGTTCGATCTGGTAAGGAAATAATAGTAATTTATGTCTTTGATAATTGAGAAGAATTATAGTTCTAAACACTGAAAAGAGCAACTGTCACCTAGACACTGTGAGTCACAATCCCTTTAAAGTAGTAAATTCCACCTTAACCATGGGAAAATGTCAGCATCTAGGAAGGGAGGGCAGAAGAGAAACGGTAGGAGAGCAATCTCTGTTCACAGGAAAACACTTTCACCCTTTTGCTCTTTCCTCCATTAAGACTCCCTTCAAAATCACCACACCACACCACACCACCCTTCCTCTGTTATCAGACACCCCCTCCTCTTAGGGACCCTAGACGTGCTTTTATGGGGCTCAAGGGGGCACAACATGATGAATGTTGCCTGATTATCAGGCACATTTTAAAGCTGCTTATTTAATGGGCAAATAAGTTATAATCTGTCAAATCTGATATTGTTAAAATGAGCATTACACAATGGCACATATGTTTTAAGGCTGAATAAAAAAGAAATCTATGAACTAGCAATTGGCCCCATCCACCCCCAGCACAGTACCTCCAGTGACTGTTGCTGGTGTCTATCTTATGTTTCTTTTTAGATTGTGAGCCCTTCAGGGACAGGTTTCCATTTTATTTGTTTGTTATTTCTCCATGTAAACCACCCTGAGCCATTTTTTGGAAGGGAGGTATAGAAATCAAATGAATGAATGAATGAATGAATTGTTCAAAGTAAAAATTAAAGAGCGTTCATGGAATTCAATTATGGAACACTCTTTGTATGATAAAGCTAACCCATGTTGTTAATTTCAGAGATGGAAGGAGAAGACGCAACAAGGTAAGAAGAAAACTAGAACCTTTCATTTATTATTAGAACATGAGGTGGTATTTTACCCACTCTAGACTTTATTTTTTGTTTGCTTTGCTTTGTTTTGTGTGTGTATGTTGGGTAGAGTTGTCGTGCCCCCAGAAATTCCAGGTTTCACCCAGATTTTAAGCATCTCACCCAGATTGCTTAGCCCACCAAGATTCACTTGGATTTCAGCCTATACACACACACACACACACACACACTAAGCTCTAGCCCTTGTAGAAGCCCTTGTAGAGTTATGGAGCAAAACATGCAGTCACTTTCTACTCAAAAAATATTCTCAAGCCAATTTACACAATATGCAAATTAGGCACCTGGATTTGGAAAGCCAGACTATGGCAGCCCTAGTGTTGGGGCCTATCTTGCTTCCCTATTTACAGGCACCACAATTTATCCAGAACTGGCTGAGATCAGCACAACTTAGCCAATAGTCTATGCTCACTCACCTGAGAGTAAGCCCCACTGAATTCAGTAAGACTTACTTCTGAATAAACATGCATAAGGTTGAGCAGAAGATTACACACGTCTTCTGTTTCAAAAGGTGAGGGCAAGATGTAAATGGGTCCATTATTACATGAAACATGACATGGGGGAAAGGATCCCAATCCTACTGAACAATTCCGCCTGAGACTCTGGGAAAGACCTATGCCTGAGACTCTGGAAAGCCACTATCAGTCAGAGAAAGCAATATTAGGCTTTTGGGACCAATGATCTACTGCAGGCATCCCCAAACTGCGGCCCTCCAGATGTTGCTGAACTACAACTTCCAGCATACCCAGCCACAAAAAATTGTGTCTAGGGATGCTGGGAGTTGTAGTTCAGCAACATCTGGAGGGCCGCAGTTTGGGGATGCCTGATCTACTGTAACTCAGTATAAGGCCACGTCAGCTTACAACTGCCACATGTAGACCCTGAGAGGTTTAATGTAGCCTTGAGAACTGCATAGAAAGCTGCTACTTTTCCTGTCACTGGAGCACTTTGACATAAAAGGCCATACGTGTAATGTACTACATTCTGTGGAACCTTTAAAGGACAGGAATTCCTCTCAGGATCTGGACCCAAACTATTTGGAGCAGTATAAAGGAGTGGAGAGGGAGCTGAGAGGGCTGCCAGAAAATGTGGCTGCACATTTGGTCATTCGCTGAATTCTACAACACTACAATATGTGTTAGGGCTGGACAGGGGTGAGTATGAAGGCAACCATTTAAGGCCACCTTTTGAAGCTTGGGCTATAGAAATACATTTTAAATGCGACAGAATCCCAATTTTTATATGAGCAGAAAATGAGATAAGGGGAAATGGATGGCAGTAATGTACCTTTTGCAGTGTTCATCATGGGGCAGTTGCCATATGTGAACAATTTTCACAGCAGCACTTTGGGGGGCAGGGTGAAATTGGAAAATAACATCTATTGCAATGCCTTTCCTTATCCCCCCCCCTTATTTTTAAAAAGATAACCTTTTTACAGAAAATTGCATCACACAAATATTCGTATCTAGATGGCTGCTAGTCTATCATTCACGCCTCTGGATTTCATCCGCCACACAGTAGACACACATTTGGCTTGCCTCAAAACCACAGGCAGTGCATTAAGACAGGTCTAGTTTCCTGGATGAGGCTGAGCTGCTTTTAGGGTGTGTTTCCCCCACTGTGCCACTCAAACATGAGGGTTCTTAATGATCCCCTTTAAAAAAATGAAAGAACATCAGCCAAATTAGCTTCCCCCTTTCATCTGTGGATTTGTTAGACTCTCAATGGAGATTCAATGGAATCTCATTTGGTGAACTTGTGGTTTTATACTTCTCCAATAGGACTTTCACTCCTGGGAGAAATAGCAGCTTCAGGGCTCATGATCTGAACTGAAACCATGGCAGAAGAAAAGGGTTAAAGTCTCCTTCCACCCCTACTCTGGTCCTGAACTGAATTGCTCCCTTCCCCAACGGCAAACAAGGACTGTTTTATATATTCAGTGTCATGCTTCTTTAGCCTGTGTGCCCCTCATATCTAGTGCTGAAGTGTGCTTCAGCCTAATTATTTCAAAGCAGTAAACTTGGGAACATAGGGCGCTGCCTTACACCAAGTCAGGCCACTGGTCTATCAAGCTCAGTGTTATCTACACAGATTGGTAGCAGTCCTCCAAGGTTTCAGGCCGGAGTCTTCCCCAGCCTTGCCTGGAGATGGGACCTTCTGCATGCAAAGCCAATGCTTTACCACTGACCAATGGTCCCAGCTTCCTCACAGTAAGGCTAAATTCTCCTTGTACTGTGTGGAGATGAAATATGTTATTATTAATTCGATTTCTATACCGCCCTTCCAAAAATGGCTCAGGGTAGTTTACACAGAGAAATAACAAACAAACAAACAAACAAACAAGAAAGATGGCTCCCTGTCCCCAAAGGGCTCACATTCTTTAAAAAAACCACAAGATAGACACCAGCAACAGTCACTGGAGGTACTGTGCTGGGGGTGAATAGGGCCAGTTACTCTCCCCCTGCTAAATAAAGAGAATCACCACGGTAAAAGGTGCCTCTTTGCCCAGTTAGCAGTTAGCAAATATGATGCTACTGACCCTGAGTAGTCTCTAGGGCAACTATAGCAAATAAGCATTAAGGCTGATTCTAACTGATTAGTAGTCCCCTGCTAACTGAGCAAAATCACAGGGAGAAGAGCAACCGGCCCTATCCATCCCCTGCAAAACATCCCTCCAATGGCTGTTGCTGGTGTTTGTTTTAAGTTTCTTTTTTTAGATTGTGTGCACTTTGGGGATAGGGAGCCTTTATTTATTTATTTATTCATTCATACATACATACATACATACATACATACATACATACATACCTATGTAAACAGCTTTGGGAATATTTGTTGAAAAGCATTATATAAATACCCATCATATTCATATTCGTTGCATATGCCTTCCCTATTTTCCCTACCCAGTTTTCAGGCAGCAAAAATATGAAGCAAATTTTGGTCATTTTTCAGTTGAGGAGGTTTGAAAATTCTGCAAAATTTATCAACCTACTGGGAGCTCCCATTTCCCCCTCAGAAGCCCTTTTAGAATGACACTACATGATGTAGCATGATTCATGGGGGATTTTGAGGTGAAATTCATTGCAGCCAGTGGGCGTAGTACAAGCCACTGAGAATTGCTCGCTCCATACTGCTGCCGCCAAGGAAACTGTGAGAAAGAAATGCCAAGAAAAGGAAAATCACCTGCCACCAACCACAGGAAGCATCTTCTAAGTTATTCTCAGAATTTCTCCAGGCCCTCCTCAAAATCAACCCCATTCATGGCAAATGTTGCCTGCCATCCCAATCATTCTTCAATGAAAATGTTCTATTTGGTACTTATATCGGGCAGCAGAGATATAGGAAGATGCTGTAAGGCATCATCTCATACTGTGAGAGAGATTGCAATGGTAAACCCCTCCTGTATTCTACCAAAGACAACCACAGGGCTCTGTGGTCGCCAGGAGTCAAAACGGACTTGACACACTTTACTTTACTTACTTAATTATCTGGACAGGTAATGTTAGTATGAAGGAGTAGATGATGTGTGTTAAAGAATAACTAATCTTGATTAAGGCATCTTGAATTTGCTGTGAAAAATCCACAAAGACCTCAAGTCCACTGTGCACCAACAATGGTATAATTCATATCCCTGATCACTTGGTATGTTGCATGCATTATTTTCCTGAGATGTGTACAGAGGGGGAAGGGGGAAGAAAGTTTATTCTTATGATGTTCTGCATATGTCACTTCCTGAAGGAAAAGTAAACTTCACATTGGAAAAGTGGCCTCTGTGATCTAGCCCACAAATTTCAGTTTCCTAAAAAGTGTAAGTAATATGACTTGCACTATATTTAATTATTGGTTTTTCTGATCATTGTACAAATAGATGGAACAGCACCTCTGTTATTAGGATATGTGTGTGTGCATGAGTGCAATCATGCAAAATCAGCATTATCTTATAGAAAATAGGGAGAGTGGGGGGAAACTGGCTAGCAATTCCAGAAGGAAGCAGCATATGATATGGAACATCCAAAGATTAGTACTGTACCATGATAGTGAAAGACAAAGAAAAATGGAATGGAATGTAGTGCTTTCTCCTAGGCAACATGAGGTGAATACAGACAACCAATGTACCAAGTCGTAAATCTGACAAAGTTTTCTCACTGAATGCGCTATTCTTGGTCCTAGCTTCAGAAATCAATGTCAGGTAGATGAAACAGAAAATTGTGGCAGTGTTAACATTAACTGATTCAGCACATCAGTGAAATATAATTGATACACAACATATTTATCAGATGATGGCAAAACCAGGTTTCTGCACCAGTATGATGGCTGATATGATTGAAAAGCATCACCGGTAGAACTGGCATATAGTACTATGGGTTCCCTATTATGATTTCATATGGCATCATCCACATAAGAAGCCTTTTATTCTGCATAGAAATAACATGTGTCAGAGTAGGCAGTTCTGTTTTACTAGGGTAGTAAAGTGTATACTGTGTATACTGCTATCTTCAGCATACAGCAGGGAAACTGAAGGACTGTCTTTCATATCTAAAAAAATCCAAGGCAAGGGTTCAGTAATAAAATAAAACCCAACAGATGCCGTATTAAAACATTGTGTTCAATGCATGTACAATATGGAGTGGTTCACAAGCACATACAGCATAACATCTGCATTGCACTATAAAGGGTCAGTTTACCAACTGCCATGGTTTTCTATCATGGTTTTGCTTAGTTGTCTGCATTAATGAAAACATGGTATGATTTTCCTTTTCTGTTTTGGATGACTTAATACTATTGAACATAGTCTGGTCTGTCAACATTTTAAGGCCAAAACTAGATATTACAGGAGCATCAGACAGCCTAGGTCATGACCCAGCCATGCAGAGGCCCATTAGGCATGCATGGCAGCTTCCAAAATGGCCACTGCCACATAGGGCAGGCCTACAATGAGCTGAAGACCGCCCAAACAGGCCGATTTGGACATTAACGGAGGCCGGGGGTGGGAACCTCCAGAGATCCCCCATGGCCTCGGAGAAGCCCCCTCCCCAGAGCAGCTGCGGTGTTATTTTTCTTTTTAAAAATGTTTTTAACATAATGCCCCCGATCAGGCCAGGAGGTTTGGTTCGATATCGAACCGAACCAGACTGGGGAGGGGTCCAGCCCAATATTGAGCCATCAAACCGAACCAGTTCAGAATCAAACCTGTTTGCACATCCCTACTGTGACATTTCAAACTGCAGGTAAGGGCTCACGTGATCTTTGTGTTCAGAGAGAGAGAGGAAGGGAGGGGGGAGGGAGGGACTGACATGTCAGAGAGATATCCGTAACATCCAGTTTTCCTGTACAGGGAATTTCTTTAACTGTGGGAAAGAATTCCGTCATATGAGCCCTTATCTACAGTATGAAATGATGCAGCTCAGATACAGGTCCACTTCATCTGCTGCTGGCGAGAATTCAGCCAATGCATCCCATATTGTTAAAGCCCCTTGACTCAAAACATACATTTGCTCACAGTTCAGGGACAGCACATACCAGATTTGGTGCTTTTAGTGATACAGAAAATTGTGGAGACCCTCTTAGGATAAATGGAGTGATGATTGATGCTTCCTGTGATCAGTGAATCATAACAATGGCTTATGAACTCTCCAGAGAGTTTCTTTAATTATGTTATTACCTTTTCAACCTCTCCATTAGCTTATAGGTTTATACTTCAGATGGGAGCTTCCAGGTTTTCCCTTTTGTCACCAGAGTGTACTGTGCAATGGGAAGAAAATTATCAATGTTATACATGAAGTGATGGCTTTTTAGAGACTTCTAGTTATAAGCACCAGACAATGCAGTTTGGTAAATAGCAAGCTGGATTATCTTAATGGTCTTTAGCAAGACACTCAGTGAAATCAGATGATACTCTAATTGGTCCAATTCAGTACATGTGGGAGGAGCATGAGTGCATAATCTACTTCCCTACTAAGTGCACTGGAACATCATCATATGGGGGGCATTTTTGAACCATCTCCCCATGCATGGTTCAAATGCTATTTTAAAGTGTTTGGAAAAGTCCTCTCCCTCCCTCTATAGTCTCACTCACTCAACCCACATGATTCAATTATGGCACACCAGCAAGCCAGGTGTGGGGACAGATAGGCACGCCCATGCTCTTCCTCATGCATTAAGTTATACCACTCAGAGCATTCTCTGAACTAGCCCACTAACTTTTAACCTCAGTTCTTCATCCATAATAAAATAGAAATAATATTGACAGAGAGAATACAGGTGGCCCTCATTACCCACGGTTTCAACAACCACAGTTTCGTGTATTCATGAACAGGTCTTAGAGACCTGGTTTTTTTAATCTGCGATATAAAGATAGGCTAAAATTCACCTATTCACAGTTTTGAGTGGGCAGAAATGACTTCCAATGTCATTTTTGGCTACCATTTTACAGTACAGAGCCATTTATGACTCTTTAAAAAAATAATTCCCACAGTTTTTGTGAAAAATCAGAAGAATTGGGGGTTTTGTGGGGCATTTCTGGATAGCTGGAGACCTGAAGAGCAAGGTACAGAACTTTATCCCTCTTATTTCTGGCTCCTCCGTGCTTTTTTAGTGCTTTTTTGTGTGTAAGAATGTAACACACACACACACACCCAATTCCCATTGACTCAAGGTTTCATTATTCACGGTTTCCATATTCGCACCTATAGGTGAGAATGGAACCCCCGCAAATAATGAGAGCCACCTGTATGAGGGTAAAGATCAAGACTGCAACACATTTTACATAGATCCAGCTAGCAATAATCAGGATGGTGTGTATTGCATAGTTCTGCAATTAGATCTCACAAGTGCAGAATTAAGTATCAATCAGACTGCAGCTCCCCAAGAACTTTGATTCATATACAGCAAACAAAGAAACAAGACATAGGAACATAGGAAGCTGCCATATACTGAGTCAGACCATAGGTCCAACTTGCTCAGCATTGTCTACCCAGACTGGCAGTGGCTTCTCCAAGACTGTTAAAATAAGGTTGAAAGGTGTGTCCATCCAATGTTTGGTGAAGTCTCGCAGCCATCTGCCTGCTTATAGTTTTTTTAAAAAACTGCTTGCATGAATCGACTACTCGTGAGCAATATAATACTGAAGCTGTGATGCTGGATGAATTTGGGCTCCAACATTATACTGCTAATGTGAGTAGCACACTGTTCAAAAAAGCAGATCATTCCTATGAGCAGATTCTTAGCACAAATTGGCCTCTAGCATATCATCAGAACCAACTAACCAAAGTTAGAAGAGGTTGATCAGGACTTAAGTTGGTAAAGTGCTATGGATCCACTGCCCTGCATAGATTTTAGCCCTATTCACATGTTATGTTCACACTTGTACAATCTGTGTATAGTGTACACAGGTAAAGTTCTGTATGCAGGTACAGTTATTCACATGTTATGTTGAACACAGGTATAACAGTACACTTTCTATATACACCCTAGGTTTGTTTGTTTGTCTGTCAAATTTGTATGCCACTCCAAACTTCCATCTCTGGGCAGCTCATAACAACATAAAAAGTTAAAACATTTGAGGGCTCTTTACCCAGGTTCACTGACACAGGGACAGTCATTTACTCAAAAACATGTATAAGCGTACAGACATTAGGGATGCACATGAAACAGAGTTTCATTCTGCAAATGGCTGGAACATTCCATCAAAACAACAGGTCCAATGGGTCAACTGGTTGTTTTGATGGAACAACCTTTTGAGTATTTTGGCCATAGGGAACAATGGAGAAATTTGAAACACCCCATTGTTCCCCATGGGTAGTTCCTAGGGACAACAAAGTGTGTTGGGTGGTAGGGCATGATGGGTGCTACCTACCACCCAACCCACAAAAGAAATGGGCAAGTGGGATAATTTTTAACAAATTTTAACCTTTTCCCCAAACTCCCATAGGATTCCCATAGGACCATCACAGCAATCACCAAGAAAATATACACAGAGAGTTGCCACTGTCCATATAAGGGCTCCCGCTGCCACCCAGTCCCTTGGAATACATTTTGGAATTCCCTTCAAAAGTCTACCCCTGCTTTCCCTCCACCCAGCCAATGGAGGTGCAGTTGCGCATGACAACACTTGGTTTATATGATAACAAGCCAACAAAGAAGCAAGGAGATCACAAGCCAATTGGAAGCCAGTGCCAGAAAACCAATCAGCAAGGGAAAAACAGACATTCAAAACGTCGGAACATTGAAATGTTTCAATCAAAACAGGGGTTCTACTCTGAGCTCCAAACAGGCCCTTCTTTGAGCTCAGACACTTGAAACAGCCCATATCAAGTCAGCATGTTTCGCTATCAGAAGGTTTTGCACATCCCTATATGACATAATGTCTGTATAGGACTTTATCCATTTCCATTGTGTTGCCTATGGAATCTTCATTATTTATTTTGGCTCCACACAAGAGTTGATAATGTAAGGCTTATTAAACAAGTTTACATACAGCTCCTGGCAGGGCTTGAAAAACATGGATTTGCAGCAGAGTTTCATCTGGTCCAAGGGAAGAAAAAGAGGAAAGTCTTTGGATGTTGAGCTGCATTTAAGGATAGTACACTTTTCATTCAATGGCTGACATAATCCACCCAAAAAAGCACATGTGAAGCATTAGCAGCTCCACAACCCACAGCAACTTACTTCCAGGTTAAACTGGGCATTTTCAGGAGGAAGGGGGAATATGAAAAACCTGTGCGAGCATCTGCACTTCAGAAGCAGGGCTGCTAGTATTTTGCATGTTCTTTTTTTGGCTGCATGTGCACACTGTTAGTGAGGATGTCAGCCACTGTGACTGTTAATTCACTATGCACAGTTAATTCTGTGTGATCAGCATATCCATAGGTATAAAAGAATAAACTACGCAAAATAAGCACATATATGCAGCTTTGATTATTTGTGTGAACGATGGATTCAGAATTATTTGAACGATGGATTCAGGACAACACATTCCCAAGATATGATCTGGATTTTCTTTGAGCACAGGGAATACCCAGCCCTGATAATAATGACCAGGAACTATTAACAAGAATGTCACTAGGCTGGAAAATGCGATGGGTGAACTATTTCCTAGAGACTGTGAATCAGCCACATAAAATATTAGGAAAATCAATTACGTTACAGAAGATTGGGTGAGTTTTTGCAAACAGGAAGAAAAAAGTATTAGTACATTTTTCAGTAGTAGTGATTCATTCTATTCAAGTCTAAAACCAACTGGATTTTTTTCAGGTATTAGGTCATTTTCATACCTTTCCTCTGCTGTGCTGCTTTCTTCAGACAGCTCTGAATGATGGATGTCTTCCAAAACATCCACTCCTCTTTCAGAGCTCGCAACAAAACACAGCAGTTCCGTACTCCACCATTACTCACCATTCAGTACAGCTCCAGGGTCTGCTGCTTGGCACACTTATGGAGACAACACCCAAACCTGTGGGACAGGAACCCAGAGATTCTCACTGCACAGCTGGGTTGTCTAGAAAACTGTGGTTGCCAAGAGCTGAGTACAAAGGTGAATAAGCTGAGAAGTAACATGCAGCAAAGAAGGAAGGAACAAAAGACAGGAGCAATGTCCCATTTTGTCATTTCCCATTTTCTTCCATCCCTCCCCTCTTAGATTATCTGCTAATAAAGTGTTCATCATTGTGACAGGTGGTGTGGTGCGTGTGTCGAGGTGGATGGATGTAGGGAGGGCTTTTATAATCAAGGACTACCGAAGGGAAGAAGTATATCTCTACGCATCTGTGCATGGAAACACACATGTTCCACTTTTCTGTGGGATTTGGGCCAGTGAGGGCCAGGACACTAATGTCAAGATTAAATAAGTGTAGCTCTCACTTCCTCCAGTGCAGCCCCTTATTCCACCCCACCCCTCATAGGAATAAATGACAAACATTAACATATATGGGAGAAAGCAAAGGAGTGCTCTTAGGGATAGTACAGGGAGCAAGACTAAACATGACCCCTGGCCTGATAACCAAACCTGTTCCCAACGACCACATGAGTGTACGCCACATGCTCATCGCTTTTTTAATAAATACCTGAATGTTTTTGCTGACACCAGTTGTTTCTAAGCATTTTAGTATCCATGTGTGAGGCAATGAGTCAAAGGCCTTCTTGTAGTCAATCCATGCAACACTTAGATTGGTTTTTCTTCTCTTGCAATTTTCTAAAATCATTTTGTCAATCAGCAGCTGGTCTTTTGTGCCTCTGGTGTTTGGACAATTTCCTTTCTGTTCAACTGGAAGCTGTTTGTTAGTTAATAAGTGTTGCATTACTTCATCTGCTATTATTCCAGTTAATAATTTGAACATGGTTGGCAGGCAGGTGATCGGTCTATAATTACTTGGAACTGCACCTTTTGCTGGGTCTGTCATTATAAGATGAGTTTCCCCAGTTGTTAGCCATTGTTCAATATCACCTCCTTGCAAAATGTGATTGAACTGTTTTGATAGTTGTTTATGAAGGCTTGTTAGGTGTTTAAGCCAAAAGCCATGCAGTTCATCATTGCCTGGAGCAGTACAATTTTTAATTTTCTTTGCTCTTTCACCCAGCCTGTTTTTTTTATTATAATCTATTGGATTGGATTGTCCCATTATTAATTATTATTATTTATTTACACAGTCAGACAGGTGTTATTGACTGGTTTGTTTTATCCAGACATCGAGTCCTTCCCAAGGACCTGGGATGGCTGAATTTTATTATCAGTGTTGTTGCTGTTGTTATCGATATTGTCACAAAATATAGGCTGTTCCCAGTAAAACTGCTTTTCTGGGAACAGCCAATAATAATAATAATAATAATAATAATACACTGGATGATACACTGGAACATCTGCAAAAAATACAAGCTACCTGTAGCCAAGAATTGGTGGGACCATCAAATTGAAAAAGTTGAAGAAAATGAAGATGTAAAAATATTATGGGACTTCCGACTACAAACAGACAAACATCTGCCACACAATACACCAGATATCACTGTAGTCGAGAAGAAAGAAAAACAAGTCAAAATAATCGACATAGCAATACCAGGGGATAGCAGAATAGAAGAAAAAGAAATAGAAAAAATCACCAAATACAAAGATCTACAAATTGAAATTGAAAGGCTGTGGCAGAAGAAGACCCAAATAATCCCAGTGGTCATTGGCGCCCTGGGTGCAGTTCCAAAAGAACTTGAAGAGCAGCTCAACACCATAGGGGCCACAGAAATCACCATCAGCCAGTTACAAAAAGCAGCTTTACTGGGAACAGCCTATATTCTGCGACGATATTTAAAACCATTGACAATAAAATTCTGGCATCCCAGGTCCTTGGGAAGCACTCGATGTCTGGATAAAACTAACCAGTCAATAACACCTGTCTGACTGTGTAAACAAGAAATAATGATGATGATGATGATGATGATGATGATGATGATGATGATGATTTCATTAATATACCACCCATCCGAAACTCAGGAAGATTCATAGCCAAAACCCAGGGAGGTTCATAGCCAAAAATCATTGAAAATATTAACATAAAGCTCATCAGGAACTATGGAAACTTCTCCCTCAATTACGTGATAATTTCCCCAGCTATCCTGCCAGTCATTGAACACCATACGTATTTAGACAATAGCTGACTCACTACCTTAAGGGAGTTCAGGAGTCAAATTCTCCAGCAAGTTGACATTTGATGTTGGATTAACAAGTGGGATCTCAGCCCATTTCAGAATGGCTGAGCAGTGCTGGAGAAACTGTTAGTGGCTCTGTGGAGGGAAAGTTAGAGGGCAAATCTGACTCTGCTTTAGTCCCCTGAGTGATCAGATTAGACAGGTGCTTCATTTAAATAAAGGAAAGATAGCAATTCTCCAGCTGAGGCAGCAGATGCCAAAACAACATATTTGAAAAGCAATGGGCATTCTAACGCTGGAGTGTTTGAAGCATGGAGATTATGATTATAGAATATGTTCTATAAGCGTAGGATATTTGGGGGAAAGGTGCAATCCTTTATACTGCCACATAGGGATGGAAAAGAATACATTCAGCAGTCATGTTTCTTATAGTGCTTCATTATATGGATTTCATCCCAAATGTTTATGGGTATGTCCTCCATACCACAAATACATTACATTTTCAGATCTATTCAGCTCCCAACCCAGGAACTGTAGCCTTGTGAAGAGGCTAGGGTCCTTGAACAATGAACTCTCAGCTGCTTCATGAGACTACAGTTCCCAGAGTTCTTTGGATCATGACATCAGTTCAAACCTAATTTCAAAAGTGTGTTGTGCAAGAGAAGACACTCTTGAAAACCTCTTCTTAGGCTCTACACACAGACTAGAAAATGGAAATCACAGGACTGGGAATGCACTCTCATCTCTTTGTTGTATATTAACATATACATAGGAACATAGGAAGCTGCCATATACTGAGTCAGACCATTGGTTCATCTAGCTCAGTGTTGTCTACACAGACTGGCAGCGGCTTCTTCGAGGTTGCGGGCAGGCATCTCTCTCAGTTCTATCTTGGAGATGCCAGGGAGGGGACTTGGAACCTAGATGCTCTTCCCAGAGTGACTCTGTCCCCTAAAGGGAATATCTTACAGTGCTCACACATGCAGTCTCCCATTCATATGCAACCAGGGTGGACCCTGCTTAGCAAAGGGAACAAGTCATGCTTGCTACCAAAAGACCAGCTCTCCTCCCTAGAACACAGGAACCTAGGAAACTACCTTATACCAAGCCAGACCATTGGTCTGTCTAGCTCAGTGTTGTCTGTTCCTGACTGGCAGCAGCTCTCCAAGGTTTCAGGCAGGAGTCTTTTCCACCACACCTGGAGATGCCAGGGATTGAACCTGGGTCCTTCTACATGCAAAGCAGATACTCTGCCAATATGCTACCAAATAATCTACACTCAGAAAAGCTCAGAAACAACAAAACCCAGTACCCCATGGGTTAGCAACCAATGGGGGTGGTTGGCACCCTTACTCTGGACCACCCCAGCACCCTCCAAGTGCAGTTATGGGGCTGCTGAAACCTCCATTCTTCCCTATGGAGAAAAAACCTTAAAGCCACTTTTGGGGTGCTGGGGTTGCCCAGAGTGAGTGGTGGTCTAGTGCACAGAGGGTGCCAACCACCCCCATGGGTTGCTAACCCACGGGGTACTGGGTTTTGTTGTTTCTGAGGTTTTCTGAGTGCAGATTCTTTGGTAGCATATTAGATTTTCAATGACAAACCATGAAGCCACTCTCATCTGCTAACCTTAAAGACACGTAAACTTCAAAAATCACTTAAAAATCAGCCCTTTGCTCAATTCCTTTAAAATAATTCTGGTAGCTTCCTTGCTCCCCCCCCCCACTTGGGCACTACCACTCACCACACTCTGCTCTAGGCCACCCCTTTGCCCCCGATGTGAAGTTATGCATTTGCTGACACCTCCATGCTTCTTTATGGAGAAAAACCTTAAAGACGCGTAAACTTCAAAAATCACTTAAAGATCAGCCTTTTGCCCAATTCCTTTCAAATAATTCTGATAGCTTCCTTGCCCACCTTGGGAACTACCACCCACCACACTCTGCTCTAGAACACCCATTTCCCCCTATGTGAAGCTATACATTTGCTGCAATCCTCATTATTCCCTATAAGGAATTCAAAAATACTTTAAAAATTCACCAATAATCGGAGGAGTGTCCAATTGCCTTGGGGTTTTGTGGGTGGTAGGCACCCCTGGGTGCCTACCACCCACCCCACTTTTGTGCCCCTAGGTGGTCCACAATAGGAGATAATGGGCTGGTTCAGGTCCCATTATACCCTATGAGAAAAATAATTAAAAATATTTCAAATATTCATTAAAAATTGTAGGAGTTTCCGATTATTTGGGGGTTTGGGTGGTTATTGGCACCCATGGGTGCTCCACAATAGGGAATAATGGGCTGGTTCAAGTCCCATTATACCCTATGAGAGAAAAGTAAAAATAAATTTCAAAAATTCATTTTAAAAAATCGTACGAGTGTCCAATTGCTTTGGGGTTTGGGTGGTAGGTATCCATGGGTGCCAGCTACTACCCCACTCACTTTTGGAGGTTCAAACCAGTTCAAACTGGTTTGGATTCGAACATGCAGCTCGAACTTGATGGCTGGTTTGGTTTGAATTTGAACCTTTGAACCATCCCGGTTCGAATTCAAACCGGTTTGCACATCCCTACCCCGCCTGCCTGCTTGCTCACTTAACCATTCACTGTTCCTGCTGCCTTCTTCACCTCCTCTTCCAGTTGGGAAACAAAATATCTCACAGATGGTTCCATGAGATGGGAGGGGGTTGTGCCACTTCCAGATCAGACACCTGGAGGTGGGGTGCTTTGTTGGGTGGGGGTGGGGGGAGGAGAAGGATGAAACAATAGCTGTTTAGAAGGTCCACAAACATCAAGGGGCATGAATGGCATATCAAGGTTCATTAGTAGGACTGCGAAGTCCCTTTTTGTATTTAATCCGCTTTCCATCTTAGAGTGTTCAAAACATGTTGCATACATCATCCCTGTTTACACATTCCATTAAATACTCGTACAAATGTACAGTGTTCACAGGTGCAGATCCATACACAGTAGAGGTGTGCAAGCTGGCCATTCAGCCGGCTCTGCTTCAGGGTCAGCTGAACCAGGCCTATCCAATTCGGCCATTGAACTGGGCTGAGCCGGCTCACGGACCAGCTTGGGTATACCTGTAAAGGGGTATAATTGAGGATTCCCCTTTACAAGTAAAGGGGGAGTCCCAAATCGTAATGGTAAAGGTGGTGGGTGGGGAGGTAGCAAAAGAAAGCAGCCTCTGTCGGCCTCCATACCCTTAGAGGAAGCCATGGTGGAGACGGCAGAAAAGTGCTGTAGAAGCGGAACTTCGGTCTCCCCAATGAAATCCTGGTCTGGCTCCAGCCTCATTCGTAGGCCATTTGTATCACCATGCAATTTGCGTGGTGATGCAAATGGCCTCTGCACGTGCAATGGGGGTCACAAAAATGGCCTCTGCGCATGAGCAGAAGCCTGAACCGGGCTGCAGTCAGGTTGTTATTTTGGGAGGCCTACCTCCGCTGATGCTTCGCCTCTTCTTCACTGCCTCCTCCATGACCTCCTCTAAAGGTACAGAGGCCAATGGAGGCCGCTTTCTTTCACTACCCCTCACGCACCATTTTACCATTAGGACAAATATAACTGAGCTGATTTGCAAGCCAGTTCTTTGAACCAGGGGCCAGTCCAGTTAGAACTCCAACCAGCACTCTCACTTATGGGGCCGGGCCGGTTCAAATTCAGACTGCCTAAGTGGGCCGCCTCTCTATCAAGCCAGCTTGAGGTGAGCTGGCTCACACATCCCTAGTACACAGGAACAGTGATCCACACATTATGTTGAACACAGGTAAAACAGTACACTTCCTATCTGTACCAGCATTTGAGGGGCCTGTACCCAGGTTCACTTTTTAACTGAATGCAGTTACAGTCATTCACAAAAAACATGTATGAGTTTACAGAGAATGTATACAGCTGCTTTGAATAGGGCTATCATCTCAACAGTAGTCTTGGCTGTTGGTCCATTTCCATGCACAATTCAAAATGCAGGTCATGATTTAGGACCACTGCCCTTCTACCATATGGAGCTGCCTGTTCTGCAGTCATCCAATGAGGCCCTCTTCTGTGTTCTGCCATCTTCTGAAATACAGTTGGCCATGATGCATGGGAGAGCCTCTTCTGCAGTGATACATATCCTGTGAAACTCCTGGAAGATGATGTGAGGTTGACCTCCTCTTTGCTGGTGTTCTGTCACTGTTTGAAAAATGTTTGGTGTTTTTTTTAAAAAAATTCCAACAAGCTTTTTAAACATTCTGCTCTGTATTAGCATTTTTCTTAGACCCTCTCTGTGTAACTTGGTTGTTACTTATGGTTTATTATTTTTGGCTGGCATGAGGAAAACTACTCAAAGTAGTCCCATTGAATTTAAATGTTAAGCATTGCCTAACATGTTCTTTTAATTTCAGTAGGACTACTTTGAGTAATTTCCCTCATCATGTCAGCCATTATTATGTCATTATTATTAATTATTATTATTTATTTAATTTATAAATCACCCCATCTGAAGGCTCTGGGCAGTGTACAACAAGTTTAAAAAGACATAAAAACCCACACCATTTAAAATGATGATGATAATAATGATGATGATGATGATGATGATGATGATGATGATTACTGATTTTGTATGTCAGTTTTCTTGACTGATAGATTATTCCTCTTCTTTGTTGTTCAATGAAGTATGAACACCCTATAAATAACCCAAAATATGACTTTCAGGTCTAGTAGCACACCCAGTAGGGCTCATGTGTTGCCTTGTCCACCTCCTGTGCTTGCGCTGCTTACTCTCGTACCAGGAGGAAAGGAATTTCAAATGAAGAACATCTGGCAACCCTGCATGGCCTCAGTGTCTGGCAATATTATTGTTCATGTAACATCTAACCAAATTTCACCTCTTCCTGTAGGTCTGCCAGATGTCCCTCATATTAAACGAATGACCTTTCTTCCTGAACATATCAGCTTCAGAGAACAGAGTGAACGCCCCTTAATTCAGTACATTCCAGCCCCAGAGCACAATGTAGAACTAACTCCCTAATTCTGGAGTTCTGTCTTCTCCCGCTCTCCCATTTTGACTAAAAATGCCAATTACCACTTTGTTGCAGCTGCTTCTCTTACAAAGAGTGATCTACATCCAGACTAAGTTACTCATGCTCAAGCCCCATTGAAACTAATGGGATTACAGTGAGTCATGACTAACTTGTGTCATTGCTTTCATTGGTACTTCCTCGTCAGGATGTTGGCCAGTTAGTTGAAATGTTAAACATTTCTTTTTGAAGGATTCGGTGATGACAAAGATTGCCCCAATTCATGCAAATGGTGGCTCATGTTCTGCACAGCAAAATACAGGTGGTTGAGCAGCCCTGCAACGCTGCATGTGTCAAAAATACTGCCCAACATGCTGCAGAGCAGGGCTCTTCTGTGGAATTCAAAATTGCCTGCATTATTTTCAGTGGAGGTAAAATCATGCAACTATGATTGCACCATTTTAATTCACACCGGAACAGCCTGGTTCTGCAGCAGCGCGGGCTCCCACAAAACATGTACATGTGTTCGGACATCTGTGCACACAGACAATGTAATATCTGAATTAGGGTTGGGCGTTTTGTTTTGTTTTCTTTTTTGTTTTTGGCCCAAACCCGAAACACCCCCGTTTTGTTCTTTGTTCGAAATCAGTCAATCCGAAACACCCCAATTTTGTTCTTTGTTCGAAATTGTAAAACCCGAATCCAAAACGTTTTGGATTTTGAAAAATGGCCCCAGAGAAAAACTAGTGGTTGGGGGTGGTAGTGCCCAATGGGTGGAAACTACCACCCAAGTTTCAGAGGAATTGGGCAAAGGGCTGGTTTTTGGTGAATTTTTGAAGTATAGGATTTTTCCCATTGGGAAGAATGGAAGTTTCAGCAAAAGAATAGCTTCATGTTGGGGGGAAAGGGGTGGCCCAGAGCAGAGTAGGGTGGGTGGTAGTGCCCAGTGGGGGCAAGGAAGCTGCCATAATTATTTCAAGGGAATTGGGCAGAGGGCTGATTTTTAAAGATATAATGGAGTTTGTGTGTCTATAAAGTTCTTCCCCATAGGGAATGATGGACCTCCATAATTCCTGCCCCATAACTGCACTTGAGGGGCACCAGGGTGTCCCAGAGCCTGTGTGCACTACACCACCACTCGCTCCCTGCTACCCCAGTGCCCCCCAGGTGGAGTTATGGGTCTTCTGAAACCTCCATTATTCCCTAGGGGGCGAAACCTTAAAGAAGCGGAAACTTCAACAATTCCTAAGAAATCAGCCGTTTGCCCTATTCCTTTGAAATAGGGCAAGTGGCAGGCACCCCTTGGGGCACTGCCACCCAACCCACTGTTTTGCCCCTCAGGCCCCCTTTCTGCCCTGAATCTGCCCCAAAGACATGCCAACTTTAGGAATTCTTTAAAAATCAGCCCCTTTCCCAATTCCTTTGGAATCTGGGTGGCAGCAGGCACCCATTGGGGCACTACCACCTGAACCACTCTTCTGCCCCTAAAGCCCCCTTTCTGCCCCGAATCCACCACAAATGACATCAACATCACACATCAACAACAGCAGAGCTTTGGAAAAAATCTGGCAGATTTCCAAAGGTCATGCACATGCACATTCCCCCCGCCCAAAATATAATTGATCTACACACAACAGTGTGAAACAACAACAATGAAATGCACACTGCCCCACTGGTCAGTGAGGGTAAATGCACACTGCCCCACTAGCCAATGAGGGTTAAATTTACCCTTAAATTTGCTTAAAAGGAATAAGGAGGCAATTGCCAGCAGATCAGCCCATGCTTTCACTGGCCAGTCTGTGGGCTGGAAGGGCTGGAAATTCAAACAGCTGTCAAAACTCAAAATGGAGACTGAAGGAGAAAGACTTTCTGCGATTGCAAAATGGAGTTCCAAAACAGACGAAACAACAAAACATTTTGTATCCGAAACAGGGACATTTTGTTTTGGCTACAAAATTTTCTGTTTTGAGCATTGGGTGTTTTGTTTTTGCTACAAAACAGCTGAAATGGCCTGTTTTGTGCACAAAACGTTTTGTATCTGAAACAAAACGCACATCCCTAATCTGAATCGGACCCAGAAGGAGAGGGAAGTCTCTCCTTGTTGCCAAGGCAACAAGGGAACACACTCCCTTCCCCTGTCATCAGACCAATGGGCAAACTTTCCACATCTTCACAGTCCCCTTCAAGCACTGATATGAGGGCTTAGTTTTTGCAATATTTTCACTTAGCCCTACATGAACAATATATTTTCTTAGGCTGGGTGCTAGCTACCTGTATGATCCGGCAGCGGGGCAGGGGTCATTTATTTATTTATTTTTATTTTATTGTTAAATTCATATACCACCTTTCATTAAAAACAATCTCAAGGCGGTTTACCAAATTAAAAACACATATAATAAAAATAACTGTTAAAAGTAATTAAGTGAAAAATATCAAAACAAATCTGATTTAAAATATATAATATACAAACACAAAAACTATACATGGATAAAAACACACAGAAGCAGCAATAAAACAATCATGTCAAGGCCTGGATAAAAAGCCAAGATTTAACCAGCTTTCTAAAAGCCGTGATGGAGTTCGAGGAGTGAATAGCCACTGGGAGAGCATTCTAGAGTCTGGGGGCAGCAACAGAGAAGGCCCTGTCCCGCGTGCACAACAACCGAGCCTCCCTCATTGTCGGCACCCGGAGCAGAGCCCCCTCAGATGACCTCGTCAAGTGGTCAGCAACCCTTGGGAGCAGGCGGTCCCTCAGGTATCCCGGGCCCAAACTGTTAAGGGCTTTAAAGGTCAAAACCAGCACCTTGAATTGGACCCGGAAACACACTGGTAGCCAGTGCAGCTCTTTCGAAATAGGTGAGATGTAATCACACCGGGCAGCTCCAGATTAGGGATGTGCATGAAATCACGGTCCGGCGGTCCGGCACTGCTGTGGGGGGCTCTTTAAGGGTGGGGGAGGGTGTACTTACCCCCCCCCCACCGTGTTTCCCCCGCCAGTGCGTTCGTTCAGTAAAGCTTTGGGGGCAGCAGGATACCTCCCTGCCGCCCCTTCCCCCAGATGTCGGCAAAAGGCTTCACAAAGCCTTTTGCGCGTGTGCATGTCGCACGCGCATGTCACATCTCCATGTCACATGTGCACGCACGCGCATCGCAGAGACGTGACGTGCGCACGTGCAAAAGGCTTTGTGAAGCCTTTTGCCGACGACTGGGGAAAGGGGCGGCAGGGAGGTATCCTGCCACCCCAAAAGCTTTACTAAACGAACACGCCGGTGGAGGAAACGTGGCGGGGGGGGTAAGTACACCCTCCCCCGCCCTTAAAGAGCCCCCCACAGCAGTGCCGGACCGCCATCATCCAGATCGGTTCGGAGGCCTTCAAAATGGCCTTCGGACTGGTCTGGGCTCATCCGTACTCCAGATAGAACCCTAGCTGCCACAGTTTGTACAAGCTGCAGTTTCCGGATATTCTTCAAGGGTAGCCCCACGTAGAGCGTGTTACAGTAATCCAGCTGTGACATGACTCCTTAGTTACCCATGCCATGGGTAATCTGGCATGGGTAATTTACTTTCATGACATTTCCCACCAAAAATCCACACACTCCCCAAAGCTGCCATGGGCCTCTAAAGATGTCATTTGATCCTATGGCACCTTCAGGAATCCATAATAGCTTAAAGGGTGGGGTTTTTTGGTGAGAAAAATATACAGAAGTTAAAAGTTAAACAGCCCTTACGTACATGCCATGGTACCAATCAAGATTGGTCCCCCACACAGCTCCTTTTAAAAAATGAATATAAGCCCCAAACTACACATTTAATATCACCTCCAGTTTTGTCCTAAGTTAGGCTGAAATCCTATGCATGCCTACTTGAGCCCCACTGAATGCAATACTGTGGTACACCAGGCCTCTTATTCAACTAACAGACTGAATTTTTATTTATTATTATTATTATATTATTATTATTATCATCATTATTATTATTTCTTGTTTGCACAGTCAAACAGGTGTTATTGACAGTCAAACAGGTGTTTATTCAGACATCAAGTCCTTCCCAAGGACCTGGGATGCCAGAATTTTGTTATCAATATTGTTGCTGCTGTTGTAGGTATTGCCACAAAATGTAGGCTGTTCCCAGTAAAGTTGTTTTTTGTAGTTGGCTGATGGTGATTTCTGTGGCCCCTATGGTGTTGAGGTGCTCTTCAAGATGTTTTGGAATTGCACCTAGGGCGCCAGTTACTACTGGGATTATTTTGGTGTTCTTCTGCCACAGCCTTTCAATTTCGATTTGTAGATTTTTGTATTTTGTTATTTTTTTCAGTGTATCATTGCTGCTACCTTGTCATGCCTTTGTTTGTAATCAGTCTGTGTGATCTTTTCATAACAGCTGATTAGGTGGTCCACTTTTTCATCTGCTTCTTTATAGAGGTGGCACTTGCTATTTGTTGTTGATTTTCCTACTTATGCTCTTTTTGCATTTGTTCTTAGTGCCTGTTCTTGTGCAGCCATTATTAAACCCTCTGTTTCTTTCTTCAAGTTGCCTATCTTGAGCCACTGCCATTATTATTTCTTGTTTACACAGTCAGACAGGTGTTATTGACTGGTTTGTTTTATCCAGACATCGAGTCCTTCCCAAGGACCTGAGATGGCTGAATTTTATTATCAATATTGTTGTTGTTATTATAGAGATCGTCGCAAAATATAGGCTGTTCCCGGTAAAGTTGCTTTTTGTAATTGGCTGATGGTGATTTCTGTGGCCCCTATGGTGTTGAGGTGCTCTTCAAGTTGTTTTGGAATTGATACACTGGAAAATCTGTTAAAAAAATACAAGCTACCTGTAGCCAAAAATTGGTGGGACCATAAAATTGAAAAAGTTGTAGAAAATGAAGATGCAAAAAATTTTATGGGACTTTCAACTACAAACAGACAAACATCTGCCACACAATACACCAGATATAACTGTCGTTGAGAAGAAAGAAAAACCAATCAAAATAATCAACATAGCAATACCAGGGGATAGCAGAACAGAAGAAAAAGAAACAGAAAAAACAACAAAATACAAAGATCTACAAATTGAAATTGAAAGGCTGTGGCAGAAGAAGACCAAAATAATCCTACTACTTCTACAACTAATTTATTATTATTATCATTGTCATTATCATTATCATTATCAGCTTCTGTTCCATTTCAGGGCTTCACAGAAACAGAAATAATGACGTGATCTGATTGTGGTCCCAGTTCAAGAAAGTATAGTGGTTATGGTTTGGCTTCTGGCTCCTTATTTATTATTTACTTTTAAACTCTCTTTCCTCCACAAGCTACTCTGAATATTCTCTGGAAAAGAGGGTTGTTCTGTCTCCATTCCTTTGGCTCTGCTAAAGGCGTTTCCTCCCATTTCTTCCTTGGTTTCATCATTCAGTATGCAGAGCAGTGCTGCCAACGTTCACCATTCACTGAAAAGACTGGCAGTGGTGGCAGAGAGGCAGTCTGGAGTCGGGACAAGCACAGCACTGCATGCAAAAGATTTGCTTTGCTTTGCTTTCTACACATGATGTAGAAGAACCTAAAAATGACACGTTTTACCCTCTTCTCCAACACTCTCTGTTTTATAGGAATAGAAATAGGAATAGGAATTTATATTATCAGTTTTATAGGAATAGGACTGATTTTTCCTTTATATGTACCAGCTGCTGATGAATATAGCAGAGGTACCTATCTGACTAGCAAAAATACCAGCTTCCTTGCTTTGATTCTGGTTCTGAGAATTTTACTATGATTTGCAAAGCATTTCAATTCTGAGAACTTAGGAGCTAGACTTGGGTGGATAAAAAGAGAGAGTTTGTGTGTCATAATACAGGGGTGGGCAGACTTCAGAAGACACTTTTTTTGAGGGGGGTCAGAGCCTTCGGAGCTACCAGCATGGAATCTTGACTTTGGAAAGCAGCCACAAATTGGTGACTTGAAGAGGCAGAGCCAGACACAAAATAGTAGAAAATACAATACAAATACAAAACTTTACATAGACAGAATAAGGGATTTTAACATCATAACCCCTGAATTTACAGATAATTTTGCAGGAGGGGAACAAGAGAGGCTGCTTTATGTAGAATCCAGTGGAAAGAGTTGTGGTATGCAAGAAGTTGAATCAAGAATATTAATAGTTTATTGAAATAGATATTATATACAGAGAGGCAAGTGCAGACTGCTTTTCCATGCTCTTGCTTCCAACTGTTTGTTAGCCTCACCTCTGCTCCAGGATTGGAATACAAGTACAGTAGAACCTCCTTACTTGCTGGAGTTCCATTTCTCACCTACTACCGCGAGTAACAGAACCACGGGTAATGAAGCATTAGGGCTATGGGGAAAGGGGAGTTAGGTTCCAGGGTGGAGGGGGAAATCGGAAAAAGCCCCCAAACTGCCCCAAACATACTGTGGTGTGCTCCGCAGGTCCCCCATATGCCCAGGCATGTCCTCCAAAGGACGAAATGCCCCACAAAACTGTGAAAAAACAAAGTCAGTTCCCCCCACTCTCGACATGTGCCACAAAATGGCTCCTCCTGTATCCTCCTCTCCTCAAGACAAAATGGCATCCGGAAGTGACCTACATGGTCTCTTCCAGCCTTCTAGGAACCACAGATATGTCAGTTTTAACCCATTAGTATCCATGGATACTGGAAACTGCGGATACGTGGAACTGTGAATAGTGGTTTCGCGAATAACGTGGTTCTCCTGTAACTAAACCCCCATTCAAAAGCTAGCATGGATCAAGGAATGGATTAAGCCAAACCACCACATTTGTAGGAGAAGAAGCTGGAGAGAAACAAATGGGAGAGAAAGTAAAAGTAACCCTGGCCACACAAAGAGAGAGAGATTTAAAATGGTGTGGCCATTCTCCCACTCAGTCAATCAGTCAGCTTTGCAATATTGGCTAGAAGGGAACGGTGGGAGAAGCAAGTCCAAATACCTGTAGAGCTATCAGAGGCAAAGCAAAGTTGAAGTGGGCCTTGGATAAAGAAGTGAAGATGGGCTCCTGGCCTGGGCCCCCTTCTGCCATCTTCTCTACACATTCCCCCTACCCCCATGTCTTTGATGCAGAAGGACTATATGGACATGGTGAAAAACAAAAGGTTCTCGGCATGTCCTTCCTCTCACTCCTGTGCAAATAATATCACACATTCCCCACACTCTGACCAGGAGTCAACACCTTCCCAATGAGTCAGGGAGGAAGGAGGGGAGAGCAAAAGGTGGGTAGATTCCCATCCAGGGCCCCTCTCTTCTTCTTCATGGGCCTAGGGACCTTTGTTCCTCTTGCCCCTTGTTCAAATTATAGCTATGCCCCTGAGAGCTACTTCAGAAAAGCCTGGGAGCCACAAGTAGTTCCGGACATGCCCAAGGCCCACCTCTATCATAATATATGCTTTCCAGGGTTAAGGAAATGTAGATTTGAACTGTTCCCAAAATTCTCAGGGATGTGGGGTTGTGGGCTATCTGACTCCATAGAAATTATTTGTCGAATCTAATAAAATGTATCTATTTTCATCTGATAAACGTCAGGCTATGTTTTGCTCAAAATTAAAATTTATAATATAAGATAACAATTGGCAATAACCACAAACTAGCTATAAAGTTTGCTCCATCCACTGAAAGGTTGCAAAGACAAGAACATGAAAAAACTGTGCATTCACTTGCTGTTCTGGAGGTCTCCTCCCCTTCCTGCCTCCAAAGGAATGGGGGAACAGTTGAGACAGAATCCATTCTCCATCTTCAAACCCTTGGTCCAGAGTCATAAGAACAGCGTTGCTGAAAAAGACCAAAGTTCCATCTAATCCAGCATTTTACTTCCAACCGTGGCAAATTAGGTGCTTTAGGGTAGCTCACTAGCAGGGCATGGTGAATATATTTATTTTATTTATTTTCAGTTGTATACACTGCTTCTTGTCTTGCAGGCTGAAGATAGCAAGGTGTGCTGCAAGTTAGCCCATGACATATATAAGACTTGAACCCAGAACCTTCACATCTAAATCCAGCTTTCCACTCACCAGGAGAACTGGTCTTATGGTGACAAGCTTGAATTGTCCCCTTTGTTAAGGTGGGTCCACTCTGGTTTGCATTTGAATGGGAGACTACATGTGAGCACTGTAAGATATTCCCCTTAGGGGATGGCACTGCTCTGGGAAGAGCATCTATATGTGTGCAAAGCAGAAGGTTCTTGGTTCCTTCCCTGGCATCCCCAAGACAGGGCTGAGAGAAACTCCTGCCCACAACCTTGCAGAAGCTGTTGCCAGTCTGTGTAGACAAAACTAAGCTAGATTGACCAAGGGTATAAGGCAGTTTCCTATGTTCCTATGTTCCACTAACTAAGGAAGGACTGGGCAGTTTCACATGCTCTAGGGATGTGCACAGAACTGCCAACTGCCAGTCCGAAGGTGGGGGGAAGATAACTTTAAGGACTGGTGAAGGTGCTCTTTACCCCCCCCTCCCGCCCCGGCACTTCATTTCCCCCACTGGCACTGTTCTCAAAAAAAGCTGAACCGCCGGTCTTTCAAACTGTTCCTTGCACATCCCTAACATGCTCTGCTGCAAATAAGGAAGTTGGGGAAATGTCAAGAACCAACAGTGCACACTCCTGGTGAGCTTGTCATGCAAACCTGGCAAGTCTGGTGGTTCTCTAGCCTTCCTTCCACCTGATCTTCTCCTGAGATGGTCTATTGAACTTCAAATTTTGATTCTGGATGTCAAGCAGAACTTGGGAACATCTCAAGAGAATGTCAGACAGAAGGCATGGGAACCAGACTTGGCTGGATCCCAGACTTGGCTGGTTCAACAACACTCAGCACACTCAGTCACTGGGAGTGCTTGCTATGTGTTCCTGACATGTCCCCAACATTTCCCCGCTTTCCTTACTTGTGGTGGTTTGTATGAAGCCACACATTTTCCCAAGGCACATTCTGAAAAACATTATGCTAAGAAGTTTAGAAAACAGTCTTAACTGCCTTCTTCTCACTAACCAATATTTGGTTAAGTTTGATCCATGGAACATTGGGATGTTGCTTGCACTATTCATGGAGCTAGCTATACCTGATCTGTGAACAAATAGATGCTGTCATCCTCTAGACCTGTCTAGCATGTATTCCTATTGAAATCATTCTCTTAAATAATTAAATATTGTTTTAATGCACAGTCTATGCATGGGATGGGGATGGGAAAGGAAGCCACAACTTTGATCTCTCTCCTGATGTGGAATTCTCTTGTCATCTTCCTTCATGTAGCCAAATTGACATATCTTCTTAAATCTTATCTAGTGGCAGACATTAAACTGAAATATACTAAAGAGATAATGGCTAGCAATCCAGCTGTTGCCTTGGTTTGTACAATTACATATTTACAAGTGAAAGAAATATTAAATGTTTGGGGGTGTTTTGTTTTGGTTTTTTGCAAACCCATAACCAAACATCCTTGTTCACTGGTTTCTTCGAAGCCACAGAATTGGCAATTGCATAATATTTCTGACTTGGGGGGAAATTACGGATTCAATTTTCATACGTTCAGGCATTGTAGAGAAAGAGCTCATTTCTTGTCATGATGTATGCTGTCTCTGAACCAATAAATATTTTATGCATTTAATGCATTTATCAACTCTGCTGTATAAAAAGTACAGAGGATCTTGTGCAAGGGTGTCAGAAACATCTCACACATTCAAGCAAGCCAAGCAACCTCTTGGGTGCTTCGCCACCATGAAATTTAACTTTATATCTTATCCATCAAGTGAGTGAGAAGTGACAATTCACTTTTCTCAAAAGAAACTGAAAACTACCTTCTGAAAGGAAATGCAGGTCTGTTAAAGGTTATACGATTTATATATTTGTTTTCAAATCAATAGTCTTCAGGAAAAAATCATCTCTTAAATAAACATGAATAATTAAGGTTCAAAAATTTCATAAAGCATTCCACTACTTCCTGTTAAGGCTGAAGACAGATGACAGGTGTGTATTGTATAATTCCCCACCCACACAGACACAGACACACACAAAGCTGCAAAGCTGCTGAGCTGAATATTCTCTAGCCAATGTTTTCAGAGCAAAAAGGCATTTTCTGGAGGGGCAAAAAGTTTCCCAAAAGACCACCAAAATTTTCCCTTCTACATGTGAGTCCACAGCCCTGATTGCCTGCAACTTGGATGCCATTTTTTATTTCAAAATTAGTCCTCCCTTATTCTAGTATCAGTGGTGTCATCATGCAGCCAATCAGATTGGAATGTGAGTATGCCATGGGGCAAATGAATCTCAGGAGTGCAGGGACATCCGCCCTCCCCCATTCAATTATAGCTACACCCCTGTTCTTCCACATGATATGGAACACTAGAACTTTCAGAGTCACACGGCATATGGAACCCTCCCAGTGGGAGAAGGGGGACCACTGACTGGGTGATAATTTGTTCTTCCACAGCAAAGATGGGGGGAGACAAAGAAGGATGGGGACCTACCTCCACTTTTTGTCCCAGGGCCCACTATGACCTTGCTATGTCCCTGTGGAGGAACCCTCCCCTCTGCAGACCAGCACTGAACGAGCAAAGACTGACCCATGGGCAAGGTCAGCAAATGTGTCAACACAGGAAACCTGTCTAGCAAGCATGCTTCAGTTCCCTTCCCTCCCCACTCCCACCACCCCACCTATCCGCTGTACACAGAAGGCAGGAAGATAAGTGAATTGTGTCTTAAACATCAGAGGAAAAGCAGTTGTCAGTGGAGTAAGATCAAGCGCTTGCCCATTTGGGTGGATTTGTGTTACGAAAAAAATCTGGCAACCCTTTGCCTTCAGCTTTCAAGTGCAATACCTGACTCCCTGCCCTAAATCACAACCCACAGCTGGCACCTCTCCCAGATGTCCCTCTGCTCATGTATGCTTATTGATTTGTTACGTTTCTATGCCATTTTAAAAACTATTCAGACCCGGCCCAGAGGATGAACTAACGAAAGTGGTAGCACAGAAGAAAAAGAAAACATTTGATTCTGTGCATCACCAAACAAGCTCAGCATGTGCTGAAATGCTGAGACAGAAGAATGAAAGGAGAGATGCATCTGTGACAATAAACCCAACAGTATGTGAGGAAGGGGATTCTAGACAGCATCGAGGAAGTCTTAGTAAAGAAGATGAAAGGCACTTTCAATAGACTAAAGCCTCACAGAACAGCCCACTTTTAAGATTAGGGGCATCTGGAAAAGAAGACTGGAGAGCCCTGCCTGTATCAAAGAGTGTTTATCACTTCAGGAGCATCATCAAGATGAAAATCTCACAAGAACAAAGGACTATCCTGAGAGCTGTTAACTGAAACATTGGCCTGGCTCCCTGGTGGAACTACACCCTGAGCCATAAACCCTTTTTTACAGGGGCTTTAGCATGTCCTTAGTAGTTAAATCCATTCTAGGTCAGCGACTGCCTCTCATTCTGCTCCCACTTGCGTCAAGTGGAGTTTTATGGTAGTGAAAAATCACAAGGCATGCAGATTTTAAGGTGAGAATGGGCTCTCCTCGTGAGGACCACTACCCTGACAAGGATAAACAAGGCCAAAGCTATCTCAAACATCGCTCTTTTTAAACACACATAGAGATCCGACAATATAGAGCTGTATGCATGTGTAACCACTCATTATAAGAGAACATCTTCTTCGCCATGAGCCCCACCGCCCATTGAGATCATCTGGAGAGGTTCATCTGCAGTTGCCTCCGGCCCATCTGGTGGCTACTCAGGGACAGGCCAAAGCTATCTCAAACATTGCTCTTTTTAAACACACACAGAGATCCGACAATATAGAGCTGTATGCATGCATAACCGCCCATTATAAGAGAACATCTTCTTCTCCATGAGCCCCACCGCCGATTGAGATTATCTGGAGAGGTTCATCTGCAGTTGCCTCCAGCCCATCTGGTGGCTACACAGGGACAGGACTTCTCCGTTGCTGCTCTTAGGCTTCGGAATGCCCTCCCTGTTGAGATAAGAGCCTCCCCATCTATGATAAATTTTAAGAAGGCAGTTAAGACACATTTGTTCACCCAGGCTTTTAATCAGACTTACAGTTAAACACTGCGTTGAGTTTTAAATTATGTTAATGTTTTAACATTTTGATTTTGTTTTAATTTGTATTGTTTTATTGTAAACCACCCAGAGACATAGGTTTTGGGTGGTATATAAACATGTTAAATACATACATACATACATACATACATGTGTTGTAGTTGGTTCAGGCTGGTGGGTGTGATCAAGGAGTAGCATGCTTACTATGATTTAGGGCGAGAGACCTGAGGGAGAGAATGGAAAGATAATTGTCTTATGATGAGAGAGAAAGTGGACAAGCCTTAACTCCTTGATTAGGTGAGCAGTTGTGTGTTGTAAGTGCAGCCTGAGGATTCATTTTGTTTTGCTGTTTATTATGTGTGTATATTGTTTGATTGCAGGGCATTATAAAACTTGATTTTCTTGTGGGCCTTATTGTCTGGAGGAATAGAGGAGCAAAGATTAACTCTTCAGAGTTGAGGGCAGAAGTTTCAAGTCAAAGGTTATCCTTTCTGCAAGAAAAGGGACTGGGACAGTTTTTCTTCATTGCAAAACTAGTTGACCAGTTAAATTTGGATTCTCAGAAGACAGAAGGGGGTAGATGGGAGAAATGTATGAGAAAATGTTGAGTTAAATATTGTTGAAATGTTTCTGTTAATGTATATCTGTAGAAATATACATATATAATAGGGATGTGCACAAACCTGTTCAGAGGCCCTTTTACGGGCCTCTGAACAGCTTCGAACGACCAGCAATTTGGCCAGTTCGGCTGCCCCCTGCCGGTTCCGTGCACATCCCTAATATATAATTTTATCATCTTGAAACTGACTAGGTTAGCTGTCCTGAGCAGTAATGTACTGTACTGGAGAGAGAGAGTATAAACCTTTTGAATAAATAAATAAAATAAAAACAAGTTCCTGCAGGGTCTGTGAGGGAGGTATCCAGCGATCCCTCTTGCAGTGTTAGATTGGATCAGTTTCAATCTGTGACTCCTGATGACGTGGACAAGCTGCTTGGAGCGGTACGGCCTACCACTTGTTCTCTGGATCCTTGCCCAACCTGGCTGCTTCGATCTAGCAGAGAGATTGTTGGAGATGGCCTAGTTAATATCATAAATGCATCACTGAGGGAGAGTAGGGTGCCTCCCTGTTTGAAGGAGGCAATAGTTAGACCTCTTCTTAAGATGCCTTCCCTGGATCCCTCAGCGATGGATAGTTATAGGCCAATCTCCAATCTCCCCTGGTTGGGCAAGGTAATCGAGAGGGTGGTGGCTAACCAGCTCCAGGCAGTTTTGGTGAAAACGGATTATCTAGACCCATTTCAAACTGGCTTTAGAATGGGCTATGGAGTTGAGACAGCCTTGGTCAGCCTGATGGATGACCTTTACCGGGGAATTGACAGAGGTAGTGTGACTCTGTTGGTCGTCTTAGATCTCTCGGCGGTGTTCGACCATGGTATCCTTCTGGGTCGCCTGGGGGAGTTGGCAATAGGGGGCACTGCTTTGCAGTGGTTCCATTCCTATCTCTTGGGTAGATTCCAGATGGTGGAGCTTGGTGACAGTCGCTCCTCAAAGCAGGAGCTGTTATATGGAGTCCCTCAGGGCTCCATTCTGTCACCAATGCTTTTTAATGTCTACATGAAACCGCTGGGTGAGGTCATCAGGAGATTCTGTGCTGGGTGTTATCAGTATGCTGATGACACTCAAATCTATTTCTCTCTTCCTTCTTCAGGAAATGGCACTCATTCTCTAAATGCCTGCCTATAGGCAGTCATGGGCTCGATGAGGGATAACAAATTGAAGCTGAATCCAAGCAAGACGGAGCTGCTCATTGTGGGGGCTCAGAATCTGAGGGGGTGAATTAGATCTTCCTATGCTGGATGGGGTTACACTCCCCCAGAAGGAGCAGGTGCACAGCTTGGGAGTATTCCTGGACCCAGGCCTCACCCTGGTTTCTCAGGTGGAGGCCATGGCCAGGAGTGCTTTCTATCAGCTTTGGCTGATTCGACAGCTGTGCCCATTCCTTGAAGAGGATGACCTCAAAACAGGGGTGCAATGCTGGTAACCTCCCGGCTTGACTATTGCAATGCGCTCTACGTGAGTCTGCCTTTGTACGTAGTTCGGAAACTTCAGTTAGTTCAGAATGTGGCAGCCAGATTGGTTTCTGGGGTAACCCGGAGAGACCATATTACGCCTATTTTGAAACAATTGCACTGGCTGCTGATATGTTTCCGGGCAAAATATAAAGTGCTGGTTATTACCTTTAAAGCCCTGAACAGCTTAGGCCCGAGTTACCTCAGAGAGCGCCTTCTTCTGCATGATCCCCACTTCACATTAAGGTCATCTGAGCAGGTTCGTCTCCAGTTACTACCAGCTCGTCTGGTGGCAACTCAGAGGCAGGCCTTCTCTATAGCTGCTCCGAGGCTGTGGAATGCGCTTCCTGCAGAAATCCATAATTTGAATTTTCTATTAGCCTTCAGGAGGGCCCTTAAAATGTATTTGTTCGGCCTGGCTTTCCAGGGTTTTTCAATCAGTTTTAATATTTTAACCCAGTTTCGGGGGCTTTAATTACTGCAATTGTTTAATTCTTGTTTTAAAATGTTTTAAAATTGTTAACTGTTGTCATATTGTTTTTAACTTTGGTTTTAGCTCTTTATTGTTTTAGTGGTTTGTTTTTAATTGTAAACCGCCCTGAGCCATTTTGGAAGGGTGGTATACAAATCAAATCAAATCAAATCAAATCAAATCAATCAATCAATCAGTCAGTCAATCAATTCAGCTGTTGTCTGGGACCTTAAGAACCCACATTCATTCTTTGCCAGGGTTTCCAATGGGGGCCTTTCTCATACCTATCTAGAGATGCCAGGTGTTGAACCTGGTATCTTCCAAATGGAAGCTGGTGCTGTACCACTAAATTACTTCCCTTGGTGCCATAAGCTCCATTGTGTATGTGAGCTATAGTTTTGAGGAAGAGCCTGAGCTTTAGAGGAAGACACAGGAAGTGATACTCAGTGGGGGGTTTGTGCTTCACCAGTGTGTTCATGAGTGTTCATACTGGATGGAATGAACCCTGGAATCTAAATTCAGGAGCCTGAAGCAAGCAATCCAGCAACAAAAAGAGCTGTTGGAAGCAAGTACTATATAACCCCTGCTCATTCAGGGTTAAAATATTTGCTACTATAAGCTTGTCCAGTAGTGGGCTGCAAAGCTGAATAGGGACTACCATATATGGGGAAAAGGCACAATCCTCAGTGGACCCAAAGGGCCTGAATGAAAAGGTCTCTGCTAAGATTGCTCCTGGGAGAGCAGCTATCAGATAACCCTATACTTAATTACCTCAAATTACTGTTGTACAAGGAGAGGGGACAGCAACAAAAGATTGTGTCTCAACATCAGCCCAGAAGAAGCAGGAAAACAGAACTGTGAGATACCAGATTCTGGTTGGATACTTTTGAGAAAAGAAAACTCAAAACAAAGGTCGCATTTTTATGTAATGCAGGACTGAGGATCCAATAGACCCGTGGTTCCGTCTCCCTTCCCCCTCCCCACTAACCTGTCTGCGTTCGGACGTAACCACCAGGACCTGAACTGCAGTCAGGGAGACTGCAGAGAGCAGAGTAACTGGCTGCATGGGTGGGGCAACTGGCTGCTGGGCTTCCTCTGCAAGAAGGACAGCCACAGCAGCCAATCAGAATGGTGCAAGTGAGGAGCTTCCTTCCTTCAACTGCAGTCTCAGAGAAGGCTGCCTCCAACTCAGTGTTCGGATGTAACGACCCTGAACTCAAACCTCAGGTAGGAGCAGTGAAACTCACAACCCCCCGCAGGTTCAAATTGGAGTTTGGTGAGGGAAATCTTGGGTCACTTTTTGAATGGGACAGAGATTCCATGCATTCGGATGTTCAAGAAATCCAAACTCTGCCCCATTTAACTCTATGGCTCCATTTTTGCTCCCAAACCTGAATCTAAACTTTGATTTGTAGTGAGTTTCACCGCCAAAATTGCATGTTCCAAAGGGCCATTGTTTCATCTGAAGTCTGCCGCCACCGGTTTTGTGCTGTAGCTCCTCCCAAAACCATAGAGAGGGTGGCTCAGACCAACCCAGAAATGGGTCAACTCTATGCCGACCGCATTTCTCGCTGGCTGCCTCTCGGAGCTGGTGCCTTGCCCTCTGCCATCTCCGCACTCCTCCTGCCGGGGCTTGGCAACAGAGATGCTGTGTCCCTAGAGTTCATTTATTTAAAGTGAAGAACCACAATGGAGAAAGCCTGCTTTCCCCTGTGTCTTATGGGCACCCCTTGTCCATCTGCACAAAAAGGATGAGATGACAAGACAGGGACAGCAAGAAAGGTCTCCAGCAATACAGGACTGCAGAGAGTTGCACACAAACACATGAAGCCCCAGCAACACCAGAAATTGAATAACTAGGTTGTTTTGCTTATCAGAAATACCAATCTGCCAATCCTGTGCACAGCGGGGTTCCCATCAATGCTACATCTGAAATAAACCTGAGGAAATTAAAGAGACAACACATAGCCCCACAAATCAATCTCTCTGCCTTGGATCGGCTGTCTTGAGCAACCTGCAATACACACTTTGGTGTGTTGCAAGACATGCAGGACCTTTCCTCGGAATCACCATACAAAACATTTTGACAGTTTCCTTCCGGGGAAGGGTATAGTGCACATGCTCAAGGAACCCTTTCATTAATAGCACATCAGATCTAGAGCAGCTGCTCAGCAAGGCATCTTTTCAAAGGTGTTGTGTATGCTGTCTGGTTGGGCAGCAGGCCATTGATTGCCCTGGATGCCTGAACAGTGTCTGTATTTTTAAGTTTCCTGTGGACAGTACTGCTCCCTCCAACTGTATAGAGGGGTGCCTTCAAGTTTGTGTGTGTGTGTGTGTGTCTGTGTCTGTGTCTCTCTCTGTGTGTGTCTACATGTCCAGATGTCCAGCATTGGCAAGAGGGGGGGTTGGAGGTACCCCAGACGGGTGCATTATTATGCATACTGGCAAAGGAAAATCTACCATGAATGGGATAACAATAAGTTTGCATTAAAAGAAAGCCCCTATTTTTTTCAGTGGTCCTGTTCTACTTTTTGTACAAGTTTGTAGGGGAGGGGGGGCAGCCTCTTCCCCTGGGGTGCAAGCATGCAGTCTTGGCCATACCTCATGAGTGGAGCCATCCAACGGGACAAAGGGAATAAGCTCGAGAGCCCTGTATGATGAGAGAACACACAATAAATGCTTATGCCCTCCTCCCAAGGACTGCTCTCTCCTGAGAGGACCTGACCATGGAGACGTGCATGTGGGCCGGGGAGCTGTTGCCACCCAGATCAGTTGCTAGTTCCATGCAAGCCCTGGAAAAGCATACCCCAGCAACACCTTTCCTGGTCCCAATGACTACCATGAACCAAAGGTGCAGGTGCTACCTCTAACAGCCCAGTCTCCCCATTACACATTTCCATGTCTGGTCTGGCTTGCCAGGGATCACTCTAATCCATGGGTGCCCGGCCCCGGGATGCTCCAATTTACATACGCTGCAATGCCAATCCCAGCCTGACCTGTTTTGCTATGAATGTAGGGTCCACCCCCAGTCTTTCCTAACTTTGCCCATCCAAAGCCGCTTGGACACATTAAGCAGACCAGTCTCCTTGGAAGTCTGGAAAGGTTGAGTGGAGAGAGGAAGGTACCGAGTATGAGTTAGGAACATAGGAAGCTGCCATATACTGAGTCAGACGATTGGTCCATCTAGCTCAGCGTTGTCTACACAGATTAGCAGCGGCTTCTTCAAGGTTGCAGACAGGAAATCGCAGTTGAATGATTGTGCAGAATGATTCCTGGCTTCACAAATTAACCATGGGTTTGTCTACCTGAGGTTCCACGCTATGTCTGAACAGGTCCAAGAGAATTAACATGATCTAAGTCAGAGGAAACAGTCAGGTCTAGGCTGCCAATATGCTGCCACATTATTATTATTAGTAGTAGTTGTTGTTTTGCTGAACTGAATCTGCTAATCATGTTGTGCTTTGCAGTAATCTTCTGATCTGACTAAAAGAAGTGTGGTAAGTGGAATATGAGTTAGTTGTTCAAGATGATATTGCTTTAAAAAGCAAGGCTACAAAGATAATGCTCCTTTCTATAAAATGGTTATAGATCAAGAGCCCAAGTATGTACATAAATAAAGTATTGATTGATAAGGAAAATAAGAAATTTGCATGGTGCAATTGATTAAACATAATATAATTTCACATTCTTATAGAGGTGTAGGTGTGTGCGTGTGTACGTGTGTGTGTGTGTAGGAACCTGGGTAATTTAGCTGTAGTCCTTAGGAACATAGGAATATATGAATATAGGAAGCTGCCATATACTGAGTCAGACCATAGGTCCATCTAGCTCATTATTGTGTAGACTGGCAGTGGCTTCTCCAGGGTTGCAGGCAGATTTTGACCTTTGAAGCCCTTAACGGTTTGGGCCCTGGATACCTGAGGGACCGCCTGCTCCCAAGGGTTGCTGCCTGCTTGACGAGGTCATCTGAGGGGGCTCTGCTCTGGGTGCCAACAATGAGGGAGGCTCAGCTGTCGTGCACGTGGGTCAGGGCCTTCTCTGTTGTTGCCCCCAGACTCTGGAATGCTCTCCCGGTGGCTATTCGCTCCTTGGTCTCCATCACAGTTTTTAGAAAGCATGTTAAATCTTGGCTTTTTATATGATTGTCTTTACTGCTGCCTCTTTGTATTTTGTATGGTTATTTTATGCTTGTATTTTAAATCTTTTTAGTCAGATCTATGTTTTTATACTTTAGCTTATATTTTAATTGTGTATTTTTATAGCCTTCTTGTAATTTTTGTGTGAACCTCCTTGGGATTGTTTTAATGAAGGGCAGTATATTTAACAATACATAAATAAATCTCTCTCAGCCCTATCTTGCAGATGCCAGGGAGGGAACCTGGAACCTTCTGCTCTTCCAGAGTGGCTCCATCCCCTCAGGGCAAAGGCGTATCTAGGGAAAATAGCGCCTAGGGCAAGCACTGAAATTGTGCCCCCTGTCCAAACATCTGACACCCATCTTTTAGATAACTTTACCATAATATCAGTTCAAAAATACAAGTCAAGCTCGTTAATCTTTTAATATTTCAAAAACTATTTAGCAGTAGACGTAGCCGGAAAACTACAAATTTCAGTATGCTGGGGCTCATGAAATAGCCAAATACTATGTGGAGGTGTATTTGGGAAACTAGACAGAAGTGCCTGTCTAATTCTCTACTATGCACTGTAGCATCACTATTACATAAGTTTTAAAAATAAATGGAGAATTTGACTTTTCCCAGATACTCTGAAAATAATTAAAGGACCTGCAGAGTAAACTGTGTCACTGCTTGGAATATCTACAGGTGAAACTCGGAAAATTAGAATATTGTGCAAAAGTCCATTAATTTCAGTAATGCAAATTAAAAGGTGAAACTGATATATGAGACAGACGCATTACATGCAAAGCGAGATAAGTCAAGCCTTAATTTGTTATAATTGTGATGATCATGGCATACAGCTCATGAAAACCCCAAATCCACAATTCGAGAAAATTAGAATATTACATGGAACCAAGAAGACAAGAATTGAAGAATAGAACAATATCGGACCTCTGAATATTATACAGTGTACTGTGCTTGATTGGCCAGCAAACTCGCCTGACCTGACCCCATAGAGAATCTATGGGGCATTGCCGAGAGAAGGATGAGAGACATGAGACCAAACAATGCAGAATTGCTGAAGGCCACTAATGAAGCATCCTGGTCTTCCATAATACTTCATCAGTGCCACAGGCTGATAGCATCCGTGCCACGCCGCATTGAGGCAGTAATTGCTGCAAAAGGGGCCCAAACCAAGTACTGAATACATATGCATGCTTATACTTTTCAGAGGTCCGATATTGTTCTATTCTTCAATCCTTGTCTTCTTGGTTCCATGTAATATTCTAATTTTCTGGGATTGTGGATTTGGGGTTTTAATGAGCTGTACGCCATGATCATCACAATTATAACAAATTAAGGCTTGACTTATGTCGCTTTGCATGTAATGCGTCTATCTCATATATCAGTTTCACCTTTTAATTTGCATTACTGAAATTAATGGACTTTTGCACGATAGTCTAATTTTCCGAGTTTCACCTGTATATTATTAATTCTCCAAGACGGGTCATGCATGGAGACATGGTAGAAAGGAGGTGATTGGCTGACAGAGTTTGCAAGCAGAAGCACCTGTTGGGCAGTGGGTACATATGCAGATAAGGAGGAAAAGCCTTTGACGGTTAAGGTCAGTTGGAATGCAACTGTTTGGTTTTTTAAAAGAATTTATGGTGCTTTTATTAGTAATATACGTAAAAACAGAAAAGGTTACATCTCTGAGAGTATACATGATTACACAGAAGAATAGGTCCATCATAAGAGCCTCCTCTACATGCAAGATACCAAGAATGCAACTGTTACTAGTCGGAAGATGTTCTTGATTGTAGAGGAGCGGAATCTATATATATAAAAGGATAGAAGGCAGGGGTCTGCAGAAAGACGGGTCATGAGGGAGGAAAGAGCCCCTTCAGGAGAAGGAGGATGCTGTTGTGTGAATTAGATGAGGAACCAAGATGAACAAAATCCGTTAACTCAGGGAGGGAGGAAGAGAGAGAGAAAACATGAAGGGAGGGGGAAGAGAGAGTGGGAAAGAGAGAGTGGAGGAGAGAGAAAGAGAAAGAGAAGGGAGGGGAAAGCGAGACAGAAGGAAGGGCAAGGGATGGGCCTGAGCCTGTCAGCAGCCTGAGGGGAATGAGTGGCCATGGCAGCACTAGCAGCAAGGAAGGGTCAACCACTGCTGCTGTTTGGGGCTACCGAGGCCATTGTCAGAGGGAGGGAGGCAGGCAGGCAAGGGATGGGCCTGGGCCTGTCAGCGGCCTGAGGGGAACAAGCATGTGGACTGCAGGTGGGGGAGAGTGAGCGTGTGGGCTGCGGGGGGAGAATGAGCGAGAGGGCTGCGGGGGGATGCCACACGTTCAGTGCACAACTTGCTTTTTTATTATAATCTATTCGATTGTCCCATAATTTCCCCCAGAATTGCACTGTTTCTCCTTTATTTGGTGTTTCTATGTTTCTTGCAGTTTTTCCTTCTATGCTTTGGTAGAAACGTCTCTGATTTGACTGGAATTGGAGATTCTGCCTGTGTTGTGTAATTCTGGCTTCGTATCTGCTAATCTTTGACACTGCTGTTATTTGCGGCTTTATTATTTCCAGGACTTCTAGATTTTCCTTGAATCGAGGTGGTATTTTTGGATCAGATACTGTTTGGTGTTTTCATTCTTCAGCTTCTTGTCTTTCATATCTTTCAATTTACTAGCATCTGATCTATGCCTGGTGATTTTATTTTCTAATCTAATCTTCCATTTAGGTGATGTACTACTTTCTTTTTTTACAGGTCCACTGATCTTATATCCAAGCTCTTGTGTTATTGTTGTTGCACTGTACATTAGTTGATTTGTTTCTTGCAAATTATTGGTTGTTATTTCTGCAAGTGCAGCATTGACATCTTTTAATGCCTGAGCAAGTTGTTTTTTGGCAACTGTTTTTAGAGCTGGAAGTCGAACCCTGGTGGTTGTTTGGTTCATGTGCTCAGTTATTTTTTGCTTTAGTTCTTGTTGCTTTTCTGTTAAACGGCATTCAGGTTTTTGAGGTGAAGGCAAAGGGGAGGTTGCCTGGTTTTGATTTTGAAACAGTTCAGCAACAGTGGCATCCTCTATTTCCAACACCTTCTCCACCTGCGCCTGAGCAACTGCTTCAGTTGGTGGTAATTTGTCTTCCATATCTTGAGCCTGTGTTGCTCTTTGCAGTTCCTCCAGCTCAACACCTGTGAATACTTTATTTCTTATTATGAATCTTCTCTGGTCTGCTAGCCTTTGTTCTGTTATTTCTGTATCTAGATGCTTCACTTTCCAAATTTGGTACATTCTTTTTAAATAACTCTTCTAGTTGGACTAGACTTGTAATAGCAGATCATTATTTCATTGTCGGCATTTTCCGTATATTTTTTTCCGGTTAAGCAACGTTTCTTCCAGTAACCTTGCAATCTCCAGCCCTGGTTGCTCAACTGAAGATTCTGAGTCCTGTAACCCACTTGCCACAAGATGTCCAGGGACTCCAGCCCCTGGTACGGTCCTTGTTGACCTGGGCAACGACCGATCCGGTATAGATTTATTAAAGTTACGTCTCACTATATTGTTGATGAGAGAGGCACTCTTCGTCTGGTGAGACCTGTCCAGTATGGTTGGACCTCTGGCATAGTTCTCACCTTCCTCAGAGCACGCAAGCCCCACAACCATCATCATCATCATCATCATCATCATTATTATTATTATTACATTTATATCCCGTTCTTCCTTCAAGGAGCCCAGAGCAGTGTACCACATACTTAAGTTTATCTTTCACAACAACCCTGTGAAGTAGGTTAGTCCATTTATCATGGCTGATGGGTTCTGTAGTCCACCAGCAGCTGGAGAGCCTTTGCTTGGCCACTCCAGCTGAAACCCAACTCTGTCAAAACTGTTCTATAAATACAGTCCTGCAGTGTTTGGAATGTAGGGGGCAGAACTACATGTTCAGCAGCAAATACGACTACAACCGTGAATATGTATATGCCACTTTTCAACAAAAGTTGTCAGAGCAGTTTACACAGGAAAATAATAAGTAAATAAAGTTGCGTATGGCCATTTTCAGTGGAGAAGCAGCATGCTGGGAAGGGCCTTCTTCACCCCTTCCTCAACCACTGGCCCTCAACCACGTTCCCCCACTTTTCAAACAAACACACCTCAGAAGCAACCTAGCCAGGCTACAAAGGGAAACAGTGGTAGGCAGAAGAGTTAAGTACATGCCACTTGGCACATCAGTGGCAGGCATGAGCATGGAAATCCCAATGCTCACATTTGCCACAAAAGTATATTAACAAAATAGTTGACCCCTGGCAACCATATCTACTTGTTAGGCTCACAACTGAGCACTTACTGGATGCTACAATTTGCATTTCCAAATTAGCTTTACATTATTTCTCTTAAAGTTAATAGCCTAGGTAAACTCTTATTCCTCCTGGATAAAGTTTAGCTGGAAAGCAAAAACAATTAATATTTTTAAAAACCAACACACTAGACTTAAACATTATTTATGCCTCTAATTATCTCATTCTAGTGGGTATTTTAGTCCCTGTCTGGTCAGGGCATTAATTATTTTCATAACTACAGCAAAAGTTAAATAATAAGCACTCAGGGCTACAGAACCACTGTAATGCTCCTGCTTAAATGAACATATAAATTTTATTAATGGATGCTTTGTACAACTCCATACATTATAAATCAAATGAGGAGCCTATTTCCATCTTTTAAGGATGCTGTGAAAAAGCTGTAACATTATTGAGGATAATTTTATTAAGTTTAAAACTCCTCTTTTTTTGCAGTAATGAGACTGTTATGAGGATAATTTAATCTGGTTTGTCATGAGGCACCTCAGCTTGTTAAATAAGTTAATAAATGACTATGCATTAATCAAAGTGACAAAGCTATGAAGAGCTGGGGATGGGAGACAATTCTGGTGATAGTATTAATTAGTATTTAATTAGAAACTTAGGGGCCATAAATAAAAAAAATCACCATATAGACATTTATGCAAATTGCGCTCTGGCAGTGTTAAATTTCCTTATAAAGAAAAGTCTCTCTGTCTCTTTTTAATATGCCTGTTTGTATATAAACATCTCTGTTTGTGTTGTGATCATATCAAATGAGTAGATGCAAGGTACTTCTCCTCCTTGCTTATTTGTTTGAGTTTCCAGACCTCTGAGCACAAATTGTACCTCTAACTGTACTGGTTGAACTAGAGGGTTTTTAAGATTTCTGAGGGGACTGTAAACATTAAAAGGGAAGCATCTAAATGATTATTCTTTAATTAAGATGTAATCTATTTTATAGAAGGACCAGTTCATCAAACAATAGTACAGTTTCACATCTGTGTTTGATGCTATCTTCCTTTCGTGTAGCAGAGTAGTGTTGAGTTTTGTTAGTCACTCAATATTATATAGTCTGAACACGCTGAAGTAAGTGTGTGTGTGTGTGTGTGTGTGTGTGTGTGTGTGTGTGTGTGTGTGTTGGGGTGGGGGGGTCTTTTTCTAATTACGATCCATTTGCCTTTGCACTCAGTAAGATGCCCGTTCTTAAATGGGCAATTTCTGATAGCCAAAGAGATAATACATCATCCTGTTATATGCTTCAGAGTGTTCTTTCTGAGGAACACAACCTATTTTCAAGCCTTATTATTTGTTGCATTTATACAAGGAAAGGTTATCCACAGTAAAACTGCTTTTTCTATTCAACAGTCTATCTCTGTCACGGCTCATTTATGTGTGAACATGACTGACTGAAACCAGCATTATCCACAACTGACAAGTGTCAGGCCTACGGTTCAATCAGCCTCTTCCTTAAGATAATGCCAAGGGCCTGGTGTTTGAAGTAGACGGACAATAAAGCGAAGAGAGACAATCAGGGTCAAATTGATCCAATTCCCTGTATATAAAAGGGATTCTCCCTAATAACAGGGAGCTTTTTATTGCTCTCCAAACACATTAGTCCTTAAACAGGGACATGGCCTTCCAGAAAATCTGTGAGTGGCACAAAAATGTGGACATTTTAAGGTCATTTGTCTAGAAGTTTCCTCCTCAGGCTTTTATATATTTTTTGCAACTACGTCTTTTAAAGCTGGAGCATGGAAGGGAATGTTTTTAACATTTATAACTATCTAATTGTATGACAAATTAAAAGAACATCACATCAAAGATCACATACTATTGTTTAACAAATATTTTGTTTCTGTTGAAATTAATAGGAAGCATTCTCTAGGACTGGTAAGATTCCCAGTTTTCATTGTTAATGGGAGTGGTACAGTACTTTGTTTATGCTAACAGCCTAATCAGGGGTATAGGGAGCTCAATCGTGGCTGTGGGACAAGCTCGACTGGTGGCCCCCCATGTTGATTTATGTGCATGTGCAAGTGCACACCAGCCATGCCCCCTGCATATGATGTCATATGCAAGGGGCATGGTCACTAGTGACAAGATGGGCACACTGCTCTTCTGCATGTTGTACTCGGCACTTTGTGGACCATTGGAGTCAGGTTGTATGTATTATTTCTCTGCCTTGCTCCATGCAGAGAAGGAATGCACCCAACCCAATCCCAATGGCATATGAACGAAGCACCAAGTGCAGAAGGGCAGCGTGCCCGGCGCAGGTAGAGTGGGGGCAGACGAGTGTCTGGAAGCTCCCCAAAGGTGTGGGGAAAGCAGGGGGTGAGACTCTGGCAGCCCCCCAAAGTTCTGGGGGGTGGCGGCCTGAGGACACTCGTCCCCTCACGCTCAATGATAGCCACACGCCTGAGCATAATCCACAACGTGGGCATAGAGACCAGCAACCACTACAAGTTACTATTAATACGAATACAACAAATATGTCTATACCACCACGATCACTAGCATATAAATGATCGACTGATCATTAAACCACCACGATCACCTAGTGTTTGTTCTGAACTAACATGGCGTGGTTTTAAAGTTGGAGGAAGAAACATCAATAACTTGCGCTACACTGATGACACCACTCTGATAGCTCAGAATGCGGATGATCTGCAAGCTCTAGTAATGAAAGTTAATGAGCACAGTGAAAAAATGGGACTACGACTAAATGTAAAGAAGACTAGACTAATGACAACGGGTACAGCAACCAGCCTCAGAATTGACAATGAAGACATTGAAGTGGTGGATAGCTTCAATCGACCATCAACAGTAAAGGATCCAGCAGTCAAGAAATACGCCGCAGACTAGCACTTGGTAGTGAAGTCCTTGGAAAGGATATTTAGATGCCGTGACATGTCTATACCTATAAAGATTAGAATCGTTCGGATCATGGTTTTTCCCGTGATACTCTATGGATACGAAAGCTGGACTTTGAAGAAGCAAGATAGGAAAAGTATTGACAATTTTGAACGTTGGTGCTGAAGAAGACTTTTGAGGATACCATGGACAGCCAGGGAAACAAACAGATGGATCATAGAACAAATCAATCCAGAATTTTCACTCGAGGCACAAATGACCAGGCTCAAAATGTCATACTTTGGACACATTATGCGTAAAACCAGCTCCCTTGAGAGGTCCATAATGCTGGGGAAAGTTGAAGGAAAGAGAAGAAGAGGACAACCAGCAGCAAAGTAGATGGACTCAATCACAACAACAATGAATGCACCACTGAGAGACCTTAAACGCCAAATTGAAGACAGATCATCCTGGAGAGAATCTATCCATGTGGTTGCTAGGAGTCGACACCGACTTGATGGCACTTAATCAATCAATCAACATGGCACAAATAATCCACAGGATCCTAAAGAACCCCAATGATTTATGTAGGCATGATCCATCCAAAATTAAGCAAGATTTTATCCCAATAATTTCAATGAAAAAAATCAAGCATATGTTTAAGTCCTTGAAATCAATAAGACAAGAGGTTAGTTTTGACTCAGTCATGCTCTATATGTTTGATTATGATGTTATACTGGATCCCCAGTTCAATGTTTTGTGTGAATGAAATGTTCCCCTCACCTCAGAACTCCATATGGAGGAATTCCACACTGGAGAGCCTTCCCCATGCACTGGCAAAGGGCTCTTCCAGATAGTAATTTATTCCAACTTCAGTGCAAATTCTGATAGGAGATGTAGCAACACATCCAGATGATGTTCAAGGATGTCACGTTCAAAGTGCTTAGCACCATCTACTCACAACCCATAAAAAGCCATGAAAAAAGTCTGCCTTTTCAATACTACTTCTAACTTGAAAAAACATGGTATTTTCATGGATTTTTAGGAGACTGTGCTGAGAATTTATGCAAAATCCCTGAACACCACTTGGGTATGTTTTCACATCTCTCATCAGAATTTGTTCTGAAGTCAGAATAAGTTACCTTCTAGAAGAGCCCAAAGTTTCCTCTCACCAGCCTATCTCTGGAAGAATAAGTCTGTTACAAGTTTGTCTGAACATAGGAGAAATACAGGCATATAGGGATGATGAAGTGGGGGACTAATGTCCCTTGGATACCATAGGTGAGAAGGCTGCCAGGGCACCACCTCTCACACACACACATCCATTACCTTTCCCTCCCTCTGCCATTCTTCCTGTGCCTCATTAACCCCCTGGTTGAGATCAGGCACACTACAGCACACTGACCACACTCCTTCCTCCTGCATCATCACACCAACACAGGGGCCATGCAGGCACGTAACCAGCCGAATGGTGGCCTGTGTCCGGCCCCACTCAGCGGCCCCTCTAGTTACACCCCGTGTGTGTAACGTCACACACACACAGGGGCATGGATCGAGCCCTGAGAGAACTCCCACCCACCCACGCCTGGGCTCCAGAGAGCCCCAAGCGAGCTTTCCCTTTGTCATTTCATGCAGAGCCTGCTGCTTGATAGCATGTATTTCACTTTCTCTCGTGCGCTGGAGGGAGAGAAAGAGAAACAGGCAGCAAGCGCTACCTGAAAAGGACAAGGGAGACCTTGCTCGGGGCTCTCCGGAGCCTGGGCATGGGGAGTTCACTTGGGACTCCTCCAGAGCCCAAGCCATGTTGTTGTGAGCCACCCAGGGATGGAGGTTTGGGGTGGCATACAATATTTATAAATGTCCCAAAATTAAAGAGGTAGGGAGCACCCTTAACTCCCACATCACAGTCTCACTTCAGATCCTCCCTGCAGAGGCTATTTTAAGATGTGGGGGAGACACAAAATAGACAGCATGTTTAATATCACATGTAGTTTGCAGCAAGTTCTTTGGACTGTAGCCCTGCAGTTTGGACTTGTGCGCCACCAACCCACTGCCACCCATCAGCAGCGATGTAGTCGCAAATTCAGAAGTCCAGGTGCTCTCCATCACAGCCCCCATAGCCACATCCACCCTGACAGGCTCCGAAATTACCTAGGTGCACCTCTGATCAATACAGAACACTTTCACTTTCTTCTGGTATATACCCACACTTTTATGAGTCCGGTTTTACACTCACTTTCTTCTCAGAGCTCATATATTAGAATTACAACAGTGTTTATTTCACAGAACTCTCCCTGGTTCTTCTTAACTCAGTCTTTTCCCAGGCTGTATTTCAGACACACACTCTGAGGTCATTCACACAACCTTTGAGAGTGCCAGGTAGGGCAGGAGGGGGGACATTAGGATAGCACCTAGCTTCCCCTACCTTGCCCCCAGATAATGTGCACCTACCTCCCCCCCAGACAATCCAGCCTGGTCCCGGGCCACATGGCTCATGTGCCCACACGGTTGCCATTTTTATGAGCCGAACAGCATTCTGGAGGCCAGGAAAATGCATTCTGGCCTCCATATATCTCACAGTGCACCACACAATGAGCACAGTGTATTGAGAGATTCTGCCATGAGTCAGGCACTCTAGGCACCCAGCTCTGTGTCTGACTGGGCACATGACCATGTACTGGGGAAAAGGGCGCACTTGCATCCTTTTACCCAGGTAAACAGTTGGGTAAAAATCCTGGGCTACCCAGGAGGGCAGTGCCAGGATCAGCCTCAACCCCGGCACTTCACATGAGCAGCCCTACCCAGGCAGGGCTGCCCAAGTCTGATTAGGTCTGCTCGTGTGAACAGCCTCTCGATGTCTTCACAGTACACACACTCCTCCTGCCAACTAATTCCCAAAGTATTTTAACTGTCAACTCTTCCCAGCAGGGGCCTCCCAGCCACGAATGATGAAGGGCTGCTCTCTGCAGGCTGCCCTTAGAAAGAGCATTAACCTTTTCATGACCAGACTTGTTAACATGTTTACCTTCTAAACCTCATTTCAACACACCCCTCTATATCCCTGTTGGGTGAGTCATGCTCCTGTCCCCTTTACGGGATTCAGCTAAGAACTACCTATGGGGAGGAGAGCTGGTCTTGTGGTAGCGAGCATGAATTGACCCCTTTACTAAGCAGGGCCTGTTTTGGCTTGCATTTGGATGGGAGACTACATGTGAGTGCTGTAAGATATTCCCTTTCGGGGATGAAGTCCATCTCTCACTGGAAGAGCATCTGCATGCTTGCATTCAGGAGGTCCCCGGTTCATTCCCTGGCACCTCCAGGTAGGGCTAGTTGGGTCTTCTGCCTGAAACCTTGGAGAGCTGCTACCAGTCAGAGTGGACAATGACTGGTAGCAGTGAGCTAGATGGACCAATGGTATCAGGCAGCTTCCTATGTTCTTATGGCCTAGCCATGGCAATATCACATACAGCCCAGGATCTGATGCTCTGATTACAATCTTAAAATCGCAAAGCCAGCTGTTATAGCATTGTGGCTGAGCTAAAAATTAGAAAGCTCCTGCCTGGTATGGATCTTGCCTTTGACAAGAACTCACTAGGTGACCTTAGGCAAGCCAGCTGCAATATGGGTATAATAATATGTACCTTACAAGGTTGTTGTACAGATTACAAGATAACAGATGTGAAGTTCTCTGAACTAGGGCTGGAAATTTGAAATTCAAAGAGTAGAGGTGGCCGTAGTTATTCCTGGGGGGGGGGGTCCGTTCTCGCCTATAGGTGTGAATAAGGAACCCATGAATAACGAAACCTTACCCCTATGGGAATGCAGGGGTTAGGTTCCTTAAACTTAAAAGGGCCAGAAAAGTAGAAATAAAGGAGATAAAGCACAGTACCTTGCTCTCCAGGCCTCCTGCTCTCCAGCAAGTCCCCACCACCACCAAACCAGCACATCCTCCCAATTATTGTGAATATTTTCAAAAAACCTTGGGGGTTTGTTTTTTTAAGCCACAAAATGGCTCTGTGCTACAAAATGGTGCCCAGAAGTGACATCAGAAGTCATTTCCAGCCACCCAGGAACTGCAGATAGGCAAATTTTGCCTTTTCAAATTATTATTATCCATGAATAAAGAAACTGGGTCTCTTAGACTCAACCACAGTTACATGAAACTGTGATTCGCAAAACCGTGGATAACAAGGGCCAACTGTATTTCAGGATTTCTCCTAAAGAGAAATGTTGGAGAATTTTCTCAGATGGTTTCTTCATTGCTCTGAACACTCGAAAGCACTCTACAGATTTAAAATAATAATACTAGATTAAGATTCCAGTCCTTGTGATTCTAAATAGGCACCTGAAACCATAATACTAATCTGCCTGCAATGCTGAGAAACCGGAAGAGGAAAGATGACAAACCCCCAATGTAACATGTTTGTGAATTTCACAATTTTGAAGAGCTGTTGCACGTCACCCATCTAGCTGAAAAGCTCAGCTGGGATTTGTTACACTTCCCCATATGCCAGGAATTGTTTCCTAAAATTGAAATGCCCGCAACAGGCAATCAAAGCTTTGCAGCTCAAGTGACAACAGGGGTGGGGGGCAGGGAATGCAACAATGCCAGCACTGTGGCCGAAGTGTGACCAGAATGTCCTTGCAAAGAATGTGAATTTTTAGATAGATAGATAGATAGATAGATAGATAGATAGATAGATAGATAGATAGATAGAGTGAGTTTGTTATTTTTTATTATTTATAAAAAATGGGGGGGAAATACCTTGGATATATAAATGTCTTCGTTATAAAACATCTCTTTAATAAAGGTAAAGTTATGCCATCGAGTCGGTGTTGACTCCTGGCGACCACAGAGCCCTGTGGTTGTCTTTGGTAGAACACAGGAGGAGTTTACCATTGCCATCTCCTGTGCAGTATGAAATGATGCCTTTGAGCATCTTCCTATATCGCTGCTGCCTGAAATAGGTGTTTCCCATAGTCTGGGAAACTGTAACAATGAGGGAGGAAACATACCAGCAGGGATTCGAACCAGCAACCTCTTGCTCCCTAGGCAAGTTACTTCGTCGCTGCACCATTAGGTGGCTACCTCTTTAATACAATGTGCTTTAATGTGCTTTATATCACTGGCTGACATGTTGCGCAAGGCAAAGCTGGCATTTCTGACCCAATGGGGTTGCTGCGCACATGAAAACCAGTCCTGGCAGTGTTGTGCAAGAGTGCATTTGTGTAAGTCCTTGAAACAGCATGTGAGTGTCTGTGCAGTGCTATCTCCATTGTTTCCAATGGTAATAGTGCCATGCAAGTGCCCACGTGTTATCTTGAGCAACACCACTGAGATTGGCTTTCACATGCACACTCTGGCGTTGCCTTGTACAAAATGCTGACCCCTGAAAATAATTCCAATGGATAAACACAATCCTGCACTTTCCCATTCCAGTGCTGAATAAATAAAAACCATTTTCACAGGAATGTATCGGCTTTGTCATCTTTCTTGAGAAATATATACCTTCTGATCCAGTGCTTTTGATCTGTGTACCCTCTAAGCTGTGTTCCCACTTTACACACATGAAAATAGATGAAGATAGGAGACACAACATCTGTAACACCTTTATGCTCATGCCAAAGATCACTGCCTGAGTCTTCCCACTCGCTCAAACACGTTGCTGAAAGCTCCACTCCATCTGCTCTTTGCAGTTGTCATTTACTCTGCAATCGCCTGCCCTGTTTTAAAAGTCAGTTTCTGTTCCCTTGGTTAGAAATATGGTAGGAAAACATAATTGTCCTACAATCTGTTATCAGCAGCCCAAAGTCAGCCTCGCCAATGTGTGAAGTGGCAGGTTGTACATTCCACAGCACCTTCACGCTCATGGAGAGGAGAGGAGAGCTAAGCAGGGTCTGCCCTGGTTGCATATGAATGGGAGACTTGATGTGTGAGCACTGCAAGATATTCCCCTTAGAGGATGAAGCCACTCTGGGAAGAGCAGAAGGTTGCAAGTTCCCTCCCTGGCTTCTCCAAGATAGGGCTGAGAGAGATTCCTGCCTGCAACCTTGGAGAAGCCACTGCCAGTCTGTGAATGACAATACTGAGCTAGATAGACTAATGGTCTGACTCAGTATATGGCAGCTTCCTATGTTCCTATGCATATGCATCAATTTGTTTGTGCCTCAAACAGAAGAGGCATCCACTGCATGCCCACACACAGACCCCTCATCGATTTAATCTCTGTACACACCTGGCATAAGGGAGTGAAACCTGAAATACTATAAATCTAGTAATGCACATGCAACACATTTCAATAAAACATCCCCAAAGGCAACAAAAGGGACAACTTTTACTGGGAATAGAGTCCAGACAACAATGATATTTATAGAGGCAGTCAAGGATACCAACAGGATTTTATGTGCCCAATCCACTAAATGTGCTTGGGGACCCTCTCCCACAATTCACTGGGAACTGTGTGTGGCTCTGGCCTTCTTGTGGCAGGCAAGAGTGAGATGCCCAGAGGCAGTGGGCAGGCAGGTACAGGCAGGTAGGGAGCCTCTCCCAGTACTCTGCTTCTGAAGAGGTCATATGGAATATATATGAAACATAGGAAGCTGCCTTATACCGAGTCAGACTATTGGTCCATCTTGCTCAGGATTGCCTACACTAACTGGCAGTAGCTCTCCAATGTTTCAGGCAGGGGTCTTTCTCAGCCCTACCTGGGGATGCTGCCAGGGATTGAACCTGGGACCATCTGCATGCAAGGCAGACACTCTACCACTGAGCCATGGCCCCATCCTCATTCAACTAACACAGCTTTTGCTCATGCAATGGGGGGGGCACCTCCCCTTTGCCTGGAAATGCTTTGTACCACTCAAAAATATATCCCTGAGGGTTTCAAAGCCCTCTGGCACATATTTTGGGGGTAACACAGAATGTTTCTGAGAGAAGCAAAGATCATCGGAATTCACTGTTCCCGTGTAAGCATTCCATGTGCAGCATTAGTCTGGAACTTTACAGGAGGTACACTGGTGATTCTTCCATAGAACTGGTGCTTTATTAGTCTGGATGTCAGTCAGTATATAGAGACAGCTGGAGCATATGGACACCGACAATTGCACCAGGTTGTATGCCATCTGCCATATGAATCCTGTAACTTAACTGAGTGTCAATGTACAGCCAACATGCCACATCCCTGTAATGCAATACAGATTCTATGGATCAGCTCCACAGTGATACACAGCTGACAGTAACAAGGCCTGCAGGTTTATTTCCATTCAAAGGCATCCTGGCAGCCTGTCCACAACAGGGACCCTACTCAAGGAGTCCTAATACTGCTGCCATTAGACAAAGCAGGATTCCTGCTGCTAGTGTTGTATGCAGAGGCCTATGCAGCAAATGTGCAAGCACCTTGAGCTGAGCATCAAAGTCCCAGAGCATATGTCTATTGTTAGAACATGCAGGGCAGGATTTCCAAGAAGAAAGAAGATCAAAGGAGAAGGAGAGGAAGCTAAAGGACGGGCTAGATTCCTTTCCAAAACATTGTGGTAGCCTCCAGTAACCACCTAGACAAAGCGAAAGGGTTTCCATGCATTTTAGTAGGGCTGCCTTGAGAAGTGGCCTGTCTTGGTAAGACTGCTTGATTGACTAGACATCCACAGCCAACCCTCTTTGCTAAGATACCAATATCAGTGCCATCCAGATTCAGCTGCAGACAGTAACTAAATTTCTATTGACACCAGGGCTGTTGTGACATGATTCTAAATGTGCACAGAGCAGGGAGGGGGATTGTCTCCCCTATACATCCTTGCCTCTGTACACCCCATCCCTGCCCCCTATACACATTATACATAATGTCTGAGAGAGCCTCCATTAGTACAAACTGCATACATCCAGGCTTCATATGAGTTCGCAACCACATGCACATTTTGTGCACCTGGAGGCTCTTTCAGCCAAAAACAATGCCAAAAATGTATAGGGGTGAGGCCTGTGGGCACAGTTTCATTCCACTCTCTCCATGTGTTCAGAGTAACAGCTGATGATCAGTGCTATGAAAACCAATTTTATATTGAATTGGATCCAAAGGTTTCCTTCTGCCGATGAAGAAAGACTTCTTCCTCCAGAGGAAAGGAACCTTTGGATCCCATCCTATGTCCCTTCCTTTATTATTCTCTGAGACAGTAACTCTGTTTGGGTGTTACATTCAACATTCATACAATCTGAGTACAGTTACAGACATACGGATTCAGATAGTATGTACAACATACAACAATGTAATGTGGTAGTACACTTCCTAGCCGTAAACACTGCATTTGAGGGGGCCTGCACCCAGGTTCACTTTTTAAATCAACGCATGTTCAGTCATGCACACAAAAACATGTATATGTCTCCAGATACCTATATGCACATTCAGGATTATGTCTGAATAGGAAATTCAAGGTTTCAGGAAATTCAGAAGGTCTACAACAAGGGTTACAACAAGTGTTCCCAACCTGTGGTCCTCCAGATGTTGCTGAATGACAACTCCCATCATTCCCAGCCACAATAAATTGTGGTGGGGGGTGATGTAGTTCAGCAACATCTGGAGGACCACAAGTTGGGAACCCCTGAGCTACAATATCATCATAGCTTATGTGCATGCACTTGGCTACAGCTAGTGTAAGAGACATTACTAGAACCATTAAGGTGACTCACAGTTATATCTCTTCTGAGTTGTGTAGAAAATATTGACCAGCCTCACTGAAAGAAAGAAAAAATAGACACCAATCACCTCCCAGTATATTTAAAATGCCATTTTTCATCATAGGCAAAAAAATAACATCGTAAGAAAACATAGTCAAAAACAGCACAGGAGTCTGGGCATTGACTGCATTCTACACTCATTTTCAATCTGTTTTGTATCATTGCTACATTCACAGAGGTCTTGCTTTTCTTCCTTCAGCAAATTAATATGCATTCTGTTCTCTTCTCCCAAATACAGACTTTTGTCATAAAAGTGACGGCTATTATCACAGCTGGGAATTTATATTTTTACTGTGTAATCAAAGTCCATCAGCAATCTCACAGCAAAACATTTTGAATATATAGTACAGCTAGAATGATAAAGAAATCTCTCTTTCTCCCTCTCTGCTGTTACTTTGTGAAAGGAAAGGGCTGCTCATCTCAATGAAGGCTCCTTATACTTGGTTCTATTTTTTAAAAACTCCAATTAAATGTTGTTAATTTTCCAGAAGAACAGCATCTGATGTGTTAAATAAAATTCACCTGTGAAGTAAGTTTTCAAGAAAAAGACATCCAATATACACAACCAAAGATTTAATGGGCGTGGGGATTTTGCCCAAGTCACACCAATATCCATTCTTCTTTGCCACCTTCCAGAGAAAGGAGGTCATCAAATGGGTTCAGACAACACCAAGGATGACACAGATACCTGTTTCTGCTCTCAGGTTTTATGAAATTGAAACTACTGTGTCCTTCTGTGTCTTTCCAAACTAGAAACTTCTTTGGTTATAGTTGCTTGACTCATAAATCCACTTCCAGGGGTGGCTTCCATGAAACAGAATAAGGCAGTTCCCTCAGGTGTGGGAGCAACGTGGAGGCCACTGGGGCATCCCCATGGGCCTCTCTATTGCCCATTGCCGCCACCCTTCCTGAGCCCACTGGTGCATACTGCCCATTCTCCTTACCTCACAGCAGTATACCTCTTTTCCCCTTCCACTCTCCAAGGTGAACTAGGAACATCCCTATTGCCACCACCAGGCTGGATGGCACAGTCTGAGGCCACTTGCATGCTGCCACTGCTCGCTTGACAACATGACCAAAGAATGCTAAGCACCCGCCTAAAGATGATGGGATGCCACATTGTCCTTTGCCTTGTAGAATCCAGTTGTGGTATGCAAGGACAAGACAATGGAGCAGAATCAGGAATATTAATGGTTTACTAGCCAACCCCGCACAGAGCATCTGTGCACTCTTTGGGGCCGGCAGTTACCTCTCCTCCCCAGTCTCCGGCCATCTCCACGGCTGGGCCCAGGCTGCCAGGCGAGTGCCACCTCCGCGGATGGGCCTGCTGCTGCTGCCTGCCTCTGTGGCTGGGCCCGCTGCTGCCGCTGTTTGCCTCCGTGGCCGGGCCCACCGCCGAGCTGAGTACCACCTCCGCGGACAGGCCCGCCGCTGCTGCCACTTTCCTCCGTGGATGGGCCCACCTGCCGCTTGCCTCCCCAGCCATGCCCACTGCCACCTCTGGTCTCCTGGGTTTGCCGGTGCCCAGCCAATCAGCTGGGAGCCGGGACGCACTATAGAATAGAATAGAATAGAATAGAATAGAATAGAATAGAATAGAATAGATATTATTTACAGAGAAGCAAGTGCAGGCTGCTTTATTTTGTGCTCTTGCTGCCGGCTGTTTGTTAGCCCCGCCTCTACTCCAGGACTGGAATACAAATAACTCAAGCCCCATTCAAAAGCTGGCTTGGATCAAAGAATGGGTTAACCAGAAACACCTCGCTCTTCAATTAGCAAAACGTCTTGGGCTGCCCCGTCCCCTTCACTGCTTCACATAGACCAAAATGATCAAGGGGTTGGAGCAACTCCCCTATGAGGAAAGGATGCAAGGAGGTGGGTAAGCAGAGGAACATGATAGAGGTTTATGCAGAGTTGTGGATAAAGTGGATAGAGAGGTATTTTTTACCCTCTCTCATAATTTTAGAACCCAAGGTCATCCATTGAAGCTAAATGCAGGGAGATTAAAAAATGACAAAATGAAGTACTTCTTCACACAACGTGTAGCTAAACTATGGAATTTACTGGCATGAATGTGCTGATGAAACACCAATTTAGATGGCTTTCAAAGGGGACTAGACTGTAGACACATTCATGGAGGATAGGGCTATCAATGGCTACTAGCCTTGGGAACTCTATATTTCCACCAGGATCAGAGGTGGTGGCATGCCCCAAACACCAAGGGCTAGGCAACACCAATGGGAGTGGGTGGTTGTCCTCTTTCTCCTGTTTGTAGACTTCCCAATGCACCTGGTTGGCCACTGCGTGAGACAGGATGCTGGACTGGATGGGCCTTTGGCCTGATCCATCAGGGCTTTCTTATGTTCTGCACCAACCACTAGTTTACTTACACACAGATCTCGTTTCCTCACCCACCATATTTTTCTGCACAGCAGGCTGGTTCAGATAATATAGCCAACTGGTCCTGTTCACCATACAGTAATCCCTCTCCCTGCACGCCATGGGGGTCAGTTCTCCTGAACTGCTACTTCACACACATTATAAATACTATCTTAAATTGTATGTGTGGGTCTGATTCAGATGAACCATCCTCCATGCAATTACAAAAACCAGAATGGCCTGTGGAGATGGGGAGCAGAACGGTATGCAGGGCAGGGAGCAGGAAGTGGGCATTCATGTCCTTTGTCTCATAGTGGATGGGGCTGGTCAGATGTGTCTTCCAAACCAGCCCACTGTCCCTCCCTCTTCCATTTCAACTCCAGCATGAATTGAGTCTGAAGTAAGCAAAGGTACAGGGTGGGGAGAGAAGGGAAGTAACCAAATACAGGAACAAAAGGGGAGGAGATCTTAAAGATACAGATAAAATTATTTATTGTCCAAGTGTTATAACTCTTCCTCAGTTCTTTCAAGAACAGACCCAGTTTTCCATACCATTACAAAATGACCTGAGTTGCTCCAAGAAAGTGTTATAATGAATGATATCCCTTGGGCAGTAAATTATCTTCTTCCCCAGTTCTTCAAAGAACAGACCCTCAGTTCTGTTCATCTTCCTCAGTTCTTTCAAGAACAGATCAAGTTTTTCACGCCATTACAAAATGACATGAGAACACAAGAACAGCCCTGCTGGATCAGGGCCAAGACCCATCTAGTCCAGCATCCTGTTTTGCACAGTGGCCCACCAGATGCCTCTTGAAAGAGAGCTATAGCATTACTAGTTCTTGATTGCTGCAGGAACAATGAGGGAGGAGATCTCAAAGATACCAAGAGGATAATGTACTGCCCAAGGCATATCAAGCATATAACACTTCATTGGAGCAACTCAGGTCACCAACCTGGATGGCTTTAAAAGGGGCTTAGACAAATTCATGGAGGACAGGTCTACCAATAGCTACAGGTCTGGTGTCTATGGGCCATCAGCCTCTGAATACCAGCTGCAAGGGAGCGACAGAAAGAGAGAAGGCATGCCCTTATCTCTTGCCTGTGGGCTTCCTGATCCAAATGGTGTTGTGGTGCACACTTTGGGCCCTGTCAGACGCAATGAGGAGCCATGGAAGCTTCTGATCAAGCTTCCAAAAACAAGCCGAGAATTCCTGCTTCAGACAACAGACAGCAGCATGGTTTGTTTTGCTGCTGGGAGGTTCCTTTGACCCCACCCTCCGCTATTCACCCAATCCACGGCTGTTTCTTGGCTGTGCCACACCTCTTGCAACAAGCCAGGAATAAAGCCTGGGGTTCAGTTCAGACGCAACGCAATGTCAAATTCAGCCCTGCTGAAAATAAACAAGCCAACCACACACCTTGGTTTCAAAGCTTGGTTTGCTTGGCCAAATTGAACTGCAGTTGAATTAGGGAGGCACATTTGGATGGAAAAACAAACAGAGAATGTGCTAATTCAGCAAAGCTTCTGCACTGCATCTGAACTGGATCTTTGAGTGCTTTCATATGAGTGGCTTAAATTGCCTTTGAACCTTTCTACTTGCAGACAGTTGAGCATTCTTAGTGGGCCATTTTGGACAAAACTCTCTGACCAGCCTGCCTATCACATGAGGAAGAGTGTGTGTATGCAGATCTCCCCTACCTGGCACACTGTTCCATCCCCACAGAATAACAGGGGGGACAGAATATCTGGACTGTTCCTAGCTGCAGGGTTAAAATACCACTCGAAAGTATTTTAACCACATAATTAGGGATCATACAGACACTTTGTATCCCATGTGACTATGTGCAGACAAAACTGCACTGAATGAGGAGTAGGAAGATATGCACACCCATGATCCATCTCATGCAATGGGTGAGCTGGTTGTATGGAGGTGTTTTCTATCTAGTAATCTGCTATGTTTTGCCATTTTAGAAGTTTGTCCCAAGGGGGATCCTGTAGAGAGTGTGGGGAGTGGAGTTAGAAAGAAGAGGGAGGAAAAAGGAAAGGAGAAAATGGAGTTGTTTCTGAATAACATCTTAATTAAACCAACATAAGGCTACTTTGTGTTTACAAGGCAGACAGCTATAAAATATGGTAACATTCGAACTGGCCCGAGGTGGAGGAGGAATGTGGGAAAGAGGCTTTTTTAATGTGAATGAGCATTCTAGCTAATGTAGGTTTCACATTTTCATTTGGATGGCAACCTAACTGAACTGAGAGTTTCTTTAAGTCTCACATGCAAAGGGCCTTTCAGAGAAATCCTGAGCCGTTAACAGTTTGCAATCCTATTTCCAGTGAATATGCAAAATTGTTTGCACCCTCCAGTGTGCTGGTATCCTGTGCTGAAGAAGCACTGCAACAAACAAGCCCTAATGAAATAATGCCTGCAAGTCCAAGATGCAAACAGCTCATCTCAAGGAAGGAAATGATGGTGCAACTGCCTAGAAACAGCAAACACCACATTGCAAACTGACAAGTCAAAAGTCTTTAGTGCAGAGCTGGACTTCAGAGCGATTTTGCAAACAGCAACTCAGCATGCAAGTCGCTAAGACTTGTAAATCCATCTACAGCATCATTTGGATCCAGTTCTTTCCTGCTGCCTTGTCCAACACTTAAAATGTACTAACATGCCGAGACATGCTTATCGTGTGGTAACTTTCAAATAAAACTACTCAATTGCCACAACATGCTGTCCTACACCTAAAAATGGGGACTGGTACATTTTCAATCCTATTTGCATAAAATGTTAGGAACATTCAAGTTAAGTACTTTTTCTTGTCTTTTGGGGGATTAAATCCCAGGAAAAATTCTGATGCAACATCTACTGGTTATCATTTATCATTAACATAGCAAAGTGCTTTATAATCTTTGTTGTACACAGAATCACAATCTCAATAATAAATACCACCAAGGAGCAATAAAAACCACCAAATTAAAATCAGCTAGATGATATGCTGGAATCTCTGGGCAATTGAAGTGGTCTTTGCCTGGCACTGAACATTCATCAGACATGGTGCCAGGTGATTTTTCCCTGGGAAGGGCATTCCACATGCCTGGAATAGGTAGGTATGTGCAGATAAACTAGTCAACATCATACATATTTTTATTTACGGTCCATGACCAAAAGACATCACACAACAGTTAAACACAAATAAAATTGTTAAACAATACAGTGTCATATTAAACAGGAAAATTAAAACTAATTTGTTCGCATCTTATTTTGCAAGCCGCTGCACAAAATCTTGCCATTCGCCCAGTAATCTCCACATGACGATCCATTAAGAAATAAGCCACATAAAAATCATCTGAATGGCCCGGACAATTTTTTTAGATAAGGCTCAAACCAGATGGAGCAAATAGCTTTATAAAAAGGACAGTAAAGCAAAACATGAGAAATTGTCTCAACCTCACCTGTGCCACATGGGCATAAAGAATTCCTCAGAGGGGCTCTCTTGTATCTTCCCTCTAAAACCGCAGAGGACAAAACATTGAACCGAGCTTGAGAAAAAGGCCTAGGGCTGGCAAGTGCATAAGATATGCTGCAGGGCAAGGGTAATTTAAGAAGCTTCCACAGCTATTTCTGGTGGAGACCAAGCTTAGGTCCCTTTGCTTCTCTATATCCAAGACTCTCTGCTTGAGAATCTTTTTGGCTACATAGGGACCCAAAGATTGTAAAAATTGGTCTGAAAATCCACAATTACCCCAAATAACCTGTACTTTCTTTTCCTAAGATGACTAGAATTGATCCTCTAAAACCAATGGAGCAAGGCCTAGACCAGAAGTAAGGAGTTTAAGCCAATAATTAACCGCACGCATCCATGTCTGAGCCACAATCGTAATTATTCCCACTTCCAAACATAAAGCCGCGTTCGGAATGCATCGCGAAAGCTGGAAAATGGCCCACAAGAATCTCATCTGGACGGCTTCCAAGTGGTTGCAAATTACCTGTTAGAAATATCTGAATTCCATATAACATCTGTGCCAAAATTTTGGCTTGAAAAACCCTAAGCACTACAAGTATATAATAAGCTCCTTTGGTATAGAAAATTTTTAATATCGCTGATAACATACTCTGGGCACTTGCTGCTGCATACTCACAATAAGATCTCTCCATGAGTCCCATTAATGAAATACAAGGCCAAGATATTTATAAATTTTAACCTGTTGGACACTTCTGCCATTAATTGTCCATTTATGAATTTCCTTTCTCTTGCTAAAGACCATCACCTTTTTTTTATTTTTGAGTATTGATTTTTGAGTATTTTTGATTTTTATTGATTTTGAGTATTGATTTGAGTATTGATTTTGATTTTTGAGTATTGATAACCAGGGACTCCTCTACACAGAATTGCGTGAAAGTTCTTAAAGCTCTCCGCATGCTGATGAGCATGGTAGATATTATAGCCACATAATCGGCATACAATAAGATGGAGATAGGTCTACCTGCTAATTTAGGCTGGTGGAAAGCAGGGTCGTCAAGAAAACTAGTCCACATCTGTGTGGGTTAGTAATCAGCGGATTTATTTGAAAGGCTGCCATATCATTCACTGAGAGCTGGTATTGTGTGCTGGCAAAGAGACTGAGCTCTGAATTAGGACTTGCCAGCCCAAGACATTTTGCTGTTACTTCACCAGAGTACACTGAAGTGACCTCCGAGGGTGGACAACGCAGGCCATTGTGGTTTACAGATGAAGTTGGGAACCAGTGTGGTGTACTGGTTGGAGTGCTAGATTAGGACCAGGGAGACTCAAGCTCAAATCTCCACTCGGCCATGAAGCTCATTGGGCAATCTTGGGCTAGTCACCACTTACCAGGGCTGTTCTCATGATCATGAACAGGGTAGGAGATGCCTCCTACCCTGGTTCGGGAGCAGGGCATGGTCCCATTTTTTTGCTCTTTATTTATCAGGGGGAGAGCAACTGGCCCTATCCATCCCCAGCACAGCATCCCTCCAGTGGCTGTTGTGTTGTATTCGTATGTGAGTTAAAAACAAGGTCAGAGTGAGAAGACGTGAGGCTTGCGTTTGGTCAGAGGGCTTTTCTTCCTACTTCATTAAACAGCTGGTACAGCTCCTGGATAGGATGGAGCCCTCTGACCAAACACAAGCCTCGCCAACAATGACTTCCTTCCCCTCTGACCTTGTTTTTAACTCACACATGATCCCAAACCAAGGTAGGAGGCATTCCCTACCCTATTCATCATTGTGAGAACAGCCCTGCTATCTTTTATACTAACCTACCTCACATATTTATTGTAAGGGCACAATGAGAAACTCTGAAACTGTGGAACTATGTGCAACTCTGAGCTGTGAAACTCTGAGTTCTGTGAAACTGAAAAAGCAAATAAATGGCACAGTGCGGGGGGGGGGGGGAGCCAGAGGATGCCAGTTCTAATCCTCTGCTGGTATGTTTCCGAGAATATGGGAAACTCCTAGATTGGGCAGCTGCGATATAGGAAGATGCTGAAAGGCAGCAGCATCTCATACTGTGGGAGATGGCAATGGTAAACCCCTCCAAAGAAAAACCACAGGGATCTGTGGTCATCAAGAGTCGACACTAACTCAACGGCACGCTCTACCTTTTCCATTCTTAGATGAATATTTAAGAGAACGCAACAGCCCAAATGGTGATGATGATGATAATTACTGTGATGTGGAAACATATGATGGATTTGTTCATGGTGTCAGATGATAGTACTCATAAGACACTCTTCATAAATGCACACAATATGCCTTGTTATCAGTATCAATGTAACCTTTGATCATTATTGCTGTTTGAGTATTTCATTACATGTTTGTGGAATAAGATGTACAGATTGAACCAAATACACAGTCTTTGTCAGTAGTTCTCATCTTGACTGTAAAAGTACATTCTCCAGAAAAACACTTACAAATGGAGTCATACTTACAAATGGAGTATAGGAGTCATAAATCTGAATTTCACACTTAAAAAAAAAACATAAGGAACTGCAATCATTCCTTCTGGATTCAAATGCATAAACAACTGGACCTGACTCTTAATCTAAAAGTCTTCTTGAGCCACTAAAATCACATGTTATTCAAGGAAACGTGCAAAAATAAAAGTCTATGCTTTTGCCCTTTATTTGGATTTCTTCTCATTTCTTTCTTCAAGCAAATGCCATAAAAACAATATTTTCACTATTCAGAATTATTCTGTGCAATTTATGCCAGCATATTTTAACCTTCAAAGTATCTGCTGATTATTTGCCATGATTTAAAATCTTCTCAGTACTCTATTTACAATTCAGTAGTTACAGCATGTAACTGACAGAACACCAATGAAAATTTTCTGTCTTTCACAAAGTATCTTGACTTTTAATTTTCAAAAACAATGGTGAACAAACATGATTACTATATGTATACACATATAGGTTAGTCCTTGGCCTGCATGTTATGAACTCAAATGTCAAAGAATTATAACGCTATTCAGACATTATAATGTACAAGACTACAGATGTCTGTACACCTGTACATGTGTTTGTGTGAATGACTGTTCCTATGTACAGATCTGCACCTGTGTACACTGTACACTCGTACAAGTGTGGAATGTAATGTTTGAATGGGCTTTCTGTTTTCATGCTTTCTCTCAGTAATTAGAAAAGATATTTCAGTGGGAGAGCCAGCATGATGTGGTGGCTAGAAAGTCAAAGTAGGGTTGCAGAGACCTAGGACTCAATCCAGGTTTCAGGAAGCCCTTGCCAAACTGCCTTTCATGGATGTCCTTGTGGCTGCCCCCACACAAGAGCTGTGGTAGAGCTTACCTTGGTAGATAGGAGAGAAGACTTTCCTACCACCATACAAGTGCTAAGGGCACAAAGCTGGTCTCAGGTACTGGCAGTGGGCCCTTCTGAGGACTTCAGCCCTTTGGCAGGTGCCAAATTATTCCAGATCCTGCTGCCAGCTCTCTCTGGCTGCATTTGCACATAATGTGAAAATGGAGGTTGCCGAATCCAACATTAATTTTTCAAACCATGAATTGCATCACAGACATTCGTCCAACAACCTCCATTTTCAGAGCAGGGGAGCCCCTCCCTCTTCCTGGTCTGCTGAGGCTGCATCCCAGCAATCTCTGTAGCACTCACATCACCACAGTGTGGGCAAGGTGTCAGCACATCTCCAGGGAGGCAGCCATTGGCCACAATCTTCAAGGGGCATTCTGAACACGATTGTGCATTTTCAGAACATTCCCACCTCCCTTTGGCAGGGAAAGGGCATTTAAATTCCTTTAATTGCCATGCCATTCAAGCCCTTAATCTGACAGTGTTTGCACCGCAGCCCTCGTAAGAGCCCCAAAACCGAACTGTCTTGCACAAGCATAATTTTGCAGGGGCGCTATTTTCCTGTTACTCAGGAATGCAAAGGGTGATGATGACTTGATGGCTTCCTAGGCGGGGATCTGTGTAGGGGAAGAATGGCAGTTCAGTATACCCAAAAAGCAAAGCAAAACCTGTTTGGTGAGAAAGCAGCAAAGCAAGAGGCCTTGAGACAGTTCTTTACTATTGAAGAACTACAAGGATTTATTTAAAGAAAAGGTTGCATATGAATGTGAAAAAGCCTACAGCTTAGTTTCAGCTGTAGCTCATGGCTGAAGAGAGAGACCAAAACTTACAGCCATCTCTGGAGAGAAACTTGTTTAAATATATCAGAAGCAGAAAAACTTCCAGAGAACTAGTTGGACCCTTAGATGATGTGGGCATGAAAGGGATTATTAAGGAGGATAAGGAGATTGCAGAGAAGTTGAATGAGTTATTTGCATCTGTCTTCATGGCAGAGAATACTGAGCATATACCCTCTCTGGAATTGAGCTTCTCATGTTTAGAGGCTGAAGAACTGGGCCAATTTGAGGTGACAAGGGAAGATGTTCTAAACTGTCTTGAAAAACTAAAAATTAACAAATCGCCAGGGCCAGATGGCATCCATCCAAGAGTTCTGAAGGAATTCAAATGTGAAATTGCTGATCTCCTAGCAAAAATGTATCACTTGTCCCTACAAGCAGGTTCAATACCAGAGGACTGGAAAGCAGCCAATGTAACTCCGATTTTCAAAAAGGGATCCAGGGAGGATCCGGGAAATTACAGGCCAGTTAGCTTAACTTCTGTGCTAGGTAAATTGATGGAAAACATAGCTAAGGACAAAATTGTTAAGCATATGGAAGAACAGACCTTGCTGAAGGAGAACCAGCATGGCTTCTGCAAAGGCAGGTCAGGTCTCACTAACCTTTTGGAGTTCTTTGAGAGTTCAACAGGTATGAAGATAAAGATGATCCAGTTGACATAGTATACTTGGACTTCCAAAAAGCTTTTGACAAAATTCCCCACCAAAGGCACTTGAGTCAACTTAGCAGTCATAGGATAAGGGGACAGGTTCATGTGTGGATCAGTAACTGGTTGAAGGATAGGAAACAAAAGGTAGGAATAAATGGGCAGTTTTCACAATAGAGGGAAGTAGGAAGTGGGGTCCCCCAGGGAACTTGTTCATAAATGATCTAGAAGTTGGGGTAAGCACTGAAGTGGTCAATTTGCAGATGACATTAAACTATTTAGGGCAATGAAATCCACAACAGACTGTGGGGAGCTACAAAAAGATCTCTCCAATGGGTGTGTGGGTGACAAAATGGCAAATGCGGTTCAATGTAAGCAAGTGTAAAGTGATACATATTGGGGCAAAAAACCCCAACTTCACATATATGCTGATGGGGGTTTGAGCTGTCAGTGACTGACCTGGAAAGAGATCTTGTGGTCATGGTGGACAGATCATTGAATGTGTCGATTCAGTGCACGGCAGCTGTGAAAAAGGCAAATTCCATGCTAAGGATCATTAGGAAGGGGATTGAAAATAAAACTGCAAATATTATAATGCCCTTAAACAAAACTATGGTGCAGCCACACTTGGAGTACTGTAGTTTGGATGTCTTTAAAAGAGGCTTAGACAAATTCACTGAGGACAGGTCTATCAATGGCTACTCGTCTGGTGGCTATAGGCCACTCCAACCTCAGAGGCGCGATGCCTCTCAATACCAGTTGCAGAGGAGCAACAGCAAGAGAAAAGGCATGCCTTCAGCTCTTGCCTGTGGGCTTCTCAGGAGCATCTGGTAGACCACTGTGTGAAACAGGATGCTGAACTAGATGAGCCTTGGGCCTGATCCAGCAGGGCTGTTCTTATGTTTTTAAGTCCTTTCTATGGTCACAGGAGGAGCTTGCACACAAAACCCAGGTTATAGCAGCAGCAGGAGTTGGATGACACAATGGTGCCTTCAAACCTCAGGTTTCAGCAGCACAACTCACTACCAACCAATGGTTCAAATTCAGGTTTGGAAGTGAAAATGGAGCTGCTGCTGGGTAATGAAACTGTGGCTTCACGCATTTGGAGGATCACTAACTCAAACCTCTGGCACATTTACCTCTGGTTTGGCGTTATTTCTGAGTGCAACCAAAGATAAACTGAGGTGCGCAAGAACAAGAAAAACATCATGCAAGAACAACCACGATGCAACAATTATTTATAAAATCCAAATTGTGATTATAACCATTCCATATGCAGTTTAAGATATGTCTGCCATGTTTTAGATCAAAACCATTTCCCCCCTAAGTATAGCCTTGAAAAATAAATGGCACCATTATTTTATTTATTTATTTATTTATTTTTAAAATGGTGCTGCATCTCCTGGAGATCTCCCAAGTGGATATTCAAATGAAATGAACCCATTTTCTACATGACTTTGGTTTCGGTTACAGAGAGCGCATGTTCATCCTCACTGGGAAACCCCTGGATAATTAAGCCACAGCAGGGGCCCTCTGTAGCTGCGGCCCTCCTCTCCAGCTTGCTCAGCAGAATGATTAATCCGGCTCTGCTGTTGGTCCTGAAGCTTTCTTCTAGGCAAACTACAAGGGGCTTCTCCAACCTTGTACATATGTGCTTCATTATTTCAAACACCTGCTTGCCTCTATAATTACGGCAACTTCAAAAGAAGAGAAAAAGAGCAAAGGCTGGGAAAAGCTGCCTGCATGTTTTCATCATCAAATGTGCCACGCTCATTTGAATTACAATATGCCAAAGCTTATGGCATGAGATTGGTTTTTATTGTTGCCCTCCATATAGAATTCCCTCCGGATATATATTACCTGTGTGCATGTTCAGTGTCCATTGAGGAAATGTTGCTAAAGAACATAATGCCACAAAATATTGTAAAAGAGCATTTCAAAATGGCTGCATGGTATTATGCAAAACAGTAACAGCACCTGCTTGTGTAGGTGCCAAAATAACAGTCTTCTGAGATCTGAATTTCCACTTCTACACACACACACTTAGAAATCCAACAATTACTGGTGAAAGCTGACACACAGTTCTAGAAGCATGTTGAAATATGTATTGATGGTATGTGAGCTGACCTTGAAAATGAGTCCCCATTTTTCAGTGCCCATGAGCATTTTTGCATGACATCATGGCAAGTCAAGCATTTGCAAAGTTTTGGCAAGATGTCCATGCATATTTAGAAATTATGGGGAACAGCCATAGGTCTAGTCATATGCAGCTCATGCAAGGTTGACAGGTGCACATCCTGAGAAGACTTGTGTGCCATAAAAAAGGTGTATGAGGATAAATTTCGGCAGCTGCATTCCCTCCACCCAACACACACAGCAGTGGCAAAAGGCTGTGGTGAGGAGTGCCTGTGCAGCCTTTTGAATATGAGAAGAACCAGATAAATCCTATGGAGAGTGATCTCCATAGTGGCTTGTCAATACTATCAACACCAGTGTTCCCTGTAATAAGGAATTCCCAGGTATTGTTGACTACAACTCCCATAATCCTCAGCCAAAGGGCATTGCAGCTGAAAATGATGGGAGTTTTAGTCAACAATATCTGGGAATCCTTGTTATAGGGAACACTGATCACCACCTTTAGCTGCAATCATCTGGTTTTGAGGCAAACGTTTGAATGAGATTTCACTGAAAGTCAACGACCTGTCATGCCCTCCAACATTTCACAGATGAAAACAGAAACATGCTTGTAGCTTCCCCAGTGTTCACAACCAGGGATCAATGAATGTTCTCCCCCTCCCATTACACATTGCTGAAGGCTCTTCTCCTCCTGCTGTGTGTTGCATTTGTTTACTATGAAATCATCTGTCCTCTACCTATTTAAAAGCCAAGAGGCTATTTGTTCTTTCAGTTCAATAGACCTGAAAAATGCAAGTGTCCTGCAATATATTATCAACAATTCAGTGTCTAGACTGTGCATGTTCCAAAGCCTTACTGTTCATGTGCATGAAGTTATGTGCAGTGCACTAGTCATGATGCATCCACTATACATGCACACACAGAGAGATGTAACTTCTAGATGATCCTAGGGAGGGAGTTGAACCTTGAAGAATATCAGTTCTAGCAACTTGCTAGGGACAGTCTCAGGGCTTGGCCTGGTTGGGCACTGACTGAAGGCCAACAGCCATCAGAGGGCCTATCCAACCAACTCCTAACCCCTAGCACCCACCCCTGTACCTGCTGACAGCAGTAACACAAGTCAGCTCACAGATCTGCACCGCTGCTGCCTTGTCTGGTACTCCCTATTGGCCAATGTGAGTGTTCTGCCGAGGCCACTGCATCATCACATGGCTTCTAGGAATTGTTCCTATTGACCTATAGGAAGAGTGGAAGTAGCCTTGTGGCCAGTGGGACCAACCCAGTCTAGATGGCACCAACCCATCTAGAGCACTGCTTCACTCCACTTTGGGTTTTGGGGTTTTGGAAACTTGGCTTATTGATTTGTGACATGACAAGGACAGCCTGCATTTAAAGAATGTCAGCTTCTCTGAAGAGCAGGAAGAACTTGGTGTTGTTGTTTTTTAAGGCAGGTGATGCTAGTGCTCCCTAAAGGTTCAGGAGGACTACTCCAAAAGTCTGCTCACTCAAGATTCCCCCTGAATTGGGATGGATTTCTCACGATCAGTCACCCTATGACTACTTAGTGATCTGGACAAAAACACCCCGTGTACTAACATGACCCTTGAAGAGTTAAATACTAGAACTTTCTATTGTTGACTAGTTATACTCCACCCCTTGGACTTTGCTTTGCTTTGCTTTTGTTTCAGCTTTAGTTGTATTCTCTACCCAGCCAGCAGTAAGGAAGCATGATTGCTGGCCTGCAATAAGAAGTAATAATTTGTTTATTGAAATAATTATGGAAGTGAGTAGACAGAGCAGGCTTAGGTGCTTAAATGGTTAATGAAGAAGTAACTTAAAGAGATCTGAAAAAATATCTACCCTAAGTTACTCATTACTATTTTAAAGCACCACTATACTCACAATCACAGTTACTAAAAAAAAGTTTTTCTTCAGGAGCACTTAATAATGGCAAAGAATGCAACAGAGCCCTTGAGGAACAGAAACACTACAGTGCTTTAGTTAGCTGGCTGGCCACCTATACAATACTTGGGCCAGGGCTTCAAGCACCCCAAAATTTCAGTACTCCCCCGCCCGTAAAGAGCCCCCCACACCAGTGCCGGACCACCGGACGACCCTCATGTCTGGACCGGTCCAGAGGCCTTCAAAATGGCCTCCGGACTGGTCCGGGCTCATCCCCACTGCTCTCTGGTTTTCTTTTGGAAACAGTTCACATTGCATGCTTCCTTCTAGACGGGGGGGGGGGAGGCAGAGAGAGAGAGAGAGAGCTCCTTAGATAAGAACACAATGACTCTACATCAGTGCCTCTCCATATTTGCTCTGGCGTTTTCAGAAAAACTCTCTTAATAACCCGGAAATATTTGAGATAAGCCAGAAATCAGAAGACAAAGCCCAATTTGTGTGTGGAGTATGTCCAAGGATCTCAAATGGACTTCGGAGTAAGTTTAGCAGGTGTGTGAATGCACACACTCTCTTCTGGAGGAGATTCGGGGTAAGAGCCCTGTCTGTAAAGCCTCCTGGTGAAATGACACTGGTCCACATACTTCTATGTACAATGTTTCTAAGAGATATAAAGCTGGATCATAGAAGTATATGGACCAGGGTCATTTCACCAGGACAAACTTCCACTTGGAAAAGATATTTCGAAATGGAGGTCACCGGGTCACTGTTGTGTGGATTTTACTTACACATTCTACCATTCTCTACATCATGGACGTTATTATTTATTACTTCTCCCATGTTATACAATTGCTTCTCCAATATAGTTTCTCATGGCTTTGTCTTGTTATAGATTGCATATATTTTCCACAATAGATTTATTGGACTAAATTGTGTTTGTTCTCTATTCAGTTTAGTAGGTGGATCTTTTTATTTTTTATTTGTTGCTGGTTTGTTTTCATAGATCTCAGTACACTGCATTTATCTATTTACTAGTGATAGTACCAGAAAATAGACACTGCGCCTAGTAAATAGGGTCTGCTGAGCCTAATCCAGATGTTCTAAAAAAGGAGATGCTGTACCCAGGTACAGCTTTTCAAATAGTGCCAGAAGTCCCGCCCCAGCCTCCTCATGGATCATGGAAGCACCCACCATCAGAGAAGCGGCATTCACCTCTTCAGATGAATGCCATTGTAAGAATAAGTGCTGGGCTTAGAAGGTGAGTGACGGGGACAGGGCGGGACTTGGGGCTCCATTTGAGATGCTGTACTCTGGTACAGCATCTCTTCTTCTGAGCATCTGAATTAGTCTCAACTACCCCTATTTACTAGGAGAGGTGTCTAGATGTAGCCCAGACAAGAGTGTTTTTAAAAAATATATCCAGCCCCTCAAATCCATTTAATGTATAGTCCTAAGAAGAAGGAAAGAAGAGGAACACTTCATGAATTTGAGTACCTGCCTTGTGCAGGGTCCAAGCTTATCTTCCCTGTATCATTCCAATTTTCATATATGTGCTGCCAGTGCCGAAGCGAGCATGAGAGTGGTGTTCTTTTATACTTCTTCCCCCTGCTTTGCTGTGTCAAGAAAAACTGCTGCATCAAGTACCAGCATAGAAAAAGCTCCTCAAGGCAATTAGTGGCCTGCAATGAGCTCCAAGCAGAGGCCACAGCAGCCCATTGAGTTGATGCCATTCTCCCTTTTGTCTCACATCACTTAAGAAAGTCCTTGAATCAAACCCAAGGATAGAGAGACCTGCAGATGCTCACCAACAACTTGGCGCATTTGGTGACATGCAGCTGACACACAGTAATTCTGGAGGTTCAAGCCCCTCCAGGTTTTGTGTTTGGAGATGGCTCCTCATCTGGGCACAATTTTCCATCTGTGCCAAAGAAAGCTCCAGCCACAGACAAGCAAAGCTCACTGCGCTGCGCACTAAAATTAATAAAGCTCAGGAAGTAAAGTGCCAAGCTTCAGCCTAATAACCTAGCACTACATGCTGTCAAAAGGGATATGTTGTTTCCATTAGCCTCCTTGGGTCATTTGCTCGAAGAATTAGCTAAGACTAGGAACATCATGGAGGTAATGATCTTAGGCCTCCAGGGGAACGCACAACACGCAAAGCCTCTTTAGCACCCCAGTCTCTCCAATGTGCCAAGAATCCTTCAGCATCTGCTTGTTGTCTCTGATGCAAGTTCTGTACATAATGAGTTCAGGGAGGGGAGGAAGGATGATAGGATTAAATGGAGATGAGTGTTGAAGAATGACTCTCTTAGGACTGACTACTAGTCAAAGAGCTTTCAATGCTGAAATGCCATATCCTGAAAGGTCAGAGGAGGGGAATCATTTTTGTTTGGAGGTCATATTGTCATCCTAAGAAGCAATTCACACAACCAGAGTTCTACGTTGAGACCGTGGCTTGAGTGGCAGGGTCAGCCCCATTGAGTAAGTAGCCAAGATTGGCCTGGAGTCCCCAGGAATTGTCATCAATCTCCAGGTCACTCTTGAAAGCAATCTTGGATAGTTGAATGGCTTAATGTTGTGAAAAATGGGGGAGGGTGGACTCTCCACTCTCCAGGAATAGTGTCAGTCAACATTGGCAGCCCTACACACTAGCACCATTAACCCCAACTTGCATCATTATCTTCTGGAGGGACAGTGAAGTTATTTATGATCCAACTGGTATGCAGGCACACACAGAGATCCCTCGCTAAGTTGTGAGGATGCTGGAGCACATTCTTTAGATCACATGATGCAATCACCAGGGCTGACCCAATCTCACAAGGCTAGTGAAATATTTGCATGATCACATCCTTGCATGCCTGGTTTACAACTCCTCCCATACTTGCTGTATAATAAAACCTCTCTCCCAAGCCAGTTTTCTTGAGTTCAGACGCTTGCACAAATTAAAACTGCTTGAAACTGTCTCCCCTTTTGAGCTAAATTCCCCACATTTGCCCAAACTGGGGGTGTTGACCAATCATCCCCAAGGCAGTTCCATCAACAGGTCTTATAACATCTCAGTTATAATTCCCAGAACAAATGTCTCCATTTATTCTGGGAACTCTCAGAAAATATGTCCACAGTGTGGGAAATTCACAATGGGGGGTGGTGCCAACCCTCATGGCAAATGTGATGTCTAGACACCATCTCTCAACAATTCATGACCATAGCCCAATTCACACGTTGTATCCATACAATCTGTGTACAAGGATCACCGATCTGTATGTAGGCAGTTTTTCACAAAATGGCTTACATATTGTATAGCAAGCCGTGCACCCACTAGGCATGTAGGCTCACTGCATGCATGGCGCATACCAGCATATCACCACTCCTAGCATGAGCAGGGGAAGCTCCATGGGCTCCAGTAATGAGAGCCATATGGACATTCAAAATGACTGGGTGTACAGTTGTTCATGCACAAACATGTACATATGTACAGACATGCGTACAATGTAACACATGAATAGTTCTAAAGGAAGTGACCAATGCAACATCCAAATATTTGCATTAGGCTTGAAAGGGCAAAATAGAACTTTTGCCACTGAATCACATTTCTAAAGATACCATTTTACTGAGTAACATTTATTTACTTCTATAATATGTATTTACATTGCAATTTTTCTGTTTACATTATACTTAAATATCTGTGCTTGAAAACTAAATTATAATATCTTGTCTTATTGCATGTGGGTATGCAAGATGTTGTCTCTAAAAATATCTCTTTGTCGTGTGTCCTTTCCTTTGACCCTGATAAATCAAACTCTCAGTGTCAGTTAAGCCACTTCTCAACCCACACTGAGGTGTTTTATAGTGACAGGTACTGATCCAACATAAGAAAATCTTGTTTGAACGGAAGAAAACCTCAAAAGGAGCTGAACAATGAAGCAAAGAAAGAGCAGTGAGGACAAATCCCAATCCACCCCCCCCCCTTTTGTTGATGCTCCAAATGGGTTTGGGGATTGGTTTTGTTTTGTGAGAAAAACCACAAAGAAGCAACAAAAATACAAATTGTATGTGGATCAGAGATGGGGTGCAAAACAGCATATATTTCAGGTGGGGGATTTTGTTTGACTACGGCTGCCTTATATAGCGAGAAAGGGATGTTCCCGATATTCTGGTCCAAAACAAATCATCGAAATCCATTGAGATTCTGTCGTATTGGATGCTGGAAAGAAATGGAACAGTCTGGGACTTCCAAGCATACATACTATGAGACAAGAGGGAAGAGAGTCTGATCTCCAGAGAGGAACTGGAGAGGTATTTGATCTTGCCTCCAGTTTTGACCTCACAGAGGAGGCTGATGAAAGTGATGGAGAATTCTCTGTCGCTCCTGTGCCCTGTAGCTCCTGTGCCCGAGAACCAAAGAATTAGGAGAAGTGTGTGTTACAGACCAATTACTTATCATCTATAAGTAACTGAACAAAAGCCAACTTTAAATGAGAAACAAGAGTTTGATATTTATTACTAACTAAACATAGGCTAAGAAAGCAATAACCAGACTAACAATCTCTTATCCAGAGAGAGAGAGAACCTTGCAGTTTTACATTCAAGGCAACAAGTAAGGAGCAGATAAACAAACCATGACTCCACCCTCAAGCCTGTGCATAGAGACATTCACATAGAGAAGCGTGCCCCATACAAAACTGAGACAATGCTGTCTATGGCAAAATCCCAGGAGACCAACTAAAAGGCTTCAAGACTTTGTCACTGAAATTTAAATCAATTCAACTCTGGTTGTTATAAAGGGGAGGGATGTGTTGCATTCTATCTAGTAATCTTTTATTTTGTGTTGTTGAGAAGTTTGTCCCAGTGGGCATCCTGTAGAGAGTGTGGAGTCAGAAAGGAAAAGTGGGGGAAAGGAGAAGGAGAAAATGGAGTTGTTTCTGAACAAAGTCTTAGTTAAACCAAGTTAAGACTACTTCGTGCTTATTATAGCTTAAGCAGCTATAAAACAGGGCTGTTTCCACAAAACATTCTTTCTCTAACTTTTCACACCTGGACATATGTTGTATATAAATACAGATTTAGTTGTATATAAATATAGATATAGATTGTTGAGAATCCCTCATTTCATTTCATTTCATTCACAACATCCCAGCCGCCCAGAGAACAATTTGTTATGGGTCAGCTAACGAATAAAGTTTATTAATTATCATCAATCATCATCATCATCCCCATTTATTTATTTATTTATTTATTAAATTTATATACCGCCTTTCATTAAAAACAATCACCATTATTATTAAAAACAATCGTTATTAAAAACAATCACCATCCCCATTGTACTCATGGCTTGGTTCCAAAGTGTCAAAGTGCTGCCAGTATCATTGAATTGGTCTTCCTGTTGCTCCAGAGCAAATGCAAGGATTGCATGAGACTAAGAAGAGCCATACCAGTTTGACAAGAGCCTGATGACTTAAGCCAGCTGTATCCTGGGGCTGATGACCAATGTATCAGTACTGAATCAGCCTCTTTGCTTTAGGAAGTATCCCCAGGCTGGTACAATGAGAGTCACTAGGAAGCGTCAATCTCAATCCAAACCCACCCTTTCATAGAAGTTAAAAACATATCCCTTGAGCACTGTGTGAGAATCAATATCCTCTGACACACAAGTATGAAGTACAAGAACTGCCAACCTGTTGTCCTTCGGGAGCACCTGAATAGGAGCAAGGAGTCTTGTGATTCCTGATGCAATCAAGCCTTTGTCTTGAGCCATTAAGGGTAGTTTTCAGCATGCCCCTTTGCACCTAACCCTTCCTTAAGGGCAGAAAACCTCTAAGAAAGGCCCCCCTTTCCTCCCAAAGTATGCATTATTTCCATGTGTGTACCAGCTTGCACAACATGTGTTTTCCCCCCAATTTCCTTGGACACCTCTGTGAACCCAGAGTTAGCAGGATCTGGTTTATTCTTATTCTAAGCCCAAGCTACCTTACCATCACCCCAGAAGTCTCGCTGATTGGACCATTTCCTCTAACTTCCATTGCTGAGACTCCCCTGAAGTGGGTCAGCATGGGTTTTACACTCATATTTCTGGACTGCTTAGAATACTCCAACATCTCCACAATCCCAGGGAACAATCTATCCATCTCCTTCTACCCTGAGAAGAACCGCCACCTTTAAAACCCACATTATCCAGCTATGCAGATTTTAGAACAGGAATATAGACTGTAACTATCTTCTTCACTTTGTCTATCACCCCATCTCTCTCTCTCTCCATCCCTCTATGCTTGGATCCTCTCAAGCTTGTAGTCGCAGAAACCCGATGCTCTGCTTATGGGCCAGCATCTTGTAGTTAGTCACTTCTGACTGGCTCCCTGGAAGCCACCAATGACCACTTTAACCTTGTGTGCATCTGTTCTTTAATAAACTGAATCTTTGTTTATCTAGAAAGTCGTCTTGGCTCTGTTGCTCCATTTGTGAGTACTTTAACTCTGACCCTGCCTTTATCCCTGATCAACTTTCCAGCTGTCTTACAAAGCAACATGGCTGTATGCACGTCTGTACCAATTCTAGCTGATTCCCCCACAAAAGCATAGTCACAGAGTGTGATAAGAGCCATGCATCTGAGCAAACATGGCAACAAGATATAGATATATATGTTGCAGATTATATTGCAGAACAGTGGTCAGGCATCCTCCTTGCAACTTCAGAACTGTCCAGTTAATACTGTCTTCCAGCCTCCTAATGTCCTCCATGGAGACATTTCTGGTATACCCTTTGCCTGCCAGTTATGCAAACTGCATCAGGGGTGGCAATACATCCTTATTTACTTTCTGCCTATATTAAAACCCTTTCAGGCAAAGAAAAGAAAAGAAAAGAAGTGAGGGGAGGGGGGAAGGGGGGAGGCAGAAAGAAAGAAAGAAAGAAAGAAAGAAAGAAAGAAAGAAAGAAAGAAAGAAAGAAAGAAAGAAAGAAAGAAAGAAAGAAAATGCAGGCAGAGGCAGCAGTCTCTGTCCTGATCTTTATTTATTTTGTTGTTGCTTGATTTCTACACTGCTTTTCATTAAAATAATCCCCAAAGTAGTTCACATTCATTCATGAGAATATCTAATGAATATTAAATATTCTCTCACCACCTAGAGATTTCTACATTAGGCAGTATAGAAATGCAATAAATATATAAATAATATCTATACAAAGCCCTGGCAGCCTGCTCCTCTTCATGCACATTTACTGGGTGCATTTAAAAGGCTATTTTTAGATATAGAAGCGCTCAATGGTGCAGGGGTGCCTATGGGTAGACGCCTACGCATGGGCATCTGCAGGGCTTTTTCTAAGGGGGGCAAAGCCAGAAATCCTATACCCCTCTCCCTGGTAGGATGCCCCATTGAATTCAATGGTAACTGGCTCAATCTGGGCGGGGCGGCTACCACATTTTGTCCCCCTGCCCACTCCGGACATTCACAGGGCTATCCATCTCAGTGGCATTAGGCACCAAGTGATGGATGCATCCACTGGGTTAATCTGCTGGGAAACACTTCAGCTCCACTCATGGCACGTAGTTTGGGAACACTGGTCCAGAGTAGTAAACCTGAAGGAAAAGAGGCTAGAATAAGAAAGCTGACAGGATGCCAGAAGCATAGCACAGGAAGTGAGAGAAGCAGCGCAGATTTGCCTGTAAAAGAAGAACACAGTGATTCCAGCTGCTTTAGAACATTAGGAAAGGATTCTGACTGCACAGATTGTGCTCTGGGTTTTATATTGCACAAGCTTGGATACCAATTAGATGTAAGGCCCAAACTAGACACTACATACCGAAGTAGGGGTTAAATACAGGTTATATCTGCATTTACTCAAAAAGGAACAGGACTCTGACTTTACGACAACCTCCAGTAGCAGAGCCAGGACAACAGCGGCCTGTGTCCGGCTGCCGCCGCCCCACTTGCCCCGCCCCCTACGTCTGACATCAGGCACAGCCTCGTTCAGGAGTTAGATCTAGGCCACCATCTAACTCCTGAATGGGGCTGCACGGCCCCGTTTGGGAGGTAGATCGGGCCAGCCCTGCATTTGCAGTGTGGCCAGAAGCGGCTCTCCCTTAAGGCAGGGAAAGCCGGTCCTGGCCGCGCTGCGAACACCACACTGGCCATTTAACTCCCAAACGGGGCCGTGCGGGCACATGATAGAGGTCTAAAACGTTATGCATGGTACGGAAACACTTAATGACGCAGCAGGGAACTGATGTGACTAGCAAGCCAGAGGTTGCCGGTTTGAATCCCCGCTGGTATGTTTCCCCAACTACTGGAAATACCTATATTGGGCAGCAGTACTATAGGAAGATGCTGAAAGGCATCATCTCATACTGTATGGGAGATGACAATGGTAAACCCCTCCTGTAGTCTACCAAAGACAACCACAGGGCTCTGTGGTCGCCAGGAGTCAACAACGACTCAACAGCACACTTTACCTTACAGAGACAGTGGAAAGAATTTTTTCTCGCTCTCACATAACACTGGAATCAGGGGTCATCCCTTGAAACTGATTGCCAAGAAATTTAGGGCTGACAAAAGGAGAACTTCTTCACAGAATGCATAACTGACCTATGGAATTCTCTGCCACAAGATGGGATGATATCCACCAGTCTAAGCTTTATCTAAGCTTTAAGAAGGGCTTAGATAAATTCATGGAGGAAAAGTCTATCAGTGGCTACTAGTCTGAGGATTATAGGCCACCTCCAGCCTCAGAGGCAAGATGCCTCTAAATACAAGTTGCAGGGAAACAACAGCAGGAGAGAGGTCTTGCCTGTGGGCTTCCCAGAGGCATCTGGTGGGCCACTGTATGTAACAGGATGCTGGACTAGATGAGCCTTGGGCCTGATCCAGCAGGGCTGTTATATTCTTATGTACCATCCTTTATTGTGGCTGGGGATGATGGGAGTTGTAGTTCAGCAACATCTGGAGGCCCACAGGTTGGGAAGCATTGGACTCAGCAGTCCCTCTCACCACCATTTCTCCACTCAAATCACAATCTCCCACAGCGGCTTTTCTTTTCTTTTCTTTTCTTTTCTTAATTGGAAACCTCTTGTGTCCCTCTGCAGTTTAACAACTGGTTTGGCCTAACGTCACTGAATCCTTTTGCTTTCCCAGCTTTTCCTTCTCTAACTTGTTTTGATTTTTTGAAAGGTCACCACTTAGCCGTATGAACATCTAGAAATGTTCTTAAAACGTGATTAGCCTAAAACTGTTTGATAACAGATGGTTTAAAAAGGCAAGACGCACCATTAGCACATCTCTTGTTGGTGTACATCCTAGCAGCAATTGCAAGTACATGTTGTACCCTGGCAGTTTTCTGAGCCAAGACACCAACAGATCTCTTGTGAAATGGAACTTACTAGGTTTGCATTGAAAAATAAAGACATTTTAAGAAGATTGTAAGGTGGCTAGCTTTTAGGGGAGTACACTGGGATTTTCTTTCCTTTTTAAAAAAAATAGAAGCATGAGAGATGGCACATTCAGAGAAAAAATTGAAAATCAAATAATAAATTTGAGAGCTTGAATGCCAATTAATAAAGATGAGAAATTGGGCCAAGATAGACAGTGAGCCGGGTCTCACGATCAGTGAGACCGGGTTTGTAAGAGTGAGTGGGGAGAGCTAAGCCTGCTCTCCTCTCACATGAGCAGGGCGGCAGCCCTCGGTGGCCGGAGTGGCCAGCCACATGACTGCCAGTTCCATGATGGAGCTGGCGGGGGCTGGGGAGTTTGGGGGCCACACGGCCTCCGGAAGCTCCAGTATACCCTACGCGAGCACCAGGGCATACTAGGGAGACCCCTGAGCCGGGAGGCTGCTTTTCCCACTGGAGGTCTACTCATGAGTAACCACAGTGCGGAGCCATGCCATGGCTACTCGTGATTTTAAAAAACGGGTTTGTGGAGCGCTCACTTCACAAACTCAGTTTAAGGGACGGGCTACTTGAGTGGGTTACCACCTCCAAGGCGCACCTCCCTGTCCTTTCTATAGAGTTCATATCCAGGGATAACAGTGTCCCACTGGTTCTCACCGTTCCATTGGGTGTCTGTGGGGAGGAAGCTCACAGCCGAGCCCGGTGATTCTCATGACTGTAGAAAATCGGGCTAGCAGAGGCTAGCCCAATTTTCTACAATCGTGTGAATAGCCTCAATGAGGCTATTCACACGCATGTACAAAACTGGGCTAAGGGAGCCCAGCTCAGTTTTGCACTAGTGCGTGTGAACCATGGCGGCAAACCCACCTACAGAGCCTCCCTTGAAAATGAGGTTAAGGGAGCAAGTGCTCCCTTAACCTTGTTTTCCAGATCATCTGTCAGCTGCAGGTGCAAGCCGTGGCTAGCAGACTCGGGGCAGGGGGGACCCCCACAATGCACCACACACTCACATGGTGCATTATTGGAGCCCCAGGGGTGGGGGGTGCATCCTGGTGGCCCCATACTTGGAGCTGCCAGCAGGAGCCGATGCTCATCTAGGCAGGCAATCCACCCATGCAGGGACGTCATAAGGAGCGCTTTCAGGCTTCCTCCCCACAGAACCCCAGTGGAACAATGAGAACCCAGTGGAACAATGAGACTGCAGTATCCCTGCATAGAAACTCTATAGAAAGGACAGGGAGGGGTGCCTTTGAGGTGGACTAGTACTGTATGTTAGAGAAGGGATAGAATCTAACAAGGTAAAAAAAAAACCTAAGTGGACTGGAGTCCTCCACAGAAACCCTGTGGGTGACAATACAAGGCTTGAAAGGAAATGTGCTACTAGGGACGTGCTATCTCCCTCCAGATCAAAATGTTGACTGTGACTGGGAGTAGCAGGAGGAAATCAGGGACACATCAAGGAGAGGAAGAGCAATAATAATGAGTGACTTCAATTATCCACACATAGACTGGGTAAATTGACAGTCAGGTAATGACAGAGGTCAAATTTCTAGTATGACTGTACCCTAGAACAGTTGGTCTTGGAACCAACCAGAGAGAAGGCGACCTTGGACTTAATCCTGAGTGGCACCCAGGACCTGGTGCATGATGTCAGTGTCATCGACCCTTTAGGGAACAGTAACCATAGCACCATCAAATTCACCATACATGCGGGGAGAGAATCACCAAGGAAGTCTAACACAGACACTTTGAATTTCAGAAGAGGAAACTTATCTAAAATGAGGAGTATGTTGAAAAGAAAGCTGAAAGGGAAAATCAGGAGAGTCACTTCGCTCCAGAATGCATGGAGTTTACTCAAAACCACAGTACTAGAAGCCCAGTTAGATGGTATACCCAAAAAAAGGAAAGGTACCACTAAGTCCGGGAGGATGCCAACATGGCTATCAGGTACCGTCAAGAAAGCCATAAAAGGGAAGAAGACTTCCTTCCAAAATTGGAAGGCCTGTCCAAATGAAAAGAACAGAAAAGAACACAAACTCTGGCAAAGGAAATGCAAGGCAACAATAAGGGAGGCGAAAAGAGAGAATGAAGAACATTTAGGTAAAAGCATCAAGGGGAATAAACAAAACTTCTTTAAATACCTCAGATGCAGGAAACCTGCCAGGGAGGCAGTTGGTCCATTAGACAATGAGGGAGTGAAAGGGATTATTAAGGAGGATATGGAGGTTGCAGAGAAGCTGAATAAGTTCTTTGTGTCCATCTTCACAGTAGAGGATACAGAGCATATACCTGTCCCTGAACCAGACTTTTCAGGGATGGAGGCTAAAGAACTGAGTCAGATAGAAGTGACAAGAGATGATGTTCTAAACTGTTGGAAGTAAAGGACTTTGCGCTGTCTCTTTGCCTCAGACAGTGGAGGACAGACTAGTAAGTCAGAGGGCTAGAAGATCAAAGACATTTGGTCATCACTTCCCGCTGCTCTGATGCTATCCCTTTGAAATGTAGATTGCTAATCTTAGGGGATTCAACTTCCTTCCTCCTTCTCTCTCTTGCTACCTGGCTGTTGACCTTGCAACATGGCAAGTCTCTTGCCCTGCACCATATGTGCAGAGAAGATGGTGAATCCATCTGCATCCATTTAGATAGATAGATTAGAGATCCTAAATCCTCACTTTCCTATCTAGAATGGAGTTCCTTAATAAATACCTTTTATATTGATTTGAAACTAGCAATTGGCTCCAAGTTACTTTACTCTTAGCACACATGCATGCATAACTAAATCCGCTGTGTTTGTGCCTCTGTGCACTCTGCTATATTGAAAAAGGGATTCTCTCACCACAGAGAATTTCCAACATAAACTGTCTGGAAAAACTGAAAACTAGCAAATCACCAGGGCCCGATGGCATCCATCCAAGAGTCCTCAATGAACTCAAATATGAAATTGCTGACCTCCTTGCTATAATATATAACATACATATCCCTGCAATCAGGCTCTGCAGTGGAGGACTGGGAAGTAGCAAATGTAACACCGATTTTCAAAAAGGGATCCAGGGGCCATCCGGGAAGTTGCAGGCCGGTTAGCTTAACATACGTTCCAGCCAAATTGATGAAAAGAATCCTCAAGGATAAAATTATAAAGCACATAAAAGAACAGGCCCTGCTGGGAGAGAACCAGCATGGCTTCTGCAAAGGTAAATCTTGCCTCACCAACCTTTTGGAGTTCTTTGAGAGTGTCAACAAATGTGTGGATAAAGGTGATCCAGTTGACATAGTATACCTGGACTTCCAAAAAGCTTTTGACAAAAGACTCATCAAAGACTCCTGAGAAAGCTTAGCAGTCATGGAATAAGGGGACAAGTACATGTGTGGATTGCTAACTGGTTGAAAGACAGGAAACAGAGGGTAGGTATAAATGGAGAGTTTTCACAATGGAGAGAAGTAAGAAGTGGCGTCCCCCAGGGATCTGTACTGGGACCGGTGCTTTTTAATTTATTCATAAATGATGTAGAAGCAGGGGTAAGCAGCGAGGTGGCCAGATTTGCAGATGATACCAAACTCTTTCGGGTAGTGAAATCCAAAATGGATTGTGAGCAGTCCAAAAGGATCTCTCCAAACTGGGTGAATGGGCTACAACATGGCAAATGTGGTTCAATGTTGGCAAGTGTAAAGTGATACACAGTGGGATGAAAAATCCCAACTTCAGGTATACGCTGATGGGATCTGAGCTGTCAGTCACTGACCAGGAAAGCGATCTTGGGGTCGTGGTAGACAGCTCATTAAAAGTGTCGACCCAATGCGTGGCAGCTGTGAAAAAGGCCAATTCCATGCTAGGGATCATTAGGAAGGGGATTGAAAATAAAACTGCTAATATTATAATGCCCTTAAGCAAAACTATGGTGCGGCCACACTTGGAGTACTGCATACAATTCTGGTCACCACATCTAAAAAAGGACATTGAAGAACTGGAGAAGATGCAGAAGAGGGCAACCAAGATGATCAGGGGCCTAGAGCACCTTTCTTATGAGGCAAAGCTACAACACCTGGGGCTATTTAGTTTAGAAAAAAGATGACTGTGGGAAGACATGATTTATAAAACGATGCATGGTGTGGAGAAAGTGGACAGAGAGAAATTCTTCTCCTTCTCCCATAACACTAGAACCAGGGGTCATCCCATGAAATTGATTACCAGGAAATTGAAGACCAACAAACTAAAGTACTTTTTTCATCATCATCAATTTTATTACAGCCATTGTCCAGCAGAAATAGAAATAACAAACATATCCAATACAACAATACTAAAACACAATAAAACAAAATACAGTCATTCATAAAAAATTAGTTTTAAAAGCTTAAACAGCTCCCACAGTTAAGCACTTAATTGAGACCTTAACCTAATGGCAATATTTTTTTTTTTAAAAAGCTACAATTTTTGTAATATCAGAGCTTACATCCGCGAGACAGTCATATGTATTAAAACGCTCACACCTCCCAGGAAATGTGAATAACAGAGGGGAAATAAGTTCTTCTCTAGCATCCCCATACAAAGAACAGTATAGCAGATCGTGAATGACAGTTTCCAGGAGGCCAGCACCACAAGGGCAAAAAACCGTAGCAGATTGGTCTTTAGCACACCTCCGTTCCAAAAGAGAAGAGGGCAACACGTTCAACCGAGCTCAAGCAAATGAGGCCCGAAATTTAGAAAAGTGCAACGTTGTTAAGTAATTTGCACCTCTATCTCCCCTAGGTGGCAAAATCCCCAAATGCAGAGGGGAACAAGTCCTGTTGGCCAAAGATATTAGTTCCTGACGTTCAGTGTCATGCAACTGGAGAAACAGTATTTCCTTCACCTTATTGCATTCCCAAGTGAGAAGTTCAAAAGGAGAAAGGCACAGTTGCATTATTTTGTTATTTACATATGTTAGCCAAGGGTTAGGATAAGAATCTACCCATAAGTATTTAAAAAAATTGAATTCCTGAATCTCTGAGCAGAGTTTACACCATCTGGCAAAGGTAAGCTCCCAGGCTTTACAAGCTATGGAGAAAGACCCAGATTCCAAGCATAGAACAGAGTATGACACACACCTAGGCACTGTGAGGATTGCTCTTTAAAAAATAGACTGTACTGTCTCCAGTTCAGCTGACACTCCCTGAATCCATAGCAGGACTCCAAAAAGTAATTGGGCACAATCTTAGCACGAAATACCTGAAGAGCCATGGGAACAAACTGACCCCCTTTAGAATAATAAAAACGTATAAAGGCACTGAGTGTATTATGGGCTATATGAATTGAAGACAGCCCATGGGTGTTCCAATTAAGATTATATTGAAATATTATACCTAGATATTTATAGCTGTATACCTGCTAAATGCGATTCTGATTTATTACCCATTTGTATAATCTCCTGGCTTTTGAGAAAACCAGGACCCTTGTTTTTTTATAATTAACTGTTAGTTTGTTATCATTACAGTAGCTGGCAAAAGTGCGCAGCAGTCTTTGCAGACCTAATCTGGACTGAGATAGCACAGCTGTGTCATCAGCATAGAGTAAAACGGGCACTCGTATATTAGCCCGCTTTGGAGCATGAGAATCCACCCTTTCCAGAAATGGTGCCAAATCATTAATAAAGAGATTAAACAGAGTCGGGGCCAAGACTCAGCCCTGTCTGACCCCGCAAGTAGAGGGAATTGGATCAGTTAGGGCCCCATTGGTAGCATATCTGACCTGCAACGAGGAATTAGAATAAAGCTGCATCATCAAAAATAGCAATCTCTTATCTATTGTTGTTTTTGCAAGTTTGGACCACAATAAATATCTGGAGATAGAATCAATCGCAGATTTTAAGTCAATAAAGACCACACAAAAATTGCAGTTGGGGCCACTAGAGTATTTCTTTGCTAGATGGTACAAGATCATGCAGTGATCGAGGGTAGAGTGACCTGCTCTAAAGCCCGCTTGTTCAATCCCGAGAATTTGATTTTCTGAAATCCATGCCTCAAGCTTATCCAAAAGGTAAAATGCATATAATTTGCCAACCACTTACAGTAAACTGATGGGTCGATAATTAGATGGATCTAAATAGGAACCATTTTTGAATATAGGGACAACTATTGCTGTTTTCCATTGTTCTGGTACAACCATTTAAATAAATTTGCTAGCACTAAGGCCCACCATTCTATATTAGCCTTTAATAGTTCAGGGAGAAGAAGTTCAGGTCCAGGAGCTTTTCCAATTTAAGAAGACCAACTAGGTCCATTATTTCTACAGGGGTAACTGGAGGCCAACGGGGCAACTCCTCAATCAAAGGTGGAACAAAGACCTGGCTAGGCTGTGCATCATTATAGACCGCAAAGAAATGGGTTTCCCACGAGCTAGCCGGAATTCTGCAAGGCATGGAAACCTGGCCCGTTGCCGAAACCATTCTCCAGAAAGAATGGCTCTCTATTAATGGTAGACATAATAAGCTTATTCCAGACATTACATAATGCTTGTTGTTTAGCAAATTTGAGACTGCTTTTGTATGCCTTTTTAATCTGATAGTAAATTGGCAGAACTATTTGTTCTATGCCCAGTCTATATTCTCTTCACTCTGTATTCTCTTATACTATTCCCAGTCTATATTCTCAACTCAGCAGTTGCTTGCGTAGGGCCCTGCAGCGCAAATCAAACCAATTATTAGCTGCTCTTTTATGGCAGGCCTGTAAAGAGTGCAGGTTACTACAGTATAAAAACTTTTGCATAAGAGCAGTTTCTAATTTTTCATAGGCCACAATTATATGCGGTCCCAGGTGTGCTTGCACAATGGAATTAAATAAGACTCTACCTTCGGGAGAATAATAAAACCTGGATATCTCATTTTCTACCATCCTTGACCATTTTATTTTGCAGCATTGATTGGCAGAACAGTCCTCAAAATCACAGGGGAACAGATTACCCTTCCTTTCCTGAGGAAGATCTAAATGGATGTTGATAGGAAGGTGATTGCTAAAAATTTGCTCACCCACTTCAAAAAAAGATACATAGGGAAGAATAGATTTAGAAGCCATAGCATAATCCACAACAATATTTCCCCGTGGGGAAAGAAATGTAAATTCCCCAGGAATATCCGGGGATATAGTACCATTTAAAATGGTCAACTCATGTATCTTAGTTAAATAAAGCAGTTGGGCTCCTGATGGGTTGATGAATTTATCTTTAGAATAACGGTTGGAAAGTGGGGCACCATCTAAACAATCACCCAATTTCCATAAGTGCAAGGCCATCAAGATTTTATCATCGGAACCACATCTGGCGTTAAAATCTCCCATAAGAATTACAGAAGCTTGGGGGAAATTCAATAGTGCTTCAGTTATATATGTATCCAACTGTTCCCAAATAATAATAGTGGAATTAATTGATTGACCAGGAGGCAAATAAACATTGATCAATAGCAAGTCTCCACTCCTAGCTTTGATCAGAATTGCCATGGCATAAGGGGGAAGGTTGGCTAGTCGGGTGGATTCTACTTTCAAAGCTAACGATATATAACATACTAAGCCAGCCTTCAGCCCTCCCCTATTAGTATCTGAGTGGGCTTTCAGTGAATAAATGGTATAGCCACTGATATTGATCTCTTCTTTTGTCCAAATCTCCTGAAACACTAAAATGTCCCACTAAGTACTTCTTTACACAATGCATAATTAACTTGTGGAATTCTCTGCCACAAGATGTGTTGACAGCCAACAACCTGGATGGCTTTAAGAGAGGTTTGCATAACTTCATGGAGGAGAGGTCTATCAACAGCTACTAGTCTGAGGGCTATAGGTCAACTCCAGCCTCAAAGGCAGGATGCCTCTACCAGCTGCAGGGGAGTAACAGCAGGAGAGAGGGCATGCCCCCAACTCCTGCCTGTGGCTTCCAGTGGCATCTGGTGGGCCACTGTGTGAAACAAGATACTGGACTAGATGGGCCTTGGGCCTGATCCAGCAGGGCTGTTCTTATGTAAACAGGTAGCCCTTTCTCACTGCATGTGAGAAAGGGCTCATAATGTTACAAGTGTTTTAGAATACTGTGCTTGGGATTCCTCATATCTTTTTCTTTAGAAAAAGTATCCATGGGAGTGGGCCTCATCTATGACACAGAGATGGAGGGGTTAACCTTTGCTGAAAATAGGCCCTTCTTGTGCCTTCATCCTTTTGAAACCAATGTATTCTTTAAAAAAACCACTTTACAATAGTAAAGCATTTTTAAAAATAGGAATAGTTTTGCTGGATCATGCCTAAAGCCAATCTAGTCCAGCACCTTGCTTCACACAGTGGTCCACCAGATGCCTTGCAAAGCCACACAACCAGAAGATGAAGGCATGCCCCCTCTCCTGCCACTGCTCCCCTGCAACTTATGCTCAGAGGCATCCTGTCTCTGAACACGGAGGTAGCCTATAGTCATTAGGATTAGTAGCCACGGATAGAACTTGTCCTCCATGAGTTTGTCTGAGTCCCACTTAAAGCCATCCAAGCTAGTGGCCATCACCACATCCCATGGCAGAGAATTCAATCTATTAATTATGCACTGTGTGAAAAAGTACTTCCTTTTGTTAGTCCTAAATTTCCTGGCAATCAGTTTCCTGGGATGACCTCTGATTCTAGTGTTGTGGAAGGGGGACAAGAACTTCTCCCTGTACACTTTCTCCAGACTATATCTCTCTATATCTATAAATTTATTAACCACTATTATGTCTTCCCTTAATCACCTTTTTCTAAAATAAAAAGCCTCAAATGTTGTAGCCTTACTTTGTATTTGTAAAATCACTATAAAGGACCTACCTAAAATGAATAGTCAGCTTCCAAGGAGCAACTCCTGGATCTGTCACACTGTGGCAGGGAACTAGTTCCAGTCTTCCAGAGTTCTTAGAGGCCACCACCAAAAAAGCCCACCAGCCTACCTAATAGATGGTATGATGGCAAAAAATCTTTGGTACCAGATCATAAACAGTGGGAAGGTATATAGAAGAGGGCAGTTCTCAAGTTCCTGGGCCCAGACTGTGCAAAGATTTAAAGCTAAGCAAAACTACCTTGAATTTAACCCCAAAGCAAGTTGGCAACTGGTTAGCCTCCTATGATACACGTGCTGTTTTATGCTCCCTGCAGGCAACACCATGAATTTATTGGGCTGCTGCATCCTTAATCAGTTATGAACTCTGATTCAAATTAAAATCTAAATAAATGAGCATTTATCCTAAATATAAGTTATAAATGACAGGGTTTTGGTGTTCCCCCCCAAAAAATATGGTTAGCATTTCAGCAATGCAAACACAGTACAATGGAAATACCCAGCACTATGATGCCAAAAAGTGTTAAAATGCCAGTTTTCCTAGAAACATGAGATAGTAAACAGTGGCCAGAATCCAACAAAGAGTTAAGTGCATTGATTTCAGTGGGCTTAAGCACGCTTAACTCTGTATGGGATTGTGGTCAATCCATTTCCTATGTTGTGAAGGGGAAATGACATATTTTGTACAAAAATGCACAGTGAAAGGGTAAGAGAGCTAATCCTGTAATGATTGCCTGCAGGTAATAAATTTGGAAGTTGGTGGAAAATTTCAAATTGAGTTTGAAGGTTTGTTCCCATCCAGGACTTAAATGTAACAGCCTAAAGGGAGTATTGTTTGAAATTTCAAATCATACCAAACCTAATGAAGGGCTAGACAGGATCCATGGGAAAAGGTCAAAAATGTTGTAAATGTTTATTTCAATGGGATCAGGAGCAAGCTTTCAATGCTTGTTTTACAGTTCCATGTATATATCCTATTTCACAGGGCACTGGGAACATTTCTAATTCAGTTTTGTTCCAGAAAGTACAGCGACTATATACAGATAATTGAAAGAAAGCGTACACTACAAACTATGCTATAGAGGACTTGGGAGGTAACGGTATATGCATTGTTAACTCTTTGTATTCCACAAGATGTGGTGATGGTCACTAGCTTAGATGGTTTTTCAAAGGACTGGACAAATTCAAAGAAACTCAATCAGGAGCTAGTAGCTATGATAGTAAAGTAAAACCTTGATGTGTTTCTTTATTCGTTATATTCTTTAACATTAAGATACAAATATTGCTCACTGCCATTCAATGAAATAGCAAAGATAAATTGAGCATTCAGGTATCCAAAAGAGATCATGAAGAATGACAATATTTTACAAATGCTAACTCACCCTGTACTAGCTATGTGGTGTTGTCATCCAGCCAAAGAAAGGATTGCTTTGATAAATCAAATATCACGAATGAAAATAAAGTATCTACAGCTTGTTGCATTTTCCAAGAGGAGTTTATTTTATTATTTGTTTAATTTCTTTTCTCCATTTCTAGCCTACCTTTTAGCTCACTTGGAGCCTCCAAGGCCACTAACAATTTTGTACTAATAAAATGCATAAAGACAATTAAAACTGATCATTAAAACCAATAAAACAAACCATATAACCATAAACATGATAGATACAAACCCAGCAATAATATAGCTAGCAGCATCTAAAAACAGTCAACTAATCACTCCCTGTGGAGCCTACTAAACCAAAAGCCTGGCAGAATAAGAAAGTTCCCACACACTTTCAGAAAACTGTTTCAGAGAAATTAAAGTATGTGAACATTATTTAAATAGTTAATTAAGAAAAGAAGTATCAGGTGCCATAAGTCTTGAACTGTGGTCTCTGGAGAGATGTCTATACAGAGCCCGACTCCATTGACTGTCGGCCAGATGAAGGACTTATAGCACTCACTGCCCTCTGAGAACAGAACAAGGAATTGCAGTTACTTAGCCTGAAGGACTCTGATCCTATCTGTACCTTGCCACATAGCAAGATGTTGCCCATGGTGAATCTTTGTGTTCTCTTCTAACCCTCATGTGGAAATTTCTGCGGGGAAAGTTTCCATGCCGGCGTTGGGTGCCTCCAGGAATGTCCTAGAGCTGCTGCTGCGGTTTGCTGACTCACTAACTGTCCATCAACACTCAGTACATCTTAGGTCACTTCCTCTTCCTTGATGGTTCCTTGTCAAAGCAACTCAAGCGATTGTGGCAGACTTGCTTTGGACATTGACTGATCAACTGGCCAGCTTATTCAATAGCCCTCTAGCCTTCTTGCCTGCCTATTGGGCTTTCAATTGGACTTGGATTTAAGGAATGCTAAGTTAAAGTGGAATTTAGCCAGTGATCTCAGGATTAGAGCTTTTGTCCAGCAGCAATGGTTGATAACAAAATACAGGACTGGAGAAGTTGAGTCCATTCAGACAATCCTCCAAACCTTGGGTTTGGACTGAGTATTAGGAAGAAGCCCCAGTGAGCCTAGGGCTCAAATGCTCCCTCCTTCCCTCTGCCCTTCTTCTGCGTGTGATGGAAGTTGATTAAAAGCTTCTGCTGTCAAGAGTTGCAATTAGGGAACTCTCATCTCATGACCAATTTGGTCCCCATACTGGGGGCAATTCTGGATGATACTAACCACCTTTAATTATGTGAGGGAGGCGTGTGGATGTACACATCCACCCGGGGGGCGGAGAGGTCAAATGAACTGCCCCTTAATGCACAGTGTTTATATTACTTTAAATAAATATTAAATGTGCATGATTAGGCAGGATTGTGGGGAGCTGGTGTACCACACTGCCACACTTGGTTGTGGGGTGGGGTGGGGTGGGGGAAACATGTGCACCCATGCTCCTCCCCCACTCAATTAAATGGGCTAGTTTGACTATCATCTGAATTGGCCCAATACGGCAAAAAATGATCAGAGGTTTTAAAGTGGCGAACACTCTAATGAAGCACACGCATTAGTAGGGTCGGTAGAGATGCGCTCAAGCCCTCACTCAACTCCCCTTATCCTCTTGCGCTCTTACTGTTGCACAAGATCAGCAACGTTTTTCTGCTCTCAGAGAAACCCTCAGGAGCGCCAACAGTGCTCAGGAGTATTAGCCCTCTGCTGCAAGAGTGCATACCCAGAAGGTCCAAGGGAGTTGCACAAGGACTGCTGGCAGAACCCCACAGCCCCTCCTAACACACAAACGCTGCATTTTGTTAAGATATCAGCCAGCGTTTCTCACACAGCGTGCATATATAACTGGCTGGCCAGTGTAATGCGTATAATGTTTTTTATTATTATCCCTGTCCCCAGACTCTTGGATTTTAAACGATAGTGAAGTTCCGTTAGCTCAGTGTTTTAAGCTTCTGTGAACTTTGGTATTTATAATAAAATGGGAGGCAGGCTTTCTGTACTGGAAGACTAAACATGACCGTACTCTCCTGACATATAACAACAAAGAACACCATTTTTCAAAAATTCCAGGTTCAACATTTGCCTCTGTGTGTATTTTATCTAAGTCCAACTGTTTGCAGAGAGTCGAGTAAACCTTCCTTGGGGGATTATGTTGCTATTTGGCTTTATATTTCTCTCAGTGCTTCCAATAAATCATGAACTTCTTTGGAGATATCAGAGGTCATCTCTTTTCCTCAACTGAAAGTGACACAGTATCAATAATATACACTGCTAGTTTTTCTCTCTTTCTTAAAAAAAGAAAGAAAGAAATATCACCAATCAAGTGCATGGTTAACTCTACATCATGCTATATTCCTGCAAAGCTTCATTGGGAAAGGTCTAGTCTGTCATGTTGTTTTTCCTCTATTGTCTTCTAGCACAAGATGTCTCAGGATTTATGGCCACCTTGCCTCATTTTCAGGAGAGGATATTATACTCTTTGGCATCTGCCACTGACCCAAAGATCTCAGGTGTGACAAGGGAAGGCCAGATAAAAGAAAGCTGTGGTAATCAAGTCAGGAAGTGATAAGGGTGAGAGAACCAGATCTTTCCCTGAAAGGAAGGACCATATTTTCATAACAACATCCAGGGAGAAGCAACCCAATTTGACAACTTTTTGAATATGGGGAGCAAAAGGGAGGGAGGAGATGATGTTGTTGGAGATTAGAGCAAGTCATGGGGCTGTTGGCCTCAAGAGAAAGGGCACAGCATGGTGGAAGGGCAACAAAAAGGAAACATTGCAGCACCAAAAAGCAGTAAAAAGCAGAGGAGGAACACTCAACAGGAGCTTAGGGGTGCAGCCACAGTTCAGTGTCAGAGCATCTGTTTTTCCTGCAGAAAGTCCCAGGTTGAATCTCGGACATCTCCAGGTAGGGATGGGAAATTAGAATCATTGCCTAATGATTCTGAGCCTTTTTTTTTTTTTTTTTGAAAGAGCGGTATATAAATCAAATAAATAATCAGAGAAGCCAATACAGAGCTAAGTGGATCAATGGCAGTTTCCTATGTTCCTGGGTGTGTTGAACCTCAGTTATTAATCACTGCTTTACACAGGTGTTGGTAACTTAAACTATGTATTAAACACTATTACACAGAGAGCTCCCTAGCAGAGCTCTAAGCCCAGGTCTGCTTCAGGATTTCTCCTATCCCAAGGGAAGAGAGGGGAGGGGTAGTCTGGATGCTGGCATACGGAGTGAAGTCACCGGGCATCTCCTTTTCACACAGAATAAGGGGTAGTGTGTTACTGGAATCTGCTCACATTGGCATCAGGACATATTATAGTCCTTTCATTGTTATTTTTTTAAAAAGCCTCCTGCATCAGAAAACACTAGACTGTGATAAGCCAAACAAGTTTCAGGTATAGGACCCTTCTTCAAAGGGAAGCTTTCCTTATTTTATTTATTCATAGAGGGACAGGATGCAATACAAGAGGTGTGACTCTGCAAGAATTCGATAAGAAGAGTTGCTTCCAAGGAAGGCTTTCATACCTAAAACACACTAGGCTTACCAATAATCTCTTTTCTTACCATGGCCGTGCAGTTTGCTGGGATCTGCCTTGGAGGCTGAGCCTGGACTGAACACCCCTTGACTGTTTGGGGGTTTGTGGACTTTTTTTGTTTTGTTTTGTTGTTGTTGTTAAGAAAAAAACTTTACCTTATCCCCCTTGGGGGAGTTCCTGTAGGCGGGGGGGGGGGTCCACAGAGGTTCCCCTTCCCCCACCGGCTCTCTCTATGACCCCCACTGGTTGGCTGTTCGGCTGCTCTTCAGCCAGTTTTCTGCCTTCTCCCCTCGGCGCAGTGGCCATTTTGGAGGGCATGCGCCTGCGCAGTTGGCCTCTGCGTGGTCCAGACTGCCACCTCCAGGAACTCCCCTGAGGGGGATAAGATTTTTTAAAAAAAAATTCTTAAAAGAAAAAACACATTCACGAACCACCACCCCTGGACCAACCTGAGCCAGGGAGGTTTGAGGGGGTCCCAGACCGAACTGGTCCGGTCGGGTCCAAGTCCAGTCCGGACTCAATCCAAACTGGGCCAGCCAGTTCCATGCACATCCCCATCTGTGGTGTGATTTGGAGTTACAAATTGAAACCTTGGTCACGTTTATCTCCAGTTTGGCTTTACATGTGAATGCAGCCACTGTTGGTCAATTACTTTTCTCTCACCCCCCACACGGCTCAGTGATACAAGAAGCTAATCCAAGGACGGTTCATGGAACCGGAAAATGTGCAAAGAAGGAATTTCAACAGAAAAGCTTGACAAAAGATAGCATACTGGTTTCTGGGCTTGCTAAAGAAAAGTTGCCATGTCTGCAGAAGAATGAATGAATTGGATTCTCCATTTTGTAAGTTTTATGTCCACATTGTAGGAAGCTAAAGCAGAGAAATTTGCCCCTGTCCAAACAGATATAGTTTGGCTTAGATTGTGCTATGTCTTGCCTTCACGTATTCCGATGTGTTCTCGGTGAAGGTGATGCAGGTCAGGTGATATTAATAGATGCCTCAAATTGGCCCTGACCCACACTAAACACTAGTGCAGTCAGGCAGTAAAAGACAGATTCTGGGCAGCTATATCTGGAAAAAGGGGGAGGACTTGCTTAGTCAGGCTATAATTCTCCTGTGTTTTTTGTAGTGTTTTCATGTCACAGAAAAGGAAAAAAAAATGCTACTTGAGACTTTGCCAAGGAGTTGCCACAAGAGATACTCTGTGTGTGTGTGTGTGTGTGTGTGTGTGTGTGTGTGTGTGCGCGCGCGCGTGCACACATCCACATGCACGTCTGCCTTTCAAGAGCCTTTCTGCAGAAACACAATGGAAGTGACAGGCATTTTGAAACCTTGGAGAAAATATTTTGACAGAAGTTCAATAGGGAAAACCTCAAGAGATTCATCCAAAGTCATGATGTTGCCCTAGCCAAGAGGACTGAACTCTTTGAAAACCATACAGCTTAGATGCCCAAGAATTATTTTAAATTAAACAAGCCCTCGGCAAAGGTTATCAGCTTACTGATGTTATGCTCCCAATAATGTAATTCAGGGGTTCTCAACCTGAGGTACTCCAGATGCTGCGGAACTACAACTCCCATCATCCCCAATCATAGCAAATTGTAGCCGGGGACAATGGGAGTTATAGTTCAGCAACATATAGAGTACTAACAGTTGGGAATCCCCTTGCACCCACAGATTCCATGGATGTTGCCTCAACTGCCTGCCATCCCTGCCTCCTTGCCACACCTACCATCTGCTCTGTGCATTTCCCCCCTTGCCTGCTGGCCTGGCTCCTGGTACTAATGCCAACCCTGCCTCCTTTACCGGTTGTGCCTTCTTCCTCCTCACTGGGCTGCCTCACCATCTGGGCACGCTGCTGCTTGAACCTGCAGTCCAGCAATGGCAGAAGCAGTGAGGACAGAGCTCTTTGCATGCACCGGTGCTCTCTCTTTGTTTCCCTGCAGCACCAGCGCCAACAACGGGATTGTTTTCTCTCTTGCTCTCTCTCCACCTTCCACTAACAAACTTGTCCGTTTTGTCTGTTCCATTTTGGGAACACAGTGGACAAGTGTGTTGGTGAAGGTGGCAGGGTGCGCGGGGTGAAAGAGAGACAGACTGTTGGAGCTAGCACAGGTGGGCCCTAAAGAGAGGCTGATGCCTCCTGCAAAAAGCTCCATCCTCTCCAGTGTTGCAATCTACAACTTCAAGAAGTGGTGAACCCAGAAGGTCAGGCAACCTGGCAAAGCGAGAGAGAAGAAGGCAGAGTTGGTGAGGGAGGAGGAGGAGGTGGAGCCATCAGTGGCAGGGGTGGGGCCAGCATCACAAAGTGGAGCTGGAGCAGGCAGCTCATTGTTCAAGTGGCCCAAGGCAATGGGCTGTTGCTGTCCTGGAGAGTTGGCAACCGTAACCATTTTCTCTTCCGGCTTGCTGTTCTTTGGATCCAAGCCAAAGGAGGTTATAACCCAACATTGTATGAAGGGGCTCCAGAACGGGATAAAAAGGGCTAAACAGTGTGAACCAATCTGGCCACAAGATTACAGTACCAGAAAGCAAGAGAAAGAGGGAAGGAGCTTTGTGAAAAAAACAGAATGACTGGGAAAATGAAAGGGAAGTGAAACAACTTAAGTGTTCCGGGAGAAAATTGCAATTATGAAAAGGCACCAAGGGAGAAAAAGTGAAGTTGCTAAAGGCACTAAGAGAGCTGGAACTGAGTTAAGAGTGACGGTGGAGACAGAGGTGGCAAGAGAAGAGCTGACGGGCAATTATTTAAAATTCTAGCCCACCCCATCCCAGAGGCACAAGGCATGTAGCTGCAATTCTTAAAGATAATATAGAAAAAATGAGCTAAGGCAGAATCTATATATTTAATTCTCTAAGGCATACCCGTGGCGAATCTCGTGTGTGGTAGCTCTCACTAGAATTCATAGAGCTGCCAGATAGGCTAGCCACAGAACGGGTGGGAGGGGAAAAATGGCGGTAGGGGCAGTGGGCTGGTGGGCAGCAGGGGGGGAGAGATGGCACCTAGAAAACGGCAGCGATGATGGGTGGAAGGAGGCAATGGGGACGGGGGAAGAAGGAGGCAGCAATGGGCAGGCGAGGGGAAGAAGGAGGCAGCAATGGGTGAGAGACAAAATGGTGACAGCTGGGGGGGGGGGCATGGTGACAGGTGACAAACTGGAGGCACAGATGCTCTGCACCCAGCCCAACTAGTTATCTTTAAATGATGAAGCCAATGGAAGAGAGGAAGAGAAGAGAAGCTGCCCCCTTGTGCCATATTTATGCCATATTTACATGTAAATGGCCTTGCGTACCATAAGAATCACCACCTCCCAGCTCTTCCCTCCTGTGCACTCCAATCACTGCCACAGGTCTTGCTCCACGTCTCCCTGACCACTGAAGTGCAAAAGGTGGACGAGAGAGAGAGAGAGGGCCTTTTCTGCTGTAGCCCCAATTTTATGGAATACCCTATGCAGGGAAGGCCACCTGGCCCCATCGTTATGTGTCTTCCATCACCTGGCAACAATGTGGCTTTTCTGGGAGGGCTTTAGGGGAAACCCTTAGCTGGCTCAGATTTTTTTTACTGCTGCTGAGTGCTAGTGTATTATTTGCTACTGGGAATTCTTTTGCTTATTTTTCTCATTATTGGCATTTCAATAGTCTCAGCTTTTTGTTGGGAGCCACTTTGGACACCCAGGATCCCAGCCAAATCTGTGCCTGGACACAGTTCAAGAACAGAGTGATCTTTGTAGCTGTCCAGAGATGTGGTAACCTCTGTCTCTTTTCTATGGCCATCTCTGGACACCTTGATTTCTTTCTGCCCCACCTTTCTATTGGTATTCTCAAAGTGGATAACAAAATTAAAATTTCATAAAGCAGCTACAACAAATCAAGCAGAAATCTGTACATCTGAAAAACTGCCGAAAGCCTCTATGTTGCAAGGCCCCTTTAAAAATTATTTAAATTTTAATAGAGTTTTAACAATTTATAATGTGAAATAATCCCCTCCACCATATCAATTCCCTCCTTTTCCCAGCTGCACACCAACTATAAATGATTTTAAAAGGAGGGAAATTAGTACTATTGGAGGTATGATGGTGTAGAGAAAGTAGGGAAATCCTTGGAAAATTTTACTTTAAGTTGCCTTGTTCTTGTTTCTAATGGGAAAGTCGGAGTAAAACTGAATGAATGAATGAATGAATGAATGAATGAATGTTAAACTGTTAACAGCCCAGATTGAGTGCATGATGTGCCATATGTGCAGAGCACATGAGAGTGTGGGATTGTCCTTAGAGGGTAACCATGAAATCCTGAGCTGCTTCCATCAGAGGGTCCTCAGCATGGATGTTAAGAATCCACTGGGGCCAACAACTTGTGGGGGGAGTGGGGTTGGGTTTGGGGTTGGGTACGACATAAATAAATTGGAAGGTGCTTTATACTGAGTCAGACCACTGGTCCATCTAGCTCAGTATTGTCTAAACTGAGTGGCAGCAGCTCTCCAAGGTTTCAGACAAAGGTCATTCCCAGCCATACCTGGAGATGCCAAGAGAGTGAACCTGGGGCCTTCTGTGTGCAAAGGAGATGCTAGGAACATAGGAAGCTTCCCTATACTGAGTGAGACCATTGGTCCATCTAGCTCAGTAATGTCTACACCAGGCCTGCTCAACATAGGCCCCTCAGCTGTTTTTGGACTACAACTCCCATAATCCCCAGCCACAGTGGCCAATAGACAGGGATGATGGGAGTTTTAGGCCAACATCTGCAGGAGGGCTGAAGCTGAGCAGCCCTGCTCTACACTGACTGGCCACAGCTTTCCAAGGTTACAGGCAGGAGTCTCTCCCAGCCCTACCTGGAGATGCCAGGGAACGAATCCATGATGTTCTGCATGGAAAGCAGATGTTCTTCCACTGAGCTATGGGCCCATCCCCTACGTGTAATGTTTTACAGCACTCAGATGTAGTCTTCCATCCAAATGCAAACCAAGGCATACCCTGCTTAATAAAGGGAACCATTTGTGCTCACTACCTCAAGGCCAGCTCCCCTCCCCTCCTCAGATGCGGTACCACTGAGCTATACCACTGAGCCCGAACCCCACACACATCACAGTGTCCAAGATGACTTATCAGCTCAGGTAAGGAGACTGTTGGGCACTGAAGAGGTAAACCAACAGAATCCTAAAAAGCCAGCACCAGCATAGACACTCAAAATGAACATGGTCTTCAACCAAGGACTTGGCAAGGGAGAGGATATTCATGGTGGTGACACTGCCTCTGAACCACTGAGTCTTCACACATGGATGTCGCTGCTGGATGCTGCACATGGGCATCCAGAGGGAAGGCAAGGGGGGGACAATTGCCCCCCACCCCATGGATTGAGCCAGTCCCATTGAATTCAATGGGACTTACTCCCAGGTAAGTGAGTATAGGGCTGCAACCTTTGGCTGCCCCCCACCAAACCCTCCAATGGATGCTCATTATGCTGCAGTGATGAGCATGATGTGTAACATGGCCCTTTCCTGAAAGGTAAACTTATTCAAATCAATGGAACTAGCTTCCCAGGTAGAATTGGGATATGTGGCTGAAGCCAGATGTAAAAACTGTCCTGAACCATTGTACTGTATGGTAATTTTATTTACGGTCATGAGACCAAACGTCCTGAACCGTTTTTTGGAAGGGTGGAATATAAATCAAATAAATAAATAAAGTATAGAGTTCAATATATATTTCAGATATGGTCCAAGCCATGGAACTGAATGCTTGCTGAAGCCCTTCACTAAAGGCTTTCCTCCCTCACTTGCTGCTCCATTGCTTGCTACTGCTTCTTCTTCCTCTGATTCAGGCTGGCCCTAGGGTTTTTGGCACCCTAGGCAAAGTTTGACTTTGCCCCCCCCCCCCCAGCTGAGAAGTCTGAAGCCATGGCTTTAACTTGAGCTGAACTCATCCTGAGTTGGATGACCAGCAAATGCCTAGCCCACACTGGTTTGATGATACAGTGGGTGAGAGTTTCTGGTCTTTTATGGGGGCAAAACCATCACACCTGAGAGATGAAAAGATGCTGCTGTTAATTTGGAAATCTAGTCTGAAACTGTTTCTTTTTGGAAATGAATGCTGCGGCAGGCAGAATTCATCTTCAGGAGAGAGTGTTCAGCCTGCAAGACTAGCTGTTTATTGGGGGCTGAGATGCAATAAGCAAACAAGACTGTAATTTTTTGCGGGGGGTGGGGTTGTGTGCAGGGTGCCGAATAACATATAACATTCTTACACCACTGTGCAATACAAGAGGGAGAAAAAGAATAATTGGCAGTGCTGTATTCTGGCACTATTTATGCACCCACCCTCCCGACCCTCAAGGACTGGTGCACTAGGCATCTGCCTAGATCTGCCGAGTGGACAGGCCAGACATGCTCTGACTGGGGAAAGCTAAAGAAGCATCCTACAGCCAGAGAAGGCAGTGAGTGCAGTAGTGGGAAGGAGGCAGCAGCAGCAAATGATGGAACTAAGAGAGTTTGATTTGCTGGTAAAACTGGTAATTCAGGTTTGAAAACAGGCTCAGAGCACAGGGCCCTGATCCAGCTGGTATTGACCAAGGAAGAATGAAGGCCATCAGGGCTATCAACATGTAGTTTATCCCTTAAATCTATCTTCAGGCTTGGATTATTTGGCTATATGCTCAAACTACTCTCTCTCTCTGTGTGTGTGTGTCTCCCATGCTTTAATAATGATGGTGTTCTGGGTGCTGTACAAAGCTCAGGTATATAGTGCAGCAAGGTTATTTATTTTTACTTAGTTAGTTTTCCGCTCCCTAATGATTAAGCCCATAATGCATTATTGAATTTCGTTGTTTCTCCATACATTAAAATTGCATTTCGGAGAAGGCAGAGGAAGACTGCTTACATTTTTTGTCATAGATGGGTAGGTTTTGCCTTTTTCCTGAGAGGTTCTGCTATTAACACTTTGCTTCTCATCTATGCAAACAATTCCCCAACTGACTTGGATCTTATTACTAACTTGTCTCAAAGTGCCATGTAAAACTAATAAGCAGAGAGAGAGAGGGAGGGAGGGAGGGAGAGCAGGAGAGCGTGCCTTGTTCTTAGGAGAACTGAGTATCATGAACTGAAGTATTTGTATGTGGGAGAGTAAGCAAGAAGTTCTCATGGTAATGGATTTCATCAGTACTGTAGGGTCAGTAGCACTTAATTTCTCCACTAGAACATGTATGTATGTATGGATGGATGGATGGATATACTGCCTTTCATTAAAACAATCCCAAGGCTGTTTACACAGAATTTAAAAACAAGATTGTAAAAATGAAACAATTAAAATATTAAGCTAAAAATATAAAACAAATCTGATTAAAAATTTAAAACACAAGCATAAAAACCGTACAAAATGGAAAGAAGCAGCAGCATAGACAATCATATAAAATCCTGGGTAAAAAGCCAAGATTTAACATGCTTTCTAAAAACTGTGATGGAGACCGAGGAGCGAATAGCCACCGGGAGAGCATTCCAGAGTCTGGGGGCAGCAACAGAGAAGGCCCTGTCCCACGTGCACAACAACGGAGCCTCCCTCATTGTCGGCACCCGGAGCAGAACCCCCTCAGATGACCTCGTCAGGTGGGCAGCAACCCTTGGGAGCAGGCGGTCCCTCAGGTATCCCGGGCCCAACCCGTTAAGGGCTTTAAAGGTTAAAACCAGCAACTTGAATTGGACCCGGAAACAAACTGAAAGCCAGTGCAGCTCTTTCAAAATGGGTGTGATGTGCTCCCACCAGGCAGCTCCAGATAAAACCCTAGCTGCCGCGTTTTGCACTAGCTGCAGTTTCCAGATATTCTTCAAGAGCAGCCCCACGTAGAGCACGTTACAGTAATCCAGCCATGACGTGACTAAGGCATAGGTAACCGTGGCCAGCTCTGCCTTCTCGAGAAAGGATAATGTAGGATAATGGCTGACCTCTTTAGAAAAATATATTTCAATATATTTAAAATTGGTTATTCCTGTTGAATGATTATTGGCCCATATTGTGTTTTCACAACTGCATATTCTTAGTGCCACAAAGTTTGGCAATCTTACGAAAGTTGCATTTCTTTAGTTTCATGCAGACATTATAAAATCGCTCCACTGTAGCCACGTACAGCAGAGCCAAGGGAGTGGAATCCCCGCCCCAGCCCATCAACAGAGCTGAGAGGCACCTTTTGAAAGCAGTGATTCTCTCTATTGAGCAGGGGGAGAGTAACTGGCCCTGTCCATCCCCAGCACAGCATCCCTCCAGTGGCTGTTGCTGGGTACTATCTTATGTTTCTTTTTTAGATTGTGAGCCCTGTGGGGACAGGCAGGGAGCCATTTTATTTGTTTATTTTCTGCTTTGGTTGAAAAGCAGTGTATAAATATTTGTCATTTATATTTATATTGATATATGTATTTGTTTGTTTATTTATTTTATTTAACATATTTTATACAGCCCAAAACTTACATGCAAATAACATATTTTTATACCGCCCAAAACTTACACCCAAAACTTTTATATATATATATATATATATATATATATATATATATATATATGTATAGATAGATCTATCTCTCTCTATATAGATAGATAGATAGATAGATAGATAGATAGATAGATAGATCTATATATATCAGCAGTGTGCCCCTCGCATTTACGTTTACAGTGGGGCTTGTCTGAAAAGGGAAAAGCCGAAAGCATGATGGCAGGTGCTTCCATGATTGCCAGACTGGATCGATCCACAGAAGTGCCCACCATCATGCTTTCAGCTCTTCCCTCTTCAGACAAGCCCTGCTGTGAGTGGCGGGGCAGGGCGTGCTGCTGATTGATGCAGTGGAATGGGACTTCCTCTCCTCAATGCCGCGAGTGTACTTCGAAGTGGCTTCGCTCAACATTTACCCCGAAGCCTGAAGCCAAGTGTGAATAACCTCCAGGTGTTGTACAACATACGATAAGGAGAAGTCAAAGTTTGTAGTCTAACCATCAAGACAAAAAAGGGTAAATAATGGAAGGGGGAAGGAATAATGAATACCAACAAAACCACTTTAAAAGTACCATAAGCATGGCACTTTTGCCACTGAGAGGCAACTGGTAAAAAGAGAGCATGTCACAATTCTGGACAAGTGAGCTCAAATTAACTCCCACAGCTTTAGTCAAACTTGGGCACAGCCTTGCCAGACTGCTGATGGAAGCAGAGCTAAGAATGATTCGCCATGAATAATTTATCCAAAAAGTGAACCCTTTTAATTAATTAGCCAATTGATTTTCTGCGCTATTGCCATTTCTCGGTAACTTACCTGGGGACATCATTATGCCTATGGCTGCTTTGAGATGAGAACCCCCGAGGTAGAATTCCTGCTTGAAAGACCGTGGCCTATTTCTGCAGAGGCTCTGCACCTTAAATGAGAGTTCATGTGAATGGGGTTGGAAGGCCAGAGAGATTATTTTCCCAAGGCCAGAGCAATCAAAACCTACCTCCTGGTTATTTCCAGAGATGTACTCTTTCTCATCATAATCGATCTGTGATAGCTTGGCCTCTCCTATGCTTACTATTGATGATGAGACTTCAATTCAATTATTGCCAGACACCAAAGTTTCATGTGTCAGGAATATGATTAGGCCCAGCTTAAATATAGGGCTACTGGAACCACCTTTGAGAAACCTTTGGTATGGTTAAAACAATGTTGAACTGTCCGGTGGCTGCTGCTGCATAGACACTTCTCCTCCCATAGAAAAGGCATCAGGTGGTTTTTATTCTCTGTTGTAATCATTCCACAAGCCCATGGGAAGCAGGTCCTAATGAGAAGGTACCAATCTCTTCGTCAGAGCAAAGACTGCATCTGCTGTCTCATGCCCCCATCCATTTTCTTTGGCAGCACCTTATCTTTAGAATTTGGTGCTTCCAGATATTCAAATCCTCCCACGCTTTATGAAGCGCCTCCAGACATAATCTGTTTTCCCAGGCCGATCTAGTTCACTGAGATTTTAACATACTGGCTTTCTTCCTCCATTGTCTGTCCTTACCTCCACTTCCTTCCTTTTCCTTGTGTGTGTGCGCGTCTGTTTATTTAGACTGTAAGCTCGCGGACAAGGTTTTATCATTGTCGCTCTTAAATTATGTACTGTACAGCACCTTGTTGTAGGAACTTAATAATTACCATAATAAGCTGCTACGGATATAGGCCTGAGGTGCAAACAACAGAAATTGTGAAATATGCACTGCTTTTGCCTCAGTCACTTTGCTCCTTTTTCAGATTTTTTTTTTTAGTTCTATCCAATTTCTTTGCTGTGGAACTGGGTCTTACGTAATCCCCTCAGAGTTTTCTCCCTAGAGTGCAGTCATTCTGTATACATCATTAGGGATATTGGGTGTGGAGACCCAGAAACAACATGAGCTAAGAACTTTTCCTGTTAAATGAGGTCCCTCCCAAGTCCTTACCACACCCTACACCATGACATCAAAACTGAAGGTGGCCTGTCTGGGTGCAGATTCTAAGGATCTGACCCCAGCCAGAAGCCAAATGATCTTAGGATAAACATGGCAGTGACTTTTCATATCCAGGATATCAGCCATGTGATCCGAGTGTAGTTGTTTACCAGGCTGACCAACTATCCATTTGGTAAGAACCAAGGGGATCTGAAAAACCAATGGGATTGTAGATTTGCCTTCAGTGCCTTTAGAATAAACATCCCTCTCTAAAGCTCTGTAGAATCACGAGAATTAGTTCATTAAACAAAGGATTTTAATACTCTAGGAGGTATCTGCAGGCCACATAAAAACACCTCTGTCATGACTGTACATTGTCAAATGTGCCCATTGATATGAAAAAAAATTGTTTTGTAGCCATCAGATGAGATGACATTTTCGGTAAGTTTTTGTTTACCCAAGAAAAGGGTCCCCACCCTTTTTCCAAACACGTGTACCTCTTTTTTGCAAACCTTGAGTTCAGGTGCCCCATAAAGGTTTTTCGCTTCTGCGGGGGTGTGTGTGTGTGTATACATACAAATTTAAATGTTACAGTTATGAAACAGGCTACTCTAGTCACTGGCCAACATCCAGACAAAGTTACTCATGAGTACTCAGTGCCAATTTTCTGAAGACTGACAGTCAGGCTTGAGAAGAAGGGGACACTGAGCTTCAGCTTACTTCAGCTTGTGAAGTAGTGTGAAGTATGGGGAAGGGCGATGGGATTGATGAAGAGGGATGAGACCATGATGACAGATTTCAGGGTAATTTCAATCAATCAGTCTCTTTATTTCGGTCAGCGACCAGCATGTCAGGGTAATTTAGAAACGGGACCATGATAAGACCATGATGAAGAGGGATGAGACAAAGTCTCCAGTACACTTGTGAAGTAGTGTAGAGTTCAGCTTACCTCAAACTTACTTCAACTTGTAGCCAACCAAGCAAGAGCAGAGGAGGAGGGGCTTCACCCGCCTCCCTTCCCTTCTGCAGCAGACACATCACTGAGGACACCTCAGCTTCATGCTGGCAACCCTCAGATGGGGAACAAATAATGCAGCTACAGTGTGGGGGACTCTGAGTACCCCTTGGAGCCCTTCATGATGAAGTGGTACTCAGAGTCCTCTTGCTCCCCATGCTGCAGCCTTCATGTACCCCTTCATGTATCCCTGTTGGGAACCCCTGACCTAAGAGATAAAAAACTCTTCCTCAAGACCCATTGCTAGAGGATGCATACATAGATAAGCATTGGGTTTGTTTTTTAATGGCTGGTAGATACACATACATATTCATAATGTAACTTAATTTTTGTTATGGCTACTGGATACACATAATACCCTGCTGGGATGGGAGCTGGAGAGAAACAGTTCAAGTATAGCCTCCAAAGGGGACCCAAACCTGAGGTTTTTCAGAAGCGATTTTTAGAATTGAGGAATTGAGAATTTTAGGGAGGGTTTTTTTTAGAAGCTGTCTAGGACTGGGGGTCCAAGATATGCTGCTTCCTTTTGAGGGAACTGGAGGCTTGCACTGTCTGTACGCTTCTTTGGGCCCTCATGCAAAATTTATAAGGAACTGGATATTACTTCATCACTGTAAGACTCCACCATTCTCTCTTTGCCTGAAAACAGATCCTGTAAAAAGCTTATCCCTGGAAAATACAGTTTTAGAGAGCAGGGAACAAAAAACATAGTTTTACCTCCAAAAAAGTATTGCTCTGCTCTATAGTAATGACTTCCGTAGCATTAGTACTAATAGAGGTGCACTTATAGGCCACTGAAGATTCAAATGGCATGAAGAACTGACATGACAAATTTCACTTTTGGCAATATCCTTCCACCAAAACAGCACATATATCTTTTAAAGCCTCCATGGGATTTATTACAGCAGTGTCCATTCACATCAACATGTTTAAAGATGTGTCACTGTTCCCATGATAGGCCTCTGTTTTTCTGTATTTTCTAACTCCAGCTGTGAAGCTACAACAGCAAAGCGCACCATCTCAATTCACTTCTTTTTATGTATTTCTAAAACTAGCGAAAGAGAAGACGTCTTCTACACTATGAGCCCCAATGCCCATTGAGATCATCCAGAGAGGTCTGTCTGCAATTGCCACCAGCTCGTCTAGTGGTTACACAGGGACGGGCCTTCTCCGTTGCTGCCCTGAGGCTTTGGAATGCGCTCCCTAGTGAAATAAGAGCCTCCCCATCTCTGCCAACTTTTAAAAAAGTCTCTAGACACATTTATTCACCCCAGCTTTTTCACTAGACTCGTGGTTTTAAATTGTTTTAAAGTTGTGTACAGACGGCTGCATACTCATATAATGTAATGTCTGAATTGAGCTTGCATCTGCATAGAGTCCCTTTTGGACCTTTTACTGAATGCACTTTATGTCAAGGATATGGCTATCAGGCATGGTACTGCTCCCCACTCCGTGCATTCACTGAACACATGCTGAAGAAGGCTTAAGAAGAGCCTGCAGATTTCATCATGCGGTGGTGGGAAGTCTTCCTTCCAAGAGACTGGGCCTCCACTGTATATTTCTTTAGTCTACATATGTTTCAGAAGCTTTTTAGGATTACAGCGCTATATTTTGATTTCTTCATTTTAACCATTTTCATGTTCGGGGAGGAATTTCAATATTTGTATGATGGTATATATCACTTTGTAGAATGGTATATATTACCTTGAATGCACAGTGGACCAGCAATTAAGATCTTGTAATAAATAAATAAAAATAGTGGGCACTCAAGGCCAAACTAACACTAACATGTTGAGCGCCAGCCTTGATGAGACACCTATTGCACTGGAGGATCCAAATCAGGACCAAAGCAGAGAGGAAGGGGCTTTAACCCTTTGACCCCCACTGTGGTCCCAATCTGGATGGGGCTGCTCTCTGGCTGCCATTAGCCCCAAGATAAAGATCCCACTGGAGTCTCCCTCCTTGTTCCACCCTAATATCGGAACCAGATTGCTCCCCTAGCACGCACGCACACACAGTGTCTCACACACACGCACCACTGACATTAGAAAACTCAAGCCCACAACCAGTAGATTGTCTAATTTGGGCTCCAGCACGTTAGAAAACAAACCTGCATTGCAGCCTTTCCGAGCACTGCAAGAGAATACCTGCAGGACAAACAACAGGTATGATTCACAGAGCCATTCCACACCCACGCTGGCAGTTCTCTGGCAAGAGTGTAACTACAAACTAATTTGAGTCCCGAGATCAGCACTTAGGAGGGACTGGTGTATTACACTTTAATAGCCTATGCAGAAGAAGAGCATACACATTTAGTGTGCAAGGTAACCAATTAGCATCTTCCCCTGGAGGCTTCAGCCACTGCCTGCTGACTGAAGAAGTTTTTTTGTTCCTCCGTGATATGATGGTTGCTTTGCATAAAGACAAGAGCTAGGTAAGCTATAAATCAACGGCTTCACAGCAAAGCAGGATTTGAAAGGGGAGCAAGAAAGATGCTACAACTTAGGTGTTCTGGGAAGGAATTCTGCGTGTGTGTGTGTGTGTGTGTGTGTGTGTGTTATTTTTACCCTCCCATTTGAACAGAGGACACTCACTGTGATTCCCCATCAATATTTGTTTTATTTTTTTCCAGGTTGATGTTGATCTATTTCCTTTCCGTACTCTTCATCAACAGTGTGCATTTTCAAGATTTTTGATTGAACAGAATGAAACTTTCTGCCAAGGGCTGCCACTCCTTCAGAATTGGCCTGGGGTCTCCTGGAATCAGCATTAATCTCCAGGAAAACACCCTGGAGATTCTGATGGCTTGATATTGGGGAAAGGAGGAATAGCGGGGGGGGGGAATCTTGAGGAATGGCTGCACTCAGAGTAAGCAATCTACCATGCATTTATTTTTTAAACGAAGATTCAAACTCCCCATGACGATGGCAGCAGGACCATGTCTTTGACTGTGGGTCTGCCCTGTTCACATATCATGTAAGAGGGTGGGGAGCACACTTGCAAGGACAAAATGAGCATGTATATGGGGGCTGAGTAATTCCTCCACCCCCCTGCTTTTCTCCTAGCTGGGCTCTGAGGAAGTGAGCCCATGGGGGAGTGGTTGCAGAGGAAAAGCTGTGGGGTGTGAGAGGGCTCAGCAATCCCACCCTTTGGCCCTGTAAATCACATCTCCACCCCACGCCATTTTACCTCACTTGTGTTTGCTGCTGTCATGTGCAAGCTCAGATTAGTCAAACAGGACTGAGGTGAATGTTATTCCCTTTACGCAGTAAGTGTACATGCAGGATTTCTAAAGGCAGCTTTTGAAAACAATGAAAAATCAACATATTTACTCACTTAAATATATTCCCTGCTCTTTTGGCAATTAGCCCAGAACAGTATTAATGTTTATCCTCACAACAAGCCTGTGAAGTAGGTTAGGCTGAGAGAGACATGAACTGGCCCAGAGTTACCTCGTGAGCTTCATGGCTGAGAGGGGATTTGAACTCAGATCTTCCAGGCCCTAGATCTACAATCTAACCACTATATCACACTGGATCCCACACTAGCTGAAATGTGCTTCTTGTGTAGATTTCATAGACTTTTTAATGCTTTATTCATGTATTAGAATATATAGCTACAGAATAAATATTTCATCTGAAGCCAAAGTTTATGTATACTCATATGGAATGCAATGTATTATAAAACGAAAAGCATAAATATTACAAATGTCTTAAAAACCAGAAGAGTTTGAATTCTAAACAATTCACCCAACAAAACTCTGGGATTCTTTCTATACCATTTGCAAAGGGCGGAGTAAGGAAGATGCCACCAATTTGGAAGCTGTCTGTGTTCCTATACTTTTCATACATACACTGGGTAGATAGCCATTTTGCTGCACGTTATATAGCACATCTGCACCTGTTCTGTGGCAAAATCCTTATCATCATTTGGAAGAAAGATAGAGAGAGAGAAGAGAAGAGAAGGGGAGCCCATCAGAGTCATTGCAGTCCTGAGAGGTATTCCAGAGTTCTCCTCTGCTTCAGTTTTAAGTACACACATCTGCAGGTTGTGGGTGGGCAAAAATGCTCTCCGAGGTCATTTCCAGCCTCCATTTTGAGCACCAGAGCTATTTGGTGGCTTGTTTGCTGAAAAAATGGGGCAAAACCATCAATTTTGGGCTGATCTGGGGATGCCATTTTTGCTCGTGGGCATGGTAGGGCACTTCTGGGGATTTGGGGGGGCAATGGTGGGGGGAATGGGGACATCCTCAATTTCTGGCTGATTTTTCAGAACATAGCCCCCCCCCCACTTTCCATAGCCCTAATACTCTAGTATCCATGCATTCGCTATCCACGCTCCCCCCCCCGCAAGAACGGAACCCCCGGTGAATAACGGGGTTCTCCAGTTAACTTCTGTTCATTTGGAAATCCTGTTTAAGACCCTTTTTATTTTTTGAAATGAATGCTGAGACATCTTCAAGAGAGGGAGTGTAGCTTATGAGACTGTTTATCTGGGGCTAGGGTCCAATGAGCAAACAAGACTGTGGATTTGGGGAGGGCAGAAGGGAGCAGGGTGTAGTATTACATATTACATTCTTACACTACTGTGCACTACTTCAGGGATGCAATTCAAGAGGGAGAGGAGGCATAAATGGCAGTGCTGTGTTCTGGCACTGTTTGCGTGTTCCCCAAGAATTGGTGTCCTGGGCGACTGCCTAGGTCTGCCTAATGGACGGGCTGACCCTCCACATGAACAAACAGATTTAGGATGATGGGAATGGGATGGAGACTACCCCTTGTGATAACATGCACACAAACACTTATTTAGGAGTATGGGGATGGAACTTCAAAAGGAGTCTTTATTCCTGCTGTATCTTTGCTTTAACTCTTTCACACATTACCATAAATGGACATCATTCTGTAGCCAATAACTCAGCAGGTTTCTGCATCCCTGCAGAAATACAACACAGAGCCCTCCTTGTGAGCAACCAAGCGAATGTTGTCTGAGGAAAGTTAACAAACACTTTGCTGAAAACCTACCCAAATCTGAGAATCCCTGGTGACTCACCACAATCAGCATAACACACTTCCCTTTTGCAATGGCTGCTCACACACTGCAATGGCTGTTGCTCAACAAGTGTGACATTTGGCAAGCCCTTAGTGTGCCACTGGCAGTGACTATGTTCTCACAAGATGGGTATAGCTATGGGAAGACAAGCAAATGGGCTGGCAATTTTTTAAAAAAGAAAACACTCACAGATTGGCTCAGGTCTGGGCCATGCTCCCCGTGCTTGAATGCTGATCACCCCCCTGCCCCCCATGGCACCAAGTATGCCGCACAGTTATTCCCCTGCCTGATTCCGCTCCAAGCCCCATCAACTTTTCCTCACCCACTACCCATGGCCAAACTGTGAGATTATCATCGGATGGCTGGGGGGGGGGGATGAGGGGGAACCCAGTTATTTCCTCTGCCCAAGTCCCCTCCAAACCCCACTGACTCTTCCCCTGCCTTGCCAAGTCATGCCCCTGCCAGTCCCACTGATTCCTCTCCTGCTTGAATCCCCTGCAAGCCACACTAATTCCTCCCCCTGCCAGAGTCCCCTCCAAGTCCCTCCACTTCCTCCCTGACCTAATTTCCATTTAAGCCTTGCCAATTTCTCTGCCCACCTGATTGCCCTCTAAATTCCACTTATTCCTCCCCACCTGATTCCCTTCCAAGACCTGCCAGTCCTTCCTCTGCAGATTCCTTGTACCATCCAATCTTCCCCTGATCCCCTTCCCATAATCACACTATGTGATTGTCATGGGACTTCAGGAAAAAATGGGGACTATCAGACAGAAAGGTACTGCCAATGGCAGGAAGAACATCACCACTATGGAACGTGCCCCCCACCAAAGGAAGATGGTGAGCATTTTGAGGGCCCTCTTCCCCAAATATTAAGACAAACATTTTCACAGGACAATTTTACGTTCAGCCCTAGTTTATGGTTACCACCCCAGTGTTCATCTCCTTCCATCCTGAGCTTAGAATCCGCTGTGGGAAAATAGAGAAAGAAAGCAATGAGGGAAGTTAAAAAATACAGCCCATATTAAAGATCATCCATTGCAAATAACCTTTCAAACGACATTCAGCAGACATTATTTTAAAATCAGAAATTGTCCAGGAGTGTGCTTTGACCAATGAATCCTTTCAGGCTTTGGAAACAGAAATATCCCCTCTGGATAATAAGCATGATCTTCAAGGATCTGGTCTCCATAGTAGAGACTTTGCCTGTGGTTGTGATGAAAATGGGAAAACCAAAATGTCTAGTCTTCCATCTTGCTGTTTTCAATGGGAAATGTAGTTTTACAAAAGTTGTAATAGAACTACCTTTCCCAGTGCACCATTATTAGGAGCCATGGCAGTAGGTTGGACACTATTTACATTTGCAGTGTAGACACCTCCTGAATGGGCCTTTCCAGACTCACTGTGTTTGTCTATCGTGGATGTAACAAGGCAATTGTCTAAATCTGAGATGAAGGGCATTGCCATTTGGACTACAACTGTAAATAAGCTTCCAAACTAGGCCCTATAATAAGCAATGGCAAGTTTATACACAGGGGCTTCCTAATGGGCTGCCTTTATAATCACTGCTCCCTCTAGGACAGGGATTCTCAACGTTGGGTCCCCAGATGTAATTGGACTTCAACTCCCATAATCCCCAGGCCCAGTGGCCTTTGGCTGGGGATTATGGGAGCTGAAGTACAATAACATCTGGGGACTCAACATTGAGAATCCCTGCTCTAGGAGACTTCTTTACCAACTTGACTTGGAAAAAACCATAATGTTACATTAAGAAGTTTTTCATATTGATTGCATGGAGGGATGCAAGCTCAGAATAACTGAATTTATGTTATGTTCACAGAGCTATCTGGGCTCTTTACAAATAATTTCTTTTTATTTTCATTTACAAATGTATATACTTCTGTGTACTGAAAAAATCCCCCCAAACCGCCAGTACAGAGAAGCCACTGCCCTGTTTTTTGGATGGTCCTGGTTTTGCTCTTAGCATTTGACTGAGTTCTCCAGCAGAAGGAACAGTAAGCTAGTTGCTTCAGCTTGTTTATTAGTCTCATCAGAATATAGATTATTTATTTATCAATGAATTTTTATACTGCCTTTCATTAAAGCAATCTCAAGACAATTTACAAAACATTTAAAACAATATAAAACTACAAAAGTTACACAATGAAGATATTAAATTGGAATAGAAAAACAAAGCAGCAGCAACAAAAACAGCACTCATAAAAGCTTGGGTAAAAAGCTAAAATTTAACTTGCTTTCTAAAAGTTATTGCTGAAGCCCATTGGCAGCGCATTCCAAATTCTGGGGGGCAATAACTGAGGAGGCCCTGTCCTACATACATGATAGCCGAGCCTTCCTCATAGTTAGCATGCAGAACACAGCCCCCTCCAATGACCTCATCAAGTGGGCAGCAACCCTTGGGGGCAGGCGGTCCCCCAGGTATTCAGGACCCAAACTGTTAAGGGATTTAAAGGTCCGAACCAGCACCTTGAATTAGACCTTCCTCATAGTTAGCATGCGGAACACAGCCCCCTCCAATGACCTCATCAAGTGGGCAGCAACCCTTGGGGGCAGGCGGTCCCCCAGGTATTCAGGACCCAAACTGTTAAGGGATTTAAAGGTCCGAACCAGCACCTTGAATTAGACCTTCCTCATAGTTAGCATGCGGAACACAGCCCCCTCCAATGACCTCATCAAGTGGGCAGCAACCCTTGGGGGCAGGCGGTCCCCCAGGTATTCAGGACCCAAACTGTTAAGGGATTTAAAAGTCCGAACCAGCACATTGAATTAGACCTGGAAAGAAATTGGCAGCCAATGTAGCTCTTTCAAAATGGGTGTAATAGGATCCCAGCAGCAGCTCCAGATAAAATCCTAGCTGCTGCATTTTGCACTAGCTGCAGTTTCCGAATATTCTTCAAGGACAGCCCTACATAGGGAGGCCTTTTTAAATAATAGTCTTACCATTGCCTCCTTGAGGCTTGGTGGGATCTTTCTCTCCCTTAATATTTTATTTTATTTTATTTATTAACATTTTATATCCTGCTCTTCCTCCAAGGAGCCCAGAGCGGTGTACCACATACTTGAATTTCTCCTCACAACATCCCTGTGAAGTAGGTTAGGCTGAGAGAGAAGTGACTGGCCCAGAGTCACCCAGCTAGTTTCATGGCTGAATGGGGATTTGAACTCGGGGGGGATGTGTGAAGCAATGCCTTTGCTACACAGAACAGCTCTGCTGGTCTGCACTGAGTAGATGCAGTGGAGGTGGAGAAAAAGCATTTCTCCGCTGCCCCCACTGCCACAGAGTAGTTCCTAAAATGGGCTCTAGTCACTGTTCGGTTGAATTTATCCTGACTCTTCCTCCAGCGTTGTTCTAGATATTGTCCAAGTTGTTTCATTGCCCTAAGCTCCAAGAAAAACCAAGGAGCAGAACGGGCTTCACCAAGCCAGAGAGGGCATTTAAGAGCGACCTTGTCAACAGCCCAGGCTGTCTCCACATTCCAGATATTCACCAGGACCTCAAAAGACTCACCAGCAATGGGAAACTGGAAACGCCCTGAAGGCGTGTGGAAACCGAGTCTGGAAACCGAGCAGATCCATAAGCCTCTGAGGGCAAGCCATTCTAATTGGTCCACCACCCCTGCAGAGGGTAGATGGAGCCGTCAAACTAAACCCCACCAGTTGATGATCTGTCCATGACAAGGGAGTTATAACAAACTCTCCCACCTCCTAATCATGTATTCTCTGGTCAGCAGAAACCAGATCCAGAGTATGTCCTGCCACGTGGGTAAGGCCCGATACCAACTAAGATAGGCCCATGGTTGCCATGGAGGCCATGATATCCTGAGCTGCTCCTACAAGAGAGGCCTCAGTGTGGACACTGAAGCCCCCCAAGACAATAAGCTTGAGAGAACCCAATGCCACCTCTGAGACCACCCCCACCAGCTCAGGTAGGGAGACTAAAGTGCTGCAGGACAGTCGGTACACCAACAATCTCCAGCCTATCTTGGAGGCCTACCCTCAAGGACAAACGCTTGGAATTCTGAGATTGCCTAACAAGGCATCTGAAAGGGAAAAGGTCTCACTATAGCTAGATTATGGTAGCAATCCTTTATTTTCCTAGTGTGCCTCCCTTCCTATCATCTGCCAGAAGGACCAGATCCGAAATATCATATTTACACAATATACATGGAGCTTCTGTCCCAAGGAGCTTGCAGTCAAAAATCTTGCAATGAAGAGGGAACAAATGGAAGGAAGAAGAAAAAGTAATAGGACTAAATGTGAGAAATGCAATTACCCGTTCTAACCTTGGCTAAAACTGGGAAGCAGGATGGCTGAATCAAGTAATTGTTTCACAGCAAAGGTTAGGCTTTACTTTCTGTCTTGATCCTGCTCCACAGCCTTGCCCTCTGTTGTAGGCTACCTCCCACCCTTCCACACACACACCCCGAACCCACAAACTCCTCCTTTTGGTTTATATTATAACCATTTCACTTCCGTTACCCGCAACTAGCATCAACATTAGCCTTGACCACCCAGCTACCACCTTACAGCATGATTCAGTACATATGCAATTAACCATTCAATGAGGTGGTGAGGAGGACATAGAATTGCAGCCTTCGTTATGAAGCCAAGTGAGCTAGGCTTAGGGAGCCTAGTTGGGTTGGAGTCTCATGTGTGTTGGAGCTCCACCTTCACGTGAGGGTTTGTAAAAATAAATTTGATGCTAATTAATCTCCGGAAACAAGGGCTTGCATCAGTGAGAGCTATGGGTGAAATGAAACATGTCTAAACGTGCTGTTGAGGGGTGTGTGTACGGTGGTAACTGTCAGTGGGGCGGGGCTGATCCAGATTGGGATCTCAGGATGGAAGGAGTTGATTCTGATCTTTAGCCTCAAACTTGATCCCAAATTGGATGGACCCACCTATGGGTGCTGTTTGCCCTTCCGGGGGGGGTGCGCTACACAAAGCTCAATACCTCATTAAAACCACATCTAATTTGGCCTTGGGAGCGGCAAAAATCCAGGTTTAAAGCACTAGGGGATACCACTGTAGCACATGTTGCACACACATGAAGGGCAGTGCTGCCATGGTATTGTTTCAGCAGCACTAGGCTTGGAAGGCAGGCAGGAGCACAGTAGTGGAGAGGCATATGCTCAGTTTATGGTGCAGAGGATGACAGAAATGCACAAGCTGCTAATTCCCCTCCATTTTAGCCAAACCATCCCTCCCTAACCTCCTAAAAACAGTTGCTCAGGGTGCAGGCCCCCTCTGGCCCCCTCTAATTCTAGCACAGAGAGCCAGGCCAGAAGTGTGGCCTAATAATGCCATAGGCAGGCCCATAGTATCTCCTACTGCTGTCTAGATTTTTTGCAAGGTGGGCCTTGGGAGGTAACTGGGCCAACGATGAGATATATAATACCAGCTATCCTGGTGAGATCTAGGAGTATACCAATGCCCCATGCCAACCTGCTGCTGTGCATTGCGGTATTGGGATATTGCTGTCAATACACTCCATGGAAAAGACTTGAACTACAAAGTCTTGTGTCAGTGTTTCATACTTCCTAAAGCTATGAGCAATTTTCTCTTTCCAGGCAAAATTCCAATCAAACCACCAGTTCCACTGACAGGTAGAGCGACTCGCTTTAGAGTCAATTTGTCACAGTGACGTTTTATTATAATAATCTATAGATTCACATTTTGGGGATTTATAAATCCTCAAAACAGTGGCATATCAGCTGGTAACCTCCAGGCTTGACTACTGCAATGCGCTCTAAGTGGGGCTGCCTTTGTACATGGTTCAGAAACTTCAGTTAGCTCAAAATGCGGCAGCCAGATTGGTCTCTGGGGTAACCCGGAGAGACCATATTATGCCTGTTTTGAAACAGTTGTACTGCCTGCTGATGTGATTCTGGGCAAAATACAAAGTGCCGGTTATTACCTTTAAAGCCCTGAATGTCTTAGGTCCAAGTTATCTTAGAGAGCGCCTTCTTCTGCATGATTCCTACCTCACATTAAGGTCATCTGATGAGGTCCGTCTTCAATTACCACCAGCTCGTCTGGTAGCGACTCAGAGGTGGGCCTTCTCTGTAGCCGCTCCTGGGCTGTGGAATGCACTCCCGGCAGAAATCTATAATCTGAGTTCATTATTGGCCTTCAGGAGAGCCCTTAAAACCTATCTGTTTGGCCTGGCCTTCCAGGGTTTTTAAACTGCTTTTAAACTGTAAAGGTTTGGCCTGATTTTCCAGGGTTTTAAAAACTGTTTTAATAATTGTTTTATGTTTTTACAGTGTTTTATTTAATAGTTAGTTGTTTTTAGTTTTATTTTAATGTAAACTGCCCTGAGCCATTTTTGGAAGGGCGGCATAGAAATAAAATAAATACATAAATAATAAATAAATCTTAAAGGTGTGAGGTGACTGGAGAACATATCCCTAAAATTCTCTCTTCTCATATAATCCATTGTTTTATCAGTCCTGCATGTGTGATCAGGAATAAATACTTTTACTAAGCACAATTGGGGGAGTGAGAAATAAAAGAGCACTTTAGAGTTAGATTCTATAAAGCTTTTAATTTTCACCTCTCTGCCAAGTACTCAGTGGGTTGGACAGAAGTGGATAACAGGTTTTCCACTTCTCTGCCACCCACAAAGAGCTGAAGGCAGTTGGAAAGAGGGTTAACTGGTTATGGTATGCACAGTCATGCCCGTTTCACTTCTGCTAAATGGGTTTTCTGTGGTACTAAAAATCTGCAACAGTTTTCTGTACAGAAACAGTGAGACTAAAATATACATACTGTGGAAACCACTTACAATTATCTTAATGATTCTTGCCTATCTCCACCCTAGGAGATACAAGAAATTCTCCTTTCCTACCCAAGAGTAAATATACCAACTATATTTACTAAGGAATGTGATGAGACTGGAGTCTTTTCTTAGGTGGAAGGCTACCTGATCCATATATCATATACCTGAGCCTCCCAGCTCCAGGCAGTCTTGGAGAATGCTGATCATCTAGACCCATTTCAAACTGGCTTTCAGGTGAGGTATGGGATGGAGACTGCCTTGGTCAGCCTGATGGAGGATCTCCACAATTGGGAATTGGCAGAGGGAGTGTGACTCTGTTGGTCCTTTTGGATCTTTCGGCAGCTTTCTATACTATTGACCATAGTATCCTTCTAGAACATCTGAGGGGATTGGGTGGGGGAGAGGCATTGCTTTGCAGTGGTTCCACTCCTACCTTTCAGGCAGATTCCAGATGGTGTCTCTTGGAGACTACTATTCTTCAAAATCTGAAAATTCATATGATGTTCCTCAGGGCTCCATATTGTCTCCAATATTAGAACGTTAGAACATAAGAACAGCCCTGCTGGATCAGGCCCAAGGCCCATCTAGTCCAGCATCCTGTTTCGCACAGTGGCCCACCAGACGCTGCTGGAAGCAACAGGCAGGAGTTGATGGCATGCCGTATCTCCTGCTGTTACTCCCCCGCAACTGGTACCCAGAGGCACCCCGCCCCCAAGGCTGGAGGTGGCCTACAGTCCTCCGACTAGTAGCCGTCAATAGACCTATCATCCATGAAGTTATCCAAAACCCTCTTAAAGCCACCCAGGTTGTTGGCTGCCACCACATCTTGTGGCAGAGAATTCCACAAGTTGATTATGCGTTGTGTGAAAAAGTACTTCCGTTTGTTGGTCCTTGATTTCCTGGCAATCAATTTCATGGGATGACCCCTGGTTCTAGTGTTATGGGAGAGGGAGAAGAATTTCTCTCTATCCACTTTCTCCACACCATGCATGGTTTTATAGACTTCTATCATGTCTTCCCGCAGTCGTCTTTTTTCTAAGCTAAATAGCCCCAGGTGTTGTAGCCTAGCCTCATAAGAAAGGTGCTCTAGGCCCTTGATCATCTTGGTTGCCCTCTTCTGCACCTTCTCCAGTTCTACAATGTCCTTTTTTAGATGTGGTGACCAGAATTGTACGCAATACTCCCGGTGTGGCCGTACCATAGTTTTGTATAAGGGCATTATAATATTACCAGTTTTATTTTCAATACCCTTCCTAATGATCCCTAGCATGGAATTGGCCTTTTCCACAGCTGCCGCACTTTGACTCAACACTTTCAATGAGCTGTCCACCACGACCCCAAGATCCCTCTCCTGGTCAATCACCGACAGCTCAGATCCCATCAGCATATACTTGAAGTTGGGGTTCTTCGTCCCAATGTGCATCACTTTACACTTTCCAACACTGAACTGCATTTGCCATTTTGTCACCCACTCCCCCAGTTTGGAGAGATCCTTTTGGAGCTCTTTACAATCAGTTATGGATTTTACTACCCAAAAGAGTTTGGTATCATCTGCAAATTTGGCCACCTTACTGCTTACCCCTGCTTCTAGATCATTTATGAATAGATTAAAAAGCACCGGTCCCAGTACAGATACCTGGGGGACCCCACTTCTTACTTCCCTCCATTGCAAAGATGTTGTTTAATATCTACATGAAACTACTGGGAGAGATCATCAAGAGATTTGGTGCAGGGTGCTATCAATATGCTGGTGACACCTAAATCTATTTCTCCATGCCAACATCAGGAGAAGGCACAACCTCCCTAAATGCCTGCCTGGAGGCAGTAATGGGCTGGATGAGGGATAACAATCAAGCTGAATCCAGATAAAACTGAGGTATTCATTGTGCAGGGTCAGAACTCAGGAGACTATTTGATCTGCTGGTTCTGGATAGGGTCATGCTCCCCCGGAGGGAACAGGTACAGAGTCTGGGGGTGTTTCTGGATCCAAACTTTTCCCTGGTGTCCTAGGTTGCCTTGCGGTGGCCAGAGGTGCTTTTTATCAGCTTTGGCTGATATGCCAGCTATGTCTGTTTCTTGAGATGAATGATCTCAAAACAGTGGTACATACACTGGTAACCTCGAGGCTGGATTACTGCAATGCGCTCTATGTACGTATGCCTTTGTACATACTCAACGCCTTTGTACGTAGTCTGGAAACTGCAGTTGGTTCAGAACGTGGCAGGCAGGTTGGTCTCTGGGTCATCTAGGAGAGACCATATTACTCCTATGTTGAATGAACTACACTGGCTGCCGATACATTTCCAGGCAAAATACAAGGTGCTGGTTATTACCTATAAAGCCCTCAACAACTTAGGCCCTGGGCATTTAAGAGAACGTCTTCTTTTCCATGAGCACCACCATCCACTGAGATCATCTGGAGAGGTTCGTCTGCAGTTGCCAATTCATTTGGTTGTTACTTGGGAACGGGCCTTCTCCGTTGCTGCCCCTGGATTTTGGAATGCACTCCCTGTTGAAATAAGAGGCCTCCCCATCTCTGGCAATGTTTAAAAAGGCACTGAAGACACATTTATTCACCCAGACTTTTAATTAGATTTATGGTTTTAATTTTTGTTGGTTTTAAATTTTAATCTTAATGATTATAATGATTAAATGATTCTAATTGTAAACCTCCCAAAGACACAAGTTTTGAGTGGTATAAAAATATGTTAAATAAAAATATGCAACAGAATTGGGTGGTAGTCTGGACTGCACCCATTTCCCTCATAGATGGGAGATACTCTTTTTGAATGCACTACCCAAGTTTCTTTCCTTGGGAAGTTGGAATTGTCCCATCCTTCTTAATCTTTAGTGAGATGGTAAAATCTTGTCTATTTCACTGAATCTGGTTTCAGGAAAGATTTTTCTGTGCTGATGATTTGTTTCATGTTTAAGATTAGTTTTATTGTATTTGATTTGTTAGGTTTAGGATTGAGGGCCACGTTGCTGAAAAACAGGAGAGAAATGTCAAAATAAATATGCTTCCCCATTTAAAAATCTACCTGAAGATTTAAAAAAAACTCAGCCAGCTCATATATTTCAACTCAGAGAGCCAGTGTGGTGTAGTGGTTAGAGTGCTGGACTAGGACCGGGGAGACCCGAGTTCAAATCCCCATTCAGCCATGATACTTGCTGGGTGACTCTGGGCCAGTCACTTCTCTCTCAGCCTATCCTACTTCACAAGGTTGTTGTGAGGAGAAACTTAAGTATGCAGTACGCCACTCTGGGCTCCTTGGAGGAAGAGCAGGATATAAAATGTAAAAATAAAAAATAAAAGGAAAACTCTCTCCCTATGGTACTAGCTTTCCAAATGCAGAGATTTACTTACTTAGGACTGCATTTAAAAATGTGCTCTTCCTCCCATTCTGAAATGACACCTCCATTCATGACCGACATCATCTTCTACCTGTTCTGTGAGGGCTTTGTGTCTATTCTCTAGAGCAGGTTTAATCAACTCTGGCCCTCCTACAGATGTTGGCCTACAATTCCCATCACCCCAGACAATTTATCACTGTGGCAGGGATGCCGAGAGCTGTAATCCAAAAACTTAAAAGTCCTACTTTAGAGACTGCAGTAAGCAAGACCAGGCAAAGAGTTGGGTAGAAAAGATGCAGGGAACAAAGTGTTTATGGAACCAAAATAGTGTTAACAGGATGCTGGTGATAGCATTACTAGATTTCACCAGACAAGCAGAGCTGCAGAGGTCAGTGTTGATTTAATTGGTTGGAACCAGAGGAGAGTGCATTGCAGTGCTGGTGACAGAGTGGCAACACTTTGGCACGGTGGCCAAGATACACACATTTCCAAACACAAGGCAGCCATTACAGCTGCATGTACTGATGGGCAAGCCATAAAGTCAAGAGATATTTACCAAGCAGCCTCCCTTGGTGCTGCAGAGTATAACATGATGTAGTTATCAATCAACAAGGGTGTGGATGACAGAGCATCAGTGTGTAGCAGAAAAGGGGTCTGGCAGCCGTTCCCCACAAGCAACGTCCTGTCTAGTCTGGTTCTTTTTAAACTCCAACCAGATTTTTTATTATTATTATTTTGCAGCTGCTGAAATACCAAGCAGAGAAGTCTTGTGTACTATTGGAGGAATTCCCTCCCCCATCTTCCTCAGATTGAGATACATTGTCAAAATGAGATCAGCACAAGACATTTGGTAAAGTGAAATTAACGGTACCTTTGAAGGGTCTCTCAGCTGCTGAATGGCAAGAAAAACATCCATAGATGTTGCTATTCCTAAACAAATAAATATTAAGGTAAATACAGTGCCAGCACTTTGCTGAATCTTTTGTATCAGTTTAAATATTAATCTGTATTAGCGGCTGAGATTGGAAAGTTACAGTAGGATTTTTTTGGTAAAATACCTCATAGAATTAATATGAAATAAAGTGGGGAAGTTCTCTCCCCTCCTTTGTGAGTGCCTAATTTGGTCATTCTAGCTCCCTCAAAATGTATAGCAGACAAAACTATTAAGGAAAGGCAACTATTTCACCTAATGATTTGCTTCCATGAGGTAGCCAAGTCAGCATAATTTGAATAATTGAGGTGTGTGACTTAAGTGCTTTAAACTTCTAGAGCTTTAATGCTATCGACCATTTTAAAAACTTCACTGATTTAGTGTTTCTACTATATTTCTACTGTATATAGAAAATAAAGTGTATATTGACTGTATAATACCAAGGGCTACTAGTTTTCAAATAAAATTAACATGTATGGACATAGGAACATAGGAAGCTGCCATATACTGAGTCAGACCATTGGTTTATCTAATTCAGTATTGTCTTCACAGACTGGCAGCGGCTTCTCCAAAGTTGCAGGCAGGAATCTCTCTCTGCCCTATTTTAGAGAAGCCAAGGAGGGAACTTGAAACCTTCTGCTCTTCCCAGAGCGGCTCCATCCCGAGGGGAATCTCTTGCACTGCTCACACATCAAGTCTCCCATTCATATGCAACCAGGACAGACCCTGCTTAGCTAAGGGGACAAGTCATGCTTGCTACCATAAGACAAGCTCTCCTCTCCAGGGCTGTAGCTCAGTGATAAGAGCAACTGCTTTGCATGCAGGTGGTTTCAAGTTCAGTATTTGACATCTCCAGGTCAGGCTGGGGAAAAGACTCCTTCCTGAAACCTTGGAGAGCTACTGCCAGCTAATATTGAGACGGTATTGGACGGATGCTTCGGGAAGGTGCCCTATGATCAAAGATTATGCCCCTGTCAGAATGGTGACGTGGAGGCCATGGAACGTCTGATGCTGAAGTGCAGATTTTATACTGAATTAAGGGGAAAGCTTCTCTCCCCACTACTAACTCATTATAACTCTAATTGCCCTTCTTATGGGGACAAGGTCCTTTTCCTGCTTACTGCTAAGTCAGAGCATGCTTACAGGAGGGTAGCAAAATTTTTTTTCATAGCAAGCAAGATTCAGTTTAGAGTGATTGAGGTACGAGATGCTGGGCTGTGCACTTCAGATTAACCGGTTTTATTTGAATGAAATTAAGTTATGTATACGGTATCTGAAGGTATTAATGTTTTATGTATACTATGTATTTTACTGTTGTTTCTCTTTGCTTTTCTTGTATTTATGCTGGCCTTGGGCCGAAATACATACATACATACAGGCTAATATGGACAATACTGAGCTAGATGGACCAATGGTCTGACTCAGTATAAGGCAGCTCCCTATGTATATGAAGTTTCTCATGGATGAATATATATAGTGCTTGCCATGTGGATTTCACTCAGGCAGCACACAACCAACAGCGAATATTCCTGAACTCGATGTAACTCGATTTAGGAGAATCAGTAGTAACTATTAATTTCAAATATTTAGTAATTTCTTTTGACCAGTCAGAAATGTCGATTCCCTTCTATGCATGTTAAACTAAATTCCAAATAAAAATACAGCTCCTCATTAACATAGATACTTAAAATATAGCAGACACTTGATAATACATTTTATGTTAGCCACCTAATGGCACAGTGGGGAAATGCTTGACTGACAAGCAGGAGGTTGCCGGTTCGAATCCACGCTGCTACTATATCAGGCAGCAGCAATACAGAAAGATGCTGAAAGGCATCATTTCATACTGTGTGGGAGGAGGCAATGGTAAACCCCTCCTGTATTCTACCAAAAGAAAGCCACAGGGCTTTGTGGGTGCCAGGAGTCAAAATTGACTTGATGGCACACTTTACCTTTATATAATGAAGCAAATGTATGTATTATTCAGTCTTCATTTCTGATCCGCTGAAATTTTTTTCAGCGACAGAATGCCACACATGAAGCTGCATGGACCAGCTTCTATATGGATTGGTTACTTATGGCAGCCCCCCTATGTGCACCTTTGGAGTGTGCAGGGGCCAGTTCCAGACTCTGCTCATGCGGAGATGCTAGTTGTAAGTCTAGTTCATGCTTCTGATAGCCAACCCACAATTATCTTGGAAGTGTGGAAGGGACTGTTGCTGGGTTTCTGTGCACAGGTGCCATTTTCATGTGGAGCTGCTGTCTCCACATGGTGGCATGTACATGTGGTCATGATAAACATGGGCAATCCTAATATTAAATCCAGACTCCTTTAGCATTTGTCTCCTGTTGCAACACATTCCAAGCCTTGCATCTTACTCATACAAAGAGCAACAAATTCAACACTTTTGGAGAAACCAAGATGGTTTCCTGCATTACCGGAAATGTTTCATTATAGCCACAAAGCAGTTTCAACAGCAATCATAGGTTTCCACTGCTCACTCACATGACAAATACCATAAAGGAGTCCAAAATCAACTTTCAAAAAACTAATTTTAATCAAAACAAAAATTGTTGATCATTAACAAGTTTATAAAACAGTGATTTAGTTACATAAATAAATTGATATCAGTGTATCAAATCTTAATTACTTTCAACTTCATGAGCATGTTTACATGGGTGATGAAGTACAACCTTTTTTCCTAGTATAATAAATAAAATGGAGCGCATGAAACAAGTTTTTTCCTCTAAACAAACAAACAAACAAAAAAATCTACAAACATACCTCTAGCATGTTCTTTAATGAAGGGAACAAGAGACACGGGACAACTTTTGCACCAAAATGTTAAAAAATTGCTTTGAGAAGCACAAGGATACAGAACCATCAGCTAAAGTAAAAGACACTATACTGTAACCAAAGTTGGTATAATAATAATATAATGAACAGTTTGGTAGTTAGATCTCCAGTTTGGTTATTTTAAAGCATTAAGACAAGGCAAGATAGAAGGCTGCTTTCTTTTGAAGTAATTCTAGAGGAAATAAAAATATTTTAACACAAACTGAAAAGTAGAACAGTCATACCTACACAACTTTCTGTCCTGCACAAAGTCAAATACCTATGCAGAATATATATATAATATAATATATATATATATATATATATATATATATAATTTGTGCACAAAGATTAGCTTATTATTAGCTCACTGCAAAGGCGTAATGTATTATGTCAATCATTTTGGAAAACATTGTGGGTAGGTGAACATTTACCCCATGGTTACTGCTTACTAACCAACTATATGGGCACAAACCACACAGGGAACTAGACCCTGGTAGTGACCGGCTGTATAGAAAGGCAATTTTCACCAGGCTACTGCTTCCCGAAGTGCATTTGGCTCGGGTCAAGTGGCAAAAATCACCTCCCATATGGCCAAGGTGCTGGGGCAACCAGGATGCCATGTGGTTTGTGTGTAGCCCTCGTCAATGTACAAGCAGTGACACGTGTGGTAAATGGCTGTTTGTAGCCACACTGTGTGTGGAGAGAGAAAAAGGATATTTAAGTTTTCTAGGCTAGGAGGCACAAACCCCAAATCTGTATTCTTAATGCTAAGGCTTGCTGCTCTGGCTGTGTTGTCCCCTCTTTACTAGAGTGCCTGTAACAAGCATGCTAGTGTGTACGCACATATATAGGTATATATGCATATACTCATCTGAATAAATATATGTATAATTTCCCCCCAATTTCCATCCAACAATGCAATCCAAAAGGTGGCTCTGCATAGATGCCCAGCATATTCGTTCATCACCTGAGCCAGCCCGGAAGCTAGGCGCACTTGAGTCTTTTCAATACATTTTCTTGTTTGTTTAAAACCAAGCTACTGCAGCTTCAAGTATTTCGCATTATAGAATTTTTTTTTATAAATTAGTTAATGTTATATTTTTTTCTCAATATTCCGACATATACTATAATATATATACAGTACAATAAATGCTCTCATTCTTTTAATTTTTTTTTTCAGATAAATCCCTGAGAATGTATGTTGACAGTCGCTAAGTTTCCACATGCACAAGCATCGTGTGCCATGCTTCTGGATGAACAAGCACTGCAAAGCCACGTGGGTCAGCCTTTGAAACTATCAGGATTTTGTGTTTGTGGTTGGTTCATTTAAATAAGCTGAAATGTCAGGATGAGTTACAAAGGAGTAAAGCTGGAGCCATTCGAGGTACTTATCACAGGATGGAGGTGTTTTTGTTTGGTTTTTTTTTTTTAAAGCCATTGCAATATATTTGTGATTTTTTTTTGTTTTGAGGCTGTGAACATATACAGAAAGAACAGGAGAGCTCTGTGGACTTTTGCCACTTGACAACATATACTCAGTGTAAACCAAACTTTTTTTCTTCTTTTAAGCCTCTCATTCTCTCATATAAAAACAGAAAAAAGAAAAGAGAAAAAAATACACAAACTTTCACAACGTGACAATTTAGATTTGCAAACTCAGTATATAACTATACACATATAATACCGGTGTGGCTCTGTTTTAAGTTAAAAAGGATACAAAGGCAGGCTCAAGTAAAAACATATCACCCTCCCATTCCTTTCCCCCCACCCCCATTCACACAATTTTTTTGTCAACCAAACCGTTCACGAACCAACATCATTAATTTCTTTTTGCCTTTGTAGATTTGTTTTAGGTTGTCAATGAACTGTGTAAACTGAATGTGTCCGTCGTGAGCCATTAAAAAAGTCTCTCGGGCCTTACTCAGGAACTCTATAAACTCACTATAATGCCGTGGACTGATGTGTGTGAGCCGAGAGTGCGTAGTATTAATATATGCTCCAATTGTGGCGTCCAGGAGTTGCCTTAGTGGGGCTTTGTCCAATGACATGAGCTTACCAGAGTTCCTCCGCCCATGAAGTCCCACCATGCCAGGAGTGGTCAAAGTACATCTACGCAAGATGTCCGACAGTACTGTTGCACATTTGACACTTTTGACCACCAGAGGTATTATAGCTGCTAGCTCATTTTTCCCAAGGGAGTGGCTGAGTGCGCATGCCCACAAAACATCGTTAATGGCAGGGTGCGTGTCCTGATTGTAACTCAGGTTGAGATGCGTCATGGCCAACGTGGCCAGTTTGTAGGCCCGCATAGGGTAACCCCGATGTTCCATGTATCGCGCTATAGTGAACAACTGCGTATAGCTCATGCCGGTTGCAGCAGCATCAAGAACAATTTGGTAAGCAGTCTCAAAAGCTATATGATCCTTTTCGCACAAGGTTAGTGCAGAGAGGGCACAGTTCTGAGGATCCTTCATGGCACATTGTAGAGCAAGCGTCCTAGCACTGCTGGCCAGTTTCTCCTGCTGATGGCAGTCCAGATGCAAACGGACTATAGTGCTGTTGGACATCACCGTGGTAGCAACAATACTAGTAGCTTCAGTTGGAGTGAAAAGTGTAAACCAGCTTTGCATGATGCTATCCAGTGCATAAACACCTGTAGAGGCACAGAAAAAAAACTATCACCAACCCAAATGCAAATTCTAAAAGGAGCAAAAGCCTGAGACTTGAAGGCTTGTTGACTGCCAGGCTTCACAGAAGCCGCCATACCTATTGTCTTGATATCAGGACTGTGTAGATACCAGGGCTGCAAAACTTTGGCCCTCCTCCTACAACTCCCATCATCCCTATTGACCAGTATGACTAGGGTTGATGGTAATTGTAGTTTAAAAAGCAGAGGACTAAAAGCTGTGCAGCCTTGGTGTTTATTCTATAATATTGCACAAGTGCAGCAACACTGCAGGACTTTACATCCTGAGAATCTCAGCTTTAAAAAAGCAACATTCTAGCCTTTATGCCCACAATGGCAAGCTTGGAAGTCTGCAGGCAACACAAAGTGAAGTAACAGAAGCCACAACATTGGCTGAGTAAGACTTCCATCTATGCAAATTAATCATATATTTGCATGATTTTTGCACATCACAGAATCTGGGTTGCCTTGGTGCAAGATTTTGACTTTTAGCACAAATACACACAATCCCACTTAAGATGCACGACTCCATCTTAGGCAAGCACACCTATTTCTTTCAGAGAGGGGAAATGAGAGAAAACTGGTAAAGCAAGTCTGGCAATCAAGCGCTTTCTGGGAGACGGCTTGACCATCACAGCAGTCATGCAATCCTTCCCATGCACGGAACCAGGTGGGGGTGGTTCGAGGGGGTGCTACTTTAAGGGCAGGGGAGGGTGCACTGACCCCTCCCCCCACTTTTCCACCACTGGCGCTTGTTGTCCATAAAAGCCTTTGGGGTGGCAGTGTACCTCCCTGCCTCCCCATCCCACTCTATGGTTGGAAGTACTGGGTACTTCCGGCCACCTGGCCGAAGAGGGGAAGGGTAAGTAGGGAGGTCCACTGCCGCCCCGAAGGCTTTTATGGACGAATGCTGGCGGGGGTGGGGGAAAGGTAAGTGCACCCTCCCCCACCCTTAAAGCGGCACCCCCCGGCTTTGAACTTCAAACCCCGCCCCCTCGCTGTTCGAAGGCCCGTAAAAGGGCCTCCGAACAGGTTCTTGCACATCCCTACCATGCACCACCTACAGACAGGGCACACACAAGCTGCATTTTCTAAAAGAAAACATCAGAAGCTACCTTTAGGATTTAGGAACATGTGGGTACCCCACTCAGGCAATATTGTGCCAAAAGCATGATGAAGTTAAGCTAGTAAAATGTTCTTCTAAAACAGGGGTGGACAAAATGTGGCTGAGGATTATGGGAGTTGCAGTTCAACAACATCTGGAGGGCCAAGTTTGCCCACCCTGTTCTAATAGCCCTCCTATAAATGGTACTATGGGTCAGCTAGAGGCCAGGAGACAAGAAGTAAGGTTCAGGTCCTAGCTCCAAAATGGAGTGCTGTTTCTGCTAGCTCCTTTACCTGTCCAAAGATGACAAGAGGGAAGACAAGTCATTGCCCTAATATCTATGGTGTCTCAGTGTCTATGGGCAACTTTGGAAATCACTATTTTGGGCTTCACAGGGATGCCACAGGAACATAGAAAACTGTCTTCTACTGAGTCAGACAAACAATCAATAAGATCCTCACCATACATACTATGCACTAACTATGCAATCAAGAGTATGCAACAACTTAATACATTATAGTTTTTAATAATCAGAGATGTTCTGTTTTGTCTTATCTTAGACTGAGAACATTTTTTATTATAAAAACTATAATGTATCAAGTTGTTGCATACTCTTGATTGCATGGTTAGTGCATAGTATGTATGGTGGGGATCCTATTGTTTCTCATTTGCTTGATTTAAGGGATCCCAATAGCCATTATTTATCTTTTTATACTGAGTCAGATCATTTGTCCATCTAGCTCAGTAGTGTCTACACTGACTGGTGGCAGCTGACCAGGATCTCGGTCTATCCCAGCCCTACCTGGAGAGACCAGGGATGGAATCTGTGACCTTCTGCATGCAAAGCAGCTGCTCTACCACTGAGCTATGGCCCCATTGCTATGGCTATGAGGATCAGAAACTAACATATCCCAATAAAGGCCTAATATTAGACCCACCTATTGTTGTGATAGAACCATGTTCAGCCACTCAGGCCTATGGGGCACCTAGTTCACAGCAATGAAATAGGGAAGAGGGAGGCTAGACCATCCCAACCCCATCCCAATGCATTATTCACACCTAACATCCTCTCACAGGCGAGGGGGAGGGGGAGGGGAGAGTCGCTACTGCACTGGATGTAACCCCAACAGGAAAATAGACATCTGTGTCCTTAAGGAAACATCCTCATCTACACTCACTGCCAGCTTTCCGATCTGAAATGTGCAGGTTTCTTTAGTACCCTTTTGTTGCTCGTGTGAGGGCGAACAATGATGGATGGGCTCCATAAATTGAAGCTTATAGGCAGCTTGAGTGCCTCATTATTGCGCCAAGTAATTTGCACACATCTGTGCGCTCATCTAACCACACCCAGAGGTCCTTATTTTCCTCAGTCTGGCCCTGCCGTACAATGTGCCAAGCACACACAGATACCCCTTTACCCTCCGCTAGCTACTGAGGCCAGCCACTCCATGCTTGGCTTGCATTTACATAAACAAACATGCCCCTCATTTACAAACTTGCCGGAGTCTCCGAGGTGATCTTTGCATCACATTACAGCTTCCTTATGGAAGCTATACATATATATATGCTAATGTACTACAGAATAAAAAAGCAATTTGCTTGCCAATAGTGAACTGAGTAGGGCGGGGGGAAACACACTTGCCCTCTAATATCTAGAATGCAATCTAGGCTTTAATTATCTCAGCCAAGACAAACAGGCTATTAAGAAAAGGACTGCATGCAAATTTGCAAATGTATATTGCTTGATAGGAGGGCAAAGAATGACAAACCTCATATGGGGGGGAGGGGGGGAGCAATCCTGACTACAAAATGCTTTGCAGGAAGTTTTTGCAATGTGATAGCAAAGTTATCTTGAAAATCTGAACAATATCAATTGTGCATCTTATCAAAAGCAGACATACACACCCCATGAATTAGATACATTTAGAATTTGGGCGGTCTTCAAATAGTAAATGTTCCTGAATGAGTTACTCAGAAATTAATTGCAATGTATATGACTACACAATATGATAATGGCCAGGTTTCAAGGATATAGCCAAAGCAGCCAGAAGAAGCCAGCATTATGGCCACAGACTTGGACTAATTAATTTATACTTCTTTAGGAGTAATACTAAAGGTGTTTTCAGAAACTATGCCCAGAATGCACATGTATCTCAAAAAGGTGTTTGTAACATGTGAGAGAGAACTGTTTCTCAAAACGTGAAATTTAATCTGAATGACCTGACAGAGGGAGGACTTTCTGGTTCCTATCAACAGGCACTGCCATAAGAGTGGCACATGAATTGCTTCTTGTATGTATGCTTCTCTCCCTCGCCTCCCATTTCCTTGTGGAAATTCACACAAGGGCGACACTTTGCAGCTGCTGTACTTATACAAATTTTAGCTCTGTCTGGGGACATGGGGTGAGCCCAGTGTGGTTGTCCCTGAAACAAATGTTTCTGGCTGCATTTGGAGTCTCCTGCATAGAGCACAGGCTCTCTTGCTGGAGACACAGTTTTCCCCACACACTAAATATGGTCGGGTGGCATTTAAGTGTATGGAGAGAGGCTAAAACGTTGGCACAATTCATGCCAGTATGACACCAGGCAGGAAATTAAACAAAGGATGTTTCATGAGAGTGCCCACAGTTTTTTTCCTGGAACAGGAACATGGTAAGAATGCATCAAATAAATGCCATGTAATCTCTTATGTGCAAGAATCAAGCACACTAGTTTTACAGCACTAGTTAAACCAGATTCCTTGAAGATCAATGGCAAGCACATACCTACTTCGGTTGCACATGTTACCAACCACCTCACCATCTCCCGCCGCCGCCAGTTTAATGTCGACAACGTCATGCGCATAACCTATTCAAAGAAGGGTGACATTTTTGAAGTCCCTAGACAATTATAGCAGACTTGTCACAAGGCAAATAAAAAATGGGAAAGTCCAATCAGAAGGAGCAGTTTGCAACTATATTTGAAGAGCTCAGACACCCTTAATCAGCTCCACTGCAAGAACAGGTGCTTGTAAAAAGGGAACCTTTTAAAACCTGAAAATTCATGTTTAGAGGTGTTTAGGAGAAGACAATCTTCACTTCAAAGAAGAATATTAACTTGGATATAGATGGGGTCAACTTGCTGGGACATCAAAAAGAAGGGCTACCTAACTCTCTGGCTTGGAGCCCATCAAAATGGGCCCCCAATCCAGTTATAGTTTATCTTAGACAACAATGGTGGGACTGGATTCCCCCATCCCCCCCCCCCAAACTTAAACCGCATTAATACCACAAAGATAGGAGAAAGATGTTTCTTCCAAGAGACCAGTCTGCCTGTTGTAATGGAGTTAGGGTGGAGCAGATCTCTAGACACCTCAGAACAGAATTTAATAAGAAAAAATGTGTTGGAACAGTCAGAACATATTTCTTTTTCGGGATTAAAAAAAGTCAGAGATGTCCCTAGGGGCAGTCATCAGTTCAGTTATCTTGTCAGTCAAAACACTGTTCAAATCTCATTAAAAAACCCAGGGTCAATATGTTAAGGTGGAATGCTCTCCCTTATGTAACCTATATGTGTAAGGATGCATGGAAAAAAGTCTTTTTTTGGTCTCCAAGGTTCTTGCTGAATCTGATGCTTTTTAGGGTTTGCATTCCAAGTAGCCAAGCACTGTTCACCAGTGCTCCAAATCAGGATGCTTCATCAAGAATATCTGAACATATTTAGACTTGCCATCCTCTTATCCCATGGCAAGAAAGAACATTACACAATACGTGGTGGTGAACATTACACAATACGTGGTCCCCCAACACTATTCTTTCTACTGATTCCAATTCTTTCCCTTCTATCAATCTCCCCAATCACTTCCTCACACCAGGTTTACTAGCACAATCCCTCTAATTTTACCTTGTCCTAGTTTCTTCCATTGATTAGGGAACCAAAACAACTACTCTAATTTGATTGTGGAATTTAAAAAAGGAGAATGGACCAAAGCACAATGTCGTTGCGGCTGCAGCGAGTATCCTTCGTCGCTGCCCTTACTGGGCTACACTAATGATGTAGATGTTTGCAGCTTAGAAAGAATGTTGGAACATCCCTCCAATACAGAAACTATGCCAGCCTTTATCAGTTTAAATGCATCCAGCAAATGCAGAGAGCAACACAATGAGTGCAGGGCTCAAATGTACACTTTAGAGCAGCAATTCTTAAGTGTTATACAGCAGACTGCTAGCCTGGTTGGCTTATTCTTTGTGGATAACCACAATTTATTATGTTACGGCCACTATGGAGTCGTCTTAAACACAAAACACTTTCTGTACTCTGATGCAGCTGTTCCATGTACTGTGAAAAAGAATTGCCTCCGGAATCAGTAGTGTTTCGACTGATAAGATCTCACTCACCAAACTAGCAACATCATCTACTACTGCACCGAGAACAGCTGCATTCAAGTGCACAAGGAGCCGAGTTTTAATTGTGTGCGTCTTTGGGGCTTTGGAAGAGTAATTCAGTATTTTGGTCTATTTTATTTTTGTCTCATGAACCACCTGCAAGTGAAGCATAAACCACAGTTTAGGCATCACTGCATTAGCATTTCAAGACCATACTGTGACTTCCTGGAGAGTGAGAGAAGTGCGTACTTGAGGGTTTGGTACATCAGTGGTCCACATTTCTAATTCAAGAAGAGGCTGGGAGCAAGGTGCAAGAGCAGCCACATAATTTATACATGTTTTATTGATCAGATTGCGCACTTCTTGACTGCCAAGAGAGCAAGATGTGAGAGCAAGATGTCTACAGCAACTTCCAACAGCAGGGAGACTAAAAGACATTACCTCTGTGTGAAAATAATAAGGAACCGTCCTTTTTCTGTCTCACCATCTTATAAAGAAGGAAAATGACAAGATCTCATTTGACTCTGGATGGGTAGGAGAAATCCTGCTGAAGTTCATTGTGTCAATAATGCATGTACAAAACTGGTCCAAAGATATTCTCCCTTACTGCACTGAAAAGAAAGCATACCTGAAGACCCAGCTCCAGAGACACTTTCAAAAGGGTGATGTCCGGCAAACTGTCCATAAGCGTTGCTATTTTAAATGCATCCTGGGCGAGCTTGAAGATATGTGATGAGGAGTGAATGTTTTTCTGGATAGATTCTAACACTGTTTCAAGCCTTCGAACATCACCTGCAAGGTAAGCCGGACACACCCATAAACACCATCACTAGCGACAAAAACACTGCAGTGCACCATCCCTGAGGCCAGCCAAAGTTGAAAAAAGAGTATATGTGAGCAAGAGACAGGTTGACAGCAGAATTATCTGAAACACCTCTTCAGTTAACAGAGAAACATCAAAGAACACTAGATCTACGTTTTACACTTTAAAATGTATATATTCCTGTCACACATACTAAAATTACTTGCCACATGTGAACCAGCACTGGCTGCTAGTGGGAAAATATATGCACGTGCAAAGCAAGTAATTGGTTCAAACATGTTTTAGTTGCTAATACTTCAATGGCTTATCACAGAATTCAGGTATCTGAACAACTTTTATTCTAAATATTAAATCATGTATACAGTCATGTAAAAAGTAAATCTCTGCATAATTGCCAGCACTGTACCTTTGGCTGCAGTTAGCATAGTTGATGCCAACTCACACTGCTGAGATTCAATATGACTTAGGGTGAACCAACGGGGATACCGGTTTGGAACTACAGATGCAATGTGATGTGGGCGGGACATATCGCCTGATGGAGCTGTTGATTCCAATACTAGTAACCTGTGAACAGGAAAAACACCTCTCATTGATCGTGCGATTATAGCCATCAGAAAATGTCTGCCTTACAGAAACTCTGCAGCATCTTGTTTCACCAATGGGGTAAGTAATTTTCCAGCCATGACAGACACAAGCCTTCATGATCAGCAAAACTAGAATTTTTGAGAATCAAAAATCAAATGAGAATCAGATTTCCAATACTCTCTCAATAACCTTTGGGACACACTTGGCATGAATATAATTGTGGACTGAGGTGAACAGAAATTCTCTAGATCAACTGTGTTCCAACTACAGGAGAATCCTGGTGTCTGTGGGAGTTCTGTTCTCTGGTACAATTACAGATAATGGAACAGTGGATACTGAGTCAGTAAATCAATGGAGATCAGGGGATTAGGTTCCTAGAAGCTGCCGAAATGGCAAAAAAGGGCCCTAAAAACGAAGGGGAGATGCCCAACCGTGCTCTGCGGATCTCCAGGTGTTCAGCCTTGTCCTCCAAAAGTCCCAAATCTTGTGATTTTTTGGTGAGAAAAATGTAGCCTCCCCCCCTTAAAACAAACGAGTCACAAAATGGCTCTTCTCAAAATGGCGGCGAGAAATGACCTTGGATGTCATTTCCAGCCATCCCAAACCTGCAGAATTTACCCCTTGTGAACTGTTTCCCGCCAGGTATACTGAAATCAGGTGTCAATTACCCAGCCGCAGATATGTGAAACCACCAATTGAGAGGTTCTCCTATATAGGTGAAAAGGTCCAGAAAATCACCCCCCACCAACAACTCAAAAACAAAACAAAATATGTCACTATTTTTAACTGGAAGCCTTGAGAATTTATTAAAAACCTTGCGTGATATTTTCTCTCAGGATAAAACCTTTAAAAATATATTTTTAAATACTGTTAGAGCCAACATGCTTGTTATATACATCTCCTAGAGACATATCAGGAGATATATAAATGTCAATGATAAATTAATAAAATAAAACTCTCAGATGCAGGATTTGAAGGCAGCAATGATGGCATTGCTCCTGCATCAGTCTAGATAAATATAGATAAATAAGGAACACTCTTAGGATTGAGGATCTACCAAGCACATTGCTCCTACAACATGATGGTAAGGCCATCTGACTCCTTGTCCCTCTTATTCATCTTCTGCTATTTAAGGAGGTATTATCCTTGAAATACAAATGAACATCGATTGAGGATAGCTAATTTTCTCTACTGATACTATGACACTTGCAGCCTGCTCTGATACTATGCTCAATCACAAACAAGTCCCATTGAGCTCACTGGGACTGCCTTCCAATTAAGTGTGCACATGACTGCAGTATATGATTGGGCATGATATATAAATATCCAAATGTATTATCATTCAATTATGGGTGGTTTTTTTTAAAAAAAGAGCTCTTAGAAAATGAGTTTCGTTTGCTTTATAATGTTAAGGTCTCCATATTGTTCAAAGCCCAGACAATCAAACTTCATTTATTAAACAAAGTTGAATACTTTAAGTTTTACCTCCTATTTCTGGAGGTAAATGACCTTAAAACAGTTGTATATATGCTGGTGACTTCCAGGGCTTGACTACTGTAATGCACTCTACGTGTGGCTGCCTTTGTACATAGTTCGGAAACTACAACTGGTGCAGAATGCGACAGCCTGGTCGGTTTCTGGGACATCTTGAAGAGACCATCTAGCAATGGTTCTAAGAGAATTGCAATGGTTGCTGATACGTTTCTGAGTGAAATACTAAGTGTTGGTCATTACCTATAAAGCCCTGAATGGCTTAGGTCCAGGGTACTTAAGAGATCACCTTCTTTATCATGAACTATTAAGATCTGGGGAGGTCTGGTAATGGTTGCCGCCAGCTCGTCTGGTGGCGACTTGGGGCTAGGCCTTCTCTGTGGTTGCCCCAGGGCTTTGGAATGTACTCCCTGTCAAAATAAGAGCTTCTCTATCTCCAATTGCTTTTTTAAAAGACCCTTAAGACAGACCTGTTTTATCAAGCTTTTAATTAAGAATTTAAACTGTTTAACTGTTTTTATGCTGTGAAATTTTAATAGTTTCACTCAGTGAATTGTTTTTATGTGCAAGTTTTCAGTATGTGCGGTGGGGGGAGGGGGAGACACAGACCTCATGTATCCACGGGTCAGGATGGCCAGAAATGACCACGGAGGTCTTTTCCGGCTGCCTTTTTGTGTTTCTGAGCCTCAAAATGGCTCTGTTTTTTTAAAAAAGAAAGAAAATAGGTGATTTTCGGCCAATTTGGGGGCATTCCAGGGCACAAGTGTGGTAGGAAGCTTCCCTTAAAAATTGATATTTTAACAGTATTCTCCCCCACCCAGCCAGGAACCTAACGCTCAATTCCCCATTGCCACAATGACTCAATATTAGTGATTTCTGTATCTGTGGTTTCCGTATCCGTGGTTGTACCATGGAACAGAACCCCCACAAATATTGAGGTCCTCCTGTACTATTCTGATGGTTTAATTCTGTTTTCATTTCCTATTTTTCCAATTGGTAAAACATACTTGGGTATCTTACAGTGTTCCCTCTAATTTTTTTTCATCTGTTTCCAGAATGAGTTTTGTTCTGGGTGGCAGTATCAAGGCAGTGTGTGCATACATGCATTCAGAGCGGAACCTTCCTGATTCAACTGAGTGGGATCTAAAATTAACCAAGCCGATACAAAAAAACTTGTGAGCGCGTGCACATGAGCATGCTTTAGAGGGAACACTGGTACCTGAGACTTTAGCAGCTTTAGGAGCTTGTAGCTCCATCTAACACTGGATATACTTGTAATTATTGTCTGAATACAATTAAGGCATCTATACTGAGATTTAATAAATATATCAATCAGTACTATTTTAAGTGTTAAGTTATACATGAATTTTGCCAGGTTCTTAAAGTAGCACGATTTGTTCAGGTCTGATAGGCACTAACGATTCTCTCCCCGTGCCACATTTCCTCCCTGTTCACTGCAAAAAAACCCAATACAAAATCATACACAAGACAGGGAGAAATAGACACCCAAAACACAGGTAAAGAAGTTCTCTGCATGACTGCATTAGGGGTTTGCCAATCCCCAATTGCTGCTGGACTACAACTCCTATCATCCCCACCCATAGTGGCCTTTAGATCCACTATTGCTGCTTTAAGAAAGAACAATGGCAACACACATCCAAAATGTTTGGATGTGATGTGATGTTGCAGTGTGGATAAGTGAAGGTTTAGAAATAATGGACATCAGAACAGGCACCGCTGTAAAGGAACAAATTCTCCAAGCTAGGAAAACATTTTGCTCTGCTATGGAGACTGGGCTAGGTTTGTCCTTGTTTAACAGATAATCTGACTTTCAGCACAAAGAGCGAAAGGAGGACAGGGTTCTTTTTAAATACATACAGCAAGCAGACATCACTTTAGAAGGCATTTTGGTGGCAAAAGCCCTTGCTTACAAAGGCAAGACCTCTGTCTAAAATAATCCTAGAGGAAAGTGAACGTGAAAGCAAACCTACTCACTGATAGTGGAAAGGTTACAGCAGCTGTACCATGAATATTTGCCCTAAGCCGACATGTTACACAGTTATTTCTCCTACTACTACAGACCTATTATTAGAAAGGACCACACAGTAATCTACTTGAATGAGAATAGGACGGGGCGGTGTATTTTGCTGGATGAACTCTCCAACATGATAATTCAGAGCAGCCTCAGCATTTGAAAGGTCAAGGAGGTACTGAAGGACAGTTGGAAAAAGAACGCCAACAAGCCGAATCCCACTACGCAGGGAACTTTTAATCCAACAGTCAAATAGAAATGTATGGTGCGGGGGTGGGGTCCGTCACCAGTATTTTGGCTCCACTGTAGTAATCAGTACAGCCCCATGTATTCAGCATCAGTTGCTTCACATTCTGAAATAAAGCGGATGTTTTTCCGCCACTGCCAATTGCAAGCAGCTATAAGATTCGCAATAGCTTGGAGTTGCTTAAGAATGAATAACTGGGGAAATGGACAGGCTGGAGTCATGACTCAGGAGAGGCAGGTGGAGAAAGTTTAAAGTTGTCTTCTCAAAAACTCTGAAACACCTAAAGCTAGGAGGTGACCTACAAGATTTCTTGAATCTCAGTTGAATCAAGGGTTTGGGGAACCTAGTGACTGAAATTCCCAGTGTTTCATGGGGCCTTTTTGGGGAGGGGGCAGAAGTTTGATGAATGTGAATATTGTCCCACTTTTGTAAGTCAGCTGCTAAGAATCAGACTGCCTTTTACTGCCCTAGCGAAACATCTATTGCCCTGAGAAAATAGATATTTTAAAGTTGCTTCATAATTAAGACTGGCTCTAGTCAAATCGTTGCTATTGTGTGGCCATGCTTTAAAATCTATAGCATTCGACATAGGACACACTCTAAGATCATTTTGAATTTGTAAGTATTGCACCCTTCCATAAAAACCATGTGTACAACCACTGCTTTTAATGATTTTTTTTTTTTTTAAAGAAAATTTTTATTTTCTTTTGTAACTCTGGAAATGACAGTGCAGTTCAACGGGGGGAAATATCTTGCAACTGAGCTTCTAGCAAGCAAACACCTTATGGCTTCTTTGGTATATATGTCTAGTTATGCAAACAATGCTCGTCAATGTCATCTAGTTGTTACACAAATGATTTTGCTGCTATCATTACTGCAAGCAGTTTACATTCCTGTCTTCATTCCAGCAAGGCACGTAACTTTCCAGACAATTGGTAATTTTAGTCTGCAAATTATGTTGAAACACTACCTTCAAAACATTATCTTATGTTTATTACTAGCCTGCTATACAGTTAACTGGTTAAAGACAAGAGAGTTATCGGAAATATAACATTCTATGCCCAACAACTAATCAAAACCAACATGGTGATAGCAACTTTAGCAGGGAAATATTAGCCATCACTTCATCCCGACTATTGCTATCCAGCTTCCTTGCTATCTAAGCATTTTCAAAACATTCTTGCAAATCATTTTCACATAGCACTTCCATGGAATACATCAGAAGAGTCAAATGGCAGTGTGTTATCTGAATGCTCTAAATTATATAGCCTGGCAGAATCTATTAACAAAGACTAAATTAAGTGAACTATTCAAAATTTTCAGAATAGTCATTTTCGCAATTAAGGGTAGCTGAAACACTTGCTTTCTAAGATCCAGAACACCTGCCTGCTTCAGATCCAGTTCTTTACCATAAATGTGCCAAAGCTGTCTTGCACATTTTTTTCCTGGAGACGCAGGGCAGACGTTTAAATGAGTTTTTAAGAAACCTGACACTTTAAACCAAATCTTAGCTTTCACAACAGGTTGAGACACACTGGAGCTTTACATACTGCAAATGCCCAGCTGTATCTGAAGTTCCAGAAGTATTCTGTGCATGTCACAGTTACAATAGCTTTGTTGTATAATAGAAGTCCATTGCCTAAATCTGGATAAGCTAAGTTTGTAAAGTAGCCACTTGCCTGATCATCTGTGGTGAGCAAATTTCATCAGCAGCCCGGCTAGGGAAGCTTACCAGAAGATGTTCTGGTAAGCTTCCCTAGCCGGGCTGCTGATGAAATTTGCTCACCACAGATGATCAGGCAAGTGGCTACTTTACAAACTTAGCTTATCCAGATTTAGGCAATGGACTTCTATTATACAACAAAGCTATTGTAACTGTGACATGCACAGAATACTTCTGGAACTTCAGATACAGCTGGGCATTTGCAGTATGTAAAGCTCCAGTGTGTCTCAACCTGTTTACATTTGCAGTATGTAAAGCTCCAGTGTGTCTCAACCTCCTCCCCCATGTGGGGGCACAAATTACTTACAATGGAATATGTGGGCAGGTGAGTAAGCTTTTGTGGTCTAATAGCATGTGTGGATTTGTTTACAAGGCAGGGATAAGCTGTTAGCTAGCTGGCAGCATGTATCTGTGACAACAGAATAGATCTGAAGCCCACCAGAATGTCTTTGCTACAGACATTCTGGAACCATGATATGTTATATGCATAGCTATTGTACCCATAAGGCTTCTATCTGCATTCTTGTTGCTAGACCTTGTAGGAGTATATCACCACATTGTTTCTCTATTCCATGGAGTATTTTTGTAGAAATAAGAACAGTACCATTTAATGCCATGAATACTTTTATGTATTTTGAGAGCTGATATATTTAAGAACATAAGAAAAGCCCTAGTGGATTAGGTCAAGGTCCATCCACTCAGGCATCCTGCCTCACGCAACAAGCAACCAAGTGCACTCGGGAAGCCAACAAGTGTACGGGCGGGGAGGGCGACTGCCCTCTCCCTTGGTTCTCCCTAGTACCAGGGGCATGCCACCTCATAGGGCTTGTAGTTGACAGCCCTATCTATCCTCCATGAATTTCTCTAACTTACTTTTAAAACCATCTAGATTGGTGGCCTTCACTACATCTGGTGGCAGAGAACTTCAGAGTTTAACTACATGTTGTGTAAAGAAGTACTTCCTTTTGTCTGTCCTGGAACTCCCAGCATTTAGCTTCAAAGGATGACCCCCAGGCTCTTATATTATGCTCCCATCCCTTACTCACCTTCCTTCTTAACTAAACAAGTCCAGACAATGTAGTCTTTCCTCATAGGGGAGTCGCTCTAGCCCCTTGATCATTTTGGTTGCCCAATACAGATTTTCTGTTGTATGAGTGTACAGATGTCTATACATGTGTTTGTGTGCGTGACTGTACTTGTGTTCATTTTAAAAATGAACATGGATACAAGCCCCTCAAATGCATGGTACAGATAGGAAAGTGTACTGATTTACTTAGGTTCAATGTAACATGTGAATAACTGTACCTGTGTACACTGTACACTCATATGAGTGTTCTACATAATATCTGAACAGGGCTATTGCATTTCCTGCATACCACTAACCCCAACAATATGTAATGAAGGTCAATAAAAGTTCACAAGTAACTAGCCATGGACAGAAGAAATAAGGGTCCACGTGACATTTCTTCCTAAGCCATTTGCATATAGCTGAGTTATGGTGACTGCTGTAGGTTCCAAGCATCTTTCCCTGTTCTACTGCTAAACACACAAATTCAATTTCAGTATAGTTCACATTGAGAAAAGCTGTGAAAGCAGGCTTCACAAAAGCAAATACAAGCACCCCGATTTCCATACAAGCAAAGCTTCATAACATATTACATTAATTAAATCCCCAACCCACACAGGTTGTCACTTTTGGAACTATACGTGTTCCAAGTTTTTAACATCTGACTTACAAAAGGACTTTTGGAATGTACAACAATCATGTGGCCATTAACTTGTTTTTAAGTTTGGCTTTCAGGATTTTTCTCATCTCCCAAAACCAATGAATACATCACCCAGTTTTTATCCAAGAAAGACAAACACATTTACCGAGATGCTGAAATTTACACTGATTGCACCCAAGTCTCCTCTACCAAAAATGAATGCCAAACAAAACTGAACCTCTATTTCAGTTTTAGCTTTTAAGTTTTAGGGTTTTTTTGGTTTTTTTGCTGTATTTTAAATTAAGATCTGCAACACAACAAACCTAGAATATAAGATATGCTATTTAAAATTTGGAGGATCCCTACATCCCATTTTCCTCACAACACACTTAAATATACAGCTGCACAAGAACTGCTGAAATTAAATTACATATGACTAGATAAAAAATGTAACCCTTTCTAGTGTTCTAATGTATGTTTTTTACAATATTGCAATGTCTTCACTGAACACTTGTATAAAAACACCCAGTAGCTATCTACAGCCAAGATTAATTTATCCAGGAATTGGAAGAAATCTCAAACATGTCCTCTCATTGTTCACTTAATTCTGTCTGGTGTATGACAAACGAAGTTATTCCGTTCACTATAAGCAACTGAAAGAAAGGCTATAAATGGGGAACTGGAATCCATTACATTCAGAATGTACAGTTTCATTTCACATCCATGCAATTTTGTTGAAATATTTCTTTTAAAACTTAGAGAAAATGCAACAATACAAGGAAGGGTTGATGCACTTAAATGAAGAGCTACTCCCAGCTCCTTTTGCCTATGCTTCTCTTGCATGTGGCTATCCTCTCTAGGCAAGTATGGAGACATCAGAGGAACTTCTGTGAGCAGTTCTAGTGTTGTAATATTAGCATGGGAAACAGGCCAGAAAACCATCTTTGGTCAGTCTGCAACAAAGCTAAATTTCTCTCCCCCTTCCAGGTTGCTTTTTAATGTACACCCTGATCACGGCTACTGCAGATAACTCACGGGATCTGTTGCAAGGCAAATGCTGGTTCAATTGCAGAAATGACTCAAGTTGTCATTCAGAGTTATATTTTTTTGGAAGACACAAATGAAATAGCACATATTCTAAGAAGTGTTCTCCAAGATCCCCAACTGATGTTTTTTATTATGAAAAACAGAAAATGCATACAAAGCCAACATTCACACATACAAAAATCTACAAATATTTAAAAACCCACTGCAAACAAACTATTAGATACAAGAACATAACACACTTTTGCAGCTTAATTTAGTTGCCTATTTCCAAACATATAGACTCTTTAGGGTGATATTCCAAAAGATCACAAATTTCTCCTACTACAATTTAAAGATACAGCATTGTATTGATCTGCCCACTGATTGACATTGTCTTGATTATTTGTATCTCTATGCCATTAGCTGCTATGAGGTGCCAAGAAAACAAATAAATGAACAATGTTACAGGGATTGCCTAGGCTCAACTCTTGGACAGCACACATGGTTCTACACACATCAGAGTAGCATCTTAGTATCATTTGCAATCCTCTGATATTATGCAATGTGGCCACTTGCAGCTTCAGGTAACTTTGGCAAGCCTACGCAATGTAGTTGCATTGTATGAATATTACATACTAGCTGAAGATGGCACAGCATCTGCGCCGCTAGTCTCTCCTTGCCACTCCGCCCCGCCTTCCGCCCCAATCTATTCCCAGTCATTTTCATCCGCTGGCAGCCTCCTTTGCCAGGGCCTGCCACCGCCTCCACTGCTCTCCCCACTCCCAGCCCCCATGCCCGCCACAACAGCCCCACTTGCTGCGCCAGCCTCTGCCCGGCCATTTTCGGGAGCCCGCCACCACCCGCTCGTCCAGCGGGGCTCCTCTTGGCGGCGCAGCTCAGCCGCCTGCTGCCTCTTCTCCTCTCGCTGCCTCTTGCTAGCTGCCCCCAGCCGCCTTGGCGGCACCCCCTCAGCCTCCTCCTCCGGGTTCCTCCAACCCCCAACCAACGTTTCCCTCAGTCCCGGACTCTCACAGCGTGTCGCAAGAGTTCTGCCGCCAAATCCTGGGCACGCATGGTCCCAAGAGAACTTAAAATATATAGATACCACTTTTTCATTAAAGTTCTCAAAATAGTTTATTCAGCAAAAGAAAAGTGAGTCATCTTTCAAAGGGGGTCACAATCTTAAACACACCACAGTAGCAATAGCCCCTAGAGGAACACTATGCTGGGACTCAACAGGGACAGTTGCTCTCCCCCTGCTAAATATGAGAGCCATCACTTTAAGAAGGTGCCTCTTTCCCCATTTAACAGGAGGAAACCAGTGTCAAGGGGAATAACAATCCTTTAAATATATCAGAAGCAGAAAACTTGCCAGAGAAGTAGTTGGACCCTTAGATGATGTGGACGTGAAAGGGATTGAGAATAAGGAGATGGCAGAGAACCTGAATGAGTTATTTGCATCTGTCTTTATGGCAGAGGATACTGACCATATACCTGCTCCAGAACTGAGCTTCTCAGGCTTGGAGGTCAGGGCCAGATGACATCCACCAAAGAGTTCTGAAGGAACTCAAATATGAAATTGCTGACCTCCTAGCAAAAATATGTAACTTGTCCCTACCGTCAGGCTCTGTACTGTAAGTAGCTAATGTAACTCCCATTTTCAAAAAGGAATCCAGTGGGGATCCAGGAAACTACAGGCCAGTTAGCTTAACCTCTGTGGTGGATAAGTTGATGGAAAGCATAGTTAAGAACAAAGTTGTTAAACATATAGAGGAATGGGCCTTGCTAAAGGAGAACCAGCATGGCTTCTACAAGGGCAAGTCTTGCCTCGCTAAGCTTTTGGAGTTCTTTGAGAGTGTCAACAGGCATAAAGGTGATGGTTGACACCGGATCTGGTGTTCCAAAAAGCTTTTGACAAGGGCTTGAGTAAACTTATCCCAGTCATATAGAATAAGAGAACAGGTTCAATTGTTGATTGGTAACTGATTGAAGGACAGGAAACAGAGGATCGGAATAAATGGGACAGTTTTCACAATGGAGGGAAGAAGTGGGGTGCCCCAGGGATCTGTACTGGGACCAGTGCTCTTAAACTTGTTCATAAATGATCTAGAAATTGCGGTAAGCAGCAAAGTGGCCAAATTTGCAGATGACACTAAGCTATTTAGGATAGTGAAATGCACAACAGATTGTGAGGATCTCTTTAAACTGGGTGAATGGGCCAAAATGGCAAGTGCGGTTCAGTGTAAGCAAGTGTAAAGTGATGCATACTGGGGCAAAGAACCCCAACTTCACACCGATGGGGACTAAGCTGTCAGTGACTGACCAGGAAAGACCGAAAAGTACTTTTTCACACACTGCATTAAAAAAGATCCATGGAATTCTCTGTCATAGGATGTGGTTATGGCAGGTAGCTTGGATGGCTTTTAAGGGGGTTAGACAAATTCATGGAGGACAGGTCATGGCTACTAGTCTGTTGACTATAGGCCACTTACAGCCTCAGAGGCAAGATGCCTCTCAATAGCAGTTGCAGGGGGGCAACAGCAGGAGAGAGAACATGCCCTCATCTATTGGCTTTGAGCTTCCTAGAGTCATCTGGTGGACCACTGTGTGAAACAGGATGCTGGACTAGATGGGTCTTGGGCCTGATCCAGCAGTGCTGTTCTTATGTTCTAAGTGAACACTGTGATGAGTTGACATACACAACTAGGCAGCTGACAGTGATCCACGATCTTCTAGGGCCAGTTTTCACATCAGGGCTGATGTGGCAAGGTGAGGTTTGAGTTGGGGAACATATCAGATTTTTTCCTGACATTTCACAAGCAGTTGCCACTGATTTAGAAGAGAATTAAGGTAGCTCAAGCGTGAATATAGTTGTGTGTAAATTGTGATTCCACAGAAGCAAGGCAGTGGGGAAGCACAGAATGTGGTATTGGGCGAAGGGGATCCAGCTTGCTGAGAATCTCAAGATACACTAAGCTGTTACAGCTGAGAAGCTTCGCTGGGGGAAATGTGTGTGCCATGCCTGCTAAAATGACTGGCTTTTGTGCTGGTGGCTGGGTAAGGTTTCCAGTGTTGGAGGTAGGCTGCTCAAGTCCTATATAGCTCTTTATTCTTCCTGACAAGCAGAAGCAGAATTCATCAAGACAGTAGCTCAGTTGTAAGTTTACATTAGGCAAAATAAAGTTAAATTATCCAAGTTGTCTTAATTTGCATAGTTTATAAAAGTTGTAGAATGTTTTCCTATGGCACAAAGCTCTATCATCATATGTGGATATTTTGAGGTCTAGCAACCATTATCCATAACACAGATTGCATGGTATGTAGTCCCGAAACTGCAGCTGGTACAGAATGCAGCAGTCAGGTTGGCCTCTCGATCATCTCGGAGAGACCATATTACTCCTGTACTAAAAGAGCTACACTAGCTACCAATACATTTCTGGGCAAAATACAAAGTGCTGTTTATGACCTATAAAGCCCTAAAAAGCTTAGGCCCTGGGTATTTAAGACAATGTCTTTTTTGCCATGAGCCCTACCACCCATAGAGATCATCTGGAGAGGTTCGTCTGCAGTTGCCACCAGTTTGTCTGCTGGAAAAAGCACCTCCCCTTCTCTGACAACCTTTTAGAAGTCTCTAAAGACCTCTTTCACCCAAACTTTTAACTGGACTGTGGATTTAAACTGTTTTAAGGTCTTCATTTTTAATCTATTTTATGCTGATGTACACTGTCCAGAGATGGAAGTTTGTGGTGGTCCACAAATTTGAATGAATGAATGAATGAATGATCTCTAGTAAACAATTTACTGAGCCAAAAAGAAGTGCATATCCTAGGTGGATGCTCTTGGTGTGTTATCAGCTGTACTCCTAAAAGTCCCATTGCAACATCCCTGAGGTTGTGCTTTCAGCTGCCCCAAAGGAGTAAGCTGAGTTTAGACTCAAGGCTCCCCTGAGGCAGGCCTAACTCCCTAGTACAGAAAGAAGTGGGGGGGGGGAGGCTATAAGCTCTGTTAATGCTATGACACACCTCATTTAATTCCAATTTTCTATCTGGGTATGCCTGAGGATCACTGCTAATGAAGCAGACAAAAGAACTGGACTGGACCATGCAGCAGCACAGATCTAATACACAAATCCCACCCCTCCACCCAGAGAGCTATGAGAGCACAGAAAGGGTTATAAATTAAATAGCCCTGCAGAATAGATTAAACAGGTTACAGCTCTGGGATTTACTATAAGAACCACCAAGTGCTTCAGAGGCCTTTCCACAGAAAGCCTAGAGCTGCCAGGAGAAAACATTGCTATTGTTTTCTGGGCAATTCTGTGTTCACAAGACTGAAGCATACACTTGAAAAGAAGGAAGATCTACAAAGGCAATTCTCCCAAGTATTATTTATTACTACATCAGAAACTCAGATTTGGCCTTTAGTGTCAAGCACATCAAATATCCTTTTTAGAGAGACGAAAGTCAGGGTTATTTCTGAATTTCACTCTGTCTTCCAGGGGAAAAAAATTAAAGCAACAACTTTGAACTGTTTGTGTCAGAAGGTTTAAGTGTTGCTGTTTTTAAAGCTATGATTCCATTCACAAGGCCTGCATTAGGAATCACAGAAGTGAGAAAAGAACGTTTTAAAATTAACTCATGCTATGCAATATTTTTGTTAACTGGAACATAGGTTGGCACCCAGTTCGGTGTTCAAAAATCTCTGCTTAAAGCAGTCTACAGTTGTTACTATTCATTCATTACATTTATTTCTCATCCCATGGCAAAAATAGACTCCTGGAGATGCTCACACACACACAAAAAAAATCAGACACAGCTCCATAAATACTTGCAATTAAAATCAATATAAGCTTCCATAACGTACTAAAAATATACAGATAATCAAATATTGTATGTATTTTCAGCACCAAGATTATTCTACAAGGCCTTCCTAAAAACGGAAGTATTTGCTAGCCTTCTGGATGTCAAAAGGAGCTTACCTCCTTTGAAGCCTCTCTAGAAAGGGAAGAAGTTCCTTAATACAGGGTGCCACCACTGAGAAAGCCTTACTCCTTCTCACCATCCTTTTTACCTCTGAAAGACCAGGTGTCTGGAGCAAGGCCTTCTTTGATGACCCCAAGGATCCCAGGGGCTCACTGTTGATTAGGTTATTTCTTACTTTCTAAATGAGTTTTAAAGACACATACCGCATTGCTCTCAGTGCAGTTTTGTATGCCAGTTCAGCATCATGAGGTAGGAGAGAGGTGAAAAGATACTTGGCAAATGTGTGCATTGGAACGCTCTCTCGATGGATGATTTCACCTAGACCGCTATAGGGTCCAGCTGTGAGGGGAGAGGTTGAAAAAGAAAAAAGAGAAAACTTCATAAATAGTGCTGTAGTTTTGTTGTACATAAAAATCAAAAGTACCAAAAATTGTCAAGAAATATTATAATAATCCTGGCAAAAAAGCACTCACAGTGAAGAGAAATAAGCTCTCTGGTGAGGGATCCTCTAAGTAATGTGCAGTACTAAAAGAAAATGGTGGTGATAAATATATCTTATTGAAGCGAGTAAGATGGCCTGCCTATAGCTTTTCTTGTAGGATTTAAAGAGCCCTGAGCTTCAGCAACTTTTGTCAGGGTGTATAGTTTAGGGAAATATTTGGAAGCAAGCCACTTTCTATTGCATATCTTAAGCATCTTCAATAGGAGCAGCCATATTACCGAAAAGCACTGTTTCCCATACAGTGGTAAGGAAGCTACTTCCATTATAAGCTAACATGTAACCAAGTACAAGATGTTACTGAAAATTGCCCATGTCCATATAAGTGACAGAAGCTCAGGGCAAGGGGGAGAAAGCCCAGTCCAGGAAGCATACCAGTCATGCCACATCAAGCCAGTCTGTCTAAAGCATCACTCAATATTGCCCTTGGATATAGCATCAGCAGCATGGGTGTGCTTGTTGCCAAAAGCAGAGAGAGAAGTGATGAGTGTGTGTTGGGGCTAGGTAGGCTGCTTCGCATGCAAAAGGTCCTGGGTTCAATCTCTGGCATCTCAAGGTGGGGCTGGGAAACACTCCTGACGTAGAGAGCCTCTGCCAGTCAGTGTAGAAAATACTGACCTAGACGGACCAAGGGTCTAAATCTAATGCTACAGAACAACTTGCTGTGTTCCTAAGAAGCACCACAGGCGTTTCTAGCCTTGGGAGCAATTTTCCAAGTTCTCAACAACCTTTTCTACCTCTGTTACCAGAATTTCTCAGCCTTACATCAAGGTGCTAGGCATTGAACCCAGGACCTTCTGCATCCTCTGGAGATCCAGGCAATTGAACCACAAACCTTACACATGCAAGGGCATGTGCCCCACCACCAAGTTATTGGTTACAGTACTAATGGTACATTGCTGCTTCCACAACCCTCCCCCTACCAAGTGTTCTTGAAACATTGAAACTGGGAATTCAGTTTTAAAGAGGACACTCAGCATCAGAACTAGGCTTTAGGAAAACACCAAAGTATTACAAGTTTTGATAACTGTTTACCCTAAATGTACTCTCTATTGTGCTCTAGACTATAGAAAATATAAAGAGCTGATAGCTGCAGCTAGTTTATTTTATTTATTTATTTTATTTTTACATTTTATATCCCGCTCTTCCTCCAAAGAGCCCAGAGCGGTGTACTACATACTTAGGTTTCTCCTCACAACAACCCTGTGAAGTAGGTTAGGCTGAGAGAGAAGTGACTGGCCCAGAGTCACCCAGCTAGTATCATGGCTGAATGGGGATTTGAACTCAGGCCTCCCCAGTTCTAGTCCAGCATTCTAGCCACTACACCACGCTGGCTCTAGTTTCTCCCCCCACCCCAAAAACCCCCGTCAGAACTCAGCATTGCTGAAACAAGTTACCCCAAAGAAAATCCAAGTACTTGTTCTTTAAAGATCCTCTAATACTAAATAAATAGCATTGTTTTGATGCCAACAGGAAATCAATATCTTGCTCCCCCCCCCACTAAAGGGCAGGCCAGATTGGACATACTATTAGTAAATAATGAGGTTTCAAATATAACTACTTTTAACAGAAAAAAAATTGTGGCATTTCATGCCAGTTATTACAATTGGTGGAAGTAGTAATTACTATAAGGTTTTATTATAAAACCACCAAATACAAACTCCATCATCATGAACATAGGCCTGGAGGCACGAAATTACCAGAACAAACGTTACGGCATCTTTGGCATAAGCTGCATAGCCTCTGCAAAACTCGTACAAGCCAGCATCAATTATGGATGGGGGTGTGCGCACACACGTATAAAGGATGTATTTTCCTTTACAAACGTAATAAAGACACATGATTGCACAATAGTTTTACTTTAGTTTTCATGATTTACAGTCTGCTCATGATGTGAAGATAAAATGCTGATTTTATCTCTTCATTGCAAAATTTCAGACCCAGACATATATTTTCCAACTCTGTCCCAAATTTACTTTCATATGTTGAAGTTCACTAACACACTAACATATAATGCAGCCCTCGATCACCACTAAGATCATTACACACATGCATGTGAAAATCCTACATAAGAGATCTTAAGCGGAACAACTTTGGAACAAATCTAATCTCACTATTTATTAATGTTTAAGGATAAAGTGATGACAAGTGATATATTATGAGCTCCCTTAAAGCAGCTTAAAATCCAGTGCTCTGGCATGCTAGCCTGAACTGGCTACGGCACACTAGGAAAAACATTTTCTATCGCATCTTCCATCTCTACATCACTGCAATATTTAACTGTAGCAGATTGGAGGGTGGGGGTCGTTGGAAGATCTAACACAGAAATTCCATTCTTAAGAGCCTGATAATTACCAGATAAACCAACTCTCACAGGAGTACCTGGTCCTTTTATCAGAAACTGTTAAAAGAAGAGGCTAGCATCAACAGCCAACTACCTTCTAATAGGAAGACTGCTTGCTTTTGGAAAATCTTCACCAGTGTGTCATCCAGTTCGATTTCCTGTAGCTTGGAAATTAGCTGTTCCTCATTTCGACAAACTTTCTCTTGTGCATACAAGCCGTCGGGCATTATTCGCTGTTGTCCCAGCCCTATCAATGCCACTTCCACAGCTAGTGTCAAGTAAGATTCCCCTTCTTCTAAGAATTTATGTGCAGGCAGATGATAGTACTCCAGAGATTTGCATGGGCCCATGTTCTCTGGAAAGGTTACAAAAGAAAAACATCGGACCACTTAACACAATTTACCTGTAGTTTCACACTTAACTCCTGTCCTATTCTTCCCTCCTCCCATATCCCTCTCCCCTCTCTAAAATTTGTATGCCGCCCCAAACGTTCATCTCTGTGTGGTTTATAGGCTTCCAGCAAAGTTCCACAAAAATAACGACCCTGGTTTTAGCCAGTATTTACTGTGAGCCGAGTGACAGAGTAAAAAAAAATCTGTAGCAATCTCAACTGAAAAGTTCATCAATGTTTCCAACAGCATTCACATGCTCTGATGGTAGGGTCAGATTAAGCTGGAGTTTCTTTCTCTCTCTCTCTCTCTCTCTCTCTCTCTCTCTCTCTCTCTCACACACACACACCCCAGTACAGTAGGCAAAAAGATCAGTTTTCTTCACCTCAATTAACCATTTTCAACAGTCCCATTCAATGAATATTTAATCATGAAGCATTTTAGTTCAAGTATGACTTGGTGTAAACAATGGTTCCAAAGCTAGTTAGAATTCAACACAACTGCCCCCACCCACCCCCCAAAATGTTTGAAAATATTTTCATAAGTACTGTACATATTGATCAATCTGTTTAGATTTTACCTGTGAAATCTGAGAACACATGGAAGTTCTCATTATCCACCCGGCAGGCTTCCATAAGGCTACTGAAAAGGGTGCCAATTGGGTCCAATGGGTGCCCAACCCAGCCTTCCAGATTAGTTATAGAGGTTATTCCTTTGTGGAGAAGTTCTACATTAGGAAAAAAATTTAAAACCATGTTTTAAATCATACAGTGCTTTTATATGAAAAGCTGCTCACAATTTTTGGTTTAGAGTCCTGGATTTCCAGATAAGGAAACAGTGGCTCAGAGTGTCTTATTAATCACCAGTGAACTGTGGTTAATAGTGAACTGTGTGGAATCCGAATCCAGATCTCAATCAGTGAAAGTATATTGGGCCTCTTGGAGAAGTAGCAATGTCAACAGCAGAACCACCTTGACTGAGCACAGCCAAGCAGAGAAAAACCCCATGTAGTTCATAGTTCCCCATCTTGTGCCTCGCCTCCCCACCAGATTGAACAGAGGAACACAAAGTCAGTTGTTACCTTATGCTTCAAAACTACTGTTCATTGCCTATTGTGAACTGCTTTGGAATAAACCCGTCTGTCCTACTGCATCAGACTCCTTGATAATAAGCTATCCAAACTCTCTTTGGGGTCATTGCTGTCGCGTTTATAAACAGGAAGCATGCTTGTGGTATGCACAGAAGAGAGGTCTATTTTAACTTCCTTAGTGAGAGAAGCAAGGGAGCATTAATTTAACTAAGTTAATCTGTGGAACTGAAAGAAAACACCTTGCAAGATGTTTCACTACAATTTTTAAAGAACTAGCTAACCTGGAAACTAGGTGTGCTTTATTTGCAAAATGCACAAGTAACAGCTTCCTTACTGGCAGGTCCACAGTCAGCAACTGGTATGGGGACACATGCCAAAGCCCACAGATCAGCAGGAGGCCCATTGCCAGCTGGAAATACCAGGGAAAGGAGGAGCCCAAGACTGCTACTGCTCTCTGTGGAGCTGCTTGCAACCCCTCCCACTGGATAACGCTGATTGCCCTAGATTTTGCACATGAGTGGAGGCTGCTAGGAAAATCTCCCATTTCCTCATGGAAAAACATCTGAAGGAGTGTATGACCATCATACATGGTTTGCCCCTGCCAGCACAGACTAAAAAAAGCTTCCCTTTCATGGTTACAGAGGCCTTTGTGGTAGTCTCCCATTTCTCAATGGAAGAGGTATCTGGACAATGTACCTATATTTTGCTTCAGAGGGAAGGGAGATAGAAGCGTTGGCCTTACCATGAAGGGGTTTTTTTCACAGCCAAGGAGCTCATCTGCCATTGTATGGGCTGTGCACTTAGCATGCTCTGAAGACAGGACCAAAACTGAACTGTAGGCATGGCTAGCTTCCTGCCTAGAAGGCGCCAAACCCCAGTTCTGGGACTGTAGCACTCATAATACAGGATACAACAAAGAGAAAACAAGTGAAAGACAGAAAAAACACAAGGCATCAGAGTTCAGCAGAGGAAAATATAAAGCCTGCAAAGCTAGTTACCCTGGAAGTTGATCCACCTCCCAGAAGAGCAACACCTTGAACCTTAAGTGGCCATTCATGTAGGAATGACAGCAATGAGCATTGCTGGCTGGGTCGGATGAGCTCCTTGGCTGTGAAAAAGAATATTTCACCGTAAGGCCAGTGCTTTTCCCCCACAGCCTGAGGAGCTCATCCTCCATTGTATGGGACATATCCAAGCTAGAAAGGAAAATTGAGGGAGGGAGAGATGCGGGTTACACTAGTTGTTGGATAACAGTTCTGCCCAGGGCAGCTTGAGCAGAGTGAAAAGAGGAAATTTTGTAGTGTTTGATAAACCGTGTGACAGAAGACCATGTAGCCGCCTTGCAGATTTGTGAGGGGAGCACTGGCAGAAAAGGCAGCAGAGGTAGCAGCACTGCGAGTGGAATGTGCCGTGATGCCTCTTGATACAGATAGGCTGAGGGTTTCATAGGCTAAGGAGTTACAAGACTTGATCCAGCTAGCGAGGGTATTCTTAGAGTCCTTGGTACCCAGTGAAGACTGTTGGAAGGAGACAAAAAGGGAGTCTGAACAGTGAATCACCCAAGTCCTCTGGATGTAGATGTATACGTTGAAAATCCAATTATGCCAAAGATGTTCTTTGGGGTGAACTGGGGATGGGCAAAAGGAGGGAAAGCAGTGAAAAGCAGAGTTAATCTTGGGCACAAAGGTAGGGTCAGGTTTGAAGATAGCGGCATCAGGTTGAAAAAGATAAAGTTCTTTACGGATTGCAAGAATTCCAAGTTCTGAGACCCTACAGGTGGAAGTTATGGCAACCAAAAACAGCACTTTGAGGGAGAGAATCTTCAGAGAGATGTCCACCAATGGTTCAAACGGTTCTTTAGTGAAGGCATTGAGTACTTTATTCAGGTTCCAGGAAGGGAATCTGTTAATTGTGGGAGGAAACAAGTTAGTAGCCCCCAAAGGAAACGGCAAAGGTAGGGATGTAAGAATGAGGCATTCCATTAATTCAGGTGAAGAACTGAAGAGAGTGCTGAGACTTGATGTCTCAAGGTGCTAAGATGGAGATCAATGTCCAGACCCTTCTGTAGGAACGCCAGCACCTCAGGAATCCTGGCATGCAGAGCGTTAAGCTGTTTTCTACACACTTACCTTGAAAATGTTGCCCATGACGGCTGGTAGATTCAATTTGTAGGACGATGCCTGGAGGCCAGAATGGTGTCTTGGAAAAACCTCACAGGCTAGGACACTGCGCTCAATTTCCAGACGGAGAGTCACTGGAGTTCTGTGTGAACCCCTGGGCAAGAAGGTCTAGGTGGGGAGGAAGACGCCAGAGGGGACTGACTGACAGGGTCTGTAGCTCAGAGAACCAAGGTCTCCAGGGCCAAAAGGGGACTACGAGCAGAAGTGCCAACCCTATGTTGTGGAATCTTTTGAGGAGCTTGCCAATGATCACTGTCATTGGAAAAGTATACAGAAGGCCGGGTGCCCAGGGGGCAGTCAGGGTATCTGTTGCTTCTGCCTGTGGTTTGAAGAAGTGGGAGAAGAACCATGGAAGGAGGTGGCTGTGGGTCAACGCGAACAGGTCTATCACTGGCTCCCCGAAACAGTTTATGATTTGGGAGAATACCTCCAGGTGGAGGGACCACTCTGCCAGGTCTATCGTTTGAAGGCTGAGCCAATCGGCCAGTGTGCTGCCAATTCCCTGTAGGTGTTCTATCGAGGTTGACATGAGGTGCCTCTCCACCCATTGGAATATCCGGTTGGATGATATGAGGGCCCGGGACCTGGTGCCACCCTGGAGATTGATGTGGGACTTTGTTGCGATGTTGTCTGTTCGGACCAGCATGTTGGTGAGTCAGATATGGGGAAGAAAGTGAATGAGGGCTATGCAGACAGCGCGAAGCTCTAACCAATTTATGTTGTGTTGTTGCACTGAGTTTGCAATCCCAGCAGACTTGCATCTGTGGTGAGGACTACATGATCTGGTACTTTCTGGTTAAGGCCCTGGGACGGCTGAGGATAAGCACCACCGAAGAGACTGTTGGATGGACAGTGGTAGGTGAACCTTCTTCAGAGCCATGATGTCTTCCTGGAAGGACAGGAGAAGCCACTGGATGGGGTAAGAGTGCCACCTGGCCCAAGGTGTGCATTCTATATATGCAATCATGGACCCCAGAAATCGATCCAGGAGAGACAAGTCCACTGACATGCTGGGTAGGAGAGGGAGGATTAGAAGTTCTAGTTTTTGGTGCCATTCCACTGGAAAGGAGACAGTTGTTTGAGCAGTATCGAACACCACAACCAGATGTCAAAGCATCTGAGATGGAATTAAGTGACTTTTCAATTTGTTTATCAGAAAACCATGTGACTCAACAAGACTGAAGTGTACAATGGACTGCTTGCTGAGCTAGATGGAGGGATGGGGCTTTGATCAAAGGATTGTCCAAAAATGGGTAAATGAACCATTTCACTGAGGTGTGCCACTAGAGCCGCCACCACTTTCATGAAAACCCTTGGGGCTGAGGAGTGGCTTAAGGGGAGGGCCCTGTACTGGTAATGAAGGCCATCATAGCAGATTCTCAGGAAGCAGAGGGAGTCTGGGAGAATCGGGATATAGAGGTATGCCTCAGCTATGTCAATGGATGCCAGGAAGTCCTGGGGAGCAATGGCTTCCTTGATAGTTCGAAGATACAGAATTTCCATTTGTGGATGAAGTGGTTGAAGCATTTGAGATCTAGAACAGTTCTCCAGGATCCATCCTTCTTTGGCACTAAGAAAAAGAGAGAATAAACGCCTTGCCATAACTTGATCGATGGCATTGGTTTGATGGCCTGGAACTGTATCAGACGAAGGATGACCGGCTTCATCCCCAGGTGTTTGGCCGAATCCTTGGATCTGGGAGACATTAAGAGATGAACTGGAGGGGAGAGGGAGATGAAATCCAAGGCACAGCCATGGGCGATGGCTGACAACACCCAGCGGTCCCAGGTGGTGGTAGAAGTGGAGAAGCCTGACCCCTACCAGTAAGGAGTCATTGTTTCCGTGCAGACTGGTTGTGGGGGGAGAGAGCGGGAAGATTGTCCCCTGAAATTGCCGCCTCCATGGTGTTGCCACTGGTTTTGCCAGGCCAGTCTGTAGACAGCACCACGACTGTCTCTGGCAGGGGCAGATTGCTGTCTGGAGAAGTTCCTGTATGGGTGCAATGACTTGCTGTAAAAAATGAAAGGGTTTACAAAAATCCTTGCGTGAGGATGGAAGCACCTTCTTTTTATCCTTTGTTTCAACAAAGATTGGGTCAAGGGCCTCCAGCAAAAGGTGTGCATCCTTGAAGGGTGTGGCAGACAAGTTAATTCTGGACCTAGAATCCATATTCCAGTGTTTCAGCCATAGAGACCTTCACGCTGCTACCCCCGAGGCCACAGCCCTGGCTGCATGTTGGATGCAGTCCAGACTGGACTCTGCCATAAGGGCTGAGGCTTTAGCCAATTTATTACCAATACATTGGTAATAGGGAATTACAGTCCCCTATTGTAATTTGGGATTGTCTGGGGGTACTAGGAAAATTAGCTATTTGATCCAAAGGATAGACGTTCTGGCAAAAAATGAATTAGTAGATGCTGCTTTGATGACATTAGCAGCAACTCTATGGGATTTACATAAAAGAAGGTCGCATTTGCGGTCATCAGGGGTTTTGAGTTGCTCATCCCCATCTTTAGCCACAACTGAGGCAGATACTAACTGTGCAACAGGCAAATCTACTGTGGGAACAGCAATAAGAGAAGCTATGTTCTGGGGCAGGTAGTAATGCTTCTTAGGTAAAATCCCAATGGGTTTAGTGGGAGTGGGCAAAGCCCATTCTGCTAATGTAACATCTTGAAAAAGTGGCGGAAAGGGTAAAAAGTAGCTAGATTGGCAGAGTTAGAGAGGAAAACATTTTGATCAAGAGAAGAAGCCACCACAGAAGGCGCATCCATGGGAGCAATATCATTGACAGCGTGTCTAGCCTTAGAAAGCATGACCTCAAAGTCAGCAGAAACTAAGAGGTGTGTGGAAGCTGGAATGATAGCAGGCGCTCCCTCATTTGAAAACTCCCCTTCTTTAACAGAAAGAGTCATTCCCCTGGTCAGTAAGAGGATCATGGTCAGAAACAGTAATGGCTGTGTGAGTAATACCCAGAGCAGGAGCCAGGGTTCCAATGAGAAGGGCTGGCTTGGAAGGCTTTGGAAGAGGGTTAACGGGGGGGGGGGGGGAGGAACTGGGCGTTTGGGCTGAGGAGGCTCATCCAAAGAAGAGGAAGAGAGCCCTGGGTCTCTTTTTATAGATCTGAGGCGCAGCTGGAAACATCCCCACTTGCTTGGAGGAATAGCATGCCTGGAATCAGGGGAAGAGGAAAGAGAGGGTTGCACAGTAGGTCTGGTGCTCATGGTGGCAGCTCAATGGGCTCCTCCAAGGGCTGCTCTGGCCGCACAGGGAGCTTTAGATTTTCAGAGGGCTTGTGAGGGCATTTTCACTGGCTGTTTGGGTGGTGGGCGCTTGATACGAGCCTGCTGAATATTTTCAGCTGCTGCCTACTCAGAGGGCAAGAATGGGGGCCCAGACTCAAGCAGGAGCGCCAGTGTTTCCTCCATAGGTGGCAAGCAGTGTGGAACGCTCTCTTCACAAACCGCTTGGAGAAGCAGCCACTCGCTTAGCTGAACAGCCAATGAGGGTGCAGGGCGTTTCTTGTGCTTTCTGCCTTGATTGCTTTCCTCCAAATGCCTTGACTTCTTTTTATCCTTTTAAAGAGTCTTCCTAGAGGCCTCCACAGTGTCACTGTGGGCAGCCAGGGGATTGTGTGCAATGCACTCCCGGCTAGGGAAGGCAGAGCAGGGTTGAGTTGTCCCTGAATGGGACTCTTCTTCATGAGGCCATCCTATAGCCTCCAATAATGGACCCTCTGAGAGGGAGCCCTCTAGGGGGACTCCAGCATGTGAATGCTGCATAATGGCAGCGGGAAATGAAAGTATAAGCCAATGAGACCAAATGAAATAAAAGGAGAATTTAGATAAATTTAGAAGAAATAATAATACTTCCTTCCCACCCTGGGACACAATGCTAAGGGAGAGGAAGGAGGAGAAAGAAAATGCTAAGCTAGCCACAAAAATACATGAACTAATGCGAAGGACTGCAGGAGATTCTTCACAGCCCTGTTAGTCGGAGCAAGACAGTACCAGAACTGGGGTTTGCCGTCTTCCAGGCAGGTAGCTAGCCATGCCTACAGTTCCATTTTTGTCCTGTCTTCGGAGCATGTTCAGTGCACAACCCATACAATGGAGGATGAGCTCCTCAGGCTGTGGAAAAAGCAGAAGTAGCAGCAACATGAATTGAATAATGGATGGGGGCCTCCATAGGACTCCTCAAGGCAGGCAGCTCCTGAGAATCTCTTGCATGGAATCGACAAACCAGCCATGAAGCCAGCCATACTTATGGGTGCTGTGTCTTACTCATCACAGATGACAAATGATTGAGGAACAAATATATAAGCAGCAAAAGATGCCAAAAATTCCTTTCATATGGGTGCAATGTCCCAAGGAAATAAATTTGATGCTGTAATTCTACACAAAATACACACATCTCTCCACTGGTTTTGTGTAAACCAAACACCAATTTTTGGAAGTGAAATTGAGAGAGAGATGTTTAAAGAACAAGCAAGGTTACTATCTAAATGGAATCATGCCAAATCTTACTGCTTGTGTCATAGGCCTAGAGTATTTTTTGGCTCTTTGCCAATATTCAATTAGTTATTTAATTAGTTATAATCACCTAGGTTTGAAGTCAAATCATTATTTCAGAAAAAGGCAAGAAATCATGAACAAAGATGAGAGATGACATCACATTCACTCAAATTCTACAAGTTATCCTGTGGACAATGTTTCCATTTGTAGTTAACAAGCCTTCTACAATATAACATCAGCTACTCCAGTACTATTAATTTAATCCATCACGCAAAAGTGTGTTCACATTCTGTGAAGAAAATCTTACTGAGAAGTCTTCAAGGTACAAATCCACAAGAGGAGCTCAAAAACCTTTATTATGTACAAAGACATTTGAGGCACTGTTTTATCAGTCAACACTATTAGCTCCCTTTCAACAGCAGCATTATTTCAATTCATCCTAAAATCATCTGCACCTGAAACAAACCAACCCTGGTATAGGAATGTACAAATGGAGGCCATGGTCACACATGTTCCTTGAGGGAGAAGATAAGAGACTATTTTTCCCCATTTAGGGACACTGGTATGTTCTCTTACCTACAAAAAATAAGGAGAGGCATACCAAAAAGGTTGATAACAAGCAAAAACTTGTTATAGGAAACCAGTTCCTTGCATGTGATCTCAAACACCTGTTCCTCACAGTCATTCTTTATATTTGTAGGTAGATACTTAATCTTAATGGTGCATCTAAAAAACAATCTTTCGAGAGGACCTAATGCTGAATGTGAAACAAGGTATTTCTTCAAATTATTTTACACCCAGACCACTAAGTTGTGTGTCTTAGGATTATTATTTTCCTTCAACATGCCCAGCTTTGAATTTACGTTTTTTAAATTAAAAAAAATAGAATGCCAAGTCAGAACTCTGAAGTTCTGAATGAACATTATGGCCCTCATTAAGATTATTAACTAACTATCCTAGCCCCATATAGTGCTTGGCAGTCAACCCCTCTCTCATTGCCAGCTGTACACAGTCACTCCCGAAGTGAGTCACCTGCAGCATTTTCATCTCAAGAGGCATTTCCTTATAACCTGGCACCATGCCAGTTGTATTGTCACCCTGTCAAATCCTTTTCCCTCCACTCACCCCACACTTACCTTTCTTCTGAAACCGGAACATTTCCAGCTGTTTCTGCTGCTGCCTCCTTAGAGTGTTAACAATTGCTATTGCTAGCCGCAAAGCTTCTCTTGGATAGCCATGAGACCTTAATGCGTCTACCCTCGCACAGGCTGTAGGCACATGTTCTAACCGAGAGAAAAGGGGAAACGGTTATTGAGAAGTGCATCTATGTCTGCAGTAACCCCATCTCGGCAGACCTTCTCAAAGCGTTTTGTGAACACGGGACTTGTTTTAAATCCATGAACATGAACACAAGACTTTTCTTTTCTTCCTTTTTTCTTTTTTAAAGGCCATTTGAAGGGAAGCTCTGTTGCTAGTGCCAGGCCATTCATTCATCTTCCTCCACCCCCAGAAAGAGTGCCATAGAAACAGAACAAAGCACCGAGTCATGGAAATGTCTTTCTGGTTGAGCCACTTACCATGCCAGAGGGGCCACCCATGAGAGTCAAAGAGCGAGTTTTCAGCATCATCATGGTAACAGTAGTTGGTGTACAGGTCACTGCTGATAATGTGCTGCAAGTGGCTGTCCTGCCAGTGGAGATCGCATGCCTCAATGGCTCGAGTGAACACTGTCCGGTGAGACCTGTTTGATGAATCTGTCAGGCCCACAAGTTCAAGAGAGCTTCAGTCTGCAGCCCTTCATATGGCAAGACATCATGTCCTCTACTTTACTGTCTCCTCCCCCTAATTACACCATAATCTGTTGACTTCATAAAAACACACCAAGTTCTGTTTAAATTAATGCTAATTAAAATATTGCCTACAAGTTTAATGTCCAAAACTCATCTGGCCCTAACGATGCACCTATATCAATGTATGCTGAATATTCAGAGCAGTATAGGGGCATTTCAGAAGTGCCAAAAATTCTGTAACTGGGGGTCAACATTTCATACAGGTTTAAGCTTACATATTTAAGAGTGTGTGGTATAACCTATGAGCAGATACAAAGTCCTGCTCAGCCTTGAAATTCACTGGGTGATCTTGGGCCAGTTCTCTCTTTCACCCTAACCCATGTAATAGGATTGTTGTAAGGATAAGAGGCAGGAACATAGGAAGCTGCCATATAATCAGACCATAGGTCCATCTAGCTCAGTATTGTCTACACAGACTGGCAGTGGCTTCTCCAAGGTTGCAGACAGGAATCTTTCTCAGCCCTATCTTGGAGAAGCCAGAGAGGGAACTTGGAACCGTCTGCTCTTCCCAGAGCAGCTCTATCCCTTAAAGGGAATGTCTTACAGTGCTCACACATCTAGTCTCCCATGCATATGCAACCAGGGCAGACCCTGCTTTGTTAAGGGGATAAGTCATGCTTGCTACCACAAGATCAGCTCCTTGGAGGAAGGGAAGAATAAAAATGAATTTAAAAATAAACTAAAGATAAGAGTGGAAATTATGTTTGCATACACCAGGGCTTGATAATTCCCAGGCACCAGCTTGACATGGTACCTGGAAACTTGTGGTGCCTAACTCAAGTGACGGACAGATGAGACAAGGAAGAATGTGCACACTAGGGATGCACGAATGAGTTTGATGTTGAACTGGTTCAGTTCGAACGGGGGCAAACTGAACCAACCCTGGACCTACACCCCCCCCCCGCCAAGCATGGCCATTTGGGGTGTGTGTGTTCGTGAGTCAATTTAAAAACACACACAAAACACTTTACCCCCTCTGGGGGGCTTCTCTGAAGCCTCGGGGGATCCACAGAGGTTCCGCCAGCTTTCCTTGTGGCAAATGTCACCCGGTTCAGGAGTTCATTGGTCCTTTCTGGGCCTTTCCCTTGTCACAGCAGCCATTTTGGAGGCAACTGCACATGCTCAATGGGCCCCTGCATGGCTGTGTCATGACCCAGGCCATGCAGAGGCCCATTGCACATGCGTGGCAGAATGGTTACCGTGAGGAAGGCCTGGAAAGGGACGAAGAACATCCAAACCGTGCATTTTTTGCCACAAAGGCCAGTGGGGGGAAGGAGAACTTCCATGGACACCTACCCGCGCCCCCCATGTGTGTCTTCAGAGAAGCTCCCAGGAGGGGGTAAGTACTAAATTTTAAAAAACCTCGAACCACCATGGGGGGGCAAAACAAAACTGGCCAGGTTCTGTTCAGGTCTGGTTCGGACTTGAACTGAACCAGGCCAGCCCGTTTTGTACATACCTCTAGTGCACACAAGGTGCGGGCAGGTTTCTCCCTCCTCCTCCGGGTTACATCTGCCCATAACCTGCCTAAGCCAAGCAAATGAGACCAGGAAGATGAGGAAGCAACCTACCTCTGCCTTGCTTGCTCACTCCTCCTGGCTGTGCCTGTCCATTTCCAGCCAACATTAAATGAATGGAACAAGGGAGAATGGGCAAGCAAAGTGGGGAGTCCACCCCACTCCCAAGAGGCCAGTATGTTGCTGGGGCAAAGGGGCGCCCACATAGCCCTCACAGAGTGGAGACTAGCCTGGCTAACCTTGTATGTTCTGTAGGGACTCCACATTGAAACATGTCACTGTCAAACAGTATTACAAAACAAAAAAGTTTTACAAAGCGACTTTGAAAAGAGTAATTAATGCATAGACTTGGAAGCTTCTTCTACCAGTACGCCACCACTGCCAGTCTTGGTCCATGCAGCTCCTACTTATGTCAGCTGTGAGGAGTGTAGCAGACAACAACATAATCCCTCTCAGAAAACTGAGTAAATTTTCCTTCAACTCTCCCAAAGCCAGGAAGAAATTCTTCCACCTTACACGGCAGTGGAGAACAGATCCAAGTGATCAACCAATAAGCAAAACTTTAATAGCTGCAATACAATCCCTTAGTACGTATTTACATAGCAGAGGACTCTACAGAAGAGACCAAAAGTAGGAGTTTGGATTTTATGCTGTGACAAAGTGAACAAACTAGCTGGCAGAGGACCAAATATGTTACACCTCACATTTCCCAAGAATAATAGTTTGACATGCTTTCAGTGGCTAAGCCTGGGATCAGTGAAATGTGTGCAGCTTGAAAATTAAGCATATTTTGACGAAGATTAAAAACAGCCCCATTATTGCACCTTGAATATGAAATATCTGGAAGATTACACTTCTTGCAAAGATAACAGGAAATAAGTGGTACTGGTGGAACAGCCAATATATATTTGGTGTCACAGTGACTAAATTAGAGGAGGCTCACCTTGGATCGCATTTGCACCCTGAGGCAAAGCATTGGTTAGACTGGGCAGGTCATTTCCATGGTTTCCATCTTCCCAGGGACAAACATCAACACTGTTCCATTTTTTCAGCTGTTTCAGCCAACTGGCCTTTTGCTCCACCTTGCAGTGGGGATTTAAGACTATGCACATCCAAAGAGCACCTATTAAGGGGACACACAAAACCCAAAGTGATGTTATAGTGCTTGAGAATCTTTAAATGGGTATCAGTGTTACACTACAAAACCACATTATTCAAGCTGCCACCTTCATGATAAGGCTATGTTGCAGCAGTGCATGCACAAATATAGTCTTACTCTCTTGAAAGCTGTTAAGAAAATTCATTTCGAAAGAAAACATTGCCTAATAATAATTATGAGGAAACTCGCAGCCATAAGATGTTGATCTGTATCTGCAAAGAACCTGAAACAACTTTTGTGCAAGTTCCAAGAACACTAAAATGTTTGCCAAAACAATGACCACTCTGGGGACTGTTGCACTTGGGAGACCTCAAAAGCATCACAAGTCAACTGAAGAATGAATTAAATGACTCACTGAACATTAAATGTGTATATAACAACCTTCCAGAAGTGTTAGACAACCCCAAACCTCCAGCCTATAGAGATATAAGAATGAGCTTAAAACAAATCAGAAGCCATCATCCATCTTGATCTTTGCTTTACAGCATGGGTAGGCAACCTTGGCTCTCCAACTGTTTAACTACAACTCCCATCATCCCCAACCAATTTTTGTGGCTTGCGATGATGCGAGTTTTAGTTCAACAAAATCTTAATAACCAGGATTGCCTACCCCTGTTCTACAAGACAGAAGTATTTTAGCATGCATAAGTTTGGTCAGTCTTCAGTATGACATGGCAAGAGAATTCTCACATTAGATTTTCTGCAGTAATGCTTGCCTTTTTCTGTTCAAGACTAGAAATATGGTTTGTAATTATTCCTGCAATTATGCACCAGATAAACCATCTCTTTGTCAAGATTTACAGATCTAATTTCTGCTGACATTTAACTCTGAACCAAAGCAGGAACTACATCCCTGACACTGCATGCCAGGAGAGGCATGAATAAATCAGGAACTGCCGCAACATTTTTAAATATAAAGATATTGCTTTTAAAATCAGCTGTCTTATTGCTGCTGCAAACTCTTGACAAGCACAGTGAAGACATCTACAAGTACTATTTAGCAACACTTCATTTGTTCATCAAAGAAGAGTTTTTACACACTTCAGAGACCTGCAGAATCTGCTAAAAATGAATGACAGCCTTTCAGAGAAGGAGACGCAGCAGCCAAATGTGACTAACAAAGAATGCAAATGTGAATCTGCAGCAAGGGCTGCCATATTATGTTGATTCCCAGAAGCAATTCAGGTCCAAAAGCAGTGTGTCCTTGACAATTTGAGGGTTTGATCTTAAGCGACAGTTTGAACAGAATAAGACAAGTCACTAACTTCTAACATCCTTATATGTATATCCTTTTACACACACACACACACACACACACACACACACACACACACACACACACACACACAGCCTGCTGCTTACAAGTTGGTCCACACAGCAGAGGCACCGCCATTATCTCAGTGTCTTGGAAGACCTTGCTCCAGGACATGGCTCATTAAACACACCCAAATTGTTTAAGTACCCCTCATGGTTACATAAGGTTTTGAATACGTCTGTGTGATGTAAAGCTGGGAACTGCTGACTCTTTTGACATGAGTGAACAGAGAGGTTCAGGAAAATGCAACTCTAATGCATTTAGAGTGGCCACTCAAAAGAGCCATGGTGTGCCCAGAGTAGTAGGCTGTTTTTCTAAAATGTCTCGCTACAACACTGCACTCTACTAGTTTCAAGATTCAGTACCGGCAACTAGAAAGATTTTTCTTCCGCTGCCAGGAAGCTAGTGACCACCTCAAGGGAGTAGGGTAGAGCACACCATGTGCTCCTGTGGCTCTCCCCGCCCAGATGTGCTCAGCCACAAAGCCACTTCAGATTTCTCAAATAAGGGAAAGTGGTGGCTGAGATCAGATCCTGCCAAGCGACTCTTACCTCCCTCCATGGGAGAAGAAGAGAGGAAGCTGGCCTTAGATCTTGCTGGGAATTTGTCAGGAACCAAGTTCAGCTTCCTGCTCCCCCTTATGCATTCTCCTGCAGTAGCTGAGCTAGAGAGCTATGAATACTGGACGAAGACAGCCGCCTGCATTGGAACAACCCTCTGCACCTTTTTGTAGGTTATTACTTGAAGAAATGAAATTAGATGATTGCTTCAATAGATAAAATGTTCATTAGCTATCCTCAAATTTAATAGCCAGCCAGGCACCCATTACAGCAAAACCAAAAGCTCAGAACTTTAACTGAGGCTAACATTTGGCAACACAGGTCTCTGAAGTACATATCGTACAGCGAGAACTCCCCCCCCCCGCCCACAGCAGTGCACCTCTCTACACCATGAAACTCTCTCCATGCAGCAGCAACACACATCATAAACCAATATGCAAATTTCATATTTCCCTGAAGATAATTGGAAGACGCATCATGCTGCGACTGCAATTTGGTATTAATTTCACACAAGGGAAAGAATATTAAAACTGTCACATCTTAGTGAGGTATTGTCAGTTCTAGTTCCACTATCATTCTCCTGACCTGAATAAGAGGTGGCTCCACTGTATCAGACCTCTCGTTCCAACACAGACATTACAAAGCCTGATTAGGCACCAGTGTTTATCATCCATCAGGTAAAAAGAATGAGATTAGAGATCAGTCGGACTGAAGTTTCTTCTACATCAGTCTTTAAACTAGTAAATACACGGCAGTGTTATTAAAGTGCTAAGTTATACTAACAGTAGGTGCTATTAACTGCATGCTTCTGTAGCACAGTATGAAGAGTCCCTTAAGCCACTAAGGTGGTACACATGCAATTGCTCCTTGGAGATGAATGCTCACTTCCTATACATCCCATGAAGTTTCGCTTCATTTCTAATAAGAGATATTACTATATGCCAACACCAGGGGTGTAGCAAGGTTGGAGTGGGCCCAGAGACAAGATTTTAAAATGCCGCCCCCCCACCCCCCAGCTCAGCTCATGAAGTAAAGAAATCTTAAATGTGGCTGAATAGTGGTAACAAAAAGCATAGTTTATATATATATATATAAACTATATATGTTTATATATAAACATGTATATACATATACATATATATATTTATACATACACATACACCCCTATGTGCCACAACAGAACATCATCCTAAATTATTTTTTAAAGGGTTTTGTAAATTGTGGACAATGAAAGTCATTTAATGGTACTAGAGAAAGACATGCTGTTCTGGTAGCTCCAGGTCTTAACATTCACATCAATTTCAGAGGATGAATACAACTGAAGGAAGCCTGGGCGGGTGAGCAGCTGAGGGGGTCAGTCATGTGATTTGCCTCTGGGGGGCCCCCCAAGGCAGTGGGCCCCCAGACAACTGTCTCCCCTTGCCCTATTATAGTTATGCCTCTGGCCAACACCACTTATAGTTATCACGGGGGTTGATTTACAAGCCAGTAGTTTGTGCCAACACAAGATATTTTGCTGTCCTAGGTGCACAACAAGATGCCCCCCCAATCCATGTACATGTTCTGCCCTCACTCTCGCAAGCACCATCCACCCACACACACAAGAGTAGTCTAATCACCCACCCCAACACACACAGTCTGCCCCACCTCCAGCTCTTGCTCTCATCCACTCTTACTGCCTCCACTTCAGACTGACTGTTTAAACACAGAGACACACAAAAAGGTAGGAGAGCAAAAGATGTTCACAAAGAGAATGGAAGGTGATTTTTCAGGTCAAATGTTACATATGTTCCATCGGTCCCTATTTACTAGGGACGGACTATTTTTTTGTACCTATCTTCAGTCAATCACTGTTCGTATTTTTGCCTTCTGGTAATTCCTTTTCATCATTGTTATTATGAATATTTATATACCACTTTTCAAAACAGTTTACACCGAAAAAAAATAAGATGGTTACCTGTTTCCCTTAGGGCTCATGACCTAAAATGTAACAAGATAGACAACAGCAATGTCCACTGGAGGGACTGTGCTGGGATAGAATAGGGTCAGTTCTCCCTCTGCTAAATATAAGAGTTGCCACTTCAAAAGTTGCCTCTGCTCAGTTATAGCAGGAGTTGCTAAAATTTGGCTAGGGTCAATTGCAAGAATTCTCATTCCTCAGGATTAAGTCTTCTCCCCCAGGTTTCTATAAGCTGTGTGTCTGATGGGGTAATTGTCAAATGCGCATTGAAGCCCCCTCAGTGTGTAATACACATGTATGAACAGTGCAGCGTAGTGCAGGATTCACAGGCCTAAGGTAGCTAGCATGCTAGACTTTGGCTAAGGGGGAACCAAGGTTCATATCTCCCCTGATTCATGAAGCTAGCAAGGTTAGCAAGTTCCACAGAAACATCATTAAAGAACAAGGTAAATATTTTTGCCAGACGTAAGCATCTTACATCAATGACACTCTCGGCCTAAGCTAGCCTAACTCACAGGGTTGCTGTGTAATGTTAGACATAAATCCTCAAGTCCTGCTGAAAGCTTCTCCATTGTATACCAGGAACTTGTCTCTTTCCTATTTTTTTGTCAAGTAACCAGCCTGAGGAGCAGTTTTGTGAAATCCCAAAGTTAGTTAAGAGTTGGTGGAAGAGGACAACAGATACAAAATGATGTGAGAAGAAACACACTCCCAACACTAACAGACCACTATCTGCATTCAGAGGGCTGGTTCATGAGGAACTGTGGTTAAAGCCTAATCCTGTGTGACATCATTGAGCCTTGGGAGTGCGTGCTTCAACCTCCTCCAACCTATGCGCGCCTCCTAGGAATTCTATTTCCTCTTTGGGTTAGAAACAAACAAAGATAGGTCAGTCCCGACATCACAACCAATCTTGGTCTACTCTAAACCAACTCGCTTGAAATAGACTTACAACATGAGACCCACTCCAAACATACACAATAGGGGGTGGAGAGAATGCACATGCTCCTGAGGCTCAGGGACTTTACACGGAAGCAGGCTTTAAATGTAGTTCTGTGTGATGCCTGAATTGGATCATGAGTTACGAATGGCTGTGCTGTGTGTACTGCAAAATTTTCAGCTAAGACAGAAAAGATGAAAAACTGGAAACAGTCTGAGCAAGAGCCTAACAGTTCCTGTTGAGTCTGAGAGTATTACCAAAAAATACAATTCAAACACAGCAAGTCTCCAGAGGTCATATTGGCCATTTAAGCTGGCTCACCAAAAGTTATTCAAGCGGCTCACTCAACACTTGTATTTTTCCTGCCTGCCTGGGACTGTAAAGACAGGGGTACCAAGCACTTAAGAGTTGCACTACATGGTTGTTGGGGCTCCACATTTATGCAAGGTTAGAATATACCTTCAATACTTTGTCACAGAGATTTCAGCCAAATTACCAGACCACCTGCCTAAAACTGAGATCTCTCTTAACTGCCAGTAACTCAGAACCAAGCAGGGATGGCCCACAGAGAAATCTCCCATATGTCTCTTCTAGACACTAGAAATATGAGCAATAAAAAAGCACATGCATGTGATGCAGGAATTGTGTATTAGCATGACTCCTTGCAAAGATGTGGCATGATGAATGAGCACACACGAGGCTTCTGAACAGCTCATGCAGGCATATTGGTTTGGATCCCAAGATGCTCTTGTGCAAGTAGTCCCGCCAATTCTCCCTCCTCCTTGCAGTCACCTGCACATCTTTTTCTAGAGGTTGCCCAATGTTCAGGAACAGGGCGGAGAGAGAAAGGTTGATGAGAAAGTTCTGTTCACAGAAATAAAGTGACACAGCACTCCTTCACACATCAGTCTTCAATATCTAGTCATGGTGCTGCCTTCAGTAAAACTAACTAGGCTAAGCTGTATTCAGGGTTCACAAGCCACCCTCAAACTCCCATTCAAGCTATGGTTGAAAACGTTAAGGTCTATGCTATATAATGTTGCACTATGGTTTCACTCTGACAAAGGAAAGCGGGTGGGAGAGAAATGTCCAAACTTGCAGCCCATTCACGCTCTTGACGGTGGTTGGGAGATTGGCAGTATTATGTCTGCAAATGGACCAGTCATATTTTCAAGGTAAATAGTATTACCAAACAAATGGCTGTGCAGTCAAGTATAAGATGCATGTATTTATCAGTTCAGTTTTACTAGGAGAGCAGGCAGGCCAATCAATATGGAAGAGGCCTTCTAACCTATCATTGCTCCCTGCCCCCATCTTCAAGGACAAGAGCCCCAAATAGCTAGCAAAACCAATCCTGCATCCATGCAATCAGAGGTCTCTATTAGAACTAAAAAGTAATCAGAAGCCCCACAGGAGCATAATCTAATTAAACCATTGCCATCATGAACAGAGAATTCAGGGTAAGCACTTCTGTGCTGGACTCTCCCTGGTAAGAATCTCAAGGAAATGAAGTGCACAATTCAGGCTACAGTTTTTTTATTCATTTTGCCCCTCTCTCCATGGAATCTGGTTTGCTTATACAGCCTACAGAAAGTACCTGATATGGGTGCTCTGGTTCTTGGAGTACAGATTGTTTCATTTTGCTCTAATTCATTCTATTACTGAATTAAACTTTGATGTATTGGTCTTGACAAGTGCTTCATGCTGATTGTATTGTGTATGATAGTATAATCACTCCCCATGCATTTCACACTAGCTGGCTGATTAATGCAATAGATTACCTGCAGCATTGATAGCAAGGGGGAATTATGGCCCTTCCATAAGCTACATTTTCTGCAAGGTGGTGGGAGGGTAGATGCAACAAAGCGACACTGCACAGAGATAAACTTCCCTCAAGCCGCTCTTCCATTCTAAAGGAGCTTTTATATTGTAAGGCTGGTCTCAATGTCAAAGGAGAAAGGCGGCTCTAGTGTACGTCATAGAAAATGGTTCCTGGGCTTTAGGGTTAGCTCTGCCAGAAACTTGCATACCTATAATGCTGAATGCAAATTTCCGTCTCCATGGACGCATCCTCCAAAAAAAGAATTAAAATATTACACTGGTATTTCTGGCTCTGACAGTCAAAGTACTATTCTTATCATAGGACAATGGTGCTCGAAATAAGGAATGGAATGATGTAGGTAGAACTATTTTCTGGATTAAGTTGATACACTGGCAGTTCAGTTTTACCCAAGAGTCATTCTTCTACATAGGAGCATTGAAAATAAAACTACTAGTACTAGACAGACTTGAAGACTACAGCAAAAAAGGGGAAAAAAGAAAAAGCAAGGCTTCAAGTTATTTACTGTAGGCTGTATTTTTGCTCTTATTTGCTTGTAGTAATGGAAATGAGCTAGTGCATTGACCAAGAGTGAGTATGCTGCATTCTTTCAAATACACCTATGATGTATTTTAATAAACATTATACAGGCAAACAGGAAATGAGTCTTTGACTTTTTATCAAGCCAGCAAGGAACAGGCTTTGTGCATTGATTGGACTACTTCATCTTTGTAAACAATCAGACACAGACAGGAAATACTTACGGCAACCAATTCAGACAAGCCAAGAATAGCCACCCAAAGATCTGCAAATATTTATAAGGGGGAAAGAAAATCATCATGTGCCAAGAAATCACCGTAAATTAGATAAGATTATTACTTGTCTTAGCTAAAGGGTATTTATTAACTTATTTATCCATTGCTATCACTGCATTTCTCTTTTTGGTACTAAACTGAGGCTGCTCTTAGGGCTTCCTTACACATTGCCTAAAATGTGACATCTGAATGTAGCAAATCATTGTCTGCTAACCCATGTATTCTTATGCATTCATGAGTCAGCTAACATTAGCCATGGCTCCCTACTGAAGGCACACTAGGGCAAATATGGGCTTGTGGCTGTTTGAAACCCAGTTGACCCAGATGGTTACAGCTTTCAATGGCTCAATCCAGTTATACCTAAATTCATAGCAGCATGCTAATGTTAAGAATATAACAGCCCTGCAGGATCAGGCCCAAGACCCATCTAGTCCAGCATCCTATTTCCCACAGCAGCCCACCAGAAGCCTCTGAAAAGTCTACAGGCAAGAGGTGAGGGCATGCCCTCTTTCCTGCTGTTGCTCCCCTGCAACTGGTAGAGGCATCTTGCCTCTGAGGCTGGAGGCGGCCTATATCCACCAGACTAGTAGCCATTGATAGACCTGTCCTCCATGAATTTGTCTAAACCCTTTTTAAAGCCAACCAAGCTAGTGGCCAACCACATCCTGTGACTGAGAACTCCCTAGATTAATTATGCACTGTGTGAATACACAATCTTGATCCAAGACCCTGGCTCAGGAGAAATATATAGCCCTACAACACAGTAATCAAATGGCACCACATCAGAGGTTTCAACCTTGGGTCCCAACACTGGGCTGGGGATGATGGAAATTGTAGTCCAACAATATCTGGAGAACCAAGGCTAGGAACCTTTGCCTTACGTAACACAAAACAGATCTTATTACAAAGTATTTTCAAAACAGAGTATTTTCAAACCAACACATTTGAAATGGTGTACATTAAAATGTTATGAATGTTTTAAATGTTAGTGCTGTACATCAGCTTGGGGTCAGCAAGCAAATTGTAGTCACATAAATTTAATTTTTGTAAAAATTTGAAATCAGTGAAGGACGTCTCAAGGTCATTTTTAAGGGTGAAGAGAGATGATGAAGTTGTAGTGGGAAGAAGCTTCACACAATTGGCTATGGATTTCTCAATGAGTAAGTAGTGTCTGAGTAGAGACAGCTATCCTGAAAAGTTTATTAGAGCAGATAACAAACAGCCAAAAATCGAAACCCTACAGGGCCATACACACTAAGACTACTATGTTAAAGGAAGGTTATCTTTAGCCAGTTATCAGATTAAGTACCTTGAAATGACTCAATTGGCTCCTCAAAGCAGCACATGATTTCCCAGTAACCCTTACCAGCTTGCCTCAAAGTGAGCGAAGATGGCAAAAGAAAAAAGTCCTTTTTGACTCGCACTGGCCTAACTGGGAATAAGTATGTATCCTGAAGCCTCAGAATAATCTCTCACTGTGACCCTCTGGAGTCAAGTTGTCGGCACTAGATGTCATACCACCCAGGAAATGACCCAGGTTCTTTTGCTTGGAGACGGACCATAGCAGGGGGTAGAGTACCCTGCTTTGCATGCAGAAGATCCAATTCTTGGCATCTCCAGGAATTGCTGGGAAAGACTCCTGCCTGAAACCCTCGAAGCCTCAGCCAGTCACGGGAGACAATAATGACCTAGATGAGCAAGGTCCAATTTCAGCAGCTTTATATGTTCAAGTGTATTCCGCATGTTGTTTCATATGTATAAGTTAGCACCGGTTTATAGTAGCATCTTTAAGCCACCTGTGATACCACTGGGCAAAATAGCTAGAACCGATAAGCCCTTTCACTAAATGGAGTCTCACACTGTTTGCCATTTAGTCTTTACCTTTCATTTCTATTAATTACAAATATTGACTTGAGATATGCAGTGACACCTTATGTTGACACTGAAGCAGGTCCCAACGAATGCAGTGGGTTTTACGTCTTGTAACTATGTTTAGAGTTGTAGCCTTCACACACTAAGTGACTGTGCTTGGAATATACTTACAACTAGCTGACCCTGCACAGAGCATCTGTGCAGTTGCGTACTGAGCCTGTAATATCCCCAGCAGCTCGCTCGCTCGCTCCCCCCCCCAGCGGCTCGCTCGCTCGCTCCCCCCCCAGCGGCTCTCCCCATAGGGCGGGCCATGGCCAGGCCATCCCACCACCACCTCCCACTTTCTCCTCCCAGCTAGTAGGGCTTTACCCGCCGTCTGCCCACCTCCTCACCACCACCACCACCATTTCTCCCCACCACCGCCTCGTCTTCCTGCCCGGCGGGGCTTCGCTCGCTGTCCACCCACCTCTTCTGGCCGGAGGGGCTTCGCCGGCTGGCCCTCCACCTCTGCATCCTGACCGCCACCATTATTTCTTTCTGCTTCAGTGCTAGAACTCTTGCATCTAGAGCATCTGCACGTTAGTACTTGATTGCTCCCCTCACCTCAGAGATCTCCCCACCCTCATCTGGCCTGCACTCCTGCTCCTCCTCCATCCCATTGCTTCCATCCTCCTCATCCTTCTTGGTCATGGCTGCAGCATTGCTGCCGCCTACTGGCCAAGCTGCAGCCCCCCTATCTCCAGAGACCTCCCCACCGTCACCCAAGCCCCGCTCCTGCTCCTCCTTCCCAGAGCAGCAGCAGTGATTGATCGGGCCCTTTCTCGCTGCTGCCACCACTATGGCCGCAATTCCCCTCAGGCCGCTGACAGGTCCGGGCCTGTCCCTTGCCTGCCTGCCTCCCTCTGACAATGGCCTAAGTAGCCCCAAACAGCAGCAGTGGGTTGCCTGGACCCTTCCTTGCTGCCAGTGCCACCATGGCCATTCATTCCCCTCAGGCTGCTGACAGGCTTGGGCCCATCCCTTGCCCTTCCTTCTGTCTCTTTCCCCTCCCTTCTTTTTCTCTTTCTCTCTCCTCCACTCACTCTTCTCTACTCTTCCTTCTCCCTCCCTTCATGTTTTTTCTTCTTCCCTCCCTGAGTTAACAGATTTTGTTCATTTACACAACGGCATCCTCCTTCTCCTGAAGGGGCTCTTTCCTCCCTCAGGACCTGTCTTTTTGCAGACCCCTGCCTGCTATCCTTTTATATCCAGAACATCTTCCGACCAGTAACAGCTGCATTCCAACTGACCTTAACCATCACAGGCCCCTTGTCCTTATCAGCACAGGGAATCCTCACTGCCCAATCACCATGGTGCTTCTGCTCTCACAGGCTCCTTCTCCCTATCTGCATATGGAGTCCCCACTGCCCAACCAGGTGCTTCTGCTTACAAACTCAGCCAATCGCCTCCTTTCTACCACGTAGCTACGCATGGCCCATCTACAAGAAATTATATAGATAGATGTTTGCATTACTCCGTGTTGAATCTTCCCCTGGACTTAGTAACAGTAATCTTAGTTGATCCAGGTGTTCTTTAGATGTGCCACAGAAGACTGACTATTCTGAACACCAGGCACAGCTCACGCAATGCTGTTCACACAATGCTAAAGAATTTCTATTGATGGGCTTCAATCTAATGCAGGACAGAAAATGTAACTTGGTTATAGAATTGTGCAAAAAGTTTAATAGTCAAAGTAAAAAAACCCCACAAAAAACCTCCATCCTTTTGAGCAAATAATTCCCCCTAATTGCCGGAGATTAAATGGGGGATCGTTTGGGAAGAGCAATTAAATGCCATTTACATACCATTTATGTGCACAAATATAGATTTTAAAGAGCTGCTCTTAAAGTTCTTTCCTAAAGTACAGTTAGATGCTCTCAGTCATTTTAATCTCATCTTTAAATCAAGTTATAGTAACAGATCATGGTATTTGGTACTGACAACTGCAAGACGGCCATTTTAGGATGGATGCTAGTTCTGAATGCAGTTTAAGCCAGTATAGCATGCTTATGAAATATGACCCAATACGTTACAGAAGTACCATCTGGTAAGGAGCCTCACTACATCACACACATGCTGGAACACCTAATGACAATCAAGTCCTATTTCTTATGCTACATTTGTAACACAATCATGTTCCCACCACTCATTCATATTTATAACTCTTTAATGTAAAAAATGTTTGGCGGCATCTATGTTCTTAATCAGTGCTGTTTTCAAGAGAAGTGTGGTTCTTGCCAACCCGTCCCAAGATTTTCAATACTGTATCTTCCTCTGAAGCAGGCACTGTATAAACTCCGCCCCACATTATGTTTTTAGACAAAGTTGCTTTTTGGAACTCCCCTTCCAAGAGCAACATGACAACATAAGCAATAGCTTCCTATACTGTACAAGAAAAAAATCAATGAGGCAGTTGTTGCATGGAACATGTCAGCCAGCCTGATGAAGACTAGCTGAGAACACTGCAGTGCAGTAAAAAATAAATTGAACTTTGTGAAATCTGGAAAGATTGACCAATATTCAAACTAAGTTGTATGTGGGGAATGCTTCTGTGTGCATGTGAAGGGGAGGGGCAATTGTCATGGTAAAGTTAAAGTGAAGTGTGCCTCTGAGTCGGTTTAGACTCCTGGCAACCAAAGAGCCCCTGTGGTTGTCTTTGGAAGAATACAGGAGGGGTTACCATTGCCACCTCCCGTGCAGTATGAGATGATGCCTTTCAGCATCTTTCTATATCGCTGCTGCCCATTTTCTGGGAAACATACCAGCAGGGATTCGAACTGGCAACCTCTGGCTTGATAATCAAGTCACTTCCCCGCTGTGCCTTTAGGGGCTTATTGTCATGGTATCCTCCTTTCCATTTCAGCTAGCTGTGCCTCCCAAAAATATGTCCCTGAAGATTTTGGAAACCCCCACCCCCCAGACATATTCTCCAGAGGCACAGGCAGCTGCAGAGGGAAGGCAGGAGATCACCAAAAACTGCCCCTCCCTTCTAGAAGTGGAAGCATTCCTCATGTGCAATCCTTAGTCTGGATGCAGACCACTGATTCCCTACCACAAAAGCTGCAATCATAATAACATGGGCAAGTCAATAATAGCAAACAAAGCTTAAGAATCTTATGCAAACCTATGGCTCAGTTCTGCTTTGGACAACTGAGGGTATCGCTGCATAAGCCCCCTTTTCGTTCTTGCATCAAGGAAAATCTTCTAGTTTATGTTAGTCAGTCACTTGGCACTAGAGTTACATTCTAAATTTTAAAAGTTCCATTGTTTATACACATGTCCAACAGGAAGAGAAGACTCAAAACGTTTGTTTCGAAACACAAAGAGTTCTGTGATGCTTCCTCACTCCTGAAGTAGGAGGAAGGCTAGGAAGAGATAATGAAAATTGTAGATTAGAAAAGACATATCTGATCCTGTAATCTACGTGCTGACAAGTTGTTGGGCTCCATCACTCCACCAAGCATAGATACTCGTCTTCCTGATTCTTCTGCTTGACTGCTCTCATCAGATAAAGCATCAGAGATTTAATTTAACAGTTTCAGCTTTATTAAGCTGTCATAAGAGCAGCCCCACTTTGATAACAGTAGCTCTGCCAATTATGGCTTGGTTTAGGGTTGACAAGTATAATGATTTATTCGTGGCACATGAGAAGCAATAAAAGGTTGTTTTGCATTACAGCTTTTTTTAAAAAAGAAGTGGGCACTTTTTTCATTTAATTTGTCACTTAGCTTTTGCTAAGAGGACATTTAAATTGCAGTTAAAAGGCAAATGGGGCTTTTAGCTTAAATCGTAATCCTCATATTTAAATGATCGGTAATGGTGCAGTATTCGAGTGGGGAGCACTATTGTCTCTCAGTGGGTCCCGATGGCGACATGTGACATTTGTATTCAGGCCCTGTATTATCCATGTGGCTAAAGGGCTTCCAATTTCATATCACAGTCAGGAGCCTGCAGAAAAACACCAATTAACTTGCAGATCCCATTTGCTGACAAAACTCAGCCTCTTCTCTATGTCTGGCATCTGGCAGTGCTCAGCATTTAATTCCAAAGTACAGCTTTGCAGCAATGTGATCCTTCAGCAGGGGCATAAGTCAAATCTCCCCCTCTCCAAATAAAGAAACAAGACCTTTTTTTGCTTTGGCAGCCCAGAAACTACTTGGACTTTACACACATACATGCGCGCGCACACACACACACACACACACACACACACACACACTCACTCTACTATTAAGGAGTAGTTGTAACTACATGGACTTATTAAACAGTCTCAAAATCAGACAACCACATGCAATAAGTACTAGCAGATGAGTAATTTACATAACACCCCCTAATATTCCCAGTTTCATCAAAAGCAAGTTTCAAGGCAGATAAAAATATATGCAGGGTTATCCCTTCAGTTGTCATGGTTTGCATTCTTACCAGCTGATGGACAATCTGAACAGTCAATCTGCTTGCTTCGATGCTTAAGGACAGTTATGAGCTACTTTTCAAAAGTGTATTCAATCATAAGGTGAATAGTCACCACAGCCAGAACTGACATCTGGCTAAATCCTGTTAACATGTGTATACATAAGGAATATACTATAATTCATTAGCGCCATTCACACATTATATTCAGTCCAAGTACAATCTGCGTACAGTGTATGCATGTACAGTTACTTGCATATTATGTTCAAGCATGTATATTGGTACTTCCTACCTGTACCTTGCATTTGATAGGGGATCTGTATCCAAGTTCATTTTTAAAATGAATGCATGCATGGTTATTCACACAAAAACATGTACATCTGTACACGTGCACAATGTAAACTTTGTATGCATGTACAATGTAATATTTGAATAGGACTGCTGTTGAACTGATAACCAATTCTAGTTTGGTTGATTTAGAATTATAGTATAATTCTCATCCCTAAATCCTACTATGCTGCTTCATCGTGGCGGGGGGGGTGGGTGGGTGGGATGTTCCTGGGAGGGATGAGTGAAGTACGATGGGAGGTATACTCCCAGTAGGGTCACCCAAAGCGTGAAGGTCATCCCAGCTGCCCAGGTAAAGCAAACAGGCACCTATATTGGTCAGCAGCAATATAGGAAAGTGCTTAAGGCGGACAATCACTTCAGTGACAACGGCAAAGGCATCATTTCATACCGCGTGGGAGAAGGCAATGGTAATCCACTCCTGTATTTTACCAAAAAAACACATGGATAGACAAAATAGAATGACTGTCGATGTAGTGCCGGATGATGGAGTCCTCAGGTCGGAAGGCACTCAACATGCTACTGAGGAAGAGCTGAGGATCTCTCAAAGTACCGATGGTGTTTATGACGCGGTTAGATTAAAGCCTTTTGGACATCTAGCGGCTGGCCATGCAGGAAAAGAGAATCCGAAGCTGCAAAGACAGAATTATGATGGGAACATGGAATGTAAGAAGCATGAATATGGGAAAGCTCGACACAGTGAGAGATGAAATGAACTGACTACAGATTGACATTCTGAACATCAGTGAATTAAAGTGGACTAGAAAAGGACACTTTCTGTCAGAAAACCACAATGTTTACTACTCAGGACACAAGAAACAAAGGAATGGTGTGCTTTCATAGTCAGGAAGGATATAACAATGACAGTACTTGGGTACAATGCAGTCAGTGACCGATTAATATCAATTAGATTTCGTGGACAACCTTTTAACATGACAGTTTTTCAAGTCTATGCCCCAATGTATGATACAGAAGAAGAGGAAGTTGATGAGTTTTATGCTCAAGTTCAGTCTGAAATTGACAGAATATACAACCAACGTGTGCTGGTGGTGGTTGGAGACTGGAATGCCAAAGTTGGAAATGGTAAAGAGGAAACAAACAAAGCAGAAGAATTACTTATTAGTTTCTGCCAAGCCAATGATCTCTTCATTGCTAACATGTTCTTCCTACAACCAAAGTGGCACCTATACACATGGACATCACCAGATGGAGTACACAGAAATCAAATTGATTACATTATTGGTGCAAGGAAGTGGAAGAGCTCAGTTATAACAACAAAAACATGGCTGGGGGCCAATAGTGGAACAGATCACAAACTGCTCATGTGCAAGTTCCAAGTCAAGCTAAAGCATACTACTATAAAACAAAGCTATCCAGCTTCCACAATATAATCTTGAGAATGTACCCACCACTTTCAAGGAAAACAGGAACTGCTTTGAAATTCTGAATCTCATTGATAGGGAACCAGAGGAACTGTGGAATGAAATCAAAGAAGTTGTTAAGGTCGAATGTGAAAAGGGACTGCCAAAGACCAAGAAACAGAAGAAAGCAAAATGAATGTCAGAACTGATGGTGGAAATTGCCAAGAAGAAGAGAGAAGCCATAGTCAAGAAAGGCAGAGACCTCAGGAAGGAACTTAATAGAGAATTTCAGAAAGGTGTTAGAAGAGACAAGCAACAGTATTACAATGACATCTGTAAAGCCCTTGAGGCTGGAAATAGACACAGAAAAACAAGGAAAGTTTCCCCAAAGATCTTTTAACTCAGAAGGAGGTTCCAACCTCGAATTGTTATGTTAAGGGATGCCAAAAGGACAGATAGTAACTTATTCAGAGATTATCAAACAGAGATTGAAGGAGTATACTGAAGATCTGTACAGCAGGGACATCAACATCCAAGATGCTCTAGAAGATATTCCTTACTTGCAAGAACCTCTAGTACAGGTAGATGAAGTTAGATCAGCACTCCAGTCATTACCAAGTCAGAAGGCTACAGGAATTGATGGAACAGCTACAGAAATATGGCAGGCAACAGAAGAAGAATCAGTCAAGGCTCTAACCAAACTATGCCAGCAAATTTGGAGAACACCACAGTGCCCAAAAGACTGGAAGAGGTCAGTCTACATACCCATATCAAAAAAGGAGACTTACTTAATGGATTGCACAAACCATCACACAATATCCTTAATTTTACATGCTAGCAAAATAATGCTCAGGATCCTCCAACACAGATTAGAGTCCTAGATGGAAAGGGAAATGCCGGGTGTTCAAGTTGGCTTCAGAAAAGGCCAAGGAACAAGAGACATCATTGCCGATGCACGCTGGATAATTGAGAAAGCCAAAGCATACCAAAAAGAAGTTTTGTGTGCTTTATTGGCTACAGAAAAGCTTTCAGTTGCATCAAGCATGTAAAGTTGTGGAATATCCTTAGGAAAATGGGTGTCCTAGAACATCTCATTGTTGTCATGAGAAACCTATTCACAGGACAGGAAGCCACAATCCAGACAGAACATAGTGAAACAGAGTGGTTCCAGATCGGCAAAGGAGTAAGACAAGGCTGTATACTTTCTCCATATCGATTCAACTTATATGCTGAACATATACTAAGAGAAGATGGATTGGAAGAAGATGAGCATGGTTTTAAAGTTGAAGGAAAAAACATCAATAACTTACGCTACTCTGACACCACTTTGATAACTGAGAATGCGGATGGTCTTCAAGCTCTAGTAATGAGAGTCAAGGAGCACAGTGAAAACATGAGTACGACTACAGTAAATGTAAAGAAGACTAGACTAATGACAATGGGTACAGCAACCAGCCACAGAATTCATAAGGAAGACATTGAAGTGGTGGATAGCTTCTGCCTTTTAGGATTGACCATAAACAGTAAAGGATCCAACACTCAAGAATATGCTACAGACTAGCACTTGGTAGGGTAGCAATGAAGACCATGGAAAGCTTTTTTAGATGCCGTGACATGCCTAGACCTACAAAGATTAGAACTGTTCAGACAATGGTTTTTTCCGTGACACTATGGATGCAAAAGCTGGACTTTGAAGAAGCAAGACAGGAAAAGTATTCACGCTTTTGAACTTTGGTGCTGGAGATTACTTTTGAGGATACCAAGGACAGCCAGGAAAACAAACAAATGGATCATAGAACAAATCAATCCAGAATTTTCACTTGAGGCACAAGTGACCAGGCTCAAACTATCATATTTTGGACACATTATGTGAAAACCCAGCTCCCCCAAGAAAGTGCATAATGCTGGGGAAAGTTGAAGGAAAGCGAAGAAGAAGATGACCAGCAGCAAGGTGGATGGACTCGATTACGACAGCAATGAATGCACTGGGAGACCTTAAAGGCCAAGTTGAAGACAGATCCTCAAGGGAACCCATCTATGTGGTTGCTAAGAGTCGACACCAACCTGACGGCACTTAATCACTTCTAAAAGGTATTCAAGGTAGTGCTGATGAAAAAGCCGTTCGACTATGGTATCAAACACAGGATCATCTACAGATCTAATTTGCTTCCCTAGATGTCATACATCAAATTACATACATAGCTTCTATTGTGTCATCATGCCCTACCAATCAAAGGCAATGTGGATTTCCAAATAGTGTATCATTCATTTCCTTCCATCTGGGTACCATCTGTTTGAGGAGCGCTCCCAAATGCAAATAAACCTATCTCACCAAAATATGAATTCCTTTCCTTATTTTAATGGACCACTCTGTCAACTAAACCATTTAGGAACCTAAGTTGGAGATTCCTCCAAACCAACATAGCATGTGAATTCTAGCCTGAAAGACAGTACTAATCCTAACAGTCTAAATATTCTGTAACATTGCCCAATCCCTGAGCCCAGCAATCTTGACTAAGAACAATCTCTCCTCAGGTCCTCCTCTGAAAACAACTTCTACTTGGGGAAAAAGTAGTTTAGCATAGAGGGCAGCTGAATAGAATAACTTTTAGCATGCTGCACAAATCCTGTGTAAAAGAAGATGGGTGAATCTCCACAGGTGAGCTGTTTCAAGACAGTGTCTCTCAGTTAGACTACTAACATGCATAAAGCCACAATATAAGTGGTTCATTAAATAGTCACAGAAAAACAGCCAATATAATGTCAACCAATAAAAACTCAAGTGCTTGAAGGAATAAAACCTACACATTTTAAAGAGAGAACTGGGTCAAGACTTCCATAGGTATGATGTCAACATGGGAAAGACAGTGTTGCCAACATGGCTATAGATTAAGGTACATGCAGCAAATCCTTTCCAAATGATCTTAAAGAGTGGGGAAGAAAGAGTCTTACCGTGAATGGTTCTTTCTCCTATGAGTACAGAAGTCATCAGCTACAAGGTCATCCACTTGGTCCTAATAGACAGAATAGTTCCAGGTACAGTTTCAGGTAACACGAAGTCCGGCTCCCTCCCAGAAAGGCCCTGGGAGCAGGATCCCCAGTTCTGGCACTCCAAAGCGCCATAGAAAATAGTAAGCAGTTTCCTTTTTCTTCGTCAATAGGAAAGGTGAGTCAGTCTAGCTGAAAGGGAAGGAGTCAGGAGGAAGAAGCCTGACCCACCAGTGAACCGCCACTGGCTGATCAATGGGTGGACCAGATGACCTCCGCACTCCAAGGAGAAAGAACCATTCACAGTAAGACCAACATTTCTTTCTTCCTCAGAGTAGGTGGTCACCAGCTACAAAGGAACATACCAGAGCAAATAAATGTGGGTGGGGTGGATCAGACATTGACCACCTGCTGAAGCACGATCTGCCCAAACAAGGCAACAAAGAAACTTATCTTGTAATGCTTTATGAAGGGCGAAATGGAGGATCAGGTAAGCGGCCTTGCAGATTTCCACCAGCAAGGTATGAGCAGAGAAAGTGGCCGAGGTAGACACACTCCTTGTTGAATGTGCAGTGATGCCCTGCGGTAAAAACAGTGCCTGCCATGGTGATGCCTTTATCCAGCAGGACCCCAGGGAAATTGGGAGGAAGGAAACAAAAAACATATTCGACCTATGCAGGTCCTTGGTTCTGCGGATACATATGCGCAGAGCCCTTTAGGCCTATTCCCTAGAACGCTGAGGTTTCGGGCAGAAGGAGGAAAGAACCACCTCCTGTAGATGGTGAAAGGAGAAACTGACCTTTGGCAAAAAAGTAAGATACGTCTTTAGAACCACTGTGCCTGTCTGGAAGACGCAGAGCTCCCTCCCAACCAATTGTGCCCCTAGCTCTGAAACCCTGCAGGCCGATGTAATGACTACCAGGAAAAGCACATTGTATGAGATAATCTTGAGGGTAGCAGTGGTTAGAGGCCAGCGTTTACTTGCTAAGGACCCTTTTAAGGTTCCAAGAGGGAAACAAGTAGACTGAAGGTGCTACATTAGTGGCCCCACACAGGAAATGGGAAATGTCTTCATTTAGGGAAAGGTGTAGGGCAGGCCTGCTCAACTTAGGCCCCCCCAGCTGTTTTTGGACTACAACTCCCATAATCCCCAACCACAGTGGCCAATAGCCAAGGATTATGGGAATTGTAGGCCAACATCTGCAGAAGGGCCGAAATTGAGCAGCCCTGGTGTAGGGAAAGGGAGTCTGAACTCTTTAGTTTAAGCACCAAAGACAGAACAGATGCCTGCCTCTTAAGATGCACTGAGTTGGTACTAGCCCAGCCTGCAGAAAGGCCAGCACCTGGGGAATAGTGGCAACAGGGAATCTACCTGCTTCCTCCTTGACCAGCAAAGGAAGACAGCCCAGTTTGCCTGGTAAATGCAATGAGTGGCTGGTTGGCGGGAAGCTAAGATTGTATTTTGTATGGCCTTGGAATATCCATTCGCTTTTAAGATGGCATGCTCAACCTCCAGACATGGAGTTGTAACCAGTCTGTCTGGTTACACGTAACCTCCTATTATAGTGTATAGGGCCCTGAGACAACAGATCCAGCTGCTGGGGAAGCGGCCATGGAAGGATCGTGGACATGCTAGGAGATCGGAAAACCACTGAGCCAATGAGGGGCTACTAAGATTATTTCTGCTTTTTCTGTGCATAATCTTGCCACACCTTTGAGATGAGAGCTATGGTAAGACAGACATACAGGAGGCCAGAGGGCCAGGGAGAAGCGAGTGCACATGCCCTCCACTAGTAGGTGTTGAAACCATGTGAAGAACTGTAGTAACCTGTGGTTGGCACAAGACGCAAAGAGATCCACCAGCATATTGCCCAGGAGACACTGTATAAGCTGGAACACCTCAGGGAAGACTACCCACTCTGATGGGTCCACTGTCTGTTGGCTGAGCCATTCCGTCTGTGTATTGGCAGAGCCACTGAGGTGCTCTGCCCTTAGTGAGGCCAGGTGGGTCTCAACTCACTGGAACAATAGATTGGCCTCCATCCTCAGATATCTGGACCTGGTTCCTCCCTGCTGGTTTACATGAAGTCTGACTGTAGCATTTTCTGTCTGCACAAGAATGTGATTCTGGTGCATTAGAGGTAGGAATTGGATCAGGGCCAGTCTGATAGCTTAACTCCATCCAGCCAATGCTGGATGGAGCTTTAGTGGAGACCATTGCCCTTGGGCCATATGGTTGCTGCAATGAGCACCCCAGCCCATAAGCTGGTGTTGGTGGTGATGACTACCCTGGTGGGTTCCCTGAGGACAAGACCCCTCAGCATTGCAGAGGAAACCTCCCAGAGCAGGGACTGATGCGCCACTGCTGCTAAGGGCACTGTCACATGGGAGCATGCTGCAATCTGGTTTTGGAAGGGGAGAAGGAACCACTATAGAGGGCCGAGTATGCCACCGCACCCAATCATGGAGGCAATCATGAATGCAAGCAATCATAGAGCCTAACACCTGAGCAAGGGTCATGAGATCCACCTTAGAGAGCACTGCAGAAGTGGAAGAATTTGATTGTGAATGTTTTCCTGTCTGTCTGGGGGAAGGGAGATAGTTGCCCTGCTGGTATTGAACCAAGCCGTGAGGTGTTGTAACATCTGAGATGGAGTTAAAAGGCTTTTGGTCTTGTTGACTGTAAAGCCTTGTGACTGCAAGGCATGCAAGGCCTGATGCACATCTCTGCTCCAGAGGGAGGGGAGAGCCAATTAAAATGTTGTAAAGATATGCATGAGCAGACCCTGGACTCTCATGGGCACCATGATGGCTGCCATGATCTTGGTGAATACTTGGGGGGCAAAGGAGAGTCTGAAGGGCAGGGCCCTGTATTGGAAGACTATGATTGTAACAAAACATCAGGACTTTCCTGTGTGCGGGGAGGATCAGAACATGGTCCTTGGTCAGGTCTATGAAGACTAGGAGATCCCCCAGGGCAATGGCCTCCTTGATGGACCTCAAGGACTCCATGCAGAAACTCCTCCTGTGAATGAAGCGGTTGAGTCACCCAAGGTTCAAGATTGATCTCCAGGTTCCATCTCTCTTGGGCACCAAGAACAAAATAGAATAGATGCCTTGACTAGATTCTGTCAATCGCACTGGATCTATTGCCCAAATCTGGGTTTTTTTTAAATCCAGAGACACAATTTATTCATTCATTCATTCATTTAATATCCCACTCTTCCTCCAAGGAGCCCAGAGCAGTGTACTACGTACTTAAGTTTATCCTCACAACAACCTTGTGAAGTAGGTTAGGCTGAGAGAGAAGTGACTGGCCCAGAGTCATCCAGCAAGTATCATGGCTGAATGGAGATTTGAACTCAGGTCTCCCTGGTCCTAGTCCAGCACTCTAACCACTACACCACACTGGCTCTCATAAACTCGTCATGTGGAAAAGCAACCAGATCCAATGGGTAACCTCTTGTTATAATGTTGAGCACCTAGAAATTCTGTGTGGATGTGGCCACCTTGGTGTGAAATGCTGCAGCCTGTCACTATGGGGTGTGGGGAGAGTAGTCAGTTCTGCTTATGGATATGGTCCTTGATCCCAGAAGAGGGGCATGCCTGTGTCCTGTCAGATTCCTGGTTCCCCACTGGGGATGGTTGGAGCAACTAAAGTGCCGGTTGTCCCTAAACCTAGAGAATGACTTGGAGGAATGAAAGGAATGCTGTTTAAAGCAGAATGCCCTGCACAACTCCCTACACCCTGAGGGCACTGCTTTCTTCTTGTCTCGAGCTAGATCCACGGAGTCCCCAAAGAGCACTTTGCCCTTGAAGGGGATAGCTGCCAGGCTAAACTTGGAGTTCACCTGCCAGTTCTTCAGCCTCAAGGTTCGGTGAATGGCGACATTTGCTGCCATTGTTCTGATACTGCTTGGATAGAATTCAAGCTGGCATTTGCCATGAAGGTGGCAGCCTTGCCAGTTTATTCAAACTGACAAAGCTTGGTTTTCCTTGGTTCAACCTGTGATCGGAGGTCCTTCACCCAGAGTACAGAAGCCCCAGTAAAAGCAGAAGTAGAAGCTATAGCCCTTATGGCTGCAGCCAAGGCCTTGTGTGATTTATGAAGGAGTGTGCCATTTTTCCTATCCTCAGGAACTCTGAGTTGCTCATCCCCGTCCTTGTTCATGACCGTGCCAGTGACCAGAGCTGCAACGGGCACATTTATTATGAGAATGGAGAGCTCGAACATAGCATCTCTGGGCAGGATACAGAACTCCTTTGGGGAGGAACCCACCTCTGTTTGGTATAAGCAGGGCCACTCCACCAACACAGTGGTGTGAAAAAGAGGGGGAAAGGGCACAACAGGTTGATGGTGAGAGGCAGACAGAAAGATCTTGTAACAACATAGACTGGGGTGTGGTACCTGTTGTCTCTGAAGGGCTGAGGTGGCATTAATAGCCCTCTTGGCCTTAGCCAAGAGTACTTCATATTCCTCATGAGAAAACAAATGGGATATAGGGTTGGGGGACGAAGGGACTCTTCTTCAGAAAGGGGCAGCGAGCTGTGTCCTCAGGTTCAGAATCAGAGACCAGAATTGCCGTCATTGAAACTCTGGTGGAGTGCAGCAGGTTTCTACCTGTCAGTACCCACAGAAGACACCTAGGTTCTGGGTATTCTTCAGAACTGGATGTAAAATGGTGTCGCCTTCCGAGTCCTGTGGCGAGGCTTCTAGGCTGACGTCCCCCTAGTCTCTCCGGGCTGCTATCTGATGGGGAAGCCACCCTCCAGATGGTGTCACAGTTGCAAATGCCCCCGCATTCCCTCTGCCCATGAACTGGAAGAGGGGCTGTGAATGTCATTACCCTTGCCACCAAGTCCTTAATTGACTTGGAAAGAACCAGGGGCTGAGCCCTTACCTCCCTTGCCACCAACTCCCTTAGCAAGGGGCTAAGGTCATAGGGCATCTGCTGGTCCCAATGCCCCATACTCACTGGACACTGATCTGGCCCTGGTTGTCCCAGCTGTGAAGGCTGTGCTGTGGCTGAGCTGAACTGAGTGCTTGGTTGCTGTTGCCTCTGGTTGCCCGGTGCTGTAGTAATCGCCTTGTCCTGCAGCCAGGCCCATTAAGGCAGAATCTCCTGCAGTACCTCGGCAAGGCCACATGAGGCCTGTATGGGCAGCTGCTGCACAAGTGGGTGCTTGCCGGTGCATGGCTTGGCAGCTGAACAACCTGCCATCTCAGCAGAGCCACTTGCTTCCAGATTGGCTGGAATTGAGGTGAGAGGCCCTGGGGCTTCATCTGAGCCGGAGGCAGCTTGGGTTGGGGCTATGAGCAGCATGGCCTGGTGGATATCCCCTGGGTCGCTGGTGAAGGCCACAATCATTGATGGTGGTGGGGGGCAGCTGAAATCTGTTTGACAGAGGGCGCTGGCAGTGTGGGTGCAAACGCCCCCCGTCGGGAGCTCTGGTGGCGCAGCTGGAGTTGAGCCAGCAAGCAGCCGATCCCTGACTGCATCAATGGAAGGTGGCAGCCTGGCTGAGTTGGTGGGCTGGGCTCATAGAAGAGCCGTGGCTTGCTGCGGGATGGGCTGTTCCTGGGCCCCATCATGCCCTGGGACTACGAGGCAAGCAAATTGTTGCAGGCTACCTGAAGTAAGCTAATACACTCACTTTGTCTAGTGCCCACCTGGGATGACCCTAGATCGAGTCTGGGCTTTGCCTTAGCTGTGTGCTCATACCTTAAAAATGTGGTTGCAGCTTTACCTTGCAGCCCTTGTTGGGGGATTGCCGAAAGATGGCTGCACCTTTTGGAGGTTTTGTCCTTTACCTTGTCCCAGCCTCGCTCTTCGTGTCCTGGATCCTCAGACAGGTAATTGGTCAATATGTCTCTCACCTGTACAATGTCCATAGTGGACAAGAAGGGAAGAGGGTAATCAAGAGGCAGCTAAATGAGAAGGTGGGATACTTTTTGTTTTAATGAAGGCAAGAAGGGAGAATCAGCTCAAACAAAGGACAAAGCAATACTGAAGGTAGTGGGAGTAGGAGCTCAAGGTAATGTATCTGACCAGGAGCAAGATAGGAAAGGAACTGGTGAGTCTGCTTCCAGGGCCTGCTGGGAGGGAAGCTGGACTTCCTGTTACCAGAAATCGTACCTGGAACTATCCTGTCTACTAGGAACAAGTGGAGGAAGTTAACCCTTTGCAGCTTATAACCTCTTACTCTGAGGGAGAAACTCATTCCACACAACTCGACAAGTATTACCATCCTATATAATAAGATGCTTGGTGTCTGCGTCCGTGTCATTTTCAGGTGTTCTGCGCATGCGTGGTGTGCGTGCGCAGAACACGACGAGGGAGACACGGATGCAGGCGCCGGCCGCCATGTCGGCCGGGTGGCGGAGAAGCGGAGGGCCGAGGAGAAGCGGCCACCGCTGACGCCGGGCGGGGGGAGGAGCAGCGGCAGGCCGAGGGACAAGCGGCCAACGCCGACGCCGGACGGCCGGGCAAAGCGAGGAGGCGGCGGGGGAGGGCAGAGAAAGCTACTAGCGCCCATTAATTTAACGGGCTGAAAGATACTAGTCATTTATAATATGCCATTCTATCTTATAATCAAGGGTTCACATAATTTTTCAATCAGGTTCTCAAGTGAGTATCAGTGGAAGTGGTTTTGGAACTCACAGACATCAGATGTCATTATTTAACTCACTCCTCCTTCCTCCTCTGGCCAGCTGCTCCTGCCTCTGTCTGCCATATGCCTCCACCTGCTTCTCCCTCCTCATTGCTCCACCCATTGCTCCTGCTGCCCGTGCTGTCACCCACCAACTTGCCAGTCTGCTCAGATGCCACTTGCCTGCTTCCAAGTGGCCCCAGAGGCAGCTGAGAATGGAGCAGGTGCATGTGGCAGGAGTGGGGAGGAAGGGGAGCAGGCAGAGGCAGCCAAGTAGGCAGCAGGAACATATGCATTTGCAAGTTTTGGGAAGCTTTAGAGTACACTTTTCAAGTTTTAGCAATGCATGCATACCTCCATACCAGTTATGTGAGTTCTTGCTTATAATGTACTCTGTATTAATCCGATGCCAATCCAAGGCCACAATCATATGCCTACCCTGATTCCCCGAAAGTAAGACCTACCCCGAAAGTAAGACCTAGCAGTAATTTCTGATGTACCGCTAATTGCCCTAGTGCATTTTTGGGGCTAAAATTAATATAAGACACTGTCTTATTTTCGGAGAAACACGGTATGTATATATAAGCATATCTATATATTTAATCTATATATTTAATTCTCTTAGCCGGCATGCGTGCCCAGGATTTGGCGGCGGAACTCTCGAGAGAGTTCCTGGCATTGGGGCGAGAGAGTTCGGGGCAAAAAAAATGGGGGGATGGTGGCGGTGGCAGGCTGCAAAATGGGAGGCGGCAGTGGGACATCCTGGCCTGGCCAGGCCGGGCTGTCCCAGCTAAGGGGGAGGCAGCAGCAGTGGCGGCAAAGCCTGGTCTGGCTGCTGGGGGTGGAAGGCAGCGGTAGCACAGCAGGCCAGGACATCCCGGGTAAAGGGGAGGCGGCAAAGCCCGGACTGGCAGCCGGCGGCGGGACGGCTGGTTGGCGAGACAAGGAAGTGGCAGGAAAGCAGTGGAGAGACTGGAAAAGGGGTGAGTGGGAAAGAGAGGGGGAAGGAGGGTGAGATGAGAGTGGGGCAGGAGAGAGAGGGGAGCAAGAGAGTGGGGCAGAAGGGTGGGGGCAAGAGGGGGAGGGGCAGGAGAATGTGGGGCAGGAGGGGGAAGGAGGGTGAGATGAGAGAGAGGGGTGGGAGAGGGAAGGGGGGCAAGAGAGTGGGGCAGGAGGGAGGGGAGGGGGGCAAGAGAGTGGTGCAGAGGGAGGGGGAACAGCCAGCCCCAAATAGCGCACAGATGCTCTGTGCGGGTCGGCTAGTACTTAAGTAGTTTTGAGGATCCATGACTAGGAAACTGCTACCGGTCTCATCAACCGTGACTTGAGTATGCGTGATTCTCATGGGATTTCATTTGCGAGAGGCCGGAAAGAGGAGGACTGAGAGACACGGAGAGAAGTGGAGAAAGAATCACAGAAGACAGAAAGGGAGGCACAACAACAGAGGAAGGAGAGATAGAGAAGTGTGTTCTGCACAGTGCAGAATGGGTTGGTGGAAACTTGGGAGATGTGTTGGAGGCTGTAATGGGTGATTTCACTGCTGTATTTTCGCTGTGAGCTGCTAGGAGGAGCCTGCATGTCCTGGGGGCTGAAATGGGTGCTGTGCTCTCACTGCCATGTTTCCACTATGTGTTGCTGGGGGGGAGTGCATTTGAGTGATTCAGCAACATTGACTGAACACTCAGAATGGCATCCGCACATGTTCAGACACCATTTCCTTCCAGATGCTGCCCAAAGGCCGGTGGGAACAGGGAACTTCCTGTTCCCAGCAAGATGCAGCCGGGCAAACTGAGAGCCCGGCTGCTGAATACGAACAGTGCCCCTCAGGGGCAGTGGCGCAAGGGAGGAGCAGAGAAGACCTCCCTTCCTCCTTTTAAAGTGCCCACTCGTCTTTCGCTGAAACAATTCGGCTGGGGCAGCTCGAAGCATTTAGGCACCTCGAAATAGAGGTGTCAAATCGCTTCAAGCACATCCCTATTCTGTATAAGGCTATTTCATTCCTGTTGTGTAAACTGCATTGCAAAAATTTGCTGAAAAGCAATAACCTTTCTAAAGAAAAAATACAAAATATTATAACCTCATTCTGCTGCACTCGTAGATCAGACCTCAGGATTACTGAGCACTGGATGGGAAACTCCATTTGCCACTCGCTCTTCTCTTCACCTGGCAGCTGCAACTGCCAACATTTAATGATATTCCAAACTGGATGCTGCTTGTCAGTTAAGGCTAAAATGGCCTGCCGCAATTCGCCTAGGGTGCAGGTGATTAGTGCACTGTCAGCCCACAAACTGCTGCATGCTTCCCCCTCCTCCAACACTAAATGGTGTTAATTGGCAGTTTCCAACTAAGAAGCAACAGGCAACTTATATTATACACTTTTCAACTTAAGTTCCAAACAAGTTACAAAAATACACACACCAAAACTTCTATCAGCATTTCTGATGGAGAGTAGCTGGCAGGCTACAGATGGATCCGGTTTGTAGAGGGGAAGAGCCAATTTATAATTTGTTTGTATTTGTTTATCTTATTTATATTCCACATGATATATACATCCCTAGGCAGTGTGAAAGGCCAATGGACAGGACCCAGCTCTCTGCCCTCTCCCTCTGTGGCAGCCAGGTGGAACGGCTGAAGATGGACAAAGCTCAGATTTATGGGCTAGCCCATGGTTGTCTCTGGGGGGTAGGACAGGGTGAAGGGCTCCAGCAAGCGCAAAGTGGAGGTGGCTTAGAGATGTGGGCCCCAGTGAAGCACTGCTGCCAGCCCCAGAGCATCTCTCAGACTACAGGAGCTGTGCTACGACCCAGCCGGGCCTCTGCAGCACACTGTCCAGCTGGTCTGTGCTCTTCTCTGGTTTCTGTCTCTTCCTGGAGGGAAGGACCATCTAGTATGGAGTGGGCAATATTAGCCCTCCAGCTGTTTTTGAACTCCAACTCTCATCATCTCTTGCCACAATTTCTTGGGACTGGGGATGGTGGGAGTTGTAGTTTCAACAGCTGGAGGGCCAAGATTTCCCACCTTGATCTAGGAGCTCTTTTGCCAACTGTCTAAGTGAGGTCTGTATTCCAAGTGTTTTAAGAAGAACAGCTGAGTGCACCAAAATATTTCCCAGGTTAACTGGAAAGCATCCACATACACTAGCCTCTAGGGAAAGGCTATCCTTGCTATTTCCCCTCCCTGTGGAGACTGCAGGAACCTATAAATCTGTTACCAGGCAGCAATTAGTTCATGACAAAGCAACAACAGAGGCTTCGCCACTCACAGATCACTTCCATTTTGTCTAGTGCAGAACACCAGTGACAACTGCCACACATTGGGCTTGATACATTTTAGGACAGAATATGAAATTCTACACCACACTGGTTACATAGACCTTAATGTGAACACTGAAGCTATTATCCTGGAAATCCTCAACATCACATCCAAGACCTGTCAGCTCAGTCAAAATGTCGATATGCCAACACAATCCCTCTTCTCTCCCCACTGCTCAATATCAGATCCATGCACTATTTAGACATCTCGTAAGTCTCTTAAGAACTATAACCATTCACCTCTCCAGCCATTCAACTCTAAACTGCTCTTACACAGAATATTCAGCTTCCAAGAGTTGGGCCTAAACAGCACCCCTGCTTCATCCATCCAGGTCTCTGTAATACGCGTGGCCGTTATTAAATATAGTATGTCCACAAAAATGCTGAAGGAATGTGCTGCAAGGATTCCCTTACTGACTGCTTGTCTACGCGGAAGATAAACAGAAATAGCCGCAGCTTGTAATTCACACCTCCAGCCCTTCTAGCATTATGTTCATTTCATACCGAGCCATGTAAAAATATGGCACCCTTATTCCAAAATACATGTCACACCAAAATAACACTAGGTGTGAATTACAACTGTGGCAGTTATTTCAGTTCCAGTTTCCATTAAGGTAGATTAAGATACTCATAGCATGTGGGCTCTTCCTAAAAAAAAAGACTACAGGCCAGTTCCCAGCTTTACATTCTTTTGATTTTAGAGGAGACTATCATATTTGTCCCAGGACAACTTCAGTATGAAGTTCAGCTGCCACCACCAGCTGAAGCCAGCAAGTATTACTGTGTTCTTCATTCCAAAACTCCCTGAGGCACACTTAGCTGCTGTGAGGTACACATGGCTGTAAAGCATTTGGTTAAGGTGCTGAGCAAGTGGTCTAATTCAGTGAATGACCTAACTCCCCTCTGGATCAATTAACAATGTTTTCATCTTCCTGGCCCCCAAACCAAAACACACTATCAACAATGAGCCAGATTACACTCAAGCCAACATACACATACCCACTTTTGTCTGGAAGAGTGAACTTAGAGACTCGGGGCTATACTACACCACCTGTCAAATTAAAGAGGCAGGGGCCACACAATTTTCCACACCACATGAAAACTGATCACTGGAGCAGTATGTCCTTTCATAGACATTTTGAAATCAAGAGATAGGCAGACCTAGGCATAAAGGTAAACATTTACTATTAATAGCAGCAAACCTAGTCCTTGTTAATACAATGGATTACTTATTACCTAGGAAGTGTTTATATTCCCGCTTCTACTATTAAACATGCCATGTGCTTATTTTTGGCAGCATGTCCTTTGGCTTGAGCAAAAATGCACTGTTTTTGTCCATGAAAACCAAGAGCTAATGACAACATGTAGTTGCTTCTCCCCTCCCACCCCCTACTCAATCTACCACAGTTCTTTATGTTTACCTAATTCATCCCAGAGCTGCCTATACTTGTCTGTCATTGCTGTTCCTTGTTGCCTCCAAAGTGACAGGCGAGGGTCAGCCATGAACTGTTCCGTTATCAATGTCAGCATTCGAGCGCCGTTTGAATCTCTCATCTTTAACATCTCTCGCACCTAGAACACAACATATCAAGAGCAGGATATAAAATGTAAAATAATAATAATAATAATTCAGTGAAAACAAGACAAGAGATTTTTTTATATACAGAAAAGTTGCTGTAATTCAGAAAAAACCGGGAAGGAAATCACATATGCTAAAATGAGGAATCGATTTCGACAAGGAGACACCAACAGAGATTACTCATGGAACATCAAGCCAATTTGTACTAAGTGGAGAGGAAAATGTTGCAAGATTCAGTGGTATGCAATGCACTTCAAAATAAGCCCCCAAAAGAAAAAGAAAAAGAAAATACCACTGAATACTGGAAATGGCAGGGAGGGCCCTTTCTTCCATTCAGTACAAGACAGGTCCACTTTAAACACTTGGAAAACATGTGACCTTATGAAACTTCAAATGTGAGCAAGGGCAATGGTGGTGGGTTCAGGGGAAGACAGATTAATTGGGTTTCACTTGTGGTGGAATTACACACAATTTATGGGCCACAACTACAGCACCAAATTGAATTCACATGTGGGAAGCAAAGTAGATGTGGGGCAGAAAATTCTCAATTTCTAAAATTTCTGGTTGGCTACTTGAAAAACTGCCAAATCAGATCTACTTAAGGCATCAGGAAAATCTGTTTAGTAGTTCTGGGGAAATAATGCAAATCTTATGCAAATGAGGGGGAAATCTGTACAGGGATTTTTGTCCACTACAAAATTGTCCAGAAAACCTCTATCCATGCCAATTCATAGCATTAACAGCATTAACATACATAGCTATATAAATGAATGTCCAAAATGAAGGAAACAGTAAAAATACGGTAGATACATTGTTTTATGCTGCTATTCACATTTCTGGGTTATTTTTTGGTGCAATTATGCTGCATCACGCACTGTAATGCATTAGTAAATGTTGATGAGGATTGGGATGGACTCAATACAAAAAAAAGATAATCAAGCAATCTCCTCAATATTGACAAAATTCATATTTCTATAAGACTGACAAAAATCATTCTTTCAGAAACCTAACTGTCATGAACCCTGCTGCCTATTAAGATCTGGAGAGGTCCAGTTATGGCTGCTTGGCTGTTGGCTACTTGGGGCTGGGCCTTCTCTGTGGCTGCCCCAGGGCTGTGGGATGCACTTCCTGTCAGAATAAGAGCATCTCCATCTCTGATTGCTTTTTAAAAGACCCCTTAAGACACACCTGTTTTCTCAGGCTAAATTAAAATTTTGTTTTACTCTGTGAAATTTTAACTGTTATGTGAATTGTTTTTATTTCATTTTATATAGTAACTTGGATTATGTACATTGCCTAGATAGATCGATAGATCCAGCAGTATATAAACATGATAAATAAATAAATAGTCACTGTTTGCAATAGTCACAGGCACAGAAAGGACTGTTACCTCCAAGTATTTCCAGCTTTCCTCTGAGCACATTGGGAAATACACTTACTAAAATAAATGCTTCAAGATGTTTATACACCACCTTTTGCCCAACAGGCTCTGGAGCATTTACTGGCAGTTTTAAACAAGGGGTTGAAGATGAAATGCAAGGACAGTGTAACTCCTGTCAGAAAATTGCCAGGTAAGCACACAAACCACTACTATCTAATACTTGACCCACCACTTCAGACCTGAAGCTCTGGAGTCTTGTGAATCCAAATACCACTATTAAATAGTCATATAGTCATAATAGTCTTGTGAATTCAAATACCACTATTAAATACAGTCTGGTAGCTGCCAGACTGTTCAAAGCTGCAGGCACCCTGCTTTAGTTGCAAGGCATGCACTCATCCAGGACTTCTTGGTTACCTCTACTCTGCTTTGTCATGACACTGGGTGGATTCAGACATCACACAGAACTTCAGAATTTCAAGTTTAAAAACAAAACAAAACCACAAATCTGAATTAGCAAGCTAACCAATCCTTTGTTTGAATCTTGACCTTTCTCCTCATCTCCCATGATCTAGGCTTTCCTCTCTATAGGCAAGAGCCCTGGGAGGGTGGAGCCAAGCCGATCCTTAGGGTGGGGTGAAAGGGGCAAATGCCCCGGGTCGTGCGCTGGAGCAGCCTGCCTTGCAGAAATCTTCCTCTCTCAGCGTGGCTGACCTGTAGTGCTGCTGCAGGAGCCACACAGAGGCTTGGCTGCTGTGGCAGGGCACCCTGCACACTGCTACAGCTCCCGCTCTGCCTAGACTCTCAGCTGTTTGGCAGGTGGGTGGGGCTTCCAGAGGCCTCTCTGCCGGGCGCCGCCTCCCTGAAGCTCTCCCCAGTCCCTCAAGCTCTCTAGGAGGCAGAGTGGCCACCACTGGCTGCCCATCAGAGTGCTGTGCACACCCTCTGCCCTGCACTGAGAGAGCCTATGCCTTCCTCCTCCTCAGGGCCAGCAGTGGAAGGTTTGCGATCTCCCTTATTGAAGCCTTTTGGCACTGGCAGCCAAACGGGGAGAAGGGGCGGCAGGGAGGTATCCTGCCGCCCCAATTACTACCAGAACTACGGGCACCGGAGGGGGAAAGCGGTGGGAGGGGTAAGTAAACCCTCCCCCCGCTCTTAAAGGAACTCCCCCAGCCCAGTGCCGGACCGCAGTTCCGTGCACACCCCTACTCAGCATAGGGTTTTGATATTGAGCACAGATGTAGGGCAGGGTGCAAAAGCTGTGTTTTTAGCATGAAATTAATTGGACAATCTATTTTGAAATAATTTTTCTCTACTGCAGTAAAGCTGCCAGAACGAGTTCTCTCTATCCATAGAGTACTTCACATCTAGTGACAGTGGGGCTAACTGTAAAAAGCTAAATGAGTGAATGTATGTATGTATGTATGTATTTGTAAATGCACTATGCTCAAGTTGGTTTGCAATCCAGAAGGTTTGAGAGAGAACTGTGAAGCAAGGGGCATGTGTTGTGCTTTTAACTTTTTTTCTTACAAATGCACTATATATCCAAGCTCATTGGACAAGTCCAAAAATCTCACTCACACTATTTACACAGTATCATCAGTCAGTATGATTCTGTAATTATATGAAATGTTAAGGAGCCCCCCACAGATGCTGATTCGTCCCCAGCTCCCCCCACACACATAGGGGACAGCTCTGGGTAGGGCTACTAGAACAGAGTTTAATCCACGATCCTGGATTCAGACATAATACAAGACCACGGTTAGGACAAATAAGCCAGCTATGAATCTTGGGTACAGGCAGTGGTTTGACCGCACAAAATAAGTCATGTTTTTTTTTACTGGCATAGGTTCAGAAACATAAGCCACAGTTAGACAAAATAAACCATGGTTCTACCATGATTTCTGAATCAACCCATTGTTCTAGCATCAGAGGTCTGCACTGCAGAGGTCTCCACCTAAGCACATACACAAAATCCTCCCACATAGAAAAGCTTTACCCCAAGCCTCAGCACTGGTTGGTTGAGAATTTTGCTTTCAACCATAGTAACCGCAAACATTCAAAACTAAAGAGGGCAGATCCTAAATGCCAGGATCTCACAAACCATTCTGATTTGAAGTTACATTTTGTCTTATACTTCTCACTAGAACGTGCTAACTCTTCACTGCCAGCACAAAACATGTGGAAAGTCATGAGTCAGACTTCAAAGTTAAATACTTTAAAAATGTTTATGGGGTACACTGCTTGCCTTTGTTTGAGTCATTGACATATCACAGCCACACATTCTTTGCAATAAAGAGCTAGATTTATTATTTTTTGAAAGCCCCTTTATTCCCCATTTAGCAGCTGGGGGCTTCACAGAAACCAACACCAGCACTAGTTGCTTGAAATACAACCTATTTTGAATCATATCGACTCACATTCTTCTATGGGAGATCATTTACTAGTAATACCAAACAGTGTTCCAATAAGCAAATAGGAACATCACCGAGGAAGAAGCTAGCCAATTTGGGCCAACCTGAAGAAATGCACAAGAAAAAAGCAGCAGCCACAAAAGGCTTATTCCTACCTACCTTTGCAAAAAGCAAATTCAGTTGCTTCCCTGATCCATGGTATCCACCCTGAGAGAGGAAGAGTTTAACCTGTTCTTGGACCTGCTCTTCATCCAGATGCCAGCAATTTTCATCATCTATGCTAGCACCTGCTGTTGGATCAGGGGCACCTACAGGCACAACACAAAGAAAAATTATATCAAAGACCAGTTTTACTGGTGCATGGGATTCCCATCATTCCTGTCTAAGACTGTAGTTATGTATTATTCTAGTGACCATCTCTATTTCAGCAGCAACTACCCATGATGATTTCTAGCAGCTGTGCATGCACCAAAGGCAGTTCTGCACAGGCTTAAAGCACATGCACAATTTTGTACACAGACACACAAAATGTCAGCCTGTATAACACAGCCTTAACACATGGAATGGGCAACTAAAAATCAGTATGAGTAACAGCTGCCACAGGGCCCAATAGCTATTACCAGACAAGCACCATTGCTTGTTTGTAGAGTGTGTGCAGGTGATCCCAAGTTCATTTTCTAGCATCATGAGTTAAGAGGATCTTGCATAGCAGGGCTGAGAAAAATCTCCATCTTAGACCTTGGAGAGCTGCTGCCAGACGATCCAAGAGTGTGACTCAGTGTAAGCAGCCCCTTCTAACACTTGGCACAGATATGCACAATGGGGACATTTACTAACTTCATAGAAGCCGAAGAACATTTGCAAACTCAATTCTTCTGAATTTATGTTTCACAAGGAAGTTTTACAACCAGCAACTTTTCCCCATCAAGCCGCTCTGGGAAGAGCAAAAGGTTTCAAGTTCCCTCCGTGGCTTCTCCAAGATAAGGCTGAGATAGATTCCTGCCCGCAACCTTGGAGAAGCCGCTGCCAGTCTGTGTACACAATAATGGGTGAGATAGACCAATGGTCTGACTCAGTATATGGCAGTTTTCTATGTGCCTATGGACCAAAAGGCACAATTTTTACAGAGACATTTGGATCCCATTTATGGAATAGCCTCCCCAGTGAGGCTCGCCTGATGCCATTACCTGGTTCTTTTAAGATGGCAGGTGAAGACCTTTCTGTTCACTCAGCTTTTAAAAACTGATTTTTTTAAAAGCTGTGGGCGTTTTTTGGTGTTGACATTTGTCTGTTGTGTTTTATGTATTGTGAGCTGCCCAGAGAACAATTTGTTATGAGGCAGCTAACAAATAAAGTTTGTTGTCATTACATTTCCACCAATAAGAGAGAACTGAGATTCAAACACAGGCTCTTGAATGTCATATTACAAAATTAACTGAGGGTGCTACATACACTCCTCCAATAATATACCCCAACATTTCTTTTTGAATTAGGCAGACTGAAGTGTTGCATTTACTGCAATGAACCTCTGCTTTGGAACTCACTGAAGTGCTTCAAAAGCCAGATGTCACTAGAAGTATCTGAGAGGACCAAACACTTAAAACCTCAAGAGAGTTCTTGACACCTCCCACCAGCCCACGTGCACAAGTAGAATTATTCCAAATGATGTAGCTGGCATTTCAGAAACTAGACACCAATTTTTGCTAAAGGTACTACATAAAATATTTTGCATTTACTCCCTTTGGAGTCGTACAACACATCTCAAAGTAACAAACATTTGGAAAATTCTTTTAAACCTTTCCCATTCATGGTAGTCTTGCATTGTTTTTAAAAATGGATGCCATCAGTATACAATTGGTACAATTTGTGAGCATTCGGTTGTCAAACAAGAGAAAAAGAAATAATGAGAACAAGCACTGCAACACCTGAGATTGGTACCATCTTGCAAATAGTTTCAAATGATTAACTACTCTAGTAACAGAGAAAATAAATGCTAATCAAACATTAGTGATCCAACACTTGACAAAGTTTGACTTAACACTAGAAAATTTTAATTCCTAAAATGTTTCTAAATGCTAGCTTTCAGCAGAATGATTTTAGACAGAAAAAAGTGGCAACAGTATTTTAATCAAGGTACTGACGGAGTTTGGCAACTAATGTGGATTGCATTATTTGAAGCACCATACTGAATGCATAATTCTTGTTCTAGGCAGAGACTAGTAACAGACGACATCATCACTAATGAAGCACTCATGCTTTCAGGGGCTGTGGGGACATGACAGGAACCCTCACACACTCCCCTGTATGAGAGCAGTTGTGCAAGAGCCTTCTGACTCTTGAGCACAGAGACACTGACCGTTCAGTGATTATGGCAGTAACATATGTGAAGTTATTTAACCATACTGCAGATTTTGGAGGGGACCAAGACCAAGATGATAAGACAACAGAAGCTGTGGTGGATCAGACACATGCTCATCTTAGTCTAGCATTCAGTTTTTAACATCAGGCATGCACAAAGCTTCTAGTCATTTAATTTTTAAAATTAATTTTACATTTTATATCCTGCTATTCCTCCAAGGAGTCCAGGCCTGAATGGGGATTTGCTCAGGTCTCCCCGGTCCTAGTCCAGCACTCTAACCCCTACGCCACGCTGGCTCTCAAAAGTAACCCAAAGGGAGGACATGAAAGCAACAACCCACCCTGCTTTGACCCCAGCAACTGGTATTCCGCCTCTTAATCTGTGGGTTTTATTTAGATTTCATGGCTAACAGCCATTGAGAGACCTAGTCTCCTCCATGAATGTGTCATGGATGACCTACAGTGGTTTACAATAGTTTTGAAGACATTGAAACCAGTGGTCATCATCCGATTCTGTAATAATTTTTAAGCTTTCCTATTGTAAGCTACCTTGAATTTTCTGGAAGACATAATTATGTTATTCAAGGTAATACTTTGCCCTAATCTCCTGACAAATTTCATTGGATGATTCCAAGAACTAGCATGAGAGAGGGAGAAGAAAAAATTCTCTCATGTATAACTATCTAAGCTTTTATTAAGTCCACTCTTTAGTGTGTGTTTTAAAAAATTCTTTTAAAGAAATGAAGCAGCCCCAAGTACTTTGATCTTGGCTCTTCCGGTTGCCCTTCTCTCTCTCTCTCTGGATATTGGGTGCCCACAGACACTCGAGGATGATCCTTGACACAAAAAGTTATCACTCCCCACCCTAAGAAAGGGAATTATTTAGGAATTTTTTCCTCTTTCCTCAGTAGGACACCCTCCTGACCTGAGACAGCAGAGAGACTGTTGGAACCGAAGAGGGATTCCTCTACCCACCTATCCCCAAAGGTCTAGTCTACATACCTTTTGGTTCTCTCTCAACTTTTCCACCTTAGCCTGAAAGGTACAAACTGGTTCTGCAACAGCTAAGAGCTCACTGCACTGAGCACATGCCTATGATTCCTGCACTGCAGGCAGGCATATGTGTGACAGTGTGCAAAGCACTGGATAGCCTCCACACACCAGTTAGCTTTCAAGCTTCACAACTGGTCTGTATGTTTAAGGGTTTTTTAAGGTACTGTGCTGTGAGGCTTGGTTTTGAGCATTTATGGTGGCTTGCTTAAAGCCACTGCATGAATCCATGCTGAAGGCAAGATCTTTTTAGTTCACAATTCAGTCTTAAGCACTGTGCTAGACTAGACCCTGATGCCTTCCCATAAAAGTGAGGAGTTCTTCCTAGTCAATTCGGCATGCACGCCAACATTTCTACTGGATTCTCCATCTCGAAACAGAATAGGTTGGTTGAGTCCCCATGTCTAGTTTCACTTAGCAAGCTTCATGGTTGAATGGGGGTTCGAACTCAGATTCACACCGAAATTCTGTTCATGGTTACAGTAGCTACTCAGGATTAGGGTGGATAAAAGTAGATTTTAATGTTTAAATTTATATATATATATATATATATATAGATAGATAGATAGATAGATAGATAAGCTATGAGAAGTTTCTCTTAGAATAGCCTAGTTTAAAACAAAATCTGAACCTAATACAAACATATGATCTCTTAAAACAACGTATGACCCTCTTAACATATGAAATGCTGCTTCCCATTGTAAAAAGAGAACTGTAAGGGGGAAACTTCACCTATCATATAACAGTTCATACTCTTGTATGATGGCTTGATACTGGAGGCCAAAAAAGGATGTCAGCACAGGTGTCATCACTGATCCACCTGAGTGAACTTTTACACCTAGTTTGCCTAGTAACTACCCAATCTCTGCAAGTGGCTCAGAGTCAGGTTTTCCATTGACAACTATTTCTTACTCTACCTACCCAAGTATATGGCCATTTTCCTTCCACCTCATGGAGGACACTGATCCAGTGACTACTTTTGTATGTATGTTGGGAGCAGTACGGCATGGTAGCTATGACAAAGAAAGAGAGGCAGACAAACAGAAGCAACACTAGAATGAGCAGCACTTTCTAATGTCAATACCAAGCAGCATCTGCGTACAAAAACCAGTGATAGCTGCAGTAAAGAGATCCTATCTGGAAATATTTTGGAAAAAACCCTCCTCCTGGTGAAAAAGAGAAAGGTGACAAATGTAAACTAGTGCTACAATGAGATATAAGGCCAAGTTGTCAGAATGAAGCAATGTTAAAGGATCAGTGTGATTTTCACCGGTCTCCCCGCTTCTGTCTGCAGCCCCTATGCCACATGCCCTGCTCCAGAGGGTCCCCCAAGCCTCAGGAACAGAGGCTTTCTGGGCCCTGCTAATTGGGCAAAGAGTCACCTTTTAAATTGGTGGCTCTCTTCTATTCAGCAGGAGGAGAGCAATTGTTGCCATTCAATGCAACACAGAATCCCTCCCAGTGGCTGTTGCTGGTGTCTCCTTTGTATCTCTTTTTAGACTGTGAGTCCCTCTGGAACATAGAACCATATTCTCTTTCCTTATGCTATGTAGATTGTTCTGTACACTTTTAAAAAAAGTACTATATAAATAATTTTAATTTGAGGGGTGGGGCACAGGAGCTGAGTGAAGGGACAGTCTGCAAAAAAAAATCAGATACACACCCTTGTGCAAATGGAAGAGCTGTCCGTTTTGTGGAACACTGTACTTTGGAATAACCCAATCTTTGTATGAGTTATCTCCATTTTGTACATCAGAAGGTTGAGTCAGTAGTAGCTTGCCTATGGCTACTTGAACTTATGGCTGAGGTAAGATAAGAATTAGCTCACACACTCAGAAAGCATACAGTGTGATAATTAAGCATGATCTACTGGACATTTCCAGCCCCCAAAAAAGGGCTAGATAGTTGATAGTTTTGGTTAGTGTCTTAGCCATCAATTGCCAGGCTCCTATTTATAACTGAATGAACAGTGTCAAAGCAAGCTCAGCCCCCGTCAAAATTACATCTTACTGGTAATTACTGGGGCAAAGTAGGGCAGGAAGTGGAAGGGAGAGAGTCATCAGAGCTAGAAATATCATATGCTACCTCTTCCAAATGGAAAGATAGATGTGTTTTTCCAGTCAGTGTTCTCTAGATTTTCCAAAGAGATGCAGCTGAAGCCTTGCTTTAATCCCAGCATGTGACTAGCAATTTTATATTTGAAAGCATCTTTTTTTTCATATGCAATTGATTAGAATTCAGTGTTTCTCACAGATACAAAGGCATCCGATTCAATGAACATGGGAACAGATCTGGAAAACCAAAACTCACTAATGCAAATTCAATGTTCCTCTTATTTTTTACGATCTATCCGATAGATTCTTCCTCCCCCAAAATGATATTTACCATGTAAGAACAGAATTTGTGAAAACATGACAATGACATTGTTTCAAAGAAAAAGGTAGGCCTACAAAGAGAAACAGCTAATGCAAAACAGACTTGTGACATCCTAACTGTTCCAGATCCAGGTTATGTTATGTTCAGTGAGTGTTCTCTCTAATTTTTTTCATGTGTGTGCAGAATGAATTTTGTTCTGGGTGGCAGTATCAAGGCAGTGTGTGCACACATGCATTCAAAATGGGACCTTCCTGATTCAACCTGAGCGGGATCTAAAATTAAGTGAGCGGACATCAAAAACTGTGTGAGTGCGTGCATGCCTTAGAGGGAACACTGGTTATGTTTGCCTTAAGTGTTCAAAAGAGGCAATGAGATCATTCTTTGCCTTACTCTACCTCTTTCGAACATAGCCACACTGTGCTTTTAATATAGGTTCACAGGTGGGTTGCTACTATTAGTAATCCTTTTTTGTGCAAAAGAGTTAATGGACAGAATGGAATGGTCTTGGCCAGAATGTCAGCATAGCTGCCTTATCAGCTACACAACCAATACACAAATAATTCTAACAGCTAGATTTAACTAGACTTGATCAAATATTTAGTCAAAGGCCCACTAATGAAAGCACATCTCAAGCATTCTCACTCCCAGGAGAGCCATTGGGTATCAATTGTCAAGGTTACCAGATCAATAGTCGCCATGCCTTTTCTGATAGTATTTTCACTTCTGCATCAATCAGCTTTCACCAAGCTCAGTTTGCGTATCTTTGCATTAATGGGATTGAAGAGATTCACCACTATATTTATAATATGTCAAACAGTTGCTGCTTCTTCCATAAAACCTTCACAACTCTCTCTAAAGAGTCTGAAAGGTGTTGCTCAACAAATGGTGCTGTGGAGACCACTTGAATGCCTCTGTTTAACACATGCTCTAAACAGCAAGCTGCTCATGTGCATCCGTTCACCATACATTCAGACACCACAGTGTTGGGTCTATGTGTCCCCTTCATACACACACAAACTGAAGGATATTCAAGGCACCATTGAGTCCAACTCTGTTTAAGTTAAGAAAATGTGTATATAGTTATAGGTGTCAGACTCAAATCGGTTGATAGGCCAACTTTGTCTCCCAGCAGATGCTAAGAGGCATAAAACAATTGTTAGCTCTGATGGAAATGCAATGAAGTATTTCCGGCTTCTAAAAATATCCCACACTATCCAATCCCAATGCACCACCATTCCATCTCTTACCTCCCAGTTCTTTCAAGAGGACCACTGCTGCACCAAATCCACTTGTTTCTCCCTTCATGGGCCTTCTGATGCTCCCAATTCACCACCATCTAAGCCCCCTTCTCACATGTCACTGCTTGCCCTCCAAAATGCTCTGACACAGCAAGACAGCTTTTCAGTCAGCCTAAACATCTTTGTAAACCAAATCTCCACCACCCATTCAACACCCTTCCCTTTTGGTTGCAAAGAAAAGGAAAGATTGTGCCATCAAGAAAGTGTCAACTCCTGGCGACCACAGAGCCATGTGGTTTTCTTGGTAGAATACAGGAGTGGTTTACCACTGCTTTCTCCCGTGCAGTATGAGATGATGCCGTTAAGCACCTTCCTACATCACTGATGCCCGATATAGGAGACTCGAACCAACAGCCTCCTGCTCTCTAGACAGGTTGCTTCCCCGCTGCACCATTAGGTGGCAGTTTGGTTGCAAATAGCAACTGTACATTGTTCCACTCCAATTGACTTCTACAGTCTCTGTACTACTTGATGCTGCTAATTTAAAGGGAATGGTGAGTGAGGCTGGGGTGAAGGTATGCAGTATCAGCTGCTGAGCCAGTTCCTTTTGCTCTACCAAGTTATTAGCTTCTTGGCCCCAAGTTCAATAATTTCTGTAGAGCAAGTTGCTATAGCTTCACTGGAGACCCCAAAGGGCCTGATAAGGCTCCAGAAACTTGTTTGATGGTCCCAACATATATAAAAGCATCAGTCTGTCTAACTCTTGCCTTTTTCTGAAACACTTCAAAGGGAACTTCACTGCATCCATAGAAAACGAATACTTTAGTGACATTAACTAAAGTTAGCTTAAGCTTGTTTGACGATTTCTTCTCATAACTTTAGGTGTTTCTGGAGCCAACTCTTCATTTTGAAGTCTTAGCATCCCATAACCTGGTGTTGTGAGTAGTTCAGCAGTCTTTCGAAACAAACCACTGAATATTAATTTCAGATTACCTTCACATCAGGTCTAAAGCTCTCTAAGATGATGAAAAATGCTCCCTGAACTCTCACCTGACCAGCCATTTTCTTTTAACAATTCTTCTTGAGTCATGTCATATGTAGGACTGCTGGCCCATCTCAGTCTATGAACAAAGGTAAAGGTAAAGTGTGCCATCAGGTCTATTTTGACTCCTGGCACCCACAGAGCCCTGTGATTTTCTTTGAATACAGGAAGGGTTTACAATTTTCTCCTCCTGTGCAGTATGAAATGATACCTTTCAGCATCTTCCTATATCGCTGCTGCCCAATATAGTAGCAGTGAGGATCCGAACCAGCAACCTTCTGCTTGTTAGTCAAGCATTTCCCCACTGCACCACTTAAGATGGCTCTATGAATAAGGGCTACATCTTTTTCTCCTTTCCTGTCCATCATAGCAATTTTAGCCCCAATTTGCCACCTCCATGGCTTCCTTTTTCCTGTATGGAGTCAAACAAGTCATAAAAGACACCATTCTGAGTCCTGCCTCTCTCACATGGTAAGCATTTAAGCAGCTGCTAAATTCACTCTCAATTTTCTGTTTATTACAACTCCATTTCTGCAACCTCATATTATCCAACATACTTCCACTTGCTATACCCAAAGCCTGTTAGATCACATGCAGCCATCTTCACTCCCAGCTTCCAATCAGTCTTCCACTATATTACCCAGTTAGACACATGTGAAAGCTATCGTTAGTAGTAACGGAATATACACGCAAGAGTCAAGGACACCTCTACAGCTACAATATCAATAAGTTGTACTCAAGTACATCCTTGAAAGATGAAAAGACAAACTCACCATGAACTTGATTGATCTCCGAATTCTGAGAAAGAATTTCATCTGCTAATTTCTGAGCAGTTGGCAAAACTTCTGTATGGTGCACTGTGATCAAATACTGTACAAACTTCTGTAGTTGGTCTCTGTTCATTTGAAAGAGAGTCTCTGAAATGGGAAGATGCAGTTTGACCTGATCTGGCTTGCGGATCCGGTACAAAGAGAGCGCCACGACGTGGGCACAGTAAAATATGTCTTTGTTTCCACAGCTACAGGTCACTGAGGTAATCTTGCAACGATCAAAGCTGATAGCTACATTGCAAACAGTTTCTGGCTCCGATTGCATTGCAGGCTCGGTCACTGTGCCGCTCAGGTGGAAACCTGTGCATATTAAAAAAGGAGAGTTTAGTGTAGCGTCTAGTATGGCCACTTTAAGTGAAAGACAGAGTTTAGTTTTTGACAAAGTGGGATTCATTTTTACAGAGAACATCGCAGACAGTAACCATGGTCTGCAGCAGCAGCAAACAGCAGCCACTAGAATCACCCAAAGCAGAAATATTGTGCATATAAATAGCTACACACACACAAAGTGGTCATTGTGGTAGATGATGACTACAGAAAAAAACAGGAAGCAGACTGAACACACCAGTACGCTAAACATCCATTACTTTAAAAACCCACACAGCGGTGTATTTTCCAACTCCACAGACCTGCAAACCTTTTTTGGAACCTTCCATCAGTGGAATCTGGCAAAACTCTACGGGCCAGGTTCACATGAACCAAAGTCAAAACATTCAATACTTCTGTAGGGGTTATTCAGAAGTGTGGGCCTATTTTCTGTACCATTCATCTATGTTAAGTACATTATAGTCTACCACCAAGAGTACACTCAGTGCCAGCTCACTGCCATTCCCCTCTTGCCAGCCCCACCCTGGACTGGAGCCAGTGCCAATTTTTATCTATCACATTTCTACACTGCCATAATGATACCCTGGCCCTGCCCTGACATCCAGCTGTGGCCTCTCCTCATGGCCACTACTGAGCCAGCACCAGCAGCTTGCTCAGTTCCCTCCAGCAACAAGCCCATCTGCTTTGTCTGTTCCCAGAATAGAGGAAAGAGAGCTGAAAAGTTTGTTGCTGGAAGTGATAGAGTGAGCAAGCCAATGGTGCAGCAGCGGCAATGAGGAGAGGCTGCCACTGGATACATGCTCCCCTCCACACTGCCCCGCCAAATCAAGTAGTGATGCACCGCAGAAGACTGCAAGGGTGAACAGGGGCAGCATCAGGGACAATGCAGCAGGGGACAGGGCCAGCAAGGGAGAAAAGCCAAGAGATGGAGCAGCAACACAGATCAAGCAGAGCAGTGGAAGCAGACAGGGAAATGCCCACAGCTGGAAAGGCAGAGTATGACACCCATATTTTTTTTATTTTTAACATTTTATATCCCGCTCTTCCTCCAAGGAGCCCATACTCACTATCCCCTGGAATAGTCACCGCCCAAGCCCATCACTTCACCTGGCTTCAGAGGGAAGCCACCCCCTAAGTACATTCAACAGGGAACTGTGGTCATTTCTAGCTCCCTGATGAGCACACATGTATAAAACATGTAGGCCTAAGTTGGTCACAGACACCTAAAATAAGAGCCCGCCATATTATAGTGCAGCATTTTAGCCTGGCCTTCTCTGTGATGTGCAAACTTCTATGAAAGAGGGTTTTATTATTATTTTGTAGGGCTGTATTCAAAGTGTGTTATCTTCCACTTACAGGATAAAGAGCCACTGTATAGAAGGGGCTGTATTATGTGCTTTTCCTTCAGATTTGAACCCGCTTTTAACATGTCCTCTCCATATTAGCTTGCCTAAGCATGATGAAGACTATCAGGGTGATTTATTGGACAACTATTATGCCCAATTTAGAAGCAACCATTTGCTTTTATTATTTCACCTTTAGGAAAAGTAGTTCGTTCATTCATTCATTTGATTTCTATACCACCCTTCCAAAAATGGTTCAGGGCGGTTTACACAGAGAAATAACAAACAAACAAGATGGAACCCTGTCCCTAAAGGGTTCACAATCTAAAAAGAAACAAGATAGACACCAGCAACAGTCACTAGAGATACTGTGCTGGGGGTGGACAGGGCCAGTTAGGACAGTCAAGAGTCATCCTAAGCTAGGCCTTGACATTTTTTCTTCAGATCTAGGCGCTAGCCTGAAAATGTAGAAGCCAGACTCTTGACAAAATGAATGGACTTTGTGATGGGCACTGTGTGAGTGGCAGCCTGGGGCAAATAAAGATGTTATTTAATAACTACCTCTGACTACACTATCCTAGTGTAGGCACCACAGTTAAAATTTCTAGACAACATGGCTCCCTGGCACTTGAGATTTGTCAACCTTGCCCTAGGTTGTAGCTACATTTTTCTCAAAAGGTCTGGAGAAAAAAGTTTTGATAAAAACAAGGCACAGTATTAACAAAACTCTTGTACCAAGATTAGATATAAAATGGTATCACTTCTTCATGCCCAAAGCACTGCGCAACACAAGATTGATATGGAAGTCATCTTAGGTGAGTCCCATTAGGAAACTAAGGTTAATACTATGCAAGGCAAGGCAAGCTGACATGGAATGGGAGGAGCAACATTTCATATTTGATCACAATACAATACACAAACTTATCTGGGGTATGGAACTGATTTGTCAGCTGATAAGAGCTTGATCCATTCCTTAACCAATAAGTCATCACCTACCAAGTACAGTGGACATTAGATAAAACCAAATTTATACTGCAATTCTATGTTTGCTCAGAAATCAGCTCCACAGTATTCAACTGAGCTTACTCCTAGGCATATGTGTAGGACTGAAGCTCAGGTCTTCATATGAAAACAAGCTTTGAGCAGTATATCACAGTGGCTGCCAGCTTTCCCCTCCTTTCAAGATCTACTCAGTACCAAGACCAATTAGTACTAAATTTTGATGTAAACTCAGAGGGTGGCATTAAAGCCTTTCACAGAGTGGTGCTCTGTTGGTTTAAGCCCCTTCTATTGACAGAAGGCAAGTTTTACTCATGCAAGAGGTCCTTGCATGAGCAAAGTTCTTCCATAAGGAAAAGGAGTTTTCACCTACAGAGTTCACTTTACTAGAGGTCTGGATGCTGCCCAGTGTATTTATTAAGATATCGATCTGAATTTTGATGTACTGCAGCAAGAGTGAACACTGCTCTTAACTCTTTAACTAGGGGATTATTACATTGCTCTTTACATGGAGTCAAATATGTACAAAAGGTTTGTACGACACTCTGGTCTTTGTACACCTAAAGCTCTCGAATAAACCACCAAATAGCTCCAGTACTGAAATGAATACAGTCAGTATCAAGGGGGTTCAGAAACATTAAATATCCAATTGGAGAGATGCTACACATTAGAGCATCTCATATGGATTTTTATTTCTGATCATTATCTCTCAAATTAATTTTACTTTTACTGTAATCTCATGTATAAGTAACACACATGTTTCCAGTCAAGGCAGCAATAAAAGCCACAGCAGAACCACAGCACAGAACAGTTCCAGGACGAGAAGCTGGGACGGTCACAATACACTGACCCTGACCTCAAGATTCTGTCTGGAAATACAGATGCATTCTGCCAAATGCCTAACATTGTGGTTAAGCAGCCTTGACTATAGCTCTGAAGGGGACACAAGCAATGCCATTTATACCACAAACCAGGGGCATACATAAGAATAGCTAGACACCAGCCAGTCACAAAGCAAACAAGTGAAAATGTCTGGGGTTAAGAAGCTATTTCCTTAAAAAACCAAGCATCCCACTATAACCAGTTGCCATCTTCAACTCAGGTCAGGCTACAAGCCAAGTGTATCCTGACCTGGATATAATTTATGATAAATTATACAACATACATAAGCTGTTGGAGGAGGGCCTTGAACCTCTAACATCTTCAACATTTCATTGGTCCTGAAAGAGCACCAGTCTTTTTAAAAAATCTCAAATTATTTATTTATTTAATTTATTTATTTAATTTATTTAATACACTTCTATACTGCCCAAAACTCACGTCTCTGGGCAATTTACAAACAAAAAGCTAAAACATTAGTTAAAATAAATGACCAAAAAAAACCTTAAAACGGTAGTTAAAACAAAATAAATGACATAGTAAAAGTTAAAACATTACAACAATTTAAATTTTTAACATATTTTAAAATGATAAAACTGCTAAAATAATATTTAATTAAAAGCCTGGGTGAACAGGTGCATCTGAACAGTTGTCAGAGATGGGGAGGCTCTTATTTCAGCAGGAAGTGTGTTCCAAATCTTTGGGGCAGCAGCTGAGAAGGCCCATTCTTGAGTAGCCACCAAACGAGCTGGTGGCAACTGCAGATAGACCTCTCCTGATGATCTCAATCAGCGGTGGGGTTCATAACGAAGAAGACCTTCTCTTAAATACCCAGGGCCCAAGCCATTTAGGGCTTTATAAGGTACTAGTAATTTTAAGCCCGTTAAAATAACGGGCACTAGCAGGGTTGTGTAGCTTTTCACATGTCTGTATGGAGCTTTGGTCGGTTTGGGGGGGGGGTGCTTGTGTGTTACTTTGTGTGCTGTTTGATGTGTTTGCCGCCCAGAGTGTTTTCCGCTGATCCCGCCTCTACCCTCCCCGCGACATGGCCGGTCCTCCTGCCGCTGCCTCTACCCTCCCCCCGGCTTGCCCGGTCAACTTGCTCATGCAACTAGGCAGTTGTGTAGTGGACAGTTCTTTACAACAAGTAGCATCCAGACAAATGCAGATGCAATTATCCCACCCACTTCCTTGCTGCACATCCCATAGTTGCCCCCCCCCAAAAGTGGTTACTGAGGATCAAAGGACCCTTGTAACAGTATGAGATGTAGAACAGGTGGCCACAGGGAGAGTAGGAAATACTTACAAACTGGACAGGCGCATCTTCTGTGAGCAGGCAGAAAGGGTCTCTGCCTGGTTTTGGGGAATTCCCTTCTGCCTCTGCAGCTACCTGTGCTGCATCTCATGCTATTGCTAAGGGTCCCTCAAACCTCAGGAATGGCTTTTTCGTGACTCTGGAGCTGCAGTGAGGCAGCGGCAGGGGAAATGACTTCCACACTGTGGTTGCCAGCAGAGCCAACACTAAATCTCTCTAAGGCATCTTGAAATCCTATTGGATCCAATAATCTTCTCAGGCAGACCATCCTAATAGGTCCCTCACCTCTGCGAAGGTGGGAAGTGACTAAGTCCAATCTTAACCAGATGGTGGTCTGTCCATGACAATGGTGAAATCACAGGAGTTCCCACCCACAGAGAACCACCCTGATCAGAGTGAAAGACCAAATCAAGCATGTGACCTGCAATGAGCTTCGGTCCCAAGAGCGCTTGGGATAGGCCCACAGTCGTCATGGCTGCTATGAATGCCTGAGCCACCCCAGACAATTTGGTCCCTAAATGCACACTGAAGTTCCCTGGCACCACAAGCCTGGGAGACTCCAACACCAAGCCCGAGAACAAACTGTCAGCTCAGTTAGGGACTCTGTTGAGCAGCGGGGCAATCAATACACCAACAGAAGTCCCAGTCTATCCCTGGTCCCCAAACTTAAGTACACACATTCAATATGCTCCGACACCTCAACAGGGATCCTGGTCAGGGAGATATTGTTGTTATAGACCACTGCCACTTCACCTCCCCGCCCATGGTCCCTCACCCACTCCTCAACAGAGTACCCTGGAGGAAGAAGCTGGGACCAGACGGGTTCACCAGCCTCCCCCAATCTGGTCTCTGTAATACATACCAGGTCGGTGCCTTCATCTAAAATCAAATCATGGATGGTTTCTGATTTGTTCTGGAATGAGCTGGCATTACAAAGGAGCAAGGTGAGGTTCCAAGGGTGGTCGGCACTGCTCCCCAAGGTCAGAGAGCTGGCAGGACAGCCAGAAGGGGAAACAGTGATTAGATTTCCAAGTCCCCTTCCCCTGTAGCGGCCCACTGACCTTCCAACATTACGTCTTCTGTTCCCCACCACCACTGGAATTGCCACCCCACAAACAGTGGACACGCCCCCCGTCTCCCCATCTCAAGGTATGCCCAGACACATTCTAAAGCAATCACAGCCAGGACTAATTAAAACAGAAGCCCCACTATTAAATGCCCCCCCTGAGCCAGGAGACCTGGCCCTCACCCTGGCTGTCCCCCAAAGTGGCTCCCCCAAAGTGGCAACCCCCTTTGGTATCACCCCTTCAGTGGCGGATCCGCCGCCACTGGCAGCACCCTAAATAGCCCTGAGCAGCAAGCTCCAGCAGATGGAAACCAGGAAACTGCCAAGTCACCCCCTGTGGGCCCCAGTACTGCAAAGCCTCACCACAGCCCAGCAGCCTGTCCTGGGAGGCAGACAGTAAGCTGGAGGGGAACAGAACAGACATGCAGGCACCCAGTCCCCCACCATGGGGTCTGTCTGGGGCAGATGTTCCTCCTTCTCTCCTGCAGGCTTCTATTAATGGATATACTTCTGCATACCTAGTGAGTCCCCTGAATACACAGAAGCCACTACCTTATATTAGGATAGCCCCAATTTGAGAGACCTAGGATCACTCAAGTTTGGTTGTGAAGTTTATCATTCATAAGTAGATGTTAACTGACACGATTTTGCTTCAGAGGGGGTTTATTTTTAAAGACATTCAATTCAACTGATCCTTTTAAAAATAAGCCCACCCCCCCCCCACCCCAATTATCTACTATTCTCTCCTCCCTTGTTCTGCTGAAGCACTGTTCTGTTCCAGAAGGCAGCATTGGAGACTTTCCAAAGTGAACACATTAGATCAGTTCTTCTTTGTAAACTGCCCAGAGACTTATGTTTTGGGTGGTATAAAAATTTGTTAAATAAAAATAAAATAAAAAATAAATTCATTTGCCACCCCTTCCTCCATAATTTCAGACTAATGAAAGACAGCAAAGTTGAATAAGGAGAAATATTCATCCACTCCACTAAACCAAGCCACGAACAAACCTTACAGGCACTAATCAACCTATGCTATCACCTCAATTCACTTTTAAGTATAGTATCTACTATTTAACAACAAAAGATCAGCTAGACTGAACATTCTGAAGATCAGTGTCTCCATGCCAAATAGTACTTTTGTCCCTGAGCAAGATCAAATCTCCCTGTTCCCAACACATTTGTCTTTACCCAAATAAAACACTAAGCTAACCAAGATAGGACAACACTTGTGACTTCTCCCTGACATATTAGCTTTCTATGTGCAGGGATTTCTCTTGGAGGAGCCTTCAATCATCTCTTCAATCAATCTCTTGGAGGAGCCTTCAATCCCCACCCACCCCATCAGTGTTAGCCTGTGTCTGGACTGTACAAGTTAACTATCTCAGTGAAAACAAAGCCGCAGTCTTAAGATCTATAAGTTAATACAATCCCATATCAGGCTTTTCCTGTTTATTTAGCAGGAGAAGCCCGTCTTTTCTGATAAGAACTGTGGAAGACAGCAAAAGCCTCAAAAACATTTCCTTTGTTTTCTTCTTTCAGCCTCACCACTTGGCTGAAAAGGTACAACAGATTTTGGGGGTGGGGTAGCTAGCATGTATTTGTAACTACACAATTCTTGCCATTTCCAATTTTGCTTGATTCATTCATCATGGTAGAAAAATACATCAAGCCAGGTTGTAGCCTATTTTCATACGACAAGCAAGAAAAAATTCAGGGTTTTTTGTTGTTAGTTTGTTTCAAATGTCTACCATAATCCTTATTAAAAAAAAAAAAGGGAAAAAAAGCCAAGGTCTCATCAGATGGGCATTCATTTGACAGCAGCCTGTAACCATCACTGAATAGAAAGAAACAGACGCTGCTCCATTTTCCAGTACAAATTCCATTACAGATTCTCTCCTTGCAAAGCAAGGCTATCCACAACCCCCAAAGCTTGCCAGTTTTCCCTCTTACGGCAACACGAACAAATGCCTGCATGTCCACTTGTCGTAATCTGAATTTTAATACAAAGTAGCAGATGAGCAACACTCTTTATAACTTGCTCCCCCCCCCCCGCTGCAAAGAGTTCTCAAATATGCTTCCATTAAAAGCACATCTCAGCGCATTCAGCTGGCATTGGTTGGCAGAGCACTCTTCTCTCCCTCCCCCCATTTCTCCTTCAGTCTCTTGTGGACTATACAGTAAAAATTAGCTATTCATTACATGTGAAGGAGTCACAGATAGAGCTGCACCCTGCTGAGGAAGACTGCTATTTTACATGTCAATTTCAGAACGAAAGCATCTGCTACCTTACTAATATGTATATTTAAAGCTGCCATACACCATGCAGAATTATATGCTGTTCACTGCCTGTTTGTTCATATATTATGAACTCCTAAGTAACATTGCTCAAGATTATTCCCTTGGAGGCCACCATTTCCTGCTATTATTTAGAATACACCCTCCCCCACCACCACCGAATAGCTTGTGCACCTCCCCCCACATGCACAATATATTCTGGGTGAGCTAACCAAGTGACATTTCTGTCCAGTAACTGCTAATATACTTAATTTTTATGCATATTTCACCTTATTTTTATGAATATTACAAACTCAATTAGTCAGCATATAAATTAAAAATCCTTTCACACTCTGAACACAAAAATTACTCTAGAATCATTATATACAAAGCAAGATACAAAAGCCAATCACCAAGGACAAGGCAAAATAAGTCTCTATTACCAACAAATAAATGAAGAGGAAATAATTTTACATATCATCTAGAACCAAGAACTTGAAGAGCTCATCCTTTGTATTCTGGGTTTACGTTGATAGGAAGCAGAAAAGAAAGAATGGAGTCTCAGAAATTATTGGTAACATCAGTGAAGTTGTTCTTGTGCCAGAATAGAAAATACATTTGGTGGAGAAGAATTAGTAGCACTCCAGTGTTTCCAGCTTCATAAAACTATTCACATCTTGAGAAGTGCTACTGCAAGTTACTAAGCTGCATTTTTAGAGTGACACTCTTCCTAACCATTTATGAAGCATGGAGGAAAACATATTTCAAAGAGTAACAGTTTTGCATAGCACTACAAATGTCTAATCTAGAACCCAACTCAGTAAGTCACCTCTTAACATTCTCCATTATTGCTTCCTTTTAACATCTCAGAGTCTCAAGAATTCCATGCTGTTGGTCAAGTCTCCAAACTCATAGTGTAGTATCAACAATCTTCAAGTTTCCCAAACCCTAAGATGATTATTTGCATTCACAGTATAATACTACAGCACTTCTCTGTACTAGTGTCCCCATCCCTGATGTGGAATGCCCCTCCCCAGAACATTTGGTTCATCTTTTAGATCTTTTTAGCACTCATGTTGACCTAGTGCGTTTTGATTCTGCAATCAGGGGGTGTTTAAAACTGAGTTATATATGTAGGCCACACTGAAACGTAAGTGAAAGGCAGGATAATCTTTTAATCAATTTGTTCTGGTAAGAAATAATCCGCCTACTTTCTTTTCACTATAACCACTCTGAGCTCCTCGGAGGAAAAAGTGAGATATAAATGTAAAAAAAATCAAGTTAATAAGTTAGCTCACTTGCATCTCAAATGTTTACATGTCCACCATCTTCTATCAGGATGGATGACATAAACTATGTTCTTGGTAAAAGTAAAGTGCGCTGTCAAGTTGGTGCCGACTCCAGGCGACTACCGAGCCCTGTGGTTGTCTTTTGAGAATACAGGAGAGGTTTACCATTGCCATCTCTCATGCAGTATGATGCTTTCAGCATCTTCCTATATCGCTGCTACCCGATATAGGCGTTTCCCATAGTCTGGGGAACATACCAGCGTGGATTCGAACCAGCAATCTATGGCTTGGTAGTTAAGCCATTTCTCTGTCCCTAAAACTATACTCAATTTAGTTCATATTGGTCCAGGCAATGCGAAGTTGATGTGCACAAGCACAGGCACTCTTATAAGCTTGGAATCTCACAACTGCATGACAGGACAAAAGAAGCCCTATAAGTAGAAATTGGAATCCAATGTTTGAAACATACAAATATAAAATACAAGTCACATACCCTCTATTAGAAACAGTAATATTAGTGAGAAACTACTGTTTGAAGACATTTCACTAATCTGAGCTGAAAGCAAAGCTGAAAGTGCAATCACAAGAGCAAAGACAGTCCACCATTCCAGGCAAGGTATTGGGGACAACCTCCTTGCAAGTGAAAATGCAACTGCCTTTAACATCCTTAAAAGATTGAAATGTTATGAACGTTTCCCACTGCATTGGTTCAGGGAGAAGCAGAGCAGGAGCACTTAACACATTCTGACACATTCATTGACTTGCACTAGCAGCTTTCAGCAACCTATAGACAGATGTACCCCAATAGTAACTGTACCTGATAACACTTAGCATTTATGCAGCAGATTTCAAGTGCAAGTCATAGTGCTCTGACCTGCACAGTCTATCAATCCTGACAACAGCTCTGTATGGTAAAGCAGTACCTGATCAGTCCTGCACTGCAGATGGGAAGCAAAGGATAAAATGCGGTTTGCTTAAGACCAGCTATTGAATTCCTGGTTGGAAGTAAAATTTGACCGATGGATATCCAGGCAGACAGCTCACACTTAAAGCCAAACTAGATATTACACTCAGACATACATAACAAACCCAGCGGCCCTTCCCACATGCCAGAAGTGCAACTTTGGGGGGAAGAAATGGGGGGTGGAGGCAGAACCTACTACAAATGTATATTTGCGGCTCTGGGGGAAGAGATTGGACCAGGGAAAGATTATGCATGTTAAGCAGACAAAACCGTCTCTGCTTCACATTGCCTCCTTCTAAAGCTGCTTTTCCTAACCAAAAACCCCACCAACACAAGAGACCCAGAGGGGTATCCCAGGTTTGTGCAAACATGTTTGTATGCATTGCTTTTGCTAGCAGAGGGCACAAGCCTCCAATAGAAGGTTGGGGGCCCCAAAACCTTTGCATGTCTGCCTGCCTCCCCCCCCCTCCCCGCCCATACACATACCCCTTGTTTGGGTGAAGCAAGAAGTGGCAATGATAGGATGGAATGAAAAATTCCAGCCCAGTGCTCCCTGTCACTATCTCCTCCATTGTTGGGGATCTGTCCTCCCTACTCTGCACACTTGGAAAGGGAAGGGGAAGAGATGAAGCCAAGAGCCTCCTCACTTCATTTCTGACTCTGTCCCATCACTTCTCTTTCCATTTGCATGCAAAGAGGAAGGGAAGGCAGTTGCTCTGGGAGCTGGCTTTTCCAAGTACTGGAGGCCTCAACAGCAACCCAGCTGCTGGCCTCCACGAAAGGGGCAACAGGTGCCTTTGTGTCCAGTGGTAATCCAGCAGCTGGGTTAAACTGAAGAGGCAGGGGGGAGCCCAGGAGAAGGTGGATAACATCCCCACCCCTGTCAAAGTATTGCTAACTCCCACCCAAAACTGTTTTGTGTGGTTTTTTTAAGTTGTGCAGTGGTAAATCTTCCACCACACAAAAAAGCCAAGGGGTGAAATATTAAAGCACAGTAAGCCTATGTTTGCAACACATTTTTCATGCAGTGGCAAATTCCAGCGAAGGAGGGAATTTGAAGTCAAATATTGTGGAGCAGGGACTCCAATCCTAACAGGACCCTAGCCATGCCCTTGGGGTCAAAATATACCAGATATAAAAATAATGTACTGGTGATTAATGGCTTCAAAAACTAGAAGAGAATGTTGGGTTCCTTTAGAGGCTTGGAAAATGGGGGAAGGCTGTGGAACTGGGCCACAGATCTTGATTGTCACTAGGGGCTAAAGTGGCCTCTGTGGCTCAGAGAGCCTTTTATCAGCTTTGGCTAATAAGCCAGCTGTGATCTTACCTGGATGCAGATAGCTTGGCTACAGTTATCCATGCTCTGGTAACCTCCCATTTAGATTACTGCAATGTGTTGTATGTGAGGCTGCCTTTAAAAATGGTCCAGAACTGCAGTTGGTCCAAAATAGGGCCTCAAGGTTAACAACCCGGGGCTGGGCTTTTCAATCATATCATACCAGTGCTTTGTCAGCTACACTGGCTCCCAGTCCCTTTCCATACCCAATTCAAAGTGCTGATTTTTATTAAACCTTTAAAGCCCTAAGTGGTTTGGGACCAGGTTACCCAAGAGAGTGCCTTGCCCCCATGCAGCCCGATTGGGATCTTGAGATCTTCTTCAGATCTCAGAGTGGCCCCACCAAATGAGGTGAGGTGGGTGGCTACTAGAGAGGGCCTTTTCAGTGATGGTACCCCATTTATAAAATAGCCTCCCCAGTGAGGCTCACCTGGCATCATCACTTTCTTCTTTAAATACCACCTGAAGACCTTTTTGTTTACTCAGTTCTTTTTAAAATAGACTTCTAAAAGGTTTTTTGTATTTTATTTTGCATTTCTTATTTTATTGTATTTTTTCTGTTCTGTATGTTTAAATAAATATTAAATCTGTTGTTCTATCGTGAGCCACCCAGAGAATAATTTGTTATGGGGCAGCTAAACAAGTTTGTTTGTTATTTTAAGTACACAGCAATGCCTAGTTGGATCCTCAGAGACAATACCACATCATTTCTTGCACTTCCCCAGATGAATTTAAGAATATAGAGCTGATAAAGGCATTCCAGATAAACAATCCTTGGGTGTTACTAAAGTACAGCTGCAACTTATAACCCACTATTGGAATAGCTCATTCACCAATTGAACCAGTGCTTCATGCTAGTCCAGCACTAGAACTGCCTGTTTCCTTCCAAAGGGCAATATACAATTCTGTTCATCAAGCCACAGTGACATCACGTGTAGCCTTTTAACAGTTTCTTAACATTAACACACACATCTATCATACCTATATCTATCTAGGCCTAGAATAAGTAACTTGATTCTGAGAAAGGTACAGAGAGTGTGTGTGTATAAATACAACCTGACAGCAATTTGGATCATCCAGCAGAAAGAATCATCTACAAGCTTAATAGCATTGTTTGTGTTCTGTACAACAGTATATTTGTTCTTTCAAGCTACTACAGTGACAAGTCAAAAAGGCAAATACTGCATACTAGATCTAAGGTGCCGAAAACCACAAAGGCACAATGTATTCCAACTGAACAGTTCTCAGTCCAGATCATATATCGTCAAACATACAATCTGGTTATAGAGCCGTTTACCAAAACAGTAGCTATGCACATGTTTCTGCAAGAGCTACAGCTAAAATGTCTAAATGGCTTCCACTGGTTAAGCCAGTGCTCTTAAAGAGAAAAACATCATTTAATTGCTCTGAAAAAAAATTTCAGTTTATACTGGAACTCAAGGAGAAGAACCATATTTACGGTGCTGTATACTCATTGATGTTTCCCACATGGGGGGATGGAAGGAATATATGACTAGAATTGGCAGAGGGCACACAACATCTGCTAGTTTTCAATGAAAAGATGTTTTATTTCTGGACAAAGCCTCCCAGAGTGTTATCCCAGCACTGGATCAAAAAAGTGAAAGAAAACACTTATTATGCATATCTTATTAGCATAAATAAGTTAAGAAGTTCATGCTAGAAATGAAGTTTTTTTTAAAAACAGGAATGACTGTTTTTGTCCCCAAAGATATCCAAGGTTTTCACACCTCGTGTGCAACTTCAGCTAGATTCAATTGAGTAAGCTTGAATATTGGGTTCGGGGTGGGGGGGGCAAAATAGTTCAGGGACATTCAAAGTTCAACCTTTCCTATAAACGAATGAATTTTTCAAGATCTGTGCAAATGTCAAACAAATGCACTCATGAATAAATAGAATTGTTTGTATAGGAGTTTACAATGTTTGGGAATAGACTGTACTCAAAGGGCTAACTATGTATTTAGAGTTCTCACCGAAGATCAAGCAACTACTATAATCCTACAGTGGGAAGGGGAAAGAGGTTTACCAGCTTTGCTGGGAACTGTTTCTTGATAAATTCCATAAGATGAATCAAGAAATATTAACTTCATCTTGTGTGACCCTCATTGCTCCCCCAATTTTAAGAGGTAACCTTGAAATAAAAAAGATTAGACACATTGACCTTCATGTTAGTTATACCAAAACAATATGCTGTAATTTAGTATGAGAAGCACTCTGCTTACACTACATAAAGCAAACACCACTTTTCCATTCATTTTCTAAATAGGCTTGGATCCAAACCTATTGCTGCACTCACAGAAGTTTCCTGCTTAGAGAAGGGGTTTTTTTTTTACATGACCACAATTCTCTTTTCATTTATGGAAGGAATTGTGAACAGGCAGTGTGTTTGGATCTTATAAATTTAGAATGTCAAGGTGACATTCTAAAGATGATGCTTCTTCTCTTAGGAGCTTTTGGGATAACAGCAATAAGTTTGGATCAAAGCCATTGGTAAGTAAAGCGGCCAATGAAGCACCCATGGGTGAAAGCCTTTAATGTGCAACAGCTGAGTGCAAATGGTAAACTGCCCAAGCAGGTGAGAAAGTTAACAACACTAACCTATTAAAATTAAGTGTCTAAGCAGCCAAGCACCTGGGATTGTTCCACCTTTCTGCAACTCCTTCTGGGACTTAGTCAATGCAAACAGCAGATCACAAAGTAAAACTATTCCCCGACTATATCACCTACAACTACAAGTGAATGAATGAATTCTCCCTCATAAAAATACCCCGAACACATTAAAAACTAGATGCCCTGAAAGATTGTTCTAGTGCAGACCTTCCTCCTAACCTCTAGCTTTCTGCACAAAAGGATTATTTATTTCATTCAAACTATGCCTACATGATAGAAAAAGCTCTAGGAACACTTACCATGTGATTTTGTGTGTAAGCCAAGCTGTAGAAAGATGTGAATCTAGACTATATACACACACTAGATGTGCATTTGGCTGACCAATCCATGTTTTTTTAATATACGAAAGGAGCAACATAATGTCAGACACAACTCTTTAAACAAAGGACTCCTAAACCAAGTCTTGCTGCATTTGAGATTATTTTGCTTTTTATTCTCACTGGAATCAGATGCTCACATTAACCAACTCAATATAACTCAGTATTGTCTCATTAACTGCAAACACTGCACCCCACCCAAATAAATCTATGCAAGCACCCTTTTGCTGGCTTGATCAACTCTTTGGTTAAGTGCTAGTATTGCTATTGGGGTTTGTCATTTTCTTGTATTCTTGAAGATGCTGCTATCCTTTAAGTATTTTATTGGGGTGGGGGATCAATATTGTTGTGAGGTAGCAACAGACTTAAGAAAAGCTGCTGCTATAAAAAGGTAGAAAGCTGCTAACTTTCTACCTACATTTCAAACATACCTTTTATTTTACCACCTATGTGGCCAACCTGACAGATTCCTTTAAAGAAGAGGGTCATTTATTGTTTCCTCTTCTTACTAACTACCTCATTGTGACCGGAGTGGGGGATGGCATTCTGTGGCGAAGCTTACCAACTGGACACAAGGGCCATAAGCCAAATGAGGAATTAAAATATTAGCCCTAAAATGTATCATTTTGTCCAGTTTTGTAAAGCCTCATTCTGTTATCCATTTAAATAGCCCAGTGGTAGAGCATAAAGCAATACCAGCTTGGATAGGCATGGATCAATGCACAATTCAGGTTTGCAGAACTGCTGAAGTAGGACCCTATGGTTCAATTTGCCCAGGTTGTCTGGATTTCACCACCAGCCAGCCAGCGATGCATATACAGCCACAATTTTTTCCCCCAACCTCCAAGCACAGCACAGGCCAGAGTTTCATTTAATGTTGAGAAGGGGGAGGCTTGAAATTCTCTCAGAGAAGCAGGCTGTTGTATTAGAACAAACAGCAGCTTGTTTCTATCGCTCCTTTGTTTGACAAGTTTGAGCTGGCTAGAAAGGTCATTTATGCCTCAAAGCATCAAATTAACATTTGGAGGACATGAATTTTAAGAATGGCTATTTGGTTCTGCTTTCTGAATTGCTAATGTATTTTTAAAAAACAAGACTTAACCAAGACCCAAAAGAAAAAAAGTAGTCTCTTTCCTCAAGCAAACTAAGCATTGATTTTATGTCTCTGTCAGCACATGCAGACTATATCTTAATTAAACCTCATTTTGAACACAAGATTTAAGCCAGTAGGCTGAAGTGGTGTCAATCTCATGGAACAGTGTGGAAGGAAAATTACTGTTTAATTACCATACGAGGGCTCTTTGGCAGTTCATACAGAACATTAAGTAAAGTTTCCTTACCCTATCTTTAACTCTAGTAACAGGATTCACAGTGGGCAATCTTTACAGAGTCTCAGCTCATAAGCAACTCAATTAGGCTACAGAGTATTTCAGAACCACGTTTTTAAATAGTCAAGTCAGATCAACAGTCCACCTACACAATCTGAGAGTGGGTATCAATTATATAAGTTTCTACATATGTTCTCCTCACAGACGTTCAGTAAGAGTGTTATACAGCTTGCTAGTGGCCTCCTGCACTCTAGTTCAACACTGCAGCCACAGACATTTGCAATGTTTGATAATTTGAGGATAAGCCTTGCAAGTAAGTTACTGGAGATTTACTAGTCCACCTGATCACTGTCAGCCATCTGTAGTACACTGTCAGTCTGAGCAGAATTCCAGAATGTAGAGTACAGGAGCTCTCTCACAAAACGTCTAGTCCCGAGCAAGACAGAACTGGAACTGGGGAGCTAGCTACGCCCACAAGAATCACATGGTCCAGTTCTGTCTCGAGCATGCTCAGTTCCTAACCCTTCCTGAGGATCTCCTACCACCAGAGGAAAAAAGGACCATGTACCGTCTGATTTATAAGAGCCTCACCTGCCTGGAGAATAAGCTTGAGCTTATTCACTGTAAACTGCCATAAACCGGTTATTGTAAACCACCCAGAGACGAAAGTTTGGGGTGGTATACAAATTTGATAAATAAATTAAATTAAATAATCGTAGACTAATGGCTAGTCACAAGACTGGCATAGTATCCTCTGCCAAAGATAGAAACTAATGTTGAACAGGCTAGTGACATTGTCTTTGGGGATAGTTTCTGCTAGACCTTCTCAGCCAAATACTTCTCCTCACCCCCTCCATTTTCTCCAAAATTCTCATATGTTCAGTGGTCCTCTCAAATCCAGAACCCACCTTTAATCCCAACCAGCAACAATGAATTTTTACCACATATGTCCATCATATTTCAGTCTGCTTTAGTTTTCCTCGTTTCCTTGCATCTCTACGCTCTCTTTAAAAATATAAAAAAGAAAACATAAAACTGACAATTCCATCTTAGGACATGACTCAGTTTTGGATTGCAGCCCAGTTGAAGAAGAAAAAAAAACACCTATGTTCTAGATCAGGGACAGGAAACCTTTGCTCTCCAAATGTTAAACTACAACTCTCACCATGAATAAATTATGGCTGGGGATTCAACAGCTGAAAAGACAAGGTTGCCTACCTTCCTGGTACACAAATTTGCAGTGGCAGTTTTGGTCTCTCAGAGTGTTTAACTCCTCAGCTCTGAATAACCAAAACTACACCCAAGACAATAACTTTGTGTTCCCTAAGGCCTCAGTATGGGGGGTGGCTTACTTCATCCCATTCCTCCTCTCTACCCTCAGGCGTCTCACAATGTCTGGCTTTTAGGAATATTATCCAGTCCTCAAGCTCTCACTTTCCATCTCCTCGCCCTCTCTGTTGTCCTTTTATTCCTCCCCCCCCCTTTCCATTGGTATTGCCCCATCTTCCTTCCTCCATGCTCACCCAACCCCCACCCTATTCTCCCTGTCCCTCCCTCTGTCCAGCCACCCCGTGCTTGCACTGTCCTCAGATCACTCCCATCTGGGTTGCAGCTGTCCCATGGGTCTGACTTTATATCCAGCCTGGTAGCTATCCTGACCACCAGCAATATTTCTAGTTCTTCCACAAGGCTACCAGATCCAGCAGGGATGGCTACCAGCATGTCGAATCCTCCAGCGAGTATCTCTGCATGGGGCAGAAGGTTGATGACCATAGTTGGGGGCTAGATATCCTGACAAACTCTAAACCTTCACCCCAGTTCAGAAGCAACATGGGCTATGCTTTAACTTTTAAGACCTCCTCTTTTGAGCCATGAAGCAGTGGAGTCTGCTCACCCATTGGGGATTTAAAATTTAACCCCACAAATGAGCAGCCCACATAGCTTCTCAGGAACTCTTCAAGAACTAAACCCCATTTCCCAGGTTAGGTTTTGAATAATCATGATACATTAGGGTTGTGCCCCTGAGTCTGTGTCGACTCCTGGCAACCACAGAGCCATGTGGTTTCCTTGGCAGAATACAGGAGGGGTTTACCATTGCCATCTCCTGTATGATGCCTTTCAGCACCTTCCTATATCGCTGCTGCCCAATCTAGGAGTTCCCCATATTCTAAGGGGATTTGAACCAGCAGCCTCCTGCACTCTAGGCAGTTTACCTCCCCACTGAGCCATTAGGTGGCTTGCGGTACATTAACCCCACAATATTGACAAGTCTCCTGCATATACTTTTTGAGGGATGTAAATTCTTCCTATAGAGTTTTCTCCACATTCACTTCATCCAAACTGAAAGCCTTTGGTGATCTTAGGAATTCTTAAATACTTGAAACCAACCACAAAAAGCAAGAAAACACTAAGGCTACAAAAATATCTATTTGATTTCAGCAGCAAACAGACTGGCCCCACTACAACAGGCTAGCACTCCAACACAGAGGCCATCAATTCCGCTTAAGAAGTTCAAGTATGAGCATTCCATGGTGATGCAGACAATGAACTTATGTGCCAATGTTCATTTGGGAAGCTGCTGGCTTAATTAGTTATATGTACAGAACTGTTTGTACAGGCAAAGAACACCCTGCCCAGGCATTTGCACTTCAGTAAATTCCTCTCGAATGCCAGAAACAGCAAGTATTTCCATTTTCTAAAGAGGAAAATAGCAATTACAGTATGTCCATCTCCACCTGTGAGTGAGCAAGGGAAACCCACCACTGTATTCTGCTGTAACAAAACTAAGCTCATTGGAAACTGTTGCAAAGCCTTTCCTCTTTTTATGTACCACTGTCAAAATAAAGGTGCAGAGAAATACCTAAGCCTCATTTACAAACATTTGCGAAGCAAGAGGAACTGGCAGAATTATTTCACTAACAAAATGTCTCAAGAGAGCACTGGGCAGTTGCAAGCTCCTCTCTGAACCATCTCAACCCAGTGGTGTGTGTCTATTGTGTTAATATATCTACAGAGTGGTACACTCATCTGTGGAGGCTGCATCCCTTTTAACCTGTTCACCAACGATGCTAGGAATCAATGTAACATCCTCAAATGTGAATTGGCTACTTCCATTTATCTTCTTGATCATATTACAGCAGACTGCTTGTCACCTTCTGCACAAATGCTCAGGAAGAAGTTGACTAGTTAGATACAATCCATGCAGCTAAAACCCTTTGACAAAAGTTGCATAGATTTAAAGTATATTCTCAAGAAAAGGGCACTTCAAAGTTAATGGCAATCTGCCAAAAGCAGAACAATTGCCTTGACAAGTCACGTGCTTTACACATTTCAAATATTCTAAATGTTAATTTTAAAAAAACTAAAGAAATAGGACAAGTGAACCAGAGTCCTTCAAACACAACAGTACATATGTATGGTGAATATGCACAGTTCAAAAGAACTGAAGATCTATGTTTCCTGTAACAGGGAATCCCAGATTTTGACCACAACTCCCACCATCTTTAGCTGCAATGGCCTTTGGCTGGGAATACTGGGAGTTGTAACCAAGAACATCAAGGATTGCCTGTTACAGGGAATACTCCTGAAGACCCTGTGTTTTCCTAATAATCTTGCTGGTTTAATGGCAGAGGAATGGAGAAAGAATACCATTGTAGTTTGAAGGACATAGACTATCACAGCACAAAGTGAATCAAGTTAAAAGAACTAAACTTATCCAATGACCTGCATCTCTCATGGAAATCACCCAAATCCTGGTTGGGCAAAGTGTAAGACATACCTGCTACAATTTTGGGATACCAGCTTAGTTTTAAAAAGGTTCTAGACCTTAGCTGAGTAGACTCAAAATAAAACCAGACACACCAAGGACTGGAAAACAAGGGTTGAGCAAAAGGCATGCTTTAAATTATTGCTTAAGTGTCATCATTCCATAATTAAGTTTAGAATCCTGAACTGAGGTTTTCGCACTGAGTAACCATTTCTCAGTGCTCTTATACAGAACACAAAATGGTTATAAACTGTTATGAAGTGACAGTTTAGCATCAGCTAAACTCACTAAAATATTATGCAAATTAAATGTAACTGATACATACATAGTGGGACATAATACATTTGTGGCATGGCTTTCAGTGTTGAACAGATTGTTCACTGCTATCCCAAAAAACAACACACATTAACAGCAGCATATATTCAATCAGCCTCTCTAATCTCATCAACATACTAAATTTCCTTATATGCAGGTCACCCAAGAGATCACTTCATTTCAGGTTCCCTGGAACAAAGTCCCCCCAGACTTTGGTTCTAATAATGGTACTCAAAATGTGGACCTCTATACAGAAACATTGACAGATTCCAAGGAGCCATCTCTTACACTTCACAATAAGTACCTTGAATTACACCCAGAGAAAGAAATTCAAGCCATCAGCAAAACAATATTCACGAGCTCTGCTCCACTCCTCTTATTTCCTTGCCCCCTCCAGGCTAAGGAGTGTGGACAGTATTGTTTTTTTCCTTGCCTTGAGAAGATTTGTCCTGCAAGGAGTCCCATCCCCCATGTTTGGAAAACTATGATGCAACTGAGACTAGCTCAAATTTTTAGTTTCTAAAAACACATGAACACTTGTGATGATCAGTAATCATTTCCCATCTTTTCTGCACACTTTAATGAGCTTAACAGAGACATTCTGTTGTGCAGGATTCCTGCATATGTTTTTATTGGTGCTGTGTGTTTTTCCTCTGTTTAAAGAAAAAAGAGGCACCTGTTTCCTCAATAGCCTGAAAGATCGAGCTTGACTCACTGCAACAAAGAGACTTTGTGCTGCAGGCAACAGACACTTGATACCACAAGAAGTTGCTCCCCAGCACATATAACTTTAACTGAGGAGAGGAATTTGCCATCTTGTTAACAGCTGGGGAAATATAAAGCTAGCTATGATTGATTATTACTGGAGGAATGAGGTAAGATGGAGAGCAATCAGGATCAAAACTGTTATAACCAAAATTAAAGTTTTATTAATGTGTGCCCATGTTACAGAATACACAGTAGCCATATTTTATAACTTTCTAATCCAACTGGATACTCTGAAATTCTAAACTCAATTCCAGAAGAAACTTTGGTTAATGAACTGCCCACCTTCACTTTCTTCAGGATCCTGTTGAGCCACTTCTTGGCCTGAACTTCACCAGCAGAGTGGTAAAGCATCTCTAATGTAGTCTAAGTAGTAAAAGGATCAATTCAATCAAAGAAGAGAGTTCACTGGCATAGCTTCTTTAGATACACTTTTTTGTTTTACAGAAATCAAAAAAGCCCACTACGAATGAGCAGCACTGACATTTTGGATCCAGCAAATAAGAATTAAAGGCTTGGGGACAGTGGGTCAGAATGGATGATGCCTCTCCTTGACCTGGCCCATTCAAGTGAAGAGTTGCAAGAGTGCCCCAAAAGTGCCTCTCTACAATGTTGGAGGTGGGGTGGATACACCAGGTGGTGTGAAAGGACAAGCACACACTTGCTCTTGCTACCATACAGGCTGGATCAGGGAATGTCATCCTCTGGTCTAGCTCACTGTCCTCCTTACCTTCCTAGCTGTAGTAAGGACAGCTCCAGTTCTGTGGTAATGTAGTTCCCTGATATTTTCACAGGAAAAAAATTCTCCATATTGAACAGATAAATCTAATGTTCCTGAAAAATTTTTCCAGAGTCAGATTCTTCTGGAAATGCTAGCTTTTAAAATTTGGGATTAATTATATGGACAAGGCTAAACCCACAAGGTATATCTGTTCTTAACCCGATCAGAGCTCCTAAGGATTGGGGGTATCCAACCAACTTTCCCACTGGTGGGAAAGATACAATCTTGCTTTATTTGACTATACTATAGTTAATAAGAATTCCATTGGAAATGGGTGTGAACACTGGCTACTGTAATGACACAAATAGGAGGTTTCACATAAATAGCACGAAATTGTCCACCACCAGAAGCAGACAAACGGTCAGTCTAGAGAAAATGCTCAACTAGAGTGGGTGGTCATTAGTAATGGACAAGCACCACCCCATCTCAACTTAGAATGGGCACAAGTGGAACTATTCTCTAAAGAACCTGGAACATAAATAAGTGTTGTGCTCATTCAGACATTTTGGGTCCTGTTGTATTCCTGATGAGACTGGGAGTGTGACAATGCCCAAGTACTTCCCCCAACCTCACCAAGTTTCAGCTTTTCTCATTGCCTCCTTCCCCAAAAACTGGCCTAGTAAAAGTAGATGGGAGGTCCTTGTAAGTTGTGACAGGCCTCCATTACTAAATTTATATTCTAATCTTCCTTCAGAGTGTTTAGGGGCAGCATACATGTTCTCTTCCTCACTCCATTTTTTTATCCTCAGAACAAGCCTGCGAGAAAGTAACACTTTCTAGGGATGTGCACGAACCAGTCCGGAGGCCATGCTGGAGGCCTCCAGACCGGTTTGGAGCCAGACCAGTCCGGCACTGAGGGGGGGTCTACCTTTAAGGGCGGGGGGGTAGAACTTACCCCTCCCGCCGCTCTTCCCCCTCCAGCGCTGTAGTTTGAAATGAAGCTTTTGGGGCAGCAGCGTTCCTCGCTGCCGCCCCTGCCCCCGTCGTCGCCTGGAACTCTCCATAATACCAACACGCATGTGCGCGTGATGGCGCGCGCACCTGTTGCCACCGTGAGCGCGTGCGCCGCCTACGTCACATGCACGCGCCGCCACGCGCGCATGCATGTTGGTATTACGGAGAGTTCCAGGCGACGACAGGGGCAGGGGCAGCAGCGAGGAACGCTGCCGCCCCAAAAACTTCGTTTCAAACTACAGCGCCAGAGGGGGAAGAGCGGCGGGAGGGGTAAGTTCTACCCCCCCCGCCCTTAAAAGTAGACCCCCCCTCGGTGCCGGTACAGACCGGTCCGGACCATGCACATCCCTAACACTTTCAGTCTATTCTATCTCAAGGTCATCTAGTGAGGGTCATGGCTGAGTAGTGTTTTGAAACTGGGTCTCTTGGTTCTACTCAGGCCACTATACAAAGTAGGCACTTGTACTACTCTAGATATCCTGGCAGCCAAGAACTCTGGAAAACCTATTTCTCAACATTCCTGACATCCATAAGGACATCGTAATACATGAGAACTGTATTTTCCAGGATTACTGGTTCTCAAGACCTTCTGCACACACAACATATGCTCTACCACTGAGCTACAGCCCCTTTCCATTCTACAGGGAATCAACATCTGAATGTTGCAACACAACACTTTGAAAATACAAAAATTAAGGTGTTTGAGCTAACTGAAGACTCAGAGCATGCCCATGAAACATGTGATTAAGATTGCTATTTAATCAAAATCTCTTTTATATCTAATTTCTGCAATTCAAGTTAATGCCATATGGGCCTAAAACATGCTATACATCCTTGTTTTCCACCACCTGTCACACTCCCTTTCCTTTTTAAAGTGATTCAGCAGAGCACACATGTGATTCTGGGTCACAAAGATGAAAAGGAACATGATTAAGAATTCATGTTTGAAAATGGCAAGGAAAGCAAACTTTGTTTCAACTCATGAAACGAATCCCGATTTTGCAGTCTGTAGTTTTAAACAATATCTTATTTGTACAATTGATTTTTTGCTACAGCAAGTTCTTCTAATCAAATTAGAAAGTGCCAGGGGTGATCAGATGATAGCAAGAATACTTCTGCTCTTATAGCTAGAATTCATTTTGCAAGACACACTTCAGAAGTTTGCTTGAGCAAAACCAGACTTGCCCTAATCTGGGTTGATGGCTTTCTTAAACATTTGTAAGAGTCATGGGCAAGATGGGAGTGGGAAGGAATGCAGGCAGCTTAGTATGTTCTAACCACACAACATGCTCTGAACTCAGAACAAACTATCCTCCCCACACTTTGCCACCTCCCTCCGGCATCTAGATTATAGTTCTGAAGGAAGATTTCCTCCCTGCTACAACCTCCAATCCCACTCTGAAGCCATTTTAAGTGAAAGATGACAGCGTGAATATAGATTTAAGCATAGCCATTCATCGGTATTTCAGGGTACAGAAGAAGGCTGAAAACGCTAGATTTAAATTCGAAGTTTCTGTTTTATAAAGTCATACAGAAACAAAAAAAACCCCAGAGAACATTTCAAGTTCAGCTACAGCAGAGGAAATTGCAGTCTCACTCCTCCTGCTATGCCCAGCGTGTGTGTGTGTGCGCTCACCACACACCCACACACACAGGCAGCCTACACAAGGCCCCTCCCATCCGCACTGTCAGTCTGGCCTGGCCCTCAGCTGAACTGCCTGTGCTGACGTCAGCTGGCGACTGAGGCAGCATTCCTAAACAGTTCAGATAAACCCACTGGTGGGAAGCTTAGAAAGCCCTCAGCTGTAGTGAAGAAAGCAAAGTTTGGCTGGAAGCCAGACTACTGAGCTCAGCATTTTGTAATGCACTTCCTTTTTGCTTAACAGCTTGCATAATGCCTCAGCCAATTCCACCTTTAACCCCTTCTTCACCTAGTCTCACTTGATGAACTCATTCCTTGATGTATAAAGGACTTTTTAACGCCAGAAAAGAAATATTGAATATGCTGGAAGCATACTCCAGCCAAAGATAGAGCACTTTTTAGCCCCTCTAACTTTAAACGGGGAGATTTAACCACATGCTTAAATCTCCCCTGATGTTAGGCAGACCTTAAAAAGCGCTTTAACCTTGGCTGCATTGTGGGAGCTTTAAAAGTGACTCAACAGAAAAACAAACTGTGCGCCAGGAATACATGAAATGCTCTTATACAGAAAGCTTTATGCAAAAGGCTTCTTCAAAACCAGAGCAATACATTACCAAGTAACATCACCAAGAAAAATAAAGCTGTGCTCTAATCTCCAGCAGCAGTACTTGAAGGAAAATATTGTGCTAAGTCAAACTGTCACAACTTTCATGCATAATGTTTCAGAAGAAGGACAGCAGAAGCATTTCTAAGTCCCAACTAATTTAGCAGAATTTGTCACTCACCAAGCACTGTGAAGACTTCAGGAACTAAGCTGTCACTGGATGCAATGGCATACCATTATGCTTCATGCATGGTCCTGGTCACATATGGGGAAGGAAGCTTCAGAAAGGAGCAAGTGGCATCAACTTGACTTTGTTCCAGTAGACTAGTATCCTGCAGCCGCCGCCTCCATCCCATCTAAACACTCTCAGTTCCTTTCTTCTAAGCAGGAGCTGGAGAGAAGGCAGCACTAGTACAAGGCAGCTAGTAGAAGCTGTTGTAAATGTTGCTGAACAAAAGAGGGCAGAGCATGGCACCTAAGCCAAGAGACAGACCCACACAACTAGGAGTGAAGCAGCAAGACAAGGGAAGCTTGCTCCCTCCTCCTCCTGGTCACATTTGTCCACTGCTTGCCAGAACCAGAGACATGACCAGGAAGAGAAGGGAGCAACCTTACTTCCCCCACCTTGCAGGCTCACCACTACTGGTCAGCCTTGCAGGCTCACCGCTCCTGGTTCCCCCACCTTGCAGGCTCAGGTATGTGATAGATGGATGCAACTAGGAGGAGGAGTGAGCAAGCGAAGTGGGGGCAGCTGTTGCTCCCTGGTCATGTCTGTCCATCACCTACCAAAGATGGATAGATATGATCAAGAGAAGTAGGGGAAAGAGGTCATCATCCTCATAAAGCAAATGAAATTGCTAGGGACAAGCAGTGAGTCCCTCTCCACCCACATGGAGGAGAGAACCACCTGGCTCCTCACATTTACAACTGCATGAACAAGCCTCAGAAATAGAAGGGGGGGGGAGCCATTCATACAAGTCATTAGTATGCAAATTGTTAGCACCAAACCAAGTCAGTCAAGTACTTTGTATTATCCTCTAGAAAGTCTATTTTGCCAATTATAAAGGGGTTTGGGGAAATGGAATTTCATGTAGCATTTGTGAAAAAGTGGGTCTGTTTAAGCTTCAGAATAGTGCAAGCCATTTATATGAATGCTTTCCCCCACAAAGATACTATAAATCGTAACATACATCTATTATGCACTGAGATTCAATATATTCAACACAATGTGTACTGGGCAGAGTTACGGTCACCATAGCAAGTGTAGTTTTAAATTTTGACTAGCAGTCTTTGGTTTAAACATAGTTAGGTAACCCTCATATTGAGGACGACAATGACCACCACCACCACGCACACTCTGGGCAGCTCACAGCACAACTTTAAAGCATCCACACACACACACACACACATATAACACACCAGAAAAAACCCCAATACAACTTTAAAATCAATTTTTAAAAGCCTGAGTGAACAGAAAGATCTTCACCTAGCATCTAAAATGACAAAGTGATGGTGCCAGGCAAACCTCACGTGGGATGCTGTTCCATAAACGGGGTTCAACCACCAAAAAGCCCCTCTCCCTAGTAGCCACCTGCCTCATTTGTTTGACGGGGCACTCAGAGCAGAGCCGCCAAAGATCTTAAGGTTTGAGTCGGGATATATGGGGCAAGGCGCTCTCTCAGGTAACCCTGTCCCAAGCCATTTAGGGCTTTAAAAGTTAACACTAATTCTTTGAATTGGGCCCAGAAACTGACTGGGAGCCAGTGCAGCTGATGAAGCACTGGCGTAATATGATCATAACGTGCAGTTCCAGTTATTAATCTTGCAGCTCTGTTTTGTACCAACTACAGTTTCTGGACCATTTTCAAAGGCAGCCCCACATACAACACATTGCAGAAATCTAAACGAGTAGTTGCCAGAGCATGAGTAACTGGGGCCAAGCTATCTCCGTCCAAGTAAGGTCACAGTTGGTGTATCAGCCAAAGCTGATAAAAGGCACTCTGTGCCACAGAGGCCACTTGAGCCTCTAGTGACAATGCTGTGTCGATGAGCACGCCCAAACTGTCCTTCAGGGGGAGTGCAACCCCATCTAGAACAGGCTGAACATCATTCACCCGGGCAGAGGAACCACCAACCAACAGTACTTCTGTCTTGCTGGATTGAGTCTCAGCTTGTTCACCCTCATCCAATCCATTACTGCATCCAGGCACTGAATCAGGACAGTCACCACCTCACCTGCGTCTGATGAAAGAGAGATACAACCGTGTGTCATCCGCATACTGATGACACCTCAGGCCAAATCTCCAGATGACCTCTCCCAGTGTTTAATATGTAGATAATAAACACATAGGGGAAAGAATGCAAAAGCAAAACTGCCAAGGGGCTGAGCAGTAAACCCCCTCCCCGCCCCCCAGAACTACTTTTTGAAAATGGACCTTGAGGTAGTGCCTTCCACACCCAACTCTGCCAGACTATCCAAAAGGATACCATGGTCAATGGTACTGAAGGCTGCTATGAGATCCAAGTTAATTAACAGGGTTTCTCTTCTCCCAGCTCTCTCCCTTTCTCTGAACAGGTCATCCCACAGGGTGACCAAAGCCAGGCCTGAAGCCTGATTGAAATGGATCTAGATAATCTATTTCCTTCAAGAGTGTCTGGAGCTGATCAGCTACTACAAGCTCAAGCACCTTGGCCCAGAGAGGGAATACTGGCCACAGGCATATAGTTGTTTACATCCTCTGGGTCCAGACTAGGTTTCTTTAGGAGTAGTCAAATAATCATGTTCTTCAGAAAAGCTGGGACCACTCCCCCTCTCTCAATGAGGCATTTAGAACCTGCTGGACCCAGCAAAAACATTTCCTCCCTACTAGGTTTAATAGACTATGAAGGGCAGGGGCCAAGCATGGACAAGGCTGGACAAATTCAACTGAACACATATCCTCAAGCACCAATAACTGGAAACTCTTCCAGCAAAACTGGACCAGGTGGTACTTTGGATACCTCTCCAAATGACACTACATTAGCTGTAGAGTCTAACTCCTGGTGAAATGCAAGTGACTTTACCCTCAGTGCTGTGCAAATACATCACTGCGTGCTACTGAGGGTTCCAACACATCTTGCCCGGGGCCTGATTTCACGAGGCCCTGCAACACCTGGAAAATCCCTGCTGGATGACATTGAGAGGATGTAATGGTGGATGGAAAAAGCAATTTCTTCTGTTCCATCCCTGCCACAGAATACGCTTGATAATGAGCTCTAACCTGTGTTCACTCCACTTGCATTCCAGGCATCTCCCAGCTTGCTTCATCGCCATCAGCTCAGGTGTATACCAAGGCATCACACTGGCTCTGCTTTGTGGGAGAAAGCACTTGGGAATGATCCTGTCATCCACCTGAGCCATCTCTCCATACCTGAGAGCAATTGTTGCTTCAAGAGGAGCACCTGCCACACCAGCTAGAAAAACCCCCAGAGCCCTCAGGAATCCATTGGAGTCCATCAGTCTCTGGGGCGGATCTTTTTAATAGGTCCCCCACTCTTGCAGAGAAGCATAGCTGCTGAAACCCTAACCTTAGAAGGAAGTGATCTGACCATAACAAGGGCACAAATGACAGACTCCCCACTTTCAAATCAACATTAGTAGCCAATGAGAGACCTCTCCTCCATGAAGTTATTCAAACTTCTTAAAACCATCCAGGTTGTTGGCTGTCACCACATCTCGTGGCAGAGAATTCCACAAGTGCATTATACATTATGTGAAAAAGTACTTCCATTTGTTGGTCCTAGATTTCCTGGCAATCAATTTCATGGGATGACCCCTGGTTCTAGTGTTATGTGAGAAGGGAGAAGAATTTCTCTCTATCCACTTTCTCCACACCATGCATGATTTTATAGATCACTATCATGTCTCCCCACAGTCATCTTTTTTCTAAAGTAAACACCCCAGGTGTTGTAGTCTTGCCTCAAAAGAAAGGTGCTCTAGGCCCCTGATCATCTTGGTTGCCCTCTTCTGCACCTTTTCCAGTTCTACAATGTCCTTTTTTAGATGTGGTGACCAGAATTGTACGCAGTACTCCAGACGTGGCCACACCATAGTTTTGTATAAGCACACTATAATATTAGCCGTTTCATTTTCAATCCCCTTCCTAAAGATCCCTAGCATGGAATTAGCCTTTTCCACAGCTGCCACACACTGAGTCGACACTTTCAATGAGCTGTCCACCACGACCCAAAGATCCCTCTCCTGGTCAGTCACCAACAGTTCAGATCCCATCAATGCATACTTGAAGTTGGGGTTTTTCGTCCCAATGTGCATCACTTTACACTTGCCAACATTGAACCACACTTGCCATTTTGTCACCCACTCCCCCAGTTTGGAGAGTTCCTTTTGGAGCTCCTCACAATCAGTTATGGATTTCACTACCCAGAAGAGTTTGGTATCATCTGCAAATTTGGCCACCTTGCTGCTTACCCCTGCTTCTACATCATTTATGAATAAATTAAAAAGCACCGGTCCCCGTACAGATCCCTGGGGCACCCCATTTCTTACTTCCCTTCATTGTGAAAACTCTCCATTGATACCTACCCTCTGTTTCCTGTCTTTCAACCAGTTAGCAATCCACACATGTACTTGTCCCCTTATTTCATGACTGCTAAGCTTTCTCAGGAGTCTTTGATGAGGAACGTCTTCAAAAGCTTTTTGGAAGTCCGGGTATACTATGTCAACTGGATCACCTTGATCCATACACTTGTTGACACTCTCAAAGAACTCCAAAAGGTTGGTCAGGCAAGATTTACCTTTGCAGAAGCCATGCTGGTTCTCTCCAAGCAGGGCCTGTTTTTTTATGTGCTTTACAATTTTATCCTTGAGGATGCTTTTCATCAATTTGCCTGGAACAGACATTAAGCTAACCAGCCTGCAACTTCCCGGATCGCCCCTGGATCCCTTTTTGAAAATCGGTGTTACATTTGCTACTTTCCAGTTCTCCAGTACAGAGCCCAATTGCAGGGATAAGATATATATTATAGCAAGGAGATCAGCAATTTCACATTTGAGTTCTTTGAGGACTCTGGATGGATAATATCTGGCCCTGACGATTTGTTTTTAGTTTTTCCAGACAGTTTAGATCATCATCTGTAGCCACTTCTATCTGACTGTTCTTTAGCCTCTATCCCTGAAAAGCCTGGTTCAGGGACAGGTATATGCTCAGTATCCTCTGCCGTGAAGACGGACGCAAAGAACTCATTTAGCTTCTCTGCAACCTCCATATCCTCCTTAATAATCCCTTTCTCTCCCTCATTGTCTAATGGACCAACCACCTCCCTCACAGGTTTCCTGCTTCTGATGTATTTAAATTAGTTTTTGTTATTGATACTTTTAGCTAAATGTTCTTCAAATTCTCTTTTCACCTCCCTTACTGTCACCTTGCATTTCTTTTGCCAGAGTTTATGTTCCTTTCTGTTCTCTTCATTTGGACAGGCCTTCCAGTTTCAGGAGGAAGCCTTCTTCCCTTTTATGCCTTCCTTGACATTACCTGTTACCCATGCTGGTATCCTCCTGAACTTGTTGGTACCTTTCCTGCTTTTGGGCACACAGTCCAACTGGGCTTCTAGTATTGTGGTTTTGAGTAAATACCATGCATTCTGTTCTCTTCATTTGGACAGGCCTTCCAGTTTCAGGAGGAAGTCTTCTTCCCTTTTATGCCTTCCTTGACATTACCTGTTACCCATGCTGGTATCCTCCTGAACTTGTTGGTGCCTTTCCTGCTTTTGGGCACACAGTCCAACTGGGCTTCTAGTATTGTGGTTCTGAGTAAATTCCATGCATTCTGGAGCGAAGCGACTCCTGATTTTCCCTTTCAGTTTTCTTTTCACAATACTCATTTTGGAGAAGTTTCCTTTTCTGAAATTCAAAGTGTCTGTTAGACTTCCTTGGTAATTCTCTCCCCACATGTATGCTGACTTTGAATTTACCCAGACTATGTGTGGGTAATTGAAGTTACCCATTGTTACAGCCCTGCCTCTCCTTGACACCTCCCTGCTGCAACTCCCAGTCCTGCTGCAACTCCCAGTCACTGTCAGCATTTTGATCTGGAGAGCGAGTCCCCAGTAGCACTTTTCCTTTCAGGCCTTGTATTGTCACCCACAGGGTTTCTATGGATGAGTCCAGTCCACCTACGTTTTCTATCTTGTTAGATTCTATGCCTTCTTTAACATACAGTGCTACTCCACTTCCAAGGTGCCCCTCCCTGTCCTTTATATAGAGTTTATACCCAGGGATAACAGTGTCCCACTGGTTCTCACTGTTCCGCTATGTTTCTGATATGCCCATGGTATCTATTTCTGCATTAGCAACCAAGCACTCCAGCTCACCCACCTTGGCTCGGAGGCTTCTGGCATCAGCATATAAGCAACTATAGGCTGAATCTGTCACCTGGTGTATGCTATCTTTCGACTCTTTGACTAGCTGGCACAGCCTTCTGTCTGCTCTTTATGTGGTTCTGCTCTGTCCCCTTCTGTTTTATCTGAATCCTTTGCACCCTTGCACTTTAAAGGATGGCATTTGCTGAACTGGATACTGCCCAGCTCCAGTCGGCTATTTCCCAGGCATCATTTCAGAACTGCTCTGCAAGCTTTTTGATTTTAAGCATCAGCAGTCTGGTTCCATCTTGGTTAAAGTGCTGCCTGTCCCTTTTGTACATGCCTTGCTTGCCCCAAAATGTATCCCAGTGCTTAACAAATCTAAACCCCTCCTCCCAGCACCAACATCTCATCCGCGCATTGAAACCCCTTTGCTCTGCCTCTCACTGAACCTGCACGTGGAACAGGTAGCCTTTCTGAGAATGCTACCATGGGGGTCCTGGACTTCAATACACTACCTATCAGCCTACATTTGGCTTCCAGGACCTCCCGACTACATTTCCCCACATCGTTGGTGCAGACGTGCACCACGATGGCTGTCTCCTCCCCAGCACTGCCTAACAGCCTATCTAGACACTGTGTGATGTCCGCAACCTTCACACCAGGCAGGCTAGTCACTGTGTGGTCAACACATGGATCACAAACCCATCTCTCTATACCTCTAATGATCAAATCACCAACTACAAGGAGGCCCCCACCCCGCCGGAGCAGTATCCCCTGTGCAGGAGGACATGGGCTCATCTTCCACTGAAGGGGTCCCTTCTAAAAGAGCAAATCCTTCCTCAGACAGATGTCCATCTTGCCCGAGACCTCCATTCTCTTTGCAGATAGCAGAGGAGCTATCAGCCCTGGAGTGGGATGCCTCTACCACATCCTTGAATGTCTCGTCCGCATGCCTCTCTGAGCTTCTCCAGATCCACCACTTTGGTCGCAAGGGAACAAATTTGTTCCCTGAGAGCCAGGAGCTCATTGTACCTAGCACACACCCATGACTTCTGCTCATAGGGCAAATAGTCATATATGTGGCACTCTGTGCAATATACTGCGAAGTGCCCCCTCATTTGCTGACTTTCTCCATACTGGTCACACTTCTCTCTAAGATCGCGGCCTGTGTGCCAGAAAAGGATCTGAGGGAAGAGAGAAAATTGGTGGCTGGCTATTGACAAAGGGGCAGTATGAAAGTGGTGGATAATATTCAGCAGGTGGTGAGCAACTCTCCCTATTCAATACGCCTCCAAACGGCCATTTGCTTGTGTCTTCCTTGTGTTTTTAAGATTGCAAATCCTTTTGGGATAGAGAACCATTTTGCTATGTGAATTGCTGCAAGAACTTAATGTTGAAACATTGTATATTAATAATCAAGAATGATTTCACAATGCTTGGCAACCTTCAGATATCAGCAGTTTGGGGAACTCTTAATTCAGAGTGATGGCAGTATATCATCACTGATTAGTCACTGTTCCAACAAGTTTATGTCTACTTACTAGACACTGGCTGTTTTTCCATTTATTCTCCATTCATCTGTGCTTTAAGCCTCAACTAGGCCATTAATCTGCCAAAGGGCAATTCCCCATTTCTTTTAACAACCTACCTGAATAGTTCATTTATTTTTATTTCACAATGAGCATAATTATCTTTCATTCATGTCCTCCACAACCAAACACAAATTGCAGAAGACCTGAAACCAATTTAGATGCTCCTTTACACTGCACAGTATTATGTGGGGAGAAAGTACTTCTAAGATTTTATTTAGGGAACTTCCTACTGAAAAGCTCCCTACTTTACCAAATGTATCTTTTTCAAATAGAATATATTCAACATAACATCCAATAGGTATAATCCAAGGGTGGGGAGGGGCCTACAAGAACTGACATGAGTGCTTACCAGTCACAACTGTTGCTGGAATCTCAGAACACACCTTCTTTATTTTGCCACCAAGATGCATTCTGGAGTCATCAGTCACAAAGCAGACAGAATGTCTGCAACACCAAGCTCTTTCTCAAGGTCATTAGCCAGAATGGAGCAACTGAGAATGCCAACTATCTTCTAAAGCTAGATCACTGTGCAATTAGGCACAAAGGACATTACTATTTTTGTGTGTGTGTTATACCTACCATGTTTCCCCGAAAATAAGACATACCCATAAAATAAGCTGTAGCAGGATTTCTAAGCAGTTGTGCAATATAAGCCATACCCCGAAAATAAGACATAGTGGTGATCTCTCCTGGCTCAGTAGCAGGCTGCTTGCTGAAGCTTTCCCCCTATCCCCCTGGTGTTTGTGTGGGGTGAGAGAGACCCACAGACAGGGGCGTAACGATACCGGTAGGGGTGGCAGGCTGCAAGCTGAGGCATACGGTAGAGGGAAGTACGGTAAAAATCTCCTCAGAAAATCTCCTCCTCAAAAATCTCCCCTCCTCCTGGCGGTGGCGGGCAGCGGCGAGAGTAAGCGCGGCGGTGGCGGGCGGGAGTGCGCAGAGCGACGCCGAGGCCTGCCGTCTGGCCCGGTGTCGCTTCCCGGCGTACTCTCGCCACCTCCCACCACTGCCGCGCTTACTCTCGCCGCTGCCCGCCACCGCCAGGAGGAGGGGAGATTTTTGAGGAGGAGATTTTCTGAGGAGATTTTTACCGTACTTCCCTCTTCCGTATGCCTCAGCTTGCAGCCTGCCACCCCTACCGGTATCGTTACGCCCCTGTCTGTGGGTCTCTCTCACCCCACACACACCAGTAAAGCTGCTGCTCCCCAACACTGACCAGCAACAGTCTGTGGGTCTCTCTCAACTATAATTGAATAAATGTAGATTGTTGTAGCACACTTAATAAAAATAAGACATCCCCTGAAAATAAGCCATAGTGTGTCTCCTTGAGGAAAAATAAATATAAGACAGTGTCTTATTTTCGGGGAAACACGGTAACAGTCTTATCAATACAAATAATATGGTTCCAAGTTCACTATAAAAGACCCTACTAAACAATGTGTACCAATACACGTCAATATGGAAGGCCAGCACATATTGAGTTGGGAAATTTTAAATATTCTACAACAAGGGTGTCAGACTACAGTCCTCCAGCTGTTATTGACCTACAACTCCCATCATCCATTGCTACTGTCTACTGTGACTGGGAATGATGCACATTGTAGTCCAACAGCTAGAGGGCTGCAGTTTGACACCCCATTCTACAATCTTCATGCCATTCCCCCAAAACAGCTTAGAGCAGCTGCTCTTATAGCTCTAGCTCCCAAAGAAGTTGGACTTTCTTCAATCTTGAAAGCCTCTCCCAAATGTTCAGAACCACACTGCCTGTAGTCAGAAGTTGGGTTTGCATGGCCATTCAATATTTGACAGACTTTTATAATGCATTTGTGTACTCTTCATTCTCTGCACTCTTCCTTTGGAATAAGAGTAGATTGGAGGGAAATGTTGGGATCACAACACCTATTTTGATGTCCAAGCAAACCACAGGACTCACTTCAGTGACTGAGTTCCCAGCATCATAACTAGGCATTTCTACTTTGAGACATCCTTTCTTTCCAATATTCTTGCAAAAGTCTTAAAGCAAAGAGGGGTTTTTTAATCCCTAAACTTCTAACAAAGTAGTCACACAGAAAGAGTGCCTCATGTTTATGGGGGCAGTGGAGTGCTGGTGTAGAGCCTTTTAAAGCCTTTGTCTCAGAGCAAGCTCATGTGAAGGAAAGAAATGCTGAATCATCCCTGCTTGAACTGCCTGGCTAGGCTTCTCCTAAAACTAGTCTATTATTGGTAGGTCCAAAATGCTGTCGCCACCACTCCTCTTATTGACAGAGCTTGAACCTTCCTGGGCTTGGGGTGGAATCCCATGGAAAAGTTAACTCTTAATTTTGCTCTTGGACAAGTACAAGAATCTTCCACGTGCAACTGATAGCTGCTGACCATTTGTGATTGCACCAGATAAAACCTCCTTTTTTGCCCCACCCCCTTTCCTGCGTTAAAAACCAACTCGGAGGCTTGCAAAAAAAGAGAACAAAAAAGTTTTATTCAATTACTACAGACTGTTTCCATCTGAAGCTCTCTCAGCTTTAAATACAGTTAAGGATACTTAGCAGAATTACAAAAATAGTTTTTGTCTTAATGCATGCTTAAATGTTTATAGGGCATTGCAAAAGACTCTAGGTAGGATGGGTGTAGGCTAGTTTTTCTTATTTTAATTATGTTACAGGTAAACTATAATAGAACAGTATCAGGAATATGCAAAAGTACCATACCAAAGAAATAGAAAGTCTAACACAAACTCTTACTAAACCACTTTCTCCTATCCTAAACTTCTGAAGCCAATAGCCTTGGATTCCTTTTTCCTTGTACTCATCAAACTCTGGTTGAGAATCAAGCCCCTGCAGTTCTACCTTCCAAGAGCTGCAGTCATCCTCCTGCAGCCAACCTCCATGGCCACATGTCCTCCTCTACACCTCCCACCTAGTTTCTCTCTAACAAAGACCTCCGTTCTTCCTGGCAACAGCTCTCTAGGTCCCACCCAACTGGTGTGCTGATCAGCTGAGCACTGGAGTTCACCAGCCTGTCAGTAAAGACAGGGTTCACTTCTGGTTAATTCTTTAAGGGGAGGTGAGTCTGATCACTACAGCTGGGATTAAGAGGAAGTGATGACTGCAACTGCATAACCCAGGTACTGAAATATGTCTGAGTAAATGGGGTCATATGGCTTCAGATCATGAACAGTTGTTGCTGGGTATAACTTTATAGTGTGCATAAGACTTCCTAGTGAGTACACAGAGTTTCTTTTTTCCCCAAGTGCCCCTGAAACTGGCAGACACAAGAACATTTTGATCATTCTGGCCCTTCAATAAGCCTTACATTCTGCACATCTTTTTGAGGCTTTTCCTTTGTTTACATTTGATTTCTGTTGGTGTAATTATCTTTTGCTTCACTCAGTCATCATGATCACTTGTGAAGAATAAGGCAGGGATAATGGCCACATAGGACCTTGAATGGCTTTGCAGCCCTCGGGGACATATTCCTGCAAGCCAAAGCACACTTTTGGAGGGAAGGGAGAGCAGCACAAATCCCTCCTCCATCCCTTTGCACATGCCCATTGCTGCTCAACATGCCTTCAGCCAAGCTTGGAGCAGTCCATACTGCCAACAGTACAGTTCCTGCTCTACCCTCTGAATACTTCACTGGATTCCAGTTATATTTATATTCCTTCTTCCCTCCATAAGAGCTCAAGTCAGTGTACACGCTTCCCCATAATCATGCTTAGAGATAGGTCAGGTTGAGAGATAGTGACTGGTACAAATCAGCCAGTGAGGGGTTCCTGGCTGAGTGAGGAGTTGGACCCTCCAGTTCCCATCTGACACTCTGACTTACCTGCCTTTTTAATCAATTATTAAAGGCAAGAGCTCAGTTCAGTTCTTCATACTTATCTTTATGTTGAAATACATATCTGCTTTCCAGCACTGTATTACCCCATCACAATCATACAGCAGACCAGCACTTATGAACACTTCTTTCTAGAAAAGACCTTTTGTCTACTCAAAAGGAGAGACTGGAAATGTTTTTAATATATGTATTTCCAGTCCCTGGGCACTAGACTCAAGTTTCTAGAAGCCTGGAATTTAGCCAAGCCTGCCTAAAGGAACAGCTCATTTTACCCTTTGAGCCTGAAACTAGGAAATTGTGTCAGCTGCTCCCAAGTAACAGCTGACTGATTTAACAGAAAATCCTTTCATGCTGACTCAAGTGGGAAACCCATTTTGTTCAAGAAACCTCACAGTTATCATGGGGGAAAGTAACAATTTAGATCATTCAATAAGTGATTCAGAGCTGAAATTTAACCACAATGCAACAGTCAGCAAGAATTCCAATAGGAGTTAGAATATTTGGTTGGCAGAATATTTTGTTTGTAGCTTAAGCATTCAGAGAGCAGCAAAATACAGACATCAAGTGCATTTTGACATTTAACAGCTTTGTGAAAAACCTGTGAGTTCTTTGATGTCAGTGCTTGTGAACTCCTTGCATTGTGAACACATTAAGCTATGGGCATTTCCCCCAGTCAGCAGTAGTCCTAAGCACATCAGCTTTGTACATTTTAAATTTAGAAAGGTCCAAGCCTCGATCCATCAGTTCTTTGGGCATGTAGCAGGTTCTATGAAAGTAAAGGATTCTCCTCTTCCAGTGCTGTCATCACTTCTGACCTGTGTGGACTGAGTTCTCCTCCTTGATAATATAGGAGCCACTAGTAGGCATCAGCGCTCACCAAGAAAGTCACTACAGTTAGCTTTGCTTCCAGCATCTTGCCTAGTCATTCATCAATATGGAACCACTATTTGTCTTCAGAGTAATTTTGGTGTGCTAACAGAAAGTAACAAGGTTTGTTTTTACCGCCCCAAAATTGCTAAGAAGCCAGTTTTTCACAGCTAAGGGAAACTGAACCACACTGGGGTTTCCAATGTGAATTTCCTGTCTCAGATCACAGCAAGATGGTATTGCAGCCTTATGTTTTCTTGCCTCCAAATATACATGCCCAGCTCTGCAAAGATGGTAAAGGTAAAGTGTGCTGTCGAGTCAGTGTCTTTTCTTTGTTAGAATACAGGAGGGGTTTAACATTGCCTTCTTATGCACAGTACGAGATGCCTTTCAACATCTTCCTATATTGCTGCTGCCCAATATAGGCATTTCCCATCGTCTGGGAAGCATACTAGTGGGGATTCGAACCAGCAACCTCATGCTTACCAGGCAAGTTATTTCCCACTGCACCATTAGGTGGCTACCTGCAAAGATGCCCAAGTACTAACCAACTAACCTGTACATTCACGCAGGCTTTTACATTTACTCAGTCTTGAATCAGCAATTCATAAAGGTGTCATTACATAGTTAACCACCACCTATTGTAGTCAACTAAAAGCAAGGGACAGGAACACCCACATGGCAGATTTGAGTACATTTACACACCCACACAACATATGGACAGTGCTATCTCTGGGCTCCATTCAGCCAAAGTTAAGCATTTAAGACCCACTGATTTTAAGTGGGACAGACTAAAGCATGCATTTAACTTCCTACTGAGATCAGTGTGACTTAAAAGTGCTTAATTATTGGCTAGATGGTAACCTTTGTCATTTGCAGAATTAGATTGATTTATCCTATTCAGAATAATTTAAGATTTAGAGAAGTTTCGAGACTTACGTTTCAGACTTTTGCAACACCAAATTTACACTCATGTATTATGAAGCCTGCATACAATTAATTGGATCCTATTCCACATGAGAAGAACAAAGCTCATGCAAGGATCTGCCCTGCCCCCTCCTTTCCACATTAGCCTGCTGTTTCCTCAAAATACAAACAAAAACCCTGCTGAATGTGGGAGAACCTTGGGAAGCGAATCCAATGGGGTGTATAAGGATGGAATCTTAAAGAACTGGGAGCAAATGCTTTCTACCAGTTGAGCTTTAGTCACACAAGATGCAGCTGGCTGGTTTCCAGGCATTCTCCCTCCAGCCCCCACATCTCTCATGCTACCATCTTTCCAAGGATCAGGGGCATTTGGGGAGGCTCAGGGGGCTGCTTCAGGATTCCTTGCATTAGCGCTGTTCTGTTTGCACAAGCATTCAAGCCAATATGTTTTGAGAACTTCTTGTTCAGGGAACAAACGGAAACATATTTGAAGTACTGAATAAATCAATTAGTTACCAAAAATTAAATTTCTACATAGCACCTCATAAAAATACTGTTAACCATGTTCAAAAACGAAGTCCTTGTAAAATTAAGCCAACTGCATTTCTAAAAGAAAAAGCATTATGCTAACTAGATAAACACAAACTTGGATTTTGGGTGAAAGTCCTAATTCTTAATTGGCAAACACACACTATTGATATAGCACACTATTTCTATCTGGAAAAGAAACACACTGAATTTAAAATTGTATCAGTAATAAAAGGCCATGAGTTAGTGTTTCACTCAAACATGAGGTCACTTTATTTTGACATTTACTATGCAACATTATACCTGCTCAACTATTGCTGCTAATGAACACTGCAACCATTATATGGCTCAAATGCTCTTTTTTAAACACACAAGACTTCCATGTGTAACCAAGCTATCCTTGCTTGTCCTATACAATCAAGTTAAACAAATTACTAAATATATGCTTCCAATTTCTATTTCCCTCCTGTTGTCCTTGCATTTGTGGCATTCTCAGAGGAATTAGCTTCAATTGGAGGCATGCAGTAACTTACTCCTAACTTAGTATTAGAAGCCAAGTTATTCTATTTACAGAAATAAACTATATTTTATGTACTTGATCTACTAATCTACGGTATAGGCACAGACAAAATGAAACTGCTTCACATGTGTGAAAATGTGTTACCTTAATTGCATGTAATTAAATGGACTTACAATCTCGCTATGTGCTATACACAACACAGGGCTACTGCTACAAATGGCATTTCCATATTGAGTTATCCCTCACCTCCAAGTAACATTCAAGAATACCTGCACAATACGATCATACGGATGTTTTCCCAACCCCTGCTCCACATAACTTGCTACTATGGATGAGAATACCCATTGCATGACATCAAGGCACAGGTAAGTGTTCCTAAACATTAAAGGGAGAAAGGAAGAACTCAACACAGGTATGCCATTTTTAGCAGCACACCCACCACTGTCCATAATATGTAGTCCTGCCTTCAGACACAGTAACCAGAAAAGGTTGCATGGTTTTCAGCAACAGGATGTTCAATTAAATTAGGGCTTTTTCTATAATACTTCTATCTCACAGGCTGGGAGTGCTATTAGAAGAGCGCCTGGAAAAACCTAAACTGGTTCAGAATATGGCAGCCAGGTTGTTAACTGATAATTGCTATTCTGAACGTATTACTCATCCAGTACTTCAGTGATCTTCACGGGCTTCCCATCTGTTTCTAGACAAAATTCAAAGTGCTGGTCCTGACCTATAAAACCCTGAATGACTTGCAACCAAGTGATCTGAAGGTCTGCCTTTTCCCATACAAACCTGCCCGTTTGCCAAGGCAGCTGTTGAAGGACCTGCTTTAGGCATTCCCACCTTGAGGAACTAGGTACATGGCCAGAGACCAAACCTTTTCTGTGGAAGCACCCAAGTTATGGAATACTCTCCCTGGATATACTCGCTTAGTGCCTACTATTTTCTCTATTTGGCACTAAGTTACATCTGTTTTGTTTCCACAAGCTTTGGGTGGCAATTGTTGGGATGGTTTTTCCCAATACAGGGACAATACATTCTAGGGATGGGTCCGGTCCGGACCGGTCCGGAGGCCACTGTAAAGGCCTCCGGACTGCCCGGACTGGCTCGGACCTGGCCAGTTCGGTCCGGGTGGAGGGGGTTCCTTTAAGGGCAGGGAGGGTTTACTTACCCCTCCCGCCGCTTGCCCCCCCTCCAGCGCCCGTAGTTACTGTAGAAATTGGGGCAGCAGGATACTCCCCTGCCGCCCCTTGTCCCTCTGCAATGCTGCCAGCCGCGCGAAGATCCTGTTGCTGGGACTCACGGTTTAAAAAGTAATTACTGCTGCCCAGTGCCAATGGTCAAGCCAAACGAGAAGAAGCCAGCACAGCACTGAGCTGGCCTCCACTCCGGCGCCTCTCTGCCCAGCGGCTCCCCCATCCTGAGCCGCTGCCACCCAGCAGCCACTGAGAATGGCTCCGCCAGGGAGGACGCGCCGACACACCGCGGCACCCAGTCCACCCTCACTTCCAGCTTCCATGCTACTTCCCCCCACATACAGCGTGGCTGCCTTCATTCTGCCATTTATTTTATTGCTGAACTGTATTTTTAAGTTGTGAGGTTAATCAACATGAAAACTATTGTCAGAAGGTACAGTAGGAATGTAAACAACATGCCCTGAATTCAACACATGAAGCTGAATGTTTAAGTTTAATCAGCTATTTTCTGTTTCCCTTGGTTTAGCAACTGTATCTAAACAATGGTATAAAAATTTAAACTAAAATCTGTGTGTCTCATAAAATAAACACTTATTCAGCAACCACTTTTATGCGATCAACAATGTACTCTAATAGAGCTACACCAACTTTCCCAGCAAGAAACCTCTGTAGATACTTAATATTCTGTGCAGTACATTCTAAATGTGATCTTCTATCACCATAATGTATTATCACACAACACATAATCAACTTGAGGAATTCTCTGCCACAAGATGTGGTGACAGCCAACAACCTGGGTGGCTTTAAGAGGGGTTTGGATAACTTCATGAAGGAGTGGTCTATCAGGAGGGCTATAAGCCACCTCCAGCCACAAAGGCAGGATGCCTCTGAGTACCAGTTGCAGGGGAGTAACAGCAGGAGAGAGGGCATGCCCTCAACTCCTGCCTGTGGCTTCCAGCAGCATCTGGTGGGCCACTGTGTAAAACAGGATGTGGACTAGATGGGCCTTGGGCTTGATCCAGCAGCTACTGTAGTGGTTAAGAGCCTGAGCTGCAGTTTGAATCTTCTCTACCCCAGCCTCACTTCTCAAGCAATATGGAAGTAATTATACTTAGCAAGGTGGTTGTTTGGACAACATGCTTTTAAAAAGAGCCTTTTCTCATGCTTTAATTAAAAATTTTAAACTGTTTAACTGTTTTTATTCTATTAAATTGTTTTGTTTCACACTGAATTGTCTTTTTTTCTGTGCAAGTGTTTTATTTTGTTTTTATGTTGTAATCTGGATTGTGCACACTACCTAGAGATTTATATATCAGGTGGTAAATAAATATGATAAATAGAAACATTAATTTGTTTACAAAATAAAATAAATAATAAATAAAATAGTAACACTTGTGAAGTTCTCTGCACACTCAAAAGTGCTATACAAATGCTATTATTCTGTCTGTTTGACAACAAAAACTTGATTGAACACTTGAAACTCTAAAGTCAGGCTGGAATAGATACCAACCCTTTTATAGGTTAACTAGTATTTTTAAGCCCGTTATGATAACGGGCGCTAGCTTTCTCTCCCGGCTTTAAGTGTTATTCTTCCCCCCACACACACACCTTTCTGTTTGTCTCTCTCTCTCTCTCTAGGGTTTTTCTTTTTTCTTTCTTTTTCATTTTCCGCTCCTCCCTCTGTCCTCCTGCCGCCCGCTCACCCGCCCTCCCAGCTTTCCAAAATCCCCTTCCCCGCTCCTCCCCCCAATTGATTAAGGGCCAAAATGGCCCATGAGAAGGCCGTTCCCCTCACCTATTGCCCACCCGCCCACCCAGCTGCCGGAGCCCACCTTACCCTCTCCAGCCCACGGCAGTCGGGCGAAGAAAAAACATAATTCGCAAAGTGGAAGTGAGGAGCTCACGAACAGAGCTCCTCTCTGTGCTAAGTTGCTGCCCAAACTGCCGCTATGGACGCAAAGGACGCCGATTGCGTCCTTAGTGTCCATTGCAACAGTATGGGCAGCAGCTCAGCACAGAGAGGAGCTCTGTTCGTGAGCTCCTCACTTCCACTTTGCGAATTATGTTTTTTCTTCGCCCGACTGCCGCGGGCTGGAGCGGGTAAGGTGGGCTCCGGCAGCTGGGTGGGCGGGTGGGCAATAGGTGGGGGCAACAGCCTTCTCATGGGCCATTTTGGCCCTTAATCAATTGGGGGGGAGGAGCGGGGAAGGGGATTTTGGAAAGCTGGGAGGGCGGGTGAGCGGGCGGCGGGAGGACAGGCTTCCCCTGCCGCCTCTTCCCCCTTCAATCACCGGCCGGGCGGTCTCTGGAAGCGCGGCTGCCATCCTCCGCGGCCGGGCCGGGCCCTTCGCGGTCGGCTCTGTGCCGCCGGCCTCCGTTGGCCTCCGCTCCGTCCCCCGTCTCCCCGGCTTGGTCGGCGTCTCTTTTGGCCGAGCGGGCCGGGCGGTCTCTGGAGGTGCGGCTGCCATCCTCCGCGGCCGGGCCCTTCGCGGTCGGCTCTGTGCCGCCGGCCTCCATTGGCCTCCGCTCCGTCTCCCCGGCTTGGTCACCTCGGCCAGTTTCCCCCGCCGCCGCTTCTCCGGCTTCTTCAGGGCAGCTGCTTGTGGCCAGCCAACATGGCCGCCGGGTGCTGGCGGTCGTGCCTCTCTCGGACTGTTCTGAGCATGCGCTCCGCGCATGCTCAGAAAGTCCGAGGGAGGCACGGACACACGCTTGGTTGTCCACGGACGGACAACAAGCCTTTTATTATAGAGGATACCAGTTTAAGACAAGCTACAAGGACTGTCTGGCCCAGACACTTAAATGAGGGCTGCTTCAAGTGTTATGGACAAGCTAAGGATGTGCATGAATCGTTCGACTGATGGTTCAGCAGCAGGGGGGTTACCTTTAATGGACTGGGAGGGTGCTCTCTCCCCTGCCCTGCCGTGTTTCCCCAGGATCAAACAGGAAGTGCCCGACATGCACGTGTGCATCAGGCACTTCTGGTTTGACACTGACTGAGGCAGCAAGGAGGTATGCTGCTGCCCCGTGCCAGTGATTTTGGAGACAGTGCTGGTCGGGGGAACACGGCGGGGGTAAGAGCACCCTCCCAGTCCATTAAAAGGTAACCACCTGCCGCTGCCAGACTGGCCAAACGCCAGTCCCTAGCACAAGCTAGTCAAGAAGAGAAATTCCAAGGGCCCCTAAAGGGTCAAACACTATCTTATGAGAAGTGCATGCTGTGAAAACATTTGGCTTCTAAGTGTCTAAACCAAATCTACACTTATTTATTTATTTGTTTGTTTATTTATTTAACTTATATACCGCCCAAACATTGCCCCAGGCCCTGCGGGAAGGCAGCAACATCCAGCTCTTAACTCCATGCAGACCGGTCCAGAGCACAGCATCAGGGAGAGCCATTAGAGGAATTCAGAACCATCGGAACACAGTCCTTCCCAGTGCTTTTCCCACAGAGGTCTAGATACCAAGTATCCAGAAATGGCAGGAAATCACATTTTAACGGCACCAATTGCTTATTAGCTTCCAAACTGAACTCAAGGAGCTGCTTGTGACCAACACAATTCTTAAATACCTGGGTCTCAGCCAGAACCCTACCCCCACTGCATCCATAGATCCTCAGCAAGATGGTTGTAGGAACTCGGAATTCTATTAGGCAGTCAGTTCTTAGAACACCCCCGTCAGATTTCTAGACTCACAGTGAGCAAGCACGCAGAATCGTTTCAGCCTTACTTGAAAGTCATTATTAATTTGTAGTCTAATACATATTTTCCCTCATAAGAGTAGACAACTACCTTTCAGAACAAAACAAGCTTGCTTATAACGTCAAGCATATTTCTTGGGCCAAGAAAAGAGACTACTGCAGTGATTGTGGCTATCAGGTTTTCTTGCAAGAAATACACAGGTAGGATTTTACAGATACAAGTAGTGAACACAACAAGCAAACTGCCAGGGAAGTCCAATACACCAAAGTTAGGCAAGGGCCTATTTAGAATAAGGAAGCCTATGGTATCAAAAACAAGGAATACCTTAATCCAGAAAGAAAGTGGCGCAGTCCAACAAGCTGAAGGTTGGGCTCAAGAGCTAAAATCTCAGATGTCCATTCATCTAGGAAACAAAAATCACCACTATTCTATAGGGAGAGGGTAAACTATAGTGATTGCCATCCCATACCATGGGAAGATACTGTGGTTAGAACATGTTTTAACAGAAAAAGCAAGACAGATTACATGTAGAACCAGTCTGATGTCTCATAATCCAGCATTATTTCAGTGGTATAACCTGAACCATCAATTACAGAAGCAGTTAAGTATTTAAGAACCCAATATCCCCATTGGTAGAATGTTCAATATTACAATAAGTTATACTTATGGTGCATCAATCAGTATTACATTAGTAGTTTTCATCAGTAACCAGTTAGCAGCTAAAATCAGGAAGTCCAACAAGGATACTGCTTCTTACTGGAATTGAAGACAATCTCAGCTGAAGGAAAGGGACAGACAAAAGAACAACTGGAATCTAGGTCCAACACTCCCACCCTCCATGAAATTCTTTACTAACATTAGTGGATCTGACACCAATTAGCCACAAAAAAGGACTTATGGAAACAGACAGGTTGTTAAAACAGGACAAGAGGTAAATCACCTGGAATTTCAACACATTAATTCAGTAAATGAGCTTCCAATGTACCCGATCAGCTTGCTCCAGTAGCGAGAATTTAAGCTTACTGACAGGTTCTACTGCATCTTTCCAATTAATGTCAGACCTCCTCAGCCACTGCCCATATACAACTTTCAGCTATTTCAAAGACTGTCAAATGCACTCACTTGCAACAAGAAAGCAATACTGTAAAAAAATTAAGCTCTCCTTTTACAAGTGTGACGATGCGGATCATTTCACAGTTCTCTAATATAGTTATTTAAATTCTATAAAGTAATATTCTTCACACTGAACTTGTATGCATTTCAGAATTGTAATCTCTTGCTGTCGGGGGAAAACTTCAGTTCAGTTAGAAGTCCCAACATTAAGAAGCAAGTAAGTATAACCTTAGTGAAACATTCATAATTCTATGGGGCCCATTTCAGAGGTGTAAAATGGGGGGAAAGCAAGATTTGTTGGAAAGTTTTGCAACAAGGTTTGATCTTTGATATATTTTAAGTTTAGTTGCAAAAATTATTGGCCTTGTCTTAATTTTTTACTTCACAACTATGCCACATAAGCCACAGTTAGTCCCTTTTGAAGTAAAATAATGTTTGTCTTTAGCATGCATGCCTAATACAAAAGCCCAATTGTTTAGAAAAGTAATCAAGTGTGAAGAATCAGCCCAAAATGCAGGTGTTTCTCAAGAATCATCTCATGTGGTCTGAAACATGCAAGAGCCAGGGAGTTGAACCAAACTTGAATCCAAACCCAAGAATAAGTTCAGAAAGGGTATTTTAGTCAACTGGAATTGAACTTAAAGTTCTTCGTTGGCTTGAACCAACAAACATCTAACACACAAGTGGCAACTAGTTCATTTAAATGGCTCGGTAATCGGGCACTCAGTTTGCAGCTGTATGATTAATGTTTTATTTCCCCACCCCTTTGCATGCATTTTGTTTGTTAAAATATTTCAAATTCAAAACAGTTTAAAAATAAATATCTGTTCAAATTAGAGTTGTAATTGTCAGAGTGACACTGAAAGCAAAGGAGTTTGATATTAAACAGAAAATGTTTCTAAACTGATTACCAAGTCACTTTAAAGTCAGTGCCTGAGCCATCAAGTTAAATACTGATCAACCTGCGCTGAATCAAGATTTGTATTCATTTGACTCCCTGGGGAGAGTGCACTGCCCTTTTGTGCTCCCTAAAAACAGCACTTGTAAATGCTTATAACAAACTGCATTTACTCCAAAGTCTTTGTCTAAACTTCTCAACATTTGTTTCTAGAGTGCTTAACATACCACACACTTGATGAAAAAAAATTAACAATCCCTGCTTGCTGATTTACAATAGTATGGAGGCAAAAGGAATGATGGAAGGGACAGAATTTGCAGGGACAATAAAAAAGTTAAGGGACATTGAGGTTCAAGGCATAAGCAACAGCCCTTTTTGTACTCTGCATCCGTCTAGACTAGAGTATAAAGCAAGGGGTAGACCTTTTTCTTTTCTTTTTTTAAAGAGAAGGGGAAGACAGGTGAGGAATACTTAAGTATTTCCTCTGACCACTGATAGACTCATAAAGTTTCCCTCCCCCACCCCACCAAGCTTTTCTCCACAGCCAAGCTCAAAAACAGCAAATGAATTCAGCAGGGAGAAAAGCACCAGTGGGAGGCCTATGAAGAGATAAGTGACAAGTACAGGGAGGGTCTCACTTCCCCCTTTGCTCCAAACATCACCATGTGTGATGGCAACAAACCTGACCATCAACATCCAGCTGACACTTAATTTCCTCCTTTCCACCAGGTTCCGGGGAGGCAGCGGAAGTTTGGGACTAACAAGTTGAGACTTAATGGAGACAAGGCAGAGGTGGCTCCAGTCAGTAGGGAAACTGAGCCAGGCTGGGCTCTAGAGCCTGACCTGAAGGCATAGCACTTCCTCCGAGGCTTGCAGTTTGGAAGTGCTCATGGATGGTCAAGTGGTGGCTGTTGCCAGAAGTGTGCTTACCCTTACTGCTAATGCACCAGCTGCAGCATTCTCTGGAGGCAGCACATTTGGCCACTGTCATACACAACCTGGTCAAAATTAGGCTATTGCAACACACTGTTTCGAGCTGTGCTATTTTTGGAAAGAAAAAAGTTTAGACTCTTCAGCTGCCGGAGTGCCTCCCCGCCTCCCCCCCCCCCCACCTTTCCACATGTGGCTCTAGTACAGTCCAGTTTGAATTGGCTGCTGATTTGCTTTTAAGTCCCACTCAAAGTGCTGGTTATCACCTTTAAATACCCTGGTTTGAAAATGTTTAGAGCTTTAAATGACTGCTTGCTCCCACATCTGAACTCAAAGAGATCTTCAAAAGGGACTCTGCTCCACACCCCAAATGTTAGTGGGGATGCAGAATATGGCCTTCTTGGTTACAGCACCCAGACTGACATTCCCTCCCCTTTAAAAAGCTCATTCAGCTTCCTCCCAACTAACTTTTTGAAAACTAGTAAGACTATTAGTTTCAACTGATTTTCTGTGCCCTGCTTAATCTGGGCAAAGAAACACCTTTTAATATAGCAAATTGCTTATATATAGCAGGGAGAAGCAATTCTCCCAGTTCAGCCCAACATAGTATCTCTCTAGAGGTATTGCTGGTGTCTGCCTGGTGTTTCCTTTTAGACTGTAAGCCCATTGGGGACAGGGATCCATTTTCTTATTCTTTTTCCATGTAACTGATAATTTTTCCACTGGAAAGTGGTAGAACATTAGCAATGTTGGTTAAGTTCCCTACTCGGTTTTACAGATCCCATCTGATTCTGCAGCTGCCTGTGTTTTTGTACTGCTCAAAATGCTTGAGTTAATTGCTGATTTTTAATTGTGTATGTTATGCTTGTATTACACTTTATATACACCATTTGGGGGGTCTTAGGGTCCAAACTGTGGCCTGTACATTTCAGTATAAACACAAATTTGCCACTATAGCATGCACTCTGAGCTTAAGATAAAAATCCCACTGGCAACCCAAGCCCTGATAATTAAGTCAATGAGGCAAAGGAGGATGTACCTTAAGAGACTGATGCATCTAGCCAGGGCTGCTCAACTTTGGCCCTCCTGCAGATGTTGGCCTACAATTCCAGTAATCCCTGGCTACTGGCTACTGCGGCTGGGGATTATGGGAGTTGCAGATCAAAAACAGCTGGGGGACCTAAGTTGAACAGGTCTGATTCTAGGCCCTATAGCAGTGATTCCTAACCAGGGTTCCTACAACTCCCAGCATCCCCAGCAACAATGAATTGCCACATGGAATGATGCGAGTTGTAGTTCAGCAACATCTGGAGGAACTCTGGTTTGGAACCACTGCCCTATAGTAAAGGAAGACAGGGATGCATCTTGAGACTATTAATGTTAAAAGAAACTGTAAGCAAACCACCTTTTCACCCCAGTCAATTTAAAGATGACCAAGCCACTGAATTACTGAAACACAATGAGTACTATAGATACTCATCAGAAAGGTACACATTATCTACTAGGCATGCCATGTGTATCAGAATCACCAGCTCAGAAAGAAATGTACCATTCCCCTGGTGCCGCATGCTGACAGGGTGGTTTTCCGATGGGGAGGCAAAGGGAGGAACTAAAGGTTCCCCAACAGAAGTCCTTAGGTTCTGTTATACCTGCAGCAGATTCCAAATTTTGGAAGAGCAGGGATTCACACAAGACAGTAACTACAGAATAACCAGCCTGACTAGGAATAGCAGCAGTAAGCCAAAGTAAGTAATGTGGTAAGGCCTGACCTCATATAAAAGCTTCCAAGTAGGCTTGTTCTTCATTTGAGCAATAAAGGGACTGTGCCACTGCTGTTCTTCATTCTTCTACAGATCTCCTTTGCCACCAAGTCTAGAGAGATGCCAGCATTGCTAACAAATAGTCAAGGAAGCTATAAAAGAGGAAGAATTCCTTCAGAAACTGGAAGGCCTGCCCAAATGAAGAGAACAAAAAGGAACACAAACTCTGGCAAAAGAAATGCAAGGAGACAATAAGGGAAGTGAGAAGAGAGTTTGAAGAAAGTTTAGCTAAGAGCTTAAAGAACATCAGAAGCAGGAAACCTGCCAGGGAGGCAGTCGGACCGTCATAGGGCAAGGGAGTGAAGGGGATTATTAAGGAGGATATGAAGACTGTAGAGAAGCTAAATAAGTTCTTTGCATCTGTCTTCATTGCAGAGGATACTGAGCGTATACCTATACCAGAACAGCGCTTCTCCAGGACAAAGGCTAAAGAACAGAGTCAGAAACAAGTGATGAACGTGATGTTCTAAGCTGTCTGGAAAATTTAAACATTATTGCCAGGGCCAGACGGCATCCACCTGAGAGTCCTTCAACAGGTGTGTGGATAAAGGTGATCTAATTGGTACAGTATACTTGAACTTTCAAAAAGCTTTAGACAAAATTCCTCATCAAAGACTCCTGAGAAAACCTAGCAGTCATGGAATAAGGGGACAATTAAATTACACATGTGGATTGGGTGAAGGACAGGAAACAGAGGGTATGCATAAATGGACAGTTCTCTAAATGGAAGGAAGAAATGGGGTCTCCTGGGAGATCTGTATTGGGATCAGTGCTTTATTAACGTATTCGTGAATGATCTAGAAGTTGGAGTAAGCAGTGAGGTGGCCAAATTTGCAGATGACACTGAACTATTTAAGGTAGTGAAATCCAAAACAGATTGAAGGAGCTCCTAAACTATATCTCCAAACTGGGGGAGTGGGCAACAAAATGGCCAATGTAGTTCAATGTTAGCAAATGTAAAGTGATGCACATTGGGGCAAAAAAGCCAAACACATATGCTGATGGGGCTGCAGTGATGCAGCTGTCAGTGAAAGGACATTATACAACTTCAAAAGGTGCAGAAAAGGGCAACCAAGATGATCAAGGGTCTAGAGCACTTTCCTTTTGAGGTAAGGCTACAACACCTGGGGCTTTTTAGTGTAAAAAAACAAACAACTGAAGGGCAATATGATAGAGGTCTATACAATTATGCATGGTGTGGAGAGTGTGGACGAATAGTAGGGGAGCAACAGCAGGAGAGGGCATGCCTTCAGCTCTTGCCTGTGGGCTTCCCAGAGGCATTTGGCGGGCTACTGTATGAAACAGGATGCCGGACTCGATAGGCCTTGGCCCTGATCCAGCAGGACTGTTATGTTCACTGTCTTGTCTTCACCTCATTCTATCCAGCCTTCCATCATTCCCAGGACAGTCCTTATCCCTCTGCTCCACTTGAAACTAGCTGCATTTGATACTCTTCATTAGATGGGGCATCTTGGTATTCAGCTATTTGCATGATGAATGCATTTAATAAAAATGTGGTCACACAAAAGCAGTTTTGAAACCAGTTGTGCTAAAATTCAACTGTGTTAGAATTATCTAGCCACCAAGTGCTTTGCTGTCTCAAGTTGTTAGTCGCTTCCCTTCCAGGTCGATTCCAGAAAAATAAAAAGGTCCCATACGTTCATCTTCCTCAGTTATGTGCCAATGAGATGCATAATGAGCCCCTGGTGGCGCAGTGGTAAAACTGCCGCCCTGTAACCAGAAGGTTACAAGTTCGATCCTGACCAGGGGCTCAAGGTTGACTCAGCCTTCCATCCTTCCGAGGTCGGTAAAATGAGTACCCAGAATGTTGGGGGCAATATGCTAAATCATTGTAAACCGCTTAGAGAGCTCCGGCTATAGAGCGGTATATAAATGTAAGTGCTATTGCTATTGCTATAAGTGTTTTACTGCACTCATACTAGAATCTATCCTGGCATCAAAACTGGATAAACTAGTAGGTGAAATTCTAAACAGCCCACCTGCTAGAAGCATTTTAAGTTGTGCAATATAAATATTTACCCATCATCAGCAGTGTGTTTTACTGCCGATTTCATACATGCTCAGGGTGGGGTTTACACCAACAACTTGGTGCCAAAAATGTGTATTACATATACACAATTATCAAGTAGAGAAATGAGATCAAGTGGAACATTGCATAAAAGTGAGCAAGTGATGTAAATTTGACCTTTCAATCGCTTTTTTATTCTTACCAACCCATCATACACTATTTTAAATCATTACTCATCTATGGAACATCAACACATGGGAGCATTGGCATCAGCTACTATTCACAACAGGCCAGACCTCAATAATTGTTACATGCTACACCACTTAATTAACATACACAGTTAATTAACATACACAGTTAAGACAAGCTCAGTTCAGACAGGACAAGTCATGATTTGTTATTAAAAGAACAAGCAGCAGCTAGCTTCATGGTTACACGGATCCTTCCTCCCATTCCTTCTTGAGCAAAGCGAGGAGATCAGAACCTCCAACTTCTAGATCAGACTCCGGTTTAGTCACGACTGTTTGTACAAACCACAGTTTCCCATATCTGGATGAAACAGGATTGTTGCAAACCGTGCATTTTTACAGTGGGAGGGAGGGGCAGCCCATGCCACTGTGTTCTCAGAACGCTAAACTACAGCTTAGTGATACATCAGCACTGGGCCACAGTATTGGAATTTAAGATGATTTAGGCCCAATTCACATAAATGCTTCTAAACTAACCTCACCTGCACATTAACTGGCTATAGCAGTTATGGACTGACAGCTACAAGATCCTCTGCTGCAGCCTTCTCAGCACAGGTACCCTCATACCTCTTCACCCTGCTTGATAATACTTTGAGTCTTCTGGAAGCAAAGGAGCAACAATGAAGCTATTGTTATCTCCCTTTGCTGTGGCTAGGCAAGCAGTAATAGGGCTCTCTAACTAGCTGTAGTAGCTGGTGGAAACTATAGCTATTCCAGCCAGAGGATACAGGTAGTTGCAGAGACAGGTTTACAGGTTGCTTGTGAAGTGGCCCCCGGTTTCACTGAACACATTAAACCTGGAAATGGGATTGCAGCATGGTAGAGCTTGCAGGAGGTTCCAATGTAAATCCCTGGCATCCCCAGGAAGGGCGGGGAAAGACTCCTGTCTGATCTGGGGAGCTGGTGCCAGCCAGCCTAGACAATACTGAGCTAGAGGGATCAATGCTCCCACTCTGTCTAAGGCAGCTACCTGTGTATCAGGCTTAAAAACATTATAACCAAAATAAGCTATAGAAATGTATAGCAGCATGGAGGATGAAGATTTGCTCATCCACATCTCAACCAATAGAACCACCAACTGCCTTGCCTTTCAAGGGGGAACCAGTAATAAGGCCAAGTGCCACCACTGCCATCTCCACCTCCTGCTGCTCCAGTTGGGTCTGGGCCACTCCTCCCCTCACAGAGGCCAAGAGAAACACCAACGGCTGCCACCCCACCACCACACCTTTACTGATTTAATTATGTGCCATTTTTATTGCACAGTAAGCCACTCTGGAAGTTTTGTCAGCTGAAGAGCAAACCTCTACGAGAACCAGTTTACTAAGATGGCAGCACAAAGACTATCATAACATAAAATGCGATGGGAAGCAGAATTATTCAACCCAGAGATTTTTTTTAAAGGCAGAATGGAGTATAGCACCCCTTCAGAACCCATAAATTGGGTGTCAGGTTTTATGGTGATGTTGGGGGAGGTCTCATGGGAGGACAGGAAAGATTGCCAAGTGGAAAATGCACTCGGAACCTGCACTGTGACTGCTCTGGCTGTAGCTCTACCCACAGAAGCCGCTGCCAGTCTGTGTAGACAATACTGAACTAGACAGACCAATGGTCTCACTCAGTATATGGCAGCTTCCTATGTCCCTATCTGATTTTGACAGTAGCTCAGAAGTACGCAGCACTCCATCCAGACATCAACCATGATGCAACTGTGCAAAGCTGGGGCTGCTATCACCCAGCCTATACTCTGAGCAACAAGAAATAACCCCCCCCCCCCCACACACACACAAAGAAATGTGCTAGGGAACAAAGAATATTCAAAACTACATTTGTGTGTCACAATGTCCAGTTCAGATGAATCCGTACCACTCCCCTGGTGCCATGGGGAAGCAGCCACTCCCAGTGCAGGGGGCTCCATACAGTACCTGCCATTCCCAGCACTGGGTGGGGGTGGGGGCTTTTCTACAGAACCAGAGCCATGAGCACATTGGGGAAACCTATGGGGAAAGCACTGTGAACAACTACCGTTCCAAGATGTCCCCTTCACACCTTTCCAAACATTCCTGTGCGCTCCAGTGTCATAGAAAAGCCCTTCCCCTCAGTGCCAGAAGTTACAGGTACCACCCGAAGCCTCCTGGGAGCACCCACCTCCACATGGCACTGTGTGTGGTGTTACACATTCATCAGAGTCTGACAGGCTGTAAAAACAAACATTGACACAATACAAGGGGGAAACTATACTGATTATCTATGCATACAAGAGACAGCGACAACACCCTGAATACTCAAATACCAACTATGCATGCTATACTACTATAATCCCACAATATGCTACTAGACAGGTGTAAAGTTGCTCAGAAGCCCATTGGTGCAGATGAGTTCTTAATATTCTGAAAGAATTCCAATGGAAGGCCAGCCCTTCAATCAGTTTCAGATTATTCTTATTAATGGAAAACTTAGCAGAGGTGAGGGAGAAACAAACATCCATTTGTTATATTTATAAATCAATGTTAATGTTTGGCATGTGCTGGATCTTTTAAAAAAAAACAACAGTAAATTTCCTATTATTCAGAGTAAGTCGCAAAAAGACCATCTTACGAATAAAGTGCTTAAATAGCTTGTAGATACTTGGAAGCTGCTAGGGTCGGCTGATAGCAAACCTGTGTTGTCGTCTAAGGAAAGTGGCAACAGATTTCTCTGAATATCAACAAAAATTTGCAATCATGATCTCTCAGTTACTTTGCAGACTAGGAACATAGGAAGCTGCCATATACTGAGTCAGACCATAGGTCTATCTAGCTCAGTATTGCCTGGCAGCAGCTTCTCAAAGACTGGCAGCAGCTTCTCAAAGGTTGCAGGCAGGAATCTCTCTCAGCCCTATCTTGGAGATGCCAGGGAGGGAACTTGGAACCTAGATGCTCTTCCCAGAGTGGCTCCATCTCCTAAGGGGAACATCGTACAGTGCTCAAACTTCTACTGTCCCATTCGTATGCAACCAGGGTGGATCCTGCTTAGCTAAGGGGACAAATCATGCTTGCTACCACGAGACCAGCTCTCCTCTCCTAAATCCAGCACACACTTTCTTCAGGAGAGAATGTCACTTGCTTATCAAGCCTCTACAGGCAGGTTGCCTAGCTTTCTGATAATAGCACGTCTTCTTGCTGAAGAATAAAGCTAAAAAGATCAGAACAGCAATTCCAGGTTATCTGACTCCCAACTGCAGTTACAAGGATGTGTACTCTTATGTGGAAACGGCTCTCAGTGTACTATATCTAAGCAGCTAAAAGCAGACAACGTTTTAATAGTAGTTGCATATTCGTTTTTCACTGTGGTAAATGCCTTTGATCTTCACATCACTTGATTCGGGGGCAATAGGCTGGACCACTGACACAAATGCTGGATTCAGGCTTAACATGAATCCAGTTAACAGCCTAAACCATGCTTTGAGCTTCCAGACTCAACAGGCAAACCATGGTTCAGAGCTGCTTTTTTGCCTTTGTTTCCCATCTGCTCAAGACTCTGCTTCATAAGGTCATTCTCTTTGCCACTATGCAGCAGCCTCTCAAGGTGGGACAATGGCTTGTGAAATTAAACATGACATCAAACTACAGTTAGCAATAACTCTGGTTGACAAACCAACTTCAAACTATAGTTTCATACCCTGGTTTGCGGGCCCCAACCATGATTTATAGGCAGGTTCTGGATCAGACACAACGCAAAGCCAGACTAAAATGCCCCATGGTTTTGCATTGTTTGGGCCCAGTCAAAAGGTTTTTTAAGTGATTTATGAAAACTGACACCTAAAGTAACCATAGTTGCCAGTACAACAGCTTCTGTGTGTCACATGTACTAACCTTTTAGAAATAAGATAAACAAGGTTAGCCTTATTCTGATCTATTATTTCAAAAATGAAGTTTCTGTATGCTCATGTCTAAAAGCAATGTTTTTAAAACACACATTTTCGTAATATGTGATTGTACGTACCACAGTAACATTTCACACATATCCAGTGCAGTACTTTTCAAGATTTCAGAATGTAACAGCTTACGAGCACAAATTTTCTTTGTCCATACACATCAGTTCAACCAATTTCTTCATCAAAACTAGCACTGCAACTTTGCTAAATTAAAGCAATGAGCTGCCAAATAACTATACTCTTCTGTAGCACAGCATTTTTGCAATTTAGCTAAACTGTATGATAAAATACGTAATAGGGACAACACATTACAAATATTAAAGAAAGCTGTCTTGTATATCAATAACACCATTTATCCTCTACACATTATTTGTAATTTTTCCAGCCCTTCTTCTAGCAAATCAACCCTCAAGACAGCTGACAATGGAACTAGAATTTAACAAGAATAAAATTATAAAAGCCAATTTACAAAACCAATCTTTATAATCCATGCATAAGAATCTAGTTCAGCAGCATGGGACCATTCATGATGCCCTACCTATCAAGAAGCGGATTCATTTACAGCTTCCCAGCCTATGTATTGATCTTAACGAGCCTAACACTGGTTATTGGAAAATATTTGAGATTTGGAAAACCTCAGCAGCTGTTTTGCTCTTCTCTCACCACACCCCATATAAAGTCACATTTTAACAGTGCTGTGAAATGCAAAGTTTCCATACATTAATAGTTTGGAGGGCTTCCAAACAGACCATGCAAGTAAGAAATGAAAGTGTACTTCAAGCATGTAGCATTTGCAGCATGTTGATTTTTAGTGTTCCAGAAGCAGCAGTGGACACAAGTTCTGTTTATGCATATTTTCCTCTATTCACATTGACCTTTGCCAACACCACTCAAGGCCCCTCCCCTTTTTGAGGCTATTAAACAAGTTATTTTTTCCTCCTTTCAGGAGTTCTCAATGAGGCCTCTTCTAAGTGCTGAAAGCAAGCAAAGCTAAGCCCATGCTGGGTGTCTGTCTCCTAGAGAAGATTGCATCTTTTATTTATCACCCCTTGGCTTTATTTTCACAGTGAATTCCTAGCTTAAATGTAATCAGCCAAGAAACCCTCCCTATGTGCACTCCTGTCATTCCTCATCCCTTGCAAATGGAGTCAAGCAGAGGCAAAAAAAAGCCCTCGGCAATGCCAGCCAAACCAGAAGAGGCTCAGTTCTGGTGGTGCCACCACGAAATGGAGAGAGATGCCTCCAACCCCAGCTAGAAGGACAGACCCAGAAGTCTTGAGGAATGTTAATTAGAACTTAGAGGAGTGCCCAAAGCTAAATCATTTGCAGGCAGAAGGGGAAAGCACTGTGATGAGAATGAAGTCTGTCTCACAGTTCAGCAATTCCACTCCAATTCAAGCTGGTTTTGACCTTTTTAAAAAAATAAAAAAAAGATAGAGACATACACACACACCCACAAAAGGAAGAAAGACATGACCCATATGAAAACCTCAAGTGCTAGAAATGTCCATATCTTTAAACGTCAAGGAATACCAATCACCATTTTTTAAATGATTGTAAAAAGAGAATGAAGGAGCCATGATGTTTAGCTTTGTGGGTTTAGCCCACTTAAAAAGTGTCATCTTGTCCACATTCAAGTGCTGACAATTGGGAAAAAGAGAGAAACCCACGGCTTGCATTTAAATTTTGTGTTGGAGGAAGCTGGGCAAAGCTGAGCAGAGGAAAAACTGACTTGGGCAGCTTTAAAAAATATATCCAGATCTCCTTCCCCTTTGTCAGATCCTTGCTATTTTGCAGGCAGTGAAAGAGGCTCTTTTGTTTGATTCCCCTTTCCATGGAACATCGGGGTGAGTGGGGGTGGAACTAGAGAAGAACAAAAATGAGATGGTGCCAGATCTTCCTCCACGGGAAATTTCCTGAAGGCCACTGGAGATGTGCAGAAAAAACACAAACCTCTTGCAAATGCAACAAAGACCCAGCTCCACTGAGAACCTCACCCTGAACAGGAAGTTTTATAAGGGAAATAACCACCCATCTGCCTATTTCTCCAAACACAGAGACTCCAGTCCAAATCCAGAAATCAGAAAAAGAAGAACCAGTTACACTGACCCTTGCCATACCCTTTATTGACAGAAGTAGCCCCTCCCCAGCCCTACTCCATGGAAGGAACTGAAAGGGAGAACCACCTCCAGAGCCCTTTGATTTTTTAAAAAGGGAGGAGTTAAATGGAAGGGGAGCTCTATCTCCTAGACAGAAGAAGATCAGCATAAACAGGAGAAAGAGTACTATGTTTAGGAGGAGGAATAGCATTTTGCCCCTTTACAGTTAGAGCAAATGAAAAACCTGCTACATCCTAAAGCTATCTGGCAGCATCTGAAGCTGCCTCTGCCGTCCTGCACAGCAGTTCCCCTTGGCAGCAAGCTTCCTCCCCCACCTCAGACAGACCTTTTTCCAGCCCCAGTTTCATCAGTAGTCTGACAGCTTTACAACCCAATGACCTACCCCCAGTACTACCAATAACATAAGCCAGGAGGATGGAGAGATGCAGACTGGACACGGAGGCTGCCAAGGAGCCTGTGCAAAGCCAGTGGTAAATTTCATTCCTCTTCAAGTGCTGCTGTCCTAGAAATGTCTTTGTTTGGAGACTCCAATCCCTCCCGGCAAATCCAAGAGATGAGGAGGCATTCCTACCCCACCACCACCACCACCCCTAGGGGCTCCTTCTGCTGATTCACTTCCATTCACACGCCCCGATACTGGCGGGGGGGGGAGGGGGAGGCACTAACAGACAAGCATCCCTTATTGTGTTTGAGAATATTTTGAAAATAGACAGTGGAGAGGGTCGCAGCGAGAGAACAATCTACTGTCGTAGGATTAGAGTGCTCTGGATTATCCAGGGTCTGAGTTTTAACCAGGCTATATAAAGGGAGTCAAACGGGGATCGGATAGGGGTGTGTGCGTGTTTTGTCTGGATGCAAGAGAGAAACAAGGATTATGTGGGGCAGCTTAATAGCAGAAGATTTAAAGGGAGGGGAAGGAGGAAAGGCTAGGTAAGGTTAGCTGTGTATGTGCGTGCCAGGAAAAAGTCCTTGCTTGGATAGTCTGGATTCTTAGCTGCTACCTGACAGACAATAAGTTGTGTGTGTGTGTGTGTAAATTCACACACGCGCAAGTATATACATACGTGAACAAGGATGACAAACCCAGTCGGAGAAGAACTTAAGCCAGTGTGAAGGGGTGGGGGGGCGGGAAGCAAGAGAAAGACGGCACTACACAGGTGGATGAACCCAGGAGACAAATGTGGTTTCGGGGGGAGGAGGAGGAGGAAGAAGAGGGCGAGACCGTGACCTGAAGCAGAGTGACGGGGGGAGCCAACCATCGCAGCTTCCACCCCACCCCGAAGACGACCGAGTGACTCACCGACTTGCAGGACGTTGTCGACGCAGCCGCCGTCGAGCAGAGCGATACCCCTGCGGAAGGGCAGGCGGTTCTCGTCGGCAGCGGCGTCCGCTGCTCCTCCGCCGCCGGGCGCGGTGTTGTTGGGGTTGCTGCTGCTGTTGTTGTTGGCTGCGGCGTTGGCGGCAGAGGCGGTGCCCCCGGCAGTGCCCGTGGACCCGACCGCGGTAGATCCCCCGCCGGGAGCGGCGGCTGAGGTGTTGCTGCTGGCGGCGGAGTCCTCGGCGGCGGCGCCGGTGTTGAAGGAGGAGTACATGCAGATCTCCCTCTCGCTGCGGGGGAAAGACCAGTAGACGATGCGGCGCTGCACGGGCTCTGGAATGCGCTCGAACCGCTCCTCCACCCGCTGGAACGGCCACTTCTCCGCCACCCGCCGCGCCGCGATGTCCAGCAGCGACTCCGGGCTCTGCGTCTTGCCCAGCGGCAGCACCCCCAACGCGGCATAGGCGGCGGCGAGGGCAGGGGGGAAGGCGACAGCAGCAGAGGAGGAGGCGGCAGCGGTGGCAGCCGAGGAGGGACCCGCAACGCAGAGCGCCCCGCCACCGCCTCCTTCACTGCTGCCGCTGCCCACCCGCTGGCCCGGCCTGCACCCGGCGCCGTAGCCAGGTCTGCAGCAGAGGCGCTTGGCGGGGGGAGGGAGCTGACCGCGCTCCGCCATGATCGCGCCGCTTCTAAGCAGACAGCGGAAGTGGCTGTACTCTATAAACGGCACCAGGAAGCCAGCGAGAAGGCGCCGGAGGCCGAGGCTCCGCCCACTCGGGCTATATGTGGGCATGAGGGCGGGCCATCCGCCTGGCTCATGAGTTAGAAAGCCGGGGAAGGGGCGGGGTTATGCAAAAACAAGAGGCTGAAAACATAAATAGAACGGGGCCCTGTAGCGTGAAGTGGCCTTAGATTGGTCTGCGCGTGTGTTCTGCGCGTCAGCGGCGAAGGGGCGGTGAGGTTAGAGAGGAGAGGGGGGAGCGGTTCCTGCCCTGAGAATTCGTGAAGAGGCGGGGCTGTCCACACCCACCCGCCGCCCTCCTGGCCTCTGTCTGTGCTTCACCTCTCTTGGCTGCCTTGCGCGCCTATATCGGTGTATGTGATCATATGTACACACACACGCCCAAGTTTGCTTTGGACGCGCCTCTCGTGTTGCTCGTGGCGGGGAAAGGGGGCGGGACCCGTCGGCTGCCTCTGTGGCACCATGTAGGGGAATGGCATGTGAGAGGGCGGGCCGTGGTTCCGGTGCGGTCGCCTCAACGCGGCCATCCCCTCTCTTCCGCCCCCCCCCCCTTTAAAGTCATTGGGGAGGAAACTGGAAAAGGAACAAACAAAAGAGACCGGGCAAAACAAAACGAAAAGCCCGCTGGGCTCACGCGGCAGGGGAAGTACGGTAGAGAAGCCCTGGCCGTTGGGCTGGCCGCTCGCGTGCCGCTGAAGCGCTAACGGGCTTTTCTCTGGGCCTGCGAGGGCCGGGCGCGTGAGCGACGCCCGCGAGGGCGATGCCGTCCCTCTGCGGTCCGAGAAGGAGGGGCGGGGTGGCCGTGGCTGAGAAAGCGCCGAGGAGTTCTGTGTGACCGCCGGGCGCCTCCCAGAGATGGATAAAGGGAGCCCTTCCCAAGTACCCTCTTCACGGATTTCCTGCAGGAAAACGTAAGCGTCCTGTGATTCGGCGGCGTTATGGCTTCACTTCAGTAGCGGGAGGGTCCGGGCGCTCTGCCGCCACCGCGGACCTGATCTGGGGTCGCGTTGGTCCCTGGAGGGTACGCGGCCGCAAGAGGAGAAGGGCTCGCCTCTTGGCCGTGGTGGTAGGTTGTAAAGCTGCCGACGCTCTGGCTCTCTAGAGAGTGATCAAGCCCTTGGGCTGCTCCACGCGAAGAGCTGCCCTGTGGGAACGAAAACTAGGAGAAACCTGCCCAGAGGTAATCTTGCCATGAATTGCATGCAGTGGCGGCACCAGGAAACATTTTGAGGGCGGCAAGGAAGGGACAAAGTGCATTTAAGGGTGTGGGCGGGCTGTGGCCCACATACTAGATTTTCGAAACAGAAATGGGATTTGGGGGGCATTGGCAAGCCACTCTTCGGTGGGGGGCGCTTCCTTGCCGACCGGGGTCTGGGCCGCTCTAGTATGTCTCAGCGTTCCTCCAAGGGGTCAGGCTGGGGCACGAGGTCTTCCCATGCCCCTTTTATCCGAGTCGCAGCTCGCTGAAGGGGGTTAGGGAGCGACAGAGAAGCAACTTAAGTAGTTTTGGAGCTAGGAGTCCCCCCCACCCCACACACACATACACACACCATGACAGCAACTGGACTCACAAGAATGTAAGAATATAAAACAGATATATTTTTTGCAAATATGCATTAGCAGAAACATTTCAACACACAACTTAACATATTGCCATCCCACGTATTTCTTTCCCCACTCCCTCTCTGTCTCTAAAGCAGAGGTCAGGCTCGGCTGCCTGGTGCAGTGGCAGGCCAGCACCACTCGGGACAGTCTGATTTGGAGGCTCCCAGGGGTATCGAGGCCTTGGATTTTGGCCCAGAAGTCCAGGGGTAAGAGTGCCTCTGGGAAGCAAGTGACTAACCCAGGGTCACCCAGTGAGATAGTAGTTTGCCACTAACCACTACTCCACACTCGCTCTTGTAATAGTGACTCTCCTCGTTAATTCTTGTTTATGTACGTACATATGCCTCTGCTCATCTAAGGGGTGAAAGGGAAAAACATTTTACACTCTGAGCCAGGCTGTGGTGGAGGAAAATGTGTTTTGAAGTTGTTTCCCCTTCTCGTTTCACTCCTCGCCTCCATCCAAATCAACTTTACACAAGTGCTAAGGCTACACTCTCATGCACAGTTACAATGCACTTTTAAACTTGCCGGTGTTAATCAACAGTGGGCGGGGCTATTATTATTATTATTATTATTATTACATTTATATCCCACTCTTCCTCCATGGAGCCCAGAGTGGTGTACTACATACTTAGGTTTCTCTTTCACAACAACCCTGTGAAGTAGGTTAGGCTGAGAGAGAAGTGACTGGCCCAGAGTCACCCAGCTAGTTTTATGGCTGAATGGGGATTTGAACTCGGGTCTCCCCGGTCCTAGTTCAGCACTCTAACCACTACACCATGCTGTCTCTAATCCTAAGTTTAGAGCGGTGCACAACTCAAATGACCTGGTGGGCCAGAGCTGACCGTGACTTGGCTCATGGGGGCTGAGGTCAATTTTTAGGGTGCTGATTATTAAAGTAACACTTAATATCAATCAATTAAGTCAAATTAAATTGAAATTAATTAAAATGAATATAATCAATATTCACCTTTAGATGTTCTGGAAGGCCAAGATTAATTTAAATTAAAATAAAATAAGTTGAATTAAAATTAATTCTTAATAAAATAAATACAATACAATCTGTACAAAATACATAACAATAAAGTGCATTGTTTTTCGTTTCCACCTCTGCCAAATCATCACACTTAACGTGGAGCACTTGTAATGAAAAAGGTAGGTAGATTTTATTTCGGTCATTGACCAGTAAATGTAAGGGGGGAAATTAGAGAAGTTTTTTCCTTAATTTTTGATAAGAAGATTAAACGTTGATCCTTCACCACACAGGCTTTTATAAGAGGGAAAGAGAGACGGAAGATGGGGAAAGAAAAAGGGAAATGATGGGGCAGACTTAGCTTGAGAGAAAGAAAGAATGGGGTGGGCTTGGCTTTAGAGAGAGCGAGATAAAATGGGGCAAAGAATGGGACAGGCTTGTCTTGAGAGAGATAGGAAAAGGGGATGGGGCAGGCTTGAGGGGAGCGGGAGAGAGAGAGAGAGGAAAACATTAACAAAAGAGATAGAAAGAGGCTAGGTAGGTTTTGCTTGAGAGAGAGAGAGGAGATGGGGCAGGCTTGGGAGAGAGAGGAAGAAAGAGAAGTTAAAAAGAAGAAAGATGGTGAAAGAATGGGTAAGTTTGGCTTGAGGGGGGAAGGGGATGGGGGAGAGAAAGAGAGAGAGAAGTTTTAAAAGGAAAGATGGGTAGGTTTGGCTTGAGAGGGAGAAAGAGAGAGGAAAAGGGGATGGGACAGGCTTGAGGGGAGAGGGGGAGAGAGAATGAGAGGGAAACATTAACGAAAGAGATGGAAAGAGAATAGGTAGGTTTGGCTTGAGAGAGAGAGAGAAAGGGGATCGGGCAGGCTCGGGAGAGAGGAAGAAAGAAAGAGAAGTTAAAAAAGAAGAAAGATGGGAAGAGAATGGGTAGGTTTGCCTTGAGGGGGGAAGGGGATGGGGGAGAGAAAGAGAGAGAAAAAAGTTAAAAAAGAAAGATGGAAAGGAGATGGGTAGGTTTGGCTTGAGAGGGAGAAAGAGAGAGGAAAAGGGGATGGGGCAGGCTTGAGGGGAGAGGGGGAGAGAGAAAGAGAAAAGGCTAAAAAAGAAAGAGATGGAAAGAGTATGGGTAGGTTTGGCTTGCGAGAGGGGGAGAGAGATATATTAAAAAGAAATTGATGGAAAGAGCTGCTGCGCCACATGCTGCTGGTCGCCTGCCTTCCCCTGCCGCAAACCTCTGTGTTGGTTTGTATTCCAATTCCAGCCACTGCTAGCCGAGGGGATGGCTGCTGGCGGTAGGGTGAGCAAATAGTCCTTCTACCCCACCCCACCCCCTGCGGTGCGGTGGCAGCTACTAGAGTGACGCCAGGGCCTGCCATTTGGCCCGATATCTCTTCCCAACTGTGAGGCACAACTGCACCCGGCGTCGCTCTGGTAGCCACCACCCGACCGCTGGGTGGGTGGGTGGGTAGAAAGACTACTGGCTCATACCCCGGCAGCCATCCCCTTGGCCGCATGGCGGCTAGAATTGGATTTTTTTAAAAAAAGACATGGGGAATTGGAATTTAAAAACAACAACACAGAGGTTTGCGGCGTGGGGTGGGGGTGGGCAAGCACCTGTGGTCCAAGAAAAAAGGCCTCACGGGCCGGATGTTGTGCAGATCTGGTTTAGAAGAAGTGAATCACCTGCCCATGGTTTTCTCCATCTGTAAAGTTGTTTACTTGTCTCAACCAAAATCTCTACCATTCACATCAACACTTGGCAGCTGGCTATTTAGTGCCCTTGGTTGGCTGCAAGTAAAGGAATCCTGCCCTTCATGTTGGTTGTCAGTGTGGAAAGTAGCAATGCCCTCTGACTCTAAAGTCCCCATGCCTCGTCTTACCCTCAGTAGCTTTACCCCATCTTCTATCAACATTGCCTTCATTTCTCTTCCTTGCAATCTCAGCCCTCTGCACCTCATCCTATGCCATGCAGGACTACTCTAAGAAGGTCAATTGGGTAGGGGGAGGTTTTGAATCTTGAACACTTGTTTGCAGGTAGCACCTGCATACACATTTCACACCGGTTGAAAATGCCACAGTGTATTTGGCCACGTACAGAGCCCACTAGTTTCCTTTCTTCTCACAAATATGGACTTGCAAGCTTTAAAAAAAAAGCAAGCCTTATTTCTCCCTTTCTGACAGTATAAACACTTCTGGGATCAGTGTTCCTTCTAACTTCCACTTTCAGTGAGTGGGAAAAGTTCCATTCTGGGTGGTATTATCAAGTCAGTGTGCGTACATCACACATACACACATAAATGTGCTGTGCTATGCGTGGTGCACAAAATCCCCCACCACCACTTACCAGTGATCTACCTTGTAACTATAACATTTATGGTGGTGCAGTTGTACACATGTGGACAAATGTGTTGGTACTCCTCCACAAAAAAAGAAGAACCCACAATTGTCTCTGAAATAACTTGAAACTGGCAAAAGTAATTGGCACCCATCATTGTTTATTCTGCATTTAAGAAAAACCAGACTTTGCTTTAGAGTTTTGATGCAACAGAATATTTCAAATGATAACACAAATGAAAATGGCATGGACAAATATGATGGGACCCCTAACCTAATATTTTGTTGCACAACCTTTAGAGGCAATCACTGCAAACAAGTGATTCCTGTAGGTCTCAATGAGACTTCTGCACCTGTCAACAGGTAGTTTGGCCCACTCTTCTGAGCAAACTGCTCCAGCAGCTGAAGGGTGCCTTCTCCAGACTGCATGTTTCAGTTCTTTCCATAGATGTTCAATAGGATTCAAATCAGGGCTCACATAAGGTCACTTCAACATAGTCCAATGTTTTGTCCTTAGCCATTTTTGGGTGGTTTTAGCTGTGTGTTTTGGGTCATTATCCTGTTGGAGGATCCATGACCTGCGACAGCTTTCTGACACTGGGCAGTATTTTTCATTCCAGAATGTCTCGATAGTCTTGAGATTTCATTGTTCCCTGCACAGACTCAAGGCACCCCATGCCAGATGCAGCAAAGTAGCCCCCAAACATAACAGAGCCTGTTCCTTGTTTCACAGTAGGTATGGTGTTCTTTTCTTTGGAAGCTTCATTTTTTTGTCTGTGAACATAGAGCTGATGTGACTTGCCCAAAAGCTCCAGTTTTGTCTTATTTGTCCAAAGGACATTCTCCCAGAAGCATTTTGGCTTGTCAATATGCATTTTAGCAAATTCCAGTCTGGCTTTTTAATGTTTTTCTTTCAACAGGGGAGTCCTCCTGGGTCTTCTTCCATTGAGCCCACTGTCACTCAAAAAGTGACAGATGGTGCAATCAGACACTGATGGACCTTGACCTTGGAGTTCAGCTTGTATCTCTTTGGAAGTTGTCCTTGGCTTTTTGTCTACCATTCTCACTATCCTTCTGCCCATTCTGGGGTCAATTTTCCTCTTGCGGCGGCATCCTGGGAGGTTGGCTACAGTTTCATGGACCTTGAACTTAATAATAATATTTGCAACTGTTGTCACAGGAATATCAAACTACTTGGAGATGGTCTTATAGCCTTTGCCTTTAACATGCTTGTCTATAATTTTCTTTCTGATCTCCTCAGACCATTTTCTGCTTTGCTTTCTCTGGTCCATGTTCATTGCGGGACACACGATGATACTAAACAGCAGAGTGACTACTTTTGCACGATTGGAGACATGCGTGATACTAATGAAAGAAAACAGCTCATTTGAAAAATCACTCTAATCCAATTGTTTATTATCTTTTCTAGGGGTACCACCAAATGTGTCCAGGCCACTTTAGAATATCTTTGTAGAATAAGCAATACTTTATCTCTTTTCACACTTGCTTTTCTTTACTCGATGACATATCAAACATATCAAAGAGCCCCTGGTGGTGCAGTGGTAAAACTGCCGCCCTGTAACCAGAAAGTTACAAGTTCAATCCTGACCAGGGGCTCAAGGTTGACTCAGCCTTCCATCCTTCCGAGGTCGGTAAAATGAGTACCCAGAATGTTGGGGGGCGATATGCTAAATCATTGTAAACCGCTTAGAGAGCTTCCAGCTATAGAGCGGTATATAAATGTAAGTGCTATTGCTATTGCTATATCAAAGGCATGCAAGTATACATGGGACAATTGCCTTTCATTTAATCGCTTTTCAGGAGGCATAAAACACTTTTTCAATGAGCTGTAAGGATACCAACAAATTTGTCGACAAATTTGTCCACGTGTGTTCTAGTTTTTAAATAGTGGGTGCCTGTCAACTACTTCCTAGAAAGAAATGCCAGGCTCAAGTCTATGCCTTCTGATCTGAATAGCTCCAATTCCTGATTTGCAACACTACGCAGTGGAGATTATAGAAATGTACTCTGAACTGCTTAGGGACATTCTCATTTATTCTTACAACATACAAGGGTTCAGCTCTGAGATTGAAACTTGAAAGTAAATGATGAGCCCTGATGAGGTTGGACACTCATTAACCTCTAGGCAGACGTAACATACACTTTTTGTTCTATATTAAAAACTCATCAGTTCAAATCAAGTCATGCAACAGATCACACTGCATAAATTAAACAATGCTACAAAAATTAGACTGGGTGTGTTCGCATTTCAACTGTTGCTCGAACCAATTCCTTGGTCCACGATTACCAACTCCAGGCAGCTACTGCTCGCAAAGACAGATCCTTCCTCACTCTGAGAGTCACTTGCTTAGTTTTTACCTTTCAAGCCTTCAGGCTGTGTGGGAATCAGGAGTCCCTTCATTGGTTGCTAGTTAGCAGAGACTCCTCCTATTGCGCCTGAAGTAAACCTTAATAGAACCATAGAGGTAGGACGAAAGAGTACAGACACTTCCCGTGTTGCTAGTAAAGGGTAAAGTGTGTAGAAGCCCAAAATTGTTTACCCGCCCCGACATTCTGCCGAGGGGAGCTGGAGCCACCACCGTCGCTACCATCCTCATTGTCCTCCTCCTGCCATCACCACCGCCCCCATCCTCCTCCGGCTGCCACCACGCACCACCTCCTCCCTCCATGCGCCCCCCAGGCAGAACTGGAGAGGGAGGAGGCCCAGCTGAGGAGGGAGAGAAGAGGCAGAAGTGATAGCGGCAACCCAGCCGAGGAGAGGGGGGAATGAGGTTGGGCGGTGGCAGCGAAACTGCTGCATGGGGGACTGGGGAGGGTGTGTGTGCACACATTTGGGAGTAAGCCCAAATGAGTTCATTAAGGCTTTATTGGGAATAAACTTTATAAAACTGACTGCGGTTCTATGCGTTATTTACTTGAGAGAATCCTTTATCAGGTTTGGAAATCAATCCATATAAATCACAAACATGTCTGAATGACTTATGCTCAAGCTCTTTCTTTTCAATACTAGCTTTCTTTAAAAAAAAAAAAAAAGGCCTTACTTCTCCCTTTCTGACAATATAAACACTTCTGGGATATGCCCTTGGTCTTTTTTTCCTCACCAAAAAGTGGGGGAAAGAGGTAAGAAACTAAATAACCAACCAACAGCAAACCAACCAGCATAAGGACTATAGAGTGGTGGAGCTACTTGACTATTTTGGACTGACTTGGTTTCCAAGCTGCGCCTGTTAGGATGCTCATGAAGAGAAGGCAATCTCAGAATTGTTAAAACTAAAAACATTTATGCATTAGATAAATGGCTGGTTAACTTAACTTCTGTGCTTGGTAAATTGGTAGAAAGCATAGTTAAGGACAAAATAGTTAAAACATATAAAAGAACAGGCCTTGCTGAAGGAACCAGCATGGCTTCTGCAAGGACAAGTCTTGTCTCACTAACCTTTTGGAGTTCTTTGAGAGTGTTAACAGGCATGTGGATATAGGTGATCCGGTTGATGTAGTATAATTGGACTTCCAAAAAGCTTTTGATGAAGTTCCCCACCAAAGACCCTTGAGTAAACTTAGCAGTCATGGGATAAGGGGTCAGCTTCATGTGTGGATTGATGATTTTTTGAACAAAAGGAAACAGAGGGTGGGAATAAATGAACAGTTTTCACAATGCAGGGAAGGAAGGAAGAAGTGGGGACCCATAGGATCTGTATTTGGACCAGTGCTCTTTAACTTGTTTATATATGATCTAGAAGTTGAGGTAAGCAGCAAAGTGGCCAAATTATTATTATTTACATTTTATATCCCACTCTTCCTCCAAGGAGCCCAGAGTACTATATACTATAAGTATATATATTTATAAGTACTATATACTTAAGTTTCTCCTCACAACACCCTTGTAAAGTAGGTTAGGCTGAGGGAAGTGACTGGCCCAGAGTCACTCAGCAAGTATCATGGCTGAATGGGGATTTGAACTCGGGTCTCCCTGGTCCTAGTCCAGCACTCTAACCACTATACCACCCGGGCTCAAATTTGCAGATGACACTAAGCTATTTAGGGTAGTGAAATCCAAAACAGATATGAGGAGCTCCAAAAGAATCTCTCCAAACTGGAGTACTGGGGACAAGATGGCAAATGTGGTTTAATGTAAGCAAGTGAAAAGTGATGTATATTGGGGCAAAGAAGCCCAACTTCACATATACACTGATGAGGACTGAGCCATCAGTGACTGACCAGGAAAGAGATCTTGGGGTTGTGGTGGACAGCTCGTTATTTTTTATTTTATTTTATTTTTCATTTTATATCCCGCTCTTCCTCCAAGGAGCCCAGAGCGGTGTACTACATACCTAAGTTTCTCCTCACAACAACCCAGTGAAGTAGGTTAGGCTGAGAGAGAAGTGACTGGCCCAGAGTCACCCAGCAAATATCATGGCTGAATGGGGATTTGAACTCGGGTCTCCCCGATCCTAGTCCAGGAATCTAACCACTACACCAAGCTGGCTCTCTCGTTTAAAGTGTCAGTGTATGGCAGCTGTGAAAAAGGCAAATCCCATGCTACGGATCATTAGGAAGGGAACTGAAAATATCATAATGCCCTTATACAAATCTATGGTGCAGCCACATTTGGAATACTGCGTGCAGTTTAGGTCACCATATCTTGAGGACATTGCAGAACTGGAAAAGGTGCAGAAGAGGGCAACCAAATGATCAGGGGCCTGTAGCACCTTCTTTGTGAGGCAAACCTACAGCAACTGGGGATTTTTAATTTGGAAAAGAGGTGACTACAGAGGAACATGGTTGAGTTGTGTAAAATCATGCATGGAGTAAACAGAGTGGACTAGAGAGAAATTTAGGGCCAACAAATGGAAGTACTTTTTTCACAAAAGGGTCTTGGACAAATTCATAGAGGACAGGTCTATCAATGGCTACTAGTCTGGTGGCTATAGGCCACCTCCGGCCTTCAAGGCAAGATTCCTCTGAATACCAGTTGCAGGGGGGCAACAGCAGGAGAGAGGGCATGCCCTCACCTCCTGCCTGTGGGTTTCTCAGTGGCATCGGGTGGGCCACTGTGTTAACAGGATGCTGGACTAGATGGGCCTGATCCAGCAGGGCTGTTCTTATGTTCTAGAGATACACACATTTCAAACAGGATAAGTTTGAAGGTGTCCAATTAATGATTTCAGTTTAAATGCCTTGTCGAGAGCCCACCATCCCTATTGGGGTAGAGCTAGGGCATCTAGGCAGCCGTTTGGGAACAGGGCCTCCTTCACAGCCCAGTCCAAGCAATCTAAGCAGCAAGCGTGACGGGGCGGGAGAGGTGCCCCTAGGTGGTCGCCTCTCCTCTCATTGGCGTGCTTGGGAGGCCACCACATCAGACCTATGGGTATTCTCCACCATAAAGGAGGGCTGCTCCATAGAGTTGACCAGCCACCTGCCCCACAGATTTCTACCCACTCCCTCTTCCAGCCACAAACAAAAGCACCAGGGCCTGCAGGAGGCGATTCATCACCTTCTGGCAATAGGTGCCGTTGAGCTGGTTCCAAAACACCAGCGGGATACGGGAGTCTACTCCATAATATTCACTGATTCAAAAAAGGACAGTTCACTACAGGCGGTACTGGACCTAAAACATGTAAACCACTTCGTCTGCAAGCACACCTTCCGCATGGAATCACTAAAGTCCATTGCTGAGGCCCTTCATCATCTGGATCTCCTCACATCCATAGACCTCAAGGAGGCCTACTTGCATGTGCCATCCACAGGGACAGTCACCATCTCCTCTGTTTCCTGTATGCGGGAGTATACTACCAATACAAAGCGCTCCCCTATGGCCTCTCATCAACTCCGTGCATATTCACGAAGGTCCTGGCTCCTGTGATAGCACACTTCAAACTACAGGGCGTGTGGATCTTTGGATATCTGGAAGATAGCCTCATCCAGTCGAAGTCACCCCAGACCACCCAGGAAGACTTGTAGACCACCATCCAAACACTCAACAGTCACGGGTTCCTGATCAACGAAGCAAAGAGTCATCTACACCCGGCACACCAGATCCTTCATCTCGGGGTGCTGATAGACACTCAACTAGACAAGTTATTCCTACCACAGGACTGCAGACACACACTGGAGACAGAGGTACGTAAGGTGCTGAGCTCGAGCCTCTCACCTCTCATGGACCTGTCCAGACTTCTGGGCCTGATGGTGGTGAGTCTACAGCCCATCCCCTGGGGACATTTCCATCTGAGACCCCTCCAGTGGTTCCTGCTACCCTTTCATGCAGACATAGCAGTCAAGTCCAGCAGAAGGGTATCCCTACCACAAGAGGTTCTTCACTCTCTACGCTGGTGGATCACCACTCCACACCTGTCGGTGCGAAAGGAATTCCTAGATCCTCCCAAGATCATCGTTACCACCGATGCCAGCAAGAGGGGCTGGGGAGCGCACTGCCAGCACCGGTCTGTCCAGGGCAAATGGTCGCCACAGGAATGTCAGCACAGCATAAACTGGCTGGAACTCAGAGCCATCTGCCTGGCCCTCCAAGAGTTTGAGACCATAATACTTCGCCACATGCTCATCCACACGGACAATACTACAGCAAAAGCTCATGTGAACTGATAAGGGGAAACAAGATCCAGGTTCCTGCAAGCGGAGACAGTGTTGCTGTTCCACTGGGCAGAACACCGCATGGTGTCCTTGATGGTATATCATGTACAGGGCAACCTGAACATGATAGAAGACTGGTTGACCACTCAGACCTCCTTCCAGGGAAATGTCCAGAAGTTTTCCCCCTCATCACGGAACGTTTTGGCCTACCTATAGTAGATCTGTTTGCGACTCCAGCAAACACACATCTGCCTCGCTTCTTCATGAGATTCCCCTGTCAACAGGGGAATCTCAGAGAACTTGTGTTTTGGGCGGTATAGAAATGTATTAAATAAATAGAATTTTATTTTATTTTATTTTATTTTATTTTATTATTTATTTATTTATTTATTTATTTGAGATAACAGTCAGAAGCAGTGGACACTCTATCTTCACCATGGCCGGAGGGCCTCCTTTATGCATTCCCTCCCACCCCCATACTGGCACGGGTTCTACACAGGGTCAAGCCTGCTACAAGCACAGATCATCCTGGTGGCCCCATTCTGGCCATGTAGGCCATGGTTCGCGGAGATCTATAACCTAGCCACAGGACCCCACCTGCCACTTCTCGTCACGCCGGATCTCCTGCAACAAGGGCTGGTCTGGCACCCAGATCCAGGTTAGTTAAAGCTAGCCCCATGGAAACTGAACGGCGATTGCTAAAACAACATGGATACTCAGCTTCGGTTCTCAACACTATGCTAGCATCCAGACGCCCATCCACTAACACGATATACCAATCTACATGGCGAGCCTTCCTGCGATGGTCGGCCCACCACAGGTTCCCCAAGGGGTCCGCCTCCATGACTCACCTGTTACATTTCCTGCAAGATGGACTGGACAAAGGGGTCTCTGCAAATATCTTGAAACCCCAAGCTGCCTCCTTAGTGGATCTAATATCGGGAACCTCTAAAGGTGCCAGGCGTCGCCATTCTCATTTGAAACGCTTCCTGAAGGGCGCTACTCTCCTGTCTTCTCCAGTGGTCCATCGTTTCCCTACCTGGAAATTACATACTGTCCTCAAGACTCTCCAGGGCCCTCCCTTCGAGCCATTGTCCTCAATCCCACTCCGTATTCTCTCTTTCAAATTGGCATTCCTTGTGGCCATTACCTCAGCACGCAGAGTGTCTGAACTCAAGGCCCTATCTGTACATAAAAACCTTTGTATATTTTCAGAGGACTTGTAAAGCTGATCCCAGACCCCTTTGTTCAACCAAAAGTAGCTTCCCCCTTCCACATGTCTCAGGATGTTATTTTGCCCTCATTTTGCCCCAAGCCGATTCACCTGGTTGAAGAGGCTTGGCATAAGCTCAATGTCCGCAGGTGCCTTAAAGCCTACATAAAGCGGACAAAACACATTAGAACCTCTGAGTCCCTTTTCGTTTCATTCCTGCCTAGATTTATGGGACATCTGGTCGCACCCACGAGCATAGCTAGGTGGCTTAAGGCGTGTATAACTCTGGTTTACGAATCACAAAACCTCAGGGCACCACCCAAGGTGTTTGCCCATTCTACTAGTGGGGCAGCTACATCAGCAGCTTTTTCTTCTAATGTACCCGTCCAGGACATTTTCAGAGCAGCAACCTGGTGGGCATCCTCTACCTTTACTAGGCACTGTAAACTAGATATTTTTGCATCTGCTCAGGCAGCGTTCGGGAGGAACTGTGCAGGTACTCCCTGCGCAGTAGTTGCTGGCACCCTCCCTGGTTGGACTTACGGCTGTGGTATGTCTCTACACGTGAAACGCTCTTGGACCCAGAGCAGCAGAGAACAAAGCACTGAATACTCACCGTGAAGGCTCCTTCTTGTTGCGGGGTCCAAGGGCGACTCGACCCTCCCTTCTTAACAGCGCCTTCTGTCCAGGGACTGAAATAGCTTCTATGCCACATATATATGTAGAAGTGTAGCTTAGTTTATTGTTTGTGGTTTTTGACTTGTTATTATACCTAGTTTTTATTATACCAGGTTCCTGTCTCCTCGAGGTACCTTTCGCCTCTGGTACTAAAAGGAGGGGCTTGCTCTTCCCAAATTCAAAAGCTAAGCTAATTATCATAGTCTTGCCTTGGAGTCATGTGGGTCAAGGTAGCCCCACACGTGAGACGCCCTTGGACCCTGCAGCTAGAAGGAGCCTTCACAGTGAGTAACCAATGCTCCGTTCTGTCCCCAAATAGCTCTCAATCTAAAAAGAAACACTGGAGAGACCCAGCAGCAGCTATCAGTGGGACACTATGCTGAGTGGAATAGTGACAGTTGTTATCCCCCTGCGAAATATAAGAGAGCCATCACTTTAAAAGGTGTCTCTTTGCCCATTTAGTAGGGAAGAAACTTTGGCTGAAGTGGAGAATTCTAGGATCAAGCACTGAACTCACAGAAATGTTACCAAGTTTGTTAGCTTTGCAGCAAAGGGGGGCAGAGAGAAATCCTCACTACTCATTAATAGCTTTTTTGATTTGTTGCAGGTACCACACAGGGTGCAGAAAGGATTATTCTGGATTGTCCTGTGTTGAGAGTATTTTGACAGTGGGGCTTAATTGTGCAAAACCGGCTGCAGAAAGCGCAGCCCACATGGCATGAGCAAAATATCTTGCTAGTAGAAAGGGGTCGTTGACACCCTTCACACTTTTGCAATAAGAGGGTTATGTCCTTTTTTCAGAATTATGATGATAAAAAGGCATTTTCAACATCTGAGTAGTACTTGAAACAAGTATGCCATTAGTTTAAGAGTATACAATTACATTTCTTTTAAGTCAGCATTTTTAAAAATGTGCTCTGAAATATAAGAACAGAGTGTTTTCTACTTGGCTTCAAATGCTATTATACATAGATTAGAGAGCCTTTGCTAAGTTTTCTTCTGTTGCTTTAGAGAAAAAGTTTGTCACAGGGAACTGGAAATGTTGTTTTAGGTTCAACAATGGGGGCAAATTCATTTTAACTGATCTAGTGAGGGAGACGTAGAAAGAGAAAAGATTGGAAACTATGCACTGTTGCTTAGTTATAGGACTGAAGTATTTCCATGAGGGGTACCTGTAAAATTATCCCAAGAGAAAAGTAACATGTATGACTGGATCTTAATTAGATGTATGTCTCTGAATACCAGTTTATTTTTATTCATTCATTCGATTTCTATACCGCCCTTCCAAAAATGGCTCAGGGCGGTTTACACAGAGAAATAACAAATAAATAAGATGGTTCCCTGTCCCCAAAGGGCTCACAATCGAAAAAGAAACATCAGATAGACACCAGCAACAGTCACTGGAGGTACCATGCTGGGGGTGGATAGGGCCAGTTACTCTCCCCCTGCTAAATAAAGAGAATCACCACGTTAAAAGGCGCCTCTTTGCCAAGTTAGCAGGGGTAAGTGAAATCCCTTACCCCAGTTGCAGGAGAATGATGAGAGAAGGTGGGCATGCCTTCATTTCTCACTTGTTGGCTTCCCAAAGGCACTGTGGGAAACCTCTTATGCTCTTACATTGCTGTAAGTAGAACAAGTTTGTTTTTTTAAAAATCCTGATAGGTTCCGATTTAGACACCAGCTCTCATGCAGCCCTTTGCTGCCCTGCGGTACTTCTGCATGGATCCCCACCCAGAGGCGTAACTATAGGGGGGGCAGGGGGGGCACGTGCCCCAGGCGCCATCTTTTCTGGTCACATGGGGGGCGCCGCCATGACAAAAAATATATATTTTTAATTTTTTAAAAAAATTTTGTCAATACAAATGTTTCCTGCTCAGTGCAGCAGCGCTGCAGCAGTCAAGGGAGCGCGTCGGCACCCCCTCCCCCATGAGCGGTCCCTTCCGCGCCGCCTGCGCCCCCCCACATTGCTTTGCTGGCACATGGTGGCCAGTCAGTGGCCTGGCTTGGCGGCGGCGGGCACTTGTGAGGAAAAACCTAAGTATAATGTAGTATGTTGGGGGGCGGGGGGGTGCCATTTCAGTGCTTGCCCCGGGCGCCGTTTTCCCTAGTTACGCCTCTGTCCCCACCCCCCCAAAAAAGTGGCACATGAGCAGAAGAGTGCCACATGATAAGAGTCCAAGGGCTGTTTAAGTGATGTGCTCTCCAGCTTTGTTTTCCACCAGAAGCACTACTATTACAACTGAGCACAACAGCTGCCTTAGCAAAGCTGCACTTTTGTGAATTTTTATTCCACTGTTCCATAAAATCAGAAGCTCTTCTGTGGTACTTTTAGGTTAGGCAATATCCCACAAACCATACACAAAACACCGAAAAGGACAGACTATTTTTTAATTAAATAGCCCCTGGTGGCGCAGTGGTAAAACTGCCGCCCTATAACCAGAAGGTTGCAAGTTCGATCCTGACCAAGGGGCTCAAGGTTGACTCAGCCTTCCATCCTTCCGAGGTCGGTAAAATGAGTACCCAGAATGTTGGGGGGCAATATGCTAAATCATTGTAAACCGCTTAGAGAGCTTCCAGCTATAGAGCGGTATATAAATGTAAGTGCTATTGCTATTGCTAATTACACTTAACCATAGCCAATGTTGCCTCCTTAAATTTAAGGACGTTACAGTATAAATTTATATGGCTTTTTATTGTAAGTACATTTTTAAAAGAAAAAAGAAAAGCACTGACACAAATTTGTAATCACCTCTTAACACTGCTGCAGATATATCAAATCACAATACATTTTCAGAATATTAAGAAGACTATGACATAATCTTAACAGCCAAGTCAGCCACACTGAATCAAAATAAAGATGCCAGAATACAAATGAGAATAATAGGACTCACCCATCTCATCATTCCTCTTTTATGAAATACTAAATATCTGTGGACAACTATTTGGCTGGCTAGTTCAAATCAATATGTGAAGCCACAGCAACATGTTGCAGTGTATCCCTGGTCTGCATGTGCCTGGGCACAGTTAATGTTTTAGGCACTATTCTCCTTCAGAAGCAGAAGGGGTTGTGCTTGTCTTAAGGGATTACAAGCTAAAAAAATCCCCACACATTTTGTTCAAGCCCTCTTTCCCTCCACTGCCAGAGTTCCATTAGCTCTGCCCACCTGGTTGTCTGTTAAATGCCCTCTGAATCCACAAATATTCTGTACCATTAAGTTATATTGGGGCAGTTTTGGAGGCATTTGGGTCCCCTAAGGGTTCCCCCCCCTTCAGATGTTTGTGAAACTAATGTTATTTCCAGATTATCCCAAGTCTGTCAGTACATACGAACATAAGAACATCTCTGCTGGATCAGGCCCAAGGCCCATCTAGTCCAGCATCCTGTTTCACCAGATGCTGCTGGAAGCCACAAGCAGGAGTTGAGGGCATGCCCTCTCTCCTGCTGTTACCCCCCTGCAACTGGTACTCAAGAGGCATCCTGCCTTTGAGGCTGGAGGTGGCCTATAGCCCCCCAACTATTTTTTATTTATTTATTTATTGTTAAATTAATATACCGCCTTTCATTAAAGCAATCCCAAGGCGATTTACAGCAAAAAAAACAAAAAATTAACACAAGATGGTAAAAAAGACACAATTAAAATATTAAGTGGGGAAAAAATATTAAGCAAATCTGATTAAAAAATTTAAAACAAAAAGCATAAAAGCAATAAAGATTATAAAGAGTAGCAGCAGAGAATTAAATAAATGCCTGGGCAAAAAGCAAAGATTTTACATTTTTTCTGAAAGCTGTGATGGAAACTGAGGAGCGAATAGCCACCGGGAGAGCATTCCAGAGTCTGGGGGCAGCAACAGAGAAGGCCCTGTCCCGCGTACACAACAACCGAGCCTCCCTCATTGTCGACACCCGGAGCAGAGCCCCCTCAGATGATCTTGTCAAGCAGGCCGCAACCCTTGGGAGCAGGTGGTCCCTCAGGTATCCTGGGCCCAAACCGTTTAGGGCTTTAAAGATCAAAACCAGCACCTTGAATTGGACCCGGAAACAAACTGGTAGCCAGTGCAGCTCTTTCAAAATGGGTGTTATGTGCTCCCACCGGGCAGCTCCAGATAAAACCCTAGTTGCCACATTTTGCACTAGCTGCAGTTTCCGGATGTTCTTCAAGGGCAGCCCCACGTAGAGCGCGTTACAGTAATCCAGCCATGACGTGACTAAGGCATGGGTAACCGTGGCCAGATCTGCGTTCTCGAGAAAGGGACGCAGCTGGCACACTAGCCGAAGCCGTGCAAAGGAACCCCTAGTGCCAATGACTAGTAGCCGTTGATAGACCTCTCCTCCATGAAGTTATCCAAACCCCTCTTAAAGCCATCCAGGTTGTTGGCTGTCAACACATCTTGTGGCAGAGAAGTCCACAAGTTGATTATGAGTTGTGTGAAAAATTACCTCCGTTTGCTGGTCCTAAATTTTCTGGCAATAAATTTCATGGGATGAGCCCTGGTTCTAGTGTTATGGGAGAAGAAGAGGAATTTCTCTCTATCCACTTTCTCCACACCATGCATGATTTTATAGACCTCTATCATGTCTACTCTCAGTCATCTTTTTTGTAAACTAAATTGCCCCAGGTGTTGTAGTCTTGCCTCATAAGAAAGGTGCTCTAGGCCCCTGATCATTTGGTTGCCCTCTTCTACACCTTTTCCAGTTCTACAATGTCCTTTTTTAGATTTGGTGACCAATATTGGACACGGTACTCCAGGTGTGGCAACACCATAGTTTTGTATAAGAGCATTATAATATTAGCAGTTTTATTTCCAATCCCCTTCCTAACGATCCCTAGCATGGAATTGGCCTTTTTCACAGCTGCCGCACATTGAGTCGACACTTTCAACGAACTGTCCACCACGACCCAAAGGTCCCTCTCCTGTTCAGTCACCGACGGCTCAGATCCCATCAGCATATACTTGAAGCTGGGGTTTTTCATCCCAATGTGCATCACTTTACACTTGCCAGCACTGAACTGCATTAGCCATTTTGTCGCCCACTACCCCAGTTTGGAGAGATCCTTTTGGAGCTCCTCACAATCTGTTTTGGATTTCACTACCCGAAAGAGTTTGTATCATCTGCAAATTTGGCCACCTCACTGCTTACCTCTACTTTTAGATAATTTATGAATAAATTAAAAAGCAACGGTCCCCGTACAGATCCCTGGGGGACCCCACTTCTTACTTCCCTCCATTGTGAAAACTCTCTATTTATATCTACCCTCTATTTCTTGTCCTTTAACCAGTTAGCAATCAACACAAGTACTTGTCCCCTTATTCCATGACTGCTAAGTTTTCTCAGGAGTCTTTGATGAGGAATGTCAAAAGCTTTTTGGAAGTCCTGGTATACTATGTCAACTGGATCACCTTTATCCACACACTTGTTGACACTCTCAAAGAACTCCAAATGATTTGTTTACCTTTGCAGAAGCCATGCTGGTTCTCTCCAAGCAAGGCCTGTTCTTCTATGTGCTTTACAATTTTATGCTTGAGGATTCTTTCCATCAATTTGCCTGGATTGGATGTTAAGCTAACTGGCCTGCAATTTCCCGGATTGCCCCTGGATCCTTTGTTGAAAATCGGTGTTACATTTGCTACTTTCCAGTCCTCCGGTACAGAGCCTGATTTCAGGGATAAGTTATATATTTTAGCAAGGAGGTGGGCAATTTCACATTTGAGTTCTTTGAGGATTCTTGGATGAATGTCATCCAGCCCTGGCGATTTGCTAGTTTTCAGTTTTTCCAAACAGTTTAGAACATCATCTCTTGTCACTTCTTTCTGACTCTGTTCTTTAGCTTCTATCCCAAAAAAGCCTGGTTCAGGAACAGGCATATGCTCAGTATTCTCTGCCGTGAAGACGGACGCAAGGAACTCATTTAGCTTCTCTGCAAGGTCCATATCCTCCTTAATAATCCCTTTCACTCTCTCTTTGTCTAATGGTCCAACTGCCTCCCTGGCAGATATTCTGCTTCTGATGCATTTAAAGAATTTTTTTTTATTTCCTTTGATGCTTTTAAGTAAACATTCTTCAAACTCTGTTTTTGCCTCCCTTATTGTCACCTTGCATTTCTTTTGCCAGAGTTTGTGTTCCTTTCTGTTCTCTTCATTTGGACAGGCCTTCCAGTTTCAGAAGGAAGTCTTCTTCCCTTTTATGGCTTCCTTGACATTACCTGTTAGCCATGCTGGCATCCTCCTGGACTTAGTGGTACCTTAGGGTTTCCTCCTTTTGGTATACAATCTAACTGAGCTTCTAATATTGTGGTTTTGAGTAAACTCCATGCATTTTGGAGCAAAGTGACTCTCCTGATTTTCCCTTTCAGCTTTCTTTTCACCATACTCATTTTGGAGAAGTTTCCTCTTCTGAAATTCAAAGTGTCTGTGTTAGACTTCCCTGGTGATTCTCTCCCAACATGTATGCTGAATTTGATCACACTATGGTCAACTCCTTCTTCCAGTCAACATGCAGGTACTTCCCTCTCACCCCCAGACTTATGTTCTTATGAAATAGTAAATAGTAAATTTTATTTACGGTCATTGACCAAATATAAAACCAAAAATTACAAAGATTACTAGAACAGAAAACAGATATCACAGTAGTGATTGGAGCAGTACCAAGTCATCATTGCAGCAGTCTTATAAACATTAATTATGATATAGTAATATTATCCTTTTTTGAAATAGGTCTGTGTAGAGCTCCTAGGGCCTTGGCTGACAATTGTTCTGAGGAAAGATTAGAAATTAATTATCAAAAAACTAAGTTTATGATATTCACCAAGAAATTTTTCAAACATAGGTGGCAGATTAATGGACAAGAAATAGAAGAGGTGAACATATAGAGATATTTAGGGGTATTCTATTTATTTATTTATTTGGCACATTTGTATTCCACCCAAAATGCAAGTCTCTGGGCAGTTCACAAGAAGACAATAAAAACAACAAATAAAAAGGTTAACACATTACAACAATTTAAAACTGAAAACGTTAAAACTATTAAAAATACAATTGAACAGTATCTAATAAAAAGCCTGTGTGAACAAATGTGTCTTGACTGCCTTTTTAAAAGTTGTGAGAGATGGGGAGGCTCTTATTTCAGCTGGAAGTGCATTCCAAAGCCCTGGGGCAGCAATGGAGAAGGCCCGTCCCTGAGTAGCCACCAGACAAGCCGGTAGCAACTGCAGATGAACCTCTCCAGATGATCTCAATGGGTGGTGTGGTTCATAGCGAAGAAGACGTTCCCATAAATACCTAGGGTCCAAGCTGTTTAGGGCTTTATAGGTTATAACCAAGAGCTTGTATTTTGCCCAGAAACTTATAGGCAGCCAGTGTAGATCTTTTAAGATAGGAGTGATATGGTCTCTCAGAGATGACCCAGAGACCAACCTCGCTGCTGCGTTCTGGACCAACTGCAGTTTCTGGACTACGTACAAAGGCAGCCCCACATAGAGCGCATTACAGTAGTCAAGTCTGGATGTGACCAGCAGATATACTACTGTTCTGAGGAAATTTATCTCAAGAAAGGGACGCAGCTGGCATATCAGCCGATGTTGTTAAAAAGCACCTCTGGCCACCATCTCAACCTGGGACACCAGAGAGAGGTTCAGCTCTAGAACCACTCCCAGACTGCTTACCTGTGGAGAGGGTGGACAGAGAGAATTTTTTCTCCCTCTCTCACAACACTAGAACTAGGGGTCACCCCATGAAACTGAAGGTTGGGAAATTTAGGACCGACAAACAGAAGTACTTTTTCACACAGCCCATAATTAATCTATGGAATTCCTTGCCATGCGAAGTGGTGATGGCCACCAGCTTGGATGGCTTTAAAGGGGGCTTAGACAGATTCATGGTGGACAGGTCTTTCAATGGCTGCTAGTCTGGTGGCTGTGGCTGTGGCTGTGCGCCATCTCCAGCTTCAGAGACACGATGCCTCTCAATGCCAGTTGCAGGGCAGCAACAGCAGGAGAGAGGGCATTCACATACCTCTTGCCTGTGGGCTCTCCAGCAGCATATGGTGGGCCACTGTGTAAAACAGGGTGCTGGACTGGATGGTCCTTGTGCCTGGTCCAGTAGGGCTGTTATTATTTATTTATTTATCTATCTATCACATTTTTAGCCACCCAAAATGTGAGTTCTCTGAGCGGTTTACAAGACAATAAAAACCAATGAAAAGATTAACACATTAAAATGTAAAATGTTAAAACTATTAAAACACAGTTAAAATAATGTCTAATTAAAAGCCTGGGTGAACAAATGTGTCTTGACTGCCTTTTAAAAAGTTGTAAAAGGATGGGGAGGCTCTTATTTCAGCCAGAAGTGTGTTCCAAAGCCTCGGGCAAGCAATGGAGAAGGCCCGTCCCCGAGTAGCCACCAGACAAGCCAGTGGCAACTGCAGACGAAACTCTCCAGATGATCTCAATGAGCAGTGCGGTTCATAGCAAAGAAGTCATTCTCTTAAATACCCAGGCCCCAAGCTGTTTAGGGCTTTATAGGTTATAACCAAAACCTTGTACTTTGCCCGGAAACTTATCGGCAGCCAGTGTAGATCTTTTAAGACAGAAGTGATATGGTCTCTCTGAGATGACCCAGAGACAAATCTGGCTGCCGTATTCTGGACCAACTGCAGTTTCCAGACTACGTACAAAGGCAGCCCTACATAGAGCACATTGCAGCAGTCAAATCTGGAGGTGACCAGCAGATGTACTACTGTTCTGAGGTCATTTATCTCAAGAAATGGATGCAGCTGGCATATCAGACAAAGCTGATAAAAGGCATCTCTGGCCACTGCCTCAACCGGGGACACCACGGAGAGTTTGTGTCCAGAAGCACCCCAGACTATCTACCTGTTCCTTCTGGGGAAGTGTGACCCCATCCAGAACAGGCAGATTAAAATCATCTCCTGAGTTCTGAGACTGCACAATAAGTACCTCCATCTTATCTGGATTTAGCCTCCGCTTGTTACCTCTCATCCAGCCCATCACTGCCACCAGGCAGGCATTTCGGGAGGTTATGCCTTCTCCTGATGATGCTGACATGGAGAAACTGATAATGCATACATTATAATTTTCAATCTCTGGATGTGGTATAGTCCAAGTTTCTTAGAGCCTTGGTGTTCCACATTGTACCTCAAACACCACAATCAGAATCAAAATGAAGTTAATTTCAATTGAAGCTCGTATTTGGCTGCTCATTTTAAATTATTGGATTAAACTAAACTATAGCCCTTTTGGTTTCGCCATACTTACCTTAATGAATAATTTCTCCTCCAATTGGAACATGTGGTGGAAAAGAAACTTCAGAGCTATGATTTTCTGATCTCAGATCTGTTTCATAAGCCTTTGAAGCCAAAGAATTAATTCTTCTGCATGTATGGGATATTGTGCTCCAAAATGATAGAGCCAGAATCACACACTGTGAGGTTGTAGCAAACCCTAGAGCCTCTCTCCAGCTAATTATCTTTATAATCTTACCCTCCCTAAGCTTTGTCTCAGTTTTACTCTGGCCTGACTAAATGTGCTACCTTCTGCACTTTTGGAAGGAATATTTTGCCACCAAAATCTCAAACGTCCTTGGCAATATGAATTGCCAAGACAAACACTTTGAATTTTATAATAGGAAACTTCTCTAAAATGAGTTAGGTGAAAAGAAAATTGGAAACAAAAATCAGGAGAGTTGTTTTGCTCCAGAATGCATGGAGTCAATTTAAATCTACTATAATGGAAGCCCATTATAAGCCCATTTGGAGGAAAGGTATCACCAAACCAAAAAGGAGGAAAGGTAGCACCAAATCCAGGAGGATGCCAGCATGGTTAACAAATAAAGCCAAGGACATTATAAAGGGAAAGAAGACTTCCTTCAGAATTTAGAAGGCCTGCCCAAATGAAGAGAACAAAAAGGAACACAAACCCTGGCAAAATAAATGTAAGGAGACAATAAGGGAGTCAAAAAGAGAGTGTGAGTAATATTTAGCTAAAAGCAGCAAGGGAAATAACACAAAAAACCTCTTTAAATACATCAGAAGCAGGAAACCTGCCAGGGAGGCAGTTGGTCCATTAGATAATGAAGGAGTGAAAGGGATTATTAAGGAGGATATGGAGATTGCAGAGAAGCTAAATAAGTTCTTTGCATCTGTCTTCACAGCAGAGGATACTGAGAGCATACCTAAGCCTGAACCAAACTTCTCAGGCTTGGAGGCTGAAGAACTGGGCCAGTTTGAAGTGATGAGAGATGATGTTCTAAACTCTCTGGAAAAATTAACAATTGCCAGGGCCAGATGGCATCCACCTGAGAGTCCTTAAAGAATTCAAATGTGAAATTGCCAACCTCCTTGCAAAAATATATAACTTATCCCTACAATCAGGCTCTGTACCAGAGGACTGGAAAGTAACCAATGTAACATTGATTTTCAAAAAGGGATCCAGGGCGTTCCTGGAAATTACAAGCCGATTAGCTTAACGTCTGTTCCATGCAAATTGATGGAAAGCATTCTTAAGGATAAAATTGTTAAGTATATAGAAGAACAGGCCCTGCTGAAGGAGAACCAGCATAGCTTCTGCAAAGATAAATCTTGCCTCACCAACCTTTTTGAGTTTTTTGAAAGTGTCAACAGGTGTGCGGATAAAGATGATCCAGTTGCCATAGTATACCTGGACTTACTAAAAGCTTTTGACAATGGTTCTCATCCAAGATGCTTGAAAAAACTACACAGTCATGGGATAAGGGGACAGGTTCACATGTGGATTGGTGACTGGTTTAAGGACAGGAAACAAGGGTAGGTATAAATGGAGAGTTTTCTAAATGGAGTGAAGTAAGTAGTGGGATATGTGGGATATCCCAGGGATATGTACTGGGACCAGTGCATTTCAATTTGTTCCTAAATGATCTAGAAGTTGGGTTAAGCAGCAAAGTGGCCAAATTTGTAGATGACACCAAACTGGTTTTGGTAATGAAATCCAAAAGAGATTGTGAGGAGCTGCAAATGGATCTCTCCAAACTGAGTGAGTGGGCAACAAAATGACAAATTCAGTTCTATGTAAGGAAGTGTAAAGAGATGTATATTGGGGTCAAAAACCACAACTGCACTTATATGCTGATGAGGTCTGAGTGGTTGGTGACTGCCCAGGAGTGGGATCTTGGGGTCATGATGGACAGCTTATTGAAAGGGTTGACTCAGTGTGTGTGGCAGCTATGAAAAGACCAATTCCATGCTTGCAATAATTAGTAAGGGGGTTGAAAATAAAACTGCTGATATTATAATGCCCTTATACAAAACTATGGTGCAGCCACATTTAGATACTGCATACAGTTCTCAGCACCGTACCTCAAAAAGACATCATAGAACTGCAGAAGGTGCAGAAGAGGGCAACCAAGATGATCAGGAGCCTAGAGCACCTTCTTTATGAGGTAAAGCTGCAACACCTGGGGCTTTTTAGTTTAGAAAAAGGGCATGTGAGGGGAGACATGATAGAGGTCTATAAACCATGCATGGTTTGGAGAGAGTGAGGAGAGAGAAGTTTTTCTCCCCCTCTCATAACATTAGAACCAGGGGTCATTCCATGAGCCTGATTGCCAAGAAATTTAGGACCAACAAAGGTAAATACTTTTTCACACAACACATAATCAGGTCTTGCCTGGGGACTTCCCAGAGGCATCTGGTGGGCCACTGTTTCAAACAGGATGCTGGATTAAATAGGACTTGAGCCTGATCCAGCAGGGCTTTTCTTATGTATAGATACTTACATTTAGCCTCATGAGGGAAGCTTGAGAATCCTCCTTCATGTGCATACTTTATGCCGTTGGATAGTTAGGTACAAATTATCCTCCATGGGTCTCAGAGGAGCCAGTGGCACTGAGGTACTTGACAAGAAAACCTCTGGCTCCTCAACACTGTACTGTCCCACTGGAAAAGTTGATTGATTTTAATGGTGTTAATTGGTTAATTGATTTTAATGGTGTTTTAATGTAAACTGCCCTGAGCCTTTTGGAAGGGCGGAATAAAAGTTTTAATAATAAATAATAAATAAATAAATAAATAAAAGTGGTTATTTTTAGCCTGCTTTCCAGTAGGCTTATGAGATCACGCAGCATTCCGTGAGTGTGCCCTCCCATAAACTTTGCAATGCTTGGGCCAATATGAACTAAATCGGGTATTGTTGTAGGGACACACAGGGACATCTCAAAGGCGTGGTTTGTGATAATGTGATCCACCCCAAATCAAGATGCAGATACATGAATGTTTGAGGCACATGTGGGCTAACTTGTGTACTGACGAACCAATTTGGACCAAATTTAGTGCACTTGGGATAGTGAAGGGAAAGTAGGCAGATTAGTTCTTACTAGAACAACTTGTTTACCCAAGCAAAAAATTAGCCTGAAACTGCAGTTGACTGGATCTGTGACCCAGTGCACTGCAAACAAACAAAACCAAACCTTTTAGGAGTCTTTTGGGAATTGCAAAATATTAAGAATGCTAAGAAATACTCTAATATAGATCACTTGTGATGGGGTTGAGGAAAAGAAAATTATATAGGTATAGTAACCTATACCAAATGCTCTGCTATGCGAACACTGTTTAGTTTTGTGTATTTGTATTTGCTTGTACACTTGCCATTTTAAACATCGGTTCTTAATTATCTTGCCAGAAGCCAAATGGATTACATCAGTCCTGTGCTGCAGTTCACACAGGACTTTGTCCTGTAGATGTGTTCATGAATGCAGTTCTGTTTGCTTTGAGGGCATGTTCACACACATAATGTTTCAGAATGCTTTATGTCATTTTTTAGAAGAGTTGACACAATTTGCTGTAATCTTGGACCTGCAGATTGATCCTACTTACTAATTGAGAGACTGATCCTACTTACTAGTTGTCAAACTAATTCTGTTATGTCCTTGTCTCTGAAAAAGATGCCCAATCTCACTGATTTCAAATAGTGACATGACTGAGTTTTCTCTGAAGAACAAAGGTTTCCGTGAGAAGTAGTTTAGGGCTGTATAATATAATAAAGTTTTGGGCGGTATAAAAATATAATAAATAAATAAATTACCAAGAAATTCTCCATATTATCCTGGAAACCAGATTTTAGAAGTTGCATAATACTATGGGTCAGAATGGAGGCCATAGATTACCTCAGTGCATCTATCTGCCTATGCTGTGGAAACAACTAGTTGTCACTATGTTGAAAAATACTAACAGTACTTTTGCCTAATAAGTACTGCCTATATTAGGTTTAAATTAAATATTTTTCCAGTCTGTTTGCCCCCACCCCCAATAAGTAACTTGAATAGCAATGGTGAAGGACACTTTATACAATTACATTTTATTCAATACATTTCTGCTTCCCCCCCCCATTTAGTGCCCAGAATAGGTGAGTATATGGGAGCAGTTGCTAAAAATGCTTGGGCAGTCATAAGCATGCCTTTTCAGTTAGATATACTTGCATCTATAGTCTAACATCCTTATAATTTATTTAGTGTATGAAACATCTAGTTTCTTCTGCTCTGTTTAGCTCTGGCCCAAACTTTTATTGCTGCCTTTATTTTCCACCTGCTCTCATAATCTCTTGTATTGAGACCTAGTTTGGTTAAGTAGATTACAGTGCTCCATCTGGATCTGCAGGTCCAAGTTCCATGTCAAAAACAGGTCCATGACAGGATCACCATGCTGCTTTGACAGTATCCAGTACTTCTATCTGTCATCCCTTTTTAATTCACATAAACCACTACACCATCATCTTAAACTTCCCTGCATTGGACTCCACCCTGTAGCTACTTTTCTTAATGAAAAGGCATCATTTGTGTGATCAGTTTAGCATAGGAGTTATTAAAACACATATAATTGCTTTATATAAAGTCCCCGATCATACTAATTTATGGGATAGCTAGTAGCATAGATTTTAGGGGAAAAAGTGGGGAGAAAAGCAGGGTATCTTCCTTAAGAATTAACTGGCACAGGTAACAGAAAGTTAGTAGGAAATCATTTAGGACAGGGTTTCTTAACCTTGGGCCCCCAGATGTTGTTGGACTACAACTCCCATCATCCTCAGACATTACCTTTGTGGCTGAGGATGATGGGAGTTGCAGTCCAAAAACATTTGGGGGCCCAAGGTTGAGAAACCCTGATTTAGCACAATAAATATGGAATAAAAAGCATTCTATATAGAGTTCAACAAGGTAGCCCAAGACATGAGTGTGGGACTCTACAGCTTGAAGTCTTGCATATTAGAAATGTGAACTTCCAGGCAGCCTTATCCAAGAAAGAGGCTCCTATTTCGCCCTGCTGATACACTGCGGAACATGTCAACCACTATGTAAGCTACCTGCACTTTGCTATAAGATAACTTTTTGAATTGGCCAACTCAAGAAGAAGAAAAGGCACAACATTGTGGGATACCAGAGGAAAACAACTAAAATGACACAGTGCCAGATAGTTTAAACTCATTTTTTTTTTCATTTGAAGCAAAGCACATTATTACAAAGCAATACCATAATGTTGAGTAAATCTTTTAATGTCTGTGTCTTTCCCCTGAGTGTGAACGCTAATCTGATGACGATATGTCTGAGTATATCACCACCTCCAGGTTCTCAAATGAGCCATCTTTTTTTTAACTCCCTGGGGACTGATGTCAGTATGGTGCTCTGTACTGGCATCTGATAAGCCTGAAGAATCTCCTGTGGCTGGATCATACTATGGAGATAGAACTATGGAGGTCATCGGGGTACTGTTAAAAAACCCCTTTTAACTTTGTTGTGAAACTGGAACAGGTTATATTGTTTTAATATCTACAAAATGCTGGATACTGATAGAAGCATTTGGTGCCTAACTGGGTTTCTTTAGTCTGGGAGGGTCAGTGAACTGCCTGAGCTTCTTGTCTAGCTACAGTCAGTGTGTGCCCCTTGGATGTAGTCTCCAACCATAGCCTGCTGTGGATATTTATCACCTGATTGCAGTGCTGAAGGTACCCCCATCTGGCTGTGGAGCGGAGGGCAGGGAAGAGAGCCCAACTTGTGATGAATCTGCTACTACTTACCTTACTGGAATTAAGGTTTGTGCAGAAGATCCTTTCAGTGTAAGTTAGCTGCACTCCACCTCATTTTGGAACCTCAGCAGGTTCAGAGCTTGAACTCAGGCTTGGAAAATCTAAATGGTTTCTTTGCTTTGTCTTGCTATCTTCACAATAAGCAAGACTTGCATTTTGTTTCCACCAGCACTACGTCAAATGGTGCTCTGAAGAATTTTGAATCTGAGCAGGGCAAGTTTGCCAAATAGGATTTAAATCCAGGATTATAATTGCAGTTATGAAGCCATGTGTTGCCACAATATAGGAGAGTAACACCAGCAACAAGGCCAGAGGAGTCTGCTCTCAAGGCCATGAAGGTTTTCCTCATTCTCTCCTTCAGGATCTTATAAACATGAGGATCTGCAGAAGTTACACTGTCCTTGAATACAGAATTAGTTATGCAGGCTGTTGCATGGCCAAGAAAGCCTGGAAACCCCACCCTTAGGGTTGTTTCCACACTCTGAACCCTCCTAGTCCACTGGAATGACAGCTGAATAAGCTAATGCAGCAATGGAGGTGTCTGTTTTTGGAAACATCTATTACATTAATTCTCCTGGGTGTGCCTTGGAATGTACATCCCAGAGCCCAGCTGATTGGCTGGCAGCGGACGTGCCTGATTGGCTGAAGTGCACCCAGGAGGATTGGTTGCCGCGGCGGTGGCCTGGCTGTGGAGGCCATAGGTGGTGGGCCCGGCCTGGCCTTGGAGGCAAGGCCCAGGAGGGGGGAAAGAAAGGGGGGGCAGAAGTGGTAGTGGGGAGGAGAGGTGGCTGGGCCCAGAAGCAGAGACTGGGGCAGAAGGGGGGAGAGAGGTAACTGCCGGCCCCAAAGAGTGCACAGATGCTCTATGCGGGGTCGGCTAGTTCCATGTTATTATCTGGTGAGGTTTACTGTTTGTCTTCTAACTGGCAGAGTTGGCCCATTCCAACAGCATCAGTAAGTCAAATAAATTTGGATAGAACTCCATAGAAAGCTTGAGCTGGGCTTAAAAAATACACCAAACTGGAATTCTTGGGGAGTGAGGGAGTGGTCTCACTTGGCCATGGCACTGGGATATGTTCCAAAATGTGTTTAGCTTTGGAAATTATGTAGAGGGGAAAATCTGTGCTAGACTGAATGTACCTGGAAATGCTCTTCTTCCAAGATTGTCCTCTGAGATTACCCCTGAAACTTCCTAGGGAAAGATTCCCCACATTTGGATGCAACATCCCACTGTGTCACTTGAGTGGGTTTTCACTCTCTTTTTGGAGGAGAGGAGGTCTCAAGGTATTCAGAAGGCTCTTCTTGTGTTCAGCCTCCTTAGACATGATGCCTATACCTGAGCACCCCAGAAGAAAAATGGTGGGAAGAACTAGAATCTGAGCTTGAGGAAGACCTGTGCCACCTGCTCCTGGAACAGCCCTGGGATTGGCACCTTGACAAAGATTTGTTTTTCTGTGTCCCTGTCCCCTGACCAAAAGGAAGTGCTAACCCAGAAGTGGAGGCTGCTTTCTGTATCAGACTAAATTTTGTTTTTGCCATCCAATGTTCCCCCCCACATTATTTACTAAACAGGGATTATAACCATGGCAACCCTTTCATTGCATGGCATATTTTAATTGCAAACCACAAGAATGTTTTTAATCTGTAAAAGGGTTTTTTGCAGCTGGCTCCAGAATGTAAAATCTTGTAGAAGAAAATAGATTTGCTGAGCATTAAGTCATCATTCTTGAACTTTTTTTAAAATTAAAAAACAAGTTGTTCTAGTAAGAACTAATCAGCCTACTTTCCTTTCTCTGTCTCTGCAACTGGACTATATTTGGTTCAAATTGGGGTCTACAAGTTAGTGCACTTGTGCCTCAAAAGTTTATGTGCCTGCCATCTTGAATTGGGGTGGATGACATCCTCACAATCTACGCCATTGAGGTGTCCCTACATCTGTAGCAAATTTGGTTCAAATCGGTTAAGTGGTTCACAAGTTAGCAGTAAGGTGTAATGGTTAGATTGTTGGACTAGGACCAAGGAGACCTAAGTTCAAATTCCCATTCAGCCATCAAACTCACTGGGTGACTCTGGGCCAGTCACGTATCTCTCAGCCTAACCTACCTCACAGGGTTGTTGTGAGGATCAACATAACCATGTGTACTGCTCTGGGCTCCTTGAAGGAAGAGTGGGATATAAATAATAATAATAATAAAAGTTTATGGTTCCAGCATTTTGAATCAGGGTGGATGACAGCACAAACAACACCACTGAGGTTTCCCTGTGTGTTACTCACTTGAACTGTACCCAATTTGGTTCAAATGGGTTAGACAATCCACAAATTAGCCTGCTTGCACCTCAGACGTCCATGCGACCACCATATTGAATTGGGGTGGATGACATCATCACAGACTACGCCATTGAAGTGTCCCTATGTGTGCCTACAACTGTACCCAATTCGATTCATATTGGTCCAGGTGTTGCAAAGTTGATAAGGGGGGAGGACACACATGGACACATGGATGGGGACACACACAGAGAATTCCAGGTGATCTCATAAGCCTACTGGGAAGTATGCTAAAAATACTCATAACTGTGTGTGCTCTAAGCACATTAATTTTTGAAGAACATTAGAATTGTTTTGCAGTCTGCCTGCTATCATGTCTTGCAGGGCTGTGCAGTGCTGGTCTGCCAGCAAGGACTCAACAAGCGAGTGAAGTATAAATCAAGGCCACTAAGCTGAGGTCAGAAGCCAGGAGGTCAGGTTTACATGAGAGCAAGGTAAAGCAGTTTCCAATCAGGTCAGGAATCTGAGAGGTCAGATTTGCACATGAGCAAGGTAACAGTTCAGGTAATAAGCAAAGATCAAAAGCAGGAATATAGGGTCTATGTAGGAGCAAGGTAAAGCACAAAGATCTGGATGATCGCTTGACAATGATATTGCTTCAGTAAGGTTCTGTTGCAAACAGTCCTTTTGAAGAGGGGTTTCAAGAGAAAGAGACATCTAACTCTGTCTCAGAGTCTGCCTCAGATTAAGATAGATCAGACGCATAGACACTAGAGGTATGTGACCTGGCTCAGTTTGAGCCAGGTTTGATGGGTTCAGAGTTGATCTGGCCTCATCTGGTCCATGTTCAAACTGAACCAGGCCTGGTTCAAACTGAGCTGGTTTGGAACTCTACTGGTAAAGGGGAATCTGGTGAGGATTCCGCTTTTTCAGTAAAGGGGTGTCCTAAGGGTAGAGGGGGCAGAAGGGAAGTAAATAGCTACTTACAAGTGCCTGCAGCGGAAATGGCCTGTGTACATTTGTGGAGGTTGCTAAAACGGCCTCCACGTGTATGCAGAGGGCCGAACCGGACAGCTGCAGGCCCTGCCTTTTCTGGGGGAGGCCAGTGGGATGTGGAGGAATCACTGCATCCCCCTGTGGCCACCACCACAGCCACCATCAATGGCACGTGTAAGTAGCTATTTAATTCCCTCCCACAACCTCTACCCTTAGGACAGCCCTCCTGCCCCTTTACCAGTAGAGCTCCGAGCCGGTCAAACCGGCTCAGTTTGAACTTGAACCAGGTCTGGCTCAACCAGGGCAAAACCAGGCCGGGGTGACTTGAATCCAGTTCAGGTTCGAGCCAAACCAGCAAATCAAGTTTTGTGCAGATCCATACATGACACTTGCATTATGTTGGCAGTGAGCAATGTGTCTACTCCTAAACTACTTTAAATACTGCATGTATTTAAAAAGAACTCTAACAGGTATGTCATTCATGCTGTTTCACTGAAAATCGTTCCTGTAATTTGTAGCAGCTGCATAGACACCTTTACTTTCTGATGACAATATTGGCCTTCTAAATAGTAATATGCCTCCTTATTAATCAACTCAAACATTGTTCGCATGCAACTTTGTTCATATCTCAAACATACTGATTATTTTTATGTGTATGTTTGCTTCCCTTAAAGGTGTTTTAAATATGCCTTTATCAGAGATAGCAAGACTTATAGAACTTGCTGTGCCAGTTTGTATTTAACTTAGTTTCTGTATCCCAACATTCAGTCCAATTATTGTCTACCTAGGGTGGAGAACTTTCTGGCTGTACTGTAGACAGAATCTCTGCTTTCATTTCTAATCAGTTATTTGTTTTAATCTCTAAGGGGATCAAATGTGTGGGACACATGAATTGGTGGGGCAGAATAGCTCAGTGATGGAATCAGAAACAAAGTAAGGCAAATAGTACAGTAGTTATGAATGAGAATGCAGGTACTAAATCGAATCTGCAATAATAATAATAATAATAATTAATGCTCTACCTCCCTCGCAGCTCAGGTGGAAGAGGAATGCTGCAAGTCCAGGCTGATAACATCGCACACACTGAAGTTAAAAGAAAAATTGGAAGTGAATACATCAGGAGAGTTAGAAAAATCCTCAAGTCCAAACTCAATGGCGGGAACACCATACAAGCCATAAACACCTGGGCTATACCTGTTATCAGATACACTGCAGGAATAATAGACTGGACCCAGGCAGAGCTAGAGACGCTAGATCGTAAGACCAGGAAAATCATGACCATCAATCATGCTCTGCACCCCCGCAGTGATGTAGATAGGCTCTACTTCCCTCGCAGCTCAGGTGGAAGAGGAATGCTGCAAGTCCATCAAACAGTAGAGGAGGAGAAAATAGGCCTTGAAGAATATATCAAGGACAGTGAAGAAGATGCACTTCAAATGGTCAAGAACGAGAAACTATTCAACACCAATGAAACAAAGCAGGCCTACAGGAAAGAACAAGTCAAGAACCAAGCAGAAAAATGGAGAAATAAGCCCCTGCATGGTCAATATTTGCACAATATAAGTGGAAAATCAGACATCACCAAGACCTGGCAATGGCTTAAGAATGGCAACTTGAAGAAAGAAACAGAGGGTTTAATACTGGCTGCACAAGAACAGGCACTAAGAACAAATGCAATAAGAGCAAAAGTAGAAAAGTCAACAACAAACAGCAAGTGCCGCCTTTGTAAAGAAGCAAATGAAACAGTGGACCACCTGATCAGCTGTTGTAAGAAGATCGCACAGACTGACTACAAACAAAGGCATGACAAGGTAGCAGGGATGATGCACTGGAACATCTGCAAAAAATACAAGCTACCTGTAGCCAAGAATTGGTGGGACCATCAAATTGAAAAAGTTGAAGAAAATGAAGATGTAAAAATATTATGGGGCTTCCGACTACAAACAGACAAACATCTGCCACACAATACACCAGATATCACTGTAGTCGAGAAGAAAGAAAAACAAGTCAAAATAATCGACATAGCAATACCAGGGGATAGCAGAATAGAAGAAAAAGAAATAGAAAAAATCACCAAATACAAAGATCTACAAATTGAAATTGAAAGGCTGTGGCAGAAAAAGACCAAAATAATCCCAGTGGTAATTGGCGCCCTGGGTGCAGTCCCAAAAGACCTTGAAGAGCACCTCAACACCATAGGGGCCACAGAAATCAGCATCAGCCAATTACAAAAAGCAGCTTTACTGGGAACAGCCTATATTTTGCGACGATATCTATAATAACCAACAGTATTGATAATAAAATCCTGGCATCCCAGGTCCTTGGGAAGGACTCGATGTCTGGATAAAACAAACCAGTCAATAACACCTTTCTGACTGTGTAAACAAATAATAATAATTAATAATTGGCGCCCTGGGTGCAGTTCCAAAAGACCTTGAAGAGCACCTCAACACCATAGGGGTCACAGAAATCACCATCAGCCAATTACAAAAAGCAGCTTTATTGGGAACAGCCTATATTCTGCAACAATATCTGTAACAATTGACAATAAAATTCTGGCATCCCAGGTCCTTGGGAAGGACTCGATGTCTGGATAAAACAAACCAGTCAATAACACCTGTCTGACTGTGTAAACAAGATAATAATAATAAAAAATAAAATCTTTACAAACAATGTCTAAATTGGATCTTATTAATAACATTCTTTGGTAGAGCAAGCATGTGCCTGTCCCTCAGAAGTAAGTCTCACTATGTTCAGTAGAGCTTCCTTCCAGGTAAGTGTGTGAAGTGGATAATATTGGCAGTCTCACCAATGGGCATAAAGATGTCCTAAAACATCTGAAAACTAGCATTTCTGGATTGCAATGGGTTCTCCACTATATTCTGTAGTATTCGCCATGATTTGTTTTTCATAGCGTTTGCAATTGGGCTCTTGGTCTAAACAGCTTCCTGGAAATGGGACAAAACGGTATTAAAAACAGGGTAAAGATTCCCTCTGAAAAGAATTGTATCAGCTGATTTCTATGAATAAAGAGCATCTTCACAGCAAGTTTGGTTCTAGCACTTATTAAAAACTTTTATTTTGTGAAACTTTTTGTTTCACATTTAATACTCATTTTCATTGTTTAATGGCATGTAAGATGATAGTACACAATACAAACTCAGTCAATACAATAAAAGGTTGGATACTAACATTTTGTACTAGGTTGCCAATATTTATTCATTCTGCCTCGAACACTAGTGAATGTAAGCATATTAAGGATGATGCAGCATAGGTATTTAAGTGTTTTGAGTATTAGTGACTGGGAAATTGTGACTGGTCTTGCAGTCCATGACTCACGGTTTATGGGGGTGGGTGGGTTCTGCACCTTTGGGTGGTTCAGAGATTTTGCACGCAAGCCTGCAGGTGCTCTTCCCAGAGCGGCCCCATCCCATAAGGGGAATTTCTTAGTGCTCACATGTAGTCTCCCATTCGAATGCCACAAGGGTGGTCCCTGCTTAGCTCATGCTCATGTATATGTACTGGCACCTGCTCCTTTTGTACTTGTACTTTTGTAGTTGTAAACTTTTGTACTGGCACCTGCTCCTATACCATTAAGATCAACTTTATCTTCAGACAGTAGCAGATAATAAAGTTTATTTTCATGCTGTGAAGTGTTTTATCCACAGATTCCTGAACAAAAGGCATTCCTGTTAAAGGCACAGGAATAGGCCAGACTACTATTTCTAGTCAGCTGGCTCCCCTTGAAACACATGCCGGCAAATATTGTTTATCACTTCCACATTTTACATTCTGAGGTGTACACGTATAACATCTTAAGTGTTCTCCAAAATATCGGGGCTATTCCCACGATCGCCCAAAAGTGGACTAAGGCTGATCGTGTGCTGCAACAGGAGCCGCGCTGCTCCTGGAAGCTAACCTCATTAAATCCCCTCCCCTTTTTTATTGTGTGTTGCCGTGGCACACCACAACACATGAGGAGACCCCTGGTCAGGAGGTTACAAGCACCCTCCAGGGCTCAGGGTCTCTCCAGGATGCCCCATGTGCTCATGCAGGGCATCCTGGAACTTCCGGGGGCTGCGCGCCCCTGATCCCCGCAGCCCCCGTTGGCTCCGTGACGGAGCCTGCAGTTGTGTGAGTGACCAATCCGGCCGCCCAGGGCTGCATTTTGATTGTCTGTGATTGCCCGCTCTCCCCACAGACCCGGAAGAAGCTCTTCTCACCAATCATGAGCAGAGCTTCATTATGTGTGAAGTGAACTACAAACTCTAATAATGAAGTTCTACAGTTTGCATTTGCATTTGGTGTCATCTGCAAATTTAGCCACCTCGCTGCTTATCCCAACTTCTAGATCATTTATGAATAAATTAGAAAGAACTGGTCCCAGTACAGATTCCTGGGGGACCCCATTTCTTACTTCCCTCCATTTAGAGAACTGTTCATTTATACCTAACCTCTGTTTCCTGACCTTCAACCAGTCACCAATCCACACATGAACCAGTCCCCTTATCCTATGACCGCTAAGTTTACTCAAGAGCCTTTGGTGGGGAACGTTGTAGAAAGCTTTTTGAAAGTCCAAGTATACTCTATCAATTGGATCACCTTTATCTACATGCCTGTTGACCCTTTCAAAGAACTCCAAAAGATTGGTGAGGCAAGATTTACCTTTGCAGAAGCCATGCTGATTCTCCTTCAGCAGGGCCTGTTCTTCTGTATGCCTTTTTATCCTTGAGAATGCTTTCCATCAATTTGCCCAGAACAGATGTTAAGCTAACCGGCCTGTAATTTCTCAGATTCTCCCTGGATCTCTTTTTTGATAATTGGTGCACATGCCCCGGGCACCACTCGAAAGGTGGGTGCCATTTTTTAAAATTAATTTTTTTTAATGGCCACCAAAAACAAAATGGCCACCACACATGCTCAAATGGCCTCTGTGAGGCCCTAGGCCATGCCAGGCCTCACAGAGTCCATTTGAGCATGCATGGTGGCCATTTTGTTTTCAGCGGCCTTTTAAAAAAAACTATTTTTAAAAATGGCCGCCGCACATACTCAAATGGTCCCTGCGAGGCCCTAGAGGCCAGCGGGGGGAGGGGGAACCTTTGCAGACCCCCCCCCCACTGTCTTTAGGAAGCCCCCCAAAGGGGCTACAGGTAAAAAAATTTTTTTTAATTTAATATAAGTCACTGTACACATATTTAGTTTGGCACTATGTACAGAGAATCAGGGCTTGTGAATTCTGAGCTGAAGCTTATGAGCTAGAATTGTATTCATTTGCTCTTACTTTGCTTCTTGTGATAAGTGAGTTAGATGGCCTAGTTGATATCATAAAAGCCTGCTAAGGGAGGGTAGGATGCCTCCATGTTTGAAGGAGGCAATTGTGAGACCTCTACTTAAGAAGACAGTTTTGGAAGATACTGATTATCTAGATCCATTTCAAACTGGCTTTAGAGCAGGTTGTGGGGTGGAGATAGTCTTGGCTGCCCTGATGGTTGATCTCTACCAAGGAATGGATGGAGTGTGACTCTTTGGTTCTTTTGGACCTCTCTGCGGCTTTTGATACTATCGACCATGGTGTCCTTCTGGATCATTTGCAGGTTTGGGAATAGGTGTTAACTGCTTTGCAGAGGTTCTGTTCATGTCTCTGGTAGATTTCAGATGGTGTCATTAAGAGATAGTTGTTCTCTGAAATGAGAGTTATTGTACGGTGTCCCTCAAGGCTCTATCCTATCTCAGATGCTTTTTAACATCTACATGAAACCACGGGGTGAGAGCATTAGTAGATTTGGTGTTATCAGGAGCAGGGTGTTATCAATATGCTGATGACACCCAAATCTATTTCTCCATGACATCATTTATTTATTTTATTATTAAAACTATTATACCGCCCTTCCAAAAGGCTCAGGGTGGTTTACATTAAAACATCATCATCAGGAAATGGCATAATCCACTTAAATGCCTGCCTACAGGAAGTAATGGACTGGATGAGGGATAATAAATAGAAACTGAATCCAAACAAGAATGACAAAGGCTGCCTTTGTATGTGGTTTGGAATTTTCAGTTGGTCCAAAATGCAGCCACTAGATTGGTCTCCGTGGTTTCAGAGACCATATTATGCCTGTTTTAAAACAACTGTATTGGCTCCCAAAAGGTTTCTGGGCAAAATACAAAGTGTGGGTATTTATCTTTAAATACCTAAATGGCTTAGGACCACTGTTCCCTCTAAGGTGTGTGCATGTTCGCACGCTCACAAGTTTTCTGATGTCCACTCAGTTAATTTTAGATCACGCTCAGGTTGAATTAGGAAGGCCCACTCTGAATGCACATGTACACACACAGTGCCTTGATTCTGCCGCCCAGAACAAAATTCATTCGGCACAGAGATGGAAAAAATTAGAGGGGCCACTGCTTAGGACTGAGTTACCTGGGAGAACACCTTCATCTGCATGATCCCCAATGCACATTAAGGTCATCAAGAGATGTCCATCTCCAGATGCCACCAGCTCATCTGGCGCCGACTCAGGAGCAGACCTTGTCAGTAGTAGTTCCTGGGCTGTGGAATGTGCTCACTATAGACATTTGTAGGAGCTATTTTGATGATCAGTGGAAAGCGGGCCAAGGGTGCTAGCCCACTTTCCACCAATTGTGAGACTCACCAGGCTTGCAGCCGAGCCCAGTTGAGTCAAAGCGGGTCACCCGCTTATGTAGCCCTCCTCTAAGCCCAGGTTAGTGGAGGGAGCACTCCGCTAACCTGGGCTTTCTGATCATGAGTTGCCATGATGTGGCTCTGTGCCATGGCTACTCACGAGTAGACCCCTGGATAGGAGGCGAAAAGCCACCTCCCGGCTCCGGGGGTCTCTCCAGCATGCCCTGCGCACTCGTGCAGGGCATGCTGGAGCTTCTGGGGGCTTCCGTTACAGAGCCAGCAGTCATGTGGGAGGCCAGTTCGGCCACCCAGAGCAGACTGCCTGCTTGTGTGCAGGGAGAGTGGGCTAAACCCACTCTCCCCGCTCACCCTTACAAAGGTGGGTCTCACTGATCGTGAGACCCGCCTCATGGTTTAAGATCTTTTAAAAGAGTCCTTAAAACACACTTTTTAGCCTGGTTTTAGTAATTTTTGAATCTTAAATTGTTGTTTTAACAGTTTGTTTTATTTTGTCTTTATTGTATCTATTTTTGTGAATCTCCTAGAGCCTTTGGAGTCTGGTGGTATATAAATTTACTTAATTAATTAAAATAATAATAATGATAGGCAGGCTACTACAATCATTTAGGTTAGTGAGCTTTCTAAACATATTTGCAAAGGGGCTCTGAGAAGCAGCACTATGTAGGGTCATCCTCCATCCCTACTGCATGTTGCTCTTTCATAGAGACCCTGGCTCAAAAGTTGTGGTCTCTCTAAACTTAAGAGAATCCAAATTGGACAAACCTGACAACATATATGCCTTTTTTGCTGCAGCTTTTTATTTCCAATATTACATAGAGTTGGAGAAATATGGGGACATCCTAGGGCTTAAAGTTAACAAATTGGAAGTGGCATTAAATCTGCCTGATAATTTTCTATTCCTGTTCTGTTGTCAACTGAAGCCTGCAGAGAGCCATAGTCTAGTCAGCAGTGAAAGGCAAGTGGTAACTCCTACTTAGCCTTTACTCACACAAGCTGGCCAGTGCCTTACTACAGAGGAGCAGGGAACTTCTATGGGTGGTGCAGGCTACACGGCAGGAGGCTAAACCTCTCAAGGGCTTGCTTGTTCAGGAGAGTCAAGAATGTGAAGAGCCCTGGTATAGACAACTAAAAAGAGGGAGGGGATGAGGACAGAGAGCAAAGGTTCAAGCCCATGGTGTCAGGGATAGGAAAAGAAGGCTCATCACTATCCACCTCAGTACACCTTGGGCCCTTTAATACCCTGTTCATTTTGAGTTTCCCTTTGACTCTCAGAGCATGTATCTCATTGAACCTTTTTGGTTTTTACTTGAAAGCTTCTGAGTTCCCCCTCCCCCTTCATCAAGTTGACTATCTCCCACCCACCCCTTTTTTTCAATTTTGTTTAGTAGTATTTCAATCTGGATGTTCCTGAGTTTTGAGACTTAGCATTTGAATGTTTTGCCTGCTGTCTTAATTTGTCAGTATAGCTTACTTTATGTAGCATAATTAACAATTGAAAAAGCAGTGTCGTCGCTGAAAAAAAGGGAAACAAATATGATCCCTATTAAAAATTTACAGTTGAGTAAATTGTAAAACATTTCTGAGCAGGTGACTGTAAAAGAAGCATCAATAACATTCTTGTTTGCTTCTTTATGCGACAGATGTGCATGTACAAAAAAAATCTGCAGGCTTTACTATCTTTCCAAAATTTAGTAGTAGGTCATACATATTTCTAAGTCAATAGAGCAGGTTTTATTTGAATTTAAATGCTTTCTTCTGAACAAAGCATTTTATGTTACAGAGCTAAGTCAGTCAGCTTAACAACAAAGGACAGCACATTGATGAATAATGTATGTTAGCTGAATTTTCTGCTTGCTGATAATTGACAGGTATCATGCCACTTTCAACAAATTTCTTCTAATTATGAATCACATATCAAACATAATATACAATGTTCTTCTTCCTATTACATGCACACTTTCCACAAATGATTTCATGTTTTATTTAAAGTTTAAAATGTTCCATCTTCCCAGTCCCAAGTTGGCTTATCACTTTGAATAGCTAAGACTGCCATAGTACACATTTAAATCTGTTACCCATTAAGACAAGTGTTTTGTACTCTTCTGCCCACAATACTGGAAATGAATAATACTGTAGTGTAATCCAGGCAGACTCATAACTGGTTAGAAGAGCTTATTTGTAAGACTTTCATCCAATTTCAACCAATAAGTTTAATCAACTAGTTTTATATTTAAATAAATTTGCATATATACAATCTAAAGGAAGATGTGTTTTTAAAGATTCTGAAAGAGGCAGTTTCTGTTGAATGTAGGATAGCTTTAGTTTTCTGAACTGTACATTACAACTCTGGCTTTTCCTGATTTAGACAGAAAAGTGTTGCATGAGAAAAGAGACACCAAATCCAGAGGTGTAGCTTTGTTTTGTACAAGCTCTTTTCACAACTTTTTAATGGCCCATTACCATTAGAGTTTACTCGCTTAACCCCTTGCAGAGCATCTGTGCGCTAGTACTTGATTGCTCCCCTCACCCGCTGCCACAGCCCCCTGCACCTCAATTATCTCTCCACCCTCACCTGAGCCGCACTCTGGCTCCTCCTCCTCCATCCGGTTGCTTCCATCCCCTTCACCCCTCTTGGTCACGGCTGCAGCGTTGCTGGTGCCCATTGGCCAAGCTGCAGCCTCCTATCCCTAGGAACCTCCTCACCCAAGCCCCACTCTACTCCTGCTCCTCCCCACAGGAGCAGCAACAGCAGTTGACAGGGCCCTTCCTTGCTGCCACCACCACCATGGCTGCTCGTTCACCTCAGGCTGCTGACAGGCCCGGTGTCATGGCTCAGACCTCTGAGTCAGAGTAGGAACGGGAGGACTCAGTTGGGAGTACAGGCTCAGAGGAACAGCAGCAGGATTTGGCTGGGAGAACAGACTCTGGAGCTGAGTTGGAACAGCTGGCAGACATGAGGGCTGAGGAGACTGATCAGGAGGAAGCTGGAATTTCACCTGTGTTAAGAAGACATCTCAAGAGAAAGGCTCAGTGGGAGACATGCAGTCGCAAGATCTCACAGGCGAGGAAATAGAAGTGCTGAGTCAGGAAAGCCTGATTGGCTGCTGGTTATCTTGAGCCCTATATTAAGCAGACTGTTCTTGGCACAGATTACTGTCAGCAACATTGCCTATCGCAGACAGTGTGCCTACTTACAATTATCCAACCTTTCGTGTGTCAGCCTGTCCTTGTTCTGTTCATTCCTTGTTCCATTATTTCAGTTATTACTCAGTTATCGTAGAGGGGTGTACCTAGTTTAGTTCAAGGGACTTTATTTTCTTTATGCTATTTTTCTTTGTGAGTCATTCTTTGCTTTAGTTTGTGCAGCCAAGCTGCTACTCTTATCTCCAGACTTTCTAATTAACTCACAGAAGTAGAGCTGAAGGGGTTGTAAATTCCTGTCGGGTCAGCCGAGCTAACAGATTTATGACACTCAGGCCTGTCCCTTGCCTGCCTGCCTCCCTCTGCCAATGGCCTCAGTAGCCCGAAACAGCAGCAGCAGCAGCTGACTGAGCCCTTCCTTACTGCCAATAGGCGCTGCAATGGCCGCTCATTCCCCTCAGGCCAATGACAGGCTCGGGCCCGTCCCTCACCCTTCCTTCTTTCTCTCTTCCCCTTCCTTCTTTTGCTCTCTTTCTTTCTCCTCCACTCACTCTTCCCCTTTGTCTTTCTTCTCCTCCCTTCTTTTTTCCTTTCTCTCTCGCTCTCCCTTCCTGAGTTAACAGATCTTGTTCATCTTGTTCCCTCATCTAATTCACACAACGGCATCCTCCTTCTCCTGAATCTATATATATAGATTCCCCTCCTCTACAATCAAGAACATCTTCTGACCAGTAACAGTTGCATTCTAACTGACCATAACAATCACAGGCTTCTCCTCCCTATCTGCATATGGAATCCGCACTGCCCAGTCAGGTGCTTCTGCTCGCGAACTCTCACGAGAGCTGCCACACACAGGATTAACCATGGGTACGCCTTAGAGAATTATATATATATAAAGTTTGCTACAGCTTGTATCTTCCATGTACACCATAGCTGAAACCCTGACTACTGAAGTGAGTGCTCAGCAAAAAGCTGAGTCCTCTCAGCTGGAGGCCTCTGCCGTGTGCACGGGAAGGGGAGTTGTTTTCTGCTGATCTTCTCTGCCTCTGGAAGTGCCCTGTGCCTTCCAAAAATATGTCCCCAAGAGTTGTGCAGCCCACAGGAACATATTTTTGGAAAGCACAGAGCACTTCCAAAGACAGGGAAGATCAGCAAAAATCATTCCCCCTGCCCCGCTTCCTTCTGCATCCCTTAGTCAGAATGTCAGCCTCTGATACACTGACTGGCTTTGCACATAGTGCCAAACCTGAGGTTGCCATAGCCCTGGGAATGTGCACAAGCCCTACTTCTGGTCTCAGTAATGATATGCTGAGATTGGTGGGTTTGCACGACTAGCCCACCCATCTTGGCATATCCTGCCCTACTTGCAGCATAGAACTGGACATCCGTCCCTCACTTCAAATCTAAGTTACAGATGCCCAGTTCCATGCCACAAGTAGGGCAGGATATGCCAAGATGGGTGGGAATGTCATACAAATTCACCAATCTTGGCATATTGTTACAGAGACTGGAAGTGGGGCTTGTGCCTATGTTAGCAGGGCTGCAGCAGTGCACGGCAACCTCAAGTTCAGTGCAATGTTTGAAGCTGGCCAGAAGTCTTCCACTAGTACTTGTGCAGAATTCATGGAACAGCATTAAGTCATTTTCTTTTGCTGCTCAATGTTCTTTGGATTCCAACCACTGCTAAAACAAAATGTTGTTTTTATGTTTTCTTTGTTAAATGTATAGACAACCGAAGGTATGTCAGTGCTGTGAAAGGTGCAGTACTGATATTGATTTCAGGTGGAAGGGAACTCATAGTAGTTGACCCTTCTCATCATGTAAAAGGGAAAAGCCAACCCTTATGTATTACATCTGGTTCAGAACAGAGGACAGCAGTAAAACTTGTGACTTCAAGTTCCAAGTTTTTGAGTGTAACTGCACCACCAGTTGTGGAGGAGGTGCAGATCTTAATTTGTGAGTAAAGGTCTAATTGATCTCACTAATTAAAGTTTATAGTTTTAAAGTGATCAGAATGAATATTGACTTACTTGTTTAGTAAGTGATACATTTTGATCACAGCAGTATGATTCTATGTAGTAGCACATTAAATGTGTAATGCAACTGGCTGCACGATCCTTTTGGGATTGCATATTCAGATAGAATAAAGCATAGAATCACTGCCTAGAAATCTCTATATTAGGCTGTTAATTAATTAATTAATTAATTGTGTAGTGGTTAGAGTGCTGGACTAGGACCGGGGAGACCTGAGTTCAAATCCCCATTCAACCATGATACTTGCTGGGTGACTCTGGGCCAGTCACTTCTCTCTCAGCCTAACCTACTGCACAGGGTTGTTGTGAGGAGAAACCTAAGTATGTAGTACACCGCTCTGGGCTCCTTGGAGGAAGAGTGGGATATAAAATGTAAAAATAATAAATAGCTAGATAGATAGATAGATAGATAGATTGTATGGCTGTATGTACTAAACTATTCATGATCACAATGAAGTGTAGTTTACCCATCTGAAATGTTAGATTTTTAAAAAAGCTTATTTTTCACAATGTGAAAAAAATAAACACAATGACCAGCATCCAGACTAATGTTGTGTGCATAAACTGATATTTGGTTGAAGCACTGCTTTCTCAAGAATATCCTGATCCTTTTCATGATCCTTGCTGTATTCACAACAAATGGGGTATGGCTCATGTTGCCCATTTGCAGATGTCCCACAACCCTCAGGTATCTTCATGAAGCACAGAGGGTTGCAAAACGGAAGAGGGATTGGTGAAAATCACCCTCCCCGCATTGTGTTCATGAAATAATATTTGGCGAGCACTATGTTAGTGTGGATGGCAGCCAATAAATGGAGATAGCATTTCCTGCTTTGTATCTTCCTCAACTCTATTCCAATAAAAATAAAGGGGAGCCATATTCAAAAAGAAAGAAAAAGTTATTGCACCTATGCTTCCATCCGGTAAGCATCTGCAATATATTACTCATTTATTAGAACTGTCTGTCATATGTTTCTCAATCACTCATCTGAACTTGGGAATGAATTGTTTTCCAATTTCACCAGATATAACCTGATTGTTAATAAATTCCTAACTAGCTTTCAATGTTTATTTTTTTACACACATTTTAACCTTCCTGGCAAATTTACTACAAGATTCTATGGATTATTGTATCATGTTAAATATTTGGTGGTAATACTCAGTATTCTATGAATAGTATTCTATGAACACCATATCATATATGGTGGAACTGTAGAAAGGAGAATATATTGACAGAATATTGAGTATTGAATATTGAGAAATTGGCATCTTCAGACTAATATCAAGATAATTTCCTTGAATTATTAACAAATGTGGAGGTGTATAGTTCCAACTATATAACATTTTATAAAAAGTTTTATTTTATGACATATTTAACGTAAACTATAACCAGCCCTACATATAATTCCAGCAGTCTTCAGCAAGAGTTCTAATGCTTTCCCAAACTTGTTTATATTCAGTATTAAGAATGCATACATGCTTGAAAGCAGGCAATTATAAGATGTCGCTGTCATCCCAAACCATTCAAATTCAATCAGTCCCAGCAACTTATATACTTTGGATCTTAGTAAGTTTTTACTTTGAAATATTGGTTGCATGGGAAAACCATGATGTTATGTTTTTCTCACATCATTAAATGTAATGAATTGCCCTCCCATAAAACCTCCTACAAATCTCATTAATGAATAGTCCTGCCAAACCTCAAAGTTGATTATTTTCCTTGCAATTACAAAACCTTTATGATAAAGCACAGATGTCAAGGGAGATTGACATCTGAAGCTAGAACTTCCCTGTATATTTCATACTGATATTACAGCCCAAATCGAAACATTAAGAGTTAGTTTGGATATCTATAACAAAATACTGTATGATTGTTTTCCTTGATGGTGGTACCTTTCATTAATTCCAGGAAGTTGTACTGTGTGGTGATTCTGGTAAAACCTTATAATGGGGAGCTGTGCATGTGCAAGCTAGCCACAGAATATTCACAAGGCACACTTGTCCTCCCTTTGGTTAATGGTTTTACCTGCCTTTTCCCCACATCAAAGGAAGGGGAAATATGTCTACCCTCTTCAGTTCATTTCTTGCATTGCAGTAAGAGGATTGTATTGAATGTTTGTCCAATTTTATTAGTTCTGTTGCCTGTGGTGTACACAGTATCTTTTTTAAAATTAAAAGAACAGTGCAGTGCTAAATATAGAGTAAATAAATAGCCCAGTTTGACCACACTTTCTTTGTAACTTGTTTGGAAGAATCTCATAAAGTGGGCAAATGTATGTCAACCATTTACTTCCAAGGCTTTAAAATGGCACTGTGGGGAAAGGCTTTGGGCCAAGCTTCAGAGACGTCGTTCCACCCAGACCCAGCATAGTGCAGTCCTGCAGAGACCGGTCATGGCCCTGTGGCAATTTGCTACCATTCCAAACCATAAGTATAAGGAAAAAAGATTAAAGAAACGGAGCTTATGCAGGTTGCATTCTGCTGTTAAAGATCCATTAGAGCTGGAGAAGATGAAGGCTGGAATTAGGACATCTCTTACAGTTTCTTCCAAGATAATGTATGCAACAATTACATTTAAGATTAAATATACAAATCACTATTGGATCAAAGAAACCAAATGACGCAGTTGTGTCAGTTCCATCTAGTAAGAGTTGTCTTTATTAGAGAGGATTAAAGAGATGATTCCATTGCTTCATACAACATTGCCAGATTTGACAGTGAGGATAATGGATGTATCTTGAGGTCATACCATTGTTTCAAAAGACAAGATGGAAAATGAGGAGTCACTGTTCTTGGGCAGCTAGATGTGAATCTCAGAAATATTGTGTGATGGTGGTACAGGGCAGGAACCTTACTTCAGTCCTAAAGGAAGGTGCGCTGGATAATGTGTGCTTGGACATAGTAACCCAGACAGATTTACTAAGTATGCCAATGAAAGTATTTCCAAATACGGTAGAACCTTGATATCCGCAGATCCAGCATCCGCAGATTCGCGTATTCGTGGTCGGGAAATAGGCATCCAACCTTAGTATACACAGATTTAAAAAGGTTTTTAAAGGGTTAAATCCATGTATCCATGGGTCAAGATGGCTGCAAATTACCTCAGGTATTTTCCAGCTGCCTTTTTGTGATGAGCAGCCATTTTGTGGCTCAAAAAAGGTATTTCCCCCCATGAATTTTCGTTGAAAAATTGGGACTTGGGGGGGGGGAGCAATGCTGTACTGCAGAAGGCCCATGTAGCATGGCAGGGGGGCTTTTTGGCATTTGGGGTTTTTCTCCAGGCATTGGGAACCTAACCCCCAGATTTCCATTGACCCGATGCCTCAGTATTCATTATTTCGGAATCTGTGATACTAGCTCAGAACAGAACCCCCGTGAATATCGAAATCCTGCTGCATTCTCATTGTCACCATTACCCTCAATACCAGAGGGAAACAAGTATATCTGGAAAATGACAAGAGCAAAAAATTTTCAATGAGAGGGATTCACACTACTCTTAACTCTGAATCAGAAGTGTCATCTGAGTCTTCATCAAATGACGCATTTGAAGTTCCCAATCTGATTTTGCATCGTGTTTGTGGGTTTGTTTGTTTGTTTCCCTATCTTTTTGTTTGCCACCTTGGCTAAGGTGATTAAAATAAATATATAGTGAGGATCTTATGTTGTATGGAGTAACTTCTAAACCTGACTTGCCGCTTTCCTCCATATTTGGACAAAACAGGATACAGCAGGGATGAAGGGGAGGGTGAGTGTGCAAGCCTGCAGTTCATAGTAGAATGTTCTTGTAACAACAAACCATGATTTGTTGTTGAGGCTCGATATGGCCAGTGTTTTTTGCTGGCTCCGGCATGATCACGGCAAGTAGGTACATACAGCCCTGACATTTATGGCATCTACCTATTCACCAGTTGTGCTGTGGCACTTTACAAAGAATTGGAAGACAAGCCCCTATCCCAAGAGGCTCACAATATAAAACTGACACAAAGGAGACAGCAGAGGAAGGGGAGGGAAGTGAAGGCCGGTATAAATTAAGGAAGAATTCACTAATATTCCATGTACATGTACTTAGACTTAGTTCAACATGATATATAACAATAAAAGGTAACAGTTTCCCTGTTAACCTTTTGAGACTGAATCCTCAAATATGTTGTTGACTATTTGTCTGATATAAAAAACACTAATTTGTCTATATCTGAAAGTTCAGTAAGCAATTATTGCAGAATTTCATGTACTTGTTGAGGAAAGATCAGCTCAGTCATTCGCTATCTAAATCTTTCCTTAAGGGTTTGTTTAAATTATATCCACCAAGTAAAGTCTCTAGTACCCCAGTGGAGTTTTTCTTGGTTTTGACAAGACTGATGTTCAGACTTTTTAAGCCTATGGCTACATGTCCTCTGGACATTATTACATTATAGTTAAGACTTTATTTTAGTTGCTACTGCTTCAACGTGCAGAGTAAGTGAGCTTCGTGCCTTGGGACATGATCCTCCATTTATAAAGTTGCATTAAGAAAGTGGTTCTTTGCCTAAAGTGGTCTCACATTTCCATGTTACTAAGATATTTGCATTTACTGATTTTTGTTTGTTTTTTGTTCCCTGAATGCACAGAATGAGAAAGTTTTGTTGAACAAGATTTATCTTTCACTCTCCAAAGGACATAAGACTTCAGGCTGGATCCTAATGGTTTTGTTAGCTTTGGAAGGAAAACAAAGCGAAGACTTCCAGACAAACTGTCTCAAAATGAATTGTCTCAGTTAGAAGATCTTGTTAAGATGTGGCTCAGATGTAACATCTGGAAATTCGTGTACATTCAGCTAGGATCCAGGGTACATTTGCAGCTATGGAGAACATCTGCAAGTTGAAAACATGGTCCATTCCTTAAATCTTCATCAAAAGTTACTCCATTGACATTAATTAAAGAAAAGAGGAAGCTCTTGGGAAAGCAGTGCTTCAATCAATTTTTTAATTGCTCCTACTTCCTGGTCATTAATCTCCCATTTTTGGGATTGCACAGGAACCGTGAAGAAGAATTCAAGATTGCCTCTACCTGTAATCGATATTAACAGGACTTGACAAATCCCAAGTGTCAGGGAGCCATGGCTCCTAGAAGTTTTACCATGACACCTAGACTTGGATATTCACAGGTAATTTTGGTTTAGAGATGGTTTAGAGCTGCCTGTATTGGATGGGGCTATACTCCCCATGAAAGATCAGGTATGTAGCTTAGGAGTGCTCTTGAATCCAAAACTCCCTCTGGTATCTCAGGCTGAGGCAGTGGGCCAAGAGCACTTTTTATCAGCTCCAGCTGATACATCAGCTACATCCATTTCTAGAGGTAAATGGCCTTAACACAGTGGGCTGTCTTTGTACATAGTTCAGAAACTAAAATTGGTACAGAATGTGGCAGTCATAGTGGGACAACCCAAAGGGACAATATAGCATTGATTTTAAAAGAACTGCACTGGCTGCCGATATGTTTCTGAGCGAAATACAAATGCTGGTTATTACCTATAAAGCCCTCAATGGCTTGGGTTCGGGGTACTTAAGGAGAGCACCTTCTTTCTCATGAACCCTGTTGGCTATTAAAATAATCTGGAGAGGGCTGGTTACAGTTGCTGGATACAGTTGCTGGAGAGGTCCGGTTACAGTTGGCTCATAACAGTTGTCCGGTTACAGTTGACTTGAGACTGGGCCTTCTCTGTGGCTGCCTCTGGGCTTTGGAATATGCTGCCTGTTGAAATAAGAGCATCTCCTTCTCTGTTTGCTTTTAGGAGAAGCCTCAAGACACACATGTTTTTCTCAGGTTTTTAACTGAAATTAATTTTAAACTGTTTAGTTTGTTTTATCTTATGAGTTTATGTTTTTATTCTGTGAAATTTTAACTGTTTTAACTCTGTTTTATATTTTTTCTGTTTTAAATTCTGTACACCGCCTAGAGATGCACGTATCAGGTGGCATAAAAATGATAGATGCATAATTTAATAGAATATGTATTTGCTCCAGGCAGCCCTGTTTCTAAGTATGTCATTTGTAAAGGAGATAAAGAGAAGTCAGTTTACCCTCCCCTTCCACAATGACCATCACTAAATTTGGTCATTTTGTCAAGTATCAATTGACTGGCTCCCAAATTGTGGGGCTGGCTCCTAGATTCAAAGAAAATTTGTCACGTCCTGGTTCTTCAAGAGGCTATGTGTAATTGTGTGGTCCTTTCACTTTTTCCACTGTAGAGATTTATAAAATGTTGATGATGCTGATAATACTTAGTATCAGTGGTGGATCTACAATTAAGCAAATGTGTGCAATGAACATGAGCCACCAAATTTTGTCCCCGCTGTGACCCCGCACCACCCGCCTGCCATGGCAGGGGAAAGTGGAGGATTAAGCCCAGGAAGGGGGGCTGTGCCAATCATAGGGATCATTGGGAAACTCAAAAATATTTTAACTAGCAAATGGCCAGGCAGAAGCTCTGAAATTTCACATGGTGCTCCTGCATGATTAAAGCATTAAACGTATGAATGTTCAGGGAGATCAGTCCACCTGTTGACTTTTAATGACTTTTTAAAAAGTTCTTTTTTAAATTCATAAATTCATTAAAAATAAATTGGTAGACTGATCTCCCTGAACATCTTTCCAACATTCAAGCCTCACTTAGAGGAAATTGCTACTTGCCTTCATATATTTATTTATTATTTATTTATTTATTTATTTATTTATTACATGTATAAACTACCCCATCCAAAGGCTCTGGGCTGTGTACAACAAATTTAAAACACACACCATTTAAGACACAGTGCTAAAAACAATATAAAAACAATTCAAAAAACAATTTTAAACCATTGAAAACCAATTAAACTACTTTAAAAACAATTTTAAAACATTGGAAGGCCAGGCCAAAGAAGTACGTTTTTAGGCCTCTCTTAAAGGTCAGCAGCGAGCCTAAACTGCAGATATCTGCCAAGGGTGCATTCCCTAGGCCAGGAGCAGCTACAGAAAAGGCGCAGTTCTGAGTCGCCACCAGACGTATCGATGGTAATTGGAAACGTACCTCTCCAGATGACCTCAACGTGCAATGGGGATTGTACAGAAGAAGGTGCTTTCTGAAGATACTCTCTAAGCTAGTCTCTAAGGTACTCGCTAAAGTATATAAAGGGAGTAGTACCCCATTACTAAAGGTAAAGTGTGGCATCAAGTCAATTTCGACTCCTGGCACCCACCGAGCCCTGTGGTTTTCTTTAATAGAATACAGGAGGGGTTTACCATTGCCATCTCCCGTGCAGTTTGAGATGATGCCTTTCAGCATCTTCTTCAGCATAGTCTGAAAGACATACCAGCAGAGATTCAAACTGGCAACCTTCTGCTTGTTAGTCAAGCATTTCCCCGCTGCGCCACTTAGGGTGACTTACCCCAGTACTACTCCATGTAATGATCCATGTTATAATTCCAGAATGGCTGAGCAGAAAGTTATCAAAATTCATATTGTGAATTTGATCATTTATCACATGATGGTAAAATTAAATATGTGGGTTATGAAACTTTTAAAAAGAGTTTTAGAAACTTGTTTTTTAAAATTGTTAAAAATCAACATGTGAACCAATATCCTTGAAAGTCCACACTCTTAATGCTATCATTATGTGAAAACATTAAGTGTTGGTTGTAATACCATGTGAAATTTCTGCTCAGTCATTTGCGAGTTATTAAATTTTTTTTAGTGTCCTATTGATCCCTGTGGGGAAATTATCCAGTGGATCCCATGTTCAATTCTTGCACACAGGCCCCTTCAGATCTTACCGCATGACTGCTTAGCATCTGCGTAGTGCTTCTTGAGTGTGTAAAGTGCTTCACATGTCAGGATTGCATCATCATCATACAACGATCCTGAAATCGTTAATCTTGTGCCAGTACTGCAGCTGGGGAACGGAGACTGAGATGGCATAGCTTGCCTAAAGGTGAGCTCATGTTCTTGTTGAGGCAAGGTTCAAACTCAGTAAATTCTAATTTGCAGCTCAGTCTTGGTCACGAAGCTGCACAGACTTCTGTTATAGTTCCTGTGGCAGCTAAGTGACTGAACTGAGGAGGATAGGTGTGCTCCCCCCCTTCCTTTGATATGTGGAAAAGCAGATAAAACTATTAATCAAGGGAAAGCTCTTGAATAGTGTCATCGGTTGGAACTGCCGGTTAAATTATATATGTGGCTGTTTCTGGAATATACGCTGAATTCCTCTTCACCCTCTGTAATGGCTAGGATAACTTACTATGTCCTGATGTCACAGCATTGCTATCTCCCCCACCACACAATGCCGTTAGCAATCATTCTTCATATATTTACTATCTTAAAACCAAAACGATGGTCAACAAAATATGTGCTCAAACTAGTAATATCTGAATATGCGCAATCATTTTTCTGCCTTTTGCCTTGTTTCTACCACAGCTATTTATGTCCTTGTACTAATTTTCAAGCAACAAAGCTGAACGGTTTGAGCTTTAAAAAAAAAATGTGTGCACACTTTGGAGTTAGATATTTTGGGAGCCTGAAAGCAAAAGCTAAACTGAAACAAATAGGCCTCAGCAACCCCCCTTTTAAAATTGTTCACATTGTCTGTAGAAGTATATCACTCACTATGTCCCTAGTGTTTTTGAACCCACTTATTTTCCATCTGCTGCCAGAAGGCTGTCCCAGTAGGCTGTCAGCTTCATTGGGAGAAGCACTCAACCTTCTAAGGTATATCAAGGCCTCCACATTAAAGTGATTTGAAAACAAACAAGCTCAGGTGCACTGGAAATCCAAATAAGATCTAGCACTAGAGAGTCCCAGGGATTTAGAGAAATCCTGTTTAGATACAGAATATGGGTAGTATTAGAAAGCAAATGGCTACTTATTACAGGTCCTATCAAATTTTGATAAGCTGTGTTATTTTATACTTTGAGATTTTGAAAGAAAAAGGGTTGCTAGAACATAATGTCAAGAGCGATGAAATAACAGGTCTGCTAGCTATGATTTTAATATAGCATTAAATCTTTGTATAAACCTATTACCCTGCTGCTTTGAACTTGACACTCAAATTTTACAATTAGATATAATTTTATTATTTATTATTCATTCATTCATTTGATTTCTATACCGCCCTTCCAAACATGGCTCAGGGCGGTTTACACAGAGAAATAATAAATAAAATAAGATGGATCCCTGTCCCCAAAGGGCTCACACTCTAAAAAGAAACAAAAGAAACATAATATAAGAAACATAATATAATTTTATCATGCACTTTAACTTTCCAAGATGTGGTAGAATGGTTATTCTTAGGTGAGGTTTTTTACATTTGGGGATGGAGCCATAACTCAGTGGTAAAGTATCTGCTTTGCATGTAGAAAGTCAGTTTCAACCTCTAGCATCTCCAGACAGGACTGGGGAAAATTCCTGCCTGAAACTTTGCAGAGCTGCTGCCAGCCAGTGTAGACAATACTAAGCTAGATGGACCTTGGTTTGACTTGAGATAAGGCAGTAGTTTCCTATGTAAAACTCCTAGTTTTGCAATGCAGTAGGAGAACAAAGAACACTTTGAATTTTTTACCAGCTCCTCCATTGTAAATTTTATTTTATTTTATTTTATTTTATTTTATTTTATTTTATTTTATTTTATTTTATTTATTTAGCATATTTTTATACCACCACCCCAAAAAAGTTCTCTGGGTGGTTTACAAGACAATAAAAACAACCAATAAAAAGATTAACATATTTCAACAATTAAAATTTAAAAAGTTAAAACTATTAAAAGCACAATTAAAACAATATCTAATTAAAAGCCTGGGTGAACAAATGCGTCTTGACTGCCCTTTTAGAAGTTGTAAGAGATGGGGAGGGTCTTATTTCAGCCGGAAGTGTGTTCCAAAGCCTCGGGGCAGCAATGGAGAAGGCCCATCCCTGAGTAGCCACCAGATGAGCCAGTGGCAACTGCAGACAAACCTCTCCTGATGATCTCAAGGGGCGGTGTGGTTTATGGCAAAGAAGACGTTCACTTAAATACCCAGGGCCCAAGCTGTTGAGGGCTATATAGGTTATAACCTTGTACTTTGCCTGGAAACTTATCGGCAGCCAGTGTAGATCTTTTAAGATCGGAGTGATACGGTCTCTCCGAGATGACCCAGAGACCAACTTGGCTGCCGCATTCTGGACTAACTGCAGTTTCCAGACTATGTACAAAGGCAGCCCCACATAGAGCTCATTACAGTAGTTAAGTCTGGAGGTGACCAGCAGATGTACTACTGTTCTGAGGTCATTTAACACAAGAAATGGATGCAGCTGGCATATCAGCCGAAGCTGATAATAGGCACCTCTGGCCACTGCCTCATCCTGGGACACCACGGAGAGTTTTGTGTCCAGAAGCACCCCCAGACTGCATACCTGTCCCTTCTGGAAAAGTGTGACCCCATCCAGAACAGGCAGATCAAAATAATCTCCCGGGTTCCGACCCTGCACAATAAGTACTTCCATCTTATCTGTATTCAGTCTCAGTTTACTTCTCATCCAGCCCGTCACTGTATGTACTTCTATAGCATGTATCAAGGTTGATCCCTTTATTTCTGGCATATTAACACCTAAAAGGCATAGCATCAATCTATACACTCTGTATTTTGTTGTAAAAAGTATAGTAACTTGATCATATTTCTAACCAGTTCAATCCATTGTAGAAGTCTTGCATTCGGTCCTGGATCGGTTCACGTGGAGGAAGAAATCCCATTGCTTTCCAGTAGGACTTCCAAGTAAGTGTGCCAATGACTGCAACTTTAAATTAAATTAAGTTGGTCATTTTCAACAAAGCTTTTTGTAAACCTGCAGTCCATCCCTATGCATATTTACATAGAAATCCCACTAATTTATTCCCAAATACATACATTGGAAAGTAGCCTTACTGAGTTTGTAGTTGAGCACAAAAGCATAGAGACCATGCAGGTTAATCTATGTGCAAAAGTATTGGATGAACTGATACGACGTGTTCTGTGGAGTGAAGTCTCCGATGAACACTCTGAATATTAAAATTTATTTATTGGGGATGGTGTATTTTGCTTGCTCTCCTGCACTGCAGATGATTTCAGGCGTAATATAGAATTGTCGTGAGGGAGAATTTGTGGGCATCCTCATTTGTCTGTGTGAGCACTTTAGTGAATGAATGAGAGTGTGAGACCTTTGGGTCAGAAACAGGCAGCACCAATATTCAACTTGGCATTGAACTGTCAGGCCCTTTAAGCCATTTCTAGATAGCTGTGGACAAAATTTCATCTTCTGGTGATATTTCATAAAAGGAAGAACAATCATTTTGCTCCATGTCTTTGCTTCAGGGAGAGAAGAAGATGAAGATCTGCCCAGCACTGCTGCTTCAGCCTTGAGGGAGAACAGGTTCAGAATTTTGCAGGGTTTGTCCACCCATGCTGCAGGCTTTGTGTTGGAGTGATTCATTTGGGTGGAGATTACGTGTGTGTGTGTTTGTGTGTGTGTGTGTGTGTGAGAGAGAGAGAGAGAGAGAGAGAGAGAGAGAGAGAGAGAGAGAGAATGAAGGAAGGAAGGAAGGAAGGAAGGAAGGAAGGAGAGAGGAATGTGTAGAATTTGGAGAAAGAAGTTAGACATTTTGTTGCCTCAAAAGGCTGCACCCCAGAATCTCTTGAAATGTCAGAGGGTGCTGGTGCACACCTTTTGACTTGCCCACTGCTTTTAAGTGCCCCTAATAATAATGTTGCTACAAACAGCTGGTGTTGGAAAGAAAGTGTTAAATCCACAAATTCTGTACTGAGAGTGAAGATTCAAACAAATAAAGATCAGAAAAGCAGCAACTGACAATTAAGGCTAGAATCTTGCTTCCTGCTCTCACAGAAAGCATATTCCGTTAACCATTACAACAACCCTTTGAGGGAGGCAGAACATAACTGGTAAAAATCTATTGAACAACAAACTTTGCATGGGTTGTATGTCTGACTTCAGTAAATATACACCTGGGAAAAGATTTTGGATTTTTGAAAAGTTAATAAATGTTTTTTCCAATCTGGAGGAATGGATTTGATTAATTTTCATCACAATGTACAGTGTTTCCAATATATTACTAATCACAGATTATTTGGGATTTCCCGCAAACTGGGAAATGTATTATTCTGTACATGTTTTCCTCCTGCCCACTTTCTTTTTTTGTCATCATTACTGGATATCAGTCTTGCAAGAAGGTCTTCGACTGGGAGATAGTTCTACTTCAATATTCCCATAGATTAGAATGAGTTTATTAATTAGCTTGCTTATTTTACAATGCTTTGTTGAATAAGGACATAGTCTGAATGAATGTGGTGTGTTATGCACAGATCCTTCTGCAACATCTCCTGGCTGACAGGCAGACTGAGGTACTCATGAGTAGTTCCAATGAAATTAATGGGACTAGTTAGTCATTAACTTATTCCATTCATTTCAATAGGACTATTCATGAATAAAGCCACCTAATGGCCAGCAGAAAATGACTTGACTAGCAAGCCAGAGGTTGCTGGTTCAAATCCCCGCTGGTATGTTTCCTAGACTATGGGAAACACCACTATTGGGCAGCAGCAATATAAGAAGATGCTGAAAGGCATCATCTCATACTGCGTGGGAGGAGGCAATGGTAAACCCCTCCTGTTTTCTATCAAAAACAACCACAGGGCTTTGTGGTCGCCAGGAGTCAACACCGACTAGATGGCACACTTTACCTTTATGTTATTCATGAATAAATTTAGTGTGATGACAGCCCCTGATTTTCTTTGTTTCTTTCTTTTTTCACCCAAGGAAAAATGCTTAAGTTGAATGAAACAATCTATGCAAGTAAAAGTTTTATCAATATTTTTGTACTTCTGCAAAACACCACACATTGAGGAGGTGGTGTTTTGCAGAAGATTCTACTGGATGTTCCTTATATATAAAAAAGCATCTAACTTACAAAAATAGATGCTTTTTAAAAAAATCCTGTTTCCTTTTACACTTGTTTGACTGTTGGCAAATTTCCAGCACTTTCAGCGAGGAAAATCTATCTGCAGCTCTTGACAGTATGTCTGCCCACATCATTATACAGATGAGTCTTCAAGGGAGGGTTTGAAAATACATTGGCCCATGCTTGCCCTTAGAGAATCGGCACATTGCTACTCCTGTTTTTGCATCAGAGATTATCTACAAAAGAGACTCATTGTAGTAAAATCAGCTGACTTGTATAATATATTTGCAAAGCTTGTTTTGTGATTCATATTGAATCCAGAACTGTTTGGGGCTTAACACAAAATCTAAAGAGAGTCACAACCTAAATTAACAAGACATCAAGTAGAAAGCTTGTCATATAAAGCACAATAAGTATTCCTCTTTCTAAACTAAATCATCTTAGCAGAATATTATTCTAAAAATCATATTTACTCTGCTATGAAAACAGCTGCGCTTCATCTGCCAGTCTTGCTTCTCTATGGGGAGGAAAGTATCTTGACAGACTGTTGTGTTATCTCATGGTAATGGGACCGTTCTTCATTCTCACTGTTTTGCATTTGAGAGCCTCAGAGCTGGAGATGTATCAGTCAGGTTAGTCAAAGCATCTCCAGCTATTGTTCTCTCTCTTTCTCTTTTTATTGGCAGTCAGGCTTTTGCTTAAAATATTTTGCTGAATTTAGTATACATTTCCATTTTTATGACTGTAACATTTTGTTAAATGTAGGGAGAGGTTGCTGTGAAACATTATTCACAGTTCAATTCCTGAGAGACCTGTTACATCAGTTCTGTATGTTTATATAATCCTGAGTCGTCTTACCTTTCTGAGTACTTTCACAGAGCGAGGGGAGGAGAGAGAAGGTTTAATTGGGAGGATGAGACGGGTTTGTTAACCCCACTCACTCTACTGTTCTTCCTTCTCTACTGCACCTGCATGAATCTCTGTGCTGGTTGCCCTTCCTGTGCATAGATGAGGAGACTGTGGGGAGGAGACTGTGGGGAAAAGAGACAGTTGCAAATCAGTGGGTAGGAGAGTAGTATGTCAAGCTTTGGGATAGATGGGAACATGGGCACAGTCAATAATGACCAGGGCTTCCCATGGTTGATTGATGGTTGATTGCTATACCAACAGGTTATCTCCTCCCCCCCTCCGCCCGATTTTATATCCTGCTCTTGCTCCAAGGAGCCCAGAGCGGTGTACTACATACTTAAGTGTCTCCTCACAACAACCCTGTGAAGTACGTTAGGCTGAGAGAGACGTGACTGGCCCAGAGTCACCCAGCAAGTATCATGGCTGAATGGGGATTAGAACTCGGGTTTCCCCGGTCCTAGTCCAGCACTCTAACCACTACATCACGCTGGCTCGTGGCATCCTTGTTGTGATCCTCTGATTATTCACACACTAATGCTATAAATGTGGGACAGTAGTGGTTAGCTCATCATCCTGCTTGGAGTTCTCTTACATTTAGTGCTGCAAAAGTCAAGCAGTGTGTCTCTGAACCCAGCTCAGACACCTCAAACTGGCTCCTGAATCTTTATCAGCCTGTGTGCCAGAACCAAATCAGCAAAACACTTCAAGTCACAAGTCACTGAATTGGAACAACAACAACAAATGTAATGGCTTCTCTGCCTCCTTAACTTATAGATGAGGACATCAAGAGTCCAAATCTCAGTTTTTGGTTTTTTTGCACACATTTCGGTGCAAGGAATTCACCAAGAATGTAAAGGTTTATGACCTTTTTGATGCCTCTTTTTCTGTTCTCTTGAAAATATCTATGTCTTGAACGACATCAAAAAGAGACAATGGATGAAATTTATAGGGTTAATTTACAAATTAACAAGTTTTCAGATCTGGATAGCACATCTAACATTCTGCATTGAGACTGGTGCTGTTTAACTTACTCATAAATTATCTGGACTCAGGTGTAGGTGAGGTAGCTAAGTTTGTAAACAGCAGTAAATTTTCCAGACTGGTGAAAACCCAATTAAATGATAAGGAGCTCATAGGAACATAGGAAGCTGCCTTCTACAGAGTCAGACAATTGGTCCATCTAGCTCAGTATTGTCTACACAGACTGGCAGCAGCTTCTCCAAGGTTTCAGGCAGGAGTCTCTCTCAGCCCTATCTGGAGATGCCAGGGCAGGAACGTCTGCATGAAAGCATACAGATGCTCTTCCCAGAGTGGCCTCATCCTCTAAGGGAAATATCTTACAGTACTCACACATGTAGTCTCCCAGTCAAATGAAAACCAGGGTGGACCCTGCTTAGCAAAGGGGACAATTCAAGCTTGCTACCATAAGACCAGTTCTCATAGGAACATAGAAATCTGCCATATAGTGAGTCAGACCATTGGTCTTTCTAGCTCAGTATTGTCTTCACAGACTGGCAGCAGCTTCTCCAAAGTTGCAGGCAGGAATCTCTCTCAGCCATATCTTGGAGAAGCCAGGGAGGGAACTTGAAACCTTCTGCTCTTCCCAGAGTGGCTTCATCCCCTGAGGGGAATATCTTACAGTGCTCACACTTCTAGTCTCCAAAAGGACCCTACAAAATTGAACTAAAAGGCAACAAATGGCAAACTAAAATTTGGTGGCTGATACCCAAAGTTACTCAATAGTACTACTCAGAAGTTACTCTGAAGAACTACTAAATTTCAATAGAATTTCCTCTGATAAATTGTCAGGATGTCAGCCACTGTAAGTAAGTGTAAAGAGACCAAATTGAGGAATGACCCTCCTCCCCACTTCACATCTATCAATCTTCTATCTATATATTTTCCTTAGGTGTACCCATCGCTAATCCCATGTGTGGCAGCTCTCACGAGAGTTTGTGAGAAGCTGCCGGATAGCGGCGGGGACGGTGGCCAGGCCAGCTGGTCTGCGGGGAGGGAAAAATGTGGCCAGGCAGGCCAGCTGGCAGTGAGGGAAAGTGCCTGCCAGGCCAGCTGGCTAGCCAGCGGGCAGTGAAGGAAAGTGGTGGGCTGGCCGGCTGGCGGGCAGTGAGGGAAAGCAGTGGTGGGCAGGTGGTGAGGGAAAGCACTGCTGGAGGGTGCTGAGAAAAAGCGGACTGGGAGAGGGAGAATGGACTGGGGCTGAAGTGAGGGGGGAGAACAGACTGGGATTGAAAGGGGGGGAGAATGGACTGGGGCTGAAGATAAAATGAAGATGGGGAGAGACAGGAAGAACTAGGGGCGCAGATGCTCTGCACAGGATCAACTAGTATACACTAAAACTCTAGCTGTGACTCTAGGAAAGAGAGCTTAGAATTAGACCAGATGAGAGATAGAAGACCTATGATCTGGGTCTCCTGCTTTTTAGATGTTAAAAACAACTGTGAGGGTCTGATTAGTGCTGTGGCCTTTGTGTGTAAACCTTTCTTCGTGTCAATTTCCTGATCTTTCCTCCAAGGCCCATAGATGAAACATATACCAGAACCCCCAAATACTAATTTATTTAATACACAATAAACCTGTAGAATTTGCTGAAAAGCAATGTGGTGACAATGAGCTTAAATAACTTTAAAACTGAACTGAACATTGTTGGAGGGTATTGATGCCTATTAGCCATGGTAACTAAATGGAATCAATAGGCTCAGAGGCAGTTATACCTCTGCATACCAGTTCCTGGGGAACAAGCAGTGAAAGAGGGCTATTTTGGACTTTCCAGTAAGTGACTGGCTACTGTTGGAAATAGGATGTTGAAGTAAATGGATTATTTGGCTGATCCCTTTTTATGGTTTTAGGATCACAAGATTTCTCTAGTAGAAGTCCTGTTTTAGAAAAGAAATTGGGTAAGTTATAGATGATAGACCAAAAGGATTATTCATTGAACAGTGGTATACCCATGCTTTTTGGCATGTGTGCAAATGCAGTTTCCCCCCATTTCCGTGCTTTCTCTTTAGACTTCAGGGAAGAGTGGGAAGAGATTAAAGAATACAGTTCATATCTAACCCAATGCACTCCGCAGGACATTTGTTTAATGTGGCATTCTGTAAAAGATGAAGGAAGATATGTGGCTGGAGGAGCTACAGGTGAAACTCGGAAAATTAGAATATCGTGCAAAAGTCCATTAATTTCAGTAATGCAAATTAAAAGGTGAAACTGATATATGAGACAGACGCATTACATGCAAAGCGAGATAAGTCAAGCCTTAATTTGTTATAATTGTGATGATCATGGCGTACAGCTCATGAAAACCCCAAATCCACAATCTCAGAAAATTAGAATATTACATGGAACCAAGAAGACAAGGATTGTAGAATAGAACAATATCGGACCTCTGAAAAGTATACAGTGTACTGTGCTTGATTGGCCAGCAAACTCGCCTGACCTGATCCCATAGAGAATCTATGGGGCATTGCCAAGAGAAGGATGAGAGACATGAGACCAAACAATGCAGAAGAGCTGAAGGCCGCTAATGAAGCATTCTGGTCTTCCATAATACCTCATCAGTGCCACAGGCTGATAGCATCCATGCCACGCCGCATTGAGGCAGTAATTGCTGCAAAAGGGGCCCAAACCAAGTACTGAATACATATGCATGCTTATACTTTTCAGAGGTCCGATATTGTTCTATTCTACAATCCTTGTCTTCTTGGTTCCATGTAATATTCTAATTTTCTGGGATTGTGGATTTGGGGTTTTCATGAGCTGTACGCCATGATCATCACAATTATAACAAATTAAGGCTTGACTTATCTCGCTTTGCATGTAATGCGTCTGTCTCATATATCAGTTTCACTTTTTAATTTGCATTACTGAAATTAATGGACTTTTGCACGATATTCTAATTTTCCGAGTTTCACCTGTAATATTGACTCCCTTGTCATGGACAGAGCACTACTTAGTGGTTTGTCCTCTGTGTGGCACCTAATGTTTATAGAGTTAGGGAATCTATTAAGATGGTCCTCCTCTGCATGGATTCCTGATGTCTCTCCACTGACATGACTGCATTCATGCCAATGCCTCCGTCTCAGTAAATGAATAGGTCAAGCCCTTGCCCAGATCATAAAGCCTGTATGGGTCTTTAGTATTCTGAAGAGCTGAGGGAAATGTATGGACAGCTACTACATAGGTGGTAGAGAAACTTGCAGCAAATCTGATCACACATAATCTAGAGTCCATTTTATAGCCTGCCCTGTGGCAATGATGGCAGCAAAGAGCCTCTGCACAATGTCGTCCAACAGAGCTTTACCCTGTGGTGAAAGGCCTTTTGCATGCCAATTCAGAAGAACATACAGGGCAATCGCTGGTAGCCTCATTGTGACCAAACTGCAAAACATTTTGCAGATAAAATGGCTTGTATCCACTCCAACTTGGATGTGATTATTATGACAGGTCAAAGTTACATAGCCATAGCTCTGTATGGTTGTCTTGTTATAGATTTCTTTCAAATAGTTTCACCTGAGGATGAGGACACAGACTAGTTGGAAATTTAAGACCTACCACTTCCCCTTCACAGACGATAACATCTGTCATGGTAGGGTTGGGTAATATGGTGGAGGTAGTAAATACTTCTCTTAGGGATGGAGTAATTCCTGTTACTTGTAAGGAGGCTATGGTGTGTGTGTGCGCGCACACACACACACACACACACACACACACACACCAGAAAAAACCTTCCCTGGATTCAGGAGATTTGAACAACATCTGCCCAATTTCAAATTCACTGTTCTTGAGCAAAGTAATGGTGTATCAGCTCCAGGTAGTTCTGGAAGAAACTGATTGTTTGGATCTGTTACAATGTGGGTTCTTCTGACCTGGATTTGGGGATAAACTGCCTTGTTCACCCTGTGGCAGGGGTTTTCAAATGTGGGTCCCCAGATGAAGGGCATTGTGGCTTGGGATTATAGGAGTTGTAGTTCAGCAACATTTGGGGATCCATGTTTGAAAACCGCTGCCTAGTGGCTGACCACTGGGAGATGGATTAGGGAGAATATAACCCTGCTGATTCTCCTTGACCTCTTAGTGGCTTTCTATACCATTGACTATAGTGCTGGGGTATATTTTGGTATTGGTTGCAGATATTTACTGCTTAATCACCCTTTTCAAATTATAGTTGGGCTAAAAGAAATACAAAGGTGGATTATTCTGCTAATTCAGAAAAGCAGTATAGATACAGTATACTGCTTTGATAGATATAATCCCAGATGTGGGAGAGGCACCAACCTTTGTTTTTTCAGTAGAGACAGAAATGCAGCCTACATATGTTCAAAGTTACTTTCCTGCCCGAAAAGAGCTAGCACAGTGAAAAAATGGGACTACGACTAAATGTCAAGAAGACTAAACTAATGACAACAGGTACAGCAACCAGCCTCAGAACTGATAATGAAGAAGACATTGAAGTGGTAGATACAGGTGAAACTCGGAAAATTAGAATATCGTGCAAAAGTCCATTAATTTCAGTAATGCAAATTAAAAGGTGAAACTGATATATGAGACAGACGCATTACATGCAAAGCGAGATAAGTCAAGCCTTAATTTGTTATAATTGTGATGATCATGGCGTACAGCTCATGAAAACCCCAAATCCACAATCTCAGAAAATTAGAATATTACATGGAACCAAGAGGACAAGGATTAAAGAATAGAACAATATTGGACCTCTGAAAAGTATAAGCATGCATATGTATTCAGTACTTGGTTTGGGCCCCTTTTGCAGCAATTACTGCCTCAATGCGGCGTGCATGGATGCTATCAGCCTGTGGCACTGATGAGGTATTATGGAAGACCAGGATGCTTCATTAGCGGCCTTCAGCAATTCTGCATTGTTTGGTCTCATGTCTCTCATCCTTCTCTTGGCAGTGCCCCATAGATTCTCTATGGGGTCAGGTCAGGCGAGTTTGCTGGCCAATCAAGCACAGTACATTGTATACTTTTCAGAGGTCCGATATTGTTCTATTCTTCAATCCTTGTCTTATTGGTTCCATGTAATATTCTAATTTTCAGAGATTGTGGATTTGGGGTTTTCATGAGCTGTACGCCATGCTCATCACAATTATAACAAATTAAGGCTTGACTTATCTCGCTTTGCACGTAATGCGTCTGTCTCATATATCAGTTTCACCTTTTAATTTGCATTACTGAAATTAATGGACTTTTGCACAATATTCTAATTTTCCGACTTTCACCTGTAGCTTTTGCCTTTTAGGATCAACCATCAATAGTAAAGGATCCAGCAATCAAGAAATGCTGCAGATTAGCACTTGGATCCAGCAGTCAAGAAATGGCGCAGGCTAGCACTTTCCAAGGCAATGAAGGCCATAGAAAGGATATTTAGATGATGTGACGTGTCTATACCTACAAAGATTAGAATCATTTGGACAATGGTTTTTCCTGTGACGCTCTATGGATGCAAAAGCTGGACTTTAAAGAAGAAAGATAGAAAAAGTATTGATGCTTTTGAACTTTGGTTCTGGAGAAGACTATTGAGGATATCATGGACAGCCAGGAAAACAAATAAATGGATCATAGAACAAATCAATCCAGAATTTTCACTCGAGGCACAAATGACCAGGCTCACTGAGAGACCTTAAAGACCAAGTTGAAGACAGATCGTCCTGGAGAGACTCTATCTATGTGCTCACTAAGAGTCGACACTGACTTGACGGGACTTAAGCAATCAATCAATGCTAATGGAACTAGTGACTTGGAAGATATGGAGTGGGGATGGCTGTGATTATTCTTTTAATGGAGGTAGGCGCGCACACACCAGAAACATGCACAAATGTGCTGAAGCAATGTACTTGGATAATACAGGACACACACAGCACATATACATGTCTGTTAGAGCTCTACCAGCTCCAAAATTCACCAGCCACCAGTGAGGGAGTCTGTTTCTTTTCAAGGTCCTATCACCTGCTCAACAGACACGGGTGGTAGTGAAACATATGAGGAATTAGGGGAACTTTCTGTAGCCTTTTTGAAGTTGTCATTTTGAAAATGAAAAAGCAACCATGGAAGTGACCTGGAACATAGTTTTCGGCTCCTGAAGATTCCTGGCTTTGAAGGCCACTCCCTCTGCTGGCCTATGAGAGTAATCAGTCTCCGGAGAACAAAGCAAACTGTCTGTCAAGTGTGTGTGTTTTCTCCCCTTTCCTGGTAAAGCTGAATTCAATAGAAGAAAATGTGAGAATTTGAGCTATACATTACAAGAAGTTCATTGTTGTGTTGCATCTGTTAAACTATCTCTTAATGCAGAAAATCATTTAAGCGGCAGTCTTAGGCATGTTTTTTTAGAGTTAGCCTCACTGAAACCAGTGGAATTTCATAAATGTGGAATAAACATGCTTAGAATCAGAACAGTGTATTTTGCTTGAGTGCGAGTGACAAAGTGCTGTAACGTGTGTTGTGTTGGTTAACAGATACTCTGTTGCTACAAAATAATTAGGGCTTTTTGTTTTTTGGAGTGACTTTGGCTCTGTTTTTCGTTTGTTTTAACTCAAGCATGCAGTCCACTGGTAACAGATGATTCCCTGCTGAGAAGAAAGATATGTCTCTTGTTGATCATCTCTTTCTCTTCAGTGCCTGGCTATACTTCCATTTCTAAAACTTTCTTTTATTAATGGTGTTTTGCCACTATGGGAAGTGTGTGTCAAAATACTTCGATCATCCTTGAAGGATGCCTCACTATGATGGGAAAGTGGTCTAATTTAATTTTAAATGATAAATTATACATCAGAAAGTGTATCGGTTAATACTTTGGTTGCACTTTAATTTGCCTGTGCTTCTACATTATTATATTTCTCTGGCACTTCTCTCTTTTGGGGAGGAGGGGAATTATACTGTTTGAAATAATGTAGACTTTTCCAGTAGTTACCTAGAAATGTTTATATCATTTTTTAAATCCCTTTAAAGTACAGCTGTCTGTGAAATACGTTGCAATAATCTGTTCTTAAAAGGCACTGATGAGGATGACTTGGCCAACATTCAAAAGATACTGCATGATTAATCATTAAACAGTTTGGCTGCTGTTGTGCTCAAGATAATGTCTATCAGCATTTTAACCACCTGAAGAAAATTTTGGACTAAGTTGACATAGCAGCATGCACAGACTTGGAAGTGGAAACATGTACATCTGCATGCAATCCTCATGGCTATCTAAGCATTCCATATACTGTAAAATAAATTGTTGTGGATTCTGACACTAGTAGAATGGAGATAAGGATAGTCCTTTTTAGAAAACAAAATTTAACCCTAGAAGAGCTTCTTTGAGGTGTCTTTCAAATCAACCACCCCTCTAACCAATTGTTGGCATGTGAAAATGAGTGCTATCCTATTGTAATCCTGTTGTAATAATTAAGAAATATATCAGTTCTTTGTTATTGTGCTGATGTGTTTGATGTAAAGCCTGTTGCTATTCTTTGTTACGGCCTTTCAGGACCTATTCCAGAATCTCTAGAAGTTAAACTGCTTCTAACAAATCACTTCCCTTCATAAACTTCAGTTTGCTAGGATAAAGTTACATTTATACTTCAAGAATATATTTAAGGAGTGGCCAGAGCCAACAACACACCCCTAGATTTGCATCTAGATCTAAGATGGAAATCAAGGTAATGCTTTTATAATCCAGATTTTCTAAGGATTATGGACTGTGAAGTAGGAAGTAACCATCTTCTTAATCAGAAACATGAAGACAATGTATCTGAACACTAATACCTAAAAGTAGTGGTGCACACAACACAGTTTCATAACTGAAATGCCGAAAAAAGTGGGGGGGGGGAACAACCCAAAAGAACTGTGTTTTAAACTAATTTTATGATCTGCCTGGAGTTTTGACTAAAGTTGCAACCCTATATACACACTCAATTGGGAGTAAGTTCCATTGAACTCAGTGGGACTTAGTTTTGAAGAAACACAGGATGCACCGCACATCCATATACATGGCTTACTCAAAAGTAAGCTCCTTTGACTTCTTTGGGGTTTACTCCCATGTAAGTGTTCAAAAAACAGAGTCTGTTTTCTGGATGTATCTAAGACACAAAGAGAATTGTGATACTTATATTGGAACATATGAAGTTCATTACTCAGAAACTTTGGTTCTTTGTATTAAATAGCTTTGCTGAAATACAAAGTGTATTCATCTGCTGAAAAGTGGCACAAAAATGCAGATGCTAATACAGGGTTGGGTTAATCTCAAAGTATACCAACATGGCATCTGTTCGATCAATGATTTTTTTCCATGCATCTTAAAGATTTATTGGTCCTTATCCAAGTCAGCATAACATATTGCTCTGCAGTCAGTAAATCAATTGGTTATTAATTTTTGGAATAGTGCTGCTCTACAGTCAGTAAATCAGCTGATTATTAATTTTTGGAATGATACCACTGGAAACAATTAATCCAATAAAGTAGTCCTCTTACCAGCTCAAATGCATTTTTAATAAATGACAGATACATTTGGTCTTCAGTCCTACCTGTTCAGATATTTATAAAATGCTCATTACTAAAATCTGCATAGCAATCCTGCAAAGAATTAAAGCACAGTGTTATAGGCCTACAGGCTTGAATTCTGTGTGCTTGGAAGAGTACCCATACTTGGGTATTCAGAAGCTAGGTCAATGGATCCTGCAGTAAAACATGAATATTATAGTTCTGCTAATGCAGATAATTATTCCAAACCCACCTTCTGTCCAGCTTACTGAGGCTGTTCTCGCAAGCAGCCAAGAGCAGGCTAAGGCAGCCAAGTCTGCTCTTGGCTGCTTGTGAGAAGCAGCGCGAGGCAAGTGGCTGTTGCTGCCGCTGCTGCAGCAAACCCGCCTGTGGAGCCCTCCTGCAAAATGGGGTTAAGAGAGCAAGCAAGTGCTCTTGTTTCAGGGAGGTCAGTGCTAGCAGCCTTTCTCCCCACTTCCCCTTGATGCTTTTCTCACCAATCATGCGAAGGGACTCACTGAGGCAAGTCTCACGATCAGTGAGACTCGCTGTAAGGGGGTTTGAGGGGAGAGTGGGCTTAGCCCCCTCTCCCCTCAGACGAGCACACCGGCTGCCCACGACTGCTGGCTCTGTCACGGAGCCAGCGGGGGCCGCGCGGCTCCTGGTGAGACCCCCGAGCCCGGGAGGCTGCTTTCAGCCTCCCGGTGGGGGGTCTCCTTGTGTGTTGCCATGGCGTGGAGTCGTGTCGCAGCAATACGCGATCAAAACTCTGAGGTTAACGGAGCGCTCGCTCTGTTAATCTCAGCTAAAGGGAGGAGTACTTTGGGCGGTTTGCTGCCAGGAGCCGCACAGCTCTCGTTGCACCCCACAATCGCCAAAAAGAGGGCTAGGCTCGCTTAGCCCGCTTTTTGGTGATCGTGAGAATCGCCTCACTGTCTGTCTGTTGGAGTGGGGCGAGAGATATGTGGGGCCTGGGCTGCAAACTAGCTCAGGATAGCATGGTTTAAGAACAGGAATGCAGAACCAAACGTGCATCCCTTTGAAAGCAAAGGTCAAATTGTGCTTCCAATTCATACCCACTTTATAAGCAAAAATTCCTCACCAGCTCTGCAGAGTTTCTGCATATGGGACAGAAATAAAGGGGAAAGTTTTGCATATTCTTAGTGTAGATTCCTAGATCTGTACATCTTATTCTATAATACCTTGGTATCTAAAACCAATTATGCTCAAATGGTAAGCAATTCTTGATTATGAACTTGGATGGATGGGGAGATATTTAGAAGAACATTACTAACATTTCTTTGTGTAGAACTTACAAAAATGTTTATAAAGTGTTAAGCTTCTGGAGATTTAACCCAGAAACAAAACAGATTTACAGAAAAGGTACGATGTTGGAAAGGCTGTCCACATGTGGCTTAATTGTCCCTTAGTTCAGAGCTTTTGAACAGATGTTCTCAACATTGTTAGGGGCATTGCTGCTATCAGTTTAGAATCTGACAGGAAAACATTTTTGTTGAACCTCGTAGATAAAAATAACCAGAAATGCCCACATAAACATCTAACTTTATAGTTTTTAGCAGCTGCCCAAATGGTCAAGGTTCAAAATGGTTCTGAGAGGAATCCAACTTGCCCATCTTGAGCCAGCGTGGTGTAGTGGTTAGAGCGCTGGACTAGGACTGGGGAGACCCAAGTTCAAATCCCCATTCAGCTATGAAACTAGCTGGGTGACTCTGGGACAGTCACTTCTCTTTCAGCCTAACCTACTTCACAGGGTTGTTGTGAAAGAGAAACTCAAGTATGTAGTACACTGCTCTGGGCTCCTTGGAGGAAGAGCAGGATATAAATGTAAAAATAAAATCATCATCATCATCTTCTTCCAATCAATAGCAACTTAAGTTCTGGAATGTCTTAATTGTAGGGGGCAGGGGTGTGTGAGTCTCCCAATGTTGACAAACTGGTGTGTGTGTTTTTTAAAAATACTTAATGGTTTTACAGCATTTTGAAATCCAGCCCCTACTAGACTATTTCAGTATGAATTTATTTCCACCTATTAAATTGATTATATTTCATTCTATCCTTTTAACTTGTTACAGCTGTATCTGCTTTTGTAGGTTTCCTTTTATTCCTTCGTAGATTGCTCTCATCGTAGGAAGGATCTGGTCAATAACTGTAAAGAACAAAGAATATCACATGCTGTGTATTTCAGATATAAGCATCAGCTGAAGACAAAACTAACTTTATTCTGATCCACCATCTTTATCCTAAACTGTAATTATTTGTCTCAAAAAAACCAACCAAAAAAAACCAGAGGAGTTTCTTTGGTGGCATTTATAAGATCTACTTGATTTATTGTTTGGTGCAGTAAAAATTACTTGGGTTTTCAAAATGTATGAAAGCAAAGCTTAAAAACAGAAGTTGCTTTGGGAGCAGGAGAGATTCAAAGTAGCCTGGAACAGAAGCAAGGATAGAGAGCTAGGGGAGGTCTCTAATCCATCCTGGTGCTACTCAGCCTCACCCCCCACAGCTGTGTATGTTCCTGTCTCTCTCTCCAAAGATGATCCCTCTGTCTCATGAGAAGACCCCTCCTGAACCAATCTGTAGGCTGCCAATTGAGGGCTCTGTCGTCATTACTGCTTCTGGACCCAGGTTCAGCAACATTCTTAGAGGTCAGTGGAGGCTGGGCCAAGGGTCTTCCAAAATGCAATCTTTCATAGCTGCATTCTCACCGATATGTTCTCCAGAGCCATGAGGGGTTGGGTTGAGAAGCGGAGGGATCTCTGGTTCCAGATTGGGGCTTTGCTGGTCATGGCTTCCCCAGCGTTCCAGACAAGGGGATCCATGGCACAAGCATTTATATGATGGTTCTAGTTACACAGTACAGAAATGTACTGTTTAGTACATTTCGCTTTCTGGGTTGTCATTTCTGGGTTGTCTGTTTGGTCCTGCGCTAGAAGACTGCCTTTAGGAATCCCCCTGCACCAGGATGAACAATTTTACTTGTTTGAAGAACTAAATATGATGATAATCCTCACTCTCTCGTGCATCAGATTACTCTAGGTCACTGTGTTTTTTAGTGGAAGCAGATATAGGAGGGCTGTGGAATGCACTCCCAGCAGAAATCTGCGATCTTAATTCTTTATTGACCTTCAGGAGAGCCCTTAAAACCTATCTGTTTGGCCTGGCCTTCCAGGGTTTTAATTAGTTTTAATTGTTTCAGTGCTCTAACCTGGTTTTCAGGGTTTTAATTGTTCTTATTGTTTAATTGTTTTTAAAGATGTTTTAATTGTTAATTGGTGTTTATATTTATATTTCTGTTTTAATTGTTGTTGGTTTTAATGGTTTCTGTTTTAATTGTAAACCACCCTGAGCCTTTTTGGAAGGGCGGTATAAAAATCAAATCAAATCAAATCACAAATCTCAATCAATCAATCAATAATTTAGCAATAGCACTTACATTTATATACCACTCTATAGCCGGAGCTCTCTAAGCGGTTTACAATGATTTAGCATATTGCCCCCAACATTCTGGGTACTCATTTTACCGACCTCTGAAGGATGGAAGGCTGAGTCAACCCTGAGCCCCTGGTCAGGATTGAACTTGTAACCTTCTAGTTACAGGGCAGCAGTTTTAACACTGCACCACCAGGGGCTTTCCATTATTTTCCATTATTTTCTTGATTTCCATTATTTTCTTGGTTAGTCTATGATGACTTCTACCTGTGCATCATTATCTAGGATGTGATGATCTATGGGACCAAGAACAATTGCTGTGAGAACTTTCTCAGAGCTAGCACTCATTTTATGCTTTATGGGTGCTGATGCCGCACACAGGCTGCTAGGGACAGGGAAGCAGTCGTGTGCAGCCTTTTGAGCAGCACAGCTCTGCAACCGGAATGGCAGTGGAGAGGTGGAGGGGCTGGTAAGGACCTGTGTACCTGCTCCTTAAAGCTATTGCTCACACCTCACTGAAACGGTTAGACCTCAGCAACCCGAATCGTTTTGGCATCTCTCTAATGAGATGCCAAAATGTTCTGTGCACATCCCTAATTTATATTCCCACATCATGTTTTCAGAGAGGGGAGTGGCTTGTAGGAAGGGACCATTCTGAATCATTGATTGCCATGATCAGATTTAATCTCGAATTTCAATTATTGAGTCATGAAAGCTAAACAGAAAGTATAGATCCAGTTAACGTAATTTGAAAGATCAACACTCATTATTCAGATGTTTGTAAATGTGTAAAACCAAATAATAAAGTTAATGGCTGACATCCTGACTGCATTACTCACTAGAAGGCCTATTAAAATGTAATCTTTTAGAGTAACTCCTGTGCAATTGGGTAACTTAGTCTAGATCTCAGCCACAGACTAAGGTAGAGAAGGGTTAGAACCATGTGACTACAAATGTTTGTTCAAATTACAACACTGAGCCAAAGCCATCAAAACAGGTATTTGCTTGGTGCCTATGGCAAGTAAAGAAATGCCTTTAGGCACCTCTCCACTACACTGTGTGTGAGTGCAGTCTTCTGCCAAAGGTGGGGAAGTAAATGAGGGGGCACACAGTCAACATGGATGTTTACTGTGCTTCCCCTGTTATGAGCAAGCACCCAGACTCAGGACAACCATAGTGAAGAAGAGCACCATTGTATTTGCCTGCTGTTGGCTCTGTCTTTCTGTGATGATAGAAAGACAGCTATGAGAAGCATCCAGACTAGGAGGATAGTCCAGGGCTTGCCTTTTCATAAGCGAGATGAAATGTAACAAATCAGTGGAACTGATTCAAGTGTGGTGTGTCCATCATAGGGAGAATGATTGAGAGTCATACAATACCTGCAGCTTCATAATAATTAGTCACAGTAGTGCATGTTACCAGAGATTCAGAACTCCAGGCACTCCTTTTAAATAGCCACTGGCAATTTAAAAATGGAATCTTCAGCACTTAGGGTGCTGAAGAGGAGGGGAAGCAGCCAGGTTTCTGTTCTTCCATACATACTGTTGCCCTTACATACCTTTTCTGTATAATCCTTTCTCTTATTGTCCGACTCCTAGCCCCACAATAAACACACTTCTACTATTCTTTTTCTCCATTGTGCTTTCCCTCCCTTCAAACATCTTAGAGCTAAAGCCCTCTCCTTCTCTTCCCCCCCCATCCTCCTGCACAATATTTTCTTTTCCATTCCTCCCTCCATCTCTCTCTTTCTATGCCCCCTTTCTTCCAGAGTCTTCCCATGTGAGAGCAGGACTTAATTTGAATGAGGGCTTCCCAGAAACAGGACCTTTTTCTGTGCTAGGATTCACCTCTAGATAGTGTCAAGTAATCTAGGATGTGAGCATATGCAGTGTTGGGGAGATGGACCCTGAATAATCATGATCTGCAGTTACTTATTGGAGGAAAGACTGTAAGTCTGAAGCAAAGATTTCAGCTAGGGTAAAAACCTTGTAAAGGTAAAGTGTGCCGTCAAGTCGGTGTCGACTCTGTCAACCACAGAGCCCTATGGTTGTCTTTGGTAGAATACAGGAGGCGTTTACCATTTCCATCTCCCGTGCAGTATGATATGATGCCTTTTAGCATCTACCTATACTGCTGCTGCTCAATATAGGTGTTTCCCATAGTCTGGGGAATATACCCATAGTCTGGGAAACATACCAGCGGGGATTCGAACCGGCAGCCTCTGGCTTGCTAATCAAGTCATTTCCCCACTGGGCCATTAGGTGGGCAAATAGGTCTAAAACCTTGTACTTCTCGATTCAGAACAGGGCCTCAGACTCAGAGGGGCTGGGAGGCTTATTTCCTAAACAGCAGATGCTTGGGACCACACCCATAATGTAGCTTTAAAACAAAAACAAAAAAACCCTGAGGCCCATAAAAGTGCATCTTTGAGCCTAGCAGTTTTCTTTAGCAATTAGTCACCTCTCTCGCCAATCAAACTCTTCTAGCCAACTTAAGCACCCCTCACCATCAAATCCCTTTTCCCAATGTGCTACCACCTTGCATTTCATCTACCAAAATTCCGTTACCAGCACCCTTATGAAGATCCCTCATCTGGTGGCAAATAGAGCTTGTGCACAGGCCTGATCAGCCTGAGCCCCATAATGATAGAGGCCATTCTTGCATCACATACACAATGCAGGGGGTGGTTTGGGTTGCATTGAACCAATCTCAATGCATCAGGATGGCAGAGGTGCTTACCTTTTAAATGACAGTAATAATTGGCTACCTTGTGGGAAGCTACAGCGGCAGTGTTTCAAATTCCCACCTTCCCTTCCCTGGTGCATTACTGGGAGTGAGGGACACATGGCCACGCCCTGTAACTATAGGAAGACGTGTCCATTCCTTGCCTCCAGTAAGGTGCCAAGAAAAAGACTTAATATCATGACATTCCTTCCTTTTCTGATGCATTGTAGGATGAGATCAGGAAAGAAAAGACAGGAATTTGAAATGCAGCCACTACCAATTTATTCAGAGAAGCTGGATCTTCATTCAAAGGTAAGCTCCCTCACCTTATGATACTGTTCAATACAATATCGATATCGGAGACATTTTTTCAATCAGAATCATTTCTGTGTTTTTTTAAAAAATGCCCCAGATAGGGTTGCATTGCCTCAGGCCTCCAATTATAGGTCCAATGTGACGCACAGCCCTAGTGGCAAATAGCAGCTTGAGAGGGGCAGATTCTGTTTTGTGTTTGAACCACAGCTCTGGGAAAAACAAATGCATGCCAGGGTCCAACAGGGGACTCCTGCAACAGCTGTTAACAAACAAACAAACAAATATGTGCTTAACGTCATGTCTAATTTGATTCAAATTAGCATATGCAACGGCAAGCCCTTGCATCTTTACATCCATCCATACAGCTCCCCTTCCTGACAAACCAAAGGCCTCTGGGTCAGTGTTCTCTCTAATTTTTTTCATCTGTGTGCGGAATGAATTTTGTTCTGGGCAGCAGTAATAAGGCAGTGTGCGTGCATGTATATTCAGAGTGGGATCGTCCTGATTCTATCTGAGCAGGATCTAAAATTAACTGAGCGGACATCAAAAAACGTGTGTGTGCACGCCTTAGAGGCAACACTGCTCCGGGTCTGTTTTTCTAGCCATGACTGTTAGTGTAACGGAGTAGGTAGGAGTCTGAGCCCAGGAGGTCCTTGGTCTGAATCTCACCTCTGCCAGTTAAGACAGTCTCAGCGCCCAAATCTCCAATAACGAGGGGAATAATTTATTATTATTTTTATTTATTTAACATTTTTTTACCGCCCAAAACTTACGTTTTGCAAGGACTTCGCTTGCAAGGTGGTTGTAAGGATAACGAGAAGATAAGGTATATGTGAAACATTCTGAACACTCAAAAGGGCAATATAGAACTCAATATTATTTTTATATCCAAGTCCTCTTCTCTTGGCCCCAGGCCAGCACTGTCACAATCTATCACACCTCCACTTGGGTTGCAAATGCTAGTGTCTTGCAAATTCTATATTCTGCTTTGTGTGCCACTGTTCCATACTTGTAACACATGCTGCTGATTGAGAAGGGATTGGAGTTTGGAGCATGGTGATGCATCATGCAGGAGCTGCCATTTTGCTCTAGTAATCAGCCCTTTTGCTTGTTGTGTAGTAGAGCATCTGACTCCTTCCTATCCCTGCAGATGATTCAGTAATGTGTTCTATTTGTGGATTGGCTGCTGCATTTCTGTTGGGGACTCTTAAAGAGCATGGGATGGCCCCCAGGTCTTGTTTGGTCACCTTTGGCTTAAAAGGCATGAGGCAAACAGGGGACTCTTCTCTCACTATCATTTTCAGGCTAACACCTCTCACCAATCGAGCTCTTAATTTATTTATTGTTAAGTACTCCTGTACATTTGGTAGAAACTGGATTTATTTATTTTTTCATTTCTCAAAGTCAAAACAGATGTATGCTCCTTTTTAAAGCTTACATGAATAAATTCATATCTAGTGTGATGCAGTAGAAGATGGAATAACATGTGAATAATCGCATTCTGATACCATGTATTATTGGTTTGTTAAAAGAGACATTGCATTGATTTTGAAATGCCATATATGCAAATGCTTATTTGTCTGCTACATGACTGTTGAGTTAGTACGAAGTATTTTAGTGTCATTCTTAACAAAGAACAATATCCTAGAATAGCTACCAATAGTATAGTGTGTATTCCACTATGAATAACTCTTATAAAGCTACAGGTATTACTCCAAATAGTGTAGGCTATGACTATTACAATTGTCAAATGAATCTAGCACTCATATCTACGTACCTATTTAAGTCTATGTGTTGGGAATTTTTAGCTCCTTATTCGGACTGTTACTTTTGTCAACACTGTCAAAGTGGGTAAATAGAAATAATGTACTTTATTCCTTGAAAAAGATACATTTCAGGTAACAATGGTATCTTTATGTATGAGGCAGGCATGATTGACCTATGATCATTTGGCACCCTCTGAATTTTGCCACTTTATTCCATTTTGTTAGGCTTCTGCTTATCTGAAGAATAATTTTAAAATATTTACAGAGGTAATAGTTTTATGCATTTCAGATAATTATCAAAATCAACTGCTTTTCTTATCGAAGTCCAGTTGTTCTAGCATATAAATTGGCTTAGTTTTGTGGGGAGGGCTGAATTGTGCATGCTGTATAGCATAGAAGAACCTCCATCTTGACAGGCAAGCTAGTTTGTATGTACACCTTTGCAGAATCTCAGCTGCATATCTATCTCTGCCACACCTAATTGAAAGGAGTTTTAATTATCCCAGTCTTGAATGCAGGGGAGTGAGACCGGGATGAGGAAGAAGAGATTGTCAGCAAGATAGCTGGAGGGAATTGGAATACATATTACCTATGGGAGTGGTATCCTCAGTCTTCATCCGCTTTAATTCCCTCACCAGACACATCAAACAATAATGCTGTAGGGCTTGAAAAAATTGGGGCAAGACGGCAGGGGCAGTGGGTGGCAGGTGATGACAGCCTGTCTATATATCTGAGTGGCAGACAACTGGAGGGGAACACCTAGTGCAGGTGAAGGTACATGCGGTAATTTATTTTTGCCTTAAAAAAAAATCTGGTTTGGGGGGTCTGGGTTGTTGAGCTATGGGTAGTTTTGGAGAGGGAATTTATTCGGTGCCAGCATTTTCTGAAATTAAGTGGAATCTAATTGCTTCCCTCTAATTAATGTGGTGCATAAAAATAGTGCATATTTGCCGTTTGTGCAGGGAGGATGCTGTTTGGAGGTGGCTATTATTGCATCAAGGTCAAACGAGTCCCAGGACAAGGAATAGTACCTAACTGGCATTTGGAGAAAGCAACCATTGCTGTGAAACCTATTAGGGCCCAGTGATTCCTTGAACAAGAAGCTTCTCGTCCTGTACCCTTGCAAGAACCCTTAAAAATATCCTCACTGTATGGGAATTACAGTGGTCTTTCCTTCACTACTTTGTAAAAGTGTTTTTAACCTGCATATGGAACCTTCCTTCATATCTTCATCTTCTTCCCTTCTGGAATGCCTTCAATCCTTCTGAAGTTATATTAATTCTAGGTCATTCTGAAAGATTCAGAAAATGAGGCCATTATCTCCCCCTCTCGCAAATACCAACATCCTTTGGACTGCCTTTGAAATTAATTGGTTAGATCTAGCTGTAAAAACAGAGGCCGAAATTATTTTCATTTTGCATGACATCAGTAGCCAGCTTCTGTTGCTAGTCTCTTCTGCTCTCCCAAGAAACAACTGGTATTAGACTATAATGGGACCCACCTGCTCACTTGCTTAAGGGCACAGCTGTTTTCCATTATCTTACAATTAGTGTGTGAAGAAGATGACAGCCACTGTGTTTTGTTAAACTTAGCCTTTCCTCCCACTGCCAGATATCTATGATGATTTGGGTTTTGGAAAGAGAAGCAAGGTGGGTCTGAGGTTCTGTTGGCAGTTCCTGCATACAGTCTGAGGTTCTTGCCTTTGCCGAGAATTGCAAAGACTTGCTTAGTGTTAAAAATGTGCTTTCAGTGAATACTGCAGCTTGAGTTTTCCTTTTTTTTCCCCTTCAAGTTTTGTGACCACCATTTTGGTCTCCTTCATACACTGAGGAAGAGAGCTCTTGCCTGTTTCATGCCACAATAAACCACTTTGTCAGTAAGGCAGAACTTCTAAATTGCCTGTTTGTAGAAGACCTGTATCCAGGGCTCTTTGGACACTTTGGTCTGTATACAGGATGTAGCAATATGCCTGGAATTTCTGAAGAAAAAGTCTGGGCTCTTTGTCTGTTTAGATGTCTAGCTGACTCCATCTTGAAGCCTTAGGGTAGGTGGCAATAGAGTAAAAATGCATTTTGTTAAATGCAGTCAAAATTTCCATTTAACTGCAGTCACCAAAAGCCAGCCCAATCTAGGTGGTTTAAAATGCTTCTGAAAAGTGTTTGGGCTTGGAACTGATTTCCAGGAGCTTTTCCAAATGGAAATCTAATGCAGCTTCTCTACACTCTGGGAAGAGAAGGTTCCAAGTTCTTTCCCTGGCATCTCCAAGATAGGACTGAGAGAGATTCCTGCCTGCAACCTTGGAGAAGCTGTTGCCAGTCTGTGTAGACAATACTGAGCTAGATGGACCTATGGTCTGACTCAGTATATGGCAGATTCCTATGTTCCTAAGGACACTGAAAGATTGTAAATTGCAGCAGACAACTCAGAAACAGATATCAATTCTATCAAATCATGTCCTAGCCAGCCACAGGCATCCAATTGTATTAGGGAGATCTTTTAAAAATAGTAGCAATATTTACTATAGATTATTGCATTCAAATACATATAATGGTACTCACAGAAAACTGTAGTAGGACAACAGATAAAAAATGTTTACTTTTTTAAAAATCTGATTTTTTTTTTTTGCTTTAAACTCAGATTGTATTTTTAGAAATGTCAATTGTACTAAATTTCACTTTTTAAAAATAACCTGGGTTAAAATGAAATCTGAATTTAGTATATGCTTATTAAGCCTACACATATAATCCCCTAAAATTGAATCATAACATTGAGTTAAAAGCTACTTTTCTATGTAAAAAGGATTGTTGGTGGTGAGGAGATATCTGTCCTGATATTAACATTGCACTCCTATGCACACTTATATAGAATAAAATCCAATGAATACTGTGGGGCTTATGTCAAAGTAAATATGCATACAGTTGCAATGCAGTGAACATATTATAAATGACATGTGCTCTTATTTTTGTGGACTTTCTACTGAACCCAGGGTCTAGCATCATAGACTATAGGATTCAAGAGACTGTGTATTAGACAAGAATCATCCATTTCCCACTGAGCTTATATAGGTGCTTTTGTACTCTTATTTTATGCTTTCAAGTTTTCCAGTTTTCAGCTGAAAACTCTGCAGTGGTTTTCAGTTCTCAAATTATAAACAGGATTCTGCCAGCCAATTGGTATGGACAGTTTCCTCATGTCTTGTAGAAAAAATCCAAGTAAAATTGCCCAGTAATTATCCACCCCTTCTTTCTAGAAAGTTCTAGGTAGTTGATCCTTTATAGCCTAATCCTTTACATGTTTACACAGGAGCAAATTCCAGTTTGTTCTGTGGAACTTAATTCCAAATAAATGCCACCTTAGGCCTGAAATAGGTGATTTTGCATAGTAACCTTATATGTGGATAGATCCAGAGCTCTTTCTCACGATCATGTGAGAGAGCTTGAGGGCAGGTGGTGGGGAAGGCAGCAGAAGCTCGCCTTTCCCACAGACGATCCAGCTGCTGGGTCAAGAGGTGCAGATCGCGAGCCCAGAGGGTCCGCTGCTACAGCGCAGACCACAGACAGCACAGAGGTGCGGTGGTTAGGATCATGGTCCTGGCCCACGAAAATCCCACAAGGCATCATGCAGTGCCTTGTGGGAATCCCCTTGGTGACGGCCAGGAGCCTGTTCCTGTGCCAGCACTGGCTGGGAGCAGCCGGCAGTCGCACACAAGCATTTAGTCCAAGTTAAGGGCGCAAGCATGCCCTTAGCCTTGAGTAACCAGCGGCCTCCATAGGTGGGTTTGCTGGCAGGAGCCACTCGGCTCCCGCCGGTGCTCATGGGAAGCCAAGCCCAGGCTTAGCTTCCCTAGCCTGGTCTTGGCTTGCTCATGAGAACAGCCTCACAGCCAAACAGATATCTGCCTCATGTCTCTAAACAGACATAATTCTGTGTTACAAAAGGTGTAATTTGCTGCAGGCCCGAAGATTCTGGAGAATGTTCCCAGGTTGTATAAAGGTTCAATTTAGCTGCAAACCAATATATTTTAATTGTTGTTGCGGCAACAGCTCAGTATGCATGTTTGTCCATGCATGTTTGATTTGACTTGGTAGTTTAAGAAGATTATTTAAGTTGTTCGGATTTAAACCCATTTACCCTGCAATTTGGGGGGGAGGCAAAAACTAAAAGCATCCTACAAAGGCAACAAGAGAAGAGGCTGATCTTTCATGTGTGTTTATCACCTTTAAAACATCCAAAAATAAAGAGTGATTCTCATCCAGACTTAAAGAAACACGTCACTTTTTGTTTTGTGTTTGGTAGGTTATGCACCCCTTGAACGCAAGATCGGTCAACTGATTCAATCATATGCGAACTGAGGATGTGGATTTCCAGCCTGCTAGGAACAGCTTATAGCTGCAACCATAGCTGTAGCTGTCAGTCTTCACTGGCATTACGTTAAGAACTGACCCCATGTGGCAGACAGTCCTCCTAAGATCAGGTTTTTTAAGCGGGGGAAGAATTCAGAAATAAATGTAAGTGTTTTAATCACCTTTTCTGAAGGGGGGAGGGAAATAACATTGCAGTGCCAGAACATGTGTGTGAAATATGCTTTTCTTTTGTTGCATCTCTTATTTTTTGACTGGGTTTTTTTTAGAAGCAGTTTTCAGTGGTGTCCAGTATGCTATGAATACTTTTAAACTGAATTAATTGCTGGCTAATACCTAGTTCTAATATTCATGAACATTTCCAGACAACTCAGAGATAGTAGTTACCTTAATCATCATGCCTGTGCCCGTCCTTTTTCATATTACCTCTTTTCAAGAGTATAGTACAGAAAGCTGGCGTGGGACATTTAAACTGACCTATCTTTCCCAAAAGCTCTAGTTCTGCTGGAGACATTGAAATTGTACAGACTCCTAGACCAGAAGTGAATCAAGTAGTATAAGTAGACTGTCTTTCCGCCTGAGAGGGCAAAGAATATTTTTCTTGTGGCTCTAAAAAGCTGGACAGAGATTCCTTTTTTGTTCAGCACATCCTTTTATGGTTTTATTACTGATCTTTGGAGTGGGATTAGGCCAAATAGGATGTCCAAAAATATATGTATATTTATCTCTTTCTTTACTGCTGTAGACACCCAGAGGTTTCAAGCTGCAGTTACAGAGGACAGGGTGATACGCGGCTTAGGTCTGGGTTTTTAATTGGTGTCAGCAAATGTTGCTCAGATGCAATGCAAGGAGAGAAGAGATGTTACTGGATTTAGGGCTTTTAATCCAGTATGGACAAAGGTGCCTATTGCCCATGCTCAGACGCAGGAGAATCTTGGCAGGTGCAAAATCAGCTCTCAAAGAGTGACAGCAATGGGAGAAGCTGCCAGTATTAAACTATTAGAGACACTGGAGCCTTGTCCTGGCAACATGTCTGAAATTCAGTCAGTGTAGCAATGTTGGCATTCGACACAAAAGAGGCTTCGCTCCCTCTCTCTGCTTCTACCTGTACTAGATACATCAAGTGTTCTTCATTGTAAGGCCTGGGGGCCAGTGGCAGCCCCTGTCAACTGTACGTGTGGCTCCCAGACCCTGACTAATCGTTTGTTTGGCCTGAATAAAGGTTCACCCAAAGCTGAATTCTCTGCACAGTCCCCCTGGCACTATGTGGAGATGACAGCTCTCACTGTGCAATTCTGTGCTTTACCCTGCACTGGGTGGCGGGGGCTCCTTGAATGGAAATGGAGCCCTCTGGAGCCGTTGCACCTTCTTGGAAGGCATTGACAGAGTGCTGGGAAGTGTAGCCCTTCCCAGTGCTTTCCTTCTAGAGCTCTTAGGAGAGGGCTTTGTCTCTCTTAAAGGGCTCTTCCAGCACTGAGAAAAGCTCACTACTGTGCAAAGGTCAGCACAGTGGGAAACGGCTTTCCCACTGAAGATGTTTTTTTTGCCAAAGTGGCCTCCACTTGCAAAATTCTGAGATAACTCAGACACATTTATTCATTTATTCATTTATTTATTATTATTATTATTATTATTATTATTATTATTATTATTATTTTATTTTATTTTATTTTATTTTATTTTATTTAACACATTTGTATACTGCCCAAAACGCAAGTCTCTGGGCAGTATACAACGAAACAATAAAAACAACCAATAAAAATATTAAAACATTTCAACAGTTAAAATTTAAAACGTTAAAACTATTAAAAGCACAATTAAAACAATATCTAATTAAAAGCCTGGGTGAACAAATGTGTCTTGACTGCCTTTTTAAAAGTTGTAAGAGATGGGGAGGCTCTTATTTCAGCCGGAAGTGTGTTCCAAAGCCTTGGGGCAGCAATAGAGAAGGCCCGTCCCCGAGTAGTCACCAGATGAGCTGGTGGCAACTGCAGACGAACCTCTCCTGATGATCTCAAGGGGCGGTGTGGATTATGGCAAAGAAGACGTTCTCTTAAATACCCAGGGCCCAAGCTGTTGAGGGCTTTATAGGTTATAACCTTGTACTTTGCCTGGAAACTTATCAGCAGCCAGTATAGATCTTTTAAGATCGGAGTGATACGGTCTCTCCGAGATGACCCAGAGACCAACCTGGCTGCCGCATTCTGGACTAACTGCAGTTTCCGGACTATTTATAAATGTAGGCCCACTCAGAGCACATTGCAGTAGTCAGGTCTGGAGGTGACCAGCAGATGTACTACTGTTCTGAGGTCATTTATCTCAAGAAATGGATGCAGCTGGCAGATCAGCCGAAGCTGATAAAAGGCACGTCTGATCACCACCTCAACCTGGGACACCAGGGGGAGTTTTGTGTCCAGAAGCACCTCCAGACTGTGTACCTGTTCCTTCTGGGGCAGTGTGACCCCATCCAGAACTGGCAGATCAAAATCATCTCCCAAGTTCTGACCCTGCACAATAAGTACCTCCGTCTTATATGGATTCTGCCTCAGTTTCTTACTTCTCATCCAGCCCATCACTGCCTCCAGGCAGGCATTTAGGGAGGTTATGCCTTCTCCTGATGAGGTTGGCATGGAGAAAAAGATTTGGGTGTCATCTGCAAACTGATAACATCCTGCATCAAATCTCCTGATGATCTCTCCCAACAGTTTCATGTAGATGTAACAATATGGAGAAATTATCAGAAACAATATCAGAAACAATATGGAGCCCTGAGGGACACCATATCGAATAGTGATGTGCGGTTCGGTCCGGATCCGGATCGGTTCGTCCCGAACCGGTCCGGATCCGGCGGTTCGATCCCGGACCGAATCGGGCCCTTCTGGGACCGATCCGGACCGAATCCGAGTCGGTTCGGCTCCGAACCGGCTCGGGTTTCCCGAACCGGTTCGGGAGTTCAATTGAGTCTCTGGAGTGTCCCTTTAAAGTTTGAAGTGTGTCCTCCATTTTGTGGCTCATTCCTGAAACTTTTGCTCCTAGCATCCATTTTGTGATGCTATTTTCAGGCATTGTATTGGCTGCGCTATTGATCCTTTGATTGGCCAGAATGAGTCCTTTGGTCTGGTAGGCTGCTTGGCTGTTGCACTGTTGAGAGCTGGCACCCTGTTGGCCGTGGGGGAGTGCAAAGGTGGGGGCTCCCAAAGGAGGGAATTTCAAACCTATATAAACCCAAGCCTCTTCTCTGGAAACTTCTCTTGGCTGCAGTTGTGGGATCATCTCTGAGACCTTGCTTGCTCTTTTGCTGCTGGTGTCTGCTGTGAGTCCCTGCTGACTGTGTGTCACATTAGTGTGTGTCTGTCTCTCTGCTCTCTGTGTGTGTTGTTGTGTGCCACCTTGTCCATCTGCCCTCTGTCTGTCTCTGTCCAAACCTCTTTAATACTTTCCCCTCAACTTTTTCCAACTTTTCCTGTTGTGTGTTTTCTGTTCTCTTCACCCTTTCTCTCTCAACCCTTCTTCCAAAGTTTTGGCTTTCCCTCCTTCCCCCCCCCCCACCCCCCTCTTCTGCATTGCTTTCCTGTTTTTGTGCCTTGCCTGACTTTTGTTCCACTTTTTGAGTTGCATTCAATTATTGCTTCTGTGTAAATTTATATATTTGCTGATTTTGGTTTTTAATTAATAGCTATTGTTATTGCTGGCTGCCTGTCTGAGTTGTGTTTCTGAGGATTTAGTTTATATTATTGCTGCAATTTGATTCCTTGTGTTCTGATTTTGATTGTTAATTTGTTCCCCTCTGGCCCTGCTCCTAGCTTCCCCCCTCCCTCCCTCCCTCCCACCCAGATAAGATTGTTTCCCTCCTGTGCTGCTGCCTGTTGAGCCTTGCATTCTTTGGATTTCTTTGTGGAATTAGGTTCTGGTTTTGGTTTTGCTCCCTGTGTGTGTCACCCACTCCCCCAGTCCCTCCCCCTGGTAGTTGTAAACCCCCCCCCCGCCCTGAGACTTTCTGGCTGCCCTTTGGTTTCCTTTTTTTTACTTTGTGTATAGATTGTTTGGATTCAAATTTGATTGTTCCCCTGTGGTCCTGCTCCTAGCTTCCCCCCTCCCTCCCCTCCAGAAACCCACTCCCCCCACTGCCACCTCCTCCTCCACTCCTGCCCTGCCTGCCCCCTCCCACCCAGACTGAGTGTTGTTCCCCATCCTCCCTGGTGCTGCTGCTGCTGCCTGTTGAGTCCTGTCTTAGTTACTTTGGTTTTTTGTGTGAAATCAATTAGCTTCTTTTGGTTCTGGTTTTGCTGTGTGTGTGTCCCATTCCTCCCTGCTGGTTGTTGTTGGTTCCTCTCCCCTCCCCCCCCAGACTTTCTGCCCATTGTTCCCAGGTGTTGTTTTTTTTTTTTACCCCAGGCCCCCTGCCACAGACTAGCCCCCAACCACACACACCCTCTCTGCTCCCCCCACCCCACCTCTTTTCCTCCTTGCCCCCGACTCTCTCCACTCACCCCAGGCCCCCTGCCACACACTAGCCCCAACCACACACACCCTCTCTGCTCCCCCACCCCACCTCTTTTCCTCCTTGCCCCCGACTCTCTCCACTTACCCCAGGCCCCCTGCCACACACTAGCCCCCAACCACACACACCCTCTCTGCTCCCCCCACCCCACCTCTTTTCCTCCTTGCCCCCGACTCTCTCCACTTACCCCAGGCCCCCTGCCACACACTAGCCCCCAACCACACACACCCTCTCTGCTCCCCCCACCCCACCTCTTTTCCTCCTTGCCCCTGACTCTCTCCACTTACCCCAGGCCCCCTACCACACACTAGCCCCCAACCACACACACCCTCTCTGCTCCCCCCACCCCACCTCTTTTTCTCCTTGCCCCCGACTCTCTCCACTTACCCCAGGCCCCCTGCCACACACTAGCCCCAACCACACACACCCTCTCTGCTCCCCCCACCCCACCTCTTTTCCTCCTTGCCCCCGACTCTCTCCACTTACCCCAGGCCCCCTGCCACACACTAGCCCCAACCACACACACCCTCTCTGCTCCCCCCACCCCACCTCTTTTCCTCCTTGCCCCCGACTCTCTCCACTTACCCCAGGCCCCCTGCCACACACTAGCCCCAACCACACACACCCTCTCTGCTCCCCCCACCCCACCTCTTTTCCTCCTTGCCCCTGACTCTCTCCACTTACCCCAGGCCCCCTACCACACACTAGCCCCCAACCACACACACCCTCTCTGCTCCCCCCACCCCACCTCTTTTTCTCCTTGCCCCCGACTCTCTCCACTTACCCCAGGCCCCCTGCCACACACTAGCCCCAACCACACACACCCTCTCTGCTCCCCCCACCCCACCTCTTTTCCTCCTTGCCCCCGACTCTCTCCACTTACCCCAGGCCCCCTGCCACACACTAGCCCCAACCACACACACCCTCTCTGCTCCCCCCACCCCACCTCTTTTCCTCCTTGCCCCCGACTCTCTCCACTTACCCCAGGCCCCCTGCCACACACTAGCCCCAACCACACACACCCTCTCTGCTCCCCCCACCTCTTTGGACCGCTGCTACTGCTGTGTCCTCCCCCCACACCTGAATCCCCCCTCCCTGCTGCGCTGCGCTTCTCCTCTCTCCTCTTTCTCTCTATCATCTCTCTTTCTCCTCTCTCTCTCTTTCTTTTCTCTCTCTCTCCTCTCTTTCTCTTTGTCCCTGCCCCCCCTCTCTTTTCTCTCTCTCTTAGTCTTTTCTCTCTCTGCTCCCCTTCACTTTCCACCTCCTCTCCCACAGCTGCAGCCACACACAGTAGCCTACCCACCTGGCGGCTGCCATCGGTTTTTTTTTCTTTTTATAGTTTTTGGTTGATTTTGTCTCTGCTTGGGGGTGAGTTGAGCGACACAAACAGTGTTGTCTCCTCACTTCTGCCCCTCCATCGTTGTTGAACTACCCCGGTTGCCTGTGTGCCTCGTGCGGCCGCCCTGCTGTGTCTCAGCCCAGGGTGGCTGGCTGGCGGCGGCGAATCCGTGACCAGCAGTGAGCGGCAGGAGAAGGACCGGAAGAAGAGGGGTTAGTGCGTGTGCGATTGTGCACCTTTTGTTGCCCCTTTCTCTCCCTAGCTGGCGGTTTTAAATAGGGACACCCCTATTCTGAAATGCATTTGGGTGTGGGGAGGAGGGAGGGAACCTTGGAGAGGAGATGTACTGTTGTAAAACTTGTGTCTTCATGCCCATGCCCAGTAAAGAAATTGCTGCTGTGTGTTGCGTTGCATTGCATGCGTCTTGCAGGTGGTTTTTGAACAGGTGCCTTCCAGAGTGCTTCCTTGCCTCTGGGGCAGTCTGAGTGGGGTCCAGGGTTCTGATGCGATGCTGCCACTGCTGGGCCCATGCCATGCCAGAGTGCTTCCTTGCCTCTGGGGCAGTCTGAGTGGGGTCCTGGCTGGTCTCTGATGCTGCCACTACATGCTGGGCCCATGCCATGCCAGAGTGCTTCCTTGCCTCTGGGGCAGTCTGAGTGGGGTCCTGGCTGGGCTCTGATGCTGCCACTACATGCTGGGCCCATGCCATGCCAGAGTGCTTCCTTGCCTCTGGGGCAGTCTGAGTGGGGTCCTGGCTGGGCTCTGATGCTGCCACTACATGCTGGGCCAATACACACGCATGATGATGATCATGATGTTCAATCCATGAGGCTGCCATCAAGTGTTTGCTGCTGCTTGCTTGCCATGGCATTGGGCAGGCAGAGTCACAGAGTGGGTGGGTTCAACCTCTGTGTTGGTGTGACTGGGTTCTGGTTTTGGTTGTGTGCAATTTAGAGTCACTAAATAGGCTGCATTGAGTTTGAACCACCCCCCAGAACCCACACTTTGTGTTCCAGTTCACTAAATAAGGGTTTCCTCCTTTGATCTGCAGGTTCCCAAGCGTTGACTGCATCCCTCCCCCACCCCCGGTAGGTGCTGTGCCCTCCCCCCATCCACTCCCCCCCCCAAAAAAGCTAAAAACTTGCCACCCACACCACAACTACTCCACCCAACTGCCCGTGCCACCCTCCCACACCGGGGTTCCACCCTTTAACCCCCTATTTTTCTAAAAAAAAACCCTCCCAGACCCATCTCCCCAATTGGCTTGGTGGTTGACTCCCAAATTCAAAAAGGACACCCTCCCCCTCACTTCGATTGGCTTCCCCCCCCATATCAAAAAGTCTTCCTTTCCCCCCCATTGGCTTCCTTTTTTCAAAACAAACTTCCCCCCCGCCGCCTCCAAATCAGCTGCCTTTTTTTTGGCCCCTAAGCCCCTCCAAATTATTTTTTTGACCCTGTCTGGCCTTCCTCCTAAAGTCTCCCTCCTTCTGACCTAGCAGCATGTCTGAGCGCCGTGTGGCGGGCAGGGCTCGCTCAAGGCTGGCAGGCAGAGGTGGGAGAGGCCAGGTGCGGGGTGCGCCTGCGGCACGGGGAGGGAGAGGACGCGGGGAGCCTGAGGACACCCCAGTTCTCCCCATTGGAGAATTCTTTGCTCCGGCCCCATCTTTGGTGCGCAGGATTCAGTTCCCCACGCCTGCTGCCGCCAATCGCGGCAGAGGCAGAGGCACTGTTAGGGCTGTGGCGGGTCCCTCCTCGCCGGCGGCACCAGGTGCTGCTGAGCTACCGCCAGTTGTTGAGGTGGAGGAGACTGTGGAGTTGGAAGAGCAGGTAGAGGGCGGTGAGGACCGTGCGGCTGGCAGCGATGCAGCCAGGTTCTCCCTCCCTCTGGGGCCCCTTCCCCCTATCCTTTCGCCGCTCAGTGGGGCCCCCCCTCGTGAAGCCCGACACTCTGGTGGGGAGCGGTCTGGCGAGGTGGTGGAGGAGAGGCCTGCCTCTCCGATGCCAGTTCAGCCGGGCCCTTCCTCCGCTGTGGAGGGCGGAAGGGGCGGGTTGGGTGGCAGCAGTGGGCAGGCAGCGGCGGCCGCCCCCCCCCTAGGACTGCAGCCACCCTGCGAGAAACGGCCTAGGACGGCGCCCAGGGCGCAGGAGGCCAAGGGCAGTGGTGCATGGGTGCATTTTGAGGTTCCTCAAGATGACCCATTCCACGCCCGCTGTGTCCACTGCAGGATGCTTGTCAGCCGTGGAAGGGACCCTGCGCACCTGGGTACGACGCCTATGTGGAGACACCTAGAGCGTCACCACCCAGGTCTCAGGGGACAGGCTGGCAGCGCTAGTGCGCCTTGTGCATCTGCCACTAGGGCGGGCAGCGGCAGTGTGCCAGCCAGCAGGCAGGCTACACTGCCCGTCCAGCGGTGGACGCAGTCCTCGGGCAGCCAGCGTATTGTTCGCGTGGACCATCATCACCTCACCCGCCTCATAGGGGAGATGATTTCCACCGATGACCAGCCGTTTCAGGTGGTCGAGAACAACGGCTTCCGCCGTATTCTCCAATACCTGGCTCCCGAATACGTCATCCCCTCAAGGACGACGTTCAGCCGGAACGTGGTCCCCTCCCTGTACCGCCGGTGCAGGGAGCTCGTGTCGGCCGAGCTGCGTGCAGCTCCGGCCGGGACAAGCGTGCATTTCACGACTGACCTCTGGACCAGTGTCAGTGGGATGCACGCTTCTTTCCTGGCCCTCACTGCCCACTGGTGGGGACCGGAGAGTGAGGGGACCTCCGCGGGCGATGCTTCCGGGTCCGGCGCGGCTCCCGATGCACTACGGCACAGGTGGGCCGTCCTGCACGTGGAGACGATGGACACGAGGCACACCGCGGAGGAGGTGGCGGCCGTACTCGACCGCCAGATAGAGGAGTGGATTGGCGGGTGTCCACACCTCTCCCGCGGCTTCATTGTCACCGACAATGGAGCCAACGTTACCGCCGCTGTCGAGACAGTCATGGACTGTGTGAACATACGGTGTATGGCACACACGCTCCATCTGACCGTCAGGGACGCCCTTGGCCTTAAGGAGCTGAGGGCGTCCCAGGAGAAGGGGGCCCGCCCCATCGCAGGTGCTGTTGCTGCCACGGCCACGCTTGTGGATAAGTCCCGCAAGCTGGCCGCCCACTTCCACCGCAGCGAGAAGTCCAGGAGACTGCTTCGCCAGAAGCAGGATGACCTTGGCCTTCCTCGCCATCTCATCCCTACGGATGTGGAGACGCGGTGGAACTCCACCTTCCTCCTGTTCCAGCGCCTGTTGGAGCAGGAGAGAGCCCTTGTCGCCCTGGCGAGGGACGAGTCCTTGGATGTCTGCGACTTCTCGAACGCAGAGTGGAAGCAGATGTCCGAGGCGGTGTCGGCACTCGAGCCCTTCCAGCTTGCCACGAAGGGCTTGTGTGGCGACACCACTCCCTTGAGCCAGGCGCTGCCCACAGCTGTTGGTCTCGAGAAGCTGATGGGTGGACTCCATATCTCTCTGACCACGCCAGAGGGTCGTGCTCTGGCTGGGAGGCTGAGGTCTGGGGTTGACAAGCGGCTCGTTGATGTGCTGGGAGACAGGGAGGAGTATGTCCTCGCTTGTCTCTGTCACCCAGCCCTCAAGGGCAATGCCGTGAGTGCCGACGACTTGCCCAGGTGGAAGGGCATCCTGGTCGAGAAGGTTAGGGAGGAGGAGGCCGCTAGGGCCCGCAGAGACCAGGGTGTTGGTAGTGGTGCGGGGGCAGCCCTCGCGGCCCAACCCGCACCCAGCAGCAGCATGGGCGGCCAGCCGGCGTCAGCTTCCCCTTCCCCTCCCTCTTCCGAGTCCAGCAGCGCGGCATCCCAGGCGGCGCCATCGCAGCAGCCATTTGCTACCGACTCGAGATCCGCCCAGTGGTTTCAGCGGTTCTGCTATGGCGCCATGCCTGGTATGCGGGAGGCTCGACCTGCCAGGCCCCCCTCCAGTGCTGAGCAATGCGTTGCGCAGTACTTGGAGGAGCCTGTGGAGGGAGACGGCGTGGACTGCGCACAGTTCTGGGCGAGCCGCCGCCAAGTCTGGCCGGACCTGGCGGTGGTGGCTGTGCGCCTCCTCTCCTGCCCCCCAACCAGTGTCCAGAGCGAGCGGGTGTTTTCACGTGCCGGGGACGTGGTGACACCCTCTCGCTCCCGCTTGGACCCTGGTCTGGTGGAGCAGCTGGTCTTCCTTAAGGTGAACCTCCCCTTGTTGGGCTACCCCAAGCTTGAGTTTGAGACGGGCGAGTGATTACCGTGGGTTGCCCCATGGTTGGTCACCTGCCTGGCTCGACCTCTGCTTATCCCTACCCTCCCCCCTTCCACCTCTAGCTGAGCTGACGTGACAGATGCTGAGCCGTGCCAGCCAGTCGCAGCGTGTAGTGTGCCCACACAGAGATGCAGTTGTAGTAGTAGTTGTAGTGCTGCGACTGGCCAGATGTTTACAATGCCCACGCCCACCTAAAAAGAAACCCAATGCTGACCAGCACAGGCCCTTTATCTATCCACCTGTCAGCATTTGGGGACCTGGCGTGGGCACGGCACACCCCCCCAAAGTAGCACAGCCCACGGAGTACTAGACTTAGCGGCAGCGGCGGGTATACGTTCAAAAATGCAGTGTAGATATGTAAATACTGTATGTAAATAAACATGTAAATAATTTTTTCTTTAAAAACCCCATGTCAAAATCAAGCCTCAAAATTATGCAAAAGAAAGAAAAAAAGGTGACAAAGGGAGAACAAAATGATGAATGCCAAATGAATTGATTTTATTGAAAATGTCACCAGAAATCATGTGTGGGGGGCTTGGTTTACATGGAGAAGATGATTGGGTGATTTTTTGAAATGAAACGAATGAATTATTATCATCTTATGTTCATCTTGATTGTGGTCACTGTTGATGTTGGCTGATGGCAAAAAACCCAAAACCATCAGAATAGCAATGAACTGGCTGCCAACACAACATATTGATTGATAACTGTGCAGGGGGGGAATTGGGTCTGTGTGTGTGTGTGTGTGTGGTGCAGGCTCAGTCTGTCTCTTCCTGTTGTGTGTCTGTCTGTCTGTCTGTCTGTGTGAATGGATGCCTAGCACTGTCTCTGTGTGTGGATGCTTTCTGTGTGTAGTGTGGTGTGTGTCTGTCTACATGTTTTTTTCCTCCCCCCTCCAACTCCCTCCATCCTTCCCCTCTCATCCTCTCCCCTTCCTCTTCACCACCTTCCATCCTCCCTCCCTTCCAGCCCACCACCGCCTCAACTGCCCCCAACCCCGGTCTGGCAGATGATGAGAGTCTGGTCTCTCCCACCGAAGCACACACGTGAGCACGTGTGTGCACAAATATGTGGCTGACCAACTCTGAGCCGGACCCTCCCCCCTTCAATCCCCTCTACATCCCTCTCCCCCTCCCCTTTCCTCCCCCCTGCCTCCCAGCCTCCCTCCCTGCCTCCCTCCCCCCTCCTAGCTAGCAGCGCACACATACACACACAAAACACCTGTGGTGGCAAACACCACCAGCACACATGCACTCACACTGGTGCCACCACCTCTGCCTTGGGCCTCTGTGTCCTTGAGCAGATATGTGGTGGTGGACCAGAGAAGCATTTCTTTCCAGCAAGGCAAAAGGCATGCACTCACTGCACACACACACACACACACACACACGAAGAGGTGAAGACGAGAAGAGGCAACTTCTAGAACCAGCAGCAGCAGGTGAGTGTCGTGTAATTGTGTTGCTTCCCAAGGCCACTGCCCATGCTCAATGCTCAGTCTGCTGAAACTAAAGAACTAGCTACAGTCACCCTTCCTCACATGCAGCTCAGCTCAGCTCAGCTCAGCTGCACAGCACACTGACTAACTAGACACTACAGCTGGTGGTAGAAAAAACAGAAGTCTAGATTCTAGAAGATGTCCTGGTGGATTTTAAACTTTCAAATCTGTGCTAGGATTGCCTCGCCCGCCTCCTCCTCCTCCTCCTCCTCCTCCTCCTGCCTGTAATTGTGCCCTCTCCCCTTGCAGTTGCGCCGTCGTGATGGGTTGGTGATGTGCGTGCGCCGTCTACTTGTTAGCTCTCTCCTCCTCATGTTGGCTGGGCTTGCCAGGCACTGGCTGGCAGCAGCTGTTGGCTGTGTGCTAGGCTCAGGCTGTGGCGCGCGTGACTGGACTGGGAATGTTATTGTAGCGGCAACACTGGCTGTGGTGGTAGCAGTAGTAGCTGTTGTTGTTGCTGGGCTGGTGGCTGCTGGCCTGTGCTGACTCTGCGCACTTGGTCTGGTCTGGTCTGGTCATTGGGATGCAGATGTAGGGTGTGTGTGCATCATCCATGGGGAGCATCAGAGCAGAGCAGAGCAGGTTGGCTGGCTTCTGTCTGTCGGGCCTAGTCAGTGGCAGGCACTGAGTGAGGCGGTGGTTCCTTTGGGCATCACGTCACCCATCATGCGGAGCAGCAGGTCTGCTGCTCTGCTGCTCCGCCTCCTGCTTCTTCTCTGTGTGTGCTGCTCTTGTGCTTAGTGTGCTGCTCCGCTGCTGCTGCTGTGCTGGCAGGCAGCACAGCTGTGGCCTTTTTGTTAGATCAGAGAGTGGGTGTTGTCTCTCTGAGTGTCCTCCTCTTACTTGCTTGGATAGGAGTGGTGGTAGTAGGTAGGCATTAAGATGGACTGACTAGGTGTTACGTGTTAGGGCGCCCAGAGAGAGGCGCCAAAAAGATGGGGTGGCAATTGTTGGGTTGCTCCTAGTATTATTGGTGAATTTCTGAAGAAAATTTTTTTTCCATTGGCTAGAATGGGGGTTCGGGGCTGCCCCAGACCCGCCTCTGTGGGGTGGCAGCACCCCCAAAGTGGGTCCGGGGCCATGGCAAAAATGCCCTCAGTCCCTCCCAGCAATCCCCGTAGAGATAGGAGTGATGGTTCTGTTGTTTTTCTGAGGTGTTCTGAGTGAGTGTGGATTCTGTGATAGCAAATGAGAGTGGATTCATGGTGTCTCATTGGAAATCTCATAAGCTATCATAGAATCTACACTCAGAATACCTCAGAAAAACAACAGAACCATCACTCCTATCTCTACGGGGATTGCTGGGAGGGACTGAGGGCATTTTTGCCATGGCCCCGGACCCACTTTGGGGGTGCTGCCACCCCACAGAGGTGGGTCTGGGGCAGACCCGAACCCCCATTCTAGCCAATGGAAAAAAAATTTTTCTTCAGAAATTCACCAATAATACTAGGAGCCACCAATTGCCTTGGGATTTTTGGGGTGGAGGACACCCATGGGTGGCTACCACCCACCCCAGCTTTTTTGCCCCTAAGGGCTCCACATTGTGAGTTATGGGCAAAAATTTATTTTTTGAAAAAAATTTGTAAAAAATCAGAGGAAGGTCCAATCGACTTGAAATTTGGGTGGCAGGTAGAACACAATGTCCCCTTCAAAACCAGCCACTTTTTGTGATCCGAACCGGTTCGGTTCGGATCCGAACCGGTTCGAAACCGAACCGGACCGGGGGGGTGGTCTGGCAAAACCAAAACCGAACCACCCCGGTCCGGTCCGGACCCGGTTCGGACCCGAACCGAACCGGGAGAACCGGTTTTATGCACATCCCTAATATCGAAGTTCAGTTTTTGAAGAACAACAGTCCCCGAGGGATATCATCTGCAATCTGCCTGAGAGGTAAGAGTGGAACCACTGCAAAGCAGTTCCTCCCACTTCCAACCCCCTCACACGCTCCAGAAGGATACTACGGTCAATAGTATCGAAAGCCGCCAAGAGGTCCAAAAGGACCAACAGGGTCACACTTCCTCTGTCAATTCCCAACTGGAGATCACCCGTCAGGCTGACCAAGGCAGTCTCCACCTCATAGCCCACCCGAAAGTCGGTCTTAAAAGGTTCTAGATAAGCAGTTTCATCCAAGACTGTCTGGAGCTGGGAGGCCACCACCATCTCATTTACCTTGCCCAACCACGGAAGGTTGGAGACAGTCCTATAGTTGCTCAACTCTGAGGAATCCAGGGCAGGCTTCTTCAGAAGTTGTCTAATAATTGCCTCCTAAAGGCAAGGAGGCATCCTGCCCTCCCTCAGAGAAGCATTTATGATCTCTACTAGGCCTTCTACAACAACCTCCCTGCCAGATAGTATTAGCCATGTTGGGCAAAGGTTAAGAGAACAGGCGGTAGGCCGCATTGCTCTAAGCAGCTTGTCCACATCCTCACGAATCACAAACTGAAAGTGATCCAGCCTAACCACATAAGAGGAGATGCTGGACACCTCCAATTCAGACTCTGAAGTAATTGTGGAGACTGAGTCGGCCCTAATACGAGAGATTTTATCCACAAAAAATCATTAAACACATCACAGTGGGTAATAGATGGCTCCAAATTCTGATTCGAGAGAGGAGAAGCACTCACTAGCCATCTCACAACCCTAAACAACTCCGCTGGACATGAACTTGTAATTGCAATATGGGCTGAAAAGCATCGCTCCTTTGCCACTCATATTGCCAGAGCATAGATCCTCAAATGTCCTCTATGTTGTAATCTGTCAGATTCAAGTAGAGTCTTCTTCCACTTGTGCTCCAGTCATATACCTCGCCGCTTCAGCCCCCATAGTTCTTTTGTATACCAAGGGGCCAATTTTGAGGCAGGTCGGAGAAGACTCTTAGGTACAATCATGTCTACTGCCCTGGTGACTTTGCTGTTCCAGTTCTCCACCAGGGCATCAACAGGATCACCAGCAGAGCCAACACTTAATCCCTCCAAGGCTTCTCAGCTCAGTTAGGGACTCCCATTGGATAGTGGGTGATCGGTACACCAAGTCCCAGTCTATCCCTGATCCCCAAATTTAGCTACATACATTCAATATGGTCAGACACTTCCACAGGGATCCTGGTCAGTGAGAGGTTATTCCTATAGACCATAGACACTCCACCTTCCTGCCCATGTCCCCACACCTGCTCCTCAACAGAGTACCCTGGAGGGAGAAGCAGGGACCAGACTGGGCCACCAGCCTCCCACAACCAAGTCTCTGTAATACATACCAGAACAGCCCCTTCATCCAAAAACAAATCATGGATGGTTTCAAACTTATTCTGGACAGACCTGGCATTATAGAGGAGCAAGGTGAGAATCTGTGGGAGGTTGGCACTGCTCCCCAAGGTCAAAGAGCTGGCAGGGCAGCCGGAAGTGGAAACAGCTAATAGATTTCTGACTTCCCTTCCCTTGTAATGATGTGCTGACCTGCCAACTTTACTTCTATTCCCCACCACCACCAGAATAGCCATCCCACAGTCAGTGGACACACACCCCTGTCTCCCCATCCCCAGACACATCTGAAACACCTAGGACCCAAAAATAACAGAAGCCAAAAATACCACCTGGCCCTTGCCCTCGTTGCCCCCCCCAAGTGGCTCCCCCAAAGAGGCGACCCCTTTGGTGTTGTCCCTTTGATGTCGACCCTGTTGGTGGCGGGCCTGCCGCCACAGGGCAGCAGCCCTTTTATAAGCCCAGAAAGATGGCTAATCTGGGCAGCTGATCCTCAAGAACTGCTGACTCACTCCCTCTGGCACTGATCCCACACAGACTCACCCACAGGGCAGCAGCCACAGCCCCACACGTTAGGGGGCACACAGGCTGGCAAGCTGACAACAGCAGACAGCAGCTACACAGGCTCTCACCACTGGGCAGCAGCTGTCTCTGGGAAGGAGATGTTAAAGCCTCCTCTTCCCTGCAAGGCTTCTGGCAACTGAGCTTCTGGCAGCATGGTAAGGGGAAATTCAAGAAGTGGCTTGCTCAGTTTCAGGGATGCAATAAGAGAAGATGTAGCTGATAAACTTGGCCTTGCCACTCAGAAACACAGGAAAGAATTTCTCCCTCAGAAGTCGTCAGCCCTCCATGGTTGCTTTCAGACCAGATTTCTAGAGGCATGCCTAGAGTTCCTTAGGGTTGCATGCTGACCTATGAAGTTCCTTGTATCCGTGGCCGCCTTTAGACATAACGCAAAACCAGAGGCAACTGTGGCAGAGATTCAAGAATTTGGTTGTCCGAATGTATGAATCCACAGTTTCATCACAGAACCACGGGTCAGTTTTAGCTCCCAAACCTGAACTGGAATCTTCGGTTACCTTCAAGTTTTGCTGCCGAAACTTCAGGTCAGAAAATGGCATCATGTCATCTGAAGGCTGTCAGTGGAGTCAAACTAAAGTTGAAGATAGGAAGCTCCTCCCTCCCTCTTATTAGATTGGCTGCCACAGCTTTGACATGTCAAAGGAAGCCCGCACAGCCAGTGCGTCCCCATTTGCAGTCTCCCAGACTGCAGATCGCAACTGTCTGAGAATGCGCGGGGGAGTGGAGCCTTTGCTGTTATGTGCAAAAGTGGCCACTGTGACACTATCTTGGGCATGTTGTCTGTTTAACTTGTGCTCAGCCTGGAAATCATTTTCAGTACTACTATTACATAGCTTGAGAACATACCATGTAATAACAAAGACATTGCTTCTCAGCATGGGCAATCTTCCTTTTCCTTAATACTGAGGCATTTCAGCCAGCTATTACACAGCTAGTGATGGGAGAGAGGTCCGAGAGAGCTTCTATGTACAGGTTGGCCTGAACACCAGCACCTTTCTTCATGAAAATCAATCACTGATGAAAAGGGATGTTGCACCTACTGAACTTCTATTTTCTGCTCAAGAACGGAAATCTGTATTAAAAGTGGCAATGCTAACTTAGACAATATGATTACTTTCAATATGATTATTTGTGATTACTTTCCCCCTCCCCTGCCTGCCATTTTATCAAAGTGGATTGGCTGATAATGTGTGATGTTGCTATAACTGTCCTTTTAACTTGCATAATGTCACTGTAGAATTTAGGTTGTTTTTGTACAGACATCAAAGGCCTTTCCTTTCACCTTCTCCCAAGGAGGTATGATGTGGGTTCATATTACAAAGGTGGTGCGACCAACACCAAATCACTAATTTGTATTCTTTGCTCAAAAAAGGACCTCAAAGTCTCTTCACACAGAAGAACACTGTCCATTAACACATTGTTGTATATTCTGCAGTATTAAAAAGCCTTCATAGCACAGCTGCAAAAACAAGAGTCCAATCAAATGATTAGCTGCCAAATATAGAAAACTTAATTTCATCGGAATGATATACCATTGCACAGAGGTTTGAATTCTTGTGCTTGAAAAAGGATGTTGAGAGACAACAGGCCATTCTTATGCTTAACCAAAAGGGCAAACATGTGCAACTAATTTTCCTAACAAGCTCTTTCAAACTTTATTATCAATCGGTATAACTCTAGACTATAGACAGAACTATGCTGATTAGAAAATAGATTTTTAAAGAGTTTTTGTGTGCAATGTTTCCCCTACTCTTCTAAAAATTGCATTCCACTGCTTATCTGTTTAGTTCAGCTGTAAGCCTTAGCTATTCAAATACACATCTGGATTTCACAGAAAAGTTTTCCTAGCACATTTCCATACATGTGGAATCCTGTTTATTAATGGACTGGTAATCAGCTCACTTGTGCCCTTCTGCCACAAGAGGAACATACAGCAGCCAGGCTTAAATAACTTTCCTTCTTCTCTCAGCATATGAGGCTGGTGCAGTAACCTCCATGTGTGTAATCAGCAGAGCTTATGGGGATGCAGAGCTGAAGATAAAAGGCCCTCTTAAAGCAGAGAACATTTCCTTCACCACTGAGGAATCACACCTCCACCTCTAACCCTGGAGGGAATGCAGGCCATCTGGATAGGCTTAAGCCACTCAGCTTCTGTCTCTTTTTAGAAATTAGCATTTAAAAACAGATGTGGCACCCCTCTCCTATTTGCCTTATAAGCTATGGCTCCATCTGCACTTGGCAGAGATGGCCATGGTGTTTCTAAGAGCCCCAAAATATCAGTTGCAGGGGAGCAACCACAAGAGAGGGGGCATGATTTCATCTCCTGCTTGGGGGCTTCCTAGACACATTTGGTAGGCCACTGTGGGAAACATAAAGTTGGACTAGAGAGGCCTTGGACTTGATCTTTCAGGGCTGTTCTTGTCTTCTTAATGTTGACATTCAAACAAGCATAATGTGCTGTAGATTCAGACCTTTTACCCCCTCACCAACCCCTGAAGATCCTAACAATACACAAAACCCAAAGTGTTTCTTACAAAAGGAGGGCTAGTGTGGCTATAAAGGCATCTAAATCCTAGATATTTTGGAATGAACAAACCTCCTTCCATTCCCTGCCTGCAATATTATTTAAGCTAAGTTGAGAACAGCTACAGCAATAGCAATAGCAATAGCACTTACATTTATATACTGCTCTATAGCTGGAAGCTCTCTAAGCAGCAGAGGACTAGACTAACTGGCTACACTTTTGGTTTTGCGTACCTGCCAACACTTCACAGATGAAAATAAGGCCATGCCTGTTACACTGTAGGGGGTGTGGCCAAGCAGCCTGGGAGGCGTGGTTTCAGATTTCGTTTTCCAGATGCTAATGTGCAGAAAGCAGTACTTGGTGTTCCCAAACTTGTGATAATGGAGTCTAAAGTTGTTAATTTTTTGCACACAGTCTCTAGTCCAACAGGCACGGGAGTTCTGATGTATGCACACAGGTCCTTTACCCATAATTGCTTTCCAGTCCACTTCGGTGGATGGGACAGGTCTATGTACTGTCTTCATTCTTTGGCACTCATAGAGGGTCCCCTTTACTGAACTCAGATCTGTTGTGTGGGGGCATTTGATGCTCCCACATGACAAATTGCCATGTGCATAAGTCTCTACAAATACTGTAAGTACTAGGGTTCTAAAGTGCCTGTGGGGTTTTGAGCCAACAAGGCATCTTTGATAAGCTATTGTCTGAAAATATAAGGGCTAGGGTTTGTTTTTTAATTTTAAACTAGCTGGGCCGGGCGTAGAGCACCTGCGCTTCCCCCTACCCCCCGCTGGCCCGGCCAGCCCGCATCTCTTCTCCCTCTCTGCCCCCCTGCCACCTGCCACCTCCTCCCGCCCGCCTGCCAACTCCCAGCAGTGGCTGCCTCCTCCCGCCAGCCGGGCTGCCTCCTGCTGCTGCTCTTAGCTGCCGGGCTGGCCTGCCACCATCCTTATTTTCTCCCCCGTCCCCAGTCCGGCTGCTGCTCGCCAACTCTCACGAGAGCTGCCACACATTGGATTAGCGGCGGGTATGTTTAAGAGAATTAAGTATATAGATAGATAGATAATCACAGTACTCACGTGTCTTCAAGTGAAAGAAATTTTTGGGTTACCAAAAATGGGTTACCAACTCTGTCTGAAGCCACTGCTGGAGATTCCTTCCCCACTTCCCCCCTATATTTTTCACAATATCAAGCCTTTCAGATCTACAGGATTGCTTTCAATAGTCAGCTGGAGACTGATGCGGATTCCTGGAGACTCCAGGTCACTTGTGGCAGGTTGGCAACCTTAGGTTTCTCCTGCTCATGCCTGTCTGCAGAAATGCATCCATGAACTTCAAATGGGAGTCACGCCTGCTGCACTGAGATCAGAATTTGGCAATTAATCTGAACGAGATCCCGAGGCGAATCTTCTCCAACTCCTCCATTAACTCAGAAATGACTTTCACCCCCTACTTGCTTGTATTTGTCTCCAACGCTAACAACATTTTTGTGCTTGTTAAAAACAGATAAACAAACCTAAAACCAACTCCCAAAGCCCCTCCTTAAATAGCAAAGCCTCTACATAATGCTATTATTTGGTGGGGTGGGTGGGTTTTGAGGCCCAAAGCCTGTGGCTTGTTTTTCTTCCTAGTGATTTATGAAGCTGTTTTCCCTGTTTCAGTGAATGCCTGAAAGACTAGAGTCCACAATTTAACAGAATAAGCAAATGTTAGGTAGGCTTTGCAGATTTTAAGAAAAACAAAAGTTTGATATAGGCTGCGTTCTCATGAGAACAATCACATTTAAAGAATTAATCACGACCAGCGAGCACCACACACACGCATGAAGTCTGTCACGAGAACCAAGAATTCCTAGGCTATTCTCATTAAATTGCTGAGATTAACCAGAATTTAACTGGGATAGTTAACCAGGATTAGATCCTTGTTGCTCTCCCCCTGCTGAATATAAGAGGGCTTTCTCTTTACACCGTGAGGCTCTCCACATGAACAGTATGGAGAGCCTGCAGGGCTTGTGTGGGGAGAGCGGGCTTGATCCACTCTCCCCGCACACAAGCATTCCACCCTCCCTGGGTGGCCAGATCAACCGCCCACATGATTACTGGCTCCGTTTCAGAGCTGGTAGGGGTGGTGGGGATTGGGGGCCACTTGGCCCCCGGAAGTCCCATAATGCTCCGCACTTGGGGAGACCCCTTATGTGGCTTGTTGCAGCCCCCCAGTTGGGGGTCTCCTTGTGAGTCACCGCGGCGTGAAGGAGTGGTGAAGGCAAATATCTATATGTATTTGCCCCAAGATAAGACTGATCTCTGCCATGTCTTGGCTCATCCTCTGAATAACAAACATTATGGTTTTACCATTGAATCAATTTGACATGATACACAGTATGGTTATCAACGTAATAACACCGCTGAGAACACTGAAGCACAAGCGATTACCTTTTGATAACCAGCCACATAGGAACTGCTTCATTTCGATTATGAGACACAATTTTACGGGAGGAGAAAATGAGCACTTCTGCTGAAGAAAGAAGAGGCTGGATATTTAAAAGCAGCAGCCATTTCTGTTGAGCTGATAGATGAACTTCCCCTTGTAGATTGCTCAAAGTCAAACAGAACCCATCTCCCTGTCTGAACAACTAGAAAGGGAAAGCCATTTATACGTGACATGACTGAAAGTCATATTTAGCTTAATATGTATGCCTTGAGGATAATTAAATTGCAAATATGAAGAGTAGGGAGCAGAAACAAGATGGCTAAAAAGAAAAGAGATGTGCACTTATGCATTCCCTCCCAAATAAGGCTGCAGGTTTACATGACACTTATACTGCATATGAAATACAGAATAGCAAACTGCCATTTGCAATCAATCTTCCCTTAATATGGGACACTGAAGTTTGATCTTTCAGTGGAATTCTGCACAAGGTAGAAAAGGACATCTTAGTGAGCCTGGGACTACACTGTTTAATAATAATGGATATAGTACATCAAGCACTACAGTCATAGCGATACAGTGAAAATCTTCTGCAAACGTGTTTGCTAACACTTGCAGGTTTACAGTTCCCTTTGTAGCTTTATAGAACACGTATGCATTGCATGCAGTACATTTTGCAGGTTCAATGGCTTGTTGAAAGCAGCAGCCCAGCCTATAAAGTGCTCTGCCAGTATAAACCCAGCACTAGGCAGCAAATTCTGCATCCAAGAGCTGCAGAAAGCAAATTATCAATCTGCCTGAAGCGGGGGGTGGGTGGGTGGTGGTGTAGGGATGGAATCATTAAATGAGAAGTGGCTGATCTTGCTATATTCCAAATCAGAATTTGGAACCACTTCTAACAACATCTGGACCTTTATTTACTGTTGCCAATATTCTGAATTGCATGTTATCATTCTTTATTGAGATCATCATAGCTGTACAAAGTGCCATACTTTTGAAAATTTCCTCTGGCAAATTCACGTGGTATCGAAACAGCTGTGCATATACAACTCATTTCAAAATCAATCTCTAATGCTTTTTCATAATTCACTAAAGCCCTTCTAAAAAGCTATGAAAGCTATACTGAAATTCATGCCATGAATGTTAACGTAGCAGAGTGCACGGTTTTCCAAGTGCCAGCCAGGACAAACATGATTTTCTTAATGGTTCATATGCCTACCATGCACCTATAGCTGCTTTAATGCAGAGAGTTGCCCTGGGCAGTCCCTCCATGAAACTAGCCCAATATTTATTCTGTGATGGCCCCACTCCTTGCCATGATCTTTCAGGAACCAACAACTGGTGAGCCTGGGTGTTGGGCACTTACCTCCTCCACTTCTATCTAATCCCTATAGAATTCTCCCAGAAGCATTACATGTGCCTGGATCATTCTGTGCCATGCATTTAAAGGTATTGTCCTGGCTGGGTTGGGTTGTATCATAGGTGATATGGGATGCTGAGAGGACTGAGTCAGGGGTGAGATATAGGAACAGACCCCAATGCACGAAGCTTTCACTAGGAAGGGTGACGGCCGGGAAGGATGAACTGACTGGGCACTGAGAGCATTAAGATATTTATGTAAAGTCAGAAGTATACATGGCACTCTACATGTATTGGTCTTTTTGCAATACTAAGTTTAACATCAGTGGTAAAACTGCCGCCCTGTAACCAGAAGGTTACAAGTTCGATCCTGACCAGGGGCTCAAGGTTGACTCAGCCTTCCATCCTTCCGAGGTCGGTAAAATGAGTACCCAGAATGTTGGGGGCAATATGCTAAATCATTGTAAACCGCTTAGAGAGCTCTGGCTATAGAGCGGTATATAAATGTAAGTGGGGAAAAAAAAAAAAAACATCCGGCACTATTTCTTACAGTATGGTGGTCCCTATGCAGGCCTCAAGCATGGAAAGGGTCGGCGGGGGTGAGGGGGCAGCATAAGGCACAACAGTAATGAAATGTTGATTCCCACAAACAAAAATCATTGGCAGAACTTTACCCACAGTCGAGTGCTGTAGCCAAGAAGTCAATGTCCCCATTTTGGAGCCTGATTTCTTAGTCATGATGTGAAGTTTGAAAGGGCACTGCTCCCTGCCAAGGTGTCAGATATTCTGCACAAGAAGCCAGAAGAACATATAGGAAGTTGTATGCATTGGTTTTAGTATTTCATGTAAAGGCACATAGTAGAGTTGCTGAGATTCTCAGTGTTGTTGTCTATCCTTAAATTGGCACCTTCCACTTCTCAATCTTTTGTGACTGCATTGGACTGACTATAATAAACTTTTGGCATTATTACAGGAAAAGCAAATTACCCAAACAGGTTCCAGCAGTTTGATGCCTCAAGCATAATCTTGCAGCTTCTACCCCTGCAAAGAAAAATGTCCATTTCTGAGGACACCTTTCCACAACCAAATTTTGGGCATGCTATTCAAACTGGGCAGCGTTTTTTTGTCTTCCGGGTCCAAATGTGCTCATCATTACTAAGTTGGGTTAAACCTTTTTTCCATAATAACACCTGGGTATATGACCAGTACTAGGCCTGCAGTGGTTTCTGGTTTATCTCTTGCTTAGAATCATGTCAACTTTAGCCACCCCATTCAGTAAGCTGTACAAATGACTAAAAATACATTAATACACACTCATACAAAATACATTCGATCAGAACACACCTAGATTAGGGTTGCCATATTCAAGCTTCCCCAATCCGGGTGTCCTAATTTGCATATTATGCAAATTATGTGGGACCTAATTTGCATTTATTTATTTATTTTACAGATATGTATACTTTCCCCTCCTTCTTTGCCCTCCCATGTGATCAAATCCAGCGTAAAATCCAGGCAATCTGGGCAACACACTTGAAATCCATTTATATCCAGGTGGAATTTTGTAGCTGGGGGAGGAGCCAAAATCCGGGGGCTACCCTATATTCTGGGGGACATGGCAAGGCTATGGTCTAGATCAGTTAAAGATAAAAACTGGTAACAAGTGCCTTTTGTGATCTGCCCATAGTAAAATATAAACACCAGTATTTCACAAGCCATGCCGTTCTAACCCATATATGCACTGACATATAATAGACAATAGGCATTTTATATTGTGAAGTTGCCACTATGGTTATGTTTCCTGTAGATGTTTACTATTTCAACTTAGTATACCTAGGTAGAAAAAAACTTAAATTTAAATGAGAAAAGGAAATTAATAAAACAGGACTTTTAAAGTAAAATATGTTAATGTGGCAGCAGCTTTCAAGTTGTAGTGTACCAGAATGATCCAGCTAAGAAACCTTTTGCTATTTGCCATCAAATGTTAGCATGCTTCACATAGTAAATAGAATGAAAAAATGCCTGTGCTACACCACAGGTATGTAATACCTTGTAAGAATTGAAAGTACTGGTCATATAACCATATATGAGATACATAAAATTACTGGGTTGGACCCTAAGTAGTATGAGCACTAAGACTCTCACAAAAGCATTCCCCTCCCTTCCCCCTCCCTACTACAGCTCCCAGAAACCCCACAAAAAGCTGCTTCTGGGAGAGGGGAATACCTGAAACTGGGGGCAAGCCCGTGTGGTGAGCTCTGGAAGATACTTGTGCCCAGTTTTGAGGAATCCTCCTTCCCAGCTGCAGCTGCCTGCACCACATCCCACACCATTCCTGAGGGTCCTTGAGATCTCGGGATACGTTCTTGGGGAAATGCAATAGGGAAGTGGAGAATGGAAGATCACTTGCCCGGGAGCCATTGTACTCGTGCTCTGTAGGAAACAACCCACTGCACATTATGCCTATGATATCCTTCAAAGTTCAGTGTGCTTAATGTGGACATGGTCATTTGCTCTTCCCACGCAGAAACTTCAATTAAACACAAAGTGCAGGAGATGGCAATGGTAAACCCCTCCTGTATTCTACCAAAGACAACCACAGGGCTCTGTAGTCGCCAGGAGTCAACATCGACTCGGCGTCACACTTTACCTTTACTGTTGATTTCAGTGGGTTTCAGCATGCTTAACTCTGTTATGGAAGAGGAGAGCTGGTTTTGTGGTAGCAAGTATGACTTGTCCCCTTAGCTAAGTAGGGTCCACCCTGGTTGCATATGAATGGAAGACTTGATTTGTGAGCACTGTAAGATATTCTCCTTAGGGGATGGAGCCACTCTGGGAAGAGCAGAAAGTTCCAAATTCCTTCCCTGGCAGCATCTCCAAGATAGGGCTGAGAGAGATTCCTGCCTGCAACCTTGGAGAAGCCACTGCCAGTCTGGGTAGACAATACTGACCTAGATGGACCTATGGTCTGATTCAATATATGGCAGCTTCCTATGTTATATTGTGGCCAGGATATTTAGCAAATCTATGGTTGCTAAATCCCCCCCCCCAAAAAAAAAACTTGAATAATTTAAGTAAATACAGATACTGAAAAGAATTCCATTCGTGAACAGGGTGAACAGAAGCATCCTGGAAGTACGAATACGCACTGTTAATCCATAATAAAGGTAAAGTGTGCCATCAAGTCGATTTTGACACCTGGCACCCACAGAGCCCTGTGGTTTTCTTTTGGTAGAATACAGGAGGAGTTTACCATTGCTTTCTCCCGCACAGTATGAGATGATGCCTTTCAGCTGCTGCCCAATATAGTACCAGCGAGGATTCAAACCAGCAACCTTATGCTTGTTAGTCAAGCATTTCCCTGCTGCCCCACTTAAGGTGACCTATTTCATAATGCTTACCTTATTCCATAATGCATAACTATAATCATTTTACTTCCCTCACTGTATCCTTATATCTTTTGTCCAGCAAAACATCCACATTTGCATGGGATCTTTGTTCTTCAGGAGGCCTTTTTCTTAATCTTCTCCTCAGCTCATCATTGTCTACTAAAGGTTCATCAACTTCCCTTTCTATGTTTTTGGACAGTCTGTAATATGGTAATGGTAATGTAATATGTATGTAAACATGACAACTCTCCTAAGTATATTACATTTTTCTTTATCACAGCTCATATTACATATCCACCTTCCTTCTTTAGAGATCATGAGTTTAAATTCAAGGTAGACAGCTCAAAGCAGGGTGGGCTTTACACCCCTAATGGTCTTTGTCCTTAATTTGTCTTCACCTTTACTGATTGATTGATTGATTGATTGATTATGTGCTGTCAAGCCGGTGTGGACTCTTAGCAACCACATAGATAGATTCTCTCCAGGATGATCTGTCTTCAACTTTGCCCTTAAGGTCTCTCAGGGGTGCATTCATTGCTTTGTAATCGAGTCCATCCATCTTGCTGCTGGTCATCCTCTTCTCTTTCCTTCAACTTTTCCCAGCATTATGCACTTCTCAAAGGAGCTGGATCTTCACATAATGTGTCCCAAGTATGATAGTTTGAGCCTAGTCATTTGTGCTTCAAGTGAAAATTCTGGATTGATTTGTTCTATGATCAGTTTGTTTGTTTTCCTGGCTGTCCATGGGATCCTTAAAAGTCTTCTTCAGCACCAAAGGTCAAAAGCATCAATGCTTTTTCTGTCTTGCTTCTTCAAAGTCCAGCTTTCACATCCATAGAGTGTCATGGGGAAAACCATGGTCCGAATGATTCTAATCTTTGTAGGTGTAGACACGTCAAGGCATCTAATTATCCTTTCCAGGGCCTTCATTGCTACCCTACCAAGTGCTAATCCACAGCGTGTTTCTTGACTGCTGGATCCTTTACTGTTGATGGTTGATCCTAAAAGGCAGAAGCTGTCCACCACTTCAATGGATTCATTGTCAATTCTGAGGCTGGTTGCTGTACCCATTGTCATTAGTTCTGTCTTCTTTACATTTAGTTTGTTGTCACATTTTTTCTTTGTGCTCCTTGACTTCCTTTACTAGGGCTTGCAGATCATCCGCATTCTTAGCTATCAGAGTGTTGTCATCAGCATAGCGCAGGTTATTGATGTTTCTTCCTCCAACTTTAAAACTATGCTCATCCTCTTCCAATCCAGCTTCTCTCAGTATATGTTCAGCATATAAATTGAATAAAGAAGGAGAAAGTGTATTGCCTTGCCTGACTCCTTTGCCGATCTGGAACCAGTCTGTTTCACCATGTTCCGTCTGGACTGTGGCTTCGTGTCCTGTGTATAGGTTTCTCATGAGAATAATGAGGTGTTCTGGAAAACCCATTTTCCTAAGGATATTCCACAACTTGACATGGTCGATGCAATCAAAGGCTTTTCTGTAGTCAATAAAGCACATATTGATTTCTTTCTGGTATCCTTTGGCTTTCTCAATTATCCAGCGTCAATTATCCACCTTTACCACCCCTACCCAAACTCAAACACTGAGTTTTCAATCAGCCAATGAAGTCTTTCACATTATTTCTTGGATGTTACATTATCATCAAATAGGAACATGGCTTTTCTTTTTCTTTCTTTTTTCTGGTGGTAGCCCTGAAACTGTGGACTGCTCTTCCCCAGGAGACCCAACTGTTCACCTCTCATGTTTCCTTTCAGAGACAGGCAAAACCCTTTGTTCATTCTGCTTGTCTCTTTGGAAATAATTTCCTAGATGTCTGTCCTCAGCTGCTGGTGCTTTTTATTGCTTAATACTTTTTTAAAAAGTTATGATTTTAATTGTTTCAAAAACATTTATGAAAACCACATTGAGAGCATTTTCATTGGAAGGCAGATCTAAAAATTTTAAATAAAATACATGTAATTTATTGTGAGCTACATTGAGGAACTAGGGAAAGGCAGTGTATAAAAATTTAAAAGAGACAGCATTTTTGGTAAGGTTCAATCTCAGGTATTGAATGTAGTATTCCATACAGCATGTTACCAAAACTTTCCACTATGTGAGGTCCTCTTTATTCGCAGGGGTCCGGTTCCCATCTATGTCTGCGGATAATGAATCCGCAAATAGAGAGTCCTTAACCCCATGGGGAGTGGGGCAGGGTTAGGTTCTTTGCAAACTGAAGTGTGCTGAAAATAACAAGAAAAAGCGGGGGGGGGGGGCAGAAATAAGCACAGCACCTTGCTTTCTTCAGCAGTGCCCCCCAAACTTCCAAATCCTCAAAAAAAAATTTTTAAAGGTTTTTTTTGTTTTTGTTTTGGCAGGAAAGAGGCACAAAATGACTCAGCACTACAAAATGATGGTAGGAAATGATGTTAGAAGTCATTCCAGCCAGTCAAGATAGGTGAATATAACCCTATTTTCACCCCATGAATAAAGAAATTCCGAGGAGTGTAATATAAAGCTGATACGTGAAACCATGGGTGCTGGGACCGCGGATAACAAGGGCCACCTGTTCTGGCTATCTATCTAGTTTCTATCTGAAATTAACTTTTTGTCCCCTGGTAACTTATTTCCTCTTAGTTTCTCTCCTCTTCCCTTGAATCTAATTAATCTGGATATTGAGACTAGTTTTAAAGCATTCAATTTTGATATCAGGGCTATTTTGTATATTTCTGAATGTGGTCTTCTTAAGACTATAGTTTTGTGTCTTCATCAAGAAAAGATTTGGTGCCCATTCTGTGGGGAAGGTTATGAAAAGCAGGCATCAGTCCTGTTCCCAGTGAACAAAGAGAGTTTAATGAATGGCTTCTATTCAAAACATTGGCTGTATGGTAACAGCTGAAGAATTTTTTTTTAAAGGGCAAGGGGAGACATTTGATCTCTCTCAGCAGATACACAACAGTAGATCCAGCCAGATGTGCTCGACTTTATTGGCTGAGTTGTGCAGATGACTGGAAAAAAAATGTCTTCTACATTTTCACATTGACAGCAACATATAAATCAGTGTTCACAACAACACTGAAAACACAGGCCTGTATCCTGTGCAGCATAATGTGGATGGTGGTGCTGATCCACCTGTGCTTCTGCACTCATAGAGAAGTGCCAACCATGTGGCTCTCTTGCACAAGAGCACAATACGTCAAGTAGTGCTTCTGCACTCCAGAAGTGTGACTTCACTGACAGTCCAGGAAAGTGTATTTGTCCACATGTGGAAAGTCACAATATTGCTGGCGCTTCACTACAAGCCCACCGCAGTGCAAGTGGGTCAGCACTGCTTGCATTCGGCTGCACAACAGGTGGGTCACTGTAAGCACTTGTATTCCATCTGAAATCCTACATTTATGTTTTCATGCCCAGATAGAATTGCATCTTGTTTTTCATGAAAGAGTTAACCTGTGCAACAGATTTTAGGATTGGGCCAAAATCTTTCTTTAAGCAATTATTTACTCTCTGCATTCAACATCAGAACTGATGTCCAGACAAACAGTTAATAAGACTTTCAAGTGTGCCGTCAAGTTGATTTCTACTCCTGGCGCCCACAGAGCCCTGTGGTTGTCTTTGGTGGAATACAGGAGGGGTTTACCATTGTCATCTCCCACGCAGTATGCGATTGTATATATTATTAATTCTTCTGGGTGTGCCTTGGAATGTGCGTCCCAGCACCCAGCTGATTGGCTGGGTGGGGGAGGCGCCTGATTAGCTGAGGCGCACCCAGGAGGATTAGTCGCCGTGGCAGCGGTGGGCCGGCCGTGGAGGCCAGAGGCGGCAGCAGGCCCAGCCCAGCCGCAGAGGCAAGGCCCAGGAGGAGGGAAAGAAAGGGGGGGAGGGCAGAAGTGGTGGTGGGGAGGAGAGGCGGCTGGGCCCGGCACAGGCCGGCTGTGGTTAGGAAGTGGAGACTGGGGCAGAAGTGGGGGGGGAGAGGTAACTGCCGGCCCCAAAGAGCACACAGATGCTCTGTGCAGTTATTATTTATTTATTTTAAATATTTATAGCCCGCCCCTCCAGTGCAATACTGCTTGGGGTGGCTTACAACAATAAGATAGACACCGATACAAGTAATATATATTTTTTAAAAAGTCAGATTAAAAACAATTAGGTTCAAATTAAAACTGAAAATTATAAAAAGTTAAAGAAGCTGAAGAACCTATCAGATATAACAAAATAATGATATTAAAAAGCCTCCTTAAAAAGGTGTGTTTTAAGATTTTTTTAAAAAACATAGGGAGAGAGCATGCCGAAGCTCTTCAGGGAGGGCGTTCCAAAGCCGAGGGACCACAACCGAAAAGGCCGTCTCTAGTCCCTGCCAACCAGATCTGTCTTAGTGGTGGGGTCATGAGCAGGGCCTGAGATGGTGATCGGAGGGCCCTGGCAGATTCATATGGGCGAATGTGGTCCAGGTACCCTAGCCCCAAGCCATGTAGGGCTTTAAAGGTCAATAGCAGCTCCTTGAATCTAGCCCGGTAGTGGACCGGTAGCTAATGAAGCTGATGCAGGATGGGTGTAATACTCATGAAGCGACTCACACCCACGAGCATCCTTGCAGCAGCATTCTGAACCAGCTGAAGTTTCTGAACAGTCTTTAAGGGCAGCCCAGCGTAGAGTGCATTACAGTAGTCCAATCTGGATGTTACCAACGCATGAGTGACTGAAGTCAGGTCTGACTGATGATGCCTTTCAGCATATCACTGCTGCCCGATATAGTAGCAGCGAGGATTCAAACCAGCAACCTTCTGTTTGTTAGTCAAGCATTGCCCCGCTGTGCCACTTCAGGTGGCTCCAATAAGAGTCAAGGCTGCTTCACATATTCACTCTTCTCCCAAGTAGGTTTCTGCATGCTATTCTCATCTCCCAAAGATGATAAAATACAAAGTGTGGTAGCATTATAATTCCAGTTTACAGTGCCCTTGCTCAACAGTTTCACCTCAACTAAGATTTCTGGGCAAAGATTTAAAAAACTGTCATGAAAATAGTTGACTGAGGCAAGAGATGGTGTTCCATAGACCCAGACCATCCTACTCCTTTTCAGCATGGCTTGAAAAGCAGTAATGACTTGGATAATGTAAAGAATACGTTAGTCAAATTAGCAGGTAGCACACGAGAGATGTGCCCAAACCACAGTCCAAAGTGCGGTTCGAGCACTTTCAAGGAAATTAGAAAGGGAACTTTAAGAAAACAGAGAGCAGATGTGTACCTGCTCTCCCCTGCCCCTTCCAGCTTCCTGCTCGGGTGGAGTGTGCCCCCAGAAGCCCTGTGTGCTGTCAGCATGCCTGTTTACAAGGGTGACTGGGAGAAGGACAAAAGGATGGAAATGGTATAAGTTGCAGCAAAGTAGCTTAGAAAAGTAAGCCGCTGAGAGTGCTCCTGTGTTGAAGGATATGATATAAATCTAATAAATAAAAAAATTGAAGGGTAATATAAGATATGAAGGTGTTGCTAGGTTCAGTTGTCAACCGAGGTGTTCAAAGTAGTTGTGAAATCTCTGCCTCTGGAAGCTTAAGAAGGGACCAGAAGAACATCTGTCATGAATGAAATCTACAGAATCAAGCTATTGCAGGATTGTGGGGGTAGATGTAGGGGTTTGTGCCACAGAACACTTGAAGCCCTGTTTTTCTGGTGTGCTTTCAACATGGAGAAGCACATGTGCAGTTCTATGGGAGAAGGAATGGAATATTCCTCTCTGTTTCCTGCAATCTGGAAGTTATTTACTTGAGGGTGGCATTCAAATGTTTGGGGTTAGATCCTGAGGCATTGTTGCCAAAACCTAAGGGGTATACTCGTGGGTCAAATGGGCCATAACCCAAAGTTTGGCTTTAAAAAGGCCAAATCTGGCAACAGAGCAAAGCATGAGAAAAACTATTGCACAATTTTTATTTATTTTAGCTTCCTTCCTCCTCTTTATTTATATATATTTTTAATTTTTATTCTTAACTCTCTTCCAGCTGGTTCACCTCATAATGCACCAGGAAAGATACATCAATCCTGGTGCATAAGTGAGTGAACCAGTTCCAAAAATGGGGAGTTTAAACTAACTCCCTTATGCACTGGGGAGGACATATACTTCCCGGTGCATTATGCGGCATGTCAGCATCAAAAGCAAGAAGTTAAAACTCACTTTTGTAGCTGACTGAGCAAGTCAGCTTTAGCACACTGGTTGGGAAACACTGGCTTAGGGGACCCTCTGGAGTAGTGTGGAATGAGGCACTGGAGGCTGCAGTGGAAGGGTGGAATTGGAGGGGCCTTCTTGTGCAAGCTAACTGAGCAAAGAGACATCTTTTAAAGTGGTGATTCTATTATATTTAGCAGGGGGAGAGCAACTGGCCCTATCTAACCCCAACACAGCATCCCTCCAGTGGCTGTTGCTGGTGTCCAACTTATGTTTCATTTTTAGATTAGCCCTTTGGGGACACGGGACCAGTGTTTCCTCTCATTGGAATTCCCAGATGATGTTGACTACAACTCCCATAATCCCCAAGCAAAAGCCATTGCAGCTGGGGATTCTGGGAGTTGTAGTCAGCAGCATCTGGGAATCCCTGTTAGAGGGAACACCGCAGGGGACTATCTTATTTATGCATTATTTATTTTTCTATGTAAACTGCTTTGAGAACTTTGGTTGAAGAATGGTATATAAATATCCGTCGTCGTCATTGTCGTAGTAGAAGTGCCTTTTCACTTGTGCAAGGCATCTTTGGATCCAACCTATTTAAGTCTGGGAAGGACTGCATAACATACTGTTCCTACATGTCTGAATTGACACTATCAGTCTTCAGTCTATATAGCTAATGTAAGTGGTTCTCTCTATGACTTCCACAAATGCACACTTAAGTAGAAGACTCACAACTGATTGGCTTTGCCTCTCAGCTGCTACAGCATCAGTTGCATGTTTACAAACTGCCAAATATATGTGTCTCAGTGGATTCTTAGGGAAGCTGTCGTAGTGATTCACCTTTGCATGAATGAGTGTTCACAGTTGTGAACACAAGGGGAGGGATGCTTATGAAGCCCTTGCAACAGTTTTTATCAGTGAAGTATGAAATGTTGCATAAAGCCCATCAAAGTGGAGCATCATGGATTTTACAGAACTGTCAACGAATCAGTTGTGTACAGTGCAATTCAAATATAAAATGTTATACCTTTGAAGTGTCAGGGAAAGAAAATATAGGAGGACAGCTCCCTTCCTTGAAAAACTTATTTCCATTAATTTCTCTGAAGCACTTTGGGTTAAAATGCTGGGAACAAATCATGTCCCATTCAGACAGTATCCAAAGCTTGCCATTCACAGGGTCAGCTTGATGTACTTGCCTGGGCCCATTCTTGCTTCTGTCTATCCTTGGGGAACCTATACGTGTCAAAGGCAACTATCTTAGGGTAAGGTTACAAACTGGTAGCCTACTTGAACAAATACACAAATAGTCCCATAAGAGTTAAAGTAGATTATGTGGTTTAGAGCCAGCATAAGGTTTGGACTCGTACTGGGAAGATCCGAGTTCAAATCCCCATCCAGCCATGAAGCTCACTGGGTGAATCTGGGCCAGTCATGTATTGCTCAGCCTAACCTACCTCATGGGCTCCTTGGTGGAAGAGCAGGATATAAATGTAAAAATAAAGAAACTGAAGCACCTATTACATTTGGGTCCATCCATAAGTGATTGTTGGATCTCAAAAATAGCTGAACAAATTGTAATTTGGAAACCAGAATTATGCAGGTGCAGCTTGCTTTCTTTTTTCAAAGTGGTTATAGAGTAGTCGCCTCTCATGTCTTGTGCACAAAATACATCCTCCCATTTTGCATGTCTAATACGAATGTTTCTTCCTAATTTTTATTTATCTTAAAAATTTATTCTGCAACACAGCACATCTATGGCCAGATAAACATGCTGATGGGCATACATGATACATTTAGGATGATAGAGCAGCAGTTTTAGGACACTGATAAATGACTTTGCTGCGGCTCCCAATCTTGGGTCCCCAGACAGTGTTGGACTACAACTCCCAGCATCCCTTGCCATGGCCAAAGGCATTGTGGAGAGAGCAGTGTATCAGCATTGATATAAGCACAAGTTAGCAGATTATTCTTTCAGAGTTGGTCTCATTGTAAAGTTTTCCTCCATGGGGATACCTTGAAATAATGCCCATGAAATACTTTATGCCTTAGAGGTCTATGTTTGGTGGAAAGGCAGAATATAAAATCTTTTATCAGTATGTATTACCTTTTTATCCCACCTTTCCTCCAAACAACTCAAGGAGAGTACAAGGCACCCCCTTCACCCCCACAACTACTCTCTGAAGCAGATTAGGCTGAAAGAGTGTAACTGGCACAAGATCACCTAGTAAGCATTGTGGCTAAGTGGGGACTTAAACCTAGACCTCAATCCACCCCCCACACCACACTGACTTCGAAATATACATATCCCTGTAGAATACGATGTATGTTAATGAAAGGTCCAGCTGGATTCTGCAGGCAAGAGCCACAAGTGGGACAGTGTATTCTAGAGGGCCTCTGATCATGGACCTTCCTTGTAACATAATATGGGGTTTTCATTCCGGTATCTTCTCATACATGCCCACATGATTTCCCTATGGAACATTCCCATATTAGTACTGAAATGTGGAGTCAGTAACAGAATTTTAAAATCAAGTACTACATTTGTTCTCATGCAAAAGTGAAGTCTAAGACACATTATTGTGGAATTTCAGGCACATGGCAGTTCTTGGTTCAAAAAGCATTCATGAGGATCTGGAGAAGCCTCCAGCTTTGTTTTCAGAGGGTGGCATACAGTCCTTTGGCAGAAGCTCCTCCCATAAACTGGAGAGCTGCACTTAGACAAGCAGTCCACGTGCAAGCAGGTGGCTTTGGGTCACGGAAGGAGCTTCCGCTGATAGTGCACCATTATGCTGAAAGTCTGAGTGCTCCCCAAAGATTCTGAGCAACATGCTGCTGCAAAATATTAGCTTCTATAGCTAGATGCCAGATTGACTGAAATCTGAAGTTACACTATGCTCAAGAAATTCCTACTTACCTGTGAAATGTTATTTCCCGTTTCCTAATTATCTTTGTGTCTGAATTGTTGCAGTTATATGCTGCACAGCACTTCATTATGATAATCCAGCTTCAAACATTTGTAGAAAAAGCAGAGTTGATATTAATCAGTAGGCCACATGTGGATAATGCATAAACCGAGAAGATTCTACTGTTCTTCTTAAGATATGGTGACCAGAACTGTATGCAGTACTCAAAAATGTGGCCACAGCATAGATTTGTAGAAGGGCATTATAATATTAACATTTTTATTTTCAATCCCTTTCCTAATTATCCCTATCATGGAATTTGCCCTTTTCACAGCTGCTGTGCACTGAGTTGACACTTTCAATGAGCTGTCCAGCACGACCCCAAGATCTCTCTCCTGGTCAATCACTGACAGCTCTGACACCAGCAGTGCATATGTGGAGTTGGGCTTTTTTGCCACATTATGCATCACTTTACACTTGCTTACACTGAACCATTTTGTCACCCACTCATGCAGTTTGGAGAGATCCTTTTGGGGCTCCTCACAATCTGTTGTGGATTCCACTACCCTAAATAGTTTGGTATCCGCTGCAAATTTTACCACTTCACTGCTCACCCCAACTTCTAGATCATTTATGAATAAGTTAAAGAACACTAGTTCCAATACAGATCCCTAGGGGCCCCCACTTCTTACTTCCCTCCATTGTGAAAATTGTCCACTTATACCTACTCTTTGTTTCCTGTCCTTCAACCAGTTACCAATCCACAACTGAACCTGTCCTCTTATCCCATGACTGCTAAGTTTACTCAAGAACCTTGGATAGGGAACTTTGTCAAAAGCTTTTTGGAAGTACAGGCATACTATGCCAACCACCTTTATCAACATGCCTGTTGACACTCCAAAAGGTTAGTGAGGCAAGACCTGCCCTTGCAGAAGCCATGCTGGTTCATCTTTAGCAAGGCCTGTTCTTCTATATGTTTAACAATTTTGTCCTTAAGTATGGTTTCCACCAGTTTATCAGGCACAGAAGCTATGCTAACCAGCCTGTAGTTTTCTTGACCCGCTCCCCCCCCATCCCTTTTTGAAAATTGGCATTATTAGCTACTCTCCAGTCCTTTGTTATAGAACCTGATTGTAGGGACAAGTTACATATGTCTGCTAGATCAGCAATTTTACATTCGAGTATATGAAGGACCAATCGTCATTAATCACCATGAAAATGTGTACGTTGGCTGTACAAATGACACTTGGTATTGAAGTTGCTGTAAATCCTTTCCTCCTATGAACTCCCTCTTACGTGAAGCAGGAGTAAATTGCTGTTTGGAAAAGCTCCAGGAGAGAGTCAGCTTTGCACAAGCTCCCACAATGCTTTAGGACCTAAGGGGAGAGGAAGCAAGCTCTACTTACTCATCCCACTTCAACTCCACATGTACTGATGGGGATGGAGATCACAGCAGGGAGTGTGGTGGAGGGGAGGAGGAGGAGGAGAAAGGACTCTCTCATTTTCTTTGTCCTGCTCTCTCCCCCTCCCCCTCCCCCTCCCCCACCCCCATTTCTGAGATTCCTTCAAAGGTCCTTACCTGTTATTTTCTATTAGTCAGTTTGCAATTATTTTTGTGTCACTCATTCAAACAGTAACATGGATGTATTCTCCACAATTATGTAGAAGGAGATATTACTCCTCTGGCTAAATTTTTGAACAGTTAATTTTCTAATTCAAGGGCCATTTACTCAGCACTGCAAATGTCATTCTTTGGACAATCTAGAATGCGTTCTACATTAAATGCATTCAGAGTATATATTAGCAGACTCTAATTTAAATGCAGCAGAAAATGCCAGATCACATTTTTGTTCTGTTTAGAACTGCTGGAATAACAAATCCATCGACCCAGGGAAACCAACTATATCCATTTTGCATAATCAGCCGTTGAAAATTGCTATCATGTAATCCTTCCTTGAATGTACACACTCGGAAGGTAACAGAAATGAGAGAAGTGGCACATTTGATATTCCTTATCTAAGCTTCAATGGGGAAAATGCAAATGAAGCTTTGTTCAGCGTCAGTGGGTCACACCTTTTGTTCTCAACAGACCTGCTATACAATCTCCACAAAGTTGTGAATGTAAGCAAGTAGATGATGTTGACCTTTTTAAATAGAAAAACATGTGTTGTGAGTTGTATGTCCTTGTTCCAGAAATAACCCAGTGATGTATTTACAGAATTTACAAGAATCTATTGTCAACAGGGCACAATATTATGACATGATGCTTGAGAACTTTGCTGCAGACCTTCACGTTGACCAAAACACCAACCACAGCAGTCTTCAATCCATCTGCATGGAATGACCAGCAGACCTAGCTGTAAAAATGCCATACTTGCAGCAACAGGCGAGGGGCAAATCCCTGACCTGCATCTCCTTGCCCTTTCATTAATTCAGAGTATCTCCAGAACCTCACAGTAGGTTCACTGCATGAAGTGGGTCAAACACCACATTACGTTAAGCAGGTGCTCTGCAGGCACATGCTTGTTCTTTTAAGGTTAAATAGCCAGCAGATTGGAACCAAAGCAAGGCCCTTCAAACCAAATAACAAGAGGGAGATTTTCGGGGGCTGGTTTCTCTTTAAGGGATAAGTCCTAGTCTCTCTGTGTGTGTTTGTAATTGCAAGGGTTAGAATTTGAAAGGGTTAGATAACTCCAGTGTTTGTTGTTTGTCCATGCCTGGAGGGGGTGGAGTCAGCTAGGGCTGGGGGAGGCCCCACATTCCTTTGACTCACATCCTTTGTCAGTTGGAAGACTACTCTCTACATAAGAGGTTTAGGGCCGAGAGCATAGCGAACAGAGCATAGTGAACAGGAATATCAAACAGGACATAGGAGTTTTGCAGGAGTTTAGCAGGAAGTGTGCGGGGGAGCCTGGAACAAGCCCCGGTGATCACAAGGAGACTGGCGGAGAAGAAAACGTAAGTACAAATCCCTTCCTCATATTCTTGGGAAAGGCTGCTTGGACAGTAAATACCTGACCATTACAGCTGAGACCTATCCTTCCAATAAGCTATCTCTAAATACTGTAAACAGCCAACAAAAACATTATGAAGATAGAAGGCCAGCAGGGGAGGGGGCACTTCCCAGTGTATTGCACAGAGTGCCACATGTATGACTATTTGCCCCATGGGCAGAAGTCATGGTTGTGTGCTCGGTGCAAGGAGCCCCTGGCTCTCAGAGACCGAGTTCCCTTGAGACCAAGGTGGCAGATCTGGAGACGCTCAGAGAGGCATGTGGATGAGACCTTCAGGGACGTGATAAAGACATCCCACTCCAGGGCTGATAGCTCCTCTGCTATCAGGGAGAATGAGGGTCTCGGGCAAGGAGGACATCGGTCTGAGGAAGAGGGAAATACTCCCTTAGAAGGGACCCCTTCCATGGATGATGAGCCAATATCCTCTCGCACAGAGAATATTCCTCTGGGGGGTGGGGGCCTCCTTGTAGTGGGTGATTCAATCATTAGAGGTATAGAAAGATGGGTTTGTGACCCATGTGTTGACCGCACGGTGACTTGCCTGCCTGGTGCGAAGGTTGCGGACATCACCCAGTGTCTAGATAGGCTCTTAGGCAGTGCTGGGGAGGAAACAGCTGTCGTGGTGCATGTCAGCACCAACAATGTGGGGAGATGTAGTCAGGAGGTCCTGGAAGCCAAATTTAGGCTGATAGGTAGCATATTGAAGTCCAGGACCCACAAGGTAGCATTCTCAGAAATGCTACCTGTTCCACGCACAGGTACAGTGAGACAGGCAGAGCTGAGGGGTTTCAATGCGTGGATGAGACGTTGGTGCTGGGAGGAGGGGTTTAGATTTGTTAGGCACTGGGATACATTTTGGGGTAAGCAAGGCCTGTACAAAAGGGACAGGCTGTACTTGAACCAAGATGGAACCAGACTGCTGGTGCTTAAAATAAAAAAGGTTGCAGAGGAGCTTTTAAAATGACGCCTGGGTAACAGCCAATGGGAGCTGGGCAGTATCCCGTTCGGCAAAAGCCATCCTTTAAAGTGTGAGGGTGCAAAGGATTCAGATAAAACAGAAGGGGACAAAGCAGTACCACATAATGAGCAGACGGGAGACTGTGCCAGCTGGTCAAAGAGTCAAAAGAAAGATAGCATACATCAGGTGAGAGATTCAGAGTATAGGTGCTTATATGCCAATGCCAGAAGCTCCGAGCCAAAATGGGTGAGCTGGAGTGCTTGGTGGCTAACACAGAAATAGATATAGTGGGCATAACAGAAACATGGTGGAACAGTGAAAACCAGTGGGACACTGTTATCCCTGGATAGAAACTCTATAGAAAAGACAGGGAGGAGCGCCTTGGAGGTGGAGTAGCACTGTATGTTAAAGAAGGCATAGAATCTAACAAGCTAGAAAATCTGGGTGGACTGGAGTCCTCCACAGAAACCCTGTGGGTGACAATACAGGCCTGAAAGGGAACGTGCTACTGGGGACGTGGTATCGCCCTCTTGATCAAAACACTGACAGTGATTGGGAGTTTCAGCAGAAAATCAGGGAGGCGTCAAGGAGAAGCAGGGCTGTAATCATGGGTGACTTCAATTACCCACACATAGACTGGGTAAATTCACAGTCAGGTCATGACAAAGAGGTCAAATTTCTAGATACGCTAAATGACTGTGCCAGGGGAGGAGCCACCACTGGGCCAATGGGTTCAAAGAACCCGGGCCGGTGACCAATCAGGGGCCGCGAGAGCGGCCCCGACACGCCCCCTGCGCCTGACATCAGATGCGGGGGCGGTAGTTTAGCTCCTGAGCGGGGGCCGCGCGGCCCCTTCTGGAGCTAAGACTGGCGCTGCGTTCGCAACGCAGCCCAGGAGCGGCTCTTCCCTGCAGGGGCCGTGCGGCCCCTTCAGCAGCTAAGATTCAACTCCCAAACGGAGCCTCAAGGCTCCGTTCGGGAGCCAGACCATGCCCCCCACATCTGACATCAGACACGGGTGCATGGCTATCCCCTGCGTCTGACGTCAGATGCAGGGGGCAGGTCTATCGGGGCGCCTGCCACGGCCGCACATGGGCCGCTGGTGGGCTGGCTACGCCCCTTGACTATGCCCTAGAACAGTTGGTCTTGGAACGGACCAGAGAGAAGGCAACCTTGGACTTAATTCTGAGTGGCACCCAGGATCTGGTGTGGGATGTCAGTGTCATCTACCCTTTAGGGAACAGAGACCATAGTGCCATCAAATTCAGCATACATGTGGGGAGAGAATCACCAAGGAAGTCTAACATAGACATTTTGAATTTCAGAAGGGGAAACTTCTCTAAAATGAGTATGGTGAAAAGGAAGCTGAAAGGGAAAATCAGGAGAGTCACTTCGCTCCAGAGTGCATGGAGTTTACTCAAAACCACAGTACTAGAAGCCCAGTTAGATGGTATACCCAAAAAGAGGAAAGGCACCACTAAGTCCAGGAAGATGCCAGAATGGCTAACGGGTACTGTCAAGGAAGGCATAAAAGGGAAGAAGACTTCCTTCCGAAATTGGAAGGCCTGTCCAAATGAAGAGAACAGAAAGGAACACAAACTCTGGCAAAGAAATGCAAGGTAACAATAAGGGAGGCGAAAAGAGAGTTTGAGGAACATTTAGCTAAAAGCATCAAGGGGAATAACAAAAACTTCTTTAAATACATCAGAAGCAGGAAACCTGCCAGAGAGGCAGTTAGACCATTAGACGATGAGGGAGTGAAAAGGATTATTAAGGAGGATATGGAGCTTGCAGAGAAGCTAAATGAGTTCTTTGCGTCTGTCTTCACGGCAGAGGATACTGAGCATATACCTGTTCCTGAACCAGGCTTTTCGGGGATGGCGGCTAAAGAACTGAGCCAGATAGAAGTGACGAGAGATGATGTTCTAAACTGTCTGGAAAAACTGAAAACTAACAAATCACCAGGATGGAATCTATCCAAGAGTCCTCAAAGAACAAAAATGTGAAATTGCCCACCTCCTTGTTAAAATATATAAATTATCCCTGAAATCAGGTTCTGTACCAGAGGACTGGAGAGTAGCAAATGTAACACAGATTTTCAAAAAGGGATCCAGGGGCCATCCGGGAAATTACAGGCTGGTTAGCTTAACATCCATTCCAGGCAAATTGATGGAAAGCATCCTCAAGGATAAAATTGTAAAGCACATAGAAGAACAGGCCCTGCTGGGAGTTAACCAGCATAGGTTCTGCAAAGGTAAATCTTGCCTGACCAACCTTTGGGAGTTCTTTGAGAGTGTCAGCAAGAGTGTGGATCAAGGTGATCCAGTTGACATAGTGTACCTGGACTTCCAAAAAGCTTTTGACAAAAGACTCATCAAAGATTCCTGAAGAAACTTAGCGATCATGGGATAAGGGGACAAGTACATGTGTGGATTGCTAACTGGTTGAAAGACAGGAAACAGAGGGTAGGTATAAATGGAGAGTTTTCGCAATGGAGGAAAGTAAGAAGTGGGGTCCCCCAGGGATCTGTACTGGGACCAGTGCTTTTTAATTTATTCATAAATGATCTAGAAGCAGGGGTAAGCAGCGAGGTGGCCAAATTCGCAGATGATACCAAACTCTTTCGGGTAGTGAAATTCAAAACAGATTGTGAAGAGCTCCAAAAGGATCTCTCCAAACTGGGTGAGTGGGCAACAAAGTGGCAAATGTGGTTCAGTGTTGGCAAGTGTAAAGTGATGCACATTGGGACGAAGAATCCCAACTTCAAGTATATGCTGATGGGATCTGAGCTGTCAGTGACTGACCAGGAGAGAGATCTTGGGGTCATGGTGGACAGATCATTGAAAGTGTCGACTCAATGTGCGGCAGCTGTGAAAAAGGCCAATTCCATGCTAGGGATCGTTAGGAAGGGGATTGGAAATAAAACTGCTAATATTATAATGCCCTTATACAAAACTATGGTGCGGCTACACCAGAGGCGTAATTGGGGAAAACGGCGCTCAGGGCAAGCTCTGCCTCTGAAATCGCACCCCCTGCCCCCCCAACATCCTTACCCTATCCTTGCCAGCTCGCGCCGCCGCTACCTGCGCCCCGGTCGGCGGCCCGACGGAGTCTTCGTGTGCCCCCTGGGATGGCTTGTGGGGAGTGAGCACCAAGGTCGTCAGCCCCCCTATCCTTTAGCGACCGCGCGGCGGTGGCGGGCGGGCAAGGGCGTGCGGCTGCCGCCCTGAAGAAAAAATTTTTTTGTGGGGAAGGGGGGGATCAGGGGGGGTCATGGCATTTTTTGGCGCCCCCCATGTGACCCACCAAGTGGCGCCCAGGGCACGTGCCCTGCCTGCCCCCCCTATAGTTACGCGTCTGGGCCACACCTGGAGTACTGCGTACAATTCTGGTTACATCTAAAAAAGGACATTGTAGAACTGGAGAAGGTACAGAAGAGGGCAACCAAGATGATCAGGGGCCTAGAGCACCTTTCTTATGAGGCTAGGCTACAACACCTGGGGCTATTTCGTTTAGAAAAAAGAAGACTGCAGGGAGACATGATAGAGGTCTATAAAATCATGCATGGTGTGGAGAAAGTGATAGAGAGAAATTCCTCTCCCTCTCCCATAACACTAGAACCAGGTGTAATCCCATGAAATTGATTGCCAGGAAATCTAGGACCAGCAAATGGAGGTAATTTTTCACATAATGCATAATCAACTTGTGGACTTCTCTGCCACAAGATGCGTTGACAGCCAACAACCTGGATGGCTTTAAGAGGGCTTCATGGAGAAGAGGTCTATTGATGGCTACTAGTCAGAGGGCTATAGGCCACCTCCAGCTTCGGGGGCGGGGTGCCTCTGGTTACCAGTTGCGGGGGAGTAACAGCAGGAGAGAGGGCATGCCCTCAACACCTGCTTGTGGCTTCCAGCAGCATCTGGTGGGCCACTGTGCAAAACGGGATGCTGGACTAGATGGGCCTTGGGCCTGATCCAGCAGGGCTGTTCTTATGTTCTTAAGGGTTAGTGACGTGTCTCAGTCCATAGGGCCCTCCAATCCAGTGCCTATTTAACCTTTTAAAAAGCATGTGTCTGCAAAGCACATGCTTAAAATAGCATGCAGTTTGAGCATTACCCTTTCCCCACTGTTTGCTATATGGACAAGAAGAGCAAAAGTGTTTGCTTTGTTAATACTTGAAATGGCTGGTTTGAATCCCATTTAAAGGTACAAAACAGAGATGTTGATGTGTGTGGGTGGCAGGGGGAGGTGGTAGTTTCTTCTGGCCACAGTTGGTGAGTCAGGCTGAGTGCCCGGCAAATCCCTTCAGAGGAAGGGGGAGAGCAGCTACAGATAATCATTAGTTAGCCGCTTGGTAAAGATGCCAACAGACAGAGCATCCCCTGCAGAATCGTTTGGTTATGGAAGTTGATGACATAGTGCAAGTCCAGGCTCCTACGACTGTGACTAATATGTTTATACTGCTTTTCAACAAAAGTACTTAAAGCGGTCTACGTGGGCAAAGAAATAAATAAAGATAGTTCCCTATCCCAAAAGGACTTGCAGTCTAAAAAGAAACTTGAGGTAGATACCAGCAACAACCACTGGAGGGATGCTGTGCTCGGGCTGAATAGGTTGACTCGCTCCCCTCCTAAATATAAGAGAATTGCCACTTCCCTCCAGAGGGAGAGGGCAAAAGAAGCTGCACAGTCAGAGGCAGGCTAAACGTAAAGATGTCCAGCCATACAAAGCAGCCTTTCCATTAAACTTCAGTCTTCTGGCCTCTGGCATTTAGTGTCACGGTCCAGGTTCCTTCCAGGTCGTTGCCTCCAGAGGGATGGAGCAGAAGGAACTGCAAAACAATAACATGCAAAAAGAAAAGAAAAATGCTAACTTTCCCCTTCTTTTTCCACAAAATGTAGTGAAATCAAGCTTGTATCAAGCTTTTGATACAATATTCTAGACTTTTTGCTTAAAAATACTGATCAATAAATTACTCTCCTAATAACAATAAAAACGATAACATTATCATCCCTGGTGATGATGAAAATATAAAATGATTAAAGTTAATTTTATACATGGTCTTTAATATAAATCTTGTTTATAATATATATGTGGAAATAGAGCCAACAATTCCAATTTTCATTCCTGCTCCTTGCACTCATTTTTTTGTATGAATGAGAATTGAATTATTTTTTTAAAATTAGCCTACAGGCATATTGCCACACGCTGTGATCTCTTATGGAGTTGGGAAGGAAGGTCAGAATGGGGCCATGTGTATTCCATGTCAGGTAGTCAATGCATAAAGACAGAGTTCAAAACATTAGGCAAGAATTCATCCTATGCTTAACTCATGAGATAAGAGAAGATTACTGCTTGCAACAATATGCCTGCAGGCTACTGATTTTTTTGTTGTTGGTCTCTTTCATATGAATGTGAATGTAACAAGAGGCGAAATTAAAGACTAGCAGCCCAATTAATCCATACATTTGCTATCTCAACATTTTAGGATTAAAGCCAATGAATTTCCATCTTTGCCTCTGGGAAAGGCAAAATGCTTAGAATTCAGGAAGCTTGTTGCTCCAGCCAGTTTATATTAATCTAATAACATAGGAAGCTGCCATATACTGAGTCAGACCATTGGTCTATCTAGCTCAGTATTGTCTTCACAGACTGGCAGCGGCTTCTCCAAGGTTGCAGGCAGGAGTCTCTCTCAGCCCTATCTTGGAGATGCCAGGGAGAAAACTTGGAACCTTCTGCTCTTCCCAGAGTGGCTCCATCTCTTGAGGGGAATATCTCACAGTGCTCAAACTTCTAGTGCCCCATTCATATGCAACCAGGGTGGACCCTGCTTAGCTAAGGGGACAACAAGACCAGCTCTCCTAGTAGCGTCATGGAGCCTTTTGTATCCCCCCCCCACCTCCCCCCCCGGGTCAATGCTGAGGTGGTCTGTCAGTCCATAACTTAGCCCAAGGGTTGGATATAGGTTACCATGTAACTCCAGAAGGTAGAATGGCTACACCAAAGCAAGCAAAGCTATGACTGAATTCAGCTTAGGACCCAAGCCCTGAAAATAAATTGCAATATTTTTAATAGAATCAGAGTCACCCAGGTTAATCTCTGTACTGTTGCCCAGCCAGAAATGTTATGATTGCAAAGGGGGGCTAGTGAAACTATGGTAGCCACATAAGTAGCTCTGAAGCATCGGACAAATGTGTCATGCCTGAAGAGCATACTGCCGACAGGAGAAAAACACTGTTGTGCATCAGAGGGGTCATGTGCCTTCCCCTAACCCCACATTGCACTATTGGGCTTCTTAAAAGTTGGGAAGGTTCTGGACCTGGACCTCTGCATGGTTGGGCCTTTTTTGAGTGAATTGATTACAACAAGGCAGAATTCGAGATCAGAGAGGGAAGCTTTCCCTCAAAGGCAGCCTAGGCATGTGTGGCGAGAGAAGCAGCAAAACTGGCAGGGGCCAAGGAAAAGACTTGGGAGAGTCAGAAAGCAAAGCAGGAACATAGCAGGAGGAGTGGAGTCTGTGAGTGGCCTGAGGAAGAAGATGCTTCATTACACATATATATAGTCTGCTAACAGGAAGGGTAAATTTATAGGAGGACAGGAAAAGCCAATGACGAATCACAGTGGGGATGAATGGAGCAAGTTAAGTTAAAGCTACTTAGGCCCAAAGAGGCCAATGCTTTTCTGCTAAGCTGCAGCAGTTCAAGTAATGCTGAAGTCCAACATTTACTAGGCTCACGATTCACGAAAGAGAGAGAGAGAAGGAAAAATGATGGTCCAGATTCAGCTCTAGTTGGCATAATAACTAACTACTTTTTGCCCAAGGGATACACATTCTCATGCATCAGAAGTCTCACCAGCAAGTTCGATGAGGCCACAATAAGCATCCTAAAGTGGATGGAAGTGCATCAGCTACACCTGCAGAAGGTTGCTTCCACACACAGATTTTCCTTGCTAAATTGAGGAATGGATTAATCCCTTTAAGTAGAAGTTCTGGATTAAATACATATTCTGTACACTGCAGCATATGGCTCAATCTGCCATCTAAGATCAGCACATACAGCTCAAGTTTTGCCTTTCCACTAGGAGAGTCAAAAACATCTAGCAGCCCAATAACAGCTCATACTAGTCAACAACCCACAGTTTAACCCCATACGTTTACACTAGATCAGCTCCATTAGTTTCAAGGGAAATACATTATTACGACGAGGACTGTTAAATGCTTCCCTTCCCGACAGCCTGGTCCACAAATAAGCTATTACAGCAGGACTAAAGAGATACCAAACAATATCAAGCAATTTGTCCAAATATTTGATGGCCACGTAACATTGTATTGTCAGCTAAGCCTCAGATGGTATCAGAGTAGATTGCACTTCATTGGAGAATGCAAAAAATCATGTAAATCATTTCCCAACCCTCTGTAATATTTTGTAGGGGGTTCAGTGACCTGACTGCTTCTGGAGAAAAGGGAAGAGGTTATTCACAAAGGCCCGCCTCCCAGTGGTGTTCATGTTAGAATATTTTTGTATATTTTAAAAAGGATGGGGTACATTGTAGGCTCAAAACAATTTTTCTACTTGTACTGAAATTAACACAATAGCGTAGCATTGCACCCAATGATTTGTTAGATACTCTTCTCCTTTGCAGAAAAAGATGAACAGTAAATAAAGTGTTGATTTTCTACATTGCAGTTCATGTCACACTATTACAAATTCCTCCCCCACCCCCATTTCAAAAATTTCTTAATAAGTTGGAGTATTTTTTTACCCCAATAATAGACTAATACAGAACATTTGGTGACCATCCGAGGGCTAAAAAAAGAGAATGTCCTGAGAGATTTAACTTCCAAAGACACAAAAGGGGTTTGGTTGGCTCAAAAACAACTCTAAGAAATACTACCTATTCATGTGCAAATGCTGCAGATATGTCACACATGGCTGACAAAGTGCTGATAAAGCATTTGCACTTTACACGCTGGAAAAAGGCATCAGGAAAATTTAATTTTCATAGCCCTTCAGAAAACACTCACCAATGTGCAGTTGCAGGGGGAGCTGCATAACTCATCCAGAAACAAGGGGGATATTATTTGGCAGGTGGAAGACACAAGATTCAAGAAATTATGCAAGATAAACAGTTCATGAAGAAACATAAAGAAATAACTCACTGCTGGGGAAGATTCTTTATGGATGCAATAGCCTCAAATTCATATCTGATATAACTCTACTAAAATCAGCTGTTCTACCCTTGAGATTAATCTGCTATAGCACAATGTGTACGACACGGGAGATTTTAGAGACTGTAGAAGGATTGGAATTTTGTCTGAAGCATGCACTAATGGATTATGGACAAATGTAAATGTACCAAAATAAAAATTCCCCATCAAAATTCAGAACCAATATTATCTATACTTGGATGAGATTTAATATGATTTTGAAGTGCAGATAACAAATATATGTTCTGAATTTTGGTTTTGTTCCCTTCCCTCCACATCATTGTTTTCAGACAGGATTTAAGAGCATACCACATTATTGCCTTGCTACAACTCTGAATTTCCTACATTGTTGTTTTGTGTCTGTTATTCTTACACATTTCAGATTTTGAGCTTGTTTCCTTATAGCAACATGATGTACAACACAACATTTTGCTCAGAGTTTTCATGCAAATTCAAAATCAGTGTGGATGGTCAATTCATTTGATAAAGGCATTTTGGTGAGCTGCCTTTTATCCTGTTTTAATATAGATTCCCTTGTGTACTTTACAGTGTCTTTTCTATCCTGGTACCAAATGCAAGCCTGTATTCTAAGATACTGCAAAACAAATTGCTGCATGCTATTTAGAAATGTTTAAGAAGTTGGATGGGTTTATTTTATTTTATTGCTCAGTGCTTTTCATGTTTTATAAAATGACAGTCCTGGAACATTTGTTTTGGGGTATATTTAACAAATCCTAATCTTATATCTGCAAGATAACTGGCACTTTATATTATGCATCAAGCATACAACACACTGTTTGACTACCAGTGCAGGCCTATGCATGTTTATTCAGAAGGAAGCCCTACTGTGTTGAATGGGGCTTACTCTCAGGTAAGTATGAATAGAATTGCAGCCTGAATGTTGCAAATCCTGATATGCTGCTTAGCCACTTTCCTTTATGGAATGGTCAAATTTTGTCTTTCTCTGCTGTGATGAGGTGAGGGTTATGCTATGCTTTCCTGGGAACTACCCTCAGTAGAGAGATTGTTCTGATCCCAATTTTAAGAGCACGCTGGTCCTTCGTGGTAGGCTGTCACCAGCTGAAGACTGATCAAAAGCCACTGAGCAGGTTCAGACATGGTTTCAACAACTTAGAACTGTCTGGCTTGGTACTTACAGGCACTGTACAGCCAGAGTCTACACAACCCAGCTCTAGACAACAATATATTATTCTAAAAACCAACCAACAGCAGTGCATGACCTTACAAGGCACATGGGAAGAATTTTGCCAGGAACCCACCAAAACCTTTTAAACCAGACTGAAGCCATTTCTAAGTATATGAAATGTATTAAGAAATAAAGGTTGCACACAGAATAAGGAATTGAAGAAAATAGGAGAAATTGGAAGTAAAGAAAGGCACACAAGAATTCAAAAGAAAATACAAAAACATTAACTAACTAGTACTGGGTTTTACCTTAGTCTAGCAATAGGTAGGTCCTTGGCTAAGACTGAGAGCACTAATCCCTACAGTTTCTCCCTTTCTGGTCACTAGAAGCAGCAGCAGGTGACATGGTGCCTGGTTATCAGGCTCTTTCAGCCAAGCAGGCAGCCAAGAACCTGCCTACTGCTAGGCTAATGGAAACCTCAGTGCTAGTTAGAGTTCTAAATTGTTGAAGTCACATCTGAGCCTGGCCAGTGGCTTTAAATCAGCCTTCAGTTGGTAGCAGCCTACCTCAATGGAGTGATGTCCTCCTAAATTGGGATCAGAGCAATCTCGCTGCTGAGGGTAGGACCCAGGAAAGCTTAGATTAACCCCCATCTTGTCACATATGCTCTTTGAGCTTGTTTCCTGGAGTCAGCTGAGGACACAGAGCAAATGTACAGGCTTGAACATCTTAAAGGGATTTTAAAGTGGGTTCCCATGAAATCAGTAGTTCTTTCTTCCAAGGAAATATATTTAAGAATGGAACGTAAGTTTGGTCCTGACCTGTTTTGACTGATCTTCACACATACATCTTGTCAACTCAACAGATGCTCCCCTCATGTGAAGGCTGAAATTTGAAAAATAGCTCCGGATGATGGAACTGCAGCAACGAACCACTATGGAGCATTTACACCAGCCACCAAATCCAGAACATTATCTCAGCAGCTGAACTTTCCTCCAACATAGCTGCCCTAAAATATATAACCTAAGCAAGTTCCTTAATAAATATTCACAGTGAGAATATATAATAAATCTAGAAGCCTTCTATATTCTACCACAATAGAAAGCAGCTTAAACATTGTGCACAATGTTGTCACAATGCTGTGCACAACACTAGCATTTACACACACAGCAGATCCATGGCTGGCGTTAACACAGTGAATTTACTATGGAGTAAACATGCATGGGACCAAGCTGTTAGGGTTTGAAAAGTAAAATTAAAGTGGTTTTTATTATTTTTTAAAAAAATCAAAATATTTAGCTGTGTTCTCCCCCTTCCATCCCGGTTGCATTAATGGAATAAAAATGCTACCAAGGTTCTAACTGAAACCATTCTGTTCTAGGTTGGCTCTTGCCAGTCTGTTTTAAGTTTATGAAGCAGACTGTCTGGTTTGCTTTGTCTGATCTTTCAAATGAATTGGTCACTTTTGCTTTCGCTAGTCGCTTCTATAAGCTAGTGTTCTGCGTCAGTGACTACAATACCCAAGATAATGAATTTATTTATGAATAAAATAAAGCTCAATATATTGCAGTGCGCTCATTTTCTTTGCAAGTTAGTGGCATTCTGGGAGATTACCTTCTGCAAAGGTATCTGCATGGTTATTAAATTTTCTGCTGCTTTGTTCTTCAGGCTGCAGTTTAAAGGCATAACTATAAAAACAATAAAATGAGGGTACAAAGGCCTAAAGATGCTTCTAATTGGACAGATTATATTGCCATATGTGAAAAGAAACTATCTGTGTTTTTACAGAGCAGAAATGCTATGACTCTAAACACAATTTCGCCTAAGTAAATGCCAGTGAAACTGCTGGCAGCCCCTTCTGTTTAAAGATTTCTCCGACAGGCTATCAAGCTATTTACTGTTCATGAAGCACCACCAAGAATGTGAATTCTGTGCTCTAGATACTATATTGTTGTTGTTGTTGTTGTTGTTAATTCAATTTCTATACCATCCTTCCAAAAATGGCTCAGGGCGGTTTACACTGAGAAATAATAAATAAGATGGATCCCTGTCCCCAAAGGGCTCACAATCTAAAAGAAACATAAGACAGACACCAGCAACAGTCACTGGAGGTACTGTGCTGGAGGTGGATAGGGCCAGTTACTCTCCCCTGCAAAAATAGAGAGAACCACCACATTAAAAGGTGCCTCTTTGCCCAGTTAGCAGGGGTTAACTATATAACATCCTATAGAGTTGGAAGGAGCCCTAGAAGGCTTCTAGTCCAACCACCTGCTCAACAGAGCATCCCCGACCCTGACAGATGATCATCCAGCCTTCGTTGGAAAACCTCTGAAGTCCACCACGGCATGAGGCACACTGTTCCACTGTCAAATACAAATACGATGAATATTTATATACCACTTTTCAACTCAAGTTCCCAAAGTGGTTTACATAGATAGACAGTCAGATAGAAATAAATAAATAAATGTGAAATGGCTCCCCACCCCCACAAGGGCTCACAATCTAAAAAAAGAAACATAAGGCAAACACCAGCAACAGCCACTGGAGGGATGCTGTGCTGAGGATGGATAGGACCGGTTACTCTCCCCCTGCTCAGTAAAGAGAATCACCACTTTAAGAAGATGCCTTTTTGCTCAAACAGCTCTTACAGCAGGGCATTCCAGCTAGCCTAACACTTTCCTTCTAATTACAGCCCATTTGTTCTAGTCAGGAGCAACAGAGCTCAAATCTGCTCCATTCCATGGGACTTCTCTCTGGTCTGCGCTGTGCTACCCACGTGCTCGCTCTCTCTCTCTGTGACCACTTGTCTAGGATACACCTGCCTTTTGAACAGAGCACACCCTGCAGCAAAGTAATGGGTGGAAGAGTATGGAAAGAATGGCTATTTGGGCCCTTCTGACTCCATGGTTTTAGGATGAAGCAAAATTCAAAACAATCTTTCCTGGAAACCGAATCCTTATCTGTTTTTATTTTAATTTCGTAAGGACAATCCTGTGCCCGTCTACTCAAAAATAAGTCCCGCTGATCCCAACCCAGTTTACACCACAAGAAGTGTGCATAGGATTGAAACGACAGGTTGTAAAACTTTGTAAGACTGGTCTAGGGGTTACTGTTCTATTCTATATACAACGCCCACTTTTGTTTTGTGGTTTACTTGGCAAATACTTTTGTGCTGGTTAAGTTACTAGAGAAACTCTCTGTTACGGACAGTCCACGGCAGAGAGGTGGAGTGGCACGGGGATTTTAACTGTGTGTGGCTCGCTGCTAACGCACATTTACTCGAGAGGAAGCCCCAACGACTTCAAGGGGGCTCGCCCGCAGGTAAGCGCACTCAGGACTGCGCCTTGGATGGCTGGACCAAAGATCCAGTCACCCACCCCGCCTTCTCGGTGTCAGTCTGTCTGCAGATCCGCGGGGCTGGTATTTTTGTAAGTCCGTCAAACCAGCCTCGACACTTTATTGGGAGAGGCAGGGGGCGGAGCCTGCCGGTAGCTCCACCCCGACCAGCTCCCCGCTGCTGCTCTTTGACACACATACCGAGGGTTGCCCTTTCAGGTCCGCAGCACACGAACGTCATTCGGGAGGAGCTCCGCCCTCCAGCAGGGAGGCAGAGGCGGAGCAAAGACGGCGCTGGCGTCTGCTGCTGTAGCGAGCCAGCTTACCGCCTTTCCCGGAAGTCCCCCGCTCTCTTGCCATTGTCGACTCTCCCGTGGGCTCGATGGTCAGCAAAACAATAACTCTGCAGAGCCATGGAGGCCCAGGCGCCTGACTCCTCCCTCCGGGCGAGTGTGGACTGGAGCTAAGTCAGAGATAGGGTATAGACTCCCATAAGGTGAGAGCTCCCGGGGTCGCTTTGGGCGCCCTTAATTTGCCGAGCAGAAGCGAGAGCTGCCTACAGAGGAATGACGAGGATCAGGATCTTAGCGTAGGGCAGCAGCCAGCCGGTCTCTCTTGGCGGCCGCCTCCCCCCCAGGAAAGCAAGAGCGGGACGGGAGTCTCTCTTGTGTCAGGTGGAAAATGTCGTTTGCATTGCAAGTCCACGGAGCAAAGACTTCTGCACGGAACCAGGTTTGGCCTGGGAAGGGGTCTTAGGAGGCGATTTAACAGGGTTCCTTTGCTGTAATTTGAGGGGTGTTTTAAAGGGAAGGTTTGTGGCTCGGAAGCCAAAGTGGCCCCAGATCATCTACCTCAGAACCACCCGCAATATTAGAAGTGATTGCACAATTGTATGCTACACTTTCGCAGCTTCAGCCCCCTAGTCTGCAATATGGGGAGATGAGGAATTGGCTTGGCAGAGCAATTTTTAAAATGTTTTTTAAAAAACTAAAAACTAAAATTAACCCCAAAGACAGTGTTTACATACAGTGGGAGTCGCTAGGGAAGAGGGTAATGGTGTTCACCCCTCTTTGGCAGCCCCTCGGAGTGAGGGAGATAAGAAAAAGGGAGGGGTGGAGCTGGGGGCCCCACAGGAGCTTGTGGGGCCTGGGTTCTTTGAGCCCATCCGCTACACCCCTGATTATAGCTACACCCCTGATACAGTGGTTGATAGCAAATTGACTGTGGAAACAGTTGCTCTGTTCAAGGACATACAGCAGCCCCTCCCATGTCCTTCCTTTGATGACAATCCGTAAAAGAACAGCAGTGAAAAAGTAGTCCTTTTATAGAGGTCTTGTAACGTTTTGTCCGTCATTGTGGAAGAACCAGGCTCCTCAGTGTGGACAACATTGTGAGATTTCTTGTATCTGCAGAGGTGTTGCCCATGGTTTGGGGGGCTGGAGGGTGTGGGGACAACTTCAACAGCTCCCCTTTAATCACCCCTTGAGCTCCAAGAGGAGCAGTTGGTAGCAAGGTCAGAGCGGGGCTATGTCCAGTAAAAGAACATTCTCCCCCCCAAAGTTTTGTGCATTTTATTTTTTGGCAGCTGCCGCCACCTTTGCTAACACAAAGACACACACACCCCACCCTCTAGGCTTGACTCATATGTAGCACCTTGTCATCATTGCTGCTACGCCTGCCTGCCTGCCTGCCACTGCTTGTGGGGCCATTGCTGCTGCTTCTCCTGCCCACTGCTACTTGTGGTGTCTTGCTGCCGTTGCTGCTTGCGGAGCTTTGTTGCCATGGCTCTCTCCTGCTGCCTTGCTACTGCTTGCAAAGCCCTGCCACCATTGCTGCTGCTCCAGTCCTCCGGCACACTGCAGCAGCACGTTGCCACCGTTGCCGCTCCTCCTGCCCACCGCTGCTTGCAGAGCCTTGCTGCCACTGCTGCCACACCTCCTGCCACTGCTGCTTGCAGAGCCTTGCTGCCATTGCCACCGTTGCTGCCACTCCGCCCACTGCCCTGCCATCACTTGCAGCACGCTGCTGCTGTTACTGTTGCTCTTCCTGCCCACCATCCTGCCACCACTTGTGGAGCATAGCTACCATTGCCACTGCTCCTCCTGCCTGCCACCTTGCTGCCACCTACAAGCTGGCTTGTGCAGTGGTAAGGGGCTGGCCGGCTATTTTCTTCTCTCCAGCAAAGGAAAGAGAAAGGAAGGGGCCATTCAGTTTCTTACTGACATACGTGCCATGTGGCAGCCTCTTCCCAGTTGGCACTTGTGGGTGAGTGAGTGGGTAGGTGTGCTATTTCCTCTCAGCCCAATTACCCACTCCTGGCAAAGGTGGAGGAAAAGGAGAAATTGTGGGTGAAACCCACAGCTTTTCAGTGCATGAAGGCCCACATGTGGATGCAGTGAACTGCAGTGAAAGTGGTTCCCAATTTTTGCCGCACATCCCACTATGAACCTCCCCATCTGTTGATTGACTAATTAAGTGCTGTCAGGTTGGTGTCGACTCTTAGCAACCACATAGATAGATTCTCTCCAGGATGATCTGTCTTCAACTTGGCCTTTAAGGTCTCTCAGTGGTGCATTCATTACTGTCGTAATCGAGTCCATCTACCTTGCTGCTGGTTGTCGTCTTCCTCACTTTCCTTCATCTTTCCCCAGCATTATGGACTTCTCAAGGGAGCTGAATCTTCGCATAATGCGTCCGAAGTATGATAGTTTGAGCCTGGTCATTTGTGCCTCAAGTGAAAATTCTGGATTGATTTGTTCTGTGATCCAATTGTTTGTTTTCCTGGCTGTCCATGGGATCCTCAAAAGTTCTCCAACACCAAAGTTCAAAAATGTCAATGCTTTTTCTATCTTTTCTGTCTTTCTCTCCCCATCTGTAAGAACCCATAAACAAAACCTGAATTAGACAGTGAAGAAATTCCTGTCTCTGTTGCTACCTTTTGTTGAGTGGAAGGACATATTGCTGCACAGCTTTGCTGAAAGCCTGGATTTCTCTATTTTCTCTTTTCAGTTTTATTTTTTTACATTTTGTTTGTTTAGGCTTCACATAAAACAAATACAGAAATAATACATACGCAAAAAGATGGTGGTGGAACAGTTACAAGCATAATAATAAGAAACTTAAGTTCATGATTTTCAGAAATATTCTATGGACAACCTAGGGGGAAAAGGAACCTGAATTCCAGACAGCTGGTTGTTACTCTGGTGTTTTCTTATCTCTATGCGCTGATTCTTTCATTGACCTCTTGAGCCTTTCTAGCCAACTGTATCCTCTATGGTTGTCCCTTTGGAATTCGAGAGGACCGACTTCCTTTCTTTTCTTCCTGCTTCCGGCTGGCTGGTGAGTTAGCCTTTTGGCTAGGCTCGGGCGTGGGGTTTTTCTCTTGCTCAGAGGGGGAGAGAGTGGAGAGGGAAATGGCGCCCGCTTTTCCTCGGCGCTCAAGAACGGGGTGGAAGCTTTGCTCCCAGATTGGAGTTTTTGTTGCTCTTTAGTCTCCTCCACCAAGCTCAGACCAGCTCACTCCTGTTGCTTCCCTTCGCTTTTAGTCCGCCCCTTTAGACCCGTTCCCTCCTCCTTTTCCGCCCCGCTATGTCGAGCTTTTCTCCAAAGCCGGATAGCTGCTCTTTCTCTACAGGAAGGAGTTTATCATCTTGGGAGCTGCTACGATCTTGTGTCTCCTTCATGTTAACTCTTGCTTTCCTCCCTTCTCCTCCTCTAGTTTTCCAAAGGTCTTTGACTTCAACAGGCATTACTAGTAATTTACAAGCAAAACTGGAGCAAATGAAGCGCAGCCGAAGTAGTTCTGAGCACTGCTCCTGTTGGTCCAAAGTAACATAAGAGTGATACTTCTATTAGGACCCACTAAAGTGCTGTAGTGGCACTCCATGTTGATCCTAATAAAGGCATTTTGGACTCTAAAAAAAATGATGTGCTGTTGTGTGCAAAGAAACCCGGCAATCTAGCGATGCTGTCGGTGGCAGTCCTGGATGCAAACTACTGCTAAAGTTGCATTGCATATGAGATCACACCCCCTCATGCTGGAACAACTGCCAATCTTGGTTATGGACTGTAACTCACTTCCCCCATTGTTATGCGTTAAAAGGGTTGGAGAAAATGCACTTCAACCACATGAGCAAATGAAGGTGCTTTATTCTGCCCAAACACCTAGTTTTGTCTATCCTGGCTGTTTTAGACAGATCTTTCCCTGCCCTACTAGATGCCAAGGATTGAATCTGGGACTTTTGGCACACAAAGCTACCTTAATGGTGAACAGGTGTTAAGTGGTAATATATTCATGTGATTGCAGTGAGTGTTTCATGCTTCCCTAGTGGTAGCTGTCTGCCAAGCTGGATTTAATCCTAGAAAATTCAGCAGCAGCATGCCTTAGGACAGTTCAGATAGTTCTGATATTCAGTCAGAACTGATACCCATGCCCTCTGAACAGAAATGGGTGGGTAGCAAGTCCTTTTCAAATGAAGACTAATCTATTTAGAACATAATACAGCTTAATCATAAAACTCAGTGGAAAGTGCACACTGGTAGCCAAGAAAGAGTGTTACCTCATTGTCAGGGATGTGCAGAACGTTTCAATGGCAAAACATTTTTACTTGAACTCGGCCATTTCAAGCTCAGAACACCTGTTTTGAATTATTGAAATATCATTTCAGGCACCTTTTTGGAGGCCTGTTTTCCTCTTGTTGATTGGTTTTCTGGAAGTGGCTTCTGATTGGCTTACAGTCTCCTTGCTTGGTTGGCTTGTTATATAAATCAAGTGTTGTCATGGGCAACTCTGTCACCATTGGCTGGGGAGAGGGAAGAACACAAAAGGAGGGAATTTCAAATTTCAAGGGTATTCAAAGGGACTGGGAGGCAGAGAGCGGAGCATGCACGCACACAAGCCCTTAAACTGTGCCTTTCTTGAAGAAGAGGATACATCAGGAGATGAGAAAGGAAAGTTTGATTTTGTGGTTTTATTTTCCCAGTGCTCAATATAATATGCTGTGCTGTTGCTGCTATAACTATCTGGTTTTGCTAAATCTCAGATTGACAAAGGTGGAACTTGGGTGCCTTCCTTCCTTGAGTTGTGGTTTGTTTTGTTTGTAAGAATAGTGTTGTGGCGAGAAATGGACAGTGGTGGCTCTATGTGTGTAATATTTCTTGGTGATTTCCATGATGAGCTCCATGTCTGGTCTTGAGACTAACTTGTGCTCCACTCACTGCTCTGCAATCTGCATTGCAGGTATACTCAGTCAAAATGTGGCTGAAGTCTAGTTGAACTTATGGCTATGCTTGCTGCTAAGTAAGGGTGCTGCTGTGGCAGCTGTTGAAAAGCTAGGAAGTAATGTAAGGAGTCATAATTGTGTGTGAGAGAGCAACTTGTGCCAATACAGGCACTGTGGCTGGCAGTGGATTCTGGGTCTGTGATTTTTTTTTTTGGCTGTTTTTGAACTGTGTTTGAAATGTGTGTTCTGTGTTGGGAGGGACAGACTCCCTTTTATTGTATACTTCTGTCATGTGTTTCAAGGCAGGACTGCAAACTGCATTGCAAGTTTGCAATGAAAAGCTTGTATGCACTCTGTGAGTGCAGCTTGTTCTGGCCATGGGGAAACTTGAAACACCCAATGGTTCCCCATGGATAACTCTAGGGGACACCAAAGTTGATTGGGTGGTAGGGCATGATGAATGCTACCTACCACCCAACGCACACAAGAAATGGGCAATTGAAACAAACTTTTAACCTTTTCCCCAAACTCCCATAGGATCCTATGGGGGTTTGGGGGAAAGGTTAAAAATCGTCTGCATGCCCATTTCTTTTGTGGCCTGTGTGTTAGGTAGCACCCATCATGCCCTATCACCCAAACCACTTTGGTTTCCCTAGGAGCTATTCATAGGGAACAGTGGGATGTTTCGAGTTTCCCCATTGTTCCTTATGGCTGAAACACTTGACCGATTGTTTTGACAGAATAAACATAAAAGGTTTCAAGTGTTTCAGCCATAAGGAACAATGGGGAAACTTTGGCCTGATCCAGCTGGGCAGTTATGTTCTTATGGGAAGTGCCTAGGGCCTGACTTGTATATTATCAAAGTGCTGCTTCCTGCATGCCTGGACACCATGCCTCCCCAGTAGTGTCTGTCTAATGGAGGAAGTGCTAGTGTCAATGCCACACCTTTCTGTAAGCCTTCAGATCAGGAAATACCTCATTTCCATTTGCATTTAAAACAGTAAGGGTTTTGCATGAACCTTTGCAATTGCATCTTTTATGTATGCAAGTGCTGGCTAATATTCTCAATGGGAAAAGGAAAGATTGTGCCGTTGAGTCGGTGTTGACTCCTGGCGACCACAGAGCCATGTGCTTTTCTTGGTAGAATACAGGAGCGGTTTACCATTGCCTTCCTCCCATGCAGTATGAGATGATGCCTTTGCCATTGTCACTGCAGTGAGCATCCATCTTCAGCACTTTCCTGTATCGCTGTTTCCTGATATACACTGAGGGAAATAAGTATTTGATCCCCTGCTGATTTTGTCTGTTTGCCCTCTGACACAGAAATGACCAGGCTATAATTGGAATGGTAGGTTTATTGTAGCTGTGAGAGACAGAATAACAACAAGCAAACCCTCAAAAGCCCAGTGCCCAAAAGTCAGCGATGGATTTGCATTGTAGTGAGGGAAATAAGTATTCGATCCCCTATCAAGCAGCAAGATTTCAGGCTCCCAGGTGTCTTTTCACTATATGCAGGTAACAAGCTGAGATGAGGAACACCTTCTGTAAGGGAGTGCTCCTAATCCCAGCTTGTTACAGTACCTGTATAAAAGACACCTGTCCACAGAAGCAAGCAATCACTCAAGTTCCAAACTCACCACCATGCCCAAGACCAAAGAGCTGTCAAAGGATGTCAGGGACAAGGTTGTAGACCTGCACAAGGCTGGACTGGGCTACAAGACTATCACCAGCAGCTTGGTGAGAAGGTGACTACAATTGGCACGATAACTCGCAAATGGAAGAAACACAAAATAACTGTCAATCTCCCTCGGTCTGGGGCTCCATGCAAGATCTCACCTCGTGGAGTTGCAATGATCATGAGAATGGTGACAAAGCAGCCCAGAACTACACGGAGGGAACTTGTCAATGATCTCAGGGCAGCTGGAACCATAGTCACCAAGAAAACAATTGGTAACACACTATGCCGTGAAGGACTGAAATCTTGCAGTGCCCACAAAGTCCCCCTGCTCAAGGCAGCACATGTACAGGCCCGTCTGCAGTTTTCCAATGCACATCTGAATGATCCAGAGGAGAACTGGGCGAAAGTGTTGTGGTCAGATGAGACCAAAATCAAGCTCTTTGGCATCAACTCAACTCGCCGTGTGTGGAGGAGGAGGAATACTGCCTATGAGCCCAAGAACACCATCCCCACCGTCAAACATGGAGGTGGACACATTATGCTTTGGGGGTGTTTTTCTGCTAAGGGGACAGGACACCTTCACCGCATCGAAGGGACGATGGATGGGACCATGTACCGTCAGATCTTGGGTGAGCATCTCCTTCCCTCAGCCAGGGCATTGAGAATGGGTCGTGGATGGGTATTCCAGCATGACAGTGACCCAAAACACACAGCCAAGGCAACAAAGGAGTGGCTCAAGAAGAAGCACATGAAGGTCCTGGAGTGGCCCAGCCAGTCTCCAGACCTTAATCCCATAGAAAATCTGTGGAGGGAGCTGAAGGTTCAGGTTGCCAAACATCAGCCTCGAAACCTTTCTGACTTGGAGAGGATCTGCAAAGAGGAGTGGGACAACATCCCTTTTGGGTTGTGTGCAAACCTGGTGGCCAACTACAAGAAACGTCTGACCTCTGTGATTGCCAGCAAGGGTTTTGCCACCAAGTACTAAGACATCTTTTGTGAAGGGATCGAATACTTATTTCCCTCACTACAATGCAAATCCATCTACAATAAACCTACCATTCCAATTATAGCCTGGTCATTTCTGTGTCAGAGGGCAAACGGACAAAATCAGCAGGGGATCAAATACTTATTTCCCTCACTGTAGGTGACTACAGATATGTATTTACTAGGCTTAGTCTGGGAAGCACACAGGCAGGGATTTGAACGAACAGCCTCTTGCTGCTTCCCCGCCACACCACCACAGCTGAGAAGGCTATATAAATTGTTCTGCAGTTTTAGTAATCAGAAATGGCTCTACATTTTTCATGGTTATTCCCTTGACTTCTCTAGGATAGCGGTGTTGAGTCCTGTTGTGTACTCTTAAACTGGAGCTTCCTAGCCTCTTGAGTAAGTATGGAATTAGCTATTAACTGTGTTTTTACTTGTACTGTGTGATAAGTGTAAGCAACAGAAATTGATGTAGAGGATTCCTGGGATCTCACTATAAGGACTTAAGGAGATGATTATATTGTCACAACCATAGAAGAGTGATGGATTTAGCAATGGCATTCTGCATAGGCTGGAAAGGGAAATACAGCACGAGGGAATGCTGGCAAAGCTGGTGGGTTGGATCTGAATTAGTCTCCAGTTCAGGGAAGAGCTATTTTATACCTTGTGCCTGGACCATTGTTGGAGAAAGGCAAACTAAGCCCAAAGATAACAATCTGCTTGTGCAGCCTTTTGCAGATGCGTAAGAATTGCTACCAGTAATTCAAAAACTTCTGGTTTAAGATGCAAGTTAAGAAGTTCTAAACTCTCACTTGCACTCTAAAAAAGGCGGAAATTGTAAGGTTCTAACTTCCATGCCACATAAGCTATACTTTGTACAGTCTTATATATTCTGCTGACTTTACAAATGAGTCAGGTGGCATTTTGGGAAAGCACTATGCCTTGAAGATATGCTTCAGGAAAGGATGCCTCTTTTAAAATGGCACATATTGTGCAGTTCTTAGAGATACTTTAAAAAAATCTACTTCAAAATGTGTCACCGTCTTAGTTGAGCAAAATATTTTTAATCAGTTAATCTGGCAAAATGTTGTAGCCCTTATAACTATATATTAAGTTAATACTTCATGTTTGCAATCCTGCTTTCAATTTCCCCACTTTTAGGTAACTGCTGTATAGCTATTTTAAATATGTGACTGTCTAATAACTGCTTTTGAAATATTTTTCCCAATTAGGTAGAAGAAAAAATGCTTGATAATATCAAATCGTGGGCTGAGTATGTTGTGGAATGGGCTGCAAAGGATCCGTATGGATTTCTTACAACAGTGATCCTGGCTCTTACACCCCTATTCTTAGCAAGTGCAGTACTGTCATGGAAACTGGCAAAAATGATAGAAGCCAGAGAACGAGAGCAAAAGAAGAAGCAGAAGCGCCAGGAAAATATTGCTAAAGCTAAACGAACAAAGAAGGACTAAGATGTTAACCTGCTACTTTTCTAAACAAAGCACTGTTCTTAATTTGTATTTTGCGTTGTATCTTTACAGGTAATTGATGTGCACAAATGAATTCCTGAAATGACTTGGTTCTTTTTAAATTTGTGTTTAAGGTCTGTGATCATCTAACTTTAATTGCTTTTTAAGATCTTTTGTCCTGGGACTTGTTTTCTAATTGAAGGTGTATTTGTAAAGGAAAATGTAAACTACAATATGTATAAAGTACCTTTATAAAATATGGTTTGGTTGATTAAAAACCTAATTACTTATGATTTTTAAAGCATGGAAACAAAATGTATTGTCCTTTTTCTAAACTTGCTTTTTTCCTGTAGATATACAGGATAACTTCTTTCTAATAAGCTTTCCCCTATATTTCAGAGAATCCTGATTTTGAGTATAAAAATCAGAATTATCAATTTGCATTTAGCAATGTTTTAAGAATGTAGTGGTACTTCACATCCACTAGTGAAGAAATCGTACCCTTTTTAGTTTTTGTCAAATGTTAAAAGGCTGTGGCTATAGGCTACTTTGGGAAAGGAAAGGAAAATATGAAATAGTGCAAGAGTTGCTGAAGTGCACACTGGCTGACTGCATATGTGGTTGCTGCAGGACCAACAACTAGAAATAACTTTTGATAAAGGAAGTAATGGATTCATTTTGTTTACTTAAACACAGTAATATAGTAGGGAGAATGATAAAGGTATTAATCCTTCCACACGTCATTGAAGGAACGTATACTACTACTTCTATGATGAATATTTATATACTGCTCTTCAACCAAAGTTCAATACGTATAGTATTACGTAAAACTGATAGAATCTGAAGTGGCTGTTACCTCCATGAATTCAGCTGTGTGTGATTCATCCTTCTGGTACAGAAAGCACCACAGTATTAGTTCCTTAAAACTAAGCATGCACAACTCTTATGCAGCAAGTCAAGAGTAGCTCAGAGTTTAATAAACCGTTCTTGCTGCCTCTGACCCCAAATTTGAAGAACAGGAGCAGTGAGAGAAATTAAGTGACGGGCAGGCAGGCTACAACTGGGCTTAGCAAAGCACTTAATATACTACTAGATTCTAATAGCTTGAATCATATTTGCTGCAGATAACCACACTTTTATTCAAGGCTTGTTAGGATGAGAAAGTTCAAGTTAATGTGACTCTAGCCCTTTCAGTCTATAACTATACATAGCTGGGTGGTCACAGAGTTGTTTGAAGTGCTGGCACCTACAGTGGCATTAGTTGTGAGGTAAATTCTCAATCTGCTGATTTATAAGCCATATCGAACAAGCTCTACACATGAGTTAGCTTACTCACAGCTTCAGCAAGCTCTTCCACTGTCTTTCTAACAGTTTGTGTGTCCCATAACAGCTACATACCTGCCAAAGGAAGAACATACCCCAAAGCACTGGCCAATCCTGCTGCACAGGAATGTTGATGGTTTCTTCCCAGAAGTTGTGACATTGTATTTGTTAGATCAGAATTGCACAACTTCAGCTGGTTCTGGACTACAACTCTCATCAGCCCCAGCCACAATGGCCAATAGTCATGAATTATGGGAATTGTAGTTCAGCATCTGCAAAGTTGTGCAGCCCTGGGTTAGATGGTTGTTGGTATAACTGATAAGATCAGGCATTACACAGGATATGAAACCTACATCTTGATTAAAAGCTGACATGTAGCATATATGTAAAAAAAAAATAGTTCAAGCTTTGTCCACTGTCTTGAATGTTGTACATTACTACTGGCAGTTAAATAAACAACATTGATCTTAAATTTCTACATTGCATAAATAAATGATTCTTTAACAATGGGCCTCCACTTTAATTTGTAAGCATGCTGAAGCTTGTCAGAAATACATCTAACTGTAGTGAGTACTTATTAAACACATCTTTATATACAAGCAACTGAAAATTAAATAGTGCTGCTGCAGTCAGTTGGGCTCTGGCTCCTTATAAGGATGTGACTGACAAACCACAGCACACCACTGTTCATAAAAGTTCAAAACCTCACATGAATTGTGGGTCCACTTACAAGAATACACATTTTTGATTTTTGTTTTTAGCGACTAGGAGCAGTGAATGCATGCAAGTTCACAGTTCTCATACAAGTAGACCAAGCGTGATGATGTTTTTAAAGCACAAGTCAGCCCCTATCTTATTGCCAGAATGGACTCTGAATAAAAACAGGGGAGGGCTTAACATGTTACAGCTGCATTAAAAGTAGTAACTTATTCATGACTTTTTCCTAATAGTAAACAATTTTAGAGTACTCACTTCATTGCATAGTACATAAAAAGTTTACAAATCATGTAGTCTTAAATAATCAAATGAGCAATGAAAAGAAGGGAAAATACTTCAGAATGAATTGTAGCAGGTAGTCTTTCTTCTTCAAAAAACATCTTTGCAGCCATGTTTCTGTTTACACAAAATCAAGTTCACTTGTAATGAACAGGAGGCTGTCATGTATGAGATCTGACCTATCATATATAAAAAGGCTGAACTCTCAATGTATACATTTATTATATGCAAGACACAATAAGATAAAACAACTTTCTTCAATCAGGCTATTAACATAATTATACACCTAACTTGCAATGTTTTGAAACTGGCCACTTATTTATTACGGCTGCTGTCCTGTGGAGGCATCCAGGATCCAGGCTGAAAAGTATTTGCTGTGCTAACTGGGTCTTCTGAAGGCTCATCCTTTCCATAGTGATGGGCAGATGCATGTCCTTTAATTTTAATTGGTTCTGCCACAAGTCCCTCTTCATGTTCCTTGGCCTGTTGGAGTCTCTCCTTTTCATAAAGTTCTAACACCTTATATTTCAATTCTTCTTTATAGTTTGCATTCTTAAGAATTTCCTGCGAAAATGCAACAATGCATATAAGTGACTGAAATAATAAGCGAACATCTAATGAATCATACATATCTAGAAGTGATATTAAAAAGTTTATTTTTTTAATGTCAAGGCAAAAGAATTCATCCAACGTGGAACACTCTCGTTGCTTTAGTAGAGCTGGTCTACTTCAAATCGTGTTTTAATTCTAAGCAGGTCATTGTAGCATATGTACACACCTGTCAAGAGGCTTTTCCACAATGATAAACACAATTATAATGGATAGTTTTCATTTTGTTTTGTAAAATTAATGAATGGGACAGCTATTTTTTCAGCACAGGGCTTTTAGGCAAATTTCTATATAGTTACAGCAATAACTGGCACTATTATTGAATATGTTTTTGAGGAAGAGCTTCCCTTTATATTTTGGTGTATGATAGCTTCACTTCATATACATGTGGTCTTGTATTTACATAATTCATAATTTAAAATAAAGGCACAAATGCAACGTTGGCTGGGTATGATATCATTTGTTAACAGATCCTAGATAGCAGCTTCACAACTGGATTTCTATGCAAGGCCAATTATCTAGAACAGGACCAAATGGGCTATGAAGAAATTTGGATATTTTAGCAGAGAACACAGATGTAAAAGCCTGGCATAAAACAGTGATAATGGTCCCATTGGAACAGGGAAGGATTAATTGCTCATGATCTGGTTAATCGACTACAGCAGTGCCCCTCGCCATCATGCTGAGATGAAATCAGTAAATGATATGAGGAGAGATCTAAAGCACCAAAGGTTCTGACAGTGCACTTTCTGAGAGGTCTAGCAATTAGTGTTCATATTTGGGGGTGGGGGTGGTGCATACCCTACAGGAAGCAGCATGGCTTACCATGAAATAAAAGGGTTGTAGGTTTCATGTCTAAGACATGTAAAACCACCTTTTACAATAGTGGTTCTCATATTTAACACAGAGAGAGCAACTGTCCTTATCCAACCCTAGCACAGCATCCCTCCAGTGGCTGCTGTTGTTGACTACCTTTTTAGAATGTGAGCCCTTTGGGGACAAACAAAGAAACATCCTTTTCCTACTATTCTTTTTTCTATGTAAAGGGCTTTGAGAACCTTTTGAGGGGGGAAAATCACCAACTTGCAAGTAATCTAGACAAAATACATGTTTATCACCAGTTTGATTTCAAACCAGACAGCAGAAGAGCATACATGGAATTACTACAGATTTTTAGGATTTAAAGGATAAGCAAGTACTTTAAGGGCAGAAAGGCAGTTTTTAAAACAACTCCCCATGATCTATTCTGCGAAATCTTATTTTGACGCAAGTAACAAAAACAGTTGTTTCCCAGACTATGGGAAACACCTATATCAGGCAGCAGCAATATAGGAAGATGCTGAAAGATATAGGAAGATGCATCTCATACTGCATGGGAGGAGGCGATGGTAAACCCCTCCTGTATTCTACCAAAGACAACCACAGGGCTCTGTGGTCTCCAGGAGATGACACTGAATCAATGGCACACTTTACCTTTAATAAAAAAAGACCAGAAAATCTTGTATTTTTCATGGGAAAGGGGAGGGAATGTTTAATTCTCAGTTTTGCAGTCTGCATGTTACAAAAAGCAAAGTAACTTTTAAGGGCTGATGGGCATTTTCTTCCACTGCAAGCTTATAAAACAGACAATATTGAAATGATTTCTATATGAGCTGCAGTTGTAAGCATAGAGCAAATTAAAAACACCACTATATCTTATGAGGAGTGCCATTTTGAGCAGAGAACAATTTTCTCATACCTTTTGCAATATAAACTGCTTTGAGAACCTTTTTGTTGAAATGTAATACAGGTATTTTTAATACAGCAAAAGCAGAAGAGGGGGAGACCGGCCAGACCAGCTTACAACCAGCAAACAGGCTAGGATTTATTCATATTCCCACAGAGAATACAACACATCACAGCAAAAGCAGAGGAGAGAAAAACCAATTTAGAACCAACAAAGTATATAGTATTCTTCACTCCCCCGCCCACAGAATTGTGAGCCACATGGGGGCAGAGACCATTTTGACACTCCTTTTGCAAGGTAAACAACTTGATAACTTTTTACTGAAAAACAGTATAATAATAATAATGATGATGATGATGATGATGGTGATGATGGAGTTTGGACTAAACAAGTGTGCTGCATTAATAATGAACAGAGGGAAAATAACAAAAACAGAAGGAATAAAACTGCCCAATGGAAGCAACATCAAGAACCTGGAAGAGAAAGAACCTTACAAATACTTGGGCATTCTCCAGGCTGATAACATCGCACACACTGAAGTTAAAAGAAAAATTGGAAGTGAATACATCAGGAGAGTCAGAAAAATCCTCAAGTCCAAACTCAATGGCGGGAACATCATACAAGCCATAAACACCTGGGCTATACCTGTTATCAGATACACTGCAGGAATAATAGACTGGACCCAGGCAGAGCTAGAGACGCTAGATCGTAAGACCAGGAAAATCATGACCATCAATCATGCTCTGCATCCCCACAGTGATGTAGATAGGCTCTACCTCCCTCGCAGCTCAGGTGGAAGAGGAATGCTGCAAGTCCATCAAACAGTAGAGGAGGAGAAAAGAGGCCTTGAAGAACATATAAGGGGCAGTGAAGAAGATGCACTTCAAATGGTCAAGAACGTGAAACTATTCAACACCAATGAAACAAAACAGGCCTACAAGAAAGAACAAGTCAAGAACCAAGCAGAAAAATGGAGAAATAAGCCCCTGCATGGTCAATATTTGCACAATATAAGTGGAAAATCAGACATCACCAAGACCTGGCAATGGCTTAAGAATGGCAACTTGAAGAAAGAAACAGAGGGTTTAATACTGGCTGCACAAGAACAGGCACTAAGAACAAATGCAATAAGAGCAAAAGTAGAAAAATCCACAACAAACAGCAAGTGCCGCCTTTGTAAAGAAGCAGATGAACCCGTGGACCACCTGATCAGCTTTTGTAAGAAGATTGCACAGACTGACTACAAACAAAGGCATGACAAGGTAGCAGGGATGATACACTGGAACATCTGCAAAAAATACAAGCTACCTGTAGCCAAGAATTGGTGGGACCATAAAATTGAAAAAGTTGAAGAAAATGAAGATGTAAAAATATTACGGAACTTCCAACTACAAACAGACAAACATCTGCCACACAATACACCAGATATCACTGTAGTCGAGAAGAAAGAAAAACAAGTCAAAATAATCGACATAGCAATACCAGGGGATAGCAGAATAGAAGAAAAAGAAATAGAAAAAATCACCAAATACAAAGATCTACAAATTGAAATTGAAAGGCTGTGGCAGAAAAAGACCAAAATAATCCCAGTGGTAATTGGCGCCCTGGGTGCAGTTCCAAAAGACCTTGAAGAGCACCTCAACACCATAGGGGCCACAGAAATCACCACCAGCCAATTACAAAAAGCAGCTTTACTGGGAACAGCCTATATTCTGCGGCGATATCTATAACCATTGACAATAAAATCCTGGCATCCCAGGTCCTTGGGAAGGACTCGATGTCTGGATAAAACAAACCAGGCAATAACACCTGTCTGACTGTGTAAACAAGAAATAATAATAATAATACTTCTGAAGTATTATTATTATTATTAGAAGACTGCGAGGTCTTCTCAGTTGGCCCTCCTTAGTGTCCCGGTCCTGGTATCGTGTGTTGTGCCTGGGCCTGTAGAAGGGCCTTCTCTGTGGCCACCCCTCTTCTTTGGAACACCCTTCTCTCCCAGATTCATTCAGCCCCCTCTTTAGTGACTTTTAAGGTCCTTCTCAAGACCTGCCTTTTTTGCCCTTTAATTTTTTTTAAATTATTGCTATTGCTATTGTTATTGTTCACCATCTAGAGTCTTTGGAGGAGATGATATACAAGAAATTTCAAATGAATGAATGAATGAATGAATGAATGAATAAAGATGATAATAAAGCAATGCCACAAGAAAAGCTCAGATTAAATCACATTTCTCACACACAGACTTGGAAGCCATAGGGGGTTTGTTTTAAAGTCGCTTGAGACCAAATTTGCCAAGGAAACATTAGGATTCTCAGCCGCTCTCAAGCACAAAACAAAAATAAAACCAACAGAAGAAAAACATTCAGGAGCACAAGAGAAAATTCAACAGCTGACATCCTCCCAAATGAAGCATGAGTTTCAGGAGGCTCTGAAGTGACATGCTAAGAACCTGCTTGCAACTCTCCCCCCACACCTTCCTGTGCGTGCGCTGCTACACAAACTCTGCCTGCTGTCTGTAAGATTCAAAACACATCGCTGAGAGTCAGTGACGTGTTCATGATCTTGTAGAGTACTTCTGAAGTGAGAGCAGTGCTCGGAAACCACAGCCCCCTTGTGCAAGAGTGTGCACACAGGACTGAGGCAGCCTCCTTACGCATGTGCTTCATTAGTCAGGATGTCAGCCAGAGTCCCTTCTTGACCGTACACACATTCACTCCCCTCACTCTCTCCTATAAGCGATGCTCTCTTTTTGCCCTTCCCTGAGGGAAACACCGCAACAGCCAGCTACTACCTCTCATCTGATAAATGACTCTTTCACACTTCTAATGCATTCACATCCTGAGTGGGGAGCAACATAAGATCTGAGGAGCAAAGAGGTTGCTGCTGGGAGGCTGAAGCCGGCAGCGCTAGCAGCAGGAAGGCGGAGAGCTTCTGCTCCACATCTTTGCTGCTGGCTGACATTGGCCTCAATATCAAGGAATTGGCCTCAATATCAAGGAATTGGCAGGAATCGGCTAATTCTCTTTTCTTCCGAGAGAGAGTGCTCTGCTCCCTCTTGGGAGAAAAGAGATTGCGGGAGCTGGTGCTGGCCACAGGCACAGCAGCCAACAGGCGCTCAGGCAGTGTGACTAAGCACGGTGCAAAATGGTGCAAAATGGCACCCAAATCTGCCCCTTGAGGTGACTGTGTCAATCTGGGTCATCAGAGAGGCTCCCCTGCTGCTAGCCAATTTCCATCTACTGCATTGCAAAGTAGATTTGGGGAGACACATCTCCTAGCCTGTGTCAAGAATGTCTGTCCGTCCAGCCAAACCAAGTTTAATTTCAAAAACTTGCATGGGCTTTTCGAGGCAGATTTTGGGAAACATCCCATTATCTCAGATCTATTACTGTGCAGCCGGCTGACACTTTTCCATGTTTTTAACACATTTAAAAGGTTTTGCAGGTTTTAAAAAAGATGTTATCTATCATTACTAATAGGTTCCACCCCAAATATTTTTTAAGGGCTGCTTCAATTTCCCAGCCTCCTCTTCCTTAGTGGTAGGGGAGTTTATCCTTCACCGTGGGAGCATTTTAAAATGTTTCTATTCCAACAAGCATTTTAATTCTATCTGTGCTGCTTTTGCTGTTATTGTGTTTGGTTGGCTTCTTTTTGCTGCTATACTAGCATTTAGTACTAGCATTATTTTTTTCTTTTCTACATCCATAAAATTTGCAGTTTTTAAGAGGTGGGGGGGGAGGGAGAGAGAAAGAGGGAGGGGTGTTTGTGTCTACTGAAACCCAAAGTTTAGGCTGTGTGCCATTCAAGTCGTTTTATGTTTCTATGGAGGTAGATCACTACTTCGTGCAAGCAAGTTCAGTATGTTGAAGCCGTTTAACCACTAAGGTCTCACTTGAAATCAAACAATTTATTCATAACAGTGATAGCCTGCTTTTCTTCCTTCATGGCATTCAAGGCAGTGTATATTGGATCCCGAGGCAGTCTCTCATCCAGACCCAGGCTCGCTTACCTAGCCTGCTTATCCAGGTCTGCAGCACCATGTGCCTTCAGATCATGCCCTATTAATATATACAATACAACAAAGTGCATGCACGATCACAAAAAATATTAATAAAAATTAACACAGAGAAAGTATTTACCGCAATACTTCCCAAAAATCAGTTTAAAATATTAAGGCTTTCCACCATATTTGAGTTTGCAACCTCTGGGGGAAAAAAGGGAGGGGGTCTTATAGAGTATATCAAATAATTTCACAGAGATATACAGCAAGAAAAAGCACATTGACCATGGATAATCAAGTGGCAATCTGCCAAATGTAAGCTCAAAAGGAAACCAAATTCCCATATCAAAATGAAATAGAGATTGGAGAGTAATGAATCTCCATTATCACAATGTAATAAAGCTACTGTGTCTCTAATGCTAGTTGAAAACAATTCAATTGACTTCAATTAACTTTCTAATTTTTCTGGCATACAAAAGGTCAGGCCTATAAGGAATATAGATATATGCAATAGAAGCCCCTCCCGCCCTCACATTTAGACCCCAGGGGGAAATAGAGGGGAAGATGACATTGACCAGATAGTTATGGAGGAATACTGTAATGCATGCTCACAGTAGAAATTCATGGATGAGGCTATACTGCAGTTTTTTGTATTGTTGTCCTCTCCTTCTGGGTCTCCTCCTTTCATAAAATGGGTTTATGGAAAAGGTTTCTGGAAAAAGAGGTTTCTTTGTGAGACTTCCCTGGGGCAAGATTTTCCAAATGCAGGCAGGCTTTGGACCAGTCAGTCATTCTTTCTATCGATCTGATTTCTATACCGCCCTTCCAAAAATGGCTCAGGGAGGTTTACACAGAGAAATAATAAATAAATAAAGCTGTATCCCTGTCCCAAAGGGCTCACAATCTAAAAAGAAACATAAGACAGACACCAGCAACAGTCACTGGAGGTACTGTGCTGGGGGTGGAGAGGGCCAGTTACTCTCCCCCTGCTAAATAAAAGAGAATCACCATGGTAAAAGGTGCCTCTTTGCCAAGTTAGCAAGGGTTCAATTATCAATAGTTCTCCATCCACTGCTCTGGCTCCTCAAAGGTGGATTCAGACATCAAGTGGAAGAATGGATTATATATAGCCTAAAATGTGTTTATTTAGTCTCACTGTAATTAGCATGTATGTCTGAACCCACATCTGTCAACAAATTATGGTTTATTTTAGGTAGTCAAACCACAATTTGTACCCAAGATTTAAAGTTGATGTTTGTTCTAACCATGGTCTCATGTGATGTCTGAACCCACAATTGTAGTTTAATCTTCATTTGTTTCAGCAGCTCTGTGCTTGCAGAACTCTCACATAGAGAGAGGCAAGCCTAGAACATGAGAAAAGGAAAAGGAAAAGACCCTAGAACATGAGAAAAGGAAAAGGAAAGATTGTGCTGTAGAGTCCATGTTGACTCCTAGCGATCACTTGGTAGAATACAGGAGTGGTTTACCAGTGCCTCCTCCCACGCAATATGAGATGATGCCTTTCAGCACCTCCCTATATCACTGCTGCCCGATATAGGTGACTACTAATGTATTTACTAGGAACAGTCTGGGAAGCACACAGGTGGGGATTTAAACTAACAGTCTTTTGCACTCTAGGCAAGCTGCTTCCCTGCTGCGCCAGTGCAGCTAAGAGAACAAGAGAGGCAGACTGAAACATACCAGATATAGCTAAACAAAACAAAATTTGGTGACCGTCTGTGGCATCAATCCGGGTTTGTTAAATAAATCATGACTCCACACGATGACGGAATTCACCCAGACTTTAATCAAGACGAAATCACTGACAGCAACTAACCCTGACAGCATCAGTCAGACACATGTGGGTGAAAATATAAGCCATAACACTAGTGACGTGTACGAAACTGATCTTGTGTTTTGTTTCGAGCTCAAAACAACACTCAGACAGCCAAAATGTTTTGGCCAGTGCCAAAAAACCAATAAGCAAGGGAAAATCAGGCCTCCCAAATGGTGCTTGAAATGTCAAAATATTTTGAATTGAAACGGGCTTGTTTTGTTTCGAGCTCAAAACAGGCCCTTTGTTTAAAAGGTGTTTTGTTTTGAGCTCGAGACACTCAAAATAGCCCATTAGAGTTGAAACATTTTGACATCGAAACGTTTTGCACATCCCTACATAACTGTATGGCCATTGCAAAAAGTGAGAAGGGGATGGGAAGCTGGGATTGCCACTTCCCCATTAAACTATGGACTATCTAGAAAATGAGATATGAGGGGATCCATCCATCCATGAGGAGCTTACACACTCAAGCAGTTTGAAAACCATGGTTAAAATGAGAAATTTTTAGATAAAGGTATAAGTGGTTATCCACTTAAAGACGGACATACAACCTGACAAAAAATAGACTATAGCCAGAAAACATTATAGTCCAGGGGTGTAGCTATAATTGAGTGTGTGTGTTGGGATAGCACTAGGCCCCTAAGGGAGGGGGTCTGCCAACTGGATGATAGTTGCTCTTTGCTCCCTGCTTGTACCTCTTTGAGGAAGGCAGTAAAAGGGGTCATCTTCTTCACTTTTTGTACCAGGGCCCAGCCCACTCCAACCTTGCTATGCCCCTGGTTATGGCAGTGGTATAGAAGCTACTCCAGTATGGATACTTCCCAGTGTGGTTACTCCCTTATTGTGTGAGGTCTGAACTCGGGAGATGGTTGTGATCTGCCTGTTCTGGATGGGGTCACACTTCCCCAGAAGGAACAGGTACGCAGTCGGGGGGTGCTTCTGGACACAAAACTCTCCGTGGTGTCCCAGGTTGAGGTAGTAGCCAGAGGTGCCTTTTATCAGCTTTAGCTCATATACCAGCTGCGTCCATTTCTTGAGAGAAATGACCTCAGAACAGTAGTACGTCTGCTGGTCACCTCCAGACTTGACTACTGCAATGCGTTCTATGTGGGCCTGCATTTATATGTAGTCTGGAAACTGCAGTTAGTCCAGAATGTGGCAGCCAGGTTGGTCTCTGGGTCATCTCGGAGAGACCATATCACTCCTATCTTAAAAAATCTACACTGGCTGCCAATAAGTTTCTGGGCAAAGTACAAGGTTTTGGTTATAACCTATAAAGCCCTAAACAGCTTAGGCCCTGGGTATTTAAGAGAATGCCTTCTTTGCTATGAACCACACTGCCCATTGAGATCATCATGAGAGGTTCGTCTGAACATAAGAACAGCCCTGCTGGATCAGGCCCAAGGCCCATCTAGTCCAGCATCCTGTTTCGCGCAGTTGCCACCGGCTCGTCCAGTGGCTACTCAGGGACGGGCCTTCTCCATTGCTGCCCCAAGGCTTTGGAACACACTTCCTGCTGAAATAAGAGCCTCCCCATCACGTACAACTTTTAAAAAGGCAGTCAAGACGCATTTGTTCACCCAGGCTTTTAATTAGATATAGTTTTAATTGTGTTTTAATAGTTTTAACATTTTAAACTTTAATTGTTGAAATGTGTTGATCTTTTATTGGTTGTTTTTATTGTCTTGTAAACCACCCAGAGAACTTGCATTTTGGGTGGTATTAAAATATGATAAATAAATAAATAAAATAATATAATATAAAATATAATATAATATAATACTTCTGTGACCACATAGTTTCCCCACTCCATAGTTCCTTTGCTATGTTGTGTTTGGAAGTAGTGTGACTGCTGTGGTAACATACTGACTGGCTCTAATGGACTCTTTGTAGAAGAGGAGAAATCATACTGTTCTTGTTTTATATAGTGTATTTCTTCTGTCCCCCAGATTTAGGACTAATTTTGAGCCAGTTGCTTTTCATGACTCTCTTCTTGATATCCCAAGATCCTAATAGTGGTCACAGTCACAGCCTTATCTCATAGAACAAAAATAAATAAATATTTCATACAGGCAACAATTCATGGGCACATGCTCACAACATTTACATGTACACCAGAAATGATCCAATGACCTATTAGCAACTGCTCTTGAAAGAATCTCCAGAGACTGATTCTTAAACTCCCTCTGACTTTCAAAAACTGTTTGGAGATTTAGCTTGAGTAGGTTTTGAAGAGGAAAGTCAGGAAATAACCATGCACTCCAGGGACAGTTTCCTTTTAGAACAGCTCTCACATCAAATCCCAAACTGCTTTTGAAAGTCAGGAGTGTTAAGAAGCAGTCTGGTAGTTTTGTTAGCCCATCTGTCTGCAGGGAACCCCAGAACATTACAGTTGTCTGTGTGCCCATCCTGCCCAATGACATCATCTTGGCATCACAGCCAAAAGCATATGGAAGAGAAGATTGTATAGTTGCCTGCAGGAATTCACAATCTCACAACGTTAGCGAGCAATTAAAACTCCCTGGATTGTAATAAAGAGCTACTGAAAATAATGTTTGCTTCTATGCAAAGAGCACCTAATGTTAGCAGCTATTTTTTAATATATTGAGAAGAAACTGTACAGTGGGCTAGAATAATTTGCACAGGTCCAGAATCTTACATGTTTTACCACATTTGATGTGAATCTCCATGTGGTCATGAAGGATGATTCTTCTGATACGATTAAAGGCCTGGCCAAGAAGAATCTTTTCTTTTTAAATGCAGATAACTATGTTGACCAATTAAAAAAGAAAACAGAACAGGTAAAATATAATCATACCATTAGGAAAGAAAAAAGAAAGGAAAGGTTGTGCCATCAAGTTGGTGTCAACTCCGACGAGAATACAGGAGGGATTTACTACTCCCATCTCCCGCACAGTATGAGATGATGCCTTTCAGCACCTTCCTATATCACTGCTGCCCAATTAAGGAATTTCCCATATTCTGGGAGAAACACCAGCGGGGATTCGAACCAACAGCCTCCTGCTCTCTAGGCAGCTTACTTCCCCGCTGCACCATTAGGTGGCAATCATACCATTAAGGAGAAAGAAAAAATTGCAAAGCATTAAGCCAACATTTAACTTTCACTGAACTGTTCCTAAAGGCTTAATTATAGAAAGGAAGAAGAGGGACATGGCAGAAGCCTTTTCTGCAGTCCGCTTCAGTCTTAAGACAGTGATTCAGGATGCTCTTTGCAGACCATTTAAGTTCATTTTTGCCCAGTGTAAGTACACCAAAGTATATAATGGGACCAAGAAGCCAATGGGCATTCTACCTTTGGAAATCTAAAAGACAGCTGTTATTAAAATATCAGTTCTATATGAGTGAATTATAAACTGCCCAGTAGTTTAAGAAAATCAGGCTATTTTCATTTATTTTTATTTTCATAAATCTCAGTTGAGAACCAACTAATAAAGAGGCAGGAGATAAGACAATTGTAAATTGTAAAAAATTAAGGTTAGACATTACTTCTTTATGTTTTGCACTGGGCATAAGCCAAGGCAAATTAGTCTATACGGAGCTCCTAAGAATGTTAACATATTGCAAACTGGAATTCTGTCTCAGCCTCTGCCAGAAACACATCTCTTCCTGCCCATGTTTCCCTTTTTGTTTAACACTTAACTTGAGGAATAATACTCTGAATCTCAAAAGTCAGCTAGTTCACTGCTTTGCAATTTTAGTTGGCTCTAATGCAGGCATTATGACACTACTCCTGATAATTTTTCAACATGTTCTCATGGATGCAATTTGGTCTTTATTAACTTCTGAAGAATTTAGTGTTCTTTATATGGAACAATAAACAGGCCATTAGCTGGAATTTTCTGAGCCAAATAATAATTTACTGGAGATGGGCAAGATCAAAATGGTTTGGAAACAATAATACAGCTCCAAAATACGGCTGCCAGAGTGTTGATTGGAGCCTGAATTTCATAGCACATCATTCTGAAATGATGTTTTGTTTCCAGGCTCAACTAAAGTGCTGGAGTCAACCTATAGCCCTCAATAGCCTAGGACAAGGGTGGGGAACCTTTGCACTCCAGCTGTTTTTGAACTACAACTCCCATCATCCCCAGCCACAATTATTGTGGCTGGGGATGGTGGGAGTTGTAGTTCAAAAACAGCTGGAGTGCCAAGGTTCTCCACCCCTGGCCTAGGACCTCAAGAATAGTCTCCTCCAGTATGCACCTGCCTGAGTTTCCACATCAACAGAAGCCCTGCTCTCTATCCTGTCATCATATGAGATCAGGTGGGTGAGAAAAAGAAATAGAACTCTTTAGTGATGGCAAAAGAACTGTGGAATGCCTTTCTTGTGGAGATCCACCAGATCCTTTCTGGTATTAGATATCAATTGAAGTCCTTTTATCATTATTTGAACACGCTTTTAACATAGGAACACTGGAAACTACCTTATACCAAGTCAGACTATTACTCCATCTAGCTCAGATTTGTCTATGCTGACTGTCAGCAACTCTTCAAGCTTGTAGACAGGATTCTTTTCCAGTCCTACCTGGAAATGCCAGGATTTTAACCTGGGACCTTCTGCATGCAAGGAGATGCTCTACCACTGAGCTACGGACTCATCTCCTAAGGGGAATATCCTACAGCAGACAATGTTCACATGTCACCACCCATCCAAATGCAAACCAAGGCACACCCTGCTTAGCAAAAGGGACAATTTATGCTCACTACCCCAAGACCAGCTTTCTGCCCCTATATAATTATCAGCTGTTTTTAAAAGCATTATGATTTTTTTAATTGTGTATGCTTTTTTTGCTTTTGATTGCATCTTTGTTTTCATTGTGCACTTTGTAAACCTGTTTTAATGGTTTCCAGGAACATGGAAAACAAAAACAATTTTAAATATGAAGTATTCAAAGATGGAACAGGCATTCCCCACATCTACAGCATTATTTTCTGCCAACAAAAACATTCATATACCACAGTAATATATCTCAGGGCTTAAGTACACAAATATGAAACACAATAAATCTTATGAAAATTTGATGACATTTTGATTAAGATCAGAATTTTACATGTCACAACTCATAAGTTACCTAGGTGATGGAGGAGTTACTTCTGTGTGGCTAGGCTCAATGCTGCAACAGCAACATTAGGACCAATCATGCAAGTTGCCTGGATATGCCATCTTTGGTCCATGGAAGGATAGTGCAGGACTAGGTTAAATTGCATATAAAGGGCAGCAGATAAAAAGGCCTTTGTTGTATGAAGCCTTGTAATTAAGAGTTCTTTCACATTTATGTATGCAACCTCATTAACATTTACATATAGCGAAGTGCATAATTTGAGTCTAATATCCAAAATTGTTTTTAATTCTAATCCTATATGCATTGTAATATACATTGAATTTTCGCATTAACTTAGATGTCTCCTGATTCAACCTAATTCATACACAGACTTTGCAATGCAGCTTTTTAGTGAATGGATTGCAAACAATTATTAGACTTCCATATCCAGGAGAAATCTGAGAGGCACTGATCTTTTTTTCGAATTACAGAAGCTACTGAAGATGGTGTGAAATGTTTTAGTAGTATCTCGTTTAAGTTAGGAGTGCACTTGAACCATGACCACTTAAGAATGCATGAGCACGACTTTGCAGAAACAATTTTCTTTAATATTTGGTGAACTACGAAGGGCATACTGAAGTTATTTTAAAACATTAATGGAGTTTAGCATCAATTTCTCCGTGTCAGTGCTGTTAACACAGTCGGGATAATTAAAAATAGCATAATGTGATAAGAGCTAAAACTGGTGGACCTGCTTTAATTGACCAATCTGGCCATACTTTCTGCCCCACCCCGCCACCTAAGAAAGATATTTAATATGGAATAAAACAATTTAAAGATCACTGATTATGTGGCTTTGGGATGGGTTGGTTCCCTTCCAATTCTGAAAGTTGCAAGTCAAGATATATTCTGCAAGCTCAGCATATAAACATCAATTCAACTGAGCCATGAGGGGGAAAACAATCAGAGTTAAATGAAGGGCAGTTCACAAATAAAGGAACAGTCCAAATCAGAAGACAGACTGGTCTGGTTAAAATGGATATTTAAGCCAAATGCAGTTAGCCAAGTGTTGCTTTTACAAAAGATGCACTTTGAGTTGTTTTTGCCAGCAAAAAAATTGTCAAATCAACTTATTCATTCTAATTCTGATTTACTGAAACCTATTTTGTTTAAAATAATTAAGATGTGAACTGCATACTAATACAGTGACATTCTTTTAGATACGAGCAGCCCTTGTTATTAGGGGGGTGACTATAGGGCCTCCTTGTACCTTTTGCTGTCTAGAGATTTTTGGCAGAGGGTTCTCTGACTATTTGAAAACAAACCGAATTCATTAGCTCCCAGTCAAAACCAAATTAAATCATCACCCAGAAATAAATCAGAGTCATGTTTTGCAGCTGAGTCTGCATTCATTACTTATACAGTACTAAATTCTAAATCACAAGAAGGAACAACAATTATATTATTAGTGTGTGCTTTCTGAAAAAAGGAAAACAATTTTCATACAGTGGAGAGATAAGTGAACTGGTATCTCAAGTCATTTCATTAAGAGCAAGATTTAGTACTATGTCTGGAAGAGTGCTTATGTAATTTCCCTCCACTATTTCAAATGAGATCACTACTGCTATTTCAATCTGACATGGAAATGGTATGTAAATTGCATTTACTCCAAGAAGCACCGAATGTGGAATTATTCCTCTAAGCACCAGGCCTTCAAAAGGGCCAGGCAATCAACAACCACCTCCCAACTAGATTTAAAAGCCTGTGACTACCCACTTCAAGATTAAGTCAGCCAAGTATTATTTCTGTTTTGTATCAAACTCCAGGCAACCTGCTCCAACCTCTGATACAATCTCATGGCTGACATCTAGGGGCGTAGCTAGGGAAGAGGGAGCCCCGTGTTTGCCCCTCTCCCCAGCTGCCCCAGAGTGCGGGACATAATGAAGAAAATAGGGAGAGGTGAAGCTGGGGGCCCCGGGTTCTTTGAACCCATCCGCTCAATTATAGCTATGCCCCTGCTGTCATCTGCACAGTGATATCTAAGTAGTATCAGGGCCAGGTACTCCCATTAACACAGCACTCCATTCAGTGTGGTACAGAGAGTGGTGAAAATGACCAGGAACAAACATGCATGAAGTTCCAGCAGAATATTACAGTGAAAGCCAGCCTTGCCGAGAAGAAAGATGTAACAGCCTCTTCAGGCAACAGATTTCAAAAAACTTGCTTTTCTCCAGACTTTAACTTCTGTTACTGTATGCCATTCTTTTTTCAAAAAATAAGGCAGAGAATGCACTGGGGAGGGATATTTTGAATTCTTGCTTTGGTTGCAGAAATTTTTTAAGGACAGCATTATTACGGAACTTGACAAGACATTTCATTCACATTCATTACCTGGAAATCTAAAATATCAAGATGGGTATTCCAGGAAACACATACATTATTTTTATCACTGGACGCAAAGTACTATGCATTATGGCCTCCTCTCAACTTCTACTTCTTGCACCACTGCAGAAGCAGCACAAGGAAGTGTAGGAGGACCTCGTTAATTGTGGGTCCAGCACTCATGATTTTGCATATTCGTGATTGAGTAACTAGCACCCGACTTTGGTATATGCGAGGTTAAACTGGCACAAAAAGGGTTAAAACAGTATATCTACATATAGGAGGCAGCCAGAAATGACCCTGGAGATCATTTCTGGCCACCATTTTTGGCATTGGATCCATTTTGTGGCTGGTTTTATCCTATATAATAAAAGGCTAAGTGAGTGGCCGTGGCTTTGGAACATTGGGGATCTGCGTCCCTGCCTCCCTGGGCTGTTCTGGGCCTGCGCAAAGCGCAGGCCCAGAAGAGCCCAAGGGACACAGGACCTCAGACACCAGTGTCCCACAGCCACGGGCGGCCATTAGCCGGTGTGTGGCAGCGGGGGAAAGTGGCCGAGGCGGCGGCAGAGCCGCCGCCTCGGCCATGAGCTGCGGCACGGCGAGAGGAGGCCGAGGCAACCAGAAGCGGCCGCCCTGAAAAAGGCGAGGGCAATGGCGACGGGGGAAGACCGAGACGGGGGACAGGGAAGCTGGGCGAGGTGGCGGTGAAGCCGCCAACGAGGTCCCTGCCCGCTCACAGCCGTCGCCCCCGCCTGCTCACCCGCCCTCCCAGCTGCCCAAAATGAAGCTGGGCGAGGTGGCGGCGAAGCCGCCAACGAGGCCCCCGCCCGCTCACAGCCGCCGCCGCCTGCTCACCCGCCCTCCCAGCTGCCCAAAATCACCTTCCCCGCTCCCCCCCCAAAAAGATTAAGGGCGAAAATGGCCCATGAGAAGGTCGCCGCCCCCGCCTATCGCCCTCCCAGCTGTCGAAGACCACCTTACCCGCTCCAGCCCGAGGGAAAAAAGAGGAGCTCACGAGCAGAGCTCCTCTCTGTGCTAAGTCACTGCTCAAACTGCCACTATGGACGCAAAGGACGCCTATTGCGTCCATTGCGACAGTATGGGCAGCAGCTTAACACAGAGAATAGCTCTGTTCCCGAGTTCCTCTCTTCTCCTTCGGGCTGGAGCGGGTAAGGTGGGCTCCGGCAGCTGGGTGCGTGGGAGGGCGATAGGCAGGGGCGGCCACCTTCTCATGGGCCATTTTGGCCGTTATTCATCCACACACACACACACACCCCAAAAAGTAAAAGCAAAATAAGGAAGAACAAAAACAGAGACAACAACAAAACAAAAAACAAAAAGAGAGAGGGGACAAGGGGGGAAAAAAGAGACAGGAAGAGAGAGAGACAGAAAAGACGGGATAGAAAGCTAGCGCCCGTTATCATAACGGGCTTAAAAATACTAGTAAAAGAATAAAAGGTCTGAAAATGGCAATTTTCAGCGGGGGGGGGGGGGCGCGGATTTTAGCGCTTTGGGAGGCATTGCTGGAGGCCTGTAGACCTCTAGGTAGGGCATTTTATTTTGTGTTTCCCCCCAGTTTTTACCACAGTTTCCCAGCCTCCAGGAACCTAACCCCCACAATTGCATAGACTGCAATGATACGGTATCAGCAGTTTCCTTATCAGTGGTAATGTTGGGAAATGGAACTCCTGAACATACTGAGGTTTTCCAGTATGCTAAGGGTCCACACACATTTGACAGCTATTCTACCCATATATTAAGATTACATAGTGACAAACTGCCATCTTCACATGGAGAATAAAATGTGAACTCACCTTTTTCTCCTACTGTAAAATACTGCTCCAGGAAATCCCTATGTTCATTCATTCATTCATTCATTCATTTGATTTCTATACCGCCCTTCCAAAAATGGCTCAGGGTGGTTTACACAGAGAAATAACAAATAAATAAGATGGATCCCTGTCCCCAAAGGGCTCACAATCTAAAAAGAAACATAAGATAGACACAAGCAATAATCACTGGAAGTACTGTGCTGGGGGTGGATAGGGCCAGTTACTCTCCCCCTGCTAAATAAAGAGAATCACCACGTTAAAAGGTGCCTCATTGCCCAGTTAGCAGGGGTCATAATCAAGTGTTAGGGCTGAAATCAAGTTAAAGACTACTTAACTGATACATTATATGTGTTTACTTACATATGAATAGTTCTAAAGAAATAAAATTATTTTTAGATCTCTCTGCTTGTAAAGATGTAGACATTATATTTTTAGCGGAACAAGAAGGAACTGTGACAAGCCTAAGCTTCACATGCTACCCTCATCAGTCCTTCATGCATAAGACATTCATGTAGTGAAAATGGAAGCTTTAACTTTGGACTAAAGTATAGTTTCCAGTTATATATTAACTTGTAAATATACAACTTCCAGTTATATATTGTGGTTTGTTCCAATTGCAGTTATTTAATAAACCAGGATATCCCACTATCCTGGTTTAACTAACCACAGTTACACCTTAGTTCCGTGAATTAGTATGTAATGGGAGATCGTGGTTTCGGCTAATGGGAAACTGTGTCACACAGAAGGAGCAGCCTTGTTCTCTGTTGCTCCTGAGGGCAGGACTAGAACCAATGGGTTGAATTTATGAGGAAGCAGATTCAGGCTAGACATGAGGAAGAATTTTCTAACTATAAGAGATGTGCAACTGTGAAAACAGTCTGCCTCATGCAGTGGTGGGCTCTCCTTCTCTAGTGGTTTTCAAACAGAGGCCGGCTAGCCATCTGCCAGAGATGCTATAGCTGTTTCCTGCACTGAGCAGGGGACTGGACTAGAAGACCTCTATGGTCCCTACCAACTATAAAATTCTATGAGTAGAATTCAGACTAAGTCCCATTGAAAAGAATGATACCTAAGTTAGTTATGACTAACGTGTCTTACTTCAATTGAATTTGGTCATTACTAGCTTAGTCTAGATCCTGCCATAAGGTTCCTTGAAGAGAATGTCCTCAAACAGTGGTGCATCAGCTGGTAACCTCCAGGCAAGACCTCTGCAATGAGCTCTATGGAGGGATGCCTTTGTATATAGTTTGGAAACTTTATTTAGTCCAAAATGTGGCAGTCAGATTGGTCTCTGTGGTAACTCGCAAAGACCACATCACGCCTCTCGCATAACACTAGAACCAGGGGTCATGAAACTGACTCCCAAGAAATTTAGGAACCAGGAAACAAGAGCAAATACTTTTTCACACAACACATAACCTATGGAATTCTCTGCCACAAGATGCGGTGACAACTTGGATGGCTCTAAGAGGGGTTTAATAATAATAATAATAATAATAATAATAATAATAATAATAATAATAATAATAATAATAATATTTCTATACCGCCCTTCCAAAAATGGCTCAGGGCGGTTTACAAAGAGAAATAACAAAAAAGATGGCTCAAATAACAAATAAGATGGTTTAGAAATAAATTCATGAAGAACAGGTCTATCCATGGGTTCCATCCTGAGGGCTATAGGCGACCTCCATCCTCAGAGGCAAGATGCCTCTAAATACCAGTTTCAGGGGAGTAACAGCAGGAAAGAGGGCATGCCCTCAGTTCTTGTCTGTGGGCTTCTCAGAGGCATCTGGTGAGCCACTTTATGAAACAGGATACAGAACTAGATATGCCTGCTCCAGCAGGGCTTTTCTTACGTTCTTATGCCTGTTCTTAAACAATTGCACTGGCTGCCGGTATGTTTCCAGGTGAAATATAAAGTGTTGATTATCACCTTTAAAGCCCTAAATGGCTTAGGCCTGAGTTACCTGAGAGAACATCTTTCCCAGCAAGATCCCCACCACTCATTAAGATCATCAGGAGGGGTCCGTCTTTGAGTGCCACCATCTGGTGCCAACCTGGGATTTGGCCTTCTCAGTTATTACCCTTGGACTGTGGAACACACTCCCCATTAGTATAAGAGGCTTACCATCTTTGGAGACCTTCAAGAGAACCCTAAAGACCCATCTTTTCAGCCTGGCTTTTAATAATATTTAATTGGTTTTAAATGGTTTAAAAAATGAGTTTCATGTTAATATTTTAACTGCTTTTATTTTGCATTTTATGCTGAATTTTAAATGGGTTGAATTTTTGATGTAAACTGTCCATTCTTGGATGGGCAGTAAATAAGTGAAACAAGCAAATTAAATAAATACAGAATGGAAGCTTTCACTGCTCTTTCACCCACCCAAGGCCACTGTTTAGATCAGGGGTGGGGAACCTTGGCTCTCCAGCTGTTGTTGAACTACAACTCCCATCATCCCCAGCCACAATTTGTAGTTCAAAAACAGCTGGAGGGTCAAGGTTCCCCACCCCTGGTTTAGATGGTAGTTTGAACAAAGCTAACCTATGCATGTGTTGTAGGAAGTTCCATCTTTTAAAAGGTGTGCGACAGATAACTATTGCTACTATTTCTATAACCAAAGTTCTCAAAGCAGTTTACATGGAATAATAATAAGCTGATTCCCTGTCCCCAAAAAGATCACAGTCTAAGAGGAAACACAAGAGAGACACCAGCAACAGCCATGGCAGGAATAAATAGGGCCAGTTACTCTCCCCCACTTCTAAATATAAGAGAATCACCACTGTTAAATGTACCTCTTTGCCTAGTTAGCAGAGGGACAGAACACCTCTTCTAAGATGGGATTTGCCATATGTAGTTCTTGTATTTGTGTTAGAAATAATAAAATAATTTTACAGACTGCTGATTAACTGGAGACAACTTTGTAATCAAAAGATTCTTAACTGAGTTATCTAACCATATAAATGTTGCAGCCCAGCCCTAAACTTGGTTGAAAAAGGAGACAAGCAAAAATCAAGGTTACGCTCCAAGTGTGACCTAACAAAAATATTTCTAAAATCACATCTCATTTGGTGATGGGAAACAGGAGTTCTATGAAAATGAACCTTCATTATTAAAGTTAGTTTTCATCATGACACTTCTGAAATAAATAATACTCTTATGATCAAATAAGAAAAGTGGGTATGCACTGCAGTAACTAAATATAATGTAATTTTCAATGTAATTATTCTCTTCTGGGGGGGATAATAATTGAAACTTTATGCTTATTACTATGCACTGAAGTACATTTTCCTCCCTTGACAAGGAGGCTGTCAAAACAGATAATTATGGAAATGCTAGAAATAGTTTGAAAGGAGACAGGAGCTGTCACAAAAAGTTTCTTCTTTTTAACATTTCACCTTGTATCCAACTGTGCAATTCAGAAGCCATTTAGTTTTTATTACTGCACAGCAAACACACAGTGCATTAGAAATGAAAAGCAGTTATTTACTGCCGTTTATATTCCAAGTCACTTTCAGACTTGCCACACTAGTTGCTCAAGGAACATACAAATGTATTCAAGTTCACATTTGAATGCAACTTGGAGGATTTTTAGAGAACCCCATCTTCAGCCTTCAAGCATGAGAATGTTCCCACCTCTGATGTCACTTTGGCTTTAACTCACCAGATGGTATTTAGCTTATAGAAAATGGAAACACAGAAACTATGTAAAGGTTACACACAAATGTGTACAACAAAATCCAGTTGTTTTTTTAAGTTGGTAAGATGAAAGCACCTTTGGGAGAGGGTTAATGTAAAGCAGAAAAATTCAAGGGGAGAGGAATACTTAACCCTGTGTGTCCTTGCTGCTTCTCCATTCCAAATCACATCTACACTGGGAGAGCAGAAAAGTAGGGAAGGAGTGGGGGCAGCAATATCACATGTAGCGAGCAGAGGGAGGTATGGCAGTGGGAGATGGGCAGGCCGTTACAGGGGGAAATGGACCAGGCAATTGAGGCCTGTTCCTTTTTCCAGCTCTTCTCCCAAACCTCTGATCCCAGGGAGCTCTGAGAACACTCGGTTGAGGATTAGGGTACTGCTGCTGAATGCCAGATCCGTCAACCCTAAAACATCTCTCATCCATGATTTAATTGTGGATGAGCATGCTGACCTGGTATGTGTGACGGAGATCTGGTTAGATGAGTTGGGTGGGGTTGGTCTTTCTCAGCTCTGTCCTCCAGGTTTCCTGATTATGCAGCCTGGAGGGTCAAGGAGGGAGCGTTGCAGTCATCTATCGAGAGACCTTTCCCATTCTCAGGTGCCTGGTCAGGCAATCTCAGAATTGTTTGTCCTTGAGGGTGGGCCTCTGAGATAGGCTGGGGATTCTGCTGGTGTACCGATCACCCCACTGCACTTCAGTCCCCCTACCTGAGTTGGCAGGAGTGGTCTCGGAGGTGGCCTTGGGCTCCCCCAGGCTTATTGTTTTGGGGGATTTCAATGTCCATGCTAAGGCACCTAGTAGGTGCGGCTCAGAATTTCATGGCCTCCATGGCAACCATGGGCCTGTCTCAGTTGGTATCGGGCCCTACCCACATGGCAGGACATACTCTGGATCTGGTTTTTGCCGACCGGGGAATAAATGATCCGGTGGTAGGGGAGTTTGAGATAACTCCCTTGTCATGGACAGATCATCATCTGGTGGGGTTTAGTTTGACTGCTCTGTCTGCCCTCTGCAGGAGTGGTGGACCGATTAGAAATGGTCCACCCCTGGAGACTTATGAATCCGCTTGGATTCCAGACGGCCCTCAGGGAGTTTCCAGTGTCCAGAACGGGTTACCCTGTCGAGGCCCTGGTCAATCTCTGGAATGGAGAGATGGCCCAGGCTGTTGACACGGTTGCTCCTAAATGCCCTCTTCAGCTTGATGGCGCACGTCCGGCTCCTTGGTTTTCCTTGGAGCTTAGTACAATAAAACAACTCGGGCGATGGCTGGAATGATGCTGGGGAAAGAGTTGTGGCAAATCCAACCGAACATGGGCTAGAGCCCATTTTAGGGACTACTCTGTGGTGGGGGGGCGGCGGCGAAGAAATGCTTTTTTTCCATCTCCATTGCATCTGCTCAGTGCAGACCAGGGGAACTGTTGCATGTAACAAAGATGTCTCTGTTGGTTCTGCTGGACTTCTTGGCGGCTTTCGATACCATCGACCATGGCATCCTTCTGGGCTGCCTCTCGAGTATGGGAATCGGAGACACTGCGTTGCAGTGGTTCTTGTCCTTTCTTGGGGGAAGGGTCCAGAATGTGGTGCTGGGGGACTACTGCTCAGCTCAGTGGTCATTGGCCTGTGGGGTCCCACAGGGTTCAGTCTTGTCCCCCATGCTGTTTAACGTCTACATGAAATCGCTGGGAGAGGTCATCCGGGGACTTGGACTGAGTTGTCAGCAATATGCATATGACACTCAGCTCTATCTCTCCTTGTCACCTGATCCTAGGGAGGCGGTGGATGTCCTGAATCGGGGGCTGGAGGCCGTGATGGGTTGGATGTGGGCTAATAAGCTAAAATTGAATCCGGACAAAATGGAGATAATGTTGGTCGGTAGGAGAGCCAATTGGGATGAGGAGATTTTACCGGTTCTGGATGGGGTTGCACTCCCCTTGAAGGAGCAAGTACACAGCTTGGGGGTATTGATGGATGCACTCTGCTTTTGGAAGCTCAGGTGGAGGCGGTCACCAGGGGTGCCTTTGCACAGCTTCGGCTAGTGCGCCAGCTGCGTCCCATTCTCGAGAAGGCAGATCTGGCCACAGTAACCCATGCCTTAGTCACGTCATGGCTGGATTACTGTAACACACTCTATGTGGGGCTGCCCTTGAAGAATATCTGGAAACTGCAGCTAGTGCAAAATGTGGTAGCTAGAGTTTTATCGGGAGCTGCCCGATGGGAGCACATCACACCCATTTTGAAAGAGCTGCACTGGCTACCAGTTTGTTTCCAGGTCCAATTCAAGGTGCTGTTTTTGACCTTTAAAACCCTTAACGGTTTGGGCCCTGGATATCTGAGGGACCGCCAGATCGCAAGGGTTTCTGCCCACTTGATGAGGTCATCTGAGGGGTCTCTGCTCCGGGTGCTGACAATGAGGGAGGCTTGGTTGCCTTCTCTGGAATGGGAAGGGATAGGGCCTTCTCTGGAACGGGACAGGGCCTTCTCTGGAATGCTCTTCTAGTGGTTATTCGTTCCTCAGTTTCCATCACAGCTTTTAGGAACATAGGAAACTGCCATATACTGAGTCAGCCCATCAGTCTATCTAGCTCAGTATTGTCTTCACAGACTGGCAGTGGCTTCTCCAAGGTTGCAGGCAGGAATCTCTCTCAGCCCTATCTTGGAGAAGCCAGGGAGGGAACTTGAAACCTTCTGCTCTTCCCAGAGCGGCTTCATGCCCTGAGGGGAATATCTTGCAGTGCTCACACATCAAGTCTCCCATTCATATGCAACCAGGGCAGACCCTGCTTAGCTATGGGGACAAGTCGTGCTTGCTACCACAAGACCAGCTCTCCTCTCCTCTTTTAGAAAGCATGTTAAATCCTGCCTTTTCACCCAGGCTTTTATATGATTGTGTCTGCTGCTGCTCTTTGTACTTTGTATTGTTTTTATGCTTGTGTTTAAAAATTTTTAATCAGATTTGTTTTATATTTTTAGCTTAATATTTTAATTGTGTCATTTTTACGATCTTGTTTTTAAATTCTGCTGTAAACCACCTTGGGATTTTTTAAATGAAAGGCAGCATATAAATTAAACAATAACTAACTAACTAACTAACTAACTAAATAGAAGCTGCTTCTCTTCCACAGGTTTCAAAAGTGTGTTTGAAAGAGGAAAATGTACTCTTGGGACCCAATGGGAGAAATGCGGCTAAGGGAAGCTATTTGGAGCAGGAAAGCATTCTCCTATATGTACCAGAGACGAAAGTGAAAGAGCTCCACAAGACACATAATATTTAACATTTTCTTAAGAGTCCATAAGAACTGTAGAGCAGCTCAGAAAACAAGCAATCCAATAGTAATGAAAAATACAGCAAAGACAATCATTGTTCTCACTTTTCAGATTGATTCTAAATTGCCTCCAAAGGAGCACAGCTCCATAGATGTTTGTGTTCCAACCACCATTGTTTCCTGTAACAGGAATTCCCAGATGTTGTTGACTACAACTCCTATAATCCCCAACCAAAAAAGCTGGGAAAGTTGGGAGCTGTGGTCAACAACAATCCATGTAACAGGGAACACTGCCAATCATATTTCCTTAACCATTATGTGAGGTCAATGTTGGGGGTCTCTCAAGGAGCTAAGGAAGTTTCTAAAAGGATCAACTGTGCAGGCACAATCCCAATAGCATGACTGCACAGAGGATCATGAAAAAGACCCATGGTTCCACATGTTCTATAGACCTGAACAACTGTGGTTACTTTTAACTAATCAAAACAAACCAAAAACAAACCAGGCTTGTGAACAAAATTCAGTTAAAATTAGTAAAAGTTCTACATATCTGGATGCTATATGGAGCTGGAGGTAGCATAAAATCAAAACCAGAATCTTTGGGTTGCCTCTTCCGGCATTCAAAGGAAAAGAGGTGAGCAGGAGAGCATTAGTTCGTGGCTCTGTCAGACTCATTCATGATCATCTAATTGATCATAGTCTGAATCGGTCCAGAGGGGCTTGATAACAGTGTTCAAGTTCATGAAAAGTTGCCTTATGGAAGATAGGGATGAGTTATTTTTGTCTAATGTGCACAGGGCAAGAAATGTATGCACCTAGAACCTAAACACATTATAAAGAAAATGGAAGAGGGTTGCAAATATGAAGAGAAAACTAGGAATACTGTATAGCATCTAGACTAGGGATTGTCATGGCTCAGACCTCTGAGTCAGAGGAGGAGCGGGAGGACTTGGTTGGGAGAGCAGGCTCAGAAGCACAGCAGGAGGACCTGGCTGTGAGAACAAACTCTGAAGCTGAGGTGAAACAGCAGCAGACAGAGGAATTTGGACAGCTGACAGAGATGAGGGCTGAGGAGACTGATCAAGAGGAAGCTGGAATTTCACCTGTGTTAAGAAGATGTCTCAAGAGAAAGGCTCAGTGGGAGACACTCAGGCGCAAGATCTCGCAGGAGAGGAAATAGAAATGCTGAGTCAGGAAAGCCTGATTGGCTGCCGGTTATCTTGAGCCCTATATCAAGCAGACACTGTTCATGAGTCAGTACTGTCAGCAACACTGTTTTCTGCAGACAGTGTTCCACGTACTTTAATTGTTCAACCTTTCTTGTTTCAGCCGGTCCTTGTTCTGTTCCTTCCTTGCTCCTTTAGTTCAGTTATCATAGAGTGGGGTACCTAGTATAGTTTTAAGGGACTTTATTTTGGCTTATACTACTTTATCTTTGAGCGTCTTTTTTCGCTTTGGTTAGCGCAGCTAAGCTGCTACTCTTATCTATAGAATTTCTCTTTAGAATAGAATATATAGACTCGCAGAAGTGCAGCTGGAGGGATTGTAAATCCTGTCGGGTCAGCCGTGCCAACAGATTTATGACAGGGATATGCAGAACTTTTAGCTGCCAAAATGTTTTGACTTGAAATGGGCCAATTAGAGTGTTTCAAGCTTGAAACAGAGCACCCTGTCTCGAGTTTGAAGCAGAACCACCCATTTTGATAGAAACGTTTCAACATTCCAAGTGCCATTTTGGAGGTTTGCTTTTCTCTTACTGATTGGTTTTATGGTCCTGACTTCCGATTGCCTTGCAATCTCCTTGCTTCTTTTTGGCTTGTTATTATACAAATGGAGTGTTGTGATAGGCAACTGTGGCCCCATTGGCTGGGAGGAAGGAGGAAAACAAAAGGAGGAAATCTCAAATTCAAAATGTATTCAAAGGAACTGGGAGGGGGAGAGAGAGAGAGAGCACCCTTATACTGTGCATCGTTTAAAGAAGAGGATACATCAGGACAGAAGGGAAGGAGGTTTGATTTTGTGGTTTTCTTTTCTCAGCACAGGGTATAATATGCTGTGCTATTTGCTTCTATAACTATCTGGTTTAGCTGGATCTCAGATTGACAAAGGCAGAACTTGGGTGCCTGCCTTGAACCTTCCTTGAATTGTGGTTTGTTTTGTTTGTGAGATAGTATTGTGGTGGGAAATGGACAGTGGGAGCGTTCTCTCTCTCTCTCTCTCTGATATTTCTCGGTGACTGCTGTGATGAGCTCCATGTCTGGCCTTGAGATTAACTTGAGCATCTGCTCTGAAATCTGCACTGAAAGGTGTACTCAATCAAAATGTGGCTGAAGTTGCTCTAGTTGAGCTTATGGCTATGTTTGTTGTTAAGTAACAGTGCTTGCAAATTGCAATGCAAAACTAGTGTGTACACTGCACTCTGGGTGCAGCTTGTTCCAGCCATGGGGAACAATGGGGAAACTCAAAACACCCCATTGTTCCCCATAGGTAGCTCCTAGGGACACTAAAGTGAGTTTTGTGGTAGGGCATGATGGGTGCTACCTACAACTTAACCCACAAAATAAATGGGCAAGCAGGCAATTTTTATTTATTTTTTAACCTTTCCCCCAACCCCCATAGGATCATATTGAGGTTTTGGGGAAAAGGTTGAAAAATTGTTTAGATAATGTCTTGTGCTAGCATATATACAGTTGCATTGCCATAATGCCATCATGTGCAAAGAAAGTAACCTCTGTTACAGTCTAGGTTTTGCTAGTGGAAGATGTTGCACTAGCACAACACAGTAAAATAACTAATTATTGTGCAACAGGCTGCACCACCTCTTGCACAATGTATATGTTCCTGAGAAAATTCCTCTCCCACTAGTAGAAGCATAATTGTTGTACAGCACTTCCTCCTGCACAACTTCATACATGTCCTCCAATAATATTCCTCTTCCGCTAGCAGTAGTATAACATTACAAAGAACTATAACCACAAATAGTCCTTCTACAACTATCACTGTGGATGCTACCTTATGTTGGCAAATCCCTCTCACTTGAAATACTTAAAGCTTGGAACAACTGCCAACCGAACCCAATACTAAATATAAATGTCATAGACATCACTGGGATGTGTACAGAGCACAAAGTGACAAAATAATGAAAAACTATTAAGAATGTGCTGTGAAACAGATAAGGAAAAGGCTGCTGCTGGAAAAAAACTGTTTACAGACAGAAAGGTCTTGAATCAATTACAAGAGAAATCTCATTGCATTTTAATTCAATCACAAAGTCCTACTGGAATTTAAATGTGTATACATGCGAACCTCGTTATCCACAGTTTCAATATTCGTGGATTCACCTATCTGCCAATCAAAAAAATGTCACAACCTCGTTATTCGCAGTCGGGTGTCCTGCGTATCCATGGTTTTAGGGACAAATACCCATATATGGCTATGCTTTTCCTTTCTGCTTTGTGGGTAGTGAGAGGAGGTTGGAGGAGTGTTTTGAAAATCTGAATGCGTTTTTGAGTTCTTGTGCTTTTGGCAGCATATTGGATACCTGGTGCCCTCAAGGAGCCTTAGGGAGCCGTTTGGAGCCATTCCTTTTTGCTTTTGCTGCCTTTGCTGTGGAGGTTTCCCAGGCCAGTGCCAACGTTCCCACTGCCATTCCCTGTGAATATCTCGGAGGAGCCTCCAGCAACACTGTGCAGCCCCAGTAAGATGATAATATACTAACTTCAATCAATGTAGAGTGATTTTTAAAATTAATTTATTATCATCATCATTATTATTTTTATTGAAACAACTTGCAGTACTGTGATTTTAAACTTGTTAATTAATTAACTGAACCCTTACCATATACAGTACAGTGTACTGCAGTTAATTTAAATGGCAATTTATTTTTGTAATAATGTATGGTATCCATTAAAATGTACTTTTAAGTACATGCTGCGCTGTGCCCATATTTTAAGTACAGTACAGTGCTCTATCCAATGAACACTTCATTGAACATGAATTGCTCTTAAGTGTTGTATCCATCAAAAATAGATTTAAAGCATCCATTCTAAATTTATTTTAATTACTGTGTACACACAGTACTATCAATTACTGTCCTGTCCGGTACTGTACATTTATCAACTTTGTGTGTGTGTGGGGGGGGATTGTCTGGCATAACTGTGCTACACCTGTACTGTACCTAATTTTTCTTCCTCCAATCAAGATGAGCAAGCACGTAGAGAAGAGCTCTGCCGAGGTGGCAAAAGGTCATACAAGCAGGGGCGAAACTACCATTAGGCAAGGGGAGGCGGCTGCCTGGGGGCCCACACGCCTCAAGGGGGCCCCCCAGAGGCAAGTCACATGTGAAGTGAGTGTGTGTGCATCAGCGAGGGGCCCATTTTAAAATTTTGTCTCTGGGCCCACTCCAGCCTCCTTACGCCCCTGCATACAAGATGTTGCCCTTGAGCAAGAAGATCAAGCTGCTGGACATGCTGGCTTGTAGGGACAATGTGGCATCCGTTAGCCACCATTATGGCATTAATGAGTCCACTGTCCACTCAATAAACAAGTGTGATGCATCCGCGCCAGTGGTGATCTTCAGAACATCGCTGAGTGTGAAGGTAGTGTTCCATGCACGAGTCCCACATGCAAGGGATGAGAAAAGCCCTCAACCTCTGGATTGAGGACCAGACCCGAAAAATGGGCCTCTGAGCAGTCCAGTAATCTGCAAGCAAGTGCTGCAGCTCTACAGGCGCTTTGTGGCAGAAGGTCGTCAAGCGGTGGCAACACCAGAAGGCGCTGAGTCTAGTTTCCAAGCCAGCAGGGGCCGGTTCGAGCAGTTTAAGCGCCGCTACAGCCTCCACAATGTTAAGCTGTTGGGGGAAGTAGCATTGGCGGACCATGAGGTGGCGGAACATTACCCGGCAGAGTTCCAATGGCTTACTGAGTCTCAAGGGTACAGGCTAGAGCAAGTCTTCAACAGTGATGAGACAGGCCTGTTCTGGAAGTGGATGCCATCCCACTCATTCATCAGAAATGAAGAAAAAAACCACTTCCGACTTCAAGGCAGCCAAGGACTGCCTGTCTATGCTGGTGTGTGGCAATGCTGCAGGGTACTGCATCATTAAGCCCATGCTGCTTTACCAAGTCCAAAACCCTCGTGCCCTCAACAGGAAGAACACGAGCCAACTTCCTGCATTCTGGAAAGCAAGCACAAGAGCATGGGTGACTGCAGCAGTTTTCACAGACTGCATGAACAACTGCTTCCTTGCTTCATGAGGTGTGAAGGTATCTCAACATTAAAAACTTGGTCTTCAGAGTACTCCTGGTGCTGGGCAACATCCCTGGCCACCCTGAGACGCTGCAGCTTGCGCACCCGGACCTGCTGATCATCTTCTTGTCACCTAATACCACCTTATTAACCCAGACAATGGACCAAGGTCTTATAGAAACCTTCTACATACGATGCACCTTCAGGAGGCCGATCCCACGTTGTCGGTCAACAATTGCTGGAAGGGCTATAGTATCACTAACTGCACTGAGAACATTGCAGCATCCCTGTCATAGACAAAGCCCCACACATAGAACACAATGTGGAGGAAGTTGTGGCCCGGGGCAGTCACCTCTTCACCCACTGCAGCCATTCTCTCTGTGGCAGACAAGGTGTAGCACATTGCTGGCCTTGTGCATGCTGTTGGTGGTGAGGGCCTGGAAGACATTGAGTCACATCAGCAGCTCATCGAATCGCACCAGGAGGAGCTCACGGCAGAAGAACCAGAGGAGATGCTGCAGGCAGCTCCTGGAGCGAGGGACAAGAGGAGAAAGAGGAAGAGATGCTTCCCAAGCTCTTCACCATGCAGGGGCTCTCAGAGATCCTCCAGCTGGAAACTGTGTTGTTGGACAGAGTGTTTGAGCTTGACCCACTAATGGAGCGGAGAATCAACTTCAAGCGGCAGCTACAGGCAGCTTTGCAACCATACTAAGATACTTATAGGGCACTGCAAAGCAAGGCAAAGCAGTAAAGCATTACAATGTACTTCACAAAGGCTGCAAGTACATCCACCACCACAGCTGAGGAGTGGCCCTGGCCATCATCGCCGGAAGCAACACCAGCACTTCTGCTGGCTTTGAGGTGCAAACTCCAGCAGTAGAGTGAGGGAACCACTGCTTTTTAAATTTCAGTTTTCATGCCAAAGGACACAGAATGGAGTGATGCTAACTCCAGCTGTGGAGTGAGGGAACTCCCCTGTGCATGCTTACTTGAACTGGCTCTGCTGCTGTGCAGTCTCTCTGGCGAACCTGCAAACCAGTCAGGCCCTAACCGGCATTACTAGAGGAGCTAGAGTGGGAAAGCTTAAGTTCTGAGGTAGCCAAGGCACAGTGTGGTGCACCATCTTTATTTCAGCTTTTTTCCTGGAGGCTTTTCAGACAGCAGGGCTTTATGGAGAGTTCGGGGCATAACTGACACTCCAGAGCAAAAAGAGGATTTTTTTTTACCCTGGACATAAAAACGGGGTAGATTCTTATACGGAAGAAAAAACCCAAATCGTGTATAAAATGCTCCCTGAAATATTGCAAAGACTTCAGGGTAAATCTGGCCGATATGTGAACGCACACCCACAATCTCAAAGTAAAGATACCGTCTGAAAAAGCTGCTGGTGTTTTGGTGATTTTTCAGGCTTCTTTCCAAGGCTCCAAAATCTAACCCCCAAATTCCCATAGACTTAATTGCTTCATTATTCATGGTTTCGTTATTTGTGATTGTAGGCACGGAATGGAACCCCTACAAATGAAGAGATCTGCCTGTACCCATATACATTATGTCTATATAATTCACATACACATAAAGTCTACATCAAGACCCTCCCAACTTTGCAGTCATTCATGCTTTAACATTTTTTAGCCATCTTACCCATTTAGGTTCCTTGCAACCATCTTTACAATTCCCTCTGCAGCTAAAGTTAGTCTTACTGGCCAAGATAACTCAAAAGACAGAGAAAGAAAGGCGAGAATGAGGAGAAAGGGACAAGAAAGCAATGCTGAAGAGGCAGCAATATGCCCCAGCAGCCACCAACAATGCACTGCATTGGTATGATTTGGAAATGAAACATTGGCACAAAAATGCTCTGGCAGTGCAAAAGGTCCAGTGAGACACAGCAATTAAAATCTGCAATACCTTCCCCAACCCCAAGGGGAGAGGATAAGTCTTCTGCTCCTGAGAGATGCAAGAAAATGAGACAGGGAGGTTTGCTATACAACTTCAATAAGAAATACAATCAAAAGTATCCCCCAGTTCGATAGCTGTGAAAGAGCATTTACCATATCAACACTGTTGTCAGAAACCATACAATACAGAGACTAAGTCAGTCTATCTTGGGAGTGATTTCAGATAAAATACTACACTTGCAGAGTAAGATGAAAAAAATAGAAAAGCTGCCACACACATGCACATGTTCTCATTCTGAAGAACGAAAGAAGGAAGAGGTCATTTATTTAGAATAGGTTTCCCCATCAAACATGAAAAGTTAATCACTCTGTAGCACTCATCAGGTATGGTGTTATACATGCACATTGGGCTTGTTCAAATCTTCATCTTCGAATTTCCAAAACCAAACCATCTACACAACCCTCCTGGCACTGTGCAGTGATAACTGTTCCTACTGTCCACCTCTGGGCAATGCTGTGCGGTTCCCTGTGCTGGTGGAACCACTTAAAGAGAAATGAAGCCCTGCCAGTCCCAGTGATGTCTGGGAGGGCGTGCAGAGAGCATTGTGAAGGGGAGTCCTTTCCAGTGTGTTCCCCCATAAAGCTCAGTCCAGTAAAACCAATACACTGATGCAAGGTAAGAGCTATGCAGTGGCTTACAATGGGCTGGAGTGCCATTTGGCTATTCCAGCAGCCTCCCCCAGTTTTAAGGGGCCAGGAGAACAAGCCAGAGTATTCACACCAAGATCACAAGTTGCACTATTGGCTCACAGAGCTAGAACTCTCTCAGCCCTATAGGGCCAGAAATAGTTGCATTCACCCCAGTATGCTCTTTTTTATTCTGAAAAAAAAAACAAACAGTGCTGAGAGTTGCCACTCATCAGCTTGCCCCAGGTAAGCAGAAAATAGTTTCTCAACTGTCATGAATAAATAAGGTAGTATAGCACAGGCTTAGCCAGATTTGAGTATCCACTTTAACTATACAGTCACTACTGTGACTGTATAAGACAGGTTTTGCTCTGTTCCCCCTCCACCATACCCATTTTTTTTGGCCTTTATATATTTGTGAATGAGTATTGTACCCTGTATTTTTCAGGACGCTGGATTAGATAGGCCTTGAGCCTGATCTAGCAGGACTGTTCTTATGACAAGACTGTGAAAAGCGTATTTCATTAGCACTATGAAATATTAACATAATTTGTTTTGCTGTCCTGGCAAATATGTTAGCGATGGGTCTAGAGGGCTGCAATTTAATGGCAAACTACCTTGTTATGGAATACAAAATTCCCTTTAAAAATCATTTAACAATAATGAATTCAATATTTTTGCTATTGTGTAAGAACCATTTAAGATCACTTATGGAATGAACTTGTTAGTCAAAACCAACTGTAGTTGAAGGCGGGGGGGGGGAATCAAATTTAGTTTCTTACCTCAATTGTAGGTGGATCTTTTCTTCTTTTTCTAATCCAAGCTACAAAAAAGCAAGCACACATATTTCAACTCCTCCTCATAATGACATCAGTAGATATAATAAATAATTGTAACAATAACCAGTTTCTAAAGACCAGTCAGATGAAAGAACTAAGAAAGATTGATGAGGGAAGGGAATCGAGACAGCTCTAGCAGTCATGGAAGAACACTAGAGAAACAGGCATGGTACAAGCGCATAGCATCCACATCCAGGGAAGCTCCACCCTTGTTGCTAGAAAGCCTCCCCCACTCTCTTTGGAAACCCTGGTTTCACACATAACCAAGGCTGAGCAAGGCATAGACAAACATTTGGTGCCAGGAAGGATATTGGCTTCTGTTTGCATCAAACAGCTACATCATGGAAATCCTGAACTGGTACAAAAGTCAGCTAACAGGTGATGCATCTTTCCTGAATTCCATGCATTCTTAATGAAGCCAGAGATCCTGATGCAGCAAGAAGTCCCCAAAAGATAGGGACTACATTGAGCAGTGGCCCCTCTAATTTTTTTTATCTCTGTACAGAATGAATTTTGTTCTGGGCCACAGTATCAAGGCAGTGTGTGCGCACATCCATTCAGAATGCAGCCTTCCTGATTCAACCTGAGCGGGATCTAAAATGAACTGAGCAGACATCCAAAAACTTGTGCGCATGGGCACGTGTGCATGCCTTAGAGGGAACAGTGACCCTGAGAAGCAGGGAAGAGCACATCCTGGAATGCAATCAAGGGTACAAGTCCTAAATCAGTTGTGCAGATTCAGCACAATAGAGCCCTTTTGTTTTGTGCACACTCTGAATAGCAACTACTATACAGGTTAAACTCAAAAAATTAGAATATCGTGCAAAAGTCCATTAATTTCAGTAATGCAAATTAAAAGGTGAAACTGATATATGAGACAGACGCCTTACATGCAAAGCGAGATAAGTCAAGCCTTAATTTGTTATAATTGTGATGATCATGGCGTACAGCTCATGAGAACCCCAAATCCACAATCCCAGAAAATTAGAATATTGTGAAAAGGTTCAACAGTCTAGGCTCCAGGTGTCCCACTCCAATCAGCTAATCAATCCATAACACCTGCAAAGGGTTCCTGAGCCTTTAAATGGTCTCTCAGTCTGGTTCATTAGGAATCACAATCATGGGAAAGACTGCTGACTTGACAGTTGTGCAGAAAACCATCATTGACACCCTCCATAAGGAGGGAAAGCCTCAAAAGGTAATTGCAAAAGAAGTTGGATGTTCCCAAAGTGCTGTATCAAAGCACATTAATAGAAAGTTATGTGGAAGGGGAAAGTGTGGAAGAAAAAGGTGCACAAGCAGCAGGGATGACCGCAGCCTGGAGAGGATTGTCAGGAAAAGGCCATTCAAAAGTGTTGGGGACTTTCACAAGGAGTGGACTGAGGCTGGAGTTAGTGCATCAAGAGCCACCACACACAGACGGATCCTGGACATGGGCTTCAAATGTCGTATTCCTCTTGTCAAGCCGCTCCTGAACAACAAACAACGTCAGAAGCGTCTTACCTGGGCTCAAGAAAAAAAGAACTGGTCTGTTGCTCAGTGGTCCAAAGTCCTCTTTTCTGATGAGAGCAACTTTTGCATCTCATTTGGAAACCAAGGACCCAGAGTCTGGAGGAAGAATGGAGAGGCACACAATGCAAGATGCTTGAAGTCCAGTGTGAAGTTTCCACAGTCTGTGTTGATTTGGGGAGCCATGTCATCTGCTGGTGTTGGTCCACTGTGCTTCATTAAGTCCAGGGTCAACGCAGCCGTCTATCAGGAGATTTTGGAGCACTTCATGCTTCCTTCCGCAGACGAGCTGTATGGGGATGCTGACTTCATTTTCCAGCAGGACTTGGCACCTGCCCACACTGCCAAAAGTACCAAAACCTGGTTCAATGACCATGGGATTACTGTGCTTGATTGGCCAGCAAACTCGCCTGAACTGAACCCCATAGAGAATCTATGGGGCATTGCCAAGAGAAGGATGAGAGACATGAGACCAAACAATGCAGAAGAGCTGAAGGCCGCTATTGAAGCATCCTGGTCTTCCATAACACCTCAGCAGTGCCACAGGCTGATAGCATCCATGCCACGCCGCATTGAGGCAGTAATTGCTGCAAAAGGGGCCCAAACCAAGTACTGAATACATATGCTTGCTTATACTTTTCAGAGGTCCGATATTGTTCTATTTACAATCCTTGTTTTATTGGTTTCATGTAATATTCTAATTTTCTGGGATTGTGGATTTGGGGTTTTCATGAGCTGTACGCCATGATCATCACAATTATAACAAATTAAGGCTTGACTTATGTCGCTTTGCATGTAATGCATCTGTCTCATATATCAGTTTCACCTTTTAACAATAGCAATAGCAATAGCACTTACATTTATATACCGCTCTATAGCCGGAGCTCTCTAAGCGGTTTACAATGATTTAGCATATTGCCCCCAACATTCTGGGTACTCATTTTACCGACCTCGGAAGGATGGAAGACTGAGTCAACCTTGAGCCCCTGGTCAGGATCGAACTTGTAACCTTCTGGTTACAGGGCGGCAGTTTTACCACTGCGCCACCAGGGGCTCATTTTAATTTGCATTACTGAAATTAATGGACTTTTGCACGATATTCTAATTTTTCAAGTTTCACCGGTACCTTCGCCAAATCCAGCAATTGGAATGTTCCCCTTTGTACTTCTAACTTTCCACACCTTTGGAACTTTGTTGAGGGCAAAAGTCTATAAGAAACCTTTTCCTCCTAGATGAGAGCATGCAGTTTCTCCAAGGCATCTTTGTTGAAATCCTGTTGTGGAAACTTGAGTTATTTATTTATTACATTTCTAGACCGCCCCATCCAAAGGCTCTGGGAGGTCTTTGATGGCACACACTACCTTCTACTGCCCAGAGGTTCATCCCGCTGAGTACTCATCTGTGTGCTCAAGCCCTTGCCCCTAAACTGAATCCCTGGACTGTGGAATCCCTAAGCTAGAATACTGGATTGAGCTGAAATTACTGTCCTTGGGCATTCCTTATGTGGATCTGTACATCATGGGGTCTAGAACCACTGAGTGGCCTCCTTTTCAATATATTTACATTCATCTAAAAATGTACTGCCAAGAGCCAGACAAAAAATTAAAGCCAGGGTGCAACCAAGGTAGTGTATTATCACCATAAAATGACACAATGAAAACAAATCAGTCACACACATATAAAGGCAGTTCAAATGAAAATTATAAGGGTAGAAGTGTCCTACCCTAGTTTGGCAGCTGTGCGTATGCTTTTCCTCCGACCTCGTTCAGCTGCTGGGTCGGATGAAGCCCTCCTACCCAGCTGACATTTAACAGATGATCACCGCCCAAGTCTCTGAACTTGTGTTTTTACTCATACACAAGCAGAAAACAGGAGCAAGCACAACTCCCACGAACATTTCTCCTACATTTTTAATCATCATGTGAACTGCCTTATAGTTTGACCTTCATAGTACAGTTGTCCCTCGCCCATCGCGGTTTTCCCAATTGCAGATTTGAATATCCATGACTGGGAAATTGTGACTGCCCTCACCAACTGCGACCCGGGTATCTGTGATTTGGTGAGTTTTTTAAAAACCGTGGTTTGGGAGGGGTCATTTCTGGGGGTCCAGGGTACATTTCCAGGAGTCAGGGGCGATTCTGTTTTTAACCTTATTTTCAGCCTTCCCCTAACCACCTGTTTACCATTGGTTTTGTCTACCACAAATTCACCAACCATGAGGTTTTCCGGGAACGGAACCCTTGTGGTTGGTGAGGGACGACTGTACACACAAAACTTAAAAGATAAAGAGGATGAACTATTGGTTGTTCTCTCTCTCTCTCTCTCTCTCTCTCTCTCTCTCTCTCTCTCTCTCACACACACACACACACACACACACACACACACACAGTATTATTTATTCCACTGGAAGCCAGCTCTAGAAGCATGACATGAGGCTTAATTCCCACTCATTTTCTTTTTCGCCTGCATTTGTTTAAATACATAACCCAACTGATCCTGTACATTGTTTAACCCTTCTTAATTGCAGCTTGGCATCCATTGCACCATATTATTCCTTGAATACTTTCTCCAAACTTCTACTATATAGTCAGAATAAAAAGACCTCCACTGCTGTTTAGAAAAAATATTGTTCAAGAAAGGAAGCAAAAATCTTGGTAATGATTAGCAAAATTCTGCTTTGCTCTTTAATCTGGGAAATACGTTCAATGCAAGCGACTTCTAGAAAACCCTTTACATCACTCCAGCTCAATAAAGCAACATATTTTCATGCAGTTTCAGCCAAAATAGTTTCTATTTGGCACTGTACAAAAGGCAAAGGAAAAAAATATGTATACATGGACAGAGTCCAATTTTGCAACGTTCTCCTTGAGGCTTTTGAAGTCCACTGACTGCTTGCAATTCAAAATTGTCTAATTACATAGCCGTCATTAATTATATAAATACAGTACAGTACTATTTGCAGTCTGTGCTCATGATAACACTACATTTGTCTGAGAGGAATTTAGCAAGATAAACTGGACATTTCATACCTTGAGACCCTGGCATTCTTTCATCAGCACTCATTTGCATTCTCATTAGTATGCATGAGATTTTCATTGAACTTTAAGACTCCTACTGGCATATAATGCATTGTAATGAGCGTAAAAGTGAGCATGCAAATTAAAACTCCCATTAATCACTAAATGTTACCCATTTAAAAAAAGAGGAGGGGGACTAGAATAGGAAGGCTGTAAAATGCAGCGTGAAGCACACAAACTCCTAAATCTCCACAGACACTGAAAATGATGGATACCTTTTTATGAAGACCAATGACATGTGCAGAGGAGCTAAGTGACACATTCTATCACCAGATAGTCGGTGACCATTAGAATTTAAAAAATGGAAAGGTTATCAGCAGGCTGCATCCACAAGATAATGCCCCTGGCAAAGCACATGGCTTCCTTTCCTAAAGTGAACCCTTGCAGAGCAAGGAACTATGTTAATACCATGTGTAGCTAATGCTTACGGTGGATTCTTTTGAGCATTTCTCAACATATCTCAGGGTGGTGGACAATTTGGGCATGAGAGACTTGTGTTCAAATGCCTAATCAGCCATGAAGTTCACTACATGTGATCTTGGAGAATTCTCACATACACATAGTTCTACCTCACAAGGTGTGTTTGTGTGGGGTTTTTTGTTTTCGTTTTTAATAGAAAGAACAAAAGTTATGCTGTTACTTTTCTGGACTCTTAAGACAGGACAGAAAAGCTCTATATAAAGAAAACAGCTCCAAGGCTCATTGCAGGGAACAGTATTAAAAAACTACAATGATTAAATTCTTAAGAACAGTTAACTAAAATAAATCTCTTATTGGCTTAACTCCAAGTCAACCCAAACAAGAAGGTCTCAACCAAGAAAAATTCTCAGCCCTTTAATACAATTGATATTTATATACGACTTTTTTGTAAGTATTTCCACAAGAGATATTCTTGACATGGTTGACAAGAAGAGGCAGAGCCACCACTGTGCAAACGGGTTCAAATAAAAGGCCGCCAAAAGCCACCGTGCACGTGACATCATGTGCACGGGGGCATGGCCCGGGTTCCAGAGAGCCTGAGCAAGCTCTCTCTTGTCCATATGCAAATAGGGAGGAGGAGCCTGTGATGGTTAAGGTCAGATGGAATGCAATTGTTACTGGTCAGAAGATGTATTTGATTGTAGAGAAGAACCTATCTATCTATCCACACACAAACACACACACACACACACACACACACACACACACACAGATATATGAATGAAAGGATAGTGGGCGGGGTGTGCCAAGAGAGGGGTCGTGAGAGAGGAAACAGCCCCTTCAGGAGAAGGAGGCTGCCACTGTGCGAATTAGATGAGGAAACAAGATGAACAAGATCTGTTAACTCAGGAAGGAAAAGGAAAGAGAGAGAGAAAGCGCAGAGGAGAGAGAAGAAAAAGGGAGGGGAAGAGAGAATTAAGTAAGGGCGAGGGATAGACCCGGGACTTTCAGAGGCCCGAGGAGAACAGGCGGCCATGGTGGCAACAGCAGCAAGGAAGGGCCTGGTCAACCATTGCTCCAGCGGGGTAGAGCAGGAATGGGGCTCGGGTGTCCCTGGAGTTAGGAGGCTGCGGCTTGGCCAATCAGTGCGAGCAATGCCGCAGCTGCGACCAAGAGGGGTGAAGGGGTGGAAGCAACAGGATGGAGAAGGAGGAAAATGAGCATGGCTTTGATGAGGGTGGAGAGATCTCTGAGGTGAGGGGGCTGTGGCGGGGGAGGTGAGGGGAGCAATCAAGTACGAGCGCACTGATGCTCTGTGTGGGTAGTTTATTTATTATTTCTCTATGTAAACCACTTTGGGAACTTTTGTTGAAAAGCAGTATATAAATAGTAGTAGTACTATTATTTGGAATACTAATTTTGGCTAAATAAGCAATAGAAAATTGGGGAAGACAACAAAACATGAGGAATTGCTAGGAGCTCACCCTGATAAAGGGTCCAACCCCTCAGCTTTGGAATGCCCTCCCTGAAGAGCTTCGCCATACTCCCTCCCTCACTGTTTTTAAAAAATGAAACACACATCTTCTTTTTTATTATTATTATTTAGAGAATAAGAATAAAAACATGATTACATTATCATCTCTTGAACTTCCAACTTGCAGTAATTATATTATTTGTTGTTTACACAGTCAGACAGGTGTTATTGACTGGTTTATTTTATCCAGACATCGAGTCCTTCCCAAGGACCTGGGGTGGCTGAATTTTATCATTTATTTATTTATTTATTTATTAGATTTATATACTGCCCTTCCAAAATCGCTCAGGGCGGTTCACAACATGATAAAAACAATTAAAACAAATTAACAATTAAAATCAAACTATTAAAACACAATAAAACCAATAAAACAGCTAAAAGCCCTGAAAATCAGGGCAACAGTTTAAAACAATTAATCATTTAAAACTCTGGAAGGCCAGGCCAAATAAGTACGTTTTGAGGGCTCTCTTGAAGGACAGCAATGATCTCAAATTACGAATTTCTGCCGGGAGTGCATTCCATACCCCATTAGCAGCTACAGAGAAGGCCCGCCTCTGAGTCACCACCAGACAAACTGGTGGCAACTGGAGACAGACCTCCTCAGATGACCTTAATGTGCAGTGGGGATCATGTAAAAAAAAAAAAGGCACTCTTCTTGATAACTCGGACCTAAGCCGTTCAGGGCTTTAAAGGTAATAACCAGCACTTTGTATTTTGCCCGGAAACATATCAGCAGCCAGTGTAGCTGTTTCAAAACAGGCATCATATGGTCTCTCCGGGTAGCCCCAGAGACCAATCTGGCTGCCGCATTCTGAACTAACTGAAGTTTCCGGACTACGTACAAAGGCAGCCCCACGTAGAGCGCATTGCAGTAGTCAAGCCGGGAGGTTACCAGCTGATGCACCACTGTTTTGAGGTCATCCTCTCCGAGGAATGGACGCAGCTGTCGAATCAGCCGAAGCTGATAGAAAGCACTCCTGGCTATGGCCTCTACCTGAGATACCAGGGTGAGGCCTGAGTCCTGGAGTACTCCCAAGCTGCTCACCCACTCCTTCTGTGGGAGTGTAATCCAGCACAGGGAGATCTAACTCATCCCTCAGATTCTGAGCTCCCACAATGAGCACCTCCATCTTGCTTGGATTCAGCTTCAATTTGTTCTCCCTCATCCAGCCCATTACTGCCAGTAGGCAGGCATTTAGAGAATGAGTGCCATTTCCTGAAGATGAAAAGGAGAAGTAGATTTGGGTGTCATCAGCATACTGATAACACCCAGCACCAAATCTCCTGATGACCTCACCCAGTGGTTTCATGTAGATATTAAAAAGCATTGGTGACAGAATGGAGCCCTGGGGGACTCCATATAACAGCTCCCGTTTTGAGGAGCAACTGTCACCAAGCTCCACCATCTGGAATCTACCCGAGAGATAGGAGCAGAACCACTGCAAAGCAGTGCCCCCTATCCCCAACTCCCCCAGACGATCCAGAAGGATACCATGGTCGATGGTATTGAACGCCGCCGAGAGATCCAGAAGAACCAGCAGAGTTGCACTCCCTCTGTCGATTCCCTGGTAAAGGTCATCCGTCAGGCTGACCGAGGCTGTCTCAACCCCACAGCCAGCCCTAAAGCCAGTTTGAAATGGATCTAGAGAATCAGTTTCCTCCAAGACTGCCTGGAGCTGGTCGGCCACCACCCTCTCAATCACCTTGCCCAACCAAGGGAGATTGGAAATAGGCCTATAACTGTCCATCACTAAGGGATCCAAAGAAGGCTTCTTTAGGAGTGGTCTAATCAATCCCTCCTTCAAACAAGGGGGCACCCTACCCTCCCTCAGTGATGTGTTTACGATATTAACTAGGCCATCTCCAACAATATCCCTGCTAGACAGAAGCAGCCAAGTCGGGCAAGGATCCAGAGAACAGGTGGTAGGCCTCACCGCCCCAAGCAGCTTGTCCACATCCTCAGGAGTCACAGATTGAGACTGATCCAATCTAATACTGCAAGAGGGATTGCTGGACACCTCCTCCATAGACCCTGCAAAAACAGTGGAGTCCAAGTCGGCCCGAATACAGGAGCTCTTGTTTGCAAATACTACTACTACTACTACTACTACTACTACTAAATTATTATTATTAATTCAATTTCTATACCACCCTTCCAAAAATGGCTCAGGGTGGTTTACACAGAGAAATAAACAAATAAGATGGAACCCTGTCCCCAAAGGGCTCACAATCTAAAAAGAAACATAAGATAGACACCAGCAACAGTCACTGGAGGTACTGTGATGGGGGTGGATAGAGCCAGTTACTCTCCCACTGCTAAATAAAGAGAATCACCACATTAAAAGGTGCCTCTTTGCCCAGTTAGCAGGGGTTATATATGGAGTATTACAAATAACAAACCACAATTCTACTTCCACCCTCTGCTAGCCTTAACCCTGTAACAATAATTGCAGAAAAGTAAGAAATATGAATAATACACAAACCATCCCTCAATATTAAAAAAACAAAAAGTCAAATCTTGAGTGTGGGTGGTGACCTTGTGCTATATTAAAATTTATAAAAGGTTCCCAAGTTAATGCAAATGTTTCTTCTGAGTTATTCCACAAGTAGGCTGTAACCTTAGCCATCGAAGCATATTCCCATAGTTTTAATAGGCATTCATCCAAAGTCGGGGTTGTCTGTGATCGCCAATTGGCAGCATAAAGAATCCTAGCAGCAGTAATCATATATAGAGATAACTCCATATATTTGGTGGGTATACTGGGTTTAGTCACATTTAACAGAAAGAGCTCTGGTAAATAAGGGAAATTTTTATTTACAATTTGCTGCATCTTAAAGTGAATTTTTTTCCAGAATTGTTGTGCTTTGCCGCAAGTCCACCACATGTGATAAAATGTTCCTGCATGATGTTTGAATTTCCAGCAATCTCCTGGGTAATTACTGTCCATCTTACTAATAGTCACAGGGGTAATATACCAACGAAAATACATTTTATACCAGTTTTCTCTTAGGATGCTATTTGATGTAAATTTAATATTCACCTTCCATTGATATTCCCATTCTTGCATATCAATTGTTCTATTTAGGTTTTGCATCCACTTGATCATACAATCTTTAATCTGTTCTGTTTCCGTATCATATTTTAACAGCAACTTGTATATCAATCCCAATAAATGATCAGCGTTTTTGGTTACTAATGCTTCGAATTCAGTTAAATCTTTGAGCTTTCCATCTTGTTTTTGTATTTCTTTCTGAACTATCGAACTGATTTGTAAATGTTGAAACCATGGGGGAAACACACATCTTTTTAAAGAGGCTTTTTAATGCTGCATCTTTGGTTATATCTAGAAGGTATTTTTTATAATTTTTATAATTCTCAGCTTCTAAATAACTTTGAATTTGAAATTTAATACTGATTGTAGTTTTTAACCTGAATTAATTTTATTGTATATATTGTATCTATTTTATTGTTGTGAGCCGCCCTGAGCAGTAGTGTACTGGAGGGGCAGGGTATAAATATTTTAAATCAATCAATCAATCAATCAATCAATCAATCGGTAAAGATGAATCAATCATCTTTATTACGGTCACAGACAAGAGGTGATACACAGCATAAACTAAATGTAGCTCATGAGCCATATACCAGAGCACCCTTACCAGATGCCTCACACCAATTTTCTATGCTCTTGTTTATGTTGGATAAGATTAGAACAAGATGAAATCTCACAGGACCACAGAGCAAAAGGCCTTGAGGAAACAGAGTGGGTGAACCACTTGGAAGGCAAAAAGTGTTATATAAATGCTAATATTATTAAAACTTACTTCTCACTTCTGTTATTGAAACAGACCTGATTTTTTTTTTTTAAGGTGGGGGAGTAGTAGAATGGAGTTCTCATTTCCCCTCCACCATGAATTATATTTTCTGAACTGTTTCAGCAGTTAAAACATGAACTGAAAAATCCAGTTAATAATGTTGTTCTTTGCATTTAAGCACTTGCATTTTTCTCTGCTCTATCTGTCATAAACAAGAACACACTGCACACCTTCTCTGCCCAAATAATGGATGGGGAAACAAAGCAGTCTGAACATTTTCTTCCCATTCCCCCAAAAGGAACTGTGCTTAAGGAGAGAAAGACTATTGCGTATTCATAACACTTTTTACTTCCCTTCTCTTCACAGATCGTTCCAATTAAATGCTGCTATAATCACAAAGGGGGAAAAAAGTTATGGTAATTATAAGCATGAGCAAGTATTGTGTTAAAAATGCAAATGGAGCTAATAAAAGTGTGTCTTCCTACACATGGTTTATTTTATATCCTGGAGAGTCAAACTGCCTAAGTCTGCAAATGTATCCTACTACTATTCAGCAAGCCATTTGGAAACCTTTGAGCACGTTCACCTTCTTGCCACAGTCACTACAGACACAATGATCTTGGTAAACTTGGTTACTGTAGGGCAAACTACACATTACTATGCAACTCCCAACACAGTTTTCTTCTTGTAAAAGCAGCTACATGGAGCCTTGAATTGGATAAGGGCTCTGATGTGAGGGGAGAGTGAGGATGCAACCGTCTCCTGCCCCTCCAACACCAATTCCCTGACAAATTCCATCCCACCATCCACGGAAAACAACTACAGGTTGCTTACCTGTAACTTTGGTTCTTCTAGTGGTCATCTGTCCTTTTACACCACTGGGCTATGCGTCTGTGCAGAGACCTCATCGGAACCTAACAAGCTCAATTCTCCTGCTTTAGGTGGGAACCCTGCCCCCAGCCGCTATATGCAGCTGCACCACTCCACATCCCTTCAGTCACAGAGTCCACCTTCAGTAGACCCAGCGGGGATGATGGAAGGGGGTGTAAAAGGAAAGATGACCACTAGAAGAACCAAAGTTCTTTGCGAGGCCCATCATACAGAACAAACAGAGAAAGAGTTTTCCTCCACTTGGCCGACCTCTCAACATAGAAGGACAATGCCCCAGAAACATCCAAATGATGCAACCTGCGTTCTGCATCAGACGAAGGATTTTGAAAAAATACAGGCAAGGTGAGTGGTAGGGAACGATGAAAGGTAGAAACTACCTTCAGAAGGAATTTAACATCCGGTCAGAGCACAACCTTATCCTTATGAAACTGCAGGTACGGCAGATCAACCCTCAGGGCCTGCAGTTCACTCACCCTCCTAGCGGAGGTGATCACCACTAAGAAGGCAACCTTCCATGTCAGGAGACGAGGACCAATTGAAGCCAGAGGTTCAAAGGGCAGTCGCAACAAACCAGCCAGTTCCACAGACAAATCCCAAGTCAGTGACATAACAGGGTAATCTGGTTAAACACATGACAAACCCTTTAGAAAGCTCTTTATCAGTGGGTCCTTGAACCAGGAAACTCAAGTGGTGGGCTTCAAAGATAACAGATAACAAACATTTTGAACAGACGGGTTAAGAATATCAAACCCATTTTGAGTAGCAAATGTACAGAAATGAGTCAATTTATGTCCATACGACTGCCGGAAATAGCAGAAACAGGTAAAGGAAGGGGCCTTTCCAGGATAGGAGGAAAGCATCGCCCAGAGAGTCCTCCCCTTCTCCTCCCCTGGAACAATAGAGGGCACACTGAACATTGTCTTGAGATGCAAAGACATCCAGACCCGGAGCACCCCACATTGCGAATATTTTCCAGAATATATCCCAATTCAACATCCACTCATGGGAAATCATTTTTAGTCTGCTCAACGTGTCCGCCTGGACATTCAGGTTCCCTTGGATGTAGATTGCATGTGGCATCACCACATGTCCTACAAACCAATGCCACAGGTCGACTGAAAGAAACAGGAGGCTCCTTGAGGTCGTGCCTCCCTGCTGATTGATATATGCTTGCGCTGTCATATTGTCGGTTTGAATTGCCACTGAATAACCCACAATTATGGGTAAGAAGCCCCTTAGGGCATGGAATATGGCCAACAGTTCTAAGTAATTGAAGTGCCGACCCCTCTCCAATGGCCACTCTGGCAATAATCACCCATATGAGCGCCCCATCCTAGCTTCGACGCATCAGCTGTAATCACCCAGCATGGAGAAGAGACCTGAAAGGGAGAGCTGAGATCCAGATGACGGGGCTCAACCAACCAAGCCGCAGCCTCCTGCACGTGCTCCAACTGAGCGGAGTCCCAAAGGGCTTCGATGACGGCAATGACGGCTTCGGAGGAGGGTTCGTTATCTACATACGTGGAACCCCATGCAGAGTCACAGTATCGATCAGTGTATGATGGTCCATGTTGATCCCAATCTCTCCCATATCTGTACTCGGAGGAGCACTCCTCCAAGTCCCAACGCGCCCTCTGATCCCGGGGGGGTGGTGGTGGTGGCTGTTCCACACGGCACATGGGAGACGAACGAGGCCAAGACAGCCACGTTGAACTTGCAGTGGGCTTGTCCGGCGAATAGGGTTCATAGTCAGATGTAGCATAGTCTCGTTCCACAGCCACTATTGAGAGTTCCTGTCCCATAAAGGTACAGTCAGGCATTTGGCTCAGAGACATCGAAGCTTGATATCAGAGGATACCCTGGCCAGCTGACCTTCTGACGCCTGGTCAATTTGGTTCATTTTGGTGCAGACATTGCGGTTGATAGGGACAAACACACAGCGCCAGGTGATTTTATAAGCTTATTTTCCTTAAGGAAAGTAGGCCTCCCAAAAATGATAAATGAGTTTGCAATCTAGATGATTGATTCCCAGATTGTGGATCAAAAATGTACCAGTTTTCTGCAATAGCCTTTGCAGTGGTTGTTTCAGTGACACACAAAGGATAATTGGGAAAGTAATGTCTGAACAAGTCAGAAAAAATAGGTTTCAAGCAAAAACAATACTCTTTCAGATTATGACAGGGGTTAAGCTTACACTTTCATTTTAACTCTAAGTCTGAAAGAATTACAAGTCACCTAATCATGTATTCGCATAGCTGCCCCAAGAATGTATTACCTTCCCATTCTGTTGGAATGTTCCCCACTTCATACTCGAATTCTTTTATATTTGATCCTTCCAAAAATCTTCTTTCCTGAATGATATGTCCTGTTTTTTTAAAAGAAAGATTATTAAAGACGAATCAAGATGCAATTCATATGCACAAGTTAAATCATGCCCTTTCATGTTCTATCTTGTCATTTAAATTGTGTCATCATTTTGTCCAAAAAACATGGCTTTTCCCTTGTGTCAATACTTTAAGAATTAAAAAATATAAGTAAATGAATTGGCTTAAGAGGCTCTATTTATGTAGAGATATATTTTCTACAGAGCTTTTATTTAAAACTTTTGTGTATGTTAAAGTTTTAAGGAAACCATATTGTAGTCCAGTAGACCATCACTGAGAGTCATCATAGACATGACAGATTTGTACAGAAAAAGAAATTGTGTGTGTGTGTGCGCGCGCGCACGCGCACGCACTCAGGGGCAGGGGTTAAAACCTCATCTCTACCCCTGTATGCAACCTCCCCCCACTATATCACCTCTACCCCAGACACTCTTCTCCTCATCCAAGCTCCAATGCCAGAAATGAGCTCAGCTGAGAAAAAAATGCTTGGGAGAAAGAGACTACAAAAGAGATAAGCAAAGACACAAGTAAAATCCAGCTCCCCAAACCTCTTGTTCGAAGAATTAGATTCTGCATCCCCACTTTATAAACCCCAGTCAAGCAAATGGAAGTGCTACTATTGCATCCAGTCCAGCAGTGCTAATCATAAGCTATTCATGGAGTTACTTGAATGTAGAAGATTAAAAACAAAACAAAACAGAAAGTTCTATTTCAGGAATGAGTTTAAGGAGCCCTGTAAGACATCAAGACACTTTTTGATGCCTATTAACATCTCATTCTTTATACACTTCAGTTGAAAGGCAAGGGAAAGCACGAAGATGTTTCCCCCCTATTTACAATGTATCTCAGAATGTTGGTGTTTAGAGTTTTTTCTCCAGAAAATAGCTACTCTTCTGAAAAGTGGTCTCCTAACCACTGTGCTAGATCAGTTCACTCTTTCTCTCGATACAAACTGGAGGTGATTAAAGTGCATTCATTTTGCACTGTACTTGGTACATTATCAGCAGAAAACATTACTGCTAGAGACCGAACCTACCTGAACAAACATTTTTATATTTCTCCAAGGCGTACAGCTAATCTCATGTGTGGCAGCTCTCGCAAGAGTTTGTGAGCAGCTGCCTGGATAGGGACGGGGATGAGGCGAGAAAATGGTGGCGGCCATGGTAGTGGCCAGCAGGTGGGGAAAGAAAGCACCCACCAGGAGAACAGGGAGGGAAAGTGCCGGCCAGCAGGGCCAGCGAGGGAAAGTGGACAGGGAGATGGAGAACAGACAGGGGCTGAAGGGAGGGGGGAAATGAAGATGGGGAGGAGAGACAGGGAGAACTAGGGGCACAAATGCTTTGTCCTGGATCAGCTAGTTGAGTTTAAGAAGCAAAACACTGCTTTCCAATGGACATTTGGCCTATACTGTACTAAGCCATCATGCTATATATTACGGTAATAATAATTCGTGATCAACATCCAGATTAAATTTCCTTATGAGTAGTCCCATTGAAATTGGAGTCTGCTAACCATGACATGGTGTATATTGTAGGCTATGACAATGCCATGGCGGAGGCTTGATTTGATTTAAATCATGATTTAAATCACTTCACAGGATTCGATTTTAGTGATTTAAATCACAATTTAAATTACTAGGCAGGAAGATTCTATTTAATCATCATTTTCTTTAAAAGTACATTGTTGTCTAATGTAACCTTAATACATATTTAGAGATAGATGCAGGTTTCATTTTTAGCAGTTAGGTAGATACTGTAATAGGTACACATTTCTCATCATGCCATTTCATTCGGGCAATCAGGCCTTGCATTTCATTGTTGCATTGCTTGCATTTTGCAAGCATGCCTTTCTTACCCACAAGTACAGGAACTTCATTAAAATACTCCCAAATAGGGTTCCTTTTATGGCTTGCTGCCATGATAGGTGTTTCTCATTTACAGTGGAGGATACACTCGGAAAACGTTTCTTCAGGACTGCATGAGTATGTTCTGTTCACTTTTTGTTTCACTTTCTATTCCCATCCCCTTTCCATGATGTGCATTTATATCCAGACTCCTCCCCAACACCCAATGCTCTATTCATTCATTGATCTTCTTTGTCTTTGTCCATGGGGAGGGGAGGAGCAAGGGCGTGTGTGCGACCTGAGGGAGCGAGGGATGCCAGCCCCATGGCACGGCTTTACCCATGAGAGCAAAACAGGGGCAACAGGATGAGATCATGAGTTGAGGAGTAAGCTAAGATCAAGAACCAATAAGTCGGATCTATGCAAGAGCAGCACAAGTCAAGGTAAAACCAAGCAAAGGCCAAACTGGTAAGCAAGGTCTACTTGGGAACAATGCAAGGGTTACACAACAAAGTTACTTCAGCAACTTTCTGAAGCAGGCTGAGCTATTTTGAAGGGGAAGTGGAACTCAGCCACACCCCCTACTCTGGAGAGCCATGTTTTGCAGATATAGGCTGCAGCAAGTCCGGGGAGTCTCCATCTTGGCTGGTGAACCGTCTATCGAGTCCTCAGAGTCTGAGAATTTCAGCAAGGGTGCCTCCTCTGGTAGTAGTAGAGAGGATGGTGCTGACATAGCTGGGGCTTCCCATCCCAACTAATCTCCCTAAACAGTCTGTGTCAACCCCTGGCATCACAACACCCTAATAAACAAATCCCTTTAAGAACTAGTGTGTTACTATCATCATTCAAAACTGATCAGTCACTAGAGATTCTAGCTGTCTGTGTTATATCCTGCAGTCTTTATGATACCTTCCGTTTCAAAAATGCATAATGTAGATACAACAGATCAAATCTACATACAGACATATAAAACATTTAGCATGAATATGAATATTTCAACATCTTACTGTTCATATAAAGCAAATTAAATCTCTTGTTTAGATAATTACAAAATGGAAATGGGTATATGGAACACAACTAAAAAACTAGCAACAATTCTGATTAAAATATTGTAATTAACACGCTGTATTTTACTGTGGCAATTCAAATTTCAATTATAATTGCAGGATATCAGCTAGATGAACTGTACATTGAACCTTTTTCATAAACACATGATTAACAGTCTTCTTCCTCCAGTCAATATGCCAATGGTGGCCTTTATAGTGGTTAAAGTGAAACCAAAAACAGTATGTGTTATACTAGGTCTCCTCTTAATCATAATTTGCAAACAGCCAGTAAAATCCTTGTTAAGAACTGTAGTTATTAACCATGGTTAAGGTCTGTGGGGGGGACGGACGGACATAATAACAGACCAGCTGGATCAGGTCCAAGGCCCATCCAGTACAACATCCTGTTTCACATGGTGGTCAACCAGTTGCCCCTGAGAAGACCACAGGCAAGAGATGAGGGCATGCTCTCTCTCTCTCTCTTGCTGTTGCTCCCCTGCAACTGGTATTTAGAGGCATCTGACCACTGAGGCTGGAAGTGGCTTATAGCCACCAGACTAGTAGTCACTGACAGACCTGTCCTCCATAAATTTGTCTAAGTCCCTTTTAAAGCCATCCATTCTAGTGTCCATAACCACATCCTAGGGTAGAGAATTCCAGAATTATACGCTGTATGAAAAAGTACTTCCTTTTGTCGGTCCTAAATTTCACGGCCTTCAGTTTCATGGGATGACTCCTGGTTCTAGTGTCGAGAGAGAAAGAGGAAAAATGATCTCTGTCCACTCTCTCTACTCTATGCATAATTTTATATCATGTCTCCTCTTTTCCAAACTAAAAAGCCGCATATGTTGTGGCTTTGCCTCATAAGAAAGGTGCTCCAGGCCGCTGGTCATCTAGGTTGCCCTCTTCTGCACCTTTTCCTGTTCTATAATGTCCCTTTAGATATGGTGACCAGAGCTGCATGCAGTACTCTAAATGTGGCCTCACCATAATTTGTATAAGGGCATTATAATATTAGCATTTTTATTTTCAATCCCATTCCTAATGATCCCTAACATGGAACTTAGCTTTTTCACAGCTGCCACGCACCAAGTAGACACTTTCCACAAGCTGTCCACCACAACCCCAAGATCTCTCTCCTCGTCAGTCAATGACAGCTCAGATTCCATCAGTGTGAAGCTGCAGTGTTTGGGGGTATTTGTTTTTTTTGCCCCAATAAGCATCACTTTACATCTGCTTATACTGAGTTGCATTTGTCATTTTTTCACTCAGTTTGGGAGAGATTCTTTTGGAGCTCCTCACAATCTGCTTTGGATTTCACTACCCTAAATAGCTTAGTTTCATCTGCAAATCTGGCCACTTCATTGGTCATCCCTACTTCTATGTATTGTATTAACAAGTTAAAGAGCACTGGTCCAAGTACAGATCCCTGGGGCCCCCCAACTTATACTCTTCTCCATTGTGAAAACTGTCCATTTATTCCTACCTTTTGTTTCCTGTCCTTCAACCAGTTACCAATCCACACATGAACAGCGTGGAAAATATGGTGGCTTAAAAAACCCTAAATAAATTTGTCAAATACCTTGCAAGATAGTTCATGTTCTAAGTTTAGAGCATTAGGAAAGTTTGCATAATAAAATTTTCTAAGAAAAACAATTATGCAAATTTTATACAAATGACACAAATTTGCAAGGTAAGTTTTTCCAGAAAAATTTCCAGTTTTAATTTTCCAGAAAACCCACATCCTAGGTAGAAACCTTTATAAAAAGTCAATATAAAACAGTTTTAAAGATTAATAAATGTTTTTCTTCGCATTAGTTAACAGTGTTCATTTTATATAGTTGCATTGCAAGCCAAAAAGGTTGAGATTCAACCAGTTCAAACAATTTAAGAGGAATAAATCTTTTCAATTAGTTTTAATTTAATGACCCTGAACCAGAGTGTTAAAAAAATACTAAATAACTTGAACAGAACTGAACCCAAATTTTAATGGTTTGGCTCCCTGGCCAAACCATTTACTGACCCAGAAGTAAATAAGGTGACCTGTCAAAAGTAGACCAATATGAGTAGGCAGACAACATTCTGATATAGCAAAATAGAAGATAAGCCATACTGCTGGGTAGTTTCTTAGGCAAGCAGCTGTCCTTAAGGCTGACTGAAGACTCCTTTCTTTTTACTCTGACATGCAACAGCCATTTTACAGTCCTCTGAGCATACAGCCAACACGTTAGAAAATGGTGTTTAAGGTACTTAGGTGGTTGCAATTTAGCATATTTTATCATACAAATGTAAGTATATTTGTAAATCTCTCTCTCACAAACACACACACACACACCCCTCCTGTAGTTTCCCATTTGTAACAATACTCTCTATAGTAAAAAGCAGAGGTGGCAATACTGTGGGATACTGAAAAACACTCCAGAAAGATCAGACCGAAAGCCCTCCTGGGAACTGCTCTTCTTTGAAACTCATTTCGCCTCTCATCCATTATGAAAACTGTCCTGTGCTCAACATACCATTGCAAACCATATGAATTGCTGCATAATGGCACAGCTGAACATAATAATTCTTAATTTAGTGGGAGTAATTTTTACAAATAATTATATCATGCTGCTCTCTGCCATTCCATTTTTCAAAAGTGTCACTCTGCTTCCACAACTAGTGTTTGCTCTAATGTGTATTTAAAGTTGACAAAGAGTTTCATGTTTTCCTCACAGAAACATTAAGCAGTTTGTTTCATACTAGGATGCATTTAGAGACCTTCAAAGCTATTATGCCAAGACAGAGAAAGGTACCTTTTAAAAGTGATGTGTCTCTCTTATGCTATATTTACCCAAAAGGAAGAGGACTCTGAATTTAAGATGGACCTCCCCCATTTCTAACATCAAAGAATATGCAAGTCTTGTACTGAGGTAAATAGGGCATTTAGCAGAGCGATAGCAGCTGTCCTTGTTTAACCTAGCACATAGAGTCCCTCTCTGAGTTTGTGCTGACTGGTACCTCCCTTGTTTCGTTTTAGATTACAAGCTCCTTTGAGATAGGGAACTTTCTCCTCATTCCTTTGCGATGTAACCCACTCTGACAACCTGTTCTTGTTGTTGAAAAGCAGCAAAATAGCAATCATTTCAAAGCCTTCTGCAAATATGATGCTGTTTAGAATTTTGCTAGTCAATTCCATCTTGTTAACCTTCCTGCCCAATAATTACTTGAACCTTCCTGTTCAGTTACATATATAGTCACCAGGAGAGATGGCATCTAGCTCCAAACCAGGTATTCAGATGCTTTTCACCCAACCAAGGTATTCACACCCTCTTCACACTAACCAAGGCTCATGGGTGTTGATTCTCTGTTGCCTCATCTCACAGAACTGTAGAGTGTGTGGAGGGAAATACCGAAGTAACAGGAGTGCAGTCAATCCAATCAGTTTATTCACCAGTTCCGTGCACTTCTGGGAGGGTTGTTTTAAATAGCATGGGAGCTGCTGCCTACCTGCTGCTTTCCCCCCACTGGCACTCTTCCAAAAAGCTGGTGTGCAGGGCTACAGCGTGCTTACTTGCAGCCTGGACCAGCATAACCATGCAAACGGTTGATGTGTGCGCGCACTTGCGTGGCGATGCCGGTCCAGGCTGCAGGGAGGCATGCAGCCTGCAGCCCCGCCCACCCGCTTTTTGGAAGAACATTGATGGGGGGAAAGTGGTGGGATGGGGGCTGGCAGATAGGCAGCACCTTCCCTGCCATTTAAAGCAACCCGCCCCCGCCCTTCAAACCAGTTTGAACACCAGTTGCCAGAACCAGTTTGGTGCTCCTAGAACAGAGTGCCGAATGGTTCTGTGCACATCCTTTATTGATTGATTGTTAAATTTGTATACCGCCTTTCATTAAACAATCCCAAGGCAGTTCACACAAAAAACAAATCTGACTAGCAGCACTCCCTCTGCTGCTGAGATGCCAGCAAAGTGTGAAAGACTCATACATGCATGATTGCAAAGTGAATGTATACATATACATGTGTATATATGCAACATAAGCAATGGAAAGCAGCTTCCACATAGTTCAGTGAATGTATGTTGGGGAATTCAGTATTTGACTAGGATGAAGGAATGGGTGCAGATGAACTTACATGGGCCGATTATAGAGAAGACCGAGGATCAAAAGCTAGGAACTTCAAGATGGATCAGTGGTCAGGGTGCTTTTCATGAGTTCTTTAATAAGAAGTAACATCAGGTTGCTTATGTGTAACTATGGTTCTTCTCGTGGTCATCTGTGCCTTTAGAGTTCAGGGCTCTGTGCCTGCACAGATACCACACTGGGAGCTTTCCAGACTGCTCTCTTGCCTTGTTTTGGTGGGAAACTCTCCCCGTATATGCAGCTGTGTGTCTCCTCATCCTATCTGTCCCAGAGTTTGTCATGAAGGAGAACCCGCAGGGAAGATGGATGTGTAAAAGCACAGATGACTATGAGAAGAACCACAGTTACAGGTAAGCAACCTGTTATTCTTCAATGTGGTCTCTGTGCTTTACACTTCAGGGTAAACAACAAGCTGCCTTACCTGGAGGTGGATTAGTTGAAGAGTGACTATAGAACAGCCTTGCCAACAGCTGCATCCTAAAGTTCATGTGCATCAAGGGTATAGTGTTGAATGAAGGAGTTTGGTGAAGTCCATGTTGCTGTTTGGCATATAGCTTCCAAGGGTACTACTCTGTTGAAAGCTGGTGAATTGGCCATTGCCCTGGTAGAATGTGTATTGAGAATCAGTGGAAACAGTTTCTTGGCAACATCACAGCAGTGCTGTATAATGCACACTATCCATGAAACTATGAAAAGGTTTGCGAAGAGACCTGGGAGCCCTTCCAGGCACCTTCATAAAAGATAAAGAGGAATTCCAATTTTCTCCAAGGAGCTGAGCACTCTATGGAATGCCAGAGGTCTCCAGATGTCCAGCAGGTATAGGTGTAGGTGACTCATAGAGTCAGTAAACTAAGGGCTTTACAGGTAGATGCCCCATACCTCAGCTTTCACAAACACAAGCTGGTACTCAGACTAGACATTCAGTTTTAACCTAAAGTTGCCTCTTCTTTTCATCGACCACAACCTATCAACTTACCTGTTTTCCCCCCGATCAGACTTCCAGAACAGAATGTTACCAGAAGGTGTAGGTAACATTTTGCTCTGGAAATCGGATCGGCGGGGTGGGGGGGGGGTGAGGAGATAAAGTTGGGATCAGTGAAAAGAAGAGGTCACTTTAGGTAAAAACTGAATGTTCAGCCTGAGTACCACCTTGTCTTTGTGAAAGGTGAGGTACAGGGCATTACCTTAAAGCCCTTAGTTTGCTGACTCTGTGGGAAGTAGTAATGGCCACCACGAAACACACTTTCCAGGTGAGAAGACTACAGTTCACTGAAGCCAAAGGTTTGAAGGGTGGTTTCATCAAGCATCCCCTAGATCTTTAGGGGAAAGTCCCAGGTTGGAGCCATGACTGGGTCATCCACGTAGATGTGAGGTAAACCTTACAAGAAACTTTTAACTGTTCAGTCCCTGAACCAAAAAGAGACCAGATGCAAAGTCTTAGACACTATGGCTGTAAGGTGAACTCGTAACGAAGACAAATTCTTCAGGTAACATCAAAGTTATGTGACTCCTCCACAAACTGAAGGAAACGTTTCCACTTAAAATCATGATTTTATCGTTGCAGGTTTCTAAGCAGCTCATAGGACCTCCTGGGGTTCCTGTGGGAATGAGCTTGTATCCTTCACGCCATGAATTATAGTGAGGTGCATCTGGATCGAGAATCTTGCCCAAAGCCTGTGTTAGAAGACGGCTGTGAACCAGTAAATGTATATAGGTTACAACAAGATGCTTCAGGCTAGGGAACCAGGGCTAGCAGGGCCACCAAGGTGTGACCAATGTGCAGTCCATCCCCTCAGTGTGGATCTTCAGGAGAATCTGCTGTATTAGCGGAATTGGTGGAAACAGGTAAGTGAAGTGAGAGCCAGCGTGGTGCAGTGGTTAGAGTGCTGGACTAGGACTGGGGAGACCCGAGTTCAAATCCCCATTCAGCCATGAAACCAGCTGGGTGACTCTGGGCCAGTCACTTCTGTCTCAGCCTAACCTACTTCACAGGTTTGTTGTGAAAGAGAAACTCAAGTATGTAGTATACCGCTCTGGGCTCCTTGGAGGAAGAGCGGGATATAAATGTTTTTTTTAAAAGCGCAGTGTCCACTGGATCAAGAATGCATCCCTCAAGGACTGCTCGTCCTTCCCTGCGCTCATCCTTCCCTGCTCTCGAACAGAAGAAGCAACTATTACTGTTTTCTGCAGTCGCAAACACATCCAAGAGTGGGGTACCCCATTTCTGGAAAATTTTATGCACCATTGTGCAGTCTAGTGTCCATTTGCAATAGAGCATTCACTTGAAGATTTGCACAACCTTGTATGTGAACAGCCTGTGGTGTGATGCCATGCCATATACACTAATGCCAGATCTGCATGGCCAGGGCTAGCAAGACTCTGGACCCAGTACTGCCTTGCTTGTTTATTATGCCTTCACAGTTGTGTTGTCTGTTTGAATGGTTAATAGTGCCTCTCATATAAGCTGTAGGAAACCTTCCAAAGGCTTCAAAATAGAAATAGGTTCCAGATAATCTATGTGCCTGGTCCTTTCTGACCCTTGCCAGTGACCATTCAGGGATAGGTCTCTCAGGTGAGGTCCCCACCCATGCTCTGAGGCATCTGTGATTAGTACAAGACAAAGGATCACAGGATGAAAGGGATTTCCTAAAGAAAGGTGGGTGACAGAGGCCAATCAGGTAAGCATCTTCCTGACCTCTCGGGGGGGGGGTAGTGGTGGTAAAGGAGAGCATTTTGGCAGTTCATCTGAGGGCAGAAATGGTTTAGAAATCAACACTGCAGAGGATGCATTCTGAGGCAGGCATGGGGTAAGACATGAGAGGTGGCCACCATATAGCCATGGAGACACTTATTATCCCTTACTGTGTGAGCAACTCCAGATGCTATATGCTTGGCTAGCACTACTAAGGACTGGATCATGTCTTCTAGTAGGAAGGTTTGGGCTTGCATATAATTGAAGAGAAGACCTAGAAAGTGAAGCTGTCTCATGGGCGTTAGTAGAATCTTTTGTAGTTTACACATAGCGCAAGGTCTTCTAGGAGCCCTATGGTCTTTTGGAGAGCAGATGACAGAGCCCTTGGAGACTCTCCGGCTACAAGCCAGTCATCCAGAAAGGTAAATATCTTGATGCCCGATTGCTGTGGGTGCACAACTACTGATGCCATACATTTTGTGAATACCCTGGGGTGGGGGCAGACACAAGTCTTGGAAATGAAGAAACTTCCTGTGTTGAAGGCAAATGGAAATCTGTTAATATGCATTCTTGAGATTCAATGAGGCTAGCCACATTCCTTTTTCTAATAAGGATAGGATGGAAGGCATGAAGATCATGCAGAAACGCTTGTAAGTGATATAATGATTGAGTTCTCGCATGTCCAGTATTGGATGCAAACCATCATTATGCTTTGGCACAGTAAAATACGAGGAATAAAAAACTTTTCAGGATTGTTGTGGAGCCTCTTCTATAGCATCCTTCTGGAGAAGAGCATCCACCTCTTCCCAGAGTGTTCTTCCCAGACTGTGGCAGGAATTGTAGTAACACCATGGGAGAAGGGTGGAGTATTTGTAAACTCTAGGGCATAGCCTATGCTAATTAAGGTGAGAACTCAATGATCTATGTAGTAACACGTTCCCAGGTCAGCAGATAAGGGACCAGGCGCGATCTCTGGGAGCCTAAATAAGAGTCATTGTTTCTTTGAATAAGTGGAGGGTCATTGTTTCTGAAAAGTGGTCTTGTTGGTGCCATTCTGCTGATCTTTGTTAGCATAGTAGCATTGGTTACAAAAGGAGTGCTCAGAGGATGTAGGCTGGGAGATGGATCTCAAGGACTGACTACAAGGCCATCTAGAGAACAATTCATTATGGGGGTGGCGAACAAATAAAGATGATTTATTTATTTATTTATTTATTTACACAGTCAGACAGGTGTTATTGACTGGTTTGTTTTATCCAGACATCGTGTCCTTCCCAAGGACCTGGGATGGCTGAATTTTATTGCCAATGTTGTTGCTGTTGTTATAGATATCGTCGCAGAATATAGGGTGTTCCCAGTAAAGCTGCTTTTTGTAATTGGCTGATGGTGATTTCTGTGGCCCCTATGGTGTTGAGGTGCTCTTCAAGGTCTTTTGGAATTGCACCCAGGGCACCAATTACCACTGGGATTATTTGGGTCTTTTTCTGCCACAGCCTTTCAATTTCAATTTGTAGATCTTTGTATTTGGTGATTTTTTCTATTTCTTTTTCTTCTATTCTGCTATCCCCTGGTATTGCTATGTCGATTATTTTGACTTGTTTTTCTTTCGTCTCGACTACAGTGATATCTGGTGTATTGTGTGGCAGATGTTTGTCTGTTTGTAGTCGCAAGTCCCATAATATTTTTACATCTTCATTTTCTTCAACTTGTTCAATATTAATAATAAATAATAATAATAACAACAACAGACTGTTTCAGAGGACACTTGGCAGAGAACTGAAAGCTCATTTATCCAGCTGTCCTTTTCAATTTCTGTACCTTCTGGAGTGTGTCATCAGTTTTGTCTCCAAAGTATCTCCCTTGGTGGTCCTCAATTCTGGAGTAGACTTCAGATTGGCTACTCCAATTCTGGAGTAGCCAACATAGTATAGTGGTTAGAATGTTGGGACTGGGACCAGGAAGACCTGTGTTTGAATCCGTATTCAACCATGAAACTCACTGGGTGACTCTGGGCCAGTCATGTATCTCTCAGCCTAATAGCCTAACTAAACATGTAAGCTTCTTCTTCATGATAAAAACTTTCCAGGCATTTTGTGGGTTGTGGCAAGGATGAAGGTTTTTTTCCAAATCATTCCTGACTATCTCAAGTAGCGCAGCATTGAGTGGCAGGGACACTGGGTTGCAAGCATTTGCATCTATAAGTCCGAAAAGTGGGTCTAGGCCATCTGCCGCTTTTTGTTGCTGATCCAATTTTACTCCTAGCAAGGAAACCATTCTAGAAATGTAATCTGAATAAAGTTTGAGGTCTTCTGAAGGGGAGGTGGGCTTGAAATCCCCCAATATATCTTTGGGGGAGGAGCCCGATGCTGCTAATTCTGAGTGGGTGTCCTTGTCTACTATCTCATCCTCATCTTTCTTTGGGTCTTGTTCAGAGCCCTTACCACTGTCGCTCTCCAACAGTTCTGGGGAGCCTGGTGGTTGGGGAGTTGAAGGAACTAAAGGTAAAGTGTGCCATCAAGTCAGTTTCGACTCCTGGCACCCACAGAGCCCTGTGGTTTTCTTTGGTAGAATACAGGAGGAATTTATCATTGCCTCCTCCCACACAGTATGAGATGACACCTTTCAGCATCTTCCTATATCGCAGCTGCATGATATAGTAGCAGTGGGGATTTGAACCGGCAACCTTCTGCTTGTTAGTCAAGCATTTTGCTGCTGTGCCACTTAATATTAATTTTATATTATATTAATATTAATTAACATTTAAGAAACATTGAATATTAACTAATAATATTAGATAAAACCAGACGGCTGCCGAAGGTATGTGGTAGTGGTACAGAATACTTGTCCAGTGACCCTCTGTTGAAAGAGAGCGGTGATCCAGAGGGGAGAGGGATCTGGACCTTAAACAAAGTGGACATAGTCTACGCCCAAGTTTGAAACTAGGCTGCTCATGGTACCGTTCAAAACTGTGGAGACAGGGATGCCTATAATCACCCCTGGATCTATACTTCTGGTATCTATCCTCATGTCAGTATCAATAATCCATCCAATGTCAACTATAAGCACAGCCTTCCCTTTCCCGGTATCAGTCAGTCTCATAATAGTATGAGTACAGAGAGTCTATTGAAGAGTAATCATATCTTTCATCCTGGTGCTATTATGGGTTGTCTATTGAACTGCAACAGTCGTGGATATAATCGTGATGTCTCCCTCTACCCCAGGTCAGGTGAGTATGAGTATTCCTGGTTCCGAATGCGGCGGGGTGAAAATGGTCATGGAGAGTTAAACAGTGCTTCATCCACATCCTCGGGATCGTGCTCACTTGGGTCTGATAGCAGTCCTTCGAGTTCTGGAGAGCAGGACCAGGTTGGACGGTAGTCTGGAGAAAGCATGAGGTATCGAGGCAGGTCCTTCAATGGAGGGTTTTTTTTGTCCTGTGTGCATAGTAGAGAATATGGGGGTTGCTGCACCTGTTCTGGCAATAACATAGCTTTTGTGTCATGGCTTGGTACTGATGTGGTCTGTGTGAAATCCAAGGGTTGTATCTTTTTCTTGAGTTTCAAAGAGGTCTCGGCAGATGCCAAAACCTGCCATTTCTTTGGTATTTTCAGCAATGCTGTCCTACTGGCAATGCAGTTAGCAGTGTTGTCGATATCTGTTGGAGAGTGGTTTTCTTCTTCTTTTTCAAAGACCCCATAGAAAGATTTGAAGGTTTACTGGTCAGATCAGGGACCACTAGTTTCTGCTGGGTGACAGGTACCGAAGAGGTTGATGGTACCAGGTTGGTTTCCTGCATAGGATCTGTTGTTTCCTCCGGTACCAAGGTGCCCTTTGACAAGTGGGAAATAGGAGGGGTCTGCTCACCAACTACTGAGGCAGTTGGGGTTTCAGCAGACATCTTTGTGTCCCTTTGACTTGAAATGCAATAGGAAGACTGAAGAGCTTGTTCTCAAAGTGTAGAATGAAGCAGGGACGATCTGTTTTTCCATGCTTGTTTGGTTAACTTCAAACAGTGTGGGCAAGAGTCAACCACATGGGCCTCCCCAAGATAAAATAAGCACTTGCTCTGGCTATCTGATGAAGGCAATTTGGCCATACACCTGACACACCTTTTTAAAAGGATCCTGCTTGCCATGCAGCGGGGGGACCGGCGGTGTGATCCTCTGTCCAAGTTGGGAGTGGGCAGAGGGGGGAAACAATGAAAAGGGGGTGGCAGCAGCGAAGGAAACAAATAACCAAACTAAAAGTAGCAGGGGAACTACTCAAAGTAAACAAGTAAGAATGGACCAAAGAAGAGGAGAGATGAGAATATTTTTTTTGGGGGGGGGGGATCTCAAGAAGCTTGGAGAGTATCCAGTGAAGTTGCCTGACTGCAGACAACAAAAGACAGAGGAGATGAGGGGGCAGGATCCTGCCAAAATGAGAGAGAAGCTTGGAAAGCTCCCAGCATGGTCTCTGCATTGGTGCAGAGCCTTGAAGTGTAAAGCACAGAGACCATTTTGAAGAATATTTTTTTCCTGCAAGATCCACATCTGGTGGCTATCATGCACACATCCATTCATAACTTTAAAACTAGGTTGCAGGGATGCCCATTATGCATGGCTGCCCATTAAAACTGCTCAGAAGCCACAGTTGGTGCAAAACATGTTTGCCTATCTCCTGACAAGAGCCCATTATACCAAAGCACTAGGTCTACGTTGGTGTCTTATGGTCCACCAAGCACAACTGAAGGCCAAAACAAATGTAACACAGAAAAGGGCTGCTTTAATCTACACATATACAAGAAACTGCTTTCTTACCTATGCTCACTTATGCTTGTTAAGTACTCCCTGGACCATTACCTTAATGCTTGCAGAAATACAAACAAAAGCACTTATTGTTGTTCCAGTTGTTCTGTCTGCACTTGCAAGCTATAGAAAGTTAAGCCTAAGTCTCTTCCAATAAACACTGAATTCTTCTTGGTTGGGCTAGTAGAAAGAAAGGGACTGGTATTCCTCAGAATTATGCAGGCACCTTTGAAGTCCCTGGTATCTTGGGGAGGGGATGTGAAAAATCCATGGATGGCATTTGAATTTTATTGAGATTCGACACTGTAGTTAGCTGCATGCTCTCCAGTTTAGGCTTTATTTATTTCTGAATTTTCATTTCTTGCCTCACATCTTCAGGATGTGGTGGGAACACTTCAAATGATTGGTCTAAAGCACTGAAAGTACAACTTAATGGACATATTCTTATTATTATGCCCAAATATACATGTAAATCCCTTAGCAATGAAATGAAATGGCTATAGCCCTAAATGTTTAACTTTCCAATAGTCTTGAGATATGCAAGTTTTGAGGAATATTAAGGGAATTCTAGTCTCCTAAGGATACTAACGACAATATTATAGCCATAAAAGCCAACACCTAATAACTTTTCCCCCTTCCCCTTTATAGAAATAGAGCTTTAATATGCCACATTTAACATTTTAAAACAAGAATAAATCTGTTCAATTCGTTTTAATTCACGAATTGTTTTATTAGTATTTGAATGTCCTAACAGTCTCTTTTTTGTTTATAGCCTTTAGATAGACGTTGTTTTTGGTTCTCAGAAAAACCAATTTCAGTGCTGAAAGAAAAGAGCCAGCATGGGGGAGGGGAAGATCCCACAAGCTAATGAAGATGACCTACTTTTGTGTGTGCACAACATTCATCTTCTAACATAGGAGGTTATTACAAAATAAGATTACCTGTATGATAAATCCTCTATAATTACCAGCAAGTGCCTTATTTTTCAAGGCAAGAATATTTCTGAGTTTTGGTTGCATTTAGCACACCCTGCAGATGACTAAACATATATTTAGATATCAACTCCAGACATTTTTAGTTCAAATCAATTAAGAGTGGAGGAAAAAAATCATTCCCTTCTGGCTGCCTATATTTTTCATTTAATCTGGTCAGTGTAAGACCTTATTACAAGTAATTTGTCATTATAAGTCTGAAGAAAAATGCTAGCCTCACAATTTTTGTCACTCTTCCCCCCACTTCCCTTCAGGCTGCAACTGTTGATGGGCTTTATGGAAATATAAATTCAATCAGCAGCTGCAAATTTCATGAGACGTCCATCTTCATGCTGAATTTGTAACTGAGTGTCAAAACAATCTGTGGATTCCTCCCTGATGAAACAGGCATTGAATTGTAAATTTCTGCAATTTTCTCCTGTCTGAATTTCAGGGGCTTTAAAATAGAACTAGTTCACATGTAGCATCTATCAGCTCAGGACAGGTAATTCCTCTCATTATTCCTTTTAGCATTCAAAGAGTTAAATAATAAAAACCTAAAAATATACCCCAGTCTTTTTTCGGGGGGAGGGATATTACTCTGCATTTTTATGCCTCTCAGGGAAAAAAAAACACCATAAAAGAGCTTCTGTGCATTTTAAAAGCTTTTCAGATAAGCTACATATTTGATCTATTGTCGTCGTAGCTCATTTTAAAACAGAATTGCAATGATTAAAATCCAGAAATTAGCTTTGGTAAAATTAAAAAAGATTCAATGGTGTCAAAACAGACAGACATTTGAGCAGAAAAAGTTCAGTTTGGAGTAATAATGGCCGCCACCTCCTCCTTGATATAAATCTTATTTTTAATTAAGTGTTGGTGGAAGAGAGAATATGAAAATATAAAATTAATTTAAATAGCTAAAAAAGGGACTGCTAGCTCATAGTTCTAAGAGTTCACTGTTCTCTTGGGTGCTTCTAAAAGATGACAATTTTCTATTCAAGCTGCTATTTCTTACAATAGTTTAAAGAAAATGTGGAAGAGACAGAGTACATTATGTCAAGTGAAATATTTTATTTTAGAATGTCTCTCTTCCTCAAAGGATATTAAATTCAAAATATGCAGAGTGTTTTCCCTTCTTTCTTATTACTTTTCTCTCCAGCAGCTGTGCATGTGGTTAAATATTTCTTTGAACTGCACCCCCACCCCGCCCTCAACACAGACAGGTTCTTCACTTTCCAATGCATTTCCAGAGAACAAAGATGCAAGAGGCAGAGGCAATTGCCAAGATTGTATTACATGTTTGATGGATCCTTTCCATAGGCTGGTTCTGCAAGAGTGTATGGGATCCTCATGCATAGTCTTGTGTGACACACCACTGGTGTAAACAGGTATGGAACTTCCATTTGGATGCTGTATACTTGCCATACAGGGGAAGAACCATAGCTTGGTAGGAAAGCATGTGCTTTGCATATAGAAAGTTCTAGGTTCAATCCCTGATCTCCAGGTAGCTAGACCACCTACATTGAGCCACCGCTTCATACCCATTCATAAAATCATTGGTCTCATGAACTCTCCCAGGAGATTTGGGGAGGTATGCTCATGTGTGGCCAAGCCCTATGCCACCGAATCATCTATATACTTATTTCTCTTCGCCAGCATGCGTGTCCTTAGGAATTTGGTGGCGGAACTATCGCGTTGCCAGGCTTGGGCGAGCCGTGAGAGTTCAGGGGAAACAAAAAATGGCAGCAGCAGGCTGGTGCAAAACAGCCAGAGGAGGTGGCGGTGGGACGGCCTGGCCAGGCCAGGCCGTTTTGGGTGAGGAGGCGGCAGCAGCCAGCCGGCCGCTGGGAGGCAAAGGCGGCAGAACGGCCTGGCCTGGCTGTCCTGGTAAAGGAGAAGGAGGCGGCCTTGGCTGGCCACTGGGAGGAGGCAGTGGGGCGGCCTGGCCAGGCCGTCCCGAGCAAGGAGGCAACGGCAGGGGTAAGGAGGTGGTGGCCTCGGCTGCCGGATGAGGAGGTGGCGGTGGCTGCCGCTGCCCGGTCTGGCCAACGAAGGGGCAGCTTGTCACTGTGTCGAGAGTGGGGCGGGGGGAGGGGGAAAGAGAGAGTGGGACAGGATGGGGGGGAACAGTCAGCCCCAAAGAGCATATAGATGCTCTGTGCGGGTTGGCTAGTAAATATAATTTTCTTTATATAACAATTAGCAATTTGGTCTTTTCCATATATGAGACTCCTCCACCACCCTTAGATCCCTTCACTGGCTTGGCATCTCCCTTCTGTGAACTAGATTCAGAACTCCTAGTCTTTACCACTGAAAGTTCACCGTGGTCTTGCCCCATGCTAATCTTTAGCTGTTTCCCCATTTATTGTATCTAAATAATATGGGTCCTACTCTGTTTGTATAAAGCTGAACAGCTAACAAAGAAATTTTAAAAAGCTAAACACATCAACACAAAAAGCAAATAAGTACAGCAGAAAACAGCAGCAACCAACAATACAGGTGAAACTCGGAATATTATAATATCGTGCAAAAGTCCATTAATTTCAGTAATGCAAATTAAAAGGTGAAACTGATATATGACAGAGATGCATTACATGCAAAGCGAGATAAGTCAAGCCTTAATTTGTTATAATTGTGATGATCATGGCGTACAGCTCATGAAAACCCCAAATCCACAATCTCAGAAAATTATAATATTACATGGAACCAAGAAGACAAGGATTGAAGAATAGAACAATATCGGACCTCTGAAAAGTATACAGTGTACTGTACTTGATTGGCCAGCAAACTCGCCTGACCTGACCCCATAGAGAATCTATGCGGCATTGCCAAGAGAAGGATGAGAGACATGAGACCAAACAATGCAGAATTGCTGAAGGCCGCTAATGAAGCATCCTGGTCTTCCATAATACCTCATCAGTGCCACAGGCTGATAGCATCCATGCCACGCCGCATTGAGGCAGTAATTGCTGCAAAAGGGGCCCAACCCAAGTACTGAATACATATGCATGCTTATACTTTTCAGAGGTCCGATATTGTTCTATTCTTCAATCCTTGTCTTCTTGGTTCCATGTAATATTCTAATTTTCTGAGATTGTGGATTTGGGGTTTTCATGAGCTGTACACCATGATCATCACAATTATAACAAATTAAGGCTTGACTTATCTCGCTTTGCATGTAATGCGTCTGTCTCATATATCAGTTTCACCTTTTAATTTGCATTACTGAAATTAATGGACTTTTGCACGATATTCTAATTTTCCGAGTTTCACCTGTATAATCACAGATAAACATTACACAATTAAAAATGGAGGGTGGCATAAACCCCTAATTGTAGTAGGGAACATGACAAACCAACAATCAGTCACCACCAAAGACCAACCTGAAAAGTAATGTTTTTATCGAGGATAGAAAAACAAGTGATCATGCCAAACAGGCTTCCCACAATAGCGTGCTTCACAAGGTTGGTGCTAGAACTGAGAAGGTTCTACATTGTGTGGCCCTGTTGTACTTCGGTCAGCAGGGGAATACAAAGCAAGACCTCAGTGCTGACCCACAACTATGACTATGCGAGGAAGGAATATATGGAAGGACGTGGGCTTTTAAGGTCTTTATATCACCACCTCTGACCTCCATTCCTTCAACTCTGTCATTGTCAACTGAAGGTCTCCTACTCCCTTGGACTCTACCCATTCACCCTTGCTGCTCCTTATGCATGGAACCCCGCTTCCTGAACATATGATGCTTTCTCCCCTTCATCTTAGAAACATAGAAAGCTTCCTTATACCAAGTCAGACTATCGCTCCATCTAGCTCAGTAAATTTCACCTATACATTGATGAGATCTGAGCTGTAAGTGACTGACCAGGAGAGAGATCTTGTGGTCATGGTGGTCAGCTCATTGAAAGCATCAACTCAGTGCGTGGGAGCTGCGAAAAAAGCAAATTCCATGCTAGGGATCATTAGGAAGGGGGTTGAAGATAAAAATGCTAGTGTTATAATGCCCTTATACAAATCTATGGTGTGGCCACATTGAGTTCTGTTCAGTACTGGTCACCATATCTAAAAGAGGACATTGTAGAACTGGAAAAGATGCAGAAAAGGGCAATCAAGCTGATCAGGAGCCTTGAGCACCTTCCTTACAAGGCAAGGCTACAGCATCTGCGGGGTTTTAGTTTGGAAAAGCGGCAACTATGAGGAGACATGATAGAGGTGTATCATATTATGCACAAGAGAATGGACAGAGAGAATTTTTCTCCCTCTCTCACAACACTAGAACCAGAGATCAACCCATGAAACTGAAGGTCAGGAAACTTGGGACTGACAAAAGGAAGTACTTCTTCACACAGCGCATAATTAACATATGGAACTCTCTGCCATGATGAGGATGAAGTGATGGTCACCAGCTTGGATGGCTTGAAAAGTGGCTTGACCAAATTCACAGAGGACAGGTCAATCAATAGCTACTAGTCCAGTGGCCAGACTAGCTATAGACTACCTGGCTATAGGCTACCTCCAGCCTCAGAGGCAAGATGCTGCTAAATACCAGTTGTAGGGGAGCAACAGCAGGAGGGGGAAAGCCCTCACCCCTGCCTGTGAGCTTCTTGACGGCATCAGGTGGGCCACTGTGTGAAACAAAATGCTAGACTAGATGAGCTTTGAGCGTGATCCAGCAGGGCTGTTCCTATGTTCAGTATTGTCTAAACCTACTGGCAACAGGTTCTCCAAGGTTTCAGATGGGAGTCTTTCCCAGCCCTGCCTGGAAATGCAAGGGATTGAACCTGGGATTTTCTGCATGCAAAGCAGATGCTCTGTCACTGAGCTACAGTCCCATCCCCAAAGGTGGCATACATGGATCTCCCATCTAGGCACTGACCACACTAAGATCTGCTTAGCTTCAGCAAGGTAGCTGAATTGGGCACCCTTAGACCATGCTCTGGACCCTTCAAATCCCTCCTCAAAGCTCACCTATTTCATGTACTCTTTGGTTTATTCTCTGAATCCTCATTCCTAACACTGAGCAAATTGTAAATCCTTCTAATAAAATTTGCCTGCATTCTTCCCTTTCTGTTCGTGTCTCTTCCTCCATTTAACCCATTATCTATCTTAAGAGCATAAAGCTCCTTTAGGGCAGGGATCCGTCTCCTTTGTCTCAAAAACATGATGTATCCCAATGGCATTATGCAAATAATAAAACCCTCGCCTCTCACTAAGACCACAAGAACATTCAACAGGTCCAACAAGCTATTCAACAGGTCCAACAAGGTCAACAGATGATTCAACAGTAAAACACATTCTTAGGGCTTGAACACACTTTTAGTCCTCATCAGTCCAAGGATTTTCACAGAGAACTGCAACAAGTTCTTCATATTCATTTCACTCAGTTGTGTTGCTTATAAGTGCCACGTGGGAAAGGCCTCAGGAGATTCTCCTCCACTTCCAGCTCTGCTAATAGCTGTGTTTGAAACTGTGGATTACTTACTTGACTGCAATTTCCTTTTAAAAGGTGAAATGCTTCTTTAGCTCACCGGGATTTGGAAATAATACATCAGGTATCACAGGCAAGGTACTCAGCACTTTCTCCCATGCAGAAATGCACTCTTTTACCCAAATATGAATGTTAAAATAGATTTAAAGTAGATTCAAATGCCATGCACATTGAGTAAATCCTTATTCTAACTCAGATGTCTCGAACTGCTGGATCCCCAAGTCATACACAATCCACCAGTCCTATGCTGTGGTTGGTGGCCCTGGGAAATAAAAAAAAATAAAAAAAAAATAAAGTGAGTTTATCAAGCACCTGACTGGCAAGCCACAATCCATGGCTGGCAACTGACTAAGGGGCCAAAATTCTGACAGGCCTGTTTTATCTAAATGTATAACAAAGCTATCATTTGATTGTTTCAGTGTTTGCTCAAATTGTGTACCAAATCGGTACACAAGGCAGGTAAATAAGACCACTGACTCCTCCACCCCCAGGATAGAACATGCTGAATATATCAGTCAGCTCTACAGTGAAACTAACAGCTGTGCTCATATGTAGCCTATATAAGGGAGAAATGCCATAAAGACTGCATGAGGGGAGTGCTGCTGAAGTACAGTTCTAAGTGTAACATTCTGTGACCCCTTGAATTTGAAATTCACAGTGTGTCACACACAGACATCTGGGATGCCCCTGAGTCATGAGCGAGAGTCTATCTGAAATAGGTGTGTGTGTGGGGGGGGTGTCTCCCACACATATAACCAGGGCTCAGCAAATCCACTAGTCTAGTTGTCTGTAACAAGTGAAAATTATGCCTTGACGAGTGAAAAAAAATCCTGACAAGTAATGTACCAGCATAGCTCAACAAGCAAAATTTTTGTCTGGCTGGTAAACAGAGCCAACATTTCTTGACCCCTGTATGTGACTAAAAAATTCAACTAATAGAAAAGTACATACTGCAAGAGCAAAACAGCAGGGATAGCTCCCAGTAAAGGAAAAATGAACAGGACAATCGATTCACATACACGTGGAACCAAAGGAAGACTTACCTACATTGGCGATGCCTTGCAGCTCGCGGCTAACTCAGATGGACACTTGTTTTCTGTCTTGACCTGCATGTATGTATATATGTATGTATGTATGTAAGTAACCTCCCGCCTCAGGAACGTGATCTGTAACATATCTGCATACTAAACGAACCATGCCACCACAGCGGCTGACCACGCCAGGAACTCCTGCTGACAACACCCCTGGAGGACCCCCTGGACCTGGAGAAGACCCTCCGCCATCAAGGACCCACGCCCAGAGGCTGCAATTGGCAAAAGACTGGCACGGCCCTGCCGGCCACATACAAGGTGAGGCTGGGATCTGACCCTCCCTTGGACCTTTTGGACATGCCTCTCACTGAACTCTTTTAACCGGACTCTACCCAAACCCGTAGGAACTCGCATACAGTGTTATATTCTCTCTACCACTGCAACCACACATTCGTTAGGACGCGGCCGTGTTTTATCAGGAAATTCTATTCACTGTTGCTTTTGTAAACCATATGCTAAACATTCTCTAGTAAAAGTCAATCTATTCTTATTTTAATTGACTCACAGAATTAAGAATGGAAAGAAGCAAGGCTCTCTAAAAGGTAAAGTGTGCCATCAAGTCGATTTCAACTCCTGGCGCCCACAGAGCCCTGTGGTTTTCTTTGGTAGAATAGAGGAGGGGTTTACCATTGCCTCCTTCTGCGCAGTGTGAAATGATACCTTTCAGCATCTTCCTATATCACTGCTGCCCGATATAGGAGTTTCCCATAGTCTGGAAAACGTACCAGCAGGGATCCGGTATTTTATATAATTTCTGATCCAAGTCATCTCCTATGTATTTTTAATTCTTTTTTAAAAAACCATTTCAGTCCTTCACAAGATACGGAAAGGAAAGGTTGTGCCATCAAGTCAGTGTCAACTCCTGGAGTCCACAGAGCCATGTGGTTTTCTTGGTAGAAAGAATACAGGAAGGGTTTACCATTGCCTTCTCCTGCGCAGTGTGAGATGATGCCTTTTAGCACCTTCCTATATCACTGCTGCCTGATATAGGAGTTTCCCATATTCTGGGAAACACACCAGCGGGGATTCAAGCCAACAGCCTTCTGCTCTCTAGGCAGGTTGCTTCCCCACTGTGCCATTAGGTGGTTCTTCACAAGATATACTTTGCTCAAATTAATTATCCTTCCTTCACAGATAATATCTACGGGGCTCCATAAAGGTCAAGGGGCTTACTTACCTTTCAGATGGGACTTGAGGGTTACACATCAAAACTGGTTCCCTCTAGCCAACAACAGGGCAGGGAAGATCTTCCCCCCACCTGCCAATTTACAGAAGCATTATTAGTGTATGTGCACTGCAGACTAAACCTAATCCTTTGCAAGTACTTTTTTCAGCTGTTGTGGATTTTTGAACAATCGTGGTCTCTCAGCACATACTGTACCGTAGTTCCATTTTGGGCTATGCACTAGGAACACAGGAAGCTGCCATATACCGAGTCAGACCATTGGTCTATCTAGCTCAGTATTCTCTTCACAGACTGGCAGCGGCTTCTCCAAGCTTGCAGGCAGGAATCTCTCTCAGCCCTATCTTGGAGAAGCCAGGGAGGGAACTTGGAACCTTCTGCTCTTCCCAGAGCGGCTCCATCCCCTGAGGGGAATAACTTACAGTGCTCACACTTCTAGTGTCCCATTCATGGCAACCAGGGCAGACCCTGCTTAGCTAAGGGGACAAGTCATGCTTGCTACTACAAGACCAGCTCACTAAAACAGGAGATAGAAATAAAGTAATATAGTCCAAGCATAAACAAAAAGGAAGTTATTGCGTCAGAAAGTTTCAACCCACAATTCTCAACCCTACGCTTTGCAAGGAAGCCATGCCCCTTCCATGTTCAATGTATACACACAGGCACTGAGAAGCCCAAAATGTCCAGTGCAGAACTATTGCATCACGTCAACTTTTGCCTACTGATGTGCAAAAAAATCTAGCTCTAATAGAGAACTGATTACTATTATAAGTGATGTCTAGGAGGCAAAATCACAAGGACGTTTGCTAGGATGAAGGGTCAATGCAGTCACCCGAGTTATGTCTGGTCATCACTTTAGGGAGCATAGCACTCTGGTTCTGCTCAATCTACTTGGTTACCAACTTTTTTTCTAGGTACAATTTAAAGTGCTGGCCATTATCTATAAACAGCTTAGGATCAGAATATTTTGAAAAATTGCCTCCTTCCATAGATACCCACCCATTGTCCACTGCCCACCCACCTATTGTCTTTGTCCTCTGTTGCCATCGGGATCCCAGCAGTTGGCTGGAATGAAGGACAGGGCCTTTTCATTACTGGAAGGCTAAGCATGGTTTGATGCACAGCCCACTAAAATTCATTTCTATATGAATAAGCTTTCCTAACCCAGAAGTCTGTGGCATACGGAGAAACAAACAAAATTAGAGAAGGGGGGGGGGAGAGATTGGCAAAAGAAAAACCAGTTAAGGACATTGCTTACAAACTGCAGAGAGCTCCATTCTTGAAGAAAAGGATGACAGTTTGCACTGTCTCTGCTTCAGAAAACATGTAAAGTACATATGCTAAAGAGACTAGAGTATGGAAAATTTAAATATTAGAAATTATTGGCAGGGATGTGTATTTGTGCACAAATATGAATCTGGCTTTGCAAACATATTCCCCTCTCTAAGATAATGAAGATATCACTGCTGCTTAAACAAAGACTGTTTTGTTCAATTGCTTAGCAGCCCCTCTAGTGCATACTGTATAAAGCACACCTGCCTTCCCCTACTTGACTGTTCCCAAATACATACTTTCCCACTACCGAAAAAGTATTTGACCTCTACTTGCCAGTGTAATAAAGCTTACACAATTTCATGAAGCTGATCGTTAATTTGGTGGCCCCGACCCTTCCCTATACAGAAAGCTCCATTTCCCAAGTAATTGCTTATTTCTTTCCCTGAAATGCTTTCCTTTCAGTTCTTATTCTTAAGAGCTCTCAAATGATTTTAAATGATGTGATTAATAATGTTCTTCTCCCCAAATATTCATCTGAAGAATCTACTGAATTCTGTTCAACATTTCCTTTTGGGTCCTTTACTAGCTGCCCTATAACTAGCCCCACTCACTCATTTGATAGACTTCCAATGCAGGGGTGTTTTTTCTCATCTCATTGTTTAAGAATCTGTAAATCTATTTTATACATGATTCAAATACCTCTTTACATCATCCCCCACTTGCATTCCAAGAAGTGCTGCATATTTCTTTATCTTATACTTGCCATTTTGAAAAGTTTTTTATAGCTCTCCATCATCTTTAACAATGAGTTACTCATCTTCATTGAATGAGACCAGGACTCAAAATTACACATTTCCCCTTTTCCAGCTTATTCCCTCTTCACTCGAGTCCCTTTTCCTTCATTGGACCTTCTGCTCATCAATATTCTAGAGGGCATTTTGCACATTCATTTCATGCCTGAGTTTTAATAAGTGAATTGCTCCAGCATACACAATAGCAGGGAGAAAATATTGCATGAACTGAAACTGCACAGATGTGTTTTAAGGTCATCTCTTTACCATGTTTAAAGGAGGTCATCACTTCTGAAATTCATCAGTTAGCATTCACAGTGGTGCTCATGGAAGAATTTCTTGCTCTGTAAAGTTGTGCTACTGTTAGTGGAAGAGGAACCTCCTGGGTGCATCTTTCACAAAGAGTTCCCCATTTGCAGATATGGAATTCCACTTGCATGTGGAAAGGTTGTGCAACAGGTAGCACTTGTGTAAGAACTAGTCCGGAATAGATGTGAATTAGTTTGCACAACTGTTGTCCTTACGTTAGTGCAACAGCATTTATGCTAGTGCAAGACAAGTCTGAAGGTGACCCATTGTATGCTGGGATCACGGAGTGCCCTGTAATGCTTCCAAGTTACTTACCTGGGCTACCACTTCAACTTCCTCTTTGACATTGAACATTTTGCTACTTCTCATCCACATTCTATTTACCTTGGATTCCAAGATGAGCAATTTTCAATTCTGCAATCCTTATTTTATAGCCCCTCATTGTGATGGCCTGCATTGCACCATGTTGCTAACATTGTTTTCATTCAGGTTTAATCTATTCCCCATGCTGCAATGTTACAGCAACATGCAAATGACCTGGGCTTGCTACAGACAAATGGGTGGAGCTACACAGAAAAAGCTTATCAGGCTTTTACTTTATGATGTTTTAAAGTTTTATTCATTGCCATTTTAATCTGTTTTGCATTATTCTTAGGTTTTAGTTGCTGTTTGTTTAAATTGTAAACCACCCTGAGATTCTATATAGGGCAGTATATAGATATGACAATAAATCAATGCATAGTAGTTAGGAGAGGCAGCTTGAGGCGTCACAATGTGCCACCCCACCCCCAGGCCAGAGGCTGGCATTGATACCAGCCCTCTTCCCCCTCACCTTCTAGGGCACACTCTGCCCTCCAGCCAGTGCCGCTGCTTGCTCTAACAGACAGTATGCATCCAGCTTCACTGGCCTGTCTCATTAGAACAGCCCTGCTGGATTAGCAGGCCTATCTAGTCAAGCACCCTGCTTCACACAATGGCCCAAGAGATGCCTCTGGGAAGCCCACAGGCAAGAGATGAAGGCATGCCCCCCTCCTACTATTGCTCCCCTGCAACTGGTATTCAGAGGCATCCTACCTCTGAGCCTGGAGGTAGCCTATAGCCATCAAGACTAGTGGCCATTGATAGACCTGTCCTCCATGAATGTGAGGAACCCCTTTGAAAGCCATCCAAACATGTGGCCAACACCATGTTCCGAGGCAGAGAATTCCATAGATTAATTTGCACTGTGTGGAAAAAGTACCTCCTTTTGTCAGTTCTAAATTTCCTGGCAATCAGTTTCACAGGATGATCCCTGATTCAAGTGTGTGTGTGTGTGTGTGTGTGTGTGTGTGTGTGTGTGTGTGTGTGTGTGAGAGAGAGAGAGAGAGAGAGAGAGAGAGAGAGAAATCACATCTCTCCACACCATGCATACTTTTATAGACCTCTATCATGTCCCCTCTTAGTTGTCTTTTTTCTAAACTAAAAAGTCCCAGATATTATAGCCTTGCCTCATAAGGAAGGTGCTGAAGTGTTTTTTGTTAATCCATTCATTGATTAAGGCCAACTTTTGAATGGTGCTTTAGTTACTTTAATTCCAGTCCTGGAATAGAGGCGAGGCTAACAAACAGCCAGCAGCAAGACTGCACTTGCCTCTTTGTAAATAATATCTGCCTCATTAAACAGATAATATTCCTCAACTCCACTACCTTGTCCTTGCATACCACAGCTTTTTCCCTTGGATTCTACAGGTACTGTAGGGGAAGTTGCCAAAAATCGCACCTCTCATCCATGAGAAAACAGAAGCGCTCCCCATAAGCCTTGCTCTGGATGTTGTTCAGTAATTTTAAATGACTCCTATTCGTGTAACTGCAGGAACCATATTAGTAGAGGCATTCCCTACTATGTGAAAATAAAGGGGGAATGCCTCAAACACAGTGCCTGCTATCTGCAGTTTACCATTTATTATTTTTTAAAGGCAGATCAAAACTGTTTTTAAACTGGATTAATTCACCCATAAGTGTTGCAACCCTATTTTCAACTTATACTGCATAGTTATTTTTCCATTTCAACCTTCTGCTCCTGTCAGAAAACCAACTGTAGCTGAAAAGGTTCAATACTTACGGGCGGGCAGTCTTTATTGGCAAGTATTCTTGACTGCTCTACTATTTTAGACTAAAAAGACCTGCAAACCACCCAGAAAACATCGGACAGCTATCTATGCTTTGCTAGGTCATCGAGCTGCTGAAGAGAGAGATGGGAAAAGACGACGGAAAATCTGTCATTTTAGACACTGTATAAGAGATTCTTTTCCCCCTGTTAATCAAATTGTACCAAAAGAAGCACAAGAGGGGAGGAGGGAGAAACAGATAGATTAAGCTGTCAATTTAAGATATGATAATGTACTTCAGAGTTAAAGCATTTTTCTGACAGCTGAACAGATGGAATACTTCTCTCCCTTTCTTTAAGTGGACCAACACCTAAATGAAACTGTCCCTAGTTCTGAAAAAGCAAATGTCTCATTCTAAAAACAAATGTTAAATCCTTCACATCACATGCAGTGATTAAAATTTCAATACAAATTACAATTACAATACAAATACATACATACTATAAAAACCAATGGAATCATGGGTACAGATATACACCAGACAGGCACTGTGGAGAAGTGGCACTGAACCCAAAGCTTGATGGAAATGAGTGTGGAAAAGTTCTAAATCCAATCAACTCAATGACCTACTAAAACTCAGGTGTGCATTCTCAACATTTTTAGATTGAAATGTAGAAAATCATCACTCTCACATGCAGGCATACCAAGTCTAACCATTTCTACTTCGCCAATCTTTCCAGAATGATTTTATTCTGGACATCTCACTTGTCAGTTCCATTATCGAATTTTGATGCCAACTTCTATCCACTCTAGATCTCACTAACAAAGTACTTCTCTACTCTGTTTCTGTCCGAAAAGCATTCCCAATATTTTTCTGTAGTAATTGTATGCTGTGTCCTTGGAAGTCTTTGGCTAACATATACTTAACTTCCTACCAAAATCTACAGAATTTCCGAGTGGACATGCTGTACTTAGGATCTGGCTATTAGACTGGTCTTCAGCTCATTGTACACATAATGTTCCCAATCTCTAATTGCAGATAAAAGATCAGGAGAGGACTTTGGATCATGCACTTCCTCCACTAGCAAGTCCCCTTTTGTGTACAACTTTCTGCTGCTCATCCTTTGATGATCCTAACCACTACACCTACATCAGCCTTAACCATGGTTCCCTTTAGGAAGGTTCAGACAAAATGAAAAAATATTTTTTCCCACTACGAGAACAAGCTAGTGGGAGTTGTGGACTCTTGCACCTCCACTCCTCACTCCTATTTTGTATATAAATTTTAACTAAGAGTGAAAGCTTTTGCTTTCCGTTTCAACTAGGCTACAATTCCATATTACGTATAAACCGAGGAAAATATGGTTGTTCAAACCATAATTGGGTAACAAACCAGAATCTGAAACCACAGCTTGATCCTGGTTTGTTTTACCTAACTGAATTGAACTATATCAAAACTTACCAAGTTCATGTGGAATGACCAGCTGTAGTTTAGGTTAAAAAAACAAAAACTTTCCCTCTTCTTTTCACACACACAAAATAGTAGAAGTGGGAGGGGGCAGTGCACAAGCTCACCGCTTTCCCAGACTTGTTTACAGAGAAGTAAACCACAGTTTCCTAGTACGTTTGAAGCCACCCATTGTAACTGCAATCTGAAACCAAAGTTTGAAGTTGATCTGCAAGGTCTTGTTAAAAGGAAATGTGGCAGAAATGTATTTCCTACCTCAGCTATATGTTGTGTAAAGAAACATTCCATTTTGTTTGTCAGAAATCTATTATCATTTTTACTGGATGATCATCAACAGCTAGTATTTTCAGAGGGAGAGCAAGTATTGCTTCATTCAATTTCCCCACACCATTTGTAGATTTATAAAGCTCTATCATGTTTCACCTTAATACAGCTTCTAATTTTTTTTCCACTTTTCTTCATGGAAAAAGATCTTTATGCTTGCAACAAGTAGGAAGGTGCCTTATACTGAAGCATACTAGTCGATGTTCTACATCAATATCATGCCAATCATGCTGATTGGCAGCAATACTACAGGATTGCAGAAAGCGGCATCTTTCCCAACCCTACCTGCAGATACCAGGAACTGAGTCTGGGACCTTCTTCATGCAATGCATGCCTTCTTCCTCCAAGTTATATCCCCATTTCCAGTCCACTTCAGTTGTCACCTTCTGTACCTTCACCAGTTCTGCTCTATTCTTTTTGAGGCAGGGTGCCATTTTAATTTAATTTTGTTTTGTTATTACAGTTAGGGACAACCCAAGGGAATGCTCAACTGCCATAGACTGAACAGACCTACTACAGACATGTTCTATTCTAATTTAAAATAAAGTTACTCCATAATTTGCTATTAAAAGTCAGAACCTTCTCAGAAAGTTGATTACTTCCCTGACTTGATTAAGAACACAATTTTTAAACAATCAAATTTATACAGAACATGCCAAACTTCATTCCTTTCTCGTCACTACCTTAAAAATTACTTTCCATTTTTACCTAAAGTGCTAGACTGTGTTGTTCATTTTATTACAAACGTGTTGCTCTTTTTCTAATGTAAGAGAACAGGGATTTAAAAATCATTTCTAATGTTTTCTCCGATTCCCATCAATGGCATCTGAATTACAAAAAGTGCCATTTGGCAAGCACTTAAAGCTACACTTGAGTTTTGAAATAATTTATTTAAAACCTCCGAATAGTAAACAGTGCTCATTAATACTGGTTGCACTGTTTCATTTTTGCTACAGATTATGCATGCATTCCAGAAATCATTTGAAATCCTGTCACTGTTAACAGGCCTTAGAAAGATAAGATTTACATCCAGTGTATCCTATCACATTTCAAGGCATCCCTTGGGCCAATAAAACAAAGAAATCCACCATCTTACTATGTGCACCATCCATGGAAAAACATTCTCAGCAACGGAAACACAGTATAAGCTATACAGATGTCCATGAAACATGCATGAAGAGTGCATCCCACCATTCAACAGAGTAAAAATAATGTTTTCAAACAAACTATTGAATTGCAAAGAATAGGTACATCTAAGAGAATTGCTATTCTTTCTGCCCAGAACCACCCACTCTTTAACTGACTAGACTCTTCAAGTCTCCACCTACATCTGAGTAGGAGGTGTAGAGAAACAAGGTCATCACTAGTATAGTTTCCTTGCCTGCATTAGCAATCCTCTCCTCTTGTGGAGAAGAACCGAGGAAGGCAGTGGTTGAGGGGAGATGTGAAGAGGTCTATCTGTGGGTTTCCCAGGATGGACGTCAGATAGAGGGAGATGTACGGATGAAGAGACCATTCCGCTAGGTCCACTGCTTGGTGGCTGAGCCAGTCTGCTTGAATATTGGCAACTCCCTAGAGGTGTTCTTCCATGATGGAGACTATGCGATTCTCTGCAATAGATGGTCGGTCTCTTTCATGAGGGCTCTGGAACTGGTGCCACCTTGATGGTTGATATACGATTTTGTGGCAACATTGTCTGTGCATAGGAGTATGTGCCATCTTGTCCATGGTGTACACACCAGGCATGGTATCATGGATCCGAGCACTTGAGACAGAAGCATCAGATCTGTTGAGGAATGGTGCAGAAGTGGTCAGATTAGGGGTTCGGGTTTCTCCCTCCTCTGGGGAGTGAGGGAGACTGAGAGGTGGCGGTATTGATTATGGTGCCAAGGTGTTGGATAGATTGCAGCGGCTGTAGGTAACTTTTCATTGTTGATCAGGAAGCTGTGACAGTTGAGGCACTGTATAGTACACAGAAGGTCCTATTGGGCCTTGGGCAGAAACGGAGAATGAATCAGGGCATCATCCAGAGAGGGGTGAAACTGAATTCAGTAGAGGCGGAGATAGGTCACTAGGGTGACCGGGATCTTTGTGAAGACTTGTGGGGCGGAGGATAGTCCTAACAGAAGAGTGCAGTATTGATAATGATGGCTGTTGTAGCAAAGGTAGAGGAATTTCCTGTGGCCTGGATGTATAGGAACATGAATATAAGCCTCTGAAAGGTCTACTGAGGTGAGGAAATTATTGTGTCAGACTGGTGCCTTGATGGTTTGAAGCGATTCCATCCAGAATATCCAGGATGCCTCTGAGTACCAGCTGCAGGGGAGTAACAGCAGGAGAGAGGGCATGCCCTCAACTCCTGCTGTAGGCTTCCAGTGGTATCTGGTGGGCCACTGTGTGAAACAGGATGCTGGACTAGATGGGCCTTGGGCCTGATCCTGTAGGGCTGTTCTTATGTTCTGTTCTTAACTTCCTCTTCTTGACTGCTCTGTTCGGGCACTTTAGATCTAGGACCACTCTCCAGGAACCGTCCTTCTTGGGAACCAAGAAGAGAATAGAGTACACGCCTGAGCTTGTGTCGGTCACTGCAACTAGTTCTACTGCCTGGATCTGGAGGAGATGTAGAACTGCCTGGGACATCCTCCTGAGGTTTTTCTGAGGGTTCCGTGATTTGGGGGTGATGATGTAGTGGTGGTGGGGGGAATCAAAGGTGTATGCTTTTGTTACTGTGCGCAGCATTCATTGGTCTCGAGTAATGAGGTGCCAGGCTGGGGTGAACAGGAGAAGTCTGCCCCCAACCGGAGCAGAGTCATTGCTTTCTAGAGTGCTGGGTGTTGGAGATGAAAGGCTTGCTGTTTTGAGGTTGAGTAGGAGCCCTGTTTCGCTGTGTCCTGCCCTGGGGCTTGTATGAGGAATAGCAATTGTCTCTGATGTGGCCCAAGGAGGCCCCGTAGGCCGGTCTGGGGTGTTGAGTGTGTGGAAAAGTGAAAGGGTCTCCTTGTGTCTCTGCAGGAAGAAGGCATTGCTTTCTTCTTATCACACATCGCAATGAGGATGGGATTGAGCAATTCCCCAAAGAACCTCTTTCCTGAGAATGGAGGGGAAGCTAGTACAAGCCTGGGTTTCAAGTCCACAGACCAGTTATTTAGCCATAAACATCGCCTAACTGCTACACCAGTGGCCATTGCTCTGGACACTTCTTGGATGCAGTCCAGTCTGGAGTTGGTCATAAATGCTGCTGCTTTTGCCATCTTGTTGATGCCCTGGCACAGTTTGACGTTTTCCAGTGGGACCAGTTGGACGAGTTCCTTTGCCCATAGGACGGAGGCCCGTGCAAAGATGGAATTTATTTCTATTTATTTATTAAATTTATACCCCGCCCAAACTTACGTCTCTGGGCAGCTGGAAGTGGCAGCCACCACTCCTATGACAGTAGTGGATGTCTCATACAGACGTCTTCTGTATTCTCCTGGCCCTTTGTACTGAGGACTGAGTTTGAGACCAGTTGGAAAACTGGAGAATCTACTGATTGAAAGGCAATATGTGGCTGGATCTCCTGTGGGAGAGAGTACATCTTTCTAGGACAAGCTCCTACAGATCTGGAGGAAATTGGGGCCTTCCACTCCGCCATCACAACATTTTTAAACATGGGAGGGGAGGGAAGACCTGGCTTCCTGCAGTGTCTGGATCAGAAGCATGGTCTGAGGAAGACGACGCCAATGACTCTGGTGCCACAGGAGCAGGAAGGTGTGGAGGTTGAGTAGCTATTCTGGGTCCAGCAGGGATTGAGGGGCCCGGAGGTGGAAACTTGGGTGCTTCCAGGGGATTTGGTTGGGAAGTTCTTTGGGGAGGAGGTGGCCGCAAGTCAGGCGAAGGGGATCTGGATGCCCATCTTTTGCTCCTCTGAACCCTATGCCTTGGGATAAATGTGACCCTTTCCCAAGCAGGGATGGCATCCCGATGTGGGCTGGAATCTGGGGAGGATGATGGTAGCTTTCCATCTCCTCTGGAGTTCAGGGGGGCAGGGGGAGGGGCTGAGGGGGCTGTGGATTAGTGGGTAGGTTGGGGTGGACAATAGCTTCACATTGTTTTACTATAAAGTCTTTGAGCCATTCAGCCACATTCAGGGGGGACTGGGCCCTGTGGGGAGTGCTGGAGGGTCACCAGCTGGGGTATTAGGCCCCCCCCCCAGTATGGGGATGGGGTTGGGCAAGGTCAACAGAACCAGTACCTGGTCGCTCAGTACTGGAGCGGGCTGAGCAGGCTGTAGCAGGGGCTGATCGATGGGCTTTGGTATTAAAGGCTTCTTCGGCAGCTGTGGAGCCGGCTCGATCGGCGTGGAGTCTGGTGTGCTCGGGCATGGTGCAGGCTCCTTGAGGTCTACCTGGTCTGCTGGCTGAGAAGGGAGCAGAGAAGCTGAGGCCAAAGGAACTTGAAGTGGAGAAGCAGGCAGAGCTGGCATGGGTGGAGGTCGAGGCTCCCTAGTGCCTCTCAGGATTGGCAATGCAGGGGTAACATCTGAAAGCTGGCAATTTCCCACAGCGCCTCCCTGATCCCTTTGTGAGTGGAGATAGGCATCACGGAAGCTTTTGGGCAGAGACCTCCTGCACAAGTAGCCGCTCGCTAAGCCTCAGAGAGACAGCAATGTGAGTCTCTTTTTAGATTTTTTCGGCTTGTGAGTGGTTTCCTTTAGGTGTTTTTTTCCTTTTTAGTGCCTTTTTGCTTGGCAGAACCTCCGATGTTATCATCCTCACCGCAGTGGAGGGAGCAGGGGGGAGGCTTGTAGGAGAAGCCAATCCAGGGAGGGGCGTGAGCTCCATCGGATGTAGTTTTTGGAGCTTGTTCTTGCCCTCGGAAAGACGGCTCTCAGACAGGGAGCCCTGGGGCATGTCCTCCATATGGGAAGGATCCACGGGGGGGAGGGATGTTAGCCCGATGGGAGACAAAAGAAAAGCAAAATGTTTTAAGGTATGCCGATCAGCCGAATAAAAAATTAATTTGACATTTTTTGTTATAATCTGAATTGTAATGGCTCCCTTCCCACAATTGGGGAGGAGGTTAAAGGGCCAGGAAGAAAGGAAAGGAAAAGATAAGGCTCTTAGCTGGTAGTCAAAAAACACTGAGCTCTCTGTCTGGAGTTTCTGGCTCAAGCAAGATAGGACAGAACTGGTGATTGGCGCCCTCTGGTGCCAGAAACAAGCCTTAAAAATGTGACTACCTGCCTTCTTGCAAGCCTCAAACACAACCCAATTGTACAGGATGGCCTACAATCTCTGGGGGAAATGAGATCTATCTATATCTGCAACTAAATGTTCCACAGAAGGCTCAACCATAATGCAGTTAACTCCCCTGAGGTGCTTCATTCCTCAACCCCCTGTAATATTTGTTTAAAGTTGCAATTTATACTTTGACAGATCTGAGGGCATATTCTAAACCTCTATTGCACTGCATGGGAAACAGAAAGTACAATGCATGTATGGTGCTAGAGTTAATGGTACCCCCAACAAAATGCTGTTCTAATAATGTGTTACCTAGATATTTAGAGCAGAACCTGTTTTTTCTAGTTGTGAGAAAGGGTTACATTGCCTTGAAAATATAGCCCATTGTTTTAATGCAATTTTTGTGTATTAAAAAATATCACTACAAATGGTTGAGGATGCGGGTGGTAAAAAATATGCTAAGGCTTAAGTAACCCCTTCACAAACCTGAATTGAAGTAACTTGTCTTTAGTATTTAGATCCTTCTTTGTGAACTATCAGAAATGGTTTATCTATCATAGCAATTTGCAGAGTTGAACAAACTCATTCTGTTTTGAGGAGGGGGGTTATTTTAACCCAATGTTGGCAAGCAGTTCTCAGCCTCATCTCAGTAGATGGCCAGACCTAATGGCACCTCTCTCATTCGAGAATCACATGATCCATGTTTACATAAATATTACCTCCAGGCAAAGTGCCTGGATGAGGCATGAAATAGCTATCAAATCTTCAGCAGGCCACTGAAGCTACCTAGGCTAGAGAAATACACATGACCCGGTTAGAATTAGAAGGGGCACATGTCAAAACTTAATTCAAAGAAACGGGGGTCGGGGGAGAACACATTTTCCTCCAGTAAGCCATAGCTATAAATGCAGATGGGCTGGCTGCTTCCTCCATATTCCTGCTGTGATTGCTACTGCTCTTGCATTTATATTTGGCTCCTGACAAGCAAAATAAGCATGGCAGAACAGCTTGCCAAGATATTCTTGATGGGTTGCTCTTAGATTTGGGGAGGTTCAGTGCCCTGATTGCACCAGAAAAAAAGAATGAAGTGTCATCTGTGTACACACAAAGGTGACTGGAAACTCTTTGTCAACTGTTTGTATGCTTAAGTCATGCAGTGGTAAAGAACATGTTTAGATGCATAAGTTATGTTAATGTTGCTACTATGGATGTTATTCATTATGTCATGTTTAACATTTTTTATGATGGGGTACGTTACACCACCACCACAGTTTCTGTATTAGTAATGAATAATAATAATGAAATTTGTTCGCCACCACATAACAAATTGTTCTCTCTGCAGCTTACAACACATTAAAACATGCAATAAAAACACACAACACATTAAATCACAAGAGACAAAAAGGGGGGGGAGATACAAAATACAATATAAAACCATTTAAAGGATGTGTTAAAAGGCCCGAGTGAACAAAAAAGTCTTCACCTGGTATCTAAAAGAACAAAGTGAAGAACAAAGCCAGGCGAACCTCATTGGGGTGCATAAATAGGGTACAACCAGTGTTCCCCCTAACAGGGATTCCCAGATGTTGTTGACTTCAACTTTGTCTCGGGCTTGGTGTTGGAATCCCCTAGGCTCGTGGTGCTGGGGGGCTTCAATGTTCATTTTGGGACCCATTTGTCCAGGGTGGCTCAGGAGTTCATAGCTGCCATGAGAACTATGGGCCTATCCCAAGTGGTCTCGGGACCGACACACATTGCTGGTCACATGCTTGATTTGGTCTTTCACTCTGATCAGGGTGGTGTTCCGTGGGTGGGGACCCCTGAGATTTCCCCACTGTCATGGGCAGACCACCATCTGGTTAAGGTTGGACTCACTGTCACTTCCCACCTTCGCAGGGCTGAAGGACCAATTACGATGGTCCTCCCAAGGTGGTTATTGGATCCAATGGGATTCCAAGAAGCCTAGGAAGGATTTAGTGTTGGCTCTGCTGGCAATCCTGTTGATGCTTTGGTGGAGAACTGGAACAGAAAACTCACCGGGGCAGTAGATATGATTGTTCCTAAGTGTCCTCTCCGACCCGCTGCAAAATTGGCCCCTTGGTATACAGAAGAACTACAAGGGCTGAAGTAGCAAGGTAGACGACTGGAGCATAAGTGGAGAAAGATTTGACTTGAATCTGACAGACTGCAACATAAGAGTACATTTGATTATCTATGCTTCGGCAATACGTGCAGCAAAGAAGCAATTCTTTTCTGCCCGTATTGCATCCACAAGTTCACGTCCAACAGAGTTGTCCAGGGTTGTGAAAGGACTAGTATGTGCCCCTCCTCCTTTGAATCAGAATCTGGAACCATCTATTGCCTGCTGTGACATGTTTAATAAATTCTTTGTAGGGAAAATCTCTCGTATTTGGGCTGACTTAGACTCAGTCTCCCCAATTACTTCAGTGTCTGATGTGGAGTGTCCAGGGATTCCTCTTCTGTGGTTAGGTTGGATCAGTTCCAGTCTGTGACTCCTGAGGACATGGGCAAACTGCTGGAGCGGTGCAGCCTACCATCTGTTTTCTTGACCCTTCCCCAACATGGCTTATATTAACTGGCAGGGGAGTTGTTGTAGAAGGCCTAGTAGAGATCATAAATGCTTCTCTGAGGGAGAGCAGGATGCCTCCTTGTCGTAAGGAGGCAATTATTAGACCACTTCTAAAGAAGCCTAACTTGGATTCCTCAGGGTAACTACAGGGCTGTCTCCAACCTTCCATGGCTGGGCAAAGTAAATGAGAGGGTCGTGGCCTCCCAGCTCCAGACAGTCTTGGAGGAAACTGATTATCTATACCCATTTCAAACTGGCTTCCGAGCTGGCTATGGGGTGGAGACTGCCTTGGTCGGCCTGATGGATGATCTCCAACTGGGAATTGACAGAGGAAGTGTGACTCTGTTGGTCCTTTTGGACCTCTCGGTGGTTTTCGATACTATCAACCACACTATCCTTCTGGAGCGTCTGAGGGGGTTGGGAGTGAGAGGTACTGCTCTGCAGTGGTTCCACTCCTACCTCTCGGGCAGGTTCCAGATGGTGTCCCTTGGAGACTGCTGATCTTCAAAATCTGAACTTTTGTATGGTGTCCCTCAGGCTCCGTATTGTCACTGATGTTGTTTAACATCTACATGAAACCACTGGGAGAGATTATCAGGAGATTTGGTGCATGGTGCTATCACTATGCTGATGACACTGAAATCTTAATCTCCATGTCAACCTAATTGGGAGAAGGCATAACCTCCCTAAATGCCTGCAGCGAGGCCGTGATGGGCTGGATGAGGGATAACAAACTGAGACTGAATCCAGATAAGATGGAGGTACTCATTGTGTGGGGTCGAAACTCGGGAGATGAGTTTGATCTGTCTGTTCTGGATGGGGTCACACTTCCCCAGAAGGAACAGATATGCAGCCTGGGGGTGCTTCTGGATCCAAACCTCTCCCTGGTGTCCCAGTTTGAGGTGGTGGCCAGAGGTGCCTTTTATCAGCTTTGGCTAATACGCCAGCTATGTCCATTTCTTGAGATAAATGACCTCAGAACAGTGGTACATCTGCTGGTAACCTCCAGACTGGATTAGCGCAATGCACTCTATGTGGGGCTGCCTTTGTATGTAGCCCAGAAACTACAGCTGGTTTAGAATGCAGCAGCCAAGCTGGTCTCTGGGTCATTTCGGAGAGACCATATTATTTCTGTATTGAAAGAGCTACACTGGCTACCTGTAAGTTTCCGGGCAGAGTACAAGGTTTTGGTTATAACCTATAAAGCCCTAAACGGCTTGGGCCCTGGGTATTTAGGGGAACGTCTTCTTTGTCATGACCCCTCCCCATGCCCCCCATTGAGATAATCAGGAGAGGTCAGTCTGCATTTGCCACCGGCTCCTCTGAGGTGGCTCCTCAGGGATGGGCCTTCTCCTCTGCTGCCCTGAAGCTTTGGAAAGTGCTCCCTGCTGAAATAAGAGTCTCCTCATCTCTGACAATTTTTAAAAAATCTTTAAAGGCACATCTGTTCACCCAGGCTTTTAATTAAATACCATTTTAATAGTTTTAGTATTGTTTTAAAATATTGTTTTAAGGTTTTAAATTCTTGTAATATTTTAACTTTTTGCTGCCATTTATTTTAACCAATGTTTTAATTTCTCTGTTGTCATTATTTGTTTTAACTAATGTTTTAACTTCTCTGTTATTTTTTTGATGTAAACCGCCCAAAGATGCAAATTTTGGGTGGTATAAAAATACATTAAACAAACAAACAAACAAAACAACTCCCATAATCCCCAAGCCAAAGCCTTTGCAGCTTGGGATTCTGGGAGTTGTAGTCAACCACACCTGGGAATCACTGTTAGAGGGAACATTGGGTACAACCACCGAAAAGTCTCTCTCCCTAGTAGCCACCTGCCTCACCTCGTTTGGCAGGGGCACTCAAAGGAGGACAGTGGTCCCTCTAATTTTTTTCATCTAATTTTGGAATGAGTTTTGTTCTGGGCGGCAGTATCAAGGCAGTGTGTGTGCACATGCCTTCAGAGTGGGGCCTTCCTAATTCAACCTGAGCGGGATCTAAAGCAAACTGAGCAGGTCTCCAAAAACTTGTGAGCGCGCGCACATGCATGCCTTAGAGGAACAGTGGAGGAGGGCCTCTGAAGAAGATCTTAAACTCCAGGTTGGGTCATATGGGGCAAGGCACTCTCTCAGGTAACCCGGACCCAAGCCATTTAGGGTTTTAAAAGTTAAAACCAGCACTTTGAATTTGGCCTAGAAACGGACTGGGAGCCAGCGCAGCTGACACAGCACTGGTGTGATATGCTCTATTTTATACCAGCTGTAGTTTCAGGACTGTTTTCAACGGTAGCCCTACTTACAATGCATTGCAGTAATCTAAGCAAGAGGTTACCAGAGCATGAGTAACTGTGATATCTCTAACTATTAACACTGTGGGATACACAGTGTTATATTGATACCAATACCTTCTTTGTTATTTTACTCCTTGGTAGAAATAGATGAACAGTAAATATAGTGTTGGTTGGGTTCAAAAAACCCCGAAATTGCAGTTCTTATCACGTTTCATGCAAACCCCCACCACAGATATGAAACTTTTCTGAATAACTTAGGTTAATTTTTACCCCAAAATTGGATTAATACAGTACATTCAGTATCTATTCAAGGGATAAACAGGAACAATTCATTTATTTGGGCACAAATTATAGGCAACTAATTTGAACCCCTCCCCCTCTGGAAATATGAAGCACATTTAACTTAAAACAGTCTTATGTTAAGAAATTATTTATCTTTACACCTCAACAGCAAGACACAACAAAACGATTACACATCATGAGCATCACAAAGGAACAACTGAAGAGATCTTAAGTTTCAGAATCCAAAGGAAGATTAAAGGCAAGGAGCAAAATATGCCCACAAGGTGTATTCTGTCATACAACACAGAATTACTAGGAACCCAACTTCCCACCCAACCCTGACCTTAACAAAAAGTAACCATTTATAACTATTTTATCTGATATTCGGGGGCGGGGGGAGTCATCTGTGCTTTAATCGTTTTCAGCAACAGGCTTCTTTGAATACTAACTTTGGCAGCAGCCCTTATAAAACATAACACATAGTCCCATCATAAGAAAAGATTTGGACACTTCTTCACATTGCAGGCAAAACAGCTAGTCCTTATTGGACTTTTAAATCAGGAAATGTGCCAGGAATGAAAGCTGCCCAATGAAGCATTCTCAAGAAGCCAAGTAATTACATCAAGCTGACTCAGCAGCCACTAGCAGGTTTGCCTAGTTCAAGAAAATGAAGACAAAAGGATACAGCATACCAAGCCTGGACAGAAGGGTAACCTGAAGTAAGAGATTAAAAACCAACAAGAGAGTGATCAGAAACACTTAAGACAAGACATATTTCTATCAAGAAGAATCCAACAAAACTGTTGGTTTGTTTTGACCCACAAATAATTTATCAAAATTTGTTAGGCATCAGAATTAACAGCATATCAAAATGAGTGGTGGCAGCACTTACTCGAAGAGCTATTTTTAAGACTCTGTATGCATTCCTCAGAGAGTGATGCAAGACAGTTTTTGTTCCCAATTTTGAATTTTAATAGCTGCCATGACTACAGTTGTGAGTCACACTGAAGAACAAAGAGCCTCATTTCAGAGATGCGCCATTGTCCTGTTCATTCAACATATCCACAAGATAAAATTTAAAAACGTAGAGCAGGATCCAGACTAATGGTGCAGGAGGAGGAAAGGCACACCGGGGGGGGGGCCTAAATTTGGCAATCCTCTCTTCTTTCCGATGTCCCCCAAAAGCATGTCCGGGGGTGTGCAATAGGGATATATATTTTAGAGGGCATCAGAAGCAATAGAAAGAAGTGGGGAATCACCAATAACCACCCTCCTCCCCTTGCTTGAGTGAAACATTCTTACCCTCATGAGGTCTGGATCCTGCTCATAATCTTTAGACATACTGCATCCCTCACAGGTATCACTGTCTACTACTAATAAAATGCTATTGAGAAAGTGAGGGGCGCAATTTAAGTACTCTGCCATTAGAGACTTCCATCAAAGCAGGGTTCTTAAACTGCTCCGAATGAAATAAAGAACACACACATCTCCCTAAATAAAGAACACACAAAAGAAGAGTGTGGATATCCAATTGCACAGGAACACACAAAGCTGCCTTCTACCAAGTCAGACCATTTGTCCATCTAAATGTAAACCCTGCCGTCAAGTCGGTGTTGACTCCTAGAAACCACAGAGCCCTGTGGTTGTCTTTGGTAGAATACAGGAGGGGTTTACCATTGCCTCCTCCTGCGCAGTCTGAGACGATGCCTTTCAGCATCTTCCTATATCGCTGCTGCCCGATATAGGTGTTTCCCATAGTCTGGGAAACACACCAGCGGGGATTCGAATCAGCAACCTCTGGTTTGTCAATCAAGTCATTTCCCCACTGTGCCATTAGGAGTGCACTCTATTGGTCCATCTAGCTCAGTATTTATTATCTACAAAGATTGGCAGCAGCTTCTCCAAGGTTACAGGCAGGAATCTCTTTCAGCCCTATCTGGAGATGCCAAGGAGGGAACTTGCATGAGCGGCCCAATCCCCGCAGGGGAATATCTTACAGTGCCGACATGTAGTCTCCAATTTAAATGCAAACCAAAGCAGACCCTGCTTAATAAAGGGGACAATACATATGTTCTACCACAAGACCAGCTCTCCTCTCCAAAATAGCATTCTAGTCTTAAACTACTAAAAGAATGTAAGAACAGCCCTGCTGGATCAGGCCCAAGGCCCACCTAGTCGAGCATCTTGTTTCACACAGTAGCCCACCAGATGCTGCTGGAAGACTACAGGCAGGAGCTGAGGGCATGCCCTCTCTCCTGCTAGTACTCCCCAGAAACTGGTACTCAGAGGCATCCTGCCTTTGAGGCTGGAAGTGACCTATAGCCTTCCGACTAGGAGTTGTTGATAGACCTCTCCTCCATGAAGTTATCCAAACCCCTCTAAAAGCCATCGAAGTTGTTGGCTGTCACCACATCTTGTGGCAGAGAATTCTACAAGAGGAGGAGGAATGTGCAGAAGGAAGCAGGATCAGAGAGGTAAGGGTTACAGAAAAGCGATGGCCTGTGAAAAGTAAAGTATTGCCATATTGATCTCCATCATCATCATCATCCTATAATTATTCATATTTTAATGTAACAGATTAGCGTTTTAACAGATCCATTATGAGGGTAACATCATTTAATTTATTTAGTTTATTTATTACATTTCTATACCACCCAAAACATGCTTCTCTGGGTGGATATCATACTGATTTAATTGCTCTTATTTGACTGTGTTCACTCCCTACAGCAATTCTATATAGGTTTGTTATTGTAATAGCCTGCTAACTTAAACCAGCAGCCTTCATCCTTTCCAAATATCAAACCTATGATGAACCCCAACTCATGCCCAATTTTTCATTATATATGTCACTTTTCCTGTCTGCCCCCCACCCACTTCTTTCTTTTCCTAAAACACACAAAAATGTCAGCACTGGTGCCACTAGTAGGGCTGCACAACTTCAACCCTCCTGCAGATGCTGGACTACAACTCCCATAATCCCTGACTATTGGCCATTGTGGCAGGCATTATGGGAGCTGTAGTCCAAAACAGCTGGAGGACCTAAGTTGTGTAGCTTTGCATTACTGGTTCTACCAACCTGTTAGGTCTCCCAAGCCATCAGCTGTAAGTAAAGTTGTGCCATCGAGTCGGTGTGGACTCCTGGTGACCACAGAGCCATGTGGTTTTATTTGGTAGAATACAGGAGGGGTTTACCATTGCCATCTCTCATGGAGTATGAGATGATGCTTTTCAGCATCTTCTTATAAAACTGCTACCTGATATAGGTGTTTCCAGTAGTCTGCGAAACATACCAGTGGCGATTCAAACTAGCAACCTCTTGCTCCCTAGGCAAGTTACTTCCCCGCTGCACCATTAGGAGGCTATCAGCTGTACACCAAACAGTTTTTTTAAAAAAAATGAAAGAGGTGAACCAGCCAGCAAAGGCAGATGTGAATACAGTCATTTGCATCATTTCATTTGGAAGAAGTAGGAAGGGGTCACACCAAACAAAATACTCTGCCATTCGAGACAGAAGCAATGGCTGATTTAGAGGGAGAGAGTCAGGGAAAGTGTTAGCACCCTACTGTCTTTGAAGATCTCATATTTCAGTATTCCTACCACACTAATTCTACTATTGGATAGTAAAGATTGCATGAGAACAATGGTCTGTCTGATCCAGAAAGACTGACAGTGTGCTATTATCAGCGTGCTGAAATATTTTTGAATATTTACAGCTGTTTAGGTATGCAAAACAGGTTTTCCAACAAACACTGCTCCTTCAATATGCAGAATAGTAGAACAATGTGCATGCATTAACAACAGCAATTCTAGACCCCTTTAAAAATGGTAGAAAGAGCAGGACGGAAGGGACATAATAGCCCACTGGCCACTAAATCTCTGTTGCTCAGAGAAAATCAGTCTGTGTAAAAACAGGCACACCATCAATATAAAAGTTCCCGAAGCAATGCTGCCACCTCCTGGGCATAGAGTGTACATGCTTTCAGAAACAGTACAAAAAGGTTTTCTACAAAAAACCTACACAAATTTATATCTTGCTTTTTGCACCCTATTTGAAGGTGCACAGCAGCTAACTACAATACATACATTAAAGCAGCACTATAAAACCCAAAAATATATTTTCCAAAATATATAAAACAAAAATATATTATTTGGTTTGAGGGGATGCAGGAGAGAGCAAAAACCACTCTCTGACAGTTCCTGTATCCGCTGCCACTGTTTACCTTCAGTAGTCCTCTACAATAATATCTACTGCCCTTGACAGTGGGGGGATGTTACAGGCATGGGGAGTTATTCCAATATTTAGCCCAAATATTTTTAAAAATAGAAGATTTATTGTTTCACAAAGAAAAATGAAAACAAAAGATGGCCCATTCCAAGAAATACAGTTTCAAGCACAATCAGTTACAGTTTACTGTGATTCAGTTTGAGCCCCTTTCTCCCAGCTTCTTCCTTGACAGCTAACTTCCAACCAACTCTACACAGCATGCATTCTGACATCTATAGAACTCCTCCTGCCAGTCCAAGCAATTGACAACAGTGTCCATCCTTAACTCACTAAGCAACATAAAGAAATGTAAACCATTTTGAACTAAACCTCGTATTTCTGGGAATCAATTCTGCACATATTCTATCGTGAACTAATGATCAGTAGCTTTGTAAAAACATGTGCGGTTATATCGTTTAAGGACCTCACACAGGGAATTTATAGACAGATCCAGATCCAGTAGTGGCTTATTCAGAAAGCAATGCTGTTCACTCCAACTAGACTGTGCAGAGAAAGAGGTGACTCGATGACAGATTGCAAGGTGACTCTCACAACTTTCAGGCTGCACCAGCTCTCAGCCACCTCAACCCATATCAAGCTGTCCCTGTGCTCAGCCTTGGCTACCTTTTCAGAGGCCACTGCAAGTGTTCCAAAGGCATGCCAGAATTGGATTCAGGCTGAGCTCTCAGCCCATGGCGGCAGAACAGAAAGTGGCTCAAAGTAGGTCATTTTCTTTCCTCCACTACCAGGAATTCAGATGCTCAGTTCTAGAGCACATGATTTGCATGCAGAAAGCTCCAAAATCAAGCCCTGGAATCTTAAGGCAGAGTTGGGAAACATCCCTTTGTCTGAAGCTCTGCAGACCTGCTGAAAATAAGAGGCCCCAGTACTAAGCTAGATGAACCAATGAAGGTGGCTTCATATTTACATACTTATCTTTTTAAGGAAGCTTTTAAACTTATAATTTCTTATCTATTCTAGTGGGCTTTTAATATGTAAATATGATTTTCACTGGTTCCCGTTTTAACTGAATTTTATTCATTTTATATGATTTAGTTTATTATTGTGTGTTGCCTTAAATATTATTGTGCTGGAAAGACAGTATATAAATATTTTAAATAAAGTGAGAGTCATGAGAACAGACTGAAACAGAGGCTTATGAGCTATGGAAAGCTTCCTGATCAGATTGCAAAGTTCTAGATACTGCTTTTATGTGTATCTGCACTTGATTTCAAAATAAACAGATTTGCTTCTGTATCCAGTTCCTTTACCTCTTATAATGCTTCTCCACATATGGTTTCCTCCTTTTCTACTCCTCATGCCTTTCCTCTGGTTGTTCCACAGCCCTTCTCACTATCATTTCATCCTCTTTTTGAGGATACTGTTGTGGCCCAAAGCTTGGCAAACCCCAAGTGCCAGAGGGCCACAGTCTCTAGAAACTTCACCATGGTGCCTAGACTACGATATTCAGAGGCAAAGTAATTTAATATATTCTTCATAATTTGTTCCTGCATAATTTGTTCCTGCATGCAGCCCTGTTGCTGTTTTATGTTACTTGTACAGGGGATGAAAAGAAGCCTATTTACCTCCCCCCTCTGCAACATCTGTCACCACGTTCAGTAATTTTGTTGAGTGTCCATTGTCTGGCTAGATCCAAAGAAATCTTGCAGCCTGATTTATTTATTTATATTTTATTTTACTATTTTAATGCTGCTCTTCCTCCAAAAAGCCCAGAGCAGTATACATGCTTGGGTTTATACTCACAACAATCCTGCAATGTAGATTAGGCTGAGAGATAAGTGACTGGTCCAGGATCACCCAGTGAGTTTCATGACTGAATGGGAATTTGAACTTGGGTCTCCTCAGTCCTAGCCCAACACTCTAACCACAATACTACACAACTGGATATGACAACAACTTCCAGTGCTCCCGTTTAAGGGAAAATGCCCTAGGCGTTTATAAAGTTTTGGGTGCATTCATGTAATAGTACTATTTTCTTCAGAAAGGAAGTTTTGTTTTTGTTTTTTTAAAGGAGCAAGACGAGCAAATGATGAGGACTGAAGCAAAATCTGTAGTTCTAAGTGGATAGTACTCCCTCTGCTGGTTCTATTTCCAGCACTGTTTCCCCCCCAGAAGCACAGTGCCAACGAAGAAACACAAAACAGTTACACAAACTTTCATTTCTTCTGCATATTACATAAATAATTGAAAGCTTAAGATACCTATTTTTTCTGTTTCCTATTTGCAGACTTTCAAAATGTTATTTAACTACTCGTCACCAAATATACTAGACAAATAAAAACTACGTAAACCTCTAATTTCAAATCCCCAATTTTATTTTCATCAAGTGCCTTATTTTACAATGCTGGGCTTGAGTTCTTCAGTCAAATGCAGCCAGCCAAGTATGCCGGCACAGAAGAAACCCTACTGTGGTGCTGGAGAAAAGAGGGGGAGATACAAAGAACCTAGCAGCAGTATGGGTGGGTGTAACAATGGTGAGCCCTCAAGCAGGAGGTGAGGGCATGCCTTCTCCTCCTGTTGCTCCCCTGCAACTGGTATTTAAAGGCACTGTGCCTCTGAGGCTGGAGGTGGCCCAGAGACCAGACTAGAAGCCATTGATAGACTTGTCCTCTGTGAATTTATCTAAGGCCCTTTTAAAGTCATCCAAGATAGTGGCCATCACTACATCCTGTGGAAGAGAATTCCATTGATTAATTATACACTGTATGAAAAGTACTTCCTTTTGTTGATCATAAATTTTACAACATTCCGTTTCGGCAGGAGAGAGGGCATGCCCTCACCTCCTGCTTGTGGGCTCCCAAAGGCATCTGGTGGGCCACTATGTGAAACAGGATGCTGGTCTAGATAGGCCTTGGGCCTGATCCAGCAGGGCTGTTCTTATGTTCTTAAGGCACCAGACTCTCATTCAGCCAAGGGTGTCATGTGTTGACACCAGTACCAGAGCTGAAATTATTCCTGTAAAAGAAAGGTCAAGAAGATACAGATGGCACTAGCTTCTCAATAACCTCTAAAAAATTGCCAACTTGTAAACTGAGGCTGAAATTTTCACTTTGGACTAAATCTAGTCCAAAAGCCAGCTCAAATGTGAGGTTTTGGACACTGTATCAGCTGCTCACACTTCACAATTCATCCTGTAGGGAAATCACTTGTATAAAAGTGCCCCCCTTTGTGAAAATGCTGCCACACATCAAGCTCTTATACAAGACTGCTTCAAAACAATCCTGCTATGACTGCACGTGAAACATGAGGTTACAGTTGCATGAGAACACGTATACCAAAAATGCCTTTGAATTGCCCCAAGAGGAACTAAAACTGACAAACTGGACATTTGGGGGCTTGGTCACAGTCTCCTGCCATGTGTTAACATCATCATAACTTGCCTTAACTTTTGATCTGTCCACCTGCTCAAAATAGTTAATCAGACACACACACAATCAATTTGGTAATCATGGGCCAAAAAAAAAGCACATTAATGTTTGACCTATGGAGTGCCACTGGGTTCCATCTTGTCCACCATGCTTTTAAACATCTACATAAAACTGCTAGGTAAAACTGTCTAGAGATTTCGGCTTTGTCTGTTTCAATGGATCCTACGGAGGCAGTGAAAATCTTAAACCAGTGTCTGGCAGCTATATAGGATGCACGTGCGGGAGGAGTAAACTAGCTGAAACTTAATCCAAACAAGATGAAGGTATGGTTTGGTCTACAATTGATCTGGGAATGAGTATTCAACCTGTTCTGGATAGGGTCACACTTCCCCTAAAATATCAGGCTCACAGTTCCATAGATTCTCCTTGATCCTGGGCTTCCTTTGGGACCTAGCTAATAGAGCCTTTTACCAGATTCAGCTGATATGCCTGATGAAACCCCTCCTACACAGGAGATGGCCCATGCTCTGATGACATCCAGACTGGACTACTATATTGTATTCTACATGGGGCTGCCCTTGAAAAGCATTCAAAAACATCAATCAACACAAATTTAGCAGTCAATTATTCATCAAGATTGCTCCTTGGGATAAACCGAATTTCATGCAATTTGCATCAGCTACCGCAGGGCTTGACAAATCCTAGGTGCCAGGAAACCTTTAAACGGTAAACCTTTAAACCATTAAACAGTAGACTAGGTATGCAGAGGCAGAGTTATTTAATAAAATATTTATTTGTCCCAGGTAGCCCTGTTTCTGTTCTAAGCATATTACTTGTAAAGGGGATGAGAAGCCCCCCCCCCCACGCCACCCCAATGTCCTTCAATAAATCAGGTAATTTTGTCAAGTGTCCATTGTCTGTCTCCTTGGGATAAGACAAATTTATTGGGTTTATTCAAATTCCGAGAGAATTCATCAAGGGTTACTAATTAATCTGTGGGTTGAATTCAAGATGCTGGTTCCTGCCTTTAAACCACTAAATGGTTTGAGACCAGAGTATCTAAAGGACCACTTCTCTTCTATGTCCTCTTGAATGCTTTGTCATATGAAGCTATGCTACAGTTGCTTTTCAAGTCTGAAGAACAGCATTCACCAGGAATAGAGCCATTTTGGTGGGGGCACCAACTGTATGCCCTTCCATGGTAGGCTTGCTAAGCAAAAAAAAAGTGGGGGTAGGGGAATAACCACAAAGTGCTGAAAATACATTTTATTATTAAAAATATTTGAATGGAAAAATTTACACCTGGTGTGTTCCAAGATTTATTTATTTATTTATTTATTTATTTATTTATTTATTTATTTATTATTAAAACATTTTTATACCACCCAAAACTTACGTCTCTGGGCGGTTTACAACAGAATAAAAACAAAGTAAAACATTCGTTAAGATAAAAAATGGGCAAGGGAAAAAATCATGGCTCTTCTTCACTAAAAAAATAACTAAAAATGAAATAATCAAAATTTAACAACCAAAATGCAAAAGAATAGCATATTCAGTATCCTCAAAATCAAAATGAATAAGAAAACCTGAGTATCATGAGTCAAGCACTAGCCTGGCATTGCCTATACAGAGTGGCCGCGACTCTCCTGGGTTTCAGACAAGGGTCTCTCTCAGCCCTGGCTAGAAATGCCAGATATTTAACCTGGTTCCATCTACGTTCAAAGCATATGCTCTGTCACTGAGCTATGGCCTCCCCACTCCCCCGTTTACTTCATGACCCATGATGGCAGATTGGATCTTTCACCACTCTTGCCCAACAAAATAATCAACCTTCAACAACTATCAGCCTGATTTACTTGATGTAAATGCCAGGTCTCACATTTGGAACTAAAGCAACTTTAAAAGACTTACAAGTCAACCGGAACAGTCTGTCTCTAACACGGATACCACATTAAAAATTGTGGCTGTCATGGCTCTTATTCCACAAGCAAAAGGCTAAAAGATTCCGAAAGAAGTGAAACAGTCAAATCTTACTTGGAAGAGATTGTCACTGAGCTTGCTCCTCCTCAAGCAACAACTATTGGAGCTTTTCCAAATGGAGATTGGACGCAGCTTCGCTACACTTAGGCTGGGGGAGGAGTTCATACAAGGGAACTATTTACACTGATATCAGGACAATGACAGAAGGTGCTGCTCATACAGCCAGGTGCTGTTCATACAGCCAATTGCATTATTTAGCTTTGCTTCTGATGATCTGCAGTTACTGTGCATTATATGTAATAAAAAAGTTCTAGAAAGAATTAATCTGCCTACTTTCCTTTCACTATCTCTACAACTGGACTAAATTTGGTTCAAATCGAGATCCACAAGTTAGATCTCTTGTGCCTCAAATGTTCACATGTCCACCATCTTGAATTGGGGTGAATGACATCATCACAAACTAGACCATTGGGCCATCCCTATGTGTCCCTACAGCTGTAGCAAATTTGGTTCAAATCGGTTAAGCAGTTCACAAGTTAGCCCACTTGCACCTCAAAAGTTTACATGTCCGCCATCTTGAATCAGGCTGAATAACATCAGCACAAATTACGCCATTTGAGCATCTCTATGTGTCTCTACAGCTGTGACATCATCACAAACTATGCCGTTGAGGTGTTCCTATGGTGTTTTCTACAACTGTACACAATTTAGTTCATATTGGTCCAGGGGTTGTGAAGTTGATTGGGGGTGGGGGGTGGGACACGGACACATGGAATGCCGGGTGATCTCAAATGCCTACTGGAAAGTAGGATACAAAGCAGCACTTTGGTGCAGTACTCAAGACAAGCTGAACTTTAGGCACTTCCTGCCACAGTAAAGATGCCCATCTGGGAAAGCTCCTGCAGGTGTCAGAGCATGTGCGTGATAAGATATCAGTCATTGCTACCTTCAATGTCACTCTTGTACACACACAGCTTAAAATAGGACTCCAAAAAGAGGCCTCTATCTGGGATAGCCTGGATGATCCTGCAGTTCTGGGGGATCCTGGAATATGAAGAAGATACCAATCAGTCTTCTTTGCAGAACTGGCTAGCTGAGCAGCACTTATATATTAGATGGGTGATTGCTTACCCAAAGAAATGTTGCCATTAGGCAAATTCAACTGATTACATGACTTCACATTAAGAAGTCTTCAAACAAGAAATTCAGTCACTGATTGTTCTGATCTTTCATCACACTTTGTTTGTTTGCTTGTTTATTTGATTGATTGATTTCTATACCACCCTTCCAAAAGTGGTTCAGGGCAGTTTATATCTTTAGTTAAGATATTTGGTTAAGATCTCTCTTCCAAACCTCTGTCAGACATTATTACAAAAGCATACTAACTTATATCCAACAAAAATCCTTAGACAAATGGATCTGTGACTATCCTTTTAAGTTGCTTCCAATGCAAGGCAAAGATGGATGGTTACCTACTGTCCCTAGCTGTGTGTGTCCCAATTGGGGTAAAAAGGTCACCACCTGCAAACACTAATAGGATCCTACAGTCCTAGTAGGGGTGCTTCCTCTCCAAGTAAGCAGGAAATGCTTTGCAGCCCAAAGAGAACACAGTAGCAGGATATGACGGGCTGCCTGCTGCAGTTGGTCCCTACTGTATCCTACCAACTCAGTGGTGATAAAAAGAAGAGAGAAAGATGGTAGGAATCACTCTTGAAACACAGCGCACCATACACTGCCCTTTCTTTTTATGAACACCTGCAAATTTGGTGTTTTGTGAACAAAAAATATATCCTCAAAGACGCCAATCATCAGTTACAGCCCTTTTGGACATTATAGTGCATTATAGCTACCAGTATTTAAAGGTATTTTGCCGCAATTTTATCATCAAAGTTTACTGTTTGGGAAAGGAACATTCGCTTATCGTGAACGGTTCTTTTCCCCTGTGACTGGAGTTCATCTGATAGGGTTGTGTACTGAGCATGCTCAAGACAGGACTGGATCATGTGACACCAATTTCCTGCTGCTGCAGGCACCATAGCCCCAGTTCCAGGACTGATGCAAGAGCGCGGCGACATGTTGAAAGAGCGTAGAGGACGAAATCCTGGTATAAAGGGAAAATAACTAAACCATGGTTAGTAAGGAAAGCATAGTAGAGAGGGACATGCAGGGATAGAACTATCACCAAGACCCTGGGAGTTGCCTCCACCCAGAAATGCAGGAGGAGGACCCCCTTGAAGGAGCACCACCTTGATGTAAAACACAACTATATACATGCAGGTAGGCCTGATGAGCGCCAATCACAGGGGAAAAGAACCCTTCATGGTAAGCCAATGTTCCTTTCCCCCTTTTATTGGAGCTCATCAGATAGGGACATGCCAAGCGCAGAAGCTTAGTGCTTGAGAGTGTTAGGTCGAAGGTAGAGGTTGAGGCCTGACTGGAGGAAGGCGAAAACCTCAGGAACTCCTGCATGGAGAGGGTCGTGGTGTTGTCTCCTAGACCATATGAAGAAAGCCGCCCAAGTTGCCTGATAGATTCTGTAAGTGTATGGTCTGCGGGATGCCAGGATGGTATCTTGTACTGGGTGAGAATATCCCTTAGCAACTAGGTTGGCACACTCAACTTCCAGGTATACAGTTGCAGCCACCCGGGATCTGGGCGTAGTAGGGGCCCCTGCGACAGAAGGCCCTTTTAGAGGGGAAGGCACCATGGCAGGCGAACTGACAAGTTGAGGAGGTCGGGGAACCAGTGCCTCTGCAGCCAGTGCGGGGCCACTGAGACCCGCCTGTTCCAAGACCAGCTTTTTGAGGACACTGGTAATGATGGCCAGAGGAAAGGCATAGAGCAGGGACCTGGGCCAGTGGGCAGTTGGAATCTGGAGAAGGTGGCAACGGCTGGTTGTGGAGGCAAAGAGGTCCACCTGAGGCTTTCCAAATACTTCGCTGATTTGTTGGAAGACCTCCTGGTGCAGTGTCCATTCGGCCAGATCTATCGTCTGACTGCTGAGCCAGTCTGTCTGTTAGTTTTCCATAATGTAGCAGGCATTTGGCAGTGATCGAGGTCAGGTGAACTCCTGCCCACTGGAAGAGGTCAATCTCTGCCATGAGGGACTTAAGACCTTGTACCGCCCTGTCTCTTCATGTGGTGCTTTGGCCATGACATTGTCCATCCAGACCAGGATGTGCTTCCTATGTATTAGATGGTGAAAACAGAGGAGTGCAAGTCTGACTGCGTGTAGCTCAAGCCAAGTGATACTCTTGCAAGCTTCTTCCTGGGACCAACAACTCTGGGCTAACTGGTCGAGATAGAGGGCTCTTCAACCAGAGACTGGGATCCATTGTGACCATGATTCTGGAGGGTTCTGACAGAGGAAGCCCTTTGAGGAGTGCTGGAGAGAGCCACCACCGGAAGGACTGTCTGAAACTGAAGGGGAGGCTGATGTGCTTGTGTGTGGAAGTCATGATCTTGTCCTGGTGTGGTAGGAGAAGCCACTGTAGAGGGCGGGAGTGCCACCTGGACCATGGAGTGCATGCCATGCACATCACCACAGACCTCAGGGCTTGAGAAAGCAGCATGAGGTCTACAGTGAGACGCCAGATTAATGGGAGAAGTTGGGAGATTATCTTGTCCTTTCTGTTCGGGTGGAGGAAAACTGAGTCCTGGGCCATGTTGAAGACAGCTCCCAGATGTTGAAGGGAGCGGGACAGCTGAAAGTGGTTTCCCCCCCGTGTTGATCACAAAGCTGTGGTCCTGCAGGCAGCAAACTGAGCGGCAGACATACTCCCGAGCATGACGGAGGCATGGTGCCCAGATCAGAAGATCATCTAAAAATAGTTAAGTATGCTCACCCCCTGGAGGCATAGGTGGGCAATGACTGCCACCATGACTTTGATGAAGACCCAGGGTGCTGAGGAGACGCAGGGCAGTGCCCTGTATTGGTAGTGCTTGGTGTTGTAGCAGAACTGAAGGAAATGCCTGTGATCCTGGATGATGGGCACATGGAGGTAGGCCTCCAGGAGATCCACCCATGCCAGGTAATCGTTCGGGCAGATAGCCTCCTTGATGGTGTGTAGGGATTCCATCCTATTTTTCTGCCTTATGAAGCAATTCAGGTGTTTGAGATCTAAGACCGCTCTCCATGAACCATTCTCCTTTGGTACAAGAAACAAGAGCGAGTAGATGCCTTGCCATGATTACGTCAATGGCACCAGTTCTATTGCCCTTATCTGAAGAAGATGATGAATGGCCTGGGTCATCCAAAGATGAACCAAAGGGTTAGAACATAAGAACAGCCCTGCTGGATCAGGCCTAAGGCCCATCTAGTCCAGCATCCTGTTTTGCACAGTGGCCCACCAGATAGCAATAGCAATAGCACTTACATTTATATACCGCTTTATAGCCGGAGCTCTCTAAGCAGTTTACAATGATTTAGCATATTGCCCCCAACATTCTGGGTACTCATTTTACCGACCTCGGAAGGATGGAAGGCTGAGTCAACCTTGAGCCCCTGGTCAGGATCGAACTTGTAAACTTCTGGTTACAGGGCGGCAGTTTTACCACTGCGCCACCAGGGGCTGCGCCACCAGATGCTGCTGGAAACAGCTGGTTCCATGAGTGTGGGGAGACAATGGTATGGAGATAAGGTCCTGTCTCGAGCATGCTCAATACACAACCCTATCTGATGAGCTCCAGCACCAGAAAAAATAAGAAACTCCCTTGCTTTGTCATAGCACATGAAAAATGATCAAAAGACAATGAATGGGATATCTTAGTCTTTAATATCAAAATGCTAAGTATAAGGAAGGCTCAACAAGAAGTCTTGAGCTATTGATACATATCACACTGTCAAGACTGCCAGCAGCCTCAGGCAGTTTGGGGCCACAAAGGGGTGGATCCAGCAGGACCTGACCCTCAACCTGCTCCAGCACACGATGCATGCAATGGAGCAGAGAGAGCTACATCTGAGATGGGTACAAGAGCAGTGTTCCCTCTAAGGGGTGCACATGCTCACACATTTCTTGATGTCTGCTCAATTAATTTTAGACCCCACTCAGGTTAATTCAGGAAGGTCGCACTCTCAATGCACATGCGCACACATTGCCTTGATACTGTCACCCAGAATAAAACTGCACCCCGATGAAATTTTTTTAGAGTGAACACTGTGCAAGAGTGATTTATGCTGCTCAGGCCAGAGGTGGGGGTGGGAGGAGGCGGTCGTCTGTGAGAGTTGCTCTAAATGCTAAGGACCTAGCTTTGGCATTCCAAGCAGCCACTGCACTAAAGCTAAGGGAGCTAGTGTGGACACATATTCCTAAGCCCTGGTAGGTGGCAACTACAGAGAAGGCTTGCTTTTGAGTCACCACCAGACAAGCCAGTGGCACCCTCAGACGAATCTCCCCTGATAATAGGTGGTGGGATTCATAGCGAAGAAGATGTTCTCTTAACCCCGAGAGAGGTCCTTAGATTACCCGAGAGGAAGACAAGGAAACCGATTTATCTTCCTAGCCTGAAAGGCAATGAGACAGTCTGTAATAGGAACTTGTTACTTGGCAGAACTACATCACATTTTATCCGATCAGATCCTACATGCTCTATTAAAAATTACCAGGAACCTCTACAAAGTGGAACTTCACCCCAAGGCTCACATAATACCCATCAGCAGGACTCTACCAAATGCATAACCTTTGTTGTTGATATTAGAAGAAGGAACAAACACAAGAAGTTAGTACATATTTACATTTATGGTGCAAGGGTGAGGTAATTCAATACTTTTGGAAGATGTTTGTTAAGTGTGTAAACTAAGGTAAAAGGTAAAGTGTGCTGTTGAGTCGGTGTTGACTCTTGCCGACCACAGAGCCCTGTGGTTGTCTTTGTTAGAATACAGGTGGGGTTTATCATTGCCTCCAGTGCAGTATGAGATGATGCCTTTCAGCACCTTTCTATATCACCGCTACCCAATATAGGTGTTTCCCATAGTCTGGGAAACATACCAGCGGGGATTCAAACTGGCAACCTCTGGCTTGCTAATCAAGTCATTTCCCCGCTGTGCCATTAGGTGGCTCTGTAAACTAAGGTAGCAGGTTGTAAATACTGTATTGATCTTGATCCTGCTTTACCATAGTTACACTGTTTCCATTAGCAAACTTCAGTCTATAAACACAAGAACTTTTTGCTATCTTATGTAGGACTGCACCCACGCACAGTCACACACAGAATTATAGCCAGATTGCAGAAATATCCCAAACAGATAACATTTTAGGATGTTCTTACTGAAAGTTAACATTATAAATGAATAACCTTCTACAAGAATAGCACTGACTAAAAACTTGTGCGGGAAAACCTTATCTTATTTAAGTACAAAGTATAAATCTATATATTTGTTTTGACTCTGCATTCAAAGGATCATTACAATGAGAAGTACTGTAAAATAATCTACATTTACATGTAGAAGTTCCCACCCATTCTCTTTACGCTTGAATTTGCTATCATGAAGATGCATTTTTTCCTTGTGAGATACTGTTTATCTGGAAACATTTTTAATAAGATTTTTAACACACACCATTTACAATTTTCATTAGAAGATATACACTATATATAAAATATCTAGCATGTTTTATACTGCAATGTAATTTCTCATTATTACTATGACTAGCCATTTTTGTATTCATAATATCAAACAGGAAGAGTTATTTCACACTGAATGTATGTTGTAATAAAATGCATAAACTGTACAAGGAACTTGCTTTGTAATTACTGAAATATGAATAGCTTAAGAATCAATACAGGCTGGCATAGCAAGGCCAATTCATCACGCAGAAAAGCCATGGTGGAGCTCTGACAGTATTCTATACAGTTTTTTAAAAATGCATTACACAGATAAATCTACCCTTTTTAGTGAAATACTTGACTGAGATAGTGGAAATGAGTCATCAATCATGGTTGCTTAAATGTCCAATCCCACCTTCCAGCTCATCCAGTTTCAAGAGTGGCAACTCAGAAGTCATCCAAGAGTAAATGACTTAGCCTGGATGTTTCTCTTGGGACAAGCATGATGGAATTGTACTATTTAATCACTGTCATACTAATCTTTTAACAAGTTTAACTTGCTGAGAAATCTGAGAATATGCAACAGTGTGGACATACTTGAGAAAAAGTTAATGCTTGTATGAGTGACAATCCAAATGTAGCACCATTTCACACATTTTGGAGGCCAACTCAGGTTTGCAACTGATTGTGAGCTCAATAACTGGAAGCTACAAGTGTGCCTGTTAGGCCTCTGAAGCTTTGGATAGCTGTATTGAGTTCAGCTCACTTCAACTCCCTTTTGGTCCAAAATGAAACCCCCTGTGGGGGAATCAAAGCAAAGCAAACTAGGGATGTGCAAGAACCGGTTCAGTGGTCCTTTTCTGGAGTGCCAAACTGGTTCAGAAGTCCAGCATTTGAACCGGTTCAGGAGCGTGCCGGTGGGGCAAAAGCAGCGGGGCAGGTAAGGACACCCTCCCTGGTCCCTAAAGGGAACCCCCCCACACCTCCCAAGAATGCACGAACCATTTTGTATACATCCCTAAAGCAAACAGGCCCAACCTTCAGAATGGACAACGGTTGGACTACAAATCTCAGGAGTATCTGTACATTCATAAGAACACAAGAAGCTGCCTTATACTAGGTTGGACCATTGGTCCACCTAGCTCAGTACTCTTGACTGGCAGCTGCTTCCCAAAGGATTCAGGCAAGAATTTTTCTCAGTCCTACCTGGAGATGCCAGGGATTGAACCTAGGACCTTCTGCATGCAGCTCTACCACCGAGTGAGGGCCCCATTCCTTGGAATCCATGGGGAAAGGTAAATAAGAGAACTTTTTAAAGTTAAGCCACAGAAAGCTGCTGCTTACTGTTTCATGGCTGGGAGCAAAGAGGCTTTTCTCCTCACCCCTGCCGGTCCTGGGCACTTTCCAGATTACCCGCTACAACAGTGGTAAAATGCTTCAGCTTGGCATTGCATTCAAAATGTAAATAAAAGGTTGAAGCTGTTTGTTACACAAAGCCACCGGCAGGGGGAAGCAGTCTTTTCTAGCTTGTACAAAACTACAACGGGAAAATACACCTATTTCTTTGCAATGCATATGCAACGTTATAGGACTGTAACACAGCAATAAAACTCCATGGTCCTGTAACAGGGTTATTTTCCTTGGAGAGGCCAGGGATTGAGTCTGAGACCTTCGACATTCATTAAAAAGGGTGTACGGGAACAAAAGCATAATTAATGTTACTTAAAATGCAATATTAGTTGAGATTTTTAAAATGTTTTAAGTTATTTTATTTTATTTTGTTGTAAAGTGCCACGAGATTCATTGTGTAAAGGTAAAGTGTGCCATCAAGTCGGTGTTGACCACAGGGCCCTGCGCCAGTTTACAAATGTAATAAATAAATAAATAAATAAATTTTCACTTTATTTGGTCTTATGGTAGCTAGCATGAGTTGTCCCCTTGCCTAAGCAGGGTCTGCCTTGGTTTGCATTTGGATGGGAGACTACATGTGAGCACTCTAAGGTACTCCTTTTAGAGAACGGCACCACAGCTCAGTGGAAGAGCATCTGCATGCTTTCTTGCAAAGGTTTCCAGGTTCACTCCTGACATTTCCAGGCAGGGCTGAGAGTTACTCCTACCTGTAACCTTGGACAGCCGCTACCAGTCAGTGTAAACAATACTGAGCTAGGCAGACTAATGGTCTGACACAGTATAAAGCAGCTTCCTAGATCCCTAACAATAACATTAGACATGCTGACTCAGAAGTAACCACCACAGTGTTCATCAGGAGCAGGTAGATGTGCAAAGAACGGCTTACAGCCTTAACCTTGATGAAGAGTTACCCCCTCGCCCCCTTCCATCATGCGGTGATACTGGGCGGATTAAGGGGGGCTTTGGTTTCTAGCTTACAACTCATTCCGACGGGGAAAGTGAAACTTTTAACGCGTGTTAGGGGCAGCGAGGAGGTCCTTCGGCCTACTCCACGCGGGGCACAGAGCGGGGAGCTTTCTTTATCTAGCACCTTCAGAAGTTCTCCTCCGCGGATCTCACCTGCCCAAGTTTTGTGCTTCGGGATCCGATAATATGTGTTCCCGAGATAGTCGGTGCCTACTCGCTGTTTCTCCGGACCGAGAGCGCGGAGCTTTAGCGAGCGAATGAGGCGCCACACGCCGCCGCTCATCGTCAGCCGAAAGCTCTCGGCTGCCCCTCAACAAGGCAAAGCGCCCCACAAGCAACAACCCACGTCGGAGCGAGTCACCTCCCACTCTGCCCCGCCTCTCCCGGGAGGAACCGTTGACGGAGCCACGCCCCCTAGCCCCATGTCGTGCACGCGCTTGCCCCGAGCCCCTTTACTTCCCCACAGAGATAAGAATACGAGAGAGGTGGCACGTACGCTGATCATAGCGTTAAAAATGGAAATCTCTGCAAGCCGTGAATATATCTTGTGGTACAGGCTCGTAGTAGTTTCCCTAAGCATTGACTCTCAGTGTGATGCAGAGTGGTTTCTCCAAGAGTGGAAAACAAATTACTAGCCAAAATAATAATAATTCCTCACTACGAGAGTACGTGAGTCTAGATTGTTTTTCTTCTGCCCTGTACTTCCTTCCTACGACGTTCTACCTCTGCTCATGCGCATTCTGTTTACCGGGAGCTTGCTTTTGGGATCGCAGACGACTTCTAAATAACACGGCTCGCTAATGGTCAAGGCTGCTGTGCTTGGAGCCAATTAGCGCTGGGTCGTCTCCAAATTGGGGGCGCTCCGTGGACACGATTTACTCCCTTATAGTATGTTGGGTTTTATGTCTGCTCGTCAAGCAGGTCTGGACGACCCGCTGAGGCTTCGCCGGGCTGAGTCTACCAGGAGGTAAAACGGATTTTTCCCGGCTAAGTTAGGATCAGGCCGTTTCAGTTACGGTCGCTCTACGCTCTCTGGCGACGGCTGCAGGTTAGCTCCGGGGTCCACCTCTTCAGGACTGATGCACTGCCCAGTACTCTCGTTCAGGAGCCGTCCCCAGAGCTGGGCTTCAGACTGACAAGACCTGAGCTTGCATTTCTCCTCTGCAAGCCAGGGAAGCTCTCTGGAGAAATCACTCACCCTTCTTAGACGTCCAGTATCAGTATCTCAACGAGTGGCGGGGAGTTAAATCATGCCCTTTGCTCCCCGCCTCTGTGCACCGAGTCTACACGAGTACCAGTGGTATGCACACGTTATGTGATCGCGTAATCAAGAGAGGGTTGTGCTCGCTGGCCCCGCTCCCTATGTGCGCTTGGCATAACCTCTGAAAGAGCCTACAAGCGTACAAACAGTATGTGCCTGGGGAATGTGTGTGCAATCAGAAACTTTTCTTATTTAAGGGTTCCATATTAGTTTGTACATGCATAGACTCTTTCACAGGTTATGCTTAACATGCCTGTTGGGTGCAGCCAAAGGGCACAACCTTGCACCCTCTGTTACCTACATTCAGTGTCATATTCGTCCCAGAGTAGTTTGATATGTGTAATTGATGACCAGGTTCCCTGATTGAACACAGAGTGTCAATGTGTGTAGTCTCTGTGCACACAGGTGATTAATAAATTGAGGGGGGAGGGTGTGCACAAGGGGCATGATACTGCCGCACCACTGCACATTGAGTATACACATATTTTGGATGTCTGAAAAGGGCTTCTACCTTGTAGAGGTTACAAGAGTAAAATAACACCATGAATGCTACCCTGAATTCCATAGGAGAATGTCATGGTTTTAATGAAAATGAAAGTTTGCATGAACTAAACTGGAAACTGAAGAGTGTAGCCCTTGGCATTTTGTAAGTAATCCATTTCCAATTAGTAAATAAGGCTGGTGTGCTCTATAGGTTTATGCAAAAGTATTCCCACATTTGTCAATGAGCTTATTTCCAAGTATTATCTATTATAGGGATAGACATTGTGCTTGAAGTAGGATCATACTATAAGATCAAAAGCACCTTATATGAAATGCCACGTCTTCAGATTTTTCAAACCACAGCATGTTAACCCGAGTGTATTAATGTAAGTGAACAACCACACTTCTGTTAAGTGTGGGGTTGGGTTTTTTTGTTGTTGTTACATCTTCACTGGAGATAAAGGAAGTAAAAGGAAAAAAGATCCCAAATGACAATCTGAACAAAGTGTAGGAAAGGAGTTCAATTCACTCCTCCGATATAATTATCTGAGGAGTGAACTGAACATTGTAATGGATTTTGTGTACTTCGGAGATTCTATGTTCTTGCATACATTCATATTGATTTGCAAAGCATTTGAAAGTCAGTACTTTATATACAGCCAGATGCAGTGGTGAGAAGATGAAGTTTAGATTAACTCTCCATCCAAAGAATCGTTAACAATAATTGACTGCAATAGTTTCCTTTTAGGAAAAGCTATAGGATTGCCACCTTTTAAACACCTTTAAAGTGAAATCACTAGGTATTCTAAAATATCCCAAATCAGTTTTTCATGAATTCCTAGTAAACTTACACCTTTTAAATTTTTTAAAAAACAGTTCTTGGTTGGCCAAACTAATAACCAGAGAGTCCTCTAATCAGTGAAGACAGAGCCTTCGCTGATTTTTACTCAGAAGTAAGTCCTATTAGGCTGAAAGGTTTCCTCCCAAGTAAGCATAAATAGGACAGACATACTTCTATATGTCTGAAATATCCAGAGATGGAGACAAAGTTAATGATTTGTTTCAAGGTGTATAGACTTTTGCAAATTGAAATATGGGCTCACCAAAGAAGGAAGTTTCCTTTTGTCTTTAATTTTGGCCGCTAGGGGACCTTGGATTTATTGCTATTTTTTTCCACACTAGGGTGCTATATCTTTACTTTAAATATATCATTAAAATATATCAGAAACAGAAAACCTGCAGGGGAGGTGGTTGGACCTTTAGATGATGAGGATGTGAAAGGGGTTATTAAGGAAGCTATGGAGATTGAAGAGAAGCTGAATGAGTTTTTTGCATCTGTCTTCATGGTGGAGGATTCTGCCCATGCCTGAATTAAGCTTCTCAGGCTTGAAGGCTCAAATGAAGACACAATTGAATTGGGTCAGTTTGAGGTGACAAGAGATTATCTAAACTGTCTTGAAAAATTAACAAATTGCCAGGGCCAGATGGCATCCACCCAAGAGTTCTCAAAGAACTCAAATATGAAATTGCTGATCTAGCAAAATATGTAATTTGTCCCTACAGTAAGGCTCTGTATCAGAGGACTGGAAAGTAGCCAGTGTAACTCCAGTTTTCAAAAAGGGATCCAGGGGGTACCCAGGAAATTACAGGCTGTTTAGCTTAATGTCTGTGCCAGGTAAATTGATAGAAAGCATACTTAAGGACAAAACTCTTAAACATATAGAAGAGGCCTTGCTGAAGGAGAACCACCATGGCTTCTGCAAGGCTTGCCTCAGAAACCTTTTGGAGTTCTTTGAGAGTGTTATCAGGCATGTGGATAAAGGTGATCTGATTGACATTGTATACTTGGAATTTCAAAAGGTTTTGACAAAGTTTTAATTGTTTTTACTCTGTTTTATATTTGTTGTGTTTTTAATTGTGTACACCGCCTAGAGTTATGCATATCTGGCAATAGCTTGGTGTAGTGGTTAGAGTGCTGGACTAGGACCGGGGAGACCCGAGTTCAAATCCCCATTCAGCCATGAAACTAGCTGGGTGACTCTGGGCCAGTCACTTCTCTCTCAGCCTAACCTACTTCACGGGGTTGTTGTGAGGAGAAACTCAAGTATGTAGTACACTGCTCTGGGCTCCTTGGAGGAAGAGCGGGATATAAATGTAATAATACTAATACTAATAATGATTGTTTTATTGCTGCTTCTGTGTGTTTTTATCTGTGTATAGTTTTTATGTTTGTATTTTATATATTTTAAATCAGATTTGTTGTCATATTTTTAGTTTAAAACTTTTAAAAATCATTTTTTATTATATGTTTTTTAACTTTTGTAAACCGCCTTGGGATTGTTTTTAGTGAAAGGCGGTATATAAGTGTAACAAATAAAGATAAATAAATAAATATTATAATGCCCTTATACAAATCTATGGTGTGGCCACATTTGGAGTACTGTGTACAGTTTTGGTCACCGTATCTCAAAAAGGTGTAGAACTGGAGAAGGTGCAGAAAAGGGCAACCAAGATTACCACAGACTGGAGTACCTTCCTTCTAGGGCAAGGCTACAGCATCTGCTGCTTTTTCACTTGCAAACAAGGCGACTACAGGGAAACATGATAGAGGTTATAAAATCATGAATGGAGGAGAGAGAGTTAAAAATGCATGGACTAGAGAGAATGTATAGACAGACATTTCTCTCTCATACACACAACACTAGAACCAGGGGTCATCCCTTGAAACTGATTGCCAGGATATTTAGGACCAAAAAAGATACAGTACTTTTTCACACAATCCATAATTAATCTATGGAATACTCCTCCGTAGCTTGTGGTGATGGCAACTAGCTTGGCTGGCTTTCAAGGGGGCTTAGACAAATTCGTGGGGTACAGGTCTCTCTATGGCTACTAATCTGATGGCTTTAGGCCTTCTCCAGCCTCAGAGGCAAGATGTCTCCAAAGACTAGTTGCAGGGGAGCAACAGCAGGAGAGAGGCCATGCCCTCATCTCTTGCCTGTGGGCTTTTCAGAGGCATCTGGTGGGCCACTGTGGGAGAGAAACAGGATGCTGGACTAGATGGGCCTTTGGCCTGATCCAGCAGGGCTATTCTTATGTTCTTATGCTGTTGAAAATAAAGGTTGCAATCTTAGAAGCAATTCCCACTGAGCTTATTGTGACTTACTTCCAAGAAAACCTGCATAGAATTGGTGCTCAACTCATATATTTTAGACTGAGAACTATAGAAATGTTAAAATAAATAAGTTTGTGTGTGATATAAAACCACAGATTTATTTTGGTTTCATTGTCCGCAATTCTAGCATTATATGCCTGGATACATTTAACGTTTCTGATTGTTTGATGCAGATTTAAATGTCACCTAAAGTATTCTACTAAATTGTCATGTCAGGTTTTCTAAGCCCTGAAGAGCTTCTCAGTGAGCAAAATAAAAGATCAGTGGTCGTAGAGGACCTGACACTGGCAGTTTTTGAACAGCTAGAATTTGTGTTAAAACTTGGTTGTTCATAACAGTTAACCTTTTTTTAAAAGGGTATTGAGCTTGGAGTTGAACAAGGATAAAGATATAGAAAGGATCCACGGAAGTGGCATCAGCACTCTGGATATTGAATCAGTCGAAGGACGATAGTATGTACATTATACTCTCTTTTATTACAAAGTACAAAAATGTTAAGTATGGTGCCCTTTTTAGGTATCCTAATTAATTGTGGACTAACTTTTTACTGGATTTGACAATGGCATATCTGAATTGTGGTCGTGCTTGTTTTCTTGCAGCATGTTATCAGGTGGTTCAGATGGCGTTATTGTATTGTATGACCTTGAAAACCTTAGCGGAAACCAATGCTATACATGCAAAGCACTTTGTTCTGTGGGCAGGTATGTATTCTTTACAACCAAAATCCATCTATAAACTTGTATTGTATTATTCACAATTTACTGAATATTAGTATTTTTTTCCAGCTTATTAAAATATTAGTATTTGAAGCTAATATTATAAATAATACATAGTATAAATAATTAGCATAGTATTCTTCCAAGAGTTTATGACCAGGGGTCAGCCAACCTTTCTACCACTCAGGCAAAAGGCTTAGAAGAGAAACCGGTCTTCTCTCATTTGCACTAGGATATGAAGATGGCAGGAAACAGTGGGAGTTCTCCCCTACTGCTCAAAAGGGATTTCTCCTGTTCCTCACCTTCTCAAATTTGCATTGGAAATGAGACCTCTGGGGAAGAAATTGGTGTGGTACTGGGTGTCCTGCTTGCCAGAGAGCCAGGGGCACTTTCCTCTAGCAAGCTGGCACGTGGATTTGTGGATGCCTGTTTGTGATCAACAATACGTATACTTTAACTGTGTTTCTGAAACTGGAATTTGTTCTGGAACACTTGTAGATAGTGTTGCCAGATTACTACCCTAAGAGCAAATCTGTCTTTTTAATAGCTTCATGTCAAGAAGCAACCACCCCATTTTCCCTTCATCACTACTGGGATTAGGTACTGTTCATGCGTGAGACAGGTCAGAAGTCAAACTTGCTAGTTCCTGCCACCAGAGGGCTCCAAAACCCCAGTTCCGTCCCTGTCTGCATGTGGTATGCAGGACTGAGAGTTTGCTCTCTCCGCAACGATCTTTTGACTGCTAGTTCCCTGGACTTTTTTCTTCTTTTCTCTCTGCCCCTTCCCCATCTTAGATTGAGCAAGGGTGGGAAGGGAGCATTTTTCATTTATTTTTTACCAAATTTATACCAAACAGTCTTTTTTCTTTTCTAATCCAATCAATTGGCTTTCACTTTCCCTTTTAGTTCATTTTGCTTGGATTCGGATGCTTCTGGCCCCGGTCGCCTCGATCCTCTATGAAGTGCGCTCATGCAGAGGAACTCCTAGCTGGCTCTCTTTTGGAAGGCTCACGGCCTCCCCAGCTTTTAGAGCACGGCGCCAACGCGCCCTGGGGGACACAATCAGCCACCCAAACGGAAGCCTTCCCCGCTCCTGCGGCAGCTACCCGCATGGGTTTTTTTACCCTTCATCGGTACACAGATTCCTCTGGCTGAGGAGTTGGCAAGTGGACCCCAAATCAAAGATCACTCTCACCGCCTCTCCCTACTCAGGATCCAATCTTTTTGGCCCGTTCTTGGATCCAGTCCTAGTTGAGATGAGGGATAAAAAGAAAGCAATGCCATACACACGGAGGGAGCCCAGGAGGCCCTTTTGCCCCTCTGCCTCATCCTATCATCCCCAGCAGCAATTCCACAGGGACCAAGTCCTTCAGGTCTGGAGACTACAGAGGTCAAAACTTCAGGGGGTCAGGCAGACCCCAGTGGAGGTCTCGCCACAGAGGAGCACACAGAAACCAAGGTAATAGAACCTTCAATCCTGCTCCCCCACTCAACAAAACACAATGACTCCTACCGCATAGGGGGCAGGCTCTCACAGTTTGCCCTTACCTGGATGTCCACCACATGGAACCAATGGGTACTGGACACCATTTCTCACTGTTACTCCATAGATTTCCTGTTCCTTCCACCCGACAGTTACATGGTCACCCTGCACTCCAAGAGGGTGGACAAGCACGAGCGAATGAACCAGGTGATTCAGCATCTTCTGGAGATCCATGCCATCGAACCTGTACCCTTGATGCAAAAATAATAATAATAATAATAATATGCTCAGGTGTTTATTCGCTCTTGTTTCTGTTTCCCAAAAGGGACGGCTCTTGGAGGGCAGTGTTGGACCTCAAGCATCTGAACAGGTTTGACAGGAAGAAGAAGTTCAAGATGGAATCCCTACGCTCCATCAAGGAAGCGATTCTCCCAAACGACTTCCTGGCCTCCATAGACCTCTCGGAGGCGTACCTTCATATTTCCATCCTTCCGGATCACAGGCACGTCCTTCACTTCACCTACAACAGACAACACTTCCAGTACAGAGCACTCCCCTTCAGGCTCTTCTCAGCATCGTGAATGTTCATGAAGATCATGGTGACCGTCATGGCACATCTCCGCCAACAAGGGTGTGTATATATATGTAGCTGGACGACCTTCTGATCCAGGCTCCATCCTTCCATCCTGCCCACTCACATGTCCTTCAAACCCTCAGTTGCCTAAGCAATCACAGCTTCATCGTCAACACAGAAAGGAGCCATCTCCACCCAACTCAGTCTCTACAACACCTAGGAGCAGTATTCGACACAGCCCTGGCGCTGGTTTCTTTGCCCCCAGAGAGGAAAGCCAAGCTGTCTGCTCTCATTCAACCACTCTGTCTTGCTCCTTCTGCAGACTTAATGCTCTTGTCCCAGGTCCTGGGATCAATGATAGCCTGTATAGAATGCACCCATTGACACATTTGCCAGTGCACCTCACAAGCCGAGTCAGGAAGTCCGTCCGCTGGTGGCTGTCCACAACCCTCGATCATGGCCTCCCTCTGGTGGTTCCCCATCAGATTGTCATCACTACAGATGCCAGCCTCTCAGGCTGGGGAGCGATTTGTCAGGGGCATCCAGCCCAGGGCCTATGGTCCAATGTGGAGGCAAAGAGGGGCATCAGTTGGCTGGAGCTCAGCGCAGCCAGGTGGGCCCTACTCCACTTTCATCACCTTCTGGTGGGCAGACACGTGCTGCTTTGCATGGACAACATCACGACAAAGGCCCACATCAACCACTAGGGGCACTCGCTCCAGAGCACTGATGAAAGAATCAACTCGCTTCTTCGATTGGGTGGAGGTGCATCTGTTGTCAATAATTGCAGAACATCTCCGTGGCGTAGACAATACCTAGGCAGATTGGCTCAGTCGCCAACAAGTAGATCTCGCAGAATGGTCACTCTATCCAGAAGCATTCAAGCAAATCGCCAGTCAACTGGGCTCCCTGCTAGTGGATCTCTTCGCTACCGAGACCAACACACAGCTTCCCTGCTTCTTCTCAAGGTTTCTGAGTCACCAAGCGGAGGACACAGATGCTCGCACAGCCTCCTGGCCACCAGGTCTCCTCTGTGCATTCCCTCTACCGTCCATCTTCCCGAAGGTGTTCGCAAAACTGTGCTTAGAACGCGCCGAACTCATCCTAATAGCTCTTTGTTGGCCCATATGCCCTTGGTTCCCAGATCTGCTCAACCTGTCAATCCACACTCCCGCCCCTGGTGTCTACTTCTCCACAGGGACCTCCTGGCTCAAGGTCTGATCGTCCATCCAGATCCGGGCTGGTTCCAGCTCTACACCTGGAGTTTCAGCGTGAGAAGTTGACGGCAGCGGGCTATTCCTCTCAAGTTCAGAATACCATCCTCTGCTCTCGCAAGCCCTCCACTCAGAGAATCTACCAAGCCACATGGGCTGCTTTCTCCAGATGGTCCTGCAGGCATCATCAGGACCCCCAATCAGCAGGAATCCTGGAGGTGTTGGCCTTCCTTCAAGAGGGAATAGAACTCCGGCTCAAACCCAACACACTGAAACATCATATGTCCGCCTTGGCCTTGGTACTGGACCTCTACCCTCCTGGCTCTCATACACTTCACCCCCACATTTTGTGTTTCATGTGGGGTGCCTCCAACCTGCCCTCCCCCATCCAATGCTTTCCGTCCTCGAGTCTCAACAAGGTTTTGAATGCCCTACCCAGCCACAATTCGAACCTTTGGCATTCATTACAATCAAACTCCTCATACAAGGTCCTTTTTCTGACGGCCATCACTTCTGCACATAGGGTCTCTGAATTGGGAGAGCTGTCTATACGCAAAGAACTGTGTATTTTTCAACCTGATTCGGTCGTGCTAAAACATGATCCCACCTTCCTTCCTAAGGTCAACTCTGTTTTTCACTGCTCCCAAAACATCATCCTTCCCTCTTTCTGTCCCAACCCCTGGCACCATAAAGAGAAGCTCTGGCACAAATTAGATGTGCACTGAGTGCTCTGAGCTTATTTCGAACACATCAAAGACGGGAGGTAGTCAGATTTTCTTGTTGTGTCTTTCCAGAGCCCATCTTTGAGTCAGAAGGTCTCTAAAGCCACTTTGGCGAACTGGATCAAAGCTTGCATCAAGCTGGCTTACGAAGCGCAACAGCTACCAGTCCCGACTGTGATCGCCGCTCACTCCACGCATAGTGCAGCCACGTCTGCGGTCTCTCCTCCCATGCTCCACTGGCAGACATCTTCAAGGCAGCAACATGGTCCTCTGTTACTCCGTTTATACGCCATTATAAAATCCATTTCTTATTGCTTCCGCAGGAGGTATTTGACCATACAGGTGCTTTAATGACATCCTCCCCACCCCACAGACTGCATACCGCTTGGGCATGTCCCACTAGTGATGAGCTGCAGCTCAGGGGAAAAGGAACATTGGTCTCACCTGTGAAGGGTTATTTTTCCCTGTAGCTGGAGCTCATCAGACCCTCCTGGATGTCATGTCTAGGAGCATTCGCCATTCTGGATATATGTATACAGTATATGTATGCTGCCATAACAAGGAGGGAGGCTGTTTTTTTGGGTGGTGGCAGCTCTTGGAGAATGGAGTCCATAGTTTTTCCTCTTTGGCTCTCCACCTCACTTTGACTCTATCTCCTTAACTTTTCTTCTTCTGTAGCTTTTTTACTGTTATATTACAGTTATTTCGCGGTCTCATTTACTGCACATCTTCGCTAAAGTCCCGGAACAGGGATTTTGGTGCCCTCCAGCGGCAGGAACTAGCAAGTTTGACTTCTGACCTGTCTCGAGCATGAACAGTACCTAATCCCACTAGTAATGAGCTCCAGCTACAGGGAAAAAGAACCCTTCGTAGGTAAGACCAATGTTCCTTTCTCTGTTGGTCCTTTCAGCTACCATAATTCCTTATCTGCTGTGATGCAAAAGATAGTTTCATCCTTGCTCTGGCAAATATTAGGGAAAAGCAAAAGTACCAGTGGAGGAACAGGGCAGGAACATTCACTTTTCCCTGCTCAAGAGGTGTTAAAGAGACAGTCGTGACTTCTCAGCTGCACCCTTACCTCCATAGTGGGTGCAAACAAGTTGGCATGTCTTATTGATCATGGCTATGTAAATACTTAAAACTTGGGCTGACCCAAAGGGCTGGTTCACAGGATCGTAAGAATATCAGGTAATCAGAAAATCCCAATTGCTGGCAGATGTGAACTCCCACAGAGCATGCTATGTGGGCAGCAAAAAACCTCTCTATCTCAGGTTGGCAGCATGCCAACCAACTTTTAACCCAAATCAACAGGCCAAGTTCAAATCCTAGATTACTGATCTCAGTTAAATGCCAATCTGGGATCTGAACATTTTTTTGCTGCTCACATATTATGCACTATGAGAGCCCACACTCACCAGTAAACCAAGATTTCTCAACCACCAGACATTCTTATAATCATGTGAACCCAAGAGTAGTTTGTGACCAACTCTGGTTGCTGAGAGTGGGAAGTGAGTTTGTGGGTGCTCCAGGTGCAGTTAATGTAATGTAGCAGAAAACATGATGCAGTTGCAAAAATATTTAAATTGGTTGCAAAAGTATCTGAAAACTATGCATGAAATTTCCGTACCATGTTTATTTCTCAACCAGTTTATCCACTTAATTATACTAGTGAAAAATAACTATTAATGTATTTGGGAAGTTTTACACTCTTGCAGTTGAAACTGCTGACTGTATGTGATCCTTTGTCCTTTAGTGCTTACTAGCTGAATCCGCACAGAGCATCTGTGCACTAGTGCACTCAGCCTTTGGCTCCCCTCCCCACTTGCCCATTTCTCCCCCCCCCCATCATCTGTTCTTCCCCACTCGCCAGTCGCCCGTTCTTCTTTGCCATTTCTGAGCTTGTTTGCAAAACAACACAAAATGCATTGTTTGTTTTTAAATCAAATTTTGTCTCAGCAACTGTCAGTGCCATGATGTAGCTTAAGAAGCAGGGCTGTCCCTATGCTTGATGTGTAAGTAGTGCTTTGCTCCATAGAAAGGATGTTTAAATTTGCCCAGCCTTTGGCAGATGGAAGAAATAGCTGCTGTTCTTAATCTTTCTTACCTAGGTTTTTCTAGTCAGTAGCAGTCCTCACAAGGGTGGGACTGAGTGGTACTTACCTAGGGCTTTAGCTCTTTCTCCTTTGCTAAGATGTAGTGTTAACTGCCACAGAAAATTTACTATCGGGTACAAATCAATGCTTCCGAAGGTAGTAATCACTAGTGGCCCAGTTCTGAGCAGGCTGGGACAGATAGAAGTTGGCCAGGTAATACAATCCCATCCCTAGAGCCTAATTGGGGGAGGTTGAAAGTGAGCTTCCTGTTAGCACAGAGTGGGGACCTGGAAAGAGACTATGCCACAAAGTGCTTAGAGCTGCTCGTTCCCAGGACACATCCACAAGAGTATCCCACAAAAAAGTACAGAATTGCTATTGTCATTCTGGGTGGGTGACTGGCTGTGGGGATAATACTGAAGTGGTGCCCCCTTGGGAGGGACCTGACAGGCAGCCAATTAAGCAATTAACTCATGGGTGTTTGTCTTTATGGTTCTTAGAAATAGAAGATATTATTAAAGGGAAGATCAGGGAGAGGTGGTGGGAATATTGACAGAATGGAACAATGGGGTAGAAAGTTTATTAAGCTTTTGCCCAAATTTCAGGAATTCTGAGATTCTTAGGCAGTTTGAATGAGTAGCTGAAGTCATCTTTAGTGTGCTGATGAGACAACTGTGCTTTACATCTTAATCCAGGGATTGTAAATCTTGGGTTCCCAGATGCTATTGGACTACAACTCCCATCACCCCATTACAACAGCTGTGGCTGGGATTATGGAAGTTGTAGTCTAACAACATCTGGGGACCCAAGTTTAAGAATCCCTGCCTTGATCATTATCATATGAAAAGGTGTGAGACTGGGCTTTGTAGTGTGTGTTCCATTGTCAAGACTGCAAATCTCATACTGTAGCATTGTATTAACTATAGCGTGGAAAGGAAGATCTTTATTCTAAAGCTTTGTAGTTTGGCATCCATTTGTTTTACCCCTGGTGGGTGTTTTTCAAAATAGGGAGAAAATGGTCTTGTGGGACTTCAAGGACAACTGGTTTGGATGAGAATATTTACATCCTGCAGCCTCAGTTAGTTCCCTGTCCAGTTGGTAGTATTCATAGATTCTATTTAGGCTATGGCATTAAGCCAGAGCAGTAATAGTAAAAGTAAGGTGCTTGTCTGGGATGGTTGCTGCCTGAGCTCTTCTAGACTTTCTCCTCTGTTTGAACCATCACAAAAGGAGGTTTAGCTCTCTCCCTTCAAAGATTGCTTCTTAGGGCTGGGATAGACCCTCACAGATTTTCAGGTTTGTTGCATATAGTTATGGTTGCCTGTCTAAACTTTATTCTTCTATTCCTGCATTGTAGAAGCCATCCTGATGTGCACCAATTCAGCGTGGAGACAGTACAGTGGTACCCTCATGACACTGGCATGTTTACATCAAGCTCATTTGATAAAACACTAAAAATATGGGACACAAACACGTTACAAGTAAGTCACAGATCTGGTCTAGTCTAGCTAAATTTGGTTTGAGGTGCTGAGCATTTTAATATTGCTGTATATATTGTTTTGTTTAATAAATTGTTTTAAAGTCTTTTAATTGGTTTTAAATGGTTCTGAATTGTTGTAAAATTGTTTTTATATTGTTTAAAGCAGTGTGTTTTACATAGTGTTTGTGTTTATGTTTTTTTAAACTTTCGTTGTGCACTGCCCAGAGCCTTTGAATGGGGCGGTCTAGAAATGTTATTAATAATAATAAATAATAATAATAATAAATGCAAAGACCATCCTTTGGTTCAGGACTTCCAGGGCAGCATACAGCAAAAGCAATAAACACAGCGCAAGAAAGCTTTGTATAAAGCTAGTACAGTTGAAAGTGTCCAGGTTTAACAGTGAAAGAAACTTCTTGGCATTCTAGCACCTAGTGGGGTTTTGCAGAGAGCACTAGAGAGAGAGCACTGCCTAGAGAGCACTTGTAGCAGGATCCAGTATGACAAGTAGCAGGCACCAGGGATTGATCTAAGATCCATGTGTGGCAAGGAAAAATCCATCCTGAGACACATAAAGTGAGCCATATGAAAAGTCAGCTAATAAGCTTTTCACATAAACAAATGCGAAAAAGTTTGATATGCATACAGGAGAACGTCAATATTTGCCAAGTTCCATTCCCTGCTGCAATTGCAGATATGGAAACCATGAATACCGATTCATTGGGGCTATAGGATCATGGAGGTTAGGTTCCTGGAGGTCAAGAAAATCACCAAAAATTGGCCAAATTTCAGAGAGAAGCTTCCTACCCGTGCTGGTGGTCCCCTTTAGTTGATCTGTGCCCCTGAATGGCTAAAAATCAGCCAAAAACTGCGGGTTTAAAAGAAATTAAATTGTTTTAAGGAGCCATTTTGAGGTTCCCGAACACAAAATGCTTGCAGGAAATGATCTCCGAGGTCATTTCTGGCCACCCCCAACCCACGGATATGCAAAATTAACCTCTTATTTGCCTATTTCCCCCCTCATATACCAAGGTTGGGTGTCGGTTACCCGACCGCAGATACATTAATCCATGGATATTGAGGTTGTTCTGTATTCTAAGAAATTTTCCCCAGGAAATTAAAGGTAACAACCAATAAAGAAATTCCTCGGCAGAGTAATCTCCCCATTCAAGCGCAAAACCCATTTCCTGCTCTTGATTAGCCTTGAAGACTAGAACCTCATGATTACAGCTCTAACCTTAAGCAATTCAGCTTATTTGAATTGTAAGCCTAGTCTCATCCCTCTCATCGATACTCAAGATAAGACTTCTTACTTTAAAAGGTGGAAGACACTCAATCCTTCTGTCAAAAACATTCAGTCTTTAGGGTATACAGCCTCCTCTCAGAGTTAGTACTTTGTTCAGCGTTAGTGGCTGCATACCGTTCGATATTTCATGTGCCAACTTTACTCAGTGCTTTGTCCAACCTTCTAACCCCATTTGGATTTATCTTCATGTTGCTGTTAACATAAGAACAGCCCTGCTCGATCAGGCACAAGGCCCATCTAGTCCAGCATCCTGTTTTACACAGTGGCCCACCACATGACTCTGGGGAGCCCACAGGCAAGAGGTATGTGCATGCCCTCTCTCCTGCTGTTGCTCCCCTGCAACTGGTATTGAGAGGCATCGTGCCTCTGAGGCTGGAGATAGCCCACAGCCATCAGACTAGTAGCTATTGATAGACCTGTCCTCCATGAATCTGTCTAAACCCCTTTTAAAGCCATCCGAGCTGGTTTCCATCACCACATCCCATGGCAAGGAATTCCATAGATTAATTATGTGCTGTGTGAACAAGTACTTCCATTTGTCAGTCCTAAATTTCCCAACCTTCAGTTTCATGGGGTGACTCCTGGTTCTAGTGTTGTGAGAGGGGGATAAATATTTCTCTGTCTACCCTCTCCAATCCATGCATAATTTTATATGCTTCAATCATGTCTCCCCTTAATTGCCTCTTTTCCAAGGTAAAGAGCCCCAGATGCTGTAGCCTAGCCTCATAAGGAAGGTGCTCCTGGCCCCTGATCATTTTGATTGCCCTCTTCTGCGCCTTTTCCAGTTCTACAATATCCTTCTTAAGATACGGTGACCAAAGCTGTATGCAGTACTCCAGGTGTGGCCGCACCATAGATTTTTATAAGGGCATTATAATATTAGCATTTTTATTTTCAATCCCACTCCTGATGATTCCTAGCGTGGAATTAGCTTTTTTCACAGCTGCCGCTCACTGAGACAACACTTTCAATGACCTGTCCACCACGACCCCAAGATCTCTCTCCTGGTCAGTCACCGACAGCTCAGATCCCATCAGCGTATACGTGAAGTTGGTGTTTTTTGCCCCCCAGTGTGCATCACTTTACACTTGCTTACATTGAACTGCATTTGCCATTTTGTCGCCCAGTTCCCCAGTTTGGAGAGATCCTTTTGGAGTTCCTCACAATCCATTGTGGATTTCACTACCCTAAATAGTTTAGTGTCATCTGCAAATTTGGCCATTTCGCTGGTCACCTCAACTTCTAGATCATTTATAAACAAGCTAAGGAGCTCTGGTCCCAGTACTGATTCCTGCGGGACCCCACTTCCTACCTCTCTCCATTGTGAAAACTGTCAATTTGGGCAGGACTTCCATTTTCTGAAGGAAGTCTTCTTCCCTTTCATAGCTTCCCTGACTCTACTTGTTAGCCACGTTGGCATCCTCCTGAACTTGGTGGTACCTTTCCTCCTTCTTGGTATACATCCCAACTGTGTTTCTAATGCTGTGGTTTTAAATAAGTTCTATGCTTTCTGGAGTGATTTGACCCTCCTGACTTTCCCTTTCAACTTCCTTCTTACCAGTCCCCTCATTTTTGAGAAGTTTCCTCTTCTGAAGTCCAACGCATCTGTGCTAGACTTCCTTGACAATTCTCCACTCGCATATAAGCTGAATTGGATTACACTATGGTCACTGCTACCTAATGGTTCTGCAACTCTGACATCTCGCACCAGGTCCTGGGCACCACACAAGATTAAATCCAAAGTCACCATGTCTCTGGATGGTTCTGTGACTAACTGTTCTAAGGCACAGTCATTTAGCCCATCTAGAAATTTGGACTCTCTGTCATTACCTGAATGTGAATTTACCCAGTCTATTTGTGGGTAGTTGAAGTCACCCATTATTACTGCCCTGTCTCTCTTTGAAGCCTTTCTTATTTGCTTCTCCAACTCCAGGTCACTCTCAGTGCTTTGATCTGGAGGGCGATAGCACGTCCCTAGTAACACATTTCCTTTCAGTCCTCATAATGTTACCTATAATAATTCTGTGGAAGACTCTGGTCCACCTAGGTTTTCTAGCTTATTGGAATCTATCCCTGCTTTGATATACAGTGCCACTCCTCCCCCAACCCTCCCCTCCCTGTCCCTTCTATAGAGTTTATATCCAGGAATAATCGTGTCCCACTGGTTCTCACCATTCCACCAGGTTTCTGTTACACCCACTAGATCTATGTTCTCATTAGTAACCAAGTACTCTAGCTCACCCATCTTAGCTCAGAGGCTTCTGGCACTGGTATACAGACACCTATATGCCGGGTTCCTCACCTGGTGTTGGCATGTGCTATCCCCCCTTACCAACGTTTGACTTATTTGCCAAGCTGTCCTGTGTTTCTTTCTGCTCAACTCCTGGCTCTACTCTGTCCCCTTCTGGTTTATCCAAAACATGTTCACCCTCACACCTTCGAGGATTTTGCCGGCCAAAGCAGATGCCACCCTGTTCCTGCTGGCAATCCCCTGGGCATCATTTTAAAAGCTGCTCTGTGACCTTCTTGATTTTTAGCTCCAGCAGTCTGGTTCCATTTTGTTTCAAGTGGAGCCCATCCCTTTTGTACAGGCTTCACTTTCCCCAAAATGTATCCCAGTGCCTAATGAATCTAAACCCCTCCTCCCGGCAACACTATCTCATCCACGCATTGAGATCCCTCAGCTTCGCCTCTCTCGCTGTCCCTGAACGTGGAACAGGTAGCACTTCAGAGAACACTACCCTGAGAGTCCTGGACTTCAGTATGTTACCTAGCAGCCTAAATTTGGCTTCCAGAACCTCCCGACTGCATTTCCCAACATCATTGGTGCCAATGTGCACCACGATAGCTGACTCCTCCCCAGCACTGCCCAACAATTAGAAAGAAGGGAGAAGAATGCTAAGGTGGTTAGCTAGGCTGGATGAATATAGGTAATTAGTTAAATAATTATTTGGTTATTAAGGAATATTGGGCTGGAATGGAGAGAGGGCGAGCTGATGTTCCCCCCACCCAAAACCGTTAGAGGATTTGTTTCCTCTGCAACAATGTTTGCTTTCGGTCTGAATGGGGGAAGCATATGTTTAAAAGGAACAGTTAAATATATTATGTTACATTCTATAGATAGATATACTAAGATATAAATGGGTGATTTGAGAGGATTGGAATTGTCTAGTTTATGGAAATTAAATAATTATTGTCAGCAAGGACTAAGGATTAAAAATGAGTGATCAGTGTACAGTTGTTTCTTTAATCATGAGAGGTTTGGGGGATCCAATTAAAAGGACCAAGATATCTAATCATATTAAATCATTTAAACCAGTTGTGGTCTTTTTGCAAGAGACTTGTAAGATAGATGGTATTGCTGATAGATATTTTGGAAAACCATTTTTTGCTCAAGGGAAGGGAACAAGGCAAGAAGGGCTGGTATTTTATTTAAAGCTAACATTGATCTTGTTATTAAAAAAATTTTGAAAGATAAGGATGGAAGATATATTTTTATTAAGTGGAAGTTGTACAATAAGGATATTACTTGGGCCTCTATTTATGCTCCAGATCAGAGACCGATTAAAAACATAAGAACAGCCCTGCTGGATCAGGCCCAAGGCCCATCTAATCCAGCATCCTGTTTCGCACAGTGGCCCCCCAGATGCCGCTGGAAGCCATCGGCAGGAGTTGAGGGCATGCCCTCTCTCCTGCTGTTACTCCCCTGCAACTGGTACTCAAAGGCATCCTTCCTTTTGAGGCTGGAGGTGACCCACACCCCTCCAACTAGTAGCCATTGATAGACCTCTCTTCCATGAAGTTATCCAAACCCTTCTTAAAGCCATCCAGGTTGTTGGCTGTCACCACATCTTGTGGCAGATAATTCCACAAGTGAATTATGCGTTGTATGAAAAAGTACTTCTGTTTGTTGGTCTTAGATTTCCCGGCAATCAATATCATGGGATGACCCCTGGTTCTAGTGTTACGGGAGAGGGAGAAGAATTTATTTCTATCCACTTTCTCCACACCATGCATGATTTTATAGACCTCTATCATGTCTCCCCGCAGTCATCTTTTTTCTAAACTAAAAAGCCCCAGGTGTTGTAGTCTTGCCTCATAAGAAAAGTGCTCTATGCCCCTGATCATCTTGGTTGCCCTCTTCTGCACCTTTTCCAGTTTAACAATGTCCTTTTTTAGATATGGTGACCAGAGTTGTACACAGTACTCCAAGTGTGGTCGCACCATAGTTTTGTACAAGAGCATTATAATATTAGCCGCTTTGTTTTCAGTCCTCTTCCCAATGATCCCTAGCATGGAATTTGCCTTTTTCACAGCTGCCGCACATTGAGTCGACACTTTCAGTGAGCTGTCCACCATGACCCCAAGATCCCTCTCCTGGTCAGTCACCGACAGCTCAGATCCCATCAGCATATACTTGAAGTTGGGGTTTTTCATCCCAGTGTGCATCACTTTACACTTTCCAACATTGAACCGCATTTGCCACTCTGTCGCCCACTCCCCCAGTTTGGAGAGATCCTTTTGGAGCGCCTCACAATCCATTTTAGATTTCACTACCCGAAAGAGTTTGGTATCATCTGCAAATTTGGCCACCTCGCTGCTTACCCCTGCTTCTAGATCATTTATGAATAAATTAAAAAGCACAGGTCCCAGTACAGATCCCTGGGGGACCCCATGTCTTACTTCCCTCCATTGGGAAAACTCTCCATTTATACCTACCCTCTGTTTCCTGTCTTTCAACCAGTTAGCAATCCACACATGTACTTGTCCCCTTATCCCATGACCGCTAAGTTTTCTTAGGAGTCTTTGATGAGGAACTTTGTTAAAAGCTTTTTTAAAGTCCAGGTATACTATGTCAACTGGATCACCTTGATCCACACACTTGTTGACACTCTCAAAGAACTCCAAAAGGTTGGTGAGGCAAGATTTACCTTTGTGGAAGCCATGCTGGTTCACTCCCAGCAGTGCCTGTTCTTCTATGTGCTTTACAATTTTATCCTTGAGGATGCTTTCTATCAATTTGCCTGGAATGGACATTAAGCTGGATCGATAGCCCCTGGATCCCTTTTGACTTCCTTTAGAGGACAATGAGGACAATGAAAAGGTTTGCTGGTACTAATATAGTGTTGGTGGGGTGGGGATTTCAATATTGATGCTACTAAGTCATCTAATGCAAATAAATCAAGATCTTTACAATATAAGAAACAAGCCTCATTGTCATTGAATTTCCAATGACTGATGCATAAATATGAGCTTATAGATACTCGACGAATGTTAAACGACTCTGCAAAAAGTTTTATCTTTTTTCAGGAAGACCCCTATCTTATTCTAGATTAGATTATATATGGGTGTCTAACACTTTGTTAACTCAGTTTCATAAAGGAGAAATTGGACCCATACTTGTCTCGGATCATGCCCCAGTGATCTTTAAATTTAAATTAGAGGAGAAAATTTTATTCTCACCAGTTTGGCATTTTAAACCTAGATTACTTGTGGACTGTGTGGCAAAGCAACAATTGGCCCAAACAGTAAGAATCTTTGTTAATGAAGATAAGGAGCATACATCACTAGTAATGAGGTGGGATGCAATGAAAGCTGTGATTAGAGGGGAGTGCATTAATCAGATGAGCAGGATTAAAAAACAATCAACACAAATGAGTGATAAACTAGAGTTGGAGATTAAACACTTATTGGCAATATTTAATAAAACAGGGTCTGTTAATACCTTTAAGCAAATAGAGAAGAAAAGGAAGGAGCTCGAGGTTTTGGAAACGACAAAAATTTCTACTCAACTAATTTATTTAAAACAAAGATATTATGAATATGATAATAAAAATACAAGATTAGCCTGTAAATTAAAGAAAGTTAAGAAGAGGCTTATAAAAGTAATAAAGGATGGTAAATGTCGAACCATCACTAATACTAAATATATTAGTGATCAGTTTGTTAAGTTCTTTGAACAATTATATAATTCTCATAACCCAACGCAAGGGAAAATTCTTACCTATTTAGATAAGATTAATGCCCCACAATTAACTCCAGAGGATATTAAAATTTTGGATGCACCATTTACTGAGGCAGAAGTTCTTGAGGTTTTTAAAACAATGCAGAATCACAAATCAGGACCGGATGGTTTGATAGGGGAATCTTTTATGGAATTTAAAGAAATTATTATACCTGAGTTTGTAATTTTAGTTAGTGTGCTACATCAGGGAGCGTGTCCCCCACCCTCGTGCTATGATTCAAAAATAACGTTAATTCCCCAAATAGGTAGAGATTTACAATAAGTCAGTACTTATAGGCCAAATTCTCTACTTAATGTTGATTACACTAAATTATTGGCAAATCAACTTATTAATTATTCACAAAATTGTTCATATAGATCAATCTGGGTTCATTCCTAGGAGAAATATATTTAATTCTATAAGAAAGTTATTAAATATTATCTATGCTTCTAAAGTTAAGTCAACCTCTCTATCAGTATATTCTATAGACATACTTAAAGCTTTTAATTGTTTGGAGCCAATCTTTTAAAAATATGTTTGAAAGAAATTTAAATTCGGCTCTGTTTTCTATAATATGATTGATCAGATTTATTGTTCAACTAAAGCCCAAATTAGAATTAACAAGTTTGATTCTGAGTGGTTTTCAGTGTCTAGGGGTGCTAAACAAGGATGCCCCTTATCACCTCTTTTATTTAATTTGGCATTAGAAATGTTACCAATTGCGTTGCGAGCAAATAATCAAATTAAAGGATTTAAATTAGGAAACAACACATATTTATTAAATCTATTTGCCGATGATACGGTATTAACTCTTGCAGAACCTAGTCAGTTTATTGAATATTTAAAGGAAGAATAATATGAATTTGTGGAGGTATCAGGGTTAACTGTCAATTTTAATAAATCTCGATTGGTGTTTTTCCTTACACCCCCTCACTATGCAAAAGAAAGTTTCTAGTGATTTAGGGATCCCAATAATGTATAAATCGATTAACTATTTAGGCATTAATGTAACTGAAAATATTAATAAACTATTTAATAGAAACTTTAGGCCAGTTTGGAAAAAAATAAATAAGGATATGAATCACTGGAAAAGATTAAATTAATATATTGGGAAGAATAGCAGTAATAAAAATGAAAGTTCTTTCTAAACTTAATTTTTATTTCAATCACTTCCTGTGGAAATCCCAGATAAAATATTTAGGTTATGGCAAAAAATAAAATTGAGAGGTTTTGCTTTAATACAAAAAAATTGAGACTAAATAGAAAGATAATGTATAGACCTCAAAAACAAGCCAGGTGGGGACCTCCAAAACTAAAATTTTATTATCAAGCTGCCCAACTAAGTCATATGATTGCATTTATAATGGTTGATGTATCAAAGCAGTGGATACAAATAGAAGAGAAACAGGAATCAGAAGGACTCTTAAGACAAATAATTTTCCACCCAAGGAAATTTAAAGAGGTTAAGGAAATTAAAAATGTATTCACTAGAAATATACTTCAGATGTGGAAAGAAAAATTCACAACATTGATAAGAGATATTTCTCCATTAACACCTTGATTAACATATCTGGATACTGGGGTAGATAAATATGGATTGGATTATTTAAAGATGTTGAAGGAAAAGAATTTTTATAGAATAAGAGACTTCTATAGAAATAAGAGGTTATACAAGAAGTTGACAAACATTGAAATACAACAAACGGGATCTCAAATACCTTGGTTAGTTTGATTTCAAATTAGATCCATATTGATGGATAGTAGCGTTGATAGTTTAGCTACTCACTCACAAATTTTGAGAAGTTAATACTCAGTTGTTTGGATCAGCCTAAAGGGATAAGCTCCAATATATAATTTTTTAAATACAAATAGAGATTGGAGATCCCCCAATAGGTTTGAGGAATGCATGGGAAATGGATCTAGGTAAAAATATAGAGGAGATGCACTGGCAATCATGATGGAGGACAGGGGGTTCTCTCTCAGTCTCTGTTCAAGAACTTCACTCAAAAATCCTACATCACCGGTATTTAACACCTTCAGTATTAGCCTGATTTTCTCAACAAAATTCCATACAATGTTGGAGGGGCTGTAAACAGAAATAGCAATAGCAATAGCAATAGCACTTACATTTATATACCGCTCTGTAGCTGGAAGCTCTCTAAGCGGTTTACAATGATTTAGCATATTGCCCCCAACATTCTGGGTACTCATTTTACCGACCTCGGAAGGATGGAAGGCTGAGTCAACCTTGAGCCCCTGGTCAGGATCGAACTTTTAACCTTCTGGTTACAGGGCGGCAGTTTTACCACTGCGCCACCAGGTGCCAGGGAGGGAATATGGAACCTTCTGCATGCAAGCCTGCAGGTGCTCTTCCCAAAGTAGCCCCATCCCCAAATGGGAATATCTTACAGTACTCACATGTGTTGTCTTCCATCCAAATGCAAACTAGGGTAGGCCTTGCTTAGCAAAGGGGACAATTCATGTTTTTTAAAAATGGCTGAGCAATTGTAGACAAGGGCTTGGATCCAATGGTATAATAGTGCATATTCATTTCCACACATGTAAAGAGGTTCCACTTTATGCTGATTTCCTGCCACAGCTCCCAGTGTCACATCCTGTGCCATTCCAAAAGGTCCTGTCATTCCACAAGCGGAACTCTGCTCCTGGTTTGTTGGGTCCAAGCCGTTAGTTTTAAATTCCTGTTATGATGTGGTTCCGGACAAAAGCTTAATATATTGTCTTTCAATTGGCAGCCTGCAGATGTGTTTAATTTTGAGACAACTGTGTACAGTCATCACATGTCTCCTGTGGCTACCAAGCATTGCTTAATTGCAGGTTTGTGTTCCTTTTAAATACCTTTTTAAAAAAAACAAGTTATAATTATCTAAATCGAGTGTCTTCATTTTTTGTAAATGGTTTATACATGAGACCACATTTCATCTTAAACCAGAGCTAATTAATAATTAACCGTAATTACATAATTTGAGTTGAATTCAGGAGCACTTTACATGTTGAGACAGAGCTGCTTAATAATTCGCCATGATCAACATGATTTGAAAGCATTTGCATTGAGTTTCATTTCATTTATTTGTTTATAGCCAGTGGTTATTGCTATCTTTTGTTAATACAAGGGTTATTAGGTTACTCATGCTGTGGTGCTGTTTGTGCTTATGCTGGTGAGAGCCTGGAGCTTTTGGTCATTATATTGGTTTAATTTGATCAAGGGTTAGTAGTAAGTTCTGAGATGTCTCTGTTGTCTGTAAGAACATAAGGAGCCTTGCTGGAACAGGCCTAAAGTCTATTTACCAGCATCCTGTTCCCACAGTAACCCACAAGATGCCTCTGTGAAGCCATGCCCTCTCTCCTGCTGTTGCAACTAGTATTCAGAAGCATCCTGCCATTGAACCTGGAGGTAGCCTATAGACATCAAGACTGCTAGGCATTGATAGACCTAATCTCCATGAATGTGTCTATGGCTCTTTTAAAGCCATCCAAGCTGGTGGCCATCACCACATCCTGTGACAGAGAAGTCCATGGATCAATTATGATAAGAATATTAAAATATAACTCAGTCATATAAGGTTCATTTTTATCAAATAGTGAGGGGAAATTCCCTAAGTTTTGAAAAGTGGTACAGGTGCTGAGGACAGTGTTGTAAGTAATGTAGTAAAAGTCCCAAACATTCCGACTTGAGCTTCAGCTGCCATTTTGGGGAAATGATGGCCAAAAACAGTTTTTTGCATATATCTCGCAAGCCCTTACTCCAACAGGAAAATATTAGGTACGAAAACTGAAGAGCATCGAATTCTCTATAAACATACGAAATTCACTGTAGGATTCAACTAACAGTTTTGCACTAAAATGTAGGTTTATGCGAAATGGTACTTCAAGGCAACTCTGCCATCCCTGGTTTTTGTCTGTATTTCTTTTATATCAACTACAGTTGATATAAATACAACAATGAATAAATACAATGAACATAAATACAATTAAAGAGCATTAAATTTAATGTCACTCACAAGATGGGGTGGGGGACGTGGCTTTCCTTCATTCTTCTTTGTTCAGCAGTCCCAGGAACACATAGAGAAGCAGAGTATATGCCAGGTAGTGAAACATACCTTCTTCTAAACTGAAACTTAGAGGTTTCTGGCAATGCTAGACTTTATTTATTTATCTATCTATCTATCTATCTATCTATCTATCTATCATATGTATATACCACCTGGTATGTACATCTCTAGGCAGTGTACACAATACAAATTACAATATAAAAACAAAAACAAACAATTAACACTTTCACATAATAAAAACGATTAAAAATAATTCACAAGTTGAAACCATTAAAATTTCACAGGATTCAACCAATTAAATAATCTAACATTAATTTTAATTAAAAGCCTGAGAAAACAGGTGTGTTAAGGATTTTTTTTAAAAGCATCCAGAGATGGAGAGGCTCTTATTTTGTCAGGGAGTCCATTCCAAAGCCCTGGGGCAGCCACAGAGAAGGCCAAGCCCAGAGTTGCCCCCACAGACAAGCCGGTGGCAACCATAACTGGACCTCCCCAGATGATCTTAATAGGCAGCAGGTTTCATGACAATGAAAGCAATCTCTTAAAGACCCTGGACCTAAGCAGTTCAGGGCTTTATAGGTAATGACCAGCACTTTATATTTTGCTCAGAAACATAGCAGCAGCCAGTGCAGTTCTTTCACAATCATTGTTAAATGGTCCCTTAGTGTTGTCCCAGAGATCAACCTGGCTGCCTCATTCTGTACTATTGTAATTTCCAAACTACGTACAAAAGCAGCTCCACATACAGTACATTGCACTAGTCAAGCCATGCAGATTGCAGACCAGAGCAGTAAGTGGAGCACAAATTAGTCTCCAGGCCAGACATGGAGCTCATCACAGCAATTACCATGAAATATTGCACGCACACACACACACACACACAGAGTCATTTCTCACCACAACACTATCTCACAAACAAAACAAACCACAACTCAAGAAAGGCAGGCACCCAAGTTCTGCCTTGGTCAATCTGAGATTCAGCAAAACCAGGTAGTTATAGCAGCAGCAGAACAGCATATTATACTCAGAGCTGAGAAAAGAAAACTACAAAATCATACCTTCCTTCCTCCTGTCATGATGCATTCTCTTCTTCATGAGAAGCATAAGGGCTCTCTCTCTCTCTCTCTCTCTCTCTCTCTCTCTCTCTCTCTCTCTCTCTCTCTCTCTCTCTCTCTGCCTCCCATTCCCTTTGAATACATTTGAAATTCCCTCCAAAAGTGTTCCCTCCTCCTTCCTCCCAGGCAATGCAGGCACAGTTGCCCATGACAACACTTGATATGTACGCTATCAAGCCAACCAAGAAGCAAGGAGATTGCAAACAAAACAGAAGCCAGTGCCAGAAAACCAATCAGGATGGGGAAAAGAACCCGTCGAAATGGTGCTCGAGACACTCAAAATGTTTTAAGTCAAAAAAAGGTCATTCTCTTTCAAAACTGAAACAGGCCCTCTATTTTAAGGGTGTTTTGTTTTGAGTTTGAAACGTTTGAAATGGCCCATTTTGAGCTAGAAATATTTTGCACATCCTTAATAGCCACCATACAAAAGTATTAAATCCACAGTTTTACAGTGGCACTATCCCCACCCCCACCCCAGGGTTTTGCAATTGCTTCTTGAATTTTTTCTGCAGTCCTCAGTGATTAGGGGGTTGAAGGTCTTCCCTGTGAGGAAAGACTACTGCATTTGGGCCTTTTTCAGTTTAGAAAGAAGGCAAGTAAGGGGAGACATGATAGAGATTTATACAATTACGCATAGTGGATGAAGAGAAGTTTCTCTCTATCTATTATATTAATTCTCCTGGGTGTGCCTTGGAATGTGCGTCCCAGAGCCCAGCAGATTGGCTGGGCGGTGGACGTGCCTGATTGGCTGAGGTGCACCTAGGACGATTGGTTGCTGTGGAGGCCAGACATGGCGGCCGGCCGCAGAGGCAAGGCCTAGGAGGGGGGAAAGAAAGCGGGGGGCAGAAGTGGCAGTGGGGTGGAGAGGTGGCTGGGCTTGGAAGCAGAAACTGGGGCAGAAGCGGGGAGAGAGGTAACCGCCAGCCCCAAAGAGCGTACAGATGCTCTGTGCGGGGTCAGCTGGTATATCATAATATTAGAACCCAGGTTCATCTGTTGAAGCTAAATGCTGGGAGATTCAGGGCAGACAAAAGGAAGTACCTCTTTACACAATGTGTAGTTAAACGAGGGTTTTCGCTGCTGCTGGATGTGGTGATGGCCACCAATCTAGACAGTTTTAAAAGGAGATTGGACAAATTCATGGGGGACAGGGTTATCAACAGCTACTAACCTTGGTACTTCTATCAGGATCAGAGGTGGCATTCCCCTGAACACCAGGTGCTAATATGTTACTCTCTTTTGCCTGCTTACGGGTTTTCCCCGTGCACCTGGTCAGCTGCTCGTGCAGCAGAATGCTGGACTGAATGGGCCTTGTCCTAATCCAGCCATGCTTTTCTTAAGGTGTTCTTATCTTCTGGTGCAGGCTTATTGTTTATTGATTCAGAAAACCTGGGTTGAAATGCTTCACAGTTTGAGGCCAATGCCATGGACAGTTGTACTTCACTGCAAACTCACCAGTTTATCTGTAGCAGGTGAAGATGATTGTCAGGAACCCACCCTGATGCCCCTCCGAAGTCCAGAGAGGTGATTTTTATATCAATAAGTTATTATTTTCTTTCGCTGCCACCAAATGATGGTTACCCTGCTCCCAGTAAATAACTCTTTGGTCACATAGCCTCGCGTGTGCAGGATAGGCATGTATGTTCGGTGCATAACAAGAAACAAATCTTAAAGTGTAGAAACAAATAAGAAGTTTATTATTTACAAGGTGTTGAAATAAAGATCTCTGCAAAGCAGGGCACATCAACTTCACTACAATGTCACCATATAAGTCAGCTGTTAGACTCTCAGAGTGTTGTGAGCTTCTTTACAAATGTAGCTGTTAGGAATGTTAAATCACTCAGGACAGATGTATTTTAACCTTTGTGGGACTTGGTGTAATGACCCAGACCTTTTTGTCTGTTTTACTAGGAGTTTTTGCCTCTGGGCATCTTTCACTCACAGGATTCCGCCTCAGGCTTATTACTCCAGATTCCCAGAGTACTGTACCAGTGCACCACTGGCTTTTCAGCCTCTGTACATCCACTGACCAAAAACTCTCACAAAACCTGAACAATTTCCCTTGTTCAGTCACCACCACACAGAAGTACTCTCGCTCCAAGTTCTGTTCTGTCCAACTCCCAACTGCTTCAAACTGTCACCACCTGTCATTATTTAAATCCCTCCCTGAAAATTCCATATGGTTTCCATGACAACCTCTGCTCACTCACTCTCCCCATCTCTCTCCAACACATGAAACATGTATATTTCTTCACAATGATATTTATCAGAACGATGTATCTCCACAACTTCAAACATTTCAAGCAGAGAAGTAAAGTCCAACATTGCCAGTGACTTCCAACATTTCAGTTTAGAAGAAGGCATGTTTCACTACCCTGGCATATACTCTCTCCTTCTCCATGTGTTCCTGGAATTGCTGAGCAAAGAAGAATGAAGGAAAGCTGCAGCCCCACTCCACCTTGTGAGTGACAGTCAATCTCAAATTCTTTCATTTTATTAAAGAGATGCCTCCCTGGCATCTCCAAGATAGGGCTGGAAGAGATTCCTGCCTGCAACCTTGGAGAAGCTGCTGCCAGTCTGTGAAGACAATACTGAGCTAGATGGACCAGTGTTCTGACTCAGTATATGGCAGCTTCCTATGTTCCTGTTTATGCTCAGTTCTGCATAGTTGACATTTACAGACAAAAACTGGAGTTGCCTTGAAGTACCATTTCACATAAAACCTACATTTTACAGCAAAACTGTTAGTTGAACTCTACACTGAATTTCATATTTTTACAGAGAATTTGATGCTCTTCCATTTTTATATTTAATATTTTTCCATTGGACAAAGTGCTGTGAGATACATACAGAAATGATTTTGGGCTACGATTTTTCCAAAAAAGTAGCTGAAGCTCAAGTTGGAATGTTTGGAATTCTTAGTATGTTACTTAAAACCTTGTCCTCAACATCTGTGCCAATTTTCAAAACTTTTGGAATTTCCCCCACTCTTTATCCTGAAATGACTGGACTATTATGATAAGAATAGTTAGTTAATTTTAGGTCACATCTTGAGATGTGTAGGGAAAGGGGGTAGGGTTGGGGTGGGGCGGGAGGAGGAGACGGCTAGGTATCTTTTATTTGCCTAATGGTTTTGCATCCATTGGAATATACCACCATCATATTTAGAATGGGGTTATTTATTTATTTATTTATTTCATTATGCTTAGACATTACTAGTAATTTTAGAATGAGAGTTAAGTGCCTGTAATGTTTGCTGCATGAGAAGATAGCAAGCTAAACACAGTGGTAGGGTATGGAGTGGGGAGGTTGGCCGGGCCCAGCCTTGTTTGACTGCTGCCTCCTCCTTCTCCAGCATGCTCTTGTGGAACTTCATAAGCCAAAATCCCACATTTAGTAATGTAGAATCATTTCAGTGGATTTGATGCTAAGAATGGACTGTGTGTAATTTGTATAACTGTAACAAATGAGGAGTGTTTCCTCATTAATGAAACTTGTATTCAAGTTGATCAGTGTTTCAGATTCAGCATTGTTATAAAACCAAGAGAATGTTCTCTAGAACAGGGACAGCTCAGATTCACACGGTTCAAGTTGGTGTTTCATCCTGTTAGTTTTGAACACTGTGTAGTATGTAGCTTGCACGCAGTTCACTTCTGTCTGAACATCCAGATATTTCACTTAACAAAAGCCTTTGTGTTAATTTATAGAGAAATAAGAGTATCTATATTCATCCAGGTCTCTTTACTGTACTTCTCTCGAAAATATGCTGAATGGTGTAGCAAAACTTTGAAAGTATAATTATGAAAAATAAAAATGAGAGATTTAAATATTTTTGTGATGCCCCTGTTTAAAGACACCAAAGTTATTTTAAATACAGTCAAGCTAGACCATCTTCTGTATGCTTTTTCATGTCTACAGGCCATGCATCTCTTTTCTCTAATGCTTTTTTGTGTTTTTCTGTTACAGTTGGTACCAAAAGCCCCAAAGTACAGCTTTGTGACTTGAAGTCTGGATCTTGTTCTCACATTCTGCAGGGTACTTCTTAGTTTGAAACATACTGTAAATGTTAGACAGTAACTACTTTGACTTAACAGTATAAAGATGTGCTGTGAACAATATGAAAGTATTGTGGCAGATGTGTTTAGTGCCTGTTTTATGACTGTATCTGGGAACCCAGAAATATAATTATTACAAAAACGGTTGGTATTAACATGGGCTTCTTGAATGTTAGAATTTTTTAAATTATAAATAGAAAAATACATACATTCCTTAACATTCAACCAATTAGCTAATGTTACACAAAAATCTTACATCGCAGAGAATAAATAAGGATATACCCACTTTTGTACGATCCCATGCCAGTATTGAATAAATAAAATCCATTAATGCACAAATTTATCTATAGTATCATTTGAATTTTTATAAGTCAATTTAAACATTTAAACAATTTAAACATTAAACAATTCTCTAAGCACAGTTTAGACAGTCTAATTTAGCTAGAGGCATTCCCCCACCACCACCATGTTAGAATAATAGACATCCTGACTGCTTTCAAGAGATATGTGACTAATTACAGATAATCTTTTAATAATTAGTCTGCCATATATCCAAATAGAAGTGTTCTGGGATCATATATATAGTTATCCTGTCATTTCCTTTATTGTAATCTGAACCTCTTTCCAGTATGTGCTAATCTTGGGACATAACTAAAAATTATGCAGTGTATCAGCGCCTATTGCTTGACATCTCCAACAATTGTCATCTTTCAGATGATAAATATGTTTTAATCGATGAGGTGTCAAATACCATCTGTATTGGAGCTTATGTAAACTTTCCCTTAGGGAGACATTTACAGTTTGTTTTAGATTTTTCTCCCAAATCCACTTCCATTCATCCATCTCCAATAGTGTGGCCATTTCTCTTGCCCACCATTTCTCTTGCCCACTTAAATCCATTCTTAACAATAAACAGTACCACTGAGTCATCATTCCTTTCCCTCCCTCTTTGATTAAGCTTCTGTTTTCAGCTTCTGTTCTGTTCAGCTTCTGTTTTCTCTCTGCTCTCACTATACGTTCAAATTAGAGTTACTATTATGTTGAGAAATTGTAGAAATTTATAAAAATAAGGTTTTTCTTCTTGCATTGTTCATATTATTTCTTGATATGACAGCATTCTAGTTCCTGACCATAACTGTGATACTTGATATGTCTTATGTTTGACCCATTTAGAAATATCACCAAGTTCTACATATCAGTACTTTCTCTGCTCCAAAGAACTAAAGCAAGTGGAGAAAGTCCTGGACTTAATTTAACTTTCAACTGATACCATACTTCTTGTGAGTCCAAAATATAATTAACAAAAGTATTCCGTTGTTCCCATTCTTTATTCCAATACCAAAAAAAAAAAAAAAAGACTGAATAGGTTTGTTTTTAATGCTTGCTTTCCAGCTTGAAATAATTTATCTTGTGAGTTCAAGGTTGATAATAGAGTTCCACACTGGAGTGACCCAACCCACAATCCCCTTTGTTTCTATTTTTAAAAAATGGTTTTAGAGTCTCAAGGTGGTTTATTTTTCAAGATAAAACTCAATATTATCTTTTGCCATTTGTGGAGGAATCTTTGCAGTGATATGAGTTTTACAGAAAAGGAATGAATTGGAATATTTTCTAGAAAATTTTCCAATGCCTTAACTGGATTTTGATCTGATCTGGCATGTTTATTTGACATGATCTGGCTTGTTTATTTGATCTGACATGTTTATTTAGTTAACAAATGATAGAAGTAACCTATGTTAATTTTGCATGCTGTATAAATATCTCAAAGGTTTTCCTAATAGCAACAGGTACTGAAACTGAAATAATAATAAACAGTTCAATAAAGCACATTTAATATGGTTCAGATGTTATGTTCAAACACAAACAAAGCTTTATGGAAAGTATTTTTATTGTAATACCTTAATCTTGAAATAAAGTTTAATGCTACACCGTAGCTTTTATATAACACATAATAGTGTTTTATAAAAATCCTCCCAGCCCTCCATCTCAACAAAACAAGTGAGATACTGCTATGTGTGTTGGCTGGAGGTAAACCAAAATGAATCATAATTTTATTTTTGTTTTCATTTGCAATCCAAGATCAAATAAGAATGTAACTTTGGCTGTGCAAGTCAAATCAAAATCGATCAGGAGAAATAGTAATTATGAATTCTCCTGATCGATTTTGATTTGATTCGCATAGGCAATTATAATTACAAAAATAATTACTATTATTTAAATTTGGGGGGTATTATGTGGATTATTTTAACTATAATAGGGCTGTCTGACATGCACATAAAACACATGCTTCCTAGGAATAATTGCTCTGAAAAAGTTAATTACAACTTTGAAACTACCAATTAGTCTGATACTGTAGTGGTCTCAGTTAATTATATTGCATTGTTCATAACATTAATTAGTATTTTTTAAAAAAAATTAAAAAGCATGATAGATCCATATAGCGCTGGAAATTGTTTTAGAAAACATATAGGCTCTGTTATGTCTTGTTTCTCTTCCCTCTCCTTCTGTGTATGCACATGGACATGTGCACAAAACCCACACTAGGGTAATTAGGAAATAGATCTGTATGTACCACCCATATCCCTCTACAGTCCTCCACCCCTGACCCTTGGGGTGGAGCATTGGATAGGGTTTTAGAAGATACGCATAGACCTTCCATTTTCTAGACTGCCCTGATGCAATTCATAGGTAGATGTATGCATATAGGTTAAAAGGAGGCTCTCTTTTCCCTTTGTCATTTCCTTGCTGGCGTCCGGCTATTTGTCTATAGGTATTCACCTGGATACCTCTAATGCTTTTATGTTTTTAGGTCACAAGCAGGAAGTACTAGCAGTATCTTGGTCACCACGTTATGAATATATTTTGGCAACTGCAAGGTAACATAGTGATGGTTATATGGAAGTTACAGGTTCCGTTCTTATTCTGCATTTATCTGGTAGTCTTTGATTCATAAATTGAAATATAGGGAATTTTTGCTTGCACTTCATATGCATTTCTGCTGGAAGATTAGCTTTATTGGAATGGGCTGTGCAGTGCTTGTATTAGGGGTTTAGTTTGACTGCACCGTCTGCCCTCTGCAGGGGTGGTGGGCCGATTAGGATGGTCTGCCCTCGGAGGCGTATGGATCTGCTTGGATTCCAGACGGCCCTCGGGGAGTTTCCAGTGTCCAGAGCTGGTGACCCTGTTGAGGCCCTGGTTGATCTCTGGAATTGAGAGATGGCCCGGGCTGTTGACGTGGTTGCTCCTAAACGCCCTCTCCGGCTTGGTGGAGCCTGATCTGCTCCTTGGTTTTCCACAGAGCTTAGGGCGATGAAACAACTCAGGCGACGGCTGGAACGACGCTGGAGGAAGAGTTGTGGCGAATCCGACCGAACACGGGCTAGAGCCCATTTTAGGGACTACTCTGTGGCGGTGAAGAAATTTTTTCTCTCCCCCTCCATTGCATCTGCTTAGTGCAGACTTGCAGAGCTGTTCCGTGTAGCAAAGACATTGCTCCACACATCCCCCCAGGTAATGGGGGAGGAATCATCTATAGCCCGCTGTGATCAGTTTGCATGTCACTTTGCAGATAAAGTCACTCGCATCCGTGCTGATTTGGACTCCAGAGTTTTGGCAGTTCCAGCAGATGTGCCTCTGGTACCATCTGGTCCCATTGTATTGGATTATTTTTGGTTGGTGCAGCCTGAGGATGTGGACAAGATCCTGGGCAGTGTGTGGGTGACATTGTGTGCTCTTGACCCTTGCCCTTCATGGCTAATAAAAGCTGCCAGGGAGGGTACAGGTAGATGGTTGGAGGTGATTATTAATGCCTCATTAAGGGAGGGCAGGATGCCATCGTGCCTCAAAGAGGCGGTGGTAAGACCATTATTTTAAAAAGCCCTCCCTTGATCCCTCCAACCCAGACTGCTATAGACCAGTCTCTAGCCTACCCTTTTTGGGCAAGGTGATAGAGCGTGTGGTGGCGTCCCAGCTGCAGAGGGTCTTGGATGATATGGATTATCTGGACCCTTTTCAATCTGTCTTCCGCCCCGGATATGGGACTGAGACTGCCTTGGTTGCTCTAGTGGATGACCTACGCCAGGAATTAGACAGTGGGAGCGAATCCCTGTTGGTTCTGCTGGACCTCTCGGCAGCGTTGGATACCACCGACCAAGGTATCCTTCTAGGCCACCTCTCAAGTATGGGAATCAGAGGTACTGCGTTGCAGTGGTTCTGATCCTTTCTTTGGGGGGAGGGTCCAGAAGGTGGTGCTGGGGAACTACTGTTTGGCTCTATGGCCATTGGCCTGTGGAGTCCCGCAGGGTTCGGTCTTGTCCCCCATGCTGTTTAACATCTACATGAAACCGCTGGGAGAGGTCATCTGGGGACTTGGACTGAGTTGTCAGCAATATGCATATGACACTCAGCTCTATCTCTCCTTGTCACCTGATCCTAGGGAGGCAGTGGATGTCCTGAATTGGGGGCTGGAGGCTGTGATGGGTTGGATGTGGGCTAATAAACTGAAATTGAATCCAGACAAGACAGAGGTACTGTTGGTCAGTAGGAGAGCCAATCGGGATGAGGAGATCTTACCGGTTCTGGATGGGGTTGTACTCCCCTTGAAAGAGCAAGTACGCAGCTTGGGGGTACTACTGGACCCGGCTCTGGTTTTGGAAGCTCAGGTAGAGGCGGTGGCCAGGGGTCCCTTTGCACGGCTTTGGCTAGTGCACCAGCTGCGTCCCTTTCTCGAGAAGGCAGATTTGGCCACGGTTACCCATACCTTAGTCACGTCACGGTTGGATTACTGTAACGCGCTTTACGTGGGTCTGCCCTTGAAGAATATCTGGAAGCTACAGCTAGTGCAAAATGCGGCAGCTAGGGTTTTATCTGGAGCTGCCTGGTGGAAGCACATCACACCCATTCTGAAAGAGCTGCAATGGCTGCCAGTTTGTTTCCAGGTCCAATTCAAGGTGCTGATTTTGACCTTTAAAGCCCTTAACGGTTTGGGCCTGGGATACTTAAGGGACCGCCTGCTTCCAAGGATTGCTGCCCACTTGATGAGGTCATCTGAGGGGTCTCTGCTCCAGGTGCCGACAATAAGGGAGGCTAGGTTGTCGTGCACTCGGGACAGGGCCTTCTCTGTTGCTGCCCCCAGACTCTAGAATGCTCTCCCAGTGGGTATCTGCTCCTCAGTCTCCAGCACATCGTGGCTTTTTACCCAGGCTTTTATATGATTGTCTATGCTGTTGCTTCTTGTATTTTGTACTGTTTTAATGCTTGTTTTAAATTTTTTTAATCAGATTTGTTTTTATATTTTTTAGCTCAATGTTTTAATGTGTCTTTTTAATACTCTTTGTTTTTAAATTTTATTGTGAGCCGCCTTGGGATTTTCTTAATGAAAGGCAGGGTATAAATTTAACAATAAATAAAATAAATATTAGTATAAGAGAGGAAAGAGAACAAGATAATGAATGTTTATCAGAAATGCAGTTGATGGGTGAATAGGTATGTGTCAGCAAACACATCGGTGGAATTCCACACAGTGGTTGAATAATAATTTCAGTGGAATTCCACACAGTGGTAGAATAATTTCTTGAAGGAAACAGATTATCTAGACCCATTTCAAATCAGCTTTCAAGTTGTCTATGGGTTTGAGACTATAGGTATACCCAAAATGGATTTTGTGTTATGTTTCAAGCTTGTAATGAAATGCAAAATGCTTGAAACATTTTGTCAAAACACTCAAACTGGTTTGGGTCTGTTTCAAGTGTTTCAGCCATAGGGAACAATGGGGAACTTGAAACACCCCATTGTTCCCTCGAGGTAGCTCCTAGGGATACCAAAGTAGGTTAGGTGGTAGGGCATGATGGATGCTACCTACAACCCCACCCACAAAAGAAATGGACAAGTGGGTGATACTTTGAAGATGTATCGTCTTCTTCAAGAGAGGCATAAGGACTCTCTCTCTCTGCCTCCATTCTCTTTGAATACATTTTGAAATTCCCTCCCTTTTTGTTCCCCTTTGTCTGTCTGAGCTCCAGCAAAACCAGGTAGTTCTTATAGCAGCAATAGGTAGCACAGCATTATATTCAGTGCTGAGAAAAGAAAACTACAAAATCAAACCTTCATTCCTTCATCCTGTCCTGATGTATCCTCTTCTTCAAGAAAGGCAGAAGGGCTCTCTCTCTCTGCTTCCCAGTCCCTTTGAATACATTTTGAAATTCCCTCCAAAAGTGTTTGCTCCTCCCTCCCCCAAGCCAGTGGAGGCAACACTTGATTTGGATGCTAATAAGCCAAACAAGGAAATTTCAAGCCAATTAGAAGCCAGTGCCAGAAAACCAATCAGAATGGGGGAAATGGCTCTTGAAACACACAGAATGTTTCCAGTTGAAACTGAGTTCAGTTCCAAGCTTGAAATTGGCCCTTTATTAGGGCTGGTGCTAATTAGATATTGACAGAGGGAGTGTAACTCTGTTGATCCTTTTAAATCTCTGGGCAGCTTTCAGTACCATCAACCATAATATACTGCTGGGTTGCCTGAGAAAGTTGTGATTGGGTGGCACTGTTTTACAGTGGTTCCACTCCTACCTTTCAAGTAGATTCCAGATGGTGTCACTTGGAGACTGTTGCCCTTCAAAGCGATCTTTGGGAGAGATCATCAGGAGATTTGGTGCAGGGTGTTATCAGTAGGCTGATTGCACCCAAATATATTTCTCCATATTAACTTCATCAGAAAATGGCATAACTTCCCCAAAAGCCTGCCCGGAGGTGGTGATGGATTAGATGAGGGATAACAAACTGAAGTTGTGTCCAAATAAGACAGAGGTATTGATGGTTTAGATCTGCCTGTTCTGGATGGGGTTCCACTCCCTCAGAAAGAACAAGTACGTAGCTTGGGAGTACTCCTGGATCCCAAACTCTACCTGGTTTCTCAGGCTGAGGCATTGGCCAGGAGTGCTTTTTTATCGGCTTCAGCTTATACATCACCTACACTCATTTCTAGAGCTAAATTACCTTAAAACAGTGGTACAAATGCTGGTAACCTCCAGGATAAACTTTTGCAACATGTTCTACATTAGTTGCCTTTGTATATAGTCTGGAAACTGCATATGGTGCATAATGCAGCTGCCAGGCTAGTCTCTGGGATAACCTGAAGAGACCATAGAACACCAATCTTAAAATAGTTGCACTAGCTGCCAATATGTTTCCAAGCAAAATACAATGTGCTGGTTTTAACCTTTAAAGCCCTAAATGGCTTGGGACCAGTTATCTGAGAGAGTGCCTTGCCCCATATGTTATATATGCATATATGTTATAACTCCAAGTCCATTTTTGTGCAAGTAGTGAAATTAACAGTACAGGATATATTGACCCCACCCCACCCCATCACAGAAATAGATGCATAGTAAATAGTGAGGTAATTCGCACAATCAAAAACAGTGTTCTACCCAGGTTTGGGAGCTGTGTGTGCTCCCAATTTTCAGTTGTGTGGAACCAAGGTAGGAGGAAAAGCTACCCAGGTTTTCCTCCTAGCTTGCTTCCACACAACCAAAAATTGGGAGCACACATAGCTCTCAGACCTGGGTAGAGCACAGTTTTTGATTCTGTGGATCACCTCAGTGTTGATTTTTATTTTATTTTTTACATTATAGTTGGTATTTTTTTTCTGAATAACTTGTGGTATTCCCCCCGCTCTGCCCCCACCACCCAAAAAACTCCTGAATTGATATAATACATTTGGTTATCATCTGAGGGTTATATAAAGTAAGGTACTCTTATAAGAAGTAACTATTGAATTGTTACTTTTTGAAATAAGAAAAATTATTTCCTAAACTGCTTCATTGCAATGCACTGAACATGTGCAGAAGACAGAAATATACCTGAGGGAAGGTGGGATGCCTCCTAGTCTTAAGGAGGCAATTATTAGACCACTTCTAAAGAAGCCTACCTTGGATCCCTCAGAGCTGAGGAACTACAGGCCTGTCTCCAACCTTCCGTGGCTGGGCAAGGTAATTGAGAGGTTGGTGGCCTCCCAGCTCCAGACAGTCTTGGAGGAACTGATTATCTTGACCCATTTCAAACTAGCTTCCGGGCTGGCTATGGGGTGGAGACTGCCTTGGTCGGCCTGATAGATGATCTCCAACTGGGAATTGACAGAGGGAGTGTGACTCTGTTGGTCCTTTTGGACCTCTTGGCGGCTTTCGATACTATTGACCATAGTATCCTTCTGGAGCGTCTGAGGTGGTTGGGAGTGAGAGACACTGCTCTGCAGTGGTTCCACTCCTATCTCTCGGGCAGATTCCAGATGGTGTCCCTTGGAGACTGTTGTTCTTCAAAATCTGAACTTTTGTATGGTGTCCCTCAGGGCTCTGTATTGTCTCTGATGTTGTTTAACATCTACATGAAACAGCTGGGAGAGATCATCAGGAGATTTCGTGCAGGGTGCTATCAGTATGCTTGACTGAATCCAGATAAGATGGAGGTACTCATTGTACGGGGTCAAAACTCGAGAGGCAATTTTGATCTGCCTGTTCTGGATGGGGTCACACTTCCCCAGAAGGAACAGGTATGCAGTCTGGGGGTGCTTCTGAATCCGAGTCTCTCCCTGGTGTCCCATGTTGAGGCAGTGGCCAGAGGTGCCTTCTATCAGCTGTGGCTGATACGTCATCTGCGTCCGTTTCTTGAGATGGATGACGTCAAAACAGTGGTGCATCTGCTGGTAACCTCCAGACTGGATTACAGTAATGTGCTCTATGTGGGGCTGCCCTTGTACATAGTCAGGAAACTACAGTTGGTCCAGAATTCGGCAGCCAGGCTGGTCTCTGGGTCATCTAGGAGAGACCATATTATTTCCGTATTGAAGGAGTTATTATACTGGCTGCCGATATGTTTCTGGGCAAAATGCAAGATGTTAGTTATAACCTATAAAGCCCTAAACAGCTTGGGCCCTGGGTATTTAAGAGAACGTCTTCTTCGTCATGAACCCCACCGCCCATTAAGATAATCAGGAGAGGTCCGTCTGCATTTGCCACCGGCTCGTCTGGTGGCTACTCAGGTACGGGCCTTCTCCGTTGCTGCCCTTAGGCTTTGGAATGCGCTCCCTAGTGAAATAAGAGCCTCTCCATCTCTGACAGCTTTTAAACAGTCCATAAAGATGCAACTGTTCACGCAGGCTTTTAATTGATATTGTTTTGATTGTTTTTAATGTTTCAGAATATTGGTTTTTTTTAAATTTAATTGCCGTTTTTTTAAAATTTCTTGTTTCTGTTTTTAACTAATGTTTTACTTTTGGTTTTATCTTGTTGTAAACTGCCCAGAGATGTATGTTTTGGGCAGAATAGAAATACTATTTGGGCGGATTAGTTAAATAAATACATAAATAACAACAACAACAACAACAGGATATGGAAGACCAATTACAATGCGTACACTAGCAGGGCGAGAAACCCTATACATAACTGCATTCAGTTTAACAAAATATTATTATTATTATTATTATTATTATTATTATTATTATTATTAATGAATAATCCAGAATGAGTGATACCGTCCCTTTAACACAGTCAGGTAGGAATGGATAGAAACCATTTTTCTACACATAAGTAAGTATTGTTTTTTCTTCTAGTGCTGACAGTAGAGTGAAATTATGGGATGTGAGGAGAGCATCCGCTTGTCTGACCACTCTTGATCAACATAATGGAGAGAAGTCAAAAGCCTCTTCTGAAACAGGTAGTTATTGTATTTATGCAATACATTTGTATTAGTACATTGGCAACAATGAAAACATCTTTCAAGGGCATAACATCCATTAGGACTGCAGTGCAAGAGGAAGGGTTAAATATTTGCATGCTGCACTCTCACTCCCGATCTTCCTCTCTCACGCATACAAACAGCCAAGCTGCACATTTAGCACAATGTGTAGTTTAACCCTCGATCTGAGTTTATTTTTTATTGTTATAATGTTTTTTTGATGGTTTTAAAAATAGGTTTTCAATTTCATCAATAAATCAAATTGCTTAATGTCACAACATTTAAGCATTTGGTTTCACTGCTTCTCCATGGCAACCAACATTGCTAGATACTAGGATGCTATTTAGGAGGGAATATTTTTCCAGCACTACAGTTGTTTGTAATATTGCAATAGAATGTTCTGCACTGGCTGAAGCTCATTTGTCATGACTGCAGTACAAGGCCTTTTCACTGGTTGCCCCCAGTTATGGAACACTTGCCCCAAGGAGGTTCATGCCCCCACCTCCCTGTGCCCTGCCCCCAGTGAACAGTCAATGATTGAGCTGGAGTGTAATCCGTTGTACCCATAAGTAATGGGTTCTGCACCTGCACAGGGACATCACAGATCGATTAGCTAGCTCCTCGCGCTGGCCCAAACTGCCACGCACGTGACCATGCTTTCGTTATCTTAGGCAGTTTGGGCACGCCTCTTTCAGTTTCTGTTTGACCACCGTTGCGTCAACACCTCGGATTGTTAAGCTCCTCAGATTTACTATTTGGACTTGGATAACGACTTGGACCGGACAACGACGAAGATTTGGACTTGATTTTCGACTGGATAAGGACTTGGCATTGGAAATCCTTTGTACTGAGCATAAAAACGATTGGTTTTTTTCCGCCCCTCGGGGCGATGGCAGCAGCCACTAGACCAAAGACTACTTTTAAACATTGCTCTGAGTGCCGTGCGAAACTACCATCGACGGACACTCATGATGCTTGTTTGCTTTGTTTGGGGGAGCAACATAATACATCGGCTTGTAAAATATGCTCCTCGTTCTCCAAACAAACGCTAAAGAATCGAGCGCTACGCTTACGCGCGGCCCTTTATGATGATGTACTTCGTCCCCCTACCCCGAGGCCCACGATGCCGAGAGCCTCGACATCAGAATCCTCGATACCGTACCCCACGGTGTCGATACCGGATCCCACAGTGTCAACCTCGACATCGAAGCTGATGGTGTCGAAGACTACAGCACCTCTGGTGGACTCTGCTAGTCAGCAGTCGAAAGCCGCCGTGGTTCAGGATTTTAAGCGACCAGAGGAGGTCAAAAGGAAGCGGCACCGCCACAAGAGGCACAAGCATGTCTCGTCTTCAGAGGGCAACACGGATAACTCTCCGCCCAGGAAACGAAAGAAGAAGACCAAAAATCGAAGTGCAACCCCTTCTCCGACTAATTTGCAGTCCGACTTGGAGTGGGACACTACATTGAAGATAAGACCTTCCCCATGGGTGTTGGAGTCTGAGTCGGAGGGGGACCATTCTGCCACAGTATCGACATCGAAGTCGATGTCGAGGCCGGGTGATACAGAGTGTCTGAGCTCGATGGCCACTACGATACCGATGTCGGTGCCTACATCGATGCCAACAGAGTTACAGGATCCGGTGAAGCAGGGAGTCAGGAGTTGGCGTTGTGGGGCAATGCAACTTACACCCGCCCATACTCCTATTATGTCTCCTGCGCTGACCCCTCGGAGGGAGTACCGGATGGATGAATTTTTGGACTTTAGAGAGACGGCAGCTCAAGCTCAGGTACTGCCTAGGATGAAGACTGACTTGTTGACTCTGTTAGACTCTACTGATACCACCCTGTCTGGGTCTACTTTTCATGGTTTTTCGGGAGTAGAGATGGAGCAGACAACGTTGCAGCCAGCACCGAAGACACCGTCAATGTCACCGATACCGACGGTTCCGGTTCCGATAGCTTCGGTACCGAGGACTCCGGTGTCGAGAGAGCAGCATCTGGTATCGGCAGCCACTAGCCCTATAAGCCTGTTGGATCCTCAAACCACCGATCAGGCTACATTGACACGGCCGTTACCATTATTTGTCCAACCCTCAATGCTACAATGGAGTTCACCAATGCTTGGGGACTCCGCGGTACATACCCAGAGGGCACATACCTGTGGTTTCCAACATACCCCGTCTGTAATGTACCCAGGAGACTATGCTGAATATAAAATTTGGAAGGCTCAACAGGGGAATAGACTACAAAACCCCACTGCTTGCCAAGAGGCTACCAGATCAATTACTACTGTTTCTATGGCATGCCAGGCTGCTACGGCTGCCACGGGCTTAGTTCAGCGGGATCAAGCACGGGAATCTATCGTGACCGCGCATTCTCAAGCACCAAGAGTACGGGTGCGTGCTGTCCCTGATTTGCCTTTAGCGCCAGAGTCAGGAGGTGCGGATTCATCAGATACTACTGATACAGATGATGAGAGCTCTACCACCCCATTGGACCCTGTAGAACCAGAACTACCAGCTGATGTGCCTCCGCCTACGTCAGTGTCCCCAACAGAAGAGTTGAAGCAACCAGAGTTAGATTTGAAGGATCCAGTATATAACATGATGGCAAAAGCCAAAGTAGCGCATCCTGTGGCACTTCCTATGTTACCTGTGATTACTAAAGCAGCGCAAACAGCGTGGGAGGTGCTCCAAACTTCAACTGCTACTTCCCGTAAGTTGGAGGGCCTCTATCGTATTCAGGAGGAAGAAAACTCTTACCTGATGAAGCATCCGGTGCCTAATTCGTTGGTAGTCGAGTGTGCATCTTCTAAAGGGGGACAACGCCATTCAACACCTGGCGACAAAGAGGGCAGGAAGTTGGATGTATTGGGGCATAAGGTTTATGCAACTTCCAGTTTGGCAATTAAAATTGCCAATTATTCTGCTTGTTTAGCAAGATATGGACACCACCTCTGGGATGTGCTCTTTCAGGATTCTGCTGCAATGTCACCACAGGAGTTCCAGGAGAACTTTAGAAAAACGTATGAGAAGACAACAGCGGTGACTAGACACCTATTGAGTACCTTTTAAGCATGCCGTGGAAACGGAGTCTCGTGCGATGACCACAGCTGTTGCTTTGCGCCGACATGCATGGCTGCGCTCCACGGGCCTACAGCAGGATATGCGAGATAGAGTTGAGCACCTACCATTTGATGGAAAAGGGCTGTTCTCTGAAACCACAGATACAATGCAGTCCTTGAAACAATCAAAGGTTACGGCAAAGACCTTTATGGCCACAAGTACAAGTGGGCAAGGTCCGCGCAACGATCTTATGGCAGTAGGCAGTACCGTTCGGGTTACAGACAGGACAAGAGAGAATACTGTATAAGAGGCAGTATAAGCCATACCAACGTAACAAGTCCTATGGCCAGCAACAAAAAGGCCAAAAGCAGAATAAGGAACAAAATAAACAGTCTCTTTGATGGTCAAGCCCACCTACTTCTACCTTACACAGCAACACGAGACTCAGTGCCCGAGGCCCAGAACAACGGCCTTGTGATTGCCAACATTTCCATGAAGTTGGCAAGCCATGCTCAAGCATGGCACAACATAACATCAGATTTCTGGGTGCTGACAATTGTAAGGTCTGGCTACGCGATAGAGTTCAAAACTTTGCCACCTTTTCAGGGTATAAAGCATACCAGACCAACCCAGGTACTTCTAGACGAGGTGCAAGTGTTGTTAAAAAAAACAGGCGATAGTACAGGTGAAGTGGGTGGACAGAATGCGGGGATTTTATTAACTATATTTCCAAATCCCCAAGAAGGATGGAGGCATACGTGCGATAATGGACTTGAGGGACTTGAATTGTTATGTGGACAACAGGAAATTCAGAATGATAACTTTGCAAGGAATTCTACATCTCCTGGTGCAGGAGGAGTGGGCGGCAACTCTAGATCTAAAAGACGCGTATTTTTACGTAAGAATTCGCGAACACCATCACAAATACTTACAATTCACAGTTGGAGATACAGCATACCAATATGTAGTGCTACCGTTTGGCCTCTCCACAGCGCCGCATGTATTCATGAAGGTGATGGCGGCGGTGATAGCATTCCTAAGGACAGAAGGGGTGATTATTTATTCCTATCTAGACGACTGGCTGCTGGTCAACATCACGGAAGAAGGGTTACGTTCGCAAGTCTGATATGTGCTATGTCTCCTGGAGGACTTAGGCATCACAGTGAATCTAAAAAAGTCAAGATTGGAACCACAAAAACGTGTGAGGTGCGGAGCTGGATGTGCAGGAAAAGAGGGCTTCCCTGCCGGAAAGCAGGTACAGGCAGATCAGAGAGCTAGTTCTTCTTTTTCAGCGCTTGCCGTGCCAACCGGCGGAATTAGTGCAGCGCCTACTAGGGCTCATGGCGTCCTGCAATACGACGGTGCTCAATACACGTCTTCATTTGCGGCCGCTTCAGGGCTGGTTCCTCAGCAACCTTTGGCCAAATATAGACAGTCAACAGATGCTGTTTACACTTCCGAAGCCCGTGCTGAAATCCTTGGACTGGTGGACGGTGTCTGCCAATCTGTTGATGGGAGTTCTGTATCAACCCCTAACACCCATGTGCAGACTGACAACAGATGCCTCCCTATGGGGGTGGGGTGCATATTGTAAGTGCCATCAGATACAGGGAAAATGGACAAAAATGCAAAAATGGAGCCATATAAACTATCTCAAGCTCTATGCAGTTTTCCTAGCTCTGAGAGCATTCCAGCCGCTGCTGCAAGGAAGAGTAGTGCAAGTCTATCTGGACAACAACACAGCAATTGCGTACTTGAACAAACAGGAGGGACTGTGTCGCGCTCTCTCTGTCAGTTGAGTCAAAAACTTTGGATGTGGTGTGTCGCCCACTTGATAGTCCCAATGGCCTTGCATATAAAAGGGGTGGACAATGTGCAAGCGGACGGACTCAGTCAAACGTTGCTGCATGGCCAACACCACGAGTGGGCGCTCAACATGATCTATCTGAAGGATATATTCGAGACCTGGGGCTGGCCAAAGATAGACCTCTTTGTGACTGCTGCAAACAAAAAGTGTCGGACATACTGCTCACATGCAGGAATAGGCAGGCAGTCGTTGGGAGACGCGTTTCACCTCAAATGGAGCGTGGGACTTTACTATCTGTTTCCACCACAGCCTCTATTTACACGAGTGGTATCTCAAATACTCAGGGATGCCACAAAGGGCATCTTAGTCACACCATGGTGGCCTCGACAGCAGTGGTTCCCGGTACTGTTGCGTCTGTCGGGAGGAGTGTTTTAGAGACTACCGAACAGACCAGACTTGCTAACGCAATGCAAAGGGGCAATTCAGCACCCGCAGGTCAAAACCTTGAAGTTGACTGTGTGGCGAATAAATTATTAAAGAAGATATTATTGAATAATCGGGGGGAGTCCACGAGTTAGAATTACACTAAGAAGTGGCATCGTTTCAAGATGTATGCCAGACATCATGGTTTCTTCCCTAGGAAAGCCACAGTCAAGCAGATCCTACTTTACCTAACGACACTGAAGATGTCTGGTCTGGCGAACACATCTTTGAAAGTTCATTTGGCAGCACTTTCATCGGAACACAAGGGTTGGGGGGATACAACAGTATTTTCCCATCCGCAGTGCAAGAAATTTCTAAAGGGTCTCAATAATTTGTACCCGCCTGTAAGGCAGCCGCCTCAGCAATGGGATTTGACCTTGGTACTATGTGCCTTAGTGAAGCATCCGTTTGAGCTGATGGTGAAAGCTTCACTGCGGCTGCAGACATTGAAAACTGTGTTCTTGGTGGCTATCACCAGGACAAGGAGGGTTAGTGAACTGGCGGCCCTCAGAAGAGATTGCCAGTACACACAAATATTCCCTAACAAGGTAGTAATGTGGGTAGACCCTAGATTTCGACCTAAGATTTCAACAGATATTCATATTAATGCTGACATAGTTCTGCCCACCTCCTTTCAGAATCCAAAAATGGAGTTGGAGAGGACAATGCATGAGCTGGATGTGCGGCGTGCTCTGCTGTACTACCTACAGGCTACATGCCAAGTGTGCGGCACGAATAGGTTGTTTGTGATGTACGCAGGGAAGTCTAAGGGCCAACCAGTTACGAGACAAAGGCTGTCGCACTGGGTTGTACAATTGATCAGGTTGGCGTACACTGAACAAGGGCAATCCCCGCCTGAAGCCATAACTGCTCATGCTACTAGGGCATATGCATCATCAGCTGCAAACTTAGCAGGCATTTCAATGGCAGACATTTGTAAGGCAGCCACATGGTCATCGGACCAGCCGTTCATTAAACACTATGCTATTGATTTGAGACAAACAAAGGAAGGAGATTTCGGACGTGGAGTCCTGAAGCATATCCTACCATGATCTTGATGGAACTTGTAAGCCCACCACCTGGGATTATTTCTCAGCTGGCTAATCACCCATGGATACAACGGATTACACTCCAGATAAGCAGGTTGCTTACCTGTAACAGATGATCTGGAGGTAATCCGTTGTATTCATAAGACCCGCCCGACCTCCCTGCAAGGATGGAAAGGCTGGGTATGGTTATACATATTTCTAATTCACATGCAAGCAACTGCCGGTCTGCCAGGAACTGAAAGAGGCGTGCCCAAACTTCCTAAAATAATGAAAGCACGGTCATCTGTGTGGCAGCTTAGGCCAGCGCGAGGAGCTAGCTAATTGATCCGTGAGGTCCCTGCGCAGGCGCAGAACCCATTACTTATGAATACAACGGATTACCTCCAGATCATCTGTTACAGGTAAGCAACCTGTTTTTCTGTTCACTCAAGTGTTTGGCTAACTGGCTGCTTGCTCTTTGTATATTCTGCCTTTTATTGTAAAACTGCTTGGGAACTTGGGGGGAAAGACTGTTTAAAAAAATAAATACATTAAATAAATAAATAAAATATTGCAATTTTGAACTTTATAAGAACTAGAATTGTTTATATTTTCTTCTTGTCAGCAAATACTGCCCATAATGGGCGGGTTAATGGCTTATGCTTTACAAATGATGGACTTCACCTTCTGACAGTTGGTACAGATGACCGCATGAGGCTCTGGAACAGTTCCAGTGGAGAGAACACACTGGTAAGATGTTACTAGTTGACATTGAAACTAAGTTGCTCATGAGTAGTCTTGTTGAAATTAGTGGGGCAAGTTAGTCCTGACTAGAATGGGAAAAGCTAGTCAGCTAGTCAGGACTAACTTGCCCCACTAATTTCAGTAAGACTACTCATTTCAGTGGGACTGCTCATGAGTAACTTTGGAATGTCAGCCACTGTTCTTGACATCTTATTTGCAATGTGGAATATGTATATTTGTGCAATTTCTTATGTGTTGCACCCTGTATCCAATACAGAATCAATCTAAAACCTCTGGTAAGTTGTTCAAAGGTTATTCTCTGGTTGTATTTATGCTACTGATCATCCAGTGGTCAAGTTGGTGCTACATAGCTTGTTTTGAATTTCTAGAGGCTATTCTCACAATGGAGAGAAACCAGCCCGGTTTCCTTCCATCATGAGAACCTGGTGGTTCAGCAATGGCTAGCCCGCCTAAAAAACCCTCCCCTAAAACGAGGTTAGTGGAGCACTCACTCCGCTATTCCCGTTGTACTGGTCGTGTGCCATCGTATTAACACATGTGTAGATCCCCGACCAAGAGGCTACAACAAGCCCCCTGGCCTTGGGGGTCTCCCCAGAATGCCCCACGCACTTGCACAGGGCATCCTGGGACTTCCAGGAACCGGGTGCCCCCCACATCCCTGCCGCCCCTACCGACTCCATGACGGAGCCAGTAGTCGTGTGGCCGGCCAATCCAGCCGCCCAGGGATGGCTGGATGCTCGTCTGCAGGTCAAACCCTGCAGACGCCCTGCAGGCTGTACATACCAGTCGTGTGTAGAGCCTCCTAGTTTACTTCCTTTATTTTTAACAGGGAGTTAAACCATGGCATGTTCTGATTCACTTCATCTGAGTTCAGTTCCGAATGGATTTGTTATAGCACAGACCAATAATTATAGCTTTGGCAGTTCAGCAAACCTGAACCAATTGGCAGTAATTTATGTAGAAAGATTTAAAATTTCACATTGCAATGCTAATTTTGCTTTGTGATGAGATCATTAATATTGTTGCACTATTGTATCCCAAGCTTAATTACTTCATAATGAAACATAAGACTACTAAGCTTACACCATATACAGGAAATTGCGACATGGTGGGGGAAAGGGAGAGAAAATGAGGAAAGAAGCAGGGAAAACCATATTGTGAACATCAATTGATAGTGAAATATATTATTTTTCAAAACTTTATAAGATGGTGTAACGGCGATGAGATATGCATCTTTGAAAATCCAGTCTTCTTTTTCAAAAACCTCTTAAAGGCATAAACATAAAAAAAGATTTTCAAAGATAGCCAACATGACACATCAGGGTCAGTGCTATACAGTAGTGGCGGAAACGTGCTTTTAAATACAGTAACTCATCATGAATCAGCAAAACTGACAGCAGTTAGCCTGTTACAGCACCAATGTTAACCAATCCTGCTACAAACCCCTAATTTCTCATAATAGGTCATGATGTTATTGTATTTAAGAACACATTTCAGCTCCTACTGTATGGCACTGAAGCTGATGTGTCATCTGGAAATGTTTGCATCTTTGAACATCGGTTTCTATGTTTTATTTATGCATTAAAGAGGTCTTTGAAAAAGAAGACAAAACCTTACAGAAAGTGGGCATTTTGAGAAATTATCTTGCTCACAAACCATTCAGCTCATGATACCAGAGGCCAGTGTTCCCTGTAACAGGGATTCCCAAAGTTGTTGACTACTTCTCTCATCCCCAGCCAAAGGCCATTGCAGCTGGAAATGATGTGACTTGTAGTCAACATCATCTGGAATCCCTGTTACAAGGAACACTGCCAGAGGCTCAGCTCTTTAATCTCCTAGAAATGTGGACAAGCTGCTTGGAGTGGTACAGCCTACCACTTGTTCTCTTGACCCTTGCCCGACATGACTTATACTATTTAGCAGGGAGGTTACTGTAGAAGGCCTTGTAGGGATGATAAATGCTTCTCTGAGGCAAGGCATGATGTCTCTTGCCTCAAGGAGGCAATTATTAGACCTCTTTTGAAGAAGCCTGCATTGGATCCCTCAGAGTTAAGCAGCTATAGGCTTGTCTCCAACCTTCTGTGGTTAGGCAAGATAATTGAGAGGATGGTGGCCTCCGCCCAACTCCAGGCAGTCTTGAATGACATGGATTATCTAGACCCATTTCAGACTAGCTTTCGAGCAGGCTATGGGGTGTAGACTGCCTTGGTTGGTCTGATGGATTATCTCCAATTGGAAATTGACACAGGAAGTGTGACTCTGTTGATCCTTTTGGATCTCTTGGCGGCTTTCAATACTATCAACCATAGTATCCTTCTGGGGTGTCTGAGGAGGTTGAGGGTGGGAGACACTGCTTTGCAGTGGTTCCATGCCTACCTCTCGGGCAGACTCCAGATTATGTTCTTCGAGGACTGTTGTTCTTCAAAATCTGAACTTCGGTATGGTGTCCCTTGGGGGTCTGTATTGTCTCCAGTGTTGTTTAACATCTACATGAAACCGCTGGGAGAGATCATCAGGAGATTTGGCGCAGGGTGTTATCAGTATGCAACTGGCGGAGCAGCCAAAGCTGGGCAAAGGGACCTATGGACACGGCCTCCAACTGCTGCTCAAGCAGGAGCTGCAGGTCCAAGAGCACCCCCAAGTCGCTGACCACCTCCTTCAGGGGCAGCGCAACTCCATCCAGGGAGAGACTCAGACTCAGCAATTGGCCAGATCGTGGAGTAAGCAAAAGCAACTCAGTCTTGGAGGGTTTAAGTCCAAGCTTGTTTTGGCCCATCCAGACCCTGACAGCCTCCAGACACTGGGCAAGCACAGAAATGGCATCTCTGGAGTGGCCTGGGGTGGCAGTATACAACTATCATCAGCATATTGATGGAATCTCACCCCAAACCAACAGATGACCTGCCCTAGCTGTTTCATGTAGATGTTAAAAAGAATGGGTGTGAGGACAAAGTCCTGAGGCACCCCACCAAAGAGTGGCCATAGGGCAGAGCACTTGCCACCATTGCACACCAACTTAAAGCGCCCACTAAGGAAGAAACGGAACCACTGCAGAACAGTGCCCCCAATACCCAACCCACGCAGGCGCTCCAGAAGGATACCATGGTCGATGGTATTGAAAGCTAAAGGACCAAGAGAGGGGCACTGCCCCTCATCAAGGTCACGATACAAGTCATCAACCAGAGCAACCAATGCCGGTTCCGTGTATGCTGTGGCCTGAAACCTGACTGACAAGGATTATGTATTTTATTTTTATTTATTTAAAATATTTATAACCCACCCCTCCAGTACACTACTGCTCGAGGCGGCTCACAACATAATAAATAGATGCAATGTAAAATAAGACTAATAAAATTAACCAAATTTAAGTTAAACAAGTTAAAACCAGGCAAAAACCACATTTAAAATTGCTTTTTTTAAAAGTTTCAAATTAAAAGTTATTTTTAAAGCTAAAAACTGAGAACAATAAAAACTAAAGAACCTACCAGATATAAACATGCAATATAATATACAAGCTGACCTGGTGCATAGCATCTGCGCCCCTAGTTTTCCCTCAGCCCACCCAGCACCGGCCGCTTCTCCTTGGCATGCACAGCGGCCACTTCTCCTCGAACCGCCCGGCCGGCAGCCACTTTCCTCAGCCCGCTCGGCTGGCTACCCGTCCCTGTTGCTAATTTGCAGCTCACTCGCAAACTCTAGCAAGAGCTGCCACACATGGGATTAGCGATGGGTACATTTACGAGAATTATAGAGATAGACAGATACTTGTTAAAGTGGAGCATACATATAATAATTATACTTTTTTTAAAAATCAGTATTAAACATTAAACTCATTAGCAACCCTTCCATCCACACAGCCTAGGTGCTGGAAAGCCACATAACGTAAAATGTTGGAATTCTTAAATGGTTTTGAACCACAATATGCTACTTATTTTAAGTGGACTATTTTAAATGCATACTTGTAAGTACAGAGAGAGTTTGGTTCTTTGCAAGAGGTGAAATTATACTGCTTCTGTGAAGCAATATAAAGTTGGCTGTTTTCCAATATGTTACATCATCAGATTATTAGAGTATCCATTAGATTATTAGAGTATAAAATATTATTCTGTATATGAAGATCATGTGTCTGATATAACATCTGTTATTCCTTTCACTAAATTATTCCATGGCAACTAATGTGCATTAGACACACTACTCCATTGTTGTTAATGACATTTGGAAATAAAGTATATGGTTTTAAACTTAGTAAAACGTTTCCCATGACCACACCTCATAAGCTGTAAACAGTATTTTTTAAAACAAAACAAAACCCTCAAGAACAAGGGATGTTTAAGAAAAAAAGATGCTCATCTCAGTCATGATTTGAAAATTGCCTGCTAACTTGCACAAACCTGTCTAATTTGCACAAACCTGTCACTTTAACATGACATAATTTGATATTAGCTTTCTATGCTCTACATCATTAAGCCATCCTGAGGGATCATAATGAACAGAAAGGCAGGATAAAAATGTTTTAAAATAATAAAATGTATTTTCTTAAAGTTTAAACTCAATGAGCCTGGGGATGAGAAGGCAGGGAATAGAACTGCGATAGAATTCAGGTCAGAGGATTGCTGAGATTTTCAGGATTCCACCCCTTCATTGGTCATCTCGTCTCTTCCATTACCATAACCTGTGCTGCCTCCTCGCAGATATCCAATTTGGTGAAAAGAAGACACTTTCAGGCTAGACTACATGTATAGTTTGGAAATGAGATGAGAAGTGAATGTGCACTGTACCATTTTGGGCTGCCAGCCAGGATACTATTCAGAAATGAGGTGCACTGTAAAGTTATGCAGTTCATTCTACCTCCCCAGTTTTCCACTTTTTTCTGCTGCATTTGTGGACCTAGTCTTCTTGGTTGATGATTTAGGAAACGTTTCTAGCTCCTTCAATAATTATTTCAGCTTTTATTTTTTCAGTCTCATATTTCCTTTCTATTTTCAAACTACCTGTCCCTTTCTATAAATGGAGACTGATCGTGGAACTATCTCATATGTGTGCCTGCTCCAAAGTAAAATATTTGGCCCTCATTAGGGTCCCAGAACTGATGATGTTTTTCTTACTCCTCCTAGTAGGAAAATTATTGGAGAGGTTACAGCAGCCAGCCTCTTCTTGCTTTCACCAGAGTCCTGTTGTGAGTTGCTGTCTGCGTTTTGCAAGAGCCTTACATCTTTGTTTTAATGAAAAGATCCATCCCACTGCTTTTGTGAAATATCATAATCAAGTTTCAAATAGCTTGTGTCTTTGCATACATGTGAAAAAGAAACAGATAACTAATAATTATGCATGAAAACATTGCAACACAGCAGCCTGCAAAAAGATTTGGGCAGATTGCTCTCAGTTTCCCCATACCAGCCTTCCCTTCTGTCCCCGCAGGGCCCTGCGTGTTAATTGAAACTTGGAAGATGCATATTCCTGCTTTATTTTTATTGGTATGATTCACTCACTCTATTACATCCAACTTAACAGTTGTAATATCTGATGTACTAATTCCAGATGGGTAGCATGTTAGTCCATTGTGATAAAAACAAAAACTTGCATCACCTGAAATATTTCTTACAGCATGATGAGCTGCCACCTTCTTCATCAAGTGAAAGGAACCGTGATGATTTGGAACCAACAACTGAACCAATGTTTACAGTGGTCACAAAAAACCTTTTTCATGCTATTTATTTACTTATATACCACCAAAATTTAGCGCTCCCAGAAGTTTACACAATAAAAAACAGCACCAAGTTAAAACATTTAAACTTTTAAAACAATTTAAAATATAAAATCACTACAAGTTAACTTGATTGAAACAGCTTGATTGAAACAGTGCGTCTTAAGTACCTTTTATTTATTTTTACATTTATATCCGGTTTTTCCTCCAAGGAACCCAAAGCAATGTACATGTTTATGTTTTTCCTCTCAACAACCTTGTGAGTTAGGTTAAGCTGAGAGATAAGTGACAAGCCTAGAGTCACCTACTGAGTTTCATGGCTGAACGGGGATTTGAACACAATCTCCCTGGTCCTATTCAAACACTCTAACCACTACATCATGGTGGCTCTTTAAAGGCTGTTTGGTATGGCAAGGCTTTTAATTCCAACAGAGAGCACATTCCTCAGCTTCAGAGAATGCCCAGCTATGGCAGGCATGGGGGAGAGGGAGCATCCCATGGAAATATCCCTGATCCTATTCACTTTAATCAAACTGTCATCCTAAAAATTGGACACTTTAGGACAATTCCACTACATACAGCAGAATGCACTATATGTTATAATATGCTCTACAGTATGTGGAGGAGTTGTACAGTTTCAAATTTTAGGGATGACTTTTTAATTAAAATTAGTAGGATGGTTGGGGTCCCAGATACCAAAGGATCTGGAGTTACATCTGCTTAATGTTGATATAAAGGCACAGCGTGCCATCCATAAAGACTCGAAGTTATAACTTTGAATAGCCACAAAATTAATGATAATCAGAGGCTGGAAAACTGAGATTCTCACTCATAAGAATCACTGGACTCACAAGCCAATTCAGATATTATGTTGTACTAGTATGTGTAAGCCCGTTGTAATAACGGGCTCTAGTGGGGGGGGGGTTTCCTGCTGTCGCCTCACCCGCCTCGGGCGCACTCCTTGGGCCGACACCTCCGCCGCCGCCTCGGGCGCTCTCTCCGCCCGCTGTTTCTTGTGGCGGCGGCCGCCGCCATCGGAGCCAGTCGCCCTGCCACGGCCACCGCCTCCTTGGCCTGCACTCCTTTGGCCGAGGCCGCGGCTCCGCCGCCGCCTCGGCCGCACTCTCCGCCCGCTGCTTCTGCTCCTTCTGGTCTCCCGTGGCGGCGGCCGCCGCCATCGGGGCCAGTCGCCCACCGGCGGCCGGGTCCAACATGGCCGCCCATCTCCGCGCATGCCCAGAACGGGCGAAAAAGACACAGGCGGCACGGACGCACGCCCAAGGCTTTTATGGGTAAGGATGAGTATACTGATGTAAGTACAGTTGTACATGTTTTTGTGTGAATGACTGTACCAATGTTCATATTAAAAGTGAGCTTGGGTACAGGCCCCTCAAATGCATGGTACAAATAGGAAGTGTAATGATGTACCTGTGTTCGACATAACATGTGAATGATTATAGCTGTGTACAGATCTGTACTTGTGTACACTGTATACTCATAGTACGTTGAAGATAACATGGGCCTACACAGTCTGGTTTATTTTGCTGACTGAAAGAAATCCACAAAGTTAGTGATCAGAAGAAGCAAAAATGGTCCAGCTGAATTCATATGGTTTGATTGTCATTTCTACAATATATTGAAGTTCCCAATGGCATATAATCAATCTGAATCCCTCCACCATGCATCTATAATATAATAAAATAAATAAATAAATAAATAAAAATATTTCTTCGATTTCTTTTTGATTGGATTTCTTGGTGGAGGTATTTGTTCCTTTTGTTGTTTGATTTATTTTAAAGCTATATTTTATCTTTTGTGATTTAGTCCCCATTTATATTTTCTTCCTGTATTTGTTGACATTATTGTGAGGGGTTTTTAAAAGTTAGTTTTTTTATATAATTTCTTATTTGGAAATTGTTTTTGTTTTTAAAAGAGGGGTCTATATTCATGTAACCTGGTTGCTTTACATTCCCCCCACCTCCACCCCCCGATCCAATTCTCACATTTTAAAATAATAAAGTACCTTGGAGCTATACACTGTGTAAAACTGAAATGGGGAAGAAGGTTGTTGTAGGATGGGTGGGAGGGAGAACTCTGCAGGATACATTCAGTACAGCTATTGGAAATGAGTTGTCATTTTGAAATACACAGAAATATCAACAGGTACCAGCTTTTCTGACATAAGGGACTCATTTTATAATCTTGCATCTTTACAGGTGAATTATGGGAAGGTGTGCAATGAAAGTAGAAAAGGAATCAAATTCTCTGTATCTCGTGGCTGCAGTCCAGAATTTGCATTTGTGCCATGCAGTAGCACTGTTGCTATTTATACAATTTACTCAGGAGAGCTAATAACTATGCTTAGGGGACATTACAGTTCCATTGACTGCTGCGTCTTTCAGCCTAATTTTCAGGTAGGTGAAGTCCTTTGATGGATTGTAAACTATTTACTATTGTAGACCTGCTAACTTGGCAAAGAGGCACCTTTTAATGTGGTAATTCTTTTTATTTAGCAGGGGGAGAGTAACTGGTCCTATCCACCCTCAGCACAGTACCTCCAGTGACTGTTGCTGGTGTCTATCTTATGTTTCCTTTTAGATTGTGAGCCCTTTGGGGATAGGGAGCCATCTTATTTATTTATTATTTCTCTGTGTAAACTGCCCTGAGCCATTTTTGGAAGGGCGATATAGAAATCAAATAAATAAATATTTAGAGAACAATGGGGAAACTGGAAACACCCCATTGTTCTTTGGCAGGTCAGCTGAGGCCTGGAGTGATAGATCAGCTCAAGTCACCCTTGGGTGCATTGGCAAAGCATGTTTTGTCCTGCCTATGTGACCCAAGGATGAAGGGCAAAGCTGTCACCCCTGACCAGCTGCCCAGGTGGAGGGCCCTCCTGGTTGAACAGTTTAGCCAAGCCCAGGAGAGGAGGCTGGGGTGCAACCAGGAGGAGGTGGAGCACCTACTACTAGTGTGCAGTCCACCGCAGCAGCAGCAGCATCACCACCACTTCCGGGTCCAGCTGCATGGTATCCCTGGCAGGCCCAAGGGAGCCGGTAGTTCCACCGCAGCCCCAGTGGCTCACAGAAGGCTTCCTTAGCCGTACGGGAGGAACCCACGAACTGCTGCAGCAGTGTTGAGCAGGGTGCAGTAACTGCAGGAGGCGGTGGCAGGCAGGGAGCTGGAGGCGATCCAGTTTTGGGCAGCGCATCAGGATGTTCAGGGTCAGAACTTCCTGAGGGATCAGGTGTTCAGGTAGGCCGAGCTCAAGCTGCCTCTCCTTGAGCACCCACTTACCCTTTTTGCTTCAATGGAAGTAAGCTGCTATCCTGCGGCACATGTCCATAAGAGCAGCTGTGGCAGCAGCAGACTGGCGCTTGGTGCCTTCAGCGGGGCTGTCTCGCCTGGCTGCAGCCCCAGAAAGGCTAAGCGCATATCACACGATCAGGTTCAGAGTTTGTGCCACACAACAGATGGACACAAAATGAAGCTGCTTGGCTGCCCTCACTATGTTCAGACCATTGTCAGTCACCATGAACCCTCGGTGAAGGTTTGGTTGCCTCGACAGCCATTCCTCCACCTGGTGATCCATGGCCACCGACAGCTCATCTGCCATGTGGTTAGTGTCCAGCACCTTCATGTGCAGCAGAGCCCACCTGTGATTTGCCTCCTGGGACTGCTGGCCATGCCACCAGCAGCAGATGTCCCCTTGCTCGCCTGCCCCCACCAGTGCACCATGAGGGACAGGAAAGAAGCGTGCAACCCACTGCCACTGGTCTACAGATCAGCAGTGAAGTGCATGCTTGTGTCAGGTGCTGCTGTGCACAACAGCCCCTACACGACCTCCGTGCATGCCCGGTACAGGGAAGTCACCACCTACCTACTGAAGGTTGTGCATGAGGGGATCTTATAGTCAGGAGCAAGTAGTAGGAGCAGCCAGCAGAAGCCTGCTTTTTCTACCTCCTGGAATGGCTGGTTGTCAGAGCGATCATCTTGGCAATGACCTGGGTGATGAGATGAGGCTTTGGGCGATCTGACTGCTTGCCAAGCATCTGCATCCACCGCATAGGCAACTTCCCCTGCTTGGGAGCAAGAGCAGCTGTCTTGCCCCTAATTGAGAGCACACCAGGCCTATTGCTGCCAGCAGGAGTAGGGGCCCCTGGATGATGCCGTTGCAGGTGCTTCAGCATCCCCTACATCACAAGTCGCTTAGGAGTACCTTCCTCTTTCTGACTTGTGCCCTACAGTGGGAGCAGACAGCATGGGTATGGTCACCAGGGTAGAGCTCAAAGTGGTTCCACATCATGCTGCCATTGGAGCCGGTCTGGCCCCATTTCGGTGGTGGTAGTTCCGGCCTGCTCTTTCCTTCTGCGGGGCCACCGCCACGCTAGGTCTGAGACCGAGAAGGTCCAGGAAGCAGAATGACTTCCTCCTTCTTCAGTCTTAGACCTGGAGGCTGGGGGATTGGGGAGGATGGTGAGACTGATCTGGCTGTGTTAGCAGCCAACACAATCATCTCTTCTCCACTGACACAGGAAGAGCTTGTTCTCTGACAGGAGAGGAGATCCCCGCTAATTCTAGCTCAGCCACCACTGCAGGCTCTGCTGCAGGACCACCCTCCTCCGGAAAGGTGAGCCTGCACACAGCCACAGCAGTGGGGATGACTCAGGGAGTAGGCCCCTCTTGTCATCGTACACCATGACCAGCATTACTTCTCCTTCTGACCGCCACTCTGCTCCTGCCTCTGCCTTGCATCTTCCTGGACATCTTGGGAGTTTTTTTTAATTCAACCCCTAACTCTGATGGTGAGGGAAGGGTGGAGAAGAAGTGCCTTTAAGGCAGGTATTTTAAAAAGGGTTGTGGGGTTGAGGTGATCTATTTATGCTGTGTGTTCCACATACAGTGCTATCTATAGCACTGTAGTTCACACACAGAAGCTAGAAAAAGTAAATCCCTCCATATAAAGAAACAGGCCTTATTGTGGAGGTGGGGGAGAGCAAACTATGGGATAAGTTTAAGGCAAGGGGAAGGAAATTACTGTGGCCTCTCCTAACCCTCCACTCCTGTCCTACAGTCCTACCTAGTACCTAATCCCTTCCTCAAACTAGGCCCTTTTTTAAACAAGTCTAACTTGACTTTTAGGTGTGGGGGAGGTGCTAATGCTTACCTTCTGGCATCTTCTGCTGGAGTCTGGCCAGGTGCTGCTCTCAGAGGCATACAGGCCAAGCAGACACTGGAACTCAACAGCTGGGGGCAGGGAAGGTGGGCACCAGGTAGCCACCCACCCACCTGAAAATGGCAGGGGGGCAGCAAACATCAGGGAAACAAAGCTGAGATATTCTGGTAGGCTGCACATCAGAAAGATGTCACTGAGCCTAGAAGAAGAAGAAGAAGTAGAAGTAGAAGTAGAAGTAGTAGTAGTAGTGCAATCCAGGCACACAGCAGCAGCAAAGGTTCACCTTGGGGCTGCAAAAGAAAAGAAAAACAGTCAGCCGCACAGCACCCCAGTTATTAAAGACACTGGGGGCGGTTCAAGCAAGAAGAAGAAGAAATCCACAGAAGAAAAAGAATTCACAGCAGCACCCAGTTAAAGCCACTGGGGCTGCTGGTGCAATTAAAAAAAATTAGAAGTGGGGGCAGTTGGTGGCACTAAAAACTGGGGGTGGGGGGATAAGCCAGCAGGCTCTCGCTCTCTCCCTCTCCACGGGGCCAGTTAGGCCCCCAGGCCACCACTACTGCTGCAGTCTCTGATCCTTCCTCTGATGTATCCTTCCTCTTCAAGAGACAGACATAGTATAAGGGCTCTCTCTGCCTCCCAGTCCCTTAAATACATTTTGAAAGTCCCTCCCCCATGGAGCAACAGTTGCCTTTGACAACACTTAATTTGTATGATAACTAGCCAACAAAGAAGCAAGGCGATCTCAAGCCAATCGGAAGTCAGTGCCAGAAAACCAATCAGCAAGGGGAAAACAGGCCTCCAAAGTGTCGCTCAAAACATTCCAACTCTAAATGGGGTTGTTTTGTTTTGTGCTTGAAAACACCCTTTATTTCAAAGGCATTTTGTTTTGAGCTCAACACAGCCCATTTTGAGTCTATAAACGTTTTGACATTGAAACATTTTGAACATCCCCAGTGGCTGCGGTCCCCAGAGGCAGAGAGTAGGCTTAGTCATCGTTCCAGTGCGCTCTCGCTTAAAATTTGAATAGCTGCCATTCACTCCCATGGGGAAAGGTAGAACACTTTACTTAGAAATGTGGCTGCAGTGAGGCAAAACGTGTCCTTCACCTTTGATACTTGGTAGTTCAGCTCCCTTCAAGGAAGTACAGTACATTAATGTGCACAACAATGCATGTTACCCCCAGGAGTCCTTGAAATATAGATAGCCTGCCCCCACTCCTGCAAACACACACCATAATGATGGGCATCTTGCTAGTTAAATATAAAAAGAACGTCTGCCTACCCTTCTATCCCAGCCGCAGGGCCACATCCTTACAAATTAGGCAGCTGAGGGTCAGCTCAGCATAATTATAAATCCATCAGACCCTATTCTTGAAGTCTGCAGCCCCCAGTGCTGAGTGTGGCTACATCACCCATACAAGATCTAAGGCCACACAATCCCTGAGTAATGTTTTGTCTGGGATGGCTGCTGTCCATTTATTTATTTTCCTTTCACCTGAGAACTTCCAAAGTAAGGAAGTTCTTTGGAATTTGAGGAGTTTGCATCTGGAGATTTGGCATCAGTCCATCCTAGTAGTCAAAGCAGCTTCATGAGAATCGTATCTCTTCACACACTTGTATAGAAACAGCCTTCAAATTAGTGCTGAACTCCCTCTGAGACAGATGTGCAATGTAGCCCATGGAGAACCATTTGCTCCACATGGTGGAATTTATGGACATGCTCGGCAAACTGTTCCCATGCCAACTGTGCAGTGCGGCTTTAAAATGATCCTGTTTGTATAACATAATTGGGCTAACAATGTTCAAAAGATAGATTTCATTTTCAGAGAACTGGAGATTAACCCTGATCCTATATGTCAATGACAGCCTACTGTTCAATGGCTCTTATAAATGGGGATTCTAATTTCCCCTGCTAACTGAGCAAAGAGGCACCTTTTTGAAATGGTGATTTTCTTTATTGAGCAGGGAGAGAACAACTTGCCCTATCCAACCTCAGCACAGCATCCCTCCAGGGGCTGTTGCTGATGTCTATGTTATGTTTCTTTTAAGATTGTGAACCCTTTGGGGACAGGTATCCATCTTTATTTATTTCTGTTTCTCTATATAAACTGCTTTGGAAACTTTTGTTGAAAAGCAGTATATAAATATTCATAGTAGTAGTAGGATGGGGCCGTTGCTAAGTGGTAGAGCATCTGTTTTGCATGCAGAATGCCTCAGGTTTAATCCGTGGCAGCATCTCCAGGTACGGCTGGGAAAGACTCCTGCTTAAAACCTCAGAGAGCCTCTACCTGTCAGGGTAGACAGTAGTGAGTGAGATGGACCAACAGTCTGATTCTGTATAAGGCAGTTTCCTGAGTTCCTTGCATTTATTTATTTCAGGTATTCATACTTTTCAGCAAATCCTCTAATATTTTCTTGCTCAACTTTTAAAAACAAGACTACTCAGTCCTTTAAAACAGGACCCCTCAGGATAATATGACTCTTCAGTAGGCCTGAGGTGGCAGTTGGAGGTGGGAGGGGCCACCTATTTTGGAACAACAGGAGCTGAATGGTGGGTCACTCACGAGGATCTTCTGCCTTTTCTTTCTGTACTCCCTTCAGGGAAAAATAGTTTCTAAGTGACCCTCGTTGGCAATTGGAAGGGACTGTCTCAGATGGAACACCTGGAGCTAAATGGTGAACTCATCAGATCAATTTATTAGTTATTTAGATTAGGAAATTCTGGTAGGTGCAGTTTTTCAAACTTCTTTGGCATTCCGTCAGGACAAGCTGCACCTGATATGAGATTTACTCTAACACAACTATTATACGCATGGGGATGTGTTTAATAGTTCTGTTGTTCAATAGTGTTGAAGGGCTGGTTGTATCCATATCGCTGAATTCATGCAAGCACTGGCATAAATTTCAGTGGGGCTGCTGTTGTCCTGAATAAAGTTTTCCTCATCCTTGCCAATTTGCCTAATTAGAGTTCCAGTGCATGTTGTATCTTAGCTTTATTCAGACTCCACATGGTTTATTTTTAGAAGTGAAAAGAGCTGGATGGTGGATAGCTCAGAAGGCTCTTCTGCCTTCTCTCTCTCAAGGGTGCTCAGGCTGTAATGCTCCATTTAGAAAATTTAGAAATACATTACTTTTAAAAAGCAATGTATTTTTTTTTTAAAGTGCAAATCTTAAAAGATACAGAAGCAAGATTTAGAACTTTCTTTATTATAATTAATTTTAACATAAAAATATGCTTGAATTAATGTTGCTTTTTAAAACAAAATTACCCATGGAAAAGCATATGTTTGTTATCAGTACTCTATCGTGCACATTCTGTTGCAAAGCGGATGCTGAGACCATGGTTTTACACTTTTAAATCTCGTTATCTCATCTTACGCTTCGGTACAAATATGTTCGTTTTTGGTGGTTTTTGAATCACACTGTGGGACTTGGATACTGTCTGACTTGTCCCATTGACGTTTTTTGTTTAACGTGAATATTTTATTTCCCTTTCCCAGGCAGAAAATTTCCCCAGTAACATTTGTCATAAATGTTTCTCCTTCAGTATTCAATAAATGTAGTGTGTCTTTGTTTCCTAATGGCAGGAACTTTATAGTAGCGGCCGAGACGGCAATATTCTTGCCTGGGTACCATCTCTGCGAGAACCAGAGCCTGATGATACCTCTAAAAAGGTAAGCCACTTTACATTAGCTCTGGACTAGAGCTAGAGGATCTATAGACAAAGGATAACTTTTGTATATGATAGTAAGGAAGAAATGTTTCCACATTTCTTTTAGTGAGCACTGGTCCACCATGTAGCCATTGCAAGAATGGTAGGATGACAGAGGACAGCTCATAAGTCTCGATAAGATATGACATCTGTTCTGAGTTTGCAGTGCTGTGACAGCAGGAATGATTATGTTCTGTACATCTGTGAGGCCATGTGAGGATCACCACAGAGCTGATCCACACCTAGGATCGGTTTAGTCCATTTAAAGCCCTAAACATTAGATTGTCTATTAATCTATCTGTATAACAAGAGGCCCTGCTCAGTATGCCCTCATGGTCTGATATATGGTGAGTTGTCACATGGAACAGGACCTTCTTCATGGTGGCACCAAAGCTGTGGAGCTCCTTCCCTAAAGAAGTCTGCCTCACTTGTTCCTTGTTGGCCTTTACTTTATTGTTGTTGTTGTTGTTATCACCATCATCTGCTTTTATTTATGTATTTATTTATTTATTTACTGCTTTTCAACAAAAATGTTCTCAAAGTAGTTTACATATAAGAAAATGACCGCTCAGGGTGGCTCTCTTTTGGAGAACTTTCAGCATGCTCCAACTGTACTTGTGGATGACAGAAGGCTGCTTCTGAGAACTCATAGGACCATAGGATGCTGCACTATACAGAGTCAGGCCATTGGCCCATCTAGCGTAGTGTTGTCTACTGACTGGCAGCAGCTTTCCAAGGTTTCAGGCATGAGTCTTTCCAAGCCCTACCTGGAGATGCCTGGGACTGAACCAGGGATTTTCTGCCTGCAGAACAGGCGCTCTATTATCTGAGCTATGACCCATTGGTCTAGCTCAGTATTTTCTACTCTTACTGGCAGCAGCTCTCCAGGCTTTCATGCAGAGGTGTTTTGTTTTGTTCCCCCCACCACCGCACCAGTCCTACCTGGAGATGGCAGGGACTGAACCTGGACCTTCTGCATGCAAAGCAGATGCTCTACTACTGAGCTACAGCCCCATCCCTCTGCTGCTTTGTGTTTGTGTTTGACTCCTGTTGCTCTTACTAGTTTTGGTTTATGTGATGATTTTGTATTGTTTTTAAGTATAGCTTGTAAGCCACCTTGAAGAATTTAAACTGAAGGCAGGGTATGTTTTGATAAACAATAATAAAAATAGCACTCATTATCCTGATAATAGCCAACAGGCAGTATATCACAGATCCAGGTCTTGGTATTGTGTGTTCTTGCCTGTACATGTGTTGTTTATTTATCATTTGTTTATTTTTCTGTTTAACCCCCCTTGAGAACTTTGTTAAGTGGTATATAAATTTCCGTATTAGTGTGGGAAGTTGCATATGAACAACTTCCTTTCATCTTTGTTACTGCCAGCTACTTACATCCAATTTCCGTGCCCTTCCCTCCCTCTGTTCAGCCTTTCCTTGCCAAAAACACTTAAACTGTTTCGTGAACTTGCATATAGCAAGTGCTGCACTGAAAATCCTGACTGAAATCACACCATTTTAGCTGCTGGGTTCCCCTGCCTGAAGAAAGTGGTTGACACCGAGTAGGAAAGGTTTTGTAAAAGGCTAAGTGCCCATTAGGAATCCTGAACCTAAGGGCCAGTTCGCATGATACACTCTATGCACACACAAGTAGTCTTTATCCATCCCCAACCATAAGCCTGCCCTGGATAAATGAAATATGCAAAGTGGCCAATCATAGCTATTGACAAGCAGCCATTTCCATAATTGCAGCAGAACATTTTCCAGCCGCTGTGATCATGGGAATGCTGTAGCCAGCACCCATTCACATGCTAACATTTTGGTTCTTTTTCTTTTTAGCTGTGCTTAAATCCTGCATATGAAGATGCATGGAGCAGCAGTGATGATGATGGATGAATTCCTAAAGAGCTGTTGATATAAAATTGACATGAGTGCACTTTTTCGTGAAAGAAGGGCATTGTCTAAGGGGCAGGAACTTGCTGTCAACAGTGTCTTTTGGGGCCTTGTAATCTAAGCAGCAAATATCCCTTTTTTCTCCATACAGTTACTTTTTTTGCCCTTTTGTAGGGTTGTGCAGAACATTCTGCAGTCGGAATATTCCACCTTGAAATGGGTCATTTCGAGGGTTCCAAGCTTGAAACAGGATATTGGGGGGGGGGGGCGGCTCGGAACAGAATAACTTGTTCCATGGAAGAATGTTCTGACCCATTCCAGATTCCAAAATGACACGCTTCTGGCCTCTGTGCACACAGAAGCCATTTGTGTGATCAGTACCACTACGTAAATAGCTGTCGTGCGTGAGCAGAGGCCAGAAGAGTCCCACTTTGGAAATGGCGCTTGGTATGGGTCGAAACTTTTCGACAGACCGAGGTCATTTCGTAGGAACAGTTGACTCAACCGGTTGTTCTCACAGAACGTTCTGCACATTTTGCATTCTGTTCCGATCTTGCATTTTGAAATGCATTTCCTGCACACCTCTACCCTTTTGTCTGTGTAACTTTCCCATTTTAAATAGTGCTATATTTGTGTCCCGTTTGCTTCTTCTTTCCATTGTCACTCCATAACTTTAGCCAAAGCAATGCCTCTCCAGTTTCAATAAATTAAGTGGAAATACCTCTGCTGATTTTTGTTCTTTTTGATAAAAACTCACCTGCTATTTTGGACTTTAGGAGAACCTAAATTTTCATTGCCATGTGTCTGACGCCACAATATGTGATATTGGAGTTGTAGTATATAGATGAGATTTACTTTCACTGCATGCTTGTTACAGGACAAAATCCATTCCATTTTGGATTTAGCCTCTGAACTGAGTGGGACAGTCAGGGGCAGCTCCGACATGAGGCAAACTGAGGCAATTGACTAAAGTGCACCTTTGAAGGGAGCTTGGGGGCGGGAGAGGGGGAATGCATCCCTACCACCCCCTGCCACTCACCTGGGTAGCCCTTTTGGCCCCGGGCCAGAGCGAACATCACCGACTCCTTGCGAGCCCCACCCCACCCCCATTTCCCAAATTCTGGGTGCCACTCTCTGCTCTTTGCAAAGTGCATTGCCACCACACACACCCAATGGGAGGCTGCCTGGGGCAGGCCCCCACCAATGCCCTACTACTCCTTGCGGCAATCTCTCCACACACACACACTGGCTGTGTTTTGCCACCTGCACCATCAAGCACAGTCCCTTGTCATTTAATCCTGAATCCACTCAAAGGGTCCAACTGTAGGGGATTGGAGGGGGGTCTGTGTACCATTTGCACAACACCCAGTGGGAAGAAGCCCAGAGCAGCTGCCTGGGGGTGAGGCCAACATGAGGGAGGGAAGCTATATTTTATCCTTCAACCTCAAACGTGAGCAAGCGTTTGACCAGAGCTAGGGACAGTTTCAGAGGAAAAAGCCCATTACCAGGAAAGTTCACCTCAATTTGTATCAAAATAGCAAAGTCATGCAATCTAAAGCTTGTGCAGAGAGCCTGGGAAAGGCAAAAACCACACGCAAGACTCATTTTAAATTAGGCTAAATTTCCATTTTGTAACAACCAGGTCCAGCAAGCCATATCCTTGCAGAACAGCCAGCCACACCCTACATGGAATCAGAGCAATGCCACGGTCACTTAATCAGATTTGGCATAGCAGAGCCGTTTTGTTCTGACTCCACCTGACAAGCAATTCCTCTTTCCATGCATCTTTCCTCTGACTCAGTGGTGGCTGGTCAGGAAGGGCAGTGCCCCCCCCAACAAAAACAAACAAGCTAGGCTCAGACTTACCAGCAGCCAGGGCAACCTTCAGAGCAGGGAACTTCTTCCAGGCTCCTCCCCTGCCTGTAACTTGTTCAACCAGGTCCAGCAAGCCATATCCTTGCAGGACAGCCAGCCACAACCTACATGGAATCAGAGCAATGCCACAGTCCCTTAATCAGATTTGGCATAGCAGAGCCGTTTTGTTCTGACTCCACCTGACAAGCAATTCCTCTTTACGTGCATCTTTCCTCTGACTCAGTGGTGGCTGGTCAGTAAAGGCAGGAGGGGCAGTGCCCCCCCCCAACAAAAACAAACAAACTAGGCTCAGACTTACCAGCAGCCAGGGCAACCTTCAGAGCAGGGAGCTTCTTCCAGGCTCCTCCCCTGCCTGTAACTTGTTTTGGTCTTACTGGCTGGAACAGCTGCTACTCAAACTTCTCCAGCCAATCTGATTACTTGGGGGCTCCTCAGGGGCGTATCTAGGGTGGGGCAGGCAGGGCACGTGCCCCGGGCGCCACCTGAAGGGGGGCGCCATTTTTTAAAATTAAAAAAAAATTAAAATGGCCACCAAAAACAAAATGGCCACCGTGCATGCTCAAATGGCCTCTGTGAGGCCCTAGGCCATGCCAGGCCTTGCAGTGGCCATTTGAGCATGTGCAGCAGCCATTTTGTTTTCAGAGGCCATTTTTTTTAAAAAACTATTTTTAAAAATAGCCACTGCACATGCTCAAATGGTCCCTGTGAGGCCCTAGAGGCCAGTGGGGGGAGGGCGAACCTTTGCAGGACCCCCCATGGCCTTTAGGAAGCCCCCCAAAGGGGCTACAGGTAAAAAAAAAATTAAAATTTTTAATATAGTATAAGTCACTGTACACATTCAGATTGGCATTATGCATAGAGAATCAGGGCTTGTGAATACTGAGCTGAAGCTTATGAGCTAGGATTGTATTCATTTGCTCTTACTTTGCTTCTTGTGATAAGTGAGTTAAATGTGATGTCTTGCTAATATGGCTATTAATGGTGAGTTTGTCTTTGAATCAGTATGAAATCCTTAGTATTAAGGCCCACTGGGAGTTTCTTGCTCTCTTTCTCTCATTTTAACTGTCTTTCTGAAATACTAGAATATATTCCAAGCAGAATATATAATATATTACTCTGCATATCTTTTAATTATTTTCAGAGTATCTGGGAAAAGTCAAATTCTCAATTTATTTTTAAAACTTATGTAATAGTGATGCTACAGTGCATAGTAGAGAATTAGACAGGCACTTCTGTTTAGTTTTCCAAGGACACCTCCACATAGTATTTGGGTATTTCATGAGCCCCAGCATACTGAAATAGGTAGTTTTCTAGAATTTTTTGGTCTGGCTACGTCCACTGCTAAATAGTTTTTGAAATATTAGAAGATTAACGTGTTTGACTTGTATTTTTGAGCTGATACTATGGTAAAGTTATCTGAAAGTTGGGTGTCAGATGTTTGGACAGGGGGCGCAATTTCAGTGCTTGCCCTAGGCGCTATTTCCCCTAGATACGCCTTTGGGGCTTCTCCTGGCACTGTCCCCAGCAGGAACTAAAATAATGGGTTAAAATGCACTTCCTGGTTGCTTCAGGGAGGTATTTTTAATACATTTTCCCCTTCTTCTTTGGGGCAATGCCAGGAGGAGCCCCCTAAGAATCAGACTGGCTGGAGCAGCTTGAGTAGCAGCTGTTCCAGCCAGTAAGACCAAAAGAGTATGTTTCAGGTGAGGGGCTGGAAGATTCCCTGCTTGCTGCTCTGCTCTGGAGGATTCCCTGGTTGCTGAGAATCTTTTAGTAGCTTGTTTGGTGGGAGGAGGGATGCAATCCCTGCTTTATGTTCCTCTTTCTGCCTTTTGCCCTTCCTTTCTACCTGTCTCCCTGCTTTTTTTTTTGCTCTCTGCCTTCTTCCCCCTACCGTACAAAACCTTTCTCTTTTCTACTTTTGCCCTGCTTTTCTGATCTTTCCATTTTCCTCAATGCAGGCAGGCTTGGGTAAATACCCAAGCCCGCTGGCGTAGATGAAAGGGGTAGGGGGAAGGCTTCTGCCTCAGTGACCAGGTTCTCCCCTGCCCCCCCCCCCCCGGACTCAATCTGACTCAGTAGTCCAGCTTCACACACCAAGTATTCCTACCTTGGAATTCCCCTTTATCCAAAGCTTATCTTACCTTTGCAGCCCCTGAACTGAATCCCCCTTGGCAAAACCATATATGTTGCATCCACACCTTTGCTAGGAGGACTGTAGTGGCAAGGTCTGTCCTGGAGCTCTACCCAGCCAAGTTCTCGTGTCTGCACTCAGCCTCACTGTCCCTCTCGAAGGCTCATGTGAGACCACAAGTTGTGTCCTCTCCCCTGAATGAAATCACTGAAATCCTAAACTGAATCACTAAGCAAAATCACTGGACTAGGACCAATGTAGCAGTGGGCTCACATGTGGGACACTATGCTTGAGACTGCTCTACAAATCCCTAGACCCCTGAGCTGAATCACTGAGGCTGGGTCATTCTAGATGTGGGCTTGCTGTGGGTTAACCCTCTGCTCTTGACTGCCCTGGAACTCCAGTGCTCTCCCTTTACTGGCTCTGAGATCCACCCCTTTGGCATCACTTTCAAGTCAGTGAACTCTAGGAAGGGTATAGCAGCTGCTCTTTCTCTTCTCCCCTCTCCCCACCCTTTATCTGCAAAATATTTTATTCCCACTTCTGCAGCCATTGCACAGCTTCACAAATCCTTGGGAACTGTCTTCAGTCTCTGTATCTCAGGTTTATTCAGTTTTTGCATTGTGTTGTGTACCAAATAAACTTTATTCCTCCTTTTTCACAAAGTACTTGTTTCTGACTTTGTCTCTCTGGAGTACCTTGAGGGTTATGCTTCACTATCTAGATGGGATTCAGGACACATTATGCACTTTTGCTGTTTTAGTGCTAGTAACTCTGGACTCACTTGAGCGGACAGATAGCTGCCTGCTTCTCTGACTTGTAGAATCAGCTGCAGTAGGGAAAAGGGTTTCCCCTAACAACCAAGTAGTTTCCTGTAGCTTCAAAGTATTGTTTTTCATATGGGTTTGTGTCCCTTGCCATAGACACACAACGGAGGCTGCACATATGTATAAGACACAGATCCAAGATAGCATGGATCCCACATAGTGTGGATTCATTATAGAAAGTATATGGTTTCTAGATCACACTCAGCTCATTTTTTCCCTTGCAAATTCTCATGGTCTAGGATGCAGTGTTTGTTGAATAAAAATTAAAATGTTTTGCTTGCTCAGGATTCTAGCAGTGGATATGGTTAATAAATCACCAAACCTTGTGAATGAACTCACTATAGTTGAAAATGCTAAATGTGGTTCCTCAAACGGTATTAGTGGTAGTCCTTCTGCAGTCATCTTTTGGAATCCACATCAGACATCAGAACAGTAGGTGGAAAAGAATCTCATTCCAGGACATACTTTCTTTTCATCCACTAAGATATTACTGAGGGTGTCCAAAGACAAAGTAGATTGCTTTGATGTCACTTGGGATGCTACTTCTGCCCTGTAAAAGATTGGCCAGCAGTAGTAAAAGCCCCCCAGTCATTTGCTAACCAAGGATTTCCAAGTCTTTACTTGGCTTGTGATAGTCTAGTTCAGAATCTAGACCATCAAAATCCCAAAATGCTTAGTACAACAAAAACAGGAAAATACACTATCACCAAAACACAGCTCTCTCCAAGTCTCTACCAGAATAGATGTCCTGGTCAATCATATCTCCTAGGCATCTATTCATATTCTCACCCTCCAATGTATATATTCTGTATTGGCCAATGGGTCCTCTACACCAAAACCACAACTTGACCAATGTACGGAAGCCATATGCTTATGGTTACAAGCAGCGCTGAAAATGATATATTGGGCCTACCTTGGTACAATGCACATTTCATTTAGTGGCATGTAGATTTGAAAAAATGTTATATAAAACAAAATGTGACATCAGATATTACAGGTGTGCCTAAGCAGAGAGAGGCATACTCAGTAGGAATGACCTGCATGTGCAAATTAGTGAACTCTGAAGTAGTTCCCAGTGTCTGAAGGCAGTAGTGACTCCCTTCTTGAATGAAGTCTTTTAAATAGGCTTGTGCATTTTGATTTGGCAACAAAAAGTTTTGTGTCCGAAAATAGGATTTTTGGACATTTTGTATACAAATCGAAATGAAAAAATTAAAAACAAGATTTTTTGTATACAAATTGAAATGACCCTATTTCGGAGCCGGAGTTTTGTTTTGTTCTTCGGAGCTTTGGTCTCCTGACTGCAGTCTCCTGACTGCAGCAACTAGGGAGGCAGTGAGTGTCTGTCAATCAATTAGCAGAAAATAAGATATGCAAAAAGCAGGCACAGCATCCCTGAGGAAGCTCAGTTCCTTGGAATGTGTTCTATTGTGATGCAATTATGTGCTAAGAAATTCTGATTACCCATTGCCAGCTCTAACAAACAGTTTCCACTCTGGGCTGATTGCTTTGAGGATGGAGGTGGGGAGTTTGTTTCAATTCATTAACAAGTTACTTGCATGCTTCTGCCTTTCTGGCTGCCTCATTCAAGAGAGAGAGAAAGAACTAATTTTGCTTTGCATGTCTAAACTCAAGTTTCCTTGATGCCATGCTTGCCTTGCTATCTGCCTGGAGCCCAGCATACTTGAGGAGACCCGAGTTCAAATCCCCATTCAGCCATGATACTTGCTGGGTGACTCTGGGCCAGTCACTTCTCTCTCAGCCTAACCTACTTCACAGGGTTGTTGTGAGGATAAACTTAAGTATGTAGTACACTGCTCTGGGCTCCTTGGAGGAAGAATGGAATATAAATGTTAATAATAATTATAATTATAATTAATAATAATAATAAATTATTCAAATGCCTGCCTGCCTGCCTAGGATAGTTTGTTGTTCGAACAAAGAACAAAATTGGGGTGTTTTGGATTGGTTGATTTTGAACAAAGAACAAAATGGGGGTGTTTCAGATTTGGGCCAAAAACAAAACAAAAAAACCAAAACGCACAACCCTACTTTTAAATGAGTTGTAGTGTGAACAATTGAAATGGGCTTTTATTTCCCTGTTGTTGTTCTGTTCACAAGGGGTGGTTGCCTTCTTTTTCCCATTTGCATTTTCCCCAGATGCACCTGGTTGGCTACTGTGTGAGGCAGGATGCTGGACTAGATGGGCCTTTGGTCCAGTCCAGCAGGACTTTTCTTATTTTCCCTTCCACTTATAAGAAAACCTGGTGTATTAAAAAATGTTCCAAGCAATTATGTATTTGGATGTTGATTGTTTTTCCATGCATAGCTAATTCTGCCCTGCTCTGTACAGATCTAAACTTAACTGGTGAGATTCAATAAAACCATTTTGTAGATTGGGGAATGTGCACTAGTCACAACTTTTTATATTGCTTATATAAGTAGTTTTTGCATCACCGCCTTGCTGGTCATTAAGAAATGAACTAGTGTTCACTAGTTTTTCTTAACTGCTTTTCTTTTCAGTTTGTTCCATGACCTCTGCTGGGGTTAAAAAGTAGCAACTTGTTACAGCCAAGACTGAGGTAAAAGTTATCTGCTGCAGAATTTTGGAGGGAAAGTTACGATGTGATGTGATTTGCACTTTGCATCTACCAGATAGCATTTGCATTCACATATTTATACTCTCCCAAGCAAGCGTGACCTCGGAGATGAAGCAAGTGGGGCAAGTGCCCCCTCAGACAAGTACTTTGCCCCCCCCTTTCTCTTTCAGAAATCTAATACGTGGGACACAGCTCACTTACCCATAAATGCACTTTGCCCCTTCTGCACACACACCCCCACACACACCAGTTTTTTTTTCCTGGTGCCACCACTGCTCCCAAGAAATAATGTACCCAATACAATACAGTTTACTGAATAATTGTACAACAGAAAACACTATAAATAAGTAAATTCACTAGTTAGTGTTAGTGAGTGACTTTATAATGGGGAGAAGACACAAAACAATCAGGAAGTTAAATAAGGGGGGAACAACAAAAAGAAAGGAACAGCACATTAATAGATGCATGAAACCCACATTTCCCCCTTCAGTACAAACAAATGATGGTGATAAGACTTCATTCAAAGTCTAGCACTACAGTTCTTCATGCTCTCTTTCTTTGTAGTATAACAGAAGTTATTAAATATAGTGGAACCCTGGAATCTTCTTTACAGTTTCTTTCCCTTACATTCACCTGGAATTGCTAATAAACAAATCAGCACAACTGATGGCACTAGAGTAATCCTCTCTTTTCTGACTGGATAAATTGTAGAGAAAATCAATTTTTCTCTCTGTCCCTGTGTCTTTTCTCCCTCTCTCCCTTGCCAGTATGATCTCTTGGTTCTCCTTCAATGTCAGTGTCCCCTCCCCATCCTCTCTCATTGGCTGGTGCTCTTGTCCTCCGGAGTGTTCCGCAGCAATTTATGATGTTGGTTTCTGTTCCCTCCTTACTCTCTTTTTGTCTCTTTGAGCTTAAGGAGAGAACGCAAGAGCTCCAGGCCTGTACTTGACACACACTGCCTGTACTTCACATTTTCCATCTCCCTCTGTGAAGGCATCGCTCCTTCCTATTATGTTTTATGGCTTGTTTTTCTTCAGTTTGTTCCATGTCCTCTGCAAGAGTTAAAAAGGTAGCAACTTCAAATAGTGATGGGTCCGGACCGGTCCGGAGGCCATTGTAAAGGCCTCCGGACTGTCCGGACTGGTTCGGACCTGGCCAGTCTGGTACGGGTGGAGGGGGTCCCTTTAAGGGTGGGGAGGGTTTACTTACCCCTCCCGCCGCTTTGCCCCCTCCAGCGCCCGTAGTTACTGTAGAAATTGGGGCAGCAGGATACCTCCCCGCCGCCCCTTCTGCCTCCTCCTCATTGCAAAAGGCTGCGACAAGCGATTGGAGGCCCGGTCTACCCGTCGCGTTGGGGAGACGTGAAGCTCGCGCGCCGTGTGCACATACGCAGAAGGCTTGTTGCAGCCTTTTGAAATGAGGAGGAGGCAGAAGGGGCGGCGGGGAGGTATCCTGCCGCCCCCATTTCTACAGTAACTACGGGCGCTGGAGGGGGCAAAGCGGCGGGAGGGGTAAGTAAACCCTCCCCGCCCTTAAAGGAACCCTCTCCACACTGCCGGACCGCAGCTGTGCGGTTCCGTGCACACCCCTAACTTCAAACAGCCAAGGTAAAAGTTGTCTGCCACAGAATTTTGGAGGGAAAGTTACAGTGTGTTGTGATTGGCTGTCTCCAGGAGGAAACTGAAGGTTCTGCCTGCTTGAGGGAAGAAACTCCCTGATAGTTTAATGTATCCCTTTGGAACTGGATAAAAGAGAAGGCTGAGCAACCAAGAGGAAGAGGGCTGTGGGAGAAGAGTTCTGTGAGAGAGAGTGTGCTACTGTGAGAGAGAGTGTGCTACTGAGTGTTGTGTGAGCCAGAAGGCTTGAACAACAGCAGGGTCAGGTTGTGCTGAAACTACTAGCAGTGTATAAAATTCAAAAAAGAAAGAAAAGAAAAGAAACTGCTAGCAGTGTGGGAGCTGGTCCTACTGGAACCTGCTAGGCATATTTTGAACTTCCTACTCTTGCCAACTGAACTTTACATCATGTGTTCCTGCACTGTTTGAATTTTTGCAACCTTCTATTATAGTAAACCTATTTTGAAAGAGCTGCACTGGTTACCAGTGTGTTTCCGGTTCCAATTCAAGGTGCTGGTTTTGATCTTTAAAGCCCTTAACGGTTTGGGCCCGGGATACCTGAGGGACCGCCTCCTCCCAAGGGTTGCTGACCACTTGACGAGGTCATCTGAGGGGGCTCTGCTCCGGGTGCCGACAATGAGGGAGGCCCGGCTGTCGTACACTCGGGACAGGGCCTTCTCTGTTGCCCCAGACTCTAGAATGCTCTCCCAGTGGCTATTCACTCCTCGAACTCCGTCACAGTTTTTAGGAAGCTGGTTAAATCTTGGCTTTTTATCCAGGCCTTTACATGATTGTTTTATTGCTGCTTCTGTGTGTTTTAATCTATGTATGTTTTTTTGTAATTGTATATTTTAATATCAGATTGTTCTTATATTTTTAGCTAAATATTTTTAATTCATTTCAGCAAGGCCTGTTCTTCTACGTGCTTAACATATGTATCCTTGAGAATGCTCTCCATCACATTCGCCTGGGACAGATGTTAAGCTAAGTGTAATTTCCCAGCTCCCCCCTGGATCCCTTTTTTAAAAATAGGTGTTATATTGGACACTTCCCATTCCTCCAGTACAGAGCTTGACTGTAGGGATAAGTTATATATTTTTGCAAGGAAGTTGGCAATCTCACATTTGAGTTTGTTAAGGACTCTTGGGTGGATGCCATCTGCCCCTGGCAATTTACTAGTTTTTAATTTTTCCAGACAGTTTATGCACACCTTTTTTTTTTCCTTCAAAATTTTTCTTGATAAAATTTTGTGGGAAGTGTACCCGCTAAAAAGACGATTTAGAGATAAAATAGCAGTAAAGAGCACAATCCACCAGTGTTCTGTACATGCTCCACTCATAAAATGGGAATTGTGGCATGCTCTTGCACTGCACACATCTGATTTGTTTCAATGGTGCTTGCACAAGAGCTCTTCCCAGTGGATTGTGCCCTTAGTGCCTCTCTTCTGCCACACTTGCCTTTCAAGGACAACATACCAGAATGTGGTGTTTTTTTAAAGAAAATATCTCCTGAGTTATCTATACATTAAATTTATATTCACCCTTGTTCCAAGGAGCTCAGGGCAGCATACATGGTTCCCCTACCTTTCCTTAGAACAACTCCATGACATCAGGTTAAACTACGAGATGATTGGCTCAGGAACACTCATGGCTGAGCATAGATTTTAACCTGGATCTTCCCAGTCCAAGTCTGACACTAACCACTACACCATGCTGTCTTCTGCTCACCATAGTGAAAAAGCATGTTGAATGGCTAGATGTAAGCAAATTTATTACATTGTATACCACGCATACACGATTTTCTAGGTGTTATGCAAACTGTTAAAACAAAAACAAAGAATATTGGCAACAGTTAAAACAATTATATGCAGCCAAATGCCTGAGTAAAGAAGTGCATTTTTAAAGCCCTCTTAAAGACTGACAAAGCAGCATGCTCTGTTTCTCAGCAGGGACATAAGAACGAAAGAAAAGCCCTGTTGGATCAGGCTCAAGGCCTATCTAGTCAGCATCCTGTTTCACACAGTGGCCCAACAGATGCCTCTAGGAAGTCCACAGGGAAGAGAAGAGCTGGGGGCAAGCCCTCTCTCCTACGGCTAATCCCCTGCAACTGGGATTAGAGGCATTTTGTCTGAGGCTGGAGGTGGTCTATAGCCCTCCGACTAGTAGCCATTGGTAGACTTATCCTCCATGATTTTATCTAAACCCCTCTTAAAGCCACCCAGGCTCTTGGCTGTCACATCTTGTGGCAGGGGATTCCATAGGTTGATTATACATTGTGTGAAGAAGTACTTCCTTTTGTCACTCCTAAATTTCTTGGCAATCATTTTTATGGGAGTTCTAGTTACCTAGTTCTAGTGTAATGTGAGAGGGAGAAAAATTTCTCTCTATCAAGTTTCTCCACAACATGCATGATTTTATAGACCTCTATCATGTCTCCTTTCAGTCGTCTTTTTTCTAAACTAAAAAGCCTCAGATACTGTAGCCTTGCCGTGTAAGGAAGGTGCTCTAGGCCCCTGATCATCTTAGTTTTATTTATTTATTTATTTATTTTTACATTTATATCCCGCTCTTCCTCCAAGGAGCCCAGAGCGGTGTATTACATACTTCTCGTCACAACAACCCTGTGAAGTAGGTTAGGCTGAGAGAGAAGTGACTGGCCCAAAGTCACCCAGCTAGTATCATGGCTGAATGGGGATTTGAACGTGGGTCTCCCCGGTCCTAGTCCAGCACTCTAACCACTACACCATGCTGGCTCTATTTTGTTCCCCTCTTCTGCACCTTTTCCAGTTCTACAATGTCCTTCATAAGATATGGTGACCAGAACTGCACGCAGTACTCCCAGTGTGGCCATAGATTTGTATAAGGGCATTATAATATTAGTAGTTTTATTTTCAGACCCCTTCCTAATGATCCCTAGCATGGAATTGGCCTTTTTCACTGCTGCCACACATTGAATCGACACTTTCAATGAGCTATCTACCAGGTCCTCAAGATCTCTCTCCTGGTCAGTCACTGACAGCTCAGACCCTTACAGTGACATATTCCTTATCAACTACCATCTGGTTGATCTATGAAAGAACTTTCATAGTATAAATGCAAGTACTTATATGAATAAACTTGTTCAATAAGATGTCCATCTAACTGCCATTTGTGTTTGATGGGCCATTTAGAAAAACCTAAAACTTTAGATGTATTATTTAAAAAAAAAAAAAAATCCACTGTACTGTTCTTTTAAAAATTGTACTTTACTGTCATCGCCCCCGCCCCCACCTTATACAATAAAAGGACTCACATTATTCAATGAATAGATATGCTTAGGAATTGCACTGCCAGCCCTACTGAATTCTCTGGGCCTTAGTTCTGAGTAAACATGCATAGGGCTGAATTGCAAGTGCCCTCCTATGTCATATGTCCATACATGGATGGAACCGATGGCAAGGCTGCTATATGAATAAACAAGCCAGATGCAGGACAGGATATAATAAACATTTTATCATTGCACTATTCTAGATCTCCCAGTTTCTCCAATAATCTGTACTGTAGTATTCTTAGCATAACTATTAATTCAGACCTGCCAATAAGTAGATTTGAATGAAAACTGGTGGCGAATGGAAGATGGAAGAATGGGCACATATAGACAGGATAAATTACAAGAAAATTAAGGATTAGACTGGGGATTTTAGAAGGAAATGAATACAATGTAAAGTGAACCATCATTTTTCAAAAACTTTTTGAAATCATGATTCATTCTAGAGTAGACATGTTTTGCTCATCTAGCTTCCAGTCGTAAGAGAAACTCAGAGCTGTCACAAATAGCATGAAAAACACTTTTTGAATGACCACACCTCCAAAGTGACAGAGAGCAGAATGTGTGTTTGGTTTTAAAACGGTGTTGGTGCTATGACACATTGACCCCACTCACAAACAATACTACCCAGACCAAAAAGGGTGTTCTCTCAGCATCACTTATGAAAACATGGCCAAATAATGCTTTTACAAATGAGGCCTAAGCTTTGAACTTCACAGTTACCAGAGCCTCATACTTTGGCTGATAGACATAGTCATATATTATATTATATTATATTATATTATATTATATTATATTATATTATATTATATTATATTATATTATATTATATTATATATCTAGAAATTCAACGTAAGTATTATTGGCACTGAATTACTTAAACATTCACATCACGCAACATCCTCCTCTTTTCATAATGTGTATGTCAATAAGAGAAGCAACAAGATTGTGCAAACTTGGTGGTGGGGGCACTAATACAGGTTCTGAGTAAAAAAAAAAAAAAAACTAATACAGGAACAAATCCTGCAAATTTTGTGCACCCCTAGTTCTAGTTTATGTGAGAGGGAGAAAAATCTATCTCTCTCCACACCATGCATGATATTATAGACCTCTATCACGTCTCCTCTCAGTTGTCTTTTTTCTAAACTAAAAAGCCCTAGATGCTGTAGCCTTCTCTTTTAAGGAAGGTGCTCTAGGGCCCTGATCATCTTAGTTGCCCTCTTCTGCACCTTTTCCAGTTCTACAATGTCCTTAAGATATGGTGGCCAGAACTGCATGCAGTACTCCAAATGTGGCCACATCATAAATTTGAATAAGAGCATTATAATATTAGCAGTTTTATTTTCAAACCCCTTCCTAATGATGCCTAGCATAGAACTGGCCTTTTTCACTGCTGCTGCACACTGTCTTGATACTTTCAATGAGATGTTCACCACGACCTCAAGATCCCTCTCTTGGTCATTCACCAACAGCTCAGACCCCATCAGCATAAAAGTGCAGTTCAGTTTTTTTGCCCCAATTTGCATCACTTTACACTTTCTTACATTGAACTACATTTGCCATTTTGTTGCCCACTCACCCAGTTTGAAGAGATCGTTTTGGAGCTCCTCGCAATCTGTTTTGGATTTCACTACCCGAAAGAGTTTGGTATCATCTGCAAATGTGGCCACCTCACTGCTTACCCCTACTTCTAGATCATTCATGAATAAATTAAAAAGCACTGGTCCCAGTACAGATCCCTGGGGGACTCCACTTCTTGCTTCCCTCCATTTAGAAGACTGGAATACCTACCCTCCACACATGACCCTCTGTTTCCTTTCGTTCAACCAGTTACCAACCCACACATGAACCTGTACCCTTATCCCATGACTGCTATGTTTTCTCAAGAGTCTTTGATGAGAAACTTTGTCAGAAGCTTTCTGAAAGTCCAGGTATTCTTTGTATTTTTGCTTCCCTTATTGTCTCATTATTGGTTGATTGGTTGATTGAGTTGGTTTCTTATCTTTGTAGGGATAAGTTATGTATATATGTTATGCTGGCAATTTCACATTTGAGTTCTTTAAGGACTCTTGGGTAGATGCCATCTGGTCCTGGCGATTTGCATTTCTTTTTCCAGAGTTTGTGTTTATTTATTATTTATTTATTTATAAATCTTATTTTTATACCGCCTGATATGTACATCTCTAGGCAGTGTACAAAATTTAAAATAATATTTTAAACCACCCAGAGACATAGGTTTTGGGTGGTATAGAAATATGTTAAATAAAATTAAAAAAAAGTCAACACAGATTAAAATACACAACACACAAAACAATTAAAATTGCTAAAATGAATTCTAATTAAAAGCTTGCAAGAACAGGAGAGTCTTGAGGGTCTTCCTGGGGGAAAAAAAGAGAAGGAGATGCTCTTATTTCAGCAGTAGGGAGCATATTCAAAAGCCCTGGGGCAGCCACAGAGAAAGCCCAGTCCTGGGTCACAACAATGAACTGGTGGCAACTGTAACCGGACTTCTCCAGAAGATTGTAACAGATGGAAGGGTTAATGACAAAGGAGGCACTCTCTTAAATAGCCTGGACCTAAGCCATTAAGGGCTTTATAGGTAATAACCAGCACTTTGTATTTCACCCGGAAACATAGCAGCAGCCAGTGCAGTTCTTTTAAAACAGGTGTTATGTGGTCCCTTTGTGTTGTCCCAGAAACCAATCTGGCTGCCACATTCTGTACCAATGGTAGTTTCCGGACTATGTACAAAGGCAGCCCCATGTAGAGTGCATTACAGTAATCAAGCCTGGAGGTTACCAGCATATGTACCATTGTTTTAAGGTCATTCACCTCTAGAAATGAATTTAGCTGACATATCAGCTGAAGCTGATAAAAAGCACTCCTGGCTACTGCCTCAACTTGAGAAACCAGCAAGAGCTTTGGATCCAGGACCACTCCCAAGCTACATACCTGATCTTTCTTGGGGAGTGTAACCCCATCCAGAATAGGCAGATCAAAACCATCTCTCAGGTCCCAACCCCCCACAGTCAGTACCTCCATCTTATTTCGATTCAACTTCAATTTGTTATCCCTCATCTAGCCAATTATCATCTCCAGGCAGGCATTTAGAAAAGATATGCCATTTCCTGATGAGGTCGACATGGTGAATTAGATCTTGGTGTCATCAGCATATTGATAACACTCTGCACCAAACTTCCTGATGATCACTCCCAGCAGTTTCATGTAGATGTTAAAGAGCATTGGAGACAGGATGGAGCCTTGTGGCACTCCACACTTTAGTTCTTGCTTTGCAGAACAATATCCAAGTGACCCCATCTGGAATCTAACAGAGATGGAGGAGTGGAACCACTGTAACAGAGTGCCACCCAATCTCACTTCCCTTAGGTGTTCCAGAAGGATACCATGATCAATTGTTTCGAAAGCTTCAGAAGGATAAGCAGAGTCATACTCCCTCTGTCGATAGCCAGTTGGAGATCATCCATCAGGCTGACCAAGGCAGTCTCAACCACTCTTTCCTCTAACAGAGATTCCCAGATGTTGTTCACTACAACTCCTAGCATCCCCAGCTGCAATGGCCTTTGGCTGGGGATTATGGGAGTTTTAGTCAATAACATCTGAGAATTCCTGTTCGAGGGAACACTGGTCTCAACCCCATAGCTCACACAAAAGCCAGTTTCAAATGGGTCTAGATAATCAGCATCATCCAAAACTGCCTGGAGCTGAGAGGCAACCACCCACTCAGTCACCTTGCCCAACCATGGAAGATTAGAAACAGGTCTGTAATTAGCTAACTCTGAAGGATCCAGTGCAGCTTTCTTCAAAGGTGATTTAATAATAGCCTCCTTAAGACAAGGTGGTGTCCTGCCCTCCCTCAGAGAAACATTTATAATATTTACCAGACCCTCTCTGCTGAGATAAGCCTAGTTGGGTAAGCGTCAAGAGAACGGGTTGTAGGACACACAGTTCGAAGCAGTTTGTCCACTTCCTCAGGAGTCACAAACTGAAAATGATCCAATCTAATCCCATAAGAGCAGTTGCTGGACACCTCCACAGTAGACTCTGCAGTAACTGTGGAATCCACCTCAGCTCGACTATGAAAGATTTTATCTTCAAAAAGGTCATTAAAAATGTCACAGTGAGTGACTGATGGTTCCAAGTTTAAATTCAAGGGCGAGGGGTACATACCAGCCCCCTCACAACCCTAGAGACCTCAGCTGGTCGTGAATGTGCAGAAGCAATGCAGGCAGAAAAGAATTGCTTTTTTGCTGCCTGCACTTCCAAAGCATAGATCTTCAAATGTGCTCTGTGTTGTGCCTGATCAGACTAGCACCGAGTCTTCCTCCACTTGTGCTCTAGTCGTCTACCTCACCACTTCAGCTACTGTAGTTTATCTGAATACCACAGGACTGTCTTTAGTAGTAGTAGTAGTAGTAGTAGTAGTAGTAGTAGTAGTAGTATTTAAAATGCTTTTATTAGTATTATAAGTAAAAACAGAAAATGTTACATCTCTGAGATTCCAACAAACATACATGTTTACAAACAAGGGCTGTCTTTAAAGCAAGTCGGAGAGGACGCTTAGGAGTGATTGTGTCTACTGCTCTAGTGAGCTCATTATCTCATATTTGCACCAGAGCATCAACAGAATCAACCCCTTCTTGGGTTGACCAATCTAATAGGTCCTTCACCCCTGCAGAGGTGGGTCATGGCTGTAAGTTCTACCTTAACCAGATGGTGGTTAAGGATTGTCATGGACAATCTCCCCATTGTCCATGACAATGGGAAGATGACAGGAGTCCCCACCCATGGAACACCACCCTGAATCCCTGATCAGAGCAAAAAACCAAGACAACCATGTGAACAGCATCATGAGTTGGTCCAGAAACCAATTGGGATAAGCCTACAGTCGACATGGCTGCTATGAACTCTTGAGCTGCTCCTGACAACCCAGTCCCAAAATGAACATTGAAGTCCCCCATCACCAACAGCCTGGGGCACTCCAATGCCAACTCAGCAACCAGGTCCGTCAACTCAATTAGGGACTCCACTGGGCAGCAGGATGAGCAGTAGACTTGGACACCAGTAGAAGTCCTAGTCTATCCCTGTTCCCTGGGATCCTGGTAAGGAGGATGGGATTCTTATATAACACAGCCACACCACTTCCCTGCTCACATCCTCTCACCTGCTCTATCATGGAGTAATCCTCTGGGAGAAGCTGGGACGAAACTAGGCCACTAGCCTCTCCCAACCAGGTCTCTGTGATACATACCAGGTCAGCTCTTTCATCTATCATCAAGTCATGGATTATCTCAGATTTATTTTGAACCCACCTGGCATTACAGAGTAATAAGGTGAGGTTCTGTGGGTGGTTGGCATTGCTCTCTAAGGTCAAAGAGATAATAGGCCTGCTGGAAGGGGCCAACAGCAATTAAATTTCTTAATTCCCTTCCCAATGTAACATCCCTCTGGCCTACCAACACTAACTAACTAACTAACTTTGTCAATTCCCCACCACTGGCATAGCTGCCCCATGTTTGTCCCCCACCTCCCCATCTCTGTTCAACCCAAAACTCTGTTCCTTTCTGTTCTCTTCATTTGGGCAGGCCTTCCAATTTCTGAAGGAAGTCTTCTTACCCTTTATAACTTGTACTTGTTAACCATTCTGGCATCCTCCCGAATTTGGTGGTACCTTTCCTCCTTTTTGGTATGCATTCTAACTGGGCTTCTATTATTGTGGTTTTAAATAAACTCCATGTATGTGAAGTGAAGTAACTCTCCTGATTTTCCCTTTCAGTTTTCTTTTACCAAACTCCTCATTTTAGAGAACATAAGAACAGCCCTGATGGAGCAGGCCCAAGGCCTATCTAGTTCAACATCCTGTTTCACACAGTGGCCCACCAGATGCCTCTGAGGAGCCCACAAGCAGGAGGTGCGGGCTGAAGGTGCCCCTAAAACTTCTATTGAGAGGCATTGTACCTCTGAGGCTGGAGGTGATCCACCAGACTACACCAGACTAGTAGCCATTGACAGACCTCTCCTTCATGAATTTGTCTAAGCCACTCTTAAAGCCATCCAAGCTGGTGGCCAGTTCTACAGAAAAGAATTCCATAGATTTATTATGTGCACAGTGAAAAAATACTTCCTTTTGTCGGTCCTAAATTTACTGATATTCCGTTTCATAAGATGATCCCTGGTTATAATGTTGTGAGAGAAGGAGAAAAAATTATCTCTTTCCACTCCATGCATAATTTTTATAGACCTCTATCATGTCTCCTCTTAGCTGCCTCTTTTCCAAAGTCAAGAGCCCCAGATGCTGTAGTCTAGCCTCATAAGTCTAGCCGAGTCTAGTGTAGTCTAGCCTCATGCTGAGATATGATCCTCCTCATGTCTGGCAATTTTCAGAAAACACCTGAAAACACATCTCTTCAACCAGGCTTTCTCAGCTTTTTAAAACTTGTTTTTAAATTGTTCTGATTATTTAATTGTTGTTTTATGATGTTTTTAACTGTTAATCATTGTTTTATGCTTTATAATTTTTGTTTTAATTATTAACTGATTTTAATGGTGTTTTAATGTAAACCGCCCTGAGCCTTTTGGAAGGGCAGTATAAAAGTTTTAATAATAAATAATAATAAAATAATAAATAAGGAAGGTGCCCAAGCCGCCTAATCACCTTGGTTGGCCTCTTCTGTACTTTTTCTAGTTCTGCAATATCCTTCTTAAGATACCATGACCAAAACTGTACATAGTACTCCAGATGCGGTTGCACAATAGATTTGTATAACAACATTATAAGATTAGCATTTTGTCTCCCACTCACACACAGTGCCGGCGCGTCCATTAAGGTGAACTAGGCAGTTGCCTAGGGCGCCAAAATGGAGGGGGCGGGAGAAACATGCCTCGCAAAAGAGCGCGCACAATTGATCCACCGTCTCTGCGCTGCGCCAGCTAAGCCTGGAGACAGGGCTGAGTCTGCTTAGCGCGCTCCAGCCCGAATAAAGCCCCGCCCCCATGGGGAAGGGGCCGCGTCCTCAAGGCTGCCTGCGCGGCGGCACCTGCTCTTCCTTCCCGCCCTCGCTTCGCTTCGCATCCCTCGCACGCGGCACTCACGCTCCTGCCTGGGCTCAGTGGCAAGGCGAGATTTGCTAGGTGAACAGCCTCGCTCTGCTCGGCATTAATCTCTCCTCGTGTCGTCTTGCCCGTCCGCTAGCCAGCCAGAGACTGAGAGGAGAGCCGCTCCAAACTTTGAGCCAGGGAATGGGAAGTAGGGATGTGCATAAAACCGGTTCTCCCGGTTCGGTTCGGGTCCGAACCGGGTCCGGACCGGACCGGGGTGGTTCGGTTTTGGTTTTGCCGGACCACCCCCCCGGTCCGGTCCGGTTTCAAACCGGTTCGGATCTGAACCGAACTGGTTCGGATCACAAAAAGTGGCTGGTTTTGAAGGGGACATTGTGTTCTACCTGCCACCCAAATTTCAAGTCGATTGGACCTTCCTCTGATTTTTTACAATTTTTTTTTTAAAATTAATTTTTGCCCATAACTCACAATGTGGAGCCCTTAGAGGCAAAAAAGCTGGGGTGGGTGGTAGCCACCCATGGGTGTCCTCCACCCCAAAAATCCCAAGGCAATTGGTGGCTCCTAGTATTATTGGTGAATTTTTGAAGAAAATTTTTTTTTCCATTGGCTAGAATGGGGGTTTGGGGCTGCCCCAGACCCACCTCTGTGGGGTGGCAGCACCCCCAAAGTGGGTCCGGGGCCATGGCAAAAATGCCCTCAGTCCCTCCCAGCAATCCCCGTAGAGATAGGAGTGATGGTTCTGTTGTTTTTCTGAGGTGTTCTGAGTGTAGATTCTATGATAGCTAATGAGATTTCCAATGAGACACCATGAATCCACTCTTATTTGCTATCACAGAATCCACACTCACTCAGAACACCTCAGAAAAACAACAGAACCATCACTCCTATCTCTACGGGGATTGCTGGGAGGGACTGAGGGCATTTTTGCCATGGCCCCGGACCCACTTTGGCGGTGCTGCCACCCCACAGAGGCGGGTCTGGGGCAGCCCCAAACCCCCATTCTAGCCAATGGGGAAAAAAATTTTCTTCAAAAATTCACCAATAATACTAGGAGCAACCCAACAATTGCCACCCCATCTTTTTGGCGCCTCTCTCTGGGCGCCCTAACACGTAACACCTAGTCAGTCCATCTTAATGCCTACCTACTACCACCACTCCTATCCAAGCAAGTAAGAGGAGGACACTCAGAGAGACAACACCCACTCTCTGATCTAACAAAAAGGCCACTGCTGTGCTGCCTGCCAGCACAGCAGCAGCAGCGGAGAAGCACACTAAGCACAAGAGCAGCACACACAGAGAAGAAGCAGGAGGCGGAGCAGCAGAGCAGCAGACCTGCCGCTCTGCATGATGGGTGATGTGATGCCCAAAGAAACCACCGCCTCACTCAGTGCCTGCCACTGACTAGGCCCGACAGACAGAAGCCAGCCAACCTGCTCTGCTCTGCTCTGATGCTCCCCATGGATGATGCACACACACTCTACATCTGCATCCAAATTACCAGACCAGACCAAGTGTGCAGAGTCAGCACAGGCCAGCAGCCACCAGCCCAGCAACAGCAACAGCTACTACTGCTGCTACCACCACAACCAGTGTTGCCGCTACAATAACATTCCCAGTCCAGTCACGCGCGCCACAGCCTGAGCCTAGCACACAGCCAACAGCTGCTGCCAGCCAGTGCCTGGCAAGCCCAGCCAACATGAGGAGGAGAGAGTTAAGTAGACGGCGCACGCACATCACCAACCCATCACGACGGCGCAACTGCAAGGGGAGAGGGCACAATTACAGGCAGGAGGAGGAGGAGGAGGCAGCGAGGCAATCCTAGCAGAGATTTGAAAGTTTAAAATCCACCAGGACATCTTCTAGAATCTAGACTTCTGTTTTTTCTACCACCAGCTGTAGTGTCTAGTTAGTCGGTGTGCTGTGCAGCTGAGCTGAGCTGAGCTGCGTGTGAGGAAGGATGATTGTGGCTAGTTCTTTAGTTTCAGCAGACTGAGCATTGAGCATGGGCAGTGGCCTTGGGAAGCAACACAATTACACGACACTCACCTGCTGCTGCTGGTTCTAGAAGTTGCCTCTTCTCGTCTTTTCACCTCTTCTGTGTGTGTGTGTGTGTGTGTGTGTGTGTGTGTGTGTGTGTGTGTGCAGTGAGTGCATGCCTTTTGCCTTGCTGGAAAGAAATGCTTCTCTGGTCCACCACCACATATTTGCTCAAGGACACAGAGAGGCCCAAGGCAGGTGGTGGCACCAGTGTGAGTGCATGTGTGCTGGTGGTGTTTGCCACCACAGGTGTTTTTTGTGTGTGTACTGTGTATGTGTGCGCTGCTAGCTAGGAGGGAGGGAGGCAGGGGGGAGGAAAGGGGAGGGGGAGAGGGATGTAGAGGGGATTGAAGGGGGGGAGGGTCCGGCTCAGAGTTGCTCAGCCACATATTTGTGCACACACGTGCTCACGTGTGTGCTTCGGTGGGAGAGACCAGACTCTCATCATCTGCCAGACCGGGGTTGGGGGCAGGTGAGGCAGTGGTGGGCTGGAAGGGAGGGAGGATGGAGGGTGGTGAAGAGGAAGGGGGGAGGATGAGAGGGGAGGGATGGAGGGAGGCATGGGGGGGAGGGAGTTGGAGGGGGGAGGAAAAAACATGTAGACAGACACACACCACACTACACACAGAAAGCATCCACACACAGAGACAGTGCTAGGCATCCATTCACACAGACACACAGACAGACAGACACACAACAGGAAGAGACAGACTGAGCCTGCACCACACACACACACACACAGACCCAATTCCCCCCCTGCACAGTTATCAATCAATATGTTGTGTTGGCAGCCAGTTCATTGCTATTCTGATGGTTTTGGGTTTTTTGCCATCAGCCAACATCAACAGTGACCACAATCAAGATGAACATAAGATGATAATAATTCATTCGTTTCATTAGAAAAAATCATCCAATCATTTTCTCCATGTAAACCAAGCCCCACACACATGATTTCTGGCAACATTTTCAATAAAATCAATTCATTTGGCATTCATCATTTTGTTCTCCCTTTGTCACCTTTTTTTCTTTCTTTTGCATAATTTTGAGGATTGATTTTAACATGGGGTTTTTAAAGAAAAATTTATTTACATGTTTATTTACATACAGTATTTACATATCTACACTGCATTTTAGAACGTATACCCGCCGCTGCCGCTAAGTCTAGTACTCTGTGGGCTGTGCTACTTTGGGGGGGGGGTGCCGTGCCCACGCCAGGTCCCCAAATGCTGACAGGTGGATAGGTAAAGGGCCTGTGCTGGTCAGCATTGGGTTTCTTTTTAGGTGGGCATGGGCATTGTAAACATCTGGCCAGTCGCAGCACTACAACTACTACTACAACTGCATCTCTGTGTGGGCACACTACACGCTGCGACTGGCTGGCACGGCTCAGCATCTGTCACGTCAGCTCAGCTAGAGGTGGAAGGGGGGAGGGTAGGGATAAGCACAGAGGTCGAGCCAGGCAGGTGACCAACCATGGGGCAACCCACGGTAATCACTCGCCCGGCTCAAACTCCAGCTTGGGGTAGCCCAACAGGGGGAGGTTCACCTTAAGGAAGACCAGCTGCTCCACCAGACCAGGGTCCAAGCGGGAGCGAGAGGGTGTCACCACGTCCCCGGCACGTGAAAACACCCGCTCGCTCTGGACACTGGTTGGGGGGCAGGAGAGGAGGCACACAGCCACCACCGCCAGGTCCGGCCAGACTTGGCGGCGGCTCGCCCAGAACTGTGCGCAGTCCACGCCATCTCCCTCCACAGGTTCCTCCAAGTACTGTGCAACGCATTGCTCAGCACTGGAGGGGGGCCTGGCAGGTCGAGCCTCCCGCATACCAGGCATGGCGCCATAGCAGAACCGCTGAAACCACTGGGCGGATCTCGAGTCGGTAGCAAGTGGCTGCTGCGATGGCGCCGCCTGGGATGCCACGCTGCTGGACTGGGAAGAGGGAGGGGAAGGGGAAGCTGACGCCAGCTGGCCGCCCATGCTGCTGCTGGGTGCGGGTTGGGCCGCGAGGGCTGCCCCCGCACCACTACCAACACCCTGGTCTCTGCGGGCCCTAGCGGCCTCCTCCTCCCTAACCTTCTCGACCAGGATGCCCCTCCACCTGGGCAATTCATCGACACTCACGGCATTGCCCTTGAGGGCTGGGTGACAGAGACAAGCGAGGACATACTCCTCCCTGTCTCCCAGCACATCAACAAGCCGCTTGTCAACCCCAGACCTCAGCCTCCCAGCCAGAGCACGACCCTCTGGCGTGGTCAGAGAGATATGGAGTCCACCCATCAGCTTCTCTAGACCAACAGCTGTGGGCAGCGCCTGGCTCAAGGGAGTGGTGTCGCCACACAAGCCCTTCGTGGCAAGCTGGAAGGGCTCGAGTGCCGACACCGCCTCGGACATCTGCTTCCACTCTGCGTTCGAGAAGTCGCAGACATCCAAGGACTCATCCCTCGCCAGGGCGACAAGGGCTCTCTCCTGCTCCAGCAGGCGCTGGAACAGGAGGAAGGTGGAGTTCCACCGCGTCTCCACATCCGTAGGGATGAGATGGCAAGGAAGGCCAAGGTCATCCTGCTTCTGGCGAAGCAGTCTCCTCGACTTCTCGCTGCGGTGGAAGTGGGCGGCCAGCTTGCGAGACTTATCCACAAGCGTGGCCGTGGCAGCAACAGCAGCTGGGATGGGGCGGGCCCCCTTCTCCTGGGACGCCTTCAGCTCCTTAAGGCCAAGGGCGTCCCTGACGGTCAGATGGAGCGTGTGTGCCATACACCGTATGTTCACACAGTCCATGACTGTCTCGACAGCGGCGGTAACGTTGGCTCCATTGTCGGTGACAATGAAGCCGCGGGAGAGGTGTGGACACCCGCCAATCCACTCCTCTATCTGGCGGTCGAGTACGGCCACCACCTCCTCCGCGGTGTGCCTCGTGTCCATCGTCTCCACGTGCAGGACGGCCCACCTGTGCCGTAGTGCAGCGGGAGCCGCGCCGGACCCGGAAGCATCGCCTACGGAGGTCCCCTCACTCTCCGGTCCCCACCAGTGGGCAGTGAGGGCCAGGAAAGAAGCGTGCATCCCACTGACACTGGTCCAGAGGTCAGTCGTGAAATGCATGCTTGTCCCGGCCGGAGCTGCATGCAGCTCGGCCGACACGAGCTCCCTGCACCGGCGGTACAGGGAGGGGACCACGTTCCGGCTGAACGTGGTCCTTGAGGGGATGACGTATTCGGGAGCCAGGTATTGGAGAATCCGGCTGAAGCCGTTGTTCTCGACCACCTGAAACGGCTGGTCATCGGTGGAAATCATCTCCCCTATGAGGCGGGTGAGGTGATGATGGTCCACGCGAACAATACGCTGGCTGCCCGAGGACTGCGTCCACCACTGGACGGGCAGTGTAGCCTGCCTGCTGGCTGGCACACTGCCGCTGCCCGCCCTAGTGGCAGATGCACAAGGCGCACTAGCGCTGCCAGCCTGTCCCCTGAGACCTGGGTGGTGACGCTCTATGTGTCTCCACATAGGCGTCGTACCCAGGTACGCAGGGTCCCTTCCACGGCTGACAAGCATCCTGCAATGGACACAGCGGGCGTGGAATGGGGCATCTTGAGGGACCTCAAAATGCACCCATGCACCACTGCCCTTGGCCTCCTGCACCCTGGGCGCCGTCCTAGGCCGTTTCTCGCAGGGTGGCTGCAGTCCTGGGGGGGGGCGGCCGCCGCTGCCTGCCCACTGCTGCCACCCAACCCACCCCTTCCGCCCTCCACAGCGGAGGAAGGGCCCGGCTCAACTGGCATCGGAGAGGCAGGCCTCTCCTCCACCACCTTGCCAGACCGCTCCCCACCAGAGTGTCGGGCTTCACGAGGGGGGGCCCCACTGAGCGGCGAAAGGATAGGGGGAAGGGGCCCCAGAGGGAGGGAGAACCTGGCTGCATCGCTGCCAGCCGCACGGTCCTCACCGCCCTCTACCTGCTCTTCCAACTCCACAGTCTCCTCCACCTCAACAACTGGCGGTACCTCAGCAGCACCTGGTGCCGCCGGCGAGGAGGGACCCGCCACAGCCCTAACGGTGCCTCTGCCTCTGCCGCGATTGGCGGCAGCAGGCGTGGGGAACTGAATCCTGCGCACCAAAGATGGGGCCGGAGCAAAGAATTCTCCAATGGGGAGAACTGGGGTGTCCTCAGGCTCCCCGCGTCCTCTCCCTCCCCGTGCCGCAGGCGCACCCCGCACCTGGCCTCTCCCACCTCTGCCTGCCAGCCTTGAGCGAGCCCTGCCCGCCACACGGCGCTCAGACATGCTGCTAGGTCAGAAGGAGGGAGACTTTAGGAGGAAGGCCAGACAGGGTCAAAAAAATAATTTGGAGGGGCTTAGGGGCCAAAAAAAAGGCAGCTGATTTGGAGACGGTGGGGGGAAGTTTGTTTTAAAAAAAGGAAGCCAATTGGGGGGAAAGGAAGACTTTTTGATATGGGGGGGGGAAGCCAATTGAAGTGAGGGGGAGGGTGTCCTTTTAGAATTTGGGAGTCAACCACCAAGCCAATTGGGGAGATGGGTCTGGGAGGGTTTTTTTAAAAAATAGGGGGTTAAAGGGTGGACCCCTGGTGTGGGAGGGTGGCACGGGCAGTTGGGTGGAGTAGTTGTGGTGTGGGTGGCAAGTTTTTAACTTTTTTGGGGGGGGAGTGGATGGGGGGAGGGCACAGCACCTACCGGGGGTGGGGGAGGGACACAGTCAATGCTTGGGAACCTGCAGATCAAAGGAGGAAACCCTTATTTAGTGAACTGGAACACAAAGTGTGGGTTCTGGGGGGTGGTTCTCAAGTAATGCTCCTGTGGGGGGAGCATCAAACTCAATGCAGCCTAATCAGTGACTCTAAATTGCACACAACCCAAACCAGAACCCAGTCACACCTACACAGAGGTTGAACCCACCCACTCTGTGACTCTGCCCGCCCAATGCCATGGCAAGCAAGCAGCAGCAAACACTTGATGGCAGCCTCATGGATTGAACATCATGATCATCATCATATGTGTGTATTGGCCCAGCATGTAGTGGCAGCATCAGAGCCCAGGACCCCACTCAGACTTCCCCAGAGGCAAGGAAGCACTCTGGCATGGCATGGGCCCAGCATGTAGTGGCAGCATCAGAGCCCAGGACCCCACTCAGACTTCCCCAGAGGCAAGGAAGCACTCTGGCATGGCATGGGCCCAGCATGTAGTGGCAGCATCAGAGCCCAGGACCCCACTCAGACTTCCCCAGAGGCAAGGAAGCACTCTGGCATGGCATGGGCCCAGCATGTAGTGGCAGCATCAGAGCCCAGGACCCCACTCAGACTTCCCCAGAGGCAAGGAAGCACTCTGGCATGGCATGGGCCCAGCATGTAGTGGCAGCATCAGAGCCCAGGACCCCACTCAGACTTCCCCAGAGGCAAGGAAGCACTCTGGCATGGCATGGGCCCAGCATGTAGTGGCAGCATCAGAGCCCAGGACCCCACTCAGACTTCCCCAGAGGCAAGGAAGCACTCTGGCATGGCATGGGCCCAGCATGTAGTGGCAGCATCAGAGCCCAGGACCCCACTCAGACTTCCCCAGAGGCAAGGAAGCACTCTGGCATGGCATGGGCCCAGCATGTAGTGGCAGCATCAGAGCCCAGGACCCCACTCAGACTGCCCCAGAGGCAAGGAAGCACTCTGGCGTGGCATTGGCCCAGCATGTAGTGGCAGCATCCGATCCCCTGACCCCACTCAGACTGCCCCAGAGGCAAGGAAACACTCTGGTGTGGCATTGGCCCAGCATGTAGTGGCAGCATCCGATCCCCTGACCCCACTCAGACTGCCCCAGAGGCAAGGAAACACTCTGGAAGAAGGCACCTGTTCAAAAACCACCTGCAAGACGCATGCAATGCAATGCAACACACAGCAGCAATTTCTTTATTGGGCATGAAGACACAAGTTACAACGGTACATCTCCTCTCCCTCCTCCCCACACCCAAATGCATTTCAAGATAGGGGTGTCCCTATTTAAAACCGCCAGCTAGGGAGAGAAAGGGAGCAACGAAAGGTGCACAATTGCACACGCACTAACCCCTCTTCTTCCGGTCCTTCTCCTGCCGCTCACTGCTGGTCACGGATGCGCCGCCGCCAGCCAACCCCCTGGGCTGGGACACAACAGGGTGGCCGCACGAGGCACAGGCAACCGGGGTAGTTCAACGATGGAGGGGCAGAAGTGAGGAGACAACACTATTTATGTGTTGTTGCTCAACTCACCCCCAAGCAGAGACAAATGAAATAAAACAACTTTCAAAAGAGAGAAAAAACCGATGGCGGGGACCTCCAGGTGAGGTCGGAGGTAGGATACTGTGTGGCTGCAGCTGTGGGAGGAAGAAGAAGTGAAGGGATGAGGAGAGAGAAAGAGAGAGAGAGGAAGAAGAGAGGAGGAGCTGTAATGTAGCAGCAGGGAGGGGGATTCGGGTGTGGGAGGAGGACAGCAGCAGCAGCAGTGACGGTCCCAAGAGGGGGAGAGACCAACAGAGGGTGTTTGGGGGGTGGAGTGTGTTTCAGGGGGTCTGGGGTATGTAGCGGGGAGTCAGGGGGGCAAGAGGGGGAGAGACCAGAGGGTGTTTGGGAGGTGGAGTGTGTTTCAGGGGGTCTGGGGTATGTAGCAGGGAGTCAGGGGGGCAAGAGGGGGAGAGACCAGAGGGTGTTTGGGAGGTGGAGTGTGTTTCAGGGGGTCTGGGGTATGTAGCGGGGAGTCAGGGGGGCAAGAGGGGGAGAGACCAGAGGGTGTTTGGGAGGTGGAGTGTGTTTCAGGGGGTCTGGGGTATGTAGCGGGGAGTCAGGGGGGCAAGAGGGGGAGAGACCAGAGGGTGTTTGGGAGGTGGAGTGTGTTTCAGGGGGTCTGGGGTATGTAGCGGGGAGTCAGGGGGGCAAGAGGGGGAGAGACCAGAGGGTGTTTGGGAGGTGGAGTGTGTTTCAGGGGGTCTGGGGTATGTAGTGGGGAGTCAGGGGGGCAAGAGGGGGAGAGACCAGAGGGTGTTTGGGAGGTGGAGTGTGTTTCAGGGGGTCTGGGGTATGTAGCGGGGAGTCAGGGGGGCAAGAGGGGGAGAGACCAGAGGGTGTTTGGGAGGTGGAGTGTGTTTCAGGGGGTCTGGGGTATGTAGCAGGGAGTTGGGGGGCAAGAGGGGGAGAGACCAGAGGGCAGGGTGTGTTTTGGGGGGATTAGTATGCGTAAAGGGGGCTGAATCTGGGTGGGAGGGGGCAGGCAGGGCAGGAGTGGAGGAGGAGGAGGTGGCAGTGGGGGGAGCGGGTTTCTGGAGGGGAGGGAGGGGGGAAGCTGGGAGCAGAGCAGAGGGCCACACAGAGAGGGGAACAATCAATGAATCAATCAAAGCAAACCAAACAATATGAAAAAAAGTCCAAAAAACAAAAACAAAACAAAAACCTGGGACCAATGGGCAGAAAGTCTGGGGGGGGGGGAGGAACCAACAACAACCAGCAGGGAGGAATGGGACACACACACACACACACACACACAGCAAAACCAGAACCAAAAGAAGCTAATTGATTTCACACAAAAAACCAAAGTAACTAAGACAGGACTCAACAGGCAGCAGCAGCACCAGGGAGGATGGGGAACAACACTCAGTCTGGGTGGGACGGGGCAGGCAGGGCAGGAGTGGAGGAGGAGGAGGTGGCAGTGGGGGGAGTGGGTTTCTGGAGGGGAGGGAGGGGGAAGCTCGGAGCAGAGGGCCACACAGGGGAACAATCAAATTTGAATCAAAACAATCTATACACAAAGTTAAAAAAAAGGAAACCAAAGGGCAGCCAGAAAGTCTCGGGGCGGGGGGGTAACAACTACCAGGGGGAGGGACTGGGGGAGTGGGTGGGACACACACAGCGAGCAAAACCAAAACCAGAACCTAATTCCACAAAGAAATCCAAAGAATGCAAGACTCAACGGGCAGCAGCACAGGAGGGAAACAATCTTATCTGGGTGGGAGGGAGGGAGGGAGGGAGGGGGGAAGCTAGGAGCAGGGCCAGAGGGGAACAAATTAACAATCAAAATCAGAACACAAGGAATCAAATTACAGCAATAATATAAACTAAATCCTCAGAAACACAACTCAGACAGGCAGCCAGCAATAACAATAGCAGAAGTTATTAATTAAAAACAAAAATCAGCAAATATATAAATTTACACAGAAGCAATAATTGAATGAAACTCAAAAAGTGGAACAAAAGTCAGGCAAGGCACAAAAACAGGAAAGCAATGCAGAAGATGGGGTGGGGGGGGGGGAGGAGGGCAAGCCAAAACTTTGGGAGAAGGGTTGAGAGAGAAAGGGTGAAGAGAACAGAAAACACAACAGGAAAAGTTGGAAAAAGTTGAGGGGAAAGTATTAAAGAGGTTTGGACAGAGACAGACAGAGGGCAGATGGACAAGGTGGCACACAACAACACACAGAGAGAGCAGAGAGACAGACACACACTAATGTGACACACAGTCAGGGACTCACAGCAGACACCAGCAGCAAAAGAGCAAGCAAGGTTTCAGAGATGATCCCACAACTGCAGCCAAGAGAAGTTTCCAGAGAAGAGGCTTGGGTTTATATAGGTTTGAAATCCCCTCCTTTGGGAGCCCCCACCTTTGCACTCTCCCCACGGCCAACAGGGTGCCAGCTCTCAACAGTGCAACAGCCAAGCAGCCTACCAGACCAAAGGACTCATTCTGGCCAATCAAGGATCAATAGCGCAGCCAATACAATGCCTGGAAATAGCATCACAAAATGGATGCAAGGAGGAGCAAAAGTTTCGGGAAGGAGACACAAAATGGAGGACACACTTGGAACTTTAAAGAGACTAAGAGAGACACTCCAGAGACTCAATTTCACTCCCGAACCGGTTCGGGAAACCCGAGCCAGTTCGGTACCGAACCGGCTCGGATTCAGTCCGGATCGGTCCCAGAAGGGCCCGATTCGGTCCGGGATCGAACCGCCGGATCCGGACCGGTTCGGGACGAACCGGTCCGGATCCGGACCGAACCGCACATCCCTAATGGGAAGCTGATCGTGGTGGGACTGAGCTGGGAGAACCACACGCTTGGCAGCCTCCCTTCTTTTCACGGCGAGAAACACGGAGGAGATCAGTAAGTCGACAGGGCCCCGATCCATCTCCTCAAGCTGGGCAGGAAAAGCCCTGAGTGGGGCGGGTCTTCTCTCCATTTTCATATCCTGACTTTCCCTCTGACTTTTTGAAAATTGGACGCTTCTTCCCCTATCTTATTGCTTAATGAAGCCATTGGGATGCTACTGAGCACCGTGGTGGGACCCATAGCTGTGGCCGCTGTACCCAATTTATGTGAGAGAAGAACTCTAGAGGCAAGGAAGAAGCGGTGTGCTTTGCTGACGCTTGATCCATTTTCCTGCAAACCTGCTCTGCACCCAGCGGGAGCAAACAATCTTCTGCTAGCTCACAGTTGCCTCCTAGTTCTTAATTAGTAAACAAACCTACAGGCATCGGTTGCAGAGGGGATTTGGGATCAACAGGTCAAAGAAAGTGATATATATGGGAAGACTTCATTATAACTAGCTTTCTGAGTGGTGTTTTTTTTTTAAATTTGCACTAATCCTCAAGGTTACAATTTGCACATTAGAAACTATGAAAAGCCCTATGGAAGTCTGTTAGACTCTGGATGGAGTAAACGGTGTGTGGACTGCAGTCTCTTGGTATTTAGCAGCTGCTGGCTGTCATGATGCAGAGAATTACTCAGTAGTCCTGCTGAAAGACATTGCACTGCTCTGAGTAATTCTGCATCATGTCAGCTACTGAATTTAGTAGTAATCAAGCATGTTGTTACATACCTCTGCTGTAGTGTGCATGTTTTCATTCCATTGTGTATTTATCATATTATCGGGTGATAATATAACAGCTTCACAAGAAAGCTTTATGGTTATGGTTAAGAAAGCTTTATGGTTATGGTTGGAGATTAATGTGCAAGTGTTGTATGCATTAAACTGTGTGCCTGATCATCTCAACACACTGTAATAGCTCTTCTAAATGGGTATGGTATTAATAATGGATCAGATTGTTTTGGGCATAGCATTTGTAACCTTTGATTTATTTTTTCCTTTCTCAACAGCTCTGTGTATCTTCCAGGCTGGCAGCTTCTCTTCACTGGAAGACAGCTGAGAAGCAAGTTGCAAACTTTTGCAGAAGGAGGCAAACCTAGGTGTCCTTGTTTGGAAGTATGTTCCATTAAAATCAAGGGCACCAGCTTCCAAATAAATATGTTTATGGCCAAGGTGTAAATATTTGAGATGTTCTGTAAAGATATTGCTGAACTTTTAAAGCAGGGGTTCCACTACAATGTGCAGAAATACTCTGGAGTAAGAAGTTTAAGGTTTGCAAGAAGTGTGCCAACCAGCATTAGTGGAAGCTGGTGCCTTTCAGAATAGAGGAGAGAGAGAGAGAGAGAAAATGAGATTATACTGTACAGTGGGACTACAGTAAAAGGTTTTTTTGTTTGTTTGTTTGTTTGTTTGTTTTGCAACAACCCATCAGATATCCACATTTTCCCCAAGATTCAACATTAGCTACCCAGTTGCAATTTCTTTTCTGCTTGTGCTGTTGAATTTTAAAGTATTTATTCCTCCTCTATGCCCCAGAAAAAAACAAAAAACTGCTTCCTCTGCTAACTCAGCAGAGCACTGGGTTTTAAATTAAGGCTGCAAGAGAAAAGACCTTAATAGATCAGAGGGCTTTTTTAAAGTAAAAAAGAGGATGAAATGGTCAGAAGAAGAGTGGGGCAGGGAAAAGAAGGCAATGACTTGCTGAGAAATGGCAAAACTCTTCTATGTAATGGGTGGGGGGGGGGTCAAGATGATGTTAAGGTTGATCTTTTCTCTTTGCTTTTGTTGACTGGGGATGAGTTGGGGGCAGGTTCTTGTAGCTGAATGTCTTCTATGTATCCTAGTAGTATGCTGCATGAATTAGTGGCAAATTTTGTAATTTTATTATTTATTTAGAACACAATCCTGTGCATGCTTACTCAGAAGTAAACACTATATTAAGTGTGACTTGTTACCTAGTAAATATGATTAGGACTGCAGTCTTACATCTCACTGAAAACAATCATGGTCTATTTCAGTGTCATCCTTTTTCCTCTTTTCCTCCAAAGGGCTCAAGGTGATGTAAACAGTTCGCTCCCATTTTATCCTCACCAGAGCCTTGACCGAGAGAGACTGACTGGCCCAAGTTCATCCAGCTGAAGAGGGACTTGATTCTGCTGGGTAAGTCCAACACTTTAGCCACTACACAGGCAGTAATGGGTTGGATGAGAGATAATAAACTGAAGCTGAATCCAAGCAAGACGGAGGTGCTCATTATTGGGGTTGTAATCTGAAAGACGGGATAGAATTTCCTGTTCTGGAAAAGGTTGCACTGTTCCAGAAAGAACAGGTTCATTGCTTGGCAGTGCTCTTGGTCTGCCAAGGTACCAGGGTAAGTTCTCACTCCGGTAGCTCAGGTTGAGGCTGTGGCCAGGAGCACTTTTAACCAGCTGAGGTTGATTCAATAACTCTGCCTGTTTCTTGAAGAGAATGACCTGAAAACAGTGGTACACTAGCTGGTAAGCGCCAGGTTGGACTACTGCAATGTGCTCTATGTAGGGCTGCCTTTGTATGTAGTTTGGAAACTTCAGTTAGTTCCAGGTGCAGCAGCCAGATTGGTCTCTGGGGTATCCTGGAGGGGAATTGCACTGGCTGCTGATAGGGATGTGCACAAAACTGTTTTGCCTGGTTTGATTCGAGTCCTAACTGGACTCAAACCAGACTGGGCTTATTTGATTTTGGCATCGCTGAGCTTGGGGATTGGTTCAGTTCTAATTTGAACCAGTTAGGATCCGGTTTGGGGGTGACACATGTTAGAATTACTGGGGGGAAGTCAGATTAACTGCTGCTGCTGGGTTTGGCGGCCCCAGGGGGTGCTGCTGCAGCCGCAGGCGGAGATCTCCGATGGCTTACCCTCTCCCTGCCAGCCTCCAGACCATTTTTGCCCTCTGTGACTGCATGGCAGCCTCAATAATGGCTGCTTTACACTTTACAGCAGCAGACCGCAGTTTCCCTCCTTGGCGCCTGGCCCGGAGTCGCGAGCGGAGGTGCTGGGCTGCTGGCAGAGCTGCGGGCTGGTTGGACGACGACGAGGTAAGAAGGCGGCGGCGCCAGGCCAGGAGGCGGCGGGGGCCTCATCAAGGCCACCTGGGGCCAGGGGCGGCGGGCGAGGGGGAAGGCGCGGCAGCAGGGGCCTGGCCGCGGGCGGGAGGGCGGGCCATGGCACAGCCCGGGGACTCTGCGGGGAGAGGCTTTTGGGCATTCTTAAATATGGTTATTTTCCAAGGGAATTATGGCTGACAGGAAAAAACCATCTGGAGCTCAGTTCCGCAAACGAAAGGCAGAAAGAGCCAAGGAAGACGCCAAGCAAGAGGTGTTCTTCCGGAAATACCTTTGTAAAACAAGTACAGAACAAAAAGATGACAGTACCATTGGTGAAACTACCACTGAGGAAACTCCTAGTACAAGTGGTATTGGTCTTACTACAAGTGGTATTACTTCTGAGGACAAAGTCTCACAGTCTGGAGATATTCCAGTGGAACACACAGAGGAAACCGAGGATTTTGAGGAAACTGAGAGTACTGCAATTACTACAAAACACGTTGGTATTGTGCCTAGCTTGGATTACAGTGACCCTGCTAACTGGCCTAACTATTGCAGTGAAAATTTGCGACAGCTTATTGTTCAGCATGGCCCACGGCAGATTGTATCATATAAATTTCCAAAAGACTCCCAAAAAAGAAAATTCTCTCCTGTCTATTACAAGAGGAAACTGGCAAATGGTGAAGAAATGTGCCGTCATTGGCTGATATATTCTACCTCAGAAGATGTGGTTTTTTGTTTTTGCTGTAGGCTGTTCAGCAAAGGAGATGGTGGAGCAACAGCTTTACAAGAACCAGGTTCAAAAGACTGGAAGAACATTGGAGCAATTCTGTCGGCACATGAGAGGAGTACGCTCCATCTATACAGTTACCAGGCGTGGAGAGAACTTGAATTGTGCTTACAGAAAGGAAAAACAATTGATAATCTCAACCAACAGAAAATAAGGGAAGAAGAGCAATATTGGCGACAAGTCTTGGAACGCTTGATTGCTGCGGTCAGATTTCTTGGCATGCAAAACATGGCATTTCGTGGTACAACTGAAAAGTTGTACAGTGAGAACAATGGAAATTTCTTGAAGCTTGTTGAATTTTTGGCTCTTTTTGACCCTATCATGACTGAACATGTGCGCAGAGTTAAAGATGAAGAAACTATGGTTCACTACTTAGGAAAAGAGATCCAAAATGAGCTTATAGAGCTTCTAGCAACTTCCATAAAACAGAACATTTTAGCACGTATAAACTCCGCCAAATACTACTCAGTTATTTTGGACTGTACACCTGATGTTAGTCATACTGAACAAATGACTATGATTGTACGTTTTGTCGATGTAATCATGCCATCAGATACTGAAACATCTGAGCCTGAGATTACAATAAAAGAACATTTCTTGGGATTTGTTCCTCTAAAGAAGACTACTGGTGCCTTTATGGCAGAAACTCTTCTTTGGCTGCTTGAGCAAATGGGATTACCACTTGAGAATCTGCGTGGTCAAGGTTATGATAATGGGAGTAACATGAGAGGTAAAGAACATGGAGTACAAAAGAGAGTTCTTGATATAAATCCACGTGCCTTTTTCGTGCCCTGAAGTGCGCACTCTCTCAATTTGGTTGTCAATGATGCTGCTAAGAGTTGCCAGGAAGCAACAGGCTTCTTCATGTTGGTTCAACAGATCTAGAATTATTTCTCTGCATCAACTCAGCATTGGCAAATACTAACTAGCCATGTACCTACCATTACTGTTAAGCCTTTGAGTCAAACAAGATGGGAGAGTCAGACTGATGCTTTGAAACCACTGAGATATCATCTTGGTAGTATATATGATGCTTTAATGGAGATCTATAATGAACCACACCCACATAAAAGAACAAGTGAATCTCTTGTTGTAGCTAAGGGTCTTGCTGAAGGCATTAGTAAGTTCAAGTTTGTGGTATCCCTTGTTGTATGGTACAACATGCTTTTTGAAATAAATCTGACAAGCAAACTACTACAAAATAAGGAAACTGATTTAAGTTCAGCTACAAGTCAATTACAAGTAACCAAGAATTATCTTGTGGGCTGTAGGTGTGATGATGGTTTTGAACAAGTTTTGATAGATGCTAGTGTGATTGCAAAGGAGTTAGAAATATTACCAAACTTTGAGACAGAACAATTTAGACAAAGGAGAAAGAAAAAACAGTTTGGGTATGAGGCCCCAGATGAGGCTCCACAAGATCCAAAGCAAAAATTCAAAGTGGATTTCTATTATGCTATTTTAGATATGGCCATTCAATTTGTTGAAGAGAGATTCCAACAACTACAACACTATAATTCCGTATTTGGCTTCCTGTATGATATATACAGCATCAACAAAAAATGTACTGAAGATGTACGAAAGGCCTGCAAGACTTTGGAGCAGTCATTGACACACAATGAAAACAAAGATATTGATGCTGAAGATCTGTGCTGTGAACTTCAAGCAGTTGCTCGAAGGCTTCCAGAGTCTATGCCACCACAAAAAGTACTTCTCTTCATACTACAACACAAAATCCAGAATAGTGTGCCTAATGTTTTTGTTTCTCTTAGGATCCTTCTCACACTTCCAGTGTCAGTGGCAAGTGGTGAACGCAGTTTTTCAAAACTCAAATTTATAAAAACACACATACGCTCAACTATGCTCCAAAAGAGACTAGTTGGTTTGGCAACTATATCAATCGAACATGCTGAAGCATCAGCACTTGACCTGAAGGAACTGTTAACAAAATTTGCAAAGGAAAAGGCACGTAAAATAAGATTTTGATTTGCTTGAAATTGAAACATTGAACAGACTTAAATTTCAGCATCACATTTAACATTTTTCAAAGTGATTTCTGTGCTAAAACTTTTCATTCTTCCTATAATACATCTGTGTTTGAAATATGATTGGCCGGGGGTGGGTGGGCGCCAGAAGGTGATCTCCCCTATGGCGCAAAAAACCCTAGCACTGGCCCTGCTCACACATTGGAGAAACTGATAGATCTTTTAGGAACTCCTCACAATTTGTTGTGGATTTCACTACCCAAAATTGTTTAGTGTCATCTGCAAATTTGGCCACTTTTACTGCGTACGGCAATTTCTAGATCATTTATGAACAAGTTAAAGAGCACTGGTCCCAATACAGATTCCTGGGGGGCCCCACTTACTACTTCCCTCCACTGTGAAAACTGTCCATTTATTCCTACCCTTTGTTTCCTGTCCTTCAACCATTTACTGATCCACACATGAACCTGTCCCCTTATCCCATGACTGCTAAGTTTACTCAAGAGCCTTTGGTGTTGAATTTTGTCAAAAGCTTTTTGGAAGTCCAATATACTATGTCAACTGGATCACCTTTATCCACATGCCTGTTGACACTTTCAAATAACTCAAAAAAGTTAGTGAGACCAGACCTGCCCTTGCAGAAGCCATGCTGGTTCTCCTTCGCAAGGCCTGTTCTTCCATATGCTTAACAATTTTGTCCTTATCTATGCTTTCCATCAATTTACCTGGCACAGAAGTTAAGCTAACTGGCCTGTAATTTCCCAGATCCTCCCTGGATCCCTTTTTGAAAATTGGAGTTACATTGGCTACTTTCCAGTCCTCTGGTATTGAACTTGCTTGTAGGGACAAGTTATATGTTTTTGCTAAGCAATTTCACATTTGAGTTCCCTCAGAACTCTTGGATGGATGCCATCTGGCCCTGGCGATTTGTTAATTTTTAGTTTTCCAATACAGTTTAGAACATCTTCCCTTGTCACCTCAAATTGGCCGAGTTCTTCAGCCTCTAAACATAAGAAGCTCAATTCCGGAGAGGGTATATGGTCAGTATCCTCCGCTGTGAAGACAGATGCAAAGAACTCATTCAGCTTCTCTGCAATCACCTTATCCTCCTTAATAATCCCTTTCACGGATTATTAATAATCCTTTTCATGGATCATCTGTGGTGCCAACCTCCACCCTGGCAGGTTTTCTACTAATGATGCATTTAATTAAGTTTTTGTTATTCCCCTTGACACTTCTAGCTATATGCTTTTCAAGCTCTCTTTTTGCATCCCTTATTGTCTCCTTACATTTCTTTTGCCAGAGTTTATGTTCCTTCCTGTTTTCTTCATTTGGGAAGGACTTTCATTTTCTGAATGAAGTCTCCCTCACTTTTATAGCTTGCCGGCTCTACTTGTTAGCCATGCTGGTGTCCTCCTGAACTTGGTGGTACCTTTCCTCCTTTTTGGTATACATTCCAACTGAGCTTCTAGTATTGTGGTTTTAAATAAGTTCCATGCTTTCTGGGGTGATTTGACACTCCTGACTTTCCCTTTCAGCTTCCTTTTAACCAGTCCCCTCCAGTGTTCTCTCTAATTTTTTTCATCTGTGGGCAGAATGAGATGTGTTCTGGGTGGGAGTATCAAGGCAATGTGTGCACACATGCATTCAGAATGGGGCCTTCCTGATTGACCTGAGCAGATTCTAAAATTAACTGAGTGGGCATAAAAAAACTTGTGAGTGCAGGCACATGCACATGCCTTAGAGGGAACACTGGTCCCCTCATTTTTGAGAAGTTTCCTCTTCTGAAGTCCAAAGCATCTGTGTTGGACTTCCTTGACAATTCTCCACTTGCATATATGCTGAATTGGATCACAATATAGTCACTATTCCTCAGTGGTTCTTCAACTCTGACATCTTACACCAGGTCCTAGGCACCACTCAGGATTAAGTCCAAGCCTGCCATCTCTCTAGTTGGTTATGCAACTAACTGCTCTATGGCTCAATCATTTAGCATGTCTAGAAATTTGGTTTCTCTTTTATTACATGAATGTGAATTTACCCATAGGTGTGGGTAGTTGAAGTCACCCATTATTACTGCTCTGTCTCTGTTTGATAGGGATGTGCGAAACGTTTTGGGTACAGAACAATCTGTACCCGAAACAGCCAATTTCGGGTGGGATCCGAATCACCCTTCTGGTCCTCCAAAATTTTTCGTAGCTGAACCTAATCACCTCCATTTCAGCTCCGAATATCTGTTGTTTCGGATTCTGACATCTATTTGAATTTCCCGCCTTTTTGCCTCCCATTGACTTCAATGCAAAAAGGTTTGAAATTCTTCTACTCGAATTTCGGGTCCCAGGGGCAAAATAGTGGGGTGGGGTGGTAGTGCCTAATGGGTGGAGGCTGCCACCCCAATTGCAGAGGGATTGGGCAAAGGGCTGCTTTTTGGTGAATTGTTGAAGTTTATGTGTCTTTAAGGTTTTCCCCCATTAGGTATATTGGAGGGTGTATCGCTTCACGTCAGGGGGAAAGGGGTGGCCTAGAGCAGTGTGGGGTTGGTGGTAGTTCCAGGTAGGGGCAAGGAAGCTACCTGAATTTTTTCAAAGGATTTGTGCAGAAGGCTGATTTTTGGTGAATTGTTGAAGTTTACGCATCTTTAAGGTTTTTCCTCATAAGTTATAATATAATGGAGCTTTCAGCAGCCCCATAAGTGCACTTGGGGGGTGCTGGGGTGGCCCAGAGTGAGTGGTGGTGTAGTGCACATAGGGTGCCAACCACCCCCATGGGTTTCTAACCCATGGGGTACTTGGTTCTGTTGTTTCTGAGGTGTTCTGAGTGTGGATTCTATGATAGCAAATAAGAGTGGATTCATGGTGTCTCATTGAAAATCTCATTTGCTATCATAGAAACCACACTCAGAATACCTCAGAAAAAACAGAACCCTGTACGCCATGGGTTAGAAACCCATGGGGGTGGTTGGCACCCTATGTGCACTACACCACCACTCGCTCTGGGCTACCCCAGCACCCCCCAAGTGCACTTATGGGGCTGCTGAAAGCTCCATTATATTATTATTTATGAGGAAAAACCTTAAAGACGCGTAAACTTCAACAATTAACCAAAAATCAGCCCGCTGCCCAAATCCTTTGAAAAAATTCAGGTAGCTTCCTTGCCCCTACCCAGCACTACCGCCAACCCCACACCGCTCTTGGCCACCCCTTTCCCCCTGACGTGAAGCGATACACCCTCCATTATACCTAATGGGGGGAAACCTTAAAAACGCGTAAACATCAGAAATTCACCAAAAATCAGCCCTTTGCCCAATCACTCTGCAATTGGGGTGGTAGCCTCCACCCATTAGGCACTACCACCCCACCCCACTCTTTTGGCCCAGATCCCACGTTATGCCCCCGAACTGCCCCAAAGACACTAAAACTTCAAAAATGGGCACTACCACCCACCCCACTATTTTGCCCCTGGGACCTGTTTTTTAATCCAAATCTATTTGTATTCAGATTCAGATTAATTCAGATCTTAATCGAATCAGGGGTGATTCGGATGGACCATATTTGGATACAAAACAGAACAGGGGTGTTTTGGTTCAGATTCGAATCGAAAACACTGAAAATCTGACTTGCACACCCCTACTATTTGACGCCTCTCTTATGTTCTTCTCCAACTTCAGGTCACTCTCAGCGTTTTGATTTGGAAGGCAATAGCATGTCCCTAGTAAGACATTTCTTTTTAGTCCTCATATTGTTACCCATAATGATTCTGTGGAGGACTAGGTTTTCTAGCTTATTGGAATCTATCCCTTCTTTAATATACAATGCTACTCCTGTATATTTATTAATGAAACTGCTCTTGGGTGATTGGCAAACACCCTGAAATCTACCTTTGGGCTTGCATGGGGAAAATTAGCTCAGAAAGCGAAAGTTTCACGTTCGATTTTAATTTGCACCAAGTTGTGGACTCAGGAAATGACTGGACTGAGACAAAATTCAAGTTTCAAAAATACAAAGAAGATATTTATTGTAGGGAGGGGTTACAGAGGAGAGAAATGTGAGGTTAAAGCAATATTACCATCAACAATACATTTAACTGCAATGAGGCATTTTAGCTTAGAATCCTAACTGTGTAAATTCCCAGGCGGGCAAGAGAAAGAGGCTTTTAGAGAAGGAGGTGGCTGGATTTAAGAAAGGGGAGTAGAGGTAGAATTTTGGCCCAGGGAGGGGCAAAATCTCATATCACTTGGTCTTGATGAAGGGCTCTAGGAATCACCAATTAACCTCGTTCCTCGGGAACACGTCGGGCCAAGGCAGGTGCAAGAAGGTTAGAGGGTTTAGTTGGTAGAGGAGAATCCAGGAGGGTGCTTCCTCCGTGGACCCGGCTTCCTATGTTAGCTTGGAAGACTAGGCAGCTCAGGCTGGGCAAGAAACCCAATCTGGAGAGTGGCACAAAGTACTGCACACATCCTTGTGTGATGGTAAATCACCCCAAAAGCTGTTGGTAACCCCAAGGTAGTTGGTGTGTAGAGAGCATGGAGATCACAAGGAGCGTGAAGGTCCCAAGGAGCACCAGATGGAGTCCCAAATGAAGCGTAAAAGGGAGCACACTGGACCATGAAATTGGGACTCCTTATACCCAAAATCATATCCTGTGGGCAAATTCCAATTGACCATTGCTGTGTGACAGGTGTGTTGGGAGGGACCATCAGGGATCCCATTGTTACTGATCTTTCTTCCTGAGTGTAACAATGTGGGAATTGCTGAGGTATAGCAAGGCTTTTGTCATTAAAACAGAGTGCATAGACATAAGAAGGGGAGTCTGCTGAAAAGTTCAGTAATCTAATCACTATTTATCAAAATCATATTAATGCCCAGCGCTGGAGCACTATTAAAAAATCAAGAAATCTCTTGTGCAGATTTTAAACTTTCACATTAATACAGTGGACCTAAAATCATTCTCAAAGCAGCCCACACATAACTCTTATGCTCTTAAATTGCTGCTCATATTTGAGCACTCACTAGTTCCTGTATCTTTTCCAAATGCGAAAATTTGTAAGTGGTCTGGACATTTTTCCTAGAAGAGTTTTTACAACTATTCAGTCTAAGGATCCTGTTGATAACTATTTCACAATGGTAAGGAATTCTATCGGTGTGCGGAGCTGTAAGCTGCATAGGGGAAATATGGCTAAGAAACAACTACTCCTTAGATTAGTAGAGAAACGGACACAGATGTCACCTGCCAAACAGCCAAGTAACTGGGATGACTCACAGCTAGTCACCATCTCGCGGATTGAAGAGACGTCTGCTTCTATACATACCCTTACATCTCCTCTAACTGATTCACAAAAAATACTACAGAGTAATAATGAGAATTCCATCTTAAAAGAAGTCATAAGGATGGACACCAAAGATGTGCCTGAAAGGACGGTTGCTGAAGTCCGCATCAAGAGGGACATTAATGTCTATCCTATTCATTCGTGAAACACCGAGATACTGCCTTGTAGCCGGCTGGATTGATAGACACCTGTAAACAGGCTGATATTGGGGAAAAGTCTTTGGACATATTCAAATCTGCAGCAAAATGCTCGCTATTGAACGACCCACACTTCGATAAGATTGCTCCCATGATGATGTCAACTTATATTTCATCAAACCGTGGGGAATGTGTAGTGTCATCATCTCTGAACAAAGACTTGTTACCATATTGCCCTTCGGAGAATGTCTCATTGGAGCTCTTGCAGTCTCTCTTGGATCAATCATTTCAAGGCAGTTCAGCCTTGTTCCATTCTACAGCTGGTTTAAATTTACCGGAGCAGAAGGCCACAACTCCATCTTGTACTACTGTTCCGGCATTGGAAGAACTGGTCACCAACACCAAATGACAATCCTTCCATAAGTCCTCCCACAAGCAAATATCATTGCTTTCCTGGAATATTTGTGGATGGCATCAGAAAAGGATCAATCTAGATTTTATAAACTTTATTTCTACATTTGATATAATTTTTTTACAAAAGACTTGGATGACAGCCAAATTTGATCTTCCTAATTACAGCTCGTTCATGACCTTGTCAACTCTGAGCCACAAAGGTGGAAGATCCTCTGGTGGCCTCGTTCTTTTTGTCTCTAGGCATTTAAAAATGTATGTTGAGAAATTACCCTTTTTTGATAACTTGGTGCTGGCAGTTTTATTATCAAATGTAAATTTTCAGGTGATCTGTGTCAATATAGATCTGCCTCCACTTCAATGTCATGCTCAGGTCAAATTACAATGGGAGACAGTTGAGACATATCTTAAACATTTAATTTCTTCCTATCCAACGGCCTCCCTAATTCTGGGCGGCAATTGTAACGCAAGGATGGATCATCTCTTATGTTTGTATCGCTTGCTCAACCTCTTTTTCATTTACCTCTGCAAGCCTTATCTGTGTTCCTCTTGTTGAGCTAATTGGCAAATTAGCTTGATGCTATCCTTTTTGCAAAAGGTGAGGAAGACAAGGCAGTTCACTCTGGATAGAGTGGTCTTGAAATAGAGTTAACCTGCTTTTAGTTAACTTCTGGGGTCTACTTAGGATATCCCAGCATTAGGGAGGGTGTGCATCAGCTCCCCTTTACAATTTGCTTGTTTTTTTGGTAATTAAAGTTACCCATTGTTACAGCTCTGTCTGTCTTTGATGCCTCCCTGATTTCTTTCTGAAACTCCTAGTCATTGTCAGCATTTTCATGCGGAGGGTGATAGCATGTCCCTAGTAATACATGTCAGCATTTTGATGCAGAGGGCAATAGCATGTCCCTAGTAACACACTCCCTTTTAGGTCTTGTATTGCCACCCACAGAGTTTCTGTGGAAAGCTCCGGTCTTCCTAGGTTTGCTAGCTTGTTAGATTCAATTCCTTCTTCAACACTTCCCACAAAATTTTATCACACCTTCCAAAAAAATAGTGTATGCATATATTTTAAAAAGAAGATACAAATCAACAAATTAAAATAATCTGCCTTGCTACCAGCAGGATATCAAAAATGCTGCATGCTAACAAGTCCAAGCAAGAGCAAAGTAATTTTCTTACACCCGCACAGTCATGTATTGCTTTTGTATTTCATAGCCTAGAAATCATTGCAATTAAACATCAAGAACAGTTGTATAAATATTTCCCATCTTGTTCACTTGCAGTTTCAACTGCCTCCCGGGGGGCTGACAGCTTCAAATATTTGTTTGTTAGAGAGGAGTTGCCTTCAGACATAACGTGGACCCGCGGGTCAGAGGCGTAACCACGGGGGGGCAGGCAGGGCACGTGCCCTAGGCGCCGCTCCAAGGGGGGGCACAAAATGCCACTGATTTTATCTTCCGTTCCTGCCTTCCTTGGGTGGCCGCCATGCTGCCTGCTCCGGGCGCCATGCTGCCAGCTCCCTGCTGCCATTGGCCGGACCTCCCCTCCCACCCACAAGATCTTGCCGCTCCAGAGCGACCTCAGTCTGTCAGAATGCTGCTGGGTGTATATACTCTGCTCTAGAGCCCGCCCATGCGTGCTGGGGCTGGGTGAACTCTGCTCTGCGCCAAGAGAGAGATGACTGTACTGCAGGTGAGGAGGAGAGAAGGCAAGGCAGTGAGTTCTGGCTTATTCAGGCTTCCTTTGGCTTGGCTGCATTTTCTGGCATTTTTGGCTGTAATATTAAATTTTAATGCTGGCGAGAGCATCTGGTGGTGCTTGTGTGTTTGCTGCCTGCTCTGCTTCGAGGCTTGAGCTGCGGAGGAAGATCATTGAGGGAGCGGCGGCGGAGCATGCAAGAGCCTTGCCTAGTTGTCTGAAGAAGTTCTTCGCTTGCTTACTTGCTTCATCAAGATTAGGGGGGGAAAACAAGCAAGCAATTCAAAGGTGTGTGTGCACGTGCAGTGCAGGCGTCTTTACTCTTTTTAAATTTCTTATCCTGCTTCCTGTAACCCACGTGCTAGTGCTACTACCGGTGCTCCAAGCTGTGGGAGGGAGGGCAGGCTGCCGGGCGCGCGCGCAAACCGCTCTCAAAATAGATGTTTTTCTCCTGAGAGAGTGAGATGGTCATGGCCAGGGCAGCCTTGGGGGTTCAATCAATCAATCAAAGTTTATTACGGTCTACGACCAGCACAACAAGGGGGGGGGGAACAATACAATTAAAATATAAATAATTTTAAAAACAAACAAGCAAGTCAACAGTCTAACCCTTGGGGGTTGTATCTGTGGGGGGGAATTAACAGGACTTAACGCGGACTTATAATATGCTACCAGTGGAGGGGGCGGGGTGGCGTGCAGCTGTGAGGAAGCTCCCCTCGGCAGCTGCCTGCCATGTCATTTGCATGTGCCAGCAGCCTCTCCTCCTCCCTACAGACGGGGCGGCCCCCATGTTTAAGCCCCTGGCCTCTGCACTGCTCTGTTTGTGTTGTCGAGCCGACTGCCAAGGGGTCCTGGGGAGCAAATTTGCTTGCCTGCTGCTGGGCTGGGAGGAAGTTCCCAGCCCAGCAGCAGGCGAACATTTGCGCCCCCTCAGCGAGCCTAGTAGTAGAGGTTCCTTGGCAATGGCATTGTGTTGTGTATATTATTTATTTATTTGCTCTCACTCTGCAGAAATTGAGGTCAGGGTGTTCGCCACTGGCAGAGTGGTGCGGATGTCAGGGGTGGTGGGTGAGGTAGAGAGAAGAGAAAAGAGGCTCCCTGGTCTTGCAGCAGCCGCTCGGCTGGTTCCGCTGCCTCTCCCCACCACCACCATCCATCCCCTTTCTTCACAATAGGGGTGGAGAGAAGTGTGTGTGTGTGTGTGTGTGTGTGTGTGTGTGTGTGTGTGTGTGCCAGGTGCCCCTGCGCTACTCTGTCTGTGCTGCCGAGCGGACTCCCGAGGGGGTCTGGGGTGCAAATTTGCTTGCCTGCTGTTGCACTGGGAGGAAGTTCCCAGCCCAGCAGCAGGCGAACATTTGCGCCCCCTCAGCACAGGGAGCCCAAGCCCGCTCAGCGAGCCTTGTAATAGAAGCTGTATCAACCTCCGTTTGTGCGTTCCTTGGCAATGGCATTGTGTTGTGTATATTATATTATATTATTTATTTATTTGCTCTCACTCTGCAGAAATTGAGGTCGGGGTGTTCGCCACCGGGCCGGCAGAGTGGTGTGGATGATAGGGGTCGTGGGCGAGGTAGAGAGAAAAGAGGCTTCTTTCCTGCTCTTGCAGCAGCCGCTCCGCTCAGCTGTTTCTTCTCATCCGCTGCCTCCCCACCACCACCACCATCCATCCCCTCTTTTCACGGTAGGGGCAGAGGGAAGTGGTGCGTGCATGCATGCAGTTGGGGGGAGGCACGCGCCTCCCACCCACATCCATTCCGTTGCCAAGTTTCTTCATAATAGGGGCGGAGGAGGGAAGTGCTGCGTCCGTGAGTGCAGTTGGGCAGAGCGGAGGGATGCGGTTGCGCGTGCTTCTCCCCCCCTTTCCCTCCCCTCCTGGCCTGGGTGACCTGCCTTTCCCTTAGGGTCTCTTGAGGGTTTTTTCCAAAATTACTCTTCAGCTTGGTGGCCAGATTTGCTCCTACATTTCCTGGAGACTAGGTTTTGTTGTTTTCAGTACTTGCTCTCCTACAAAGGGTAAAATGAAAAGTCTGATCAGTGCATCAGTTCTAGAGATCCCAAAGCACAGAGATACCTTCTAAGAGGAATCCCTTCTTTTCTTTTACACCATGGGACTCTTAGTCCTCAGTATTCTCAATGATGGTTAAAGGTTAAGGCAGCAGGGAGATGATGCTCTTCAATAAGCGAGCATTAGAAGGGCTGCTGTATGGTCAATTTCCAGTAGTTAAGGCTGCACTCCTATATGTACACTTACTTGGAAGTAAATTATATTAAACTAAGTGGGACTTACTTCCAAGTAAACAAGCTCAAACTGGCAGCAAATAATTAAGAAAACTGTCAGTGACACCCAGCTCATTTATAATTGAACAAAATGAGTTTGCATTGAAACTAGTGTAAAGGAATCACTGTGTCCATGTGCATGAATAGCCATTCATTATCTTCCTATACAGAGGTGCTCTTACTTCCATGTAGGACATCTCCTGAAACTCTTATTATGGCTTCTTACAATGACATACAAATCTCTTTCACTGCACACAGGAAGGGTGACTAGCACACATCATTCTCTGTGTGGAAGTTGTAGTATATCTGCATGTAGGAAATGCAAGATCTTTAATATGCTTTGCATCTTCTTGTCCCTAAGCTGGTAAGAGGGTGACTGTGAAGTCCAGGTTATGTTGGTTTTAGCAGATGTGATTTCCACATGAAAGGACATTGATAAAATCAGAATATATTACTAAGACTGTGAAAATTGAAAGGCTTGGGTTTATAACTTTTAAAATAAAGTCCGGAAAGTAATCAGCAGGCAGGAGAATCTATCTATCATCTATCTTGCGAGCTCTTCTGAAGCTTTACCTATTGCATGGATGGAGAGATGCTGTGTGGCAACCCAGATGCGTGTCAGATGTTTGGATGGGGGAGAGCAGGGGGGGGGCGCAATTTCAGTGCTTGCCCTAGGTACCATTTTCCCTAGTTATGCCTCTGCCGCGGGTCAAATGGACACGCAGTTCCATGCCCCACCCCCACTCTCCCGTCCACATTTGTATGTTCAGGAGAGCAGTCTATCTGCAGTTAGTGAGACTGCAGAGAGGTGGGGGAGCTGGCTGTGTGGGCTTCCTTCTTGACAGAAGGACAGCCTGCACAGCAAATCGAGCTGGAGTGAGGAAGGAGCTTCCTCCCTCAACTCCAGTTCTATGGGGCTGAAACTGCAGTGCCAGTGTTCTGATGTAACGCTGGCATCACAGAACCAGAGTCGAAAGTGCCCATACTCCATCCTAAACCAAAGGTTCAGACTGGAATTTGGGGAGGGAAACCACGGGTCACTTTTCACCTTCAACTCCGGTTTGCTGAATTCCGACATGTGGCAAAGGAAACTGGAGGTGAAGGGACCTCCGGTTTCTTATTACATCAGGATTTGGCCAGGGTTTAAGTCAGGGGCGACTTTCGAACAACTAGTTTGGTGGAACAAAGGGGTGGGGGGAAACATTATTAGGGGAGCGAGGATTTTGCTATGCATTAAATATTCATAGAGGTAAGGTAATTTTAATGAGTCTCCCTACCTACCTACCAGACTGTACTGGCTCCTGCAGCATGTTCTGTGGTAGAAGAGTGAGTGAATGAGGCTTCTTTAAACAGCAGAGACCTTTTAAAATAATTAATTCAAGCTCTGAGACCATAATATACTAGGATGGTGTTGTGACACTTTTCTGTGAAGTTCCAGACTGGTGCAAGGGGCAGCAAGAAATATTTTGTGTGGAACACCCACCACCCATGGGAGTCATCCCTGGCTTACGCTTCAGCAATGGTAACTGTGCTAGGCTGAAGGACATCTAGGTTAAACAAATTTGAATACCACTATCACTATGAATACTTAAATACCACTTTTCAACAAAAGTTATCAAAGCAGTTTATATATTCTTTTCAAAAGACTGCTTCTTGTCCAAAAAGGGCTCAATCTAAAAATACAATCAATAAACAAAATTAATTGAAATTCTAAACAAAATAGAAGGAAAATGATCTTTCCCCCCACTAATTTGCTTCCATCACTTGCTCTGTGTTCATTCTGTGCACTGTGGGGCCTTTGAAAAGAGCAAAGCGATTATTATCTGCCTTCATAGCATTCCATGAATATTATGGTGTGACTTTCCCTGCATTTTAATCCATGCCAAATTAAGAAACAGTGCTGCGGGGGTGGGATGGGTTGCACATGCTGTTATCTCACAGCTCAATCGAATGAATGGAATCTTTATGAATGGAAAGCCTTCAACAAGGCCTTGCTCCACGAAGTGAGAATTTGAGCTAGGCAATAGTTGCCTATCATGCGTGGTTTTCTCCTACTTCCGCCAGCTATTTTATATGAATGTATCTGCTGTTTTTAAATGATTTCTTGATAGTGGGTTTAAAAAAAAAAAAAAATCTGGATTTCATTGTATGCATTGTGAACCACTTTGAATGCCCTTGAGGAAAGATGGGGTAGAAATATTTTAACAAATAAAATACAGGTGGCCCTCATTATTGTCCCCAGACCCCAAGGAGACGCGGAGGCAACATGTGATGGTGAACGGTCAGACTTTATTTTGCTTTGGTTACAACCATATGAGCTGGGATTGGCAATGCCCCCCACCCGCGCAGTGCGGTAGCTAACGGGCCGGCCACACGGTGGCCGCCCCTCCTACTGACCGTGGCGTTAGCACCCTGGCTCCAGGCGAATCCTCCGCCAGATAGAGGAGGTGCCCTTCTTAGCCGACTTAAGGTCAGGTGTTTAGCTAACAACACGCCATCCCCCTGACGCTGCACAGCCGTACGGCGAGGATGCGCCTGTAAGAAGTATGGGCCACATCCCTGATCTGTCAAGCCTCAAGGGATTGGCCTCCCCCATAGATTTTACGTCACCTCAGGTGCCACATCCATTTAGTTAGCGTTCTTTACCGCACTGCACCTGCCACAGCGGGCGTTAGCCCAGTTTAACGCCCCACAGACCCAGAATCGGTCACTGATGCCAGTCTCACCTATGCCAATCCCAGTCTCAGGTCGTCCACAAAGCACCTACTCTATATCGTTCTGCGCTGTAAAACCCCAGGGGTGATGGGGTGGCGCCAGTCCAGCTGGGCGGGCGTCACCCTGGCCCAGCCCTCTAGCATGTGCCGCACCCCGAAATTGCCCGAACGGCCGAGCAGTACCCTGGCCTTGGTATGGAAGGCCAGCACCGCCAGGTGCCCGGCCGTGGTGCCCACTTGCATGGAGGTGACCCAGGTACTGCGTAGGGTGCTCGGGTGGCCGGCCCGATCCCCTCCCGCGACCTGAAGAGTTGAAAGGCCTACACCCTCCTGCCCTAAGCCGCTCACGTCCTAGGTGCCAGCGAGGCCTCGCTTGCCCTAAGAGCCCCGACGCTCCAAGGCTCTCCATAGCCAGGCCGGCCTCTTCTCAGGCATTGGGTGCGCGTCAGGAGCCAGTTGCCGACATGCCGTGTCTGAAGTGAGACAGAGCATCTGCAAAACAAAGTGTTAATCCGCAGGCCCAGCAGAGCCCGCGCCCAGGCCCGCCTCAGGGGCCCATGCCAAGCTCCCAGGGGCTTTCTTGGGAACCACGCCTAAGGGGATAATCTAAGCGTCCTCGGGGGGGCTTATCGAACGGGCCCCAGGACCCGTCCCAGGGCAACCGCTTTGTTAACCCTCATTAAGCGCTCCCCCCCCCCCATTCATTGAACGTGTGTTGTTGGCTGAACTAGAATCGCGTGGGAGCTGGCTCGGACAAAAGCCTTCGAGAAACCAGCTACCCGGTACTGCGCGCCCTACCTGTCTGTGTAGTCGCGCAGTAGGCCCCACAGGACTGCAATCCTAGTTGGGGTGGGGGCCCTTTGCAGAGCCCTCTGGGGCCAGCGAGGGGCCTTTGCCCCCGCCCACCTGGGAGCCCCCACCAGCCCCCCAAAGCCCCCCACGCGGGGTGCTTGCCCCTGCAGAAGCCGCAGTCGTGCCTGAACTTGCAGGGGGACCGCGTGCACTTTCCGCTCCTATTGTACTCCCAGCACACCAGGGGACTCTGAGTCCCCTGGGTACCAGTGGGGGAATCCGCTGACACTGCCTGGGTTTTAGAAATCAAATGGCCGCTCTCGGCCCGCTCGACGGTCAATGGCCTGGATGGGGTCATGATTCTGAGCCATAGCTCAGAGTGCTGCTTCTCCCAGGATATTCCCGGGTAATTGGAGGCACACTCCCTGAACGCCTGGTCGTAGGCCTCCCAGGCATTACCCGCGAAGTCCATGTATGCCCTATGGATGGTATCGAAATACTTAATAAGGGCAGGGCCTCTCTCGGGGTACCGCTCTGTGATCACCCCCATGTATATAGTGAACCCTGACACCCAGTTATTCCAATTGCGCTCTATTGGCTTCCTCCTGGTCCTTTCTTTGTCCCACTCTAGCTCCTTCTCCTTCCCCACAGGCTCCGGCTCCTTGAAGAGCAGCTGGAAGACATCTATGAATTCTCCTTTCCAGATGCGCTCCTTAACATGCGGCCTCAAGTGATCACCCAAGGGGACCGGCCCGTCCATGCCACTCCCGCCGCTAGCTGGCAGCGCCGGCGAGGGGGCTGTGTGAGCCCCGGCGTGCCCGACCCCCCCTTGCCAGACCTGGTTGCATGTTGCGTGTGGGGAAGCCCAGTTCGTCGGGCCAGAGAACCAGCCAAAGGGGGCCCCGGGAGGGCCCCATGGTAGGCCCCACGGCCATACCCCTCTTGGGGACTCACCACCGCAGCTTGCCTGGTCCTCGGCCTCCGCTTCGTTTCTTTGTCCTGCCGCTGCTGCACCGTCACCGCCGGCGTCTTCCACCTCCTTGCCACTGCCCGGAGCACTAACGGCCGCCTCCAGGGCTGCAGTGAAGCCTTGCATTAGCTTAGTCTGTTTTGCCACCCTGGTTAACCCACGCGGGCTGGCGGGGGCAGGGGAACCCTTATCCCTGGGTGCAGCCACGCCCGATGCCCCCCCCCCCGACGCCATGCCGGGCTTCCCTTCCACCCGCCATCGCCTCGAGGCATGCGATAAGGGCCTTAATGGTACCCAACTCCATATCCCGCTCATCCATGAGGAGTTACACTGGGCTGGGCAAGCCCTCGCCTTTGCGGTGGGCTTTTTGCCCTTTCCGCCCTTCCCCGTTGGGGCCTTCTTCCCCTTCCCCAGTGGGGGCTTCTTAGGAGCCATTATACGCTAATCCCTATCCCTCGGTGGTGCAACAGAATAAAAGGTGGTGTGGATCCCGGAATATAGGAGGGGGGTCCCGCCTTGCCCGGAGGCCGCCCTTCCCCAATGTCCGTGCACCCAAGCCCTCACCCCCCACCGGCCCTATCCCACCAGCCAGCGACTTGTGCTCCAAACCTGGGCCGGGTCAGAGAACCCGGCCTGTTGCTCCTGCTGCTCCAGCCGGTCCGAGTTGAGAAGCAAGCCCAGAGGGGTGGTTGAGGCCCGCGGCGGCTGGGCCTGCGGGGAAATGGCGGCCGCATTGTCCCAAAATGGCATCCACTGTGCTGAAAGCCACGGCGGCCTGCCGCCAAGCGTGCCATGCGGCGCCCTAAACGGCCGCTAGGCCGCAGCCTAGGTGGCGCCCAGCCGCGGCGAGCAAGACGGGCCAGGAGCGGCGAGCGGGCCTCGCCTCGGCCTGGTAGCAGCGGGTGGACCTACCGCCCGACCCTCGCCTACGCCCCCGAGAGCCGGAACTGCAGTGGCGGGCGGGCAGCTAGCCCAACTCTCCGCCGTCGCCGAGGGCCCCTCGCCGATGGCAGGTGGGTTGTAACTCGACCCTCCGCCCGAGCTCCGGCCGCCGACCCGCTCTGCGGGAGCAAGGCCACGTGGTCGGCCCAGGAGCTCTGCGCCAGCACGTCCTCCTTCCCTGCTTGCCTGAGGAGGACTGAGCTGGCGCAGGTGCCCTGCTGCCGCCTTGCTTCCGGCCCCGGCCCCAGAAGTGGGCTGGGCCTATCAGGGCCAGCTCCCAGCCCCCGCATGCTCCTTGTGAAGGAGGGGGCTGGGCCAAATCAGCCGCGCCGCGGAGGGCGGCGAGCGGCTCAATTTGCGAGGTTCTGTTCTCACCCATAGGCATGAATACGGAAACTGTGAATAATGAGACCTTACCCCTGTGGGAATCTAGGGGTTAGGTTCCTACACACCCACAAAAGGCTAAAAATTGGGGGAAGGGAAGCATAAATAAGAAAAATAAAGTACTCTAGCTTGCTTTCTAGGTCTCCAGCAGTGTTCTGCCCCAAACCCCCAATTCCTCCAATTTTAGCAAAATAAATAAATCATGGGGATCTTTTTAAAAAGAGTCACAAAATGTCTCCATGCTGCCTCCAGACCAGAAATGACACTGGAAATGACCCCAGAAGTCATTTCCGGTGACCCTGAAACCACAGATAGACAAAAAATTCCTATTTTTGCACCTGCAGATATGCAAACCAGGTCTCTAGTACCTCACCGTGGATACACAGAACTGCTGTTGCTGGAACCATGGATAACGAGGGCCACCTGTAGCTATAAATAGCTATGTGATGCATCACTGCATACTCACTAGGACAAACTACTAGTGTTTAAGTGGCTATGTCAAGGTTCTCACATTTGGGTCCCCAGATGTTGTTAAGACTGCAACTCCATCATCCTCAGCATTTGACCATTGTGTCTGGGGATGGTGTAGTCCAATATGTAGGGACCCAAGTTTGACAACCCTTGGCATATGTCATTATTCCTCATGAGCACCTGTGTTCCTGTCCAGGTAATTGGTCCTGCTCATTAAGTAACTACTGTTATAAGCACATATATATGGGCCTAAAAAAAAAACAACAGAGAAGGATGACATGGCAAATAATGATATTTGCATAATGTTGTGTTTTTTATGAGGTTTAAATAAGTTATTACTGCTTAAAATAAACTGTTTTTCTTAAATATATACTAGAAGAGGCCTTTGAACACTTATGCTCCACAAGTGAACACTTATGCTACATCAGCATGGTGTAGTGGTTAGAGTGCTGGACTAGAACCGGGGAGACCTGAGTTCAAACCCCATTCACCCATTCAGATGGGTGACTCTGGGCCATTCACTTCTCTTTCAGTCTAACCTACTTCACAGGGTTGTTGTGAGGAGAAACTAAAGTATGTAGTACACCGCTCTGGGCTCCTTGGAGGAAGAGTGGGCTGTGGTCACTTTCTTGAACCTGGTGGTGGTGGTGGGGACAGCTGCCATGTGCCCAGGGCCCCCTGTTTTGGAGTCCCCGCTCCTCTGTGCAGCTCAGTGGCATCTTTCTCACCTGCCCACTAAGCTGTGCGGAGGAAATGGGGCTCCACAATATGAGATTTTATAATTATGAAATTATGAGATTTTATAGTTATGAATATAATTATGAAATTTTCTGCTGATTTTTGCACCTGAGTGGTCTACATTTATCAGACCAGTGTTGCTAAGCTTAAAGTTCTCTTTGTTTTCATTAGAGAAGTTTCAGCTCAAAGCTAGGGAGATAATCAAGGTTCAAACAACTTTCAAAATGTGTGGCCATTCTGGCAATTTAGGAGGGCAGAAAAATTCTACAAAGGATACAGAGACGGCTTATCACTGGCTTGCAATGGTGGCTGTTCTTCTTCTTTTGATCCACCATCTTTGGCTGTAGATGAAGTGAGTGAGATTTTCTAAATGGCCATTTCCTAACAGCTGCCAAGATTCCCCCCTGTATATTCTTTCCAGTGGGGTCACCATTTTTTCCTCAAGAAGCCCCCTCAAAATGAAGCTACATCATGAGGTAGCATCATTCCCAGATAATTCTGGGGGATAACAATGAAAGCTGGTGGAATGATCCACTAAGAGGAGCTTTCCTGCTGCCTTTGCTAAAGTGGCAGTGGAAAACACAACGTAAAAACACAGCCAATGCTACAAGCCAGCAGTAAGCCACCCCTTGGTCTTTTATAGAATTTTTCTGCCCTGCAAAAAGTGGCATTTGCAAAGCAATATGTTGGCTCCTGAACAGTCAATTGGCCTGGGATGCCACAGGCAAAGAAGTAGAAGACAACCACAAACAATTCACAAGTGTGACCACTGCAGTGGGGGGGGCTTTAAAAGAAACCACCCTTTCAATTGAATCTGGCTCCACTTGCATCTGGGGAGGATTGGGAGAAATCGAAGCAACAGCACCATGGCAATAGTGAACTGCTTTTGTCAGACAACAACCATCAGCCACAGGAACACAGGAATCTTACTCAGTAATGTCTACACTTACTTGCAGTGGCTCTGTCCAAGGTTTCAGGCAGCAGTCTTATCCATCCCTATCTGGAGATGCTGAGGACTGAAGCTGGGACCTTCTGCATGCAAAGCAGTTGTTCTTCTAGGTATGGTCCCATCCCTATGGCAACAGTGCTGCCGCCACCACATCCACTGGAGTTATTTTCCTCCACTCCCGCATTATCATTTCCTCCACTCCCGCAATATCATTTCATACAATAGTGCAGGAAAATGCCTAGTGTGCTCTGATGACACTCAAAATTGCTAATCCAATTCCAAGCAGAGTCAAGGGGAGTAACCCCATCATAATGCCTTAAATGCTTGCAGGCTATTGCAGTATTTCATATTACCTGATTACACCACTGTGCAGTACTTCAGGGGTACACTAGAAGAAAGAGAAAAAGAATAATTGGCAGTGCTACATTCTGGCACTCTTTATGTCTTCCCCGCCCCAAGGATTGGTGTCTTAGGCCACTATCTAGGTCTGCCTCGTGGACAGCCTGGCCCTGGGCTCGTGTCTGGCTGAGGTTGAGAGGCCGTATGAAAAGAGGAGTTCTCTCTTCTTTGTTGCAAACTGGGGAGCTGCAAATAGTGGAATTTTACAGTGACTGATTTTGTTCAGTGTTTTCACAAAAGGGTTGAATGAGCTTATTGAAAAGAAGCATTTCAGATTTGCAGGAGGAAACAGACAGAAGCAGCCACTATCACCAAAAATGGGTGAAGCACAAAAGTCCCACCCATCAAGTCCCATCCAGTTCCCTTCCTCTCTTGCCCCTTCCTTCCAAGCAAGGGAGTAACAACTACAGAACACATGTCAACCAGTAATCAGCTACAGTCATAGCAGTGCTGGCATAAGTCAACTGCTGTAGGAAGAAATCACAGCTGGGAACTGTAACTTGCTATTGCAGCAGAAGACAAAACCCAGAATGGGTAGAATGAAAGAAATCCCAGCCCACATGATTACCATGTACTACTGATAGCACTAGGGAATAAGGTTCTTCAAACTCTGCCTGCCCCGATTCAGAAGCCTAAGATTCAAATGGTGACACCCATGGTAACAAAACCATAATAATAAACTAAGCATTGAAAGTTTGTTTCACTGTAATTGCATTCCCAAATTTGCCACCTGAAGCAATCCATGTTGCCTAAGAGAACAAGAATAGGGCTGGTCCTGGACTGGATTATGGACCTATAACAAGTTGCACTATCGACATATTTTATTTATTTTAAAATATTTGTATATCTCTATTCGCAGATATATCAAACCAGTGGACAAAATAAAAAATAGGAATAAAACAACAAAGACAATTAGACTACAAACTAAATAAAATTATACTATAAACTAAACACCCCAGAACTACTACTATCAATAATAATAATAATGATAATAATAATAATAATAATAATAATAATAATAATAATAAATATACTGCTATTATTTACACACATGGACAAATGTGTTGGTACCCCTCCATGAAAAAAGAAGAACCCACAATTGTCTCTGAAATAACTTGAAACTGACAGACGTAATTGGCACCCATCATTGTTTATGTCACATTTAACAAAAATCAGACTTTGCTTTAGAGTTTTGATGCAACAGAATATTTCAAATAATAACACAAATGAAAATGGCATGGACAAAAATGATGGGACCCTTAACCTAATATTTTGTTGCACAACCTTTAGAGGCAATCACTGCAAACAAGCAATTCCTGTAGCTCTCAATGAGACTTCTGCACCTGTCAACAGGTAGTTTGGCCCACTCTTCCTGAGCAAACTGCTCCAGCTGTGTCAGGTTTGAAGGGTGCCTTCTCCAGACTGCATGTTTCAGTTCTTTCCATAGATGTCCAATAGGATTCAAATCAGGGATCATAGGAGGCCACTTCAGAATAGTCCAATGTTTTGTTCTTAGCCATTCTTGGGTGCTTTTAGCTGTGTGTTTTGGGTCATTATCCTGTTGGAGGATTCATGACGTGCGACTGAGACAGAGCTTTCTGACACTTGGTAGTACATTTCGCTCCAGAATGTCTTGATAGTCTTGAGATTTGATTGTTCCCTCCACAGACTCAAGGCACTCAATGCCAGATGCAGCAAAGCAGCCCCAAAATATAACCGAGCCTCCTTCATGTTTCACAGTAAGTATAGTGTTCTTTTCTTTGAACACTTCATTTTTTCATCTGTGGATATAGTGCTGATGTGACTTGCCAAAAAGCTCCAGTTTTGTCTCATCTGTCCAAAGGACATTCTCCCAGAAGCATTGTGGCTTGTCAATATGCATTTTAGCAAATTCCAGTCTGGCTTTTTAATGACAAATCATGGAGAGTGCTACCTCAGAGAGATAGAAAAAGACTAGAGATGCAGATAAATAAGACAGTGGTGCCTGGTGATGCTGGTTTCAAGAGGGGCAGCAACAGTGGGGGGAAATACCTTGAAACAACGACAACCACCACCACTGCTGGCATCCAGCATCCTGCAGGAAGCCTGGGAGGCTGACACAGCATCCCATAGGGAGGCCACCCACATCCCTACCACACAGCTGGTCTTCACAGATGTGTGATGACCATTTGAGTGGTTAGCACTCAGCTGCCATGCTGACCACTCAGATGGCTTTTGCACATCTACGGAAACCAGCTGAGCTGTGGGGTTGGGGCAATCTCCCTCAGGATGCTGCATGGGCCTCCTGGGTTTCCCACTTGATGCCAGAGTCCAGAAACAGTGATAGTCACTGTTTCTGAAAGGTATTCCCCCTTGCCCTCAGTGCCCAGCCCGCTGGAACCACCATCAAGCTGTTTTACTATGTTTATCAATCAGTTTATTTGTTTAGCCATAGCAAAAATATTTGATTCAAAAAGTGGATAGTTAAAACAATATAAGAAAATAACAAGATAGGAATACAAAGATTGACTCAGAATATTTCATAACAGGACTATATCAGCTTGCCACGTACCTTGATGGCCGAAACTAAAAAACTGGCTATTCTTGTAGCACGGGGCCTGGTGTTGGCTAATAAAATTTTTACATAGAACCCAAAAGACCTCCCAGGATAAACCATTAGCAATGGCCAAATAAATACACTGTGTAACTCCATATATAAGTTACTGCTACTGCAACAAAATATACATTAATCAAGTCTTCCACTTCCCCCAGCCCACAGGGATTCAGGCATTCTACAATAGGAATTCTAGCCATACAGTCTGTCAACACAGCAGGTGGTAATACGTTAAATCTTGCAAGTGAAAAAGCTTTCCTAATTCTGATCTCTATCAAGTTTGATAGATAAGGTGCTGGGAATGATGAAGACAGATTAGGACAATTGATTGATTGATTGATTGATTGATTGAGTGCCGTCAAGTCGGTGTCAACTTTTATAAGGTCTCTCAGTGGCACATTGATTGCTGTCATAATCAAGTCCATCCACCTTGCTGCTGGTCGTCCTCTTCTTCTCTTTCCTTCCACTTTTCCCAGCATTATGAACTTCTCAAGGGAGCTGGAACTTCACATAATGTGTCCATAGTATGATAGTTTGAGCCTGGTCATTTGTGCCTCAAGTGAAAATTCTGGACTGATTTGTTCTATGATCCATTTGTTTGTTTTCCTGGCTGTCCATGGTATCCTCAAAAGTCTTCTCCAGCACCAAAGTTCAAAAGCATCAATGCTTTTTCTATCTTGCTTCTTCAAAGTCCAGCTTTCACATCCATAGAGTGTCATGGGGAAAACCATGGTCCGAACGATTCTAATCTTTGTAGGTGTAGACACGTCATGGCATCTAATTATCCTTTCCAAGGCCTTCATTGCTACCCTACCAAGTGCTAGTCTGTGGCGTATTTCTTAACTGCTCAGTCCTTTACTGTTGATGGTCGATCCTAAAAGGCAGAAGCTACCCACCACTTCAATGTCTTCATTGTCAATTCTGAGGCTGGTTGCTGTACCCATGGTCATTAGTTTAGTCTTCTTTACATTTAGTTGTAGTCACATTTTTTCACTGAGCTCCTTGACATTCATTTCTAGAGCTTGCATATCATCCACATTCTCAGCTATCAGATTGGTGTCATCAGCGTAGCGCAGGTTATTGATGTTTCTTCCTCCAACTTTAAAACCACGCTCATCCTCTTCCAATCCAGCTTCTCTCAGTATATGTTCAGCATATATACAGCCTTGTCTTACTCCTTTGCAGATCTGAAACCAGTCTGTTTCACCATGTTCTGTCTGGACTGTGGATTCCTGCCCTGTATATAGGTTTCTCATGAGAACAATGAGATGTTCTGGGACACCCATTTTCCTAAGGATATTCCACAACTTGACATGGCTGATGCAATCAAAGGCTTTTCTGTAGTCAATAAAGCACATATTGACTTCTTTCTAGTATTCTTTGGCTTTCTAAATTATCCAGCGTGCATCAGCAGTGATGTCTCTTGTTCCTCAGCCTTTTCTGAAACCAGCTTGAACATCCGGCATTTCCCTTTCCATGTAGGACTCCAATCTGCATTGGGTGATCCTGAGCATTATTTTGCTAGCATGTGAAATTAAGGATATTGTGTGATAGTTTGCACAATCTGTTAGTTCTCCTTTCTTTGGTATGGGTATGTAGACTGACCTCTTCCAATCTGTTGGCCACTGTGTCATTCTCCAAATTTGCAAGTATAGTTTGGTTAGAGCCTTGACTGATTCTTCTTCTGTTGCCTGCCATATTTCTGTAGCTATTCCATCAATTCCTGTAGCCTTCCGACTTGGTAATGACTGGAGTGCTGATCTAACTTCATCTTCCCGTGCTAGAGGTTCTTGCATGTAGGGAATATCTTCTAGCGTATCTTGGATGTTGACATCCCTGCTGTACAGATTTTCAGTATACTCCTTCCAACGCTATTTGATCATCTCTGAATCAGTTACTATCTGTCCTTTGGCATCCCTTAACATACCAATTCAAGGTTGGAACCTCCCTCTGAGTTCAGAGATCTTTTAGAAAGCTTGCCTTGTTTTTCTGTATCTATTTCCATCCTCAAGGTCTTTACAGATGTCATTGTAGTATTGCTCCTTGTCTCTTCTAACAGCTTTTTGAAATTCCTTATTAAGTTCCTTCCTGAGGTCTTTATCTTTCTTGACTTTGGCTTCTCTCCTCTTCTTGGCAATTTCCACCGTCTGTTCTGACATCCATTTTGCTTTCTTCTGTTTCTTGGTCTTTGGCAGTCTCTTTTCACATTTGTCCTTAACAACTTCTTTGATTTCATTCCACAGTTCCTCTGGTTCCCAATCAATGAGGTTCAGAACTTCAAAGCGGTTCCTGATGTTCTCCTTGAAAATGGTGGGTACATTCTCAAGATCATATCGTGAAAGCTGGGTAACGTTGTTTTTCCATTTTAGCATGACTTGGAACTTGCACATGAGCAGTTTGCGATTGGTTCCACAGTCGGCCCCCGGCCATGTCTTTGCTGTTATAACTGAGCTCTTCCAGCTCGTTGCACCAATAATGTAATCAATTTTATTTCTGTGTACTCCATCTGGTGATGTCCATGTGTTTAGGCACCGCTTTGGTTGTTTGAAGAATGTGTTAGCAATGCAGAGATCATAGGCTTGGCAGAAACTAATAAGTCATTCTCCTGCTTCGTTTCTGTTTCCTAGGCCATATAGGCTGACTGTGTTTTCCTCCTTACCTTTTCCAACTTTGGCATTCCAGTCTGCAACCACCAGCATCACATCTTGCTTGCATGTTCTGTCAATTTCAGACTGAACTTGAGCATAAAACTCATCAACTTCCTCTTCTTCTGCATCAGTGGTTGGGGCATAGATTTAAAGAACTGTCATGTTAAAGGGTTGTCCATGAAATCTAATTAATATTAGTCAGTCACTGACCACATTGAACCCAAGTACTGTCATTACTTAGGACAATTATAAAGAGGATGTCCTAATTATGTCCTAATTATGTCCTAATTATAATTATGTCCTAAGGACGTAATTATAATTAGGACAATTAGGACAATTATAAAGAAGAAAACAACAGTCCTTGGCAGAGGCCAATGTATATTAAGAACATAAGAACAGCCCTCCTGGATCAAGCCCAAAACCTATTTAGTCCAGCATACTATTTCACACAGTGGCCCACCAGATGCCCCTGGGAAGCCCAAAGAAAAATGCTGAGGGCATGCCCTCACTCCTGCTGTTTCTCCCCTGCAACTAGTATTGAGGCCACCAGACTAGTAGCCATTGATAGACCTGCCATCCGTGGATTTGTCTAAGCCTCTTTTAAAGCCATATTAGCTATTTATGTCTAGAAGCCTTTGGCTTTGACATGTTCTGGCTTTATAGTAACTTAAAGAATTCTGGCGGCTCTAGGAAAGCCCATGAAGAACACGTGGCTTTAAATGCCCAGAGAAGTGCCTCTACCATTCTCAAATTTGCCTTGAGCCATTTTGGAAGGGCGGTATATAAATCAAATAAATAAATAATAAATAAATAAATTCCTGTGGACAAGAGGAGGCCATTACGTATCCGCGGCCCTTGAACTGTTCACAGCCAAGTCACTAGCTCAGCTTTTCTATGGTGCTCAATTGGGCCCCTTCCCCAACATTGTGGCTCTGGAACTTGTACAATCTAAATTCCTGCGGGCAGCACTCCACGTACTGAGATGTGTCTCCAATGCCACTCTGTGCCTGGAGACAGGCCTGATCAAGCTGGAGGCCAGGGTGTGGGTGGCCATCCTCTGTTATTGACTCAGACTATCCTTCTGCCCAATTGGCCTTGCCCCCCTAACCCTACACAATGATTACCAATCTATCTGGATTCAGGCAATTAAGACCAAAATAGCTACTTTGGGCCTTTCCCCCATGACCTTGCTCAGTATGGGCTATGATCAGGCAAAAGCAACCAGCAAGCAGTGCATTACAGACACTGAGCACCAAACTGATCTCAGCAGTGCCCCAAAAGTTCTATTCAATAGAAATTGAATTAATAATAATAATAATAATAATAATAATAATAACAACAAGTCAAGAACCGAGCAGAAAAATGGAAAAATAAGCCCCTGCATGGTCAATACTTGCACAATATAAGTGGAAAATCAGACATCACCAAGACCTGGCAATGGCTTAAGAATGGCAACTTGAAGAAAGAAACAGAGGGTTTAATACTGGCTGCACAAGAACAGGCACTAAGAACAAATGCAATAAGAGCAAAAGTAGAAAAGTCAACAACAAACAGCAAGTGCCGCCTTTGTAAAGAAGCGGATGAAACAGTGGACCACCTAATCAGCTGCTGTAAAAAGATCGCACAGACTGACTACAAACAAAGGCATGACAAGGTAGCAGGGATGATACACTGGAACATCTGCAAAAAATACAAGCTACCTGTAGCCAAACATTGGTGGAACCATAAAATTAAAGTTGAAGAAAATGAAGATGTAAAAATATTATGGGACTTCCGACTACAAACAGACAAACATCTGCCACACAATACACCAGATATCACTGTAGTCGAGAAGAAAGAAAAACAAGTGAAAATAATCGACATAGCAATACCAGGGGATAGCAGAATAGAAGAAAAAGAAATAGAAAAAATCACCAAATACAAAGATCTACAAATTGGAATTGAAAGGCTGTGGCAGAAAAAGACCAAAACAATCCCAGTGGTAATTGGCGCCCTGGGTACAGTTCCAAAAGACCTTGAAGAGCACCTCAACACCATAGGGGCCACAGAAATCACCATCAGCCAATTACAAAAAGCAGCTTTACTGGGAACAGCCTATATTCTGCGACGATATCTATAACAACTGACAATAAAATTCAGCCATCCCAGGTCCTTGGGAAGGACTCGATGTCTGGATAAAACAAACCAGTCAATAACACCTGTCTGACTGTGTAAACAAGAAATAATAATAATAATGGCTAACAACTGGGAAAACTCATCTCATAATGAAAGACCCAGCAAAAGGTGCAGTTCCAAGTAATTATAGACCGATCACCTGCCTGCCAACCATGTTCAAATTATTAACTGGAATAATAGCAGATGAAGTAATGCAACACTTATTGACTAACAAACAGCCTCCAGTTGAACAGAAAGGAAATTGTCCGAACACTAGAGGCACAAAAGACCAGCTGCTGATTGACAAAATGATTTTAGAAAATTGCAAGAGAAGAAAAACAAATCTAAGTGTTGCATGGATTGACTACAAGAAAGCCTTCGACTCATTACCTCACACATGGATACTAAAATGTTTAGAAACAAGTGGTGTCAGCAAAAACATTCAGATATTTATTTTAAAAGCAATGAGCATGTGGCGTACACAGTTAACAGTCAATGGTGAGACATTTGGACAGGTTAGCATTAGAAGAGGTATTTTCCAAGGGGAATCACTATCCTCTCTGTTGTTTGTAATTGCCATGACTCCACTTTCACAAATACTAAACAAAACAGGCCTCGGATACCAAACATCTAAAACATCAAGTAAAATCAACCATCTGCTGTACATGGACGATCTGAAGTTGTATGGAAAGTCCCAGTCAGATATCGAATCACTGCTAAACACTGTCCGTATATTCAGTAGCGATATAGCAATGGAGTTTGGACTAGACAAGTGTGCTGCATTAATAATGAACAGAGGGGAAATAACAAAAACAGAAGGAATAGAACTGCCCAATGGAAGCAAGATCAAGAACCTGGAAGAGAAAGAACATTACAAATACTTGGGCATTCTCCAGGCTGATAACATTGCACACACTGAAGTTAAAAGAAAAATTGGAAGTGAATACATCAGGAGAGTTAGAAAAATCCTCAAGTCCAAACTCAATGGCAGGAACACCTTACAAGGCATAAACACCTGGGCTATACCTGCTATCAGATACACTGCAGGAATAATAGACTGGACCCAGGCAGAGCTAGAGACATTAGATCGTAAGACCAGGAAAATAATGACCATCAATCATGCTCTGCACCCCCACAGTGATGTCGATAAGCTATACCTCCCTGGCAGCTCAGGTGGAAGAGGAATGCTGCGAGTCCATCAAACAGTAGAGGAGGAGAAAAGAGGCCTTGAAGAACATAAGAAGATGCACTTAAAATGGTCAATAATGCGAAACTATTCAACACCAATGAAACAAAGCAGGCAAGAAAGAACAAGTCAAGAACCGAGCAGAAAAATTGAGAAATAAGCCCCTGCATGGTCAATATTTGCACAATATAAGTGGAAAATTAGACATCACCAAGACTTGGCAATGGCTTAAGAATGGCAACTTGAAGAAAGAAACAGAGGGCTTAATACTGGCTGCGCAAGAACAGGTACTAAGAAGAAATGCAATAAGAGCAAAAGTAGAAAAGTCAACAACAAACAGCAAGTGCCGCCTTTGTAAAGAAGCAGATGAAACAGTGGACCACCTAATCAGCTGTTGTAAAAAGATCGCACAGACTGACTACAAACAAAGACATGACAAGGTAGCAGGGATGATACACTGGAACATCTGCAAAAAATACAAGCTACCTGTAGCCAAAGATTGGTGGGACCATAAAATTTAAAAAGTTGTAGAAAATGAAGATGCAAAAATATTATGGGACTTCTGACTACAAACAGACAAACATCTGCCAGACAATACACCATATATAACTATAGTCGAGAAGAAAGAAAAACAAGTTAAAATAATTGACATAGCAATACCAGGGGATAGCAGAACAGAAGAAAAAGAAATAGAAAAAACAACAAAATACAAAGATCTACAAATTGAAATTGAAAGGCTGTGGCAGAAGAAGACCAAAATAATCCCAGTGGTAATTGGCACCCTAGGTGCAATTCCAAAACAACTTGAAGAGCACCTCAACACCATAGGGGCCACAGAAATCACCATCAGCCTATTACAAAAAGCAGCTTTACTGGGAACAGCCTATATTCTGCAATGATATCTATAATAACCAACAGTACTGATGATAAAATTCAGCCATCCCAGGTCCTTGGGAAGGACTTGATGTCTGGATAAAACAAACCAGTCAATAACACCTGTCTGACTGTGTAAACAAGAAATAACAATAATAAATTTCACATCACTGATGGGCTTAGATATTCTGCTTCTTCAGCAGCATACCTCACCCAACTGGAGAGTCCAAAGCACAGAAGGGTGTTCACTTTGGCTCGCTGTCATGGCCTCCCTTCAGCAGTGCTAGAAGGCTGTTATAAAAGGACCTCATTTGCTGAGCGACTATGCCCCTGTAGCCTAGGGCAGATTGAAACTATTGAGCATACTCTCCTCTACTACTTGTTCTATAGAGACATACGTGCTTCCCTCATCCTTCAATTGCTAAGCTAGTATCCAGGCCTGTCGAGCCAATTTTATAGCTCTTTGCTGCTCTCTGACTCTAAGCCTGCCATCACATATAGCGTCACCAGGTACTGTGCGGCTGCGATCAGCATTCGTTGGCGGATGACAGGCAGTGAGCCCTATCAGCCTCAATCTGACTCTTGGTGACTCTGGGCAGGCCTGCAATTGCTCACGTGCCTCCCTTACACTGCTCCTTATAACCTTCAATCTGGCTGTTTTTTCAGTTTTATCACTCAGCTCATATATTTCTGTCCTCTCATGTCTTTTAACTCATGCATTTTTTAATTACTCTTACTACCTTTTAGGTGCTTAGGCCCTCATGTAATTTACTATTTTTAGTATTTTTAGTCCTTTTAGTATAGGTAATCATTTTTTCAAAAATCTAATTTCATTTTTAACATGTGATCACACTTATACCTTAACATTGGCTTAGTATTTTTAGTATTCTTTGTCCTTTTAGCAACAATATGTACTATTTTATACGCATTTATCTTTTATCTAATCTCACTTTTATGCTGGTCTGTGACTGTAATAAAGATTGATTGATTGAACCTAAAGATTCAATATCAAAATCCCTGGAAAGGCCAATAGTATTAAACTTTTGTTGCCAACTTTTCACCAAAGAAGACACACAGGAGTTAATAAATAGTAAAGGTAATAACCCTTGTGGAATTAAACATATTAAACACAGCCAGTAACTTAAAATGGTCACTCATCCTTGAGTCTCAACAGTTGGTAGGCCAGCTTCCAGGCACAGCACAACATTGGCCACACATTTATGTGCCCCAAAAAGATTTCTAAGAATTCAATTGTGGGCTTTTTCTAAATGATTGATTTGATTACACCTAATTGGTATACCAAATAGTAACTGTGATAAAGATTTTGCTCTAAAAACTTTGATAGCCGGGGGAATAAAGCATCCTTTCTTTGTATGATAAAAAACAGAAAACTGCAGCAGCACTATTTCTGGCCTTGGCCAAAACAAAATTAATATAAGACATCCAAGAACCTGAAGAACTCAAGAAACATGCCTAGGTGTTTTAAAATTTTGACCTGCTGAATCTTGAGCTGATATAACAACATTTGTAAACCTGATTTTTGCTAGAGAAAACATTACTTTGGTTTTGTCATAGTTAATAATTAATATGTTAATATGTATAATACATATCAATATGTTGAGACAGCTGTCGTTAGCCTTTTCAGACCAAGGCAAATCCTGGATTGTAACATGTTGTTATCCGCATATGGCAAAACTCACAATGGTTTAGAGGCTAATTTAGGAGAATGGGATTCAACTGTCCTAAGACTAGACACAAGATTATGCCAGTATACATCCTTGCCTAACCCCCTGAGAAGAATTAATCGGAGCTGTCAGTTTACCATCTGTACCGCAGCAAATTTATAATCAGCAAAATAAACCTTTATCCATAGTAGTAGCTGCCAAATTTGCCCAAAGTTTACCATGAGATACTACACTACACTACACTTGATCTTAGCCAAAAGGCCGAGAAGCGATACCATGAGATATCATATCAAACATATTGCAGCTGAATAAAAATGACAATTGGCCCTTGTTTCCTTTTATATACTTCTCAACAAAGTGAGACAACACTAAGCAATGATCCAGAACTGACCATCCAGGCCGTGTCTGAATCCAGCTTGTTCCTTATATTTTCAAGGTGTTTTATGTGCATGTTCATGAGTGCGTGTGCACACACACATGTATCAATAATAAGATTTGTTCTGGTTTGAAGTGTAAAACATATATGAAATGTAATCCAGCAGGAGAATAAAATGCTGAATATTCTTCCATTTAAAAAAAAGATAGGAATACAACAATTCTTGATGGCCAACTAAAACAGATAAATTTTTGCAACTTATATGTCAGTGCCTTGAAGCAAACAGCACAAAGATCAAACAAAGGTTGGGGGTTCAGCATACCTACCACTCTGCCATGCTACAAGGTAAGCTCCCCACTTTCTGAGAATGAACAGGGCAACACTGAATTGAGCCTAAATTTAAATGAAAGTGAAATAATGCAGTGAAATCAAATTCTTATACACCCTTATCCCTAAGAGTGGAATCTGCTCAGAATGCGGTGTGCAGGGATCAAAGTATTAACTTTGCAATCAGGGAGATACCCACACTATGAGAATTTTAGAAAATTAATATAATTATACATTACAGATTATTTAATCATTCAGTAAAACAGTGACCTATCTTTAAATCCATTGGCAATGACTTGGCGGCTTGTTCCTGAGTCCAGCTGCAAATAAGTGATTTGATTATTCCTGAGCCAAATAAAGAGGCTGATGAATCTGTCATCAGAACTATGGCCAACACCTTAACACTATGTGCATGCAGCAAAGGAAGCACATGCACAGCAGCTACATTCCTACATAGGCAACACAGGCACTCACACAAAGGGGCAATTTCCACTTATCTCCCCTTCCCCAGTGTCAGAAAGCTGATTGGTGGGCAGTAGTCAGTGTGGTGTAGTGGTTAGAGTGCTGGACTAGGACCGGGGAGACCCAAGTTCAAATCCCCATTCAGCCATGATACTAGCTGGGTGACTCTGGGCTTCTCTCTCAGCGTAACCTACTTCACAGGGTTGTTGTGAGAAGAAACTCAAGTATGTAGTACACCACTCTGGGCTCCTTGGAGGAAGAGCGGGATGTAAATGTAAAATAATAATAATAATAATAATAATAAATTGTCTCTAGGGGGCACAAGTTCAAAGGTCAGGACTGGGAGAGCCAGAGACTCACCAGGGATCAAGCAGGAGAGATGATCAGGAGCCAGAGGGTCTAGACAAGAGCCAGAGGTCAGGAACAGGCTGAGAGTCAAAGCCACATAGTCACTAGTAGTGTGACTGGTAGGGTCAGACAGGAGTCAGGAATAGGCCGAGGATCAAAGCTACATAGTTGCCAGGGGATCAGACAGGAGACAAGAACAAGACAAGGGTCAAGCCAGGTGAGTAGTCAGGAGCCAGAGGGTCAGGCAGGTAATCCAAATTCCAAAACAAACCAAGAGTCAAACCAATCAGACAAGAGCTACAGCAAGGGCACTAGACTAGGGATGTGCAAACCGGCTCGATCTCAAGCCAGTTGGACAACAAACTGGCCCGGTTCAAGGGCTCAACATTGAACCAAAATAGACCTGGTTCATATTGGTTCAGCTCAAGGTTGAGCTGAACCCACTGGCCTGAACTGGTTTGAATTTGAACCAAGCCGAGCCCCTCATTTGGGGTGCTGAAACTGAACATGCCTGGTCCGGTTTGAGTTGGTTTGGACTTGAACCGAACCAGGCAAACTGGTTTTGTGCACATTTCTGCACCAGACCAGGGAAACCTTGATATGAGGCAAGGCCTTCCTGAGCCTCTTATACTTTCATTGCAGGGAAAGGCCAGTGAATGATCCCTTAGGGCAGGGCTTGTCCAACGCTTCAGTGGCCTAGGCATCTGCTGCAATACAGCAGGCTGCCATACAGCGGGCAGCAACGCACAAAGCAGACAACGCATGACACCCTGGCAGTGCTTTGTGCCACTGCAAATATGTTCCTGAGGGCTGCACAACCCTCGGGGGAATATTTGAGGGGGCCACAGAGTGCTTCAATGGGAAGGGGAGATTATTGAAAATTGCCTCCCCACCCCCACGTGAGCACTTGTACTGCTTATGCAGGAATGCAGGAATGCAGCAGCTGTGTGCATGCTTCATTTGCTACATGTGCTCAGCATTAGTCAGGATGTCAGCCATTGTGTGGACCATTCAAGTCTTCGGCAAGAAAACATACAAAAAATCTGCCCAAGAAAGACTGGTAGACTATGCCAGGCCCGTAGTCAGCCTAAAAAATTTGGGGTGGAATCACAAGTGGGGGGGGGGGTGTCAGGCTGCCCGCCCATTATTATTTCTTTGTTTGTTTTGTTTTATCTTATTTCTATACCGCCTGATATGTACTTCTCTAGGCAGGGTACAAAATTTAAAATATTTAAAAGTTACAAATTAAAATACACAATAAAAACAATAGAATAAAATAGATACTAAAACAAGTTTTAAAATTATTAAAATTAATTCTAATTAAATGCCTGTGAAAACAGGAGAGTCTTGAGGTTCTTCCTAAAAACAAACAGAGAAGGAGATGCTCTTATTTCAGTAGGGAGCATATTCCAAAGCCCTGGGGCAGCCACAGAGAAAGCCTATCCCCTTTGCAGAGCATCAGCCATGCCTGTGTACATTCTGTACATACAGTCTCTCTCTCTCCCTCTCTCTCTCTCTCTCTCTCTCTCTCTCTCTCTCTCTCGTAGTGCCCCAGACAAGAGTCACACATCCCATCCCCCTAGCCTCTCTTTTTGCTTTGCTAGCTGTAACCTGCTGCCAGGACCCATCACGGGGGAGGAAGAAGACAGACATAGGCACACACTGACACACACCTACTCATACTACCTGCCTCACCTTTAAACACCCCACTGCTGGGGAGCAAGAGGAATTGGGGGGGGGCAGGGGGGCAGGTGCACTCCATGCCACCACCTGGCTACAGGTCTGGCCTAAGCTACACCACTACTGGCAGTGTTTGATAAACACACACTTCTTTGGTCAAAACATAGGCAAAATCCCACCTTTCCTCCACTAGGAATGATTGCATCCTTCCCCCCCCACCACCACCATTGCACATGGTGACTGACAAGCAGGGGCGTAACTATAATAAGGCAAGGGGAGACAGTTGTCTGGGGGTCCACTGCCTTGGGGGGGCCCCAGAGGAAAGTCATATGACTGACTCCCCCAGCCACGCACCTGCCCGGGCTTCCTTCAGTTGTATTCATCCCCCAAAATTGATGTGAGTGTTAAGACCTGGATCTACCAGAACCGCATGTCTTTCTCTAGTACCATTAAATGACTTTCATTGTCCACAAAAACCCAGTAGCTTTCTTGCACATAAGAACCCAGCCATTCCCACCATCTCCTACAGACAAAAGGGAAATCCAATTTGGAACAAAGTCTGATTTCCTTGGTTGCGAAAAAGAAAAAGAAGTGACACACTGGTCCTCATGCCTACATAGATGCTTCGCTGCATGATTGATCAATGGTGGTGCAGGTTTTGAAATTTCAAAAACCTTCCAGCAGTATGCCCAAAGTATGTTTATACTATAGAACAGTGTTTCCCAATGTTTTCCATCCTGAGAGGCTTACACATATCTATACTTAGCTGCTTGGGCCTCATTCACTGAGGCTGTTTTCACAAGCAGCCAAGCCCAGGCTTGGCTGCCCGTAAGAACTGCCAGGAGTCACCCGGCTCCCAGCAGGACCTTGGCAGAAAACCCGCTTAGGGAGCCCGCCTTGTAAATGAGGTTAAGGGAGCGAGTGCTCCTTTAGCCACGTTTCCCTGGTGGTATGCCAGCAACGGCTGCTGGGGGTCAGCGCTGAAGCACTGATGGGCACTAGCCTGTCACTGGGGAAATCTCCACAATGCACTGTGCACTGGGATTTCTAGGATTAAATAATTTCTTAAAGGGTGAAGTCATTTTAAAAGTTATTTATAGTTTCCCCCATCATAAAAGTGGGGAAAATGTAAAAAGATACGTGCTGAGATATGATCCACCCCATCTCTGGCAATTTTCAAAAAACACCTGAAAACCCATCTTTTCACCCAAGCTTTCTAAGCTTCCTTAATTTTGGAGGTTTCAACATCTGGTTTATTTTAAAACAGAAAACCCGATTTGGGGATTTTAATCACTGTAATTGTTTAATTGTTGTTTTAAAATGTTTTAAAATTGTTAATTGTTATATTGTTTTTAATTTGTTTTAGCTCTTTACTGTTTTAGTGGTTTGTTTTAATTGTAAACCGCCCTGAGCCATTTTGGAAGGGCGGTATACAAATCAAATAAATAAATAATAATTAAAAAGTGCATTCAACTACTTTAAACTTCCCGCTTTTGTAGTTGACTCAACCAGCCAGCAGCAGTAAACTAGTGTGCCCATGGCACACTGGTTGGGAAACACTGCTACAGAGACCAAGTCTACTTGAAATGCTTAGATGTAGTGTGGGGTCATCATATAGATAATAATCTAAAAACAGTAGCAAGAGAAAAGAGAGGAGCACATGTTAGTTAGGCCATACATTATTCCATCATTTGCTATTGCATGCAGTTCACAGGACTTTTTCTCAGTGGATAAAACCAAGGAGGAGTGTGTTATCCTTCTCATCAATATGTGTCAAAGGAACTGATAGGTGGTTTCGGTTATAATAAACAAGCAGTCAGTGGCAGAGCCAGACCGCAAGCAGCCTGTGTCCAGCCACTGCGGCAGCCCCACTCACCCTGCCCCCCACGTCTGATGTCAGATGTGGGGACTAGCCATGTCCCCACATCAGACATCAGATACGGGGGGCATGGTCTGGCTCCCGAAAGGGGCCGCACGGCCCCGTTCTGGAGTTAGAGCCAGGCCTGCTCTGCGTTCGCAGCTCTTCCCTGCCTTAAAGGCTCCTGGCCATGCCACGAACGCAGTGCCAGCCATTTAACTCCCGAACAGGGCCGTGTGGCCCCTCTTGGGAGCTAAACCAGCACACACACACCCCACGTCTGATGTCAGATGTGGGGGGGTGGGGTGTCAGAGCCATGAGGCGTGGCTCCTGAGGGGCATCGGCCGGGGTTCTTTGAGCCCGTTTGCCCAATGGTGGCTCTGCCCCTGCAAGCAGTAGTTGTTGCCAATGACAATGTGCCGACAGTCTTCCAAACTGCTAATGCAACATTGCTTGAACCTTGCGCTCACAAGGAATCTGATAAAAGGCTTCTTCTGCAAGCCCTTGATGCTGCTTGTCAAGGGCTGGACCACTTACTCAGATGGGAAGTTGACACTGAATGTTTTGGTTGTAGGCAACCATATTTTGTTACCTCCTCTGCAGTTCGCCCAGAGGACACCCAATCAGAGGAGGAGGAAGAGGAGGAGACAAACTTATGAAGATTAGGTCCATCCATGGCTATTAGCTTTGATGGCTATAGGCTACCAGCTTCAGCTTCAGAGGCGGGATGCCTCCAAATATCAGTTGCAGGGGAGCAATGGCAAGAGAGGGGACATGCCTTCATCTCCTGGTTATGGGCTTGCCAGAGGCATCTAGGGGGCTGTTGTGGAAAACAGGATGCTGAACTAGATGGCCCTTGGGCCTGATCCAGCAGGGCTCTTGTTATGTTCTTAGGAGGAGTCCACCCCAACTTGAATCCTCAGTCCCAATGACAGTCCTCCAGGTAACAGTCCTCAGTCCTTCAGAGCCAGAACAGCAACATACAGTCACCCCCTCAGAAGAACCCTGGAGCTATTGGGACCCAGTATCCCCCACCCCCAGAAAGACTCATGTATCATCCCTTATAACTCCCTCCATTGCCCCCAGGAGTAGAGGCAACACTATGCCAGGGCCGAACTTCAGCTCTGAAGATGGAGAGTTCATCTGTAGGGATATGCAAACTGGCGCAACCTCAAGCCCGTTCACCACTGAACTGGTCTAGTTCGACCTCAAGCTGAACCCCCCCAGCTGGCTCGGGTCCGGTTCTGAGGTTCTAACATCAATTTTTAAAAATAATGCACTGTCACCACCTCTGGGGTGCGCTGCTGCAGCTGCAAAAAATCTACGGCAGTTCCCCCTCTTCCTGCCGGCCACCTCCATCTCAAAATGGCCTGATTTGGGGCAATTCTGGACCATTTTCAGACCTTTCTGGGCAGTGCTCACTAGGTCCACAAGCCAGGACTGGGAGAACCAGAGACACCCTAGAAATCAAGTGGGGTAGATAATCAGGAGCCAGAGGTCAGGAGCACACAGAGGGCCAAAGCCAAGTAGTCACCAGTAGCCAACGAGTCAGTGTAGTGATTGGCTAGTAAACGCTGTCGATCAAGAGGAATTTAAAATTGGGAACCTCCTTTGGAGAGAATTCCTAAGGGTGAGACTTTGGAATGGAGTGAACAGGTGTCTATAAAATTCAGTTGGAGTTAACTGACAGGTTCAGATAGGGTTGGATGAGCCAGAGATAGGGATGATTAGGGCAAGAGAGAGGATTTCTGGTTAGGATCTCTAGAGAAGGACTGAGGGTGGAATTGGGAGGTTGGTGGGTAGGTTTTACACACCAGGCATGACCTCTGTAGAGCAAACGTGACTATCAAATTTAAATGCTGAGTGTGTATGGTTGATTACACAGGATATATAGCCAGGAGGGTTCTATCCCAGTAAAAGTGCTGAAAGTCTCAAGCAGCTTGTTATTTCTAAACAGTCACCTCAGTAACGAAAGTAAAGCCTTTGTTGATGTACTGACACAATTGTATATAAGTACCAGAGTTTGAATACATTAAGAAGTGGTGTACAATCTTGCCAGTTCTAAGGTTGTTATTTTGTCTTAGAAACTGTTATGTGTTTGACCCTACATTGTAGTAAATAAGAAACCACTGAAGCTATTGTACAATAATAAAGTTAAACAAACAAACAAACAAAATTTCCTTTGGTTTGGAAGTTTAAAATTGTTTCAACTGTGTCTATTTATTTCTCCCCACGTTACCACTTCAGTGCAATACCAAAATTAGTGTTAGAAACCCAAAGTAGGATTTAATTTAGCGTAATAAATATATACAGGGCTTAAAACAAATCAAAAGGATCCTACATATATTGGTTTGTTAACATCTATAAATACTAATCTTCCAGTCCCAACCTCAGATCCCAACAGGTGGTGACTGCAGTGGGATAAGATCCGTTAATCTGAAGTGACAGGGTGGTGTTTTTTTTAATAGTAAAGCCTTATTAAGGTCATTGACCCAACATCACAGAAACAATACAAAACACAATGAAAATAATACAAAACACCAATAACTCAAATAAGCTCAGACCTGATCTTACATGCAGCCGCACAAAATTTGTTCACACACAGTGTTGTAGATACATAGCAATCAGCTCATTAAAAAGTTGTATAACAATCATCCATTCTAACAGGGATGTTTGATAAGAGGGGGGAGATAAGAGAAGTATGAATATCTCTGCAAAATGAGCAGTATAGAAAAACATGACACATAGTTTTGACACTGTCCCCACAAGGACAGAGTTGACTGGTAATGGGGATTTTACAGAACCTATCCTCCAGTACAGCAGATGGAAGTGTGTTAAATTGTGCGAGGGAGAAGGCCCTTCTCTGGGACAAGGTATTTAAACTCATTAAATAGTGGGCTGGTTAAGGGTAATTTGTGGAACTACCAAGAAAATTTCTTGCAGAAATTTGTGCCAGGTCACTCTGCTTTTCAATGATGCTAATCTCGTGACCACCCAAAAGCAGGCTAAGGGAGCCCAGCCCACCTTGAGGAGGTCATGGGCTACGGCTCTCGGCAGCAAACCTCCCCAAATACCCCTCCCCTTAAACAAGGTTAGCAGAGCAAGTGCTCCGCGAGCCCCCTCTAGTTGATCGGATGCTGCACCATGGTGACACATGAATAGAACCCTGACTGGGAGGCTACAACAAGCCTCCCGTCCTCGCAGGTCTCCACAGGATGCCCTGTGCACTTGCACAGGGCATCCTGGGACTTCCAGGGGCCAGTCAACCCCTGATCCCTGCCACCCCTACCGGCTCTATGATGGAGCCAGTAGCTGTGTGGGTGGTTGATCTGGCTGCCCAGGGGTCGCTCTCTGCTCATGTGTGGGGAGAGTGGGCTAAGCCTGCTCTCATCACCAAGCCTGGTTATGCTCCACATGTTGATCATGTATGCTATATGTAGTTTTATAAGCCCTTTAGCAGCATAAAGTCCCAGAGGCATGAGAAATTGAGGGGGAAATCCATGCTTGCTTAACATATCATAGACATCAGCTAGATTGGAAGCCATCTTCCAAAACAAAGCGGGGCGGGGGTTGTCCTTAAGGACAAAAAATGATTTTAATCCAAAGGTCTGAAGTGACAGTTATTAGGAGAAGGGTAACTCAGTTGAAAGAACTAAACCAGTATAATAAACTTCTGAGGTAAAATTTGTTAGGAAAAGGATCCTAAACAACTAGAAAGTATGAGGCAGATAGTTAACAGATATTTAAAGGCAGAAAATTGGGGAATAGATCGGAAATGGCTTCTAAATTTTGATCTATGAATAAAGCTGCCTTGATTAAGGAGTATGAGGAGCGTGGCTTGGAATGTGAAGGAGCTAGTATGGAAGAAAAGAGAGCTCTACTCACAAAATAAGCTATGTCCTACCCTAAAATTTTGTTCTACCTGGGTTTGGGAGCTATGTGTGCTCCAAATTTTTGGTAGTGTGGAAGCAAGGCAGGTTTGCCTCTTACTTTGCTTCCACACAACTGAAAACTGGGAGCACAAACTGCTTCTAAATCTGGGAAGAACACATTTTTTGACTGCATGAATGATCTCAATGAAGCTATTCACACAATTGCTCAAAACTGGTCCAAGCAATCATGAGAATCACTAGGCTTGTGTGCGAGCCCAATGGTTCCCTGGCAGCTAGCCTGCCTAACTACCCCTCACCCTAAATAAGGTTAATGGAGCAAGCGCTCCGTTAACCTTGTTTATTTGACCATGTGTCAGCCGCGGCTGCTTGCTGTGGCTGACACACAGGGTGGGGGCAAGAGGGGAGTGGTACCCTAGGAAGGCACCACACACTCGTGTAGTGCCTTCCTGGGCTTCGGGGGGCCGGGGCACCGCATGGTGGCATTTCCCTTCTCCCGATCCCCAGAGCGCCCAATGGGAGTGCCCAACCAGAGCAGCCGCTCATCTGGACAGCTGATCCGGCCACTCAAGAATGAGCAACTGCTCGTGTGCGGGGAGAGGGGACTAAGCCCTACACAAACCTCATCTGGCGCTTCACACCAATCATATGAAACACCTCAATATCTTACAAACTGCTGAGATTACAGACCAACTAGTACTAAACAGGGAAGAATCTCCCTACAGAAACAGAAAACTATGAGGTAAATAAACCACGGCACTGTATAATTTATTCAAAGAACCCATTTAACAAGGACAAAGAGGTTCAGGGTATGGAGAAAAGTAATTTGCCCAAGACCCCTTTAAAAAAACCCTGGGGAAATCACTTGCTTCCTGTGTGGATACATGAAATCAGAATGTGCATTCAGAAAGTCCGGTGCTGACATATTGAGCCTTTTCTCACAATCTGAGAGAAAGGGCTCAAGGGAGAGTGGGGAGGAAGCATCAAAAAGCATACCTCTCCACAGATGACAATTGCCTCTGGTCTGGGTGCAGCTGCCTTCTCTGGTAGTGCAGTGGGTTGAGGGGCCAGGACACATTGCCCCACCCAGCCCCAGAACTCTCATAATGTACCATGAGAGTGTGCGGTGCATTATGGCGATTTGCCCGACGCCAGCCGGGAGCCCCGCAGTCTCCCTAACAGCCAGGGTTGGCAGACTATTGAAAAAACAGGGCTAAGGGAGTTCTAGCTCCCTTAACCCTGTTTAAGAAGGTGGTTTGCCTCTGGGGTGCTGCTGGGATTGGGTGCTTCGTTAGCCCAGTTTTGCCTGCACCTGAGAAGAGCCTCATCATTTATTTTAACATCTATATATTTACACACTAATCTCCCAGTCTCAACCTTGGGTTCTGAGAATCAAGACAAGAGGCAGGGAGTGAGGAACAAACCAAGGGTCAAGCCAGGTGAGTAATCAGGAGCTAGAGGGTCAGGCAGGTAATCCAAGGTCCAAAAGAAGCCAGAGATCAAGCCAATCAGACAGGCAAGCTACTGAGACAACTGCATCAGATCTAGGAAAATCTTGATATTGAGGGAAAGCCCATCTCAGCCAGGAAGCCTCTTCTACTTACTGCTGCTTGGAAAGACCAATGAATGTTCCCCTAGGGCAGGGCTTGTCCAGGGCTTCAGTGGCCTAGAGATCTGCTGCAGTATAGCAGGCTGCCACAGAGCAGACAGTGCATGACACGCCTAAAATTTTTTTAAAATTCAATCAAGTGCAGAGCAGAAACCCAGCAAAGTACCCAGTCTACCACCTACCCAAAGGGGAAGCATAGTCCAAACCCTGAAAGGACTTCTCCCCAACCCCTCAAAATGTGTTGTGTATTCTCTGCAGAGCATCCCCAGCAGAAGCAACAGTGCTTGAAAGCATTCCTGCATGCATGCAAATACTCCAAAACACTGCAAATTAAATGTATATATTTTAAACATCAAACTCATATGCTCAAGTGATCTGCGGGTACCACACATGAGATGGTGGTATTGGGAATGAAGGCATTGTATAAGCAATGGGAGGGGAAATCATGGGGGATTTCAGAGAAGATGGATAGCAGTGGAGAGGGAAGTGGAACTGGTGAGATGAAACCCGCACTATTCCAACATGGAAACCCCCTGTGCAGATGGAACAAAGGGTGAAAATATCAGAAAAAGAGGCAATATGTGGACAGTTTGTAGTGCCTCCAGCTGGTGACCTCCTTATAGCTGGCATCCTCCTTACACTTCCTTGTGCAATCAAATCTCCCCATCTGGAAAACTCCTTTGTGTCATGCCACATGACGATTAGTTTTTACTCCAGCAAAAAAGAAGGGAAAACCCTGAAATTCTGTTAACAGCAAATTGTGTCATAACAAATTACAAATAATAATAATAATAATAATATAATAATAATAATAATAATAGAAATCATGCAATGTCATAGAATTGGTTAGACTGACATCTGCTAAGGCAATATGAGCGCAGAGCATGTGGAAATCCTTTTAAATACACAATTGAGCGCGCGCGCCCCCCAGCTATTTGGATCAATACATTGTGCATCCAATCATTTTGTTGTGATTTATTTTCTCTTGCATGATTACACCAAATTATTATTATTATTTATTAATAAACATATTTTTATACCGCCCAAAACTTACATCTCTGGGCAGTTTACGACGACAGAAAAACAGAAAGTAAAACATTAGTTAAAACAACAACAAAAAAAGTTTAAAACAATACAACAATTTAAAATTTTTAAAACAATATTTTAAAACAGCATTAAAACCATTAAAACAATATTAGCCTGGGTGAACAGATGCGTCTTTAAAGACTTTTTAAAAGCTGTCAGGGAAGGGGAAGCTCTTATTTCACTAGGGAGCGCATTCCAATCAAAGCCTCGGGACAGCAGCGGAGAAGGCCTGTCCCTGAGTGGCCACCAGTCGAGCTGGTGGCAAATGCAGACGGACATCTCCAGATGATCTCAGTGGGCGGTGGTGTTCATGAAGAAGAAGACGTTCTCTTAAATACCTTGGGCCCAAGCTGTTTAGGGCAAATATATATACACAATTATTTTTCTTTGGTACCTTGGTACTTACTTTCAGTACAACAATAAAGAATAATCTGCCGCGGCAGTAATCTCTAAAGGTGTGATCTGTGTCACTGACAATGCTAAGATAACATCTCATCAAACGTTGTTTCTGGAATTTGGTGCCGTCATCTGTTGCCAAAAATGCTGAAATAACAGGCAGTTCTGCACTAATAAGGAGGACGCATGAAGAGGGAAACAGTAGAATGTTGTGCATAGTCCTGAGGAGAAACAGAAAGAAGGAAAGAATGAACAGAGAGGGATGAGAAAAGGAAAGCAAAGAAAAATGGCAAAGAGCCAGAAGGGTGGAGGGAAGCAGGAGAACTATTTATAATATGAATAATTGAACGTGTGTCTTATGATGCAAATAGGTTAAGTGAGTGTTGGTAGGAGCATAGCTTTAACTGAACAAGGTGGGTACACGTCTATGGCCCCATGCAGGAGAGGGGCCCACGGGCTGGGCAACAGCTTTCTTTGCTCTCCCCCTCCCACTTCCCCAGCAAGTCCCATACCAACCTTGCTACGCCCCATTGGTGCTGGCCTCATGAGTCTTAAGTCTGGGGATGTTGGAGACTTAGCAACCTTCTTGAAATTGTGTTTGTTTATTTAACACAAGATTCTGGCTTTTCCCCCTGCAGGACAACTGTAGAGGTGTGGAACCAAAATTTGCGGTTCGGTTTGAATTTGGACCAAATTCGAACTGAACTATTAATCCGTGAACTGGTTCAGTCAAACCAATCGGCCAGTCCATTCCATTCAACTGAACCAGTTTGGTGGTTCGAGGAGCTATGCTTCTAAAGGGGAATCTGATGAAGATTCTCCTTTACAAGCAAAGGGGTGGGGAAATCCTTGAAAAGTCTTCTAAAGGGAATCCAGGGAGTGGTGGCAAGAGGGCACCTTTAAAAGTAGATTAGGGTTCTTACTGGCCTGGTGGCAGCCGCCACCAGCCCTCGAAACCCCCCCGATGCAGATCAAGTGTCCTGTGCTCCCTCCAGCAACTTGCCCATGTGGCAGCGGCATGGTTCTGGCCTCCATGTAATTCCACGGAGGCCAGAACTGCAGCACCACCATGCAAGCAGGTTGCTGGAAGGAGCACCACACACTTGGGCTGTGCCAGCAGAGCTTTGAGGGGTGGTGATGGTGCCCACCAGGCCAATAAAAACCTTAATCTACTTTTTAAAAGTACCCTCTTGCTGACACCCCAGCCTCCCTTTAGAAAATGTTTCCAGAATTCCCCCACCCCTTTCCTGTAAAGGGAAATCATCACCAAATTCCTCTTTACAAGCCCCTCAATCCTGAACCATTCTGCAACGGTCCGGGCTCAGTTCGGTTCAATCAGCTTTCAACAACAACTGGACAGTTCTAACTGACTATAGCTGACCATGACAGACCTATTAACATCTCATCATGCCTTTAGTGGCCAGAAGAGGTTATGGCATGCTGAGATCAATGTTTTGGAATTCTAATACCCCACCCTCCTCACAGACTCTGGCCCTTGCCAGCTCAACCCCCTGTCTCCTTTGCCAGACCAGATGCTCCTCTTCCCCCCTTGCCACCCTTGATGCAGTCCCTGCTCAGCAGATCCCTCCTCCCATCAACCTGCCCCTGGCTCAGCTGGATCTTAAATGGCAGTAGTTGTTACCTGCAAGGGGTGGAACACAGGCAAGCACTCAGGGCCTTGCTCAGCAGATCCCTCCTCCCATCCCTTGAGAATCACCATTCTGTGAAGAGTGGTTTGGGGCCTCTAATGGCAGTCTCACAAGGAGCTTGATTTTCAGCCAGTCAGTCTTTGCCATGTTACCTGTTTTGTCTTCAGATGTTCTTAGTCTCTGCCCGCCCCCCCCCCCCCGTTTGGTGCTGGAGGGAAGGGGAGGGGAGGGGAGAGAGAGAGAAAGCATGTCCGAATTGACAAAACTGGAGTTAAGGTGAGAAGGGACCGGCGGTCTCCCTTCTCAAACTCCACTCTGAACCTTTGGTCAGACTGGAGTTTTGCCACCCTTACCTCTGATTCTGTGGTGCCAGCGTTACATCGAAACACTGGCACTGCAGCTTCAGCTCCACAGAACTGGAGTTGAGGGAGGAAACTTCTCCCTCACTCCAGCCCGATTGGCTGTGCTGCGGACTGTCCTTCTGTCAAGGAGGAAGCCTGCACAGCCAGCTCCCCCACCTCTCTGTAGTCTCACTGACTGCAGAGAGGCAGCTCTCCCAAAAGTCCAAAGGCAGATGAGAGAGCAGGGCAGGAGGCAGAATTGTGGGTCCATTCATTCCACATTACATCTGAAGGCAGCCCCTGAAAGAGAGGGAGGGAGGGAGGGAGATGCTGTTGGCACAGCACAGAGGACAAGTCAGCTAGTGTGGCTGGAAGCACACTCCACACTACCTCATACTGTGCACACACAACATCTGTGAGACCCTGAAGGTCTGTGGTGAACCACCTGAAGAGAAGACTGCTGAGGTGCTCAAAGTCTGACTGTCTGTAAATCTTAGCTTTGAAGCTGCTCTTTGTGAGAGGCCCCATCTAAAAGCTTACGGAATGGCAGTTCTTAAGGAATTCTATCCATGGGGAGTGGGTGGCATCTGGACTAGCCAAGGAGGCAGGGCTGGGCCAGTGAGGAGCTGCCAGTGCCCGTCAGGGAATGGAGACAGGCAGGAGCAGCGTTAGACAAGTGAGGTGACAGTGGGAGACAGGACGTGGCATTCGACACCTGAGGCAGCCACCTCACCTGGCCTTATGGAGTTGCTGCCCGTTTTGGTCACAACTCAGGGTTACTGAGGGGGTTTTGTAGTTAATATTCTTTTCTTCATTAATTCTCCCCCCACCCCACAACTTTCTTATGCTCTCTAGTCCACAATACTTCATTTTTCAGTTTTAGGACTGCTCCCTCCCTCTTCCCTCAGCAGGCTTAAAGATTTTGAACAAAGCCCATTCAAAACCTACTCATTTGGTGAGGGTTATTTTTCTATGGAAAAACACACACCTTATCAAAGACTTCAGTTTAAGCAGTCATTGTATGCTGAAAATAGTGAATGTAATGGAACCACACTATTTAGATAGTGGAATTTCCAGCTGACAAGACAATTACTCTAACTTAAAAAATAAAAATAAAAACCCTGTGAATAGGAGGTACTTGGGAACTGACACCATCAAATTTAACTTCCATACCTATCACAAATTTGCATCTTCAAGCAAAACTGCTATGTTATTTGTTCGGTTTTCTTCTCAGCAAACTGAAAACTGTTCGGTTTTCTTCTCAGCAAACTGAATTTTAGAAAATGAGATTTAGCATGGTGCACTAGAGCCCCAGTGCTGTGTGAGCCTGGATGTTAGCCATTAAAGGAAAGTTGAAGCAGTGTCCAGTGAGACTTCATTCTAAGGCAGGACAGGACTGAAGAAGAGTGCATCCTGATGCATGGATAGTCCCAAAGACAGGAAATGCTACTGCATGAACACAATGAATCAGTGTAAAGATTACTGAATAAAAGTTTGGGATTGGTCCTTACATGGAGATTGCCAATATCATTGCTGCTTTCTTTCTTTGATAAGCATACTGGACCCTGGCCTTTAGGGAAGGTAGCATTAATTAGCACCACACACTACTCATGTCTTATTAATTATTATCACATCTCTCCAAACCTCAAGGGAGTGCACAATCAATATGAAAAACAATGTTTTAACCACCTCTTTAAGTCACTTATGAGTGTGAGCAGTGTCAACAGAGTTTTGATCAATGTGAATTCTGATATTTGTCTTGACCCAAGTACAGGATTATTATTATTATTTAATCTAAAGCCATTTCTTGTTAATCATACTTGTGAAAACCAAAGGTTAGTGTTTCAGACACCAATAGGAATTGCTCTAAAATGATATGCAACCACTCGAAACTAGATTGTTGATAAATCACTATTCACTCCAGTGGGAATATTGTGAATTCAACATGTCTGCTTTTGCCTTATTTGGCTCCCATTCTAGATCAAATCTAAATGTCAAATTTGAAATGTAATCAAAGTACCTTATGAAGTCACTAGGTATGTCTGAGATTCCTGAAATGAAAGATGTAGTTTTCCCTTTGAAAACAACAACATGAGAGGTATCTGATTTGTTTGTTTATTGATTTGATGAATATCCCCCTCTATCTCATAGGCTCAGAGTGGCTTACAGCATTTTTTCTAAAAGTTGGTGCCTCTCCCAGAGGGGTTCACAATCTAAAATGTGGTTGGAATCCCGATGCCTGATACTGTGACATGGAAACCTTCACTGGAATCCATGAGGCTCTCCAGATGAGCAGTGTGGAGAGCCGTAAAAGGTTTTACAGGGAGAGCGGGCTTGACCTGCTCTCCTCGCAGATGATCATGCGGCTAGCCTTGGGCAGCCCGATCGGCCACCCACACAATTACTGGCTCTGTCATGGAGCCAGTTGGGGCGGTGGGCCTCCTGGCCCCTGTAAGTCTCAGAATGCCCTGCACGAGTGCACGAGTGCTTGCAGCCTCTTGGCCAGGGGTCTCCTCATGTGTTGCCATGGCATGGAGCTGCGCTGTGGCAACACACAACCAAAAAACCCGGGTTAGCAGAGCACTCGCTCTGCTAACCTTGGCTAAGGGGAAGGGGAATTAGCGGGGTTTGCTGCCAGGAGGCGCACAGCTCCTGTTGCAGCACACAATTGCCAAAAAGCGGGCTAGGCTCCCTTAGCCCAGTTTTTGGCAGTCGTGAGAATCACCTCATTGTGAAGAAGGGGGAAAAGTTACCCAGGTTTTCCTCTTATCTTGCTTCCACACAATCACTTCTACCCAGGTTTTCCTCTTATCTTGCTTCCACACAATCACTTCTACCCAGGTTTTCCTCTTACCTTGCTTCCACACAATCACTTCTCCCCAGGTTTTCCTCTTATCTTGCTTCCACACGACCAAAGGTTGGGAGCACACACAGCTCCCAGATCTGGGTAGAACACAGTTGTTGATTGTGTTAATGATCTCAGTCTGTAATTTGGGAGTGCTCCTGGATCCATACCTCTCCCTGGTGTCTCAGGTTGAGGCAGTGGTCAGGAGTGCTTTTTATCAGCTTCGACTGATATGCCAGCTATGTCCATTTCTTGAGGTAAATGACTTTAAAACCATGATGCATAAGTTGGTAACCTCCAGGCTCAAATACTGCAACATGCTGTATGTTGGGCTGCCTTTGTATGTAGCTTGGAAACTACAATTGGTGCAGAATGCAGCAGCCAGGTTGGTCTCTGGGGCAACCCAAAGAGGACCATACTATTCCTATTCTAAAATAACTTTACTGGCTACCAACATGTTTCTAGGCAAAGTACATAGTGTTGGTTATTACCTATACAGCTCTGAACAGCTTGGGCTGTATTTATGAAAGCACCTCCTTCATTACGAACTCTGCTGCCTTCATCATGAACTGCATGCCTTCATCATGAACTCTGTTACAGATGGGAATGATTGTCCTCCCATATAGTTTATTATTTCATTTAAATATTTTTTTTCCTGTAGGCTAAAACAAAACCAGTTTCTCCTGTCTTGCAAAATAAATAATCTCATCAGCCTGTTATACTCAATTTTTGAGGTATCATTTATTTAAAACTATCTCACACTGCTGGTTCATTTGGGTGTTTGAAGAGGCTGATGTAGTTAAAGATTCTAAATGAATGCAATTAAAACTCATTTTCAGCAGCAGGAGGAGAGGATTCCCTTTAAACAGCATGAACAAATGGACTGTATCTATGAAGTACATAAACTCTATATTCTAGCAAGATAGCCCCATTAGTCTGCTCCAGCAAAAACATCAAAGAGTCTTGCAGCACCTTAAAGCCTAACACGTTTATTTCACCGTAAGTGTATATGCACTACAGTCCTCGTCATCAGATGCATGAAGTATCATTCTCAGTTTGCGCACGCACACACGTATAAAGAAAGAGAAGAATAAAATAACAAAATATAGAAGTTGTAGATATGAGATCAGAGGGCAAGGGTGTAGTAAAGGTGTAATAAGTGGCCATTATTATGTAATGTTAAATTGTAAGCAAAAAATACAGCAATGATTCACAACAGCAGTACTAGTAAATTATTCTGACTATGCTAAGCCAATTAACAAAAGTCTTGAAAAAGGAACAATGGTGGCCTATTAGAGCATCGACAATGGAATATAGGAACATAGGAAGCTGCCATATACTGAGTCAGACCATTGGTCTATCTAGCTCAGTATTGTCTTCACAGACTGGCAGCAGCTTCTCCAAGGTTGCAGGCAGGAATCTCTCTCAGTCCTATCTTGGAGAAGCCAGGGAGGGAACCTGAAACCTTCTGCTCTTCCCAGAGTGGTTCCCTCCCCTGAGGGGAATATCTTACAGTGCTCACACTTCTGTTCTCCCTTTCATATGCAACTGGGTGGACCCTGCTTAGCTAAGGGGACAAGTCATGCTTGCTACCACAAGACCAGCTCTCCTCCTCTGACCTGTGGATTCTGACCTGTGAGCAATGGAACTTAACAGCTATGGAATGTGAGCAGTACAGTGGTGTGAAGCAAATGCATGCCATTAGATAAGTACAATAATAATTTACATCAGACATAATAAGTGATAAAACATCTTCCTGCACTAAATTAACATGAGAATAAACTCATCTTTGCTTAAGCCCAAATAGAATCAAATCTCCTGATGAGGGGTGTGCATGAATCAATTTTTTGCAATTCGATTCAAGGTCAAATTGAATTACAAAAAACTCGAATTGATTAGTTGAGAACAGCTGGCTTGGCTGGCTGCATTGGTGAATCAACCTTGAAGCACTTGAATTGACTTGAGTGATTCGGCCACCATTTTGAGTCCCATTTTTCTAGAGAGAGCTAGTCTACCAATTGGAGTCGGTGGGTAGACCAGCCCTTTACTCTGGACTTAGCGTGTTAGCCTGCCTAGGAGGACTGGTCTACCCGAGTATACCAGTCCTCCAAGGCAGACAGACATGCTAAGTCCAGAGCAGAGGGCTGGTCTACTTGGTAGACCAGCTATCCCTGGGGGAAAGTGCCATTTTGAGGCCCATTTCCCCAGCAAAACGGGCCCAAAAAATGGCATTTGGATCACCCAAATAAATTTGGATCAAATCAGGGGTGATCCTCCTCAACCCCGAATCAGGCCCTCTATTTTGAGGGTGATTTGATTCAGGGTTGGATTTGTTAATCAACCCCAGTTTGACCTGAATTGAATTGAGGGTGAATTGAATTGCACACTCCTACTCCTGATCAGTTCTGGTTCAGCAGTTTCACACAGGAGTTTCCCTTTCCAGTTCCTTTGTGGTATAATTGTGATTTTTAGATCACCAATATTGTGTCCCTGGGATACTGCAGTGCAACTACATAATGGACATATGATATAAGCACTGCCTTAAACTGAAACCACTCTGAACATTACATATATTTATTGGCTTTCATCTTCTACCCAGAACCTTCATCTAAAGCCAGGCCCTACAATATAATGGCATTTGTTCCAGCTCATCAGGCAGGAACTTATGCCTGAATAATTTCCATTAGGTTCCACTGGCGTCCTTCCATTGGTTTCTAAATGTTGCCAATTTTTTGGTCAGATATGTATCTATTTATTCTTTTTTGTAGAGATTGACCAATGTCCAAGGTTGGCCCTAGGAAAAATAGTGAGCATAGGAACACAGGAGCATAGGAAGCTGCCCTATACCAAGTCAGATCATCAGTCTGTCTAGCTAAGTATTGGCTACATTGCCTGGCTGGCAGCAGCTCTCCAAAATTTCAGGAGGAATCTTTCCCAGTCCTATCTGAAGATGTTAGGGAGTGAACCTGGGACCTTACAATACTCACATGTAGTCTCCCATCCTAATGCAAACCAAGCCAGGCCCTGCTTAGCAAAGGGGATGATTCATGCTCACTACCACAAGACCAGATCTCCTCCCCGTGCCCTAGATGTAAAGTCTATTTGGTCGTCCGTCCCCCCCACTGATTAATTTATCAGTGTTGCCAAGTGGTGGGGTTTGTGCATGACTACAAAACCTAGTAGTGTCAAAGGCACTCCTGTTCCCAGGCTTTCCCAATAAAGCCGATGCTCCTACTGAGCTTGTTATTAGTGCTGGCAAGCAGATATCAGGGAGCATGATGGTGTGGGAAAGTTCAACTCTGTAATGGGCTCAGGGGGTGGTGTCTTTACTTCTACTTAGTGTCTCTCTATTCTGGGGGTGGTTTGGAATATTCACTCAAAGAACGAACTCAAAGTGAGCAGCTTTGTATCTGACAGGAACTTGGTTCTTTGAGTGAATATTCCAAAACTAGTAGAGGTGGCTGTAAAGATAATTTGGACTTTGCAGCATGTGGAGCAGTGTTACTTTGTGAAGACCAATTTCCACTTGAGAAAGACTTACATCAAAATGGAGGTCACTGGGTCACCGTCGTAGGTGTTTGGACTTATCTATGTACAGGTGCAGAGCCAGGCGAGCAATGGCATGCGTCCAGCCCCGCTCGGTAGCCCCCTCCAAGAAATATGCCCGTGCATGTGACGTCATGTGCATGGGGGCGTGGCTAGGACTCTGGAGGAGCCCAGAGCTAACTTTTCCCTCCCATGCTCGGGCCGCCGAGAGCCCGGGCGAACTCTTCACCAGGTATTTCAGGCAGCGTCGGCTGCCCAATAGAACATGTTTCCTTTCCTCTCCCTCTCTGGAGGGAGAGGGAGGGGGAAACATCCTATCAGCCAGCCAACACTGCCTGAAATGAAAAGCTGAGAGCTCGTTCGGGCTCTCAGCAGCCCAGGCCACGCCCCCTTTGCATGTCACCAGGTGAGTGTCACAGGCCACACCCCTTTTGCATGTCACATGTTGCAAAGGGGCGTGGCCTGGGCTGCCGAGAGCATTTGTCAGTGCTGCGATAGAAATATTCTTTGTGTTACAGGTGACAGAAATAGGCCTCCAGATTATTACAGAATTGCACTGTATGTAGATTGGTAGGAAAGAAGGAGAGTCCCTATGAAAGAACAGACTCCTCTGCCTGACTCAGATTAGATTGGGGTGGGCAGAATTAAGGCTTCCAAGAACTACAATAATTTTTTGTCAGAGCCTTAGAAACTACCAGCACAAACTAGCGGCTTGGGAAGATGAAGCCAATCACAACACTGCAGCTGGTACAAAATTTTACCCTGGCTAAATTCTCACAACCAGAATAATCAAATCACAGTTAAAGAGTTAACCACAATTGGCATGCCCCACACGCTCCTGCAGAGTGTGTAATGAGAACCCAGAATGTATGGGCAATCTCAATTAAATCACTGCAGTTAACCAGCATTTAACTGAAACAGATCTTTTCTGGCCAAGTGGAGACCAGTACACATTCAATTTTGCATTGTGATTTTTTTAAGGAAGCCCACTTGAGATTAATCTCCCCTTTATTGTCTAAGTTTTTAGGACACTCTGATGATTTTTATTTGAAGTTTTTATTACTTTTAACCCAGATGAAAAAATTATTAATATAGTGGCCAGGTTTTGTTTTATAATCTGCAAAACTCAATCTGATCTTTAGCAATGCATTTCATAAGTAGCTTATATATTTTTATCTTCTTTTTAAATTTTATTTACACGATGCATTGTTTGTATTTCTTGTATATTGGTCTATGACCATAATAAAGTTCTGTTCTGTTCTTTTCTGAAACAGATCTTGATTATCTATCCTGGTTAAATGCTGGTTAACCACAGCGGTTTAACTGGGATTGCCTGGAAAGTCCAGGTTCTCACAACATGCTCCATGGGATCACAGGAGGCTCTCTGATCATAGTTAACTCTCTAACTGTGATTGTTCTGGTCATGAGAATATGGCCTTTGACAGAAGAAAGGTTTTTAACTTTGAACCCCCTGAATTAATGGGTAACTAGCCGACCCCACACAGAGCATCTGTGTGCTCTTTGGGGCCGGCAGTTACTTCCCCCCTCCCTTCTGCCCCAGTTTCGGCTTCCGGGCCCAGCCACCTTTCCTCCCCACTGCCACTTCTGCCCCCTGCCACTTTCTTTCCCCACTCCTGGGCCTTGCCTCGGTGGCCGGGCCCGCCACCTCTGGCCTCTACAGCTGGGCCGCCACTGCGGCAACCAATCCTCCTGGGTGCGCCACAGCCAATCAGGTGCGTCCACCACCCAGCCAATCAGCTGGGCTCTGGGATGCACATTCCAAGGTACACCCAGGAGAATTATCTATCTATCTATCTATTGTTAAATTATATATACCACCTTTCATTAAACAATCTCAAGGTGGTTTACAGCAAGAATTTAAACACAAGATGGTAAAAAAGACACAATTAAAATATTAAGTGAAAAATATTAAACAAATCTGATTAAAATTTTAAAACAAAGCATAAAAGCAATACAGAGTATAAAGAGCAGCAGCAGAGAATCAAATAAATGCCTGGTCAAAAAGCCAAGATTTTACACTCTTTCTAAAAGCTGTGATGGAGACTGAGGAGCGAATAGCCACCAGGAGAGCATTCCAGAGTCTGGGGGCAGCAACAGAGAAGGCCCTGTCCCGCGTGCACAACAACCGAGCCTCCCTCATTGTCGGCACCCAGAGCAGAGCCCCCTCAGATGACCTCAGGAAGCAGGCAGTAACCCTTGGGAGCAGGCGGTCCCTCAGGTATCCTGGGCCCAAACTGTTAATTAATATAATAGATGTTGCTGCAGGATAGGAGTGGAGTCAGAGAGGCTGCTCTGTGAGAGAAAAAACTGGAGGGAAATTAGTGGGAGAGAAAGAAAAAGCAACCCTGATCACCAAAAGGTTAAAAATGGCACACCCATTTCCCTACTCACTCAGCCTGTCAATCAGATTAGCAGTATTGGCAGGAAGAGAAGAAAGAGAAGCAAGCCCAGATACTTCAGATAAGTCCAGGAACTACCATTAGCTCCTGAGCTACCTAATTCCCACCCCTGAATTAGATTAACAGTATTGCTAGGTGAGATAAAGGTGTCTATTGTGGTCCATAGCAGCACACAAGAGTTTAGATAGCTTTGTGCCCTTCCTTTTTGTGGAGAAGCAAAATGTGTGTAATAAATTACTGCCCATTCCTTGCATTAATCATGCCCAATGCAAGAATGTGTGGAAGGTAGGTTCTTCATGTGGGATTCCAGGTCTGAGATCAACTTTAGCCTTCTTCTGTTTGCTATACAAGATGCTGATAAGATAGTTCAGCAGTTTCTTGGAAACTGTGTTGTACACTCTCACTATAGCCTGTGTAGTATGTTGACTGTAGTGGATTTGTTACTCTCAGTCCATTAGGTATGATAGCCTTCTGTTTACATTATGTTGACATGACAATACCTTTGTGTATTGAGGTTTAACGTATGGAAACTTGGTTATTAAACAACCTTTGTAATTTATGCACACTGGCAGAACTGGGTCATGGGCAGTGAGAGTCTTGGAGCAGGGGAAGGCCTTTTCCCTCTCTACAGCTGTGGCCTCAGATAGGAGCAAAGAGGTCTCAGGGAGAGGGTTGGTTGTCTCCACTTTATCCCCCACCTTATCTTTTTGTTCCCTCTTTTTTCCTCTCCGCGCTGTCTTTGGGTCTAGCAGCCCTCTGTGAAGCTTCACTTCATCATCAGCCAACAGTTTAAATAGCGCTCTGCAGTCTGGGCAAGTCTTTTGGGGCCTAAGATTCCATCTTGTGAGATCTTGGGTTCCTGCTAGAACAGTGGGCAGCTCAGAGACCTCTGACTTGTTCCTTCTCTGCACTGCCCTTGCCTCGCTTGAGTGACTCCTGCCAGCTCTTCTGCCAACATATTGTCAGTGTCTAGGGCCTCACGCCCTTCCTTTGCCCTAGCAAACTCACATGGCTGTAGCCGGGCTTTGCCATCGGCTGGCTAGGAGTTCACAGATGCCCCACAAGCAGCCACTGGAGGATGTGCTGGAGTCTGAAGTTAGGATATAGAGGGCCCAGCAGAAAACCAGCAGAGGGGGAACACAGGAAGCTGCCTTATACCAAGTCAGATCATTGGACCATCTAGCTCAGTATTGTCTACTTTGATTGGCAGCAGCTCTCCAAAGTTTTAGGCAGGAGTCTTTCCCAGACCTACCTGGAGATGCCAGGGATAGAACCTGGAACCTTCTGCATGCAAAGCAGATGCTCTACCACTGATTCATGGCTCCATCCCTTAAGGGGAATATTTTACAGCAAACAGCACTCACAGGTAGTCACCCATCCAAAATCAAACCAACACAGCTTATCCCAGAGGGTTACTCCATGGTGGAGCAGGTGAGAGAATGTGGGTGTGGGTTGGGGAGGTGGCTGTGGTCTATAAGAATACCATCTCCCCTACCAGGATCCCTGTCAGGGATTTGACCTATATTGAATGTGTGTACTTAAGTCTAGGGACCAAGGATAGACTGGGACTTCTGCTGGTATACTGATGACACACTGCCCAGCGGAGTCCTTAATTGAACTGACGGAACTGGTTGCTGAGTTGGCATAGGAGTGGCCCAAGCTGTTGGTGGTGGGGGACTTGAATGTTCATTTTGGGACTGAGTTGTCAGGTGCAGCTCAAGGGTTCATTGCAGCCATGCCGACCTTGGGCCTATCCCAATTGGTCTCTGATGCTGGTCACACACTCTACTTGGTCTTTTGTGTTGATCAGGGTGGTGTTCTGTGGGTGGGGACTCCTGTTATCTCCCCATTGTCATGGATGGATCACCATCTGGTTAAGGTAGAACTTACAGCCATGACCCACCTCTGCAGGGATGAAGGACCTATTAGACTGGTCCACCTAAGGCGGCTATTGGATCCAATAGGATTCCAAGATGCCTTGGAAGGGTTTAGGGTTGGCTCTTCTAGTGATTCTGTCGATGCCCTGGTGCAAACATGGAAAAATTAGTTCACTAGAGCAGGAGACACAATCACTCCTAAGCATCCTCTCTGACTTGCTTTAAAGACAGCCCCATGGTATTCAGATGAACTACAGTAGTTGAAACAGTGAGGTAGACGACTAGAGCACATGTGGAGGGAGACTTGGCGTGAGTCTGATCAGGCACAACACAGAGCACATTTGAAGATCTATGCAATTCTTTTCTGCCCACATTGCTTCCAGACATTCATGACCAACTGAGTTGTTTAGGGTTCTGAGGGGGCTAGTATGTACCCCCTCCCCCTTTTATTTAAACTTAGAACCATTGGTCACTCACTGTGACATTTTAAATGATATTTTGCAGATAAAATCTTTCATATTCAGGCTGAGCTGGATTCTACAGTTACTGTAGAGTCTACTGTGTCCAGCAACTGCTCTTTTGGGATTAGATTGGATCATTTTCCGTTTGTGACTCCTGAGGAAGTGGACAAAGTGCTTCTGACTGTTTGTCCTACAACCTGTTCTCTTGACCCTTGCCCAACTTGGCTTATCTCATCTGATAATTATATTATCAAAGAGGGTCTGGTAAATATTATAAATGTTTCTCTGAGGGAGGGCAGGATGCTTCCTTGTCTTAGGGAGGCGATTATTAAACCACTTTTGAAGAAATCTGCACTGGATTCCCTTGGAGTTAGCTAATTACAGACCTGTTTCTAATCTTCCATGGTTGGGCAAGGTGATTGAGTGGGTGGTTGCCTCTCAGCTCCAGGTAGTTTTGGATGATGCTCATTATCTAGACCCATTTCAAACTGGGCTATGGGGTTGAGATTGCCTTGGTCAGCCTTATGGATGATCTCCACTGGCTATCGACAGAGGGAATGTAACTCTGCTGATCCTTTTGGATTTCTCTGCAGCTTTTGATACCATCAACCATGGTATACTTCTAGATTGCCAGAGGGAGGTGGGATTGGGTGGCACTGTTTTACAGTGGTTCCATTCCTACCTCTCTCATAGATTCCGGGTGGTGTCACTTGGAGACTGTTCTGCAAAGTGAGAACTAAAATGTGGAGTTTCACAAGGCTCCGTACTGTCTCTAATGCTCTTTAACATCTACATGAAACTGCTGGGAGAGGTAATCAGGTTTGGTGCAGGGTGTTATCAATATGCTGATGACATCCAGATCTATTTCTCCATGTTGAACTCATCAGGAAATGGCATACTTCCCTAAATGCCTGCCTGAAGGCAGTAATGGGCTGGATGAGGGATAACAAACTGAAGTTGAATCCAAATAAGATGGAGGTACTGACTGTAGGGGGTTGGGACTTGAGAGATGGTTTAGATGGGCCTGTTCTGGATGGGGTTACACTCACCCTGAAAGATCAGGTATGTAGCTTGGGAGTGCTCCTAGACCCAAAGCTCTCTCTGGTTTCTCAGGTTGAGACAGTGGCCAGGAGTGCTTTTATCCACTTCAGCTGATACACCAGCTATGTCCATTTCTAGAGGTAAATGACCTTATAACAGTGGTACATGTGCTGGTAACCTCCAGGCTTGACTACTGTAATGCACTCTACATGGGGCTGCCTTTGTACATAGTGTTGTGAGCTATAGCTGGTTTTGCAAGCTGTATATGCTCAGAGGGAAAGAGGAAAAGTCACATCATACACAAACTGAATTGTTTCTTGGAGATGGTGACCATGTAGGATCTGGGCACACAAACAGAGAAAGAGGAAGACACACTCAGAACGTTCAATGGATTTCTTTATAGAAAGTTGCCCATCAGGATAAGATTCAAACAGGTCATCCAAATTAAACATGTTTTCAATTCAAGTTATAGTGCAATGTGCCTAGCTATCACATGTGTGTGCAATCAATAATTACAGCTGTCTAACGAATCCTAATAGAACATTTAGAGAGAAACAGAGAGAGAAGAAGGAAGGGAGGGCTTAGGAAAGGGATGGCAGTGATTAGCAGGAAGGAGGGAAGGAGGAGCAGGCTGAGCTGTTCATTGAATAGGCATCTCGCCAGGTTCACGAAGAAGGCTTCAAAGGACTTGTTCGTTGCTGGGGCTTGAGAACGATGCAGGCTTCAAGCAGGCAGGCAGGCTGGTGGTAGATGCTCAGACCAGAGCAAGGCAGAGCGAGAGAGCACCATGGCTGGGTAGTATTGACTTCTCACTGTGCAGCAGAGGTCACAGACAGTCCCTGTCCATGGAAAGAATTCCTGCTCTAGTCCCGCAGCTTGAACAGCGAACTCCAGGATTGCTCTTGAGCAAAGATCTGCTGGTTAGGCAAAGCTTGCTGATTTGCCATGTCCAGAGACCCCTTTTTATAGCAGCTGGCTCCTACAGACCTGCTCCAGGAGTTCTTTCAAGATAGCAATTTCAGTCAAGGATCTCCTAAGTGTCAGTCACTCTTATCATAAAACTTCTCTCTCATGAAAAAACTTTTTCTTTGTTAGACCAGTTCATAGCAGCATCCTCTGCATACTGTCTTTTTATTTTCAGGAAGCAATTTGTTCCTCTATTCGTTCTCCAAACATCTTCATTTCTTAAGTGGTTGGTCTGTCTTTGCCTAAGAGGCAGGCTCCTGGCAGCTCTTGCTCCAAAGAGGGTTAAAATGTCAAAAGGGATTGTTTAAGAAGGAGGAAGCTAAGCTATATGTGTGAGACAGCAATTAAATTACTTCTTGTGTACATCTACCTAGTGTGTAATTATAAAAAAGAATGTTCAAAGTAACAGCAAAAGCTAGTTTTAGGCTAGTTAATCAATGCATTTGACTAAGGCAAAACAAGATAGATGACATCAACATGGTAAGCATTCTGTCAGAGGAAGTAAGGGATTAGCTTTCAGCTTGTCTCCTAGGAGTTAATCATTTCACTCAGAGCTGAGTAAAGCCTTGCATCAGTGTTTCTCCCAATGGAATTGCTGGCAAACATACACAGGCCTCCGCCTGACCCGCTGAGTTATGGATTCTAGTCCAATATGAGTGGCCTGGGCCATAAAAATAGTCTGGAAACCACAATTGGCACAGAATGTGTCAGCCAGATTGGTCTCTGAGACATCCTGAAGGGAGGGACCACATAACACTGATCTTAAAAGAACTGCACTGGCTGCCAATATGTTTCCAGGCAAAACACAAAGTGCTGGTTATTACCTATAAAGCTCTTAATCGCTTGGGCCCAGGGTTCTTAAGAGAGTATCTTCTTTGTCATGAACCCTGCCACCTATTACCATCTTCAGGAGAGGTCCGGTTACTGTTGCCACAGGTTTGTTTGGTGGCAACCTGGGGCGGGGCTTTCTTCCCCCACTTTATTCCTTTTTAATTTTTTATTAATATAAAAAGAGTACAGAGTACAGAATATAGAATATAGAAAAATAAGAGTAAATGAGTATAGTAGATAACATCTCATATATGTTTTGTACATCAAACCGGAAAACAACACTCAATCATATCAACTTCTCCTCCTAACCACACGTATTCTAATTAGATCTTTCAACCACCAATCCCAAATATTCGGAAAAAAACACCCAACTGGATATCTAAATATCAAAATTAAGCAGTATCATGATTAAAGTAGACTCGCTCAAGAATTCATTATCAGGGAAAATCCAGATTTTGGATGAGGTATCCGACCCTGTGACAAATTATAATGTATAAAGGGTTCCCAAATAAAGCCAAATTTATCTTCTGATTTATTTTTTATATATGAGCCAATCCTAGCCATTGAATCATATTCCCCAAGTTTAAGATGCCACTCCTATAACGTCGGTAACAAATGAGTTTTCCAATAAGAATTATGAAGAATTCTAGCCACAGTTATCATACATAAGGACAATTCCATAGATTCTGCAAGTATATAAGGTTTAGTAATATTTAACATAAAAATCTCTGGAGAAAAATGAAAATATAATTTAAACATTTGTTGCATCTTACTATGAATTAACTTCCAAAATTTCTGAGCTTTAGTGCATGTCCACCACATGTGATAAAAGGTTCCCAACTGATTCATACACTTCCAACAATTTCCGGGATATTTATTGTCTATCTTTGAAATCATCATTGGAGTAATATACCAATGGCAATACATTTTGTTACAATTTTCTCTTAAGGTATTATTCGCTGTAAATTTAATATTCACTTTCCATTTATATTCCCATTTCAATTGTTTTAACTATATAAAAAACCCATGTATAAAGACAAAGGCAATGATAACAGAGGCCCATCGCAGGTAGTGATCTGGTCACTACCTGCGTTGGGCCTCTGTTATCGTTGCCTTTGTCTTTATACATGGGTTTTGTTATATAGTTTTTGCCTGTTACCCGTGTTCCCCTTGTTTTTTCCTTGTCAATTGTTTTATTCATATTCTGCCTCCATTTAATCATACAGTCTTTAACTTGTTCTGATTCTGAGCCATATTTCATTAACAACTTATATATCAAACCCAGTAAGTGTTTGTCATTTTTAGTTATTAATATTTCAAATTCTGTCAAATCTGATATTTGCATTTGGGGCAGTATAGAAATGTGCTAAATAAATAAATAAATTTCCACCTTGCTTTTGTATTTCCTTCTGGTTAGGGTCTCTAGAGCGGGACTGAGGGTGGAATTGGGAGGTTGGTGGGTAGGTTTTACACACCAGGCATGACCTTTGTAGGGCAAGCCACTGGCTACTCGTGTTCTTCCACCCAGACTTTGGGGATCAAGTTTGTGGACATAACATAAGAAAAGCCCTGCTGGATCAGGCACAAGGCCCATCTTGTCCAGCATCCTGTTTCACACAGTGGCTCACCAGATGCCACTGGGAGCCTACAGGCAGGAGCTGAGGGCATGCCCTCTCTCCTGCTATTACTTCCCTGCAACTGGTACTCAGAGGCATCCTGCCTTTGAGGCTGGAGGTGGCCTATAGTCCTCTGACTAGTAGCCATTGATAGACCTCTCCTCCATGAAGTTATCCAAACCCCTCTTAAAGCCAACCAAGCTGGTGGCCATCACCACATCCCATGGCAAGGAATTCCATAGATTAGTTATGTGCTGTGTGAAATAGTACTTTCTCTTGTTGCTCCTAAATTCCCCGACCTTCAGTTTCATGGGGTGAGCCCTGGTTCTAGTGTTGTGAGAGAGGGAGAAAGATTTCTCTCTGTCCACCCTCTCCACTCCATGAGTAATTTTATACACCTCGATCATCTCTCCCCTTAGTCACCTCTTTTCCAAGGTAAAGAGCCCCAGATGTTGTAGCTTAGCCTCATAACGAAGGTGCTCCAAGCCCCTTAGCCTGCTTTCCTGCGGTTGTGAGAATAGCCTCAGTGTGTGTCATGGTGTGTGTGTGTGTGTGTGTGTGTGTGTGTGTGTGTGTGTGTAGCGGGGGATGATGCTTAACTTGCACCAGGCAGGAGGCAGGAGGGCTCCAAAGGCCTTTAGGTCCAGGCTCCAAAATTACCTAGTAATTACCTAGTAAGCACCACTCCTAGAGGCACCATCAAAATTATCTAGGTGCACCGCTCCCAAATGGCGGGATGTTATATTTAATTACACAGGATTTACAGCCAGGGAGGTTGTATCCCAGTAAAGTTGTTGAAAGTATAAAGAAGCTTGTTATTGCTAAACAGTTTCCTCAGAAATGTGAAAATAAAGCCTTTATTGATGTACCGACACAATCTTATACCTGAGTTTGAATACAAGTTTTAAATATAAGAAGTGGTGTACAGTCTTGCCAGATCTAAGGTTGTTGTTACTTTGTCTCAGAAACAATTACTGTTTGACTCTACATTGTAGTGAATAAGAAACCACTGAATCTATTGTACAAGAATAAAGTTATTTTCTTTGGTTTGGAATTTTAAAACTGTTTCAACTGTGTCTATAAACTTCTCCCCATGTTACCTCTCAGGCTCAGTACAAAAGTTAGTGTTAGAAACCCAAACTAGGATTTAATTTGGTCGTGGCAGCAAAATAGATAGATAGATAGATAGATAGATAGATAGATAGATAGATAGATGGTTTAAAACAAATCAAAAGGATCACAAATATATTGTTTATTTTAACATCTTTATATTTAAACACTAATCTCCCAGTCCCAACCTCGGGTCCTGGCAACCCTAATCTCCCAGTCCCAACCTCGGGTCCTGGCAACCCCAAACAGCAAAGAACTGGTGCCAGGAAGCAAGCTGGGAGTCAGTGCTGAAACCAAGGCTTAGTCAGTAGATAAACCAGGGACCAGGATCAAGAGACAAACAAGCCATGAGTCAGAGGTGAAGCCGAAGGTTAAAGCTGAGCAGGGAAACAAGAAGCAGGAGCGAACCAAGACAAGCTGAAGTCAGAGCCAAAGCCAGGGATTAAGCCCACCAGGAACCAGAATCAAGGAGACTTTGAAATGGAGGCAAAGCCCGAGCCCAGTCATGAAGCCTTTGTATCTTTCCTATCCTGGGAGGAACCAATGAAGTCTGACTGGACTCTCAGTCCAGCACCTGAGAACTCCATAGCTTGTAAGGCTGCTGTAGCTCAGCTAGCTGCTATATGGGGCAGTGGTGTGCAGGTTCTTAGCTTCCCGGTCCTAAATACAGACAGTTCTGTACTTAGCAAAAAGCAGAAGATAATTAAAAAACAAACAAACAAGTTATACAAAGTAATGTACATATAGAGCAGGGGTGAATATTGAGATACTACGCTGAATATCCATATACCGTTTTACAGCACAAATCCCCGAAGCAGTTTACATAGATATATGCATGACTCAAATGCCTCCATGGGCCAGAACCAACCATGACTTGGTGTGCAGAGGCCCAGGTCAATTTTCAGCACATTAATTATGACATTAAAAGTCATTAGCGATATGAAATCAAATGTTTGCTACTTGTGGATAATTTTCTCTCCGTCAAGGCACCCACATTCTTATTCTTTTTCAACTTAGAATAGTGACCACAAAGTAGGCCCTGTCTCTGCTCAGTCCGTGGGGCACCTGGAGTGCATGCCAGCCCCCGCAAAATGCCAAGTGCTCTCCTCTCTCTGTTGCTGCTGTTTTCAGGCTGCAGTCCCAGGCATGTTTGCTTACTTGGGAGTAAGCCTTGCTGAGTGCACCATGGGACATGTTTCTGAGTGGACATGTATAAGATGGCATGGTGAGGCCATTTCTGGAGAGAATGGACCCCTTCAGAGAAGAGGGGACTAACCGAAAGAGTGACCCTCTGCCTTTCTGGGGTGTGTTCTGCCTGTGCCTGCCTGATGCTGCTGCTGCCACTGTTCCAACCCACTCCATCCATTGTTGCTGCTGCTGCTCAGGCAGCAGCAACTAACCCACTCACTCCTTGATCCATCAGTGCCACATGCATCTCATCTGGTCTCAGGTGGCCAGTTATTGAGCTGCTGCTGCTGTTTGGCCTTGGGACAGTCCAAGAGCTCTTCACAGTTCCTGCTGTTGCTGCAAGATGTTCCTATCTGGATGCCAGCAAAAAAGTCTCAGCAGGCTAAATCCGGGCCCTGGGCTGCTGACCACACCATGCATGGAGGCCATGTGCATGCCGGCATCATGCAGGGGCAGCTGGGAGATGCCCCACTGGCACACGGTCATAGCTGAGGGGAGCGCCACCATTATGGAAGTGGCGGTGAGCGGTGTAGGAGCATGTATGGACCTGCTATCCTCCGCTTTAAAGGGGCTATGTAAGCCCTTGGTTTTAAAGGGATGGTACCCACAATTCAGACACTGAATCGGATTTCAGCACATCTCTGTTTTTAAAAAAATAAAAACAGCTTGGTGAAAACATGGTACCATACCACATAATATTAACACAAATGTTAATATTAACGTTTAGACATTCAAAATGATTACACAATGGAGTTCAAAATTCCTGAGGTTTGTTTCAGGTGGCAGAGTATGTCCCAATCAGTGTTTCAACTCCCAGCATCTCCAGATGCAATGGCCTTTGGCTGGGGATTGTGAGAGTTGTAGTCAACAACATCTGGGAATCCCTCTTACAGGGAACACTGGTCCCAATGTAGTTCTGTGGTTAGAAGCAGGACTATTGAAGGCAGATACTAGGGCATGGCTTTTTATTGTATTTTCAACATTTGGCTCAAGTTAATATTCTTCCCAGTAGGCTTAGCCCCTCTGATGCTAGCTGATGATTTTCTATCTGTTTGGAAGAGGACTTTGGTGGGAAAACCCACATCATATAGGCTCTCCCCCAGTTAAAGTATTGATTGGTTATGGCTGGATCTGTACGTTGGGTGACTGGGAGATGATAAATGGCCTATTAGTTTTTGGTTTTTTTTTCCTGTGGCTGGATGGTTAGAGGGATGTTGTGAGACTTCATCTGGTCCTCTCCTGTTGTGTGCCTCTGACATGATTGTTTCTGGCTGGGCATACCTTAATGACCTTTAATGGTGACTTTTGCCTTAATACCACAGTTCCCCCTAGCACAGGGGTGGCCAGCCTGATGCCCTCCAGCAGCTGTTGGCCTGCACTTCCCATCATCTTCAGCAGCAACTGTGGCTGGAAATGATGGGAGTTGTAGTCCAACAATAGATGAAGAAACTCCAGTTGGCCATCTAGTCTTGTGGCAGTGAGCATGAATTGTCCTGTTTGCTAAGCAGGGTCTGCCCTGGTTTGCATTTTGATGGAAGACTACATGTGAATACTGTAAGATATCCCTATAGGGCAGGGCTGCATAACATAAGAACATAAGGACAACCCTGCTGGATCGGGCCCAAGGCCCATCGAGTACAGCAACCTTTTTACATTTCACACAGTGGCCCACCAGTTGCATCTGAGAAGGCATGCAATGAAGGCACACCCTCTCTCTACTGTTGCTTCCCTGCATTCCCTCTGGTATTCAGAGACATCTGCCTCTGAGCCTAGTGGTAGCCTATAGCCATCAAGACTAAGAGCCATTGATAGACATGTCCTCTGTGTCTAAGCCCCTTTTAAAGCTATCCAGGCTGGTGGCCATCACTACATCCCGTGGCAGAGGGTTCCACACTTTAATTAAGTGCTAGGTGAAAAAAGTACTTCCTTTTGTTGGTTCTAAATTCTCTGGCAATCAGTTTCATGGGATGACCCCTGGTTCACAACTTTGGCCCTCCAGCTGTTTCTGGACCGCAATTCCCATAATGGAAGTTGTATGCTAACATCTGCAGGAGGAAATGGGGCCGTAGCCAAGTGGAAGAGCATTTGCATGCTTCCAAGTCCTCTTCCTGGCATCTCCAGGGAGAAACTCCTGCCTGTAACCTTGGAGAACCACTACCAGTCAGTATAGAGAATACAGAGCTAAGATGGACCAATGGTCTGACTTAGTATAAGGCAGCTTCCTATGTTCCATTGCCCTTACAGGACTGGAATTCCCACTAGCTACTTCCTCTGTCAGTGCCCTATGCCAGTGAGCCATTAGGGATAATTACTGAGGGGTTTTTCTCCCCTGTGAAGGAGAAGTTGTAGCTCCCATTGCTACTTGTCCTGGTGCCTCCCTTCCCCATTCCTGGCAAAAAAACTTCTTCCCCTTAGGGGAGTGTTGTCTCCTCCAGCAGGGCCTGAATCCTTCTCCCAGAGATTATCCACATATAACTTCTACCAAATAGCCATAGAGCTAACTGTGCAATCTGTCCAGGAGGTTTTACACACAGGGCATCAAACCTCCTCCAGAATGGAGTGTGCCGGTCCACATATTAGCTGCATTTACCCTGAAGCCCCTGTGGGCTGTCAGGGACCAGTACAGACTGTTTCCCCCAAATTGAGGCTGCGCATTCTGGCTTAGCCCGAAGTATGTGTAGCTTTAAAAAATCCTCCAGTTTCAGCAGCTTTTGGGGGGAAAACCCGAGGCTTCTGTTATGCCCCGCCACTTCTCCCGTGTTGTGTGCAGTGGCCATGCCAGTAATCCAGTGTTTTTCAAAACTCAACAAAGGGGAGTTTGACAGCTGTGTTTGGTATGGTCTGCTCTAATTGATTTACAATTGCAAGCACGGGGCGGGGGGGAGGGGGTTGTAGCAGATTGGTGAAATTCTGTGGAGGGAGTCCAGAAGGCAAGGAGGAGGAAGAAATCCCTGAGTTAAACACAAGCACAAAATGCAAAATGTGGGTCTTCCTATGTTTTACAAAGGCTTTAGATATGCAGAATGGATGTAACCTGAACCCTTTTTGTCTGAGCTGATTCCATTAGCCTGCAATTTTCTTCATGATAGAGAGAAAGCACTGATTTCTGCATTAAACTTCCCTGCCTCTTAAATGGTCTGGGGGGTGCGGCAGGGACATGAGATGATGAAGGCAGTCACTCACAAAGGCAACAGTTAAGCGTTCTGCTGTTTGTTCCAGCTTTTGGCAGCTTGTCATACCGTTCTTCCATTCTTCCGTAGCTGTCAAACTAACTAAAAGCTCTCTCACCTCCTCCTCTGTTATGTGATTTGTAATTGGTTGGAGGAAAAACCCGGAGCAAGCCGGTGAGAAAGCACAGAAAAAAGATCTGCCAGGGATTGTGGAGAGAAGCTGACCCTATGTGAATTGTCCATTTAATCCCCCAAGTTAAACATCTTGCAAATCTGCTGCAAAGCTCTTCAAATACCCCGTGGCAAGAAGGCATGTGTGAATAACTCCTTGGGGACTTTTTTTGCAATGTATGCATAGTATAACGAGATTCAAAGTCTTCATAGATGTGCAGAATCAATTTACTTGGCTCATGCTGTATAAATGGAAGTTGTTGACACTTTTGAGCATACTATGGTGTCTTTACGTCTGTAGAATTGTGTATCGTGTGTATAATGAAGGAAGTGATATCACATAGACATTTTCACGGCTTTGTGTCTGGATTGGCTCCTATCATTCTTGGCTGATAGAGTGATATTGGTAGTGCAGCCTACCATGATTAGTGTTTCTCTGTTCTAGGCCAGGCCAGGGACTCTGTGGAGGCAGGGATCCAGCCGACGCACAGATTTCAGCAGTTCAAGGGAAAGAGTTCAAGACCTTGGACTGCTCCAGGCAGGACTGCAAGAAAGCTGGATATAACAGCATAAGGGGGATGTTGCTCCAGCAGCTGCTTGGAATGGAATACCATTTTTTAAAAAAATGTCGCTGCCCAAGGTAGGGTGGACTCGTCCCTTCCCTTTCCTGGAAAAGCTCTGCTGTTTAAAGGCCCCTTTTGAAGCACTGGCTCTGGTGGTGCTGGGTTATCACTGTGTGGGCTGGCAGGACTCCTCCAAGTCAGAGGATGAAGCCAGGGCTGTCTCTTCAATTAGGGATGTCACAGATTCAGGATCATTATAAATGTGTGTTGGTAGTGCTGCTATGGATGCTAAAGGTGTGCCTGACAGTGCTGCTATGCCTTTTTTTTTTTTTTTTAAAGTGCTCTCTTTGCCTTTTCAACATTGCTGAGAATTCATAGGATCCTGATTATGCTATGTCATTATAATGTTGATGTTAGCAGGCTGCTGGTATAGTGGGACCATTAGACTGCACTGTCCTTGGCTAGTCAGAGTACTGCATATTTTATTTTATTTTATTTTATTTATACATGTATATTCCTCTTTTTAAAAAACGTTTATATCCCACTCCTATATCCCAAGGAGTGCAGAGTGGTATACATGTATATGTTTATCCTCACAACAACCCTGTGAGGTAGGACAGGCTGAGAGATCAATGATTGGCCTAGAGTAACCTAGTGAGTTTCATGGCTGAACAGGGATTTGAACTTGGGTCTTCCCTATCCTAGTCCAACACTCTCGCCACTAAACTATGTTGGCTTTCCATGATTTGTCTCTAACTCCTTCTGCTACTTCTGAAGAATCATTGCAAAGTTACAAATAACTTTAACTCTACCATCTGAGAGGGTCTCAGATGACTAGCCCAGTACATACATTGATGCTGCAAATGCAAGGACAATTGTTAAAATGTCAGATTGTGAAGTTGCATTGGGTTGGCAATCATTATATCTTATCCTAGCAGCTTTTTCAGTTACACAATGACCAGTCTTAAGAGATATCTACAATACTTGGTTGTTTGGTTGTTTGGTTGTGCCGTTGAGTCGGTGTCAACTTGTCGACCACAGAGCCATGTGGTTTTCTTGGTAGAATACAGGAGAGGTTTACCATTGCCATCTCCCATGCAGTATGAAATTATGCCTTTCAGCACCTTCCTATATTGTTGCTGCCTGATATAGGAGTTTCCCATATTCTGGGAAACACACCAGCAGGGTTCGAAACAACAGTGTCCTGCTCTCTAGGCAGATTATGTCCCTATTGTGCCATTAGGTGGCTGTAGGTTGTAGATCATTACCTCAGCCATTATGTCAACAACCATCTTGCATTTGAGAGGACAAATTCCCAAACCAGAAGAATGAATCCCTCATATCCCAAACCAGAGCAGGGAAGGCCACCAGAGCTTTTAAAAAATAATATAGAATGGTGGGCTCCAGTTTTGGCCTCGCTTTTTACTTATATTGACTCTCATGGCCATATTCCCAAAGACAGGGGGCTAGCGATCATCATCCCCATATTTAAAAAGAAAGGATGACCCTGCTAACTATAGGCCCATCAGCCTGCTCAAAACCATCAGCAAGCTCTGTGCCAGAAATCTACATGGGAATCTTAATGACTGGATAGACCAAGAAAATCTGCTTGCAGAGGATCAAGCTGGCTTCAAGGAGGGTCGATCCACAACCGACCAATGCCTGGTGCTTCAGTACCTCATTGAAAAATATTCTTCCAGCAATTCGACCTCCATTTACACTGCCTTCTGTTATGGCCCAAGCCACTCATATTAGACTAGAACCCATAGCGAAGCGGGTCAGGCGAAGCTTGTCTTTGCCAGCAATTCCACTGAGAGAAACACTGATGCAAGGCCTTCCTCAACTCTGAGTGAATTGATTAACTCCTAGAAGACAAGCTGAAAGCTAATCCCTTACTTCCTCTGACAGAATGCTTACCGTGTTGATGTCACCTTATCCTGTTTTGCCTTTGTCAAATGCATTGATTATCTAGCCTCAAACATGTACCCCTTTGCTGTTACTGAGGAGCAAGAGGCGCTAGCAGCCTGCCTCTTAGGTAAAGACAGACCAACCACTTAAGAAATGCAGGTGTTTGGAGAACGAATAGAGGAACAAATTGCTTCCTGACAACAAAAAGACAGTATGCAGAGGACGCTGCTATGAACTGGTCTAACAAAGAAAAAGTGCTGTCATGAGTTGGAAGTTTTATGATAAGTGTGACTGACACTTAGGAGATCCTTGACTGAAACTGCTATCTTGAAAGAACTCCTAGTGCAGGTCTATAGGAGCCAGCTGCTATAGAAGGGGGTCTCTGGACATGGCAAATCAGCAAGCTTTGCCTAACCAGCAGATCTTTGCTCAAGAGCGATGCTGGAGTTCGCTGTTCAAGCTGCGGGGCTAGAGCAGGAATTCTTTCCATGGACAGGGACTGTCTGTGACCTCTGCTGCACAGTGAGAAGTCAATACTACCCAGCCATGGTGCTCTCTCGCTCTGCCTTGCTCTGGTCTGAGCATCTACCACCAGCCTGCCTGCCTGCTTGAAGCCTGCATCATTCTCAAGCCCCAGCAACAAATATATCCTTTGAAGCCTTCTTCGTGAACCTGGCGAGATGCCTATTCAACGAACAGCTCAGCCTGCTCCTCCTTCCCTCCTTCCTGCTAATCACTGCCATCCCTTTCCTAAGCCCTTCCTTCCTTCTTCTCTCCCTGTTTCTCTCTAAATGTTCTATTAGGATTCGTTAGACAGCTGTAATTATTGATTGCACACACATGATAGCTAGGCACATTGGAAACGTATTTCATTTGGATGACCTGTTTGAATTTTATCCTGATGAGCAACTTTCTATAATAAACTTTCCATTGAATTTTCTGAGTCTGTCTTCCTCTTTCTCTGTTTGCGCACCCAGATCCTACATGATCACCGTCTCCTAGAACCAAATCAGTTTGTGTACGATGTGACTTTGCCTCTTTCCTTCTGAGCAGATACAGAGTGTGAAATCAGGTGTAGCTCACAACACCATCACCCACTCAATCACCTTGCCCAACCATGGAAGATTAGAAACAGGTCTGTAATTAGCTAACTCTGAGTGATCCAGTGCAACTTTCTTCAAATGTTGTCTAATAATAGCCTCCTTAAGACAAGGAGGCATCCTGCCCTCCCTCAGAGAAACATTTATAATATTTACCAGACCCTCTCTGCTGAGATAAGCCAAGTTGGGCAAAGGTCAAAAGAACAGGTTGTAGGACACACAGTCCGAAGCAGTTTGTCCACTTCCTCAGGAGTCACAAACTGAAAATGATCCAATCTAATCCCATAAGAGCAGTTACTGGACACCTCCACAATAAACTCTGCAGTAATGGTGGAATCCAGCTCAGCCTGAATGTGAAAGATTTTATCTGCAAAAAAAAATCATTAAAAATGTCACAGTGAGTAACCAATGGCTCAAAGTTTAAATTCAAAGGAGAGGGGGTACATACTAGCCCTCTCACAAACCTAGACAACTCAGTTGGATGTGAATTTGCAGAAGCAATGTGGGTAGAAAAGAACAGCTTCTTTGCTGCCTGCAGTGCCTGTATATTTCTGTAGCAGCATCCCAGACTAATCTTCAGTTCACGGAAGTAGGTCTGCTCACACAAAGGAGAGAGGATTGTTAGGAAGGTGATTGAGGAGAGAGGGGTGATTTTTGCCTATCCTCTCTTCTCTCTGCTGTCCTCAATTCCCCCCCCCCCCGAAACTATGTCCCTAAGATTAGCAAACTCTCACAGACACATTTTTGGGAGGCAATGGGTGGTTGCAGAGGGACAGAGAACAGATTAAAATAGCCTGTCATGCCCTCCTCTCCCTAGGGGGCAGCTCTACATCAAATGGTCCTTGAGGTGGCCCTGGACCCATAAATGACATGGGAGATACAAGATTAAAAAAGGAAAAAGGCAGTGGCAGAGGGGGATGATGCAGCACCAGAAAGCCAGCAGGGAAAGGACGGAAGGAAAGCCCAAAGATGCTGAACAAGTTGATAATTCTCTTCCATTAGGCCTGATGCATTTTGAGCGTGTGCTCTTCTACAGAGGCAAAGATATTCTTATTCTCTTACTGGAAATTATATCCTGCAACAGCCACAATCTCAATGGCAAATTCTGTTTGTTCCAGCCTATACAAGACACAGCAGTAGTTTTCAGCACTCTGCTTGTTTGCTGTCCCCCAGATGGAGTGTGTTCCATCATGGTCCCAGGGTCTTCCTTTTTGTCCTGCCCTCCTCATACAGTCTGCCGTCGGCCCTCCAGCATAGATGCAGGCTTGCTCTTTCCTCCCCTCATTCACTGGACAACTTCTTGCTGGAGCAGGAAATTGATACCCTGCTCCTTCACTGACCCTGGGCATCCCACCAGCTTTCTGAAGAAGGAGAGGGAAAGGGGCATGGCTCTAACCCTGCCTTTGGGCACCAGATGCTGGTAGGATTGTGGTTGTCACCCCTGCAGGCCTCTCATTCATTTGTGTTTGGACAGATCCTCTCCATGGGCTCATGTAGGAGGTCCTCTCACAGCTTTTCTCTGCTGGCAGACCCCTTTTCCTCATTTGGGATTGTTAGGAAGGGGGTTGAAAATAAAACTGCTAGTATCAGTGTTCCCTCTAAGGTGTGTGCATGTGCGTGTGCTCACACACATTTTTTGATGTTTGCTCAGTTAATTTTAGATCCCACTCAGGTTGAATTAGGAAGGCCCCACCCTGAATACATGTGCACGCACAGTGCCTTGATACTGCTGCCCAGAACAAATCTAATTCTCCACACAGATGAAAACAGTTAGAGAGAACAGTGGCTAGTATTATAATCCCCTTATACAAATCTATGGTGCAGCCACATTTAGAATACTGTATACAGTTTGGTCATGAATCTCAAAAAGGACATTATAGAACTGGAAAAGGTTCAGACGAGGGCAACCAAGATGATCAGTGGCCTAGAACATCTTCCTTATGAAGCAAGGCTCAGAGATGCAGCTAGGTAATTTTGCACCCTGGACCTAATGAGCGCATGCCTCCCCCACCCCAAATAAGCATCCTATACACACACATACAAACATACATACATACATTTTACCAGAAACCCATAAGTCTGGGCCAGATTGCATTTGCCAAAAGAAAAAGAAAAAGAAAAGATTACACAAGCCCCAGTGGATTCACATAGCTTCTTGACTATCACAAACTAACTGGGACACAACATGTGTCCCTTGCTCCACACTTCAAACACAAAACCAACTTGGACATAGAGTGCATTTGTAAGAGAAAAAATTAAAACTATCTTGTGGCTCACAAACCAACTTGAGCATAGTGCGTTTGTTTAAAAAAGTTGTTGTTTTTTCAGGTGTAACAGTTCTTTCATTAGGTATGAAGTACTCTCCGGATAGAGTTAGCTTTTTCTGGCAGCTTTACTGCAGCAGGAAAAAAAATCGTTAAATATCATGGTATTGACCATTTTCCTTGAAATAAAATACACAGATTTCTGCCGTATTGGGCTACATATGTGCCCAGCTTCAGAACCGTAAACCCAGCCATTTTGGAAATAGAAAAGGGGCCTTATTTTCCCTTGGGTAACATCATGGGGCCCTCTAGAGTGGGCACACTGAACTGAGCCCCCAGCTCCATGCCTCTTGATGCCCCTGATAAAGCTACAAGATCTGGGGCTTTTTAGAAAAAAGGCAACTGAGGGGAGACATGATAGAGGTCTATAAAATTATGTGTGGAGAGAGATAATTTTTTCTCCCAGCATCAGAACCAGGGGTCATCCCGTGAAACTGATTGCCAGGAAATTTAGGACCGACAAAGGGAAGTACTACACAGCACATAATTAAATTGTGGAACACACTGCCACATGATGTGTTCTTTTGCTGTGCATCCCTGATCTAAGGAGGAGATCTTACAGCAAAATCTAACCTGATATTATTTATTTATTCGATTTTTAGACCGCCCTTACAAAATAGCTCAGGACAGTTCACAAACAACAAAGACCCTTTAAAACAATTTAAGAGCACTGGAAGGCCAGGCCGAACAGGTAGGTCTTTAGGGCTCTCCTAAATTCCAATAAAGAATTCAAATCACAGATGTCTGCAGGGAGTGCATTCCACAGTCCAGGAACAGCTACAGAGAAGGCCCGCCTCTGGGTCACCACCAGATGAGCTGGTGGCAACTGGAGCCGGACCTCCTCAAATGATCTTAGCATGCGGTGGGGATCAGACCAAATAAGGCGCTCTCTAAGGTAACCTGGACCTAAGCCATTCAGGGCTTTAAAGGTAATAACCAGCACTCTGTATTTTGCTCGGAAACATATTGGCAGCCAGTGCAGCTGTTTCAAAACAGGCATAATATGGTCTCTCCAGGTTGCCCCGGAGACTAGCCTTGCTGCCGCATTTTAAACTAACTGAAGTTTCTGAACTATGTACAAAGGCAGCCCCACATAGAGCGCATTACAGTAGTCAAGCCTGGAGGTTACCAGCTGGTGCACCACTGTTCTGAGGTCATCCTCCTGTAGGAATGGACGCAGCTGTCAAATCAGCCGAAGCTGATAAAAAGCACTCTTGGCCACAGCCTCCACCTGAGATACTAGAGTGAGGCCTGGATCCAGGAGTACCCCCAAGCTGAGTACCTGCTCCTTCTGGGGGAGTGCAACCCCATCCAGCACAGGGAGATCTAACTCATCCCTCAGATTCTGAGCCCCTACAATGAGCACCTCAGTCTTGCTTGGATTCAGCTTCAATTTTTTATCCCTCATCCAGCCCATTACTGCCTGTTCATTTAGGGAATGAACGCCATTTCCTGATGAAGCAGATGAAAGAGAGAAGTAGATACTGATAACACCCAGCACCAAATCTCCTGATGACCTCACCCAGTGGTTTCATGTAAATATTGAAAAGCATTGGTGACAGAATGGAGCCCTGAGGGACTCCATATAACAGCTCTCGTTGAGAAGAGCAACTGTCACCAAGCTCCACCATCTGGGATCTGCCCGAGAGATAGGAGTGGAACCACTGCAGAGCAGTGTCTCCTATCCCCAACTCCACCAGGCGACCCAGAAGGATATCATGGTTTATGGTATCGAACGCCGCTGAGAGATCCAAGAGAATCAACAGAGTCACACTCCCTCTGTCGATTCCCTGGTATAGGTCATCCATCAGACACCTGAATTCATGTACAGCATAATAGGGGTGTGCAATTCGATTTGACCTCTAACCAATCTGGGTAGAATCAGGGGCGATTCAGTGATTCAATCTTGAATTGAATCACCCTCAAAATAAAGGGACTGATTTGGGGTTGAAGAGAATCACCCTTGATTTGACTCAAATCGGTTTGGGTGATTCAAGCACCATTTTGAGGTCTGCATTCCCAGAGAGAGCTGCAAAAATCTGCCTCAAAATGGCACTATTTTCTGGGGAGAGCTGGTCTAGCAATTAAGGTCAATGGGTAGACCAGCACTCTGCTCTGGACTTAGCATGTCAGCCTGCCTCAGAGGATAGGTCTATCCAGTAGACCAATCCTCTGAGGTGGGCCGATGTGCTAATTCCAATCTACCCGCCGCCCCCAATTAGTAGACCACTGGAAAAACAGTGCTATTTGTACACCTGTTTCCCCATCTCTCCCCAGAAAAAACAGGCCTCAAAATGGTACTCAAATCACCTGAATCAATTCAAATGATTCGAGGGTGATTTCTTGAGACAGCCAAACAAGTTGGCTGTTTTCAATGAATCAATTTGATGATTCTGCTATTCAATTTGAGCTCGAATCAAATTGTAGAATCTGATTTGTGCACATCTCTACAACGTAATATCTGAATAGGGCTTCTCTCTCAGCTTAATCTAATTTATGGAGTTGTGAGGAAAATATTCCACACCTCTTCCAGCACCACCCATTGCCAGTGTAGGGGTCTTACTCTAAGTTGCTGTAACTGGACCATAAGACTGCATTGTTTTTTAAAATCTAATTAATCAAGTTTTAAAAATAACTTTTGATTTAAAAGGTGCCCTGATTGATCAAATGTCCCAAGATATTATCTCTCCCAATATATGGGGTAAGGTGATAGATTGGGTAATGCCCTTTCCACCCTGGATGAGACTGATTAGGTAATCCTAGTGAGGCAATGGAAACTCTGAAAAGGTAATCCAGGCAAGAGGGAGGTGCTGATAGTTGGAAATGCAATTAATGTGGATTAAGGATTATATCTAATTTGCACAACTTTGCAGTTTAGGGTGATCCTGAATGCAGCACAACACTTTTTCTAGTCTTTGACTTAATAAAGGATGATGATGATGCCTAGATCCAGCATTGACCCTGGATGCTTGAGTGACAGCAATGACCAAGTGCACCTTTTATCAGCTTTGATTGATTTGCCAGCTGTGGACCTATCTAGAAAAATCAGACCTAACTATGGAAAAACAATATGGAAGCTGGCAGCAGCCCTGAGGTAGGCCACCACTTGCCTTTGTGGTAGCCGCCCACTGCACGCTGTGCTGCTCACACCCCTAGCACCAAAAGCATGTCGGTGTAGGGACATGGCTGACACCGGGGCGCAGACTCAAGGCCCCTCACCCACTCCTAGCTGGCCAGTGGTTTGTTTGCCAGCTGGGTACTTTTTCTTTTCCCTCGCTTGGACTCCCACAGTGGCCCTGGGACAGTTGACTCCCCTTGTCCAATTATAGCTACACTATTGTAAACCATGCACTGGTCACAGACAGAGTACACTATAGGAAAGCATTCTATATAGGGCTGCCAATGGCCAATGGCCTTGAAATTTCAGCTGGTACAAAATGCTGGCAGAGGTGAGTAGTCGAGAATGCTTATTACCTGTTTTAGCTCAGTTATATGGGCTACCAGTTCATTTCCTGGCCCACTTTAAGAACTGGCTGTTAATTTTAAGGCCCTATGTGGCCTTAAGGTACCTCCTGTGTCCATTCATATCTGTCTGGCCTTAAAGGACTCCATCAAAGGCCTGCTTTCTGGCCTGCTGCTGGTAACACAGTTTCTGCCTTCAGGGATAATGTCTTCTCAGTAGCAAGACCATATTTAAGGAATTCCTTACTTGAGACCTGACAGCCCCCACACTGGTAATCCTTAAATGCACCCTCAAAACCTGCTTCTTTTGGCTGGCCTTAACTGCAACTAACATTTTAAACTGGGTTGAAAGATTAGATTTTATCAATAGAGGCAACAGGAAAAAAGTGAGGGGGTACAGAAAAGGCAAAGTACATTTATGTGTGAGCTGTATCCCACTTTAGATTTTGGAACCAGAAATGGGGGGGGGCAGGTGGGCAGGGCAAACATCTGAAGAGGCACTTCCTCTGGAGCCACCCTTGAATTTTTTCAAGACTAAGGAGGGGGCGAGTCAAGTCCACATCCTTGCTGTGCTCCCTGGGACCTTCCAGATCTAATCAGACCTGGATGCAAATGGACCTCTGCGAAGACCAGCGGATAAACCAGCGGAAGAGGATTGTACATCCCAATGGTGTCTCCATGCAGATGAGTCTTCAGAGGAGCAGACCTCTATTAAAAACATGGGTGCAGCTGGTCCTAGCTGTGAGTACCCATCAAAGGGACCCCTGCCTGGGGAGACAGGTAGAGTTCGTGTCGGCTCCATGCTAAGAGCAGCTACTCAAGACTGGGAAGTCTAAACATCCCTGAAGGCAGGCAGCAGCACCTATCAGTACTAGCCTGAGGCCAAAGACAAATGATGACGGACGAGTTCAGAGCTAGGAAGCTACAGGCATGGTTGGAGTGACATAAGTGGCTGTAGTACTGTGATGCAGAAAGCAATGGAAAACCATTGCATTAATTCCCATGTGTACCAGCAAACCATGATTGACACATTAAGAACCATGGCCCCTAGTCTCTGTCAGGCCTTAAATGGCCAAGGGGTGCTAAGAATCTGTGGAAAGACCAAAATTGGTGCCTGGAATGTCTGTAGCCTTTAGCAAGGAAGAAAAATGCACAGTGTCATAAAAGAAATGGAGGAGATAGGAACTGATACCTTGGGAGTTAGTGACGTAAGATGGACTAACTCAGGAATAATTTTAAAAGACAAGCATACCATTTGGTACTCGGGAGAAGTGGCTCATAATAATGGAGTAGAAATCATCTTAAGAAACAAATTTGCTAATGAGGGCTATAAAATTTACTCACATAGAATAATCATTATGAAACGAGAACATTATGCAAATCTAGGCACCAACAATGGATACAAGCTATTAAAAGTATGAAGATAATATAGGTAATTACTAGTATCTTGTATTTTGCCTGGAAATTTATCAGCAGCCAACCTGGCCACCCTATTCTGTACCAACTGCAGTTTCCGGACTACGTACAAAGGCAGCCCCACATAAAGCGCATTGCAGAAGTCCAGTATGGAGGTTATCAGCATATGTACCACTGTTCTGAGGTTGTTCATATCAAAAAATGGATGCAGATGGCATATCAGCCGAAGCTGATAGAAAGCACCTCTGGCCACCACCTGAACCTCAGGAAGAGGTTCTGATCTAGAAGCACCCCCAGACAGCATACCTGTTCCTTCCAGGGGAGTGTGACCCCATCCAGAACTGGCAGATCAAAATTGTCTCCTGAGTTCTGACCGCGCACAATAAGTACCTCCGTACTTATAGAATATATGCCACCTAATGGCGCAGCAGGGAAATGACTTGATTAGGAAGCCAGAGGTTGCTGGTTTGAATCCCCACTGGTATGTTTCCCAGACTATGTGAAGAGCAGGTACCAGACTATGGGAAACACCTATATTGAGCAGCAGCAATATAGGAAGATGCTGAAAGGCATCATCTCATACTGCGCAGGAGGCGGCAATGGTAAACGCCTCCTGTATTCTACAAAAGACAACCGCAGTGCCGTGTGGTCACCAGGAGTCGACAATGACTCAATGGCATACTTTACCTTTACTTATAGAATATATAGAATAGGACTCAATATAAGGGATATTAACGTTATAAAGGATGCATATTGGATCCAAAAAACAAAAACAAAAATTGGAGAAGAAGAAACAGACTGGATAGACATTAAAAGAGGAGACAGACAAGGATGCATCCTCGGTCCCATACTCTTTAATCTCTGTTAGGAGAAAATAATACAAGAAGCCTTAGTCGAAAGGGATGAGGGAATGAAAGTTAATGGTGTCAACATTAACAGCCTAAGATATACTGACGACACAGTCATTTTAGCTACTTTCCAGGAAGATCTACAAAACCTAGTCATAGAAAAAGCAACAAAAAGTGAAGAAATGGGGCTTAAAATAAATGAAACAAGTTGTTCTAGTAAGAACTAATCAGCCTACTTTCCTTTCATGTCTCTACAACTAGGCTAAATTTTGTTCAAATTTAAATAGAGGTCCACAAGTTAGATCTCTTGAACCTCAAAAGTTTACACATCCGCTATCTTGGACTGGGGTGGATGACATAATCACAAACTATGCCATTGAGGTGTCCCTGTGTGTCACTCACTGCAACTGTACCTAATTTGGTTTAAATTGGTTAGATAGTCCACAAATTAGCCCACTTGCACCTCAGATGTTCATGCAGCCACCGTCAGGAATTGGAGTGGATGACAGCATCACACACCATGCCATTTGGGCATCCCTATGTGTCCCTACAGCTGTAGCAAATTTGGTTCAAATCAGTTAAGTGGTTCACAAGTTAGCTCACTTGTGCCTCAAAAGTTACCTGTCCACCATCTTGTATCGGGGTGGATGACATCATCATAAACTATGCTGTTGAGGTGTCCCTGTTTATCACTGACTGCAACTGTACCTAATTTGGTTTAAATTGGTTAGATAGTCCACAAATTAGCCCACTTGCGCCTCAGATGTTCATGCGGCCACCATCAGGAATTGGAGTGGATGACAGCATCACAAACCATGCCATTTGGGCATCCCTATGTGTCCCTACAGCTGTAGCAAATTTGGTTCAAATTGGTTAAGTGGTTCACAAGTTAGCCCACTTGCACCTCAAATGTTTACCTGTCCGCCATCGTGAATTGAGGTGGATGACATCATCACAAACTATGCCATTGAGGTGTCCCTGTGTGTCCCTACAACTGTAGCCAATTTGGTTCATATTGGTCCAGGCGTTGCGAAGTTGATAGAGGGGGACACATGGACGGACACAGACACGGACTCATGGACACACACACAGAAATCCGGGTGGTATCATAAGCCTAAGTAACTGACCCTATCCACCCTCAGCACAGTATCTCCAATGACTGTTGCTGGTGTCTATCTTATGTTTCTTTTTAGATTGTGAGCCCTTTGGGACAGGGATACAGCTTATTTATTTATTATTTCTCTGTGTAAACCGCCCTGAGCCATGTTTGGAAGGGCGGTATAGAAATTGAATGAATGAATGAATAAATAAATAAATAATAAAGTAGGCTAAAAAAGACTAAAATAATGGGCATAAGTAAAATGCATGCAATAACAAAAATCTAGATCCAGTAGGAACTACTGTTACTGTATCTAGAGAAAAATCTTTATCGTGATAACGACCAAACAAAAGAAATACAAAGACGCATAGGACAAGAAAGAACAAAACTTAACTAAATGAAGATCTTCCTCTGTGAGAGTAAACTAGATTTGCAACTCAGAATCAGAATGGTGAAATGCTATATCTGTTCTCTTTTCCTGTATGGATGTGAAACCTGGGCCATCAAGAAAGAAACACATAAAAACTGGAAGCCTTTGAGATGTGGTGTCTCAGAAGAATACTCAAGATTAAATGAACCAGCAGAACAACAAATGAAGAAGTACTTCGAAAAGCAAAATCACATAAACAAATAATACAATCGAGAGTAAACTGGAATATTGTGGATATATCCTCGGAGGAGTAAAATATCAAATACCACAACTAACCCTAGAAGGGAAGCTAGCAGGAAAAAGATGAAGAGGAAGGAGGAAGAAGGGAAGGGATGGATGGACAGATGACCTGAAAGAATAGCTAGAAATGGACACAGAAGATATCCACAGTTCTAGGTAGGGATGTGCGGATCAGTCCAGTGGTTCAGTCAGGAGGTTCAGGGGTTGAACCACCCCTCTCCCCAGTTCCGTCTGGACCGGAACCAAACCTCTGGACAGGTCTGTGAATTAAAAAATTTTTTAAAAAAGATTTTAAATACCTGTAGCCCCTTTGGGCCCCTTTGTAGCCCCTTCCTGTAGGCCGTGGGGGGAGAGGAGCCACAAAAGTTCCCCATCCCCCCACCAGCCTCTCAAATCACCGCTGTGGCCAGGTAAATGCAGTATTTTTGGCCCTTTCAGGCCTCTGTAAAGGCACACGGCAGCCATTTTGGCCGCTGCTGAACATGCATACATGGCCTCTGTGAGGCCTGGCATGGTCTCCGGCCTTGCAGAGGTCATTTGTGCATGCGCAGTGGCCATTTTGGAAAAAACCATGCCAGGCCTCACAGAGGCCATGTATGTATGCACGGCGGTAGCCAAAATGGCCACCACGCATCTTTATGGAGGCCCGAAAGGGCCAAAAATACTGCATTTACCCTGCCGCGGGTGCCGGTGGGGGGAGGTGGAATCTTTGCAGACACACACACACACACACCCATGGCCTACAGGAAGCCCCCAAAAGGGGCTACAGGTGTTTAAAGTTTTCTTTTTAAAAAAAATTTTAATTCGCAGACCCGCCCCGGACCGGACCGGACCATGGGGGTGGTTTCGATGGGGGCTGGACTGCACTTGGCTGGTCTGGTCTGAGTCCAGTCCAGACTTGAACCAAACCGGGCCAGCCAGTTCCATGCACACCATTAATTCTAGGGACCGTGATCTATGGCTTCTGTTGGTCACCAAACTCCCAATCTGAGAAGGCACACGGAGAGAGAGAAGAAGGTTGAGAAATTTAAAAAGAAGCCGGAGGAGCAGACCATTTTTATAAGGAAAAGAATGGGCAGCAGAGATACAAATGATACATTGGCAGCTCTGATTAAGAAAGGTATACATTCTGCTATGAACTGAAACCATCCCAACATGGTGGCTGACAGTCCTCCCCTTTTCCACTTTATCATCACAACAACCTTGTGATGACTGGCCCAAGAGCACTTTGTGAGTGCTGCAACTTAGTGGAGTTTTGAATCTGGGTCTCCTTAGTCTGACACTAACTGCTATGGAACAGTAGTTACTATCAGTCCAGTTTTGAGATGATAATGATATAATAATAATTGTCAATCACTGAGAAGAACCGGGTTCTGATAATTTTTATATATATATATATATATATATATATATATATATATATATATATATATGTTATAATTATTATAATTAGGAATAAATAAGGAATCAAAGGATGAATACAAAAAACAGCAGATGATGAATCACTGAGAAAAATGGCACAACAAACCATTGCATGGTCAGTTCTTTAATGACATACAATTGAAAATCAACAATAGCATAACATAGCAGTGGTTAAAGAAGGGGACACTGAAAAAGAAACTGAAGGTCTCATTTTTGCAGCCCAGGAACAATCACTACGAACAAATGTTATAAAAGCAAAATTGATAAGACCCAGAAAGACAATAAGTGTTGGTTATGGAAGGAAGCGGATGAGACGGTTGAGCACCTTGTATGTTGTTGTAAGAAAATCGTGCACACTGATTATAAGGAAAGACACAATAAAGTTGCTGTGATGATCTACTGGAACTTTTGCAAGAATTACAAATTGCCAGGAAGCAAGAATTGGTGGAATCATCCAATTGAGAAGGTCACAGAAAATGAGGAGGTAAAAATCCTTTGGGATTTTAGAATACAAACTGATAGGCATTTAGCACACAATACTCCAGATCTGACAGTCATCAAGAAGAATCGGGTTCTGATAATTGATATTGCAATCCCAGGGGATAGACAAGTTGGCAAAAAACAACTGGAGAAAATAACTAAATACAAGGACCTTCAGATTGAAATTGAGTGGCTCTGGAAAAAGAAAACAGTGGTTCCAATTGTTGTTGGTGTCCTTGGTGCAGTACCAAAAGAACTTGAACACCATCTTGACACCTTGGGCATCGATATAATTATAACACAGCAGCTACAGAAGCCCACACTACTCGGGACAGCATGAATACTACGACACTATCTTTAATTTTTCTTTAGTTATCCCAGACCCTCGGAAAGGGCCCAATAATTAAAGTACCAAATCCAGTCGATAAACATAAACATAATAATAATAATAAATTAATGATCTCCAACTGGCTATCGACAGAGGGAGTATGACTCTGTTAATCCTTTTGGATCTCTCTGCGGCTTTGGATACCATCAACTATAGTATCCTTCTGCACCACCTAAGGGAGGTGGGATTGGGTGGCACTGTTTTACAGTGATTCCGCTCCAACCTCTCTGGTCGATTCCAGATGGTGTCACTTGGAGACTGTTGTTCTGCAAAGCGAGAATTGAAGTGTGGAGTTCCACAAGGCTCCATATATTGTCTCCAATGCTCATTAACATCTACATGAAACTGCTGGGAGAGATCCTCAGGAGGTTTGATGCAGGGTGTCTGTTATCAATATGCTGATGACACCAAGATCTAATTCTCCATGTCGACCTCATCAGGAAATGGCATATCTTCTCTAAATGCCTGCCTGGAGGCAGTTATGGGCTGCATGAGGGATAACAAAAAGTTGAATCCAAATTAGACAGAGGTACTGACTATGCGGGGGTCTGGACCCGAGAGATGGTTTAGATCTGCCTGTTCTGGATGGGGTTACACTCCCCCTGAAAGATCAGGTATGTAGCTCGGGAGTGCTCCTGGACCCAAAGCTCCCCTTGTTTCTCAGGTTGAGGCAGTGGCCAGGTGCACTTTTTATCAGCTTTGGCTGATATGTCAGCTACGTCCATTTCTAGAGGTGAATGACTTTAAAACAGTGGTACATGTGCTGGTTACCTCCAGGTTTGACTACTGTAATGCACATGGTGCTGCCTTAATGGCTTGGGTCCAGGCTTTTTGAGAGCACCTCTTTGGTCATAAATCCTGCCACCTGTTATGATTTTCTGGAGAGGTCTGGTTACGGTTGTCACCGGCTCGTTTGGTTGCAATCCAGGACCGGGCTTTCTTTATGGCTGCCCTGGGGCTTTGGAATATACTACCTGATGAGTATATTCTCATATATTCTCATAAGAGCATTCCCTTCTTTTTTTTGTTTTCAGAAGGAACTTCAAGACTCTCCTGTTCTCACAGTTTCTTAATTAGAATTTTAATAATTTTTAATAACTGTTTTATGCTATTGTTTTTATTGTGTCATGTATTTTAATCTGAATATTATACTATATTAAGAATAATTAACTTCTAAATTTTTGTGTACACTGCCTAGAGAGGTACATATCTGGTGGTATAAAATATGATTGATAAATAAATAATAATAAATATTATTAGAGCATAAATAGGGCACATGATGGGTGAGGGGGTTGTACTGGATCAGGGCTGCCAATTCTGAATGAAGCTGTTCTGGACATTCCCTCCACACTCCCCGTATTTTTCAGAACACCAAGCCACTAAAATCTCCAGAATTGCTTGCAGTGGTTACCTGGAGCATGATGCCGATTGCTAGAGACTCCAGGCCAATCCTGGAGGATTGGCAACCCTACCCCGGATATCATCCTCGCCCGCCCACCCCCGCCCCTGGAATATGGGGCTGTAGAGTCTACCAGCGTTCTCTGTCTAACTACAGAATGTACACCAATGTGCGGCAAAGAGATTCAGCCCAGTACGATTATGCGACCCGCCTAGGCGATGCTGCTCCCCGCTTAAACAGCCCCTTCCAGGTGAACTTTCTCCAGTCTCCACCCTGAACCCGAGGGAAGGGCACTCTTCCACCGCCACCTGATTTGCAGCTGCGGCAGGTCTGTCGGGGGCCGGGGGCGGTGTGCGGGGGGGGGGCACCCCGTAGAGTCACGTGAGGGAAAAGTGACTCATTGCTTGCTCCGGCCAATCCCATGGGCGGATTCTGCCAGCGGCTAGCCGCGAGGGCAGGCGCAGGGCTGGGCTGGGCCGCGCCACGCGGGGAGAGACCCGGAGCCGCTTCCCTTTTCTGGCGGACGGGTTCAGCACCAGGGGCCAGACTGGGCTCGGCTCGTCGGCGGAAGGTGAGTGCCTCTCGCTTGCCTGAGAGACCTTCCGCGGCGCAGGCGCTTCTTTCCCTTGGCCGTGGTTGGATAACTGGCGGCATCACCAACTTCCCGGGAACTTTCCGCTTTGGGAAGCCTGAGTGGCACGGAGCAGAGCCACCTGCTCTCCTGGGCGGGCTTGCTGGGAGGCTGGTGGAAGAGTGGAAGGCTGGGCAGAGTGGGCTGCGACTGAGCGGAGGGATGCGCGGTTGGCGGGGGCAGTGGGAGAGGAGGTGGAGAGAGCGAGCGAGAGCGCGGCTGAGGGGGGCAGCAGCAACAAGAGGCGAGGCAGCCGCAGGCTCGCGAGCTGGAGAGGCGGCGGGATCTGGGATGTCACGCCGGGCTGGTATGTTAGAGAGCTCTCTCCCGTATTGGCCCATGGCTAAGAGCCCTTCTGTTGCAGCCCGAGCGCGAAGACCTCCTTCTCGCCGTCTCTGGTCCCTCCTGTTGGCGCTTGGCCTGGCAACCCTGAATTCTCCTGGTGTCCAAAGAAGGAGGGGTGGGTTGGCGTGTGGAGCTGCTCTGCTGTGACACGCACCCGCCACCGGTGACAGCTTGGCCTTTTCTCCTAGTCTTTTGCACGTGAAGCGCCTCGACCCCAGTTTCGAGCTCTTAGGTCAGGTAGATAAACCAGCAACGGGGTCCGACCGCTACCTGGGACGGGGTCTTTGTGCTGCTCGCCTTGCGGTCGCTTGGCCGCTGCCGGCAATTGTTTTGATTGCTGTTTTGATGGTTGCCTGGGACCGCCTTTCATACATGGGAACTGCCTGATCGGATTAAAAACGAGGCCCGATGGAAAGGGACGCAAAGGTGTTCCCAGCCGCCTGACCTACAAACGGAAGCCGCCTCCTACCCTTTGAGCTCGTCTGCGTCTCGCCCTCCCGATGATTGTTTGCCCATCCGGGGAGGCGAGAGGAAACCGGCGTGGTTTGTTTGCTCGTGGCGCGCTACTGCGCTTCGAAGTCCTTGTGTTTAACTTCTTGACTTGCAATTAGTCCGCTTTCCCCGTCTTTTCCCTCCTGCCTTCGTTAAGCCTGTAATATCCTGTTCCCTAATTGGGGAATAGGTTATTATTATCTCACACTACATATGTGAGCACTGTAAAATATTCCCCTGAGGGGATGGGGCTGCTCTGGGAAGAGCACCTGCATGCTTGCCTGCAGAGGGTTCCGGGTTGCCTCCCTGGCATCTCCAAGATGGGGCTGGGGGAGCCTGCTGCCTGCCACCTTGGAGAGTCCACTGCCAGTCTGTGTAGACAGTACTGAGCTCGATGGACCAGTGGTCTGACTGGATATGAGGCCCCTTCCTGTGGCCCCGTGAAAACTCTCTCCCAGGCTTAAGACGAGTCTGTTCTTGTAAAAACAAGTAGGCAGTAAGGATGGGAGAGCAAGGAGTGGAACCGTTGAATTGCTATGGGAATTGCCATTTTCTGTGTTGTGCAAGGTACCAGATCAGTGATCCTATCTCCTGGGAAAAGGGTGGTTCTCTTGAACTACTCCATACCACAAGGATAAACTGTGGGGGTTGTGACTGATCAAACAAGAATATGGGTGATAAGTTAAGCCAGGTGAATTTTTATTTTTATTTTGCTTTGTCTTTTGCTGGTGTGTGTGTGTGTGTGTGTGTGTGTGTGTGTAGCCCAGTGTTAGAGCTTCCAGGTAGAAGGTTCCAGGTTCAATCTCTGGCATCTCCAGGTAGGTCTGGGCAAGATCCCTGCCTGCAACCCTGGAGAAGCTACTGCCAGTCAGTGTAGACAATACTGAGCTAGATGCAACAGCAGCCTGACTTAGTATAACACAGCTCCTTATGTTTGGGAGGGGGCAATGTGGCCATAGCTCAGTGGTGGAGAATTTGCTTTGTATGCAGAAGGTCCCAGGTTCAGTCCCTGACAGCTACAGGTGGAGCTGGAAAAGACTCCTGTCTGAAACCTTGAAGAGCTGCTCCCAATCAGTGCAGACAATACTGAACTAGATGGACCAATGATCTGACTTGGTCTATGGCAGCTTCCTATGAAGCAAATTTCTCGGTTAGAGATGTCTCTCCCAGCCAGTGTGCTTGAGAGATCTACCTGCCCCCAAGGGTTAAATTTCTGCCCCTTAATATGAGGCTAACTCCAGGTGCTGCAATTTACATGAGGGGTGGGGAATGTGCTGTAAGAACGGCTAGAAAATATTAACTGATATGGCCTGGCAAGTTGAATAGCTTGAAGGAACACTCATTAATGAGACAGGCTTGGAAAAATTCCACAAGCATTTGTTAAGTGGTGTTTGCTGACCACCCATTTGACCAGCTTCACCAAGCTGAATGCGTAGAACTCAAATTACTTAACTGTAACAATAGGAATAATAAAATGGTCTGCTGAGTGCTGTTTGTCCAGCTGCTGGCATTCCCCCCGCCCCCCACCGCTTACCTTGCCTTTCATCTCTCCTGAAATAAAGAATCGCTTGTGCTTTTTACAGGCGGTCCTGTCCTTTTTCTGTAACTGTGGATCCATTTCTCTTTCATCTCCTTCTAATCCTATATTTAGATTTATTGGATTTATCTCTCCTACCTCTCCCCAAAGATTTGGAAGTCCAGTGTCGTAGTCTGGGTATTGCATGTGTTCCTTCTAGCTGATCAGCCATAAAATTGTTGGTTGGCCCTGGGCAGGCCTCTTGCCAAAGATAATGGAAAGGAATCATTGAATGCTTAGAGGTGGAGGAGACCTTGAAGGCATTCGAATCCAACCCCCTGATCAGTGCAGGAGACTGCTAGAGCACCTTTGACAGATGGCTGTCTGGCAGTGTTCTCTCTCTCTTTTTTCGCCGTCGGTGTGTGGAATGAGTTTTGTTCTGGGCATTATCAAGGCAGTGTTTCTGAGCGGGATCTAAAATTAACTAAGTGGACATCAAAAAACCTGTGAGCGTATTCCTGTGCACACATGCCTTAGAGGGAACACTGCTGTCTGAAAATGCCCTGTGAAGGAGAGGCAACTGTCCATCTCACAGAGGTGTTGCAAAGGCATTCATCCTGAACAGCTAGATGCTATAGGCTTTCTACATATGTAGGTTTGTCCTGTGGCAAGCTACAACCAGTTCAGGCTCAAGGTTCACCAGTATGAAGGCTGCATTATGTTGTCGAAAACCTTTTGGTTACATTTATGCTTTCTGTTACATTTACATTCAGGTTACACCTGAAAAAAACCCCTGGAATGTGCAGAGGCCCTAAGTGGTTCAGGGAAATCGCAATCTGATATGGTCTGCTGGTGCACAAGGTCTGGCTATTGTATTTGAGGAACTAGGAAGGTATTCCCCACCCCACCCCCATCCCCGGGCAAATTGGCTTAAGAACCTTGGGAGAATAGAGGATTACTGTTGTCTGTAACATGTGGCGTGACTTGCTTATGTTACCTGGAAGTTTTTCACACCCAGCTTTTAGTTCGTATCTCTTCCAGAATAGAGGGTGTGTGTTCACATAATATCTGCCAAATTTACCCCAAAGCCCCTGCAAACTACTGGAGAGCACTTTTTAGGTGCTTTATTTAGGGTTTTCATTGCAAATTAGAGTGTAGCCTGATTTATATCTGGGGTAAAAAAAATCCACTTTTTACTTTGTTTTTTAGAACTTGCAGTAAAGCCTTGGGAATCCAAGTTTCTGAACCCCTGGATTAGTTGATCTGTGACAGTCTGGGAGGTGGCTGGTCTATAATAGTGAGGGGCCTGGGCTAGATTGATAGTTTTCCTTCTGGTTCTGCAAAATCCATAGACTGAAGGAGGGAAGCGGCAGGATACACAGTCCTTCACTATGACTTAAGAGTTTCTTGATATGCTCATGGATCATATATGCTTATGCCCCCTGCTGACTGAGCTAAGAGCAAAGAGGCACCTTTTAAAAGTGGTGATTCTTTTTATTTAGCAAGGGGAGAGTGACTGGTCCTATCCAGCCCCAGCACAGTATCCCTCCAATGGCGGTTGCTGGTGTCTGACTTATGCTTCTTTTTTGGATTGTGAGGCCTCTGGGGACAGAGAGTCTTCCTTCCTTCCTTCCTTCCTTCCTTCCTTCCTTCCTTCCTTCCTTCTTTCTTTCTAAACTGCTTTGGGAACTTTTTGTTGAAAAGCAGTATATAAATATTTGTATTCGTATCTAGTGTCACCTCCTGTTGGTAATTCTGTATGTACTAGTATCTTTCAGCCTGTTAAAATAACGGGCGCTAGTAGCCTTCTCCCCGCACCTTCCGCCCCAGTATCCAGGGCCGCCACCACCTCACCGGCCGGGCCTGGGCCCCCGCCACCGCCGGCCTCCCCTTTCTGGGCCGGGCTGACTGCCGCCGTCTCCGTCCTTCCTGCGGTCGGGCCGGATCCGCCCCCGCCGTCTTTCCCCTCCCGGCAGTCGGGTTGGATCCGCCGTCACCGTCTTCCCCCTCCCCGCGGTTGGGCTGTACCCGCCGCCGCCTCTGGCCTCGCCGCGGCTGGGCCGGTTCCTCCCCACCGCCAAGAGTTCCGCCCACCGCTGCCGCCTCTGCCCTCCCCGCGGCCTGGCCGGTCCTGTTGCCGCCACCTCTGGCCTCCTCGGGGCCGGGCCGGACCTGCCACCGCCTCTGGCCTCCCCGCAGCCGGGCTGACCAACCGGCCAACATGGCGGCCGGCGCCTGCGTCCTTGTCTCCCTCGGTTCTTCTGCGCACGCGCACCACGCATGCCCAGAACGGCCGAGGGAGACACGGGTGCAGACACCAGAGACACGGGTGCACACACTAGGGCTTTATTATATAGGATTGGCTACTCTCCCCTGCCCCCTCAGCCTCCAATAGAATCTCTTGTGCCTTAATCATCTGTATGGTAGGCACATATTTAAGAGGTTAATTCAGGTTCCCATGGCAAGCCAATGATCGGGAAGGAGCACCTGCCTACCATGCTACTATCAAAGGTGCAGAGTCCCACTGCCAAAACACAACAAATCTTGCAGAGGGGGGCAACCCCTTGAAGATGGGGATGTGCGATACTGACTAGGTACTGTCTTAGTATGTGAAAACATGCCTTCCTATCCCTGGAGGTGTGGATTATTTGTCAGGAACATTTATACTGAATAACACCAGCTGAGCTATTAAAAACACTTTAGATATATGCAGCTCAGAGGCAGAGTGCTTCCTGGAACATTCATTCAAACCAAATAGTTCTGGGCAAGCCAGCAGCTGTATAACTCTGCACGTTCTATTCCTTTCCCCTTCCCACCACTTAGCCCTATATTTTTTTAATAAGTCTTGAGTTGTCTTTAAAGCTGTAACAAAATGGACTTGACCTGCTCTGTGAATATTGTGATGTGATGTGGTCTGAAGGCATATGATATGGCAGCTTTGCTGAAGCTGAGCTGATGTGGGTCTGGTCAGTACCCAGGATGGGAGGCTGCTTGGGACTGTATGGCACGTTGAGTTGCATTATGCAAAAGATGTGGGTGGAATTAAATACTGATTCCATTCATGCTAGCTAGCCTATTCAGGTAATCAGCCCTGGACTTTGAGCCTAGGCAGTCTTGGGGAGGTGGATGTGTGGTCTGAGGGTAGATAAAAAGGTAGTATAAATCAGCCTTGTAGCACCTCAAAAACAAACAGATTTATGCGGCATGGAATTTTGTGGACTCTAAACTTCAAAAATGTATTCCATATAAAATCCATTAGTCTTTCAGGTGCTACAAGAAGAGAACCTGTTTTTTGCTGCAACTGAGTAATCTGACTAATCCTAGAGGCTAATTCTCATGTGCACAGGAAACTGGGCTAAGGGACCCCAGCCCGGTTTCCTGTGCACATGTGAACTGCCAGGAGCCATGCGGCTCCCGGCGATAGGCCCGCTTAATTCCCCCGCTTCAGTGAGGTTAGCGGAGTGAGTGTTCCGCTAACCCCATTTCAACTATCGTGTGCTGTCACGGTGCTACAACAAGCTTCCCCGTGTCGTAGGACTCCCCAGAATGCCCCATGCACTCATGTGGGGCATTCTGGGATTTCTGGGAGCCAGGTGGCCCCCGATCCCCACTGCCCTGACTGGCTTCGTGACGGAGCCAATAATCGTGTGGGTGGCCAATCCAGCTGCCCAGGGAGGGCTGGATGCTCGCGTGCAGAGAGTGGGTCGAGCCTGATCTCCTGGCCAAACCCCTTCCGGCTCTCCACACTGCTTGTGTGGAGAGCCTTCTAGTCGGTGGTGTTCTTACCCCTGAACTTTGGGGCCCAAGGTCCAGGGCCTCCATACCTCCTGGGTCCCCCCAAATCCTCTTTAGTCTGTCCTGGGTGGTGTGGTCACTGCTGACCCGCACTGTGCCGGGCGGCCGAGTGTGATTATGACCTGTGCCAGGTGCTTTAGAGACAGAGGACGGAGTGGGGAAAGAAATATGTGGCATGGGAATATGTTAAATTGCGTGTTGAAATGTTTCTGCGACTGCATATTTGCATGAATATACCTGTTCTATAGTCTTACATTTTTGTGAGTTCAGTTGCTGTTTGTGCCCTCAAGAACCCACATGTTAAAATTACTCTGTGTGTGTCACGGCGTGTATATGTGTGTATAGGGGGATGAAGCTTAACTTGCAGGAGGGTGGATGGGTCCAAAGGCCTTTAGGTCCAGGCTATAAAATTATCTAAGTGAACCTCTGACCCTAGTATCCCAAAGGGGTACTTGAAGGGCTCCCAAGGGGTGCTCAGAGCCCTCCTGCCTCCCCGTATTGCAGCTGCATTATTTGTTCCCCATCTGAGAATCACCAGCTTGAAGTCAAGCCTGTGTGACCTCAAGGATGTGTCTGATGCTGAAAGGAGGGAGGAGAATGAAGACCCTCCTCCTCTGTTCCTGATTGGTTGGCTCTGTGCTGAAGCTCAGTGTACCTCTCCCCTCAGCCTGACTGACAGGGTTCAGAAAGTTAGCACTGAATACTCTCCTTGAAATTGTTAGGACAAGTAAACTTGACTGATTAATTTTAATAAGACTATTATGACTAACTTATTTGGGATGTAAGCCAATGACTGTAGTAGCCGGTCTCATAACTATAACATTAAGAGTGTGTGTGTGTGTGTACACATACATATGTGCATGCTCTCTCTCTCTACCCCCACTCCCCCCGCCCTCTGCAGGGTACCTGAGCTCAAGGTTTGTGACAGAGGTATATTTGTTTTTTAAAAGGTTGGGAACCCCCTGCGCTGGAAAGATCTGGGATGTGTGCATAACTTCATTCCTGGATTGACAGCATTCATATTTGGCACCAATAATGTGCAGGGCTTTAACTTTTTAGACTTCAGTCTCACACATTCTAACTTGGGCATAAGCACACTTAGGATTGGACTGAGGTGTAAAAAGCAAGTGTTTTAACTGATGTTCTCTGGCCCAGGGCTTGACAAATCCCCAGTGGCAGACACCTAGAAATTTAACTGTGGCACCTAGTCTAGGATATTCAGAGGCTGAGTTATTTAATAAAAAATCTGTACTTGTCTCAGGCAGTTCTGTTTCTGTTCTAAGTATGTTGCTTGTGTAGGGGATAAAGAGAAGCCTGTTTACTTTCCACCTCCACAGTGTCTGTCACTAAAGTCCAGTAATCCTGTCAAGTACCCATTATCTGTCTCCTAAATTTTTGGGCAGGCTCCTAGATCCAAAGAAAACTGAGAATATTGTAAAATGGGTCCAACATAAGTCCGTCTCTATGATTGCGTTTCTGCGCATAAGCCTGGAAATAAGTCTTAATGAACATTTTTAAGAGGGCTTAATTCTAAGTAAACATTCATAGGATTGGTTGCTTAGTGTTGCTCCCAAGGAACTGTTGTTTGATATGGGTTCCCAACCTTTTTTCCACGAATGTACCTATAAAGAAATCCACTGGGGTTTGGTAGGGATGTCCATGCAACACGATTTGGACATGGAATCGCAGCACATCCCCTTCACACAGAGGGCTTACACATCCCCTTTAACAAGGAGGAGAGCAGGTCCATAACTGCTCCTATGCCGCCTGCCACCTCTTCCTTAATTGCGGTGCCCCACCCCCACCTAACATCGTATGCCAGTGGCGCTTCCCTGCACGATGCTGGCAGCCATATTTGTGCTGGCATCATTCAGGGGCAGCTGAAGGAGAGCCCTGCTGGTGCACGATTATAGCTGGGATGGCTGCCATGATTACGGAAGTGTCAGAGGAGCAGGTATGGTCCTGCTCTCCTCCATGTCAAAAGGGATGTATAAACCCTCTGTGTTAAAGGGATGTGCTGCAATTCTGTGTCCAAATCATGTTTTGTGCACATCTCTAGCATTTGGGCAGTCTAACACACTCACCGCTGCTCCACTCCCACCACTCTCTGCTTCCATAGAGAACTCAAGTTTGGGTCTGAACCAACCTTTGGAGGATCCCCTCTGTCTCCACAGAGCAGGAGCCTGGCTTGGTTCTCCCCTTCAGTTAAGTTTTCCTTGAAGTAGCTCAGCCAAGCGGTCAGCTCATTGGGGAACTGCAACCAGAGTCTCTGAGCAACACACACAAGAGGTGAGATTGTTGTCTCTAAAAGATTTCTTGATTAAACTACAGGAAACAAGATGGGTAGGAGAGCAAGTGGGCATTGGGAAAATAAAGCAGAAGTCATTTCTAACTCCTAACACAATCTAAAGTCTAAAGCAAAACACTTGCATATCTTGATGGAGAATGGTTCGGTTCAGTCAGTAGATGGAAGTAGCTGACACTTAACATAGGCAACACACAACTTTTTAAAGAGTTGCTTAGGCAACACACCTGGAAGCATAACCTTCTGCCAATCAGAGGTATGTCATGAGGGCTCAGGTTGACAGCTCTTCAGCCAATAAGGAGTTGAGATGCCCTGGTGAGTAGAGGCAACTGTGTGACTGACACCTGTCTGTAGTTAAAAGAATGTACAGTCACCTCTCCACAGGGTAGTTGAGGTGCAAAGTGTCAATTTCTTGTGTGCTAGACAGGATTAGGTGATTAGTGAATGGCAGATCCGGTGGATGCTGTGATGTGATGCTCTCACTTCAAAATGATGGAGGCTAACTCCCATCATGCATGCGGTTCCTTGACAGTACCCTTCTGCTGCAAACCTTTAGCTCAGGTAGCCCATAGAGATTTTATGTGTGCATATGGTTCCTTGACACCTGCCTTCTGGCTTGAATCGGGGGGCAGGTGGGTTGGTTTTACCCCACAAAACCAGCCACCACAGAATCAACCAGGTTCACTAAAGACTCTCTTGACATGCACCAACTAAGCCTACTTACATTGTCTAAAGATTCTAACTCATATAGTGAAGCCTCATGGTAAACAAGGAGTAGACAGTTACATTGTTTAAGTATTCTAAGGCATATAGTAAACATCAGGGTAAGCAGGGAGAAACAGTAAGAATTCCTGAGCCAATGGCCCATCTTCCGCCTCCCTGTTTCCAGTGGGAGGCCCATGTCCCAGTCAGTCACGGGAGAGGGTATGCACGACCACATTCTCTTTCCCTTTAGTATGTTCTGTGACACAATCATAGTCCTGGAGGGCTAAGCTCCAATGCATAAGTTTGCAATCCTTCATCTTGGCACTTTGTAGCCAGCAGAGGGGCGAGTGGTCTGTTCTCCAGGTGAATTTCCTTCCGCATAGGTATGGTTGTAGCTTATCCAAAGCCCAGACCAGTGGTTCCCAACCAGGGTTCCTCCAGATGTTGCTGAACTACAACTCCCAGCATCCCCAGCCACAATAAATTTTAGCTGAGGATGATGAGAATTGTAATTCAGCAACATCTGGAGGAAACATGATTTGGAACCAATGGCCCAGAGACAACAGCCAGCATTCCTTTTCACTTGTAGCCAGATGCTCCTCCCTAGGGACCAACTTTTTGCAGAGCCATGGGGCAGCATTTTTTGTCCAGCCCCTCTTGAGTTAGCACAGCTACCAAGCCTCTGTCTGAAGCATCCGTGTACAGTATTAAAGGCTTGTTGATATCAGGCTCTTGTCAGATGGGCTGGTAGGAAACAACTTGGGCTTTAAGGGCATCAGAGGCTCTCTGGCATTCCTCAGTCCAGACTACCTTGTCTGTTAGGTGTTTCCTACACAGATCCATGAGGAGCGCAGCTAGCTGGCTGAACTGGGCAATAAAATGAATAGTTAATAAGTCCCGTAAATACCCAGACCTACTGCTTGGTTTTGAGTGGGTCCCAGTTTACAATGGCTTCAGTCTTGGAGGTTACAGGCTTGATGTTCCCTTGGCCCACTCGATGGCGCAGGTAGACAAGTTTATATAAGTCTATCTGACACTTGGCTGCTTTGGTAGTTAAACCTGCCCCCTTTATATGCTGCAGAACTCTTCGTACATGTTCCAAGTGAGCCTGCCAGGAATAACTGAAGACTGCCACATCATCTAAAAATGCAAGTGCAGAGTCACTTAATCCATTTAGGTTATTAATCATATGCTGGAAAATCGTGGGCTGTTTTGTAGAATGAGTGGAAGGACTCTAAATTGAAATAAACCAATGTGTGGTAAAAGCTGATTTAGTCTGAGCATCTAGGTCCAATTCTACGTGCCTGTATCCTTTTGTAAGATCCATTACTGTCAGGAACTTGGCTGAGCCCATTTTGTCCACTAATTCATCTATTCTGGGCATTGGATATGCATTTAGTTTAGTGATTTTGTTGAGAAGCCTGTAATCTACATAAAAGTGAAGACTTGTCTGGTTTGGGGACCAGGACTACTGGAGCAGCCCAGGGGCTTATGGAAGATTCTGCAACTATCATTTCCAGCATGTATGTTTGTATGTTTGTTTAAAATATTTATACCCACCCCTCTAGTACACTGCTGCTTAGGGAGGATCACTACACTAATGAAAAGATACAATGCAAAATAAGACTAATAGTTAACCAGATTTAAGTTAGATAAGTTAAAAGACCAGGCTAAAACCACATTTAAAATTACAATTTAAAAAAAGTTTCAAATTAAAAGTTATTTTAAAAGCCAAAAATTGAGAACTGTAAAAACTAAAGAACCTACCAAATATAAACAGAGATGACACATGTAAAAGCCTCTTTTTAAAAGATGTGTTTTCAATTGTTTTTAAAAACCATGAATTAATTTCTCTTTAATTTCTCAAGCTATATCCTGTGCTTGTTTCCCCATAGCATGTAGGGGGCAGCTTATATAGGTTTGTGGTCCCCAGTGTCCATTGAGTGAAGGTGTGGCGCCTCTTGAGTCAGGGGATTCCCCCCTCTCCAGTTACTTGCAAGTCACTCACCCTGTCAAAATACGACTTCAGCATGTTTACATGATAAGAGTTTAGGTTTTAGCCCCAAGCCAGGGAACTCTATCAGGTAACTGACATTTCCAACCTGCTTCTTTACTGGATATGGTCCCTCCCAGGCAGTGTCCAGTTTATGACTCTTAAGGTGTTTGAGCACCATGACTTTGTCCCCTTCTTAGAAAATGTGTTCTTTTGCACGTTGGTCATACCATGCCTTCTGCTGGTTTGGGACATTCTTAATACTGGCATTGGCAAGGGCCATTGCTTCCTGACTAGTGTTCTGAAGGTTTTGGACATACTCCACAATGGAGTAGTGTCCAGTGTGCACAAGCCCCTCCCAAGCCTGGCGCATGACACTTAAGGGATTATGGAGGTACCTGCCAAACAAAAAATAGAAGCGACTAAATCCAATGGACTATTGGGGAACTTCTTGGTATGTGGATAGTAGGTGTGGTAACTTTTTATCCCAGTCCCATGGATTTTTGTACACATGAGGGTGCAGAAGGTATTTCCAAGTTCTGTGAAAATGCTCAACTAGACTATTAGTCCGGTTGGGGTTGGTGTGGGCCACACTCTTGACGTGATTGATTTCCCCATATTCTCCATAGCTTCTGCATAAGTTCAGACAGGAACACAGTCCCTTGATCTATCAGAATCTCCTCTGGGATGACATTTATTGAAAAGAGGGATGCTAGAACTTCAGCAACCATTTGAGCATCCGTCCATCTGGATGCAAATCAAATCAAAGTTAAAGTATATTGATTTCCTTTGGAGGAGGGATGGGTCGGGCCTATTAGATCTGCCTTCCCCACACGCTGATTTACAAAATTGCATGATTTACAAAAGTCCTTCGCATTCTAATGTAAGTTTGGTCAATAAAAGCTCTGAGATAGTCTGCATGCCAGTGAAGGTGGTTTCATGGACCAGCCTCCAAAGGCCCTTTCTGAATTTCTTAGGCACAACCAGCTAGTTCCTTGCTTCCAAGCACCCCCTTCCAGTCTCTGTACAACAACCCCTCTTTCCACATAAAATGGGTTTTCTGAGTTTCTGATCATTCTGGAGGTGGAGTCTCATCTCTGATAGCAATGGTCACCCCATTGGCTTAAATATAGGAAACATAGGAGGCTTCCTTCTACCGAGTCAGACCATTGGTCCATCTAGTTCAATACTGTCTAGACCATGGCTTCTCAACGTTGGGCCTCCAGATGTTATTGGACCTCAACTCCCATAATCCCCAGCCCCAGTGGCCTTTGGTTGGGGATTATGGGAGTTGAAGTCCAGTAACAAACATCTGGGGACCCAATGTTGAGAATCCCTGGTCTAGAGAGTCTGGCAGCAGCTCCTCTAAGGTTACAGGCAGAAGTCTCTCTCAGCTCTATCTTGGAGATGCCAGGAAGGGAAATTGAAACCTTCTGCATGCAAGCATGCAGGTACTATTCCCAGAACGGCCCCTGGCCCCATCCATGGAGGGCAGTATCTTGCAGAGCTCACATGTAGTCTCTCATTCAAATGCAAACCAGGCTGGACCCTGGTAGGCAAAGGGGACAATTCATGCTTGCTACCACAAGACCAGATCTCCAGCTCAGAGTTTGCTTGAACTCTGCTGTGACTGGGCTATCCAGAGTTGCCAGCGAAAACTGCTCTTCCTCCTGCTCCCTCCCTGCTGGTTCTTCAGATTCAGGGGAAGGTGGGAGGAGCAGCTTCATGCTTGCATCTCCCTTCCATACAGTGCCTGGCAGGCACTCCATTCTTGTCCTTGCCCTGCATCTTCTGGGATTAAGAGCCTCGTGTGGCTGCAATTTTAAAACACTACTGAGATCAAAATTGCAGCTAGCAATGAAAGTGGATTATTGAAGCTATTGCTACACAGTGTTTGAATTGAAGTACCAAGAGAAGCTTAACTCTGTGACTTATATGAAATGTGCATATTTGCATTCTTAAATGTGATATAGTTGTGCTTCTGTTACTCATTGGAAGAGGGGATGAGCCAGGCAGGGCACCAAAGCACTGACTGCTGGAAATGATACAGAGCCTGTTCTGGCTTCAGAGACTGTCTTCTTAGTCATAAGGGCTAGAAACCTGATATTTTAAAAGAAGGCTGTGATTCTCAAAGTGCTGAATTCCGAAACCAAGAGCAAATACTTGGCTTTTCTGTGCTTATGCAAAATCACAGAATACACACAATCCTGATTATTATTTTATTTTTTTTGGTACTGAAAGCTTAGTGATTACTATGTGTGGCATTTCATTCTAGAATACACCTTTTTAAACCTGTCTGCTTGGACCACTGCCTTGATTATAAAGTGATGGCTCTCTAGAATCGTGTTCCTCTTCCCAGCATGCGCAATAGGCTTTTTCAACTTGAATTGCTTCTTTTGACTTGTAGCGTAAACCTGTGTATGTTACTTAGAAGCAAGTCCTACCGAGTTCAGCAGGACCTGCACTCAAGTAAGTGTGCCTATGAATTTACTTACTGTATTTACCTGAATCCAAGATTAGTTTTTTTCCAAGTTCTTTGATGTTAGAAATTGGAGGGTCATCTTAAATTCAGAGTGCTGTCCCATTTATAATAATCAATAACCTGTATTTAAGCTCTATTTTAAAGGTGTTTTTTAAAAAAAAAAAAATCAGCGTCATCTTCTATTGGGTAATAGAAGATTTTTCTACCTATAAGGGTAGAAAAGCAGAATTGAAAGGTGTCCAGTACCCTTGTTGGTGGCTGTTTTGTTCTAGTGATCACAAATGCCAATGCAAGGAAACTTTGTGTAGGAACTTTAACTTTTCCCACATGGCTTTATACTCGGTCTTCTGTTTAGTGTGGTTCAACAATTCAACTTGGGAAGAGATACATGGATAACTATATTGCATGCAATGTTTCTATGTGTAAGCATCCATGAGATCCTTTTAGAAAAAACATAAAATGCAGTTCCCAAAGAGATAATTTATGTGAGCTGTCATCCAAAATGGATAATTCTTTCCTTTTAAAGTGAGTTGCAACTGCAGTTCTATGCCACTGAAATACCTCTTTTTCACTATCAGTTCTGTGTTGGAGGTTGTCTTCCTTCTAGTGCCTGTCTCTTGATCATTCAATTTATGGCTTACTCTTTGGTGTTAGCAAATGAAATGCGTGCAGCATGTCATCTGAAATATGATATTTGTACTTGGCGTGATGTTTCTTTGGTACTGTGTTAAATTAGATCACTTCAGAAGTAGCATATCAAATGACAGAGCCTAGCAAGCATGTCAATGGCAATATCAAGGCACTTAGCCAAAAAACCCCAACAAAAAACCCTGAATATGAATTCTAAGCACATCTTCAGAGGCCTTACTATGAGAAATGGAAATTCTTCAGCATCAGGTTTCCAGAAGCAGCTCAAACCATGCTGGAAGGGCATTTATAACCATACTGGAAGAGTATTTATTAGCACTCTATGCTAACCAGAACAAAGGAGTCTTGTTATCAGTGCATGTTGGTCAAATGTGGCTTGACCAAGTCTGTGGAGTTCTGTGACCTCAGAATTTAAAAACTGGGTTATCAAGCCAAGCTTGTGGGCAAGGAAATAAACCATTAGACCATAATGACTTAAGTTCCAGTCAAACTGGGGAGATTATGAACGTAAAGGTTTTAAAAAATAGACTTTTCTGAAACCCATTTTTAAAAATGTGTATGCACACCTACCTCTGCATCAGGAGGAAAAAGCTTTTCAGGTGTCATTTGCAACTGAGTGTGGAAGGAGGGATTTTGTGAAGTAAATAAGAAGTCCGGATGAGTTCATGTAATGGGCTTTGTTTCTCAGTCAGGAAACAAGGGCCTATGACAGTGGTTCCCAACCAGTGTTCCTCCAGATGTTGCTGAACTACAACCCCCAGCACCCCCAACCACAATAAATTGTGGCTGGGGATTCTGGGAGTTGTAGTTCAGCAACATCTGGAGGAACCCTGGTTGGGAACCACTGGCCTAGGATTTCACTGATGCTCCTGGCATTTATACTTCTTGCAGATGCACTCGAGTTGGAAAAGAAGATCAGCTAGTCCAGCCTAATTGCAGTGGCTGTGCTGTAGTGTTGCACATGATTATGTCTTCATTTGAGCCCTACTCAGGAGTTACCGAAACGGCACATGCTGTATTTGTGGACTCCCGAGATGATGCATGCAAGCCCCACCCTATTCTGATGTGCTCTTGTCCTGCACTCTGCTATCCACAGGCTTCTGTGAAGAATCGTTCCAAGAGTACAGCGTATGTCTTTGCAGACAAACACTGAAACGGTGGACAGTGGGTGGTGGGTGAGGCTTGCATGTGCGCCCTTAGAGATGCTGTACCCTAGCGCAGTGCCCCCAGCTTTCATACATGGCTTTTGCTTGCTCTTTTAAAATGTCCACGGAAGGAGTTTCTGTGTTGCTTCCCTAGACCATCACATCACTGCTTTGGGGGCTTGGATGTGCTTGTGCATCACATCCAGTTCTTCCCCCTCACAGTTCTGGCAAGCACTATCAAGAGGGCAGCTCACCAGACCTTTGAGATGCAGCAATCCCATTGGGTGACTTGTACAGCTGTTTTTTAAACATCAACTGATGATACAGTCACACAGCTGTGGGGAAAGCAGAATATATTATCAGTTGGCATAAACATTCTTGAGCCACATTAAGTGGCGCAGCAGGGAAATGCTTGAGTAGAAGCAGAAGGTTGCCAGTTCGAATCCCCGCTGGTACTACATCGGGCAGCAGCGATATAGGAAGATGCTGAAAGGCATCATCTCATACTGTGCAGGAGGAAGCGATGGTAAACCCCTCCTGTATTCTACCAAAGACAACCACAGGGCTCTGTGGTCGCCAGGAGTCGAAACTGACTTGATGGCACACTTTACCTTTATAAACATCCTTGAGAACTATGAAAACCTACCAGATATAAAGAGAGATGAAACATTAAAAAGCCTCTTTAAAAAGATGTGTTTTCAGTTGTTTTTTAAAAACACTGAGGGAGGGAACATGGTGAAGCCCTTCAGGGAGGGTGTTCCAAAGCCAAGGGGCCACAACGGAAAAGGATGGAATTCTAGCAAAAAGTGGCATTCTAAAAGTGCTGGCAGTGAGGGTCAAAAACCACAGACACGGATGTTAATCAGATATTGCCATGTGTGACCGTAGTAGTATTGGGTGAGAAGCAGGTAGTACGTGTTGGAAAAGGTAGCATGTTCTTGTACTTGAATGAAGTTTCTGGCTGCTTCTTACTGGCACAGTGTTTCTTCTTATCAAAGGCAAATACACAGAGCGCTCAGATAGTACAACTTGGTTGGATTGTTCAGAGAACTTTCTCTTGGAGAATGAAAATGAAACAAATATTATATAGGAAGCTGTTTTATATGGAGTCAGACCATTGGTCCAACTTGCTCAGTATTGTCTACACTGACTGGCAGTGGTTCTCCAAAGTTTCAGGCAAGAGTATCTCCCAGCCCTACCTGGGGATGAAGCTGGGACCTCCTGCATACAATCATGCAGATACTCTTCCTCTGAGTTATGGCCCCATCCCCTAAGGAGAATATCCTACAAAGCTCATATGTAGTCACCCTTTCAAATGCAAACCAAGGTGGGCTCTGCTTGCCAGAAGTAGCAATTCATGCTTGCTACCACAAGACCAATTCTCCTATCCTAGCCATATCTATCTATCTATCTATCTAAAATATATTAATCATTGCCTAAGATATGTACATCCCATGATATTTCACAAGCTGCTGTCAGAATTCATGTTAAAATTACTGCAAACATTTATATACCGCTTTTCAACAAAGTTCTCAAAGTGGTTTACATAGAAAAATAATAAATAAGATGGTTCCCCGTCCCAAAAGGGCTCACAGTCTAAAATAAACACAAGATAGAAACCTGCAACAGACACTGGAGGGATGCTGTGCTGGGGGTGAATTGGGCCAGTTGCTCTCCCCCTGCTAAGTTTAAGAGCATCACGAAAGATGCCTCTTTGTTACACAGGTGGATTTGCAAAAAAAAACAAATCAATTTGGAGAAGAATGGTGAACAAATACTCTTGTTTGGTATGCTGTGGCAAGCAATGTTCACATTCTGTGTTGACCTATTAAAGCACAGCTGAAAGGGTGAGTGAAACAGCTCTGATATTGGGAGGAAAGCTGAGGTTTGTTTGGTGCTGTGTTGCCAAGGTGCTTGGAAAACCACGAGCAAGCCACCTACCTTCCTTTTTGTCCAGAGCCTGCATTGCTGGCACAGGAGAGCTCACCTGTAGTCAACCATCCAGAATGTTCCACTGATGACTTGGTTGAGGTCACAGGGCTTCAGCATGAGCTGGAGACGGAGAGAGCAAGCAGGACTTCTGGGCCTCAATAACACTGCCCAAATGCAACAGTCAAGAGGGACCGGGAGAGGTGGGGAATGGTTTGGGAGTACAGAAGACACTCTGAGATGGAGCAGGAGGAGCAAATGAGAATGAAATTTGGCCGTGAGGATGTAGAGAGTTCACTGGGCTATTTAAACTGGGCTGTGCTGAGGATGAGGATGGACAGAGTGAGGCTGGAGACCTGGGCTCCCAGTGAGGGGCCAGGTTGGTGAAAAGGGTACTGATAACCCCCACACCCGGAGGTGCTTGGGGCAAAGTGAGGAAGGGGAAGCAAGCTCTGGGGTCTGGGCAATTCCGTGCTTGGTGACAAAGCACAGGCCAAGATCATGGACCCCTGTGTATCAGTACCAACTCGAACTTCCAGGGAAAATCCCAGTTCCTTAACTGATAATTCCATCACCTATTGCTAGGACAACCATGTTCTGGGAAGCCATAGCATAACCTTTTAACCAAGTGTCTCCAAATGAAAGCAAATGTTGACTATTGCGGACAGCTTCCTGTAGCCCTTTTCTAGTAAGCTTGTACCAGCTCTTAGGTTAGATATAGAACAGCCAGGTCAGGAGATAACAGGCTTCTGATCTCAAGCAGATCATTAAGAGATGGCACAGGGATATAAATTCAGATCCACCCTCCTCTAGCAAAACCCAGGCTTTAATTGTGCAATCGTATGGAATTGTGTAATTCAGTGTAAAATGTGCCCTGAATCTGAGAAGTTATGTGCACCCTTTGTAAATATTCCCCATGTCGTATTGATAAGAAACGTTATCCACCCCTATAAGCTGCTGTCCACATTATTTGTTTTGCAACCTGGAGATCACATCTTGGAGACAATAGTTTTACTCCTCATTCTTTTGCAAGGCGATTGGTAAAGAGAAACTGTGAATGCTCACCATTCCTGAGAATGACCATTGCTGACCAAAGTGTACTGCAAATGTGTACACTTCAGTAAGTGGGGAAACAGATAAGGGGAGTCTGTTGGGCAGCCACCAGTAATTGAAATAAAACTACTTCTGCCTAAAGAGTTCTTTGAAGCTCTTCTGATGGGCACTCAAGTTTGTTAAATTTAGCTGTTTTAATGGATTTTCCCCATAATTGTTGGCTGGTGGCAGATGTGCTGCTTGGTCCATGGAGGGCCATGCAGGGATGGAGGGAAAGAGCTGGTTCAAATGTTAGAGATTGTCTGCCCAGCCAATAAATCTATTGTTAAAAAAATGAAGACTTCTGAAGGCAGATCTCTGCAAGGATGCCTGAATAGTTAGTTAAGTCTTTGCAAATGTTGCCAGCCTATGGGTTATTTGCTCAGTTCTTTGTATTTAGTTACTGTGCTATGCCGCCTACACATGCACACTTTAGGCTGGTTCACACAGTCATCAAAATCAGGGTAGGAGGCAGGCTACCCTGGTTTGTATTATCATGTGGCCTTACAAATATCTCTCCAGCTGAGGTTGTTCAAAGCAGGGTAACCCAGCTTTCCTGCTCTGCTCTTAACTGAGGTAGGAGGAGAGGAGAGCTCTTCTACCTTGTTTCTCTAGTTATGGGAACTCACCTCTTCTGCCCAGCCACTGAGACCCAACAGACCTTCCCTTGCATGGAAAAAATAGGGAGCTGTGGCTACAGGGACTTCCCTCTATGGACATTCCACACTGCAAAACACATTCTGTGACCCTGAAGCTAGAGCAGCTTCAGTAGGACTGGGTCCGCCTTCTGCTTCTTTGTGGTCGATCAGAGGGCAGCCACTAATGTCACGAAGCTGCTGGCAGCACAAGGCATGCTGAGAAGGTATTCAAGGTCTCTGAGGATTTCCATGGAGAGGCAAGGCTTGCAGGTCCCGATTTCAACAATGGATGCTGCATTTGGCTTAATCATGTTTCCTGGTTTTGCTGACCCAAACAGATTCTTGTCATGCACTTCTAATGGGCTAGGAGCTCTCCAACCCACCCCCAAGTGGTCATGTGAACAAGCTTATTGTGTGTGCAATTCTTTCCTGTGGTTTAAATATTCGACTTGTGGTGGCAGGGCAGATAATCTGGGTCTTAGTTAGAACATATAAGAACATAAGAACAGCCCTGCTGGATCAGGCCCAAGGCCCATCTAGTCCAGCATCCTGTTTTGCACAGTGGCCCACCAGATGCCGCTGGAAGCCACAGACAGGAGTTGAGGACGTGCCCTCTCTCCTGCCATTACCCCCCTGCAACTGGTACTCAGAGGCACCCTGCCCTTGAGGCTGGAGGTGGCCCACAGCCCTCCGACTAGTAGCCATTGATAGACCTCTCCTCCATGAAGTCATCCAAACCCCTCTTAAAGCCATCCAGGTTGTTGGCTGTCACCACGTCCTGTGGCAGAGAGTTCCACAAGTGGATCACGCATTGTGTGAAAAAGTACTTCCGTTTGTTGGTCCTAGACCTCCTGGCAATCAATTTCATGGAGTGACCCCTGGTTCTAGTGTTGTGTGAGAGGGGAAAGAATCTCTCTCTCTCCACTTTCTCCACACCATGCATGATTTTATAGACCTCTATCATGTCTCCCCGCAGTCATCTTTTTTTTCTAAACTAAAAAGCCCCAGGTGTTGAAGTCTTGCCTCATAAGAAAGGTGCTCTAGGCCCCTGATCATCTTGGTTGCCCTCTTCTGTACCTTCTCCAGTTCAACAATGTCCTTTTTAAGATGTGGTGACCAGAATTGTACGCAGTACTCCAAGTGTGGTCGCACCATAGTTTTGTATAAGGGCATTATAATGTTAGCCGTTTTATTTTCAATCCCCTTCCTAATCATCCCTAGCATGGAATTTGCCTTTTTCTCAGCTGCCGCACATTGAGTCGACACTTTCAACGAGCTGTCCACCACAACCCCAAGATCCCTCTCCTGCTCGGATCCCATCAGCGTATACTTGAAGTTGGGGTTTTTTGTCCCAGTGTGCATCACTTTACACTTTCAACATTGAACCGCATTTGCCATTTTGTCGCCTACTCCCCCAGTTTGGAGAGATCCTTTTGGAGCTGCTCACAATCCGTTTGGGATTTCACTACCCGAAAGAGTTTGGTATCATCTGCAAATTTGGCCACATCGCTGCTTACCCCTGCTTCTAGATCATTTATGAATAAATTAAAAAGCACCGGTCCCAGTACAGATCCCTGGGGGACCCCACTTCTTACTTCCCTCCATTGTGAAAACTCTCAATTTATACCTACCCTCTCTTTCCTGTCCTTCAACCAGTTAGCAATCCACACATGTACTTGTCCCTTTATCCCATGACAGCTAAGTTTCCTTGGGAGTCTTTGATGAGGAACTTTGTCAAAAGCTTTTTGGAAGTCCAGGTAGACTATGTCAACTGGATCACCTTGATCCACACACTTGTTGACACTCTCAAAGAAGTCCAAAAGATTGGTGAGGCAAGATTTACCTTTGTGGAAGCCATGCTGGCTCACTCCCAGCAGGGCCTGTTCTTCTAGGTGCTTTACAATTTTATCCTTGAGGATGCTTTCCATCAATTTGCCTGGAACGGACGTTAGACTAACTGGCCTGTAATTTCCTGGATCTCCCCTGGATCCCTTTTTGAAAATCGGTGTTACATTTGCTACTCTCCAGTCCTTTGGCACAGAGCCCGATTTCAGGGATAAGTTAAATATTTTGGCAAGGAGGTCGGCAATTTCACGTTTGAGTTCTTTGAGGACTCTTGGATGGATGCCATCCGGCCCTGGTGATTTGTTAGCTTTCAGTTTTTCCAGACAGTTTAGAACATCATCCCTTGTCACTTCTATCCGACTCAGCTCTCTAGCCTCCATCCCTAAAAAGCCTGGTTCAGGAGCAGGTATATGCTCAGTATCCTCTGCTGTGAAGACAGATGCAAAGAACTCATTCAGCTTCTCTGCAACCTCCATATCCTCCTTAATAATCCCTTTCACTCCCTCATTGTCTAATGGTCCAACTGCCTCCCTGGCAGGTTTCCTGCTTCTGATGTACTTAAAGAAGTTTTTGTTATTCCCCTTGATACTTTTGGCTAAATGTTCCTCAAACTCTCTTTTTGCCTCCCTTATTGTCACCTTGCATTTCTTTTGCCAGAGTTTGTGTTCCTTTCTGTTCTCTTCGAAGTTCCCCAGACTTCTCCTTGTGTGTTGCCCCAAAGGGAAGTAGCTTCCACACTGCTGTACATTTGAGTGGGTGAGAAGGGGATCAGTGTGTTGTTGTTCTTTTTAAAACAAAGGTCTGTTTCTGAATGAAATGGGTCTGCTGTTGATCATAATGGTACTATGGAGGTGGCTGAATGGTTTCTTGGGTGCCCCAGTTAAGCTAGTTAAACAAAAGGTGATACTGCAGGGCTGTTCACATGACTGTGGGCAGGCAGTGGGGGAAGGCAGGGTTCAACCTACCTCCCCCCAGACAATCACTCAGAGTCTGGGCAGCACGCAAGCTGCACACCTACATGGCCAGCGCTGCCAAGAGCTGCACAGATAAATCTCCACGCTGCTCCCAGAAGCGCTGGTAAACAGAGGCTGGGACTAGTCATCCCGGCCTCCATGAATCCCACAATGCTCTTTCTTTCTTTCTTTCTTTCTTTCTTTCTTTCTTTCTTTCTTTCTTTCTTTCTTTCTTTCTTTCTCCCTGTATATATGTATGTATATATGTATTTATTTATTTAATATACCGCCTGACTACAAAGGCTCTTGGCAGTTCACAGAAATAAATACCACAACAATAAATAAGACGAACTGTGGAAACCATTTAAAAACATTCAGATTGGGGGATTACCCCAAGAGACAGGTGCTCTAGGCGCCCATCTCTGTGTGTGGCCAGGAAGTAGTAGCCCGGCTCACACATGAGCAGGTAGCCACGGCTAAGGGAGCACTCGTTCCCTTAACCTCAGCTAACAGCTGGGCTTAAAAGCCATCGCCTGGTCCTCCAGGATCAAGCCCAATCCTGGTGGTTCTCATGCACAGCCTAACCCGGGCAGGGCATCGCCAGCCCAGTTTAGGCTGTGCATGAGAACAGCCTCTGAGGCTATTCCCACGATCATCTGAAATCAGGCTAGGGGAGCCTAGCCCGATTTCGGATGATCGTGGGAGCCACTGGGCTCGCATTCGAGCCCGGCTGCCTCCCGGCGGTTAACTTGCCTAAGTACCACCTAAGTACTAAGCAAGTGCTATGCAAACCTGGTTTTTCTGATTGTGAGTAGCTGTGCTGTGGCTCTGCGCCATGGCTACTCATGAGTAGAGCCCCGGAGGGGAGGCGAAAAGCCACCTCCCAGCTCCGGGGGTCTCCAATATGCGCTCGTGCAGGGCATACTGGAGCTTCTGGGGGGCCGCGTGGCCCCAAACTCCCTAGCCCCTGCCGACTCCGTAACAAAGCGAGCAATCGTGTGAGTGGCCCATCCGGCCGCCCAGGGCTCCCGCCCTGCTTGTGTGCAGGGAGAGTGGGGTTAGCCTGCTCTCCTTGCTTAGCTCCCCAAACCGGGTCTCACTGATCGTGAGACCCAGCTCTCTGTGTATTTCAGCTAACATCAGTCCACTGAGCAAAGAGGCACCTGATTCACAGTGGCGATTCTCTTAGATTTAGCAGGCGGAGAGCAACTGGCCCCGTTCAGCCTCAGCACCGCATCCCTCTAGTGGCTGTTGCTCATGTCTCCCTTGTGTTTTCTTAGACTGTGAGTCCTTTGGGGATCGGGAATTATCTTATTTATTTTATTATGTAAACAATTTTGAAAACTTTTGTTGAAAAGCAATATATAAATATGTATACTACTACTTCTATATTTCATCCATGATTCCAGTCTAGTGGGGAACTTGGCCAGGTATGTCAACTGCAGCATTTGAAAGAGACTGTTCCAGTCAGTAAAGCAAGACTATACCAGACAGGAGGAATAGAGGAATGGTTCCGTTTAGTAATATTTAGGATTTAAACTCTTACTTTATTTGGAGACCTGGAAATGCATTTCACGGTATTTATGAGAGTCCTGTGCCTTACACAAATTAGGGATGTGCTCGAACCGTGGTTCGAAGCGTGGTTCGAGCACTCCCAAGGAAACTGGGAAGGGAACTTTAAGACAAAGGAAAGCAGGTGCTTACCTGCTCTCTCCCACCCCTTCCAGCTGGTATCGAAAGCTGCAGAGAGATCCAAAAGGCTTAGCAGAGTCACACTCCCTCTGTCAATAGCCAATTGGAGATCATCCGTCAGGCTGACCAAGGCAGTCTCAACCCCATAGCCCACATGAAAGCCCGTTTGAAATGGGTCTAGATAATCTGCATCATTCAAAACTGCCTGGAGCTCAGATGCCACCACCTGCTCAGTCACCTTGTCCCACCATGGAAGATTAGAAACAGGTCTGTAATTAGCTAACCAAGTGTCTTCACAAGTGGTCTAATAATAGCCTCCTTAAGACAAGGAGGCATCCTGCCCTCCCTCAGAAAAGCATTTATAATATTTACCAGACTCTCTTTGATAATATTGTTACCAGATGAGATAAGCCAAGTTGGGCAAGGGTCAAGAGAACAGGTTGTAGGATTCACAGTCCGAAGCAGTTTGTCCACTTCCTTAGGAGTCACAAACTCAAAATGATCCTGTCTAATATCATAAAAGGAGTTGCTGGACACCTCCAATATTGACTCTGAAGTAACTGTAGAATCCAGCTTGTCTTGGATAGGAGAGATTTTATCCACAAAAAAGTCATTAAAAATGTCACAGCGAGTGACTGATGGTTCCAAGTTTTAATTCAAGGGGGAGGGGTACACAATAGCACCCTCACGACCCTAGGCAACAGCTGGATGTGAATTTACAGAAGCAATGCAGGCAGAAAATAATGCATTAGTCCACATAATACATGCATTATTCAAAGCTGCTGCTGCTGCTGCTTCTTTTTTTTTTAACATCCTTTCATTTTGATGCTGACATCATAGGTTGACTTTAAGATGCATTTCTGTTGGCCCTCCAGCATGGAAAAATGTTTGGTGTGAGGAACTACAGGTGTACCTAAATAACCTCCAAAGAAAGGGAAAATAATTCATTTTGGGGGGAAAGTACGTGTTACACACTCCCCTGAAATTATTTTCTTTATTAAAGGTTGTTTTGGCAAGTCTGTAATTATGTCCCTATGTTTTCCATGCTGAAGGGCCAATACTACTTCATCTGAAAGTCAAGTGCCCTGCAATAAAAACCATACATCTAGTTCTAATTTCTAAGTTTGAGCTGTTAAGGTAAGAGCAAATAGTTGCATAGCTTGTGCTCTTTTTATGGTTCATTGCATGTTGCTAGGTGATGGAGTTAATTAAAACGTTAGCAAGAGGAACTTAAGTAACATTTATGGTAGTTGTCTTCTACGCCACCCAACTAAGTTTGCATAGCAACTCTCTTCTGAAAACCTGGGCAGAGCTCTGATGCTATAGTATCGCACAATGTATGGAACTCACCAGGGACGTGCATCCCCCCTCCTTTTCCCACCGTATATACAGGGCTTCATGACAGATGAGAAAAATGAGGACTTGTCTGTCTTTTTTGGTGGGGTGTGTTGCGGTTCTAGAGTAGAAGAATAATGCTGTTTTTCCCCCAAAGGACAATTAAAGGGATGAATGAATTGGGAGAGGTCTGAGTGAGACATGCATTTTCAAAGAATATATGTGTATATATGTGTATATATGTATGTGTGTGTGTGTGTGTGTGTGTGTGTGTGTGTGTGTGTGTATATATATATATATATATATATAGGGCATAGGAGTGCTACTGTACAACTTCCGCATTTCAGATGTTGCACAGTTGTGCTGAGTCGCACCAGGGGCGGGGCATAGGGAGCTTGCTAGAGGTCTGGGGGCCACCAGCCTCTCCCCCTGCTGCCTGGGGAGAGTACATGCACGTGGCAGCCACACACTCCTGCATCCGTGTCCAACGTTTCTTCACCCAGGCTTTTGATTAGATACTGTTTTAATAGTTTGGCAATTTTAAATAGTTTGAACATTGTTTTAAGGTTTAACACTGTTTTAAGTTTTAAATGGTTGTAATGTTTTAACCTTTTTTACTTGTTTTTATTGTTTTGTTGTAAACTGCCCAGAGACTTGCGTTTGGGGCGGTATATGGATATGTTAAATAAATAATAAATAAACACGATGAGTGTGGCCAGCACCTGGAAGGGGAGCTGTGCAGCCTCACTCTCGCTTCTTGCCAGGGCTGGCTGGGTGCTTGCTTTCTCTCCTAGCACTTTGTTCGCTGGCTGGGTGTGGGAGGACGAGGACAAGGGGGTGCCCCTGGGTGAGGGGTGAGGAGTTTTTGTCGTCTCTTGACCAGTGTTGGCTGCACCACTGACCAGGGGTCCTTCCAGCATTTTGCTGCTAGCATTTGGCAGCCACAATCCTCCGAACAGAACACTGACAGGATATGAAGCCAACAGACCTATTATACATAGTCATTGGGTACTTGCTGATCCAGGCTCGGAACATTTGCATCCCTAGTTCTCTCTTCCTCCCCCTCAATTTCAGGGCTCAACCAGTCTCCCTTGGCACCCTTTCCACCGGCAGCTCTCATCCTCGTGAGGAGGCTGACCGCCCTGTTTTCACTGCCTGCTCGGCTGCTCGCAGTGGTGCTGCTGCCGCCGCCTCCTCAACCTCCCCCCGCCAGCTCTCATCCTGCGAGGAGAGGAGGCCAGCGGCCCATTTTTGTCGGCTTCTCGGCCGCTTGCAGTGGCGTTGCCACCTTCTCTGCCTCCCTCCGCCCGCCATCTCTCGTCCTCCTCGCAAGGAAGCCAGCGGCCCCGTTTTCGCCATCTGCTCAGACATAGATGTCTGCTCTACCAATGCATGGCTCTTAGTGCATGGTTCTTTTGATGCATGGCTCTACAGTGCCATAGACAGAAGGAAGGAACCTACCAATTCCCCCATAGCCTGCTCAGCCGCTTGCAGTGGTACCACTGCCGCCTCCTCATCAACTCCCCCCCACCAGCTCTCGTCGTCCTTGCAAGGAGGCCCACGGCCCATTTTTGTAGGCTTCCCGGCTGCTTGCAGTGGCACCACTGCCTTCTCTACCTCCCTTTGCCCGCCAGCTCTCGTTGTCCTTGTGAGGAGGCCAGCGGCCCCATTTTTGACATCTGCTCGGCTGTCCTCAGCTCGCAATGGCACCTCCTCCTCAGTCTCCCTCCCTCCCTCGTCAACTTTCACAACTCCTGGCAGCTGCTTGTGAACTCTTGCGAGAGCTGCCACACATGGGATTAGTCACGGGTACGCCTTAGAGAATTATTTATACAGATTAGAATGAATACTGTCTCTGAACACAGTGAATTCATTTAGCTATCCCTGCTGAAAGGAAGGTCTTTGGTAGGTTTGGCAGATAGGAAGAGTTTGGGGTCCAGGTAAGACACATTGAGACTCCTTTGGTACGGTAGGTGGGAGGCTTGGGAACTACTTGGAGACAGGTGGTATCAGTTGCAATCTGAGCTTGTTTTTTCATGACAGGCTCACAATGACTGCTGTCTCTAATAAACAGCCAAATGGATGTGGGTGCTTCTTGAAAACTCCAAATCTCTCTTACTAAGCAATCAGGTTGTCTCAGAATTGCAGCATTAGCACTTATCCTATTTAAAAACCCACTAAATATCTGTACAATGGTACACTCTGTAGCTTAACTTCTAGCACAATGATCTTCATAGTAACTCCGCACCCTGTTATTATGGGGAGAGGGACATGAAAGGAGTGCTCAGCTGTTTTTCCTTATCGTCTGTCTCATATCAGATCAGAGCCAGTGTGGTATAGTGGCTAGAGTGTTGGACTAGGACCGGGGAAACCCGAGTTCAAATCCCCACTCAGCCATGAAACTCACTGGATGACTCTGGGCCAGTCACTTCTCTCTTAGCCTAACCTACTTCACAGGGTTGTTGTGACGAGAAACTCAAGTATGTAGTACACCGCTCTGGGCTCCTTGGAGGAAGAGCGGGATATAAATGTAATCATCATCATCATCATCATCATCATCATGCCTGGTGTCTGATCTTCAGGTACTCATGTTAAGAATGTATTTAAAGCAGAGGTTGAACTTGGATATTCAACCCAAGTAGAGAACTGAACTATTTGATTATGCCTTTTAAAAATCTTTTAAATGAATCATGAAGGCTAGTTTGGCAACTTCTAAAATTGTCAGTATTAAAATAAAATATATACCTACCTCACCTTTCTGTTAAAAAGCAAAAAGCAAAAAGCTCAAAGTGGCTTCCTACCAAGAACAACAAGCAACAAGGTGATCCAGTTGACACAGTATACTTGGACTTCCAAAAAGCTTTTGATAAAGTTCCCCACCAAAGGCTCTTGAGTAAACTTAGCAGTCCTGGAATAAGGGGACAGGTTCATGTGTGGATCAGTAACTGGTTGAAGGACAGGAAACAGAGTAGGAATAAAATGGACAGTTTTCTCAATGGAGGTAGTAGGAAGTGGTGTCACCCAGGGATTGGTACTGGGATCAGTACTCTTTAACTTGTTCATAAACGATCTAGAAGTTGGGGTGACCAGTGAAGTGGCCAGATTTGCAGATGACACTAAACTATTTAGGGTAGTGAAATCCACAGCGGATTTTGAAGAACTCCAAAAAGATCTCTCCAAACTGTGGGACTGGGTGACAAAATGGCAAATGTGGTTCAGTGTAAGCAAGTGTAAAGTGATGCATATTGGGGCAAAAAACACCAGCTTCTCATCTATGCTGATGGGATCTGAGCTGTTGGTGACTGACCAGGAAAGAGATTTTCGGATTGTGGTGGACAGCTTATTGAAAGTGTCATCTCAGTGTGTGGCAGCTGTGAAAAAAGCTAATTCCATGCTAGGAATCACCGTATCTTAAGAAGGATATTGTAGAACTGGAAATGTGCTACAGCATCTGAGGCTCTTTACCTTAGAAAAGAGGCGACTAAGGGGAGACATGATCAGAGTGTATAAAATTATGCATGGAGTGAAGAGGGTAGACAGAGAGAAATTTTTCTCCCTCTCTCAGAAAACTAGAACCAGGGGGTCACCCCATGAAACTGAAGGTTGGGGAATTTAGGACCGACAAGAGGAAGTACTTTTTCACACAGCGCATAATTAATCTATGGAATTCTTTGCCATGGGATGTGGTGATGGACACCAGCTTGGATGGCTTAAAAAGGGGATTAGACAGATTCATGGTGGACAGGTCTATCAATGACTACTAGTCTGGTGGCTGTGGGCCATCTCCAGCCTCAGAGGCACAATGCCTCTCAATACCAGTTGCAGGGGAGCAACAGCAGGATAGAGGGCATGCACATACCTCTTGCCTGTGGGCTCCCCAGAGGCATCTGGTGGGCCACTGTGTGAAACAGGATGCTAGACTAGATCCAGCCTTGTGCCTGATCCAGCAGGGCTGTCCTTATGTTCAATAACTCAAACAAATCCAACAGTTTTAGAAGGCTCAACAGCCAGAGGGACTAAAGACCCTGTGAGACGAAGGCCTGTTTATTAAAAAATGGTTTTTGCCTGGTGGTTGAAGGCCAATTGAGAGGCCTTCCCCACAAGCAATATTTTAAATTCTTTCCTAGCTTGTGTGCATATATAAAACCTCTCTATATATATTGTCCATTTGTGTAAAAAATAAAGTAGGATAAAGAATGGCAACTATCTCTTATGTGGGCCATTCAAGAATGTAACTCATTTCTTTTGCTACCCTTGAACAATCACCCTCCATTATTCTAAAAATGAAATACTTTGCACCTTCCTGCATGGTTGTGAAGTTTCCTTTGATACCCTCTTCAGATGTCATTAACTGGCATGAGTAATGTTCTGATCCTGGCTGTTATTTCTCTGTGCTTCTAGCTGCAGACTCTGTAAGCAACTGAGCACCCACAGTTTCTGTTTCAGGACAAGTAGTTGTCCTCTCCCTTCCTCCCTTCTCAGAGACATCCAGTGGCTTATACTTTGTTCATCAGGGAATGGATGATCTGGGGCTCTGTTTTAGTTTCAGGATTGCAGGCAGCTGCCTCTGTCATGTTACATAGAAACAAGAAGTTTGGGTAAGAGATCTGAAAGGTTTCATCCTTCTCATCATCTGCCTTCCAGCAGTGTTCATATCCAAATGTTTAGTAAGTTGTAACTGCACCTGTTATATGCAAGTCCTTGTTTCAGCATCATTCTCTGATGTCTGGTGGATTGAGGACATTTTGTGAGGTGTCCTATAAAAGTGGTTATGTCCCAACTGGTGTACTCCGTTTTTGAAACAAATTGAACTTGGTCACAGTACTGGTACTGCTACTTCCAGCTAGGGATGTGCACGGAACCGGCTGGCCCAGTTTGGTTTGAGTCTGAACCGGACTCGAACCTGACCGGACCACTTCGGTCCGGCACCCCTTCGAAACCCCCCCCCTGGTTCGATTTGGTCCAGGGAGGTTCGTGATTCCCTCCCCCCACAAATAAATTATTTTTAAAAAATCTTTAGCCCCTTTCAGGGTGTTTTCTCTAGGCCATGGGTGTGTGTGTCCATGAAGGTTCCCTCTCCCCCCGCCAGTCTTGGTCATCACCAGCGTGGCCCATTCGGCTCTCCGTATTTTGGCATCAAGTCGATTCTGACTCCTGCCACCCACAGAGCCCTGTGGCTTTCTTTGGTAGAATACAGGAGGGGTTTACCATTGCCTTCTCCCGTGCAGTATGCGGTCATAGCAGCTGGGATTTGAACCGGCAAGCTTCTGCTTCTTAGTCAAGCATTTCCCCGCTGTGCTTAGTCCACTATTTGTCACTTGTCCATTAGTTGCTCTTCCCCTCCTTTCATCGATTAGCTCCTTCCCCCATATCTCTTGAGTCATGTTCCTACTTGATTTCTTAATCCTTAACCACTTGTCTCTCCTTTGCCAGTAGCAACAACCCCTGCTCTTTGCCAATATTCTGTTGAGAAATATTGCCCAGTCCACAGCAGCTTTAATGTTTATTAACATCCTACGACGTTCTGGTGGATTGCTGGGGGTGGGGTGTGTGGTTAAGAATCCTTGCAAGAAACAACCACCTCATTTTGTCACACAAGTACTGCCAGATTTAATCTCGCTCAACTTTCTGTATAGCATCCTTGTTGATGTATTGTGCGACAGATAGCTTTTTAAATGGACTGGAAGGTGTTGCAGGATTTCAAAAGGAAACTTGTAGTACTGTAACTGTTCATGATACAATACCTTGTTAAAAGTTAATTGGAAGTGTGCTCAGTATTGAGCTCCAACTGCTTCTTCAGCTGGGTTGGTGGTTCCAAACCAGGGTTCCTCTAGATGTTGATGAACTACAACTCCCAGCATTTCCAGCCACAGGAAATTGTAGCTGGGGATGATGGGAGTTGTAATTCAGCAATGTTTGGAGGAACGCTGGTTGGGAAACATTGAGCTAGATGATGGGTGTTGCTTCAGTTCTCCATGTATCTGAAGGATGTTGTTGCCGACCAATGTTCTTGGAACAGTAAGGAGCTATTCCCACGATCAGGCAAAATCAGGCTTGGGGAGCCTAGCCCAATTTTGCCTGATCATGGGAGCCACCGGGCTCACAAGCGAGCCCAGTGGCTCCCAGGAGGTTAACCCGCCTAAGTACCCCTCCCCTAAAACTGGGTTTGCGGAGCAAGCGCTCCGCAAACCTGGGTTTTTAAAATCATGAGTAGCCATGCTGCGGCTCCGCACCGTGGTTACTCATGAGGAGACCCCCGGAGGGGAGGCAAAAAGCTGCCTCCCGGCTCTGGGGTTCTCGCCAGCATGCCCTGTGTGCTCGCGCAGGGCATGCTGGAGCTTCCCCAGCTCCCGCCAGCTCCGTCATGGAGCCGACGGTCGTGTGGGCAGCCGATACGGCTTCCCGGGGCTCCCTCCCTGCTCGTGTGCGGGGAGAGCGGGCTTAGCCCTCTCTCCCCGCTCTGCTGCACAAACCAGGTCTCACTGATCGTGAGACCCGGCTCTAAGATTTTTTGCTTCACTGCAACCACCTCTCATGTCTTGGTATTTAAGCATATGGCCATGGAGGATTTGCGATGGGTAGGTTGGCGAACCGTACCAAGCTGAACAATGCTGAATTGAATTTGTGAGCTGAACAAAATACTAGTCTGGGGTGGGGAGAGTTATACCCACAAAATGAGTGGATAAAATAAAAGAATTGAATAGCGTTCAACTCGCCTCCCATTCCGCGAGGGGTTGGGAAAAGGAAGATCAATCTTGCCAAGCGTGATGCAGTGCCATGCACCTTGGATGTCTCTTTTGCACCTATTATGTTAAGGGTGTGATCTAATCACTGGTCTCTAGTCCTCAGGGCTTGAGGCCAATCAAAAAATAGGACATCTTGCTTGGGCTTGGGAAGGGGAAATTAGTCTGACTTAGAGCTAGTTTCTGTGATGACACAATTAACTGACCAAGAGTATTTCAGCAAATGCATACCATTCCTAGTTGCTGTTGCAGTTAATTTCCTTCACAGTCTTCTCCAGGCATTTGCTCTACTCAAAGAACTTGTCCTTGAATTCAGTCCTTGTCCTTAAGCAGAGAGTGGGTCATGTAGGCTGTCCTTCTCCTATATTCCATGTCAAAATTCATTTTTCTCTTTAGTCCCTGTTGCCAATTTGGACCAAAAATTCCTGTTTCTGCCTGGGAGACCCTTAAGTGTAGTTTGAGCTGAAAAGGGGGGTTAGTGCTAACATGGGGCCGGATAGGGCCAGTTGCTCTCCCTTTGCTATATAAAAGAGAATCGCCACTTTAAAAGATGCCTCATTGCTCAGTTATCCGGTTTTGCAGGGCTAAAACCATGGCTGACTGGTCTAGTTTTGACTGCTGGCACAGTTTGCTTGCTTTTCCCCAGGAAAGCGTTCAGTCCCTTACACACTTGAATGTTGCTAGGCAATTGCCTTTTGCATTTTGTTTTGGCTACCGAGTGCTTTTTAAAAATTGGCATGGCTTGTCCTTGCCATTATCTGTGTGTCCAAAATGGGGAGGTGAGGATAGTGGATACAAGTGGAGAACTGCCTGTTCTTCTGGCGCTTAACCAGGAATTAGAAAAGTGTGTTTTGTCTTCCAGAGTTGGCCACTGTGTTTCTCCCAACCCTTGGTAAAGTTGGAGTTCGTAAGACTGAGTTGCTTTTCAAAACCCATGAAAAAGAACACACTTTGAAGGGTTATAATATCCTGCATGTCAAGGTGGTCTTGTCTTGTTTACTGAGCCAATATTCTCATTTATCTCATCCGTTCCCTTGATACACTTTAGGGCAGTGCTGGACAAATCCAGGTGCCAGTTTGCCACGGCACCTAGAAATTTAATTGTAAATGATTTATAAAGTTGCCATATCCAGCACCATGGCTTGTAATATAAGTAAGCAAGAGGTTAAATCCTCAATTAATCTTAATCTCTCAATTAATCCTCCATTAAACTTCAAAGCCCTAAATGGCTTGCAACCGGGTTACCTAAGAGAGCGCCTTGCCCCATATGTCTCTATCTGAACCTTAAGATCTTCTTCGGAGGCCCTCCTCTGGGTACCCCTGCCAAACAAGGTGAGGTTGGTAGCTACAAGGGAGAGGGCCTTTTCGGTGGTAGCAACTCGTTTATGGAATAGCCTTACCAGTGAGGTTCGCCTGGCTTTGTCACTTCATTATTTTAGAACCAGGTAAAGACATTTTGTTCACCAAGGCCTTTTAAATTCTGGTTTTCAGATTTGATCTGATTTTTAACTAATTTTAAAATGAGTTTTTAAGCTGCTTTGTATTGTATTTTGTATTTTCTTCTTCTTTTTTGTCTGTTATGATTTAATTTGTGTTATGTGTTTTTATTTTGTTTTCATCCTTTGTTGTGAGCTGCCCAGAGAACAATTTGTTATGGGACAGCTAACAAATAAAGCTGCTGCTTCTTCATCTTCATCATTTTCTTCATTAATTATTATTATTATACACCAAGTATGCAGGTTGTTTATCTGGTGACACTGGGATATTGTATTGGGCTGGTTGTGTATTGTATTTTATTGATATTAGTATTCTCATATTTTTTCTTGTGGTCTGGTCTTGGACCGTAATGGTAAAGATTGATTGATTGATTGAACTGGTTGGTGGGAATTTAATTGCCACACCTAGCTCAGCCACCCACATGCTGTCTTACTCTGACCTGCTAAGCAGTTGCTGGCATCAGGCTCCTCTGCAATCTCTCTCTCGCTCTCTGTGCATATACACCAGCAGTTCCTGGCCCCCTCCATTCCCTTCCCTCACAAGCTCTCTTGCTCACCTCACAGGGGGACCATCCAACAGGGGAGGCTCTTCACTTAGGGCAAAGTGGGCAGAGCCCTCCCAAAATTTCAATGCCACCATCATTTTTGATAACTCGCTGCCTCTTTGTGTGTGGCTGCCCTCTACACTTCCCTGCCTGCAGCTTGCCAGCCCAGCAATGTTTACATAGAGTGGGCATCGGTAGCAGGCTCCTATTGAAAAGACTGAACAGTGTTCCCTCTTCATTTAAATATTAATGAAGCAGCAGCCAATGAAAAGGCCTGTCTTTGTTTTCATAAAGTGGGCAGAAGTTGAAATGACCTGATAGGAGGCATCATGTGGACTGACTACCCTGTCAGCCAATCAGAGTAGCCAGAGGGGAGAGCTGTCTATTTAGAGAGAGGCAAGACAAAAAGAGCAGGAATTGTCATTTTGTTTAGCACTGCAGTGCTTGTAGGAACAGTTCCTCCTGCGTTGTGTGAGGAATAGACTTGAGAATAAGATGTTCAGTTCAGCAAAGAAACAATCTCCATTGTTAATATAGGACTAGACAACATTTGAGTGGTGGTTGTGGTGGTGAGTATATTTCTTGTACCCTTGAAATTTGTCTCCCTGTCTGCCCTGAATGAATGTGCTTCAGCTTATTTGTATTTGTATACTTGTATTTGTATTTGTATTTGTATACTTCAGCTCATTTTTCTTATGATCAGAAACCAAGCTACTCCTCAGGGCAGTTGCTATGTTTGCAAGATGTTCCTAAAGTAAATATCAATTGCATGAACCCTTTTCAAAAGCTCCTTCTATCCCTATGAATAAATATGCCAGCTTTGCTTCCCACCCCCCCACTCAAAATGTATCATTTCCATCTACTTAAAATGGTGGATGGCTAGCTTTGCTTTGTAGTGTTTATAACTGCAAAAACAATATTTAACATTTAGCAACTGTTGGTCTTGAGGATTCCTACGTTTCCTAATTAAATTGTAGTAAATCTTTCAACCTGTTAGCCCAAATTTGATAGTTCCCTTCTGAAGACTAGAGGAATGTTTTCCCCCTTTGAGTTGCATATTGTTCTCTCCTGCCTCCTTAACAGTCCTGTTCTGTTTATTCAGACATCATTAAGGTCTTCTCTATTTGCATTAAAAAAGAGATCACACACCTATTTTGCTTTTACCTTCCACAGTAGATCTTGAATTGATGGAGGCTTGTTTAAGAGAGATAGAGAGTAATTTGGCTAGTGAATGAGAAGGGTTATGTGGTGGGTTGTGCTATGGTGATCATATTCCAAAAGGGAAACATTTAAACTAGTTTGAAACAGCTTTCATCATTTTGGGCCTCCCAACCCTCCAAAAAACAACAACAATGGGAACTGCAATTTTGTGCAAATGCTGAGAAGCCTTTATTAGAATCCTTTCATCAAAGAACTGCAGCTCCCAGCGCCTGGGTGGTGAGGGACCATAATGATTAAGCAGGTTTGAATCTGGCTTAAAATGTGTAGTGTAGACATGCCCTTAAGAGTTAGGGAAATTGCTCCTGTGGAACATTGGTTTTTATCAAAGACCTAAAAGGAACTGGCATTCCTCTTCTTTTTGGAACAGCGCTCCTCCTCCAATTTGTGCAAATAATGTATTTGTGTGTTTTGTCCTTAGACTTTTATCTTATTGCAGGAGCTGGTTGTCACTGTGAAGGGCATATTGCTAATACACAGTAGGTTGGAAATAAACATACCTAATAAACATACCATTTCATTTGTGAAATATCCCTGCATTGGTATGGAGTGTCCCTTTCATCTTCCCATGTCCCATCCCAACTTGTTCCCAAGGTTCCTACAACCCCCAAAAGCAACCTTTCAGGGAGCTGCTGGGAAGAGAGGTGGGGGTGTTTTTTGGTATCCACTTCTATATGCCCAAGCCACCTAATGGCACAGCGGGCAAGTAACTTGCCTAGGGAGCAAGAGGTTGCTGATTCGAATCCCTACTGGTATGTTTTCCAGACTATGGGAAACTCCTATATCGGGCAGCAGCGATACAGGAAGATGCTGAAAGGCATCGTCTCAAATTACGTGGGAGGAGGCAATGGTAATCCCCTCCTGTATTCTATCAAAAAAAACCCCCACATGGCTCTGTGGTTGCCAGGAGTCGACACCGACTCGACAGCACAACTTTACCTTTACTTTCTATTAGTTAGTTGTTGTTTTTTGCTCCACCTCTGTGCCACCCACTTTGGCTCTGCCTACCACCTGCCCTGCCTGGTGCCCACCCAGTTTCAGGAGTCACCAGCTGCCACTGCCGTCCAATCAACATGCCCATCTAGACAGCCACCAGCACAGCTGATCCTTGTCAAGATGCCCGTGACGCATGTGCCCAGTGCCAGCTAGCTAACCAGCCTGCTCACCTACAGAGCCCAAGAGTGTCTTCCACCCACCTGTGTTGTTTTCTCTTCATGTACTTCCTCTCTGTCTTGGTGGCTGTACACAGAGAGGTAGACTCTGCGAAGATTGAGCTGCTGGCTGGCTTTCTCACACCGTGTAGGAAGTCATCCCTAACAAAGGGTTATCTTCCTCCAAATGGTCGTAGTAGACAGGCTAGCCTTCAAGTGGAGGTATGAGATAACAAGAAGTTCGGTCTCCCTCACAGTAGGCCATGGGAGGAGGACCCCCAGTTCTCTTCATGCACTCCCCCTCTCCCTTGGTCACACTCTATGTGCAGACTCCTTGTGCAGAAGGCCTGTGAAGAGGGGACAGAGAATGCATGAAAAGAAGACAGTGCTGCAGCCCACTCTTCATATGGGTGTGTGTGTGTGTGTGTGTGTGTGTGAGAGAGAGAGAGAGAGAGAGAGAGAGAGAGAGAGAGAGAGAGAGAGAGCGAGCAGTGCATGAGAGTAGGAGGGGTTGATAGGTGGGCAGGTGCAAGGTATGCTTGGGCTCTGTGGGTAGGTCAGTTGATTGTTAGCTGGCAGTAGGCACATGCTACAGGGGCCTGTTGAAGGTTAGCTGTATTGACAGCTGTTTGAATGGGACACACTGATTGGATGGTCCCACATGCGAGGTGAGTGAGAGAGAGTTTGTTGGGGAAGGGTGTAGAGGGGATCTGGGAGTGGGCAGTACAATGCTCAGTTCACCCCACCCTCCTCCCATTCACATTCTGCATGTAGCCTCCCTATGCTGCTCTTGCTCCTCACCTTGACACAACTCTGTTCTTGCCCAGCACTTCTCAAAATGCATAACCTCTTGGGATTCTGCCCCTAGAATTTCCCCCATGGACTGCAAACCTTGCACCCTTAATTTGTGATTAAGAGCTTTTGAAATCAATGTGATTTACATCTGAGGAAGCCTACTTAGTGCAGGGATATCTGATTCCTCGTCAGTGTTTAAGCCACCACATTAAAAAAAAATGCTATTTGCCCAGTTAGGGCAAATCCTTCCCTTCTGCAAAATAGCATAAAGTACTTGGAATTCTTGCAACAATTTTCCCCACTTGTCCCAGTATAACTCGGAGATGCAGAACCATCCTGAACAGGTAGGCATAGCAACAGTTCCAAGAAGTGCACTTAATCTGTGCTATGGGAAGAAGTTGGGTAATTGACTTGCAACCTTTTGGTGTCTGCATCTGACACAGAGATGATATCATTAAGGTTGAAGACACACAGTGGTCAAGAGTGGAATGTGGTATGACATAATTACTACCTTTGCTGAATGCACTAATTATGGCCATCCAATTATGGTATCTGATCAAAGAGTGCTGTGGAAAGAAGTTGGGTAATTGACCTGCAATATTTTGGTGTCTGCATCTGACACAGAAAGGATATCATTAAGGTTGAAGACACACAGTGGTCAAGAGTGGAACGTGGTATGGCATAATTACTACCTTTGCTGAATGCACTAATTGTGGCCATCCAATTATGGTATCTGATCAAAGAGTGCTTTGAAACAATAAAAAGCATCTATACAGGTACTCCCCAACATACAAATGATGATCGTCCATACTTATGAACCAAGCTCTACAGTACAGAAATCCTGGCATACGAATGGGAATGGGGTGTCAGCACGGCACAGCCTCCTGTATTACAGACTTAAATGTCCCTTTCTCACTGCACTTGGCTATGGTGCTGCTCAATACAGTATGTTCCTTCTCTAATAGCCAGCAGCTTGCTCTCCAAAAACAACAGGTAGGTTGTGCACACTCGTCCAAGCTGCTAATCAGTCATGCCCCACCTCATGGCTGCCCAGAACCCAGTGGTTGAAGGGAGCCCCAAGCCCCCTCTTCATAGCAGAGGGCTGTGTTTGGGCTGTCAGTGCGTCCTCCATTTTGTACACGCGTGTCCTTTTCTTGCAGCCACGCGCACTCCAGCATTGGAATTGCTCTTCAAGTGCTTCAGCAGCAGCACCCCCAAGCCAAATGCTTTCAGAAAGCCACCGCTCGCTCTCTCCAGAGCAGCAAGTTGGCGCCGCCTGCTTTGTGTGCCCTTTTCCTATTCTTGCAGCCATGTGTGCACAGGTGCTTTGGCCGCAGCCCATGGAAAGGAAGTTCTCTCAGCGTGCAAAGCAAAGGAAGCAGGGGAGGCGGCAGCCGCTGCAGTGACTGGATAGCAGTTCACCGTGCTGGTGGGAAGCCGTGTTCAGAAAGCGTCTGGTGTGGGGCTCCCCACAAAATGCCCGGCTCCCCTTCAGAATCTCCAGAAAAATCTCCCATCTACCTACTGTGAATTTCCCCCTCAAATGAACCTGCCTTTCCTCCAATACCAGCATTCGAAGTACAGGTGGCCCTCGTTATTTGCGGGGGGTTTGTTCCCACCTATTCACGCAAATATGAAAACTGCAAATAAAGAAACCTTATCCCTACGGGAATCCAGGGGGTAGGTTCCTTACTCTTTTTTTAAAAAAGTTAAAAAAGCAGGAAGGCAGCAGAAATAAGGGTAGAAAAGCATAGTACCTTGTTCCCTGGGTCTCCAGGAATGCCCCCTTAATCCTTATTTTTGGTGGTTGTTATTTATTTACAAAAAAGAGCCACAAAATGGCTCTGTGCTTCTAAATGGCAGCCAGAAATGACATCAAGTCATTTCTGGCCACACAGGAACTATAGATAGGTGAAAACTGCCTATATTTCATGCTGCGGATAAAGAGACTGGGTCTCTAAAATCTATCCATTCACCCATCCATGAAACTGCGATCTGCAAAACCACGGGTAACAAGCAGCTCCTGTAAGTTTAATAAACTGTATTTCTTATTCATTACTAACATGGCAACAGTATTGTTTTCTACTATTTTAAATTGCAGATGTATAGCATTTCAACTATATTATGAGGCTATTCACACAATAGGAGAAAATTGGGCTAGCGGAGGCTAGCCCGATTTTCTCCCATCGTGTGAACCACCAGGCTCAGCTGCGAGCCTGGTGGTTCCTAAGCGGGGAACCAGCTACATTGCCCCGCCCTTAAACCAGGTTTGCGGAGTGAGCGCTCTGCAAACCCGGTTTTTTTACTCGTGTGTTGCCACAGTGCAGCAACTCACGAGTAGACCGCCCGGCTGGGAGGCTCAAAAGCAGCCTCCCGGCTCAGGGGTCCCTCCAGCATGCCTTTCACACTTGCGCAGGGCATGCTGGAGCTTCCGGGAGCAGCGCGGCCCCCAAACTCCCCAGCCCCAGCCACCATGATTTAAATTTAAGTTGGTGGCTGCTAAGAGTCAACAGCGATTTGATGGCACTTAATCAATCAATCAATCAATCAATGGTTTAAATTGGCTTCTGTGGGCTAGCCTGGAACCTAACCACAATTTCTAACATTGATTCTATGGGAAAATGAAGTTCCAAACACCCGACTTACAAGTTCCAGTGAACTTTTGGAACACAACCCATTTGTAAGTTGGGGACTTCCTGTACCTATTTACCAGAGATGATAGTGTAAAGACTCTACCCATGAGAGCCAACAGTACATACCACCTTCAATGCTTTTTCTCCAGCAGTTGCATATTGCAATTTTTAATCTACTTTCCTCATGCAAAGCAATCTTATTAAATCACCTTGCTGTGTATCTGTCTGTTTGTTCATCCGTCCATGTGTGTATGTGTCCCCCTAACAACTTTGCAATGACTGGACCAGTTTGGACCCAATTTGGTACAGTTGTAGTGCCACATAGGGAAACCTCAGTGGCATATTTTGTGAGGACGTCATCCACCCCATTTCAAGATGGTGGATGCATGAAAGTGGGCTACCTTGTGAACTGCCTAACTGATTTGCACCAAACATGGTATACAGGTGAAACTCGAAAAATTAGAATATCGTGCAAAAGTTTATTAATTTCAGTAATGCAAATTAAAAGGTGAAACTGATATATGAGATAGACGCATTACATGCAAAGCGAGATAAGTCAAGCCTTAATTTGTTATAATTGTGATGATCATGGCGTACAGCTCATGAGAACCCCAAATCCACAATCCCAGAAAATTAGAATATTGTGAAAAGGTTCAACAGTCTAGGCTCCAGGTGTCCCACTCCAATCAGCTAATCAATCCATAACACCTGCAAAGGGTTCCTGAGCCTTTAAATCAGTGATTCTCAAACTTGGGTCCTCAGGTGTTATTGGACTTCAACTCCCATAATCCCCAACCAAAGGCCACTGAGGCTGGGGATTATGGGAGTTGAAGTCCAATAACACCTGAGGACCCAAGTTTGAGAATCCCTGCTTTTTAAGTGGTCTCTCAGTCTGGTTCATTAGGAATCACAATCATGGGAAAGACTGCTGACTTGACAGTTGTGCAGAAAACCATCATTGACACCCTCCATAAGGAGGGAAAGCCTCAAAAGGTAATTGCAAAGGAAGTTGGATGTTCCCAAAGTGCTGTATCAAAGCACATTAATAGAAAGTTATGTGGAAGGGAAAAGTGTGGAAGAAAAAGGTGCACAAGCAGCAGGGATGACCGCAGCCTGGAGAGGATTGTCAGGAAAAGGCCATTCAAAAGTGTTGGGGACTTTCACAAGGAGTGGACTGAGGCTGGAGTTAGTGCATCAAGAGCCACCACACACAGACGGATCCTGGACATGGGCTTCAAATGTCGTATTCCTCTTGTCAAGCCGCTCCTGAACAACAAACAACGTCAGAAGCGTCTTACCTGGGCTCAAGAAAAAAAGAACTGGTCTGTTGCTCAGTGGTCCAAAGTCCTCTTTTCTGATGAGAGCAACTTTTGCATCTCATTTGGAAACCAAGGACCCAGAGTCTGGAGGAAGAATGGAGAGGCACACAATGCAAGATGCTTGAAGTCCAGTGTGAAGTTTCCACAGTCTGTGTTGATTTGGGGAGCCATGTCATCTGCTGGTGTTGGTCCACTGTGCTTCATTAAGTCCAGCGCCAACGCAGCCGTCTATCAGGAGATTTTGGAGCACTTCATGCTTCCTTCCGCAGACGAGCTGTATGGGGATGCTGACTTCATTTTCCAGCAGGACTTGGCACCTGCCCACACTGCCAAAAGTACCAAAACCTGGTTCAATGACCATAGGATTACTGTGTTTGATTGGCCAGCAAACTCGCCTGACCTGAACCCCATAGAGAATCTATGGGGCATTGCCAAGAGAAGGATGAGAGACATGAGACCAAACAATGCAGAAGAGCTGAAGGCCGCTATTGAAGCATCCTGGTCTTCCATAACACCTCAGCAGTGCCACAGGCTGATAGCATCCATGCCACGCTGCATTGAGGCAGTAATTGCTGCAAAAGGGGCCCAAACCAAGTATTGAATACATATGCATGCTTATACTTTTCAGAGGTCCGATATTGTTCTATTGACAATCCTTGTTTTATTGGTTTTATGTAATATTCTAATTTTCTGGGATTGTGGATTTGGGGTTCTCATAAGCTGTACGCCATGATCATCACAATTATAACAAATTAAGGCTTGACTTATCTCGCTTTGCATGTAATGCGTCTATCTCATATATCAGTTTCACCTTTTAATTTGCATTACTGAAATTAATGAACTTTTGCACGATATTCTAATTTTTCGAGTTTCACCTGTACATGTTAAGATTACAGAGGACTTTAAACCTTGATATCCCATAATATCAGGCTACACTCTTAACACACAAATCAAAACCCAAATTGTGTGTGAAGTGCTCCTGATAGCTGGCAAGAACTTCAGGGTAAATTTGGCCGATATGTCACAAGATGTGATGACAGCCAACAACTTGGATGGCTTTAAGAGCAGTTTGAATAACTTCATGGAGGAGAGGTCTATCATTGGCTCCTAGTCAGAGGGCTATAGGCCACCTCCAGCCTCAAAGGCAGGATGTCTCTGAGTACCAGTTGCAGGGGAATCACAGCAGGAGGGAGGGCATGCTCTCAATGCCTGCCTGTAGGCTTCCAGCGGCATCTGGTGGGCCACTGTGTGAAACAGGATGCTGGACTAGATGGGCCATGGGCCTGATCCAGCAGGGCTGTTCTTATGTGAACACACACCTCCATTCCAGAGGAGATGCGGACTACAAGCCAGGTGTGAAAAACTTAATGGGCCCTCCTATTTAGGGGTATGTTTTGTGGGAGATGCTGGGGTGAAAATCTAATGCAGCTACACTACACAATGAGGTATGGATTTCATAAACTAGGAAATCGTTCACCTAGCTCCGTGATCTTCACTATTTTTTAAGCGGAGGCCATTTTGGCAAAAAACCTCCAGTGTGAGATCTATTTCCCATTGTGCTGACCACACAGTACTGCAGGTTTCTCCATGCTGGGAGGGCCATTTCTCTTAAAGGGCACCCTCTCTTAAGAGCTCTAGGAGGAAAGCACTGGGAAGGGCTACCCTTGGCAGCACTCTGTATGTGCCTTCCAAGGTGGTGCAGGGGCAGAAGAAGACTCTGTTTCCCTTTTATGTAGCCCCCCATCACTGGGCAAAACGTAGCACTGCATGGTGAGAATGGTCATCTCCACATAGTGCCAGGGGGACTGTACAGAGAATTCAGCTTTGGGTGAAACTTCACACAGGCCCAATAAGCAATTAGCCACACTTAGAGTTAATGGGAGCCTCCATTGGCCCCTGGACCTTACTGTGACCTAGTGCAGGGTTTCTTAACCTTGGGCCCACAGACGTTGTTGGACTACAATTCCCAGAATCCCCAGACATGGCCTTTGTGGCTGGGGATTCTGGAAGTTGTAGTCCAACAACATCTGGGGGCCCAAGGTTAAGAAACCCTGACCTAGCGAATGCGCACTGTCTGCGAATGTTAACTTAGATATGACAGCAGCCTTCCTCTCGTAAAACTTCCAGAGGCAACTCTGAAAAGGACATCACTCTCCTTTTCTTCACAGATGATAATAACCTCTCTCATTTGTTTTACCTCAGGAGAAATCCTAAATCCTACTTACCTCAGTGAAAATGGCACTTAGTAATCTGACGCAGAAGGCTGTATCACTTTACGATGAATGGATTAAACATGCTGGTGAGTTGTTGTTTTTTTAAAAGCAAAATGATCTCCATTAACTTGATGGCTTTCCCATCCATGTGGAAGTACGAGCATTTGTGTATTTGGAAATGCGTAGGCTGGGATGAGGGGCATCCTGGTCTGTTCAGATGAATATGTGGGAATATCATGGGCACATTACACATACGAATATGGCGAATATTTATATACAGGTACCGCTTTTCATCAAAAGTTCCCCAAGCAGTTTACACAGGTATAAATAAAGATGGCTCCCTTTCCCCAAAGGGCTCATAATCTTAAATAAGAAGCATAAGACAGACACCAGCAATAGCCACTGGAGGGATGCTGTGTTGGGGCTGGAACATTAATTCTCCTTTAAGAAGGTACTAATATCTCAAAAAGTAACAAGTTGGGTGCTAATAGCTGGCATTGCTGATGGGATACATAATGAGGGGACTACGCCAGTCATGCAGTAGGGAGCAAGAAGTGTCTCCTTTGCTAAGCAGGGTCCACCATGGTTTCAATTTGGATGGGTGACTACATGTGAGCACTCTCTGCTGTAAGGTATTCCCCTTCGGGGATGGGGTTGTAGCTCAGTGGTAGAACATGTGCTTTGCATGCAGAAGATCCCAGGTCTGATCCCTGGCATCTCCAAGTAGGGCTGGAAAAGACTCCTGCCTGAAACCTCAGAGAGCTGCTGCCAGTCGGTGTTGGGAGGAGAGCTGGTCTTGTGGTAGCAAGCATGACTTGTCCCCTTAGCTAAGCAGGGCCCATCCTAGTTGCATAAGAAAGGGAGACTAGAAGTGTGAGCACTGTAAGATATTCCCCTCAGGGGATGGAGCTGCTCTGGTGAGAGCAGAAGGTTTCAAGGTCCCTCCCTGGCATCTCCAAGATAGGGCTGAGAGAGATTCCTGCCTGCAACCTTGGAGAAGCTACGACAAATGTTATGAAAACGAGCAGGTGTGTTGACCTACCTAATGAGTGTGTCTTCCTCTTGAGGAACCCTAAAACTACTTACCAGAACCAGCAGGGGACAGAATTAAAATCTGTCTTCTTCCTGATTGCTTCCTGCCATGAGGGAGCAAGCGACCGCCTTCTGTGGTTTGAATTTAAAAGGATGTTTTTCTTTTTCTTTATCTATTCCCATGGAGTCAAGGGAAAGATGCAGGTGCTTCTGGGCTTTGTAGTATTTTTTTGTGTGGTCATTGCTGCAATCTCAGAAAAGACTACAAATCTCAGGACACCTGCACCATTCCCTGGATTCCATGGGAATAGAAAAAAAGGAAGACATCCTTTTAAAAAGTTAAGCCACATAAAGTGGCTGCTTGCTCCCTCATGGCAGGGTCCAAAAAGGAGAAACAGAGGTTTTTCTCCTGTCCCCTGCTGGTCCTAGTAAGAAGTTTTAGACTAGGGAATGAGGGTTGTAGAGTCCAAAGTCAGGGTTTGAGGGAACAAAGGGTTAATCTGAGTTTGCTTTGCTTTTACCCCATTTTGGTTGCACCAGAGCACTGGTGGAAGGCTGCAGGGGGTCAGAGTGGGCTGAACCCAAATAGACACCTGAAGGATTGCACAGCCCTAGTGCCCAGCATCTTTTGCAGGAGCATAAGAGAAGAGACCCTGGGGTGCACCCTTTAGATCAACCGATGTAGCTGTATGTAGCAGCATAATAAACTTGATCTCAGATGAAGAGAGGGTGGCAGAGCAATTGGCTCTTGCTGGTATTTTGTGCTGGAAGAACCTCTGATCAGGTAGAATGGCAGTCTTTGTTCATATTCTTCAGAAACTTGACTTTGGAAAACAATTTATAGATGTGTTAGCAATTTTATTTATTATTTATATTGTTCTACCGCCCTTTGTCCTAAGACCCCAGGGTGGTTAACAAGATAAAACAATCATAAAAGTTCAATAGAAACAACCTCAAAATAAAATAAACAGGGCTACGTCCTACAAGGAAAGTTAGCTTGTGATAAACCAGAGAACCCTTTAGTAAGTAATCATCAAAGCTACGAAAACTTTTAATCCACAGTGAAGCAGAAGGCATAGATGCCCACTAAGGTAAAGAGTGCCATCAAGTCGATTTCGACTCCTGGTGCCCACAGAGCCCTGTGGTTTTCTTTGGCAGAATACAGGAGGGGTTTACCATTGCCTCCTCCGGTGCAGTATGAGATGATGCCTTTCAGCATCTTCCTATATCACTGCTGCCCGATACAGTACCAGCGGGGATTCGAACTGGAAACATTCTGCTTGCCCCCTACTTGCTATTAAAACTGAAGCTCTGATGGTCAGGAAGTGTGATAATCTTCTGGGTTAAAACTAGGAGATTTTGTGTCCACGATTAGTTTATATTCTGATGATATGATGCTATCATACCTAAAGCCTCTCTTCCTGAAGTTTTGAAATGTGAATTTTATCTAGAGATATGTTCAGTCATAAGATCAGAATGAAGACTACTGCATTTTTGTGATGTGCAGTACAGAAAGGAACCAAAACTACTGTTTCTGAGTAATGTAGTAGCACAGTATCTGGGAGAACTAGTCACTGGGGATACATAACATATAATTTGGAAGACCTATTTTTAAACAGTGGCACAGTCCTAATCCCACAAAATGTCAAATGACTGAAGGAAATGGCCTATTGCAAACTCTTCCAGGAAGGTAGAATAGCTGTTTTGAAAATTAATATCTTGCTAGAAAATGATTTCAGAAATGTGTGACTGCCACATTGATATCATGAAAACAAGATCATATGAAGTTGCCTTAGACTGAGCCAGACTCTTTGTCCATCTGGTACAGTTTTGTCTGCAGATGGACAGACAGTGGCTCTCTGGGGTTTCAAATAGGAGTCTTTCCCAGCCCCAGGCCTGACCTTAGGGCGGTGCGACAGGGGTGGTAGCCCCAGGCCCTGCACTTGGAGGGGCCCCGCTGTGCCAGCAAGTGGCGGGCAGCCTCGCAGACTGCCTGCGTGCTCGGCTTTGGCGGCAGCACCCACAGTAGCTGCTGCAGCTGCCCACTGCCACCATGTGTGCTTGCCGGGGGGGGGTAAGCAAGCCCCGTGCCCCCTGCACCTGATGCAGGGGGCACGGCTCCGCTCTGAAATGGGGCTGCGCGCCCTGTATCAGGGCAAATACCGGCAGCGTGGCATTCACAGCATGGCCAAGAGCTGCTCTCCTAGCAGGGAGTTCAGCTCCCGGCCATGCTGCATACACAGCGCTGGCCGGTATTTGCTCTGAAATGGGGTGCGCTGCTTGGTTTCAAGCGAGCAACAAAGAGGGGAAAGGGGAAATCCCACCGTGTCTACAAAAAAACCACAAACAAATGCAGATAATAATGACCAAACAATGAAAATATAAATAAACACTAGAAATATATATTCAGAAATAAGTCAGTAATAAATGATCCATAACATGAATAAACAATACACAATGTGGCTTCTCATAATGCAGAATACATAAACAAAGGCAGTGCAATAACAGTCAAAAGTTAAGGAAGGAGCTGTAACTGAGCCAGGCAAAAATTGGCCTGCAGGATGACATAGGCAAAGTCAAGTATCAAAATCAGAATGGAAGTGGCAGATGACAAAAGCACTTCGTCAGACGTGGTCTCAAAAAAAGGTGTGGACGTCCTCAATGGCGAATTGCTCAATACCGTCCGCACAGAGGTGAAGATGTAAAATCACAAACGTGCTGATAGCAGAGAACCCGTTGAGCATGCTTCCATAAATAAGCTGACCTGGATCAGAGATAAAGCCCACTGCTTGTCCTTGTGGAGAAAAACAAACTTCATGAATCAATGTCATTCATGAATCAAAGTCACTCTGGCACTTTGAACCACTCCCGGGGGGTATCCTCTCTGGATCAGTTGTTGTTCAAGAATCTCAGCCTCCCTCTCAAAATCTACATCCCAAGTAGAGTTACGTCTGATACGTAAAAACTGGCCATACTGCAAACCTTGCTTGAGATGTCTGGGATGATGGGATCTGAAGTGTAAATAAGCGTTCTTATGTAAAGGTTTCTTAAACGGGGCAAATATGAGTTGTCTCCCGGGCCCCACCCGAACCCAGATATCTAGACAAGGAACTTGATAAACATCCCAATGGTTGGTAAATTTAATGTCTGAATGCAGACAGTTCAACCAATTAACAAATTCCATACGTCTGTCCCTGTTCTTGAACACAATAAAGACATCATCAATATAACGCTTGTATACCTCCAAATCTTCATAAAAAGGATTAGCCCTCTGATTTAGAATCCACTGATCCTCCAGCATTGCCATGAACAAACAAGCTACACTAGGTGCCAATGTGCAGCCCATAGCTAAACCTTTAATCTGGCTATAGAACCGTTCTTGAAACCTAAAGAAGCTCTTCTCAAAAATTAGGTCCACTAGTTCTAGAAGGAAGTACGTGGGGGGATTGGGGTCAGATCGCGTAGGTAATAGAGATGCCACAACTTCGCGTGCCTGTTCCAGAGGTATACTGGTATACAAAGACACCACATCTAGGGTCACCAGAATGGCTTGGTCAGATAAAAATATTCCTTCAAGCTTGCAAATGAAGTCCCTTGTGTCCTTGATATAGGAGGTAATCTGTCCAACAAACGGTTTTAAATGATGATCAACATAAATGGACAGTGGCTCAAGGACTGAATTATAACCAGAGACTATGGGCCGACCCTTGATGGGGCAATCTGGTTTGTGTATTTTAGGTAGGACATAAAATACAGGAACCCTGGAATCTTCTGCAAGCAAAGCATGTGCGCTACCATTGCGCTACAGCTCCTTCACAAGCTATAATATGGGCATTATGTCATACAAAACGCTTTCAGTGTGAATTATGGGTTTGGGCTTTTTGCATTGTGTGCAATGGTTCTTGCAATTTTTATTTTTATTTTTTGCAAAGTAAAAAAAGACATTAAATTTTTCTTCTGTGATGCAAAAAAAAGGCACTGAACAGTAAATGCATTCATACCATTAACAGCTGAAGACCTGGTTAAAACATGCAACTGATTCTAGATAAAGAAGATCCTTGATAGTTGGTTTTGAATGCAGTAGTCATTAAGATGCTTTTTTTCCTCTTCCAGATCCGCGAGTTGATGGCTACCTGCTCATGTCTTCACCTATTCCACAGACACTTATTATTGCTGCTTATATCTATTTTGTCACTACTTTGGGGCCAAAACTCATGGAGAACAGAAAAGCTTTTGATCTGAGGCAAATAATGTTTTTATACAACTTTGGTGTAGTGGCTCTTTCAGTCTATATGACTTATGAAGTAAGTACTGCCTGAGCATAGAGTAGTAATTAGTTCTGCTAGTTAGGTGTGCAGTTTCGGAGTTTTGAGTTGTTTAAAAATAATAATAATAATGGGAACATGGTGTAGAGAGATTGAAACACAGAAGTATGGAAATATTCTCCAGATCAGAAATTGCACCTATGCTTAAGTCACTATGTGAACTTATGTATTCAGGTTTCTGTCCTTGAAACCACAAGTACATTGCATTCTCCTGCAGTGGGAGTGGGTGCTGAACATAACTATGGGCAATCAGAAAGAGCAGAACAGGCATATCCAACTTATTTTTATTATATTCTGCTCTTCCTCCAAGGATCCCAGTGTGGTATACATGGTTTTGTTTATCCTTATAACTAAGAGTGTGCAGAACTGGTCCGATTCAAACTGGCCTGGGTCAGCCAGTTGGAACTCGAACTGAACTGGCCTCAAAAAATGATGGCTAGTCCCAGTTTGAACCGAACTGGGAATGGTCTATTACGGACCAGTTCAACCCGGTTCAACAGGCGATGCTTGTAAAGGGGAATCCAGTGAGGACCAACAAAGGGGAACTCTACCTTAAAAAAGTTTCTAAGAGCAACTGGAGGTAGTGGCAAGAGGGCATCTTACTGCCACCAGTGGCAGCTCCTATAAACCCCAATGCTCCTCCCAGCTGTGCGGCCCGCATGGCGATGGTGCAGTTCCAGCCTCTGCGGATGCGCAGAGGCCATTTGTGTGATCATGCAAATGGCTTCCGCACTTCCATGGAGGCCACCCAAATGGCCTTGGTGGAGGCTGGAACTGCACTGCCGATACAGTATGTGAGCCATGCTGCTGGGAGGAGCCCTGGGGTTTAGAGGAGCTGCTGGTGCTGGTAAGGTGCCATCTCACTGCTCCCCCAGCCACCCTTTGAAACCTTTTAAAGATAAGATTCCCCTTTGTTTGTAAAGGGGAATCTTCACAGGATTCCCCTTTACAAGCATAGCCCCTCAAACCAGTTGGAAGCGGTTTAACCCAGGTTTGATTGAACAGACCGAGGCTGCGGCCAATTCGACTGAACCGGTTTGCAGACCAGTGGTTCAGTTTGAATTCTAACTAAACCGCCAAAAATGGTTCCACGCACACCCCTAACAACAACTCTGTGAGGTAGGTGAAACTGAGAGATTAGTAACTGATGCAGAGTCACCCAGTCAGTTTCATGGCTGAATGGGGATTTGAACTTGAGCCTCTATGGTTCTAGTCTAACACTCTAACCACTCTACCATCCTGGCCAAACCCCTGGGGAGGAAGAAGTTTATTCTAGTCTCTTATCTGAACCAGGCAGGGATAGCCAACCCGCAGCTCTCAAGCAGTTCTTGGATTCCGACTTCCATCATCCACAGCTACATCTGATTATGGCTAGGGATGATGGGAGTTTTGGTGCAATCAGGACAGTGCCATCTCTGTTGTTGTTCCTAGACTCTGGAATGCTCTCCCAGTGAATGTCCACTCTTTGACGTCTGTGGCTGCTTTTCAAAAGCAGCAAAAGACTTTTTAAAAAAATTTGTTCAGGCTTTTTACCTCTTAGAGGGTGTCAGGTTTCCCAGCTCTCCTGCTGTTCTGCCTGTCCCTTTTGAGGCTGTTGCTTTTTGGTGTTTTAATGGTGGTCTTATTGTTTTAACTGGTTTTAATGTTTCAATGTGACTTTTATGAAGTTTTATTATATTTTAATTTTTGTAAACCGCCTTGGGATGAGTTTTAATGAAGTTGGTATAGAAATTGGACTATAAAAATCATTCATACCAACCAACGAAAAAATAAATAGTACCACAACTAGAGAGTCTCTCTTTGACCACCCTGATCTAGACTCTTGAGGGAAGGGGTGGTGGGAAGAACTAGAATCCTTCCCATGTGCTCTGGTAATATTACTTCTATATGGAGTATATTTTCAACAACAAAATAGTAACCAGCCTAATAGTGTTTCACATGTGGTTTTGTGATACATACTCCAGTTAGATACAGTATTCCTTTGGTGATGGTTCTTCACTAGCACTCCCACTCGCCACTATTATTGTGAAGAAGAGATGCAGTTGTGGGGCAGGCCTCTCCCTCCCTGTGGGCACAAAAATGTTATATAGAGCTCTCGGGCAGAGTTCTTAACACAAATCAGCAACAAGGTTTCTCTTAGCCCAAGAGGAGTCTGTAGGCAGGAAGGTTCTTAAGGACAGTGCAAGATTAATTTACTGTGCCTGGATATGACACAGAGATCAAGTATTGGAATACGTGCCTGCATATTGTTAGGGATTTATATATAAGAATTAATATAGGGATTTTTCTATTGGATACATACACAGGTATGATTAGCTGTGAAGCTGGCACTCCAGTTCTCACAACTCCCCATACACACAGGTGGTCAAAATATGAAGTTTGCCCAGTATTGCTGGGAGCTTCTCTATACAGTTCTGCTTACTAAAATATCCCTAACATGAACTAGTCTTTCAAGGGCGATAAACCTACTTGAAGGTTCATCTTTTCTCCTTTGTGTTGGAGTTTCAGTTACTTCTGCCAAATCGGCAACATAAATTCACATGACGCCTCCATAATGAGCTGGAGGGCAAATCTGACATTAAGGCTAAATACCACTAAATTTGTTTTAAAAATAACACACACGTCTCCAAGGTGAATTGCATGGCTTCCCTTGGCAATTTCCGGTTTGGTAAGTTGGAGGAATCCCTAGTTCATTGTGAATTGCAAAAACATAATAATTTACTTCTGGGTTGTTCTTGCTGCTGATGTTCTATGCAGGGTGCTTAATCTGTCACAAAGATCACAGGCCAACAACCAGGCTAATGTTGCCTCTGAATACCAGTTGCAGAGGGGCAGTGGCACTGGAAAGAGGCGGTGGGGGGCATGCCAACATCTCCTGGTTTCCCAGAGGGAACTGATGGGCCACTGCGGGAAATGTGATGCTGGACTAGCTAGGCCTTGAGGGGATCCAGCAAGACTCTTCTTAAGTTCTAATGTTGTATGCACTGAAACATTTTGCATGCACCGCAGGGGAGGGTGATTTTGCTGAATTCTCCCCCTTCCTTCTGCAGCCCTCTGTGTACGGTATAGTGTGATATCCTAGGTGTAGAAATCCCCACATCAAGTAAGGTAAACATTGGAACATCCAAGTCTAGCTAACACAAGCAAGCACAGAACATGTTTACTTAAGAGCGGTTGTAAAAACTGCTGTAACATGTTCTTGTTTCTAAAGTTTATACTCCAGTTTATACTCATAGGAACATAGGAAACTGCCATATACTGAGTCAGACCATTGGTCTATCTAGCTCAGTATTGTCTTCACAGACTGGCAGCGGCTTCTCCAAGGTTGCAGGCAGGAATCTCTCTCAGCCCTATCTTGGAGAAGCCAGGGAGGGAACTTGAAACCTTCTGCTCTTCCCAGAGCGGCTCCATCCCCTGAGGGGGAATATCTTGCAGTGCTCACACATCAAGTCTCCCATTCATATGCAACCAGGGCAGACCCTGCTTAGCCATGGGGACAAGTCGTGCTTGCTACCACAAGACCAGCTCTCCTCTCCTGTTTACTCCAGTTTATACCAGCAAAGGCAGCCCATGTAGAGAACTAGGATTCCACACACATATCATTATTTTGGATTGCCTCCTGCATGAAGAGGGAAGAACCTCCAACACTCAGCATCTAAAGTGCAAATGATTTGCATGGTCACCTTGACAGTGAAGGTCATCTGCTGTGAAATTGATTCCAGACACACTCTTCAAGTGGAGGTTACTACTGTTGACTTTGATAGCATTTGGCCATTTCTTTGAGGAGATCCTTATGCACAGCAGTATCCACGCAGCCTGCAACTGTACAGAAGGATCTCTGAGTTGGACTTTGGCATGAAATCCTTCAGACCTTATGTACTGTTTGGGGCTGTAGCAGCTGTAACTGAAGGAGTTTCTGTAGGGTTCACTCTTCCTCTATCTTGGTTCTTGACTATATTTTCCTCTCCTCCTTGAATACTACTTGCCGTAATTCTTTTTCTCAGTCATTCCCACTCGTAATTTCTTTAATGCCTTCCCTTACTATCTTTGCATTCACCTCCTTAATGAAAATTGCCTCCTACCTGACATTGTTGGTCATGAGGACCATCTCCTAGTGGTTGGCCATAGCACTCATCCTCATGGATAGTGTGAGTGGGTGGGTGGCCTGCCATCCACACATTAGACCAGGGCTGCACAACGTTAGCCTTCCAGCTGCTGTTGGACTACAACTCCCATTATCTTCAGCTGATAGGAATGATGGGCATTGTAGTCCAACAACAGCTGGAGGGCCAAAGTTGTGCACCCTTTCATTAAAATGATCTACTTGTTTATAATTAGCCACTGGCTTATCTTCACTGTAAAATGTTTACTCGTGCGGATTGAAATATGTCCTTCCATGTCATTTAGCTAAATACTTTCCCTTTTTGCCTTACAGTTTCTCATGTCTGGCTGGGCCACAGGCTATTCATTTGGCTGTGACATTGTGGACTATTCCAGTTCACCTATGGCTCTAAGAGTGAGTAATGTAATGGCATTTGTTTTGCTGCATTAAGTTCCAGGAATGCATCTGGTCACTTCACTGTATCGTCTGCACAGAAGAGTTGCAGATGAGAGGGGTGTGTGTGTGTGTGTGTGTGATGAAAAGTGTGACTGACCATAACTGGCATGAGCAAGAGTGTATGGGCCCTCTGTAGGCCTTTTACACACACAACTGGCAAGAGCACTCAGGATGCCTTTCGCACACATGTGGAGCAGCTTTGCTTTGTGTTGTCTCTTACAGCTTCTTCCCCACTTCACAATGCAAGCTGTCTTTTAAACTCCTGGAAGCTTCAAACACTACTTCTAGTCAGTATGGAGAGGAAACAAAAGCCGCATTGTGTATTGTATGAATCCATCTCTCCCCTCCCTCCCCCACCCTGCCTTGGTGCTTCTCTGGAATTGTCTCTCCTTCTGCTTGGAATCCCTTAACGGCTTGGGCACAGGGTATCTAAGAGAACGCCTTCCTGGTCATGAACCTTGCTGCCAACTATGGTAGTCAGGAGGAGGTTCATTTACAGTTACTATTGGCTTTTTGGCTGGCGACTCAGCAGCGAACCTTTTCTGTAGTTGCCCCAGGGCTGTGAAGTAACAGCTGCATCATCTCTGATAGCCTTCAGAAGATCACTGATGACACACCTGTTCAGTCAGGCTTTTCTAGTTTCAACGGTTTTAATGTATGTAAATATTTTTAATTGATTGTTACAGGCGATATACAAATATGTTAAATGAGATAAAATAAAATGGTGATGGGATTTAATTTAAGCTTCTTTACAAAGATTCTGTATTTCAGTTTGACTTTACGGTTTGAAGAACTTCATCAAGTTTATCAAAAATGAGGTTTGGGTTGAAGATGATTACATTTGTGTTGAATCAAAAAATTTTTTTTGTTATTTGCAGATGGTTAACGTTTGCTGGTTGTATTACTTCTCCAAATTTATTGAATTGCTAGACACTGTGAGTATTTGATTACAGAATTTCATATGAAAAGAGGAATACAATAGATTCTATGTTTTAGGTTGTACTGCATGTATTGTGTATTCTTGTTCAGTGGAAGAAGCATGCGTTAATTTCACTGGGTGGATATAAACTTATAACATGGTGCAATTGACTTGGGTGGTAGGTAGGAATGTGCGAGCCAGCTGTTCGGTTGATTCAGTTTGAATCTGGCCCGAATTTGAACTGACCTGGCCCGGTTTGAGTTCGGGAAAACTGGGTCCAGTATGGTTTCACCATTGGGCCGGGCCGGTTTGGGGATACCTGTAAAGGGGAATCCTTGACGATTCCCTTTTACAAGGAAAGGGGGCATCCTTAATCCCTCTCCTAAAGGCACCGGGGGGGGGTGGCAAGAGAAAGAGTCCTCTGTACCTTTAGTGGAGGCAGCAAGGAGGGGGCAGAGACATCAGAGGTGGTGGAGGGTGGTGGGGGCTTCTCCAAGCCCCCTGCCAGCCTCCTGAATGACAGCCTGGGCCAGCTGCATCCTGGTTTGGGCCTCTGCACATGTGTGGAGGCTATGTTGTGACCTCTGTGCATGTGCGGAGGCCATTTGCATCACCGTGCAAATTGTGTGATGACGCACATGGCCTCCGCGCATGTGTGGAGGTCATGAAAATGGCCTCCACGCGTGCATGGAGGCTCGAACTGGGCTGCAGCCAGTCTGGGCTATCATTCAAGAGGCTGGCGGGGGACTTAGAGGAGCCCCCACAATTGTTCCCCACTGCCTCCAGTGTCTCCACTTCACCACCTCTGGCGGTCCCTTTCTCCTGCCAACCCCCTCACTGGTGCCTTTAGAATAGTGATTAGGGATGCCCCCTTTACTTTTTACAAGTATCCCCGAACCGGCCCACAAACTGGTTCTTAGAACTGGGGCAGGTCTGGTTCAAACTCGGACTGGCTGAACCGGGCTGGCTCGGAAAATGGTATATAAATATTCATTGTATTTATAAATGTGAATAGCACTGTCTTTCTGTAGCAGATGGTATGAAATACTGCTGTTCTATATGCAGCCCTCGTGGTTGTCCAAAATGCTATCTGCACTGGGGAAATGCCATCAGTATTCAGGTTCTGAAATCTGTTGAAGGGGGCCCCCCAAGTTTGAATTAATCCCATTTTAAGGATGGAGGTTTGAAAGGCTATTTTCTGTTCTCCTCATATTGTCTGAACTGGAGAAATCCCAGAATGACTCTTGGGAAATGTATTGAGAATGTACTGAGAAGCTGCTTGGAACCTGTGACTAGCTTGGTTGGTGCTGCCGCATTGCTAAAGCGAAGTAGATGTGGGCCTCATCCTTGACAAGATGAGGAACCACTGAAAGCTTCATTTAAGCTACACAGAACTTTGAAAAGGTAGACCAAGAGATAAGAACTCAATTAAATTGTTGTAATGTTTTAGCTTTTTGTTGTCATTTATCTGTTTTAACTAATGTTTTAACTTTTCTGTTTTTGTTGTAAAATGCCCAGAAGTGTAGGTTTTGGGTGGTATAAAAATGTTTTATAAAATAAATTAAAAAAAAAAATTGGGTGTGATGCAGGAGATCTGTGGTTAAGATATCCTGTAGTTTTCTGTTACTTAAGAGCAGCTCATGACATGTTAATTTGATCAAAGAGGTGGTTCAAGGTGTGGTGTGGTGGAGTGAACCAATATTTAATCTCCTGGACGTTTTTCACACAGGGCTTTTAGCTCCCATCTTCTCTGGAATGGAGGGTGTACATTCACATATTGGCTAGATTTACCCTGAAGTCCCTACGAGATATCAGGGAGCACTTCACACGCAATTCAGGTTTTCCATTGCACATTCGAGCATAGCCTGATTTATATCCAGGGTAAAACAATCCACTTTTTCAATTAGTTTTTGGGGGGCAACTTTGAACTCTCAATAAAGCCTTGCAGTAAACTCATGGTAAAGCCTGCTGTGTGAAAAACACCCTGCACTGTTTCCCCAATCTGAATCTTCCCCTTTCCCAAAGCTGCTATTTGTATGTTGTCCGTCTGCCTTTTCCTGTAGGGCAAAGCAATCTAAATCAGGAAAATGACATGGGAGGGAAGGGTTTAATACCTTTTCTTCAGTCAGTGCTCAAATTATGAGGGGGAGGGGCCTCTGAAAACACAACATCCTCCCCTAACTTCTCCAGTTTTAGCCAAATGGTGCCCTTCATAGCTAAGGGGGCTGGGCCCCCTGTCGTTTGAGCCCTCAGTGGCTAAGGGGCCTGCCCTCCACCTTGTGATTTGAGCCTTGCCCCCAGTGACACTTGTCCCATCAAATTAGCATCCCCACATGGCTGCTTTCAGGTGAAACAAAACACAGGAGATGGTAATCATGGATCTCTCCAATCACATTTAGTTTGGCCCTAGGCAAAATTAACGCACCTGGGACGCTTTTGTCTTTCAGTAAACTTGGTTTCTATATTGAGTTTGACTCCTGAAGTTCTGCTCATGATGGCTCACGTGGCTTTTAGGTTCTAAGCAGTTTTTAAATCTGTTTGTCGTTCTTCTTCTTCGTTTGTACAATGAGAGCCAAGAGATAATGGATCCTTAAGTGCACCATATTGAACAGTCTGTTGCAGTGCATGCAGCTAGCATGCAGTTACCTTTAAATGTGACTTGCAGTAAGATCTGTTTAAATTATTTCAGGTCTTCTTTGTCCTCCGAAAGAAAAATGGCCAAGTTACTTTCCTGCATGTCTTTCATCACTCAATCATGCCTTGGACCTGGTGGTTCGGTGTCAAATTTGCTCCAGGTAGTCAAGAGTTCAAATAACAAGTTTTAACAGTAAACTTTGCTTTCTAAATAATAGTGTTAATACAATTTCCGTATATGGGCTAATTGTCTAAAACTATGGATGTGTATGCGAACTTTTCCCAGTTAGGTGTGTTAGATGCTGAAGTCATTCACACAATCAAAAACAGTGTTCTACCCAGGTTTTGGAAGTGTGTGTGCTCCCAATTTTCAGTTGTGTGTGGATGCAAGGTTGGAGGAAAACCTGGGTAGAAGTGACTGTGTGGAAAGCAAAGTAAGAGGAAAACATGGGTAGCTTTACCACCTATCTTACTTCCACACAATAACTTCTACTCGGGTTTTCCTCCCATCTTGCTTCCACACAACTGAAAATTGGGAGGGCACACAGCACCCAAACCTAAGTAGAACACAGTTTTTGACTCTGTGAATGACCTCTCGTGTGCTTTGTCTTCCTCTGCTGGTGAAAGGATGAGTAAATTGGAGACGAGGCTTTAACTAGATGATATTGAGGTGCTTCACATGACACGTGTGAAGCGCCTGACAGGGTTCTGCAGGGAGAGCGGGCTGACTTTCCCCACAGACAAGCTGCTGCTTGTAGCTGGGTGACCGGATAGGCCGCCCACACAGCTTCCAGCTCCGTCGTGGGGCTGCGGGGATTGGGGGCCACGTGGCCCCCGGAAGTTACACGATGCCCCACGCAAGTACGCAGGGCATTCTGGAGAGACCCCCGAGCCTGGGAGGTTGCTTGCAGCCTCCCGCTTGGGGGTCTACTTGTGTGTCACCGTGTGCCGTAGCGACACACAAGCAAAAAACCAAGGTTGCTCCATTAACCTCATTTAAGGGGAGGGGGATTTAAAGAGGGCAGCTGCCAGGACCTGCGCAGCTCCCGTTGGATCACACGATCACCCCCAAACAGGCTGTGCTCCCTTAGCCCGCTTTGGGGCGATTGTGGGAATAGCCTTTTCAAGAGAAAAAGCCAAATGATATAAGGATTCTGTAGAAAGTGAATTACTACAGCGGTTGAGTTTTCTTACTAGATTCCAAGGCTGTTCTCATAAGCAGCAAAGCCTAGGCTTGGCTGCCCCGGGAACCTGCAGGAGCTAACTGGCTCCTGGTGGCACGTCAGAAGCAAACCCACCGAGGGAGCCTGCCTCTTAAATGATGTTAAGGGAGCAAGCGTTCCCATAACCACATTTACTAGATCATGGAGCTATTCTCACAATCAGCCCAGCCCGATTTTTGCTGATCATGTAAACCACCAGGCTCACAGGCGAGCCCAGTGGCTTACAAGCGGCTATCCTGCTTTTGTAGCCCTCCCCTTAGCCTGGGTTTGCAGAGCGAGCGCTCTGCAAACCCAGGCTTCCCGATCGTGAGTAGCCATGGCGTGGCTCCGCGGCTCCTCACGAGGAGACCCCTGGAGGGGAGGCGAAAAGCCGCCTCCCGGCTCTGGGGGTCTCACTAGCATGCCCTGCGCACTTGCACAGGGCATGCTGGAGCTTCTGGGGGCCAATCAGCCCCCGCCGGCTCCGTCATGGAGCTGGCAATCATGTGGGCGGCCCGCTCTCCCCGCGCACTCACAAAAACGGGTTCTCACTGATTGTGAGACCCGGCTCCATGGGTCAGTGCCAGCTGCTTGTAGTTGGCGCTGAAGCACTGATGGGCACCCACTTGCCACTGGGGGGACATCCAGAATGCACTGTGCACTCACACGGTCTCAAACTATATTATTAGTCATAATAATAAATGCAAAACATTTGAATGAATGAACCTTGACCCTCACTTCCCATCTTTAATGTTTGCTGTTTTAGCAGTTCCTCACAAATCTGTTCCATGCAAAACTTTAGTGGCTTCTGATTGCTATTTTTCTTTTTTTTTAAGGTTCAAAATATGTAGTGGGAGGTAAAGCTGAAATGTTTGGGGAGCATCACCATGGCTCGTCATGTGCTCATTATCAACAAATTCTTTTATTTGAGTCATGCTTTATTTTGCATTAATCTGCTACCCTATTCTAGTTTATTTGTGTGTGTGTAACACACACACACACACACACACACACACACACACTCACTCACTATGGGGCCATTCACATGACCTACTGGGCGGGCAGGGGGAAGGCTTCCCAAACTTTGCCTTCCCCCAAGACGATCCTTGTAAGCGTGGTGGGAGCTTGCTCGGCCCTCCCATACAATCAACCTTCCTCGGTGCAGTGCAGAGCAGGGCAGAACACTCTTAAGTCCCAGCCTCTGAGAATCCCACCTCGTTTAAGAGCCTGGCTTCCTAGCCAAGTTTGCTGCCAAGACACCACCAGGAGGCACACTGCCTCCCAGCGGTTCCCATAGGCAGCCAAGCCTGGTCTTGGCTGCTCACGAGTAAAGCCTCATTGTATGCATTCACATATGAAAATCAAATCACTCTGACCCCAAAGCTATAATGCCACAGCAAATGTGGCAGGCAGAAGAAGGGAGGGCAAAGGTGAAGATTTAGGATGAGTGCCCTAGCCTGGGTGTGTGCGTGTGCATGTGTGTGCACATGTGCAAGTGGGAGAGGGAGAGAAATCCGTTAAGTTTGCCCTAGTGCTTTGAGTGTACTTCCCAAAGCTATATTGTGTTGCTTCAAATTAAATATTCTCTTTGTTTATCCCTGGAAGTAGTTGCAGTGTTTTCCTTTAACATTTATTATCTCTTGGACTTCCTGAGGGCTTCTTCTTCCCCCCCCCCTTTTTTTTGCCTTTAAAAAAATGATTAGCATAATGCTGCCTAATACCCATTTCCCTTAATCCAAATGCTTGTGACGAGCTGCTCTTTCTGATGGAGATGCTGTAAACAGAAATGGAAAAGTCTTGGAATGACTTTTGAGTAAGATAGCTTTGCATTAATTAACTTGTTTTGAAGTCCATTCCTTGATGGATCTTTCGCTGTTTTAAAGGTGCAGAAAAGAGAAAAAATATTTTTCTTCATTTTGAGAGGTCAAAAATTTCAAGAGAGTTAAAGAACACAGTGAGGCGATCGTGTGCTGCCACGGGAGCCACGCAGACCCCGGCAGCAAACCGCCAAAACGACCCCTCCCATTGGCTGAGGTTAACAGAGAGAGTGCTCCATGAACCTCGGCGTTCTGCTCATGTGTCGCCACAGGGCATCCTGGAGCTTCCGAGGGCCGCCTGGCCCCCGATCCCCGCAGCCCCCGCCGGTTCTGTGACGGAGCCGGCAGTCATGTGGGCGGCCGATCCAGCCACCCAGGGCTGCAGGCTTGCTCGTCTGCGGGGAGAGGGGGCTAAGCCTGCTCTCTCCTCCTAACCCCATCTGGCGGGTCTCAGTGATCGTGAAACTCGCCTCACTAACTGCTAATTTGGGTTGCAAGCTTGAAAAAACGAAAAGTGTCGTTTTAGATCAATGCTGCTGCAATCAGGATTGCTTCCTTCTATAAACAGCTGGTGGCAAGAGGTTCTGTAGGAGCAAACCCTCTTCCATAGAGGTCTTAGGTTTGATGAAGCTTCAAATCAGTGAGAGAGAAATGCTTGATAATGAGCAGTTTAAAAGGGGGGGGGAGAACTAAAAATAATGCACAGAAAAAAAGCCTGTTGACTGGAGCATGCAGGGGTGATCTGAACATAAGAGCAGCCTTGCTGAATTAGGCCCAAGGTCTATCTAATCCAGCATCCTGTTTCACACAGTGGCTCACCAGTTGCCTCTGGGAAGCCCACAGGCAAGAGGTGAGGGCATGCCCTTTCTCCCCTGCAGCTGGTATTTAGAGGCATCTTGCCTTTGAGGCTGGAAGTGGCCTATAGCCCTCAGACTAGTAGCCATTGATAGACTTGTCCTCCATGAATTTATCTAAGCCCTTAAAGCTGTCGGGGCTGTTGGCTGTCACCACGTCTTATGGCAGAGAATTCCATAGGTTAATCTGGATTTGGACTGCATTAATCCTATGGGTTAATCTGGATTGGGAGGGCTTCAGGAACTGGAGCCCGCCCCCATGCCCTGCCCCAGTCCCAATCTGGTTTCTCCCTCTGCATGCTACTTACACCAGAAAAAGCAAGTATACTCATTCTTGTGCTTACTTACAGGCCTGATATGTGTGGCCTTCTTACCTGTCATATCATATATCTGAAGTAGCCACTTTTTTGTGAGAGCTAATATCACTATAAGCCCATATGTAAATGAGTTGTGGGGGTGGGGTGATAATTAACCTTTAATCATCTGCTAAATGCTGGAGGATATTTATCCCTTGATTTCTAGCTTCAGTGGAGAGAGATTTATGTGAGGGTGTTATAAAATGTGACTATGTGTTGAAATGGTATGACCTCATTATAGAAGAGGCTGGGGTGACAACTTCTGCTCATGGTCATGACTGCTGGAACTGGGAAAAATATTCCCTGAACTTCAAGGAATTATGCAAGGTGCTTATAGGGCAGGTTTCCCCTGCTTGACTAGTTTGGATATTGCTGCTCAATAGCTTCATGCAAATGCATATCCCTCAAGCACTTTTTGCACACCAGCTCTATCTGTGGCTTTCTGTAAACTGCATTTCTGGTTTTCAACTGGCCAGCATATTGAGCAACAAAGAGCTGTGCTTATATTGTCATCACTTTGGTGTGTTGGATATGGCTTTTATTGTGCTAAGCTCAGGATTGTTGGGCCACATCTCAGAGCTGTGGAAGAATGACGCACCTTGAGTTCTAATTGTATAGAGATGTGAGAGGCCCTGTTCTGGTGGCACACACTTTGTAGAATTTCCTTGGTGGAATTTGAGCTGAAGTCAGTGTTCTCCCTGCCAGTGTTTAAGTGCAAGCTAACGAGACTTATATTGCAGGAAGACTTCTCTGACTTCCTTTGATTTGTGATTTGCTCCTATTGTCATTTGTTTGGCACGCCCTCTATCGCTTGCTCAGTGGTGCACGGGGGGGGGATTCAGTGAGGGTACAGAGCGGGCACATTTACGGGTGGAGGAGCTGGGTCCCACATATTATATTTATGAAACAGAATTAGGGGGCAAACTCTTTGAGGGCACCTACCTTCCCTCTGGAGCGGACCTTGATCTTTTATTTCATTTCATTTTTTATTTATGTTTACACTTATATTCCACTTTTCCTCCGAGGAGCTCAGAGGAGTTTGTTATTTTTATCCTCACAACAACCCTATGAGGCAGGTTAGGCTGAGAGATACGTAACTGGCTCAGAGTCACCCAGTGAGTTTCATGGTTGAATGGGGATTCAAACTCAGGTCTTTCTGGTCCTAGGCTAACACTCTGACTACTACACTGTGCTGGTATCTTGCTACTCTTATTGCTGCTGTTTGGTTGCTGTTAATTTCTTGGGTTAAGCTGACAAGTAACTTGTGGAGAAAGGTGGGGTATGTTTGGATTATTATTATATTGATGATGATGATGATGATGATGATGATGATGATGATGATGATGATAGCAATGGAGTTTGGACTAGACAAGTGTGCTACATTAATAATGAACAGAGGAAAAATAACAAAAACAGAAGGAATAGAACTGCCCAATGGAAGCAACATCAAGAACCTGGAAGAGAAAGAACATTACAAATGTTCTTGGGTTAGGGCGGTATAGAAATGTGTTAAATAAATAAATAAATAAATAAATAAATAAATAAATAAATAAAAATACCTGGGCATTCTCCAGGCTGATAACATTGCGCACACTGAAGACATAGCAATACCAGGGGATAGCAAAATAGAAGAAAAAGAAATAGAAAAAATCACCAAATACAAAGATCTACAAATTGAAATTGAAAGGCTGTGGCAGAAAAAGACCAAAATAATCCCAGTGGTAATTGGCGCCCTGGGTGCAGTTCCAAAAGACCTTGAAGAGCACCTCAGCACCATAGGGGCCACAGAAATCACCATCAGCCAATTACAAAAAGCGGCTTTACTGGGAACAGCCTATATTCTGCGACGATATCTATAACCATTGACAATAAAATTCTGGCATCCAAGGTCCTTGGGGAGGACTCGATGTCTGGATAAAACAAACCAGTCAATAACACCTGTCTGACTGTGTAAACAAGAAGTAATAATAATAATTATTATTATTATTATTATTATTATTATTATTATTATTATTATTATTATTATTATTATTAAAAAAGAGGTTATTTAAAAAGAATGTACCAAATTTGGAAAGAGAAGCATCCAGATACAGAAATAACAAAACAAAGGCTAGCAGACCAGAGAAGATTCATAATAAGAAACAAAGTATTCACAGGAGTAGAGCTGGAAGAACTGCAAAGAGCAACACAGGATCAAGATATGGAAGAAGAATTACCACCAACTGAAGAGGTTGCTCAGGCTCAGGTGGAGGAGGTGTTGGAAATAGAGGATGCCACTGTTGCTGAACTGTTTCAAAATCAAAACCAGGAAACCTCCCCTTTGCCTTCACCTCAAAAACCCGAATGCCATTTAACAGAAAAGCAACAAGAACTAAAGCAAAAAATAACTGAGCACATGAACCAAACAACCACCAGGGTTCGACTTCCAGCTCTAAAAACAGTTGCCAAAAAACAACTTGCTCAGGCATTAAAAGATGTCTATGCTGCACTTGCAGAAATAACAACCAATAATTTGCAAGAAACAAACCAACTAATGTACAGTGCAGCAACAATAACAACACAAGAGCTCGGATATAAGATCAGTGGACCTGTAAAAAAAGAAAATAGTACATCACCTAAATGGAAGATTAGATTAGAAAATAAAATCTCCAGGCTTAGATCAGATGCTAGTAAATTGAAAGATATGAAAGACAAGAAGCTGAAGAATGAAAACACCAAACAGTATCTGATCCAAAAATACCACCTAGATTCAAGGAAAATTAGAGAAGTCCTGGAAATAATAAAGCAGCAAATAACAGCAGTGTCAAAGAAGATTAGCAGATATGAAGCCAGAATTACACAACACAGGCAGAATCTCCAATTCCAGTCGAATCAGAGACGTTTCTACCAAAGCATAGAAGGAGAAACGGCAAGAAACGTAGAAACACCAAATAAAGAAGAAACAGTGCAATTCTGGGGGAAATTATGGGACAATCCAATAGATTATAATAAAAAAGCAGGCTGGATGAAAGAGGTCAAAAATGTAACCAACAAATGCAAGATCTAATAATAACACCAGAATTAATAAGTGAAAGAGCAAAGAAAATTAAAAATTGGACTGCTCAAGGCGACGATGAACTGCATGGCTTCTGGCTTAAACACCTAACAAGCCTTCATAAACAACTATCAAAACAGTTCAATCACATTATGAAAGGCGGTGATATTGAACAATGGCTAACAACTGGGAAAACTCATCTCATTATGAAAGACCCAGCAAAAGGTGCAGTTCCAAGTAATTATAGACCTGCCTGCCAACCATGTTCAAATTATTAACTGGAATAATAGCAGATGAAGTGATGCAACACTTATTAACTAACAAACAGCTTCCAGTTGAACAGAAAGGAAATTGGCCGAACAACAGAGGCACAAAAGACCAGCTGCTGATTGACAAAATGATTTTAGAAAACTGCAAGAGAAGAAAAACAAATCTAAGTGTTGCATGGATTGACTACAAGAAAGCCTTCGATTCATTGCCTCACACATGGATACTTAAATGTTTAGGAACAACTGGTGTCAGCAAAAACATTCAGATATTTATTAAAAAAGCAATGAGCATGTGGAGTACACAGTTAACAATCAATGGCGAGACACTTGGACAGGTTAGCATTAGAAGAGGCATTTTCCAAGGGGACTCACTATCCCCTCTATTGTTTGTAATCGCCATGACTCCACTTTCACAAATACTAAACAAAACAAGCCTCGGATACCAAACATCTAAAACATCCAGTAAAATCAACCATCTGCTGTACATGGACGATCTGAAGTTGTATGGAAAGTCCCAGTCAGAAATCGAATCACTGCTAAATACTGTCCGTATATTCAGTAGCGATATAGCAATGGAGTTTGGACTAGACAAGTGTGCTGCATTAATAATGAACAGAGGGAAAATAACAAAAACAGAAGGAATAGAACTGCCCAATGGAAGCAAGATCAAGAACCTGGAAGAGAAAGACCCTTACAAATACTTGGGCATTCTCCAGGCTGATAACATTGCACACACTGAAGTTAAAAGAAGAATTGGAAGTGAATACATCAGGAGAGTCAGAAAAATCCTCAAGTCCAAACTCAATGGCGGGAACCTCATACAAGCCATAAACACCTGGGCTATACCTGTTATCAGATACAGTGCAGGAATAATAGACTGGACCCATTCAGAGCTGGAGACGCTAGATCGTAAGACCAGGAAAATCATGACCATCAATCATGCTCTGCACCCCCGCAGTGATGTCGATAGGCTCTACCTCCCTCGCAGCTCAGGTGGAAGAGGAATGCTGCAAGTCCATCAAACAGTAGAGGAGGAGAAAAGAGGCCTTGAAGAATATATAAAGGACAGTGAAGAAGATGCACTTCAAATGGTCAAGAACGCGAAACTATTCAACACCAATGGAACAAAACAGGCCTACAAGAAAGAACAAGTCAAGAACCGAGCAGAAAAATTGAGAAATAAGCCCCTGCATGGTCAATATTCACACAATATAAGTGGAAAATCAGACATCACCAAGACCTGGCAAAGGCTTAAGAATGGTTACTTGAAGAAAGAAACAGAGGGTTTAATACTGGCTGCACAAGAACAGGCACTAAGATCAAATGCAATAAGAGCAAAAGTCGAAAAATCAACCACAAACACCAAGTGCCGCCTTTGTAAAGAAGCAGATGAAACAGTGGACCACCTAATCAGCTGTTGTAAGAAGATCGCACAGACTGACTACAAACAAAGGCATGACAAGGTAGCAGGGATGATACACTGGAACATCTGCAAAAAATACAAGCTACCTGTAGCCAAGAATTGGTGGGACCATAAAATTGAAAAAGTTGAAGAAAATGAAGATGTAAAAATATTATGGGACTTCCAACTACAAACAGACAAACATCTGCCACACAATACACCAGATATCACTGTAGTCGAGAAGAAAGAAACACAAGTCAAAATAATCGACATAGCAATACCAGGGGATAGCAGAATAGAAGAAAAAGAAATAGAAAAAATCACCAAATACAAAGATCTACAAATTGAAATTGAAAGGCTGTGGCAGAAGAAGACCAAAATAATCCCAGTGGTAATTGGCGCCCTGGGTGCAGTCCCAAAAGACCTTGAAGAGCACCTCAACACCATAGGGGCCACAGAAATCACCATCAGCCAATTACAAAAAGCGGCTTTACTGGGAACAGCCTATATTCTGCGACGATATCTATAACCATTGACAATAAAATTCTGGCATCCCAGGTCCTTGGGAAGGACTTGATGTCTGGATAAAACAAACCAGTCAATAACACCTGTCTGACTGTGTAAACAAGAAATTATTATTATTATTATTATTATTATTATTATTATTATTATTATTATTATTATTATTATTAACTACAGGCACAGATGCTCTTGAACCAGAACTGTGATTCCCACGAGTGTGGTGTACCATCCATTCGGCACATAATGTTAATGTCAAAAATAGACAGCCTTGTCAGGCATAATGATGAAAGCTACTTAATTAACTTGTTGCCAGTAAATACATGGGAGTTCTTGGTAATCTAGTTTTGTAACCAGGAGCTGCTGTACCTCTCAACTCTGAGCAGGACCCCAAACAAGCATATCAGAGATGTTGTTTTTCCAGAAAAATCTAAACTGGAAATTTTTCCAGAAATTTTCCTCATGTAAATTTTTTCTATTTGCATAAAATTTGCATTGTTTTTCCCTCAAAAAAGAAAGAAAGAAAGAAAGAACTTGCTATGAAAATGTCCCTGATGTCCTAAATAGATTGTGACCTGATTTGACATGTCATGACCTATTTAAACAGGGTTTTTATAAAAACAACACTCCACCATATTAATTTCCCATCGTATTTCAAAAGTTTTTCAAGTAGTCAAGTAGAAATTTTAGAAATGGAAAAATATCCATGAAAACGTAAAGTATTGGAAGATTTTCCAGAAAATTTTCTGCAGAAAAATTTCTAGCACACGTAACGATCTGTTTGGATTCATGCCAGTTCTGTATGCACTGAATTGTCACTTCTTGGTATCTTTTTAAAATTATTGATAAAACTTATTTAACTTTAATAATAATAGTATATAAGTAAACAAAATTTGTATTTGTAAAAAAACACAAAACTTGTTTTAAAAAAATCAACCCTCGAAACAAATGTATGAAGTATTTACTATTGCATATTGTTTCACTACTACCTGCTTTAATCTTTCCAGTCAATACTATGTCTGTAAAGGTAAAGTTGTGTCGACTCGTGGCGACCACAGAGCCCTGTGGTTGGCTTTGGTAGAATACAGGAGGGGTTTACCATTGCCATCTCCTGCACAGTGTGAAATGATGCCTTTCAGCACCTTCCTATATTGCTGTTGCCTGATATAGGTGTTGCCCATAGTCTGGGAAACATACCAGCAGGTATTTGAACCAGCCGTCTCTTGCTTCTTAGGCAAGTTACTTCCTATGTCTGTACCAATTTATTTTTATCCTCTTTGCTTTTTCCTGATAAACCTATATGTGCATTTCCTGAAATGAGAAGTGCAGAATACCTTTTTCAAAATATACTTTTTATTAAAGACTTTTTGAATGAAAAAACCACACACACCCTGCCAAGTCCTGCTATGCTGCCTCATCATGGTGGGGGATGGGGTGTGTTCGTGGGAGGGATGAGTGAAGTATGCTGGGAGGTATACTCGCAGCAGGGTCACCCAAAGCGTGAAGGTCATCACAGCTGCTCAGCTAAAGCAAGCAGGCGCCTATATTGGGCAGCAGCGATATAGAAAGGTGCTGGAGGCGGACAATCACTTCAGTGACAACGACAATGGCATCATTTCATACTGCACGGGAGAAGGCAATGCTAAACCACTCCTGTATTTTACCAAGAAAACCACATGGATAGACAAGACAGAATGATTGTCAATGTAGTGCCGGATAATGGGCCCAAGTTGGGTGGTACTCAGCATGCCACTGAGGAAGAGCTGAGGATCTCTGAGTACCGGTGGTGTTTATGATGCGGTTAGATTAAAGCTTTTTGGACGTCTAGCGGCTGTTGTTGCCATGCAGGAAAAGAGAATCCAAAGCTGCAAAGACAGAATTACAGTGGGAACGTGGAATGTAAGAAGCATGAACATGGGAAAACTCGAGACAATGAAAGATGAAATGAATCAACTACAGATTGACATCTTGGGAATCAGTGAATTAAAATGGACTGGAATGGGACACTTTCACTCAGAAAATCATAGCATTTACTACTCAGGACACGGAAAACAAAGAAGGAACGGTGTTGCTTTCATAATCAGGAAGTATACAGCAATGACAGTACTTGGGTACAATGCGGTCAGTGAACAGCTCATATTAATTAGATTTCGTGGACAACCCTTTAACATGACAGTTTTTCAAATCTATGTCCCAACAACTGATGCAGAAGAAGAGGAAGTTGATGAGTTTTATACTAGAGTTCAGTCTGAAATTGACAGAACATGCAAGCAAGATGTGATTCTGGTGGCTGGAGACTGGAATGCCAAAGTTGGAAATGGTAAGGAGGAAAACACAGTCTGACTGTATGGCCTAGGAAACAGAAATGAAGCAGGAGAATGATTTATTAGTTTTTGCCAAGCCAATGATCTCTTCATTGCTAATACAATCTTCAAACAACCAAAGTGGTGCCTATACACATGGACATCACCAGATGCAGTACAAAGAAATCAAATTGATTACATTACTGGTGCAAGGAAGAGGAATAGCTCCGTTATAACAGCAAAGACGTGCTGGGGGCCAATTGTGGAACAGATCATGAACTCCTCATGTGCAAGTTCCAAGTAAAGCTAAAGCAGAAAAACTGAGCTATCCAGCTTCCACAATATAATCTTAAGAATGTACCCACAATTTTCAAGGAGAACATCAGAAACCGCTTTGAAGTTCTGAACCTCATAGATAGGGAACCAGAGGAACTGTAGAATTAAATCAAAGAAGTTAAGGATGAATGTGAAAAGAGACTGCCAAAGACCAAGAGACAAAAGAAAGCAAAATGGATGTCAGAACAGACGGTGGAAATTGCCAAGAAGAGGAGAGAAGCCAAAGTCAAGAAAGACAAAGACCTCAGGATGGAACTTAATAGGGAATTTCAGAAATCTGTTAGAAGAGACAAGGAGCAGTACTACAAAGACATTTGTAAAGACCTTGAGGTTGGAAAAACAAGGCAAGTTTTCCAAAAGATCTCTGAACTCAGAAGGAGGTTCCAACCTCAAATTGTTATGTTAAGGGATGCCAAAGGACAGATAGTAACTGATTCAGAGATGATCAAACAGAGATGGAAGGAGTATACTGAAAATCTGTACAGCAGGGACGTCAACATCCAAGATACTTTAGAACAGTGTTTCTCAACCACCGGTCCGCGGACCAGCACCGGTCCTCAAGGAGTTGGGTACCGGTCCATGAGGTATCACTAATAAAAATCACCTCTCCCCTAAAAAACAAATTTTGGGCCGGCGGGGGCCGCCAAGAGCTCTCTTGAGCTCATTTCCAGGCAGGACTCGCTGCTGGATAACGTTCATTTCGCTTCCTTGAAATGAACATTATCCAGCAGTGATGGCTGCCTGGAAATGAGCTCCAGAGAGCTGCCCGTTTTTTTGAGGGGGTGCCTGGGGGTGGGGGTGGGGGGGGATGACCCCCTTACTAACTGTTGGTCTGGGAAACTGTGCACGAATAATGTACTGGTCCATGACTCCAAAAACATTGAGAAACACTGCTTTAGAAGATATTCCCTACTTGCAAGAACCTCTAGTACGGGAAGATGAAGTTAGATCAACACTCCGGTCATTGCCAAGTCAGAAAGCTACAGGAATTGATGGAATAGCTACAGAAATGTGGCAGGCAACAGAAGAAGAATCAGTCAAGGCTCTAACCAAACTATACCAGCAAATTTGGAGAACAACACAGTTGCCAACAGATTGGAAGAGGTCAGTCTACATATCCATACCAAAGAAAGGAGAACTAACAGATTGCGCAAACCATCACACAATATCCTTAATTTCACATGCTAGCAAAATAATGCTCAGGTTCATCCAACACAGATTAGAGCCCTACGTGGAAAGGGAAATGCCAGATGTTCAAGCTGATTTCAGAAAAGGCCAAGGAACGAGAGACATTGCTGATGCACGCTGGATAATTGAGAAAGCCAAAAGATACCAGAAAGAAGTCAATATGTGCTTTATTGATTACAGAAAATCCTTTGATTGCGTTGACCATGTCAAGTTGTGGAATATCCACAGGAAAATAGGTTTTCCAGAACATCTCATTATTCTAATGAGAAACCTATACACAGGACAGGAAGCCACATTCCAGGCGGAACATGGTGAAACAGACTGGTTCCAGATTGGCAAAGGAGTAAGACAAGGCTGTATAATTTCTCCTTCTTTATTCAATTTATATGCTCAACATATACTGAGAGAAGCTGGATTGGAAGAAGTGATCTTGGTTTTAAAGTTGGAGGAAGAAATATCAATAACCTGCACCACGCTGATGACACTACGCTGATAGCTGAGAATGCGGATGATCTGCAAGCTCTAGTAATGAAAGTCAAGGAGCACAGTGACAAAATGGGACTACGACTAAACGTAAGGAAGACCAAACTAATGACAACAGTTACAGCAACCAGCCTAAGAATTGACAATGAAGACACTGAAGTAGTGGATAGCTTCTTCCTTTTAGGATCGACTATCAACAGTAAAGGATCCATCAGTCAAGAAATATGCCGCAGACTAGCACCTGGTAGGGTTGCAATGAAGGGCTTGGAAAGGATATTTAGATGCTGTGATGTGTCTATACCTACAAAGATTAGAATCATTCGGATAATGGTTTTCCCTGTGACACTCTATGGATGCGAAAGCTGGACTTTTGAAGAAGCAAGATAGAAAAAGTATTGACACGTTTGAACTTTGGTGCTGGGGAAGACTTTTGAGTATACCATGAACAGCCAGGAAACAAACAAATGGATCATAGAACAAATCAATCCAGAATTTTTACTCAAGGCACAAATGACCAGGCTCAAACGATCATTCTTCAGACACATTATGCGAAAACCCAGCTCTCTTGAGAACTCCATAATGTTGGGGAAAGTTGGAGAGAAGAAGAGGGTGACCAGCATCAAGGTGGATGGACTTGGTTACGACAGTAATGAATGCACCACTGAGAGACCTTAAAGGGCCAAGTTGAAGACAGATCATCCTGGAGAGAATCTATCTATGTGGTTGCTAAGAGTCAGCACTGACTTGACGGCACTTAATCAATCAATCAAATAAAAAGAAATTGCATCTTAGATCATATCCTATTAAGAGACTCAAGCAAAAGCTACGACTTTCAACAGTATATAATCCTCTTACAAAAAGATACTTAATTTACTTGACATAGAAAATAGTGTTTTTTAAATAAAGCACTGTTGAATAGTTTTAAGTTCATGACTCTGCAAGTTAGGCTGAATGGGGTGGGAAATGATCATTCCACAGGCTATTATTAAAATACTAGTATTCTCGTAGAAATGAGGGTGGGGAGAGAGTTGAGAAATACTTAAAAATATGTTGCCAACAAAGTAAGAAGCCTGAAAATGAAAATAAGCCTGGCCCTATTCCAAGTTTCTATGTTGAATTTTTCCAAAAACTGGTTCAGGTGTTGACATCTGAAGATAACAATCTCAGAAGAGCCCTATTCTAAACTGGGCAAAGACCTTCAGAGCATGTTTTGACATTCACCTTATCTGAAGATGTACAAGTTAGGCTGATTTTAGTTGCAACATATTGTGTATAGCTCCAATCTGTGGACTTGAGATATAATTTTCAAGGTAGCAGTTTGAGCTGACTCTTTGTTTGTTTATTGCCAGCCCCTGGATTGATTACTGGATGTGAATTAAAACTTTTAAATCCTTGAAAACCTGCAGTCTTCCCACTCAGCGTTGGTTGTATAAAAGGATTTGTATTTGGGACATGTGGTATGTTGCTGTGTCTATTGATGAAATACTTCTGTGAAACAGAGGCCACCACTGTGATTTTAATGCATGTGGAGGACTTCCCACATGTACTGATGCCACTACAAGTCCCTTATAGAGTGTCTCCTTTGTGCTAATGTACTAGTGCTGCAATTGAACCGTATGTATGCTACAGAAGTTGCATGGAGCTTCTGAGTCACAGAACTGTGTGTGTGCCTTTAACGATAACTGCACCACTGTGTTACCTAAGGTGGCTTCAAGTTTTGGCCTTTCACAGCTCATCTCTCTGTCTTGGTTATGTTGCTCTTTGGTTGTACGTTGGGTGAGTGCACAACTGACTCAGTCTTGATCTTGTTCCCCACAGGTGGTTTAGGGACATTCCATGGCATGTTGAACTGCATCGTGCACATAGCCATGTACAGCTACTATGGGCTTTGCACACTGGGACCAGCTTTTCATAAGTACCTGTGGTGGAAAAAATATTTGACAACCCTGCAGTTGGTGAGTAGCTTTGAGAACATGATCAGGGGAAAATATAAGATATTAGGGTTAGATTATATTTACTGGCTGACATCCAGTGCAGCACAATGTGGGCTTTGCCAGTCTGCTTGCACTGCGGGTGTTGCGCTTTTGCACAAATAGTTCGATTACTGGGCCTGAACTCCAGAAGTGCTTGTTAGATTGGAAGTATGTCACTTGACCATCAGTGGTGTGTTTCTGATCTAACTAGTGCTTCCAGAGTGTAGGCACGCTAATTGAAGTTTTTGCACTCTTGCACAAGAGTGCAACACTGCCAGTGCTTTACTGTGCACCTTCAGCAGTGCTGGTGGATCAGCACCACTCACATTATGCTGTGCTGGATGTCAACCATTGAACCTCGGAGGTGCATACGGTAAATATATGCTTATGTAACTAGCCCGTATGCTATAAGAGGTCTTTAGAAGCTTGCTGAACAAATTATATACTCCCTCACCACTCCCGTTCCTTTACCGCTACCATTTAGTTTGGCTTTTCCAAAAGAGAAGACCACATCCACTTGCTGCAAATGTTGATAGTGGATTAAATATTCTGTAATTTATATTGGACTATTTCCAAGTGCGCAAAGGAATCTTTTCAGTTTTATAAGGTAAACATCATTGTCCCAATGGCTTTTAGATTGCAAGCTATGTTCTCACTTGGGCCTGGAGATTTTTCAATAAGTTTCTAGCTTTTTTAGTTTTTAGCTTTAACTTCAGAAGAACCCAGTGGTGGTTGGATAGCTGGAAAGAAGAACCACAAGCTCAGTTAAAGACTTGAACACAGAAGGTCCCAGCTTCAGTCCCTGGTATCCAGTTAAAAGTCTCTTGGGTAAACAAAGTTGCAAAAGGCTTCAGCCTGACTTTGGGTAGCTATTGCAGATCAGTATAGAACATATTGGGCCAGATGAACCAATGGTCTGATATGTACCAAGTAGCTTAATCAGCTGGTACGTTCAACAGTGGTTACAGGTAAACACAACCTTGTTACTTCATGGAGGGCAGGTCCTTGTCGGCCCTGGTATTTATTAGTGACAATATCAGACTACAACCTTCATTCACAGCCAGTGTGGATCTGAATGCTAGTTTTTATATGGAGGTGGGTGGAAGAGAACAGTGGGGCTGCCGCTGTTGCTACAGATATTTATATACCGCTCTTCGACCAAAGTTCTCAAAGCAATTTACATAGAAAAATAAATAATACATAAATAAGATGGTCCCCTGTCCTCAAAGGGCTCACAATCTAAAAAGAAACATAAGGCACAGATACCAGCAACAGCCACTGGAGGGATGCTATGCTGGGGTTGGATAGGACCAGTTGCTCTCCCTTTACTAAATATAAGAGAAACACTGCTCTAAAAGGTGTCTCTTTATTCATTTAGCAGGGGTATTGATTTTATGCCAGGGCTTCACAGCTTTGGCCCTCCACCTGCTGTTGGACTACAGCCCCCATTATCCCTGACTATGTCTGGGGTAGATTGGAGTTGTGCCCATTATGTATGAGTCTGGTTTAAACAGATATTTTCTTATGCTTTTGTTTTTAAAGTTTACCACTGTCAATTTTGGGGTAAGACAAAATGCTTGCAGTGATCCTAGCGTGTCTCAAGATTCTAAGGATCAAAGAAAATAAGAACCAGCCTGCTGAAACAGAGTAAAAGTCGTCAGCTGGAGGGCAACGGTGTCTGCCCTTGTTTTATGCTCTGCTGGTGGGCTTTCCAGAAGCATTACCTCCGTGGGAAACAGGATGCTGAGCTAGACGACTTTTACTCTTTCAGTAGGCTGGTTCTTATTTGCTTTGATCCTTAGAATCTTGAGACAGGCTAGGATCACTGCAAGCATTTTGTCATATCCAAAAATTGACAGCGGTGAACTTTAAAAACAAAAGCATAAGCGTGGTATAGTGGTTAGAGTGCTGGACCAGGACCGGGGAGACCTGGGTTCAAATCCCCATTCAGCCATGGTACTAGCTGGGTGACTCTGGGCCAGTCACTTCTCTCTCAGCCTAACCTACTTCACAGGGTTGTTGTGAGTAGAAACCCAAGTATGTAGTACACCACTCTGGGCTCCTTGGAGGAAGAGTGGGATATAGATATAATAGTAATAATAATAATGCGACGATATCTATAATAACCAACAGTATTGATGATAAAATCCAGCCATCCCAGGTCCTTGGGAAGAACTTGATGTCTGGATAAAACAAACCAGTCAATAACACCTGTCTGACTGTGTAAACAAGAAATAATTTTTTAAAAACTGTTAAAACCAGACTCATGCATAATGGGCACAATCCAGAACAAGTTAGACAAGTAAGTCCATGAATTAGTCTGAAGCGCATGGGTGTTCACATATCATTTGGTTTCAGTGGGGACTAGATGCATCTAACTATACCTGCCCCCTTGTTTTATGCAACATTTATTTAAAAGGACTTGTAATACCTGCTCAGGTTCACTTTGGCAACATGTCTATAGAAAATAAGTTCTGCCTGGACCAGGGCTTTTGGGAAGCTGCTCAGACCATTAGTCAGATAATCTTACCAGGGGTGATATCACGCCAGCCACACCGCTTGATTCCAGAGTGCTTCTGGCACCAGGGCAAGGGGCGTGGCAGACATGCCTCCCGCCCACCTCTCCCAGCTGCTAGGGCTTTGTTCGCCAGCTGCGTGCTTGCTTTCTCTTCCTCACATCAGCGTCAGGGGCATGGCCACTGGGGAGGGCCCATTTTCAAGACCGGAGGACCTAGGGTCACTCCTAATGTCACCTCCAACCTTGCTAGGCCCCTGCCTCTCACCCAGTATTGTGGGCCGGCAATACTGCCGACAGAGGTCTTTTCCAGCCCTGCCATCCTTTTAACTGAGGATGCCAAGGATTGAATCTGGCACCTTCTGTATGCAAAGCACATGCTCTGCCACTGAGCCATGTTCTCTCCTGACTTTCATCTTGGGGTACATCTCCAAAAGGAGTTCATTTTGGGGGATGGGGACAGTGTTCCCTCTAACAGGGCTTCACAGATGTTGCTAACTACGATTCCCATAATCCCCAAGCAAAGTCATTGCAGTTGGGGATTCTGGGAGTTGTAGTCAACAACATCTGGGGATCCCTGTTAGAAGGAACTCCGGGTGGGGGTACTGTTCTGTAGTATATCCACACTTGTGCAGTGTCTCATTCTGGGGTAGTAAGACTTGTGCACCTGAGACCTGCAGACTAGTGCCTTTGGTAGAGAGAGCACCGTGCCTGGAAAAGTAGCCGGATGGCAGCAGAGCAGGTAAGGACCTGCTTCTCAAGGGAACAGCCCACCGAACTGGTTTGGCTGCAGGTGCCCGAGCCGTTTGATGCTCCCCAAGGAGGCGCCAAACCAGTTTGTGCACATCCCTACCTAACAGGTGAACAGCCTAGTACCCTTAAAAAAAAATTCATTATTGAAGACTACTCAAGTTTATTGGACAAGTAATAACCAAAGCTTCTTTATGCGACAGGTTAGAAATGATGTCAAAGTCCATAATTCATCCAAAATTATAATCCAGACCAAATTGGTCAATAAATAAATCTCCTTTTCATATTACAAAAAGAGATTGAGTTAAGATGCAAGCATCTCCTATGGATTGTTTTTGCTGAGTCCATAATGAAATAAATTTTTAGTTTTTAGATTTTTTTGGTTTTGTTTTAGTGGATTGTTCCAGGCTGTTTACTGGGATGTGTCTCGGCTCTCTTGTTAAGGATAGAGCAGGGTACGCTTTCGATGAGGTTGGGGCAGCTATTTCAGTAGTGGTGCAGAATAGAGGATTGGGTATTTGCAGGCCAGCATGCCGTTACAGGGGAAGGGAGTCCAGTAATTTATTACTGTTTTCCTTTCTGGCTGCCCTGTCAGTGCTCAGGCCTCGGGGCGTAGTTCTATCTCCCCACTGAACCTAACCATGCTCCTTTGTAATGCTAGGTTGTTTCAAAATAAGATTGAAATCATACACGATTTGATTGTGGATGAAGGAGATGACCTGGCCTGTGTAACTGAGACTTGGTTGGGGGAGGGTAGTGGTCCTGTGTGGGCCAGCCTTTTCCCCCAGGGTACTTTGCTGCTGATCAGGTTAGGAGAAGTGGGTGGCGAGGGCTGGGGGAGTAGCTATGGACCATAAAAATAACATCTCCCTTATCAGGATTCCTGTGAGAGAATTTACTTATTTTGAGTGTGTGTACCTTAGGTTGGGGACTCGGGATAGATTGAGGATTCTGTTGTGTACCATCCACCCTGTTGCTAAACAGACTCCTTCACTGAGCTGACAAAACTGATAGAGCTGGTTGCGGAGTTGGTGTTGGAGTCACCCAGGCTTTTGCTGCTGGGTGATTTCAGCGTCCACTTTGGGACTAGCTTGCCTGCTGCAGCTCATAGCACTTACATATGTTTTTGGTCACATGCTGGATTTGGTCTTTTGCTCAGATCAGGGGGGTGTTCTATGGCTAGGTCTCCTGTAGTTTCCCCATTGTCATAGACAGACCACTTCCTGGTTAAGATTGGTCTCACAGTGGTTCCGCTCAATTCTGGCACCAATATCTTTTAACATCTACATGAAACCATAGGATGAGGTCATCAGGGAATCTGGTGTTGGGTGTTATCAATATGCTGATGACACTGAAATCTATTTCTCCTTGTCATAGATATAAGGAAATGGCATTAGCCCCTTAAATGCCTGCTTACAGGTAGTAATGGGCTGGATGGGGGATAATAAATGGAAGCTGAATCCAAGCAAGCCAGAGGTGCTCATTGTGGGGGATCAGAATTTGAGGGATGAATTAGATCTTCCTGTGCTAGACAAGTTTACATTCCCCCCAGAAAGAACAGGTTCATAGCTTGGGAGTGCTCTTGGATCCAGGTCTTACTCTGTTGTCTCAGGTTGAGGCTGTGACCAGGCATACTTTTTACCAGCTGTGATTGATTCAACAATTTTGCCCATTCCTTGAGGAGAATGACTTGAAAACAATGGTACACTAGCTGGTAACTTCCAGGCTGGTCTACTGCAATGTGCTCTGTGTAGGACTGCTTCTGTGCACAGTTCGGAAACTTCAGTTCAAAATGCAGCAGCCAGATTGATTTCTGGGGTATTCCAGAGAGACCACGTTATGCCTGCTCTTAAAAAGTTGCACTAGCTGCCAATATGTTTCTGGGTAAAGTACGGAACAAAGTGCTGGTTATTACCTTTTAAAGCTTTAAATTGTTTCGGTCTGGGTTACCTGAGATAACACCTTTTTCTACAAGATCCCCACCACTCATTGAGATCCTCAGGAGGAATCCATCTTCAAGTTCCACCATTTCATCTGGTGGCAACCAGGGTGTGGCTCTCCTCCTTGGCAGGTCTCTTACACCAGAGAGCACACAGGCCCCAGAAGGTTAGGAAGGGGATTTCAAGCAGCACCCTGGTCCTCCTTCACCTGACAGGGAGAGGGAATGCCCTGATCCTCACCAGGAGCCCATACAGGCTGCCACCCTCCATTTCCACTGGCCTCTTCATCACTAGCCCAAGGCCGATTATATAGCTTCAATATTGATTATATACAATGTAATCAGCTGTCGCCTTTCCTGACCATTCCCCAACCCACTGTTTCAGCCCTCTTTCATTCTGCCTGACAGCCTTTAAACAGGCTGCTATCCAGGGCCATACCCCCTCTCCCCACATCATCACACCGGGATGTTGCAGAGGGGCATGGCTCACCAGCTCCTGGCTGTAGCCAGGCAATGGCCCATCGGGCCACTCTGGCCCAGGTGCCCTCCCAGCTTCGTTGTCCTCCCTTGCCTCCAAGAATGGGCGCCTCCAGTTTTGTACTGGGTCGAGCTCATCCGGGCTGTTGATTCGTCTGTCTCTCAGCTGGGTAAGTGTCCCACCCCACTGGGAGCCGACAGGAAGGCCTGACACTGGGATTGGGCCTTCTCACTTGCTGCCCTTGAATTGTGGGATGCACTCCCCATGGATATAAGAAGACTGTCTTCCTTGGAGGTCTTCAGGAGAGCCTTAAAGACCTATCTCTTCAGCCTGGCTTTAATATCTAGTTTTAACTTTGACTAATGAGATTTAATCTGGTTTAAATGTTTCTTGGTTTTAATTGCGTTATTCTGTGTGTTTGATTTTAATGTAAACCGCCCTTCAGGAAGAGCGGCATATAAATTGAATAAATAAAATAATTAATTAATGTGGACTATTTCTTTAAGGAGTCATCTTCAAAAGTCTAGTTGGGTGATCCTTTCATTTGTGTTGATTTTGTTCATGACCAAGAGTCCCGCCCCCCCCTCTTTTTTTTTTAGCAAATCAGCTTGTAAGGGATGAAAAATGTTTTGTTGGTTTTTTCCACCTGGAAGTTTTTCACATCCGGCTTTTTGTTCGCATCCCTTCCGGAATGTAGGTGCGCATTCACATATCAGTCAAACTTACCCCAAAGTCCATGCAAGCTATCAGGGAGTACTTCACACACAATTCGGGTTTTTCATCAGGTGTTAAGAGTGCAGCCTGATTTATATTCAGGGTAAAAAAAACCCTCCCTTTTTCCATCGGTTTTTTTTGGGCAACTTTGAACTCTCACTAAAACCTCTTGGAAAACCCGTGGTAAAGCCTGCTGTCTGGGAAAGCTCCTGGTAACTAGCTGTGAACAAGAAGATGAAATCCCTTCTATTTTCTCATACAGTCTCAACAGTTGAGCCCCCTATCAAGTGCTGTAGGTTCCAGTGAGATGATATAGCTGGTGACTGATTTAATGCATTAGACAGAGTATAGACACCCTGTAATTCACCCAGAAGTGATATATCTCTCTAGCTCCACCTTTATTCCAGCAGTTCTTTTAGTGGTCATCTGTACTTCTACACCAATGGGCTATGTGTCTGCACAGAGACCTCGTCGGAACCTAACAAGCTCAATTCTCCTGCTTTGGGCAGGAACCCCACCCCCAGCCGCTATATGCGGCTGCGCCACTCCTCATCACCTCAGTCTTTCGTCGTCTGCGCTTCAGTCAGCATTGTGGAATCTGCAGCTTGGCAACGAGTAGGATTATAATCCATCCCCTTGTTGTTTTCTTCCTGCTTTCTTTCTTATTTCTTTCTTATTTTTCACTTAGTAGCATTTTTTCCTTGGCATTTTGTTTTTTTAATGGGTTTTCCCCTTTTTTGGAGCTCCGATCCTGGCTGGGACGGAGCTTGGTGGCTGGTCGGCCTACGCCGTTTATGCTGAGCACGATGAACTTCAAGAAATGTGTTCGTTGCGGATCTAAGGTCCCTTCCCCCGATACTCATACTGAGTGTCTTTTGTGCCTGGAGGAATCTCACATTGTCTAGACCTGTCTTCATTGCCAGAGGTTTACGAAGCAGGCTTACAAGAATAGGGCTTCTCATCTGCGCGCAGCCCTGTGGGACTTGGCTCTCTGGTCCTCGGAAGCCTTAGCATTGAAGCAATCCATTAAAATGGCTTCTTCGGTACAGTCAGAGCACTCAGAATCCGCTCCTGTAGAGGTTGAAAACCTGGTCTCAGTACCGGTTTCGGCGTCTCCCATTGCTAACCCCTCTACAGTTGAGAGTGGGTTGGTGTGCTCTGATGACTTCCCTAAGTCTCCTGTTCCAGCAGTGCCAGAACCTTCTCCGGTTCCTTCGGCGTCGATACCGAAAAAGTAGAAGGCGTCGAAGTTACATCGTAGTTTGCCAGCGGGTCAACACCTCCCTCCTATACCGAAGAAGAAGGCTGTGTCGGTTTCTACGTCAGAGGGCCTGTTGGCCAAGAAGCCTAAGTTGAATTTGGGATGGGATCACACGTCCCTGGATCGATCAACAGGGGTGTCAGCCCCTCCAGTACCGAAGTCTTCAGTTTCTGTTCAGCCTAGCTCACCACTGGCTGGGAATTCATTTGACATGACACCTGATCGTGCCCGCTTGAGTAGCGAACAGTCGGTGGCGATGGATAAGCCTGGATACACTTCATCTGTGGAGGAAGCCTATTCACTGGACAAGTCTGCAGAAGATGCACTGTGGTTGCCTCAGTGTCGTTTTTCCCCTTGACGGCGCCAGGAGCATCTCCCTCCTAGGGATTGAAGCTCCTGTTGGGACTTGGAAGACCGCTCTTCTGATTACAGACAGGATCGGGACTAGGACCATCGTGAGCCCATGTATGCGGATCGGTGCTGTGTACTGGAGCACAGTTTGCCCTTGGATGAGGTTGAGCCCTCTTATGGTGCTTGGTGCCGGGACTCAGGGTCTTATGGGCGATACCAAGTAGACTATCATTTGGACTATTCGGACTATGCTAGGCCCCATTATGTCCCTCAATACCCGGATGGTCCCGCATATGGGAGACCTGGAAATGTTCGGGTCTGGCATGAGCCCCCCGCACACTCCAAAGAGAGGCTGCGCTCTCTCTTCCCAAAAGGCTCCCCTTGAGATCGGCCTGTGTGGCATGACTCACCCTCTACAGCTCCTGTTCTGCAACAAACTTTGCTGCCTGCCCAGGTGCAGCCTGCAGAGCTTCCTGCCTCGGTATTGGATGATAGGGGAAGCAAGCCGGAATCCCCTACAGTTTTGGCAGCCTTGACCAAGGATTCTTTGGCTTCTCCCAAGTCTGACTTTGAGAGTGATCCTAGCTCTCCAGAATCGGAGGGTGTTTCCTGGGGCTCGTCTCCTCTGGACATACAGTCGGATTCTAAGCCTGTTTCTCCATCGGGGGACCTTAAGCAGTACTCTGCATATGTGGCCTGCATGGCTTCGGCCCTGGGCGTGAACCTCAGTACGCAACAGAAAGGGGAATTGGACCCATTGTTTAGCCTTATCAATGTGGAGGCCAAGGCACCGGCCACTTTACCCCTTAACTCTGCATTGTTGGGGGTCATGCGAGGTCATTGGAAGAAGCCAGCGACTCTGTCTCAACCTAATAGTTGCTTGGAGAATTTTTATAGGGTGCAGCTGCAGGATGATACGGCCTTTCTAAAGAATCATCCCACCCCTAATTCTATCATCATAGAAGCATCTCTGCAAAAGACCAGTGGCCACAGCCAGTTGGCACCGGGTGAGAAGGAGGGCAGAAAACTCCTTCGGGAGGAGGCTTTACTAGGCCTCAGCTCTCCACTTAAGGGTAGCCAAGTATCAGGCCTAAAATGCCCATTATAACCACTTTCTGTGGGGAAAAGTGGCTCCCTTTCTGGATCTTCTGCCACAGGACAAGCATAATCCAGATAAGGTATTCCTCCACGAGGCTGTACAGGTGGCAAAACAGGAGGGTGAGTGAATTGCGGGCCCTGAGGGTTGATCTGCCATACCTTCAATTTCAAAAGGACAAGGTTGTGCTCAGGCTGGATGTCCAATTCCTTCCTAAGGTGGTCTCCCTGTTTCATTGTTCTTTCCCACTCACTCTGCCTGTATTTTTCCACAACCCTTCCTCTGATGCAGAGCATACATTACATCGTTTGGATGTTAGGAGTGTATTATCCTTCTATGTCCAGAGGTCTGCTGGGTGGAGAAAAACTGCTTCTCTGTTTGTTCTGTATGATGGGCCACGTAAAGGTCTCCAAGTTTCTGCTCAATCTATATCCAGGTGGATAGTTTCGACAATTGAGCTTTGTTATAAATTGGCTCATAAGCAGTTAAGGCGCACTCGGTCAGGTCCGTGGCGGCCTCTGTTGCCTTTGATCGTGCAGTCCCCTTGGATGCAGTCATCCAAGGCTACTTGGGCTTTGCTCCACTCGTTTATCCGCCATTATGCTATTGATGCTGGGGCACAAAATAATGTTGTATTTGGCAGGAGTGTCCTGCCATCCATTTTCAGTTGATGTACTTGTTTCTGAAATAAATAATTCTGGCAGATTACATATTGTTTCTGTTTCTTCCCTCCTTGGGTGCTAGCTTGTTATGCGCACATTGGTGTGAAAGACAGAGACCACGTTGAATAACTACAGGTTGCTTACTTGGAACTTTGGTTCTTCTAGTGGTCATCTGTCCTGTTACACACCCTCCCATCCTCCCCGCAGAGTCTCCTGAAGCCAGACTCTGTGACTGTGATGAGGAGAGGTGCAGCTGCATATAGTGGCTGTGGGCAGGGTTCCCATCCAAAGCAGGAGAATTGAGCTTGTTAGGTTCCGACGAGATCTCTGTGCAGGCGCATAGCCCATTGACCACTAGAAGAACCAAAGTTACAGGTAACTGCAACCTGAAGTTATTAGAACACTGCTTATTAATATTTTTCTGCTTTGGACAAGCTGTCTAGTTTTGTAGGACTATCCTTACTGCTTTATAGGGAAATATTTGTTTGTTGCATTTTTATGCCATCTCTCTGCCTTGACAAAAGGCCCCCAAATACAGTTTACAGTATTAAAAATAAACAAATAACATAAGATTTACAAATTACTGTTATCTCAGGCCATTAATGGTGTTTTCAGGAGTGAAGGACAAGAGCTCCCAGCTTTGGGCATCTCCTTTCTTTCTAATTCCTCCTCACACTGCCTTACCTTTTTTATCTGTATGCTATGACTGATTATTTTTCATCCTCTTTTGTTACAGATCCAGTTCTTAATGGTTACCATCCACATAGGACAAATCTACTTCATGGATAATTGCCCTTATCAGTATCCAATCTTCATGTTCATCATCTGGTTATATGGCTTTTTGTTTTTAATCCTGTTTCTGCATTTTTGGTACCATGCTTATACAAGAGGCCAAAGACCGCCAAAGGTTATGAAAAATGGGATTAGCAAAAACAAAGCTGAATAAAGCACTCTGCCAGAAACACGCATGTGTTTTTCTGACTTGTAGTACTTGACAATCAAGATGCTTTGGTGCACAGCACACTATGTGTTTTGTATATGACTTTCCAAAACAAAAGGAAAATATGTATTTTTATTATAAATTATTTGGGATTTAATCTTTATGTAGGAAGAAGGGTAAACCTACTGCTTAAAAACCACTGACTGCAGTTTTTAGCAACCTTGTACATAGACTTTCCCCCCAATGTATCAAAGAAATGAATACTTAATGGCACTCTGTGCACAAATATTCATTATGAATATGAAGTGTGTCTGATAAGTATACTACAGTACTTTGAACACTGACAAAGATACATTTGTTTTAATGAATGTCACGACTTACCAGGACTGCAGTCTACTTTTAACTGATGGAATACAATTTCCTGAATGATCTATGTGGGCTATAGACCTCATTGTTAATACATATACTGTAAAAACAATTAATGTGTTTTATACAAACTGAACCATATTAAAGACTGATTCTGAAGTCTGGAAAAATTGTTGTGTAACTTTAAGATTTCTTATGGCATGGAAGTGTGTGTGTGTGTGTGTGTGTGGTTTTTTAAAGTGAGGTGGCAGCAAAACTGACCTGGATCTTAAAAAGTGCAAGTGAATTTTCTTCTGTTCTAGCGCCTCTAAAAACCACTGGTGTGGGTTGGAAAACTCTCTGCAGTGGCATTTTCTATGGTGCAGAAGGCTGCAGCAGAAGAGTGAGGTAACTGGTAGAAATGGAGCAGGGCTTGTGTGAGAGGAATTACAAGAGGATGTGTGGATCTAGGCCACTGTTCTCATGCCATTTGGTTGAACTACTAAAGCTAGTTAAAACTGAAAATCTATATAATTAATTCTCTTAGCTGTTGCATGTCCAGGATTTGGCAGCGGAACTCCTGCGACAGCTGCGAGTGGAGTGCTGTGTAGTGAAAGCTTGGAGAAAACGAATTCCTTCCATTATAGTGTCATCAGGAGTACCTTAACTGTGGTCCTCCTGACGATGGTGCTGAACTACAAGTCTCATCATTCCCAGCCACAATACATTGTCTGTGGATGATGGGCGTTGCAGTTCACCACCATTTGTCTGTGACAATGCATATTACATTTCATAGCTAGTCGCCTGCTCGGTTTACATGAGTTTTACTCCTCTCTTCCTATGCACCAGTAGGTGTGCATATACCTACCGAGGACATTTCATGCAGGCGATCCAGTGGTGGTGTGGGGCGGGGGGGGGGGGGTAGGGACACACAGGGACGGAGCGCTGGTACTCCTGGGCTTCTCTGGCTGTTGGGGTGGGTATGGCCATGGGGGCTGTCAGGGAGAGCTCCTGCAATTCTGCAACTATATCACTGGTGGTGACAGCAAAATAAATTAGTTAGTCTTCTTTTTTACTGCAGCAGGCTAAAGGGGCTGCCCTTCAGAACTGGCCCGCCCGCAAGCAAATAGGGATAGTCCGAGTTCTCCGATACGTCACACGCTCGTTATTCTGTTGTCTTCTCCCTCCTCGCAGCCGTTGCCAAGCAATGGAGTGAGGAAATGGAAGCTCATTGGTCACTATCGCCTCCTACGTAAAACACGGGGTGCTTACACACAGCGGGAATCTCTTTCAGGTAGCCAATCACTTTGGGGGGGTGGAAAGAACATGTGCCGGAGGCGGACCTATATTTTATTCCCCGCCCCCCTTAACCCGTTAGGGAGGGGAGAGGTTAAGATGCGTTCTTTAAAGAGCCGCCTCCAATCGGATGCTTCCAAAGAACCGCGTGACCAAAACTCGGCCCAATCAGAATTTTCTCGCTTCCGATTCAAACTTTTGCCTGGAAGGGGTGCTGTAGCTTGTGCGCCGGTCGCCGTGGAAACAGGCCGCTGTTATGAGTGTCGCTGTGTCGTGGCGGCCCATGGAACCCCGACTTGTGGGGCCTGGGCCCTATCGGGCGACTCGGCTGGTAAGTAACCGGTGGCTCGGAAGAGATCACGCTTGAGTGCTGGGGCTCCGTCCACTGTATGAGTTGTGTCTGCACTTCTAGCCGTCCTCCCTTATATATATTGGGGCAAGGTGCGCTCTGCACATGCTCGGGGATACCCTTGCCTTGATATTACCCAATAGGCCCTTACTGGAAATAGGGTCCGGCTGTGCCAGCCTCCAGCGAAGCCTTACAGGAAGAGATTAGTTTGGAGACTGGGAACTTGGCGAGGGGGATTCGTGAGGATGGTCTGGTAGCCAGGATGCTACTCCCCTCCCTGCCGAGCATTTCGTCCAAAAGTTCAAATAGTCAGCGCCGCCTTTGCTGTTAATGGGGTCTCTGACTGTTTGCCATACATGCGCAGAGTCACCGCGGGAGTTCGGGTTGCCAACCCCGACTTAAGCTATTCCTGGAGGATTTTTCTAATAGTTTTCACATCATCAATCTATTAACATCCTCAGGAGCTCCAATAATCATCTGGAGATGGATGCTGATTCCTGGAGACGCCAGGTTACTCCTGGACGATTAGCAACCCTCATGGTGACATCTTGGATGCTATTACTGGGGGATTGCCCCTTCTAAGACCATGGAGGGAACACAACTGTGGCGGGTGGCGTGTCCCCTCCTCCTGTGGTCTTTCCGCGTTTGGGAACTTTGCTGGTCCCCAAGTTGCAGCGGAGGGTCCGGCGAGAGACAGCTTCGCTCAAGTGCCGGCATCTCAAGCCCTCCTGACCTACCTGCCTGCCATTATCACGTACAGTCTCAGCCCGCCCAGTCTAGCAGCGCTGGGAAGATTGCTGAAAAGCATTCTGCTCAAGGGTGCCAGCAGCAGATTCTTGAAACCAAAGGCGGAGCTATCTTGGAGAGGAGAAGATTCTATACTATAGCGCTTACATGCGCACAGAAGTGTGGAACATAGCAAGCTGCTGTATACTGAGTCAGACCATTGGTCCATCTAGCTCAGTATTGTCTACCCAGACTGTCAGCGGCTTCTCCAAGGTTGCAGGCAGGAATCTCTCTCAGCCCTATCTTGGAGAAGCCAGGGAGGGAACTTGGAACCTTGATGCTCTTCCCAGAGTGGCTTCATCCCCTAAGGGGGAATATCTTACAGTACTCACATGTGGTCTCCCACTCAAATGCAACCAGGGCAGACCCTGCTTAGCTAAGGGGACAAGTCATGCTTGCTACCACAAGACCAGCTCCCCTCTCTGTGTGCACAAGCACGTCCTCCTATCAACCCTCTCCTCAGAAGCAAAGGCCCATTTGCTTGTTATGTTCAACACTTGTACAATGAGTGTACAGAGGTACAGATCTGTACACAGGTACAGTCATTCACATTTTATGCTAAGTGCAGGTACAGAAGTACACTTCCTGTCTGTACCATGCATTTGAAGGGCCTGTATCCAGGTCTGAATGTCGTCTGAATCAAGCTCTTGTCTTTGTTAGAATTGCTGGTACACACACAGACTTGGTGGAGGAAGGTCAAAAACTAGCCACTGCTTAAACACCTGAATATAAATTGCTAACAATAAATTTAGCATTTAATGTTAAATTGGGGCAGTCCCAAGATTATGTTACGTGTGATTAAGATTTTTTTAAAAAAATGATTCACCCAACCCCACCAACCTCTTGTCAAGAAGATACATCTGTTCCCCTCCATTCCCATCCCTTTACCCTTCGTGGGATGATTTTTTCTTAAATATTCTGCTTTGAAATGTTTGTAACTTGCAGGGAAACTTGCACTGAGAATGCATGCAGTATAATTGCTAGTTACTGCAGTTTGTAATGGTTTCTTGTGGTTAAAAAGCAAAAACAAAACCCAACCCTCAGCTTTTCATTAAAAGGAAAAGCTTCTGGATGTGTGTAGAAAAGCCTGAAGGTGTGTGACTTTACAGATTCATCAAGAATCACAGGGCTCAGGAAATCCACTAGTCTACTTGTCTGTGGCGAGTGAAAAAATCCTGATGAGTAATGTATCAATATAGCTCAATGAGTAAAAGCTTTTTGTCTGGCTGCTGAATAGAGCCAACATTTCTTGACCCCTGAAGATACACAGGTATCACCTGCTTGTCTGCTTCTTGTGTGGTGCTGCCTGCGCCTGAAGTAAGCAAGCACTATCCATGGGCCTTTTGGGGGAAAGTATCAGGCCTAATGCCTATCTAGCTCAGCACCCTGTTTCACACAGTAGCCCTCCAGATGCCTTGGGAAGCCACACAACCAGGAGAAGGAGGCATGCCCCCTCTCCAGCTGCTGCTCCTCTGCAACTGGTATTCAGAGGTATCCTGCTGTGAACATGTGGGTAGCCGGCAGCCATCAGGACTAGTAGCCAATGACTGACTTGTCCTCCATGAATTCAGCTAAGCTCTGCTTAAAATCATTAATGCTGGTGGCCATCACGACATCCCTGGCAATTTTTTTCTGGGCAAATCACACACCCCTTTCACCAATTATGGCTATCCATATGCTAAGTGGATGGTGTCCCTTGCAACTAAATGTTATCCTTACCTTGTCATACAAATTTCAACCAAATTAAAAGAACTGCCTCCACTTCTGAAAGATGTTGGAGCTGTTCAGAAGTTACTGGAAGCAGCTTGTTCAATAGTTCTGATGCAGTTTGGGGGGGAAACCCAGGAGAATTCACATCAATTGGCACTGTGCAATTATGGCAGACCTTCCCAGAGTGTGCTTTATCATTCCTGATCTGGCTAGATGACAGGGAAACGGCAGCTGTTCTTTCCACCAGTTTTCCTGGAATTGTGGCCCCTTATCAATTGCCAGAATATTAGTTTTGTGACATATCAAATGCCATGCCTGAGGATTGCTGTGGCGGCCAGCCCACAGTCCTTACAGTTGGGGTTTCTCAAAACAGGGGGTTGGGCTCCCCCAGGGGGTCTCAAACAACCCCAGGTACCTTCAGGAGGGCAGAGGCCTTACCTGACATGTACAAGGTATGGAGACAGTCGGGGACCATGGGAGGGGCAGATGGAGACAGACGCCGACAATCACTTGGCTCCTCTGCTTCTCTCATAGCCAAGGGCGGGCACAGCAGTGGCCCTTCTTTGGTTGATGGACCAGGGGAATGTTCCCCTACAAACAAATACTTTGTGAAAATAACTTCAAGCCCAAAATTAGATTGGCAGTCTCAAACACAAAACCCAGGCTTTAAAAAAATAAGTAGGCGCCAACAAGCTCATCCTTATTTAAAAGATAAACGTGCTTTACTTACCTCTAGCTAATCAAATCAGTGGTGGACATCCTGACTAGCTAAGGTTTGTGCTCCTAACATCAGTGAAGCACCAGCCCCTGCTCTAGTCTGCCATGCTTCTCAAGTGAGGGGACTCTTCCACTCTTGTGCAAGAGCACAACTACATTCCAGAGCTTGCCTGCGCTCTGGGACTGCTTTGCTAGCCTGGGAACACATTGCTTGACTTTAGCAATGTATTTCGGGGCTCTGGGAAGAGAGCTGGTCTTGTGGGAGCAAGCATGAATTGTCCCATTTGCTAAGCAGGGTCCACCCTGGTTTGTATTTGAATGGGAGACTATATGCGAGCACTGTAAGATATTCTTCTTAGGGGATGGAGCCACTCTGGGAAGAGTACCTGCATAATGCATGCAGAAGGTTCCAGGTTCTCTCCCCAGCAACTCCAGATAGGCCTGAGAGAGACTCCTGCCTGTAACCTAGGAGAAGCCGCTGCCAGTCTGTGTAGACAATGCTGAGCTAGTACTGGGGGAGATCGCATAGCTCTAAGTATTATTTAGAGCAGGGATTCTCAATGTTGGGCCCCCAGATGGTATTGGACTTCAGCTCCCATAATCCCCAGCCCCCGTGGCCTTTGGTTGGGGATTATGGGAGTTGAAGTCCAATAGCATCTGTGGACCCAACATTTAGATCCCTGATTTAGAGGGTCACAATATCAAAAAGTTTGAGAATCCCTGGGATAGCTGATGTGAGAGAGATTGGTTTGGCTGGGGTTGAGCTGTGTGGTGTTTGGGGGGGCGGGGGAGACAAAGAACACAGGATAGAGGGGAAAGGAAGAAGCTATGGGAATGGGAGCTCTGAGGAAAACCACAAGATGCTCCGAGGAGACCATAAGAAAACACGTAGGAAAATGACGAAGTGCAGAAAGCTGAATATTACATTTTCAGTCATAATCTGTATAGAATGTAAGCAGGTACAGTTCTGTACACATGATGTTGAACATAGGTATAGCAGCACACTTCTTATCTGTACCCTGCATTTGAGGGATCTGTGCTCAGTTTCACTCTTGAAATGAAAGCAGGTACAGCCATTCACACAAAAACATGTATGAGTGCGCAGACGTAATGTTTGAATAGGACTAGAACAACACACCAAATCTTTGCTTACAGGTTGCTTGTTCTAATCAACATATTGGTGCAGCTAGATCTTCATCACGCCTTTAACCTTATTAACATAATGCTTAGCAAAGGTTTTTGTCATTATCTGCTTTCTTCTTAGTGGAATGAGACTATTGAGCACTTTCGAGGTGGGATGCCATTACGCAAGCATCGTTGTCACTTCAAAAGCTATGAGCATTGCTTCACCGCTTCAGAAGCCGTGGATTGGCTACACAGTCTGCTAAGGCACAACCAGAATTTTAGCCCAGAAGTAACTCGTACTCAAACCGTTCAGCTCCTTAAAAAGTTCCTGAAGAATCATGTTATTGAAGATATCAAAGGGAGATGGGGCAAAGAAGATTTTGAGGACAACAGTCACTTATATAGGTAAATCACCCAATAAGAGGATTATCTGGGTAAATCAGAATAACAAGCCAGCTTTAGAATTTGTAAACTTGTATATCCACAGCAATTCTTGCATTTTTTGTAAAATTAAGCTGGTGTTCTGATAAATGGAAGTGTAACTGAAAGGTATAAGTATATACATTTTCTGTCAGTTGCCACCTGTTTTCACTCTGTCCGCTCAGTATAGTTAATAGTTTTTTTTAAAAGCACTACTTACGCACTTATATGAGATCTCATCTGGTGAGCCAGTTATTTAACCCTAAGGAATCTTAATTCCATTCTAGCAGCCCTTTGCCCCTAAACTGCTGTTCAACTCCAAAAAATTCCCAGCAGAGAACAGAAGAAGTGAGCCAGTGTGGTGTAGTGGTTAGCGTGCTGGACTAGGACCGGGTAGACCCGAATTCAGATCCCCATTCAGCCATGATACTAGCTGGGTGACTCTGGGCCAGTCACCTCTCTCTCAGCCTAACCTACTTCACAGGGTTGTTGTGAAAGAGAAACTCAAGTATGTAGTACACCGCTCTGGACTCCTTGGAGGAAGAGCAGGATATAAAATGTTGATGATGATGATGATGATGATAATAATAATAATAATAATAATAATAATATAAAATTGGTGCACTTAGACAGAAATTTCTGTTCTGACTGACAGGTATTCTCTAGGGATGTGTATGGAACCGTTTGGTGCTCCATTCTAGAAGCGCAAACTGGTTCCGGCAAGCGATGTTTGAACTGGTTCAGAAGGGGCGGGGGGTCGCTTTAAAGGGCAGGGAAGGTGGGCACTGCCTATCTGCCAGCCCCACCATTTTCCTCTCACGTGCGCTCTTCCAAAAAGTGGGTGTGCAGGGATGCAGCGTGCCTGCTTGCCACTGGGATCAGCATTGCCACGCCACGCAGCGTTGCCACAGGATCAACACCATGCAGCGTCGCTACAGGATCAGCAGCCATTTGTGTGGTGACGGTGATCCCGGCTGCAAGCAGGTACGCTGCAGCCCTGCGCACCCGCTTTTTAGAAGAGCACTGGTAGGGGAAAAGTGGCGGGGCGGGCTGGCAGGTGGGTAGCGCCTTCTCTGCCCCTTTAAGCAATCTCCCCCACCCTCCTGGGAGTGCACAGAACCGGTTCTGTGCACATCCTTAGTATTTTCTAGCCTTGCTACATGAAATCACGTGCACCTTCCACTTGTAGATCATGTGCTCTGCTTTTGAGCTATGACCCTCTTTATTTATTTATTTATTTATCTGATTTCTATACCGCCCTTCCAAAAATGGCTCAGAGCAGTTTACACAGAGAAATAACAAATAAGATGGATCCCTGTCCTTAAAGGACTCACAGTCTAAAAAGAAACATAAGATAAACACCAGTAACAATCACTGGAGGTACTGTGCTGGGGGTGGATAGGGCCAGTTACTCTCACCCCTGCTAAATAAAGAGAATCACCATGTTAAAAGGTGCCTCTTTGCCAATTTAGCAGGGGTATAGCCTCTACTAGCCTCTTACAGTAAGAGGTACTAGCCTCTAACAGGCTAGTTTTTGCTTTAGCTTCACTTAAAGCAAAATATTATGGGAAAGAATCTGTAATTAGGTTTGTTGCTTACTCAGGACTACAGTGGTCCCTCGACTTACAAACTACTCGACATAAGTATTTTTCGAGTTACAAACGGCAGTTTTAGATCCGGTTTTAGATGCGGTTTTTTCGACTTACAAATTTTTAGATGGGGTTTCCTCGACTTACAAATTTTTAGATGGGGTTTCCTCGACTTACAAATTTTACATGCGGTTTCCTTGACTTGCCTGCCTGTTTACTGCCTGTTTATTCTTGAAAAGAAATGTTCCTGTGCAGTTTGCAAGCCTTACTGGGGGTCTGGGTCTTTTTTCTAGGCTCCGGAACGCATTAATCCGTTCCCAATGCATTCCTATGGGAAACCGCTTTTCAACTTACGAATTTTTCGACTTACAAATGTGCATTCGGAACGGATTAATTTCGTAAGTAGAGGGACCACTGTACTTGTGGGAAATGTGGCATCTGAAAAGATTCTCTTGATTCTCTGGGACTCTGAGCAGATTCTGACCCAGGTTTGACCTTTGGTATTATTGGGAAAGACTGCTCCTTGTGTGGCTCTGTTCAGGACTGATAATGTTAGGATGATGTACGTCATTTTGTTATGCATAATTTTGTACCATTTTAAAATTAAAATTGCTGTGACTGTAGTTAGTTCAGTAGCCTGCCAGCAATAGTTCCTGGCATGAAGGAAACAGGTTTCTTAAACTAACATTGCTAAGAGGTTCCTCTCTATGAGTACATGTGATTACAGGTGGCCCTCGTTATTTGCCAGGGTTCCATTCCTGCCCATTTCCGTGGATAACCCAAGCACAAATAAAGGGACTGTAACCCTATGGGGATTGGGGGTTAGGTTCCTTGAGCTTAAAAAAATGCTTTAAAAGCGGGGGAGGGACAGAAATACGAGAAGAAAAGCATAGTACCTTGTTCTACAGTAATAGTCCCCAAATCCTCTTATTTTTCATTGACACTAAAAAAAAAGGCAACAAAATGGCTCTGTGTTTCAAAATGGCGGCTGGAGTTGACATTGGAAGTCATTTCTGGCCATTCAGGAACCATGGATAGGCAAAAATTGCCTATATTTCATGCTTTGGATAAAGAAACTGGGTCTCTAAGACCCATCCATGCATACATGAAACCATAATCCACAAAACTGTGGCTAATAAGGGCCTCCGGTACTACTACCTGATTCTTCATGCTGGCTCCTCCAGTCTTGATTTCTTACTTTGTCATCTTTGCATGCAAGGAGCTCTAAACACTTTAAAAGAGTTTGTCACCATCTTGGTGTTTACCTTGGCTTCAGTGACATTCAAATTGTTTTATTTCATGATTAGTGAGTGTGCTGCTGTGGCTGACAGGGTCAGAACAATACTCTGCTTGGAACATGCTCAGTGGTGACCCCTCATTGTTTTGTCCTCCGTCCATCCATCATATTTATATACTGCCTGATATAGATCTCTATCTATCTATATATATCAGTGGTGTACATAATCCAAGTTACAGTATAAAAATAAAACAAACAAGTGAACAATTAAAACACTTTCACAGAGTAAAAACAATTTACAGAATAAAACAATTAATCATTTTAAAATTAGTTTTAATTAAAAGTCTGAGAAAGGTCATGCAGTTTTTGCGAAATAATTTCATGAATATTATGGGACTGCAGGGTATAGCTAGAAATGTTGTAGAACTGGGGCCTTCACCTGAAGCATCCAGTTCTTCTGAGGTATATACTGTATGTGTTTTTGTATTGATGACTATACAAATGTGCACTTTTAAAATGAATCTGGGAACAGAGACCCCCAAAATGTTGAGTACAGATAGGAAGTGTACTGTTGTATAGAAATTCAACATTATGTGTGAATAACTGTTCATCTGTACACATCTCAACATGTGTACAGTGCACCTAAATTGTACATACATTGAACATGATGTGTGAATAAGGCTTTCAGTTGAATGGGAAATAGGTGGGTTGGGGAGGGGAAGAAGATGGTATCTTGAGGGATGTTGGTAGCTAGGCCTGGAGCAATAACCAAGTCACAGTAATGGCATGCCTTTCTACTGTCTAAATAAAATGTTTTTCACAGCCTTGCTTGCTAAATAAAAAATTAGTACCTTAAGAAGAGCACTTGGCTGTATCACATGAGAAACATGGTTTTATTCAAATATGATTTCAGCTTAAAATTCTTGAACTACAAGGAAACCAGCCTTCTAGCTCTCAATTTCCCTTCAGAAAAGATGAAACAACAACAATAAATATTTATATACTGCTTTTCAACAAAAGTTTCCTAAGCAGTTTACATAGAGAAATAATAAATAAATAAACTAGAGCCCTGTTCACATTAAAGAAAAAGGACGCTCTGTACAGTGTCCTGAGAGTACACCCAGAAGTTCTGCCCTGCCGATGATGCAGTGAGAAGCTTCTCCTCCACCCACTTCCTGAAACACATACTTATAGTAAGGTGCTTCACATGATCAATGTGAAGCTCCGGAGGGGGTTCTGCGAGGAGAGCAGGCTTAGCCCGCTCTCCCTAGAGATGATCAAGAGGCAACCCTGGGCGGCCAGATCAGCCGCCCACACGCCTGCTGGCACTGTCAGGGAGCCGGTGGGGGGCTGCAGGAATTGGGGGCTGCGTGGCCCCCGGAAGTTCTAGGATGCCCCGCGCAAGTACACAGGGCATTATGGAGAGACCCCTGAGCCCGGGAGGCTGCTTGTTCCTCATCCTGGAGAGACCCCCATGCCCGGGAGGCTACAGCCTTCCAGTAATGCAGACAAGCTCTACTACTTTTATGCTATTTTCCTCTTCAGATAAATACTGTAAGGAGAGAGAGAGAGTGTGTGTGTTTTGGAGAGGGGGGACTAGGCTTCCCAGTGCACCAGTGTTGGGACAGGTCTTGTCAGTGCTCTTGGGAGATTATACAGGAGTATAGCCCATCACCCCCTGCTTTTCGAATTTCTGAAAAGTGATCAGAATTCACCACAAAATGCCCTGGCTGGTGTTTACTATTTAGCAGATGAACATCAACCATGCAGCTTTTGCAAAGACTCTAGAATCTTGTATGGTTATCCTGTAGAGCAATAACTTGTACTGTAAAATGTTTGCTAGTGACAAATGTATGAAACTCCAATGTGCAATTTCAAAGATCTAAACTATATGCCACAACACTGTATTTCATCGTTGTGAAATTTCAGCAGTTAATATATTGGAGCACCCTCTAGTGGACCATTGTATTATTGTGTAACAAGTTTGTATTTTATTTTCAATTATAATTACAGACTAGAGTTCTTTTGACACTCATTCAAACCATATTGACTTCTGATACCTATGTAGTAATGGAAGTTTATTCAAACTGCAAGACGTGAAGTCTGAAAGTCTGCACTTTGTCTCATTCTTCCCATGTTTATTGCTGTAGAAAAGAGGATGGAAGGTATCTGCTGGGAATATGCTTGGACTTGATCCTGGGTCAAAGCATAACATTCTCTTATGAACTGTTTTGTTTAAGAGCAGATATGTAAATCTGTAAGCACTAGGGGTGTGGATATTTAATAAAGTAACTATTCAATCAATTAAAATTATATCATTTAACCACCTAAATGTTAGTGGAGGTCAGACGGAAGGGGTTAGGTGACAAACTGTTCAACAGCCCAGGAAAAAGCATGAAAGAAACTGGGGGGTAACCTACAGGGACAGTAGCCAAGTCACCCTGTGGCTATGATGGCTTGATGGTGCTGTGAGAAGAATGTTGAAAAGAATCGGAAGTGGAGTGCATGGATAACCCTGTTACCTACTGCCAGAGGGGCAGGCTATGTGATGGCCATCCTTTCAAAAGCATTTAATTGTTTGATGTAGTTTCTTGCTTGCAAGACAGAACTAAAAGTTGAGCAGTTGAGTATTTTACATTCCCCCATCTTCACATAATTAAGAATGCAAATAGACATTTGTTTTATAGCTGCCTCCCTTGTAAACACAAAGCAGACATACCCGTGGCTAATACAATGTGTGGCAGCTCTCGCAAGAGTTTGGAGAGCTGCCGGATAGCCACGGGACAGGCCAGAGAAAGAATATGGCGGTGGTGGTGGGGGCTGGCTGGCCAAAGAAAATGGGCGGGCTGCGACTGGTGGTTGGCTGGCTGGCAGGCAAGCAGGCCGCCAGAAGGCAGAGCCGGATGGTTGACTGGGTGGTGCAAAAGAAGGAGATGGGGGTGGGCATGGAACAAGAAGAAGGCGGCTGTGGGTGGCAGGAGAAGAAGACGAGTGGGGTGGGGAGACGGGGCAGGCAAAAAAGGGGCGGGGGGAGAAGGTGGCGGTGAACTAGGGGCGCATGTCAGCTAGTGTTTGTTCATCTTTTTTTTATATACCGCCTGATATGTACATCTCTAGGTAATGTACAAAATCTAAAACAATATTTAAAAATCTACACAGATTAAAATACACAAAACAATAAAAACAGTTGCATGAAGCAGATAGACAGTTAAAAAAAAAAGTAGCAAAAAACAATTATTAAAACACACTACCGTGTTTCCCCAAAAATAAGACAGTGTCTTATATTAATTTTAGCACTAGGGCAATTAGCGGTACATCAGAAATTACTGCTAGGTCTTACTTTCAGGGTAGGTCTTATTTCGGGGAAACGGTATTAAAATTAATTCTAATTAAAAGCCTGAGAGAACAGGTGAGTCTTGAGGGTCTTTTTGAAAACAGAAGGAGATGCTCTTATTTAATCAGGTAGCATATTCCAAAGCCCTGGGGCAGCCACAGAGAAAGCCCGGTTCTGGGTCGCCACCAAGATTAACTGATCTTTATTCAGGAACAACTCAGTTTTTCTCCTCCTCTTTTCCTCCCCTTATTTCGCACCCCACCCCACACACTGACAATAGGATCCCCTTAGAGACAAACCTGTAATTAACAAAACATGAAAGGTTGCTAGATAGAATACAAGATTGTTCTTTAGGAGAACAAACTAGCTTCTGGCATAAGAACATAAGAAAAGCCTTCCCAGCCCAGACTGAAGGCCTATCTAGTCTAGCATCCTGTTTCTCACAGTGGCCCACCTGATGCCTCTGGGAAGCCCATAGGCAAGAGATGAAGGCATGCCCGCTCCCCTGCAACTGGTTTTCAGAGGCATCCTGCCTCTGAGCCTGGAGGTTATGAATGTGCACAAGTCCGTTTGGCGCCTCCTTTGGGAAGTACCGAATTGGCTTGGGCAGACACAGCCAGACTGGATCTGCGGGGCAGGGAGTGGTTCCCTTAAGGAGCCAGTAAGCAGATCCTTACCTGCTCCGCTGCCGCCTCACCATTTTTCCGGGGGCGGGGGCAGGATGCACTCACCTTAGCAACAGCTGCACGGGGCTGCAGTTCTGTTCCTATAGCCTACACGCGCAGTGTTGGCACGCACATTTATGTGCATGTGGTTCGCTGTGCATGTGGTTCATGTCAACACTGTGCTGACCACTCAAATGGTGCCTGTGTATGCATGGATGCCATGTATGTATCGACACTGCTCATGTAGGCTGTAGACCACAGCTCCGTGCAGCCGTTGCTAGGGTGAGTGCTGCACCCAGGAAAAAACGGTGGGGCAGCAGCGGAGCAGGTAAGGACCTGCTTACTGGCTCTTTAAGGGAACCTCTTCCGCCTTGCCAGCCTGTGCACGAGCTGTTCATGCACATCCCTACTGGAGGCAACCAGTTAGAATCACCTACTTGTTCCTAGGGTTGCTATGTTCATGTGTAAATATCCATTGAACAGCTGAGTTACAGCAATAAAACACAAATGTGTTGGTGAGAGTTCTTTTCAAGATTCACAAGGTGAACTTCATGAAGGTTTAAAAAAATGTTCTTTTTAATCTTAGGTTTCCTCCCTTCTCACCATTGAAACCATATCCTAAACGATCTTCATACCGAAAAGAAATTGTTAAATTTCCAAACTGGAATGACCTTGAAAGAGATAGTTTCCAGGAACACATTCCAGTGAAACCCATTGTCTTGGTAAGATTTCCACTCACATACATATTGATTCGTTGTAAGGACAGCTAATTCTTTGGAAGGAAATAGTAAAATATAGTGTGCCATCAAGTCAATTTCAATTCCTGGCACCCCCAGAGCCCTGTGGTTTTCTTTGGTAGAATACAGGAGGGGTTTACCATTGCTTCCTCCTGCGCAGTATGAGATGATGCCTTTCAGCATCTTCCTATATCTCTGCTGCCCAATATATGTGTTGGGAAAACACACCAGCAGGGATTCGAACCGGCAACTTTCTGCTTGTTATTATTTTTATTATTTATTATTTATTCGATTTCTATACCGCCCTTCCAAAAATGGCTCAGGGAGGTTTACACAGAGAAATAATAAATGAATAAGATGGATCCCTGTCCCCAAAGGGCTCACAGTCTAAAAGAAACATAAGATAAACACCAGCAACAGTCACTGGAGGTACTGTGCTGGGGTTGTTAGTCAAGCATTTCCCTGCTGTACCACTTAAGGTGGTTTTTGGAAGGAAATAAATTACAGTAAATCAAGAATATTACCTTATTTGCATTTTTGTTTGGAAAAGTAATGGGTGAACGAGAATCTGTGATTGTACTAAACTTGTCTAATTGCTTTCAGTGGGACTTAATTTAAACCCACTGTATCTGGATTGGAGCCAGTATATTATTGCTATAGAGCAGTGTATTTAATAAAGAATAAAATTACACGTGAAAATTGTTAGCTTTCTTTCTTCTGCTGTAGAATTCTGAAATGTGGTTCAAACGTCACAGTATAGCAATTGGAGAAGTACCGACATGCAGACTTGTTCACCGCCGTCAATTATCGGAGGCAAATCTAGAAGAGATATGGAAATCCATGACATTGTCACAGTAAGTTTATTGTGTGAACCCTTCTGTTTTAAAGTAAATATGTTAAATGGGGATGTCTCCATTTAAAAAAAAAAAAAAAATCATTCAGTTCTAACCAAAATGTGATTAGAAGTCACTTTTGTGTGTGTGTTGAAATCTGCTCATATGCAGTTGAAATCAAGGCTTGAAATTCCTATATGGCCACGACCCCAAAACAGGCAGCAGCCACATCCTCTATAATAAAGAGCTTGAATCTGCGCCCGTGTCCCTGCCCGTGTCTTTCTTGGCCGTTCTGGGCATGCGCGGGGCGCATGCCCAGAACGTCTGAGAAAGATACGGCCGCAGGGACACGGTGGCCATGTTGAGGGAGCAGCAGGCCAAGAAGGAACTACGGGGAGGGAGAAGCTGGGATCGGGGAGGGCAGAGGCAGCGGTGGCGGGTATGGCTGAGTGGCCGCAAGACTGGGCCCACTGGCGGCGGTGGCCGCTGCTGGGTGACTGGGGCCAATGGTGGCGGCGGCGGGGAGAGGACTGGGCCTGGCCCGCTGGCGGCGGACTGGGCCCACTGGCGGCGGCGGCCACACTCGGCCCCGCCAGAGACGGAGGGAACGGGAGGCGAAGCCGGGCGGGGGAAAGAGGACTGGCGGGGTGACGATGGGCGGCGGCATGGGAAGAGGAAGTGGGTGGCGGGGAGAGAGGGAACCCACCACAGCCGGCCATGGAGGTCCCGGGAGCAGGCAACGGCTGGAGGAGCTAAAAGCGCTCCCAAAAGGAGGAAGCGCAGCAGGCAGACTGACGATGAAGCGGGCGGCCCCGAGAGAGAGCTACTCGTGGGCGGGCTCCTCCTCCTTCTAGCGCCGGCCACAGAGAGGAGAAAAACGGCGGGCGCAGAACGGACTACGGAGAAGGCAGAGACGGCAGCAGGGATCGGGAGGACTGAGGGAGGAAGGCAAAGAGAGAGAGAGCAGGGAGGGAGGGAGGGAGACAGGACAATAGAAAGACGGAAAGAAGGAAGGAGAGAAAAGAGAGAGAAGGGAGGGAAAAGGACAAAAGAAACAAGGAGGGAGGGAGGAAAAGAAAGAGAGAAGTAATGAAGGAAGAAGAAAGAAAAAGGAGAAAGGAGGGAGGGAGAAGGACCAAAAAAAAACAGAAGGGAGGGAGGAGCAGCCAGCCCCAAAGAGCGAGCCCGTTAAAGAAAGAAAAGAAAAGAGAAAGAAAACAGAAAGATGGGAGTGAGAAGAGGTGGAAGAAAGGAAGGAAAGGAGGGAGAGGGAGAGAGAAGAAAGTAAGGAAAGGAGAGAGTGGAAGAGGGAGAGAAAAGGAAGGAATGAAAGAGAGAGAGAGAAAAAGGGGGGGAAAGGAAGGAAAGGAGGGCGAGAGAGAAGGAGAAGGTTAAAGGAAACAACAACAAAAAAAGGTACTAGCGCCCGTTATTTTAGCGGGCTTAAAAATTCTAGTTGGCTATGCTGTGACATCATAGATGCTGTCTTGCTTTGAGGCCTGGTCATCCTGAGTATGAAGTTCCCTGTAATAATCTGGCCAAAAACAACCACCATTTTGAAAAATCCAGACGGTACAAGTGGTGTATAGTACGACTGTTCAAGAGCACGACAAAAAGCACACTGGAAAAAATATATGTGCATGTACCTACAGAAAAGAAGTGACAGGAAGCTTGGGTAGATGCAGTGTGAAGAGAAAAGTTATTTAGTGAGAAATCTCTGTTCTTTGTGCATCAGGACCATTTCAGTGTTAGTATGAATAAGTTATAAAATGTTTATTATTCTTCAATACTATGCATATTTTTATTTGATTGCTCCCTTTTTAAAAAAATGGAGCAACTGTGTGGAGAAGTGGGGTATGAACAGTTTCAGAGGAGTATTAGGCCACGCTGAATATAAATAACTATATAACACACTCTCTCATAGATATAGATATATAGTTATAAAACTATATATTTATATATAGTTGTGTGTGTGTGTGTATGTGTGTATCTCTCTCTCTCTCTCTCTCTCTCTCTCTCTATATATATATATATGGAACAGCAACTAGTGGGGGTGCATTTTTAAAAATGCTGGAAGGGAAATGATTGAGGCTCTTCTCTCTCTCTTTAGACTGTCTCCTCCATGAGTGTCCCCCCCGCCTTTAAACCTCAGGGAAAGACTGCAAGCCACTGAGCATGTAGTTGTCATTGTGTCTGCTGCATACAGTGGGCCAGTTCTCATTATCCTTATTTGGTTTGGAGGAGCAGCAAGGCTGGGTATGGGAGCCTGTACACACCCTATTGGTGATTGCTAGAATTCTACAATCAAGGTAGGAGAAGGGGGAAATGGTAGTCTGCAAGCTGGATATGAACGCTGGTGGCAGCAGTGAGTCCAGAACTTGTATCCAGTTCCAGAGCAAGAGAGAAGGGAAAGCACTCCACACGTCTCCCACCTTCATACCCAGCTTGCAGGTGATCATTTCTCCCCGACCCCCGCCACACACACCCTGATTGTAGAATTCTCACAATTGTCAATTGGGAGTGTGCAGGGCTCCCGAACGCAGCCCAGCTGCTCCTCCTACCCTGAAGAGGATCATGAGAATAGCCACACTGGCTTACGTACTACGCAGTGAGCCACGCATCCGAGAGGGCTGCGGCCTTGCTGCTTTCACGGCACTCCGTAGTGCATCAGTGATCCCAGCAAAGGCTGGCAAGCCTCCATGTGAATGGCGCTGTGCATTATCGCTGCTGAGAGTAGTTGCAGCATCAGTGACACACAGGGCCCTTTCTCACGATCAGGGACCCAGGCGGGAGGGTGCACAGGGAGAAAGACTACAGAAGCTTATCTCTCCTGCAGACAACTGGGTCCCAGTTGCTGGGCACGCCCAGCTGATCCATTGCTGCCCCAGGCAGTGTGAACTCGCGGGAGCTGGGACTCATGGTGTCATCCCAGCCCCCAGAAATCCCACAATGCTCCCCTTTGTGGGTATCCCTCCCCCCTCCCCCACGACAATGGTTGGCGTCCCACAGTCAGTTAAACAGAGTTAAGGGAGCTCCCTTAACCTCTAACAGCCAGGCTTCATGGCTGGGTCTGCTGCCGGGAGCCACACAGCACCCGGCAGTTCTCAAGGGCCGCGAAGCCCGGGCTTGACTTCCTTAGATCTGTCCTGGCTGCTCGTGAGAACAGCCAGGAGTCTCTCCTGCTTTTGCTAGGACCGCTGATGCTCTGCTGAGTGCTACGGAAGCAGCACGCCTGCATCCCTCTTGAAGGTGTAGTTCACTGCTTGGTATGTAAGCCAGTTACGGTGCCCGTTTCTATGTTTTAGTGGAGTTGCTGCTGCCCCCCCGCAGGCCACTATTGCATTGTAAGCCACTATTATGTCAAAGCAGCTTACAATGCAAATTAAAACCATATTCCATCAGTCTTATGTCACAGCATTTCAATGAAAATATGAACTGCTTATTGTAATTTGTTGTTCTCCTCCAACTCACTATGCTTTTGATCTAAGTATATACATAAATATATATATTAATTTTATACAGCTTGCAAAAAGTGTTAGGCTTGGATTCTTTGGATGACATGCTGGACACTAAACTTGTGAATCCAAAGCACATAATCCAGAATGTATATCATGTCAACAAGCAGGGAGTTGTCATTTTGGAAGATAAATCAAGTAAGTGATTCATTTATCTCTTGCTATAAATGTCCTCCCCATCCCCAGCAGTGTTCCCTCTATTTATTTTTTTTCATCTCTGCGCAGAATGTGTTTTGTTCTGGGCAGCAGTATCAAAGCAGTGCGTGCGCACGTACATTCAAAATGGGGCCTTTCTGATTCAGTCTGAGTGGGATCCAAAATTAACTGAGTGAACATTTCTTAAAACTTGTGTGTGCATGCACATGCACATGCCTCAGAGGAAACACTGTTCCCCAGTATTTTTGCTGCTTAATCTGATAATTCAGTGGTGATGAGATCCTTGATCTGTTCAGTGTAATGCTAGACCATTATTTGGCATGACATGAGTGAGAATCAAGAAACTTCAGGTTTTGTGTGCACTTTGCAGCATAAGAACAGCCCTGCTGGATCAGGCCCAAGGCCCATCTAGTCCAGCATCCTGTTTCACACAGTGGCCCACCAGATGCCGCTGGAAGCCTACAGCAAGAGTTGAGGACATGCCCTCTCTCCTGCTGTTACTCCCCTGCAACTGGTACTCTGAGGCATCCTGAGTACAAAAGTGCTGAGATTCCTTCCTTCTGATTCTTATTTTTGAACTAAGGTTTGTCATAGGCCAGAAATAGAAGGTGGGAATTGTGCGAGGGAGGAGAGAGTACGTGTGCTCCCAAGATCATTTGTACAATGGTTTGACAATATGTCTGACCGTACTCTGTGATAGAAGCCATCTAAAGTATAGTGGCCGACATCCAGATCAACACAGCACTGGTTCTCCTAACGTCCAGGGGCAAGCAGTGCATTGCTGTGTGCTCTCTCCAGTACATGGGTACTTCTGCACAAGAGCATAAATACTTTCTTGCGCTATCAGCTGACAGTTCCTAGCCACAGAAGGGCTTTTCCTTTGGCACACTGGAATGTTTTACCCTCTGCAGTGCTGTCTGGGAAGTTTAAAACAATCCCATATCATGAAAGAGTCTGTCCATGCAACTCACGAGTGGTGGAATCAGTTGTATTCTTCTCAATCATACTTTTTATCCAGAGAGAAGAAATTCTTCCATTTCCCCTCTTCTGTCATCTTGTCATCATCTTGTCCTGGTCACTCTGAAGCCTATTATGCCACTTCTCTGCTCTCTGGGCAGAACTCGGAAATTAAACTGAAGGTGGCTAAATTCTGTGCAGCAGCCTGTAAGATATGTAGTAGTTGGGTTGTGGAGTTAGTTATGTATATGGAGTTAATGTGTAGAGAAAATTTATAGGTATGGAAAATTAGTTAGTGAATTGTCTGGTCTGGGTTGTTGTCTTTGTTTTTTGTTTGTGGCCATTGACTGTAATAAAGTGATTGACTTTCTGGAGCTCAGCCAAGTTTTGGAAGTGCTCTGTTATAGCAGGAACATGTCACTTGATCCTCAGCAACGTGTTTTCGCTCTAATAGAGCATTTCTGGAGTAAGGGTGTGCACGCACCATTTGGCACGATTCAGTCCGAATTCGGTTCAAATTTGGACCGAGCTGCACCAAAGCAAACAGTTTTGGTTGAACTGATCAGATAGGCCAGTTGGCTCTATGAACCAGCTTGAAGCGGTTTGCAATCAGACCACCCAAACCAGTCAAGTTTGCAAGTGAACCGGTTCTACACATCCCTATTCTAGAGTGCAAGTTAGCTCTGGAAAGTATTTGCGCTCTTGTGCAAAAGGTGCCTACTCTTCAGGGTGAGGACACAACAGCCCAGAGGCTAGGGCTGTGTGCCACAAGATATTAGGAGCACTGGTGGTACGCTGCTCTAATGTTGACCACTCTCCCCAGAGGAGAAATAAAATGACTTCAGACCATCAACGGATATCTTCAAAATGTATGTGTTTAGTTAAAAGTCAGGTTTCCTGCCTTTACATTAAACTGGTGTCCAACGTGGCTTACATAGTATTTAAAAAACAAAATAAAAAAACAAGCTCAAACTAAAACCTCAATAGTCTCATTTTGATTAAAAAGCAGCAGCACCAAGAAAACTAGAACCATTTGTGAATTAAAACCCACCAAACCTTGGTAAATAAAACAATTTTAGCCTGATGCTGAAAAGATGTTTAAAAAGGTGCCCAGGGGACAAAGCACCAGGAGTGGACATGGCTCCTTTAAGTATATTTAACAGAGTAACTAGCAGAAACCAGCAGTCCTTATCCCAAGGAGCTTAAAACTGGAATGCTGACAGAGTGGAAACGAATGGCAAGGGAAAGGGCTGAACAGAACCGAATGCAATTAGGTATCATTGGATGGGAGGATGAGTTAAATCATCATCTTTGTGGGCAAACTGAGTGTTTAGAAAGGATTTTAAGGACCAGCACAGCTGGAGAAGCTCAGAGCTACTGAACTAAAGAAACTCCACACAATGGGAGAAGTCATTTACATAGGAACATAGGAACCTGCCATATACTGAGTCAGACCATTGGTCTATCTAGCTCAGTATTGTCTTCACAGACTGGCAGCGGCTTCTCCAAGGTTACAGGCAGGGAAATATCTTGCAGTGCTCACACATCAAGTCTCCCATTCAGATGCAACCAGGGCAGACCCTGCTTAGCTACAGGGACAAGTCATGCTTGCTACCACAAGACCAGCTCTCCTCTCCTCCTCTTTGAGAGCTTGACCATATTTATTATATATACATATATTATACATATATTATATATGTACCTGCCTTTAAAAAAGACTCATTGGGGACACATTGAGGCTATTCACATGCGCGTGCAAAACTGGGCTACAGGAGCCCAGCCCAGTTTTGCACGTGCGTGTGAAACCCGCCTATGTAGCCTCCCTTTAAAATGAGGTTGAGGGAGCGCGCTCTCGCTTAACCTCATTTTTCTGCTCGTGTGTCAGCCGTGGCTGCTTGCACACCTGGCTAGCACACTCAGGGGGAGGGGGGATCCCAATAACACACCGCGCACTTGCACAACGCATTATTGGAGCAGGGGGGTGCGGGACACGGGCGACAGCGCTTCCCTGTACCCACAGGTGTTATTGACTGGTTTGTTTTATCCAGACATCGAGTCCTTACCAAGGACCTGGGATGGCAGTCAATAACACCTGTCTGACTAAACAACAACAACAATAATAATTAATACATGGCATCTCTTAGTACAGAAGTGAGCAGCAGCCAGTGTGCAAACTGTTCAGAGATGCAAGGTGCATATTCCTGTCCACAGAGAACCACATACGGATCCCAATTCTATTTTTTGTAGCTTAAGACTAAAGGGGCAATTGAATGGTTTGTGGATACTTCCCTGACTGAAGAAGTTAGGCTGAATTGTTGGGGTAGCCTGATGTGCATGTAAAATACACCCTGGGTTTTTACTGTATCTCGCAAATTCATCTCTCTGTTTTGTGTACAGTCCATGCTGATATAGCTAACTTTTTGTTGTTTAATCTATATTAAATGCAACTTTTTGTTGTTTAATCTATATTAAATGCAGAGGAGCTGCCTCACTGGGTGCTGTCGGCAATGAAGTGTCTGGCAAACTGTAAGTATTGGGTTGATCTCAGTGCAGTAAGTAAGTGGGCCTCTTTTGCCAGTATTTTCTGCAGCATGGGAGTCACTGTAATAGCTTTATTCTCACTCTATGCGATAACATTGGGAATCCAAGGTCACCTGAGAGTTGGCCAGTCCACACCAGGACCCCATGCCAGCTTCATTCAAGCCTAGGAACTGGAAGCCATGTTGTTGTGAAAAAGATACACTAAGTAGACGTCTTCCAATTGATCTCAGAGTTGTGACGTTAATTAGCAGTGCAAAACAAAGTCAAGGTAAACATCCTAGAGGTAGAGTCAAGAAGTTTTCTCTCTCTAGTTCCTAGTGTCTGTGGGGAAAGCACCATTGCTCCCATTTCATAGCTTTTACCTAAATAGCTCCAAGAGACCCAATTAAAATCTGTTTGTTCTCTGTATCTTTCAGGTAGGGTGTCTTAGCTACTACTTTGCTTCCTCCTAAGCCATGGGTTTGAGGAGGCAGAGTGGTCACAGCCCAATCAAGGAAGAGCTGGCTTTGTTGTAGGCACATACTGAGCCCTTTCTCATGAGCAGTGAGAAAGGGATACCTGGTTTGTGGGGAGGAAGCCCGAAAGTCCTTACCTCCCTGCAGACAATCATTCTGCCATCCCTGGGCGGGCGGATCGCCCTCCCAGACGAGCACCAGATGGGGTGCTGGGATGTGCTGCCCTGATTCGCTCCTCCCCTCCCCCACAGAGCTCAAATAATGCACTGTGTGAGTGTGCAGTGCATTATAGGGATTCCCCACGCTCCCTGAGACTGCCAGCAGAATAACAGGGTTAAGGGAACACATGCTCCCTTAACCTCATTTTAAAGCATGGCTCCATAGGAGGGTTTGCTGCCGTGGTGCCACTGGAGTCGGGCCCGATCCCAGCGGTTCACACGAGTGTGCAAAACCGGTCTGGGCTTCCTTAGCCCGGTTTTGCACATGCGTATGAATAGTCTCACTGTGTTGGGTAGGCACTTACTCCTAGTACATCTGGAAGCAGTTCAGCCTACTCTGGATTTGATAATGAAATGGCTTAGAATGTTTCTGTGTTCTCAGGAGTTGTCAAGTTAGAGGGCTGGAAAATCTGAGCAAATTACTTGAGTGTGAGAGTGCTTGTGGTTTGCCTTGTTGCACAGTTACTGCTTATTTGGGAATATTGTTGTTCAACAGTTACTGATACCTTGAGGTCATTCACACAGTCAAAAACGTTGTTCTACCTGGTTTGGGAACTGTGTGTGCTCCCAATTTTTGGTTGTGTGGAAGTAGGTTTTCCTCTTACCTTGCTTCCACACAACCGAAAATTGCGAGCACACACAGCTCCTAAACCTGGGTAGCACACAGTTTTTGATTGTGTGAATGACCTCCTTGTGCAGTAGGGTATCTCCTCCACCATTGGAAGCCACTTTGTCCTCCATGTTGTACATTGTACTGTATCACATTTCTCAGCAGTCACTCATAGCTGATTCGAATATGCAGTATCCTCGGGCAAGAATACCAACTTGGAATGAGCAGAGGGAAGCTGTCTAAGCATCTCCCTCCATGTGGGAAGCTTATGTTAGGAATAATGAACTAGAGGCCCCTGAATGAAATCTCTTTCCCTGAAGGATGTCAACTGAAGGATGTCTCCCATTGCCAACCTAGAGGAAAAAGAGATGTAGAGGAAGTGCCCACCACCCCTCACTCATTTCCTTCAGGGATACATGTTATGGATCAGGGCTTTCTAGGGCGAGAAATTATGTTGCAGGGATACTTTCAAAAGGGTGGTCCCTGTGTACCTTCTGAGTGAGAGGACTGCACCTTAGCAATGTCTGCACATTTGAATTGTGTCTTTGGGAAATGCAACACTGTCTTGAAAATAACTGAGTAGTCTCTAAAACTACCTCAGGAGGGTGGTAGTAAGAAAATGGGAACTTTAGAAGGGCACAAACCGAAGTTAATTGACAGCTTCACATTCCACTACTACTAGCCAGATATTTTTACATGCTGTGTGTCATTTTGCTGGCAATTCCTCTTTACTGAATACACATGAAGCTGACCTATACTGATTGAGTCCACTGGTCCATCTCGCTCAGTACTGACTGCTCCAAATAATGATGACTCTGTAAGGTTTCAGGCAGGAGCTTTTCCCCATCCGTCCCTGGGAATGCAGGGGACTGAACTTTAGGCATGCAAAGCAGTTGTTCTACCACTGAGTTATGGCCCCTCCCCAAGTAGAAATGCTCTTGGTGATGTTTCTGCAGTCAGCACAACCCATGAGTTAATTCTCTCTCTGTATGTCCCTAGGGCCCAGGTATCCAGATGTGAAACAGCCGACTTACTCAGGATTTGAAAGAGATGTCTTCAGAACCATAGCAGATTACTATGGCCATATGAAAGAGCCTCTTCTAACATTTCAGTTTTTTGATGTCTTTGTCAGTGTGCTAGGTAAGTTATGCTACAAGGTGGTGACTAGCAGTAAACCATATTGTATCTGTTGCTAAATTTTCAATGATTTTGATCCAATTCAAAATGATGATGGAATAATCAACATATCAGTGACGACAGAATAATCGTTCTGCAGCAGAAAGCAAGAACTTGCCTATTGGCTGCAACTCCCAACTGAAAGCATAGCTTTATTGTAGCAGATGATGGATCATTTTGTGCTCGTCAGAAATTACCAGCATCCTGTAAGGCTTTCAGTAGGCAAGGATAGGACTGTCAGGCAATTAGGTCACACTGAAGTCAGAAGCGTATTGGCCTTAATCTCAAATACAATGTGAACAGATGGAAATGTAAATCAGATCCATGCTGATAGCCTTAACTGCTTTCTTTTGGCATCTTTTCACATGTACATAGTGAGGCTGTTCTAGGGAAGCCGAGCCTGGGTTAAGTTGTGTGTGGGAACTGCTGAGCTCAGGCCCAGTCCCGGCAGGGTAGCACCGCCTAGCCTGGCATTTTGGCCCGGCTTTCAGCCAGTGCTCCCTTAACCCAGGCACCGTGGTCATGTGACAGTGTGGGATGCTTGCAGCCCGTGTGGTCACAGAGACGGGTGCCCAGTGCACCTGCCTCCTGCAGGAATCTCCTAATACAACCTGCTTAGTGTGAGGTGCGTTGTGGGATACCCGGAGGCCGGGATGCGTTGTCCTGGCCTCTGGAGCTCTGCACTTCAGCGGAGCAGCACAGATTGTCTGGCCGCGTGGCGGCACGCCAAAGACTTCAAAAATGTCCGTGGGGGAGGTAAGTGGAGTGCAGGCTTCCTCCTGCCCGCCTCTCCTCCTACCCAGTCATCTGAATGGGCTCAGGGATTTTATTTGATTTGTGATTTAAGTCTGCAACTGTCGTCTCTGGCCACTAGATTCATGGCCTTACATCCAGATTAATAAAGCACTGGCACTACGTGAGAAGCACCAATGTAATCCCAGTGCTTTGGAAGAGTTCCAGAGTAATGCTGCAACAGAGTAATGCTGCAGGCACCCAGATACATGAGTTTTGAGCGGTATAAAAATACCTTAAAGAAATAAAATAAAACAAACCGTGCTTGCGCCCTCTTATTAAAATATGCAATTAGTGGGACTGGTGGGAAGTTAATCCTTCTTCCCAGCACTTTCCCCATAGAGCTCTTTAGAGAAAGCACTGGGAAGGACTGTACTTCCCAGCGCTCCATGTTCACCTTCCAAGGTGGCGCTGGGGCTCACGAGTGCTCTGTTCCCCTTAAAGGGGCCCCACCAGTCCTGGGGAAAGCACAGCACTGCGTGGTGGGTATAGTCGCTCTGCATGGTGTAGAGGGAGCTGTGTGGAATATTTGGCTTTGGCTGAAGCTTTGCCCAGGCCTAATAAACACTTCGTCAGGGAGCTGCACTTCGGGTCAGTGGGAGCCGCCACTGGCTCCTGGGCTTTGTAATGAAGCACCCTGATTTGGAATATGATGTTCTTGAAACTCTAGCTAAAGAAATGAAGATCCCATTATTAAATGTATTGGCAAACGCAGCTTGGTGGTGGCACTGGCTGCCCAAAATGAAAAATATAAAATATGTTTATATACCACTTTTCAACAGCAACAAGAGTTCTCAAAGCAGCAAATATGACTTCCGTCAGGGAGCTGCACTTTCGTCAGGGAGCTGCACTTCGGGTCAGTGGGAGCCGCCACTGGCTCCTGGGCTTTGTAATGAAGCACCCTGATTTGGAATATGATGTTCTTGAAACTCTAGCTAAAGAAATGAAGATCCCATTATTAAATGTATTGGCAAACGCAGCTTGGTGGTGGCACTGGCTGCCCAAAATGAAAAATATAAAATATGTTTATATACCACTTTTCAACAGCAACAAGAGTTCTCAAAGCAGCAAATATGACTTCCTGTCCCAAGGGGTTCACAATCTAAAAAGAGATACAAGGGAGACTCCAGCCAACAGCCACTGGAGAGATGCTGCGCTGAACTGGTCAGGGACAGTTGCTCTCCCCTCACTAGATAAAAGAGAGCCACTACTTTAAAAGATGCCCCTTTTTCCAGTTAGAGATCATCTTAAACATCTCCTCTGGTGTTTGAAAGTGCTTGGCTGATGTACAGAGCTGGGATGCACCTGTGTAGTGAGAGAGGAGCCCAACAGAACTTCCCAACTAACAGCAACAGGGAAGTGGCAATCGTTGACGCCCTCCCCTTCCCCAGGAAGCCCTTTGTGCCACTCGAAAATATGTCCTTGAGGGTTGCACAGCCCTATTTTCAGGTGGCACAGAGGGCTTCCTGGGGAAGGTGATGGCATGGACAATTGCTGTTGTGCCTGTGCAGTTAGTTGGCAAGTTCTGTTAGGCTCCTCTCCCTCGGCACTCGTGCATCCTTGCTCTGTATGTCAGCCCTTGTTTTCTGCTAATTTTATTGAACAGCAAACTATGCCAAATAGCTATATTGCACAATGAAATGGAAAATCCTTGGCTCCTGTTGTTGGTTTTGCTTGCCATTGTGAGACTGGTTTGGCAATTCTAAGTTGGCCCTATGCATGTAGCCTATGCAGCTGAATTTGCTGCAAACAGCACTTGTTCAACATCTCTGTCCTGGGCTAATCCCCTCCAATGCCAATAGTAAGCAGTGCTACATCCGAGATCCTATGAAGCTGCCTTATCTTGAATCAGACCATTGATTCATCTAGTTCAGTACTGACTGCAGAGTGGCGGTAGCTTTCTAGGGTTTCGGAGCGGGGTCTTTCCCACCCCTAATGCCAGACAGTCTTTTAAAACTTGCGAGACTTGAGATTGAACCTGAGACCTTCTGCATGCTAAGCATGTACTCTACTGCTGAGTGATGTCCCCTCCCATCTGGGTACCACATTGCCTATAGGCCAGTGATCTTCACTATTTTTCAAGCGGGGGCTACTTTGCCAAAATCCCCTTCCGTGTGAGAGGCAATTCTCACTGTGCTGACCTCCACACAATACTGTGCTTTTCTCAGTGCTGGGAGGACACTTAGAGAGATGGAGCCCTCTCTTGAGACCTCTCGGGGGGGGGGGAAGCACTGGGAAAGGCTACACTTCCTAGTGCTCTGAACTACAACGACAACAGCAAATATTTATACCAACCAAAGTTCTCAAAGTGGTTTACATAGAAAACAAATAATAAATAATACATAAGATGGTTCCCTGTCCCCAAAGGGCTCACAGTCTAAAAAGAAACATAAGGCAGATACCAACAACAGTCACTGGAGGCATGCTGTGCTGGGGTTGGATAGGGCCAGATGCTCTCCTCCTGCTAAATATAAGATAATCGCCACTGTACACACCTTCCAAGATGGTGTGTTTCCCTCAAAGAAGTCCCTGTGGTGCTGGGCATGAGAATGGTCATCTCTGCTTGGTGCCAGAGTATTCCGCTTTGGCTGAAGCGTCACAGTGACCCAGGGGGGCTACACTTAGGGTTGATGGGGGTGGCCCCTGGCCCCTGCAATGAAGAACACTGCTATAGGCAACTGCTAATTATCTTTGCAAGTGGTTTGAGCCATTACAGTCACTCTAGACCAGGTTTCTGTCTGAGAAGCTAGGGCAAGAGCTGCAGCCAGTCCCCTCAGTTGTATTTCTTGTTTTACAGGCTGTGGGCTGTGCATTGTCTAGACTCTAGGTCAGTTCCTCACACTGCCAGGCCCAGCAGCCAATGGTGACTTCATCATCCCTAAGTGTGGCTCCTTGATGAATGGTTTATTAGGCCTGTGCAAAACTTCAGCCAAAGTTGAATATGCCACACTGTGCACACACCCCTGGCACCATGAGAGGCAACTGTGCCCACCGTGCAATGCTGTGCATTTCCTAGTGCTGGGCGGGGGGCACACACAGCCATATAAGCGAGTCGGAGCGTTGTTGAGCCTTAGTGAAATCTGGGAAGGTGCATTTGGAACACTGGGAAATGTAGTCCTTTCCAGCACTTTCCCTAAAGCTCTGCAGCTGGAGCTCAACAGGACTCAATTTCTCTTAAAGACCCCCACCCCCCTGGCCTGCTGGGGAAATCACAGCGCAGAGGTCAGTGTAGTACTGAGTGGCTCTCACACTGAAGGGGGTTTTTTGGGGGGGGGGGGTTGCCAGAGTGACTCTCGCTGGAAAAATAGTGAAGATCACTGCCTAGCAGTGTTCCCTCTAATTTTTTTCAGCCATGAGTGGAATGGGTTTTGTTCTGAGTGGCAGTATCAAAGCAATGTGTGCACATGTGCATTATTATGTGTCACTATAGATACAACACACACACACACACACACACAGAGTCCATTTGTCTCAATATATATATGTGCCTCTAATAAACCCCTATAAAAGTCAGAAATGTACATTCAGCAATCAGTTCAAACATCGTAAAATGAAAAGCCAAGGAAGTGTATGTGGGTGGTAATTTCCTTAATAAATATTTCTTAAAATAGCCTCCCAGTCATACATTTGCAGTATAGTGTAAACATAACATTGGATTTAAACCATTAGATACTCTCGCATAACTAATCTGAAATGAAGAATGCTGTTCACACTTTATTCTATAGAAATGTAATAATTTTAGTCATTATATATATTTCTTTTTAAATTATTATTGCATGTATAATGGTAGAGCATCAACATTACCCTGACACACTGGGCACCCTAGTAACAAATGAATGGACCACATTCATGTGTAGTTAAAATCCCAAGAGGATATTTGATTTAATACAAATATTGATTTAAAGGGAATTTAAAGAGAGAATATTATGTTAGGTTAGAGGAAATGTATAAGAGATAGTAAAGAGAATTTAAAGAGATCACCGGTGAGAGGCTATGTGTGCATGGAGGCAATGAACACAAACTGGGAATAAAAGCAGGGATGTCGGATCATGCTGGCATGTAGGAGCCTAGACTCTTTGGTTACAGAAGCGCAGTGCGAACAACATTATTTGGCAATCTTTGCAGCACCAAAGATTTGAAACGATACAAGAGGGGGTGAGAAATTAATGGCTGTCACACAATACATGAAGGAAGAGGGAGCAAAGGAGGCAAAAAGGGATTGGGGAGCAAGAGAGAGAGAAGGAACACACAATGGGAAAGGAAGGGAAGACACTGTGCCAGTCTGGACAAGCGTAACCTGGAAAAACTGGGATAAAGCCCTTGGCCAGACCGAATTCCCTGGTCCGCGGCTGCTGCTCTCCCCCCCTCCCCGCACCTTTCCCCGTTGCCTGTCTTCCCTCCCTCCACCTTCGCTGCTCTGCTCTCCCCGCTCCGCCTTCGCTTTGAAGCCCACGTGGCAGCAGCATCATGCATGCAGAATCATGCTTTCAAAAATAATTGCTTTCCAAGAGACACAAGCACACCCACAATTACACACCCATACTTGCCATATCGATTAAATGAGAAGGGGCTTGGAAAAGTGAGTCATTTTAATAAACATCATCCTCAGAAAGCACCAGACTGCCAGGGGTAATTGCCCTACCCAACCCACCCTTCCCCAAGACTAGTATCTTTTTGCACAAACGTGTTGAGGTATTAAGAGTCGGGGGGGCGGGGGGAGAAAGCCTGAGCCATCTCCTCCTCCCAGCCGCTTGGTGCAAAGAGATGGAGGGCAGCAGAGTGAATATTCAGAGCAAAGGGCAGGGAGGGAGGCAGGCAGGCAAAGGGATACCAGAGGATAACCAACCACGCCTGTTTTGCAACCCATGTGGACTGTATTGAGAACCAGCAATCTTACGCGAGAGCTTCCCAGGCTTCTTGTTTTCGGGCAGTGATTTCATCTTTATTTTATGGTGCTACTTAATGTCATCCAACCCCACTCATGACCGCCCACCCCCACCCCACGCTCCTAACTTCCCGGGACCTGCATCAGCATCTCTTCCCAAATCAAGATTTCCATTTCAATCACGGGGGGTGGGGGAAGAGGCAAGGCAAGAAGGCTCATCTTAATTCTGCGGCAACATGATGTTCCACTTGCAGAGGGACAGGCTTTTGTGGAGCCTGGCATAGCCACCAGCTTCCCAATCACAACCCCAGCCGCCCACCCCCTCTCACCATCACACCTCCCATCGCTTGTCCCTGCAGAGGGGGAGTTCTGCCACCGCACTGCAGCACCACCTTCCACACAGCTCCCCACCCCACAACGCCCAGCACCACAAGCCAGAAATGCATCAGGGGAAAGGCGAAGGTGGAGGGCAAGATCAGGGGAATCGGCTCCAGCCTCCACTCCGAGTCCCCTCGCCTGTTTGCTGCTGCCGCCATGTGGGCTCCGAAAGGCGAAGGTGGAGGGGGAGAGAGCAGAGCCGCGAAGGTGGAGGGTGGGAAAACAAGCAACAGCGAAAGGCAGCGCAGGCAGGAGCAGCAGCCACAAAGCAAGTGGCAAGGACCAGGGGATTTGGTTGGGAGCAGCAGCCACAGTGGCGGCAAGAGGGCCAGTGAGTGGCTCTTTGGGATCGCTGTGCAAGGGATGAAGTCTGTGTGTGCACTTGCAGCCGCACGGCTTAGAGGGAACGGTACTGCCTAGGTATTTCCAGGATTCACTGGGGCTGAGGTGGGCTAGGGGCCCATCAGTGCAGTAGGGCAAGTTCATGGATTGACCCTCAATAGCATTAATCATTTGGCTCTCGGAACAAAGGTTGAGATATTTTATGAGAAAACAGGTCATAAATAAAGATCATATGTTTGCTATAATATTATTTATGATGGTGCATTTAAGAAGTTAGATTTTATTTCTCATGCAATTAAAGTATAGTTTGGCTTTCCCTCTCCATCAATTAGAACTTTTATGGGCTATAATAAGAACAAGAAATATAAAGGATGTAGATGAAAAGTGTATCTATAATTTCTAAAGCTGCATGCATTAGATACAACAACTGCGTTTTTATGGTAAATCCATTGATGTTGACAGCTCATTGAGGCTGAAATTAACTTCTCTCTTTACAGAACTGATTTAGATTTATGGAGTACAGTGCTGAAAGCCTGCTAGAAAGCACTTTAACTGTACACCTAAATGCTATTTGTAGAATGGAATGTGCTTTAACATCCTGCAATTTTTATCTTTGGTAATAAAGAAGTCCTCTAGCATATCCTATAGACATAAATAAGAGTGTTTTTGACACATCAATATGTGCCCATCATTTTATTTTGCCATAATGGTTCTGCAGTGAATATTAACTTTACATATTCCTCCTACTGACTTTAGCCTTATATAAATATAATGTTGCTGACTTGTTAAGCCATGATTATGAGACTGAGGGAAGACCACAGACTCATGTGCTCCCTCTTCCTCCCTTGCCAAGTTTTTCAGTATTTAAGGAATATTTAATATTTAAGGATATCAATATTTAAGGAATCATAGAAGTTTAGATTTTTAAAAACCATCGAAATGCCCTTGTGCTAAACATGGTTAATACTAACCTGGTTCTTCGACGTGGTCTCTGTCTTCTACACAAATGGGCTATGTTCCTGCACAGAGACCACGTCAGAATCTAACAAGCTTGATTTCTCCTGTTTGAGCGGAAACCCCGCCCCTAGCCGCTATATACGGCTGCGCCACTCCTCATCCCTTCTGTCTTTCTTCGTCCACGCTTCAGCGAGCATCGTGAGTCTTTCAGCTCAGCAATCTGTTGGATTAGGCCTATCCTGGTGGCTAGGAAGCCGTCCACGCGAATGTCCTATGATCACAAGGTCCTTTGTTGGCCTTCATGGGTTTGATGTAGATAACCCGTCTGTTCAAGACATTTGTAACTATCTTCTGTCTCTTAAAGAGTCTGGGTTGAAGCTTGCTTCCATTAGAGTATATTTGGCTGCCATTGTAGCACATTCTCCCTTGGACCGGGCCTCTTGGTTCAAAGAGCCGGTGGTTAAAGGTTTCCTAAAAGGTCTGACACACTTGTATCCAGATGACCCTATTATGGCCCTGGCCTGGGATCTGTCTGTAGTTTTGGCTGGTCTTCTCATGCCACCCTTTGAGCCTCTGGCTTCTATTGACCATCGTCTATTGACTTGGAAGGTCACCTTTTTGGTGGCAGTTACCTCCGCCAGGAGGGTTAGTGAGTTGCGGGCCCTGTGGGCTGACCATCCATACCTGCAGTTCCATAAGGACAAGGTTGTACTCAGGACAGATGTCAAGTTCCTGCCTAAAGTGGTGTACATGTTTTACCGTTTATCTCCACTCATTTTACCTGTGTTCTTTCAAAATCCTTCATCGCATGCGGAGAGGCGGTTACACCGTTTGGATGTGCATAGGGCTCTGTCCTTTTACGTACAGAGATCTGCTGAATGGAGGAAGTGTCCCTCTTTGTTTATCCTGTATGATGGGCCTCGAAAGGGACTTCAGGTGTCGGCTCAGTCCATGTCTAGGTAGATAGTTTCCACTATTGAATTGTGTTACCAGCTGGCACAGAAACAATTGCCTTCTACCGTAAAGGCTAACTCTGTTAGGTCCGGTCCATTGAGGGCTCTGTGGCCTTTGATCGGGCGGTACCATTGGATACTATTTGTCAGGCAGCTACTTGGGCTTCACCCCATTCGTTTATGCAGCATTATGCTATTGATGTGAGAGCACGTAATGATGATGTATTTGGCAGGAGTGTCCTGCAGTCCATTTTTGGTTAATATGCTTGTCCTGAAATAAAAATATTCCCGATTGTTTAACTCTTGCCTCTAGGTTTCCCCCTCCTCCTTGGGTGCTTGCTTGTTATGCGCCCATTTGTTTAGAAGACAGAGACCACGTCAAAGAACTACAGGTTACTCACCTGTAACATTGGTTCTTCTAGTGGTCATCTACACACCCTACCGTCCTCCCCGCTTGGGTCACTGAAACTTGACTCTGTGACTGAGGGGATGAGGAGTGGTGCAGCTGCATATAGCGGCTGGGGGCGGGGTTCCTGCCAAAGCAGGAGAAATCAAGCTTGTTAGATTCCGATGTGGTCTCTGCACAGGCACATAGCCCATTTGTGTAAAAGTACAGATGACCACTAGAAGAACCTATGTTACTGGTGAGTAACCTGTAGTTTCCCATCATAATAATCAGAGTTTGAACTGACTTGCAAATCATGGTTATCTTTCTGGTGTTAGAAGCCCAGCAGAGAGGACTTCCACTTCCCACCCAGTGCTGCCTGGAGTGAGAAACCAGGTGGTTGCTGGGGTTCCTTCTACTGTTGCCTGCCTGCTTCTGCTTCCCCTGTGGAGCTGCAGCCTCAGGGTAACATCTTTGAGAAGTATGGGCAGGAGTGGGACCAGCCCTTGAGTGACTCAGCTGTTCCTTGGGTTACCTGCTCAGTTTTTGGCTTTATAGGAAGGCTCCTTGTGGCGGCGGGACCGTCACCAGCAGGATCACCACTGAAGGGGCGACATCAAAGGGGATCCCTTTGGGGGAGCCACTTCAAGGGAGAACAGGGCAAGGGCTTCTGTTTAATCAGTTTTAAGCTGATTTGGACTTGGGTTGAAATTGTTGTAATGTGTTTGGGTTCGTCTGGAGATGGGGGGACAGGGGTGCCTTCATTGACTATGGGGCAGCTATCCTGATGGTGTTGGAGAATGGAAGAAGTAACACTGGCAGGTCAGCAGGCCATTCCAGGGGAAGGGTAATGAGAAATTTAATAGCTGTCTCCCCTTCCAGCTGTTCTGCCAGCTCTTTGACCTCGGGGAGCTCTGCCAACAACCTACATAGCCTTACTCTGCTCCTCTGTAATGCCAGTTCGGTCCAAAATAAACTTGAACTTCTCCATGATTTGATCATGGATGAAGGGGCTGACCTGGTATGTATTACCGAGACTTGGTTGGGGGAGGCTAGTGGTGCAGTCTGGTTCCAGCTTCTCCCTCCAGGATATTCTGTAGAGGAGCAGGTGAGGGGATGTGGGCGGGGAGGTGGAGTGGCTGTGGTCTATAAGGATAACATCTACCTTACCAGGGACCCTGTTAGGGTATCAGACCATATTGACTGTGTGTACTTGAGTTTGGGGACCAGGGATAGATTGGGACTTCTGTTGGTGTACCGATTGCCCCACTGCCCAGCGGAATCCCTTACTGAGCTCATGGACTTGGTCACGGAACTCATGTTGGAGTTTCCCAGACTCTTGGTGCTGGGAGACTACAGTGTTCACTTCGGGACCAATCTGTCCAGGGTAGCTCAGGAGTTCATAGCGGCCATGACAACTATGGGCCTATCCCATGTGGTCTCTGGACCGATGCATATTGCAGGTCATACGCTTTATTTGGTCTTTTACTCTGATCAGGGTGGTGTTCCGTGGGTGGGGACCCCTGTGATTTCCCCATTGTCGTGGATGGACCACCATCTGGTTAAGCTTGGACTAACAACCACTTCCCACCTCCGCAGGGGCGAGGGTCCTAATAGAATGGTCCGCCCGAAGAGGTTATTGGATCCAGTAAGATTCCTAGAAGCCTTAGAGGGATTCAGTGTTGGCTTTGCAGGTGATCCTGTTGATGCCCTGGTTGAGAATTGGAACAGCTTGCTCACCAGGGCAGTAGACACGATTGCTCCCAACCGTCCCCTCCGACCCTCTTCAAATTTGGCTTCTTGGTATACAGAAGATCTACGGGGGCTGAAGCGGCAAGGTAGGCGACTGGAGCGCAAGTGGAGAAAGACTCGAATCTGACAGATTGCGACATAGAGCACATCTAAAGATCTGTCCTCAGGCAATACATGCGGCAAAGAGGTGGTTCTTTTCTGCCCGTATTGCCTCTGTGAGTTCATGTCCAGTGGAGTTGTTCAGGGTTGTGAGGGGACTGGTATTTGCTCCCCCTCCCTTGAACCAGAATTTGGAGTCATCAGTTACCTGCTGCGATGTGTTTTAAAGAGTTTTTCGCAAATAAATCTCTCTGATTTGGGCCAACCTAGATGGAGACTCCACAGTTATTTTGATGTCCGAACTGGAGGTGCCCAACAACTCCTCTTATGTGATTTGACTGGATCGGTTTCAGTTTGTGACTGCTGAGGATGTGGACAAGCTGCTTGGAGCAGTGAGGCCTACCACTTGTTCTCTTGACCCTTGTTCAACATGGCTTGTTCTATCTAGCAGGGAGGCTGTTGTAGGAGGCCTGGTGGAAATCATAAATGCTTCTCTGAGAGAGGGCAGGATGCCTTCTTGTCTTAAGGAGGCAATCATTAGACCTCTTCTAAAAAAGCCTGCATTAGATCCCTCAGAATTGAGCAATTATAGGCCTGTTTCCAACCTCCCATGGCTGGGCAAGGTAATTGAGAGGGTGGTGGCCTCTCAGCTCTAGTCAGTCTTGGAGGAAACTGATTATCTAGACCCATTTCAAACTGACTTTCGGGCGGGCAATGGGGTGGAGACTGCCTTGGTCGGCCTGATGGATGATCTCCAATTGGGAATCGACAGAGGAAGTGTGACTTTGTTGGTCCTTTTGGATCTCTCGGCTGCTTTCAATACTATTGACCATAGTATCCTCCTGGAACACCTGAGGGTGTTGGAGGTGGGAGGCACTGTTTTACAATGGTTCCGCTCCTACTTCTCGGATAGATTCCAGATGGTGTCGACTGGAGATTGTTGCTCTTTGAAATCTGAGCTTAGGTATGGTGTCCCTCAAGGCTCTGTACTTTCTCCAATGCTTTTTAACATCTACATGAAACCGCTGGGAGAGATCATCGGGATTTGGAGCTGGCCGTTACCAGTATGCTGATGACACCCAGATCTATTTTTCCATGTCAGCTTCTTCAGGAGCTGGCATATCCTCCCTGAATGCCTGCCTGGAAGTAGTAATGGGCTGGATGAGGGAGAATAAACTGAAGCTGAATCCAGATAAGATGGAGGTACTTATTGTGCGGGGTCAGAACTCTAGAGACGATTTTGATCTGCCTGTTCTAGATAGGGTCACACTTCCCCAAAAGGAACAGGTTTGCAGTCTAGGAGTACTTCTGGATTCACACCTCTCCCTGGTTTCTCAGGTTGAGGCGGTGGCCAGGGGTGGTTTCTATCAGCTCCAGCTGATACGCCAGCTGCGCCTGTTTCTTTAGATCAATGAACTCAAAACAGTGGTAAATCTGTTGGTAACCTCCAGACTTGACTTCTGTAATGCGTTCTACGTGGGGCTGCCTCTGTACGTAGTCCGGAAACTTCAGTTGGTTCAGAACGCAGCAGCCAGGTTGGTCTCTGGGTCATCTTGGAGAGACCACATTAGTCCTTTGCTGATGGAACTACACTGGCTGCCAATAGGTTTCTGGACAAGAGACAAAGTGCTAGTTATAACTTGTAAAGCCCTAAATGGCTTAAGCTCTGGGTATCTAAGAGAGCTTCTTCTTGACTACGAGTCCCACTGCCCATTGAGGTCATCTGAGGAGGTCCGTCTCCAGTTACCACCAACTGGTTTGGTGGCTACACAGAGATGGGCCTTCTCGGTCGCTGCCCCGAGATTGTGGAATGCACTCCCTGCTGAGACACGATCCTCCCCATCTCTGGCAATTTTCAAAAAACACTTGAAAACCCATCTTTTCTCCTAAGCTTTCTCAGCTTCCTAATTTTTTTTTAGGTTTTAATCACTGGTTTATTTTTAAATTGTTAAATTGTTTTAAGTTTTTTGTATATGTTTTTAATTTGTGTTATGCTGTTGTTAAGCACCCAGAGACGGAAGTTTGGGGCGGTGTACAAATTTGATAGACTAAATAAATAAATAAATTAGCCATAGTTAAGGTACATCCCTAATTGTGAACTATGCTTAGGGGAATTATGAACTATGTCAAGGGAATGTAGTAGAGAGTCCCCAGCTCATTAACCATGGTTAAGAGATTGGTAGCATTACACCTGCATCCAACTTTCTTTTTCTGCTTTAGCTGTTTGCTACAAGTGCATTGGAGCCCAGCTGAACTTAAAGCCTGAAATTCACCATAGTGATTTTCCTTGGTAGACACTTTCTGATTTCTATCTGCTGCATCTGATGCTCATTCAGAGATTCCACATGGCTGGGGTACTCGTATATAGACAGTCAATTGAAAGATGAGAGTCAGTTTCTGTTTAACAAGGTTTTGGTGTATATAAAATTCATGTGCCCACCCTAGATTCCTTGGAGGAAGGGCAGAATATAAACTGAATCAATAAATTGTTCCTGTTTGGGGTTACTCAACTCTCAGATGACAGTATGGTTGTGATGACTCGGGTATGAACTTTCACAGTAGCACTTTCTTTAAAAAAATAATTTGGCAGGAAAGGGGAAGCATGATAATCTCAAGTTCCTATTGAAAAGTATTTATTTAGTGTAACATCAGAGCAAGGCAGAGAATTACATCAGTTTGTTTTCCTCAGACAATCAACACTTGTAATCTATTTTATTTTCATAATTTATCACTGTGTGAGCAGTATATAGGTGGAGCTCCTTATTTGCGAGGGTTCTGTTCCGTGGATACAGAAACCATGAATAAGGAAGCATTGATTCCTATGGGTTTGCAGGGGTTCCATTCCCTATTGGCCATTTTAGGCTGAAAATGCCCCCAAACCAGCCGATTTCCGCCGGGGGTGGGTGGGTGGGGGGAAGCTCCTTACCTGTCTGCTGCTCCCCATGAATCACATTGTGCCCCAAATTGGCTGAAAATGGTCTTTCCCCCTCCCCCACTAAAATGTGTGTTTTTTCATTTCCCGCCCCACGTATGCCAAGGTTGGGTGTCATATCCCTGACCACGGATATGCTAAACCACAGATAATGAATCTGCGAGTAAGGAGGCCCACCTGTTCAGTCCTTATGCTGGAACCTTCCTTCCACTAGCTTATACAAGTGTGGAATACATTCATGTTGGTGATATGACGCAGGTGCAGGACTTCTACCACAGTTTGTCCTTGCAACTCTTCTGCATAGTAGTATTCTAGTTCTCAGCTTCCTGAGAAAGAGATGAGTAAACATACCCAAAACCTGCTTGGTGATTATGGCAGGTGAATCTGAATCTTGAGACTACTTCTTCCACCTGTTTTTCCCCTTTCCATCACAGTTTGTGTTGGTAGTTCTGGCAGCATAGTTCCTGGCCACAACGAGGGGACATTAAGCTGCTTTTTTCCTTTCAAAATAAGCTATATGGAGTGCCTTATACTGAAATAAGGTTTTTTAAAACGTTCTGAACTAGGTCTTCAACAGAAAGAGAAACTGGCCATTGAAGCACTACAAGTTTGCTGCATCCTTTTGCCACCGGAAAATCGTCGAAAACTACATCTACTGATGACTATGATGGCTAGAATCAGCGTAAATAAGGATCTGCCCCCTCTCTGCGATGCAGTAGGCACAAGAATACTGGTATGCATTTGTCTGGAATGGAGAGATCTAATCAGACTTTGAAAAACTTTTGACTTGGCTTTGGGGGAGACTTTCCTTTGTTGCGATCCACATGTTTAGAAAATAGCAGCATTCAGTTTAATATAGGGCATGGCTTGAAGATTTATTCCCCCCCCCCCCCCCGCCCGGCTATAATTTGAATTCAGAGTTAAACCAGGTTGCAACCTGGATTTTGACATTATATACAGCTCCTAAATTTCTTAATCAGTAAAGACTTGGTAGCTACAGCTTCTCCCACTAATTTCCCCCCACAATCCTTTTGGCTGTCTCTCTCAGCTGCTTACAGTGCAGCAGAACTAGAATCCTGTTTAATACAGTGGGGGAGGTAGAGGTGGGGTGTGTGAACAAAATATCCCCATTGGTGAACCTTAGGATCTCCTTCCATGAGCTGTTGATTGTGTGTTTTTAATCCTACTGTCTGCACATGGGATATAGAGGGATGATTCTTATACTCTGAGTGGCCGCCCTCTTGAAACAAGATCAGCAAAAAGGTGCCCTAGTTGGGCTCCTCTAGTTCTCTCTCCCATGTGCTGTGAATTTGGTTTGCATTAGACTGTAAACACAAATGTTATTAGGAGTAGTCATGGACACACTCAGAGACATGGTGATCTCATAACCTTCCCTTCAGTAAGCAGGCTAAAAATCAGAGCAGTGCTCTGCTGATAACAACATTACAATACAGTAAAATGCCATGACTGCATTAAAACCAATATCATTATTAGTTATTAAAAGCCTAGACAAATAAAATAGTTTTGACTTGGTGCCTAAAATGCAACAGGGAAGATGACTGGAAAACATTTCTGGGGAGGGTATTCCACATGTGGGTGCCGCCACAGAAAGCCCCAGTTGCCACCTGCCTAAACTCTGAAGGTGGGGGCACCCAGAGAAGAACCACGGAAGAAGCTCTTTAATAACAAGGCAGATTCATATTGTAGTTGGCAGTCCTTTAGAATAAGAATATACTTGTATGTGCAGAAGGTTCTGGGAAATATTTTGAGCTGTGTACTGCATGTTACCTTTTAAAAACAGATAGCACAAAGTAAATTAACTACTTGGTTTCCCACATTACAAGGCCATCAACAGCATTAGCAAACTAACAAGGAAGTACTGTATATAATGTAATGTTGGCATATGTTACCATAATTTTTTCTGATCTATTTCATCTGTTTCAGATGGTTCAAGCTTTTTCTCGCTGTATTCTTTGTTCCAAGGATGAAGTGGACTTAAATGAGCTACTAGCTACTAAACTAGTGTCATTCTTGATGGACAACTATCAAGAGATCTTAAATATTCCTTCTGCTTTGAGAGCTGCAGTAGAGGATCGCATAGCTCATCTCCAAAGGGTCCAGGTGGGGCTGTAGGATAAAAGTGTTGTTCATGATACAACATCTTTGTGGTGGTCCAGTATCCTCCACAACGTGGGCCTTTGCAATAGTCATAATAGTCCCTGTGGAAGGATTCACAAGCTCATCAAAGTGCTCTGAAGCTCTGCCTTTCACATGTGGAGTGTGCTCCGTATCTTTGGCGCCAGAGTGCTCTGAGTCTCAGTTCCTTTCTGACATCCATTGCATGTGCTTCCCTCGGGATTCGCTCCTCAGTCATCCTTGGCTCCTGGAAAACAAAAGTTTATATGTTTGCTTACTTGGTTTTATTGAACTTTGGGTAGTTTTTGAGTACTCTTTGCATCTCAGTTTTATCTGCCTTTCTTGGTCTAATGGACTCTAGAAAAACTTTCAAGCAGTGTTCCTTCTGTGACAGGACATTGCCCTCCTCCAATAGGCATGACCTTTGACTCCTTTACCTCAGAGAGGACTACAACATTCACGCCAGCAAGATTTGCTTATGCTTTTCTAAGCAAACTAGGAGGAGCAGGGAGTTATGCTTGAGGGCTGCATTATATGAAACTGTTTTATGCCCTTCAACCCCAATGCCATCGACGTCATTGACCTCAGCATTGTTGAAGCAGAGCTTAGCTTCTAAGTCTCCCCTGGAGGAGGCTGAGCATGGTGCTTTCAAAAAACCTTGGGATCTCCCAAAGGAGACCTATTATAAGCATCACAAGAATCACAAAAACAGAGAAGGCAATTCCTCGCCACAACCAAAATACTGCAAAACTTCAGTGACGTTGACATCATCAACATCGACATGGCCCTATCCACCCCCAGCACAGTACCTCCAGTGACTGTTGCTGGTGTCTATCTTATATTTCTTTTTAGATTGTGAGCCCTTTGGGGACAGAATCCATCTTATTTATTTGTTATTTCTGTGTGTAAACCGCCCTGAGCCATTTTTAGAAGGGCGGTATAGAAATCAAATAAATAAATCAACAACTTTGCACAAGCCAACCATGGCTGCATCTTCAACACTGACCCGTCAGTCACCCTCTACACCGGCCCAGCTTCAAGCACCCTCTGGATCCTCCCTCAGTTTCACAGCCTCTGGCAGAACCGCCTGCTAGTCCAGTCCAACCTCCTACTCTACTTGAGCAGCCTACTATCCCCCCAACTCTTCTAGAAGTGCCTTCTGTGCCTGACAAACAAAATTCAGATGATGACTACACTTCCACTTCTGAATCGAATGATGACTCCATGCTAACAGAGAACCCATCAGACCCTTCTCCTGATGATAATGTATCAAACAACCTGATATCTCTTGAGGAGACAAAGTCTTATAATCTCTGTTACCATCTCGGGTAACAGAGATGGCCAAAGTGTTTGGCCTAGAACTTAAGTCACCTAGAACTTAAGTCACCATCCCAAGAAGTCAAGTATTGTGAAGGATACTGGGTGCAGGAGGAAAACTGCAAATTCCTTTTTAAACACCCTCCACCTAATTCAGTTGCAGTGGACTGTGCAATAGTTCCAGCCGAAAACACTCTTACCCAATTGACAAGGAAGGCAGGAAGCTGGACTCCATTGGTCGCAACAATTATGCCTCCTCTTTTCATTCTATGAAAATAGTGAATTATATGGCTTGCATGGCCAAGTACTATTACTCAGTGTAGAAGAGCTTCAGAGATGACATAAAAATGCTCCTGAAGCAATCCAGACAAGATTTAGAGAACTGCTTTCTAAATCAGCTGACATAATGCATCAAAGTCTTAAGTACTGTGAAACATCTTACAGCAACAGAGTCCCACACAGTAGCCCAGGGGCGTAACTACCATTAGGCAAGGGGAAGCAGCTGCCTGGGGGCCCCCACACCTCAAAGGGCCCCCCAGAGGCAAGTCACATGACTATATATTGTGAAGTGTGTGTGTGTGTGTGTGTGTGTGTGTATCAGCGAGGGGCCCATTTTAAAATTTTGTCTCTGGGCCCACTCCAGCCTTGTTAAGCCCCTGCAGTAGCCAATGCAATCTCCCTCCATTGGCATGCCTGGCTACATTCCTCCTCTCTCCAGCAGGATGTGCGGGGCAAAATAGAGGATCTCCCTTTTGATGGAGAAGGCTTATTCAGTGCCGAAGCCTACAAAACAATGTAGCATATGGGCGGGGGGGGGGGAATCCAAATTCACGGCTAGAACCTTTACTACTGCTTCTACCCCACAATCATATTCACAAAGGTTTAGGAAGTATGGCGAACCTAAATTCCAATACAACTGATCAGAGCACAAGGAATATTGCAAACCATTCCAACACTCTCAAAGGTGATCTATCCCACAAAAACAGACATAACACCCGAAAACGAGGACCAATCTAAATGGAGCCTTTGACTTCCCAGTCAGTCACCTTGGCCTTTGGAAATTCAGTTCTGCCTGTCCGGCTCGCCCCTTTCCTAGCACCTTGGCGTCATATCACATTTGATGCCTTCGTGTTAAGTATCCTCGCCACTGGTTGCACACCCTTCCCTCCCACTTCTGGAAATAGAAAACACCCCTGCAACCCCTACTCTACTAGCGGAGGTAAGGTAAAGTGTGCCGCCGAGTCGGTGTCGACTCCTGGCGACCACAGAGCCTTGTGGTTGTTTTTGGTAGAATACAGGAGGGGTTTACCGTTGCCATCTCCTGTGCAGCACAACATGATGCCTTTCAGCATCTTCCTGTCTTGCTGCTGCCCTCTATAGGTGTTTGCCATAGTCTGGGAAACATAGTCTGGTAGTTCCCATAGTCATAGTTCCCATAGTCTGGGAAACATACCAGTGGAGATTTGAAACCGGCAACCTTTGGCTTGCTAGTCAAGTCATTTCCTCGCTGTGCCATTAGGTGGCTACTAGCGGAGGTACAATAGCTCTTATCCAAAGGAACTATACAACCTTATATGGGAGCTCACTAATCGCCCATGTTGTGAAGGATACTGGACTGGACCACCACAAAGATAAAACAGGTCGCTTATCTGTAATTTTTGATCTTTTGGTGGTCTGGTATCATTCACAACATCCACCCAACCTCCCCACCTGACAGATGTACTTACCTAGTTACCTGCTTCGTGACAGAAGAACTCCAGTTGACACAGTGGCCATTCAGGAACTGAGAGATAGAGTGCTCTGGTGCCAAAGATACTGAGCGTGTTCCATGCATGAAGGGCGGAGCTTCTGAGTGCTTTGTGGAGCTTGTGAATCCTTCCACAGGAACTATTGCACAGTCACAAAAGCCCACATTGTAAATGATACTCGACCACCAAAAGATCACAGGTAAGCAACTTTTACCACCTTCTTAAAACTAAATAAATTATTCATGAACAAAAAGTCAATGAACAAGTAGCTTGACATTGCTCTTACAGAATTGTTCTTAAGTATTTTCTTGCCAGACATTATTTCTATCTGTGTTGCTGCTAGACTTCTTTAAGAGGTTCTCCTGGAAGCTTGAGGGTGTGGCTGTTTTAAGAATAGATTTTTCTGTATGATTTTCAGTTGTGCTTTCTACAAATCAGTGGGTCCCGCTGCAGCGAGGAGGGCGTGGCGGGCAGCTTCAGTGATGAAGCGGCTGCAGAAACCATGAACCGCGGCCGGGGAGTGGGTGGGAAAGTGGCCTGGGGGGGAGAAGGGGCCTGGCAGGGAGTGTGGGGGAAGAAGTGGGCGGGCATCGGGGAACAGAGACTGGGGTAAAAGCTGGGGGCGGGAGCGCTTGGGGGGAAGGGGAGTGTACTACTGCACAGATGCTCTGTGGATGATCACCTAGTCTTTATTTATTATTTCGACATTTATATCCCAGTTTTCAACAATGTTCCCTATGTGGTTTACAATAATCATTCTAAAGACTAACATTAATGATTCAACATCAACACATCACAAAAGAGAATAAAACCCTCAGCTGAGGTTAGAAACAAGTAACAGGAGGAGGAAAGGCAGAGACAGAGGCAGGTACTCTTTGGGAAAGGAAATCATTTCCCAAAGGTAGCAGGTGGGCAGGGCAAGGCAAGGAAAGACAGCAGATAACTGTGACACTTGAAGAAGGGCTTTGTCTCTGGATCTCATCTCAAAATGTTTATTAGCCATGGAAAAATGCTTGCGTGGATTGTTTTATGCTGGAATGCAAAATCTGCGTTTCTTCTCTGCATACCTCCCATGTGGGGTGGAGAGCCAGTCTTGTGATTGTAAGCATAAATTGTCCCTTTTGCTCAACAGGGTTTGCTTTGATTTGCATTTGAATGGATGACTACATGTGAGCCTTGTCTGCTGTAAGATATTCCCCTTAGGGCAGGGGTAGGCAACCTTGGCTCTCCAGCTGTTGCTGAACTACAACTCAGCCACAGGCTGAGGAAGATGGGAGTTGTAGTTCAGCAACAGCTGGAGAGCCAAGGTTGCCTACCCCTGCCTTAGGGGATGGGACCGTAGCTCAGTGGTAGAGCATCTGCTTGCATGTCCCAGGTTCAGTCCCTGGCATCTCCAGGTAGGGCTGGGAGGTACTCTTGCCTGAAACCTTGGAGAGCCACCTGCCAGTCGGTACAGATGATACTGAGCTAAATGGAGCAATGGTCTGATGATATAAGGCAGCTTCCTATGTGCTTGAAGGACTGGACTGGACCACCTTGTGTGCCGTCAAGTTGATTTTGATTCCTGGCGCTCACAGAACCCTGTGGTTTTCTTTTGGTAGAATACAGGAGGGGTTTACCTTTGCCTCCTCCCGTGCAGTATGAGATGATGCCTTTCAGCATCTTCCTATATCTCTGATGCCCGATATAGTACCAGCGGGGATTCAAACCGGCAATCTTCTGCTCGTTAGTCAACATTTCCCCGCTGTGCCACTTAAGGTGATTACTCCTATGTGCTTAATGCAGATAAAATATCCTGGAGCTGATACTGATACAACTCTGCCGGCTCCATCATTCTGTCACCAAATCAGCACTGATGAATTTGAACATCAAAGAACCAACAGCTGTCAAGAACCACTGGTGGGTTTATTGGAAGAAATAATAACGGATACAAAAACCTCCATCAAAGAAAAGAAGAAGAAGTTGAAACGGGTAAAGGAAATTGTAAAGCTTCCTCTTGAAAGTTGTCTCTACAACCTGTATATTTTTGAAACAGATTGTTTGTCATGTCCTCATCGCCTGATGTATCTAGATACATACCTGCCATGGGATAATAGTCTTCTGATCATATTTGCTTTTTCTATTCTCTCCCCCGCCTCTCTCTCTCTCTCTCTCTCTCTCTCTCTCTCCCCCCTTTAAGTGTACTTTTGCATATCTTTGTGGCTCTTGATGCTGCAGACTCATCAAAGGTTGTCATGGGACTAAACATTTGTAAATATTTGTAGCACTGGGGTGTGTTAAGCTGTGACTGGGAGATTAAACTTACTACATGTGTAAATATTTCCGTATGTGAAAGTACCACACCAAAAGCATGAAGTCTGTGAAAGAAAACATTGTCATGGACACTCTTGCTGCAAAAGGCCTGGGCAACTGAAAACAAAAAGTATTTGGCACCTAAAAGGAAACAAACGAAGTGTCAAATGTAGACCAAGCTCTCTCTAAGTCATGTGTATCAGCTCAGCCTTATCCTGTCTAGGAAATCAGATCCCAATGGAAGCTTCCCTCATTCCCCAGCTTCTCAAGCAGAATTGGAAATGAGTCAGTATAGTCCCCTTATATATCAGTAGCAGCAGCAATGTAGCCCAGAGGCTTCTGGTATTTTTCTTTCATAAATCGTTACTGGATCCAAGTATAATAGCTATTTTATGGGCTTCTGGTTTACAAGAGTATGGAGCTCCCAAATAAAAGTATTGAGAACCACAGGTATAAGCTATTTTTATTATAAAGTAGGGGCTCTATACCCATAAAAGTGTAACTGGCTAGCACAAATGCTATGCCAGTTCTCTTTCTTTCTTTCTTTCTTTCTTTCTTTCTTTCTTTCTTTCTTTCTTTCTTTTCTTTCATAACCCTAAAAAACCCCAAACGATTGTCTTTCATGACTTAGATCCAGATGTGTGTTTTTCATTGCTGCTTGAGGAAAGTGAAAATGTGGGAAGCCTTTGGACTGGTGCAGTAGTCTTTCCATGGCTGCATTCACAAAATCACAACAATCCTGGTTAAAGAGTTAACCAGGATCAGCGCTGAACCTTGCGGAGCTGATTGTGAGAACCCAGAATTTCCAGGTAATCCTGGTCAAACTGCTGTGGTTAACCCGCATATAACCAGGATAGATAACTAGGATCTGAAATCATCTGTCTGAAGATATCTATCCTGGTTAAATGTGGGTTAACTACAGCAGTTTGACCAGGATTGCTCAGAAATTCTGGGTTCTCACAATCAGCTCCACAAGGCTCAGTGATCCTGGTAAACTCTTTAACCAAGATCACCATGATAATGTGAACAAAGCCTATATTTAGAAACAAAATCAAGTAGCATGGTGAATTTAAGTGTGTTGTATTGCTAGAGATACAGACACTAAAAACAGCTTACCGTATATACTCGAGTATAAGCCGAATTTTTCAGCACCCAAAATGTGCTGAAAAAATCAGCCTCAGCTTATACTCGAGTCATCTATCTGCCCGTGCTAAAATGTCCCCCTGTAATAAAGTACATACTAGTCACAATATACCCCACTGATGTCTCAATTAATGTAATTTTATTGGCATTTATTTTGATTATTGAAACTCACCAGTAGCTGCTGCATTTCCCACCCTAGGCTTATACTCGAGTCAATCAGTTTTTTGGTTTCTTAGGTAAAATTAGGTACCTCGGCTTATATTCGGATAGGCTTATACTCGAGTATATATGGTAAGTACTTAAAAGTTAATTAAGCTGCTCTGCTGAAACGTTTGGCAAAACAAAAGATTAATGAAATAAAAAGCACAATTTTTAAAATTGTAGTCAGAGGCTGTTCTGTTTGAATGATTTTAAATAGCCAGAAGACATCAGTTTACAAATTCCAATGCATTTCTTTTCTAGTTCCAGAAATCTTATCCTGATGTCTACAAGAAGCGATTTCCTACTTCTGAAAGTGAAGCAGTTTTGTTTCCAGAAAAGAGTAAACAGAAACCAACACTGTTGGCGTGGGCATTGAAAAGGCCTTTCCAACCATTTCAAAGAACAAGAAGTTTTCGGATGTAAGGCTATGAATGAACCACATCTTGATAATGATCAAATTTGTACAACAGGAATAGCTGGAAATCCTGAAATTACTGAAATGTCTTTAAACGGGGAAGAGAATTGGGGCAGCAAACTGCTATGCTGAGCCATTGTCAGTATTTTATTTTTTTTAATCTATTGTCTTTTTTTAAAAACCCCCACACAAAGTCAAGGTTGGCTAACGGCATGTAATAACTACTGCTTTGATTGTCATTTTATGAGTTGGAAAAGTGTTAGCCTTAAGAGAAGGGTAAACTGTGTATGCTAAGCACTGTTGAACTTCTGAAGGGTGTATAAATACTTGAATGAACTTGAAACACTGGATCTTGTTCTGCCTGGCTCTCTGTAGATCAGATAGCCAGCTAAATGTTGTACAACTGATTTCAACAAGGGGCAGAAAGCTTCTCTTCTCAGTTACGTGCCTGAGACTGAACATTGGCCGACATCCAGAGCAGCATAATGCATGGAGGAGAAAGTTGCGCTAGCGCCAAGCTGTTGCTCTAGTTCAGTGATCTTTACTATTTTTCAAGCTGGGGCCACATTGAAAAACCCTTCAGTAGGATATCCATTTCCCACCATACTGCCCTCCCAGGCAGTGCTGTGCTTTCTCCAAGGCCAGTGGGGCTCCTTTAAAGAAAGTGTCTATTGAGCCTCCATACCATCTTGGAAGGCATGCGTGGAGTATTGGGGAGTGTAGTCCTCCACATCCTTTCCCCATAGAATTGTATGAGAGAAGCGTTGAGAAGAACTACCCTTCCTAGTGCTCTGTGCGCTCCTTCCAGGATGGTGCTGGGCCTCAACAGGGCTCCTTTTGTCTTAGGAGCCTCACTGGCACTCAGCAAGGCACAGCACTGCTTGTACAGGCCTAATATACAATTCATCAGAGAGCTGCACTGGGGTGTGCACGGAACTGGCTGGCCCGGTTAGAATCTGGACCGGGCCAGTTCGGTCCGGCACCCCCGCAAACCCCCATCCTGATTTAGTTCGGTTCGGGGGGCGGGGGTCATGATTTTTATTTTTGTAAATCTTTTTTTAAAAAAAAACTTACCCTCTCCAAGGGACTTGCACTAGGTGATGGTAGGTCCGCGGGGTTTCCCCCTTCCCCCCGCCAGTCTCCTTGCCTCCCCAACAGGCCTGTTTGGCTAGCCGTCCCCCTCTGGCATGGCAGCCATTCTGGCGGCCGCTGTGCCTGTGCGATCAGCCTCTGCATGGCAGGCCATTTTGGAGGCCGGTTGTGCAGGCGCTGCGGCCTCCAAAATGGCCACCACGCCGGAGGGGGAAGGCCGACCAAACGGTTTGGGAAGCAAAGAGGCCAATGGGGGGAAGGGGAACCCCTGCAGACCCACAACCACCACCTAGAGCAAATCCCCCGGAGAGGGTAAGTTCTAAAAAAAATTTTTTTTTAAATTTACAACATACTAAAAAAATAAATAAATCTGCAAACAGCCGGGGGGCAATTCAGTCCAGGGTCGGACCGAACAGGGGATGGTTCAGTTCAACCATGAACAGTCAAACTGAACAGGTTCAGCATTGAACACATTAGACGTCGAACCTGTTTGTACATCACTAAGCTGCACTCACAGTTGTTGGGAGCTGCCATTGGCTCCCAGGCCTCGCAAAGAAGAATGCTGCTCTAGCTGGTTGCACTAAGTCTGGACATTGCCTTCCAGACTAGTTCTGCACAACTACAAGACTGCTTGCTGTTGTATAACAGTTGTGCATCTGCAGCATGCCTCGTTTGGGAACATTTGCACAATAGTGCTATGGCACAATTCTGCAAATCTCAATTTTTAGCGCAACAAAGCCACATTCTTGCCCTAGCTCAACTGTGCTCATTCCGCATGCAGTTCATTCCTCTGGATGTCAGCCACTCATTTCAGAAAGGGACTTTGAAATGCACATGTTCAGCCTGTGGTCTTGAGTATATATTGCCACACCACTTGTGGAGATATATTTTGGTTTGTGGGGTAGATAGAAAAAATGTATTCTGGTGTTTCCTGTCTTGCATACTTGCATGCGTGTGTGTATGAATTGTTTGTCACAGCCTGGAGTGTGTGCCTGGATTGCTTTATCTGTTGAGAGCTGTGCATTATCTCTTGTGCATGTAGGCTTCTGTAGATATTGTTTGGGGTGGGGAGGGGAGTAAGAAGATCGCCCACTTGGAGCTATTCTGTTGCAGGTGCTTTCGGTATTTGCCTTCTGCAGCGGAGTGTAACAGAGCAGAAATTTTGGCTTGTTATTGAACAAAGTTACTAAGGTTTATTACTTAACTATTACCAGATTATAAACAACAGTTGTACTCTGAGTGAAAGATCATCCTAACAGAAAAATAATAGTTTCAAGCATCCCGTAAGAAATACAAACTGACCAATCAGTCTACAGCACTGATAATTGACACGAACATTATAAACACTTGCACAAGCATGCAGATATGCATATAATACATCAGAGGCAAGAACAAAGACCATGTAGATACATGCACATAAATCCCAAAACCTTCCAGTCCTGCATTTGCTGCAGAGAACCCAAGGCTACAATATAATCTGATTGTGATGCTGCTGATTCTGCCTCTTTTCCACCTCCCTTTTGTCCCCACTAGAATATCTGTTGTTATTGATACTGCCGGGAGAACATGACTGAGTGATAGGCTCAGGTTCCTTAGTGCCCCTGACACTACTGATGCCAAGAAATGCAATTACTGTACTATTGTAACTACTTTATCCTGCCCTTTCTCCAAGGAAGTCAGGGCAGGGTTCATACCACTACAGAAACTTGCATTGTGGGTGTTTAAGCTGCATGTGATGGGTCTTTCCCCCCTTATAAAAGTAGAGGTACTGTATATAGGATGCAATCATAATGAAAGGTGAGGCACAAGATTTGGGCAATGTGACTGCTGTGCAGAATAGATTTTGGACTGTAAATGTATGTTTTGCACGTACCCAAATTGCCATGTCTAAAACATTTCAGGCAATAAATCTTTCATGGTTTTCAGGTCTTTGTTTCAGAACCATTTTTCCGTCGCTAACAGGTATGTAATGGATAATAATGAGGGGGAATGTCCTGTTGAACCCCTTTTGCTGTAGTTGGCCTGCCTAGGCAGAATGTCAATATGTCACTTCTAGACTGTAACCCGGCAGGCAGGTACTGTGTTGGTTTGTAAAGCCTTGTACAACATCTCAAAAACTTTAGGTGCAATATAATAATAGTAAGTTGACTTTTCTGCGTTTCTCATGCACTGCTTGGCCTTGCTAAAACTAATCACAGGAAAACAGGGCTGGTTTGGTCTCTAAAATCATCTGGTGGCGAAAGGCAATCTCTGAGCAGCCCCTCTTCTGCCGGCTTTCTTTATCTTGTTTGTTTCCAGGTGTCCTCAGTACTATCCGGGCATCTTTGGAGAGCTGGTGCTAAATGATGACCCATTACGAAGTTCCATCAGTTGCTTAGTTATAATGCTGATTCATAAAGAACACGATGTAAGCAGAGACCGTCACATGGTCCAACCATCACATGGTTGCTGGCCAGCAAGTCTCATGTTTGGTAATTTCCCATGTAATACTAGCTTTCCTGCCCCTGAAAAAATGGAGATCTTTTGGTTCTGGACCTGCAGATTGAGGCTAGAAGGAATGATTTTTTAATCTCTATCTCAGTGACTCTAGGTATGTTATTTTGGCTTTATTTTGCATGATACTTCATGAAACAAAAAAAGGTCTTTCCAGCAGAGGTCAGTCTTGTGACAATCCACAGTAACAACTAAAGAAACCCATATCATCCTTATTGAAATTGATGGAAGCTGTACAGCACCACTGCTTAGCTGAGCGTGCTCTGAGCTGCTTATGTGCTATGTATTTAAAAAAGCACAATTGCGAATAAATATGCTTTGCCACTTTAGACAGTCACTCCTAATCATACTTTAGATTTGTGTTTGATGCTGTGTATTTATATTTGCCAGAAACAGTGCTGGGCTCCTAAAAGCTTCAACTTTCAAATGCATACTTCCTCATAAGGCAAACCAAGCAAATATTCAGCGGCTGATTGGATGGTAACCTTTCAGCTGCCTCTGGAGACTTGTAAAATTAGTTGCGCTGTGATTCTTCCCCCCCCCCTTTTAATAACGAATGGAAATTCATGAAGTCAAACTCCCAAACATTTAAATGTTTTTCAAAAATGCTTTTTCCTCTTTGCCCTCAAAGTGCAGCTTGATTCCAGCTTTTCAGAGGAAACTCAAGACCACACTCTTTATACAGACTTTTGGCCAGTGAGTGGCCCCCAGCTCTCTTTTTAACTTAGCTGGCCTGGCATTTTGTTTTGTTTTTATCAGCTTGTAAAAGTGAAGATTTATTATTGTTTTTACCTTGTTAACAACTGCCCTAGGGTCTTAGGATAAAGGGTGGTATGAAAATAATAATAATAAATAAATATGCATGCTTGCTCAGAAGTAAGCTTTATTAAGTTTAATAAGTCTTATTCCCAAGGGTTCCATTGCATATTTATTATTACATATTAATGCATAGGGTTGCAGCCTGTTTTCTTTCCAAAAAAAAAGTGATACTGCTTTTCACTGCTCAAGAGACTGTGCTTATGATGAAATACCCTAATTCATAGTTAGTGCACAGGTATTATCAATTCCAGGCATGCCTTGTAGGGAATGCGCTCTCTTCTAGAAGGTTCTTTTCAGCTGTCAGAGGAGGTATGCAACACTACATTATGTGTTGATGCTGACTATACAGATATTTCCTCTGCTTGTCTTATTAGCAGATATAGGCTCAACCTTATTGTCCTAACCCTCATGCGGTACAACTCATTAGGATAAGAAGCTTTTTTACCAAGTACCTGCATCATTATGAAAAAAAGGTCATCACTGAGCTGACAGCAATACATAACCAGCTATTTGCATCAGCATAATTGTCTCTCTGGACATTTTAAATAATGGAGATCAGTAAAGAATACGATGGCAGTAAGCAAAATATTCCACATGAAGGTCCATATTTACCCTGCCTTTAAAGCCACAGACCTTACAATCTAGCATTCAATAAAAGCAGAAAATATAAACAATACAGCCTGGATTAGGCTGCTTGTGTGGAGAGCCAGGATCCGTGCAGATCCGGTTGCTCCCACCCAGCCTAACCCCACTCCCAAGCGCTCCTTTAACTCAGCTGCTGGGATCATGTGTCTCCTCGGGCTCCGTGGAGCCCGAGGAGATAGAGATGGGCGCCTCGAGTGCCCATCTAATGGGGTAATCCCCCAAGGCATTGCAATCATTGCACAGTGCCTTGTGGGATATCTGGAGGCTGAGAAAACAAGTCCTGGCCTCTGTCGATCCACGCTGCTGGGAGCAGCATGGATAATGACCTGCACTGATCCCGGCAGCGCAGGTCATGTGGGCGTGCAGCTTGCGTGCCAAAGCAACTAACATTGATCATCTGGGGTAAGGTAGGTTGAACCCTGCCTTCCCCTACAACCCACCCAATCACCTGCCTGTGTGGTCATGTTAATAGCCCCAAGGTGTAAGGTTGCCAGCTCATAACCCAGATAACCTTGTATCTTTTTAACAGCCTCACACCTAGGAATGAGTGGATTTTCCCAATTCTGTTCCTTCATTGGTGCAACACCAGTGTAGCACCAGTGTTTCTGAAGAGTATTCTGCACCACTGCTTATGCCAAGGGAGGAGCACTGACCTCCCCTTCCCATGGAAGCACTCTGGGCCACCTGAAAATGTCCCCACAGGCTGCACAACCTTCAGGGATATATATTTTGGGTGGCACAGGGCATTCCTGGGGGAAGGGAGGTGGTCAAAATTTCCTCACCCTTCTGCATAAGTGGTGGAGATGTGTGAGCTGAACTCTTCCGAAATAATGGTGCTGCAGTAGTCCAGATGTCAACCATGATGCCCCCAGTTTCACTCCTTCTGGATTCCAGTGCACTTAGCGATCTATCATCCTGCCTTTAAAGCCACAGGCCTCACAGTCTGGCTTACAATAAATGCAGATAATATAAACAATACAGCAGATAATAGTGCTATACAACCAGCATTAGAACATTAGCTCACGTATGGCACAAGAACACGCCAACCTAGTAATGGTGTGTTTCTGCAATTTGCAATTGGAAATAATGGGCTTACTCATGTGCAGCACAATCTCTGCAAATTTTGCATTTGTGCAACTTACTCTAATTGTGCAAATGCAACATTACTAGGCTGACTTACTCTTTGCAGTACAGTATATGAATTTGTCCTCTCACACAGATGTAGCCATGCATCCTTGGCCCTGCTCTGGCTGCTTCCCTACTTGTGCTTTTAGAAAATGTTGGAATACTGTCTGTCTGAAACACAGAGACCCTTAAGTACAAGGAACTGTTCAAAGCCAGTCAATTCCTAATAAATAATGCATTCACTCAAAACTCCAAATGTCCTTGCTTATGAATGAGCAAGGACATCCTTCATCATTCAAAATGTCCTCTGCATCTGTTTTGCTGACAGTTTGCTTCTAGTAATCACAAATAAGCATTAAAATGGAAGAGTAGGCACTGACAACTGTTAAATAATGGTTTGAGTCTTGGGAAAGTTTAGTTTAGGATAAGATTTCAAATCAAATTAAAGAGACAAGTAATCTTTTTTATGCTGATGATTTTCCTCGAAACATGGTTATTGTTTCTTTCTTATGTTGATTCTGCAAAACGTTACATAAGAGACCATTAGGATTCAGTTCAGTATTTATTTTATGAAGTGAAAATGTGAAGTTGTAACTGAAAATCGTCTGCTTGGAGAAAAATTGATTGCTTTTTAATTTTTGTTTGTAAAATGAATATTCTTTAGTAAAATGCATTTTAAAAAATAAGTCACCCCACTGAGCTCAATTCTATCTATGCCATGGAGACAAACCCTGCAAAATTGTGCAACAGTTTATTTTAGGATTGTAATAACTAAATGAAAACACTGAAAGGTCAAATGAATAGAGCTTTCTTTTTTCAAACAACTTGGCAGAACATTTATCTTAAAATGGGGGAGGCAACACCTATACCGTATGTGTAGAGGAGATATTCTGATTTTATTTTATTTCACTTGTTGCTGCATTAATCTCCAGATTATAATGGCAAGATTTTTATTATTCTTTTTTCTTTTACTGTTATAGGCCACTTAAGAGTCTTTTTGCACTAAAACTGGACACAAATAATTAAAATCATAATGTGGCCGGAACCCAAAGAGATCTGTACGCATGCTCAAGATCCACTTTTTCAAGGAGAGTAGCACTTGCTGGAGTTCTCCTTCTAGTGATAGCTTTGGAGGCTGCTGTCAGAATCCCCGCTGGATTTAGTGATGTGCATGGAACCACAGAGGTGCAGTTCAATGCCAGTAGGGGTGCCTTACGATGGGTGCACGCGCAGGCAATACTTCTGGCCAAGAACGGGGGAAGGGGCGGCAGGGAGGTATGCTGCCGCACCATGGAGTTCGCTAAAAATGGAGCGCCAGCGAGGGAAAAGCGGCGGAAGGGGTAAATGCACCTTCCCCCACCCTTAAAGAGGCACCTCCCCCCCCAGCGTTGAACCTTCGAGCAGGCACCACCTTCGAACTGGTTCGGAGGCCTTTAGAATGGCCTCCGGACCGCTTCATGCACATCCCTACCTGAATTCCAACCAGAAGAAGACACTCTCTGAAGGGAACACATCCCAGTCAAGACCAGGGCTTTGATGAAAGCCCCTTGATCCAATGGACCCTGAGAAACTAGATTTTGTTGCCCCTTCTGTAGTCAACCTCTGTGGAGGAGCCCTACAGCTATGGGGACCTGGTGTCCCCTTTGGGGCTCCTCTTCTGACCCTAGACCCCCCCCTCAATAGCCCCAAGAGCAGATGCCATGCCAGGGCTGAACTCCAGCACCAGAGGTGTTCACCTAGTGACTTGAGGCCTCCCTACAATCTGACTACAATCTGGCTTCTGCTTTGGACTGGAGCCAGCTTAAGCTCAAGCAAGGAGTGGGGTAGGCTCCTGACTGCGAGTCCAACAGCTTTTTCATTGAGCTCCTGATTCCCGCTGCCTTGCCCTGCTGGACCTGTGGAGAGCTGCTCTGGAGGGTCTCCTGATATTTTTAGAGTGGCTTTTGGAGAAGAGGGTGTGAGGGTGAAGGGAGGAAGGTTTTGAACATTTTATTGGACAGGGTCCAGACTAATGTCTTTGCTTACATTTCCATCATTTCTTTTGCTCCAGAAGAACCCCCAAAGTAGTTTATGTACATAATAAAAGGCCTCTTACATGCGGGCTGCCTCTACCTTCACATACAGAAGGTATTCTTCTGAGGTCACATATCTTTCCACCAAGACCCAAGTTCCCATTAGGTTACTGTGGCTGCTCTCATCAACTTCTATCCCATCGTGATCTCTGACTTCTGGCAACTGGGGGACCATTACCTAGCTGTGCACTTCTTATTCCCTCCCATCCAGAATTGCAGGACTTTTTCACTATCCCAAGGGCAGAAAGGGAGGAACCCAAGTACAGCGGCCGTCCCTTAGGTGAGGTGCTGAGCGATGGTAAAACCTCTTCATACAAGTAATGAAAGAAAAATGAGGGCAACAAATGTATAAAAGCAACATAAAACAGTAGCAGCAGAAAGAGAGATGAGTCCAATTACAACATTATATAAGAAATCTGCCTCTAAAGGGCCTGATCGAATAAAAAGAACTTCACAGGGAGTCAAAAGAATATCAGCATTCCTGAGTCCAAACCTCAGAACTGCAAAGGCTCTACCTGCCTCAACATAGCAACATAGGAAACTGCCATATATTGAGTCAGAAAATTGGTTGGTCTAGCTCAGTATTGTCTTCACAGACTGGCAATGGCTTCTCCAAGGTTACAGGCAGGAATGTCTCTCAGCCCTATCTTGGAGAAGCCAGGGAGGGAACTTGGAACCTTGATGCTCTTCCCAGAGCGGCTTCATCCCCTGAGGGGAATATCTTGCAGAGCTCACACATCAAGTCTCCCATTTATATGCAACCAGGGCAGACCCTGCTTAGCTACTGGGACAAGTCATGCTTGCTACCACAAGACCAGCTCTCCTCAATGAAGGCAGGAGTACCTGATATAGAAGGAGTTTCGAAACCCGGCAGGTTCATATGCCCATCTATTCTTCTTCAGGAACCTTGCTCCCAAGCTGCTTGGTTCTGTCATTGTTATCGACCCATAATCTTTATTATGATCCTAGATTAGCACAGTCATTGATATCATACCTTTCTTCTACCCTTAAACTCAAGGAGGCTCTCCACACGAGCAGTGTGGAGAGCCTAACTGGGCTTTGTGGGGAGAGCAGTCTTAGCCTGCTCTCCCTGCAGATGAGCCGGGAGCCAACCCTGGGCAGCTGAATCGGCTGCCCACACAATTACTGGCTCTGTCATGGAGCCGGTAGGGGCGGTGGAGATTGGGGGCTTCCGGGCTTCCGGAAGTCCCAGGATGCCACACATGAGTGTGTGGGGCATCCTGGGGAGATCCCTCAGGCTAGGAGGCTTCTTTTAGCCTTCCGGTGGGGGGTCTCCTCGTGAGTCACCACGGCACGGAGCCGAGCTGCTGCAACTCACAATCAGGTAAACGGGGTTCGCAGAACACGCACTCCACTAACCTTGTCTAAGGGGGGGGGGTATTCTTGGAGGTTTGCTGCCAGGAGCCGCACAGCTCCCATTGCAGCAAACGACCAGGAGAAATCAGGCTAGGTTCCCTTAGCCCGATTTCTCCTGGTCATGGGCATAGCTTCATTGTGTAAGTGGGATTCCCAAGTGGTCTCCCACCCAGGCATTGGCCAGGCCCAGACCTATTATTTCAGTTGGGGAGACAGTGAAGCAAATGCTGTAACCCTACACACACTTCCCTGGGATTAAACCCCACTGAATACAGTGAAACATACTTCTAAGCAAATGTGCATAGGCTCAGGCTCCATAATTCTTTCACTGAGATTAATAAAACTTCATTTTAACTGGATCAGCCACCTAATGGTGCAGCGGGGAAGCAACCTGCCTAGAGAGCAGGAGGCTGTTGGTTTAAATCCCTGCTGGTGTGTTTCCCAGAATTGGGAAACTCCTATATCAGGCAGCAGCAATATAGAAAGGTGCTGATCCCTTTCATCATCTCACACTGCGCAGGAGAAGGCAATGATAAACCACTCCTGAATTCTACCAAGAAAAGCACATGGTTTTGTCATTGCCAGGAGTTAACACTGACTTGATGGCACAACCTTTCCTTTCCTTTTTTCCTTAACTGGATCACATTCTTAGTCTTTTGACCAATGTGTCCAAACTCCCTCAAGCATCACTTGTCACAGTCTGTTCTCAGGAAACACCTCCAGTTTGGGATCTTCATGTTCCTTTGGTTCCAGTCTGTAGACAGTTCTGGGAACATAAGGCACCTGCATTAAATTGCCCTAATTGGCACAACTATCCTGCATGATTCCAGTAAAGAAAAGTACTAAAATATGGGCAGGCAGACATACTAAACTGCTACTTCTCTTACACAGAAGGTATCTTTCAAAAGCAAGTGTTTTCTTGGCGGGGCGCGGTGGGGGAGGTAAGTAGCTATATCCTATCAGATACCTATTCTGCTATAAAAGGCTTGCATTGCTGTTATTAAGATCAGGTTATGTAAAGATTGTGTGTTCTGTTCATCAAATATGGAACATTGATCAATGTTTTAATGTGGTGTGCTAAACTTCAGCAAGCCATGGGTCAATTTGGGGACAAAAATTGTATCCTATTCTGCCACAGAGATTTGGCCAGTCTTTTGTATTGTGACAGAGGTGCATTTTGAGGTTTAAGTCCATCTGTGACTGTCCCTGTTTTTCAAGAGGGGCCATTTGGGCAACAAACCTTCACTGTGATGGCCATTTCCCAGGTGTGGTGCTTTTCCCAGCACCAGGGCGGCCCCTTAAGAGATATGAGTCCCATTGCCATCTTGAAAGATGTGCACAGAGCTCTGGGAGATGTAGTCCTTCCCAGCACATTTCCCATAGAGCTCTGTGGGGAAAGCATTGGAAAGGACTACACTTCCCTGTATTGTATGCATGTCTTCAAAGATGGTAAGGGGGCTCGATTGCCCTTAAAGGAGCCCCACCAGCACTGGGAAAAGTGCTTAGAATCAGTGGAAACTGTTACTGGGTCCAAGGCCTCACCATGAAGAATGCTGGTGTAAGTACATTGATTTCTTGCCAGGGTTCAAAAGAATTTGCTAGGTTAGTACCCATTTCTGAAGTATGGCTGGTGCTTGATGAGCTGACTTTTATATGAAGGGGGAACAATTTTAAACTATTAGTTCCAACTCAAGGGCCTTCTACACATTCTGCAGTTCACATGAAGATTTTATGTGGAGTTTGGGTGAGGCCAGGAGAGCAACGTGGACTTTGGGAAATGAGAACGTGGAAAAGTTAAACAGTTCTGCTCTTTGAGTATTGTTTGCATGTTTCCCCCCCTTTCTGTTATGCATCCTCTCAAATGCCACTGATCCTAAATGATTTCCATTGTGAAGCTTGTTGTATTTGGCAAACTGAAGACACTTGGCAAATTAAGCCTCTTGAAATCTGTACAACTGGTTTTGCTCGCTACTTCTGTGTTGATGAAACGCAGTTCTTCTATGCACTTCAGGCCTGTTTTCTGAGTGACCCTGTAAACAACTGCAGCGCTAAACACATTGATACAGTATGGATGCTTATGCCACTTTTAGAAGACAAATAAGGGATTTCCCAGATGATCAAAAGAAACAGAAATATAAAATCCATTTTATATTCTGCAATATACTCAGAGTAGGTTCATTTCACCATTAGTCACACAAAGTCCTTTCCCCATGCAACTTGGGGGTGAGGTAGGGAAGACAGGCTACCTGCATTGCTTTGGCTAGAGTAGCTAATTTATATAGAATCGGTGTGGTGTAGTGGTTAAAGTGTTGGACTAGGACTGAGGAGACCTGAGTTCAAATGTCATTCAGCCATGAAACTCACTGGGTGACTCTGGGCCAGACACCATCTCTCATCCTAACCTACCTCACAGGGCTGTTGTGAAAAGAAACACAACCATGTTCACTACTCTGGGCTCCTTGGAGGAAGAGTGGATTATAAATGTAAAAAGAAATTAAATATAAATTTTCAAGTTTGTTTGTTTGTTTGTTTTAGTTATTGCACTTGAATGCTAGCCTTCCTCCAAGGAGCTGGCATGCACACCCTTTTCCTTGCACAACAGTCCTGTGAGATAGAATAGGCTGAGAATGTTTGCTACCATGATCACCAAGTGAATTTCATAACCGAGCATGGGCATTCAGGTTAAGTCCAACCCCGGGTGAGCAAATTTGGCCCTCCATCTGTTGTTAAACTACAACTCTCATCATTCCTGGCCACAACAAATTGTGGCCGAGGATGGTGGAAGCTGTAGTTCAAGGCCAAATTTGCCCATCCCTGCTCTAACCCCTGACTCTGTGTGTGTCAGCCCTTCTAGAGGGGATGTGCACATTCCTCGAAGAGAAATGTAACAACTTCACAGAACTGCAAGACTGGGATACTTACTGCGTGCGACTATATACTTTGTGTAAGTGATTTTTGTTTTAATTTCAGGACATGAGATTATGGGAGGCAAAGGGCGGAGGGTTGCCCTAGTAAGAGTTGCAGAAAGAGTGGCTTGTTTTGCTGATGCAGTTTATGCTGAGCCACAAACTGTGTTGAGTGAAAGGGGGAATCTTCCCAGCCTGGAGGCTTTACACACATGGCTTTTGGTTTGAATCTCCTTCGGGATGAAGAGTGCGAGTCCACAAATCAGCCGCCTTTACTTCAAAGTCACTTCGGGCTATCAGGGACCAGTACAGACAGAACTCTGTCCCACCCACCCCCACCCCTGAATTGAGCCTGTGCATTCTGGCTTAGCCCGATTTATGTCCGACTTAAAATAATCCTTTATTTCCAGCGGCTTTTGAAAAAAGCCTGTTATGCCCCATCACTTTCCCTTGATGTGTCGAGTGGCATTTTTCAAAACTCATTGAAGGGGAGTTTGACAGCTGTTGGGTATGGACTGCTCTGAGTATTTGCAGTTGCAAGCACTGGGAGAGGGGGAAAGGGTTTTTAGCAGATTGGTGAAATTATGTGGAGGGAGTCCAGGGGAGGGGGAGGGAGAAATTCCTGAGTTAAATGGAAGAACAAACTGCAAAATGCGGGTCTTAACATAGGCTTTAGCTATGCAGAATGGAAACTACAGCCTGATGTAGCCTAAGGTCCCTCCCCCCTTTTAATCTGATTCGCCTGCATTTTTCTTAATGACAGAGAAAGCAATGGTTTCTACTTTAAACTTCCCTGCCTCTGGGTTTAAACTTCACCCCAATTCTGTTTTTTTGATGGAGCCTTAGCTCAGTGGTAGAGCATCTGCTTTGCATGCCAAAGGCCCCAGGTTCAGTCCTCAGCATCTCCAGGTAGGGCTTTGAGAAATCCTTGACTGAAATCTTGGAGAGCTACTGGCAGTCAGTAAAGATTGTCCTAAACTAGATGAACCTGACTCAGAATAAGGCAGCTTCCTATGTTCCTCCTGTCAAACTATTGTAATGAATTTGAGTCTATGAACATGACTGTCTAGCTGGCCAACTCTGTTCTTAGGAAGATAACTGGCTAATAGTCCAGGAGGCCAGAGGATGTTTCCGAATGAAGCATTTAACGGCCCTGAAGGGCCCTGATGCGGAAGCCATCAAGAGTCGAAATATCTGCACCTGATGGGAGAGGATGAGAGAGGAGTTGATATGAGTGTGTATGATGGCTCATCACACACACACACACACACCCAGTGCGCGCGCGCGCGCGCACACACACACACACACACACACACACACACACACACACACACCCCACAGCCAGGGGTGTGCATGTGTCTTTGGCCAGTGAAAAATGAAACAGCAGGTGGGAGACGGACACAAACCACATTTTAGAGAGTCTGGAACGAGGAAGCTGGGTGGAGAGCTGAAGTACCTTGATATAAGAGCCCCTGGTGGTGCAGTGGTAAAACTGCCGCCCTGTAACCAGAAGGTTACAAGTTCGATCCTGACCAGGGGCTCAAGGTTGACTCAGCCTTCCATCCTTCTGAGGTCGGTAAAATGAGTACCCAGAATGTTGGGGGAAATATGCTAAATCATTGTAAACCGCTTAGAGAGCTTCCAGCTATAGAGCGGTATATAAATGTAAGTGCTATTGCTATTGCTATTGCTATATACAGAATTTGCTCTCTGGGAACAGATGTGATCTGTTGCTGATTTGTAGGAGTCCCCTGCTATTGCAACTCCATCTCATGCATATGCATTTAAATGCACACAGTATGACAAAGACTGGTGCAGACTGAGGGAAAGCTTGAGGAGCAAGTCCTCACTTAATTTTGAGGGGGAGGAAGAAGAAAATTTGTGTGGGGGGTGGGTGGGTACTCCACAAAGGGTGATCTACACCCCTGGAAGTCGTAAACCTCCAGTGATCTCTCCTCCAAAAGTAGCCGGAACCCAATTAATGCACCCCAGAACTACTGTCCTCTCAAAGAGATACAGAAAGTGGTCATGTAATATTATTGGTAATTTAATATGTACATTATGACTCAGACCTCAGGATGTGGTGGGCTTAAAGGCTAAATTCCAGCTTGTCTTTAGCATAAACAACTGAATAACTTGTCGGAAAGAGTTACTACACAGTGGTAGGAAAGCAGGCGAGGAATGGAACATGGTCTCTATATGCTAGATCAGAGGTTCCCAACCTGTGGCATTCTAGATGTTGCGGAACTATAACTCTCATTACCCCCAGCTATTTTATTTATTGTGATTGGGAACAGCAACAGGTTGGGTACCCCATGCTACATTGTTTGTTTGTTTGTTTGTTTAATTAATACATTTACATACCACCCAAAACGCCAGTTCTACACTTCCCTCTATACATTAATTGTCCCCCTTTGCTAAGCAGGGTCTGCCTGGTTTGCATTTGAATGGGAGACATGTGAGCACTATAAGATATTTCTCTAGGGGGATCAGGCCGGCTATGGGAAGAGCATGTTTGCATGCAGAAGGTTCCTAGTTCCCTCCCTGGCACCCCCAAGATAGGTCTAGGAGAGACTCCTGCCTGTAACCTGGAGAAGGTGCTCTCAGTCTGTGTAGACCAGGGCTGCTCAACTTTGGCCCTCCTGCAGAGGTTGTCCTACAACTCCCATAATCCCTGGCTATGGGCCACTGTGGCTGGGGATTATGGGACTTGTAGTCCAAAAACAGCTGGGCAGGGCTAAGCTGAGCAGGCCTGGTGTAGATAATACTGAACTAGATGGGCCAATGGTCTGACTCGGTATTAGGCAGCTTCCTCTGTTCCTACTGAAGCCAACTTTTTGAGAGGAAACTGACAGATGCAGTGCCTCTTTCTTGCCAACCCCTTCCCCCTCTCAAGCCTTGGCTGGCCTCCCAGAAAACATTCCAAAATCAATTTGGAACACACTCAGTTGTGTACCCACATAGGCTGCTGCCTTTGGCCTATGGTCTAGGCTGTAATTAATTCCTGAACCATTGCAGGCAGTCCACATGGCTTTGGTAGTGTTATAAGAAGGCAAAAAACAGGGGCCTGTATTTTGCTGGGACCTGCTTCCCATGCTTCTGACACTGAGCCAAGAGCAGGCAAAAGTACTGTCTGTCTTGTAGACAATTGTCAGTAGCTATAGGTGCAACCCCCACGCTTCTCTTTAAAGTCAGCATGTAAAACTGAGCTGCGAACTCTTCTGTGATCAGCTCCTCTTGGCAGTGTTCAGCATTGGGCTGACAGTCATGTGGAGCACAGACCTATCCGGAGCGTCCTCATGTTAGCAACAGGAATGGCTGTGAACTGTTGCTCTCTTAGGCTTGCATTTCAGCTGCACGTCAAGGCTCTCCTGTGTTTGGTGTGACTCGAGCATATACCCATCACATGTCCCATTCCTTGCATACTTTCCATGATTCCGTGTTTGTGGAGAGAGCAGCTCCCACAATAATATCATGAACTTTTAGGTCCTCCTCTGTGCTGCAGCCACTGCTAAACTAGGGCTCAAAGCATCTGGCAAAACAGCAGGCTGAATGATTAAGCCTGCTTTATGGCTATTTATCAGTGGCATGTTTCTGCTTCAAGTCCTTTAATGAGCAACTCTTGCTTCCAGACACTGCTGGAAAAACTGATCCTTTGTGAAACATTTCCAAGGTCAGGCATTTAATGTACTGGGTCATACCCAGTACATAAACCAATGAGATGTGTGTGATGTAGGTGGCGGGATGGTGGGGTAGGTGGGTGGGTGCAGAAGAGTAGGATTCACTGGATCCGTAAATAATTCATTTGCAAATGGAACAGGATCTCATAAGACAAACCCTGGTGGATCAGCCCCAAGGCCCACTAGTCTAGCATCCTGTTTCACACAGTGGCCCACCAGATGCCTCTGAGAAGCCACACAGGCAAGAGGTGAGGGCATGCCCTCTCTCCTACTGCTACTTCCCTGCAACTGGAATTTAGAGGCATCTCATATGTGAGCTTGATATCTGCCATTCCAATTATGGACTAATCTTGCTTGCAGTTTACCTTTGGGTGAGTCTTACTCTGGCGTCTCATCTTCCGGCTGTGTCAAATGGATGGAGAAGTACTCATTCTTTTCAACATCTTGAAACCTCCAATAACAAAACCATCAGAGATGCAAGATGGGCATCTGAAGAAGCTGCTTGTTGCCTACCAAAGCTTATGCCACAAGTTAGCCTTTTGCATGTAGGAACATAGGAAGCTGAGTCAGACCATAGGTCCATCTAGCTCAGTATTGTCTACACAGACTGGCCAGCAGCTTCTCCAAGCTTGTGGGCAGGAATCTCTCTCAGCCCTATCTTGGAGATGACGGGGGGGGTGGACTTGGAACCTTCTGCTCTTCCCAGAGTGGCTCCATCTTGGCTCCATCCCCAAAGTGGATTATGTATGATGATCAATGATGATATATGATCACTGGTGTCACATCATTGATCATATAAAGCTGCCTTATACCAAGTTGGGTCTTCATTTGTTTATCTGCCCTGGTACTGTCTGCTAAGACTTGCAGGGGAGGTCCAAGGTCCCAGTTAGAGGTCTTCTCCAGCTTTGCTACTTAAGGTCTTTTTAACATCCATTGACTCCAATGGCAGGCTTTTCTCCAAGACCACTAGCACATGCAGATGAGCAGCCTGGATGGGACCACAGTGGGGTGACATGTTTAAATCCTCCTACCCCCACCATAATGCAATCTGGATCACACACCCCACCCCACCCTCCATGCGTGATATTTACATAAGGAAAAAGCAAGCATTCCAGCATCATAATTAAAATAGCACCTAGCTTGGCCAAAAGCTGAACCTGGGGCCTTGTAAATTCAAGGCATGTGCACTACTGGGCTGGAGCCTTTTCCATTTCCTGCATGTGTACGAGAAGAAGGGAGACCGTGAACATGATGAGATGCCGCAAGATGACTGCAGTAGCTAGGGGAGCCAACAGCTACGATGGAGACCTACAGAGAACCCATTGCAGCCCTCTTTTAGTGCTGTCGCCACCTGCCCATCGCTTGGCCTCTATTAGCACTGCTAAGATAAGGCTGAAAAGAGACCTTACAAAGGTGACTGTAGCAGTTGTCGGAGTCACTAGCTACTACAGCCATCCAGGGGCTTTTTACCTCATTGAGCCTCACTCATAGGCTCCTGTACAGTGTAAATTTGGACTCTTACGATGCTACGTTTTATGTTCTAACCTAGGGCAAAGGTTGCTGCCAAATGAGCAAAAGCCTTGCAAAGTCTTGGAACCTTTCTAACTATAAATGTGAATGTTTATGCTTAGCTCTTCCAGTGCTGCACGCCCATTAATGTTTCACAGCTTAAAACAATAGCATGAGTAATACCTGGTAAGTGGCTTGGGTTGGTTCCACGCTACCCGCCACCCTCTGGGGATGCTTCTTCCTCCCAGTAGGCTTAATGCAGCCTCAGCAGGCAACAGAGGATTGATTATTGATTTGATTTGATTTGATTTCTCAGGGTGGCTTTGACTCAGGAAGCAGGGGAGTGGGGAGGTTTATTCACTTGGGTCCTCGTCGCCCCGAAACAGCAGCTGGCTTGACTCTGTGTGCCCTCTGGTGAGTCAGTTACGACCCCACAGTCGCTGCCACACACCCCATGGCTGCTTCATCATTGGCTTGGCAATGCCAATGGCATTTAAATACCTCCTGGCAGCTCCATATGCCTTGGGAGAGTCCAGGGGCCCACCTTATGAGCTCCTAAGCTCTTGTGAGATTTTGGCCCTCCCCCCACTTCCAGTTCCTCTCCCCCGACTCCCTTTCTTCCAGTTCTTCACCCGACTCCAGAGACAGCGGCAATCCCCTCAGCTACAGCCGAGCCCGCCCTGGAGCTGCTGCAGACCAAGAGGAAGCCTGACATACCCCAATACTCACACAAAGGATTCTGAACCTCCACCCCACTATTGACACCTTGCTGCCTGCTGTATACTCCATCCCGTTATTCTTTAAAAGCCTATCCTGCACAGGCTTGAAGCAAGTATGCCAGTGTATGCCCCACAACTGTTTCTTCTTGGCGGTGGAGGGGAAGGATTTTAATCGCAGAGTGGATCTGGTTGTGCTCATTATAGAAGAGCTGCAAAGTTAAACACATTCAGCAATATTTATTATCTACGCACACAAGGAGAAGCGGAAGGCATGGGAGTGCTTGCTAGTGCATATGCGGACATACTAACAGCATTTTCAAAAAAAGCATCTCAGAAATCTCCCCCCACCCCCATTACATGAACCAGCTGGGGTGGTCAGTACTATCTGGGGGGAGGAATATTCATTGTGATTTTAGACAAGGTCTACACCCCAACAAATGGAAAACAGCTGAAAGTATTGCAATGCTATCACCTTCCAGTATGTTATCATGCTTTTCTTCTCCAGATCATTAAGTCTGCAGTGGCCCCATTTGCAATGGTGTCTTAAAAGCTTTGAAGAGTTCTCAAAACACAAACACTACTATACAATTGCATCCATGTTGTCAGAAGAATGGAAATGAAAATGGTTAGGAATGTTCTCCAAAGATTACTCCATGGAGAGAGTACACTTCATTCATTGTTGCCCTGGCTTCTGATGTAGACACAGGGCATGGCCAGCATTGGAGCATGGAAGTGCCACTACGCCCTCTCTCTCCCAGCTAGTGATTGGTTTATTATTATTAGCCTGGTTATGCTGTCTGATAGGTACATTGGTTATTCCCCCATCTTAGTCATTCTTTGGTGGCGGCAGCTGCTAAATATTGCAACATGCATAACTCGGCAGGCCCCCACCAAGTAAGGATATGGGCTAAGATAGGACGTGGAGAAAGAAGCTGAGAAAATCGTTTGAAATTTCTTCTTGGGAGGACTCCAAAAATTTGGAGAGAATTTTTGCTTTGGAGAAATGTCTCCATGTCCTTAAAATCCTCTCCTCCTCACCCTCCTCCAGAGCCTTAAAACAATAAGGAAGAGATTTGGTGAAGGCCCTTGGGGATTGTGCAAGAATACATTAATGTTTGGACATGCGTACATTTTCATAGTGGGAAACTCCTTCTTTTTGTTCTTGCTGTATATCATGCCACCAGATGATGAAATTTGTAATTGTTCATACTTTCCAAAGTGTTATGCTAATATTTAATTTATCAATTATGACATTGAGTTAGCAGACAATGCAAATAAGGAAAAAATTCCCCTCTGGAATAATTCTTGTAATTGGGTTTGATTTGTTCATGAAGAGGAGCCAGGAGAACATCTGGGACTGTTTTTTACTCCAGTAGTGTGCAGTGCTAGACATAATTGATCAGCCCAGGTTTTATGAATTAACAAGACAAAGTGGTCCACCAGCAGAGTGATGCAGCAAACTGCATTGTGGGAGAAAGGATTGCTGGTTTGGCCCACTATACAGGAAAGACTGTCTTCTCCATGCCCATTACAGTGTACATTCTTTGAAATCAACCCACAGCACCCAGTCTCCCAAGAGACTTGCCAAAACATAGGTGTTGTTACACAATAGTTAGAATCTAGATTTAATGTGGGTTACCAACATTAGCATGATTCTGTGAACCCACAATGAAGTGGTTTATGGCCCAGAATGAATCTGAGATTCCTGCCTTGTGGGTTCACACAATTATGCTAATGTGAGTAACCCACATTAAACCTAGATGCAAATGATTGTGTGAACCAGAACATACATTCCAAGAAAGACTATTTACCATGGATAGTCCCTATCTTTTTTCCATCTGTCCTATCAAATCAGTATACCTACTCTGTCGCAATTTTTGCCATTTGGGAATGCCTTGTGAAAATGACTTGTGTATTGGAGGCTGCTGCTAGTGTTTTAATTCTGCAGGATCTTTAGAGGTGAAAGATCCTCTTTGTCATGAACCCTCCCACCTATTACAATCATCTGTGGAGGTCCAGTTATGGCTACCACTGGCCTGTTTGGTGGCTACTTGGGACCAGGCCTTCTCTGTGGCTGCCCCAGGGCTCTGGAATGCATTCCCTGTTAAAATAAGAGTTTCTCAATCTCTGGATATTTTTAAAAAGACCCTCAAGATGTGCCTGTTTTCTCAAGCTATTAATTAATTTCAGTTAATTTAAATCATAGTTTTAATCATTTATCCTGTTTTCATATTTATTGCATTTTATGTACACTGCCTAGGGATGCATATGTCAGGCGGTATACAAATATGATAGATAAATTGATTTCTGAGTCTAGAACGGACAGTCATAGGAAAATAGGAAGTAAAATAGAAATTTTATATGGAGTCCGATCATTGGTCCATCTAGCTCAGTATTGTCAACACTGACTGGCAACAGCTCTCCAAGGTTTCAAGCAGGATCCCCCCGCCCCCGCAACCCTATCTGGAGGTGCCAGGGATTGAACCTGGAACCTTCTGCATGTAAAGCAGAAGCTCTTCCACTAAGTTGGCCATGCCCCTTCCCCCTGTATAATCACACCAGTGCAGGGAGTATGGATGACACTGGGAATGAGTGTGTGGCAGCCTCTCACCCTCTCTAGCCGGTGAAATGCTTTTTCCCACTGGCTAGATTATTCCTTTTTCTCCTTTCCTTATATTATAATTTTCACTGTGTTGTTTTGCTTTTGTGAATTGGCCTTTAGAAGCAGTGAGGCTATTCACATGATGGAAAATGGGCTAAGGGAGCCCAGCCCAGTTTCCCTCCATTGTGAGAACCACTGGGCTCTCGGGTGAGCCCGGTGATTCAACGGTGGCTAGTGCTCGGCTAACCCCATTTTCTTGATTTTGAATCTCGGCGCGGCTCTGCGTTGTGGAAGCTAATGAGGAGACCCCCGCCTGGGAGGCTACAACAAGCCTCCTGGCATGGGGGGGCTCCCCAGAATGCTCTGTGCACTTGCATGGGGTGTTCTGGAACTGCCGGGGGCTGGACGGATCCCTGCTACCCCTACTGGCTCCTTGATGGCGCCGGTAATCGTGTGGGCAGCTGATCTGGTCGCCCAGGGCGGGCTAGTCGCTCATGTGCGGGGAGAGCGGGCTTGACCCGCTCTCCGCACCAAACCCCTCCCAGCTCTACACACCAATCGTGTGTAGAGCCTCCGTGACTAACATTGTAACTAAATTACCTAATAGTCCTATTAAGTTAAACAGTCCTTTAAATAGTCCTTTAGAGTAACTCTTGTGTAGTAATATTGAGTAACTTAGTTTGAATGTCAGCCACATCTTGCTAAAATGTTTTAAGTATGAGAAAACAGCAAACTGATGGTTCTTTGTAATAATTTTTTAAAAAATGCTTAATACCATTGCATCCAAAGTTGTGGACAGTGGCAGCACCAGAAACAAATTGAGGGGGGCACAGAAGTGGCCACTTGCATTTATGGGTGGGCAAGCTGTGTCCCACACATTAGATTACTGAAACAGAATGGGGGTGCGGAGGATTGGGGGGAAATTACTTGTCAAGGGGCTGCTTGCCCCCCTCTGGAGCTGCATTGGAGACTAGCTGTGCCTAAGATCTGAACATGAGAGCAATAATAGCAGCAGTAAATTATGTTTCACCATTTGCAAAGGACTCAAAGAAAAAGATGTCTCTTACTTCAGGGGTTCTCAAACTTGGGTCCCCGGATATTGTTAGACTCCAACTCCCATATCTCTCCCCTCCAACAATGGCATTTGGTGGGGGGGGGATATGGGAGTTGAAGCCCAGCAACATCTGGGGGTACCCACGTTTGTCTTGGCTTCAGAAAGAGAATTGTCTAAAGATGTTGGCTTTAGAAGATAGTGGGCTGGAAGGGAAGGCAAAATTTCTGTGCAGAATTATCAGTGAAATTAAGGTTGAAATTAAACAGAAGGTACTATAATGCTATTGAATAACTATGTGGTAGCAAGCAAGACTTGTCCCCTTTGCTAAGCAGGTTCTACCCTGGTTGCATATGAATGGGAGACTACATGTGTGAGCACTGTAAGATATTCCCCTTAGGGGATGAGGCCACCTTGGGAAGAGCACCTGCATGTTAGCATGCAGAAAGTTTCAATTTCCCTCCCTGGCAGCATCTCCAAGATAGGGCTGAGAGAGATTCCAGCCTGCAACCTTGGAGAAGCCGCTGCCAGTCTGTGCAGATAATACTGAGCTAGATGGATCAACGGTCTGACTTAGTGACGCGCTTCACACTATCAAAGTGAAGCGCCTCATGATAGTGTGTGGGGAGAGCGGGCTTAGCCTGCTCTCCCCACACACAAGCAGAGCGCTCGCCCTGGAAGGCCAGATTGGCCGCCCACACAACTACCGTCACGGAGCTGGTTGGAGTTGCGGGGATCGGGGGCCACCTGGCCCCTGGAAGTTCCAGGATGCTCCACACAAGTGCACGTGTTATTCTGGGGAGACCCCTGTGCCAGGAGCAGGGTGGATAAAAATAAAAAATAAAAAAATCAGATTTATTTAAATAAGATTTTTTGGATTTAAATTGATTTTTTTAAAAAATAAAATGCTTTTTGAGGGGAAAAAATCTATCTAAAGATAGTTTTCTATTTTAGATACATTATATAGATACATTTTAGATACATTATACATTATAAATGCCATTGTTGGAGGGGAGAGATATGGGAGTTGGAGTCTAACAATATCCGGGGACCCAAGTTTGAGAACCCCTGAAGTAAGAGACATCTTTTTCTTTGAGTCCTTTGCAAATGGTGAAACATTATAGTCCAAAAGTATTCATCGTGAAATAAGGATTAGCTCTTAAATATGTAGCATGAGGCTGTATATATGCAATGTTTAAATTTTTTGGTAAATGAATTCCATTAATCCATTCACAATGTCATGCTCTTCCAGAGGTTTCTGTAAGATTATTCTGGGCAATTTTCCTATCTAGAAGAGGACCAAAAATGAAATCTTCATCTGGTTGTAAATATTAAGATTATACCAGCAAGAATGAGTCTTTATGTAAAAAACCATGATTTAAATCTAGTCTTACTGACTAGTGATTTAAATTGTGATTTAAATCGATTTGATTTAAATCAAATCCACCCTGGCCAGGAGGTTGCTCAGTCAAATGGCGTTAGTGGAGCACTCGATCTGCTAACCTCATCTAAGGCGGGGAACCTAAGTGGGCTAACCAGAAAGGTCATTTAAGATAAGACAATGGGATAAGTCTTAGGGAACTGAGTGACCATGTAAGAGTGTACATAAAGAGACATGTACATGGGTGCCAGTGGAGATTCTGCCTCCGTGTTCTGCCTTGCTCCCAATCTTAGCTGGCCTCCAACTGACATTCAAATGGTCATGAGTAACAGCCCATACTCTGGTAACACTGATCTTGTTGAGCCAATGGTTTGCTTCCAAACTGGAATGGACCAGTCATGCTCTATTTGTTCTGCTAGAAAATTGCAGTTCTGGAGGAGTGGCTAAGTTCAGTTAGTACCGTTTGACACACGACTCTTCTTCTTTTATTGAGCCAATATGAACTTGTATGGATGTGGTGAGGCATGAAACCTACGATGTTCAAGCCTTTACAAGTCAGGATCGCAGCACAGATTAGTCTCTATAATGGAAGTCCATAACCTATAATCATCCAGGTTATATGGTGACTCAAGCAGTGAACAGAGACCAATAAGGCACAGCACACAAAAGGTGCCTGGAGGGTAAGGCATGAATTTAGTCAGAAAGACGGTTCACAATGATAGGTGATAGAATATGCAACTGTTCTATATATTTGCCAGTCTACATATGAAGAGGATTTTGTGAGTTGCATAAATCCTTTATTTGTTCTGACCAAAAAGCATTTTCAAAATCAAATAATGATGGCTTAGCAAGGTAGTCCAACTGGCTCTCCTGTGCCTGTCATAACGAATATTTGCCCACAAGCAGGACTACTATATGTAACTGGTTCTCTGAAAGGTTATGATGATTCTATGCTATTTCTGCCAATATTAACACTTGTGTGATGTCAGTCTAATGCCACATTTGACTTGATGCAGATGCTGGTATATTCTAGTACTAGTTCAGCAAGCTGCAAATGGCATTCGGAAGAGTGGGAGTGGGTGGGGAGGAATTCGAGACATATCCATTGTGAATCTAACCAAGGTTCACGTTGCATCTGCTCTTTGGATCAATCTACATGAGTAGCAGATCACAAGGTTAAAGTGGCTAACTTCCACTTTTACATCAGCGGCTACTAGTTGGAGGGCTATAGGCCACCTCCAGCCTCAAAGGCAGGATGCCTCTGAGTACTAGTTGCAGGGGAGTAACAGCAGGAGAGAGGGCATGCCCGCAACTCCTGCCTGTTGGCTTCCAGCGGTAGGGATGTGCGTTTTGTTTCGGATACAAAATGTTTTGTGCACAAAACAGGCCATTTCGGCTGTTTTGTAGCCAAAACAAAACACCCAATGCTCAAAACAGAACATTTTGTAGCCAAAACAAAACATCCCTTTTTCGGATACAAAACATTTTGTTGTTTCAGCTGTTTTGGAACTCCATTTTGAAATCGTGAAAAGTCTTTCTCCTTCACTCTCCATTTTGAGTTTTGACATCTGTTTGAATTTCCAGTCCTTCCAGCCTGCAGATTGGCCAGCGAAAGCATGGGTTGATCTGCTGGCAATTGGCTCCTTATTCCTTTCAAGGAAATTTAAGGGTAAAATTTACCCTCATTGGCCAGTGGGGCAGTGTGCATTTACCTCCATTGGCCAGTGGGGCAGTGTGCACACTGCATGGGGCAGTGTGCATTTCATTGTTCTTTCACACTGTTGTGTGTAGATCAATTACATTTCTGGGGGGGGGGGTGGATGTGCATGACCTTTGGAAATCTGCCTGGTTCTTTGCAAAGCTCTGCTGTTGTTGATGTGTGATGTTGATGTTATTTGGGGTGGATTCAGGGCAGAAAGGGGGCTTTGGGGGCAGAAGAGTGGGTCAGGTGGTAGCACCCAATGGGTGCCTGCTGCCACCCAGATTCCAAAGGAATTGGGAAAAGGACTGATTTTTAAAAAGAATTTCTGAAGTTTACATGTCTTTGGGGCAGAAAGGAGGTCTGAGGGGCAAAACAGTGGGTTGGGTTGCCCCAAAGGGTGCCTGCCACAACCCAGATTCCAAAGGAATAGGGCAAAGGGCTGATTTCTTAGGAATTGTTGGAGTTTACACATCTTTAAGGTTTTTCCCCATAGGGAATAATGGAGATTTCAGCAGACCCATAACTCCACCTGGGGGACACACAGGGGTAGCCGGGAGTGAGTGGTGTTGTAGTGCACATAGGGTGCCAACCACCGCCATGGGTTGCTAACCCATGGGGTGCTGGGTTCTGTTGTTTCTGAGGTGTTCTGAGTGTAGATTCTCTGATAGCATATGAGATTTTCAACAACAAACCATGAATCCATTCTCATATGCTACTAGAGAATCTACACTCAAAACATCTCAAAAACAACATGGGGGTGGTTGGCACCCTCTGTGCTCTACACTACCACTCGCTCTGGGCCACCCTGGTGCCCCCCAAGTGCAGTTATGGGGCTGCTGAAACCTCCATCATTCCCTATGGGAAGAACCTTAAAGATGCGTCAACTCCATTAGATCTTTACAAATCAACCCTCTGCCCAATTCCTTTGAAATAATTCTGGCAGCTTCCTTACCCCCACTGGGCACTACCACCCACCCAACTCTGCTCTGGGCCACCCCTTCCCCCCAACATGAAAGTATACTTTTGCTGAAACCTCCATTATTCCCTATGGGAAAAGTCGTAAACTTCAAAAATTCACCAAAAATCAGCCCTTTGCCCAGTTCCTCTGAAATGTTGGTGGTAGCTTCCACCCACTGGGCACTACCACCCCCACCCACTAGTTTTGCCCTGGGGCCATTTTTAAAAATCCAAAATGTTTCGGATTCGGATTTTGCAATTTCAAACAAAGAACAAAATGGGGGTGTTTCGGATTTGGGCGAAAAACAAAACAGGAAAAAAACAAAATGCACAACCCTATCCAGCGGCATCTGGTAGGCCACTGTGTGAAACAGGATGCTGGACTAGATGGGCCTTGGGCCTGATCCAGCTGGGCTGTTCTTATGTTCCAGACTGGCCACTTTCAGACATAACATGGATCCGTAGTTCCATTAGATGTGGGTCTAGTGAACCCACAGTTCTGCATCTCCCCTTCCTTCACTCTCCTATCTGAATTCAGGCGAAACAGACAGCTGCATCTCTGCTGTGCCACTGACTGCAGAGAGGAGGGAGAACTGGCTGCTGGGGCCGCCTCCTTTACTGAAGGACAGCCCCAGCAGCCAATAGCAGCCAGAGTGAGGAAGGAGCTTCCTCCCTCAACTCCAGTTGCAGAAGGGGAAATAATAATAATAATAATAATTTCTATTTCTATACCGCCCTTCCAAAAATAGCTCAGGGCAGTTTACACAGAGAAATAATAAATAAATAAGATGGCTCCCTGTCCCAAAGGGCTCACATTCTAAAACGAAACATAAGACAGACACCAGCAACAGTCACTGGAAGTACTGTGCTGGGGATGGATAGTGCCAGTTGCTCTCCCTCTGCTAAATAAAGAGAATCACCACAGTAAAAGGTGCCTCTTTTTCCAGTTAGCAGGGGTCTGGTGCTCTGGTGCCAGCATTCAGACATAATGCTGGCACTGCAAAACCAGAGGTAAAGGTGGCACAATCTTATTCAAACCAAAGGTACACATCAGAGTCCGGGGAGGGAAACTGCAGGTCCATTTCCCCCCGCATAACGTGCGTTCCTGAAAGTTGCATGTGAATGTGGCCACTATGTTGCTCTAAAGCAGGGGTTCCCAACCTGGGAGTGATGGGAGTTGAAGTTCAGTAACCACAGTAACACAGGTTAGTACCACAGGTTAGGGATGTGCAGACCAGTCCAAAGGTTTGGGGGTTTGGTCTGGAGGTTCAGGGGTTCAGGATTGAACCGAACCCCACCCCGGTTCCATCTGGACAGGAACCAAACCTTCAGTCAAGCCTGCACATTTTTTTGGATTTTTTTGGACAGGTTGGGAACCCCTTCTCGAAAGGACTACTTAATTTTCATTGGTCTTCTACTGAGTAGTTTAGTCAGGATGTCAGCTGCTGTTTCTGGACTATATTACTTCAGACTGCAAGTCAGGAGGATTACAAGGTTGGTTGCTCTCCCATGGGGTAGGGAGAGATCCCTGCAACAGAGAAAACTAGCATGTCAGGAGGAAGGCGTGGCTAGAACCTCTCCTTGATTAGTTTTCTGTGTACAAAGATTGTGGTGTTTTTAAGCAGAAGCTTTAAAGCACGCACTCCGTCATCTGCAGTCTGAAATGATACGTACACTCCAGGAATAGCTTTTCCATGTAATATTCTTGTTTATATAGGTCAGGGATGGTCCCAGACACATTACTGCCAGAGATAGACAATATCCCTCTCTGGCTGTTTTTGAACAGCTTTTGAAAACATACCTTTTTTTATCAGGCCTTTTTGTTTGATGTTTTAAGGTTTTATTTATGGTAATTTTAATGTTTTTGCATGATTTTTTTTAGCTTTTCGGTGTTTGGTTAAATTGTTAATTGCCGTGAGATTTGGAAATAGGGTGGCATAGAACTATGACAGATAAATCAAATGCACCCCAGCCCCATCTTTGGGCAGATGCTCAGCATAAGAACATAAGAACAGCCCTGCTGGATCAGGCCCAAGGCCCATCTAGTGACTCCAGCATCCTGTTTCGCACAGTGGCCCACCAGCTGCCGCTGGAAGCATCCCCAAGTCATACTGAGGAAAGAAGAAGCATGCCCAGCAGGGAAGGAGATGGAAATGAAAAAAGCATGCTCCAGTGCGGGTGAAGGAGGATAGTGGCACTTGGCAGCAAGAAAGCCTGTGGTGTGGCGCTCACAGTAGCAGAGGGCAGCACTAGTGTCCACTTGTGTCTGCAGATGAGGTGACACCCTTGCCCTGCCTCATGGAAGGGGCACCCCTGTATAGGCTAGCTTTTAGTTGACCCTGGAGTTGTAGATGAGAGGGGATAAGGTGGAGGGAAGGAAATACAAAGCAGCACAGAGAATGGGGTCTACTCTCGGGGCATGAGTATTGTCAGTATATTTCTATCTATCTATCTATCTATCTATCTATCTATCTATCTATCTATCTATCTGTCTGTCTGTCTGTCTGTCAGCATGGTGTAGTGGTTAGAGTGCTGGACTAGGACCGGGGAGACCTGAGTTCAAATCCCCATTCAGCCATAAAACTAGCTGGGTGACTCTGGGCCAGTCACTTCTCTCTCAGCCTAACCTACTTCACAGGGTTGTTGTGAAAGAGAAACTCAAGTGTGTAGTACACCACTCTGGGCTCCTTGGAGGAAGAGCGGGATATAAATGTCATAATAATAATAATAATAATAGTTAAATTTCTATACCGCCTTTCATTAAAAGAATCTCAAGGCGGTTCACAAAACATTTAAACTATAAAACCATACAAATGACACAATAAGCATTAAAATGGAATATAACAATACAAGTCTAACTAAAAGTTTAAAAAAATATGTACAGTAACCATAAGATACAAGACAGTGGCAAAAAAACCCCACTCATTTAAAAGCCTGGGTAAAAAGCCAAGAGGTTACTGGCTTTCTAAGAACTGTGATGGAGACTGGGGAGTGGATGTCCATGGGGAGAGCATTCCAATGTCTGGGGGCCATGACTGAGAAGGCCCTGTCCTGCGTGCAATGAGCCTCCCTCATTGTCGGGACCAAGTTCATAGTCAGGGGGTGTAGCCAGGTTGGAGTGGACCCTGAGGCAAAAAGTGCAGATGAGCCGCTGCCACCACCACCACCCCAATCTCCTTGCTGCCTTCTTTGGAAAGGTGGGAGGAAGAAAGTGAAGAGTAAGCTTGTGGGCCTTCTCCTCTTCAGGGGTCCAGGGACATTTGTCTCTTCCTCCACCCTCCCAATTCAGTTACAGCTATGGCCCAGGCAGTGTTCCCTCTAATTTTTTTCATCTGTGTGCGAAATGAGTTTTGTTATGGGCGGCAGTATCAAGGCAGTGTGTGCACACCTGCATTCGGAATGGGGCCTTCCTGATTCAACCTGAGCAGGATCTAAAATAAACTGAGCGGACATAAAAAAACTTGTGTGCACATACACATGCCACAGTGTTCCTTCTCCTGGAAGCACAACTCGGAGCTATTTCAGTCGGAGTTTCCCAAGGCTTAGCCCTCAGAGTCTCTCTTCTGTGCAATAATTTGACCGTGGGGCTTGGGCTATCAGTTTCTGAACTCATCCCACCAGCTGTGCTTTTAACAGCAGCCTGATCCACAGACATTTTGGTAGACATTTTGGAGCCCCTGGTGGTGCAGTGGTAAAACTGCCGCCCTGTAACCAGAAGGTTACAAGTTCGATCCTGACCAGGGGCTCAAGGTTGACTCAGCCTTCCATCCTTCCGAGGTCGGTAAAATGAGTACCCAGAATGTTGGGGGCAATATGCTAAATCATTGTAAACCACTTAGAGAGCTCCGGCTATAAAGCGGTATATAAATGTAAGTGCTATTGCTATTGCTATTGCTATTGCTATAGAGGATATTGTTCAACATCATGAGAATCCCCTCTAGCTGACTTCTGCAGATCAAACTGCTTCCCAAAGCACAGAAGATGGCCAGCTTGTGTTTTTTCTGGTCAGTTAGCAGTTCTCTCTGGAGCACATAACATATGTGAGGGGTGGGGAGAAAATGGCACCCCTTTAAGCATGCACAGAGTTGTTTTTCCTCACTACATTTTCTCACACACTTTGAACTTGAAGGAAGGGATTCCAGGTCTGAGAATGAAAATTCTAAAGTAAACTATGGCAACTCTCATTTCATAGATTACTACAACTCCACCTAATGGTGCAGTGGGGAAATGACTTGACTAGCAAGCCAGAGGTTGCCGGTTTGAATCCCCCCCCCATGTATGTTTCCCAGACTATGGAAAACACCTATATCGGGCAGCAGCGATATAGGAAGATGCGGAAAGGCATCATCTTACACTGTGCGGGAGATGGCACTGGTAAGCCCCTCCTGTATTCTACCAAAGACAACCACAGGGCTCTGTGATTGCCAGGAGTCGACACCAACTCAATGACACACTTTACCTTTACCACTACTAGAGTCCCTGCTCCTAAAACTAAAAGCCAAAGTGAGCTCTTAGGGAGGATCTCTTTCAGCAATGCCTTAGAATGTGTTTACCATTTCCCTCGATTTCTTTGCTCTTTAGTGGCAGAGTTAAAACATCTTTCTAAGTTGATTCACACATGCATGTTCATCACTTGATGCCTGCAGCATAAAGGGATAATTTGCATTTATGACTGTGCCATCTCCACACCAACACCACTGATACTTTTGTATCACCTCCTCAAGACACAATGCTATTCAGTGGATTATACATTGCTTGCACATGTATTCTGTCCACACACTCAGCTGCGAATAATCACGCGATGTGCATGGGATGTGAGAACCAGCCCCCTGTGAACTTGCTCTTTACTCTCCTGTAGGAATGCAAAGATGCTTGCTTCCCACAGAATTATGATTAGAATACCTTTTTTTCAGATGAGAAGAGCAGACAGTCGTTTAACAGCATTATTATGATTAAAAAGAAAAAATCTAGCCAGCCAGACAGCTGCTGAACAAGATGTGAATTCAATAGCTTTTGCTTCTGTGGGTGGTGGCTGGAAAAGAGATAACTGAATATTCCTGGGGAGAGGGGGTGGAGAGAAGGCAGGACTGTTAGGATTGTTGCTTGCGCATGTGACTCAAATTAAATATGAAGCTCTGACTCCAAATATTTTGTTATTCCAATGCGGGTCACCTGTTACTTGGTTTAAAAAACTGTGATTTCATCCCCACCACACTCTCTCTCTCTCACGGAAAGCAATTCCATCATAAGCAGCTTAATGTGGGATATCTCTCCTCTCTTGAGCACACACACTCTCTTTTTTTATTGTTCCATTGCCGAGCTTTCTGCTTTTCAGAGCCAGTTTGACTTGTTATAGGGAAGGCAACCGATTGGCTGATGAACTGAGCTCAGTTTCATAAATTATAGTTCAGCATGCTCTAGCACGAGTCCTATGGCTGCTGTAATCCCAGGGGCCTGTCTGTTCCTGACTCCACGCCTGTTTGTTCTGCATCGTGCATGATGTTGTGCTGGAATTTCCTGTCATAAATAGTTGGCTGTTTCATCTTCAGGAGGATTCTGTGAGTAACTCTGACTTCTTCAACTCTCTGTGTTAATTGCACCCTTTTAAACAAGAACTCCTGTACTTGGGAAATTAGCGTAAAGGACTTGTGACTGAGGGAACTACATCGTCTGAATTAACTTTTTGCACTTCTCAGCCTGAGGGTTAACGTGCCTACGTGCCGTTGAACTACAGTCCACTATATCTTAGAAGAATTCATTTCAGAAAAGTGCTGTGCTCGACCCTTGTGTAGTTTGTCTCTTACTATAAAAGGTATGAGGTTACTATGTGGATTGTCCTCTCGGATGCTGCCACTGATCAAACTCACAGTACACATTTGTTTTAGGAGAAGCATTACCCATTCTACTTGTAGTTCTGAATGAGATAGTTGCGGCAAGAACGAGAAAGCTATTCCGTAGTTAAGGAAAACCACCAAGCTATTTCTTCTTAATATACCGTATAGTGTATACTGTATAGTGTTTTGATCAGCTCACTGTGAAGAGAGAAGCAACATCTGTTTTACAGAAATGCTACTTTATACTCGTCCCCTTTATGGACAAATGCCAGCAGTACTTTTAGAATCTTGGATGTAAGCATATGTACACTTCCTTGGGAGTAGAGCCCATTGAAATTTACTAATTACTTGTGAGTAAACATGCATTGGGTTACAAGGCTTTAGATGAAATGTTAAAAGGAATTTATTGTTGCATTGTCAGGTGGCATTTAAGGTCATGTCTCTTAATTGTACGATGCACCATCTGGTGTATAGTGATGGAGGAGGAGGAGGGACCTAAACAAAATTTCATGTAAAACGCTGTTTGGGATTTACAATCTGTCCAGATTAAATTGTTTCAGGGATTCCATGGTTCTTTAAGATTTCTGGGTGCTGCTTCTGTTACAGCAGATGTTTAAAATGCTACAGTGAGAATCTGGTGTCAGAGTATTAGAACAGAAACTAACTAACTTTGTTTTGTTCTTGTGGTAAATATAGACAGGGCACATGAATTCTAACAGAAGCGCAGTATTAAGCGAAGCCCACCTAATGTGTCAAGTTTCCACAAGGATTATTTTCTAAGAGGAACAACTATTTATAATCTAGGAAATTTCTTTTATAGGGAATTAACTTGTTCTGTACTGTTTGCACACACCTCTCTCTGTGTGTGTTTTAACATAGTCCACAAATGTACAGTCTCTTAACTTGTGTTCCCTCTAGCCCACACAATTTTGTAGGACACAGAATGTAACCCATGACTTGGAATACCCATCTTTTCAATCTAGTGGACATATGTACTGTACACATTAAAGCATAACTTCAGTGTTTGTGCTATGATGACTGTAAACAGCTTCAAAATGATGCTCCCCACCACCCATGCATTTAAGAATTGTTGCCAAATTAGATTTGTGTTTAATGTTCTTGATGGGTTTTTTTGGTATGAAGAATTGCACACATGAATGTGTATGATTCTTGCTTTTCAGAAATGTTACCATTCTCTTTCCTGGTAAAGAATTAAATGCATGCCATCTTTCTGTATAAATTAATAGAAGGGGAGAGGGAAGAGCTGCACATGTAATATATTTTTTCTTAGACAAGTTACATTGTGTGCAAAAGATCCTGCATTCCTCTAAGATAACCCATGTAACAAATCTGTAATGCTGTATTCTACCATTAGATAGTTTGCTTCACTGCTATTGCAAACAGTGCACATGGATACTATCAAAATGTGCCATGATTCAGCAAGATATACATCATTGTAGCTACTTTTAGGGCTTAACTGGACCCTTGGTACAAAGTGTGTTCTTGCTGCGCTTTAGCCTTTCTGGGGTATTCCTGAATGTCTCTTTTGAAAGGCAATAGTGCAATATCCAGTCCAAATGTAATGGATGGAGATTGGGGTGCTGCCATCCTTTCCTGTCCTCAATGGATAATGTACACTGCAGATCATGAATGCGGGGCAAGGAGTGCTCACAGACTTGCACAGGAGCTCATATTGACTAAATGCAAGACAAAGGCTTGGTTCAGACATGTATACTATCTAGGCAGCAACAACTGTCTACCCAAGGTGGAGGGGCACGTGCATGGCCCCCTTCTTCACTTACACATATGAGACAGAGGGCCATATATGTGGCTGCCTGATTTATGTGGCAGTCTCTCCTCAAGCAAGGGGGTGAGAAAAAGATTGTTTGAATTGGGCTTTTCCATGTACAGACTTTGGTGTACATGGATTTGCATTGTGTGTATGGTCATGGGGAGGGTCACCCACCCACTTGGCTATGCAAAAATGGTTACAGTTTAGCAACCTGTCTAAAAATTGGGTCAGTGTTTAGACCAGGCCTTGAGACTTCCTGCCAAATGTAAAGGCCTTCTGCCAGGTGTGAAAAAAGAAGCTGTTCCAGATTTTGCCTTGTGAAAAGGTGCCGGGAACTCTGTGGAAATACTGTATCTTCTTTGCAGGCTGATCATTGGTGTTCAGGTCATGGCCCGGGGAGGGGAAGCTGGGGCATCTCCTGTTATATTATAGATGTTAGCCTACTGTAGTTACACACAACTGTGTTCCAGACAGCACTCCAAATGGCAATGACCCAGCTCTCTGGGAAAGAATTGCATTTTTCCCTTGAGGAGGGTCAGAACAGTTCAGAAGGATTTCCTGGCGGATTGTGCCCCGAAACTTCATTATTGGTTTGATTTTCAGCAGCAGAAACAACATTTGAAAAATTGCTCTTGAAGCAGAGATCAAACAGAATATATTAAAGTCATCACAGTACAAAATAATAACTCTACAGATTGTGTTGGTTTAACATCCTCTGGTCTTAGTGCAATTAGAAGGGGTTTAGGGCATGCTGGGGGAACAAAACGGCGTTAAAGACAAACATTATAGGCCTGCCTATAATGTTTCACAGGTCATGGCACTAGGTCAACTACTTTGGTGGTTGTATTTGTGCATGTATGTGGTTTTCAACTGTTTCTAATAATTAAGGACATTATGGGAGGTATAGCTATAATTTAACATGGTGGGGAAAATGTCCCTGGAGTGAGGGAGTGGAGACGTGCTGGCTGGGAGACAGCTCACCACCCCACCTCCCCAATTCATGGGCACACTGTTGGTTCCTGACTGGAGGACTCATCTTGGCTTCAAGCAAGCTGAGTCCTCTCCAGGAGAGGAGGTGGGAGGAGTGTCAGGCAGTGTCCCTGCCTCCTCCTGACTGGCTGGTTAGTGTTCAGCTTCAGCCCAGCCCTCCCTCAGCCTGACTGACAGGCTCAAGAGCAAGGGAAATGTCGCTGAGCATCAGCCGGTTACTCACAAGGAGAGGAGGGGGGAGGGATGCTGCCTGGCAATCCTCTCTCCCTGCTTCTCTCCTGAAGCAGAGACAAAGCTGAAAAGATCTTCAGTTAAAGGTGCTTAGGGACGCTTCTTGAATCTTGCCCTCATTAAAAAGAACAGGGTAAGACCATGCTGCTCTCCCCTGAACATTCCTTAGCAGCTAGGTTCAATTTACCTCTACATCCTGGATTGGTCTTGGATTGGTTATTTAGTTTCAGATTGTATTTAAGCTTAAAAGTTTCCAGCTGTTTGAGACAGAGCATTGAGAATGATGTTTTGACATTGAAATGCATTTGCTCAAGTTTGGTAAGATCTTTGTTTTCAGTTGTTTTACTTACACATTAAAGCGGTCTTAATATCGTGCCCACAACCTGGGGCAAAATCTGGGACTTGGTTTTCTGTAGAAGACTTTGACTCTGTGTGTGTGCGTGCCGTGTGTGTGTGTGTGAGAGAGAGAGAGAGAGAGAGAGAGCGCACATGAATGGCAAATAAGGATAGAAGTATTGTTCATGTATAAAGGCGATTGTAGTATGTATTAGGTTAAAATGTTTCTGAGGCAGGTGTGTTTGAAATTGTCTGTATGCGTGGGCAGTGTGTGGTATCAATTGTGTAGGAGCAAGAAAAAGAGCACACCAATAATATTTTTTTCCTACCACATCCTTATGGTTCTTCTGCAGCAAAGACATGGTGGGGGAGGAGAAGGTGGGGGGTGCTGGGGCTCATCTTCACTTCTTGTCCCAAGGCCCTCTCCAACTTCGCTACACCCTTGGACATTATATGATAAAACTTTACATTTTAGATAGCTGCTTTACCTGTGTTTATTGCCTCAGAATTAGCTCAAGCAGGACTATACCAAATACAGAGGTTTCCCTAAATAACTAGGATATAAGTGCAAAGTATTATTTTTATTATGAATATTTATATACCACTTGCCAACAGAAAAGTTCTCAGCGTGGTTTGTGTGTGTGAGTGCAGTTACATATAAAAATATGTGTATGTATATTATGTATTTAAACCGCTCAGGGTGGTTTGCACAGAGAAATAATAAACAAATAAGATGGAACCCTGTCCCCAAAGGGCTCATAATCTAAAAAGAAACATAAGATAGACACCAGCAACAGTCACTGGAGGTACTGTGCTGGGGGTGGATAGGGCCAGTTAGATAGGGCCAGTTATAAATAGATTTGTACTGTGTTTAATATTTGAATTTAATATTTGTACTGTTAATTGTTTAATAGTTTTGTACTATTTTAAAATGTGAACCACCTTGATTATTTTCAATAGCAATACATAAATGTCCCTCACACACAAATTTCACTTGCCTGTGTTACATTCTATTATGAGCTATGCTGTCCTGGTCTTCAGCATGGCTTACACACATATCAGCGCCAGGAGCGTATCTAGGGTGGGGCAGGCAGGGCACATGCCCGGGCACCACTTGAAGGGGGCGCCATTTTTTAAAAAAAATTTTTTAAAGGCCAACGAAAACAAAATGGCCACCACACATGTAAGTGCTAAATGGTCTCTCTGAGGCCCTAGACCAGGCATCCCCAAACTGTGGCCCTCCAGATGTTGCTGAACTACAACTCCCAGCATCCCTAGACACAATTTTTTGTGGCTGGGTATGCTGGGAGTTGTAGTTCAGCAACATCTGGAGGGCCACAGTTTGGGGATGCCTGCCCTAGACCATGCCAGGTCTTGCAGAGGCCATTTGAGCATGCACGGCAGCCATTTTGTTTCCAGCTGCCTTTTTTGGGGAAAAAATTATTTTAAAAAATGGCCACTGCACATGCTCAAATGGTCCCTGTGAGGCCCTAGAGGCCAGCGGGGGGCGGGGGAAACTTTGCAGGGCCCCCCACGACCTTTATGAAGCCCCCCAAAGGGGCTACAGGTTAAAACATTTTAAAAAATTAATATAATATAAGTCACTGTACGCGTATTCAGATTGGCACTATGTACAGAGAATCAGGGCTTGTGAATACTGAGCTGAAGCTTATGAGCTAGGATTGTATTCATTTGCTCTTACTTTGCGTCTTATGATAAGTTAGTTAAATGTGATGTCAATAATATTAATGGTGAGTTTGTCTTTGAATCAGTGTGAAATCCTTATTATTAAGGCCCACTGGGAATTTCTTGCTCTCTTTCTCTCATTTTAACTGTTTACTCTGCATATCCTTTAATTATTTTCAGAGTATCTGGGAAAAGTCAAATTCCCCATTTATTTTTAAAACTTATGTAATAGTGATGCTACAATGCATAGTAGAGAATTAGACAGGTTCTTCTGTTTAGTTTTCCAAGTACACCTCCTCATAGTATTTGGGTATTTCATCAGCCCCAGCCTACTGAAATTTGTACTTTTCCAGCATTTTTTGGTCTGGCTATGTCCACTGCTAAATAGTTTTTTAAATATTAAAAGATTAATGAGCTTGACTTGTATTTTTGAGCTGATATTATGGTAAAGTTATCTGAAAGATGGGTGTCAGATGTTTGGACAGGGGGCGCGATTTCAGTGCTTGCCCTAGACGCTGTTTTCCCTAGATACGTCTCTGCTCAGCGCCCTGCCAGTCCTGTGCCTCTCCAAACTGCATCTTGGCTTCTGCAGAGCTCCAAGAGGCTCTGGTGCAACTAATGATTGTGTCATCACTGAAGTGAGGAGCTTCCCATTATTCCCAGAGGGAGGCTTCTCCCTGCAGTGATGATGCAATCATTAACAGCGATGGTGATTCTCTGAGCACAGTAGAAATGAGGACATGGTTCGGAGAGGCATGGAATAAGCACGTTTCCCACTCTTGGTGGGTATCCCTTCAGTTTTGGCATAGAGTTTCCCCAAACTATATATATATATATATATATATATATATATATATATATATATATAAAACTTATATGCTCTTTTTCCACTCAGAAATTGAACTTTCAAGGTGGTTTACAATAAAAATACAAAATTATAAAACAGAAGAACAGCAGAGAGAAAATGAAGCCAACAATACCTGGGAGTATAAAACAAGTTAACTATGGGTAGGCCAGATGCCTGCCTAAATTAAAAAAGGAAGGAAACCAAAATAGATGGGGCTAAATGCATCTCATGCGGTAGGGTGTTCTACAGTCTGGTTGCTGCCTTTCCTTTGATCCCATCAACAGTACCTCAGCTGCTGGTGGAACTTTGAGAAAGGCCTCACCAGCTCTCTGCAGATAATACTGATCAACAGTCAATGCAAGGGGTTACCTCTGCCATTTGGACTGGCTGTTCAGACACCCTTGCAGGAATGGAGGAAGTTGTAAATTCAGTTTTCCCCAGTCTAAGGCTGAAACCCTAAACACATTCACTATGGAATTAGTCCCGCTGAATACAATGGGACTTCTAAGTAAACCTACATAGGATTGTACTGCATGGGTGAGATTTGTGCTAAGAGGCCTGATCAAGGTTTGAGTTTTGGAGCTGGTTGAGAAATATCTGACTGGCAAAAAGAGCATTTGTGATTTCAGGGCTCCCTTTGGCTCTATGATTGTTTATGCACCTCCATAATAGCTGTTCACTCTATACATCTGTAACTAAACAGAATTATTATGGAACATAAATTCCAGTGAACCAGAAAACTGATGCTGTAAACATAGCTCTGGAAGTTGAAACTATTTATTTATTTATTTAAAATATTTATACCCTGCCCCTCCAGTGCAATACTGCTCGGGGCGGCTTACAACAATAATATAGACACGGATGCAAGACAATTCTTTGGTCCATATACAGGGCAGCTTCACATAACCGCCTGAATGTTGGTAAGCCAGGAACCATAAATTCCTGGTGAGCACACTTCAGGAGTGTCAAGGGAGCCCACCCAAGTCCAGTTCCCGTGCCGCATTGCTGACACTCTTTTGACTTCTGCCCAACTTCAAATCCTGGTTACAGAAGTTGCAAGGAAGAAAATGGAAGAATCTCGCAAGATGCCCGCTGGGAGCCTGTGCTGCCAGTTCCTAACATTAGGGATATGCCAAAATGTGATTCGGAAGCCAAAAGAGCTCCTTCCTCCAAGGAGCCCAGAGCGTTGTACTACGTACTTGAGTTTCTCTTTCACAACAACCCTGTATGGAAGTGAACTCCCCACTGGCATGCAGTTAATCCTGGGGAGAGTGCTGGGAGTACGGTGATAGTAGCTATCAAAGAGGAGCAGCTATGGACCTGCCTTCCTCAGCTTTAAAGGGGCTGAGAGAGCCTTTTTAAAGGGAGATGCCCCGTAATTCAGCTTCTGAATCCCGTTTTGGCACATCCCTTCCTGACTCTACCCCACCTGCCTTGCTTGGGGCGGATTGTGTGAATCCACCCATAGTAGCCTGAACCTTCCATGGCCTGAACCTTTGTTACCCCAAACTGCTAGATTTTGGAATTTACATGCATGTCAGGACTGCCAAAAGTACAGATCATTTTGGGAACTGAGCTGGAGAACTGGGCTTTGATGAATAAAATGCTTTAAAAAACAAGAACATACCAAAGTGCTTCTTATCTGCGATTAGATGAAAAGGGACAGACAACACCAACTGCATTTACTTTCCTAAGCATTTATAGCATGAATGGCAGAGAATTAAAACATTGGTCATGTGACTCATTGACCCTTTTCTGGAAATAAAAAGCTGTATGAAGACAGAAATTGTTTTGGAAAGTTCATAGCAAACCTTCTTGGTCACACACATCCTGACATTCTCTGTTTTGTATTCTACAGTGCTCTGCAGTATTGGCCACAGCTCTGTTACCCATATCCGTATTGCAATCTCTTCCTGGACTGTTAGTTGTTAGCCTGTTGCAGACAGCAGGAATCACTCTGATGCTGCTTTAAAGAGGCAGATAAATCAATTCAGTCTCTTTTATGCCTGCAGCCATGTGACTTCCCTTCTCAGACCTCTGACCCCAAGTAGGGAGCTTGAAGCGTTGCTGTGGTCGAACAGGGAAGAATGAAAAGTCTATAAATACTTCTAGTGCTTGTTAATTTAGCATTTTTGGGGACTGGGACTTGTACTCAACCCTTTACTCCTAGCTGACTTCCTGAACTATCCTCTGTAGCTGTTGTCTCGGGTCACTTGCCCTAGGTTTTGTTTGCACGGATGTGAGCTAGCGAAGCGATGTCCCTCTTACTGGACTCTGTAATGACTGCCATCACTTATATCACCCCAGTCCAGCCACACTCTAACAATGAGGCCGGTCTGACAATCAGTGAGACCTGCCTCGAGAGGGTTAGGAGGGAGCGTGGGCTTAGCCCGCTCTCCCCGCACACGAGCAGGCTGTGGCCTTGAGTGGCCGGATCGACCGCTCACACAACTGCCGGCTTCGTCATGGAGCCAGCGGGGGCTGCGGGGATCGGGGGCCGTGTGGCCCCCGGAAGTTCCAGCATGCTTTGCGTGAGTGTGCAGAGCATGCTGGAGAGACCCCCCGAGCCGGGAGGCTGTTTTTTATCCTCCCGGTCAGGGGTCTCCTCATGAGTTGCTGTGGCACGGAGCTGCGGCGCGGCAACACGCAATTTGGAAACCCTGGTTAGCAGAGCGCTCGCTCTGCTAACCTGGCCTAAGGAGAAGGCTGCAGAAGCAGGTTACCCTCTTTGAGCCAACCGGGCTTGCCTGCGCGCCCGGTGGTTCTCACAGTCCGCTAAAATTGGGCTAGGCTCCCCTAGCCTGATTTTAGCTGATCATGAAAATAGCCTCATTGTCTGGGTTAGAAAAACAACCACAGTTTCCACGATTAGTGTAAAGAATAAAATCTGACCATATTACATAAAAATAATTATTTGTAGTCTGGTATGAACAGACTGAGTAATATTCATTAGCTTTTCTGAGATCATGATATGCCATAGGTTCTTGTACCAGATGTCCATAGACACGGTTTGATGTTTTCAGTGTTTGGCTATAGCTAACATGGCAGCAGTTACCATAAACACAATTAATTTTTTTTTTGGTCACATCTGTATTGACCTCAGAAAATACATTTACTAATGCTAGTAGTAGTATTCATCTCCGTGAATACCTCTGTCCAAAAGGATGAGATCCTAGGACAGGTCCACCAATAATGAAAATAGGTCCCATCACCCCACAACCACTCCAGCAAAGCAGAGAGCAGTCTTTTTGGATGTTTGCTATTTTTACTGGGGTCAGGTACTTTCTATGGAAAACTTTGAGAAATTTCTCCTTAAGGGCGAAAGAGGAATTAACTGGCTTCCATTTCCATATGTTCATTCACTCCTGATCCTTAACTTCCCATTGGAAGTCATTTTTCCACGATGCTTTAAGGCTTGGCAGTGGGTTAAATGTGTGGTTTATAATCAAATCGTATAATTTTGAAACCACGCCTTTTTTGAGGGTGTCATGGGCTTCAAAAACCAGTACTTCAAATTTTGTTGTTTGTCAACTTGTACCTAACAGCTGCTTCATGCAGGATTAATTTCAGTCATAGATATCCTTTCTGTGTAATATTACACACATGGAAATACTATTAAATGTGCATTTATAAGAATCGCCCTGCTGGATCAGGCACAAGGCCCATCTAGTCCAGCATCCTGTTTCACACAGTGGCTCACCATATGCTCTGTTTCAGGGCTGTACAACTTTGGCCCTTCAGCTATTGTTGGACTACAACTCCCATCATCCCCAGGTACAGGGGTCAATAACCAGGAATGATGGGAGTTGTAGTCCAAGATCTGTAGGAGGCCTGCAGTTGTGTAGCCCTGGTTTATACTATTGCATTGTGGAAACACTGCTGGAACCATGCACAGTTGGGACTTCCTGCCAACCCCTGATAACTTGGCAAAGAGGCACCTTTTAACGTGATGAATATCTTTATTTAGCAGCGGGAGAGTAACTGGCCCCATCCGCCCCCAGTACAGTACCTCCAGTGACTGTTGCTGGTGTCTACCTTATGTTTCTTTTAGATTGTGAACCCTTTGGGGACAGGGATCCATCTTATTTATTTATTATTTCTCTGTGTAAACTGCCCTGAGCCATTTTTGGAAGGGTGGTATAGAAATCGAATTATTATTATTATTATATAAAATATAACAAGCAGGGCCCAAACCTAGTTAGTTATGACTAAGCACATTTGGAATGAATGAGAAATGACTAACCTCTGTTCATTTCAATGAGATTTAGTAATCGCTGAGGGAGGGTAGGGTGCCCCCCTGCCTGAAGGAGGCAGTGGTTAGACCACTTTTAAAGAAGCCTTCCCTGGACCCCTTAGCAATGGACAGCTACAGGCCAATCTCCAATCTCCCTTGGTTGGGCAAGGTGATTGAGAGGGTGGTGGCTGACCAGCTCCAGGCAGTCTTGGAGGAAACTAATTATTTAGACCCATTTCAAACTGGCTTTAGAGCTGGCTGTGGGGTTGAGACAGCCTTGGTCGGCCTGATGGATGACCTTTACCGGGGAATCGACAGAGGGAGTGTGACTCTGCTGGTTCTTCTGGATCTCTCGGCGGTGTTTGATATCATCGACCATGGTATCCTTCTGGATCGCCTGGGGGAGTTGGGGATAGGGGGCACTGCTTTGCCGTGGTTCCGTTCCTATCTCTTGGGTAGATTCCAGATGGTGGAGCTTGGTGACAGTTGCTCCTCAGAATGGGAGCTGTTATATGGAGTCCCTCAGGGCTCCATTCTGTCACCAATGCTTTTTAACATCTACATGAAACCGCTGGGTGAGGTCATCAGGAGGTTTGGTGCTGGGTGTTATCAGTATGCTGATGACACCCAAATCTACTTCTCCTTTTCATCTTCAGGAAATGGCACTCATTCTCTAAATGCTTGCCTACAGGCAGTAATGGGCTGGATGAGGGAGAACAAATTGAAGCTGAATCCAAGCAAGATGGAGGTGCTCATTGTGGGGGCTCAGAATCTGAGGGGTGAGTTAGATCTTCCTGTGCTGGATGGGGTTACACTCCCCCAGAAGGAGCAGGTGTGCAGCTTGGGAGTACTCCTGGACCCAGGCCTCACCCTGGTATCTCAGGTGGAGGCCATGGCCAGCAGTGCTTTCTATCAGCTTCGGCTGATTTGACAGCTGCGCCCATTCCTCGAAGAGGATGACCTCAAAACAGTGGTGCATCAGCTGGTAACCTCCCGGCTTGACTATTGCAATGCGCTCTACATGGGGCTGCCTTTGTACGTAGTCCAGAAACTTCAGTTAGTTCAGAATGCGGCAGCCAGATTGGTCTCTGGGGCAACCCGGAGAGACCATATGATGCCTGTTTTGAAACAGTTACACTGGCTTCCGATATGTTTCCAGGCAAAATACAAAGTGCTGGTTATTACCTTTAAAGCCCTGAATGGCTTGGGTCCAAGATATCTTAGAGAGCGCCTTCTTTTACATGATCCCCACCGCATGTTAAAGTCATCTGGAGAGGTCCGTCTCCAGTTACCACCGGTTCGTTTGGTGGTGACTCAGAGGCGGGCCTTCTCTGTAGCTGCTCCTGGGCTGTGGAATACACTCCCAGCAGGAATTTGTAATCTTAATTCTTTATTGACCTTCAAGAGAGCCCTTAAAACCCATCTGTTTGGCCTGGCCTTTCAGGGTTTTAAATTAGTTTTAATTGTTTTAATGTTAATTGTTTTGATAGTTTAATTGTTTTTTAGATGTTTGTAAGTTGGTGTTTATATTTGTATTTCTGTTTTAATTGTTTTTAATGATTTTTTTTAAATTGATAACTGCCCTGAGCCAGCTCAGAAGGGCGGTATAAAAACTAATTTGGTCTGGATCCTGCCAAGTGTATTTATTGACATGACGGTATACAGATGAATTATAAATGTGATTTTGTACATGAAGGTATTCCAGAAGAGTAGCTGTGCTTAGTCTGTTGCATTTTAAAACATGAACAAAGAACATTCTGGCCCCTCCAAGATGAACAAAACAACATATATCAAATTAAAAATGAGTCTTGTAAATAAAATGAATGACATGAAAAACAGAACGGCCAGATATTCTGAATAAATCAAACAAAGGTTATACACACACACACTTTTCAATCTCTTAATTTAATGGTTATAAACCAAACAGATAACTCATTTGTATACAAACTTCAGTGTGGCATTTCAGAATACGACAGAGCCACAAACCAGCTTAAAATGGTCATAAATTGAATATCTTTGAAGTTGAAAATGTTTTAACCCAAGGTTTCTCTCAGTGGCTCCATCTAAAATGATGATTATTATTTAGTGCCTCAAGAGTGCTACAACGGTTTAAAACTGTGGATGTGTGTTCATGTGGGCAGCAATTTACAAAAAAGCTTGCCATAATAAATGTGTTCCGTTTGGAGGTACCACAGAACTCAATATGAACATGACAGCCATTTAGAAATACATTGGCCCTATTCAGACAACAATGATGGGGGAGCTGGCTTGTACCCATTGGCCCTGCATCCTCCATATTGATAGTCTTCCATACAGAGCCTGCACACGTACCAGCTGTCTACATATAGGTTGCATTCGCATGCAATGTGAAGCGGCAGTTAAATGGGACAGAGATTGGAATTTGTGAACGTCTGGATATGTGCAACAATGGTTTCGTGGCAAAAGCGGCCTGTGTTTTCTCTTGCCAAACTCCAGTCTGAACCTTCGGTTTGTAGTGAGTTTCGCTGCTCCAACCTGAGGTTTTGCAGCAGTAGCATTGCATTATAGCAATGCTGCCATAATCATAGATTTTGTGCAGTTTCTGGAACCATAATCATAGAGAGGGTGTCCCAAACCTGCCCAGGATTGCACCCGCTCTAGGCCTGTGGTGATTCTTGCTGGCCCTCTGAGTACTTGCCCTGTCCCCTGTCTCTGATCTAATAAAGCAGTTGCCTGGCAACAGAGACACCACGACATCCCATTCCAATCCTGTCAAATGGGAAAATCACATTGGGGCATGCCCTCTTTCCACCCTGCCCCTCCCCAGCAGTCAGGAGAGAAAGGGGATGAGATGGCAAGATGGGCAGTATGTGCTTCTCCAAAAATGAAGCGATCAAGATGTATGTTCACAGGCACCTGCATTTGCACTGGCAACATAAACAGGGCAACCCCATTATATGGCTGAAGCAGCAACATATGGCAGGGTGGTAATACCCGGGGCCAGGTTTCAAAGACAGCCCCACTCGGGTGTTCTTGAAGGGTTGAAGTCTCTTTTTTTTTTTTTTTTGCACAATGAAAGGGCCCAGCCTTTCCCCTTGGGAGAACCCACGTGGTCCCTAGGCTTACTCATGAGAAGGGCCGGGCACCAGGATAGCAGCATTGCCTCCAGTGATGGGAGTTTCCTACTTTTTGATGACACTGGATGCTGATCCTGAGTGGACCTCTCTCATGGGAGTGGAAGGCCATGGGGATACCCATGGAACCATCTGTGGGGACAGGAGTGTTTGGTAGAATCACTAATAATGTGTAATGACATCCCTCCTCCCACAGACCACTCTCTCATAAGAGTGTCAGGCCATGGAGACATGCATGGGGGCCAGACAGCAGATGCCGCCCAGCATGATTGCTCAACACACACAAGCCACTTGTGTTGAGGATGGACACCCTGGCAACACCTCTCCCTGTCTTGGTGACTGCTGCAAAGAAGCTGTCAAAGTGTGCCCTCTGCCAGGCCATCCACCCATTTGAACATGCCCATCATTGTTTGTGCCATGAACAGTGACCACACTTGCCTGGAGTCACAGACAACCGGGGCACCCTTTTCCCATGATTCCCCACAGTGGCAGATCTGCATATGCTGCAATGCCGGTCTGAACCCAGGAAACTTGAATGCAAGTAAAGATCTGTCCCCAGTCCCAGTGTTTCCCCAGTCTGCCCACCCAGCTACACCTGGATACATGGCGTGTCAGAATCCTTTGTGCATCCAAAGTCTTCCCTAGAGAGGAGGGGGGGTCACTATGCAAAAGGTCTATCATTAACCAGAGAGAATGGGGAACCCACACAAGCAGGCTCCCCTTTTTTTGGATAGCTCAACTCATGAGCACACAATCTCATGGAAGACTGAAGGCTGGTGAGCCTAAGGTCCTCCTCAATAGACTGGCCCTCAATGAGAGTGGTAATCCCCTGGCGGCAAGCTGCCATGGGGGCAGGAGTGTGGTTTGGTCTCCATCGACTGCTTTGCCGGTGTGAGCCATTGCAGGAGCATCCTTGGTCACAGTGGTCCAGATCCCTGGATCTTTTGCCTCTATCTATCTATCTATCTATCTATGAGGGCAAAGGATCCGGGGATCGGTCCCACTGTGACCAAAGATGCTCCTGCAATGGCTTACTCCAGCAAAGTAGTCTTAGTCTTAGTCTTAGTCTTAGTCTCTCTCTCTCTCTCTCTCTCTCTCTCTCTCTCTCTATATATATATATATGTGTGTGTGTGTGTGTGTGTGTGTGTGTGTCATTTATTTTAACTAATGTTTTAGCTTTTTGTTTGTTTGTTGTAAACCACCCAGAGACGTGAGTTTGGGGCGGTACAGAAATGTGTTCAATCAATCAATCAATCAATCAATTAAATATCCCCGCCTAGGAAGTCATCATGTTCCCTTCCCTTTCTGGAGTAACAGAAAAATAGTGCCCCTCCCCATTCCCCCCACCATCACCAGAAATTGTTCTTGTGTGAGACTGTTTGTTGTGGGGCTCTTACGAGGGCACCAGAACAGTCACAGTCAGATGAAGGACTTGCATGGCATTTACAGGGATTTAAATGCCCTTTCCCCACCATGGGTGGGTAGAGCAGTCCGAAAATGCATCATTGTGCTCAGCACGCCCCCTTGAAGATTGTGGCCGGTTGCTGCCACCCTGGAGATGTTCTGATGCCTTGCCCACAGTCTGGTGACACGAGTTCTAGGGAGCTTGCTGGGATGTGGCCTTGGCAGATGAGGAAGAGGGAGGGGCTCCCCTGTCCTGAAAATGGAGGTTGCTGGGCTGCGGTTGTCTGCAGTGTGATTCAGAGTTAGAAAAATTAACCATGGGTTCAGCAACTTCCAGTTCCACGTTACATATGAAAGCGGTCATATAATCTTTCCAACTGAATCCATTTTTAGAATCTTTCCATTTTTGAAGGGTACAGCTAGGGACTATAGCTTGTATACATGTAGGCTCTGTTCAGAAGACCTGGATAATCAATGGAGATTGGGAGCAGAGCAAGCAGCTATGGACCGATTCTCTATTCTCCTTGCATTGATTGTACACACGTTTGTTGTCTGAACTGGGTTACTATGTGCCAACCAACCCTTGAAGTACCATCAAAATATTAGGGAAGTTCTGACCAAACATGCAATCCACTTTCATCTCTGATTAAATGTTTCCTATTCATAGTTCAAACTATTCACCCCACATGTAACACATCATCTTGGGGAACTAGAAAAACAAGTCAGTCATACATCCACTTGCTCTTTCCAAACAAAAGAGTGTTTGTGTTGTGCTTCTCAGGGTCAGAGGGACTTAAACTTAGAGTCTTCTGTCTTCCTCTCTGGGAAAGCTTGGGTATATTAGGGGTGTGCAAGGAACCGCCAAACTGCGGTCCGGCACTGGGGTGGGGGGTAGTTTTAAGAGCAGCGGGAGGGTTTACTTACCCCTCCCGCCGCTTTCCCGGAGCGTACGCTCACGATGTACGCACGCTTCATGTCTCTGTGACGTGAGCGTACGCAAAGGACTCCTGGGAGTTTTTTTTACAGCGACAGCAGGGAAGGGGCGGCAGGGAGGTATCCTGCTGCCCCAATTACTCCTACAATTACGGCGCCAGAGCGGGAAAGCAGCGGGAGGGGTAAGTAAACCCTCCCGCCGCTCTTAAAGCTACCCCCCCCACCCAAACCGGACCGGTCCGGAGGCCTTTACAATGGCCTCTGGACCGGTCCGGGCCCATCCCTAGGGTATATTACTTTTCCGCATTCTGGACAAGAAGAAAGCTCTTAACAAGGTATCTGTTGACACTGTTAGTAAAGATTTGTATCTGCTACTTTGCATTGTATTATGCAAAATATTCACAGTTCAGTGTACTCTGTTTCATAAGTGAATGTTTTATGAACAAAAAGCCATCTTTAGTCAGGTCTGGCATGCATCTTGCATCACTTGGGCTCCCAATAGTCCTTCCTTCTTTCAAAATCCTCAGCTCCTTAGTGTGCAAAGGATCAGGATTCACACTGAAGTGAAGAAGAGGTTCGTTAGCCTCACCAGAAGTCAATAGCCATGGCCAACCTACAATTGCATAAGTCTACCAGAATATTTGCAGAGTGACTTTCAGGGCCCATGGACAAATCTCTCCAGATCAGTAGGATATACGAGTCTCTGGGGAGAGATCAGTCTTTATTATCCACCATCGTGTATTTGGCCTACGCTCCCCACTTCTCTGGTTAGAAGTTCCAGGGTGCCTTACTACTATGATTCTTATTTCCTCTGGAGGACGGATCACTAGAGACTTATGATGTCTTCTGTAATATTTGCTTTATTTACACACATACAAGTTGGGCATTTGGTGGAATTAAGCAACATGTCCACTTGTATAAGTCTGCAACACTTCAGATCAAGTTCCCAGAGAGTGGATCTGAACTCCAATGTACTTCAGTGCTCTAACAGGCAGCTTTTCCATTCAGTCTCTGTCTCAATTGTCTGTCTTTTCCCATATGTCAGCTTTTGTTCCTTAGGTAAAGGTAAGGTAAAGTGTGCTGTCAAGTTGATTTCGACTCCTGGCGACCACAGAACCCTGTGGTTTTCTTTGGTAGAACACAGGAGGGGTTTACCATTGCCTCCTCCTGCACAGTATGAGATGATGCCTTTCAGCATCTTCCTATATCTCTGCTACCTGATATAGGTGTTTCCTATAGTCTGGGAAACATATCAGGGGGGATTCGAACTGGCAACTTCTGCTTATTAGTCAAGCATTTCCACACTGCGCCACTTAAGGTGGTCCTTAACACACACAAATCAACCCCTATAGTGAATTCCTGAGTAAGAATAGCTAGGGTCTTGCTCCCCTGACCAAAGGACTGGAAAGCCCCGTAGAAAGTACTAAACTGGCACAGGAGAAGTACTAAAGTAGGATAAGTACTAAACTGGGATAGGAGAAGGAAATATTAATATAACAGGGAAACTTCCTTGGAGAATGAAACCTGCTGAAGCTAATGCTTTAAAAGTTATATACTGGTGTGACGTTGCTTTAATATTCTTTGCTTTGCAGATATAGTGCATTGTAAGTGAGCTTGTGAACGAATTGAAATTAAGAAGCTGTTCTGTAACGCCATATGTGTTAAGGAGCAATAAAGAACAAGAGAGTTTGGGCGGGCGCAATATTTAGAAGAACTTGCAGTAGACAGAAGGACTGGATTTGGACTGAATTTTACATTTGGAGACACGTCTTGGCATGATCTGAACTCTCAAACTGGAATAGGAAAGAAGAATAGAGAGAAGTAACTTTGGGCCAACAGTTCAACAGATATGAAGACTGGGTATTCGCACTTGGCTTCAGACTTCGGGTTAAACATTGAGCGAAGCCACTTTGAAGTACACTCACAGCATTGAGGGAAGCAGCCCCTCCCCTCTGCTCTTGGTTTTGTTTTGAAACAAGTCCACATGGCATGCTCTGTGTTTTCCTTCTAGCTAATGGTCGGTGGGGGGGGGGAGGGAGAGCTCCTGCCGAGATAGATCTGCATTTCTGAAGAGAGTATGCCTTTTATCATGCTAATGATTCTACATCAGTGCCTCTCCCATTTGCTCAGGTGTTTTCAGAAAAAGTAGCTTAAAAAACCAGCATTTTAAAAACCTGGACATAACGGTTAGATAAGCTAGAATTCACATCACAAAGCCTGGTTTGTGTGTGGAGTGGGTCCAAAAATCTCGAAGGGACTTCGAGGTAGGTTTGGCTGGTGGTGTGAACACACACACACACACACTCTTCTGAAGGAGATTTGGGGCAGAAGCCCTGTGTGTAAAGCCTCCTCTTTATGAAACCTTTTAGGCATGAAAACACATTTTGGACACTTGGACTGGAAGTGGGCAAAATGATGTAATTTTGGACCAACAGGAAGAGCACACCTATGTTGTTTTGACAAATTAGGCTGTAAAAGGGGGACTGATGGGAGTTGTGGTTCAGCAACATCTGGAGGCCCCCAGTAGTGTTCCCTCTAATAGGGATTCCTCAATGGTGTTGACTACAGCTCCCAGAATCTCCAAGCAAAAGCTATTGTAGCTGGGGATTCTAGGAGTTGTAGTCAACATACAACATCTGGGAATCCCTGTTAGAGGGAACACTGTCCCCCAGGTTGGGAACCACTGCCTCAGGGCAAAACCCTAATACCAAGTTCCTTCACTACATCAGGCTCCAAGCTCTTAACACTATTTTGGGATAGCTCCATTATGATATCCTTAATGGTTTTGGCCTGGGATACCTGAGGGACCGCCTGCTCCCAAGGGTTACTGCCCACTTGATGAGGTCATCTGAGGGGGCTCTGCTCTGGGTGCTGACAATGAGGGAGTCTCGGTTGTCGGGCATGCGGGACGCAGCCTTCTCTGTTGCTGCCCCCAGACTTTGCAATGCTCTCCCGGTGGCTATTCGCTCCTCGGTCTCCATCACAGTTTTTAGAAAGAGTGTAAAATCTTGGCTTTTTGCCCAGGCATTTATTTGATTCTCTGCTGCTGCTCTTTATACTCTGTATTGCTTTTATGCTTTTGTTTTAAATTTTTAATCAGTTTTGTTTTATATTTTTCACTTAATATTTTAATTGTGTCTTTTTTTACCATCTTGTGTTTAAATTTCTGCTGTAAACCGCCTTGGGATTGTTTTAATGAAAGGCGGTATATAAATTTAACAATATAAATAAATAAATAAATAAATAAATAAATAAATAATGGTCTCGAGACCTCCAACTGGTACATGCTTTGGAAATGGTATATGGTTTGAATGCTCACCAAAGGAGATGGTATCCTTGAAGATAGTTGTCACTCCCTGCACTCTGCACCAGCGTTTGACCTGGTGTTAGTGCTGCACGCAGCATGGAAAAGATGGGCCATTAAAGCCTCAATCCAGTTCCCTCTGGGAATAAATTATAGACAATCACTGGCTTACTCAACACTACGCTTAGATGAATCATTTTTAAAATGTCTTGACCAATTCTCCATTTTTTTAAAAAGATACAACTCTAAACTGTCCAAATCAACACTATATTGGGTTTTTCTTAAAAATCAAGAAGCAAATTATAAAAATGGAAAGAATCAGTAGAACTATTAGAGCAAACAGAATAAAACTAACACACGCATCCTATCCCAACCAAACTTTAGAAGCTTGTTAAAATAAAATCATATTTATTTTCTGTGTAAAACTGTAAAGCGTTGTTGCCTCGTGGGCGCTACCAGAGCATTAAACACCAGGTATCAAAACTTTAGGGGCACTGTTTATCATGAACCTTCTGAAGAAGGCAATGTGTGGTGTCTTAGATTTAAAAGTGTATTACACCTGTAAATTCTTCATGTGATGCCTGCATTTGCGAGGTAAGACTGAAGTGAGACCTCTGCAAAAGTAGTTCATGTAAAATGGCCATAGTTTAAAAAAACCACTTGAGGTTTCCATGCTGGTTTTAAGCAGGGGAGGCCCTTTCATGAAGCAAGGTGAAGCAGTCAGTCACCTCAAGCAGCTGATTACTGGGGGAAGGCAGCAAGATGGTCCCCATTTTGTTGCCTTTGGAGCAGTTCTCTTTGACTGATCTGACCCTTGCACACTTTGCAAGGAGTGTCTCTCCTCAGACGTGCGAGCCAGCTTGATTTGGTCTGAGTATGAACCGGAATGGCCCCAGTTCTAGAAGAACCAGTTTGAGGATAGACTTGTAAAAAGGAATCTGGCAAGGATTCCCCTTTACAAGTATAGGGCATTCCTTCTAGTAAGGTGGTGAGGGGGAGAGAAAGGTACTTAGTATCTTGATTTTTCTGGCAGGGGGCAGTGGCAGCAGAGACAGCAGCAGTGGGTGCAGAGGCGTAGCTATAATTGAGCGAAAGAGTTCAAAGAACACGGGCCCCCAGCTCCTGAGGGCCCTCCAGATCCATCCCTCCCTATTTTCTTCATTATCTCCCTCAATCTGGGGGGCCGCCAGAGAGAGGGATGAACATGGGCCCCCTCTCCCCTAGCTACGCCCCTGGGTGGGTGCTCTCCCAAATCCTAATCTTAACTCAGCGACGGCCTCCCAAAGAGCTGCCAGGGCTAGCTGCAGCCTGGTTTGGGCCTCTGTACATACACACGGAGGCCGCTGCCAGCCTGGGCTGCTTTTCAGAAGGTGAGGGGCGAAAGGGGGTTGGAGGAGCTGCCACCATGACTTCCTCTGCCATTCCCCACTGGAAAAATCAAGGTACTAAGTATCTTTTCTCTCCCTCCCCGCCTTATTTAGGGAATGCCCCTATACTTGTAATGGGGAATACTTGCCGGATTGCCCTTTACAAGTATATCCCCAAACTGGTTCAGTCTTGTTTGATGGCCAAATTGGATCGGACCTGGAACTGGGCTGGGTCAGTTCAAATCCAGTCTGCATTTGAACCAGACCAGCCGAACCGGTTCTGTGCACTGCACATCACTACCTAGGGGTGTGGGGGAAAGGCAGCATTTCATACTTCGTCTCAGGCACCGCAGTATCTTGGGCCACCCCTGATTTTAAGAGCTCCCATTCAGATCTAGTCTTCATCTGGAGAAATCCAGCATCAGATGAGTGAAACTGGTGCCATTTTCTCTTACATCTTCTTTTACCATTTTGCATTCTATAGCCAGACTAGAGTTGATCTGTTTTTCAAAACTATCACAAGCTAGCTTTTGTTGTGGTTATCTTTCTTAATTCTCTTTCAGCATGCGGGGAGTATCCTTTTTCAGAGCAATCTCCAGCTCTGCCAGAAAAATAGCTGTCTTTATTTCCCCAGCTTTGATATAAACAATTTATTGTACAACGAAAATGTTTTGTCATATTTTATGACATAGTACTGGCAAAGCTATTTCTGTGCTTTGCTTTAAGACCTTGTGTGCTAGCACAAAAATCTAGTCTGTATCTTTCATGTAAGTGGTAATAAATATATCCTGAACTGCAGTACTACAAGTCAATGGGGCTATTCTCACAATCAGCAAAAATTGGGCTAGGAGAGCCTAGCCCGATTTTTGCTGATCATGTAAACAGGAGAGCCCAGTGGCTTACAAGCGGCTAGCCCACTTTTGTAGGCCTCCACTTAGCCCAGGTTTGTGGAGCGAGCACTCCACAAACCCGGGCTTCCCGATCGTGAGTAGCCGCGGCTACTCACGAGGAGACCCCCGGAGGGGAGGCAAAAAGCTGCCTCCCAGCTCCAGGAGTCTCGCCACCATGCCCTGCACGCTCACGCAGGGCATGTTGGAGCTTCCGGGGGCCAATCAGCTCCCGCTCCCCCCAGCCCCCTGTGGCTCTGTCACGGAGTTGACAATTGTGTGGGCGGCCGATCTGGCCGCCCAGGGCTCCCTCCCTGCTCGTGTGCAGGGAGAGCAGACTTAGCCCGCTCTCCTTACACACTCACAAAAACCGGGTCTCACTGATCGTGAGACCCAGCTCAAAGTGGTGTAGTGGCCAGGAAGACCCTGGTTCTTCTCAACCATCTCACTCAGCCATGAAGTTCACTGGGCCAGTCAGTCTCTCAGCCTAACCTACCTTGCAGAATTGCTATGACGATAAAATGGGGGTGGGGAAGAGAAAAAGGAGCAATGTTGAAAGTTTTTTGGAGGAACGTCAGGATCAAAATACAATGAACGAATACAGTTGAAACCAGTGTGCTTTGCCTCTGTCAACCCTAGTATGGCTCCTTGATTAATTGTTTATTGGGCCTCTGTGAAGCTTTGGCCAAAGCTGACTATTTTGCAGTGTCCCGGGGCACCATGCAGAGACCACCATTCCCCCACACAGTGCTGTGCTTTGCCCATTGCTGGGAGGACTTTATTTTTTAAAAAGGAAACTGAGCCCTCCTGAGCCCCTGCACCCTCTTGGAGAGCATGCACAGAGAGCTAGGACATGTAGCCCTTTCCAGTGTTTTCCTTGTAGTCCTCTTAAGAGAGGACACTGTCTATCTTAAAGGGCCCTCCCAACACTGAGAAAAGCACAATACTTGGTGGACCTACCCTAGGCTTTCATCCTTCTGGATAGAGGTATTCATGGAGATTAGTATGATTACCAACCAGAAAATAGGTTTCTTATGCCCACATTTGGTGCTAGTAAACTTATTTTCTGGGCTAAATGCAGATGTAACATCAAAAGAATTAATTGTGTTTATGGTAACTGCTGCTATATTATCTATATCCAAACACTGGATAAATCAAACCATGATGTTGGTATAAGAATGTATGGCACATCACGATCTCAGAAAAGCTAACCTATATTATTCAGTCCCGCTCAAATCACGCCACAAATAATGCTTTTTCTGTTATCTGGTCAGATTTTATTCTTTATGATAATCGGGAAAATTATGGTTGTTTTCCCACTTTGGACAATATGGATGGATTGATGAATCAGGGTTTTGATGTATTCTGTATAGTGCTATTTGTGTTTTGATTAATGTTGTTTAGTGTTGTAATAATTTGTTTTAATAAAGATATTTTTTTAAAAAAAATAAGCACAATACTGTGTAGAGATCAAGACCACAGGAAATGGCTCTCACATTGAAGGGGTTTTTTAAACCCAAGTGGCCCCTGCTTGAAAATTAGTAAGACCACTGATTTAAACACTTTCCATCATGCTAGGGTTCAAACATTGTGGAAGCCATGCCCTCTGGTCCCAAACCCTATCCTCTAATTTCAGATATGTATATAATACGCAGTATCAATATAACATGGTCCAAGTGCTCACTGTGCTTTTAAGTATGTTATCTCAGTAATCCTTACACACGCTAGCCCATGTATTGGGGATCGGATACTGACAGAATTCATGGATGAAGTGATAACTTGAAATGGAAGCTTTCTAACTCACGCTCCTAGCTAGTATAGCTGTGTGAGGACAGGGTGCAATTATTTAAGAAATGAACTCCAGACATGCTTTGAGGCACTCTTGTCTTTATTACTAACTCAAAGGGCTCCGGGCTAAACCCTGTGCAATGTTTATAATGGGCTTATTCCTTGCTCCTAGCAAAGATGTCTGCATTATTTGCTTCTGCAAAAGCTGTAAAATGTTGCCATAGGAGACTGAACAGTGAAACAAACAAACTTTACTTTTACATTGTACAGCTCTTACTCAGTGGGGGCAGGGGAGGTGGAGTAGAAAGCGGAGTACACCTTTAATGCCTGGTAAATGCCCCGTGGTAATGCCCTACCTCCACCAACCAGCTTCTTGTATGGGCAGCCAACCACATGCCTGCCCCTGCTGCTCACCTGGGTGACGACCATTTGAGGAATTAGCATGACAAGTCTTTGTCATGCTGACAAAAATGGCCACCACGCATGCTCATTGCCCAACTAAGTGGTGGGGGTGGGGGTTGTGGTTGGTGGTTCATGTGGGATGCCAAGCAGCGAGGCCAGGAGCTTTTACCGGATATTAAAGGTGTACTCTACCTTGCTTTTCACCTCACCTGCTCTTATCACCACAGCTCTCATCACTGCTCTCAAAATGGCTGCTGTCCTAGATAACGGTTCTCTGCAAGTCTTCCCCAGAACTCCTTCCCTACATGGATGCATTCACAAAACACGTTGGCTCCTGCATTGCTCAGTCACTTTTATTATAATTGTTGTTGTTTACACAGTCAGACAGGTGTTATTGCCTGGTTTGTTTTATCCAGACATTGAGTCCTTCCCAGGGACCTGGGATGCCAGAATTTTATGGTCAATATAGTTGCTGTTATTATTATAGATATCGTCGCAGAATATAGGCTGTTCCCAGTAAAGTTGCTTTTTGTAGTTGGCTGATGGTGATTTCTGTGGCCCCTATGGTGTTGAGGTGCTCTTCAAGGTCTTTTGGAACTGCACCCAGGGCGCAAATGACCACTGGGATTATTTTGGTGTTCTTCTGCCACAGCCGTTCAATTTCAGTTTGTAGATCTTTGTATTTGGTGATTTTTTCTATTTCTTTTTCTTCTATTCTGCTATCACCTGGTATTGCTATGTCGATTATTTTAACTTGTTTTTCTTTCTTCTCGACCAAAGTTATATCTGGTGTATTGTGTGGCAGATGTTTGTCTGTTTGTAGTCGGAAGTCCCATAATATTTTTGCATCTTCAATTTCTACAACTTTTTCAATTTGATGGTCCCACCAATTTTTGGCTACAGGTAGCTTGTATTTTTTGCAGATGTTCCAGTATATCATCCCTGCTACCTTGTCATGCCTTTGTTTGTAGTCAGTCTGTGTGATCTTTTTACAACAGCTGATTAGGTGGTCCACTGTTTCATCTGCTTCTTTACAAAGGTGGAACTTGCAGTTTGTTGTTGAATTTTCTACTTTTCCACTTATTGCATTTGTTCTTAGTGCCTGTTCTTGTGCAGCCAATATTAAACCCTCTGTTTCTTTCTTCAAGTTGCCATTCTTAAGCCATTGCCAGGTCTTGGTGATGTTTGATTTTCAAATTATATTGCAGTGGCTTATTTTTCTATTTTTCTGCTCGGTTCTTTACTTGTTCTTTCTTGTAGGCCTGCTTTCTTTCATTGGTGTTTAATAGTTTCTCATTCTTGACCATTTGAAGTGCATCTTCTTTACTGTCCTTTTATATATTCTTCAAGGCCTCTTTTCTCCTCCTCTACTGTTTGATGGACTTGCAGCATTCCTCTTCCACCTCAGCTGCAAGGGAGGTATAGGTGAATTATTAGGGAGGTTGTTTATTATTATTATTATTATTATTATTATTATTATTATTATTATTTACATTTTATATCCTGCTTTTCCTCCAAGGAGCCCAGAGTGGTGTACTACATACTGAAGTATCTCCTCACAACAACTCTGTGTAGTTGGTTAGGCTGAGAGAGTAGTGACTGGCCCAGGGTCACCCAGCAAGTATCATGGCTGAATGGGGATTTGGACTCGTGTCTCCCCGGTCCTAGTCCAGCACTCTAAGCACTACACCATGCTGGCTCCACTATACCACATTTAGAGGTTTCCATGGTCGGTTTTGGGTCTCCCACATGCAAAGGATTTGCACCTTTTGCCATAATAATCATATTGTCTCCGGTTGCTTCTGCACTAGAGCTAATTAGCACTGCTGAGGCATTCCTTTTCTGAAATTAGTTTTAATTCTGCTTCCAGCTGACTTCCAATTATATTCTATAATGCCACATTATCTAGTAATGCCCTTCTCCATGGCCAAGATAGTCCTGTAATATTTACTCACACATGTCTCACTCAGCAAAGCAAAGGTTCCAAATATCTTCAAATAAAAGTTTATTGCTTGTCAATTCAGACTTTGTTTCCTGTTGTTCCTGGTGGGAGTCTAGTGATGAATCTCTCTCTCTCTCTCTCTATCCATTCAGTCGTGTCCGACTCTCGGTCACTCTATGGATCACTGCACTCCATGCCGTCCTATCTCGGACAGTTTCCTTTAAGTCCGCCATGGTCATTCCAGTGTCATTTTTTATAATATCCAGCCACCGAGTGATGAATAGTTTCTCTGAATTATTCCAGTGTCAGTGTCTATTCCTTCAAGTGAGGCAGATGCTTAAATTAGCTATTTCCTCTCATTATTTTGCTTTTTTAAAAATAGCAAAATAGTGTTGTTACTTTCACTATAAAAGGGAAAAAATGTGAAGAAATCTGTAAAGCATCACCCTCCCCGCAGGAACAGAATCTGAAACTGGGACAATTTATAGGAGCTATTCATGGAGCAATTAAGAACATAACATAAGATAATAACAGCCCTGCTGGATCAGGCCCAAGGCCTATCTAGTCCAGCATCCTATTTCACACAGTGGCCCACCAGATGCCTCTGGTGAGCCCACAGGCAAGAGGTATGCTCTCCTGCTGTTGTTCTCTTGCAAATGGTATTGAGAGGCGTTGTGCTTCTGAGGCTGGAGGTGGCCCACAGCCACCAGACTACTAGCCGTTGATAGACCTGCCTTGTATGAATTTGTCTAAGCCCCTTTTAAAGCCATCCAAGCTTGTGACCATCACCACATCCCATGGCAAATAATTCCATAAATTCATCTATCTATCTATCTATCTATCTATCTATCTATCTATCTATCTATCTATTCGGTTTCTATACCGCCCTTCCAAAAATGGCTCAGGGCAGTTTACACAGAGAAATAACAAATAAATAAGATGGATCCTTGTCCCCAAAGGGCTCACAATTGAAAAAGAAACATAAGATCAACACCGGCAAGAGTCACTGGAGATACTGTGCTAGGGGTGGATAGGGCCAGTTGCTCTCCCCCTGCTAAATAGAGAGAATCACCATGTTAAAAAGGTGCCTCTTTGCTCAGTTAGCAGGGGTTAAATTAATTATGGTCAGATTATTTATGCTCTGTGTGAGAAAGTACTTCCACTTGTCGGTCCTAAATTTCCCAACCCTCAGTTTCATGCTATGACCCCTGGAGTTGTGTATGTGTGTGAGAGAAATTTCTCTCTGTCCACCCTCTCCACTGCATGCATGTCCCCCTTTAGTCACCTCTTTTCCAAGGTAAAGAGCCCCTGATGCTATAGCCTAGTCTCATAAGAAAGGTGCTCCAGGCCCCTGATCATTTTGGTTGACCTCTTCTGCACCTTTTCTAGTTCTACAATGTCCTTCTTAAGATACAGTGATCAAAGCTGTACACAGTACTCCAGATGTGGCCACACCATAGAATTGTATAACGGCATTATAATGTTAGCATTTTTATTTTCAGTCCCCTTCCTAATGATTCCTAGCATGGAATTAGCCTTTTTCACAGCAGCCATGTACTGAGTCAACACTTTCAATGAGCTGTCCAGCACGACCCTGCTGAGAGCTGGTCTCAGACTCCTCCTGGAGAGGAGAGGACTTCTCCTCCTGGAGAGGAGAGGACTTCTCCTCCTGGAGAGGAGAGGACTGGACTTCTCCTGGAGAGGAGAGCTGGTCTTGTGGTAGCAAGCATGACTTGTCCCCATAGCTAAGCAGGGTCTGCCCTGGTTGCATATGAATGGGAGACTTGATGTGTGAGCACTGCAAGATATTCGCCTCAGAGGATGAAGCCGCTCTGGGAAGAGCATCTAGGTTCCAAGTTCCCTCCCTGGCTTCTCCAAGATAGGGCTGAGAGAGATTCCTGTCTGCAACCTTGGAGGAGCTGCTGCCAGTCTGTGAAGACAATACTGAGCTAGATAGACCAATGGTCTGACTCAGTATATGGCAGTTTCCTATGTTCCTATGACCCCAAGATCTCTCTCCTGGTCATTCACCAACAGCTCAGATCCCATCCGTGTATATGTGAAGTTGGGTTTTTTTTGCTCCAATAAGCCCAGAGACACCCAGTGAGTTTCATGACTGAAAAGGATTTGAGCTCTGGTCTCCCCAATCCTAGTCAAACAGTCTATCCACTACATCTTGTTACCCACTGAGGTAACTATGGTGCTGAGATAGGGAGAGGTTTGAGAGACAAACTGTCTATTAAAGGTAACCATGTACTTAAAAAAAATAGTTAGATTCCACCCCTCCAGCCCACTGCTGCTTGGAGAGGATTATATTCCCTATAGATATAATTATGCAATCCAGATGACTAAGATATTGCTCTGTGTAATCTAGATCAGATTTCTTCAGTAATGCTGGAACTGTTCTCTCTTCCATGCCATTTGACAGAAGAGAAAATGCACTTAACCTGTTATGAACAAAGTCCATTCTTTTGCAAACATCCTGAAAGCCTCGGAAACATATCTGAAGGGTGTTGTTGTTCACAATCTCATCTGGGATACCATGCCTTGCAAATATAGATTTGCATTGTTTGAGTACTTATTTACTTATGTCCTCAAACAAACATACTCCTGTATGGCATTTTGCACACTGTCTATTTTGAATAGTAGTCAGTCATAACTCCTTATGAGTTAATCTTTTTCTGTGAATTCAAGTAGGTTGATTTCCAGCTTCTACCAAATCCTGTTTTACAATTTCCAGAGTTAACTAAGGTTCATTTTGGTTTTTATTTCTGAATGTTTGAGGTCCAGTATGCCCAAACATGGGCCATCTATGTATGCCTTCCCTACACCACTGATTCTGTGATTCAGAGAATTCCATCTGAGCATCTCTCCAAAATATTTGGTGTAGAATTTGCAAAGCTCTCATTTGTAGAAGTTGTATGAAATTTCTTCTGTATCACATCTGAGATTTGGCAAAATACAATTACAGGTTCATCTGCAGTTGCCACCGGCTCGTCTGGTGGCTACTCGGGGATGGGCCTTCTCTGTTGCTGCCCTGAGGCTTTGGAACACACTTCCGGCTGAAATAAGAGCCTCCTCATCTCTGACAACCTTTTAAAAGGCAGTCATGACACATTTGTTCACCTAGGCTTTTAATTAGATACTGTTTTAATAGTTTGACAGTTTTAAATAGTTTTAAGGTTGTTTTAAGTTTTAAATTGTTGTGATGTTGTAACCTTATAATTGTTTTTATTGTATTGTTGTAAACCGCCCAGAGACTTGCATTTTGGGTGGTACAGAAATATGTTTTAAAAATAAATAAATAAAAATAAATAATAAAATCATATGAACTATAGCAATATCACTTTCCTTAGAACATTCTCCTTCCATATGTGCACTAATAGAGCATCAGAAATTGTTAGTCCTTTGCCTGGCCTATATACTACTTGTAGTTGAAATTTCTAGTGTTAATAGCCATATTTTTAAACATGGGAGTGTCCTATAGCCCGATTATTCTGAAACTTACTGCTTATAGTTTTGTGGCCTGTTCCCAATCCCTGGCTGACATGCAGACTCAGACTTCAGAGTCCACTCCTTTGCTCATGAATGGCTCAGACCCATAGCCAGACTAAAGGCTTAGTGGGGGCTTAAAAAAGAGTAGGCCACCTAATCCATCCCCCATCAATCCCAAGTGCAAGCAACATTCAGTTATTATTATTATTATTATTTTTTAAAATCTTTATATAAAACATTAAGGGGGGCAGAGAAAAAATGGGAGGGGGGCAGACAGTTGAGAATATCTGTAATTTGCCCTGCTTTATCTTTGACTTTTAAAAAATTATATATGAGTTATTTGATTTGACTTGAAGAACCACAAGAAGTTCTGGCAAGCCCCCTTGTAGGAGGCTTTAGCAGGGGATTAGATAAGTACATGGAAAATAGGTCTATCAATGACTATTAGTTACGATGGTTATATGGAACTTCTGGATTCAGGGGTAGTATGCCTCTGAACCAGTTGCTTGGGAGCAACCACAAGTGACGGCTATTGCCTCTGGGCTGTCCACAAGAAAGGCATGACGGCATCTGCTTGGCCTCTGTGATCCATACATGCTGAACTGTATGGACCCTTGGTCTGATCTTGCAGAGCTCTTCTGGTGATCTTCCAACCAAGTGGTCATCTAGCCCAACCCCTTGTTGCAAGGGGAAAACATCAATATATTAGGCCCAGATTCTCCTACACCTAAAGTTCTCAAATATATTCTGTGGGCCACCAGTGTTCTGCAAGCAATGTCCAGGTGGTCCATAGAATTGTTGAAGAACAGTTGAATAGCTGTAATTGTCCCTGCTTTATTATTTATTGTTTATTATATGAGTTATGTGCTTTGATTTGTAGAACAAAAAGGTTTATTTAGTAGTCTGGTCTACTGAGATCCCAAGCATTTTCAAGTGGACCGTGTGTGTGTGTGGGGGGGGGGGATTGAGAATCGCTGTCCTACACTATCATGATTACAGGATACACCTGCATAGGGAATATGCATTTCAGAAAGCTATCTGAAAAGCAGGTAAGTTTGTACAACTGAAGCAATAAAGTGTATTGGTTCCCAAGAGTTGTAAATGCAAACTGTGCAGCACAGTTAAAGCAAGAAATAAGAATATTGGCACTTCTGGATTGACTGAGCCTGTCACTCACTTACTGAAGAGCAACGGGGCTCAAACTTTATGTATTTATAATCATTCTCTAAAAAATACAGAAATGCTCAGAATGTTCAGCCTTTCACCTTTTCCCCAGTCTGAAAAATTGCACATGGTATGTAAGTTCAGCCCAGGCTGCGACTTGAACATCTGTGCCTCACAGATGGCTCATCCTCTGGCTTCAGTGTTCAGACCAGAACACTTCATGCTATTCAGCACCAGTGCATAGGCGCCAAGCTATCCTCGTTCATCTGGGGGTGGGGTGGGGGGAGGAGGGAAAGTGAACCAGCCCAGCTACAGCCTGTCCATACATGAATTCTGTTCTGTTTCCTGTTCTGTGACTGGAGATGGGTATTGGAAACTATCATATGGCTAAATTTCATCAGGGACTAATTAGGGTAAAAGGCTATAATTTATTGCTTGGGCTATTGTACAGATGACATTTGAGATAATGGTTATGAGGCTAGTATTTACAATGCGTTGCAATAACAACTAATTGGTAGCAATGTTCAAACAGGCAGGGGATGATAATTTACAGTAATCCCTAATTGAGGCTGATGTTCAATTAAGAGGAAGAGGGTTTTCATGTAGTTAAACATTTGTAATCTGTTCATTATGTAGCTGTTAGGATACAGGAAATTGTATATGACCTTGCTGGGGAAGACCTGAATTTTTACAATAACTTCTTTTATCCCTAAGGGCAGATTTTAAAGAATGTAGCCAGCCTAAATGTTTAGGGGGAGCCAACAAAAATGGCAGTGGGGCAGCTTAGCTAGTCCCTATCAATTCTATGTGTAAGCAATATTCAGTTATTTAAAATTTTGTGAATAAAAAAGTTCAGGTGGGCAGAGAAAAATGGGGGGGGGCAGATCCGCTGTACTCCCCCTGGCTACAGATCTTTAGCCCAATGTAGCACTAACTCTGATTTTCAAAACATCCACATTTGATTTGCTTGGTGGGTGGTGTAGCTGATCATAGAATCTACAGTATTTCCAAAAGGAAATATATTTTCTTTTTAAAAAAAAGAAGAAAAAGCAGGCACCAGGATCCAAAGTTGTGACGAAGCACGATTGAAATAAATACCCTTCCTGTATTTTACCAAAGAAAACCACAGGGCTCTGTGGGCGCCAGGAATTGACATCAACTTGATGGCACACTTTACCTTTATGGCTAATTTAAATCCCACTAATTTTAATGGAGCTTAGTCATGACCAGATCTTGACCAGGGTTGCTTGCCACCTGTTTTGACCGGCACCACTTATGTGCTTAACTGCAACCTCAACCTGTTGAGTTATATTCATGATTTGTATGCAGACACATGAATTGACCTTTTCTCTTCATTAACATTTGGCTCACTGATAAAAGCTGAATCATTTAGCAAGAATTTGAAGGGGGCCATAAATTGCCCATCTCTCTCTCTCTCTCTCTCTCTCTCTCTCCCTCTCCCTCTCCCCCCTCCCCTCCCTTTGCTAAGCAGGGTCTGCCCTGGTTGGTATTTGGATCGGTGACTACATGTGTGACCACACACTTGTGCCAGGCTCCATTTTTAAGGCAGTGGGTTTCTTTTTTAAACAGGGAAAAATGAGATCTTGTCTTGAATTGCTGAAAATATTATGCTTTCACCTCCCATAGATCCTCAGAGGTGGGGGCGGAAATGGGTTTTGGTCCCTAGAACTTGGATTAGCAGTAGCATTTTAAAGGATTTATGACTGATTTTCAGAGCAATGGGAAATTTTAATTTCAGGGCGAGGAAATTAAAATCTCAGATCAATATCAGGAGAATTTTAAAGTATTAGGGATAAAATGTTATATAACGGATGCAATCTGTTGTGTCACTGGGAGTTGGGCGTATTTCTAGGAACATATCTGCGACACAGCAATCTGATTCATTTTTGTGCAGTCCTCTTTATACGCTACCAAATGCTGTTCTTTGTCACTCTCGGAGAAAAATATTGGAGGCTCTTGAGCCCCATAATAGGATAAGCACCGTGGAAATGATCTGTGGTGCATCCAGCCCTAGACATCTTTGCCACAGCCCAGTGAGATGGCTACTGTCACTACAATACAATAAGGAAGCAATATAACATATGCTGGAGCTTTTCTATAGGTATCTTTTCACAGCTCTCACCCCAAACCCCAAAATGCTTTTTAAGCTGAGGAGTGGGGAGGTGTGTAGAGAAGGTTGTGGTGTGTGCATACCTCTAAATCACAGTTATTGGGTACAATCCAGTAACATCTAGATATGCTTTAATCCTTTGATTAAAGAGGCCTGCCTCTATAAATGTTTGTTTGGAAATCAGTGTGACTGATTGCAGCTGTAATTCCTTGCGGTGGCTGGGATCCAAAGCCCTGTGCATGCAAGGCCCCTACTGCTGATTCAAATAAATGCAGGTCTTTGGACACTCAGAGCCAAACCCTAACATTGTTGACAATGGGGCATCTCTCTCTCGACATACTGGTGTAGCTAGCCTCCCTTGACTGCAGTCAACACGTGAAATGCAAGGAAGTTAGCTGCATTCAGTTCTAAGGCTTATTTTTAATTGAAATTTTAAAAAGCTTTACTGTCACTTCAGTGTCTTCTATTGAGACATAAGGCACACCTGACATCTTCCTGGGTTGCTCCATCCATCTTTCATCCAAGGTGTTGGCAGAAGGTGGTGGTGATGATGGAACAAGCCTTCTCCTCTTCCTTGTGGACAAAAGCCAGAAATCACCTTAACACAGTAGGAACCTTCTCAATTCATACCATACCACCAAAGAAACAAGCTACCCTTCAAGTAAAACAGTTGACACTTCTGAGCTGTTGGTGGTCCGGTCATGTCCTGTCCTGGTCTCCCATTAGGGGCTCACAAGGCAAGCCAGCTCTGCAGGACCCTGGAGAGCTCTGAGGAAGCAAATTTATCCAACAGAGTCCCAGCTCCATGAACCCTCTTATGTTTCTTGGCCCTGACTAACTCCCTCAGCCTCACCCCTCTGTTGCAGAGTATGGATTCTTAAAAGGGCAGCTCACGGGCCTGGAACCAAGCACTCCATCACCTTTCAGCCACCTCTTTCCTGAGATGTTTCCTGCATTAGTGAGCAGGTACTGAAGGGCAAGAGGTTGCTGGTACATCTGGGTCCAGCTCTATTGGGGACCATCTCTGGGGGCTTTGATTTGGTTTCCCAGGACTCCTCATTGCCCACTTCATCTTTGTCCATTTTTAGCCTACTTTCCAGTAGGCTTATGAGATCACCCAGCGTTCTCTGTGTGTGTGTCCATGTCTGTGTCTGTGTCCCTGTGTCCCTATCAACTTCTCAACACCTGGACCAGTATGAACCAAATCGGGTACAGCTGTAGGGACACATAGGGACACCTCAACAGCGTAGTTTGTGATGATTTCATCCACCCTGATCCAAGATGGTGTACGTGTGAACTTTTGAGGTGCAACTGTACTAACTTGAGGACTGTCTAACTGATTAAACCAAATTAGGTACAGTTGCAGTGAATGATACACAGGGTCACCTCAACGGTGTAGTTTGTGATGATGTCATTCACACCGATTTCTAGATGGTGGATGCGTAAACTTTTGAGGCACAAGTGGGCTAACTTGTGAACCACTTAACCAATTTGAACCAAATTTGCTGCATCTGTAGTGACACATAGGGACACCTCAACGGAGTAATTTGTAATGATGTCATCCACCTCAATCCAAGATGGTGGTCGCGTGAACATCTGAGGCACAAGCAGGCTAATTTGTGGACAGTCTAACCCATTTGAACCAAACTGAGTACAGTTGCAGTGAATGGCACACAAGGATACCTCAATGGCATAGTTTGTGATGATGTCATCCACCCCAATCGAAGATGGTGTATGTGTGAACTTTTGAGGTGCAAATGTACTAACTTGAGTACTATCTAACCGATTTAAACCAAATTAGGTATAGTTTCAATGAGTGACATACAGGGTCACCTTAACGGCATAGTTTGTGATGATGTCATCCACCCCAATCCAAGATGGTGGACACATGAACATTTGAGGCACAAGAGATCTAACTTCTAGACCTCGACTTGAACCAAATTTAGTCCAGTTGTAGAGACAGTAAAAGGAAAGTAGGCTGATTAGTTCTTACTAGAACATGTTAAGTTACAAATGGATGTTATGCATACTATAATGAAAACCAATTAGCTAACCTATCTACCCTTTGCCTACTTAATTTGAAACCATATTTTGGATTATATCATTTGGCATGCTGTACATTTGGTACTTCTGTTGTGGCCTATTGTTCATATGGAAATAAAATTAAACTTTCTGTTCAGGTCAGTTCAGAAATTTCACAGGTTATTCTATGGAAAACAGCATCTCTGCAGGTGCAGCAATATGGCTGAAAAAATGTTTGACCACTGTGTTACTGTGAATGCCAGCATTACTTTCTACTAGTGACGTATCAGAATGCCACAGCACATTTTCAACTGTAAATTTCCACTGGAAAACGGTGGCTGTGGCTCTAGAGGCCCATTGGATTAGATGTTTCTGTCCTCACATGGGTTGGTTCACAGGGCATTTGGGCTACACCACCCACCCGATGACTGTAAATATTTGAACTAGCCCATTTAGTATTTATAGTTTTAAAGCTTTGATTTTTAGAGTTTTTGTTGTATTTTTAAAATGTTTTAATTGAATTAATGTTTAGATTGTGACCAGTAGGGCAGTATACAAATGTACTAAATAAAGAAATTGTCATCAGAACATAAGAAGAAACTTGGTGGATCAGACCCAAGGCCTATCTAGTCCAGCATCCTGTTACACACAGTGGTCTGCTATATGCTTCTGGGAAGTCCACAAGGAAGATATGTATGCCTCGTCTCTTGCTGTTGCTCCCCCTGCAACTAGTATACAGAGGCATCCTGGCTCTGAACCTGTAAGGAGCCGATAGCATCAAGACTATTACCCACTGCTAGACTTGTCCTCTGTGAAGTTGTCTAAACCTCTTTTAATGTCCTCCAACTGCTGGCTATTGTCAGCACATCCTGTGGCAGAGAATTCCACAGGCTAAACATGCACTGTGTGAAAAGGTGCCTCCTTTTTCCTGACTGATATTTCCTAACAATCAGCTTCATCGGATGACCCTGTGTTCTAGTGTTGTGAGAGAGGGAGCAAAACGTCAATCTCTACACAATGTCCCATTGCATCAACATGTGTTCCTGTGATTACATTAGAGGATGTGCTTTTTCGATTTCTGAGTTGCAGTAGGATGCCAGTTCTTTTGGTATGGTTTACACAATACAAGCCCTGAACACTCGCACTGATTTCCTCCTGAAAATATGCTTGCCATTGATTTGGGAGTAAGGGATTCTCTTAGCACGATCGGTAGGCATTTTGCACACTGTGTAAAGCACAGGCCAAAACTGGAATGTTGCTTTGTTCACAGTTCTATTGCAACCCTGAAGTCTGGGAACAGAATGATGTATATAAAATAAACAAAGGAGCCTGCAATGATGAACACTGAAGAGAAATCTTGTGCTGAACCAGAAATGTGCAGAGCAAACAAGAAATGAGAACCCCTGAGCCCAGTGGATATAGTTTACTTTAATTAACTATATTGATAGAGAGCAGGCTTTTAAAGGTCACTTCCATCAGCAGTGATATTTGCTGTCTGTTGACAAATGAATGTTTTCTGCATTTCCCCCCATGTCTTTGGCGTGCATTCAAATGGCTCACAGCACACAGTCATCTGAAGGGAAGCAGCACAGCAGCAAAGCACTTGACTGTCCTTGATACAGCATTGAAAAGCATCTGATATTTTTTAATCCATGCTGTCAATCTAACTTTTTTGTTGTTGTTCAGTGTTTGCTCATTACACAACTCTCTGTCATGTGTAGAAACAATGAACAGAAAAACTCAGTACGTTCTGCTGGTCTTTTAAAACACACACACACACACACACACACACACACACACACCGATTTCTCATTAGCTAGAAAAAGACACTGTCTGTAGACCCATCTGCATGGTTTGGCAAACATTCCGGTAACCAGACACTTGAATAGCTACTTATTACCTTTGCCCACGAGCAATAGCAGCTAGTGGTTCCTGGGACTGGATGGGTGCTGGCAGGGCAAGTGATGGGTGGAGCCACAGGTAGTGAGAGGTGGAGCCAATTGTGGGCAGCTATGGAGGTGGAGCTAAGACTAGAAGGGTACCTTAGCAGTAACTGACAAAGTGAAGATTTGTAGCCAACGAGTGGGATCACAGTACGAACACATGCACACAAATCTCAGTTGCTCATTGGCAAAGATACAGAGAAGTATGGACAACCATCAGCTGCTTTATAGTGCTTAACAGGACTACAGTAGTGTGTAGATTTGTATCTAACATAGCAGGATCAAACACAAGCACACAAACATAGGAAAAGAACTGTACAAGCCACAAGTAAAGCACAGGCCAGCTACAAAAGGCTGCTTCTGTGGAGAGTACATGGATACGGAAGTCACCAGAGCAGCTCTGTCTGGTCTTGTGGTAGCAAGCATGACTTGTCCCCTTAGCTAAGCAGGGCCCACCCTGGTTGCATATGAATGAGACTAGAAGTGTGAGCACTTTAAGATATTCCCCTCAGGGGATGAAGCCACTCTGGGGAGAGCATCTAGGTTCCAAGTTACCTCCCTGACTTCTCCAAGATAGGGCTGAGAGAGATTCCTGCCTGCAACCTTGGAGAAGCCGCTGCCAGTCTGTGAAGACAATACTGAGCTTGATAGACCAATGGTCTGACTCAGTATATGGCAGCTTCCTATGTTCCTATGTCTGGTTTATTTCAAAAATGAATACTACCAATACTAGTAATAATAAATAACAAAGAATTGAGCCAGAGTGGTACAGTGGTTAGTGTGCTGGACTAGACTGAGGAAATCCAAGTTCAAATTCCCATTCAGCCATGAAACTCACTGGGTGACTCTGGGGCAGTCACTTATCTCTCAGCATAACCTTCCTCATAGGGCTGTTGGGAGGATAAATGTAACCATGTGCACCACTCTGGGCTTCTTGGAGGAAACATAGGCTATACATGTAAAAGTAAATACATCTATAGAAGCCACAGGTAAAGCAGAGACCAGCTACAAAAGTGGAGAACAAACACATTCTGAAGTTACAAGGGCAATTGCGCCTGCCTATTTAAAAAATGCATACACAGAAAAACCACAGGTTTTTCAATTATGCTTGCTGCAGCTATGAACCATAGCTTAGAGGACCCAGCGGGAAGCAAAGATGCATGGGAACAGCCTCAACCTACTCCATGCCTGCTGAACAGCTGGGCACCACTTTCTGCCTGCCTTGCTGGTGTCCATCCCAGCATGCAGCAATGTTTTTATAGAGATCACTTCCTTAATCTTTGCCCAATGAACCATAACTGTCAGTGGACATATTAATGTTACCGATATTGGCCAGAATCCAGAGAAAAACCTGGTTAGCTCTCTGCATAGCAAATGGATTTTTAAAATTATTTTCCTTCCAACACAATCCATTCCATACATACACCACACCCACATGGAAAGCTACTTCTGCAATTATTTGAAAAGCAGTTTGGACTCAGAAATCCATGCATATGCCCTAAAATAACTTTCTGGCTTCTTAATGCCAGTTTCAAATCTAATTAGTCCAGTCTTACAACTTGCTGTTCCTTCCAATGTTTTATGGCATGTCATTTTGGGAATAGGCCATATGCTTTGCATACAGATCAGAGAGCAAGGGAAAGAAAGCAGAGGTTGCATTCTTCCCCTCCGAACAAACATGTAACAAAGAAGCCAGCAAAAGATCAGACTTACCCAGAAGCCAGCCAGCCGGCCTACCTGCTCTTTAGCCAAAATGGTGATTGGATACTTCTAAGTAGAGTTTTATAGCTGCTTCCCTCCAGAGGTGCACCTAGGTAATTTTGGAGCCTGGACCTAAAGGCCTTTGGCGTGGGGCAGTGGGTGGGCTACTGCCCCTGCCTCTGCCAACAGATAAGCTGCAAAGCATTATTTTTTACACCAGAACATGTTCAGGGAAAGCTGGAAACTCTCTCTCTCTCCTTTAAAAAGAAGATATTCTGAATAAGATACTTCCACTGACTTGCAGAGAGATACCACGTTTTGCATGGACAATCCTACCACTTACATTAGTGGACCACTCAGCATTTGGAGGCCTCCCAGACCTGCAGGGGACTGGACCTCCACCCGGAAGTCCAGTCCAAAGAGCACCACTGCTTCATATACACAAGGAAATATTAAGCAGATGTAACTAAATATGTATTCAGCAACAGCTCCATTTTCTCCTTCCCTTTCCCTCCCTTTTCCTTTGACTCCTCCTCCACACTCTCTACAGGATCCCCCTTGGGACAAATGTCCAAACAAACTGCGAGATTACTGAATAGAACACAAGCTGCTAAAAACAAGACTTCCCCACCCTCTGAACACTCTGGCTGCTTGAGGAGTCAATCAGCATGATGCCTGATTGGTGCTCAGGGTGTTTTAAGCTCTACCCACCTTCTGAAAATAAAGGCAAGACTTGTAACTGTCTCCTGCTTCATTAATATTCAAATTTGAACAACTCTGTGTGTTCCTATTGGTGTTTACAAAATTCTGGTACCATCACCCACCCTGCGTACATACTGGGGCCAGGCAAGAAGCACAGACAGGGAGGCAGTGAGGCAGACAGATAAATGGTTACAGAAGATAGACAGAGAAGGTAAAATGGCTGACAAGTATTTTCAGGTGGACGTCTCCCACTCTGCCCTCAGGTAAGAACTACCACTACCAATGAGGTTACTAGTTTGTTTTTTAGATGCTTTTAGATTTATTTATTTATTTTAGATTGTGAGCCCTTTGGGGACAGGGATCCATCTTATTTATTTATTTATTTATTTGCGTAAACCACTCTGAGCCATTTTTGGAAGGGCAGTATAGAAATCAGTCAAATAAATAAATAAATAGTGGAATGTTGATAAATCTGGGCACTGGAAAAATTTGGATTGCTAAGATTCATTTTGTGGATTTCTAACTGTATGTTGGCTAGTAAACAACTTTAATTTTAAAAAAGCAGGAGGTAGGAGTTAAAATATTTCACATCATGATCAGGGACATAGTTAGGGGAGAAGGGGCCCATGTTCACCCCTCTCTATGTTGGTCCCTCGAAGTGAGGGAGATAATGAAGAAAATAGGGAGTGGTGGAGCTGGGGGCCCTCAGGAGCTCAGGGGCCTGGGTTCTTTGAGCCCATCCACTCAATTATAGCTACACCCCTGATCATGATGAAAAACATGAACTGGCTTGGGATGTAACTGTTCTTCTAGTTGTCCCTCTGGGCTGCTTCTCACTTTACATGGCAGTTTCTGTGCTGGATTCAGAGACATGGAGGCTTGCACTGGTGTTTTCTGCAGCAAATACATACTCTTGAATGATGGTTATATATCCTAGTTTGGGGGAATTTAAACAATTAGGGCAAGTTTTCCAAAGAGCGCCACTTGCTAGATCTTTGCAGTGCAGGTAGGTGGCTTCTCAGCAAGGGTTCCAAGACCTCAGCTTGCTTGATGTTTTGTAAAGTTTGTTGAAAAGTCTAGCTGGTTTCCAAAGGTCTAGCAAATGGAGTTCTTTGGAAAGCTTGCCTTAAGAGATGACAACAGCTGCAGCCCCTCCTGATCAGAGCCTAGCCATATGGCAATCCATACTTTGTTAAACTTCCAAGTTACAACACAGTGAGGTGGGTCTCACAATCGGTGAGACCCGCCTCCAGAGGGTTTGTGGGGAGAGCGGGCTAAGTTAGCTCCCCCCACAGATGATCATTAAGTCCTCCCCGGGTGGCTGGATCAGCCGCCCACACGACTGCTGGCTCCGTCACGGAGCCGGCGGGGTCTTGGGAGTTTGGGGGCCATGCAGCCCCCGGGAGTTCCAGCATGCTCTGTGCAAGTGTGCAGAGCATGCTGGAGAGACCCCTGAGCTGGGAGGCTGCTTTTCAGCCTCCTGGTCGGGGGTCTCTTTGTGCGTTGCTGTGGTGTGGCTCCACGCCGTGGCAACTCACGATCCAGAAACCCTGGTTAGTGGAGCGCTCACTCCAATAACCTGGGCTAAGGGGCGGGCTTCGCAAGCGGGTTAGCTGCTTGTAAACCACCGGGCTCACCTGTGAGCCTGGTGGTTTACACGACCAGCAAAAACCGGGCTAGGCTCTCCTTGCCCGATTTTTGCTGGTCGTGAGAATAGCCTCACTGAGTGAGTGTATTCCCATGATCACTAGAAAGCAGGCTAAGGGAGCCTAGCCCGGTTTCTGGTGATCGTTGGAACCAATGGGCTCATGGGCAAGCCTGGTGATTCCCCCTCCCCTTAAATGAGGTTAATGGAGTGAGCACTCCGTTGACCTTAGTTTTTTTTTTAATTGTGGGCTGTTGCGGTGTGCAGTGACACATGAGTAGACCCCTCAACCAGGAGGCTATAAGCAGTTTCCCAGTGTCGGAGATCCCCCAAGTATGCATCACATTCTCACATGAGGCATCCTGGGAATTTCAGGGGCCGGGCTACCCACAATCCCTGCAGCCCCCACCGGCTCCGTGATGGAGCCGGTAGTTGTGTGGGCGGCTGATCCAGCCACCCAGGACTACAGGACTGATCATCTGTGAAGAGAGCAGGCTAAGCCCGCTCTCCCCACTGAACCCTCCTAGGCTCTACACCCCACTTGTGTGTAGAGCCTCACCGCATACTTTCCCCAGGAAGGCTCACCTGGAGGTTATTCACCCTTGGCTTCAGGCTTTGGGGTAAATGTTGAGTGAAGCCACTTCAAAGTACACTCGTGGCATTGAGGGAAGCACTCCTCCCCTCTGCTCTTGGGTTTCATTTTTGCAAGTAGACATGGCAGGTGTCAGTGTTTTCCTTCCTAGCCAATGGGGTGGGGGAAGAGTTCCTGCAGAGATAGAGCTGCATTTCTGAAGAGACTATGCCTCTTATCATGCTAATGATTCTATGTCAGCACCTCTCCCTGTTTGCTCCAGCGTTTTCAGAAAAAGTAGCTCAAAACCAGCATTATTAAAATCTGGAAATACCTCGAGATAAGCTAGAATTTGCATCACAAAGCCCGGCTTGTTTGTGGGGTGGGTCCAAGGATCTTGTCAGGAGTTCGTGGTAAGTTTGGCTGTTGTGTGAATGCACACTCTCTCTCCCAAAAGAGATTCGAGGCAGAAGCCCCATGTGTGAAGCCTCCTGCTACCTACTCGAGCATCATTCTGACACCATGTAAAGACTCCTCCCGCCCCATCCCTGTCACTGTGGCCTTTGAACTTCTTAATCTTTTAAAACTGCTACAGATAGTTTCATCTGCTCTGTTGTTTTAGACTTTAGGTTGATCTTAATGCGTTTGTATCTTAGATTTTGTGAGATACCCGGAGAACTCTTACATGTTGGAAGACAGAATATAGCTTGCTTTAATAGATGAAATACATAAATAGTATTATATACATTTATGTAATACTTTAGTATTGCATACATAGTATTACATACATATACTGTGAATGGATAAAAAGCAAAGACAAAGTGGGAGGCTTACATTACAAAGAGAAGGAGTTGGGGCTTTCATCAACCTTTTCCCCCACAGAGGGCTGCATCCATACTATACCAGTGGTAGAATAAAAAGCAGGATGTGTTCGTGAAGCTGAAGAAAGACGCATGAAGACTAGAGCCTTTTCAAATACATTCTTAGTCAAAGATGGCACAGTGTGTGGATTTCGTGAACCTTCTAGTCTGTGGGTGCAACACTAAAGGCCAGGAAGTTCCATGATGAGGTGTGTGAAGATGACGGCTGGAGAAAAGATTTAACAGACAATAAGTGATGGATACATGAATATAAAGCAGAGCCCATTTTATTCTGATGAGTCGGAATCAGTGAAGGTCACTGAATTCTTGTTTGTTTTGTTGGAATATTAAAGTCTGAAATAACCGCTTATGTGTCTGTGCATACTTTAGTCTGAAAATGCTTATTTTAAAGATTGGTTGGAGCTCTTCTTAAAGAAAGGAATGATGACTTCTTGATGCAGACATATTGAAGGACTTTTCTGCTGAGCTAAACAGGAGATGCTTGTGAAGTTCAGCTAACTTTAATTGCCAGATAGCTTACAAGACTTCAACAAAGTAATAGATAATAGACAGATCTGAACAATGGATTGACTAGCTTTGACCCACTGATGTGCTCTGCAGCGACAACAATGCGTAGCATTTTATATGGGGCTTTTGGAGTCTGCAAATCCATATAACAGACCCTTTTATGAGTGAGTCTGTATTATTCTGTAACACTGTCAGTGTGGCCTTTTGGATGCATGAAGAACTGTCCTTTTCTTTTCTCTTTTCTTTTCTGTCCCAGAAAAGCTCCCTTAGGAATCTGAGGGGGAAAGATTCCAAAGTTGTTGTTCTGTTTATCATGCCCTTGCCTTTCAGGATGAGATCAGAATTGACCAAGACCACCTTGGAGTAGGAAGACACCATAGATAATTCAATTATTTAACCCCAACCCCTCCTAACTTGGCAAAGAGGCACCTTTTAACCTGGTGATTCTCTTTGTTTAGCAGGGGGAGAGTAACTGGCCCTATCCACTCCCCGCACTGTACACCCAGTGACTGTTGCTGGTGTCTATCTTATGTTTCTTTTTAGGTTGTGAGCCCTTTGGGGACAGGGATCCATCTTATTTATTTATTATGTCTCTGTATAAACCACCCTGAGCCATTTTTGGAAGGGTTGTATAGAAATCGAATAAATATCATCATCATCAGCTATGAGTTCATGGGCTGTCAGTGAACAATGTGGACCCTTGATGTAACTAAACATTGTCTCTCTTCTTGGCATACTTATCTTTGTGCTATGTATGTGTCTATGTTGTGTCCTTGGGGGTAGAGTCAGTCTTCAGTTCTGTTGATTGGTTGTTTTATCAGTTCAGTTGGTTCTGCTCTCTCCCTCTTACAGAAGTGACTGTTAGCTTGTTAGCTAGTGTTAAGAAATAATAATTAATTATTGTTCTTGCAATTAAAGTTAAGCCTCTTGCTTAATTTCTTATAATCAAGGAATCCCTCTGCAACAACCCTCACCCAGACCACAACCCAGAAGAGTGCCTTACCCAGGAGCACAGCTGGTTCAGGGGAGGGACAAGACTAGTCAGGGTTCATCGTGTCAGAGGACATGATACACCATGACTAGTCTCACCCCTCCCAAATCCCTCAGGGGTCCCAAGCAAAGCAGCAGAGGTGAGCCCAAGAGGAAACCCAAACCAGGAGCTGCAGTGCTCATCCAGCAGCATAAGACCTCTCATCCCTTAGCCCTGTGCAGGAAGAGGAGGAGGCCAGGACCGAGACATGCTCTGGATCTAGACCATGCCCAGGCTTCAGAAAGGAGTGGGGGAGCAGGGCTGGCTATAAAGCGGCTCAGTTGGAGCTGACAGTTGCTGGTACAACACCTTATTTGGATCAGCTTGTAACTCTTGCTGACGCCTTGGCCAAAGAACCGCCCAGAGCCATTTTGGAGGGGCGGTATATAAATCAAATAAATAAATAAACTCCCCTGCTCTCTTGAAACCTTGTTCCCTTGACCCGCTAGAAAGATCACCCATAAGGTGAACTTGAGTTTCAAGTTCATGGGAGGAGAGCTGTTCTTGTGGTAGAGAACAGGAACTGTCCCCTTTGCGAAGCAGGATCCACCTTAAGAACATAGGAGCAGCCCTGCTGGATCAGGCACAAGGCCCATCTAGTCCAGCATCCTGTTTCACACAGGGGTCCACCAGATGCCTCTGGGGAGCCCATAGGCAAGAGGTATGTGTGTGTCCTTTCTCCTGCTGTTGCTCCCCTGCAACTGATATTGAGAGGCATCATGCCTCTGAGGCTGGAGATGGCCCACAGTCACCTTGGTTTGCATTTGGATGGGTGACTGCATGTAAGCACTGTAAGATATTCCCCTTAGAGCATGGGGCCATAACTCAGTGGAGGAGCATCTGCTAACACGCAGAAGGTTCCAGGGGCATCTTCAGTTAGGACTGGGAGAGACTCCTTCCTGAAACCTGGGAGTTGCTGCTGCTAGTCAGTGCAGGGATGAATGGTCTGACTTGGTATAAGTCAGCAACCTGTATCCCATAAAGCAGAGGTAATTGGAATGGGATACTTTTGTGGGAGAAGTATCCACAAGCCTTTTTAAAAAAGCCTTTTTATCCAGGCTTTTACATGATTGTTTTCTGTTGCTGCTTCTATGTGTTTTACCTGCGTATAGTTTTTATGCTTGTATTTTATAGATTTTAAATTAGATTTTTTTTAGATTTTTAGCTTAATATTTTAATTGTCATTTAATTGTATTTTTTTTTAATTTTTGTGAACCGCCTTGGGATTGTTTTTAATGAAAGATGGTATATAAATTCAACAATCAATCAGTGAGAGTGCAGCAGCTAGTCAGGAAGAGCTGGGAGGCCTATAGTTGCAGTTAGCCAAGGACCTTGCAGCCATTACTGGCCCAAGAGACTCTGTCTGGGCCAAATTAGATGAGATATGGAATCAGTTTTCCAACTTCAAGAAAAGGGAGGGGATGCAGTTGTGGGAGGCAGGGCTGTGAATTACCTGAAGAGCAGTATAATGGTCCTTGGTCTTTCCCTTGCAAATTGAAATGGCTCTGTGGTGGTTCTTCTGGAACAAAAAGGATTGCCCTGCGCATGTATGCTATAGGCTGCTGTAAGTCTGGTTGGCAGGTCACCAGGGAACTAGGGCATGCAATGCTCTTCAGAGCTGGTTGGAGCGTGGGTGGTAGGAGTGCGTCTCTGCCATCCCTGGGGGAGAGGAAGCTGCCCTCACTGTGTGTCTGCCTCCGTTGCCCTGGGGGGGGGGGTCTGCCCCTGGGGTAGAGAGCCTGCCGCCATGGGAGGGCTGCCCATGAGAACACCACTGGACCAATGGTCTATTGTACTTGTGTGCTTGTTCAAAAATCAACAAACCTGGCCTCTCCTTGTCCACACATCATCTGGGGTTAGGAGGCAAGCCATGGCCTTCAGCTGCTCCTTCTTGAGTAGGCACCACTGAAAGAGAAGGATGTCAGAGACGTGCTCCAATAGGAGATTGCACAGCAGCTGAAGGGAGGAAAAAGCAAGTCAGCACCTGACCTGGGGAGCCTTCTAAGGTCTCTCTGAAGTGAGTGATGAAGAGGTGAAAGGATGATCAGGGATCTGTGGAGAAGCACTCGGGGTGAGGAGCCTGAGGGCAGATGAAGTATTGCCAAATATTGCTGTGCCCTGCATGGGCTCCACAATAAAGAAATGTGCAGTTAACCCCTTTGCCACCAGTGTTGCTTCATGGATCTAGGGCTAACACAAGGAAGGTTTGATGTAGAGCTGCCCTGCATTCGGAAGGAGGGCCCAATAAGGGCCCATGCTGTGAACCGCCCTGAGCCATTTTGGAAAGGCGGTATATAACTCTAATTAATAATAATAATAATAAGAAGAAGAAGAAGAAGAAGAAGAAGAAGAAGAAGAAGAAGTACACTTAGAAGGGCTCCGTTATCCCTTAATTATCCGTTATCTCTTAATGCAGATTGGGTGGAGGCTGAGAGAACCTGGGTTCCCAAAGGTTATATAGCAAGTTTGTAGCAGAGATGACATTTGAACCAAGAACAACCCAGTTCCTGTACTAACCTGCAGTAACTCTCCATTGTGGGCTTCACATAAGAATGGCAAGATAAGATGAAAATCCATCTACACTACAGCATACTACTGTAGCCAATAGCCAGCCAGAAGCCTTTGAATGCTCACAAGTATGGAGTTAATTATCTTTCCCTGTTGTTTATTTCTAGTATCCAGACGTATACGTTGCCATGCATTTAGCTATTGTAGCTATATCATGTCAGACTTGTTTGCCTCAGCATGATTCACCAGCTTTGAATTAAATCTTCATCCTGCCTACAGAATGCCCCTATGGGATCTTTATTAATGCAAGAGCAGGACCAATATAGCTCACTGACTCACCCTTACCCTTGATACCTCAAAGTTCAGTGCTTCCATTTTCTGAGACTCTGTCAGATCTTTAATGAGGAAAATTCTAGGGATGGAGTTGAAATACCTGATAGAAGAAAGGCGTCTGGCCTCTGAAGAAGGTGGCTACTTCTTATTTATGGACAAAAGCTCTGTGCCTTGGGCAACTACATGACAGGCAGAAGTGAACTAGTAATCCTCATCTCTGTACCTAAACTCATTAATTAATTAATTAATTATATTTTTAGACTACCCCATCCAAAGGCTCTGGGCAGTGCACAACAAGTTTAAAAAGACATAAAAACAAACCCCATTTAAAACACACTGCTTAAAACAATATAAGAACAATTCAGAACCATTTAAAACCAATTGAAATACTTAAAAACAATTTAAAAACCTTGGAAGGCCAGGCCAAACAAGTTTTTAGGGCACTCTTAAAGGCCAACAGTGAGCCTAAACTGCTGATATCTGCTGGGAGTGCATTCCATAGGCCAACAGCAGCTACAGAGAAGGCCTGTTTCCAAGTCGCCACCAGACTTACTGGTAGTAACTGGTGACAGACCTCTCCAGATTACTTCAATGTGTGGTGGGGACAGGGGCGTATCTAGGGGTAGGGCAGGCAGGGCACATGCCCCGAGCGCCACTTGAAGGGGGGGCGCCATTTTGTAAATTTTTTTTTAAAAAAAATGGCTGCCAAAAACAAAATGGCCACCGTGCATGCTCAAATGGCCTCTGTGAGGCTCTAGGTCATGCCAGGCTTTGCAGAGGCCATTTGAGCATGCGCGGTGGCCATTTTGTTTTAAGTGGCCTTTAAAAAAAAAGATTATTTTTAAAAACGGCCACTGCACATGCTCAAATGGTCCCTGCGAGGCCCTAGAGGCCAGCGGGGTGAGGGGGAATCTTTGCAAACCCCCCAGCCTTTAGGAAGCCCCCCAAAGGGGCTACGGGTAAAAATAATAATAATAATAATATAATATAAGACACTGTACAAATATTCAGATTGGCACAATGTACAGAGAATCAGGGCTTGTGAATACTGAGCTAACGCTTAAGAGCTAGGATTGTATTCATTTGCTCTTACTTTGCTTCTTGTGATAAGTGAGTTAAATGTGATGTCTTGCTAATATGGCTATTAATGGTGAGTTTGTCTTTGAATCAGTGTGAAACCCTTAATATTAAGGCCCACTGGGAGTTTCTTGCTATCTTTCTCTCATTTTAACTGTCTTTCTGAAAGACTAGAATATATTCCAAGCAGTGACACAGTTTACTCTGCATATCCTTTAATTATTTACAGAGTATCTGGGAAAAGTCAAATTCTCCATTGATTTTTAAAACTTGTGTAATGGTGATGCTACAATGCATAGTAGAGAATTAGACAGGCACTTCTGTTTAGTTTTCCAAGTACATCTCCACATAGTATTTGGGTATTTCATGAGCCCCCACATACTGAAATTTGTAGTTTTCCAGCATTTTTTGGTCTGGCTACATCCACTGCTAAATAGTTTTTGAAATATTAAAAGATTAACGAGCTTGACTTGTATTTTTGAGCTGATATTATGGTAAAGTTATCTGAAAGATGGGTGTCAGATGCTTGGACAGGGGGCACAATTTCAGTGTTTGCCCTAGGCGCTATTTTCCCTAGATACGCCTCTGGGTGGGGATCATACAGAAGGCGGCACTCTCTAAGATAGCTCAGACCCCAGCCATTCAAGGCTTTAATGGTAATAACCAGCACTTTGTATTTTGCTCAGAAACATATTGGCAGCTAGTTCAACTGTTTTAAAACAGGCATAATATGTGGTCTCTGAGTTACTCCAGAGACCAATCTGGCTGCCACATTTTGGACTAACTATAACTATCCATCACTGAGGAATCTAGGGAAGGCTTCTTAAGAAGTGATCTAATCATTGCCTCCTTCAAACAAGGAGGCATCCTACACCCCCCCCCCGCCAGCGATGAGTTAATGATATTAACTAGGACATCTCCAACAATTTCCCTGCTAGATAGAAGCAGCCAAGTTGGGCAAGGATCCAGAGAACAAGTGGTAAGCCACACTGCCCCAAGCAGCTTGTTCACATCCTCAGGCATCATAGATTGAAACGGATCCAATCTAATACTGCAAGAGAGATTGCGGGAGATCACCTTGATTGCAAAAACAGTGGAGTTCATGTCGGCCCAAATAAAAGAGATTCTGTCCACAAAGAACCCATTAAAAGTTTTGCAGCAGAACATAGTCTCCAGAGATTGGTTCGAAATGGAAGGAGCCTGAATCATACTCCTCACAATCTGAGACAGCTCTCCTGAAGTGAACCTGCAAAAACAATGCATGCAGACCAGAACTGGTTTTTGCTTTACACACGTATAAACCTTCAAATGGGTTCTATGCTGTGTCCTGTCAATTTTGAGTTGAATTCTCCTCCACTTGCGTTGCAGTCACCTACCTTGCAACTCCTCAGTATACCAAGGGACCACTTTTAAAGTAGGTCATAAGGGACGCTTAGGAGTGATTGTGTCTACTGCCCTGGTTAGTTCCCTATTCCAGGTTCCCACCAGGGCATCAACAAAGCTTTTTGGAATCCTACTGGGTCAGGAGGAGCAGATGTCTCAGAAGGACCATCTTAATAGGTCTTCCACCCCTGCAGGGCTGGGTTGTCGCTGTGAAACCAACCTTAATCAGGTAGTGGTCCATCCATGACAATGGGGAAACCACAGGATCCCCCACCCACGGATCACCCCCCTGATCTGAACAAAAGACCATATTGAGTATGTGACTGGCAACATGAGTTGGTCCTGAAACTAGCTGGGATAGGCCCATAGTGGTCATGGCCTCTATGAACTCCTGAGCCACACCAGACAAGTCAGCCTCACAATGGAATTGCAGTCCCCCAGCACTAAGAGTCTGAGTGACTCCAACACCAAGACCAGCTCCGTCAGCTCAGTTAGGGAGTCAGTTGGGCAGCAGGGTAGACAGTAGACCAACAGAATCCCCAATCTATCCCTAGTTCCCAGCCTCAGAAATATACACTCAATATCAGTCAGCTGTCTCACAGGGGCCCTGGCAAGGGAGATGGTATTCTTGTGGACCACAGCCACTCCACACACACACACACACCTTCCCCTAGCTTGTTCCACAGAGTAGCCTGGTGGGAGAAGCTGGTCCCAAACTGGACCACTAGCCTCACCCACCCAGGTCTCAGTTATACATGCCAGGTCAGCTCCCTCATCTATGATCAAGTCATGGATGATTTCAGTCTGATTCTGAACTGACCTGACATTGCAGAGGAGCAAGGTTACGTTCTGTGGGCCATTCTACCACAACAGTAATAGCTGCCCCAGAGTTGCTGGATGCACCCCCACATCATCCTGCCTAAGAGAGCCCAAACACATTACAACAAAAGGCCTGGCACAACCCAATACAAGGAGGACTAACAAGCATTAACCCAGACCTCCAACCCCACCTTAGTGTAACTTCCCCCCAGACCCCAGACCCACACTGAAGGCCCAGCACTAAAAGCCACCCCATTTGGTGGCTGGATTTGGCAGCTACCTGCAGGCAGTTCACCAGCTATACCATTGGCTATGCCTCTGGTGTCCCTTCTTCCCATTTATGCTCCCAAGGGCTCCAGAAATCTCCCCTCTCATGAGAGATCTCTGGTCCTCAGGGATAGGTGGAACAAGTCAAGCACTCAGGCAGAAGGCACAGGTGGGACAATCAACCTGCGAGCAAGCTGTTATTCAGAGGTCTGGGGCTGCAAAAACAAACCTCCTCAGCTGAATCAGGAATGTGCCGGCAGGGCAAGACGGCTGTTGTTCGTCAGGAGAGGCCAGGTTTGTTGATTTTTGAACAAGCACACAAGTACAATAGACCATTGGTCCAGTGGTGTTCTCATGGGCAGTCCTCCCATGGCGGCAGGCTCTCTACCCCAGGTGCAGACACACACACCCCGGGCAATGGAGGCAGACACACAGTGAGGGCAGCCTCCTCTCCCCCAGGGATGGCAGAGACACACTCCTACCACCCACGCTCCAGCCAGCTCTGAAGAACATGTGCATGCCCTAGTTCCTAAACACCTTTGGACCATCAGAACCTTGAGTGTCTAGGAAGCAGCAGTGGGCTGCAGGAGCACTGTGCACCTCTGGGGGTGGGCAGCACGGTATGCCACCATGGGAAGATCCATGGCACCGGGCAGCAGCAGCAGTGGCCTGTGGGAGGACGTGAGTGAGGCAGCCCTTATGGCAGAGCGAGGCAGCCCCAGGGGCAGGACAATGTAGGTTCCTTGGAGCCATCTGCCCTATGGTAGCTCCGCCTCTGCATTGGTCCATCTATCTCAAAGCCTCTGACTGTCAGTGGCGCTTCAGGGTTTCAGGCAGGAGTCTTGCCCAGCCCTACCTGGAGGTGCAGAAGACTGACCTTGGGTCCTTTGGCATGCAAAACATGTGCTCTACCAAGGATCTACAGTCTCATTACCACACAACAGGCCGCTGATTTCTGTCTGTAGTGCAGCTGTTAAAGGCATAGGCTTTTCCACAAAGTGGTGTATCTTTCTTTGGGCATTAGGATTCTTGATGTGTACCATAAACATGTACGCTTTACCAATCAGTGCCATCAACTAATTTAACTTTTATTAGCAATTCAATTTGCTTATGAAATTTAACCCAATTATATCTAATAGCTATATATGAGTGTTTTCCAAGCATATTTAATAACTTTAAAAGACACACCACAGAGTAGATTACATATTGCATTGGGAAATAATTGAAAGTGTGTTATTTAAATCAAGATATGTAAGATTGGCAACAAAATATTTCCCCAAGGGGCAATGGTAAATTCAATTCAATTAAAAGCCACTTTTTGCATTTTTAATCTCCCAGTTTGAGAGAATGTGTGGCCAACAGAATGAGATGTGGGCTGGGAATTTTGTAGAGTCCATGAACTCATGAGGTGGCACTGGGGAAGTGCCCATCAGCCTCAATCCCCCACCTATAATATGGGAATAATACTATTTGCCTAGGCCTACCTTTTATAAGATTGTTTGTAACAATTACTGTATTCTGGTGAATATAACCCGTGTGGACTATTCAAGATTTTGCATCTCGGGAGTGGAGGTGCAGGAAATTAAATGGGTGTAGGGTGTACAAGGTGTGGTGGTGGTGTTTTAACATAACTGATGATTAGCTGCTATCTGTACTCATTCAGGAGTGGATAATACAATGCTAAGGATGTAGGTAATATTAGGATGTGGGCAATGCAAGGGTTTGTTACATAACCATCAGCTGCAGGTTATACTTGTGTGCTGGTTATATTCATGAAAATATGGAACTGAAATAGTGTGTGTTAAGCACTTTATATAGTTTTCCTAGGCATTCAAAGATTATCATTATTACTTCATCAGTTTGATATTTTCAGCGCTATCAAAAGCAAAGAAAGATTACAGCCTAATGACAATCTCTGTTCTATAGGGCTGTGTTAACAGTCTGAGATCTTTACCTAGCATTCTGATCACAGTTGTGTTAGGAAAATTGAATTCTTATATTTATTGCTAGCATGATTGCTGCTCTTTGGCATGTCTTCCAAATGGGATTCCACAATTTTAAAATTGAATTCTCTGCAAGAATGCTGTCATGTCATGGCATCTTTGGATATTGTTACAGCTGAAGGCCTAGGATTCTTTTGTAATGGAGATTGCGTGCTGCTAATCCAGGATTATAGGTGATATTTCCTCAATGGTTGGGGAATATCTGGGGATCTCTCTTGAGTGTTAGCTGTCAGAGCTTGGAGAAGGCGACTCACTTAGCTAAGAGGAGAAGGTGATGTAAGGTAGGGGACATGTGTAAATAAGAGAGAGAGAGAGAAAGAGACAGCGTGAAGCAAACAGCAGTTTAAAACAGATGCAGACAGAGAACACTGAGGGAACCTTGCAGGGAGTATGTACTGGGTATCTGCAGAGGTGCTCCTAGAGCCTGGACCAAAAAGTCTTTGGAGGCCCTCCCTCCCCTGCAAATTAAGCATCATCATACTCCTCTGGGCAACTATACCACCTGCGACAGACTAAAGAGGATTTGGGGGGCCACAGGCGCTGTGAAGGCCCTGGACTTCGGCCCCAAAGTCCAGGGGTAAGAGCGCCTCTGGGTATCTGATGGGATGTAGGGGATGTGCCACTTGATACTAATTATAATAATAATATATAATTGTTGTTTGCTATCATTATTTTTATGTTATAAATATTTATCGCTTTCAAAAACCTGCACAAAGCAGTTAACATTAAAAAATAATAATAAGTTGATTCTTTCCCCCTGAAGTGCTTGCAGTCTTTAAAAAACCACACAGCAAGGTAACAGCAAACTGGAAAAACACTGTGCTGGGGTTAGATAGGCGCACCCAGTGGCGTAGCCAGCGGAAGGGCAGACTGTGTCCCTCACACTGCTGGCCCCTGTGTGTGATGTCCGTGTGTGTGAGACATTGTGTGCAAGGGGGGCATGGACAGATCACCCCATGTGTGATGTCCGTGTGCATGACATCATGTGCAAAGGGATGTGGGGCCCGATAGCCGGAGGGTCCACCCCAGCCCTCCCAATTGCATTTCCAGCCAGCGTTTGCTGACTGGCTGCATTTCCCCCCCTTTCTCTCCCTCCAGCGAAGGAGAGGAAGGCAAAGAGACCCAGCCAGCCAGCAAACACTGGCTGGAAATGAACTCGGAAGAGCTTGAATGGGCTTGCTGGAGCCCGAACCATGCCCCCTTTGCCTGTGACATAATTTGCAAGGGGGTGTGGCCCGGGCTCTGGAGAGCCATGCAAGCTCTCCCAAGCTCATTTCCAGCTGGCTGTCTGGCTCGGTTTATTTTCCTTTCCCTCTCTCCACTCCCTCATCACTTGGGGAGCAGACAGCCTCTAGTGGCCGTGTGATCTGAAAACCTGCATGTTACAGAGACTGAGCAGTGCACAGCTGGAAACAGCACCCATTTGAAGGGCAAAATGATCCCCAGGTGCTGTTAGAGGTGACTCACTCTACTCATCACCTCCAGTTAGGAATTGTTTAAAATGGTTTTGTTTTCATTGTTTTTCCTTCCTTATTGAGTTGGGAAGTTTGAAACTCAAAAGAGGGGAGATGTAGTGAAACGTGATCCTACCAAGGCGGGGGGAGGCCTTATAAGGAGTGGGAGCAGCATCCCCAACTGCAATAGCCTTTGCTTGAGGATTATGGGAGTTGTAGTCAACAACATCTGGGAATCCCTCTTAGAGGGAATACTGAGTGGGAGTTTTAAGCAAGCAGTATGTGTATGTGCTCTTGTTAGGAACATAGGAAGCTGCCATGTACTGAGTCAGACCATTGGTCTATCTAGCTCAGTATTGTCTTCACAGACTGGCAGCGGCTTCTCCAAGGTTGCAGGCAGGAATCTCTCTTAGCCCTATCTTGGAGAAGCCAGAGAGGGAACTTGGGACCTAGATGCTCTTCCCAGAGCGGCCTCATCCCCTGAGGGGAATATCTTACAGTGCTCACACTTCTAGTCTCCCATTCATATGTAACCAGGGCAGACCCTGCTTAGCTAAGGGGACAAGTCATGCTTGCTACCACCAGACCAGCTCTCCTCTCTAATGTTCTGGAGACATTCTGCAGCTCAAGCAGAGTTAAAACAATAAAGACGCTGTTCCTGTTTCAACTGAGTCCTCACATCTTTACTTTTATCATTCCTGTCAAGAACAAACTGTGACCTTCCTCCTTATACCCAGTTTTCCAGGGACTGAGTAAGTAGATTCCACATTGTTGGAAACATCAGAGACAGGGATATATATGAAGCTGCTTTCTGCAGAATCTGACCCTTTACCCATCTAGCTTAGTAATGTCTACATTGACTGGCAGTGGTTCTCCAGGGTTTTAGACAGGAGTCTTTCTCAGTCCTACCAGAGATGCCAGGCAGTGAACCTGGAACCCTGTGCATGCAAAACAGATGCTCTGCGACAGAGCTACAGCCCCATCCCTAATGCAGCTCCTACCATTATCACCCCATCCACAACTTGAACAGTAGTTATCCACATATTTATGTCTAGAAAATATCAAAGTGAAAGCTCATCCACACCTGATTTGAGCACCCCAGATAGTGAATGATGAGATGAGCTAGAGATGGGCTAGACCTCATAGCCTTCACCTGCTCTGAGCAGGCAGTTGCCTAGGGTTTCTTCGACTTGCACTTAGGTAGTGCATTTAATCATTCTCTCCTCTGCCATGCATAATTCCCCATGTATTTGCATGCATTATATATTTTGAAGAGTTTGCTTGTAGATTTGTTTGTGCAGCATAAAGTCATACTTCACAATTTCCTACAGATACCAAATTTTGCAAAAGCAATCCTGCCACTTAAATTAAAGTTGAAATCTTACACATTTCAAACTATTCCTCAACTTCCCTTTTGCAAGCACATGAATAAAAAATTCTGTTACATGTATTTACTTCCTTGAACTTTCTTAGCAGTGTAATCTACACAAAATGACCTTGCTCACTCAACCACAGGCCTCATGAACTAGTATTTTATATTTGCCTGTTGATGATCAGCTTTTTCCATCTTCACAGTTTACAATTAAGATAAAATTACACAGAAGGATGGGGGTTGTGCATGAATAAGTGTGTGCTTGTTTCATTTCTGTTGAGTGTTGGCATATCTAGCTTCTTGCTGAATGAGTTATTTAACTTATGGAATCTTGTATGGAAGACATGCCAAATAAAGCAAACATTAGAATGTATCTTATTCGGTGGTATAAACAATTTCACGATGTCCTTTTACAAAAAGGTATGCAAAGACATAAACACAAAACCAGTGGCTAGATCACCCTTTCCCAGGATGATCTAACCGCAGCTGACGTAGCTGTAAAAGTTGATAAAAAGAAAGTGCTCCCGGGCATTCTTCACACAGCAGGCTTTACCACGAGTTTATTCCAAGGCTTTACTGCAAGTCTGGTTGCCTAAAAATGCTGACGCAAAAAGTGGCTTTTTAAACCCTGGATATAAATCAGGTTACACTCTAACGTACAATGAAAAACCCAAATCGTGTGTGAAATGTTCCCTGATAGATCACAGGAACTTCAGAGTAAATCTGGCCAATCTGTGAACGCACACACTCCATTCCAGAGGAGATGCAAGCTAAAAGCCCTGTTTTGAGAATGCCCTGGCTAAAGATGCCACTGGGCCTCCAGGAGCACATCCAAACCAAGCACTTGTTTTGTGAATACAAGCAAACTGAAAGCCAAGCCCCCCCACTCCACTCCTTCTGTGAGAAAGAATGAGAAGTACCAGTACTGTAGTGTTATGTCTGTGTACCAGGATTGAGCTGATTCAAGACCTGTTGGATGAAAAGAGAGTGCTGGAAGAAGTAACATGACGTGAGCCCCCTGAAGAGCGGGCCCCTCCCAAACCATTGGGATATCTGATATCTGCACGCCTGCAATAGGCTAGGCAGGATCAGAGAAGGAGTTCTAGACTCTGGGCCAGAAGGCTGCCTCTGTAAGGCTTCTACTCTCCGGGCAGGGAGGCGGAGCCCAGGAGGGGTTTAGAGGGATTTAAGAGCTCCGCCTACCTCTAACTTCTGTTGGATCAACTTGTTCCATGGAACTGCTTTTGGGGCTTTCTGTGCTTTGCCTCATGGGCTCATGTCTGTGGGATGGATTGAGCCGAGATGGGAGAGTACAGACAATTATAGTTCTTCTCTTCCCAAATCCCCCCTCCCCTCCTTTTCTATTAGGAGGGGAAGATGAAAAGCAGTGCCATCTTGCTTTCTTTCGTCTGTAAGACATCTATTGGGGAGGTGCTGGGTGGTCTGCAACACGGCCCTGAAAACTGACCCACAGTCTGCCCTCTGAAATAGCTTGCTTCACCCTCCTTAGTGGCATGGTTGGCCCTGGTAATTCCTTTACTTTAAATTGCAATAACCAAATATAGATCAAATTACAAGAAATATACAAATACAATGAATATTTATATACCACTTTTCAACCAAAGTTCCCAAAGTTGTTTACATAGATATAAACAAACAAACAAAATGGCCCCCTGTCCCCAAAGGGGTCACAATCTAAAAAGGAAACAAGATAGACACCAGCAACATCTACTGGAGGGATGTTGTGCTGAGGATGGATGGGGCCAGTTGCTCTCCCCCTGCTAAATAAAGAGAATCACCACTCTTTAAAAGTGCCTCTTTGCTCAATTAGCAGGGGATAATTAGCTATTTATATAAAGAAATAACAGATTCTAAACTCTCCAAGCTATGTTCAGTCTGCATAAGCATTTTTTAAAAAGTTTGTGGTCTCATACCCAGAGCTCAGCTACTCCCCTAAGCCTTTCTCCCAGATTGTCCATGGTTTTTCCCCAGTTTATTTTGAAACCTGGAATCGCTTGGTCTGTAATTAGTTGGAGTACTTGGGACTACTTGCCAAGATGCATCATATATTTGGCTCTCATCACATTCTGTCACAAGGAAAGTGGGAGCTGGGAGTCTGTTCTCCTTCATTGTTTGCATGCCAAAGAATAGGGAAGGAAGTCATGGGTTATCTCTGATCTAAGCTCTTGCTCCTCTCCTCTTGTCTCCAGTGGTGCCTGGGGTTCTGGAATGAGTCTGGTTACCACTTCCTCCCACAATCTGATGAAGGGATAATCTGTAGAGCCTCAGCATTCAATTGTCTTGCCTGAAGGAGAACTGAGTCAAAGTATTTTCTTGTAATATTAGGCTAGTATTGCCAGATATTGTTTAGATTTTATTCTAGATGTACTTTTGTGGTGCTTTTATTTGTCCGATTTCAAACCCATTCAAATTAAAAAAAAAACCAACAACACCACACACAGGAACCAGACTGTGGTTTTGAAGTTTGATAAAGTTGGGAGTGGCAGGGTGGGTTCTTTCTTTTGGTTCTGGTTCTGGATGTGCTTCATTTCAAGGAATGCATGGACTTCTAGTAATTGCAAATAGGCTGCCCTTCTCAACCCCTAGTTTTATTCTGCCAGCACGGCAAAATGGGCATGGGAGAGAAATCACATCAGCTGCCAAGAGCATGTACTCTCTCTGAATGATGGCAGGTGCTGCTGGCTTTGAAGGCACTTATTGCCCATGAGGGTGTGAGGAGCTGATTCTGGACCTCCCCCGCAAGGTGAATGTAGTTGGTGTCAGGTACCCATTCAATAGATGAGGCCTTCAGGTATAGCAGAATTGGGGCCGGCACATTTGACAGATGGACTACCATAGGTTTTTAAAATGAGAACATTTGGGACTAATTTAAATGTTTCACTTCATGTAAAACCTCACTCCAATTTTTTAAAAAAATATAATTTTATTAGAATTTCCCCCTTCAAAATACAATGACAGGTAGGCATCATACTATGGAATAACAATCACACATATTTATAACATCACCCCAACCCTCTGCATCGTTCAATTAAACAGTTTTGAACATTCAAACTAGAATCAGCTGGTTTCTGCAAATGAACATTCACTTTCACCAAGAGTAAATGTAGTTTAGAGCATTAGGGTGCAACCTCATTCCTTTTAACAAATGGTTTGAAATTCCTCATTGCTAGGCTATGACCACATATAGGTATATATCATTGGAATGGTCAAAGCTTTCAGAGGGGCAGCCATGACAGTCTATTGCCACCACAAGAACAACAAAGATTCCTGTAGTATTTAAAGACTAGAAAACACTAATTTCACCGTAAGCTGTTCCGGTTTTCAGCAGAAGGAGGATTAGCACAATACTGATTAGCCAGCCTTTGTGCTACTGTTTTATAGCTGCTTCCCTTGTAAATACATAGAAATCTTATGCTGCTTTAACTTAGGCTTTATTCAGAAGCAATTCACTTTTTCTCTTTCTCCTTTCTCTCCCTTTTCTTTGACTCCACCCCTCTGCCCCACACTCTCTACAGGATCCCCACTGGGACAAGCGTCTAATTAACAAAACATAAAAGTTTGCTAGATAGAATACAACAGCTACCTTCCCAGCTTCTCAGAGCAGGGCTGCACACCTTAGTGATTGACATATGGGCCATCTAGTCATAAAGTTGCCTTCCCCTCCATCTTCTTGGAACAACTTTAAAAGTGTAAAAATAAAAATAAACAGGTAACACACCAAATAAATGTGTGCCTTGGTGAAGGTATGAGGGGCTTGAAAAGAAAAACAAGTTGAACTGCTTGCTGCAAACACAGTGAAGAGACAATGAGGACAGTCAGGCGCGGCCCTTTTATAAGGTGAAGTGAGATGGCAGCCTCAGGTGGCAGATTAGTGGGGCGTCAGGCAGCAAAATGCACCCCCCATCAGCTGCTGTCACCATCAGAGCAGCTCTTTGGGACTTAATAATAATAATAATAATAACAATAACAATAACAACAATAATAATAATAATAATAATAATAATAATAATTCAATTTCTATACCGCCCTTCCAAAAATGGCTCAGGGCGGTTTACAAAGAGAAATAACAATATCTGATCCTTATCTGATCCTTGAATGGTTTTCAAGAAGCAGCGCTCCTCACATTCCTTGCAAAGCTTGGAAGAAAAACAAGGAGAGAAGAGGAGGCTGCCGACAGCTTTCAAAGCTTGCAAGGGTTGGTCCTGGAGGCTGGCCCCCACAAGTGGCAGGGCACGAGACAGTATTTGGCACCTTGCCCCAGGCACCGCAATACCTTGTCTTATGAAGGAGAGCTGGTCTTATGCTAGCAAGCATGAATTGTTCCCTTTGCTAAGCAAGGTCTACCCCTGGCTTGCATTTGAATGGGAGACTACACGTGTGAACACTATAAGATATTCCCCTTAGGGGATGGAGCCGCTCTGCGAAGAGCAGCTGTATGCTTGCGTGCAGAAGGTTCCAAGTGCCCTCCTTGACATTCTCGAGATAGGGCTGGAAGAGACTCCTGCCTGCAACCTTGGAGAAGCTGCTGCCAGTCTGTGTAGACAATACTGAGCTAGATGGACCAATGGTCTGACTCAGTATAAGGCAGCTTCCTATGTTCCTAATACCTTGGGCAGTGCTCATTCCAGAGGCTGAATGTTAGGAGTGAAGGCAATCGTGGCCCACAGTGCTGACACCTCTGAGGCTGGGCACCAAATGCCACCTCCCCGTCTGTACCTCCTTTGTTTTTGTTTGCAGTGGCTGCAGCTTTCCTGTGTGCATGTGCAGAAAGTGAGCACCCACCTCTGCCACCTTCTCCACTCCCCCTTCAGCAGCAGCACTTGCTGCTGCCACAGCCTGGCTTATTATACCCTTGTGTGCCGCTGATGGAATAGTGGAAATAGAAGAGGAAATGATGAAAGAGTAGTAGAGTACAGGGGCTGTTCTATGGAAAGGACAGTAGAGCACTAGGTGCTCTCTAAAGCATCTACTATAGTGTTCTGCGTGGTCAAGTTCATGCCTCTTCTAATTCCTCCCTTTTCATTATTAGCCCAGTGAGCAATGAAGGTGTATATGCCCAGCTGCAAGGAGGAGGCAGCAGCAGAGGACTATTGTGGGGAGGCTCTTTAGGAAAGAATGGCTCTAATACTGTTCTAATGGCAGTAGAGGGAGCAGCAGTGATGTAGTTGCAAATTCAGAAGTGCAGATGCTCGCCATGACAGGCCCCATGGCCATGCCTACTCCAACAGCCAGAGAAGCCAAGAAGTACCAGCACTCTGTCCTTGTGTGTCCTCCCTCCACTACCCCCCCCCCCGCTATCTTGCTCCCCCTGTAGTGCCCCCAAATCTGCTGCTTGGCCAGTTCATCTTGCCTCATGGGAGGCTTGTGCCTTAGTGCGAGTGGGGGTAAGCCGCATACACATTGCACAAGAACGTACACCCTTTCATAACAGCCAGTTATGTTTCTAGGCACGTGTGTAAGCTGCCCACATCTCTTGATTTGATTCCTGTTCCATTCCTTGTAATTTTTGACATATGTTTCAACTTGGGGGTTGACATCCAAAGCAAAAAAAAAAAAAGGGGAAATCAGGGTGGTGGGAAGGAGAGGTTCTGCACTCCTGCTGTGGCCACCCAACTTTGGGTGTGCAGCAGGGAGGAGCAAATTGTGGCCTGCAAATGTTTCCCTGAAGGCTGCGCTACCCTCGGACACACTTTTAGTAGCACAAGGCACTCCCAGAGCCAGAGGGAATCATTGAAATTCACTTCCCCCTGCTGTGCGCCCAAGGTTGTACAGCCTAAGCACAGCTAGGGAAGCTCTTCCTTGCACAGGTGCATTTTCCTTTTGTGCAGCTGGAAGCCTGCTCTGCATGTCAGTTGGCATTTTTAGATTTGCTATTGAAAACCATCACAGAAAATATCAAAAGAAAGTGAATTGCATTCAAGGGTTACTGGTGCCCAAGGCCGAGTCTGATTTTGGGGGCTCCTGCCCCCTTCACCTGCATGGGCAGGCGCCTCCCACCAGGTGGGTAAGTGGGCAGTCCTCGTCACCCACTCACTTGCTGTCCTCACTTCTGAGCAGCTGGTCTGCCGCAGTGCATTATAATGACATTGCCATGAAATGAAGCAATGTGATTGTAATGTGCCACAGCAGGCCAGCTGCCCAGAAGTGTTGTAAATATGCTGGCACGTCTGATCTGACAGGATTTATGGTCCCTCCAGGTCCACTTCGGTGACTCAAGATAGAAATTCTGTAGATAAGAAAGTAGCAGCTTAGCTGCATGCACAAAAGCGAAGGATGACTCTCAAAGATAAAACAGTAGAAACAAAATCAAGTCCCCTTGAAACTAAACTAGGTACCCCACTCTACGATATCTGAGCAATAACTAAAATAAAGAAGCAAGGAAGGAACAGAACAAGGACAGGCTGAAACAAGAAAGGTTGAGCAATTATAAGCACGAGGAACACTGTCTGCGGTAGGCAACATTGCTGACAATACCATCTCAGAAACAGCGTTTGCTTGATATAGGGCTCGAGATAACCAGCAGCCAAGACTCAGCATTTCTATTCCCTCTCCTGCGAGATCTTACGCCTGCGTGTCTCCCACTGAGCCTTTCTCTTGAGACTCTTCTTAACATAGGTGAAATTCCAGCTTCCTCCTGATCAGTCTCCTCAGCCCTGATCTCTGCCAGCTGTTCAGATTCCCCTATCTGTTGCCATTCCACCTCAGCTTCCGAGTCTGTTCTCACAGCCAAATCCTCCTGCTGTGCTTCTGAGCCTGCTCTCCCAACCAAATCCTCCTGCTTCTCCTCTGACTCTTCTGACTCAGAGGTCTGGGCCATGACAAGAAGGAGCTGGCAGTGGGTAAAGCATGATAAAGGAGAGCAAGTGGGTGGCTAGGTGGGTGACAGGGATGGGGAGCACCCATTTGGTTGCCTGCCCTCTTGCTTAGATGGGAAGTGTGCATATCCATGTGGAAGAAGGGGGTGGGGGCTGCAACAGTGCATTTCATAGGCAGCTGCCGCAAGCAGCCTTCTAGGTCCACCCAGCAGGATGGCTGCACCTTCTTTTGGCTCACCAGGTGGCTCATGACCCAGGCTATTGGTGCCTCTCCCCACTTGGCACCCTAGGCAACAGTTTAGTTCGCTTAGTGGACAGGAGTGCCCTGATTGCACTGTAGGATTGTCACAAGCAAATCAAGTCACTGTACAGGAGCTTTCCTAGAAAGCAGACCTTACCATGGGTTTTCTGTGAGGCTTTACTGTGAATTTGAACTTGCTCCCACCCCAAAACCAATGCAAAAAGTGGATTTTTTTTACTCCGGTTATAAATTGGGCTACATTCTAACACCCGTTGAAAAACTTGAATTGTGTGTGAAGTGCTCCCTGATAGCTCGCAGGGACTTCAGGGTAAATTTGGCCGATATGTGAACACACACCTCCATTCCAGAGGAGATGCGAACTAACAGCTGGATGTGAAAAACTTCAAACTCAGCCTAATATCTAAAGGGATTTAATAAATATTACTAAGCTTTTTATGAAACTACCTGGCATAGGAAATCTGAATTTTAATTTTGAAAAGCCAGTGGTATAGCCTGATCTGGGAATTCAGTCTGCTTCAGGTAGTCAGCTGAGCCTTAAGCCATTCTGTGTCAGGCCAATGTATCTACAGGTATTTTATGGATATTTATATTACAGTTGCTAGGGTGACAAGAGTTGTCAAATGTGCTGCCTTGCTAAGTTTCCCCCGTAAAATGTGATAGGAAGATGCTGCTGTGGGATATCCTTAGGCAATTTTGAAATGGTTCCAGCCTCATGTTTCTTCCTTGTCTCTGGATCCTCCGTGCTAAAAGTCTTCTGAGGTGACAATGGCTAGTGTCAGGATGAATATGAGAAGAGAGGCAGGATGTTGGCAGGAGAGGTTGCCTCCAAGAAAACTGATGGCTCCCTAGAGCAATCTATTCTCTGGCTTGCAAGAGAATCTGGCCCACGAGAGCAGGAAAAGGAAGTAATCAAGTTTGGTTTTACTCAATAGAATTATTCTCAGGGTGGCTTGCCATCATCATCATCATCATCATCAGATTATCAGATACACTGCAGGGATAATAGACTGGACCCAGGAAGAGCTAGAGACGCTGGATCGTAAGACCAGGAAAATCATGACCATCAATCATGCTCTGCACCCCCGCAGTGATGTAGATAGGCTATACCTCCCTCGCAGCTCAGGTGGAAGAGGAATGCTGCAAGTCCATCAAACAGTAGAGGAGGAGAAAAGAGGCCTTGAAGAATATATCAAGGACAGTGAAGAAGATGCACTTCAAATGGTCAATAACGCGAAACTATTCAACACCAATGAAAGAAAGCAGGCCTACAAGAAAGAACAAGTCAAGAACCGAGCAGAAAAATGGAGAAATAAGCCCCTGCATGGTCAATATTTGCACAATATAAGTGGAAAATCAGACATCACCAAGACCTGGCAATGGCTTAAGAATGGCAACTTGAAGAAAGAAACAGAGGGTTTAATACTGGCTGCACAAAAACAGGCACTAAGAACAAATGCAATAAGAGCCAAAGTCGAAAAATCAACCACAAACAGCAAGTGCCACCTTTGTAAAGAAGCAGATGAAACCGTGGACCACCTAATCAGCTGTTGTAAGAAGATCGCACAGACTGACTACAAACAAAGGCATGACAAAGTAGCAGGGATGATACACTGGAACATCTGCAAAAAATACAAGCTACCTGTAGCCAAAAATTGGTGGGACCATAAAATTGAAAAAGTTGAAGAAAATGAAGATGTAAAAATATTATGGGACTTCCGACTACAAACAGACAAACATCTGCCACACAATACACCAGATATCACTGTAGTCGAGAAGAAAGAAAAACAAGTGAAAATAATCGACATAGCAATACCAGGGGATAGCAGAATAGAAGAAAAAGAAATGGAAAAAATCACCAAATACAAAGATCTACAAATTGAAATTGAAAGGCTGTGGCAGAAGAAGACCAAAATAATCCCAGTGGTAATTGGCGCCCTGGGTGCAGTTCCAAAAGACCTTGAAGAGCACCTCAACACCATAGAAGCCACAGAAATCACCATCAGCCAATTACAAAAAGCAGCTTTACTGGGAACAGCCTATATTCTGTGACGATATCTATAACAACTGACAATAAAATTCAGCCATCCCAGGTACTTGGGAAGGACTTGATGTCTGGATAAAACAAACCAGTCAATAACACCCGTCTGACTGTGTAAACAAGAAATAATAATATAAATAAAGAAAATAAAGAAAACAATTGTAAAAGCCAATCAGTAAAACAATGACAGTTAAGTTAAGGCTTCTGAACAGACGGGCAACAGATAGAGAGAGATTAAGAAGGAAGCATAAGATAGTATTTTCAAACACAGGCCATTAAATTTGCCTCTTAATCCTGTGCTGCTGCAGCTGTAAAGATTATAAAGTAGCAATAAAGTATATATAAAGCAAATATGCTTAAGTTAGTGGTCTTCTGACCTCCTTAAAATCAGAATAGTTTGCAAATATACTATTGCTGCTGTGATTTCTAGGATTTGTGTCAATTCTTGCAATTTTGTTATGTAGTCCAAAAGAAAAATTAGCATTTTTGCACAGAATCATAGAGTTGGAAGGGGGGCTTGTAGGCCAACCCCTTGCTCAATCCAGAAAATACCAGAGATAGAAAATTGCCTACATTTGACTGTTCAGCTTCTGCTTGAAAACCTCCAGCATTGGAGAACTCATCCATTCCTAGGTATATCATTGCCAACATACTCTATCATTAAGGAGATTCTCCTCCTTTTCAGCCAAGATCTACCCTGTAACTGAAGCCCATTAGAACTAGTCTGCTTTCTACAGGAACAGAGAACAAGCCTTTGCTTTTCTTCTGTGTGAGAGCCCTCCAGGGCATCTGAAGAATGCTATCATGTCCACACCCTACCCTTCAGTCTTTTCCTGCCCAACCTAATATCCAGTTCATCAGTTTGTCCTCATAGTACTTGTTTTGCAAACTCATTGCCCTCATCCCTTCTGCTGAACCCATTCTAATCTGTTTGCACATCCTTCTTAAATTGTGGTGCCCAGAATTAGCCATGGTACTCCAGATGAGGTCTGACCAGTGTGGAATACAATGGAACGATTATTTCTTGTGACTTGGGAACTGTAGCTCTATTAATACAGCTTAAAATTGCATTAGCTGTGTCATATGGCTGCATCACTGCTGACTCAGTTTCAACTTGTGACCAACTGCAATACTGAAATCCTTTCCCATGTACTATGGCCAAGCCAGATATCCCCCATCCTGTACTTGTGTATTGGATTCTTCTTTTGTGTACATGCAGAACTTTGCATTTGTCGCTGATTCTCTGTTGAATTTCATTTTGTCTCCTTTCCAAGAAAGGGCTTCACAAACCAGTAGCTGTATTTATTTCCCTATAGGGGTGACTTAAATTCAGTGCAGTGGATTTTTGCCCTATGTTGTTCATGCCTATGTAAACATAACATGATGTTTTTACAGTGCTGGTAATCTGTGATGTGCAGCCACCATATTGTGATAGTGACAAACAGCTGAGGATTCCCATGGATCTCCCAGCCAGGTTTATACAGGGTGGCACCCTTAGTCTGGCATTGCAGATCAAGAATGAGATGGACTTGGCTCCTGCTCCTCTCATGTTGTTTGATGGCAGCTTTAGAATACCTGGAGGCCTTACAGACTGGGCTTCTACCCCAAATCTCCTTCAGAAGAGAGTATGTGCGTTCACACACCAGCCAAACTTACCCCGAAGTCCCTTCGAGATCCTTGGACCCACTCCACACACAAGTCGGGCTTTCTCTTGCAAATTCTAGCTTAGCTTGAGTTATTTCCGGGTTTTTAAAATGCTAGTTTTAAGCTACCTTTTCTGAAAATGCCGGAGCAAATAGAGAAAGGCACTGACGTAGAACATTAGCATGATAAGAGGGATACTCTCTTTAGAAATGCAGATGTAGCTCTTTAGTAATCTCCCCCCACCACCACATTGGCTAGAAGGAAAACACGGAGACATGCCACGTGAACTTACATCAAAACAAAGCCCGAGAGCAGAGGGGAGGGGCTGCTTCCCTCAATCCTGTGAGTGTGATTCGAAGTGGCTTCGCTCAACATTTACCCCGCAGCATGAAGCCATGTGTGAATAACTCCCAGGTGAGAATGCAATGGTATGTGGCTCTTTGGTCTTCTGCTCAATAGCCCAAGCCAGTCTTAAGGCCAGGCATATGACTAGGCTCTGAAGTGCCACTGGAAGTTCAGTTCCCCTGGAAGTTCAGTTCCAGGGATATTGTTGTTTCATGTTCCACCTTTGCGATCTGGCTGCCTCTGTGCACTCAAGAAGTCACTGTTCCTTCTGAGGTTGGCATGTCTCCTTTCCCCCCACCTAGCAGGACTAGCTTTCATTCATTTCTCCCAGGAGGGGAACATTATGTGATCATTGCTACCCTACCACCTGGTTATTCGAAGTTCAGTTCCAGGGATATTGTTGTTTCATGTTCCAACACAGTCTGGTCCTGTAGACAGAACAGGCCTCGATTCATTATGTTTAGTGTCCACACCTCTTTGTTTTGCCATACCTTTGCGATCTGGCACCCATTCCGTTTGAGAAACAAACACGGCTTTACTCGTGCTACATTCTGTGTAGCATTCTGTGTAACCTAGTGATATCACTTTGCACTTTCTCTGTTGGAAGATTTCTTCTTTTGCCTTTTGAACATATGACACTGCCTTATACCAAATTAGACAATGGGACCACGTAGCTCGGTTTTGCCTACACTGACTTGCAGCAGCTTTAGAGAGTTGAAGACAAAGATCTTTCTCAGCCCTACTTGGAAATGGCAGGGATTGAACCTGGGACCTTATGCATGCAAAGCATGTGTTCTATCACTGAGCTACAGCCTTTCACACTGCCTTGTTTATGGAGTGTATGTTAGAAAACCATTTGTGTTTTGTGAAAACGTACCTTTGGGTATGTTTGGTTGCCTGTTTGCCACCTGGAGAGCTGTGCTCTCCCTTTAAAATCTCCGAGGAAGCAGGCGGTGTCAGGTAGCTACAGTTCCTGCCTGCTTGTTTCCCAATCCTTTCACCTGAACTTTCATCCACTTGCTGTGCAACTTGCTGTGCAGGAAGTCCTGCTTCCTGCAGCAGAAGGGGAAGGAGGGCAAGTTAAAGAATCTGAGATGGATCTGATAGGTCTGAGGATGCTGCTGTGTTTATACACCACTTTTCAGCAAGGAAAATAAACAAGAAATAAATAAGATGGTTCCCTGTCCCAAAAAGGCCCACAATCTAAAATAAACACTAGATAGACACCGGCATCAGCCACTGAACAGATGCTGTGCTGTGGCTGGATAGGGCCAGTTGCTAAATATAGGAGAATTACCATCTTCAAAGGTGCCTCTTTGCTCAGTTGGCAGAGTATCAAGAGAGTACCCTCGAAATCTGCATATGTTGTGGCTTTTCCCAGATAAAAGAGGTGCTCAATTCTTCCACAAGCAGAGCCAAACCCCTCAAGACAAACCACACCCCGAGCTTAACCTTGTTGCCAATTTGTACCACAGTTCAGTAGTGGGACCATCCAAAGCCATGCTTTCTGAAGTATGTATGAACACCTCTCAGTGTGAAAAGGAGGAGAAACTTTAATTTCTATAATGATTCAGAGTTGAATATAGTGCGTATAGGTATGCTTGCTTAGACAGCAGATATTTTCCCCTGAATTCAAGGGCCACACTCTCTCTTATTTGGATATATAAAATGTTTCTTCAGTTGTAGACATGTGGATTAGAGTACACACTAAATGAGAGATTCATAGCACTTCCTGGCATTTTTAAATTATTTTCTTTTAAAAATTATAGTGGTGAGGAGCTACCCTTGTAGGGGGCTTTGGAGGTAGTCGTGACGATAAACCAGAGGTTTCAGATTTGGAATTCCAATCTGAACCCTTGGGTTGTAGTGCATTTCATGTTGCAATCTTAGGTTGGACACAGCCTGTGGCCCATCTGAATGCGGAACCGCAGGCTGCGTCCCCTTCAATCAGAGTTGAGGGATGAAGCTCCTCCCTCACTCCAGCCATGACTGGCTGTGTGGGTTGTCCTTCAGTCAAAAAAGAAGCCTGTACAGGTGAAACTCGGAAAATTAGAATATCGTGCAAAAGTCCATTAATTTCAGTAATGGAAATTAAAAGGTGAAACTGATATATGAGACAGACGCATTACATGCAAAGCAAGATAAGTCAAGCCTTAATTTGTTATAATTGTGATGATCATGGCGTACAGCTCATGAAAACCCCAAATCCACAATCTCAGAAAATTAGAATATTACATGGAACCAAGAAGACAAGGATTGAAGAATAGAACAATATCAGACCTCTGAAAAGTATAAGCATGCATATGTATTCAGTACTTGGTTTGGGCCCCTTTTGCAGCAATTACTGCCTCAGTGCGGCGTGGCATGGATGCTATCAGCCTGTGGCACTGATGAGGTATTATGGAAGACCAGGATGCTTCATTAGCGGCCTTCAGCAATTCTGCATTGTTTGGTCTCATGTCTCTCATGGTCTCATGTCTCTCATTGCCTTCTCTTGGCAATGCCCCATAGATTCTCTATGGGGTCAGGTCAGGCGAGTTTGCTGGCCAGTCAAGCACAGTACACTGTATACTTTTCAGAGGTCCGATATTGTTCTATTCTTCAATCCTTGTCTTCTTGTTTCCATGTAATATTCTAATTTTCTGGGATTGTGGATTTGGGGTTTTCATGAGCTGTATGCCATGATCATCACAATTATAACAAATTAAGGCTTGACTTATCTCGCTTTGCATGTAATGCGTCTGTCTCATATATCAGTTTCACCTTTTAATTTGCAATACTGAAATTAATGGACTTTTGCACGATATTCTAATTTTCCGAGTTTTACCTGTATAGGCAGTTTTCCCCTCCTCTCTGCAGTCTTGCTGACTGCAGGGAGGACAATCTCTGTTATGTCCAAATTTGGACAGGAGAGCAGGGGGAGGGGGAGTGCAGCTGCAGGTCCATTGGACCCGCGGTTCCATGTTATATGCGAATGTGGCCTCCTTTCCTTCCAGGTTCACTCAGAATGGTTCCACCAAGGACTGTTTCCCATGTGGGAAAGCATACAGTTGCCTATATCTCCCCCTGATGGAGTAAAAAGCAGTCAGGGGTGGTAGTCCAGGAATATGCAGCACATGAGAAAGGATCAAATGCTTCCTCCCTCTGTATCACTGATCTCTTCAAAATCAGAGCTTTCCCCGTAGAGTTGCTTTTAAGTAAAAATAAAATGGTTGAGAGATTCAGCCACGTATCTCCTGTTTAATGTGCCATTTGGCCATAGTGACACCCCTCATTCTAGCCTGCCATCCTGCCCAAAGAATCCTCTTCAGCATTTTTGGTCAAGATAAGGTATACTAATATTGCACCAGCAGTGCAGGAGTTCATAATGTTAACAAATAACATTGTTTGCCTAATTTTATGGATCCTAGCCCCATTTCCCTTAGTTTATGGAAGCCAGCCATTTTAATGACTGGATAGCATAAATGAACTGTACTTAATGCAGTCAAATTGAATAATATTTGCATTGAGCAAGAAGTCTGACAGAGATCAGTTGTTCAACTCACAAAGCACTGCATTGTGCAGGCTTCTTGGTAGCAGTGTTAACTTTCTCAATTTCTGTTGGTTGTAGTCCTGTACTGTACCATTTTGATTACATGACCTTTGTCCTCACTGAGAGTTCTAGTGGCAGGGGGTTTGATTAACACACGAGTGGGCCAGTATACACAGATGTGGTTAAAAAAGAAAAAAGAAAAAGAAACATGTCTAAAAGTAACGGGCACAAGATTTAAACAAAAATGGATGGAAACTACTCTGGTTCCTGTACCAGTTGGTAATGTATACAGAATAAGTCCTAAAATATGAAAAATAACTTAGTCCCTTAACTGCCTTTACTTTTTATATTTCAAACCTTCCTTGCCATGGATCTCTTGTTATGTTTGGTCAGCACATTATTTAGGAACATAGGAAGCTGCCATATACTGAGTCAGACCATAGGTCCATCTCATTCAGTATTGTCTACATAGACTGGCAGCAGCTTCTCCAAGATAGCAGGCAGGAATCTCTCTCAGCCCTATCTTGGAAAAGTCAGGGAGGGAACTTGGAACCTTCTGCTCTTCCCCGAGTGGCTCCATCCCCTAAGGGGAATATCTTACAGTGCTCACATATTAAGTCTCCCATTCATATGCAACCAGAGTAGATCCTGCTTAGCTAAGGGGCAAGTCATGCTTGCTACCCCAAGACCACCTCTCCTCTCCTTCTTGGCTTATTGTAGGCAACCTCTTCTTCTATGGTTTAATAGCTCCGTAAGCACTTTTAGCCGCAGGATGCCTGGATGTGACAGAAACTCAACGCCACTCTTAAAAAATGGTGTATCTTTTTGGTCATTGCTCATGATGTGGCTTCATCTCTCATTCTGACAATGTGGAGGTGCATTCACAGTAGAAAGAATGGCAGGGAAAATTCACCACACCGTGACCTTGTTCTGTTGTAATTGATGGGTGTACACTTTCACTTTTCTTTTCAATTCAGTGTGTTTAGGATGGCAAACAAAACTGGATATGTGATATACAGGTAAGCCTGTTCATATGTTGTGTTCAGTATGCATATAATATATGTATAATTGTATGCACATACAGAACTCCATGCAGTTATTCACACAGTATGTTCAACATACATATAGTGGTACACTTCCTATCTGGACCCTGCACATAAGGGGGCATGTACACAGATTCATTTTTAAAATGAACAATTTAGTTATTCACACACAAACATGAGCAGACACTGGTTCACATGTAAAACATAATGTCTGAATAGGGCTATAGTGGAAGTTGAAACTATCGCCATGACCCACAGAATAAAATATTCTGTTTTGTACTATGGCCGTCTTAACTTCTAATAAACTCTCCCGTCCTTAACTGCAAACAAGTTCTGGCTTTCTTATGAATCTCGTCAAACTGGATACTGTTTACATTACTCTAATCCAAAGATAAGATGTGACTTAGAATGTTGGGGGTTGGGATCCCTGCCTGCTTACGTACTATGCAGAAGTTGTATCTATCATATGTTGACACTGCTAAATGCCAGCAACTTAGTGAAAGTGCACACATTTTGAAGTGAACTGTTCCTCAGCTCCATGTGTGTGAGAGAGAAGAGGGTAAGTATTCTGTATGTTGTGCTATTAAATGAGCATCTGTCTCTGTGCCATCTTTTTATAATAGGTGGTATCAGATCAACACGATAACTTGCTTAAAAACCTGCCACAGATTTTTGCCAGAAACTGGTCCGATGCAACTTGATTTTTAATTATTAATGTTGCAACCGCTTCATAAGCCTGCTAACATCAAAAGCTTAGAGATTATGTGATTGGTGCTCCTTCAAGAACTAGAGGTGAAGCAGAACAAAAGGAATTGTATTTGTAAAAGTCAGATTTAACTAATGGGTCTCTTTCTCCGTCCTCCCCCTGTGTAACATACATATGGCCAAGTCTGTAACAGACCATAAAAATTGTTCAGTAGTGACTTCTGTGTGATAAAATTACAGATGGGAGTCCCATTGATTGAAATGACAGAAAGTTGCATGTGCTTAATTCCCCACTGAAATCAAGGGGACTTTTAGTGGGTTATGCCCATTGTTATCAACAGTAGAGAGGTTTTTTATTTATTTATTGTTGAATTTATATACTGCCTTTCATTAAAAACATGCTGACTCACCTACTGAAAACAATGCATCTTTATTGTGGTCACTGCTTGTTGTGTTTGCCCTATGCACTTTGTTCCATTCTGTGAATAGTGAATAGATATCCTAAAACATGTCAATAGGTGGCAATCATGTGTACAATGGAGGGCTGTGAACTCCTCTTTGAACAGAATCAGTCTCTTAGAAAAAACTATCCCTGTGTGAATTGAATATTTATTTATTTTATTTTATTTTACATTTTTTAATATCCTGCTCTTCCTCTAAGGAGCCCAGAGCAGTGTACTGCATACTTAAGTTTCTTCTCACAACAACCCTGTGAAGTAGGTTAAGCTGAGAGAGAAGTGACTGGCCCAGAGTCACCCAGCAAGTATCATGGCTGAATGGGGATTTGAACTCGGGTCGTCCCAGTCCTAGTCCAGCACTCTAACCATTATACCATGCTGCCTGCTAGGGCCCTTCTGAAGGCACCTCTGTGCTCTCTAAGGACTAACTCTGTGTGCATGGAAGAAATTTTGCTTACACAAGGAAGGAGGAGTGATTTTTCCCCCTTATTCCCCTCCTTTCATCTGCTCCCCCTGAAACTCCTCTGAAAACATGGCCTTGAAGGTCCCCAACATCCAGGAACATATTTTCAGGTGGTAGCAGAAGGAAGCGAGGATCAGCAAAAATCCCCCCTTATCCCTTATATTATCAAGTATGATAATATGTATTGTTTGAGTCACCTATACAACCCCTACAGCATTGTTGCCTTTTGTTCATGTGAATATAGCCTAAACATATGGTGTGAACCGGTGTTTGCAGAGAACCAGAATAATAAGAGAGTCAGTTCACACGCAACTTGATTTTCTTGTTGTTTAATGACTTCCAGCTGAATGCATCAATGAATTCCACTGAAAAGCACAGTTTCTGAGATGTGAACAAAAGCTCTGTTTATAGTGTGTTTCGTTGTGTTCCATTTTGGACACACAACTCATCACTTGATGGTGCATCCATCAAGTGATAAACATGCATGTGTGAACTTGCCCTAATTGTACATTATAGACAGCCTGCTCACATTCTCTTTCCTTTTTCATGGATAATTTATAGTTCTTTGCCTTTTCAGTTTATCCAGAGATGATTATATTGTTTTTGGCTTTGTGAACCAGTGTAAGAAGTACTCCTGCCCATTATCAGATGTTCATATCCATGTCTTTACATACTATAAAACACCCATCTTTGGAGGAACTAATCGAGCTATTGACTGAAGAGCAGCAGCTATTCCAGCTGTTTCAAAACCAAACCTGGTGCGTTCTTGCCATCTTCTGTGCTGCCACATGGTTGAGCTATTGTGTAGCCAATCACATACCTATCCGTGTAATAAACACTGAAAGTTCTATCCTAGATTGAATCTAGCTAAAATCCAGGAGAATTCACGTTGATAGGGTGGCACAGAGCAGAGGGAATGGACCTTGCTGATCAGAAGGAGGCTTCAGTCTCTATTAAAGTTGGCCAGGATTTTCCAATCCCTTCTGATATCTTAGAGTTGTGACTTATAAAGCTGCCTGGGAAAACATAATGATAGGCAGTACTAAGGGTTCGTGAGGGAGTCTTTTATTTATTATCTATCTATCTATCTACATTTATATCCTGCTTTTCCTCCGAGGAGCTCAGAGCAGTGTGCATGGTTATGTTTATTCTCACAACAACCTGTGAAGTAGGTTAGGCTGAGAGATACATGACTGACCCAGAGTCACCCAGTGAGTTTCATGGTTGAATGGGATTCGAACTTGGTTCTGCCGGGTCCTAGTCCAACACTGTAACCACTATGCTATGCTGGCTCGTGTCCCTCCAAACCTTTTGAGGCTTTGGAGATTTTAAAGAGACTGCAATCAGATGACTGGCAAAACATTTTGACCGTGTATGCATGTGTGTGTGTGTGTGTGTGTGTGTGTGTGTGTGTGTGTGTGTGAGGGGTGTAGCAAGGTTGGAGTGGGCCCAGAGACAAGGTTTTAAAATGCACCCTCCTCACTGAAGCTCAGCTCATGAAGTAAAGAAATCTTAAATGAGGCTGAATAGTGGTAACAAAAAGCATAGTAAAATCTCTCTCTCTCTCTCTCTTATGTGCCACAATAGAACATAATCCTAAATTATTTTTTTAAAGGTTTTGTAAATTGTGGACGATGCAAGTCATTTAATGGTACTAGAGAAAGACATGCTGTTCTGGTAGCTCCAGGTCTTAACACTCACATCAATTTCGGAGGATGAATACAACTGAAGGAAGCCCCGGCGGGTGCATGGCTGGGGGAGTCAGTCATGTGACTTGCCTCTGGGGGGGCCCCCAAGGCAGTGGGCCCCCAGACAACTGTCTCCCCTTGCCCTATTATAGTTACGCCCCTGGTGTGAGTGAAGTATTGAAGCCTGTTGTGGCCACTCTTTTGGGGCCTCCATCATGGTATCGGCCTCCTTTCCAGCTGCCCACATGCCTGTCCTCCAGCAGGCCAGCATCAACAACTGCCACTCTTCACTACTACTTAGAGGCAAGTAGGCCAATATCCTACCTACTGTCAGGACCCACCCAGACCCTGACCCAAAGAAGTCCCTCTTGGAAGAAGAGGATGAGCCCAAACTTACTGGGAACCCCAGTCTCAATTGGTGCCCCCCCACACACACACCCAGTAAGGCTCCTGTCCTGACCCTCAAACCCCTTCCACTGTTGCCAGCATCCCAGGAGCAGAGGCAATCCCATGCCAGGGGCCAAACATTCAAGGTGAAGTGCTTGCCTAGCTGCTTGAGGCCTCCCTCCTGACAGGCCTACTTAGGAGAAGGGGAGGGCCAGTTCACATATCTGCTTTGGATCGGAGCCCGTCTGAGCACCACAAAGTTTTTGGGCTCCTCCTACTTAACCCCTCTATTATTTGCTGATTCAACTGCTCTTTCTTCAAGCTCTTGCCTTGCTAGGCCTGGGTGCAGACCTCTCCACCTTCCTCTTGCTCCAGCTAATCACATGTATGGGTGGGGCTGGGTGCTAGTTGCATTGAGCTCCTCCCACTGCCAGTTTTTACGAGATTCTGGTAGCGAGGCAGCTTTCATTTCTTCATATCCTTCTAAAGAATTCCCAACTGTCCAGATTCTGCCTCTTACTTGGAACTCTCCAGATTTTCTTTGAGTGGGCTTGCTCAGAATCCATGCAAGCTTTTCCCAGTGAACAGAAGCGAAAACTGCAATGCAATTTGCCCTTAAGGGGAGCTTTTGGCTTGTTTGTAGACTGTGGACAAAGTTGTCCAAATGCTTAGTTTTTGTTTTTTTCTTTGCCAGAGTATGCAATTTAATTCAACCAAGTCTTTTCATTCTTGCTAGTGACTTAAATCACACCTTGGCAAAGTTAGTTTTAAGATATAGATTTATTCCTGGAACATTTTATTAATTAAGAAATACAGAACTCCAGAGATAATAGTTCTCATAGTGCATTTTATAGCTGTGTAAATCTTTTCAGATACATCTTGCAACATGGTGCCTGAGAGATATATTAACCAGATGTGTTTCTGAAGGGGGACGGAATTTTAAGAAAGCATTAACTGCTGGGGGAAATGACATATTTTCAAAATGCATATCCATGTTTCATGAAATGTTTGAATATCTACAATGAAGTTAATTCTTAAACTCAATAGAAATGAGAAAGTATTTTGTGTGTGTATGGTGGGGGGGGGGCATTTGTATGAAGAAAAAGAAATTAATCCAGAGCTTTTAACTACAACACTTGAGGAAGTTGAGAATGCACCTGTACTTTTATTAACAGAAGTATTAGCTCCCCATGGCATCTTCAGGAGTTATCTTTAATACCTCAGGAACAAGGCACTAAAATGTGTTACAGTAATGAAAACATACTGTACTAGTATATATCATATAAATGTAATGTATTCTGAGAAATGAATGTGCACTTCCTCCTGATAGGGCATATGATGGTGACTTTATATCACTCCTCAGTGTTTAAGGAGACAGACAAATACTTCTGTCACAGACAAATTCAGCCAGTATAGTGTATATACCAGGGTTTCTTAACCTTGGGCCTCCAGATGTTGATGGACTACAACTCCCATCATCCCCAGCCACAATGGACATGGCTGGGGATGATGGGAGTTGTAGTTCATCAACATCTGGGGGCCCAAGGTTAAGAAACCTTGGTATACAGTGTTGAGCATGGACTATGGAAACCTAGATTCAACTCCCAGCTCAACATGAAGCTACCTAGATAGCCTTTGGTAACTCATTACATCTCAGCCTAAGTTTCCCACAGGATTGTTGTGAGGATAAAATGGAATAGCCCCATGTATGTCACTCTGAACTCCTCAAAGGAAGGTTGGGATAAAAATGTAACACAAATAAATTGCAGATATTCTAATAAGCAGTTTAATTTGATAAATATTAGGCTTGTTAACATGATCCCCATCCAGGTAGGAGGAGTCCATAATCAGGGTTGGAGAGCTGGGCACACTCCCAGCTGGCCATCGTGAGAACTCCAAAAATCAAGGTAGGAGGCAAGGAGAGTGATCATATGGGAGCAGGAGCTGGCCAGGGTGGCTTTTCATGAATCCTCAGCAAACCTTTGGGGAGAGAATCTGGGTAGGGTGTTCCCATTCTTCTCAACTTGCACCTCCCCAATGATAATTCTCCCCACCGCCTCTCTTGATCTTCAGAGTTCTCATGATTGCCGATTGAGAGTGTGCCTGGCCCTCATACACTGACTGCATGCTTTAGTAAATAGGACCATTCAAACCATTTAACAAATGGTTTTACAAACCATTTATTAAATTAAATTATTTATTAAATAATTTATTTATTTAATAATAAACCATTTATTTAACCATTTATTAAATTAAAACCATTAGGTCCTATTTATACAGCCAGCAACATTTCCAGAATTGGAAGGATCAGAGGATCCTATCTTAACGCTTTCCTCAAGATAGGATTCTTCAACTTCATCCTCAGATTATCTTGTATGATTCAAACAAGCATTGCAAGTGCAATGAACAGCAGAGATGGCTAAGCTTCCCCAACATCTTCAGAATAACTCAGAAATGATTGGAGGTCCTCTTCTCAAATTGGGGGAAAGCTCAGATTCTTTTCTGAGTCTGTTTGAGGCTCAGAAAAATTACCTCTCCCCTGTAACCCTCCCCACCCTTCCCTTTACTAACTGAAATGGTATTGCAGGGGGCTTCAGTAGCATTCGGGAAAGAGGAGTGTGTGACCCTTCTGCCTTACCTTTCTGTCACCCTGGTATGCTGTGTTTCAGCATGTTGGGGTGCAGGGCTTATGGGAGAGGTAGGTCTCAGGGGGGCTATTGTAATGCACTGAACCAGGGCAATGGAGAGGGAGTGGGGTTAGACCTCACTCCTCTCTGTGTACTTTTCTCACCTCCAATATTTGATGAGAAAAGGAAAACATGAAAAGGGTTATTGAAGGGTTGCAGAGGAAATCATTTTGAAAATGGGGAAAGCTGTGGCGGCATTCTTCTTCCATGTAATGGGGATTCTTCTTCTTCTTCATGTCTGAGTGCACATGCTGAAGTTAAGCAAGATTTAAGTGGCTAGATGAGTAACTAACTACTTAGAAATATTCCAGCATGAAAAGGAGGCAATATATAAATGTAATAAACAAAATGTCCTGCCCCGTTTTAAATCTAAGTCAAAGAAGAGTTCTGAGGTTTGTAAAGCTTGCCTTTCATTCAGGGAGGACCTTTTGGAGCCCCTAAAGCAGGGCTGCTCAACTTCGGCCCTCCTGCAGATGTCGGCCTGCAATTCCCATAATCCCTGGCTATTGGCCACGGTGGCTGGGGCTTATGGGAGTTGTAGTCCAAAAACAGCTGGCAGGCCTAAGTTGAGCAGGCCTGCCCTAAAGTTTTCTGAACATGGCTTGGGAGAACTTCACCAGCTCTTCACTTCATCTCTAGTGAAGAGCCTGTCAGGCAGGTCATACCAAAAGATTCAGAGAGCAAAGCCACAGAATACAGGAGAAGACAACTATTCTTGAATAGGGTTGATGGAAACTTGCTAGGCAAATAAGGCCTTAGCAATGCTTTCTGCCACTAGTACTTAATGGCATCCCTCTTACTACTATATAATGCCTTCACCAAGACACATGCCATATTTACAGTCATATCACAGTGGTGGCTTGTAACTATCCCTTTTGTCTCTGTTATTTTTTCCAGTTGTTGAATCATGTAGACAGTAACAAACGTTAGTTTTCAAAGGCCTACACTTGAGGCCATCGGAACATCCTCATGACCACCTGGTCCTTCCCTGTAGTAATAATGGCTCTTAATGTGGTGTAGTGCATATCTTGTCCATGTGCTCCTACTTCTTCTTCAAACTCATTATTGATTAAGCATACTTTATGTAGTATTTAATATGCAAAGTGTTTCACAATTCTTTTCTACCATCAGAGAGACAGGGCACTACTTTTCACAAATGCAAAATGATGTCAGAGATATGGTGACTCGTCGAAGACTGTATATAGCAAGTCTGTGATTTGAGCTGGAATTTGTCTGTGGGTGGAAGACTACTGCATTGCCTTCTGGACCGCAGAAATCATAGCAACTGCACAGTGTTTATTGTACGAACAAAAAACGGACTGCTATGGAATAATGAAATGTACAAGGCAAAAGGACCAGCGTATACATTCAGGAGAATCAAGTGTACCACTGTAGGTGCAGGAATCACACATTTGAACCACACATTTGGCCATGGATCAGACCATCTTCTACTTGGAATAATTTCACTAGATGACTGAGCAGATGTAATGAGGATGGAGAAGTAAGTACATTTTCCATCATCACTGTCAATTGAGTAGGTTCAAACAGGAATTCTAAAAGCAACGTTAAAGGAGAAAAATGGAATTTAAAATGTAATCCTGAGGCATTACAATTATCTTAGAAGTGCCTTACAAACATTATGAGGTATAACAAAGTAGATGTTGTCCAAAATAGGCTCATTATGAAGGGATGTGGTTGAGTTACATGGGCTGGCATTGGTCACCCAGAGCAAAGCAAGAGTTCTGCTTGTTGTTCTTGAATTGATTGGTTCATTGTACTGTCATACTGCAAAGGGGGAAGTGAGAAAACAGCTATTGTTCTGTTTGCTTCATCCGGGTGAGCTGCCTTCAGAATTGAGCTTTGCTATTCTTTCTCCGCTAAAGCTTTTGAGCTTTGTGTGGTCTCTCTTTGCTTCACAAAGACTCTCTGCTCCGGCTATTGTGTTAGGTAGCTTTTAGTTGCATGGATTACTCGGAAATGAACAAAAACACGCTTCATATCTTCTAAGGCATTTCATTAATGCCAGGCTGGAAAGCTGATTAGGTGATGTTGGAAGCGAAATCTGGCAATACTCCTGTTCAATCTGTGGTGAGAGAGAGAGAGGGAGGGGGGGAGAAAATTGGTTTTTTATAATAGAGTAGAGCTAAATAGAAACTGTCCTGCATCTTTTATCCCGAAAGCTGGCTCAATTCAAAAGAGAATCTTCTCTGTGGTTTTGTGATTATATGTGATTTATAGGGATAATTAGGGGGAAGAAAGGAGGGGCCTTTAGTTCCTTCCTCACTTTCTCCACTTCCCAAATAATGGTTTTAAAAATTCATCTATCAGTTTAGTTTTGATCCTGTTTGCCAGGTTTTTCTGTGTGAAATGCGCTGAGAAGCCTGTAGAGACCACAGTCAATATTTTAAATCACTGTTCTTTCACTCCATCTCCCTTTATTCAGTTTGTATTACCCACTGTTGGCACATTTGGATGTGAAGGTATTCTGTTCACACACCACAAGTGTAATTAAGATGCAGTAAGTGTTTCAGTCCCAAACATAATTTCTTATAAGTCAAATTAATTTGGATTCCTTAAGGGAAAGCATAATGTTTAAAGAGTTGACATTTGTTTTATTCCTATGGCTCATATCTTCTCACGCGCCCTATGTCCAACTGTTGGCAATTTAGATTCTTTTCTGGCAAGATAATGAGGCAAGTCTCACGATCAGTGAGACTTGCTGAGAGCAGGTTAGCGGGGACTCACCGCACACGATCAGGCAGGAAGCCCTGGGCAGCCAGATCGGCTGCCCACATGACTCCTGGCTCCGTCACGGAGCCGGTGGGGACTGTGGGGATTGGAGGCCGCATGGTCCCCAGAAGTTTCAGGATGCCCCATGCGAGTGCGTGGGGCACCCTGGAGAGACCCCCAGGGCCGGGAGGTTTGTTTCAGCCTCCTGGCGGGCGTCTCCTTCTATGTTGCCACAACGTGGAGTTGCGCCATGGCAATACACAATCAAGTCGACAGGGTTAGCGGAGTGCTTGCTCCACTAACCTCGTCTAAGGGGAGGGCCCCATAAGTGAGTTACCCGCTTTGAGGACACCGGGCTCGCCTGCAAGCCCGGCGGTTCTCACACTTGCCAGGAAGCGGGCTAGGCTCTCTTAGCCCACTTTTTGGCGATCATGAGAATCGTCTCTGCCTCTCTCAGGTTGTCGGGGAATCTTGTACAGCTTTTCCACCTTCAATAATCCCCCATTAAATGCAATGAGAATTTCCCTCATGAGCCACATAAGAAAGTAATTGCTGTCTCTCCTCATCCCCGCTGTATTTACCTGCTTGCTCTGATAACAGGTTTTCTACCCTTGGGGAACAGCAAGTGTGTATGTGTGTGTACGTATATGTATGTATATGTGTATGTTTGTGTGTGTGTGTGTGTGTGTGTGTGTGTGTGTATCCGAAATACAAACAAGAAAAATAAAAACACAGAAAAATAAAATAATCAAGCAAAGCAAATACAGTGATTCTCGTTACAGTCTATATATATCAACCTGAATTAGGAAACATAGGAAACTGCCATATACTGCTCCCAAGGGTTGCTGCCTGCTTGGCGAGGACATCTGAGGGGGCCCTGCTCCGGGTGCCGACAATGAGAGAGGCCCGGCTGTCATGCACTCGGGACAGGGCCTTCTCTGTTGCTGCTCCCAGACTTTGGAATACTCTCCCAGTGGCCATTCACTCCTCGGACTCCATCACAGCTTTTAGAAAGCTTGTTAAAACTTGGCTTTTTACCCAGGCTTTTACATAATCGTTTTTACTGCTGCTTCTGTGTGTTTGTAACTGTTGTATTGTTTTTATGCCTGTATTTTATATGTTTTGATATTTTTTAGCTTAATGTTTTTATTGTCTTTTTATTGTATGTTTTAACTTTTGTAAACTGCCTTGGGGTTGTCTTTTAACAAAAGGCAGTATATAAATGCAACAATAAATAAAAATATTGAGTCAGACCATTGGTCTATCTAGCTCAGTATTGTCTTCACAGACTGGCAGCGGCTTCTCCAAGGTTGCAGGCAGGAATCTCTCTCAGCCCTATCTTGGAGAAGTCAGGGAGGGAACTTGGAACCTAGATGCTCTTCCCAGAGCGGCTCCATCCCCTGAGGGGAATATCTTGCAGTGCTCACACATCAAGTCTCCCATTCATATGCAACCAGGGCAGACCCTGCTTAGCTATGGGGACAAGTCATGCTTACTACCACAAGACCAGCTCTCCTCTCTTGACCAGCAATTCCTCTCCTAACTCTTTCAGCCAACGTCTCTCTCCCCTCCTCCCCCTCCTCTGAAAAATATATAACGGCAAAACTAAAAAATTGATAACAATGACAAAATGGATGCTCCTGCTATCTATACACAACAGTCTGCATTAAACTTCTCTACAAAGAAAAACCAGGTCTCAGATGAAGTACCAAACCCTGTGATACATTATATTGAATAAATGGTTCCCTTGTCTGAAAGAAAAAGTCTTCAGATTTATTCTTAGTACATATATGCAGTAATTTTAGCCACTGATGCATATTCCCAAAGTTTGAGATGCCAATCATCTAAAGTCGCAATCTGATTTGTTTTCCAACAGGAAGCATAAAGGATTCTTCCCTTTATATATAAAGAAAGCAGTGTGTTTTGCAGGAATATACAGTTTAATAAAATTTAACATAAAAATTCCCGGAAGAAAAGGAAAATCTATATACAAGATTTGCTGCCTCTTCAAATGTATTGTTTTCCAAAATCTTTGGGCTTTTTTACATGTCCACCACATATGAAAAAAGGTACCTTTCTGCTCCATACATTTCCAACAGTTTCCAGGGTATTTATTGTTCATTTTTTGAAATCAATGCTGGAGCAATATACCAGCACAGGTACATTTTATACCAATTTGGGGAACGGCAAATGTGTCTCCCAACAGATGCAGAGAACCAAGAGACAAGTGTTTGAAAGATACAATATAGTGAGGCTGTTCACACAACCGAAAACTGCATAGGACAAGGGTGCTACCCAAGTTTAGGACTTGTGTGTGCACACTCCCAATTCTTGGTTGCATGGGAGCAAACAACTCAGTAGGAGGAGGGAGAAGTGATTGTGTGGGAGACAGGAGCTGGGTGTACAACGTTTCTGCCTACTTTGGGTAAGTGCTGGGTATGAATGCTGGGTAGGGCAGTGCTGTGCTTCCCAGCTCCTGTCTCCCACACATTCACTTCTTCCTCCACCTATCTACTTGTTTGCTCCCACACAGCTGAAAATTGGGAGTGCACACAGATCCCAAACCTGGGCAGGACACTTGTCCTACCCAGTTTTCGGTTGTGTGAACATCCTCAGTGTGTGTCCAAATGGACGTCCTCCCATTGTATTCACCAGGAGTATCATTCCACAGTTTAGTGAAGAGGTGAGGTCACAAAGATTTCAGTGGTGTTGGGAAAGATTCAGAGGAAGATTAAAAGGCTGTTCTTGGATGTTCAAGCTTACCAACAGGGATGTGACAACAGCTCAGTATTGGAGTACATGCTTTGAATTCAGAAGGTCCCTGATTAAATCCTTGACACCTCCAGGTAGGATTTTATTTTTATTTATTTATTTATTTATTTATTTATTTATTACATTTATATCCCGCTCTTCCTCCAAGGAGCCCAGAGCGGTGTACTACATACTTTAGTTTCTCTTTCACAACAACCCTGTGAAGTAGGTTAGGCTGAGAGAGAAGTGACTGGCCCAGAGTCACCCAGCTAGTTTTATGGCTGAATGGGGATTTGAACTCGGGTCTCCCCGGTCCTAGTCCAGCACTCTAACCACTACACCACGCTGGCTCTCCACGCTGGATTGGGAAAGACTCTTGTCTAAATGACCCTGGAGAGGTCCTGCCAGTCCGTGTAAACAATGCCGGGCTAGAAAGACTAACAATCTGACTCTGCATTCGGTAACTTCATATGTCCATAAGATTAAACTCTAGTGGAGCAGGTTAAGAAGATCTGTTTATAACGATGATCCTGATATGCTCTTTGCCCAAGAAATCTGTAGAAAGAGAGTACGTGAGTATACATAAGATAGCTTCATTTGCCATACTGCTGCAGCTGCAAACACTAAAGGTGGTGTTATCGCCTTTTGGAAGAAGTGACCATTAAAAAAAAAAAAAAAAATTCTAACATTTGGGCCTTCCAGATGAATGATAGGTCTCTTTTCTTGATGTGAGAATTGGCTCTAGAAAACTGACTCGGGATGTATTCATTCAGCCACTGTGGCTCAAATCCAGTTTGAAAAGATCTTTTCAACTTCTAGACCCCTTGGATTTAAGGTCCCATTATACTTTCTTTTAATCAAGACATTGAAGTGGTGAATAGCTTCTACCTTTTAGGATTGACCGTCAACAGTAAAGGATACAGCAGTCAAGAAATACACCACTTGGTAGGGTTGCAATGAAGGCCTTGGAAAGGATATTTAGATGTCGTGATGTGTCTATACCTACAAAGATTAGAATCGTTCAGACAATGGTTTTTCCTGTGACATTCTATGGATGCAAATGCTGGACTTTGAAGAAGCAAGAACCCATTGTGGGTTCAAAATCTTACGAACCTATAGAATTTTATCTTATGAACCCTTATGAATTTTATGAACCCACAGAATTTTTGTGGTGGTCCTGGCAGATTGCCTCAGTACAACTTTGGATCCTTACATACATCTATCTAGATCAAATGGGTTTCCTTTCAGACAGACAGTTTTGTGCAAATGTTAGAAAAAGAATTAATCTCCTTTTCCTAACAAGACAGCAACAATCTCCTTCAGTTTTTTATGTTATGGATATTGTAAAAGCATTTGATCACCATTGAATGGGCAGAGTTTTATATAGCAATAGTGCTGGGAAGGATGACACTTCCCATTTTTCTGTGTGCATCTTCCAAGATACTGTTGTACATGCTGTAGTATATCATAATGATTATTGTAAAAATCTGCTATAATGCAGAATATCCTGCAACTGCTTTAGAAATATATAAAAATAATGAAATATACTGTCTCTTTAAAGTCAACCTTAAATATGGAAATAGAGAGGGGATTGGATTGCCAGCATTGTAAATCTGCTTTTCACAAACCATAGAAATTTAGTCAAAAAACCTGCCAGTTTAAGACCAGAGTTAAGGCTATCTCATTCTGGTTCAAGTTCTACAAGTTGGGAAATTGGGGCCCAAGGCTCATGCATTAACAGATGTACAAAGTGATCATTACAGTAATGATGTTGGCCAATGTCACAAATTTTGCTTGCTTACAATTTGCCCTCTATGCACTCACATGGACAAGGCGGGTGCCATCTTTACTGCTGCTAGGCCTCTCCATCTTTATTTGGGCCTTGAAGAGAACAACAAAAAGGGTGCAGGAAGGGCATGTTGTAAGTGAGCACAATTTATTACATTGTACAATATCATTACTGATCATGTGGCACATCTATTACGGCATCAGCTTCCAATTTCCTGCTTTATAGAGCTTGAGCCAAAATGAGATGGCTTTATCTCTGGTCTTAAAGCAGTTGACTATCTAGTAATATCAAGGGGGTGAAAACAGTCCTGTAATCTGAAATGCAGAGCCCTTCCCAGGCCAAATGGTCCCCCTCATATTCATTGCTACCTTTATCTTTATGGAAATATATCTTCACGGAACAACCTGAGAATGGAGGGAGTCTCTGGGTTGTTAACACATGCATGTTCACCACTTGATGTGTGAATGATGTGCAAAAGCAGTCACTGATAGAATTATTACATCTCCTCAAACCTGTTGCTTTTCAGTTAACATTCAGTCAATTTCCACATTCAGTATGAAGATACCTGCACACCTCTTTCAGGTGCAGGGCAGGGCCTTGGCAGTGGTGGGACCAAGGTTATCAATATTCCCAGTGAAGCTTTGTGTTGTCCCTTCTCACTGAATTTTGGAATATCTGATGAAGACAGTTTTGTTTTAAATGATGTCTGAGGTCCACTGATTTATAATTTCTTTTTAATTCTTGGTGGTTTGTTTATGTTGGAGTTCCTAGTGTTTATTTTGTTTAATGTGTTTTATTAACATTGCTAAGATTTCACTTTCTGTAAACCACTACAGAGAATCAAAAAATATCACTGCAAGTCAAAAGAGTGGATTAGAAACATATTAAGTAAATAAGCAGGAACATAGGAAGCTGCCTTATACTGAGTCAGACCATTGGTCCATCTAGCTCAGCGTTGTCTGCACAGACGGGCAGCGGTTTCTCCATGGATGCAGGCAGGAGTCTCTCTCAGCCCTATCTTGGAGATGCCAGGGAGGGAACTTGGAACCTTCTGCATGCAAGCATGTAGATGCCCTTCTCAGAGAGGACTCATCCCCAAATGGGATTATTTTACAGTGCTCACACATGTAGTCTAGTCTCCCATTCAGATGAAAACCAGGATGGACCCTGCTTAGCAAAGGGGACAATTCATGCTTGCTACCACAAGACTAGAATTCCAGTGATGGTGTATGCACATGTATGAATTGTTCTTGAACAACTGTACAAGAACAATTGTTCTTGTTCTTGGGTTGTGATCTGTTGGCAAATCCTGACCATTCTGGTCTTGCCTAAAGGCCAATTGGCACAGTATATTGTGTGGACTACCCCCAAGTCTATGTTCATGGAGATATAGATAAGGTGGAACTAGAAAATTACAAATGAGGTCAGTAGAAACTCCTGAAATCATGGAGTGTCACTTCTGTCACTCACTTCTTCCTGATGGTGATTGCTGCTGATTATATCTATGACTTCCCAGTTCACATGTTACATTTGTCCAAGACTGCATTATATATATCCCCCAGTTGCCCTGTGTGCACACTGTTATGGAAGTGTCCTTAGAGTCTGGAATGCTCCCCACCCTCTGGAAGGGCTCTGCAAGATCGGATGCACATAACTGAGGGTCAGCTATGTGTTTCCGATCTTTCAGAGTCATTCCAAATCGCAGGGGGCACTCCAGACTCTGAGGACTCTTGCCAACAGCACTCATGCTGGGAGACTGGGGAAGCTGTGCGAATTCCCCCTGTGCCCCTGCAGCCCCTCAAAGCATGTGCATTTCAGTTGGGATGTCAGCCATTGTGTACAAACTGGTGTTCCTCATGTTACTGGTAATATATCCTGAGATGTGTTGCTGTCTTAGTGCTGATTTCTCCTCCCTAGGGGTGGAGTTGCTGGTGATTGCTCATGTTCCTTGAGCACAGGCTTCAGGGGGTGCTGAGGGCCTCCAGGATTTGCTTGCTGCTTCCTCTTCCTCCCCCTGCTTGCCATGGTGGCTCCTGCCGCCATGGTTCTTACTGCCCATTGCTTGCCACTCAGCCTTCCTCTCCCCACTCCCACTTTCCCCCCACTCCCCATGGTGCCTCCTGCTGCTGCTGCCACCCGTCACTTGCCATCTGGCTTGGGGTCTGCTGGGAAGGAGGAAAGCCCCAGCATCCCCCAAGCTGGATAGTGGGCAAGAGCAGCAGTGGCAGTGGGCCACACCACCCATGAGAACTAGAGAAGGCTCTCCACCAAAGGGCTCTCCCTCAGTAGCTGCCCCTAGATTATGGAGCATAGCATGCTGACTGTGGGTATAAGAGGGCTATCATCCTTGGAGGCTTTCAAGAGAGCCATAAAGACCCAGCTCTGCAGCCTGGCCTTTAGTAATAGTTAAGTGGTTTAATAATAAACTAAATAATAGTTTTGATGGTTTTAAACGCGTTTCAGGCTAATATTTTAAGTGGTTTTATTTTATGTTTTTAAGTCACTGTTTTAAATGGTTTTCTTTTTGACAGTTCATGGCCCTGAGCTATTTGTGGATGCGTGATATATAGAAGAAACAAATCAATAATAAAGTAAAGGTGTGCTCCCACCACTGGGGTGGGGTGGGGGGCGTGTTGCTACAGCTGGGCTGCACACCACTGGGGGAGCGGAGGCTGTTTTTTGGGGGGGCAAACACAGGTCCCCTCTACCCTAGCTATATCACTGCCTCCACCTCATTAAAGAGGTTCAGACCTTCTCATTTCTGCATAGAAGCCATGCTTCCTTTCTTCTGCCCATCTTCCTTGTTTCTCTCTTCCTATCTTAGCCCACTTTCCTCCATTCCTTTCCATGCCATTATACCTGTTCACCAGAGATAACTTACTAATTGCTTTTATCAGAAACTACAGCCAGCTACTTCATGATCTAGGGAACAGAGTGTGTTATCATTTTTTTAATTGAAGATGTCTCCTTTTAAAAGACACATTTGCATCAAATGTATTGTGGTATAAATTCAGCATGGGGGTAGTTCTGCAAACTCAGCATCACTGTAGGGGAGGAAATCTAAAACTTCTAAGCCTGTAATTCCATAAAGAGGGAATGTGTATTGATGGGTAATGCACAAGGGAAAAACCTGAGATGAAATTTAAAGCATCAGTGTCAGTCTGAATGTACCTTAATAAGTTGAAAGCCCTAGGAATATATGGACTAGAAGTCCCCCCACCCCGCACAGCCCCACTGCTTATGGAAAATATTGCTGCCATTTCTTTGAGATAATATTGTTATGGTTGTCCAGCCATTCCTTTTATAGGTCCAGGATGGTTGGTTGATGTTTCTTTTATGGGAAGTAATTGTTCAAAGCTGTTGCTCCTCGCATCTACCTCATGTTTATTTTTAGATTGTGAGCAATTTTGGGACAGGGAACCATTTTCTTATGATTCTGCTATGTAGATCACTCTGAGAACTTTTGTTTGTTGAAAAGTGGTATATAAATAGTCTTAATAATAATATTGGTTCTTATTAATTCTTATTTCTTGATTCAGAGATTTTTCGAAAATGCTTAGAATGGGAAAGTCAACAGAGTTTAGGGAAGGTGTCATGTCATTTAAAGGGAGGGGGCAGATGTGTATGTGTATAATGGTGCAGTTTTGTGTAGACACAGAAGCAAAGAGCTGAAGGTGTCTTGGAGTGCAGGAGTCTCTCTCTCTCTCTCTCTCTCTCTCAACAGTTGATCTGCTGTTTGCATCTGTGTATGTGCTATTTATATATTTGTTTATACAGTATATGTATAATAGGGCAAAGATTTTCCCTATGAAGAAAAGCCATTCTTCTCCAAAGGAAACCAAAACCCAAGTAATGTTATCCCTGGAACTTCATAGCATGCACTAATACCTTTTGTTAAAACAGATGAGTAAGCCTCTAGGTATTTGCATGCCTCAGCTGAGATAGGAACATAGGAAGCTGCTTTATACTGAATCAGACCATCAGTCCATTGTCTACACTGACTGGCAATGGCTCTCCAAGGTTACAGGCAATGGTTTTTCCCAGCCTTACCTGGAGATGCTAGGGATTGGGTCTGGTACCATACACATGCAAGCAGATGCTTACCACTGAGCTGTAAGATGGTTTTGTGATGGGCAGCAAAATGTGGCAGGGTCTGAAATGTACATGGAGCAGCATAAAAAAAGGGGGCAAAATGGAACAGACCTGTACAGTGTATTTAGACTGGAAGGGTGCTGTGGACAAATGCAGAACTCATGCGAGAAGAGCCTGAGAAAATAAGGGGATAGAAGCTGAAATCTCAAGTAGTTTGGGAACAAATGAGATTGATACTCAAAAATCTGGGAACATGGACAGCTAGCTCTATGTGTGCCCCTTCAAAGCTTTGGAACATGCATGAGGTTGGGAGTAAGGAGACAGATAATGTGTTTAAACCAATGAATTTTGGAGTTTCCTGCATAGGACTATGAAGATGTTTGAATCCATAGAGGTATCTTCTGGGCTGGAAGTCGAGCTGTAAGCGATATAGTCCTCATGTTGCTTACTTACAATTGCTTTAGAAAGAGAGAAAGAAATGCTACAACTAATACACATGTTTACTATCCATACATATGTACATAATATATGTACATATGCTTGATTTCAAACATTTAATACATATGATATTTATAGAACATATTTTAGCACATGATCACTTTGATTTACCACATAATTCCTTTCTCATGATGAGCCTCTGTTTGTTTTTAATAAGAATGAGCAAGAAGTACTTAAAAGGGAAACCTATTATGCATTCACATATATCCTATGCCTCAACAGCTGTATTAAAGGTGGTAATCTTTAAGGAGAGAGTTTAAAAGGAAAATGCATTGCCCTACCTGATGTGCTTGCTTGAGTCCCTTCAAAATGTACATGGAATTACAAACATTTGATGGGCTGCTGGCAGTTTGTTGCATTGGCAGCAGAGACAAAGCTTCTGAATATTAATATCTTGACGCCTGAAGATTCAAGGCTGATGATGTGCCTCTGTCACTGTTGGGGGACATGTAAACAGTGATAGGACCCTAGCTTGCTGGAGGGCTGAGAGAGAGAGAGAGAGAGAGAGAGCACACAGAGACCATAATGAGAAAAGAAGGTAGGATGTAAGATTCCTACAGCAATATTCTTCCTTCCAGCATGTGCCAACTGTGATGTCCCCACATTTGCAATATGGGCAGGTGGATGGCCTATGAACTGTGCAGAGTGACTAGTTGGCTTCAAGGGATCAGATGGATGTTAGGACTAGCCTCTCTGTGCTCTCTACAACTGCATATTGCAGAGAGCTGCTTATGCATTTGAGGAGGCTGTGTTTTCTCTAGATTATTTGCTTAGCTCCACCCCCTGATTCTCATTGGAACCTGGTTGGTTATAGGGTTGCCAGAGTAAACCATTGGTCATTATTTCCCGGAGCTCCCTGTATTTTTTTCTAGCGTTCAATATTCCTGTCTGAGCCCTGTAAACTCTTACCTGATTTCCTTTGCCTTCCTAAGTGCTTACATCCTCCTTGGTCTCTTTCTTTATTGTACCCTGATCTCTGCCTTGCATGGAACAATTTTCTGGCATGGAGTTTGGCATATCTAACCATGATGCCATGTTCTGGGGCAGCTTTCTCAATAAAACTTGTTCCCAAGTTACCACTGAACCTGATCCTACTGTGTCCTGCTTCTGATAATTTATGCACCCAAGGGCATTTCCACACTACTGGTTTGGCTATTCTTTGTTCACTCATTTTTATGGGGCATCTACATGATGTTGTGAACAAATTTTTGTTCACTTGCATTCTCTCCATGCTTCTCCCATTAATTTTGGGAGCTCCAAACATCCAACTATTTTGGAATGAATGAAAGAGCAGGGTAGTTCGGACAGGTGTAGATCCCTTTTTGTGCTATCAATCACTTTGAAGTGTCTTGTTTGGGATCAACTTTTAATCAAAAGTCTTTTCCTGGTAGATTCTTTTAATCAAAAGTCTTCTCCTGGTAGATTCTGCCTAACCATTGGCATCAGAAGTGGGGCAAGGGGGCACTTGGATTGAGAAATCCCCATTGAATTCTATGGGGTTTACTCCCAGTTAAATGGGTATAGGCTTGCAACTTTTGCCCTTCCCCAGAAAAAGTCCTGTGGTGTAACTGATTGCTTCCCATGGTCATAATTTGGACAGTTCTTCTTGCCTGTGTGTGGGCAGTATTGGGGTTGGTGGCAGTGTTCCCTCTAGCAGGGATCCCCAAATGTTGTTGACTACAACTCCCAGAATCCCCAGCAGCAATGGCTTTTGCTTGGGGATTATGGGACTTGTAGTCAACAACATATGGGAATCTCTGTTAGAGGGAAGAGTGGTTTTTGGACTGAATTTCAGGGGCGGAAGAATACCTATATATAGGTCAAACCAATCAGCTGTGCCTGTCGGTCAACAAACCAGCTTGAAGCGGTTCGTGATCAAACCAGTCTGGTTTGCAGTAGTCCATCCGGTTCACAGTCAAACTGGTTCTGCAGACCCCTACTCAGGTCTCCTTGGTCCTAATCCAACACTCTAACCAGTACACTACACTACTTGGTCTTAATGCACAGCTCATCTGTTTCTTTGAAGCCAAGCAGCTGCTGTACCTACTCCTTGTTGTATGAGATCGCAGATGGCCTGTGGTAGGCAGAACATTGTGCCTTCATTTCTCAGTCTATTCCATGTGTTTAAAACATTTTTTCTTAGAGTAGCCAGCTCTCCAGTAAATTCACAAGAAGAACAACAGAAATACCACCTCAATTCTGATACATTGGTTTTACTTATCTGTGGATGGCATCAACAGTTTTCTGGACTGTATGAAGAGTTTGTTCTTATTGTTCTTGTTGATTTCTTCTTGTTCTTATTGATTTCTGGCAGGTGCAAGGAAAATGTTTGTGCCAGCAGATAGTAGCTCAGGTCATGGAATTATACAAGAAGTGCTGATTGGGGGTTTGTTTTTATATTTTAGCTGTTTGGCCTCAAGCTTTGATGTTGCCTGAACTGACCTTCAAGGTGTACTGAACAGCCTCCCTTGCTACTTGCCATTAAGACTTAGCCACAATGAGTGATAAAAAGCAATGGACTTCAATACACAGGGTGGCTCAAAGTAAATGAAATATCTGGTTTCTTAAGGCTGTACCAGTAGAGGTGTTAGGTTTTCATGCTGGCATTTATTAACTGTTCTCTCCCAAGTCTTTCAGGGAAACCAGCATTGCCAGGTTGCGAAAAGCACTTGACTGATTTCCCTTGGTAACAATATTCCACAGTGTTAACCTGGAGCACGAAGCTGGTTTGCAGCCTTTCGGGGTGGCAGGGTTAGAGAGGGAAGTATGATGTCTGCTTTTGTCTTCTTACTTCACAAGTCACAACATTATCTAGAATACATAAACTATATGCCCGCCAATAAAGAAATGTAACTATTGTGAATACTTCATAACATGGATATTTCGATAATATAGTGAGTGAATGCTGCACATTACTCCTTAATTAGGGCTGAATCAATCAATTAATCATTGTTAAAGTACAGTGCATCAAAATTTCAGCATTTTACCAGAATAAAAGAGCAATTTGACACAAATGACAATATATATTTATTTTATTTTATTTTATTTTATTTTATTTTATTTTTACACTTGCATCCCACTTTTGCTCCGAGGAGCCCAGAGTAATGTTTATAATGTTTATGAGTTAGGTTAGGCTGATAAGTGAGTTTCATAGCTGAATAGGGATTTGGATTTGGGTCTCTCCAGCAGTGTTCTCTCTAATTTTTTTCATCTGTGTGCAGAATGAGTTTTGTTCTCAGCAGCAGTACATAGGAAGCTGCCATATACTGAGTCAGACCATTGACCTATCTAACTCAGTATTGTCTTCACAGACTGGCAGTGGCTTCTCCAAGGTTGCAGGCAGGAGTCTCTCTCAGCCCTATCTTGGAGAAGCCAGGGAGGGAAATTAGAACCTAGATGCTCTTCCCAGAGTGGGTCCATCCCCTGAGGGGAATATCTTACAGTGCTCACATGTGGTCTCCCATTCATATATAACCAGGGCAGACCCTGCTTAGTGAAGGGAACAAGTCATGCTTGCTACCACAAGACCAGCTCTCCTCTCTAAAATAGGAAGCTGCCATATACTGAGTCAGACCATTGGTCTGTCTAGCTCAGTCTTCACAGACTGGCAGTGGCTTCTCCAAGGTTGCAGGCAGAAATCTCTCTCAGCCCTTTCTTGGAGATGCCAGGGAGGGAACTTGGAACCTAGATGCTCTCCCCAGTGCTGCTCCATCCCCTGAGGGGAATATCTTACAGTGTTCATAGTTCTAGTCTCCCATTCATAGACAACTAAGGCAGACCCTGCTTAGCTAAGGGGACAAGTCATGCTTGCTACCACAAGACCAGCTCTCCGCTCAAGGCATTGTGTGCACACATGCATTCAGAGTAGGGCTTTCCCAATTCAACCTGAGTGGGATCTAAAATTGACTGAGCAGACATTAAAAATGTGTGAGCACATGCATATGAGCATGCCTTAGAGGGAACACTGCTCTCCAGTCATAAGAACGTAAGAACAGCCCTGCTGGATCAGGCCCAAGGCCCATCTAGTCCAGCATCCTGTTTCGCACAGTGGCCCACCAGATGCCGCTGGAAGCCACAGGCAGGAGTTGAGGGCATGCCCTCTCTCCTGCCATTTCTCCCCTGCAACTGGTTCTCAGAGCCATCCTGCCTTTGAGGCTAGAGGTGGCCTGTAGCCCTCCGACTAGTAGCCGATGATAGACCTCTCCTCCATGAAGTTATCCAAACCCCTCTTAAAGCCATCTAGGTTGTTGGCTGTCACCACATCTCATGGCAGAGAATTCCACAAGTTGATTATGCGTTTTGTGAAAAAATACTTCTGTTTGTTGGTCCTAGATTTCCTGGCAATCAATTTCCTGGGATGGCCCCTGATTCTAGTGTTATGTGAGAGGGAGAAGAATTTCTCTCTCTCCACTTTCTCCACACCATGCATGATTTTATAGACCTCTATCATTTCTCCCTGTAGTCGTCTTTTTTCTAAACTAAAAAGCCCCAGGTGTTGTAGCTGTGCCTCATAAGAAAGGTGCTCTAGGCCCCTGATCAACTTGGTTGCCCTCTTCTGCACAATTTCCAGTTCTACAATGTCCTTTTTAAGATATGGTGATCAGAATTGTATTCAGTACTCTAGGTGTGGTCACACCATAGCTTTGTATAAGGGCATTATAATATTAGCCGTTTTATTTCCAATCCCCTTCCTAATGATCCCTAGCATGGAATTGGCCTTTTCCACAGCTGCCGCACATTGAGTCGACACTTTCAACGAGCTGTCCACCATGACCCCAAGATCTCTCTCGTGGTCAGTCACCGACAGCTCAGATCCCATCAGCATAGACTTGAAGTTGTGGTTCTTCTTCGTCCCAATGTGCATCACTTTACACTTGCCAACACTGAACCGCATTTGCCACTTTGTCGTTCACTCCCCCAGTTTGGAGAGATCCTTTTGGAATTCCTCACAATCCGTTTTGGATTTCACTACCCGGAAGAGTTTGGTATCATCTGCAAATTTGGCCACATCGCTGCTTACCTCTACTTCTAGATCATTTATAAATAAATTAAAAAGCACTGGTCCCAGTACAGATCCCTGGGGGACCCCACTTCTTACTTCTCTCCATTGGGAAAACTCTCCATTTATACCTACCCTTTGTTTCCTGTCTTTCAACCAGTTAGCAATCCACACATGTACTTGTCCCCTTATCCCATGACTGCTAAGTTTCCTCAGGAGTCTTTGATGAGGAACTTTGTCAAAAGCTTTTTGGAAGTCCAGATATATACTATGTCAACTGGATCACCTTGATCCACACACTTGTTGACACTCTCAACGAACACCAAAAGTTTTGTGAGGCAAGATTTACCTTTGTGGAAGCCATGCTGGTTCACTCCCATCGGAACAGACGTTAAGCTAACCGGCCTGTAATTTCCCGGATCACCCCTGGATCCCTTTTTGAAAATTGTGTTACATCTGCTACTCTCCAATCCTCCAGTACAGAGCCTGATTGCAGGGATAAGTTATATATTTTAGCAAGGAGGTCGGCAATTTCACATTTGAGTTATTTGAGGACTCTTGGATGGATGCTATCCAGCATCCATCCTAGTTCAACACTTTAGCTGCTATTTTGTTTTAAGGGGAACTGAAATAACACGTTCTCTTTAAAAAATGACATGCACAGGTCTATTTTTTTAAAAACTAACTTTGTGCACAATAGCTTTAGGGTATGCCTAAAGAAGTATTTTGAATGGTAGCTCTTTTGTTTGACTGACAACCCCCAACTTAGCAGAACGGATGCTGTCAAGAAAGGTAGAAATGGAATGATCCCAAAGGCATTCTATACTTGGACTTTCACAAGAGTTTAACTAAAAGCAGATGAAGCTGCAACACTGATGTTTTCCAGAACTATCATAATGTGCAGATCTGCCCTTAGTTCCTCATCAAATTCTCTTAAAGTTGGAAATTGATGTAGTTACATGTATCAGGGACCTAAGTTGTGCTTCACAAGGCCAACACACTAGAGAGACACCTTAACTGTGTAGAATGAAGTGCTTTGAGGTCCCACCCAAGAGCTTGGTGCTAGAGATGTTTGCTTGAACCTGAGCAGGGTAAAGCCTCTGAAGGCACTGCAGATCTGGATAGGTGCAGAACAGAGCAATCAAAACAGCAGCCTGGAGAGCTCTGGGGAGAGTCATTAAAGCAGGCCTGCTCAACTTAGGCCCAACTCCAAGCTGTTTTTGGATGACAACTCCCATAATCCCCAGCAACAATATCCAGTAGCCAGGCTCGGACTGGCTCACCGAGCAGCAAGACATTTTCCTGGTGCACCCTCCCCTGGTGCACCCTCCTGCGCTTGCTGGGCTCTCCCCGTGCCAGCTGCCCGGCTCCCCTTTCCCCCTCTCCCTGTCCGGAGAGCCCCACCTCCTCTCCTTCCGATTGGTCGTGAGAAGTAGGCTCGGACTGCCCTGCAGGGCAACCGGGCATATTCTCGGTGTGCCCCACCTGCCCCACCCTACCTGCTGCACCCCACCCCAGCTGGTGTGCCCCGCCCCACCCCTGAGCCCCAACTCCCACCCTTAATTACCCATTCTGCTTAAAACCTGCCCCCTCCCCACATATATTCCACCACCCTCTCAGTGCCCCCAGTCCGGCCCTGCCAGTAGCCAAGGATTATGGGAATTGTAGGCCAACATCTTGTTCTGTCTGGAGATGGGGGGAGAGGGAGTGTATCCACTGATTATGGGGCAGCTATTCCAGTGGTGGTGGGGAATAGAAGAAGTAACGTTGACAGGTCTGCAGGCCGTTACAGGGGAAGGAAAATCAGAAACTTAATTGCTATCTCCCCTTCTGGCTGTCCTGCCAGGTCTTTGTCCTTGGAAAGCAATGCTAACCACCCTCAGAGCCTGGTCTTGCTCCTTTGTAATGCCAGGTCAATTCAGAATAAACCTGAAATCATCCATGATTTGATTCTGGATGAAGGGGTTGATCTGGTATGTATTATGGAGACTTGGTTGGGGGAGGCTGGTGGCCTGGTCTGGTCCCAGCTTCTTCCTCCAGGGTACTCTGTTGAGGAGCAGGGGAGGGGAAGTTGGCAGGGAGGTGGAGTGGCTGTGGTCTACAAGAGCAATATCTCCCTTGCCAGGATCCTTGTCGAAGTGTCTGACCATATTATTTTATTTTATTTTATTTTATTTTATTTTTTATTTTTATTTTTATTTTTATTTTTATTTTATTTTATTTTATTTTATTTTATTTTTTATTTTATTTTATTTATATACCGCCCTTCCAAAATGGCTCGGGGCGGTTTACAATTAAAACAAACCACTAAAACAATAAAGAGCTAAAACAAATTAAAAACAATATAACAACAATCAACAATTTAAAAACATTTTAAAGCAACAGTTAAACAATTACAGTGATTAAAAGCCCCAAAATTGGGTTAGAATATTAAAACAGATTTAAAAACCCCTGGAAAGCCAGGCCAAACAAATACGTTTTAAGGTTCACACATTTAATATTGAATGTGTGTACCTAAGTTTGGGGACCAGGGATAGACTGGGACTTCTGTTGGTGTACCGATTGCTCTGCTGTCTGACGGAGTCCCTAACTGAGCTGACGAACTGGGTCTTGGGCTTGGCGTTGGAGTCTCCCAGGCTTGTCATGCTGGGGGGCTTCAATGTTCACTTTAGGACCAATTTGTCCGGGGCAGCTCAGGAGTTCATATTGGCCATGATGGCTATGGGCCTATCTCAGGTGGTCTTGGGACCAATACATATTGCTGGTCACCCGCTTGATCTGATCTTCCACTCTGAACAGGGTGGTGTTCCGTGGGTGGGGACTCCTGTGATTTCCCCTTTGTCATGGATGGACCACCATCTGATTAAGGTTGGACTCATGACCACGTCCCACCTCCGCAGGAGCAGGGGGTCCATTAGGATGGTCCGCCTGAGAAGGTTACTGGATCCAATAGGATTCCAAGAAGCCTTGGAGGGGTTTAGTGTTGGCTCTGCTGGTGACCCTGTCAACAATCTGGTGGAGAATTGGAAACATCAATTCACCAGGGCAGTGGACACAATCGCTCCTAAGCGTCCTCTCCGACCCGCTTTGAAACTGGCCCCTTGGTATACAGAAGAATCACGGGGGCTGAAGCAGCAAGGTAGACAACTAGAGCACAAGTGGAGGAAGACTCGACTTGAATCCGACAGTTTATTACATAAAGAGCATATGAATATCTATGCTCAGTCAATACATGCAGCAAAGAAGCGATTCTTTTCCTCCCGTATTGCATCTGCAAGTTCACGTCCGGCAGAGTTTTTCAGGGTCGTGAAGGGGCTAATGTACGCCCCTTCCCCCGTACTTAGAACCAACAATTACTCACTGTGACATTTTTAATGAGTTCTTTGTGGACAAAATCGGGCCAACTTGGATTCAAACTCCACAATTGTTACAGAGTCTAGTGCCGAGGTGTCCAGCAGCTCCTCTTATGTGACGACCCTGGATCAGTTTCAGTTTGTGACTTCTGAGGATGTGGACATGTTGCTTGGAATGGTGTGGTTTACCACCTGCCCTCTTGATCCTTGTCCGACTTGGCTTATACTATCTGGCCGGGATGCTGTTGTAGAGGGCCTGGTAGAGATTATAAATGCTTCTCTGAGGGAGGTCAGGATGCCTCCTTGTCTTAAGGAGGCAATCATCAGACCACTTCTGAAGAAGCCTGCCTTGGATCCCTCAGAGTTAAATAATTACAGGCCTGTCTCCAACCTTCCATGGTTGGGCAAGGTGACTGAGAAGGTGATAGCCTCTCATCTCCAGACAGTCTTGGAGGAAACTTATTATCTAGACCCATTTCAAACTGGCTTTTGGGCAGGCTATGGGGTGGAGACTGCCTTGGTCAGCCTGATGGATGATCTCCAACTGGGAATTGACAGAGGGAGTACAATTGGTCTTTTTGGATCTCTCGGCAGCTTTTGCTACTATTGACCATAGTGTCCTTCTGGAATGTCTGAGGGGATTGGGGGTGGGAGGCACTGCTTTGCAGTGGTTCCACTCCTATCTCTTGGGCAGATTCTAGATGGTGTCTCTTAGAGACTGTTGTTCTTCAAAATCTGAAATTTTGTATGGTGTCTTTCAGGGTTCTGTATTGTCTCCGATGTTGTTTAACATCTACATGAAACCGCTAGGAGAGATCATCAGGGGATTTGGTGCAAGGTGTTATCAATATGCTGATGACACCCAAATCAACATCATCAGGAGAAGGCATAACCTCCCTAAATGCCTGCCTGGAGGCAGTAATGGGCTGGATGAGGGATAACAACCTGGGCTGAATCCAGATAAGGTGGAGGTACTTATTGTGCGGTGTTGAAACGCGGGAGACGATTTTGATCTGCTGGTTCTGCATGGGGTTACGCTCCCCCAGAAGGAACAGGTGCACAGTCTGGGGGTGCTTCTGGATCCGAATCTCTCCCTGGTGTCCCAGGTTGAGGCGGGGCCCAGAGGTGCTTTTTATCAGCTTCGGCTGATACGCCAGCTGTGTACGTTTCTAGAGATGAACAACCTCAAAACAGTGGTATGTCTGCTGGTAACCTCTAGGCTGGATTACTGCAATGAGCTCTATGTGGGGCTGCTTTTGTACATAGTCTGGAAACTGCAGTTCGTTTAGAACGCGGCAGCCAGGTTGGTCTCTGGGTCATTTGAAGGAATTGCACTGGCTACCAATACAATACAAGGTGCACAATACAAGGTGCTGGCCATTACCTATAAAACCCTAAGCAGCTTAGGCCCTAGGTATTTAAGATAATGTCTTCTTTGCCATGAGCCCCACCGCCGGCGCCGTCTAAGATCATCTGGAGAGGTTCGCCTGCAGCTGCTGCCAACTCATCTGGTGGCTACTTGGGAACGGGCCTTCTCTGTTGCAGCCCCTGGACTTTGGAATGTGCTCTCTGTTTTAAATAAGAGCCTCCCCATCTCTGACAACTTTTAAAAAGGCACAGAAGGCACATTTATTCAGCCAGGCTTTTGATTAGATTTATAGTTTTAAATAATTTTAATGCTGGGTTTTTAATGTTTTTAATCTTTTAAATGATTTTAATTGTTGTTTGATTTAATATTTTAAATGATTTTAATTGTAAACTGCCCAGAGACACAAGTTTTGGGAGGTATAGAAATATTTTAAATAATTAACAACAACATCTGTAGGAGGGCCAAAGTTGAACAGGCCTGCATTAAAGGGATCCAGAGCCACAGGATGCCTCTGTGACATCTTGGAAGGTGCATGAGGAGTACTGGGAAGTGTGGTCCTTCCTAGTGCTTTCCCCATAGCACACAGGACTGTTCTCCATGGAGGTACGTGCTGGAGGTGCCACCTCCCCACACGGCTGGGGGCAATGTGCAGATGATTCAGATTCTATGCCACAAAGCTGAATATTTGCACGATGGGCACATGGCTACATAGCTTTAAAGGGGATTAGACAAATCTGTAGAAGAGAAGTCTGTCAATGGCTGCTAGTCATGATGGCTGTATATATGCTATCTCCAGATTCAGAGGCAGTCCTAATGAGTGTGTGTGTGTGTGTGTGTGTGTGTGTGTGTGTGTGTGTATGCGCCAAAGGAGGCATAAGTGCCTCTCCTTGGAGCTCTGTTTGCTCCTCTCTCTCTCTCTCATCTTGCCCCGCCCCAGCTTTAATGAGAGCTGTGCTGCCTGCAGGCTGGCCATTCCTCAGGTAGACCTGCACAGGCTGGCCAATTATTAACCAGCTCATACAGCTCTACCTGATGAATGGGCAGCCTTCAGGAAGCGCAGCTTTAATTAACACTGGGGTGGGGTGGGAGAGAGAGAGAGGAGCAAACGGAGCTCCAAGAAGGAGAGGCAGCTGTGACTCCTTTGCTCCTCCACCCTCCAGTTCATTAAGAAGAGCAACTCCTGTCGGCTTCTTAATACAGTTGCTGGGAAGCAACATCCAGAAGGGGCTATCTGCCCACTTGTGCTCCCACTACCATTTCTGGTCAGGGTGACCTAGACTCTTTCAGGCTTGGGAAGCACCACAAATACCCCAAGCAACAATTTGTTCCTTTAATATATTATAATCTTGCACAAATAGACGTATGATGAAGCCCTCCCCATATGCATAGAAGAGCCATTTTAATCCACGAATATAGATCCCATTACAGTAATTGTGCACTACCTGTTTCTACCATTAGATGGCTGCAGCTTTCATTTTTCTAATGTTTTACAGGATACAAAAGGCAAAAATGGATGGGTAGGGGAGAGAAAAAGAAGCAGGTGGAAGTTAGCCACTTGCACCATTCTTGGAAATTATGAAACGGATGCCCTTTTCTCTGTAGTAGACAACAGATTGATAAAGTGAGGTGATTTGGGAACACAATTTGGGAGAGTTACATTCTTTGCATAACTTGTCCAATAGACCCATTGTGAGGATAAATGAGATAAGGTTGGTACATTTAAAATTACTGAGGCTGACCTAGAATAATTATACAATCCAAATTATCTTGACAAAGCAACAAAGCCCATATGAAGGTTCCTTATGCTGAATTGGACCACTGGTCCATCTAGTTTTCTCTGACTGGCAGTGGCTGTCTGAGGTCTTTCTTGTAGGGGCTCTTTCCAACTCTGCTATTTGGGATGCTTTTGGCTACAGATATTGGGAACTGAACCTGGAACCTTTTGCATGCAAAACATGTGCTCTTTCACAGAGCTGTGGTCCTCTCATCTTCCAACACTTATTTTTAACAAAGTGTCTCCCTAGACACACTAGTATGTAAGACAGGGCTTGACAAATCTCAGGCATCAGGGAGCCATGGTGCCTAGAAACATAACTGCGACACCTAGACTAGGATATTGAGAGGCAGAGTTATGTAATAACGTCTTTATTAGTCCCAAGCAGTCCTGCTTCTGTTCTGTGTTACTTGGAAGTTTTTCACACCTGGCTTTTAGTTTGCATCTCCTCTCTGGAATGGAGGTGTGCATTCACATATCGACCAAATCTACCCCGAAGTCCCTGCGAGCTATCGGGGAGCACTTCGCACACGATTCAAGTTTTTCATCGTGCTTTAGAGTGTAGGCAGATTTATATTCAGGGTTAAAAAAAATCCACCTTTTGCGTTGGTTTTTTGGGGCAACTTTGAACTCACAGTAAAGCCTGCTGTCTGGGAAAGCTCTTGTAAAGGACATAAACAGATACTCATTTATTTACACTCTCCCTTCACAATATCCATAATTAAGTCCAGTAATTTTGTCATATGTTGGTTGTCTGGCTCTTAAATTCTGGGGCTGGCTCCTAGATCCAAAGAAAAATTTTCAAGGCCTGAAGTAAGACACAGGGTGAGAGATGAGCAAAGATTGATTAGTGGAACTGACCTTAAAGACCAGCAGATATGACTAATTCATCCATCTGTCATCTTCTATTTCCACCCTGATTCGTTAACATTTATTTCCTATTTAGTATACTTTTTTTAGTAAGGCCACATTCACTTGCCTAGGACTGTAACTGTGCGGGGTTTCTGTGATGGTTGGAATAAGAGTATTCCCCTACACCATACATAATGATTTGTAGTCTGATTGGAAATGTACAATGTCAAGCATCCTTTTGACCTCTTCTGGTTTGGCCTATTGTTGTTGATTAGTCACTGCCAGCCACTTAATGTGACCTTGCACTTTAGTTCTCTGGTGAAAATGGATGCCTTGCCATGTCTGAAGGAAGGCTGTTTATAAATAATATATGTCACTGCCAAGGACTGCTTGTTTCAAAAGACCTGGATATTGCAAGTAACAAAGTTATACTTGCAGAGAGAGAAATTTTAGCAAGCATGGAAAAGAAACCTATTAGCATGTGGCACTCTGTTTTTCCTGACAGTCATTCTTTTTTGAATATCTTAGGAAGATCACACAAAAACCACTGAATGAATAAAATTTTCTTAATATGTTCATAGTTTCCCCCCCAGAAAAATTACTCTAATCACAGATAGGCCCTAGAGCAACCTGGTGTGTGTGTGTGTGTGTGTGTGTGTGTGTGAGAGAGAGAGAGAGAGAGAGAGAGAGAGAGAGGTGGGGGGGGGGAGAGAGAACTTGTCCATTTTGCTTCATTTCTTTCTTTTCTTTATTTCATGTCTGTTCAAACAGTACAGCTTAACCACCTTGGATACTGAAATCAGTAGATTGCTTTGTAGAAACCACCTGTAATAATGGATGTTTTTATTCCACCCACATTTCTTTACATGGGGTCTACTGAAATGTTCCAGGAATGACTTCTGTTAACTATGCCAGCAAGCAAAGGAGTAGTTTGAACAATCTGCCTGGTCTACACCCTCCTAACTGAGCAAAGAGGCACCTTTTAATGTGGTGCATCTCTTGGGTTTAGGAGCAGGACAGGATCTGTTGAACCCCAGCACAGCATTTTTCCAATAGCTGTTGCTGCTGTCTAAATTGTATGTCTTTTTAGCTTGTGAGCCCTTTGAAGACATGGCACCATCTTATTTCTTCTTCTATGGAAACTGTTTGGGGAACCTTTTGCTGAAAAGCAGTATATAAACATTTGTAACCAGTAGGTGAGGCCCATCATTGACTGGGCAAAGTCATTTTGCATAGATTACGCCTACAGGAAAGTTCAAGAAGTTAAATATATGTAATAGAATTTTGTATTAATGTGAAAGTAAAAGGGAAGTAAAAGAACAGTTTGAAATTTGTAGGAATTCAACTTCAAACTTTATTCATTTTGTTGAATAATGACTGTATATGGTAAACTTTAGGGATGTGCAGAACATTCCGCAGTCAGAATGTTCTGCCTCCAAACAGGCCATTTCAAGTGTTCCAAGCTTGGAACAGAATGCCCTAAAATGAACAGAATGGCCCATTTGGGGTTGGAACATTCTGAGTGCCATTTTGGAATGCAAAATAGTGCTATTCTGGTCTCTGTGCACACACAGCATTCATTTGCATGGTCAGTACCACCACACAAAAGACTGCTGTACATATGCAGAGACCAAAGAGTGCCATTTTGGAATGCAAAATGGCGCTCAGAACTTTCTGACTTGAAACAGGCCATTCTGTTCATTTGAAGGGAATTCTGTTATGAGCTTGGAACACTTGAAATGGCCCATTTTGAAGCAAAATGTTCCGACTGCAGAACTTGATCTCAGAATGGCATGCTAAATCTGTTTCGTTCATATCCCTAGTAAATTTAAATCATAGTAAATTGGAGTCTGAAAAAGATCTTCTGGTTTTCCTGGACATTATGTAATTTTGGAATCATTGATCTGATGGCTGAGTGTTAAAAATCTGTTGAGAATGCTAGCAGTTAAAATATGATTATTATATTCAGAATTTCTTCCAAAAATAAATAAATCCTATTTAAACAACAACAACAAACCCTTTTCCTAAGCATTCAACTAATTTAAGTGGCAAGATCGTTCATGCAGAATTTGATATCTGTAGGTAATTTGGAAGTATGATATTCAGAATTTCTTCAAAAAACTACATTTTTTAAAAAAATCACTGAGTATATTCCAGTGTAAAAATCTTGTCAGTTGCAGGATTGTGTATGCAAAAAATATAATTGTAGATGATGATGATGATGATGATGATGATGATACTATACAGTATGCGGACAGCATTCATGAGCTCGGCAAGGCATGACAAAAATCATTGCAAAATGAATTTTTTTCTTTCCTGAAAGCCAATCAAAGACAAGTTCACTTAATAAACTTTATGTCCCCCCAAGCACTCCTGGCCTTACCAAGGCACACGATTATGCAGACAACCATCACCATGCATGATCTGGATATCCTCTGGTAAGTCCTGCTCATGCATGTTTTGACCAACCCATAGCTCTAGAACACATACCTACTGCAGAGTTCTGGCTGGATTCCAACTCTTAAATTGGGCTGTGTGATAAATAATAATTTGACTTGTTTTAATGGCTAGTATGATGCTTTAGGCCCACTTCTGGCAAAGTAATTGAAATAAATTCTAATAAGTTACGTCTTGCATTGTTAATTCTCAACTACCATATTAGGCAAAAGGTTTAACATAGATCAGAGGGTTTTTTTGTTTTTTGTTTTGCCAAAGAGATGAAAATTCATGCGGACAGAGGAGTTCTGTTTGGTGTTAACATAAGTTGCCTATCAGTTGTCTTCATCGCAAAGTTGATGCAAGAGAGAATGATTTAAAATGTGAAACAAGTTCCTAAGATGTGACACACACACACGAAGTTGGATTCTGGTTAATATCTCCATCAAGCTATTTATCATGCAAAAAACCCAACAACACTGAGCCCAAGAGCATGTGTCCTCCGGAATAGGATGTCTATGTATAAATGAGATGAGAAAGTAGACTAAGAAAAATGTTAAACACATCACGAATGCAAAAACCCCAGTTGCCCAGTAACCACTGGCACCCAAAATATTGGTTTCAGCAACTCAGTTGATAAAGAGGGCAGATAGCCAGGGGTGGCCAAGAAATGTGGTTGCCTGAGATAAGGTGCGAACTGCCACCTTGCATCACCATCTCCCAGGTGTGGCTGCTGAGGGTGGTGCTGGGGCTAGAGGGGCGGAGTGGAGGGTGGGACTGGGGGCAGATATTGGTTCCAGCAACTGCCCCACCCGGCAGAGGGTGGGGCAGACAGCTGCAGAACCATCTGTTGCTCGCTCTCTCCCCACCTCCACCACACTGCGGCTGCCTTTTTCTCTCAAAGAGAGAGAAAAAGGCAGCTGCAGTGTGGTTGCCCTTACTTGGCAAGCCGTCTTGCCCTTACTTTAACTTGCACTGCACAGCTGCTCATTCATCAGACTGGTTCATTCAATGAATGACCAGCCCACATGGTTCAAGTTAAAAGTGGGGTGAGAACTGAGAGAGGAAGAGTCAGCTATGGCAGGGCAAAGCAGGGAGGGAGAGAGCGAGAGCAAGCAAGAGGAAGCTAACAATGTCGCTACAGCCGGTGCTGCACCTGCCTGTCCTGTCCTGTCCTCTGCCCTCCAGCCTCACCAGCTGCAACACTCCAACCTCTCCCCTGCCTCTTCAAGCAACTTTAAAGGGGGAGCAGGATGGGCTGAGGAGAGAAGGCAGCTTGCTGGCAGCCTCTTCTCACTGCCTTGGCCACCTTTTGCAAGGGGCCGGGCCAAAAAGAAATGCTGCCAGAAACAGCCTCTTCTCTTTAACCCCCACCCCTAACTCATTAATTCCTTTCTCTTTAATCCCCATCCCATAACCCTTGCAAGATTTGGAGCACTTGCCACTGGTCCTCTTCCTCTGTGCATCACACCCTCTGCCTGTTCAAAGGACAGCGGATGAGGAGTTGGAACAGCAGGAAGTGTGTTTTATTGCTTCCTGCCACTTCAACTTCCTCCACCCTCTGGACCCCAGGAAAATGTACTTGGGCATAGCAGTGGGTCAAGGCAGGCTGAGGTAGCAGTTAGTCCAGGGATGCCTCAAATCCACTGCATCTTGCAAGCCGCCACTTGAGGCGACCTCCTCACATGCCTCATTAGTGGGGTGCCCTGCAGATAGCTTAGATTTCTCCTTCTTCCACATAATTTAATAATTATTTAATTATTTCAGTTGTGTAAGTGGAGTTGAGCCATCTGGAAATGGAAAGACAGGATCATTTTTTAAGTAAATGGACAAAATGGTTGTAATAGAAGGAAGAAGTGTTTTATCATATGCTTTCTTATATTTGCCTTAAAATATCTGTTGTGTCCAGGGAAAGAATATTTGGCTTATCCATTAATCTCTCTTCAGCACAGCAAAGTTTTATAGAGCTAATTCCAGTTCTGAGGGCAGGACTAGAAACAATAAATTAAAATTACAAGTAGTAGTAGTGAGCACCACCACCACCACAACACAACCACAAATCATACACTTTATTTGTTGGCTCTCCCATAACAATTTGTTCTCGGAGAAGCTCAGATTTAGAAGCAGATTTAAGCTAGACATTTTGCTGCTCCCCGTTGCCATATACGGCTTGTACAGGCAGCAGGGTTGTGCTCCTGGCCCTTGAGGCAGACATGGGGGCTGCCATCTTGGATCCTGCAGCACATGTCTCGGACTGTCCAATGGGAGCGAAGGAGTGGCTGCATGAGCAGTCTGCTCCCATTCCGTTCTCCCTCAGTTGCTCTGGGCAAAGCATCCTTCCCTCCCATCCCAATTCAGTGAGGGTTGTCCAGTCGCCTTTTGGGGCCAAGTAGGTATTTTTGGGGTCACACCTTATTGGCTCTGGTGTGGCCTTTCACCCCCTACTTCTCACTGAAGTTATTTGTAAGGTTGTCATATTTGAATGTTTGGTCACTTTGCCGGTGAGTGCAGGTTGGTGTAGGCTGTTTTGATCAGTTTCTTACTGGAGGACCATTTAAGGCGAGTAGGCAAGTTGAGGAACAGCCCTTTCAGGTTTTTCAGCCCTTGGGTTGGGATCTGCCCCTACCCCGAGGCTGGCTGGTGCCCACCACTCAGAGTTTTGAGGCCTGGATGAGTGGGACTGTTTGGCCTCCCCTCAGCGAGGTTAACACCTTGCGGTTGTTATGAAGTCTAGACTTGGCCTGGGCTGAATTAACACCCAAACATCCACCCTGTTTTGAGCTATCCTCCTTATGAGGCTGACCCATAGAAGAGGTACTCACACTCTAATTGTTTCCTCGTTGCAGGTTATTGTAATTGTAATTAATAAAAGTGGCCCTAGTTAATCCAATTACATGTGTCTTCTTGTTACTGGGCCTGGGTGTGCAAAGAGCTGCTCCGGAACAGCCTGCCCTGTGCAGTAGTGAGCTCTCCACTCAGAGGTTGGGCAGACATCTGTCATGGATGCTGTAGCAGCTTACTGCACTGAGCAGAGGGGTGGACTAGAAGATCTCCAAGGTCCCTTCCAGTTCTACAGTTCTATTATTCTAGCTCCTTGTGCAATAATAATTGGAAATATGCCAGGAGTGGAACTTAGGAACATAGGAAGGTGCCATATACTGAGTCAGACCATAGGTCCATCTAGCTCAGTATTGTCTACCCAGACTGGCAGCGGCTTCTCCAAGGTTGCAGGCAGGAATCTCTCTCAGCCCTATCTTGTAGATGCCAGGGAGGGAACTTGGAATCTTCTGCTCTTCCCAGAGTGGCTCCATTCCCTGAGGGAAATATCTTACAGTGCTCACACATCAAGTTTCCCATTCATATATAACCAGGGCAGACCCTGTTTAGCTAAGGGGACAAGTCATGCTTGCTACCACAAGACCAGCTCTCCTCTTAGTTTGTGTCTGCTTAAATAATACACAATAATAAAAGCTAGGCCAGTTCTGATGGCATTAATATAACCTTTTTTTAGACCATGTGGAAATGTGAAGATTTAAGTCATGCATTGCACACCAACATGTTTTCCCAAGGACAACATGTCCCGGAACACCTACTAGGAAAGTGTAGTGATTAGAGTGCTTGACTTGGAATTGAGAGATCCAAATTCACTTCTCTTCTCTGTGATGAAATTTGCTAGGTGACCTTGGGTCAGCCATTTATTTTGTTTCCCCCTGATTACTTGGACTTTTGTTGACAATCATATGAACTGAACGTTTGAACTGGTTTCTTTTGAATAAAATTATGAGATGGGGTGATGTGCATGTTCTTTCTGAAATGTTTGGACTGTGACAGTTCATGCAGCTTATAATTTGATGCTTCGGTCTTCAAATGATGCCCACATATGTGCAGACCAGAGCAAAGTTTCCAAGTATACAGGGCCCATTTCACCTAGAGTCTAGCACCCATGCCACTCAGAGTTGACACCAATTTAAAAAATTTTACAAATGTGAAATTCCAACCAAATTTTAGAGTTTTCCCCAAGGAAAAAAAATCTGGCCATTTTCAAGAGAATCCAAATGAGTTTCTATATCCTCAGAGTTCTTGCACATCCCTCGTTTCACTATATGCAAACTACTCCTGGGTGCTGCACAGGAATATTCAGTCTATGTCTCATACCAAACTTTGAATGTGCAGAGCTCGTTTCTTTGCTTAATGCTTTATTTTCCATGGGCGGGGGGATTCAAATTGGAGGATTCTGTGATCTTCTCCTTCTTTATTTTATTTTATTTTATTTTATATTAATCCACATATTCTAAAAAAAGTTGTGAGCTAAGAACTGCTTCTCTCTTCAGAATTAAAGTCAGGCAGGTTTTCAATTCGAAACGGGAGATTTTTTTAAAAAAATAAGTTACAATATGTGAACAATATGTTCTTGATGTCTAGCTTCAGCAGAAGGGTTTTGGGATGTGTTTTGTTCTCTCCCCTACTTTGCTCCCACCTGTCTGCAGCTGCTCCTTGCTTTTACCACAACAGGTAGTTCATTGGATTACAGGACAGCTTGGCTCCCTGGAGCCGAGATGCAGGGTAGCCAAAAGGTCTCTCCTTTTGCTTCTCTTTTTCTGTGGCTTAATCTTACTTTCCCCTTGGGCTGACTTAAACTAAAAAGCATTCACCAGATGACTCGTGCTATTTCAAAGAACTTGTCAGAGGAGCTGACAAATGATTCTGTGACTTGCACAAGGCCTTTTTTTTTTTTAAAGGGAGCATGGAGATTCAATCTTTATGAAAAGGCCTTCATGAGAAAGCAACAGGATTTCTACACCAAAATATGTTCCCTGTTAATTGACAGTGCTGTAAATATAAAAGCCCTGTGAGCATCATACTTGAATAATAAACAGGAGAATCTGCCAAATTAGGAATCTCTGCAGCCATGGCTATCTCACTAATGAGGCCCAGTGAGGCAGTCACCTCATAAGAACATAAGAACAGCCCTGCTGGATCAGGCCCAAGGCCCATCTAGTCCAGCATCCTGTTTCGCACAGTGGCCCACCAGATGCTGCTGGAAGCCACAGACAGGCGTTGAGGGCATGCCCTCTCTCCTGCCATTTCTCCCCTGCAACTGGTTCTCAGAGCCATCCTGCCTTTGAGACTGGAGGTGGCCCACAGCCCTCCGACTAATAGCCATTGATGGACCTCTCCTCCATGAAGTTATCCAAACCCCTATTAAAGCCATCCAGGTTGTTGGCTGTCACCACGTCCTGTGGCAGAGTTCCACAAGAGGATCACGCGTTGTGTGAAAAAGTACTTCTGTTTGTTGGTCCTAGATCTCCTGGCAATCAATTTCATGGAGTGACCCCTGGTTCTAGTGTTGTGTGAGAGGGAAAAGAATTTTTCTCTCTCCAATTTCTCCAAACCATGCATGATTTTATAGACCTCTGTCAGGTCTCCCCGCAGTAGTCTTTTTTCTAAACTAAAAAGCCCCAGGTGTTGTAGCTGTGCCTCATAAGAAAGGTGCTCTAGGCCCCTGATCATCTTGGTTGCCCTCTTCTGCACCTTTTCCAGTTCAACAATGTCCTTTTAAAGATGTGATGACCAGACTTGTACACAGTACTCCAAGTGTGGTCACACCATAGTTTTGTATAAGGGCATTAGAATATTAGCCATTTTATTTTCAATCCCCTTTCTAATGATCCTTAGCATTGAATTGGCCTTTTTCACAGCTGCCGCACATTGAGTCAACACTTTCAACGAGCTGTCCATCACGACCCCAAGATCCCTCTCCTGGTCAGTCACCGACAGCTCGGATCCCATCAGCATATACTTGAAGTTGGGGTTCTTCTTCGTCCCAATGTGCATCACTTTACACTTGCTAACATAGAACTGCATTTGCCATTTTGTCGCCCACTCCCCCAGTTTGGAGGGATCCTTTTGGAGCTGCTCACAATCCGTTTTGGATTTCACTACCCGGAAGAGTTTGGTATCATCTGCAAATTTGGCCACCTCGCTACTTACCCCTGCTTCTAGATCATTTATGAATAAATTAAAAAGCACTGGTCCCAGTACAGATCCCTGGGGGACCCCACTTCTTACTTCCCTCCATTGGGAAAACTCTCCATTTATACCTAGCCTCTGTTTCCTGTCTTTCAGCCAGTTAGCAATCCACACATATACTTGTCCCCTTATCTCATGACTGCTAAGTTTCCTCAGGAGTCTTTGATGAGGAACTTTGTCAAAAGCTTTTTGGAAGTCCAGGTAGACTATGTCAACTGGATCACCTTGATCCACACACTTGTTGACACTCTCAACGAACACCAAAAGATTGGTGAGGCAAGCTTTCCCTTTGCGGAAGCCATGCTGGCTCACTCCCAGCAGGGCCTGTTCTTCTAGGTGCTTTACAATTTTATCCTTGAGGATGCTTTCCATCAATTTGCCCGGAACGGACGTTAGGCTAACCGGCCTGTAATTTCCCGGATCCCCCCTGGGTCCCTTTTTGAAAATCAGTGTCACATTTGCTACTCTCTAGTCCTCAGTACAGAGCCCAATTTCAGGGATAAGTTGAAATTTTTAGCAAGGAGGTCGGCAATTTCACATTTGAGTTCTTTGAGGACTCTTGGATGGATACCATCCAGCCCTGGTGATTTGTTAGCTTTCAGTTTTTCCAGACAGTTTAGTACATCATTCTTGTCATTTCTATCTGACTCAGCTCTCTCGCCTCCATCCCTAAAAAGCCTGGTTCAGGATCAGGTATATGCTCAGTATCCTCTGCCGTGAAGACAGACGCAAAGATTTAAAATTTAGCTTCTCTGCAACCTCCATATCCTCCTTAATAATCCCTTTCACTCCCTCATTGTCTAATGGCCCAACCACCTCCCTAGCAGGTTTCCTGCTTCTGATGTACTTAAAGAAGTTTTTGTTATTCCCCTTGATTCCTCAGACAGTGGATGGTGGAGGTGGCAGATTAGCCACTTCCATTGACTCATTAGTAACAGTCAGGTGGCCTCCCCTACCTGCTGATGGTGGTAGCATTCATGCCAATGCACCACTCTTCTTACCACAGCTGCTTGTTCCACTCTCCCTGAATTGCAGGGGTTGGGACACAAAGTAAAAGGAAGGAAATGTGGGGTTTCCACACACTTCCTTCCACTCCATGTCCCACACCCTGACTTTTCAAACTCCAGGGAAAGCAGGAAGAACAGCTGCCACCACCAGCTGAGTGAAGATGTAGGGTGGGAGGGTAGGCAAGGTTAGATCAGGAGACTGGGTTGGGGAAGTTTAGATTATGAGCCCTTTGGGGACAGAGGAACGGTCATCTCATTCTTTTGGCTACATAAACTGCATTGAGAACTCCCCCCCCCCCAAACCTGACATATAAATATTCTTAATAATAATTGGTGTGGAGGTGGAGATCAGGTGAATGAAATTGGCAGACATGGGGCCCAGGAAATTGGTGGTTTCTGTGTGCCACATGTGGAGGGAATCAGGATAGATGGGGGTGGTGGTGGGTGGCATATAGTATGCCAAATATAAGAGAGGGTGGTGTCTTGCCATGTGCCACCTCAGGTATGTGGGGTGGGGGCTTGGACTGGGCCTAGTTTCCATTCTAGCAGTAATCCATCCCCAGCACAGCATCCCTCCCATGACTCTTGCTGGTGTCTATCTTGTGTTTCTTTCTTAGGTTGTGAGCCCTTCAGGGATAGGGAGCCATTTTGTTTATTTCTGGTTACATACACTGCTTTGGGGACATTTGTCAAAAAGCGGTATAAAAGTATTCATCGTATTGGTAATCATCCGAGAATAATGGAAGCAATCTAGCAATAATTGTAGCATCATAAATGAGAGGTCTTGCACCCAGCATCCTGGGATATGTGCTGTGCTCCTGCATTGTAGGAGCACCCCACAAATCAACACACTCAGCTCTGCCAGCTCTGATTATGTTAGAAACATAGCAAAGGCAAACACTCCACGTGCTCCTTTTCTTCACCTGGCCCCAAAGTGGCGATTATGAGTGATGGGGTATGGACTGCTCCAGGGCAGAAGTGGGCTTCTCCTTTGCTTCTAGCCCCCTATGCTAGGTCCTGCTTATTTCCCCTGAAGGAGCCCAGTCTTCTTGAAGCAATCCGTTTGCAGAAACATGTCTTCTGGTTTTTTGATTGGGTCTTTGATGGGTATCTCATACTTGGGTCCCTTGTGTGAAAAGAATGACAAACGTTATACAGATGAAAGTCATAATAATATAAATAATAGTTTCACTTCTATTCTGACCTTCCTCAACAGACCTCATTGTACAAGGCTTTCTAGTCCCCCTCTGATTTTTATCCACAAAATAAACTTGTGAGTTATGTTAGCCTGAGAAACTGGTGCAAGGTCACCCCCAGCAAGCTTCATGACTAAACATGGATTTGAAAGTGGGTCTCTCCAGTCCTAGTGAGACACTCTAACTGCTACACCACCTTGGCTGTCACAATACCTCCTGATGGCATCAGAGCAGATATTGCAGACCCTTCTTTTCGTACAGTACATATGTTGATTCTATCTTCCTTGCTAAAGTCTCTGATCAGAGCAGTTTTCAGTAGGGGAGAGTAAGCCAGCTCAATTCAAACCGGTTCGGGTTTCAAACCAGCCCAACACCAGTTCGAACCGGACTGATTTGGTCTACCAGTAAAGGGGAATCAGATGAGGTGCACACTTCTAGTTTTCTAGTGCTTAAAATTGTAACCTGGCCTAGTTGAAGTTAGTTCCAGTGCTCCTGCAATATATGTGTGCATGTGTTTTCTGGTGAAAGTATTTTGTGGGCACCTATTATAAAGTGCCCATGCCATATCACATATCCCCATTCAGAATGCCCAGAATTGCTCTGGCACTGTTTTTAAAGGATGGGCATATCTCCACATCAGTGTTCATTTAATTCTTTGAAAAATAAATGAATGCATGGATGCCCATTATCTCATAGTAAAACACTTCTATTTGAAGACTTTTTATATCTTACTACTTTAAATCAGTTTTTCTTGGGACAGAGGTGCTCCCTCTCTGTAGCATCAGGGTGAATGATTTGCATTGTATATCTCTGGCTGCATGGCTGTGTTTTTAAAATAGAGCTAACAGATTTGTGGAAGACAGCAAGGTCCTTGGCCATGAAACTGACTAAACTAGAAACCTTTTAATTTGGTCTAGTCAATTTCACCATCTACAAAACAGAGGCTTTCCCCCTCCCCATTGTGACGCAGTCCCCCCACCACTTTCACTAGCCAAATTAACACATAACGAGGAGCCATGGTTCCAATGAGCCCACAGTTCTGTGCCCCTTCCCATCCCATCAGAATCCAGACATTCAGGAGAGCTCTCTCTACAGTCAGCGAGACCGCAGAGAGGCAGGGGAGCTGGCTGTGAGGGCTTCCTTCTTGACAGAAGGACAGCCTGCACAGCCAATCAGGTTGGAGTGAGGGAGGAGCTTCCTCCCTCAACTCCGGTCCCAAGGGGTTGAAACTGCAGTACTAGTTCGGATGCAACACTAGCACACATAACCAGACTTAAAGGTAGTGAAACTCCACTCCGACTCAGATGGAGTTCAGAGAGGGAAACCACGGGTCCCTTTTCACCCTTAACTCTCCTTTCTAGCATTCACATGTGTGGCTATGGAAACAGGAGATGAAGGGACCTCCAGTTTCCTATTATGTTCAAATTCAGCTAGTGTCATTAGACACCAGTGTTCCCTCTAACAGGGATTCCCAGATGTTATTGACTGGTATGTATAACTGAGACCTGGCTGGAGGAGGCAAGTGGTCCATTGCCAGGGCAATTCGGAGAGAACATATGATGCCTGTTTTGAAACAGCTGCACTGGCTGCCGATATGTTTCTGGGTGAAATACAAAGTGATGGTTATTAATTACCTATAAAGCCCTGAACAGCTTAGGTTCAAGTTATGTTAGAGAGCGCCTTCTTCTGCATGATCCCCACCGCATGTTAATGTTATCTGAGGAGGTCCGTCTTCACTTGCCACCAACACTTCTGGTGGTGATTCAGAGAAGGGCCTTCTCTGTGGCTGCTCCTGGGCTGTGGAATGCATTCCCAGCAGAAATCCGTAATCTGAGCTCATTATTGGCCTTCCAGAGAGCCCTTAAGACATATCTGTTTGGCCTAGCCTTCCAGGGTTTTTAAACTGTAAAGGTTAGCCTTGGTTTTCCAGAGTTTTAAAAATGGTTTTAATTGTTTTAAAAATAGTTTTATGTTGTTTTTACAGTTTTCAATTTTAACAGTTAATTGATTTTAGTGTTGTTTTTAATGTAAACCACCCTGAGCCATTTTTTAAATCAAATAAATAAATAAATAAATCTCCCAGAATCCCCAGCTGCAATGGCTTTTGCTTGGGAATTGTGGGAATTGTAGTCAGTGACATCTGAGAATCCCTGTTAGAGGGAACACTGTTAGACACATGTACCTGGCTCTCAGTGCCAGTTCCCACCATGTTTGGCTGAAAGCAGATGCTTTGCATAAAAAATTAAAATCAAGCACCTGACATGTTTCTTCCATTAAATATTTATTTTGCACCCCTAATTAATTAATTTCTTTATTTAAAAATTTAAAAAAAACAACTTAAAACCCTGCTTTAGATTGAGGGAGTGGCTTCTTGATTGCCACAGGAGCCAGCCAATCAGTATTCTGCACTGCTATCTGGCCAGGAGTGGAAAGAGGTGGCTCATAATGGTCACAAATGCTAGTCAATCAGCACTCTGCACTTCTGATGGAAACAGGAGGGACCAGTTGCTACTGGGCTGAATGCAGTTGGGAAGTTTGTATGCCTGTCCAAACAGGCGTGAGTGCAGGACCCAAGTGAACTCAACCCTCAAGACACATGTCTATATGCAGCCCTGAATAGGACTAAGAAGAGGGCTGGAATTATGGAAATGGACATTTCTCCACCTTCTCTTTATGTTGAGTTACAAGCTGCCAGAGAAGAACCAGGACTAGTGCCATACTAGTGCTAAAGGAGAAGTCTTTTACAGAGAGATGCTTTGTTATGCTTATTCGGTTATCAAACCACTAATTCTGGTTCAGGGCTGGTGCTCTTGAGAAATAATCTCCTGGATGTAGTTCCTATTTGACAGTTTAAGCATCCCTTTTGCAATCAGCTTCTTGTACCGAAGCAATATCTACCTTCACATCTGACTCTTCTCTTAATGTTGCAGGGTGAGCAGAGGGAACTGTTTAGTACTTCTCCAAATGGCGAATATGTTTTTAGTTAGGAAAAAGCCATTATTAGTTTTCCTGAGAGGTGGAAAGAATGAAGAGCTGCCAAGTTCTGCAATCTCGAATTGCTCCTTGTCATGGCTGAAAGGAGAGTGCATTAAAACAGGGCAGCATCTGTGACTGGAGATAAAATTCCCATTATAAACTCTTTTGCAGTCTCTAAACATGCAGTCTCTAAGCATTTTCAGACTGGAACACTATTGTACAAATAAAAATCTGGAATAATGCACTTTCTTTACTTCTGGTCACTGACAAAGTCCTTATTTTTGTCTTTGTATCAAGTATATCTGATGTTAAAAAGTACAAGAAGTACTCTAGGTGATACGGCGACAAATAAGATGAATAATTATATACCGCTTTTCAACAAAAAGTTCCCAAAGCGGTTTAGCAAGAAAGAAAGAAAGAAAGAAAGAAAGAAAGAAAGAAAGAAAGAAAGAAAGAAAGAAAGAAAGAAAGAAAGAGGCTCCCTGTCCTTAAAGGGCTCATAATCTAAAAAGAGAAACATAAGATAGACACCAGCAACAGCCACTGGAAGGATGCTGGGCTGGAGATGGATAGGGCCAGTTGCTCTCCCCCTGCTAAATAAAGAAAATCACTACTTTTAAAAGGTGCCACTTTTTACCTCTCTGCCTCTGATATACTTAATATGGAGCAAGAGGAGCATCTGGAGCTTAATGGTTAAGAGCTTGTGTTTTGTACCATTGAAGCAGGCATTTAACATATCAAAGCTGCTGATTCTTCCTTTATTTATGTGTTACATTTTTATGCCACCTGATCTAGTAGCCCTGAGTGGTTTACAACCAATAAAACAACAAGAAAATAATGATCAGTTAAAATAACCATTAAGTCCATTAAGAAGATAAAACAGTTTTAACTTCGATAAAATGGTTTTAACCATTTAAAAGTAGCTAAAAACTACTGAAGGCCAGACAAAGGTGGGGGAAAAGAGTCTTAAGGGCTCTCTGGAATGCCATTAGCATTGTTAAGCTGCACTCTACAGTTTAGGATCTGCTGTGGAGAAGGCCTGGTTCAGAGTTGCCACCAAATGAACTGGTGGGGATCATGCAGAAGAAGGCACCCCCTTAGATAACAAAAACCAAGAGGTATCATCAGATCTTCAGACCAAGAGGTACCATCAGGCATCACCAAAACGTGTTAGCCGAAGGGTGTGGTGGCTTACCAATGTGCATGTGTATGATAAAGCACCACAGATTTCATTTATATATATATATATATATATATTCTACTTAATGACTTCATCAGGATTCTTGATGTGCGGTGGCCAACATGACAGGTTGCCCTCCACTGATGGTAGAGACCCACCAGGGCTGCTGCATAACAAAAGCAGCCCCTATGGTAGAGCAACAGGACTGTTGCAGAATGACTTGAATCTTCATCCGGGCTGCAGAGTTCTTTCCATTGTAAATCATGTAAGGGGCACTGTGTGGCTGCCCAGAAGTGGTTTTGGGAAGTGGGCACCCCAGCAGCCCCAGCACTGTACTATTGGGACTGCCTTCTAAGTAGCGGCAGCCCTAGCGGGTCCCTACCGTCATCAACAGAGGGCTGCCTGTCATGTTGGCCAATATCTTTACTGATTAATAAAATGCTAACAACCAGTGTTCCCTCTAACAGGGATTCCCAGATGTTGTTGACTACAACTCTCAGCATCCCCAGCTGCAATAGCCTTTGCTTGGGGATTATGGAAGTTGTAGTCAACAACATCTGGGAATCCTTGTTAGCAGGAACACTGCTAACAATACTGAATCTTGATACCACCATAGCCCTATTCAGACTTTATGTTCAACACTCATATAGTCTGTATCCATGGCAGAGCCAGGGAACAGAGGCACGGGTTCTGCCCTGTCCCTGGGGCCCCCCCAATGCATGCATTGCACGTGTCAGTGATGCCCCTTGTGTGTGACATCATGAACATTTGAGTGTGGCCCGATAACTGGAGGGCCCGTAATAAGGTCTGAATAGGAGTCATATGTACAATCACATCAAGTTTGCTTTTTTGTTGTGTTCTATCAATGCACACCAGTGCATAAAACACTGCACAAAAAGCATCTGTGGCCATGCATGTGATCACATCAGGATTGCTTTTTTGCTGTGTTTTAAATCAATGCACATCAGTAACATGTGTGTGTGGAGGGGAAGAAATCAATGAACTGTAGGAACTGATTGCAGACTGTGCATGCACAGTGTTCTGTACAACATTAAGAAATAAACAGAATAGATAATTTGTAATACATTGGTTCCACTGCAGAAACACTAGGTATTTTGGAATCCTAAATTCCCAAGAGAAATTCAGATAGGAAGAATGTAATATTTCTGACGTAGACCATCAAATCCTTCTGGCAATGGACAGGATTCAGGAGCACGGTTGGTAGTGGCTCTGCTTCCATGCCAGAGGGTAGTCTTGGCTGACTGCAGCTCTGTTCCCACTGGTCTTTGTCCTGTGTGGTACCTTGAGATTCCATCTTGTCCCTGGTGCTCTTTAATGTTGTATGTAGTAGCTGGGAGAGATCTTTGGCCGTTTGGACTGCAATATCCTCCATAAATTGACAGTGCCTGTATTCGTGTGTCATTTTCATCCCATCCAGCCAGGAGCATCGGTTTTGTCTATAAGTATATGTCTGGGGTAATGTGTGCCATTGAGTCGGTGTCAACTCCTGGTGACCACAGAGCCCTGTGGTTTTTCTTTGGTAGAATACAGGAGTGGTTTACCATTGCCATCTCCCACGCACTATGCTTCAGCATCTTCCCATATCGCTGCTGCCTGATATAGGTGTTTCCCATAGTATGGAAAACAGTATGGGAAACATACCAGTGGGGTATGTTCCCATAGTATGGGAAACATACTAGTGAGGATTCGAACTGGCAACCTCATGCTTGCTAGGCAAGTCATTTCCCCGCTGCGCCATTAGGTGGCTGGTAGTTATGAGCAAAATGAAATTATTGGGAGTGGCCAATGAGCATGAGATTGTTCAGGCATCTTGTGCTCATTGGCCACTCCCAATAATGACTAAACCAGATCTGTGATTCAAGATGAGTATAAATTTTTGGTGTCATAAAAAGCCAGACCTGATTAGGAAAGGTGGACTTTTTCTTACATATGTCTCTGACGTGGTAGTCTTCATATACAGTTGGTATCACTTCAACTCTGTGGTTGGTTGTAGAATCCAAGGGAAAGAGTTGTGGTATGCAAGGACAAGGCAGTGGAGTTGAATCAGGAATATTAACAATTTAATGAAATAGACATTATGTACAGAGGCAAGTGTATTCTGCTTTTCAGTGCTCTTGCTGCTGGCTTTTTGTTAGCCCCGGCTTTATTGGAACACAAGTAACTAAATTCCCATGCAAAAGCTGGCGTGGATCAAAGAATGGATTAACCAAAAACAGCACAGTAGGAGACGATTGTTTGAAATAGTTCTGGACATGTCACCTCTGGTGACAGTCATGAAATAATCCCTTCCAGACAGAAGGCTTGAAAACTGGGTGGTGGGGGTGGTGGTTTATAGAAATGCCCTCAAGCAAATAGGCCAAGCATAATCTCTAGATGTATTTTCATACCAATAAACCAGAATGCTGAATTGCACAATTCCACACTGCACAATTCACTATTCACAAGTGATCTGGATCAGCCCAAGCTGTCCCAGCCTTTTCTGCATTTGGAGGTAGGGCAGGGGGACAGCAAAGTCTATACTGTTAAATTTATACATCATGATATTGCTCAGCTACCCCTCTGGCCTCCCAGATGCTGTACATTTGTGTAATTTATCATTGAACTGTTGAACTACAAAAGGGCTGGATTTCATTTCATAGACGCTGGGATTTGCAAACCTGCAGCTACTACCTTTCTGGCTTTCTTGGAAGTTCTACCTTTTCATTGTTGGAGCTCGAAACCTGAATTGTGCCTTAGTACCAAATCCCCTTATGATTTTTGCTCCTCCTGCTTAAATTGCCTTTCTTCTTTTGATCGCCTACTAATTCTCTTGCTGCTTTCTCTCTCGCAATTTACTGCTGCTACAGAACGCCCCAGGCTGGTTGTTACAGCTCTCAACACAGCGTGGGTGCACAGAGACAAGCATGGAAATCAGGCCAGTGCCCCTTATGTCAGAAGTGCCCTCTGGCTGCAAAAATACCATATCCTGAAGTGCCTTAATCTGATTAGAATATCGAAAGACTGGTCATTGGTAAAGGCGACAAAGGAAGGGTATCACAGTATTAGAGGATCCTATAACTGGATTAAAATAGCTTTTTAGCACGACAGTCCAAATACAACGAGGATTGCAACCAAGTGGGTAATTCCTCTAGCACCACCAGGGGCATAGCAAGCTGGGCAGTGGCCCAGGGACAGACCCCTGCCACCCCCCGCTGCTGGGGCCGCATTCCTCCTGCTTGCCGCTACATTGTTCCTGCCTCTGGCTGCGGAGGCCAGGCACGCAGATCTGCACTGCAGGTTACAGCTGTGGTGAGGCGTGCTTTTTTACTGTTCTCATTTGCTCCTCTCTTAATTGGATCAGTGGGGTTTTGCTACAATATTGATCCACCGTTCTATGCTACTGTTCAGGCTTGACTGCTATAATACATTCTATGTGGGTCTGCCCTTGAACACCACTTGAAAGATCCAGCTAGTTCAAAATGCCGTGGTTCGCCATGTTTCCTGGTGGTTGGAGGTTGGTGCTTATATATTCCCCCTCTCTTGTGACAACTACACTGGCTGCCCCTTTGCTTCTTGGTGAAATTCAAGGTGCTGGTTCTCACCTTTAAAGCCTCACATGTCTCAGAGATTCCAAACCTGTCCAATCATTATGGAATCTGGGCAGCATCAGCTCAATGTAAGTGGACATCTGAGACAAGGTATGCCCAATAGCGCCCCAACTTTGACAGCCACACCCACAGTTGCCACCCCTCTTCCTTCCTCTTTTACCTCTTAAGAATTTTCCCCTCCTACTTATTTTTATATTTTATTTATTTATTAAAACATTTTTATACCGCCCAAAACTTACGTCTCTGGGAGGTTTACAACAGAATAAAAACAAAGAAAAACATTCGTTAAGACAAAAATGGCGGGGGGGACAGACACACATTACAACAATTTAATTAAAACAGCATTAAAACTATTAAAACAACATTAATTAAAAGCCTGGGTGAAGAGATGTGTTTTTAAAGACTTTTTAAAAGCTGTCAGAGATGGGGAGGCTCTTATTTTACTAGGGAGCACATTCCAAAGCCTCGGGGAAGCAGGGGAGAAGGCCCGTCCCTGAGTGGCCACCAGAGGAGCCGGTGGCAGCTGCAGACGGACCTCTCCAGCAGATCTCAGTGGGCGGTGGGGTTCATGCCGAAGAAGGCGTTCCCTTAAATACCCAGGGCCCAAACTGTTGCATCCTTCTCCAGCAACATGCCCCATTTTTGCTTGCTACCTCCAGCTTCTGCCTGTCCATGAGACGCAAGTTGGAGGCAGCAAACAAAGGGAGGGGCTCCGAAAACCCGACCTCCAACTCTCCACAGTTACAACTTTTGCCTGCAGGGCGGGCACCCCAGCATTCTGATCATGGGAAGAATCTAAACGGATACAGCATTTGTCTCTGCAGACAAATGCTGTACCTGTGGAGAGTTGGGGGTCAGGGTTTTATAACATATCTGCGGGTGGTAATGGTGGTGGACTCACTCTTGGGGGTGCTGTCAGTGAGTTCAGTGTCCAAATTCAATGATGACTGAATGGGGCTTCATTCCATCTTCCCCCATGCTCACTTCATTCATCTGATCAGGCCCCTTTTCAGGCCCCTCTGTTCTGGCATGAGCGAAGAGTGATTGCTGTTAAAAGCAGGGCCTTCAAATTTGTTGCCCCAGGCCTGTGCAATGCCCTTCCTCTTGATGTCATCCTCAGTCAGTGCCTCTTCTTGGTAGCATTCCAGAGAGGGTGGAAAACTCATCTCTTCTGGTTGGCATTCAGTGCAGCAATGTAGCTTTTTGCCATCGCTGAAACACTGTTCTTCTAATTTGTTTTTGTTTTTATTGTGCTTTATATTGAACATCACCTTGAGTGCAAGAAAGGTGGCTGATACATAACTTCCATTAATAAATAAATGAGAACAAAGAAAACTTCTCTCTTGAGAAATAATTTTATAAGTATAGTATTGTTTTGTGTAGCCCACACTGCTGTGGTGATGATTGAAATCCACAGTGGCCATTTTCTTTTGAGGGGTGGAGGTGAGGGGAAACACACATTTTATTTATTTACTTATTTAAATAATTTCAATCTTTCCATACACTTCTTAAGAATTTTCAAGCTGGCTCACAGTATCATCATCATCATCATCAGCAGCAGCAGCAGCAGCAGCAGCAGCACCACCACCACCACCACCACCACCACCTCAAAAAATACAGCTTAAACAACAAAGTGGAAGATGAAATGGCAAATAAATTAAAAAACTGCTGGAACTCAGAATGCATCCTCATCAAATTAAGATAGAAATCAGCTTTATTCATTTCCATGTTGTTATTGGCATGCAAATAAGGCGACATTGGAAACAATGTCATTCAATGTCATTCAAAAAAGTGAAGCCATTCCATAATGTGCTCACTCTGTATATTTACATAGTTTGTGGCTGTGGTGTACTTTTGTGCATAGGTCCCCAAGATTCCCAGGTGTTGCTGGGCTACAGTTCCAAATGGCCAGCCAAAGGACATTGTAGTTGGGGATGATGGTATTTGTAGTCCAGCAAAATCTGGGGGCCCAAGTTTGGAAACTGTAGTGATAGGTCCTTCCTGTGCTGACATGTGTGAGCTAAAGCATGGTCAGAAAATGCAAGCTAAAAGGTGGTGGCGGGGGGGACCCAGATGAATACAGAGGATTCGTTTGCTTCAGGGAGACATATATAAAAACATCTTGTGGAGCTGCTTATGTGAACTTGGTGACTGCATCTGCATCAAGAGATGGTTGTTGTGGAAACCAAAGAGTGGTGGTGGGGTCCTGTTGTATTCTTCTTTATGCCATAATTACATGTCCTGTTCTGAGCCAGTTTAAAATGCACTCAAGGGTGGAATGTCCTGATCTCAATCCCCAGCCACAAATAATTTATCTATGACCTTGTTCAGGAAACTGCAAAAATGCGCTCTCATCAAGGGGCCTGTGTGTGTGGAAATAACTGTTATTCATTATTACACAATACCGTCACTTAAATGTTAGTTTTAGAAAATAAGATCTAAAAAGATGTATCGCTTCTGGAAGGAGTTCCTACATGGTCAAGGATTTAGTGCTTCCAGCATTTTGAATTGTCAGTTCTGGAGCTGCACTAACTTTTGTTCCATTTGAAGGCATGTCCAAAGTGTGCCAGAGTCAAAGTGGAACTTTTACTTAACTAGTACACCTGGTCCCCATGACAAATGCCCAACTAGGAAGGTAGAGCAAGATGCTCCTATTGAGATGTCTAGTGAAAAAGTTGAAATAGATAGAGGAAACAGCACTGTGGAATCCTGGGAAGTGGACGGAGATAGCTGTGTTCAGGCCTTCAAAACTGTGTAGACTGAATGTATGTAGGGAAAGGGGTACCACTATGACCACTCCCAACATCCATGCTTTCAGCTGAAGGCTTGAATTGAGTCTTACATATGCATGCATATACATGATGGCTGGGAAGTGAGGAGGACTGTGGGTTCAATTCTGCCCCGCCATGTGTTTAGTCAATGTGACTTGGAAGGTCCCAGTGGGGTCCATGAACTGAAGAAGTCAAAGATGGAGGCCTTTGTATGTGACACTGAAGAAATCTTGAGTGATTTCATTGTCCTGGCTTCTGACATGGCATGGTATAAAGGCAGTTAGGCAATGGGGATGTCATGACTGCCGTGTCAGGGCCCAGCCGGGTCTGAGTTGAATGGTGTGGTCAAAAAAAGCCACTGCTTACATTCCAGAGCAAGCAGGAAGTATTCCAAAGGACTAGAGATCAATGCCATAGTTGAAAGTGGGTGGGTGGCCAGGTTCCAAGCAGGACAAGGCAGGAGGAAGAAGAAAGTGCTTTCTGTAGACAAGAACTGAGTGGGAAGCCAAACTGACGGCACTTCTCATATAGGTGGTCCCAGTCCAAGACCTCTGTGCCTAAGGCAGCTTGCCACTGGTTCCTCACAGCACACAGAGCACCCTGTGCAGAAATCTTATTCGCCATCTTCTCAATCCATCCTGTTCTGCAGCTCCCCCCCTTTCCATTCATCCATGGTGGTGGCGGCAGGAGCTGCTGCTGCTCCTCCTGCTCCTCATCCCACTCTGCTTCTTTAAAAGACAGAAAGTGGAGAACAGAGTGGCAGGAAGTGTAGAGAATCCACACTTTACATAGGAAGCTGCCTTATACTAGATCATTGGTCCATCTAGGTCAGTATTGTCTACACCAGGCCGGCTCAATTTAGCCCCACCAGCTGTTTTTGAACTACAACTCCCATAATCCCCAGCCACAGTGGCCAGTAGCCAAGGATTATGGGAATTGTAGGACAACATCTACAGGAGGGCCAAAGTTGAGCAGCCCTGTTTTTCACAAACTGGCAGTGGCTTCTCCAAGGTTACAGGCAGGTGTCTCTATCTGGAGGAAACTTGGAACCTTCTACATGGACGCATGAAGATGCTCTTCCCAGAGCAGCTCCATCCCCACAGGGGAATATCTTACAGTACTCACATGTAGTCTCCCACTCAAATGCAAACCAGGGCATACCTTGCTTAGCAAAAGAGACAATTCATGCTTGCTTCCACATGACCAGCGCTGCTCTTTCTGCCACTCAATTCCCATCCTGCTCAATACCTTCTCAAAAGGCAGGGCGGGATGACAGGGACAACCAGCTGGGCCGTGGTTGTCCCGCTCCGCATTTCTAAAAGGCAGAGAGTGGGGGACTGAGCGGCAGGCAGCATGGATATTCCTCACTTCCTGCTGCTCTTCTTCACTCTCTGACTTATAAATAGGCAGAGTGGGATGAGGAGGAGCAAGTGCACTCTGCTATCACTAAACATAGGTGCTGCTGCCTATGATGTAGAGGTAGTGGGAAGGGCTGCAGTATAGGCAGTCAATACCTAGTAGCAGCACGGTGACATTTGCTGCAGCCCAAGTGGCAGCAAGAGCTTCCCCAGACGGCTGGCTTTACTGCAGCAGGCACACTTTACTGTACCTAAAGTTAAAGCTGTATTGAGCACTGCACCAAAATGCTACTTTTTAGGACGCATATAATGCACATTAACCGAGGATTGTTGGGAAGGAAAGGTGAATTATGCCATTGGCTGTATGATGGCACCTTCTGTTACTGTCCTCCCATCACTGTAAATGGTTCTGTCTTATGAACTCCCCCCAGCCTAAGTGTAGCGAAACTGTGTTCAGTCACTGTTTGGAAAAACTCCAGGCATGTGCACTGCCATGCCCGAATCTGCTGCCTGAGATGAGCACTATTAAAGGGCTGAACAATATTAGAGGGCTGGATCCCCACATTGGCTCTCCAGATCTCTGAGTCTTCCTGGACTGGCTGGCTGCACTTTATTTATTATTTAAAAATGTATTATATATCGCCTCCTCCAAAGACTCTAAGCGGTGAACAACAACAATACCAATAACAATTAAAACAAAACAAAAAATTAAAGGGCAAACGCCTGGTGAAACAGGTAGGTTTTTTGAAGGGCCTTAAAAGCAACCAAGGAGGGGGCTGAATGAATCTGGAGGGGGGGAGAGTGTTCCAAAGGAGAGGGGTGGCCCTCTTCTCAATTTCCCTTCCTGTCACTGTTAGGAGGGTATTATGGAGGAGGAAGGCTGAGATCATCCATCAATCCACCTCCCTGTGAACTGTCTCAGTGGTAGAGAGAGTAGAGTACCTGAATTCTGCTGTGGAAGTCACTGATTTGAGACTTCCAGTGCCTTATAAACAAAAATAGTAAAGGTAAGTGTCTCGTCAAGTTGGTGTCGACTCCTGGCAACCACAGAACCCTGTGGTTGTCTTTGGCAGAATACAGGAGAGGTTTGTCATTGCCTGCTCCCACGCAGTCTATGATGCCTTTCAGCATCTTTCTAGATCACTGCTGCCTGATATAGGTGTTTTCCATAGTTGACCCATAATCTTGGAGAGGAATAAAGTAGCAAGAAAACTTGAATGATGGTTTTGGAGGCAGGAGGGATTAAAAAAAAAGTCTGAGTTTTCTGTGGACAAAAAGGAAATGATGGTTTGTTCATTGGTGATAGAAGCTATTAAGGGAAACATCACTATGATGTAGACAGAAGATGATAAAACAGTTTTGGAGGAGTTAGATCTGAAGTATCAGCTGACAAAATGGAAGAAAGAAGATCAAGGATAAGGGCTGGCAAGATGAGTTTGAGTAGGCAGAGTGAAACACAGGTTTTGAATGATTTCAGGGGAGCAGACATTGCTCAGTAGTAGAGCACTGCATGTTCAGTCACTGATAAGTACAGTTTAAAGGCTCAGTTTAAAGTGGGTGATGGGGAAGGCCATTGCCAGAAAATACTGGGCAAGATGGACCAGTGGACTGACTCAGTATAAAGTTGCTAAAAACTACTGAAGGCCAGACAAAGGTGGGGGAAAGGAGTCTTAAGGGCTCTCTGGAATGCCATTAGCATTGTTAAGCTGAACTCTACAGTTTAGGATCCATTATGGAGAAGGCATGGTTCAGAGTTGCCACCAAATGAACTGGTGGGGATCATGCAGAAGAAGGCACCCTCTTAGATAACCATATCCTAAACTATTTAGGTCTTTAACAGTATATACCAGTACTCTATATTTTGCCTCAGAACAGTGTTTCAGCCGTGATAGCATTCCGCTGTTGCCCCCCCCCCCACTTACTTCTAAGGAATGGGTGAGCATACAGCTATGAACTTTGGCACACATGAAGTCCACATCAGCAGGACTCTTTGTTATGTTTTTCCAAGGCTATGGGTCAATCCCCTGATTTGGGGGGAAATTTTGAGGGGGAACTAAAAATGGAAAGGGAAAAAAAGGCTAAAACTGACTTGTTTCAAGCCAGAACTTTACAAATTGTTCTGGATCTGAAGCCATCCCTAAGAGCATCATCCCACCCCTACCCCCATGTGCAGGAAGAAATATGTTCTTTCGATTTTATATTATTTTTTTTACTTTCCCATTGCAGAAGCACACAGTCAGTAAAAGTGGACCTATTTTGAATGTTTCTGATTTTGTGGTTAGAAATGATTTCTCACTTTCCCTTCTAGCCATTAAGGGATTAAAAGGTCTGAAATCCTTTTAACCCCAGTTTAAAGGTCTGCCTGTTCCTGCAATGAGGAAGGGGAAAAAATTAAAATCAAAGGAATGCCCTTTTCCCTCCACATGGGGGTGGAATGATGATTCAAGGAGGTGATTCAGATCAAGAACCTTTTTAAAGTTCTGGCTTAAAACAAGCCAGATTTCACCATTTTAAAAGAAAATTTTCAAAAATTCCCCCCAAATCAGGGAATTGACACATAGCCTAAGAGAGGGGGGAACAAACAAACCACAGAGTCCTGCTAATGTGGACATTAGCCCTCAACTCTTGCCTGTAGGCTTCCAGTGGCATCTGGTGGGCCACTGTGTGAAACAGGATGCTGGACTAGATGGGTCTTGGGCCTGATCTAGCAGGGCTGTTCTTGTGTTCTTATTACATCATGTGTGCCAGATTTCATAACTGTATGCCCATCCATTCCATAAATATGAAAAGTGGGGGGAGGGACATGCTGTTATCGCTTTTCATGAAAGCAAAGGGAAGATTCCTCCACATTCTGGTAGAATGATGGTCCAAGGAGGGTCTTCAGTTTCAGAACTTTTTGTAAAGTTCTGGCTTGAATCTAGGACCAACCAATTATTTTTAGTGACACCCCACACACACACACACCCCGCCACCCAGTTTCCCCATTGCCCAATATGGGGTGGGTGGGCAGAATCTGAATTGAAGTTGGAATTCAGATTCACATTCCGAATCTGATCCGAGGTCTGATATCCCCAGAGCCCAAAGAATCCAAATCCAATATTGCCATATTTGGATTGGGTTGAATCTGAATTTTCTGAACATGCATGAGTCTGCATATTAAGCAGTATTCTTACCAGTTGCTCACTCACTAACTTTGCTCCTACTTCTCATTGTTCTGCTAATGAGTGCAAAGTCACTGGGATAGCTGATGAGCACTAAGCCCATATTTTAAAATTTGGTCATGTTAGCTCACATACATTTCAAGGATACACTAGCCTTGTAAGGTTTAATGCATGCAAGCTGTGCAACTGACATTACAGGAGAGTACGCCCATTAGAAATAATGGGTTTACTCTTTTGTGGTATCTTTTGCATAATTTCTTCATTGTTCAACTTGTGCAGTTATGCAACATTACTGGGCTTTTGTACTCTTAGCCATTGCATTGTATCGTTATTTAATACAATTAAACAATGTGCATTTTATACTACCTGTATGTATGTTCTGGCTGTTTTGCAATAATTCAGATTCCCCACCACAGATTTACAGTCTGGGGCTGCTATTGTATTATGTATTGCATGGGTCAACAGTGTCAACAGGCATGTGGATAAAGGTGATCCGGTTGACATAGTATACTTGGACTTCCAAAAAGCTTTCGATAAAGTCCCCCACCAAAGGCTCTTGAGTAAACTTAGCAGTCATGGAATAAGGGGGCAGGTTCATGTGCGGATCAGTAACCGGTTGAAGGACAGGAAACAGAGAGTAGGAATAAATGGACTGTTTTCACAATGGAGGTAGGTAGGAAGTGGGGTCTCCCAGGGATCGGTACTGTGACAAGTGCTAATTAATTTGTTCATAAACTATATAGAAGTTGGGGTGACCGGCAAAGTGGCCAGATTTGCAGATGACACTAAACTATTTTGGGTAGTGAAATCCACAACAGATTGTGAGGAACTCCAAAAAGATTTCTCCAAACTGGGGGACTGGGGGACAAAATGGCAAATGGGGTTCAATGCAAGCAAGTGTAAAGTGATGCACATTGGGGCAAAAAAACTCAACTTCACATCTACACTGATGGGATCTGAGCTGTCGGTGACTGACCAAGAGAGAGATCTTGGAGTCGTGGTGGACAGCTCATTGAAAGTGTCATCTCAGTGCGCAGCAGCTGTGAAAAAAGCTAATTCCATGCTAGGAATAATTCCATGAATAGTCATTAGGAAGGGGATTGAAAATAAAACTGCTAATATTATAATGCCCTTATACAAATCTATGTTGTGGCCACATCTGGAGTACTGCGTACAGCTTTAGTCACTGTATCTCCAGAAGGATATTGTAGAACTGGAAAAGGTGCAGAAGAGGGCAACCAAGATGATCAGAGGCACCTTCCTTATGAGGCTAGGCTACAGCATCTGGGGCTCTTTACCTTGGAAAAGAGGCAACTAAGGGGAGACATAATCAAAGTGTATAAAATTATGCAAGGAGTGGAGAGGGTAGACAGAGATAAATTTTCCTCCCTCTCTCACAACACTGGAACCAGAGGTCACCCCATGAAACTGAAGGCTGGGAAATTTAGGACTGACAAGAGGAAGTACTTTTTCACAGAGCACATAATTAATCTATGGAATTCCTTGCCATGGGATGTGGTGATGGCCACCAGCTTGGATGGCTTTAAAGGGGGCTTAGACAGATTCATGGTCTATCAATGGCTACTAGTCTGGTGATTGTGGGCCATCTCAAGCCTCAGAGGCACGATGCCTCTCAATACCAGTTGCAGGGGAGCAACAGCAGGAGAGCATACCTCATGCCTGTGGTTTTAAAGCAAAACATTCATGGCTGCAGAATAAAAGGGCTAATATACCAGAGCTGTATGTTTTTGATTGGATTATATCAGCATATAAACAGAGGGAGAGTAAGTGGCCCTATCCACCTCCAGCACTTCCAGTGACTGTTGCTGGTGTCTATCTTATGTTTCTTTTTAGAATGTGAGCCCTTTGGGGACAAGGGTCCATCTTATTTATTTATTATTTCTTTGTGTAAACCACCCTGAGCCATTTTTGGAAGGGCGTTCTAGAAATCAAATTATTTCTTCTTTACACAGTCAGACAGGTGTTATTGACTGGTTTGTTTTATCCAGACATCAAGTCCTTCCCAAGGACCTGGGATGCCAGAATTTTATGGTCAATATTGTTGCTGTTGTTATAGATATCATCGCAGAATATAGGCTGTTCCCAGTAAAGCTGCTTTTTGTAATTGGCTGATGGTGATTTCTGTGGCTTCTATGGTGTTGAGGTGCTCTTCAAGGTCTTTTGGAACTGCACCCAGGGCGCCAATTACCACTGGGATTATTTTGGTCTTCTTCTGCCACAGCCTTTCAATTTCAATTTGTAGATCTTTGTATTTGGTGATTTTTTCTATTTCTTTTTCTTCTATTCTGCTATCCCCTGGTATTGCTATGTCGATTATTTTCACTTGTTTTTCTTTCTTCTCGACTACAGTTATATCTGGTGTATTGTGTGGCAGATGTTTGTCTGTTTGTAGTCGGAAGTCCCATAATATTTTTACATCTTCATTTTCTTCAACTTTTTCAATTTTATGGTCCCACCAATGTTTGGCTACAGGTAGCTTGTATTTTTTGCAGATGTTCCAGTGTATCATCCCTGCTACTTTGTCATGCTTTTGTTTGTAGTCAGTCTGTGCGATCTTTTTACAACAGCTGATTAGGTGGTCCACGGTTTCATCTGCTTCTTTACAAAGGCGGCACTTGCTGTTTGTGGTGGATTTTTCGACTTTGGCTCTTATTGCATTTGTTCTTAGTGCCTGTTCTTGTGCAGCCAGTATTAAACCCTCAGTTTCTTTCTTCAAGTTGCCATTCTTAAGCCATTGTCAGGTCTTGGTGATGTCTGATTTTCCACTTATATTGTGCAAATATTGACCATGCAGGGGCTTATTTTTCCATTTTTCTGCTCGGTTCTTGACTTGTTCATTCTTGTAGGCCTGCTTTCTTTCATTGGTGTCGAATAGTTTCTCGTTATTGACCATTTGAAGTGCATCTTCTTCATTGTCCTTGATATATTCTTCAAGGCCTCTTTTCTCCTCCTCTACTGTTTGATGGACTTGCAGCATTCCTCTTCCACCTGAGCTGCGAGGGAGGTATAGCCTATCTACATCACTGCAGAGCATGTGATTGTCATGATTTTCCTGGTCTTACGATCTAGCATCTCTAGCTCTGCCTGGGTCCAGTTCTATTATTCCAGCAGTGTATCTGATAACAGGTATAGCCCAGGTGTTTATGGCTTGTATGGTGTTCCTGCCATTGAGTTTGGACTTGAGGATTTTTCTGACTCTCCTGATGTATTCACTTCCAATTTTCCTTTTAACTTCAGTGTGTGCGATGTTATCAGCCTGGAGAATGCCCAAGTATTGGTAATGTTCTTTCTCTTCCAGTTTCTTGATCTTGTTTCCATTGGGCAGTTCAATTCCTTCTGTTTTTGTTATTTTTCCTCTTTTCATTATTAATGCAGCACACTTGTCTAGTCCAAACTCCATTGCTATATCGCTACTGAATATATGGACAGTGTTTAGCAGTGATTCGATTTCTGACTGGGACTTTCCATACAGCTTCAGATCATCCATGTACAGCAGATGGTTTATTTTACTTGATGTTTTAGATGTTTGGTATCCGAGGCCTGTTTTGTTTAGTATTTGTGAAAGTGGGGTCATGGCGATTACAAACAACAGAGGGGATAGTGAGTCCCCTTGGGAAATGCCTCTTCTAATGCTAACCTGTCCAAGTGTCTCGCCATTGATTGTTAACTGTGTACTCCACATGCTCATTGCTTTTTTAAAATAAAAATCTGAATGTTTTTGCTGACACCAGTTGTTTCTAAACATTGTAGTATCCATGTGTGAGGCAATGAATCAAAGGCTTTCTTATAGTCAATCCATGCAACACTTAGATTTGTTATTCTTCTCTTGCAATTTTCTAAAATCATTTTGCCAATCAGCAGCTGGTCTTTTGTTCCTCTGGTGTTCGGGCAGTTTCCTTTCTGTTCAACTGGAAGCTGTTTGTTAGTTAATAAGTATTGCATCACTTCATCTGCTATTATTCCAGTTAATAATTTGAACACGGTTGGCAGGCAGGTTATCGGTCTATAATTCCTTGGAACTGCACCTTTGGCTGGGTCTTTCATGATGAGATGAGTTTTCCCAGTTGTTAGCCATTGTTCAATATCACCGCCTTTCATAATGTGATTGAACTGTTTTGATAGTTGTTTATGAAGGCTTGTTAGGTGTTTAAGCCAAAAGCCATGCAGTTCATCGCTGCCTGGCGCAGTCCAATTTTTAATTTTCTTTGCTCTTTCACTTATTAATTCTGGTGTTATTATTAGAGCTTGCATTTGTTGGTTACATTTTTTGACCTCTTTCATCCAGCCTGCTTTTCTATTATAATCTATTGGATTGTCCCATAATTTCCGCCAGAATTGCACTGTTTCTTCTTTATTTGGTGTTTCTAGGTTTCTTGCAGTTTCTCCTTCTATGCTTTGGTAGAAACGTCTCTGATTCGACTGGAATTGGAGATTCTGCCCGTGTTGTGTAATTCTGGCTTATTATCTGCTAATCTTCTTTGACACTGCTGTTATTTGCTACTTTATTATTTCAAGGACTTCTCTAATTCTCCTTGAATCTACGTGGTATTTGGATCTGATACTGTTTGGTGTTTTCATTCTTCAGCTTCTTGTCTTTCATATCTTTCAATTTACTAGCATCTGATCTAAGCCTGGAGATTTTATTTTCTAATCTAATCTTCCATTTAGGTGATGTAATGCTTTCTTTTTTGACAGGTCCACTGATCTTATATCCGAGCTCTTGTGTTGTTATTGTTGCTGCACTGTACATTAGTTGGTTTGTTTCTTGCAAATTATTGGTTGTTATTTCTGCAAGTGCAGCATTGACATCTTTTAATACCTGAGCAAGTTGTTTTTTGGCAACTGTTTTTAGAGCTGGAAGTCGAACCCTGGTGTTTGTTTGGTTCATGTGCTCAGTTATTTTTTGCTTTAGTTCTTGTTGCTTTTCTGTTAAACGGCATTCAGGTTTTTGAGGTGAAGGCAAAGGGGAGGTCGCCTGGTTTTGATGATGATGATGATGATGATGATGATGATGATGATATTAGACTAATAACCCCAAATCTGTTGAATCTCATTATTTACTATTGAGGAAGCAGCAGGTGGCTTGTAAAGCACTTGAAAACTCTTTTTAAAAATAAGTTTACTTTCGATGTCTTGCAGAAGCCCACCTCTTTTAGACTGTAGATCCTTCATGTAATCTCAGTGAGATTTCACACTTACCTAGGAGTAAGTCCCACTGAATGTAGACCTGATTCTCAAAAGCTGGAATCAGCAGGCGGAGTGAAGTGCAGCCTCCAGGTCCGGTGCTGCACTTGGAGACACTTGCCAAGATGGCAAACCCTACTCCAGTCCTGGGGAGAACCCTGCCATCAGGGAGTCTACAAGGGGTTGCAATATGCAGCTCTTCCCTTCTGCATACACCCCTTACTCATCATAATGGCAGATATTTTGCTACTTGATGCTAGGAAGGAGGACGCCTAATAAGAGCCTTCAGTGCCCTAGACCAGGTGCACACCTGGCTGATCTTCTATACTGAGAAGCTTTGGCTTTGATTGATGAATAGGGTTGGCAGGTTTGCAGCTGGAGGTTGTGCTTGGCTCCCATCATCCCCAACCACAGTGACCAATGGGGGTTGGGAGTAGTAGTTCAACAACATCTGGGGACACAATTAGGGTCATAGTAAGCTGGGTGGTGGCCCAGGGACAAGCCACTGAGTGTGCTACCCCGCACTGGCCACACCCCTTCCCCTGCATCAGCACACAGATGTGGGTGGTGGCCAGTGTTGAGCCCCTTCAACCTCTCCGGCTGGCAATGCCCTTCTTTCTTTTCCCTTGCGAGTGAAGGAGAAAAAGGAACCACCCAGCTGGTGAAGCAAGTGCTTCACTGACTGAAGAGGATGGGGGCACCATTCATCCATGCCCAGCATTGGCCACACTCCCTGCATTGGCATGCTGATGCAGGGGGACGGGTGTGGCCAGCACGGGGTGGCACACCTGGCCTCGATGGGTGGAAAGTGTGGCAGCAGGAAGCATGGCAGAGGGGAAGAGAAGAATAATGAAGGGAGAAAGGGGGCACTCTGCCAGCCCCCTCCAGCCCCCGGCAACCCAGGAACATTTGTCTCCCACTCTGTTATCCCTACGTGCCTGGAGTCAAGGCGGAGGACTCCTGCACTAAGAGCTCTGTGGTATGGAGACAGCTAGAGCCACTCTACCTCCGGTCTTGCTCTTACACCAGCCCACAAACACCCTCCTCTCCCACCTGTTGTAAGGCAGAACTAGAGCCCTGCTTGCTGCAGCTGGAAAGCACGCGTGCGCAGTCTTCAAAGCAGCAGGCATAACTGCTGCACAATCTATCCATACTACAGAGCTTCTAAAGAGACAGTTGACCTCTCTTGCGGATGAGCGTTATATATGAGTATATCCTGTTTTCTGGCTGGCCTGGGAAGTGTCCCTCCTAGTATTCTAAGGGATTGTACAACATCCTCCTAATTTTGTTTGCTCAACCCTAGATGTAAGGGCTTAGGGCCTGCTATCAAAAGAATACAGTTCACTACAGGAGTTTCTCTGCTTTGCTTTTTTTTTTTTTTTGGCATTGTTAGTATTCAACATTTTAGATGAAAGACCTCCCCAGGGCTCCTGCTTTCAATTATATTAGGCTCGAGCATTTTAATTAAAAAATAAATAAATTGAGGGGAATCCAGTCCCTAGCCATGCAACAGAAAAAGGGCTGCTTAGGGGACGGCAACAGAAGTGCTTTATTTCATTATTGCTATCAAGTATTTTTCCTGAGCATTCCAAACCCCATTGCTTGTATTACCCAGTGGAATAGTCTTTGCCAGTTCACTAGCAGAGGTAAAATGAAGCAGATTGCAGTCTCTGGAACAATTCTAAACTCAATCATTCTTACTTCCCAGGCCCCGTATACCAATCAGACTTTATAATGGTGTAATATAAGCACAAGAAAAGCCTTGCTGAATCAGACCAAAGATGCACCTAGTCCAACAGTGGCTGGGAAGCTCAGAAGCAGCAGTGTCCATTAAGGGGTGGCCCCCAATGAGTGAGTCTAATGATCAAAAGGAGGACTGTAGACTAGGTCCCTGATCTTTAAGTAACTAGCAACACCCATGCCTAGAGGCATAGCTCAAGGGCAAAAGCCTTCCACTGTTGCATCTCCTCAGTGTCTGGTATTTGGAGATATACTGCCCCTTACATGAAGGTTCCATTTAGATACCCAGGTTAATAGCATCATCCTCCACAGTTGTGTTTAGTCCTTTTTAAAAGTCATAAAACTCACTGGCTTTTAAAAAGTCATAAAACTCACTGGTGGTACAGCATTCCATAGGCTAATTATGTATAATCCTTATGCCCCAGATTGCAGAGCAGACCAGAGCAGTGAGTGAAGCACACGTTAGTCTCCAGGCCAGATATGGAGCTCATCACAGCAGTCACCAAGAAACATTGCACAGACACATAAACACACAAACACAGCTGCCACTGTCCATTTCTCACCACAACACTATCTCACAAACACACACACTCACACATGCACGCACCCAAGTTTTGCTTTTGTCAATCTGAGATCCAGCAAAACCAGATAATTATAGCAGCAATAGCACAACATATTATACTCAGTGATGCTGACAAGAAAATCACAAAATCAAACCTTCCTGCCTGCCACAAAGAGAAGAGAGCACGGTAGACAGTACTGAACAAGATGGACCAATGTTCTGACAAGAAGAAACGAAAAGCTAACTCTGAACTCTTCTTTCCTTTCCAACATAAGTATGTCCTGTGCCACGACACTGCTGCCTGCCTGCTTGTGTCTGGATAACACCGTGGCCTCAGATTGGTGCTGGGCCCCGGCTGACAGACTGACACATGGGTCATGGAGAACACCCTCTTGTTCTGGACACTGCTCAGCAGGCATGAGAGGAACTGTCCGGCAACCGTTGCCAAGTCTGGCCAGATCAGATTTTTTTAAAAAAAATTCACTTACCCCCTCTGGGGGAGTTGTTTGAGGAAACGTGTGTGTGTGTCCGCGGAAGTTCCCCCACTCCTCCGCCAGCCTCCCTTAAGCCAGGCCAAGCAGAGGCCCATTGCGCAGGCATGGTGGCCTCCAAAATGGCCACCGTGCCAAGGGGGGAAGGCCGACCTAACCCTAACAGGATGAATTATGGCTTAAGGGAGGCTGGTGGGGGAGGGGGAGCTTCTGTTGACCCCACCACCACCACCACCACCTTGAACAACTGCCCCGGAGGGGGTAAGTGAATTCTTTTTTTTAAAAAGAAACAAAAAAATTCATGAACCCCCTGGGGGTGTGCGTGTTCAGTCTGGGGTCAGATCGAACAGCGGGTGGTTCGGTTCAACCTCGAACATGTTCAGCATCAAACCTGAGCATCTGCACATCACTAGCAGGCTCTTCTTGTGCCCCTGGCAAGGCAACAAAGAGTAGAAAACAAAAAATATTTATATACCGCTTTTTGACAGAAGTTTCCAAAGCGGTTTACATAAAGAAAACAATAATAAACTAATAGATAGAGTACTGTCCCCAAAGGGCTCACAGTCTAAAAAGAAACACAAAGTAGACACCAGCAGCAGCCATTGGAGGGATGCTGTGCTGAGGCTGGATGGGGCCAGTTTCTCTTTCCCTGCTAAATATAAGAGAATCACCACTTTAAAAGGGGCCTCTTTGCTTAGTTAGCACCAAGGTAGACCTCTGTGAACCACCGGGTGGAATGCTGAGGCAGAACCACCGGCTCCCTTGGATAACGACACCACACTGCTGGACCTGGAAGCAGTGGTGATGCTGTTGCTAGGAGTAGACTGCGCACTAGCAGTAGGCATTCCAGCACCCACCTCCTGGTTGTGCCCCAGCCTACTCTTCTCAGCTCAGTTAACTTTTTCAGCCAGGAGATGCCTCCACCTGGGCAGCTGGTTAGGGGTGAAAGCTTTGTCCTTTATCCTTGGGTCACATAGGCAAGACAAAACATGCTCTGCTGATGCACCCACGGATTTCCTGGGCCAATCCACCACTCCACTCCAGGAAAGCAATTGCTTCCTCAGTGGTCAGTATGGACTGGATCTCAGCAAGTGGTGGGTAAAGCCTGGCTCAGCGTTGCTGTCTTGGCAACAAAGAATGGCTTGAGTGCCAAAACAACATCGGAAATGAACGCCCGGTCCTGGTTGGATAGGTCGCACACTTCTAATCCACACCTCCTTGCCAGGTCATGGAGGGCTGGCTCCTGCAGGCGCTGGAGCAAGAGAAAAGTAGAGTGCCACTGAGTTGGAACATCCTGAGGGATCAGGTGTCCAGGTAGGCCAAGGTCAAGCTGCTTCTCCTTGAGCATCCACCTACCCTTTTCACTCCAGTGGAAGTAAGTAACCTCTCCACAAGAGCAGCCATGGCAGCAGCCATGGCAGCAGCAGGCTGGCGCTCAGTGCCTCCAGCAGGGATGCCTTGCCTAGCCTTAGCCCCAGAAAAGCCAGGTGCATCCTGCACGACCAGGTTCAGAGTGTGCTCCACACAATGGATGGACACAATCTGAAGCCACTCAGCTGCATTAGCTATGTTAAGAGCATTGTAGCTCACCATGGACCCACAACAAAGGTTTGGCAGCCCAAACACCTGGCAATCAATGGCCACCAGTAGCTCATCTGCCATGTGGTCAGTGTCCAGTACAGGGAGGGCAGCACTCACCTGCTGAAGGTGGTCTGTAGGGGATTTTATAGTTGGGGGCAAGCAGTAGGAGCAGCCAGCAGAAGCCCATGTTCTCCACCACCTGGAATGGCTGATCGCCCAAAGCCATCATCTCCCCAATGGCTCAGGTGATGAGATGAGACTCTGGGCGACCAATCCACTTGCCCACGTACTGCAGCCACCATGCTTGGGAGAAGAAGCCACTATGTGAGGGCACACGAGGCCTATTGCTGCCAGCAGGTGATGCTCGGGTGATGCCATTGCAGGTTTAGCAGCATCCCTGACACTGAAACGCTATAGATGTTGGAATAATAGAATTTGAGTTGGAAGGCACCTTGGAGATCTTCTGTTCCAACCCCCTGCTCCATGCAGGAAACTGCTACTTCATCTCTGACAGATGGCCACCCAGCCTGTGCTTGAAAACCTCTAGAAAAGGAGAGTGCATCACTGCACGAGGCAGACTCTTCCTCTGTACTTGCCTAATAAATGTATATGCATAACGAGGAAGCAGCCAATCACTGGTATCCCTCTGATGTATCAAATGTGACTCTTCACCTTCCTTAAAGGGGTATCTTTGATGCTTGAACACAGTCTTCTGTCCTTAGGGTATTGCTTTGCTGATGAATTTAGTCCTGGCATTGGGAAGCTTCTCAATCCCTGTTTTCCACTAATCTGAAATGATTGCTTATGAGCACCACTTGCATCTTCAGCAGATGTATAGCTAGGGACTGTGGATTGATTTCAAACTGTGTGTAGCTTAATTAAGATATTCAGGTCAGTTATGTAGCAGAGTACCTTCTTCTGTCTTTGCTTCTTTTTCCCCATAAGAGGAAGAGCACATAAAAAATGATTGCACAGGAGATCTTACACTATTCATTAAGAGGCTCTTCCATCCCTATACATTAGGTTTATGTTGCTATATTTCTGACACTGGCTTCAGCAGCGGATGGTGCCCTGGTGATGCAGGTGACTTAGCCTGGCTGCAGAAGCCCTTGTTCAAGATCCCTCTGCCTCCTAGCACCTTGCAGGTAAAGGCAGATGTGCACTCCAAAGTGCAGCAGAATTGTTTTGAGCACGCATTTTGTTGCACTCTGAGAAATGTGTTTTCAGGGCAGAAAATGTATATTTGAACCATTTCTACATTTGCCTTCACCTTTACTTATCTCTACAGCAGGGGTCTTGAACAGCAGCCCTTCTGCAAATTTTGGACTACAACTCCCATCATCCCTGGTTACTGATCATAGTGTCATCATAGGGGATGATGAGAGTTGTAGTCCAACAACAGCTAGAGGTAGAGGTCCACATTGAGACCCTGTTCTAACAATAAGAGCACTTTGAGCGGGGCCTCCAAGGTTATGGAACATGCATGCTCATATGGATGAAGGTACTCCATAATAGTTCATGGAAGATTATTTATCTGTGTATTACATCTTCCTCCAAAGAGCTCAGGATGGCACACATGGGTCCCCCCGTTATCCCCATGACAACTCTGTGACATAGATTAGGTTGTGAAAGTGTGCAACATCCTCCCACCCATCCATCCAGTGAGCTTCATGGCTGGCTGGGGATTTGAACCTAGGTCTTCCCAGACCTAGCCTGACATGGTAACCACTACAGATTGCACTGTTCATCATAAAGGCTCAGTGGAACCATTATGTACAAGGGCAGTGTGAGGGAGCATCCTGGGAAGGCTGCATTTTGGAATGAACGTCTGCTAGGAGGCTGGGGAGCAAGGGGTATTGTTGCTCCCCATGAAAGAGGATTTTCTTCAGGGTCTGCTTGTGAGATTCCTGGTGGCACAATCTCCAATTGACCACTGTGGGAGTTGATGCTCAATTAGATGGACATTCAGTTTGATCCAGCAGGGATATTTTTATGTTTGGATATCCCTGGTCCCAAGACACTGAGAGCTGTGTAGTTCAACACCAGAGTTTTGAATTGTGCTTAGGAACTTACTGGGAGCTGGTGGTAAATTTTTTAACACTGGCAAGGTACATTCCACTTGGCAAGTCCTGCTTAAAAATCTGACTGCTGTATTCAGAACCAATTGAAGTTGAATAAGGAGACAGAGCAATACGGAGAAAATCCTATGATTTGATTAAAATCAGCTCAAGCTGTTAGAGCTGAGTCTGCTGTTGCAGTTGCGTGTTGCATACCAGGAACTTTTCATGTCCCAACCTGAGATACCTTCCCCGCCTCTGCCTTGGTTAGACTGAATTTACATACTGTCAGGGCAGGTGGTCTGGAGGTAAATTGGAAAGCAGGCAAGCAATCTGTCAGTCTGTCAAACAGGTACCAAGAGTGGACACCTTAGGAACTCAGTATGTGCCTGGATGACAGGCTGCTCAGACCAACAAGCTAACCCAGAGTCAGCAGCCTTATTGGTCCATGTGTCCTCTGGTTCCTGCTGATTGGTAACTCCACTGACCATCCACAGGGAAGGTGGCAGCAAAGAATAAGCCAGAGGTTCCTCCCTCTGACAGGCTACCACAGTGGTACAGAGAGTAAAGCTGGTGGGTCCCTCTGTCAGTGTTTATGCACTGCAGCTCTTCTCAACCAGATTGGGAATTGTGAGTGAAAATTAAGACACTATTATCATAGGAATGGCCCCTTGGGTTTTCCTACTAGTTGGTCAGCAACTTGCAAACCTCCTCCTTAATGAGGAGCACCATTAATGTCTTTTGGGGGGAGATGGGGAGACTGGCTGGTTCCACTCTACTAACTATGTACAATCACTAAGGGTGGAATAAGACATTGGCCGCATTTGCACGTAATGCAGAACCGCGGGCCCAGTGGACATAGGGTTCTGCTCCCCCTCCACCACTCTTCTGTCTGCATCCAGATGAAATGGAGAGTGGGCTCCTTGCACTCAGAAGACTGCAGAGAGGAGGGGGAACCGGCTGTGCGGGCTTCCTTCTTGCTTGAAGGACAGCTCACATAGCTAATCATGCCCAGCGGAGGGAGGAGCTTCCCCCCTCAATTCTGGCTTGGTCAAATGCAGCCTCCAGTGTTGCATTTAGATGGAATGCGCACAGATTGGAACCCAGTTATGAGCAGCAAAACTCATTACAGACCAAGGGTTCCAACTGGAGTCTGCAGAGCGCAACCTCAAGTTGCTGGAGAAACGGGACTGAAGTTGCACACATTTGGACATAATGGTAGGGAAACCTCTTGCCCCAGCAACTCCAATCTCACTTTACATGTGAATGCAGCAAATGAATGAAACACGTGGTTGCCAACACGTTTCTCTTGTAACATGAACATGAAAGGCATTTGTAGGGGGAAATTAGCAAGCCTGCTTATTCCCCACCCCACTGATTCTACCATTTAAATGACTCCCAGCTGGTTTCCTCCCAAGCCAGCTGGCCTGGAACAAAACTGACTAGAGGGGAAAATAATCCTGGGAAGGGTATTTGCAGGAGATCACAGGCAAGGTGCAGTAAGGGTTAAGCAGCTTGTCCTGCTGATTCTGCCTCTTCAAATGCCTTCCACCCCTGCACTGATGCTAATGCAACATCTGTGACGTATTTAGGGAAACATGTTTGCTGGTATAATGTCTGGTTCTGCCCTAAGCTGCTTGCAGATTGTGGCACTTAGTGTTTTACACGACATGCAATCCATTTTGTAACCCTGGGTCAATGTCACAATTCATTTGACTGACAAGAAAATGCATTTACATTTCCCGCATAGTCTTGGCAGGATTGTGAATTGAGATAATTGAAAGTTTCAGCCCTCTAGCGGGTAGAGGAACAATGTGGCAATGTAACTATATGGGTGTGAAGTCTATAAAGTATCATAAAGGACAGCTATTGTAATTGGTTTGTACATTTTTAAATGTTACGGTCATACCAGCTCATTTTGCCAGGCGCTCAGGCTTCTACTTTATTGCAATAAGCTGTAAAATTGTCATTTCAATTTCTGTTCTTAAATTGGAATTTTTAAAAGGCATTTAGAATGTCAGGTCTCCCAAGGATAGGCTTTAAAAAGAACAGAGATGGCACAAAGCTGTAGGTGGCCATTATTTCCCCAAATATTTCCCAAGACTGGCCACATTGCCACAAGAATTTCCATTTTATTTTATTTAGTTGTTCAAGCTCTTCTGTGCTTGACACATTGTTGATTCAGTGATACTGCTTAGGATATTTCTTATTTTTGGTCTCCACTGTAAACTCAATTACCTCTTTAAAATGATTTTTAAGTGGTGCTAAAGCAGCATATGAATCATATGAATAGAAATGGGTGCAGCTCTTTCATGCCTCAATCGTTCTTGTGGTAGTTTGTGCAGTAGCTGAAGCATCAAAAAATAACCTGTGCCAAATCATTTTGTGACCACATCCCTGCATCACAAGGATTACCTGCAGGACCATTTTCAGGATCACTTGGTGTCCATAATCACGAATCCACACCTGATAATTTGTGATTACATTTTATTATATGCAACAGTTCCTAGCTTAAAAGCACAGCCTCCAAGGCAATCATGTATTAATAACTTTCACACTTCATCTTGCTTTTTAAAATGGGCTTTTAGATTATTTCTTGGGGAAACATGATTTTGAATGGCTTTATAATTGCATGTCATGCACCAAACCGATTTTACTTGGACTGGAATAAATTCTCTCCTGTTCATAAGTAAGCTTGTATTTTGTTTCCCCTTTGCCCTTCCAAGTTGGAATTGAACAGTATTTGCAGGAAACAGTGGGGGGCTAGGTAAGACTTGATATAAGGCAGCTCCCTATGCTCCTTGACTGCACTCTTAAGGGTAGGCACTGTAACAATGGCCTCATTTGCCTATAATGAGGAACCAAGGGTCCAATGCGCCTGTGCTTCTGCCCCCACCCATGTGCTTACCTGTCCACGTGCAGACGAAATCGACAGAAATCAAACTGCAGTCAGAGAGACTGCAGAGAGGAGGGGGAACTGGCTGTGTGGGCTTCCTTCTGGCATGAAGGACAGCCCTGACAGCCAATCAGCCAGAGAGAGGGAGGAGCTTCCTCCCTCAACTCTGGTTTCATCCAGCACAGCCTGTAGTTCTGCATTCAGACGTACAGCCAGTAGCTGGAAACCTCGGGTATGCACCACAAAACTCACTACAACCTGAGGTTTCAAATTGGAGTTTGGCAAGGGACACCTCGGGTTGCTTCTCTGATAGGACCGGGGTTTCACACATTCGCACACACAGGTTTGTCAACCACAGGCTCCTTCACCTCTGGTTTCCCATTACATGTGAATGCAGCCATAATGTTGTATTAGAAGCAGCAACAGTGAGGTGGAGTTTAGAGGACAAACAGGAAGTAAAGGCACAGAGTGAATAGTTGAGAAGATTTAGAAAGAAAGCATGCACTAGCTGTATTAGCTGTAGAAGCACTCTATAAATAAAGAGAAAGATTTTACTTAAGCTTCAGTTGTTTCTTTCAGTCTGAAGTATGGTGCAAGAGGACAACGCTGCATGAAACAGGCATCATTGCCAATCTCCAGTGCCAAGCACAGATGTTCTTAGCAACAATAAACATATATGAAGTAAGGGATTTTGTAAGCTGTTAAGTATAGCCATATTTTATCAAATGATAAACATTACCAAAGCAATTCGCTCCCCATCTCTCATCAATGCCCTGCTCTTGGGAATTGTAGTGATTAACACAAAACTTTTAAATAATTAGATAGATATATTTATTTATGACCCATGGTCAGCTTACAAATCAACTAGAAATGGTAGAATAAAAGCAATCCTACAAGAGGTTAACAGTTGCTGGATAATAATAAAACATCACACATACAGTACCAATCGAAGACTTCACTAGCAATTGCTAACAATAAAATATAAATATAAACTAAAAATTCAGGATGAACATACGCATGAAATAAAAAACTGATGTAACCACATAGCATTAGAGCAAAACTTCACCACTTTATGTGTAATAGGTGGAGACTGATCTGCCAGAAGATAAGAAACACAAAAATCTTCTGAGCATCCTGGAGAGGGTGCCAGATGAGGAGATATCGGGGAGCGTCTTAACTCTCTGTAAAACAGGCAACAGAGCAATACATGTTGGATGGTTTCAATCTCCCTATAACCACAAGGGCAGATTCTGTCTTCCCTAGGTATGCTCTTTATTCTCTCCACCAGCACAGCCGACGGGAGCAGGTCATACCTTGCTCTAAAGAAAGCCCTCAGATAGTGCGGGCTCTCTAGGGTATACAGATAAGTAGTGGGACCCCGGACAGCAGTGCATAAACCCAGCCTCGTTCTCGAACATTCAGGGATCATGGAAAGCTCGCATTGATTTTCAATATCCAGGATTTTTAAATAATTATTTTAAGACTTGTGTGTTTCTCTGCTTCTGCACAAGAGCACTAAGCAGTTGAAATTAAAAACAAAAGCCGATGAATCGTATTTATTTTATTTGTCACATTTATATAGCACCCTATACAAAAATCTTAGTGCGGTTTACAATCCAATGAAACAACCAAAACCTAAAAATCATATAAATAGATTAAAATTACCATAAATTAAACTTTAAAACATCATACATTAAAAGTTTGATAAAGCCTCTTTTTTTTAGCCACAACTGTGGTAGGCTCACCCATTTGTGTTTTCCTTGAATGTAGAATTGAAAATTCCACTGCTGCTGCTGGATTTCATTGACAGTTATTTCATGAAATCTTCTAATGGTGCAACAGGGATGCAATCTTCTAATGGTTTACACCATTAGTGTAAACTGCCCTGAGCCATTATAGGAATGGCGGTATATAAATAAAATACATACATAGTAAAATAAAATAGCTAAGTTGACTGGCTGATTTGCTTTCCTTGCACTCTTCTAATGGTGGTCGGTATGGGGAAACTAAAGGTAGGGATGTGCATGGAACTGTTTGGCGCTCCATTCTAGGAGCGCCGAATCGGTTCCATCAATCGACATTCCAACCACAGTCCACTTGGGGAAATATGCTGCTGTTGATGTCGGAAAACTGGCAGCTCTGGGTAGATAATAGGTCTGTGATGGTGGTCTCAACTGATCTCTATATTTCTCTGTTTGCAAGGCAGCTGTGAGGTGAGGTCTGCTTAGGAAGCCAAACACCCACCTGACATTTTATTGCAAAATGCTTTCCCCTTCTTAATTTTAGGTGATGCTATTTTTAAGGAGGAGGGAACTAATTAATTTTTTCTGTCAGTTGCTTCTCACTTAGTATGGAAGAGAACCTCCTGAAGCAATGGCTTGAGATACAAGCTGTGGCAGTGAGATGTTTCTCTTCATTACATTGTGCTGGCAACTGGATTCTGAGACAATCACAGTCACAATGAAGAATGTGAGGGCTTTCACAGCTTTCAGATATGGGGAGAGGATATTGTTGTTCAGTGTTTGCATTTGGAAATAGCTTTCCTCTGCAGTAGCCATCCAGGAATATAACAAAGACACAGGGATACAATAGATGAGAAATACATCACTTATATGAGAATAAGGTAAAGTTGTGCCGTCGAATCAGTGTCGGCTCCTGGCAACTACAGAGCCATGTGGTTTTCTTTGGCAGAATACAGGAGGAGTTTACCACTGCTATCTCCCGTGCAGTATGAGATGATGCCTTTCAGCATCTTCCTATATCACTGCTGCCCGATATAGGTGTTTCTGTGAAACATACCAGTGGGGATTCGAATCAGCTATCTCTTGCTCCCTAGGCAAGTTACTTCCCTGCTGTGCCATTAGGTGGCTCATGAGAACAAGAGACACGCAAAAAGCTTCAGCAGCAATTTCCAATGTTAAAAAAAAAGGAATAAAATAAAATTTGTTACTCTATCAGGTGCCAGTGTTTTCACTGTAGTAACAGATATCTTCTTGTAAGCATATGGATTCCCATTTTGGAAGACTGAATAAAATTTAATAATGATAAAGAATGTATGTCTGGGTCCTCTTTATTCTCAACCCAGCCCTTGCTATCTCAGTGCTGAGAAAAGGGCTGGCATAATTGGGCCCACAGACAATGATTCAGTTTTTTTGTAAGGGTTTGTCAAACGCGTTTTAAAAAGCCGCATAGATATTCACATTGGTATACATGGTCCATAAAGAAGGGCACAATCTTGCAAAACCTAAGGAAATTTCAGTGCCAATCATTTCAAGCATGTGTGAAATTCTTTCTCACGAAATCCAATGACATTTAAGAGTGCATGGCTTTGGCTGGATAACAATGTAGAACATCAACAATGTCTATTTATAATTTTTTCCTATTGCTTTAGCTTAGAGGTGTAGCAGGGTTGAAGTAGGCCCCAGGATTGTGGAATGTGCTCCCTGCTGAGATACGATCCTCCCCATCTCTGGCAATTTTCAAAAAACACTTGAAAACCCATCTTTGGCTGGCACTCATATCTGTAGTATGATAAAAGCAAAGTGCATAAAGACTTTCTTAATGACTATGTAAGGAGGAGTCTAATGGGAGTGTGGGTAAAATACAGAAAATGGCTGGAATGTAAAACTCCATTATGGGTATCCCCGATTGAAACTTTGGCACATACATAGGAACATAGGAAACTACCATCTACTGAGTCAGACCATTGGTCTATCTAGCTCAGTATTGTCTTCACAGACTGGCAGTGGCTTTTCCAAGGTTGCAGGCAGGAATCTCTCTCAGCCCTATCTTGGAGAAGCCAGGGAAGGAACATGAAACCTTCTGCTCTTCCCAGAGCGGCGCATCTGAATGGGGATTTTGTTATGTTTTCAAGAGAAGGGCTGTAAATTAAAAAACCTAAGTACAAAATCTGGTTAGTAACTGGTTTCAGTACCATCAGCTAAATGAAATGTATAAGAAGGATCTTAAAGTTGGATTTGAGGATCAAATGTTGAGATTCGAGAAGATGTTGTATGAAAATGATGAAAGATTAGTTTCTAAGATGTATAAGTTGTTGCGTTTGGAGGAGACAGGAGATGAAGTGGTTAAAACAACTATGATAAAATGGGCTCAAGATGTGGGACATAATATAGATATGGCTGCTTGGGAAAAATTATGGAAAACTGATTTAAAGTTCACTGCATGTTATACTTTAAAAGAAAATTATTATAAGATGATGTATAGGTGGTATTTGACACCGAAAAAATTAGCATTAATGTATAAACATGTTTCAAACAAATGTTGGAAATGTGGACAATGTGAAGGAACTTTTTTTCATATGTGGTGGTCATGTGGGAAAGGAAAGGCTTTTTGGGATATGATATATAATGAGCTGAAGAAAATTTTTAAAATGACATTTCCTAAGAGGCCAGAATCCTTCCTGCTGGGAATAACTCAAGGAGGGTTCTCCAGAAGAAATTTAACATTTTTTATGTATGCAACCATGGTGGCTAGAATAGTATATGCACAGAAATGGAAAGACAATAAAATGCCCTCAAAAGAAGACTGGTTGATAAAAATTTTGGAATATGCTGAGATGGCAAAACTTACAGCACTCATAAGGGATGAAAATTTGGAATGCTTTAAAGAAGATTGGGAAACATTTTTACTTTACTTAAAGAACTATTTTTCTAATATGGACCTTTCAGCAGGGTTTGAAATATAGTAATAACAGCACGTTGGGTAGGGTAGAATTGAGTAGCAATGTGGACTATGTATGTTTTGAATTATTATAGAAATGGTTTATATGTATAGTTAAAATGAACCGTGCAGACAGGTAAGCGGGAAGTCAGTATTTACTTATTGTAAAACTATTGTAAAAGCCAATAAAATTTTAAAATGCAAAAAAGAGAAAACCCATCTTTTCGCCCAAGCTTTCTCAGCTTCCTAAATTTTTAGGTTTTAATTTCTGGTTTATTTTTAAATCGTTAAATTGTTTTTAGTTTTTGTATATGTCTTTAACTTGTTTTATGCTATTGTTAACTGCCCAGAGATGAAAGCTTGGGGCGGTGTACAAATTTGATAAGTTAGTTAAATAAATAAATAAATAAATAAATAAATAAATAAATAAATAAATAAGATGGCCGCCTGCCCTGCTTCTTTTTCACAGAAGTGCAAGCGGGAGGAGAGCAAAGAGCAAGCTTCACCCAGCCAGCAGCCCCTCCTCAGGGACACCCCCCCCAGGGGCATCCCCCCCATTCAACTGTAGTGACACCCCTATTTTTGCTGTTATTGTGCACAGCCTCGAGTATGACTTTCCATATAAAGGCTGCAATCTCTCCAAATGCTTCAACTGTTTTCGAGAAGATCCTATTTTCTGGTACTTGGATTGCGTAAATCACTGTTCCCAATTTTTATTTTTTATTTTTTTGCAGGGGGAGCGGGCTGTTAAAATTGTATTAGTGCTAATGGATACAGTCATATTTCTTCAGGGTTAGCCCTCACCCCATTCTCTAGAACAGGTGCTGGCAGTAGGTAGCTCAGGAGCTACTGGTGGCTTTCGGGCTTGTTGAAGTGGCTCACCTGGTGTTTGGGTTCCTTCTCCTTCCTTTCAGCAAATCTGATTGGCTAATTGAATGGGGCATCACTGTGCAATTTTTAATCCCTCTTTCTTTTGGAGCAATCAGGGTTGCATTTACTTTCTCTGCTATACACTTATTTTCAGTTTCTTCTCCCACAGCCTCTCTTGCTCTCTTGTCCTGCAACAAAATTCTTGGGCAATCCTGCAAAAGTCTCTGGGAATTCAGAGTTTTTAATGTTAAACCCCCTGTCTGTATTTTTATGTTAAAATCCCTTACTGATGTAAATTTTTGTTCAAACTGCGATCTGTGACTGGCTGCAGCTTGCAATGCCCTCATTTTATGACTGACTCCCCAAGCCACTATTTTGTGCTCAAGGCTTCCAAGGCTCTGGCAAAGCTTCCTGAAGCCTTACGTCTTCCCACTCCTACTCAAGAAGTTAATGTCCAGTTCAGTTACTGAATGCTTCTTGTCTCTAATTTGCATGCATATGCATAAAGAAACATGTATTTGAGTTATACTCTGCCTTTTTAATAATTAAAAAAAATCCTCAAGCTGGCTTTCAACAGATTGTGATACAATAATAATTTCAAATTTGCAGGCACAGCCTGCTGTTTCAGACACTGCAGCTGCTGAGAGATGTGTTTGAACTTGGACTGTAGCTTAGGGGCAGACCACCTGCTTTGCATGCCAAAGGACCTGGGTTCAGTCCCTGGCTCCAGGTAGACTGGGAAAGATTGCCATCTGAGCCCTGGGATGCAGCCAGTCAGACAGTACCAAGAAAACTAGACCAATAGTCTGACCCAGGATAAGATAGTTTCATACAATAACTTTATGAAAAATAATTACAACTGCTTTTATTGATAGTTAACAGCTTTATTTTAACTACTACTCATAATAATAAGAGGAGAGCTGGTCTTGTGGTAGCAAGCATGACTTGTCCCCATAGCTAAGCAGGGTCTGCCCTGGTTGCATCAGAATGGGAGACTTGATATGTGAACACTGCAAGATATTCCCCTCAGGGGATGAAGCCGCTCTGGGAAGAGCAGAAGGTTTCAAGTTCCCTCCCTGGTAGCATCTCCAAGATAGGGCTGAGAGAGATTCCTGCCTGCAACCTTAGAGAAGCCACTGCCAGTCTGTGAAGACAATACTGAGCTAGATAGACCAATGGTCTGACTCAGTATATGGCAGTTTCCTATGATTCCATAATTACTTCCATCCATTTGGATTAAAACATGCTATTATTTAAATAATGCCTTGTTTATTAGCATAATGAAAATTCTATAGAAAAATACCAGAAGAGATAGAAAACTAGTCACTAAAAAGAATATGACAGCAATGAATGCAATGCACTACTGAGAGACCTTAAAGGCCGAGTTGAAGACAGACCATCCTGGAAAGAGTCTGTCTATGTGGTCGCTAAGAATCGACACCGACTTGACGGCACTTAATCAATCATCAGAAAAGAATATAGTTATCTTTAGAGTTACCAGGAGAATGCGACAACACCCCTCTTCCCTTCCTCACATCTAGTTCCTAGAAGAGTGCTTGGTGTGTATGTAGCCTTTTGTGTTATAGTCTTATGTTTATTTAACTAAGATTTTATTCCAGGAACAACTCCATTTTCTCCTTCTCCTTTGCCTTCCTTTTCTTTTTGACTCCCCCCACCACCACCACCCGTCACTCTCTACAGGATCCCCACTGGGACAAAGTTCTAATCAGCAAAACATAAAGGACTACTAGACAGAATACAGCATCCTTCTAAGGGGACAGGCTGTATTCCAAACATTTTAGTAGCTCAGCCTGTTCCAGAAAGAGAGCACCTGCAGCAAGGAGTGGGCAGGTGGCGGGCCTGCATGGAGTTTGCTGTTTAGAGGTCTGCTTTGACTACTTACAGGACTCAAGCGTTCACGAAAGACTATTATTATCTGAGTAAAGAATGCTTGAGTAAAGTAAATGCCATCAGTCCCTGAACTCTGGTAATATATTTTATTTGAATAATTTAACAATTTTTAGAGATGCTTCAATTCTCACTCAGGTGGAGTAGTTATTTTAAAAAGTAGTTTATATTATTGCAGAGTAATTACAAAAGCGTACTTTATACTTAATAATTATATTATCCTCTATAATAAGAAGCTACAGTGTGATCCCGTGCCTGTCTTTGGCCTGTGTCTTTCTCGGCCGTTCTGGGCATGCGCAGAGCGCATGCCCAGAACGACCGTGAAAGATACGGCTGTCCTGACACGGGCAGCCATGTTGGTGAAGCAGCAGCGGGGGAAACTGGGCCGAAAACTGAAACTGGGAAACTGGAAACTGGGCCGAAAACTGAAGCAGCAGCGGGGGAACTGGGAGGGCTGAGCCGGCAGCGGGGGAATTGGGAGGGTTGTGAGAGTAGCGGAGGAACCGGGAGAGCAGCAGGGAAGGAAAAAAAAAAAAGGCCGGGAGAAAAGAAAAGAGGGGGGTACCTTTAAGAGCAGCGGGAGGGTTTACTTACCCCTCCCGCCGCTCTCTTAATTGCCACCAGCAGCCCCCCCCCCGATTAAGGGCCAAATTGGCCCAAACAATTGCCGACGACGACCGCCTGCCCTCCCAGCTGCCCAAGTATTCCTCACCCCCGTCTTCGGCCCGCGTCAGTCGGGCGATCATCAGGGACCATAATCGGAGAAGGAGAGAGGAGCTCGCAAACAGAGCTCCTCTCTCTGCAAAGCCACTGCCCGAACTGGTGCTTTGGGTGCATAGGACGCAACAGGCGTCTCTCCTTCTCCGATTATGGTCGCCCGACTGATGATCGCCCGACTGATGCGGGCCTAAGACGGGGGTGAGGAGGACTCGGGCAGCTGGGAGGGCGGGCGGTTGGTTGGCGGCGGCCGCGGAGGCAGTTGTTTGGGCCGATTTGGCCCTTAATCAGGTGGGGGGGGCAGGTGGGGAGATGAGAGCCGGCAGAAGTGTCCGGCCTGACCGCTATTGTCTTTACTGCGGAGAGCCCAGAGGCGGTGATGGTGTGTCTGGCCCAGCCGCCCAAGCACAATTCAAAAAGTTAAAGAACTACCCCCCCCAACCAAACGAAGCTCCATACATAAATGTTTTAAGCACACACAGTGTCATAAACACGTCCCAAGTCCCCTGCCAGCCCAGCCCATGGAGCGGTGGTCAAGTCGTGGTCAAGGTGCTGGAAGGCCCAGAACAAGGAAGGCTGTTAGCAAGTTCAGAAAGAATTTTCACTAGGAATGTGGTGTATAAAGAAATACTATGAGGGTGGGGGGGGGGGAAGACAAACAAACAAACAAACAAACAAAGTTAAGTTAAAAAAAAAGAACAAATAAAGAATATTATTTAAACAAAAAATAGCCTCATAACTATGTAAAAACTAAATAAGGGAGATGGAAGAGCAAAAGAGAGCGGGACAAAGGGAAGAGGGAAAAAGAAAAGACAGAGGGACAAGGGAGAGGGGAAAGGAAAGAAGAGAGTAAGGGAGAGGGAAGGGTCAATTAAAAAAGGGTGGAGGAAGGCAAAGACAGAGAGAAAGAGAGAGAGAGAAAGACAGACAGACAGAAAGAAAGAAAGACAGACAGACATGAAAGAGAAAACAAGGAATGAGGGAGGAAGACAGAACAATATATAAAAGAAAAGAAATAAAGAAGGAATAAGAGAGAAGAGAGAGAAGGGAAAGAAGAGAACAAAATAAACAAAGAGGGAGGGAGGGAAGGGAAAATAAGAGAATTAAAAGTAAAGAACAAAGGGAGGGGGGGGGGAAGGGGGGGAAATAGAAAAAAACCACCAGCCCCAAAGAGAACACCCAAAGAGGAAAAGAGAAAGAAAAGAATTTTAAAAAAAGGGAAAAGGAGAACGAGAAAAGGAAGGAAAGGAAAGAAAGAAAGAGAGTCTGAAAGAAAAAAGAAACAAAAAAAAAAGGCGAGAGAAAGGAAGAAGGAAGAAGGGTGGGGGGGAAACCTAGCGCCTGTTATTATAGCGGGCTTGAAAATACTAGTAACCTATAAAGCCTTAAATAGCTTAGGCCCTGGATATTTAAGGAAACTCATCCAGAGAGATTCATCTGCAGTTGCCATCAGTTCGTCTGGTGGCTACACAGCAACGGGCCTTCTCTCTTGCCGCCCCGAGACTCTGGAATGCACTCTGCAGAAATAAGAGCCCTACTATCTCTGACAACTTCTAAGAAGTCTTTAAAGACACATTTTTTTCCACCCAAGCTTTTTAAGTAGACTGGAAATTTACAAATATAATAAATTAAATACATTTATGAAAGTGTGGTATGCTTGTGACCATTATATGTATATTTCTCATCCCATAGAGGGGAAACAGACTTATTTTTCAGAAGAGAGAGATTCCAATAAAGGAAATCACAATCCAGGAGAGGATTTTTGATGTCTTTCCTCTCCTCCTCCCACCACCATTTAAAAACAACATTATGGCGATACTCCTGCCAAGAGCTCTGTAGAGAAGACACTTCTCATTACAGGCTCTCTTGATTCCAATAACATGTGCAGTAAAACAGCATGAAATTAAATTTCTTGCTAATTTTACCAAACTGCTAGTGTAGAGTAGGGACAATATGTAATAAAAATATGTAAATGTGGCATTGGTCTTTTCGAACAAACAGCATGCATAGGCTTGCTGCCTATTTGTGTCTCTCTCCCCCCCCGCATTGCAGTGTGCTTGTTTCCTTGTTAGTAATACAGTTTCCTAACTTCCTGAAGATGTGCCTGGCATTGTTCTCCACTAGTAAAAAGTAAATATTCTTACTGTTGTATAAGAGAACTGAACTGTCTCCCTTAAGGATACACTGCCTACATTCATCACAAAATGGCTGATCATCACATAATGGTTGTTGTCACCTATATTACAAGGACCACTACAGGATGCAGTGTATCTGGCTGTACCGCCTTGATGGACCCCTATCACTGGCGGGAGGTAACGCCAGAAGTGGAGAGCAAGTTTTTACCCCCAGTGCAACAATGACATGATGTGCAGCAAATGGGGCACTCCACTTTGCCAGAAGCCCTCAGGTCTGAGGGCAGGATCTATGAAAGTGTGCAGAAGAAGCAGAAAAACTAAGTGGGGAGGGGAGTCAGTCTGGGTGACCAAGTCCCTTGTGACTGAGATAAGTCTCCTCATGAATAATAGCCTGCTTGGAAGTAAGAGCCTAGTCAGAAGGGGGGGTGCGCTTGAAAACTGCATATAAAAAGCAGCGGAAAGACGTATGTTCATCTAGTTCAGCATCTAGTAGGTTCATCTAGTCTGACATCCTGCTTCCTAGATACTTCTGTATGCCTACAAACAGGACCTGTAGGCAATTGCTTTTGGTCCCCAGGAACCGGTGTTCAATGACATGCTGATTGGGTTCATATAGATACTAAGGCTCTGCATGACATCAGACCAATAATCAGAACTGATGTGATCCAAGAGCTGCTCCAATGATGGTAGAGGAAGGCAAGTGCAGAGGCGTATCTAGGGAAAATAGAGCATAGGGCAAGCACTGAAATTGCGCCCCCTGTCCAAACATCTGACACCCATCTTTGAGATAACTTTACCATAATATCAGCTCAAAAATACAAGTCAAGCTCGTTAATCTTTTAATATTTCAAAAACTATTTAGCAGTGGACGTAGCCAGACCAAAAAATGCTGGGAAACTACCAATTTCAGTATGCTGGGGCTCATGAAATAGACAAATAGTATGTGGAGGTGTACTTGGGAAACTAAACAGAAGTGCCTGTATAATTCTCTACTGTGCATTGTGGCATCACTACTATATAAGTTTTTAAAATAAATGGAGAATTTGACTTTTCCCAGATACTCTGAAAATAATTAAAGGATATGCAGAGTAAACTGTGTCACTGCTTGGAATATATTCTAGTATTTCAGAAAGGCAGTTAAAATGAGAGAAAGAGAGCAAGAAACTCCCAGGGGGCCTGAATACTAAGGATTTCACACTGATTCAAAGAAAAACTCACCATTAATAGCCATATTATTAAGACATCACATTTAACTCACTTATCACAAGAAGCAAAGTAAGAGCAAATGAATACAATCCTAGCTCATAAGTTTCAGCTCAGTATTCACAAGCCCTGATTCTCTGTACATAGTGCCAACCTGAATATGTGTACAGTGACTTATATTATATTAATTAAAAAAAAAAATCCATAGCCCCTTTGGGGGTCTTCCTAAAGGCCATAGAGGGAGGTCTTCAAAGGTTCCCCCTCTCCCTGCTGGCCTCTAGGGCCTCACAGGGACCATTTGAGCATGTGCAGTGGCCATTTTTAAATATATATCTATATTTTAAAATGGCCGCTGAAAACAAAATGGCTGCTGTGCATGCTCAAATGGCCTCTGCGAGGCCTGGCATGGCCTAGGGCCTCACAGAGGCCATTTGAGCATGTGCGCTGGCCATTTTGTTTTTGGCAGCCATTTTTTTTAATTTTAAAAAAGGGCGCCCCCCTTCAAGTGGCGCCCAGGGTACGTGCCCTGCCTGCCCTACCCTAGATACGCCCCTGGGCAAGTGAGGTGGTAGGGGGCATCTTGCAGCCCTGAGAACTCCTGTAATCCGCTGTCTGAAGCAACTACCTTACTATACCTCATGGAAGGGTTGTCCTGAACATGCTTGAGCTGCAGTTCATTGGATGCCTAAAGTATAATCCTCAGTAGGCAGGGGTGTGTGCATACACAGACAAAAATATTTGAGTTGACAAATAGCAGGAAACTCAAAAGATCTAGTCATGTGCCAAGCTTACAAGTATACAAGATAAGCAGGTGATAGTTCACAATAGCAGTAATTAATGATAACAGCATTCTTCTAACAGTCCTAGGTTAGCTAGTCGGTACTTATTCTGACCAGAGACAATAGAATCAAACATTGTGATATATTTTAATTCAGCTATCTCATCTCACGTGCCAGAATTCCTTTGTAAATCTTCTGTTGAAGAACTTGCCACTTTCAGATCTTCAGCAAAGTGAGTATTAGAATTCTCTCTCACTGGTTTCTGAATGTTTCAGTTCCTAATGTACTCTTATTCTTGTGCATAAACTGACCTGATAGTCATATAGGCAACTGAAGGATACTGCTGGCAGATAATAGCAACTTAATGCTAGCTAAGCAAGTCATTTCCCCACTGTGCCATTAGGCGGCTATATAACAGTACTGGGGGCAAAGTTGGCATTGGCAGGATCTGGTTCCTGGTTTTTATTTCTACTATATAGCTTCTTGTTCTCTTTTAAGATTAGAAAACTGTCTGGAAGCAAGGACAGACCTAGCACCCAAAGTCTGTGGGAAAGGTGTGTCACTATCCAGGATGAGCTGTAGATCACCAATGATAATAACTTGGAGTGGTTTTAGCCGGGAACTGTAGGTGACAATCATTGGTGGTCAGCATTTCCTCTTCTGGATCCATCTGGTAGTAAATTGTTCCTAGGTACACATCTAGACTTGTCAATCTGTGTTTTTCATTTCATTGAGAGAATACTGTAGTTTTAGGAATGCCTGTCATAAATACATCTGGCGAGAGTCTCCATTCAACAAGGCCTCCATCCAGTTGTGTTATAGGGCCTGACTGTTGACCATGGATTGTGTGACATGTTCTGGGTGAAAGTTGAAGGCATGTGGGTATGTGTAGCAGTCAGTGGGTTACTGGTATAGAGTGGTGCTTTTAAATCCATCATGAAGTTGCATGGCTGCGTCCAGAAAATGAAACTGCTTCGTGGAGTGGTTCAGGCTCAGATTTATACTTAGTTTTCTTAGTAGTATACTTAGTAGTACCCCTTCCTTCCTTCCTTCCTTCCTTCCTTCCTTCCTTCCTTCCTTCCTTCCTTCCTTCCTTCCTCAGTCTTCTCTTACCCTCTGAATTTTGTTAAGCAGACTCACCTAATATTAAATATTTGAGATTCTGTTAGAATTATAGCTATAATTAATTCGTTAACTGTAAAATGTTTTGAAAAAAATCTCAGACTAATTCTCTAGTCTCCAAACCATTTGACAGTAAAGCTTGAATGTTAGGAGCAAAATATAAACACTATACTATAATTTCTATCACCAATAAAATCCCTAGCCTTTGGTTAAGGATGGCAAGCTCTTTCTTCCTGAGAGGTGAAGGCACCATGAAAACACTCTTGTTGCTGATGGCACAATCACCACCACACAAGGAACTGAACTCCAAGTTATATAGTGCAGCACAAACCACTCAAAACATCCACATGTCTTTGTGTACACTTATACAGGAAACCAGTCCAAAGAATGCTTACTCAGAAGTAAGTCCCACTGAGTTTAATGGGACAGGTGACTTTTAATATTTCAGACTAAAGCCAGTGTTAGTACTGTATTTACTGATATGGCAAGGACTAGTCCTGCTTACAAATGGCAGTGCTAAAATAATACGAAGGATGAAACTGCATGGCAGAAGAGATCTCTGATTGGATCTCCCAGTGTCTTTTTCTTTGACTAATGCAGCTGTGATGGGACCCACTTTTGAATCTGGCCATAATGTTGGCGGTGTGAGGGGTGTTTTAACATTTACTCTCCCCTGGTCCTATCCAACTTGCTCCCTCAAAGCTGCTACTCATACTATGCTTTCTGTGTTTTCCTCTGTAGCTGATAGCACCTTTGGGGGAGGATTCAAGTCACCTTTGTGGGAGTATTCAATGACATAGAGATAGGTTAACCCCCCATAGTCCACCTTCCCTGGTCAATAGAGTAATGCCTTGTGCTTGCTAAAGTTCAGGCTTCATCTTCCATCCAGCTCAAGTCACTGACCTGAAGAACCATAAGATGGAAGATCATGACTATTTTATATTCTATAAAGGGTGTGGATGAATTTGAATCCGTTATTTGATCTCAAATCGAATTGCAGATCCCTGAATTGATTCATTGAAAGCAGCTAACTTGGCCAGTTGCCTCAAGAAATAACCCCCCAGATCAAGCCAAAACAGGTGCCATTTTGAGGCCTGTTTTGCTTACTCTTTCCTCCAAGGTAGTGCATCAGCCCACCTTGGAGGACAGGTCTACTCAAGGTGGGCTGACATGCTAAGCCTGGAGCTGGGGGTTGGTGTACCCACTGATTCCAGTTGGTAGACCAGCTCTCCTGGTTTTCTGGGGAGAGCTGGTCTACCAATTGGGGTCTGCGGGTACACTACCCTGCACTCCAGACTTAGTGCATCAGCCTGCCTCTGAGGGCTGGTCTACCTGCTGATCTTAATCAGTAGACCAGCTCTCCCCAGAAAAAAGTGACATTTTTTAGGCCCATTTTTCCAGCAAAATCAATTCAGGTTGATTTGGGGGTGATTTGTCAAGGAAGCTGGCCAAGCCAGCTTCTTTCAATGAATTAATTTGGCAGTCTGAGATTCAATTTGATGTTGAATTGAATCATAGATTCTGATTCATGCATACCCCAAACAGAATATAAAGAAGTAGTTGAGTGTTCTGCTTCTTTTAATATGGTAACTCTTACCTAGGATTACCTCCCACATACTATGGATTTGGCTTGTATCTGACTGTCAGCCCATGAGTTACAAAGCAGCATTGCCTATACCGAGTGGCTGCCATCTTGAAACAATATGACAGATTGACAAAAAATAACCCTATTGGGGTTCCCAGAACCCCCTCCCATAGTGAATTTGATTTTAATTGGACTATGAACACAAATGTTATTAGAGGGGGACATGTGGACATATACATGGACACAAACAGACACAGTGGCTGACATCAAGAGCAGTGGAGCACTTCCAGGAGATGTTGCACTAGCACAAGATTGTTGCACTAGTTAGTTGCGCTAAATCTAGTGTTTGTGTCCAGATAAGTGTTGCACTACTGCAAGCATGCTTGCAGTTGCAGAACAGTTCAGCAACTGTGGCATGCCTCATTTGTTTTAATGGGGATATATAAGTTGATATGCTGGCGATGCAATGTGCATAATAACTCTTAAGACCTTTATTGTACAAAAAGAAATTAAAGATGGTATACAAAAAATAAAATAAAAGACGTTCCGGTGTAATACACCATCATCAGTTAAACAAACAGACGTGCACAGAAAAAAAACCTCCTCTGTCCCCCAGCTGTTAAATTTCATAGAACTGATAACTTTCTGTTCCATGACTGGAAGAGAAATAAGGGACGGGGGGCGGGGGAGAAAGGGAATCGATTTTTCTCAAAGGCTAATGAAACTAATAGCATCAGCTAGTGCCTTCCAAGCATTAATATCTGGTCTAATTCCTTTCAATCCCCAAAATAGATATTTTAGTAGGCACTATTTTGCCTTCATGCCTTTTTCTCATATGCATTGACCAAGGTTTTGTTCTCTGTATTCAATGCCTCCTATCTGCTAGATGTTCTTGATATCTATCTTTCAGTGGCCTACCGGATTCTCCAATATCAAATGAAGTACAACCAAAGCATTGAATTTTATATATTACACCTTTCTTCTCACAATTTCCTCCCCGCTGTTCAAAAATCTCACAATCTTGTTCATCACATTTCCTATCATACAACCTGGAGTTAACTAACAGTTGTTTTAATGTCATTGGTGCTGTGCAAACTATATTCACTTTAATTCCTTGAGGCTATTCTCATGAGCAGCAAAAATTGGGCTAGGAGAACCTAGCCCGATTTTTGCTGCTTGTGTAAACCACCGGGTTCGCACGCGAGCCCGGTGGTTTACAAGTGGCTAACCCACTTGAGAAGCCCTCCCCTAACCAGGGTTAACGGGTCATGTGCTGCCACAGCAACTCACAAGGAGACTCCCAACCGGGGGGCTAAAAAGCAGCAACTTTTGCTAAAAAGCAACTTCCAGGGGGCGCGCAGCCCCTGAACTCTCAAGCCCCCGCTGGCTCCATGATGGAGCTGGCAGTTGTGTGGGTGGCCGCTGCGGCCGCCCAGGCAGGGCTTGCTGATCGTCTCCCGCAAACCCTTTCAAAGTGGGTCTCACTGATCGTGAGACCCGCCTCCTTGTCTTTCCAAGATTCTCTGGGTTTGCAGAAACCCAGATTCTCTGGGTTTGTTAATCGGGACATTTGTGAAGAAACACTATATTGCAATAGTTCAATTGTGCAAATCCTCTTTTTTTTCAACACAGTTAGGTAACATCTTGTGTTACCATGACTTTGCTAATTCTGCAAGTGCTCCATTGCGCTGGGCATCGGCTGGTGATTCCAGCTGACACCTTTTGGAAATTAGGCTAAAGTTTTTGTTGTTTATATTACCAGCATTCACAAACAAAATGCAGAGGACACTGAGTCATCAAAACTGGGATAGAAAATCTCATGAGAACACAGTTACTTCTCGAAGGGTCACTGAATCCAAAGCTTTTAGGTGTATAATCCAAAAATCGAGGCAGGCATTGATCCTGAACAATAGGACCAGACAGTAGCACTTTGGTTTCTGAACAATCTGATTTTGCACAGATGGACAGTTCTGAACAACAAAAACCACAGCAACTTGTTAGCATCAGTAATGTTGAGGAGCTCTTTTCTGTAATTTATTTTGATATGCCCTGGATAAACCAGTCTGAATAAGAAGGGCTGCCTCTAAAGTGAGAGTCAGTAAGGCTCTCCACACAAGCAGTGTGGAAAGCCTGCCAGGGGGTTGTGAGGAGAGCGGGCTTGATCCGCTCTCCCCACACATGAGCACGCAGCTTGCCCTGGGCAGCCGGAATGGCCGCCCACACGATTACCAGTTCTGTCACAGAGTCAGTAGGGGTGGTGAGGATCAGGGGCCTCCCAGCCCCTGGAAGTCCCAGAATGCACTGCATGAGTGTGCGGGGCATTCTGGGAAGCCCCCCCCCGACACTGGGAGCTTGTTGTAGCCTCACAGTCAAGGGTCTCCTTGTGAGTCGCCATGCTGTGATGACTCACAATCACAAAAATTGAGTTAGCGGAGCACTCGCTCTGCTAACCTTGTTGGGGGGGGGGCATTTTAGAGGGCTGGCCGCTGGGAACTGCATGGCTCCCATTGCAGCACACGACCAGGAGAAACTGAGCTAGGCAGGCTCTCTTAGCCCGGCTTCACCTGGTTGTGAGAACAGCCTCAGTGTGAAGTAGTGGCTAGAGGGGGGAAGCAAAGAGGGAAGGCCTCACCACAGATATGGAAAGACACCAACGTGTGAAGGCTACAAATGAAGATCTGATGTAGTAAGGAGTTTCTTTTAAAGCAGATTGGAAAGGATAGAGTACAGAAAACCAGAATAAGTCGGCATCTGCACTTCATGGCCATTAAGTTTAATATGACCATGTGGAGAAGCATGCTCTGATTCTGTCACACTTAAAACACCGTCAGGAAACAGTTCATCTGCCTCATCCTTATCGTATGGTAAATCAGTAATGGAGCGGAGAGTATACTTGCAAACCTTAGCAAAGTGTCCCCTTTTTTGGACCTGTTGCAAGTGACCTTCCGTGCAGGACAGTGAGCAAAATTGGCTTTGAGGACACCCTGGTAGCTCCTCCTTTCTTGTGCTGCCACTTTCTGGCAGCACAAGAGTATGTATGTATCTATCTATGTGTGTATGTATTTGATTTCTATACCGCCCTTCTAAAAATGGCTCAGGGCAGTTTACACAGAGAAATAATAAATAAATGAGATGGATCCCTGTCCCCAAAGGGCTCACAATCTAAAAAGAAACATAAGATAGACACCAGCAACAGTCACTGGAGGTACTATGCTGGGGGTGGATAGGGCCAGTTACTCTCCCCCTGCTAAATAAAAAGAATCACCACGTTAAAAAGGTGCCTCTTTGCCCAGTTAGCAGGGTTTAACTCAGGAGTAATAATTTTTTTAAAAACACATTTTATATCCCGCTCTTCCTCCAAGGAGCCCAGAGCGGTGTACTACATACTTAAGTTTCTCCTCACAACAACCCTGTGAAGTAGGTAAGGCTGAGAGAGAAGTGACTGGCCCAGAGTCACCCAGCAAGTAATAATATCCAATTGTATTGATGGCATGTTTGTATAATGCCCTTCTCCACTACCCTTTTTAGATATTTTCACCACCTGTTTAGGAATGGGGTTTTTTGTTGTTAAAAATGGTTAATGTTGTCTTTGTATTGACCAGTTATGCCTGTGAGGCTTATTGTCTCACTAAGGAAATACACCTGTGCTGTTTCCCTGATATATTTATCACAGAGATACAAATAAGCTGGCTCAGACTCATTTGTAGAACCTATTTGCAACCAAGCTTGTGAAGAAAACAGAGTGTTTCATTTCTACAGGTCAGCAGATTGGGTTTTTTAATTTTTTTGAGAAGAAATCTTATTAAATATTGGGACAAGGCTATAGTTTGTGTGTTATTGTCGGTAGTTTAGAGTGAATACATCCAACTTTATTCATGGTGAGTCATGTTGTCCCTTTTCTATAATTTGTGCTAGTATTCAGCTTATGCTATTCCTGTTTATTATATTTCAATAATATTGTATGCATTTTCTTAAATGAAAACTGTATTATTTCTCAGTCTGTTTATTTTGAAGTGCCTTTGTAATGAGGGCACTGCAAAAATATTTCTGTTGAAATGTGCTGGGCCAGAAATGTGGATACATTTAAAGGATTCATTTTTCTTTGTAGTGGCTGGAATTAAGGGGCAAGAGTGTGTTTGAGTATCCAGTGAGAGCCAGACTAGATGTGATATGGGAGTTCTGTGACTGGAACTCGTGACGGGGTTTTTTTTTCAAAAATGGGAGGAAAGGTCCTTTTTCTGTTGTGGAAAGGGCATTTGTAACCCTTTGTTCTGTGCAAGTCCCTGACTTAAATTGTTCTCCTGATGCTGCTTCTAGGAACAGACAGAAACAGCTACAGGTAGAAAAAGGTTTCTTGCTCACAGCAAATAGCTTAAAGGTGTATGTGATTTTTTTAAGCTGTGGAATCAATGCAGGGGTGCAAAGAGTTAAATTCTCAAAGTTCACACTCGCCATGTCCTAAATCCAGTCTGAACACCCACAGCTGCCTTTTGAAAAAGTGTTTCAGTCATGGAGCTTCAGCATTGCCTTCAGCCCTTGGGGTCTTCTGACCTATGCTAACGCCATATGTCTGTTCCTCAGAACACTGTTTTGAAAATACAAAATGTATTCTGTATGTATTACTATTTATCCAGAACTGGAACCACAAGTACTGGTGTAATCGGATATCACTTTTCCTCTGCCGTGAATGCACACTTGGTATGTCAGGGAGGCAAAATCTATACAGCATTTAAAAAAAGCTAATTTACCAACATAAAACTAGCTTCCAGTCAGTCTGTGTTTGCTCAAGCCCTTTGTGCAATGATTTAGTGCCTGTAGAATGGATATTTTACAATGTTTGGCAGGTATGTGGAATTCTAGGATTAGCAGCAAATTGTAAAACAAGTAATGGTATCTTTCTGTAATGATGAATCTTTAAGATAGTAGATAAGTATTTTATCAAGCAGTAAGATAAGTAGTAGATAAGCATTTTATCAGTTAAAGCTAAAAGCAAGCAGGAAAGCAGTGGCTTAGAAGTAAATGTGGGCCTTGTGGAGCTTTCTTGTACAGAATTGTAAAAGACTTCAGTGGTTTTAAATTGGTTTACATAAAATTTGAGTACTCCAGATTAGCTGTTCAAGGGGAATTGAAGGGATACCTTGATAGGAGCACTCGGTTTTAGTACGACCTAAGGCTCACAATAGTGCCTGGAACCTTGGCTAAGTACACTAGCTGACATCCTGACTAAACTTAAGGAAGTCCCACTGAAATTAAAAGGACAAGTTAAGCTTGTCTATTTAGTCTTTACTTTCAGTGGGACTTCCTTGAGTAAATTTAGTCAGGATGTTGCCACTGTACCCCAAATGTTCAGCTGAAAGGGTTACATACCCTATCAATGTTCTCTTAACATTTATAGAATAATCCAGTATGCACTGAATGTTAAGCACCTGCTTAATTCTTCAGTTGAAAGGAAGCGGATTTAAGAGTACTGATCTCTGGGTGGACTGTGAAAATAAGGGCAGGTTGTAGCAGTAGCAATAGCACTTACATTTATATACCGCTCTATAGCCAGAGCTCTCTAAGCGGTTTACAAAGATTTAGCATATTGCCCCCAACATTCTGGGTACTCATTTTACCGACCTCGGAAGGATGGAAGGCTGAGTCAACCTTGAGCCCCTGGTCAGGATCAAACTTGTAACCTTCTGGTTACAGGGCGGCAGTTTTACCACTGCGCCACCAGGGGCTCTTTGTGCCACCAAGGGCAGTTTTACCACTGCGCCACCAGGCACCATTTGCTTATGGGAAATGTAAGTTTGCAAGTTGCCTACTTGAATTCTCACCATAAAAATATCTGATGTGTATGAACTGTGTTTGCATTATGATGATAGACCCAGAGATGTTTCTGGGGAATATATAGCTTAAAATTGTTTGGAAAGCAACAGTATATCACACACATTGTTTTATATACAGTTGCTGAAGTTGTTCTGGAGACTGTTTCTGTAATGAAAGTAGGAACCAAAATGCTCCATAAGTGGGTGGATGGAAGGAAGCAATACTGGGGAACACCATCAGAGAATTGAAATGGGGCAAGCAGCAGTGGCCCTTTTGGAGCTAGCTGTTGTATGGAATTATAGTGTAAAGTTGGTTCCATATGTCAGTCTCCTGTGACAGCATTTTCCAAAGGCCCACATATTATAGTTTTTATGGATTCTTACATGTCCATTTTGTCTCAGTGCTGTGCTCAGAGCTGATGCATCATATAAATCAATTCTTTTGTCATGAAAGAATGAGGAGAAATGGACCTGTATCACAGTTCAGGTTTTTGTGGGTTTTTTAGTTTTATGTCACTCCTCGCAAAAACTACAGCATACCATATTTAGCTCCTCCAGGCAGCTTCTTACCATCCTGTTGCAAACATTCAGTCTATTTCTCCTTCACTCACCCCTTTGCAACTATAGCACTGTTTCTTTCCACCTCCATCTTGCAGATGCTCCTAGCTCTAAGAAAATCAGCTGACCCTCAGTGCTCATAAAGTGAGCATCTTCAGCATTCCAGCTATACAAAAAGCCTAGAGAGATGTTCAGTTGACTTTTTACTTGACACAACAACTCCTGTAACATGCATCTGCTATTGTTTTTAAAATACTATGCTATTCCACAACAATGGACAGTTGTTGGGGTTTTTGCCCTTAGCTAAGGCAGTTTTAATTTTAATAACATGCTTTTGCACTTTCTTTTACCTTTTTTCTCTAGAGGGGGTAAAAAGATTCACGTCATTACTTGTACACATGTTAAAACTGAATTACATCTCCTATACAGCCAAAATGCACCCCCGAGATAACACATGGCCTTTTGCCCTCAGAACCCATCAGCAACACTTGAACAGAGAGCAAACACATTCTTGTTGTATCATTCAATTGTCAAATTAAGTTTACCCTAAAGGAAGATGACAAAAGCTTCCTCCCCACCTTGTTTAAACTATCTTCAGTCTGGTCTCACTGCATAATAGGCAGCCAATTTCATGCTTAGTTTCTGAAGCATGCAAGCAGCTGGTCTCTTTCATGACCACTGTTGGTTGTTGCAGTTGATTTTTTTTAAAGACCATGAACTTCTATTTCCTATGGAGAGAGGCATAATTTAAATGCATAATGTACAGTATTTACTTTCTTTAAAAACCCACATCTATAGACATGTTGTTGCTTTTATAGTCCCTCAGCTGGGATTAGCAATTTGACCTTGACTATCATCAGAATGTGAGGAGAATATAAAGCAGGAGATTTCTCTGGAGCAAATGCTTTAAAGAACCTGCCTAGAATAGAATATTCTCTATCTATGCACTTCATTATAGGGGTGACAATCCCTTTCCTAACAAGGCTGGGGTATTTTCTTTCCCCCTATATTTTCTCTTAGAATTGAGATGATAAACGTTTTCTAAAACATGACAACCACAATATAATAGACTATATTTAAAGCTTTTATTTTAAAAAGGCATTCACTTGATTTGATGGACTTATATCCTTCTTTTAAAATCAAACATCAAAGCATATTACAAAAAATAAAACAGAATAAAAAGAAATATCAGACAAAAAAATAATAGCAAATTAAAACAGCAGAGTTAAGAACCAAACGTTAGGCACAACAAAGAATACAACATTCCGAGTAAAATGCCTTCCACAAGATAAAGGTCTTCTCTTTTTGCTGGAAAATGGTTAAAGGGGGAACCTCTCTGGAAAGATAACTCCATAAGGAAAGAAATGTTTTTTTCACTAAATGAAAAATGTGTACTATAGCACACTGTAATTCCCCACCCCAGTTACTTCATAACAGGGCTGTGAGATAGGTTGCTACGAATCCCACTCTGAGATGACATAAATCCATATCAGAAAATGATGTTTAAACCCAGGCACCAGCCTCTGCAGTAAATGTAAATGCTGTTTCTGTCCCTGTATCTACTAAACAAACGCTACTCTGGGACCTAAAAAATATCAGCTGTACCATAGAGATTTATTGTCCCACCTAACTGGGCAAAGAGGCAACTTTTGAAAGGGAGACTCTGATATTAACCAGGAAAAGGTGGCCCTATCCAACCTCAGCATAGCATCCCACTTAGTGGCTGTTGCTGGTGTCTCCCTTATGTTTCTGATCGTATGAGCCCTTTGGGATAAGGAACTATTTTCTTATTCTTCTTTGCTAATTAAACAAATTGAGAACTTATTGAAAAGTGGTATAGAATTATTTTTAACAATAGGTGCCCTGCTCATTCCACAACAAAGTCGGTGCTATCACCTATGAACAATGCTCCTCTGTAGATCCATGTCGGACAGGGCTGCTCAACTTTGGCCCTCCTGCAGATGTTGGCCTACAATTCCCATAATCCCTGGCTATTGGCAACTGTGGCTGGGGATTATACACACCTGGCTGACCTGGTGTGTATCACAGAGACTTGGCTGAGGGCCCAGTTTGGGCCCAGCTTCTCCCTCCAGGGTACTCTGTAGAGGAGGAGGTAAGGGAGTGTGGGAGGGGAGGTGGAGTAGCTGTGGTCTTTAAGGATAATATCTCCCTTACCAGGATCCATATCAGAGTGTCCGATCATATTGAATGTGTGTACCTATGTTTGGTGACCAGGGATAGATTGGGGCTTCTGTTGGTGTACCAATCACCATGCTGCTCAACAGAGTCCCTAACTGAGCTGATGGACTTGGTCTCAGACTTGGTGTTGGAGTCACCCAGGCTTGTGGTGCTGGGCGACTTCAATGTTCATTTCGGGACCAGGTTGTCTGGTGCAGCTCAGGAGTTCATAGCAGCCATGTCAACTATGGGCCTATCTCAAGTGGTTTCTGGACTGACACATGTTGCTGGTTACATACTTGATCTGGTCCTTCATTCTGATCAGGGTGGTGTTCCATGGGTGGGGACTCCTGTGATTTCCCCATTGTCATTTCCCCATCTGGTTAAGGTTGGACTCACAGTTGCGTCCCACCTCTGCAGGGGTGAGGGACCTATTAGAATGGCCCGTCCAAAAAGGTTTTTGGATCCAATAGGATTCCAAGAAGCCTTGGAAGGCTTTAATGTTGGCCCTGCCAGCGAACCTGTTGATGCCCTGGTGGAGAATTGGAATAGTCAACTCACCAGGGCAGTAGACATGATCACTCCTAAGCGTCCTCTCCGACCCGCTTCAAAAATGGCTCCTTGGTATACGGAAGATCTGCGGGAGCTGAAATGGCAAGGTAGACGAATGGAGAGCAAGTGGAGGAAGACTTGACTCTAATCCAACAGATTGCAACATAGGGCACATTTAAAGATCTGTGCTCTGGCTATATGTGCAGCAAAGAAGTGTTTCTTTTCTGCCTGTATTGCTTCTGCAGGCTCTCATCCAACAGAGCTATTCAGGGTTGTGAGGGGGCTAATAGAGCCCCCTGCTCCCCTGAATCAGAATTTGGAACCATCAGTTGCCTGCAGTGGCGCTTTGAATGAGTTTTTGTGTGGACAAAATCTCTCGTATTCGGGTCGATCTAGATTTAGACTCCACAGTTATCACAGTGTCAGATGCAGAGGTATCCAGCAACGCCTCTTGTGTGGTTAGATTGGATCAATTTCAGTTTGTGACTCCTGAGGATGTGAACAAGCTGCATGGAACAGTTCGTCCTACCACCTGTCTACTTGATCCTTGCCCAACGTGGCTTCTACTATCTGGCAAGGGGGTTGTTGTGGAAAGCCTGGTGGCAATTATAAATACCTCTCTGAGGGAGGGCAGGATGCCCCTTTGTTTAAAGGAGGCAATTATTAGACCTATTCTTAAGAAGCCTGCCTTGGACCCCTCAGAGTTAAATAGCTACAGGCCTGTCTCCAACCTCCCATGGTTGGGCAAGGTGATTGAGAGGGTGGTGGCCTCCCAGCTGCAGGCACTCTTGGAGGAAACTGACTATCTAGACCCATTTCAAACTGGTTTTTGGATGGGCTGTGGGGTAGAGACTGCCTTGGTTGGCCTGATGGATGATCTTCAATTAGGACTTGACAAAGGAAGTGTGACTCTGTTGGTCCTTTTGGATCTCTCAGTGGATTTTGATACTATCGGCCATAGTATCCTTCTGGAATATCTGAGGGAGTTGGGGGTGGGAAGCAATGCTTTTCAGGTTCCAGACCTGCTTGGAGACTGTTGCTCTTCAAAATCTGAGCTTTTATATGGGGTCCCCTCAGGGTTCCATACTGTCTCCAATGCTTTTTAATATCTACATGAAACCGTTGGGAGAGATCATCCAGAGATTTGGTGCTGGGTGCTATCAGTACGCTGATGACACCCAAATCTATTTCTCCATGTCAACTTCATCAGGAGATGGCATATCCTCCCTGAATGCCTGCTTGGAAGCAGTAATGGGTTGGATGAAGGATAACAAACTGAGACTGAATCCAGACAAGACAGAGGTACTTATTGTGCGGGGTCGTCACATAGGAAGCAATATTGACCTACCTGTTCTAGATGGGGACACACTTCCTCAGAAGGAACAGGTACGCAGTCTGGGAGTGCTGATAGATTCATACCTTTCCCTGGTTCCTCAGGTTGAGGCAGTGGCGAGATGCACTTTCTATCAGCTTCGGTTGATATGCCAGCTGCGTCCGTTTCTTGAGGATCATGATCTCAGGAGTCAGAACAGTAGTACACTTGCTAGTAACCTCCAGGCTGGATTACTGCAATGCACTCTATGTGGGGCTGCTTTTGTACGTAGTCCGGAAACTACAGTTAGTACAAAATGTGGCAGCCAGGTTGGTCTCCAGGTCATCTTGAAGAGACCATATTACTCCTGCATTACAGGAGTTGCACTGGCTGCCAATAAGTTTCCGGGCAAAATACAAAGTGTTGGTTATAACCTATAAAGCCCTAAACAGCTTAGGCCCACAGTACTTAAGAGAGCATCTTCTTTTGCATGATCCCCATCATCCACTGCGTACATCAGGGGAAGCTCGTCGTTGTCTGTGGCTATCTTCATGTCGCCTGGTGGCCACCCAGGGACGGGTCTTCTCTGTTGTTGCCCTGAGACTTTGGAATGCGCTTCCTATGGGAATAAGAGTCTCCCCATCTCTAGTGGCCTTTAAAAAGTGTCTGAAGACTCATCTTTTTACCCAGACTTTTTAAATTTTAGAATGTCTGTTGATTTGTTTTAAACTGTTTTTAGCATTTGGTTTCAATGTTTTGTTTAGTGTTTTGTTGTGAACCTCAATGAGACCTTGGTTTAGGGTGGTATATAAATACATTAACTAAATAATGGGAGTTGTGGTCCAAAAACTGCTGGGGTGGGGGCCTAAGTTGAGCAGGCCTGATGTAGGACAAACAGGTCAGTGCAAAAGGACCTATGGATATTAATCTGATGGTAATGTTTAGAAACTGGGAGACAACTTCAGTCTCCCAGGACATTCCACACCTGACATGAAAGTCACCATATTAACCATGAGTAATTTTTGAATCAGGTCTAGATAGCAGAGTGTCATGTTTAGAGTAGGAACAAGGCTTATAGGAACATAGGAAGCTGCTATATACTGAGTCAGACCATTGGTCTATCTAGCTCAGTATTGTCTTCACAGACTGGCAGCGGCTTCTCCAAGGTTGCGGGCAGGAATCTCTCTCAGCCCCACCCCCCTCTCTCTCATCTTGGAGATGCTGCCAGGGAGGGAACTTGAAACCTTCTGCTCTTCCCAGAGCAGCTCCATCTGAACATGATTACTCAGTTTGTGTATGGGTTGTGCTGGTGGCATCGTAGGCTAATGTGAGAGGAGGGAGTTGGGGATTGACATAGCCAATGCTCTTGAGGGCAGAGTGAGAGTCTTTTTCTAAATGCTATAGTTGCAAACAGGTCTTCTGCCTTATTATATGGCTTTGGATACTATGTTCTTAGCTAGTGGAACACTGTACAAAGATCATGACTGACAACAGTGGATGAAAACCGGTGACTAAATAGAAAGGAATGTATACAAACTGGGAGAAAACTGTACAAGGAGTTTAACTGAAATGAATGAATAGAGGCCTATTAAAGCACTAGACACAATAAGTGATAGAATGTAGAATAATAGAAGCACACTGAAAACCAAAAGCAAATACGCCCTTAATAAGTGAATGATTTTGCTAAGCTAATACAACAATTTGGCAAAGAGCTAGTTTTATTAGGCAAACCTCTAATATGGCACACAAAACATGGTATAACAAATGAAACATTCAAATTGCACCTTTTTAATTTGTGTGCTGTGCATGTTATCGCTTTTTGTTTTGCTATGGTCTGGCTAATGCAAATAAAATCTATCATAAAATATAGATCTCGCATGCACAGTGGAGAGATGATCCCAGGATATATTTGAATGCATGACAGTTCCAAGCAATATTTGATAGGAAATAGTGACACATACTACTGTATTGAATGTTTCTTTAAGTCCTACTGCTATGCTGTTGCTATTCCAATATTGTCTTCCTACATGACCACCTGCCCTCTACTTTAAAAAGTGGAAAGAGGACACTTTTCATAAGAAATGTCTCCACTTTGCATAAAGGTTGCATATGCTTATTGGTATTATATATACATATTTTGATAAATGGGATAATTTGAGAAAACAATACAGCTCACTACTCTGAAGCTGATGACCAGGTGAGCTGTATATCTGCTCAGTCCGCTGTCTAGGTGCAGAGTTCTCAGGGCCCCTTCTTCTTAACTGTAAATTCATCTCCTGGTCAGGTTTACCACACCCAGAGTCCTCTGTCCCCCTCCACCACTGATCCCCAGCCAGGCCAGCAACTTCACCTCTTGGCTCAAGGCAGGGCAGCCAGTTAACTACTGAGCCAGCCTCTTTACATGCTGGCGCAGAGGTGCACGCATGGTCTCCTACTTGCTTGCTGTTGTCTATGACTACATACAGGTGAAACTCGAAAAATTAGAATATCGTGCAAAAGTTCATTAATTTCAGTAATGCAAATTAAAAGGTGAAACTGATATATGAGATAGATGCATTACATGCAAAGCGAGATAAGTCAAGCCTTAATTTGTTATAATTGTGATGATCATGGTGTACAGCTCATGAAAACCCCAAATCCACAATCCCAGAAAATTAGAATATTACATGAAACCAATAAAACAAGGATTGTAAATAGAACAATATCGGACCTCTGAAAAGTATAAGCATGCATATGTATTCAGTACTTGGTTTGGGCCCCTTTTGCAGCAATTACTGCCTCAATGCGGCGTGGCATGGATGCTATCAGCCTGTGGCACTGCTGAGGTGTTATGGAAGACCAGGATGCTTCAATTGCGGCCTTCAGCTCTTCTGCATTGTTTGGTCTCATGTCTCTCATCCTTCTCTTGGCAATGCCCCATAGATTCTCTATGGGGTTCAGGTCAGGCGAGTTTGCTGGCCAATCAAACACAGTAATCCCATGGTCATTGAACCAGGTTTTGGTACTTTTGGCAGTGTGGGCAGGTGCCAAGTCCTGCTGGAAAATGAAGTCAGCATCCCCATACAGCTCGTCTGCGGAAGGAAGCATGAAGTGCTCCAAAATCTCCTGATAGACGGCTGCGTTGACCCTGGACTTAATGAAGCACAGTGGACCAACACCAGCAGATGACATGGCTCCCCAAATCAACACAGACTGTGGAAACTTCACACTGGACTTCAAGCATCTTGCATTGTGTGCCTCTCCATTCTTCCTCCAGACTCTGGGTCCTTGGTTTCCAAATGAGATGCAAAAGTTGCTCTCATCAGAAAAGAGGACTTTGGACCATTGAGCAACAGACCAGTTCTTTTTTTCTTCAGCCCAGGTACGACGCTTCTGATGTTGTTTGTTTTTCAGGAGCGGCTTGACAAGGAATACGACATTTGAAGCCCATGTCCAGGATCCATCTGTGTGTGGTGGCTCTTGATGCACTAACTCCAGCCTCAGTCCACTCCTTGTGAAAGTCCCCAACACTTTTGAATGGCCTTTTCCTGACAATCCTCTCCAGGCTGTGGTCATCCCTGCTGCTTGTGCACCTTTTTCTTCCACACTTTTCCCTTCCACATAACTTTCTATTAATGTGCTTTGATACAGCACTTTGGGAACATCCAACTTCTTTTGCAATTACCTTTTTGAGGCTTTCCCTCCTTATGGAGGGTGTCAATGATGGTTTTCTGCACAACTGTCAAGTCAGCAGTCTTTCCCATGATTGTGATTCCTAATGAACCAGACTGAGAGACCATTTAAAGGCTCAGGAACCCTTTGCAGGTGTTATGGATTGATTAGCTGATTGGAGTGGGACACCTGGAGCCTAGACTGTTGAACCTTTTTACAATATTCTAATTTTCTGGGATTGTGGATTTGGGGTTCTCATGAGCTGTACGCCATGATCATCACAATTATAACAAATTAAGGCTTGATTTATCTCGCTTTGCATGTAATGCGTCTATCTCATATCAGTTTCACCTTTTAATTTGCATTACTGAAATTAATGAACTTTTGCACGATATTCTAATTTTTCGAGTTTCACCTGTACGTTTAGTATGTCAGTAGCAGGCTAAGATCTTTTCCATCCCTTTTCTTTTCAGCTTCTTTCTGAGGTTCTAAAATCAGAAGTCTATAAACAGCATTTTGAGCTGAGATTAAAAAAAGCAAATATTAGATCCTGCCAAATCCAACACAGGTCAAAGGATGACTCGGGGGGAAACACGTTGAGCCATTTGAACCAAGTGGTCCTTTCTGTATAGGTTGTTGCAGAAGGCTGTGCTTCAAGATGAACATCTGGAAGCATCTTTCCATTAACCTTAAATGGTAGTGATAAAGTGGAAGTGAATAATTCAGCAATGCACAAGTCTGCCATTCTTTATTCCTGTGCAGCTTTTCAAAATGATTGAGATATTTGGCTTAAAAAGGCTTTTGGCTCAACCTCACAAGAGTGCTCAAAAGCCAGAGGTGTTTCCATGCTTGCTTGGACACATGTCCTATGTGTGCACCAACAGTTGTGGGTCCATGACTGGAATTCCAGCTTGCTTGGATGTTAGGGGGAAACCTTTTTCCTTATCATGGCTAATTGTGACCAGTCAAGGAAGCAGGTCGCTGTCCACCTAGTAGAGTAAATCCAGAATTGCTAGCACTAAATCAGCAAGCGTGAGTAACTTTTGGATCAGGTCAGTGGAGCATCACCTTAAAGTAGCCTAGAGGAGCAAAATCTATGAAATGGGAACTTATCAAAAGAAAGAAATGAGGATCACTGAGAGGACAACACAACCTGGCTTGAGTATTACTTACATCAACATGATTGAAGGTTGCTCCATGGGGCAGAGGAGGGGGCTAATGCAGCCGAACTGCTTGAGAGCAGAGTGAGAGTAGAAAGGTTTGTACCTTTCCTTAGTCTGCTACTTTTGAGAGAGAAGAAAGGGGTGGATTTCTGTTGTAGAGATCTTGCTACTGCAAAACCTTCACTGTGATGGGTAAGAGGACTTCAAAGTTGCTAGGGTGACACTTTGAGGCAGTAGCCCAAAGCTTCCATATGCTGAACTAGCACCAGGTTCCAATCAAGTACTGATGTCTGGCATGTGCCACCAGTTAAGTCTGAAAGTGAGGAGGGATTGCAGGCATTGTGTTCCTCCAAGGGTCCGAGGGCAGTTTGGAGTAGATCTATTCCTTGAAGTCTATGCCTGGAAGCACCCTACTCCAATTATTCAGTCTTAGTGTTTCAGGCTCTGGACCTCTACACCCAGTGTATCACAATTCAGGGGAGAAGGGTTGAACATGAAATAGGGATGTGCATGGAACTGGTGGGGGCTGGTTCAGCAGGTGGGGTGCACTTACTCCCCCCCCCCAGCCGCTGCATTTCTCCCACCAGTGCGTGAGTCCTTGAGAGCCCATCGGAGCGGCAGCATACCGCCCTTGTTCCCTGTGCCACCATTTACCGGATGTATCTGGGAATAGGAACAGTGACTCTGTGGGTCGATCTCACATGCATGCACGCCATGCGCATGCACCTCTTAGGGACTCGTGCACCAGCAGGGGAAATGTGGCAGGTGGGTTAAGTGCACCCACCCCCCTCCCTTAAAGTCACCCCATAGCACTGTTGAACCTTCGAGCTAGTGGGTGTTTGAAGGCCCGTAAAAGGCCCTCTGAACCAGTTCATGCACATCCCTAACATGAAAGCAGTGGCTAGAGTTCTTTTGATTGTATTAAGGTGTGGTCAGATGGTCTGTTAGAACTTTGTCCAGGATCCATACCTGTTCTAAAAGGAAATTTGCTTAATCTAGTGCTGAGTGGGTGGTGGTGGCGGCGGCAGGGCAGATGATGGATGGAGCCAAAGGTAGTGAGAATTGATGCCAATTGTGGGCAGCTACGGAGGTGGAGCTAGGAATAGGAGGGTGTCTTAGCAGTAACTGGCAAAGTGCAGATTTGTAGCCAACGAGTGGGATCACAATACAAACACATGCACAGAAATCTACATTGCTCATAGGCAGAGATACAGACGAGTATGAAAAACCAGCAGCTGCTTTATAGTGCTTAACAGGACTACAGTAGTGTATAGATTTGTATGTAACACAGTAGGCTCAAACACAAGCACACACACACACACAGAACTGTACAAGCCACAAGTAAAGCACAGACCAGCTACAAAAGGCTGCTTCTGTGGAGGGTAAATGCATTCTGAAGTCACCAGAGCAGCTCTGTCTGCCTGATTTATTTCAAAAATGAATACTACCAATAATATTTTTAGATTTTTATTTTATATTTCTATACCGCCCAAAACTTGCATCTCTGGGTGGTTTACAGTTAATAAATAAAAAATAACAAAGAATTAAGCAAGAATGGTGCAGTGGTTAGTATGCTGGACTAGACTGGGGAAATCCAAATCCCCATTCAGCCATGAAACTCACTGGGTGTCTCTGAAAGGGTTGTGCATTTTTGTTTGTTTTTGGCCCAAATCTGAAACACCCCCATTTTGTTCTTTGTTTGAAATTGCAAAATCCAAATCCGAAATGTTTTGGATTTTAAAAAAATGGCCCCAGGGAAAAACTAGTAGGTGGAGGTGGTAGTACCCAATGGGTGGAAACTACCACCCAAATTTCGGAGGAATTGAGCAAAGGGCTGGTTTTTGGTGAATTTTTGAAGTTTAAGGTTTTTCCCATACGGAATAATGGAGGTTTCAGCAAAAGTATACTTTCATGTCGGGGGGAAGGGGTGGCCCAGAGCAGAGTAGGGTGGGTGGTAGTGCCCAGTGGGGGCATGGGAGCTGCCAGAATTATTTCAAAGGAATTGGGCAGAGGTCTGATTTTTAAAGATTAAATGGCGTTTATGCATCTTTAAAGTTGTTCCCCATAGGGAATGGAGATTACAGCAGCCCCATAACTATACTTGGGGGGCACCAGGGTGACCCAGAGTGAGTGGTGGTGTAGAGCACATAGGGTGCCAACCACCCCCATGGGTTGCTAACCCATGGGGTACTGGTTTCTGAGGTGTTCTGAGTGTAGATTCTGATAGCATATGAGAGTGGGTTCATTGTTTGTTGTAGAAAATCTCATATGCTACCAGAGAATCTACACTCAGAACACCTCAGAAACAACAGAACCCAGCACCCCATGGTTTAGCAACCCATGTGGGTGGTTGGCACCCTATGTGCACTACACCACTACTCGCTCCCAGCCACCCCAGTGCCCCTAAGGTGGAGTTATGGGTCTGCAGAAACCTCCATTATTCCCTATGGGGGAAAACCTTAAAGATGCGTAAACTTCAACAATTCCTAAGAAATCAGCCCTTTGCCCTATTCCTTTGGAATCTGGGTTGTGGCAGGCACCCCTTGGGGCACTGCCACCCAACCCACTGTTTTGCCCCTCAGGCTCCCTTTCTGCCCCGAATCTACCCCAAAGACATATCAACTTCAGAGATTCTTTAAAAATAAGCCCTTTTCCCAATTCCTTTGGAATCTGGGTGGCAGCAGAATCTTTGGAATCTGGGTGGCACTACCACCTAACCCACTCTTCTGCCCCCAAAGCACCCTTTCTGCCCTGAATCCACCCCAAATAACATCAACAACAGCAGAGCTTTGCAAAGAACCAGGTAGATTTCCAAAGGTCATGCACATCCACATCCCCCCCCCCCCCGAAATGAAATTGATCTACACACTACAGTGTGAAACAACAACAATGAAATGCACACTGCCCCACTGGCCAATGAGGGTAAATGCACACGCCTCACTGGCCAATGAGGGTAAATTTTACCCTCAAATTTCCTTAAAAGGAATAAGGGGGCAATTGCCAGCAGATCAGCCCATGCTTTCACTGGCCAATCTGCAGGCTGGAAGGGCCGGAAATTCAAACAGATGTCAATCAAAATGGAGACCGAAGGAGAAAGACTTTTTGCGATTGCAAAATGGAGTTCGAAAACAGCCGAAACAACAAAACATTTTGTATCCGAAACAGGGATGTTTTGTTTCGGCTACAAAATTTTCTGTTTTGAGCATTGGGTGTTTTGTTTTGGCTACAAAATGGCCGAAATGGCCTGTTTTGTGCACAAAATGAAACGCACATCCCTAGTCTCTGAACAGTCACTTATCTTGCAGCATAACCTTTCTCATAGGGCTAGGAGGATAAATGTAACCATGTGCACCACTCTGGGCTTCTTGGAGGAAGCACAGGCTAGACATGTAAAAGTAAATAAATCCATAGAATCCACCAGTAAAGCAGAGACCAGCTACGAAAGTGGAAAACAAATGCATTCTGAAGTTCCAAGGGTTATTCTACCTGCCCATTTCAAAAATGCACGCATAGAAAAATCAGGTTTTTTTAACTACACTTGCTGCAGCTATGAACTGTAGCTTAGAGGACACAGTTGGAAACAAAGATGCACTCTCACTCTCCCTACTCCATGCCTGCTGAACAACTGGGTGCCCCTTCTTCCCGCCCTGGGTGCCCACAACTTAGCCTGAGTGTCCATCCTAGCAAGCAAATATTTTTATAGAGCTCACTTCCTCAATCCTTGCTCAATGAACTGTGACCACCAGTGGACATATCGATGTTACAAATACTGGCTACAATCCAGAGAAAAACCTGGTTAGCTCTATGCATAGCAAATGAATTTTAAAGAACATATTCCTTCCTACAGAATCCATTCATTCTCAACATACATCACACCCACATGAAAAGCCACTTCTGCAATTATTTGAAAAGCAATTTGGACTCAGAAATCTATGCATGTGCCCTAAAATAACTTTCTGGCTTCTTAAGCTATTTTCTAATCAAATTAGTCCAGTCTTACAGCTTGCTGTTCCTTCCAATGTTTTATGGCATGCCATTTTGGGGATGGGCTGTATTGCTTTGTATACAAATCAGATCAGAGAGCAAGAGAGAGAAAGCAGAGATTGCATTCCTTCCCTCCAAACAAACATGCAACAAAGGAGCCAGCAAAAGATCAGACTTACCAACAGCCAGCCAGCTTACCTGCCCTCTAATCAAAATGGTGATTGGATTCTTCTGAGAGGAAATCTGAAGTAGATTTAACTAAAGGTTTATTCAGCAATAACTCCACTCCTTCCCTTTTCCTCTTGACTCCTCCCCACACTCTCTACAGGATCCCCCTTGGGACAAATGTCCAAACAAACTGCAAAAGATTACTGAATAGAATACAAGTTGCTAAAAAAAAAAAAAAAAAAAGACTTCCCCACCCTCTGAACACTCTGGCTGCTTGAAGAGTCAATTGGCATGATGCCTTCTGATTGGTGCTCAGGGTGTTAAGCTCCACACACCTTCTGAAAATAAAGGAAAGACTTGTAACTGGCTCCTGCCTCATTAATATTCAAATTTGAACAACTCTGTGTGTTCCTATTGGTGTTTACAAAATTCTGGTACCGTCACCCACCCTGCATGCATACTGGAGCCAGACGGCAGGCAGAGAAGAGGCACAGACAGGGAGGCAGTCAGAGAAATGGTTACAGAAGAGGTAAAATGGCTGACAAGTATTTTTAGGTGGACGTCTCCCACTCTGCTGTAGTGGTTAGAGTACTGGACTGGGACCGGGGAGACCCGAGTTCAACTCCCCATTCAGCCATGATACTAGCTGGGTGACTCTGGGCCAGTCACTTCCCTCTCAGCCTAACCTACTTCACAGGGTTGTTGTGAGGAGAAACTCAAGTACACCGCTCTGGGCTCCTTGAAGGAAGAGCGGGATATAAATGTAAATAAATAAATAAATAAAATTCCACTGGCTTATTCTAAAATGCAAGAGCTCTGGGTGTGGTCCTTTTCTTCCCAGGCTGAATGTGCCATTCTGTACAAATATGATCTGCTTTATTATCCCTTGCGGAGGCCAATTTCCTCCATGTTTTTAGGTCTAAAGAGCAGTCTAAATCATGATGGAGGCTAAATTCTAGCATGTGGGAGGATGCTTGGCAACAAAGCAGACATGCTAGAAAGCATCCACACTGGTTTTGAAGGGAGAATGGATGTGCGGCTAGCTCTTGTGCCACCCTCCTAGTCCACGTGTAATGAAGATTTCATCCTAGGTGCTCTACTTGTCACAGAATGTAATGACATACGTACACACCTGTGAGAGGCCCAGCCAGTCAGTGTGGTTCATTGCAAGGCCAGGGAGATAGTGGTGGTGCCTATCAACCTGAAGTGCCTGTCTAATTGTGTTAGGTCAAGATGAAGCTTCAGGCAAAGCTGAATTCTCCATACAGCCCCTTTGGCACTGTGCAGAGGTTGTGCTTCCCATCATGCAGTGCTGCACTTTTCACAGCAACAGTAGGGCTTCTTTAAGGGAAACAAAGCCCTCTTGAACTCTGGGGCTGTCATGGAATGTATGCATGGAGCACTGGAAAGTGTATTCCTTTGCAGTGCTTCCCCTTAGAGCTTTGTTGGGGGAAAGGGGACTGAGACGGGTGTTCCCAGCACTCTGTGCATACCTTCCAAGATGGTGCTGAGGCTCAACAGAACTCCATTTTGATGAACAGCTCCTCTGGCACTTTGCCATGATGAGAAATAGCATTTCCACTGAAGGATTTTTTTTGCCAAAGTTGAAAAATAGTAGAGATCATTGACCTATGTCTTGGCTGAACTAGGTTATAGCTCAACATAGGGCTGAATAATCCTAGCAGTATCCCTGCCCATCACACTATCAGTTGTTGGTGTGAGGGTGCTGGGGTATTCCTTTAGGGACCATGGGTACAATATGCATGGTGGAGAAGAAGATATGTGCTCCTCTCGGTGTCGATGAAGCAATGTGTGAACTAGATGCTATGCATGTAGCATGCTTATAACTGGCTGGCCTGATCTTGTACCAAGAAATCCAATATTTGTGCTATCTTCATTCATCCCCTCAAAGGGAAAAAAGCAAGACCTCAAGAAAGATGCTGGGAACAGAAGCCGATACTGAAAATTCCAAATGTTCAGCACATCTTGAGACAGCACCTTCTTCAAGAACAATTTTCACTTTCTATTCCACTTTCAACATGTAGATTAAAAAAAGTAGACCTTCTCCAAAAGTCTAGATAGTAGTATAAATGTTCAAATAAAGTTCTAGTTCAAAGAATATTGCTTGGAGTGTTTGGTCTTGTGAATACACTGATTAAACCTGAGAGCACCAGCCGTCAATGTGCAGTGTTATAGAGGTGTCATGCATGAAGCATCTTTTACACATAGGAACTTGCAGATTGTTACTCCTTAACTGGTCTTGATTGCCAAAATAGTACAGCATCATGCTGAGTTGCATTAAATAATAACAGAACCTTTTCTTTCAGGCAGTCTGCTGGCCTTTGAATGGGCAGGAGTTGGAAACATCTATTTAAAAAATCCCTACAAGATCAACATCATCATGAACAAGAATACTAATGCTTTATATGCTAGGAGTAAAAGTGTAAGTAACTGGTTTAATTATAATCTTTGCTGCTCTTTGGATTTATTCCGCTAATTGTGTTTTTCTTCTTTGTTTCATGTTTTATCAGTGATACTATAACTCTCCTTTTAATCCGTTCAAACATAGTTGTGAAACTTACCTGTTGGTCATTTTTAGTCAGAATGTGGATGGGCAGAAATTGTCTCACACCCTTTACCATTCTTCTGGACCTCATTCTGCAGAAAATCATGGCCAACGTTTCCACACAGTAGAACGTTGATGTTAGGACCCCGCACCCCAGGGCTAGAGATGTGCACGGAACCGGTTGGGAGGCCGTTTATGGGCCTCCAAACTGGTTCAAAGAACCGGTGGTTCTGCCGGTTTGAAGGCAGTGGGGGTCTCCCTTTAAGAGCGGGAGGAGGGTGCACTTACCCCTCCTGCCGCTCCCCCCCCCCGCCGGCATCGTGTTTTTTAACAGCCCATCGGGGTGGCAGTGTACCTCCCTGCCGTCCCATTGCCCTTGTCTTCTGAATATGACTGGAAGTTGCTGACATGCCTGTGCGCACCGGCACAGGCACGTGTGCATGCGTGATGTGCACACACTTGTGCCGGCGTGCACAGGCGCGTTGGCAACTTCCAGTCATATCTGGAAGACCAGGGCAATGGGGCGGCAGGGAGGTACGCTGCCGCCCCAATGGGCTGTTAAAAAACACGATGCCGGTGGGGGGAAAGTGGCAGGAGGGGTAAGTGCACCCTCCCCCCGCTCTTACAGGGAAACCCCTGCCGCCTTCAAACTGCCCCGCAATAAAGCACAACACCATATGAATGACTTAAAGCAGCTTCTAGGCATTTGTGCTGTGCTACTTCCATCATTTACCCGAGAGAGCACCTTTCTCTGCAAGATCTCCACTGCTCGTTAAGGTCATCAGGTGCCTTCAGCTGCTATCTGTTCATGGCAATTTGGGATTGGGCCTTCTCAGTAGCTGCCCCCAGGTTGTGGAGTGTATGTGCCATGGGAATAAAGAGGTTTATCATCCCGGGAGATCTTGAAGAGAGCCATGAAGACCCACCTCTTCAGCTTGGCTTTTAATAATATTTAAGTGACTTTTAAGGGTTTTTTAAAATGAATGTTATGTTTATATTTTTAAAATGCTTGAAAAATAGTAAAGATCACTGACCTACGTCTTGCTGAACAAGATTGTAGCTCAGCATAGGGCTGAAAAATCCTAGTATTATCCAAGCACACCACACGATCAGCTGAAGGTTTTGGATGGGTGGTATAGAAATGAAATAAACAAGTAGCACCACAAATGCTGCAGAAGCTGTTTCAAGTCATTCCATTGTGCCCTGTCACACAGCACCACCAGGCAGCGTTTCGTGTTACTCAGCAGCTCCAGCACGGCCCTGTCGCTGACATGCTGCTACATGGAATGTTGTCCCATTTCCAGAAAATCTCCTCTTGTTGGGATTTATAGCATTTAATATCTGGGCATTTTGGGATGGTCTGCAATGAAATGTTACCTCTTCCATGTGTGCAAACCAAAAAGCATAGAAAATTGTCATGCCTGCAATAGCGATATGAAATTATTAACAAAGATGTTGCAAGAAATGGCTCTCTTGTTGTAACTCCTGCCATTGCGTAAGGATTTATGTTTTGTTGCTGCGCAAATTATTGTTAAAATATAGCTTTGGGGGAAAGAGAAAACCCGGGGTGATGCTAAGCTAATTAGGAGCATACTGTCTACTTCTGTTACTTAAAAAATTTTCTGACTAGCAACATTTATTTAATTAGGTTACTATGTGACAAAATATTGCAATACACTTCTTCTATCATGAAATGCAGACCACAGACTCTTCCTATCATGAAATGCAGACCACAGAAAAGTCTAAATTCTTAATCTCTCTACACTGGGTTTTCATTCAACTTCAGATGTCACTGCTATAACAATTATTTTATTGGAGGAACAGGACCTATAAACTTGAAGCAAATACATACCTCTAGTTCATTAAGAGAGATTAAGGAGAGGATGATTATGTTCACAAGAAGAGAAAACAATAGTCGTGATTTTCATTGGTGTAGAGATGGTATAGTGATTCTAGGATTTCAGCTTCATCTGTAGTCCTCCTGATTTCAGGGGCTTCACAATGCCACAGCACATGCATTATTCTCTACATTGGATATCTCTGCAGGTGTGTGTTCTGCCTCTATCAAATAGTCAGGGTTATGCACATCAAAGTCAAGCTGAAGTTATTCATTCTCTCTCTCCTGTTCTTTTGTTTTGCTGCTTTCGCATAAAGGCAACTTTTTGCATAAAAGCTGCTTTAGAGCTTAGCTGCTGCTCTCTTGCCCTGTAGAATGTATGCAGAAAAGAGATTCTGTTGAAGAGAATGTTTGACAATCTAGCTGATAGGCACGGCTTCAAATCCCAGCTTGCAAGGGTGATTTATACTGTGATAGGATCAAGTGAAAATCACTGGATCCACACAGTGAGTCGTTGCATTATAAAAAAAAGCATGATGTGTGGGACATCCTTGATATGGTTGCACAGACCTGGATCAGGGAACTCAAGCTCTTAGGGCCATTAATGGGTCTGGGACATCACTCTTAAACCAGCAAAGGAGGGCTGTAGGGTCCTGAGCAGCCCATGAAGGGCTCAGAATTAGAGAGGCAAACAGGGGCCCAGGTGGGAGGGAGAGGGAGGAAACCTTGTCCCTGTGGGGATGTCCAGCGTTCCCATATTGGCAATAGGAAAGTATTGAAACCAGCAGACACTGGAGAAGTCCTCCAGTGGGAAGTTGCCTACCATTCTGTGGATTTCCTTGAGGAGGTATTACACCTGGAACTCAGGAGATGGGCATACCTGTAAATGCCCCAAGAGGCAAGGGCCCTGCCTCCTCAGCCATGTTGTCATAAGCTAGAATCTTCTCTAGGGAAGCCTGACAGCAAGTCACAGGGTGATGCTACAACCCTGCCAGTGGATACTAGAGATGCGCACGAACCTGTTCAGAGGCCCTTTTACAGGCCTCCGAACAGGTGTGAACACTGGGCAGTTTGGAGGCTTGAAGGTGGTGGCGGGGGGCAACTTTAAGGATGGGGCAAGATGCACTTATCCTTCCCTCCCCGCTGATGCTGGGTTTGTAAAGATTCTGTTGGGGTGGCAGCATACCTCCCTGCTGCCCTGTTCCCTCCTTGGCTGGAAGTGTCAGGTATGCATGTGCATGCTGCGCATGTGCATGCACCCATGTTGCACTCCCTTGCACGTATGTTACGTACGAGTGCGACATGCATGCGCATGTGCCTGGTGTGCTCATGCACGCACTTCCGGCCAATGAGGGAATGGGGCAGCAGGGAGGTATGCTGCTGCCCTGACAGTCCTTACAGAGCCAGTGCTGGCAGGGGGAAAGCAGAGGGAGAGGTAAGTGCCTCTCGCTCCATCCTTAAAGTTGTCCCACCCCTGCCTTCGAACTGGCCTCTGCCGGTTTCGTGCACATCTCTAGTGGATACGGATAAAGGACATGGTTGCAAATAAAGGACTGTTTGTGGTCACTTATGTTGTCCCATAGCTGTTTTTCCATGGATCTGCCCCCATGGGATGTAAATCCCAGTGGGTTGCATTGTCAAGTAGCGGTCATACTTTTGTATCAGTTGGGTGTATGCCAGTTTGGCAGTGGAAAAAGTGGCCTGCAGACCCTTCCTTGGATGTTTTCCAAAAAGGTGTAGGGGTGTGTGTTGCCAATCCTCCAGCACTGAGCTGGAGTCTCCGGAAAGACTGAATGCGAACCTGAAGATCTTAATGACTTTACTGGGAGAGAAAACCTCTGAGAATAATCTCTGTGTGTGAGAGGGAAACTGGCAGGTTGGAATTGTACTCTACAAGAAAGACAGAGCTAGTGCTGAAAACAGCAGCCTTGTGTTAAGATCTCCACTTCCATAACATCTAGCATCACTTCTCTCAACAATTGAACCATATGAACCCACCCAAGAACTCTGGACACCTCCATCAGAGGCGTAGCAGCAGGAGGATTCGCAAAGTTTTCATCTGTTTTAGTGTCAAAGATATGAAATTGCTTTCTGAGATATATATATACCTGGACCCTTGATTTAGATGGGCAGTGCAGATCTTATTCAGGCACCTTTTAAATTGTACATGTGATGCATAAAGCATTGTTGGCTGTGATAGGCTTCATTGATGTTTACCCAGCAGCAGCTGGATTGGCACCCCCATTGATTGGGCTCATGGCTGGAGGCAGGCAGGCTTCAACCCTAGTTCTGCCCCTGCTAACTGGGCAAAGGGCATCTTTTTAAAGTGGTGATTCTCTTTATTTAGCAGGGGAAGAGCAACTGGCCCTATCCACCCCCAGCACAGTACCCCTCAAGTGACTGTTACTGGTGTCTGTCTTGTTTCCCTTTCTGATGTGAGCCCTTTGGCGATAGGAGCCAGCGTGGTGGAGTGGTTAGAGTGCTGGACTAGGACCGGGGAGACCCGAGTTCAAATCCCCATTCAGCCATGATACTAGCTGGGTGACTCTGGGCCAGTCACTTCTCTTTCAGCCTAGCCTACTTCACGGGGTTGTTGTGGAAGAGAAACTTAAGTATGTAGTACTTAACATAGTAGTACTTAACTGGGCTCCTTGGAGGAAGAGCGGGATATAAATGTAATAGTAATAATAATAATAATAAATTATTATTATTATTTTCTTTTGGAAACTTTTGTTGAAAAGCTGTATATAAATATTGTTGTAGTTCTGCTGTCTTCTGAATTCACAGGTGGCCCAAACCAGCTACTATTTACTCCAGAAAAAAGCTTTCACTAGTGTCAGTAGGCCTCAGTCTGGTTGTTAAAGAAAAATTAAGCCTGTGAAGTCTGACACATTAAGGCTGCATTCGCACGTAACATGAAACCGAAGGTCCCTTCACCTCTGCTTTTGGAAAATGCATGTCCAAATGCAGGCAACCAAAGTTTTGGCAAAAAATTGACTCGTAGTTTCTCTCCCCAGTCAGAATATTGTACCTTCAGTTTGTAGTAAAGTCCACTGCCTGGACCTCTGGTTCCGCATCTAAATGCTGGCACTGCACGCTGCCTGTTTCCCAACCGGAACTGAAGGAGGAAGTTCCTCCCTCGCTCCAGCTGCTATTGGCTGTGCAGACTGTCCTGAAAGAAGCCTGCACAGCAAGTTCCCCCTCCACTCTGCAGTCAGCGAGACTGCAGAGAAGGAGCAGTTTGTTTCATCCAAGTGCGGAGGGGAGAGGGGGTGTGGAACCACAGGTCCATTGGACCCATGGTTCTGATTATGTCTGAAGGTGACCTAAATGTCATGTGCAGTTTGGTTCTGTAAATATTGCCACTGTTCTTTATGCTGCTGTTCTAATCTATGGTGTTGTGATTGTGTAACTTTATTTTTTTCATGAATTTGGTATTGTGTATTTTGATTGTAAACTGCCTTCAATGTACTATAACAGGGCTGCACAACGTCAGCCCTTCCGAAGATGTTGGACTACAACTCCCATCATCCCTGACTATTGGCCGTTCTGGCTGGGAATGATGGGAGCTGTAGTTCAATAAGGGCTGGAGGGTTGAAGTTGTGCAGCATAGTACTATAATAAAGTGGGTTACAAAGACAAATAAAAATAATTAATAATTGATAATGGTAATTTTGTGTCCTGAGATTATCCTGCTATACATTTCCCCTGAAATTGCCAGTGGCATCCAATAATGCAGATTGGGGAAGGGAAATGCATTTCATAATGACATTAAGATGTAGGGTATGCTGTACCTTACATTACTAAGGGGCAGACTTAGCATGGGGCTCCTGGTTTTGGCAGCCATCGTGTGTATTGATTACATTTAGTCCCACCCTGAAGCAAGAGCCTGTGATTGATTTATAATGTAAAAATCACATTCGCCAGAATGCTCACTTGCCTCCATTTTAACAATGACCGGGCATTAGTATAGATAATGGGCAGAAACAACCTGATCTAAGACTCCTGTATGATGATTCTCCAAGAGGGCCCTCTCAATTAATCTTGATGGATGTACTGAGCAGAGGGGAGGATGCAATTTCCTAAGGACTGCTTGGCTTGAAAAAATTTTAACACACAGGGAGAAAAGGGTAAACAAGCTCAGAGTCCCTATGGTCATACACTGTGCATATCCTATTTCCTTTTTCAGTGGCCCATTTGCCGAAAGAAAAAGACAAACTAATGAATCTCTTTCTCACAAGAGAATCTTAATGATTTCAGAGGAAGGAGAAGAGTCTTAATTTGACTTGCTTTTCTCCATTTGCATTCCCACTAATCTGTCTTCTCAAGAGTTTATTGCAACTGAAAACCTTTTTCTTTGCTGAATATCAGAGCATGGTAGAAACGCCTGTAAGAAATCCCAATGATGTTCCTCAGATTCCAAAGAGGAGGAGTTAATAGGAGCTTCATGAAAGAGTGTACCAAACTTGGATTTCTCAATGAACTGAAGTTTGGCAGGTCCTGAAGGTGTGAAATGTTTGGCAGACCATGTTTAAAACAAAATGTTTTTGAAGACTTGCTATATTGGTTGCTTGTAGTATGTGTGAATAAAAAATATGTCAGTGGTTGACAATGAGATTACAGTATTGCTGCATATGCTCTGGACAGGAGGAATGCATTTTTTTTAAATATTCTCCTCCTCCTCCCCCCTCTGGAGTCCACTGTGCCTCCCAGAAATATGCCCCTAAAGGTTCCACGACCATCAAGAACATATATTTGGGAGACATCCGCAGAGGGAGAGAGAGATTGTTGAAAAACACACCTGTTGTGTGGTGCATGCACAGTGCTGTGCTGGATGTTGGGCACTGACCAACATGACAGGCAGCCCTCTACCTAGAGCAGTAGGAGAGAGGGCGTGCCCTCAGCTCTTGTCTGTGGACTTCCCAGAAGCATCTGGTGGGCCACAGGATGCTGGACTAGATAGGCCTTGGGCCTGATCCAGCAGGGCTGTTCTTATGTTATAATCCACCAGAACTTCCGTCTGTGCCTCTTGAAAGGCAGCCCTGATCATGTAGTGTAGAATGACTTAAAACCGCTTGCAGTTCTGACTTCCCAAAACTGATCTTAAGTCATTCTGCAGCATCTTCATTGTGCTATACCATTCGACCTGCCTTTCCAGCTGTGCACTAGCCCTGATAGAGCCCTAACATTGATGTAGAGCTGTCCATCATGTCAGACACTATCTTTTAAAAATGTGACCTGAAAACAGAAATATTTTTGGAAAGAAATGACAACCAACTTATTACTCACTGGAGCAGTAGACACTATCGCTCCTAAGTGTCCTCTCTGACCTGCTTCAAAGTCAGTCCCGTGGTATTTGGAAGAACTGTGGGAGCTGAAGCAGTGAGGTGGTAGACTAGAGCACAAGTTGAGGAAGACTTGGTGTGAAACTGACAGGTCGCAACACAGAGCACATTTGAAGATCTATGTTCCCGCAGTGTGCGCAGCAAAGAATCGATTCTTTTCTGCCTTCATTGCTCTACAAATTCATGTCCAGTGGAGTTATCTAGGGCCATGAGGGGGCTAGTATATGCCCCTTCCCCTTGAATTTGAACTTGGAACCATCAGTCACTTGCTGTGATTCCTTCAATGAGGCTATTCTCACGAGTGTGAAAAACCAGGCTAAGGGAACACAGCCCGGTTTTGCACGCTCATGAGAACCACTGGGCTCGCGGGTGAGCCCGGAGGATCCATGGCAGCAAGCCTGCCTAAATAGCCACCCTCTTAAATGAGGTTAAGGGAGCAAGCACTCCCCTATCCTTAGTTTTTTTTAAAATCATGTGTCAGCTGTGGTGCTTCCCTGAACACGACCCCCTGAGCTGCCAGGTGTGCTGTGGGTGGCCTGCAGGAGAGCTGCCACTTGTCTGGGCAGGTGATCCACCCACCCAGGGAACGAGATCATCTGTGGGGAGGGTCAGGCAAACACGCTCTCCTGCCAACCTTCCCAAAGCTCTTCACACGGATCATGTGAAGAGCTTCAATGACTTTTTTGCAGATAAAATCTATTGTATTTGGGCCAAACTGGATTCCACAGTTTATTGCAGAGTCTATTGTGGAGGTGTCCAGCAGCTCCTCATATAGGATTAGACTGGATCACTTTCAGTTTGTGGCTCCTGAGAATGTGGACAAGATTGTGAGCCCTTTGGGGACAGGGATCCATCTAATTTATTCTCTATGTAACCCGTTTTGGAAACTGTTGTTGAAAAGCAGCATATAAACATTTGTTCTTGGACTAACAGCTTTAAACTGTGTTTCCTACAACCTGCTCTCTTGACCCCTGCCCAACTTGGCTTATCTCATCTGCTAATTGTATTAGCAGAGAGGGTTTGGAAAATATTATAAACTAGCTTAACCCATGCAAAGCATCTGCACACTAGTACTTGATTGCTCCCCTCACCCCCGTCACAACCCCCCTCACTTCATAGATCTCACCACCCTCACCTGATCTGCACTTCTGCTCCTTCTCCTCCATCCTGTTGCTGCCATCCCCCTCACCCCTCTTGGTTGCAGCTGCAGCTTTGTTGGCCTCTATTGGCCAACCTGCAGCCCCCTATCCCCAGAGACCTTCCTCAACGAAATCCCACTCCTACTCCTCCCCGCAGGAGCAGCAGGAGCAGCTGTTGACTGGGCCCTTCCTCGCTGCTGCTGCTGCTGCTGCCGCCATAGCCGCTCGTTCCCCTCAGGCCTCTGACAGGTCTGGGCCCGTCCCTTGCCTGCCTGCCTCCCTCCTCGAATGGCCTCAGTAGCCCCAAACAGCAGCAGTGGTTGACTGGCCATTCCTTGCTGCCGCTGCTATGGCTACCTGTTCCCCTCAGGCCGCTGACAGGCTTGGGCTCATCCCTCACCCTTCTTCCTTTCTCTCTTCCCTCCCTCTTTCTCTCTCCTACCCTCGCTCTTCCCCTCTATCTTTGTTCCCCTCCCTTCTCCCCCCCCCCCCAACAAGTTAACAGATCTTGTTTCCTCATCTAATTCACACAACGGCAGCCGCCTTTTCCTGAAGGGTCTCTTTCCTCCCTCACAACCTCTCTCTTCACAAATCCCTGCCCACTATCCTTTTATATAGAGAGATTCCGCTTCTGTACAATCAAGAACATCTTCTGAACAGTTGCATTCAAACTGACCTTAACTATTACAGGCTCCTCTCCCCTATCTGTATATGGAATCCCTAGTGCCCTATCGCCATTGTGCCACAGGCTTCTCTTCCGTATCTGCATATGAAATCCCCACTGCCCAATCACCACGGTGCTTCTGCTCGCAAACTCTCATGAGAGCTGCCATTCATGGGATTAGCCACAGGTATGCCTGAAAGAATTATATAGAGAGAGATGCTTAGAGAGAGAGAGATGCTTCTCCTGAGAGTGGATAGGATGCCTCCTTGTCTTAAGGAGGCTATTATTAGATCTTATTGGAAGAAACCTGCATTGGATCCCTTCAAGCTATCTAATTACAGACCCATTTCTAATCTTCCATGGTTGGGCAAAGTAATTGAGCGGGTGGTGGCCTCTCGGCTCCAGGCAGTTTTGGATGATACAGATTATCTAGACGCATTTCAAACTGGCTCTTGTGTGGTCTATGGAGTTGAAACTGCCTTGGTTTCAACCTCAATGGATGATCTCCAATTGGCTGTTGACAGAAGGAGTGTGACTCTGCTTATCCTTTTGGATGTCTCAGCGGCTCTTGGTAGCATCAACCATGGTATACTTCTGGATCTCCTGAGGAGAGTGGGATTGGGTGGATCTGTTTTATAGTGGTTCCATTCCTACCTCTTTGGTAGATTCCAAATGGTGTCGCTTGGATACTGATGCTCTGCAAAGCAAGAACTAAAGTATGGAGCACCACAAAGTTCCATACTGTCTCCAATGCTCTTTGACATCTGCATGAAACCACTGGGAGAGATCATCAGGAGGTTTGGTGCAGGTGTTAGCAATATACTGATGACACCTGGATCTGTTTCTCCATATCTACCTCATAAGGAAATGGCATAACTTCCCTAAATGCCTGCCCAGAGGTGGTAATTAGTTGGATGAGGGATAAGAAACAGGTTGAATCCAAATGACGGAGGGACAGACTGGGGGATGGGAGGTGGTGGACCCGAGAGATGGTTTAGATCAGTGTTTCTCAACGTTTTTGGAGTCATGGACTGGTACGTCCTTTGTGCGCAGTTTCCAGGACCAGCAGTTAGTAAAGGGGTTGCTGCTCATTTCTAGGCAGGCAGCCCTTGCTGCTGGGATAACACTCATTTAGCTTCCTCAAAATGAACATTATCCCAGCAGTGAGGGCTGCTGCCTAGAAATGAGCTCCGGAGACTCGCAGCAGCGGTGGCTCCCACCAGCTTGAAATTGTTTGGTGAGTGCCTGGGTGTGAGGGCAACCCAACTCAACTCCTCACAGACGGGCACTGGTCCGTGGACCGATGGTTGAGAAACACTGATTTAGATCTGCTTGTACTGGATGGGGTTACATTCCCCATGAAAGATCAGGTACGTAGCTTGAGAGTGCTCCTGGATCCAAAACTCCGGTTGAAGCAGTGGCCAGAAGCACTACCCTGAACGTGCCCGATCTCGTCTGATCTCGGAAGCTAAGCAGGGTCAGGCCTGGTTAGTACTTGGATGGGAGACCGCCTAGGAATACCGGGTGCTGTAGGCTTTTTAATTATTGGTGTTTTTGGAGCCAGCATGGTGTAGTGGTTAAAGTGCTGGACTAGGACCGGGGAGACCCGAGTTCAAATCCCCATTCAACCATGGTACTAGCTGGGTGACTCTGGGCCAGTCACTTCTCTCTCAGCCTAACCTACTTCACAGGGTTGTTGTGAGGAGAAACTCAAGTATGTAGTACACCGCTCTGGGCTCCTTGGAGGAAGAGCGGGATATAAATGTAAAAATAACAACAACAACGTGGGCAACAGGACTCAGGATCAACCAGGACTGAAGACAGCAAAGTTACTGGAAGAAACGTCGCTTAACAGAAAAAATATACGAAAAATGCCAACAAGGAAATAATGATCTGCTATTACAAGTCTAGTCCAACTAGAAGAGGTTATTTAAAAAGAATGTACCAAATTTGGAAAGAGAAGCATCCAGATACAGAAATAACAGAACAAAGGCTAGCAGACCAGAGAAGATTCATAATAAAAAATAAAGTATTCACAGGAGTTGAGCTAGAAGAACTGCAAAGAGCAACACAGGCTCAAGAAATGGAAGAATTACCACCAACTGAAGCAGTTGCTCAGGCGCAGGTGGAGGAGGTGTTGGAAATAGAGGATACCACCGCTGCTGAACTGTTTCAAAATCAAAACCAGGCAACGTCCCCTTTGTCTTCACCTCAAAAACCCAAATGCCGTTTAACAGAAAAGCAACAAGAACTAAAGCAAAAAATAACTGAGCACATGAACCAAACAACCACCAGGGTTCGACTTCCAGCTCTAAAAACAGTTGCCAAAAAACAACTTGCTCAGGTATTAAAAGATTTCAATGCTGCACTTGCAGAAATAACAACCAATAATTTGCAAGAAACAAACCAACTAATGTACAGTGCAGCAACAATAACAACACAAGAGCTCGGATATAAGATCAGTGGACCTGTAAAAAAAGAAAATAGTACATCACCTAAATGGAAGATTAGATTAGAAAATAAAATCTCCAGGCTTAGATCAGATGCTAGTAAACTGAAAGATATGAAAGACAAGAAGCTGAAGAATGAAAACACCAAACAGTATCTGATCCAAAAATACCACCTAGATTCAAGGAAAGTTAGAGAAGTCCTGGAAATAATAAAGCAGCAAATAACAGCAGTGTCAAAGAAGATTAGCAGATATGAAGCCAGAATTACACAACACAGGCAGAATCTCCAATTCCAGTCGAATCAGAGACGTTTCTACCAAAGCATAGAAGGAGAAACTGCAAGAAACCTAGAAACACCAAATAAAGAAGAAACAGTGCAATTCTGGCGGGAATTATGGGACAATCCAATAGATTATAATAGAAAAGCAGGCTGGATGAAAGAGGTAAAAAAATGTAACCAACAAATGCAAGCTCTAATAATAACACCAGAATTAATAAGTGAAAGAGCAAAGAAAATTAAAAATTGGACTGCTCCAGGCGATGATGAACTGCATGGCTTTTGGCTTAAACACCTAACAAGCCTTCATAAACAACTATCAAAACAGTTCAATCACATTTTGCAAGGAGGTGATATTGAACAATGACTAGCAACTAGGAAAACTCATATCATCATGAAAGACCCAGCAAAAGGTGCAGTTCCAAGTAATTATAGACCGATAACCTGTCTGCCAACCATGTTCAAATTATTAACTGGAATAATAACAGATGAAGTGATGCAACACTTATTAACTAACAAACAGCTTCCAGTTGAACAGAAAGGAAATTGGCCGAACACCAGAGGCACAAAAGACCAGCTGCTGATTGACAAAATGATTTTAGAAAACTGCAAGAGAAGAAAAACAAATCTAAGTGTTGCATGGATTGACTACAAGAAAGCCTTTGATTCATTGCCTCACACATGGATACTAAAATGTTTAGAAACAACTGGTGTCAGCAAAAACATTCAGATATTTATTTTAAAAAAGCAATGAGCATGTGGAGTACACAGTTAACAATCAATGGTGAGACACTTGGACAGGTTAGCATTAGAAGAGGCATTTCCCAAGGGGACTCACTATCCCCTCTGTTGTTTGTAATCGCCATGACCCCACTTTCACAAATACTAAACAAAACAGGCCTCGGATACCAAACATCTAAAACATCAAGTCAAATAAACCATCTGCTGTACATGGACGATCTGAAGTTGTATGGAAAGTCCCAGTCAGAAATCGAATCACTGCTAAACACTGTCCGTATAGTCGGTAGCGATATAGCAATGGAGTTTGGACTAGACAAGTGTGCTGCATTAATGAACAGAGGGAAAATAACAAAAACAGAAGGAATAGAACTGCCCAATGGAAGCAAGATCAAGAACCTGGAAGAGAAAGAACCTTACAAATACTTGGGCATTCTCCAGGCTGATAACATCGCACACACTGAAGTTAAAAGAAAAATTGGAAGTGAATACATCAGGAGAGTTAGAAAAATCCTCAAGTCCAAACTCAATGGCGGGAACACCATACAAGCCATAAACACCTGGGCTATACCTATTATCAGATACACTGCAGGAATAATAGACTGGACCCAGGCAGAGCTAGAGACGCTAGATCATAAGATCAGGAAAATCATGACCATCAATCATGCTCTGCACACCCGCAGTGATGTAGATAGGCTCTACCTCCCTCGCAGCTCTGGTGGAAGAGGAATGCTGCAAGTCCATCAAACAGTAGAGGAGGAGAAAAGAGGCCTTGAAGAATATATCAAGGACAGTGAAGAAGATGCACTTCAAATGGTCAATAACGAGAAACTATTCAACACCAATGAAACAAAGCAGGCCTACAAGAAAGAAGAAGTCAAGAACCGAGCAGAAAAATGGAAAAATAAGCCCCTGCATGGTCAGTATTTGCACAATATAAGTGGAATATCAGACATCAGCAAGACCTGGCAATGGCTTAAGAATGGCAACTTGAAGAAAGAAACAGAGGGTTTAATACTGGCTGCACAAGAACAGGCGCTAAGAACAAATGCAATAAGAGCCAAAGTCGAAAAATCCACCACAAACAGCAAGTGCCGCCTTTGTAAAGAAGCAGATGAAACCTTGGACCACCTAATCAGCTGTTGTAAAAAGATCGCACAGACTGACTACAAACAAAGGCATGACAAAGTAGCAGGGATGATACACTGGAACATCTGCAAAAAATACAAGCTACCTGTAGCCAAAAATTGGTGGGACCATAAAATTGAAAAAGTTGAAGAAAATGAAGATGTAAAAATATTATAGGACTTCCGACTACAAACAGACAAACATCTGCCACACAATACACCAGATATAACTGTAGTCGAGAAGAAAGAAAAAGAAGTCAGAATAATCAACATAGCAATACCAGGGGATAGCAGAATAGAAGAAAAAGAAATAGAAAAAATCACCAAATACAAAGATCTACAAATTGAAATTGAAAGGCTGTGGCAGAAAAATACCAAAAAAATCCCAGTGGTCATTTGCGCCCTGGGTGCAGTTCCAAAAGACCTTGAAGAGCACCTCAACACCATAGAAGCCACAGAAATCAGCATCAGCCAATTACAAAAAGCAGCTTTACTGGGAACAGCCTATATTCTGCGACGATATCTATAACAATTGACAATAAAATTCAGCCATCCCAGGTCCTTGGGAAGGACTTGATGTCTGGAGAAAACAAACCAGTCAATAACACCTGTCTGACTGTGTAAACAAGAAATAATAATAACAACATAAGTCAGCTATACCCATTTCTAGAGTTAAATGACCTTGAAATGTTAGTACATATGCTGGTGAACTCCAGACTTGACTTCCGTAATGCACTGTGTGGGCTGCCTTTGTATGTAGTTTGGAAACTACAGTTGGTACAGAATGCAACAGCCAGACTGGGCTCTGGTACAACTCAAAGGTGTTGGCTGCCAATATGTTTCCAAGCAAACTACAAAGTGCTGGTTAGTACCTATAAAGCCCTTAATGGCTTGGGTCCAGGGTATTTAAGAGAGCACTTTCTTTGTCATGAACCATGAAGATTGTCTCTAGAGAGGTCCAGTTAAAATTGCCACCAGCTCATTTGGTGCCGACTCAAGATTGGGACTTCTCTGTGGTTGCCCTGGGGCTTTGGAATATGCTCCCTGTTAAAATAAGAGCATCTCTTTCTCTGTTTTTGGAAGACCCTCAAGTTGCACCTGTTTCCTCAGGCTTTTAGCTGAAATTAACTTTAAATGGTTCGGTTTTATCTTATGAGATTGTTTTTACTCTATTTTGTGAAATTTTAACTGCTTACTCTGTTTTATATTGTGTTAAATTTTGTACACCACCTAGAGATGTACATATCTCCTAGGTGGTATATCAGGTGGTATACAAATATGATAAACAGATAAATACTATAGCTTTGTGATGGTGTGGCAGGGAGTTCCTATTGGAGAAATGTTTAAGGATTTTGCATTGATAGCTTGATGTCAAGAGGGGAAACAAGGGTTAGGCAAGCCAAGAAACTTGGAGCCTGATAATGAAAAGAAAAAAGAAAAGCCCCCTCTAATGTCCTTCTCTTATGTTATGAAGGCAGCATAGAAGCTATTGCCATTCCTTCCCACACCACTGGAGTAAAGTGGGATGTCCTGCTGCTTCTAACATTTCTGAAAGTGGGACACGATAGTGTGAGGAAGAGCCACACTGGCTCCCCCATATGGCCTTAAGTTGTCTGCATGGTGTATAGTGGAGTAGCACTATAGTGGCTCTCATGCCTTCAGGGAAGCATAAGCAAGGGGCCTTTAGGTTGGTTACTTCAAACAAGCTGGCTGATTCCACTGTATTCATGCTTTCCATTCTGGGTACCGAATCATGTGGTGAAAATAACTATCCATCTCTTGTGCAAATCAACCCTAAAGCTTTTTGCACTCTAGTATCAGAAGTGTTAGTCCAAGAAAGGAGGGGAAGGGAAAACTGCAGTGAAGAACAATGCACTGAAAGCAAAATGTCATGTCGTTATGCTGCTAACTTAGCAAATGAAGTTGAAGCTGCTGCTAGGATGGAAAGTCACAGGCTGGTTTATCAAGTGCCAAGCGGTTAATTACCAAATATGACACAGGCAAATCAAAAAGGCAAAGTGTTCAAGATGGAAGTGGAGCAGGAGAACAGATGAGCATAAAGTTCTTCAAATAACCCTGAACAGACCCCAAGAGCACCTGCATCTTCACTTCCTCAGCTCCCTGTTTGTTGATGGATATTTGCATTTTGATGGGCTATTCCTCAGTCCACCTGTTCCGATCCGATTACACCAGTCATTTCTATTTCCTCTTGTTCTTGTTGCTTCACGTCACCTTCATTGTCCAGTGATTCCTTACCTTCTAAATGGTAGAAATTGTAGCTTGTTGACAGCGGTGACTGATGGCATCAGCAGCGTCAGACATCTGACTCCACCCATGGCCCTGACCTTCTCCAGCCTCCTGATCAATGACAGTGCTCTTGATTATGATCAGTGTCCTTTCAGTTCTGGATGCTCCCACCCATTGGTGCTCAATGCCATTTGGATTTAAGCCAGGTGTCTCCTCTGACGTCACCCCTTCTGCATATGATGGCTTGGACTGATCCCGTGTTGGGGATTTAACACTTGACACCTTCAGGGCTAAGCAGCCATGCCTTGCACTCTGCTCACTGCACAGGAGCTCCCTCTCATCGTTCTGAAAAACCCCTGTACCTCCCCACCCAATAAACGTGATGCTCATATTTAAGGAACCAGTAGACTCAGGGGGGAAACCAGCAAAGACATTGGACCTCTTCTCTCTACCCATCGGGCTTGTTCCCACAACCCAAAAGCTGGGTAGGAACAGGCCCAAATGGGTAGGAGGAGTGTCCAGCCAGGATACCAGGCTTATATGTGTGCCTGATGACTGGGCATGTGTTGGCAAAAATCAGGGTGGGCTCAAGGTTGGCAAAAATCAAGGTAGGGTGCCAGATTGTGTGCTAGCCACGATCGGGGTACCACCTAGTGGCTAGGGCAGCAGCAGCCAACTGACATTGTTAGCCCAGCATTGTATTGAGGGTGAAGGAGAAGTATACCCCATGCTATCCTACCCATCCATCCTGGGCACTCCTCATTCTAGGCTTTTGGTTGTGAGAACAGGCTTGCTGTATGACTGGCTGCCTGTAATCTGGCCCTGAAAGACCTGGAGAAGGGTGTGTCTGAGTTTCTCTACAACTTCAAGCCAGGCCCGCACTAGTACAATAGCTCTCTTACTAGGCTTTTGGCTCCACTGCCGTGTCTCGAAGCTTTGACTTTGCTCATTAGCTCAGATAATCATAATACTTAGAATGGGTATCGTGTGTACAAAATACTTTACACACACTAGTGCACTAATCCTTACACCAGCCCTTTAAAGTAGTCCAGTCATATCTCCCCCTCCCCTAAATCTTGTGGCCTTCCTGTTTTCCCAACTTTTGATTGTTCTGTCCAATTGAAGCCCTTTGCAGCTGTCCTTGACTTGAAACCCACCCACAAATGACAGTGGACACAGTTTCAGGAGAATGTAGGGGAAAGTAAAAGTAAGTAAAATTGTGCTGTCCAGTCGGTGTCAACTCCTGGTGACCACAGAGCCATATGGTTTTCTTTGGTAGAATACAGGAGGGGTTTACCATTGCCGTCTCCCACGCAGCAGTTATTCATGCAGCAGCAGCAGCAATTAATAATAATAATAATAATAATAATAATAATAATAATAATAATTTGATTTCTATACCGCCCTTCCAAGAATGGCTCAGGGTGGTTTACACAGAGACATGAACAAATAAAATGGATCCCTGTCCCCAAAGGGCTCACATTCTAAAAAGAAGCATAAGATAGACACCAGCAACAGTCACTGGAGGTACTATGCTGGGGGTGGATAGGGCCAGTTACTCTCCCCCTGCTAAATAAAAAGAATCACCACGTTAAAAGGGTGCCTCTTTGCCCAGTTAGCAGGGGCAGAACTAGGGTTAAAGCTTCCACTTGTTATTCCAAAATGCTTTGATTTACAGGTTTTATTGAGATAAGATGTTAGTGGTCTTGGGTATATAAAAAAGGAGTATTTAAGAAAGAAATGGTAACACCTGAACTAAGCCTGTCTGGAGAGCAGGGAAGTAATTTGCCTAGGGAGAGGTTGCTGGTTGGAATCTCAGTCTATGGGAAACACCTATATTGGGCAGCAGTGAAATAGGAAGAGGCTGAAAGGCATCATCTCCTTTTCGTGTGAAAATTGAAGTTGAGCCCCCCAGGACTACCTTTTTCCTTGCCAAAGCTGCAGATCATCAACATTTTTTAAAAAAATGTTGCCCTTCCCAATAACAATGACATGTAGCTGATCAAATTTGGCTGTGTGATGCTATCACTGAAGGCAAGGAAAGCTAATTCAGAGGGAGGGCAATATCTTGTTTGCCTTCAATGGTATCATCATGCAACCAAATCTGGACATGCAAGGGCATTACACCAGAGAGCCAGGATGTTATAATTAATTGTGTCAGGGTTTGACCATGGAGAACTGCACTCACATCCCTACTCAGACATATAGCTCATTAGATGCTTTTGAGCCAGTCACAATAAGAACATAAGAATAGCCCAAGGCACATCTAGTCCAGCATCTTGTTTCACACAGTGGCCCACCAGATGCCGCTGGAAGCCACAGGCAGGAGTTGAGGGCATGCCCTCTCTCCTGCTGTTACTCCTTTGCAACTGGTACTAGAGGCATCCTGTCTATGAGGCTGGAGGTAGCCTATATCCCTCCAACTAGTAGCCGATGATAGACCTCTCCTCCATGACATTATCCAAACCCTTTTAAAGCCATCCAGGTTGTTGGCTGTCACCCCATCTTGTGGCAGAGAATTCCACAAGTTGATTATGCATTGTGTGAAAAAGTACTCCCATTTGTTGGTCCTAGATTTCCTTGCAATCAATTTCATGGGATGACCCCTGGTTCTAGTATTGTGTGTGTGAGAGAGAAATTTCTCTCTATCCACTTTCTCCATGCCATACATGATTTGATAGACCTCTATCATGTCTCCCCGCAGTTGTCTTTTTTTCTAAACTAAATCGCCCCAAGTGTACATCACAGGGTTGATGTGAGAATAAAAAGGGTGGGGCACTGACCATGTATGACAGCTAGAGGTGACTGAAGGAATGGTGGGATAAACATACTATAATAGGAAGAAGGCCCAATTAAAAAAAAATTCTATGAAGTGTAAAGCAGCAGTTGATCAAAGTAATCAAAGAGGTTACTCTGGAGCATCACCTGAATGCTAGATACTAGGCAATGCTGTGTGGTGGTGGTGGTGGTGGTGGTGGTGGAGGGAGTGTCATCTGTATGTATGTTGGGGGCATTGGGAGAGATGTACCATTGGGTGGGATGCCTGAAGGTAAGTTGCTGGTATTTCTGCCACAAGAACAATTTGCTGCCAATGTTATGCTCCCTAGAAAAATTGCTGAAATGGGAGAGTAGGTTTCATAGGGGGGAAACATACACGAATGTCCCTCACATCTTGGCTTAGCCCTGTTAAATATTATAAGCAGTCATTTAATAAATGACTGGGGCTTCGCTGAATATTTGGCAAGTTTCTATTTTCAAAACAAATTAGATCTATTTTCAACACAGTAGATCTATTTTATCCAAAAGTTGGAAACCTGTATGGAAATATGTTTTTGAAACAGTTTAGAGGAGATCTACTTCTCCAACTCTGAAGGGAAGTCTCAGACATAACCAAAAGGGTATCAAACCCCACAGCCAGAAGTCTCAAGTGTTGCCTTGGTGTTAACATATGGCCATGAGAGCTTAGCATCTACCAAAATGCTATATGGAAACTAAGAGACTTCAGGAAGAATCAAAGTACTGGGTTAAAGGGATTTATGTGTGATTAAGAACTCCAAATAGTTATCACTGACAGAGAGTGACTGCTGGGTATCTGGGGTCTTGTGCTCCAGATGCCAGTGAACACACTCCTACAGGAAGCTGCTCAGTAGAACCAACTGGTGTGAAAAATGAGGGCGTATAAGGGAAATGCTAGAGGAACTCTTGAAAGGAGTTCTTCCTCAGTGAGCGAGAACAATCAGTCTTGACACTATGCAGCAGATGGCAATAGCAGCCGCAAATGGGGGGTGGGGAAAATAAAAGCCTAGTTTCTGCCCAGCATGCTCATGTTGGCATGAGAAAGAAATAGGAGAATGGAATCATGACCTTTGATACATTCCAGATAGGTAGCATGTGTGTTAGTCCAGGGATTCCCAACCTTGTGTCCCCAGCTGTTGGACTACAGCTCCCATCATCCCAAGCCACAGTGGCCAAAGGAGTTGTAGTCCAACATCTGGGGACCCAAAGCTGAGAACCCTTGCTCCATGACATGCAGTGACTTTCACCAGCTAAGGCTGATGCAACCCTAACCCTGGACGGAGATAGCCTGCCGGTAGTTATCCATGCCTTGCTAAACTCTTGTTTGGATTACATTAATGCATTGTGTATAGAGCTGGCTTGAAGACTTCTCAGAAGCTTCAGTTAGTACAAAATGTGGCTAGGGCTGCTAGGTTATGGAGGGAACTGGCTAGACCCCACCAGTTTTGAAACAGTGACACTAGCTTGCTGAACTGCTTCCAGCCACAATTAAAAGTATAGGTAACAACCATTGAAGCTCCCACCAGCTTAGGATCTGGCAACTTAAAGGACCACCTTCTTCCAAATGAGCTTCTTGCTCTTCATCAGAGGCCTTCTTCTGGGTCCTGCCTGGCATCTGAGGTTAGGCAGATAGTGACGAGAGAGAGGGTTGCCTTGGTTGTGGTGCCTTGAATGCCTTCACCAGAGAAGCATGCCGGGCACCAATCACTAGACACTAAATTTGCTCATTCATCCCAGCATGTTGGTTGTATAGCTGCTTTTAGCATTATGGCTTTGCTGAATTGTTGAATTCTAGTCTATGTGCTGCTGCTTCTGTGACTTCATTGTGGTATATGTTACTGCATCTGTTTTCAGATTAAGCCTACCTGTCACTGAAGGGTGGCTTATTAACTGACTGGTCTCACATGCCTTACAGGTGTTGATGATCTGTCCATGATAATGACAGTCTATCAATATCCCAAGGTTCTTAATTTAACTGTGGTTTTAAATTGTTTTAAGGTTTTTTCTTTTGTGTTTTAATTTGTTTTATGTTGTAAACTGCCCAGAGATGGAAGTTTGGGGCAGCATACAAATTTGATAGATTAGATCAATATTGACAGTAATCAGACTCTTTTCCGGTACAAAATAGTAATTCTAAAAGGTTGAAAGATGGATGCATAGTATAATACATTGTCCACTCATGTACATTGTGTGTGTGTATGCCATTCAAAATACTAACCTTCCCAGCATGGTCTATGATCTCTTCATATTTCTGTCATCTGGCATTCTATAGTTTTTCATCCAGAGAGAACCCATCAGATGCCTGCTGTTACCCCACCCAGAATTGCTGGTGGCTGCTGGTTCTTTAGGAGCTCTAAAATACTGACTTCTTAATACCTGCAAACATTGTGCACTGGCTAAAATGAAGGCTGGTGTCATAAGAACATAAGAGCAGCCCTGCTGGATCAGGCCCAAGGCCCATCTAGTCCAGCATCCTGTGTCAGTATAGTATACATTTACCCTGAAAAATATTCCAGAAAACAATGATGTTTTCATTGCTATTATGAGCCTGATCCTATACCTAACACATTGATTTCAGTGCATTTTAAGGTGCACCTAACTCTGCACAGACCAAGCTGTAAAATCATGGTGATGCCGAAATGAAATGTAGATGGAGTCAGTAAGCCAAGGGCTTGCTAAGAAAAGAAAAAGAAATGGCATGCAATTCTAGGAAGAATCTGTTCATTAGCCCACTAGAAGCAATAAAAGAGTTTTGAATAGGGCGTGAATCACAATTGGGCGCTATCTGTGCTTCAGACTGAGCAAAACAATTCAATGCAAAGTTACAGCTATGTCCTTGAACTTCTAGCCCACTCTCTTTTTGTTGCCATGTCAAGCAACTCATATGCCACATCCCTCTGCTACGAGACTTTAGAACAGAACGTGACGGTGATGGCATGTATAAGTGAGCTGTAATGTGAAGGTTGAACAGATGGGTGAAAGGTAGAGAGACAGGGTTATGGCATGCAGATCCTGCAATGTATTCATTTTTTATAGGCTACTATGACAATACTAGGCTTGAATACACTATTGATCTGTGCCTTTTTGTAGATGGTGTGTAGCAAAAATTCATGGTTCAGAAGAAGGGCTGGAAGTGGGTGCTTCAAAGAGGGGCCTGAATTTTTCTTTCCCAGGCAGTGTCTGTGTGCCTGAGCTGCTGCTTTTCCTTTGGGCTCCCTTTGAGTGCAATTTTGAGATACTGGATGTATTCTGATGCTTTCCCCTCCCGATCCTCTCCCCTTGCTGTATTGATTTGATTAAAATGGACACATTTTTGTTAAGGAAAACCCTTTGGGTTTGTTTGTTTTTTGAAACTCTTTGCAAAAATATTTCCTGTTGATTTAAATGGCCCGGATTTCCCCTCAGTGATATCATAGTGTAGTCAAATCTGGTTATATCGACTCACATGACTGTTACTTATGTCTCGTGATATCATGCTAGGGATAGTACTGTGACATCATGTTTTACTGCATAATCCCTGACTGCGTGGAATCCTCTCAGATTTAGGAATAGAGATAGAAGCAATAGGCAGAGGAAACAGGCACAGTGAAGTAACAAAATGATGGCCCTGAAAAGTATCCAGAAAGCAGGGAACATTTTTGTTCTGTCAAGTAATTACTTCCAACTAAGACTGAGCTAGGGTTGATAGTTCTTTTCATCATGTCCTCTGCTAACTGAGCAAAGAGGCACTCTTTTAAAGGTGGTGATTTTCTTTATTTAGCAGGGGGAGAGCAACTGGCCCTATCCACCCCAGCACAGCATCCCTCCAATGGCTGTTGCTGGTGTCTGATGTTTCTTGTTTAGACTGTGAGCCCTTTGGGGACAGGGACCACATGGCCCTGTTTGCAAGCAAACCCTGCCCCCTGCATCTGATGGCAGATGCAGGGGGCAGGGCTAGGGGGCTGCAGCAGCGGGCTGGATCCAGGCTACAGCTGGCCTCCCTCTGCCCACTCTGAATGCATGGATGCACATACTGCCTTGATACTGCTGCCCAGAACAAAACTCACTCTGCACACAGATGAGAAAAATTAGAGAGAACATGTATGTATGTCTATGTAAACCACCTTGGGAATTTTTTTTAAGCTGTATATAAATAATCGGCATATTCGTATCATAACTTTCTCAAGGGTCCTAAAGGACACCCACCTTTGGGAGTCTCAGGGGAATTAAAGCCATCACTGTCCAGTTGCACAGCTGTATCCCCCATCCTTGGTGACTTGGGCATCTCAGTTGGGAGAGTCTCTTCACCAGTCCTGTACTCGACTGCTTTAAGACAATTTATTATTTCAAGTTAGAGCACCTTTTCCCTAGAAACACATGATGAACTTGTCATGGAGCCAATTGGTAACAATGTCGCTGGGGGCAAATGGAATTAATTCAGTGGGAGGCACTCTGAGATAGTTTAATTTGCTCTCCGTGACATCCTGCCTCACTCTGAATTAGTTTTGTTAGCCTTCAGTGATATTATCACATATTCTAACGCCAAACCTGATCTCATCTGTTCCTAGGAAAAAGGAGACATTGTAAGAAAGAAAAATATTGCTAAAGCAGTTGCCTACTTGACTGCAAAGATGCTGTGTAATGGATGTGGATAGGCATTTGCGAGAGGGGATTGGAGCCCAATTCTGGCCCCTCAAAGCATCTTTTTTCCAACAAAAATATTTGACTGAATTTTTAGCTCAGCCTTCTTGTTAATTAAAAATTAGAAATTGGCAAATACTTAGCACAGTCCTATTCTTCTACTACCAAAATAGCCTTCCTCTTTGATCTCCTTGAAGAGTTGTGGAAAAGATTCTATCAGATCTGGATGATGATGATGATATTTGATATTAAAATATATCCCATCTTTCTACTCCAAAAATGAGGTGCTAAGGCAGGTTAAAAACAAAACATCAGAATAGAATATAGTATCAAAAAACAAACCAGTGAAACACAAACAAGAGTCCACAGGATAAAAGCTTCAAAAGGTGAAGGAGGGAGGTGTTTAACTAGTGGTGCACTGGCAACAAATGGACCATACTCCCCTCATGAGGCAGGGTGTTCCATGTACTGGGTGCCACCATGAAAAAGGTCCTCTTATGTGTCACTCCAAAACAGACTTCTGAAGGTCCCATTGGATGCATCATCTTCTTATAAAGTTTGAGGAACTTCAAACCATTTTTTCTAGAGTTACTAAAGATTGCTGTGCGAAATCATAAGAATTTTCATTCCTGATGCAGTAGATGTGTCAATGCTAGCATTAATAACACTGTGCTGTAAATCGGGTTTGCATTCACCACTTGACTATGCAAAATCCTTTAGTAACTGGGTTTCTTCAACAGCAACTAGCTTAACTTCTTTCACCTTCCTTTCAGTGGCCTTCAAATAATGTGTGTGATCCAATACATTGAATATGTAATTGGACATACTTGTGGTTACTAAAATGTCTCATTTCTATAACTGGTTTAATTTATAAAAGTACTTGTATAGCTCTGTGTTTGCCCTTACAACAATGTGACTATTCTCTGATATTCCCATTTTATAGATAGGAATGGAGATAGAGGAGTATGAAGTTGCCCAATGCTTGCTATCTAGAGAGGCAGTAGCAAAGAATGGGACTTAAACCTAGCTTTCTCAGACCCAAGTCAAAATCTCTAATTGCTGGATCATATTGGTTCTGTAGCTTGTAATCCAAGCAAGCAAAAGTGCCAGTTTAGGTCCTGAGAAATGAAGGATCTACTTGCCCTGCTGCATTTTTAAAAGATGTTGTTTTTGTCCTTGGGACTTAAAACTACACACACACAAGCTGAGTCTCTCCCTCTCTCTCTCTCTCTCTCTCTCTCTCGTATATCCGATCGTCCTGTGACTCCAAAAAGGTTATGAACTTTTGGAAGAAAACACCACCTAGCTCTACTCATATAGCAGATTAAAGCCTTTGTCTCAGAGCAAGCTTACGTGAAGGAAAGGAATACTGAATCATCCCTGCTGAGCTGCCTGGCTAGGCTTCTCCTAAAACTATTCTGTAATATCAGTAGTTTCAGAATGCTGTGACCACCACTCCTTTTGTCTACAGAAACTCTCTGGGCTTGGGGTGGGATAACCCAGAAGAAAAACTCTCTTAATTTGGCTCTTGGACAGGTACAAAAATCTTCTACGTGCAAGCCTACACATGGAGAGAAAACTGATAGCTACTGAACGTTTGATGATGTGTTTGCACCAGAGAAATCCGCCCCCACTTCCTGAGTTAAAAACCAACTAGAGAGGCTTGTAAAATGGAAAGAACTTTTTTTAAAAACCCACCAGTTTTATTCAATTACTACAGACTGCTTCTGTCTGAGGCTTTCTGGGCTTTTATATACAGTTGAGAATACTTAGTAGGATTACAAAAACTAAAAATAGGTTGTCAATGCATGCTTAAATGTTCATAGAATCTTTTGCAACACTCTAGGTAGGATGGGCATAGGCTAGCGTTTCTTATTTTAATTACATTACAGGTAAACTATAATAGAACAGTATCCAGAATATGCAGAGTGCAAACACACCAAAGAAATATAACTTTCCTAATGCAAATTCTGATTAAAACTTACTGAAAAGGTAAGTTTACCATAAGCCCTGGCTGCTTGCCTTGCACTCACCAAACTCTTGAGGAGAATTCAAGCTTCCTGTCTTTCAAGGATCTGCAGAGTTATTCTCCTGCAGCCAACTTCCATGACCACATGTCCTCCTGTGCACCTCCAGCCTTCCAACAAAGAACTCCCTTCTTCCTGACAACAGATCTCTGGGTCCCACCCACCTGGTGTACTGATTGGCTGAGCCCTGGAGTTCACCAGCCTGTCAGTCAAGACAGGGTTGACTTCCAGTTAACTCTTTTGGGGGAGTGGAGGCTGATTACTACAACTCATGATAAAATTATGAGCTAGCAACACTCATTAAAATCAATACATTTTGAAAAGGCAGCCTCAAAAGGGCATGAAAAAGAAAGACTTGAACAACTGCAACTTTACATATGCATATAGCAATGTTCCTCAGAGTCAGGAGTGGGTATCCATAGAATAGTAGAGTAAGTATTTAACATAGCAACTTTTCTAAGTTGTTCTTAGAGCACTTCATACAAGTGATCAGAAAAACCCTTTCCACAACTCTCTAAGGTAGGCTATTATTAATACCCACATATTACCAATAGCAGAGGAGAGGCTGAGGCTTGCCCCAAGCTAGCCAGTAAGTTTATGGTGAAATAAAACTTGGACTGAGAACATCACCGTTCATTCTCTAAACCACAAAGCTTTGTTCAGGGGTGTAGCTACAAATGAACAAGCGGAACAAATGTCTCTGGGTCCTTGAGATGGGAGGTGGGGGGGGGGACACCAGTTGGGTGACAGCTTGCTCTTTGTTCTCCCTCTCACACCTTTCTGAAGAAGGGTGGTAGGGACCCATCTTAACTTTTTGTCCTAGGAACCACTCCATTCTTGCTACACTCTTGGCTATGCTGTGTCCCCTATATCATCAAGGTGGGTTAGAAGTGTTTTGAATGTTTAATACTACCACCACCCTTTATTACACACAACGTTAAAGGTTTAGCATTTCCAAAAGTGCAGGCTCTAAAATTAGTGTGACTGCTGACAAATACAAGTGGAAATTAGTCCCTGCATTCAGCAGGTTTAGGGCCAAATGAGACAATACCTATTAAGGTTGTTCTCATGACTTGTGAGCAGGGTATGGAGGGCACGGTGTGGGGGGGAGAGGATCAATATTACCTTCCCCTCCAGATGATCGTTATTGTTCACTGGGCTGTGTGTGGCTTACACACCACAACTTGAGGTTGTGGTGGACAGCTTAATGAAAATATCGACTAAAACCGTAGTGGTGGTTAAAAAGGGAAATTCCTTGCAAAGGGTTCTTGAATATGGATATGAATGATGATACATACAAGTTATCAGAGGGGAAATCTGTTGGCCTTTCATAAGGCATGTAAGACTGAAATGTTCCGCCGGGTGTTAGGTCGCTGAGAGAGCTGGTCGTAGAGTGATCTTGTAATCCATATTTATTATGTCATGTGGAATGAGTATCGTATGGGGTTGTGGTTTGAGGTTATGTAAGGTGTATTTTAATGAAATTGTGTTACTGTGTATGTTATTGCTTGTAAGCCGCCCTGAGTCCCATGGGAGTTGGATGACATATAAAACTAAATAAATAAATAAATCACAAAAATGTTCAGTATGTTAACCTTTTGCACAACAAAATTAATTTGCTCATTTATTACAAATATATTGTATTTGAGGCTGTGTTAGGTCTCCTCCACCCAATTCTGGCATTTGGATGACCTGGCTCAGAGAAACATAGGAAGCTGCCTTATACTGAGTCAGACCATTGGTCCATTTAGTATTGTCTACACTGACTGGCAGTAGTTCTTCAAGGTTTCAAGCAGGAGATGCCAGGGATTGAACCTGGGACCTTTTGCATGCAAAGCAGATGTTCTACCACTGAGCTACAGCCCAAGGCCCCTCAGAGCCCTGAGCAGTTTCCAGTTGCTGGAAAGCAATGATGGAGGTGAGTTATTACCTTTGATACCCTACTTGTCTCCATCAATTCTGGTTAGCCACTAGTAGAAGCAGGATGCAAGACTATGTGGACCTTTTTGGTCTGATCCAATAGGGTTCTTTTCTTCTTTTTTCAGTATAGTGGCTGTATCTTTGGAGGTTTTGTTGGCGCTGCCCTGTTGTAGCAGAGTAAGTTGCTAGCCCCCAATTCATATTGCAGCAAGAACATGCAGACACATAAGTAAAAGCCAAACGTAGATTGTATTGTAGTACAGGACACTCACATGATATGTAGTCTCAGCAGGTCCAGATACACATAGGTACAGTTACAGCAGGCACATAGATAACAGCAGCCGGGTGGACCACAGTGGAGCAGGGTGGACCACTGTGGACAAATGCCTCTTGCTTGGGCTTCTGTAATATACTGGCCCTGACCAATCGCGTCTAGCCAGCTCACTTGACCCTGTTACGGTTTGCTGATCAGGTCCACCTGTTGTCAGTCTCACTGATTGCTACAGTGACTTGCATTTTGCACTGCCTCACAGAAAATATCTCCTGACAGTTTCCACAAAAGTATTTAGAAGCTCAACACAATGAACACCGACCTGATTTTTCTTCTCTGCGTGAGCTTTGCAAATATTATTATTTAATGTCCAGCTCTTCTCGTTCTAGGGCAGAACATTTCATATCATTGATCTACCAGCAGGTGGCTGTTTCAACATAACACAATGCATGCTGAGATCCAGACACTGCATTGCAAAAGCCGTCTCTGGAAAGGTGGAAGGAAATATGAAAGGTTATGTTAGCATATTGAGATGGAGGGAGAAAATTTAAAAGGTTTCCCCCCACCCCCCCAATAATACTTTAGCTTTTTTTTTTTAAAGGCATGGAAACGACAGCCACCTCACTGGAGGGAGGGAGGGAGCGGTTTCTCTTTGAAACAAGTTAAGTTGCTTAATGTGGCTGCCAGGTTGGTCCCTTAAGCAATCAAAGCAAGAAGAGGAGAGACTGACAGCTTTAATTAGAACAGTGTCTGTTGCTGCAAGTATGCAAGATTCTAAATGGTCACATACAGGTGAAACTCGGAAAATTAGAATATCGTGCAAAAGTCCATTAATTTCAGTAATGCAAATTAAAAGGTGAAACTGATATGAGACAGACGCATTACATGCAAAGCGAGATAAGTCAAGCCTTAATTTGTTATAATTGTGATGATCATGGCGTACAGCTCATGAAAACCCCAAATCCACAATCCCAGAAAATTAGAATATTACATGGAACCAAGAAGACAAGGATTGAAGAATAGAACAATATTGGACCTCTGAAAAGTATAAGCATGCATATGTATTCAGTACTTGGTTTGGGCCCCTTTTGCAGCAATTACTGCCTCAATGCGGCGTGGCATGGATGCTATCAGCCTGTGGCACTGATGAGGTATTATGGAAGACCAGGATGCTTCATTAGCGGCCTTCAGCAATTCTGCATTGTTTGGTCTCATGTCTCTCATCCTTCTCTTGGCAATGCCCCATAGATTCTCTATGGGGTCAGGTCAGGCGAGTTTGCTGGCCAATCAAGCACAGTACACTGTATACTTTTCAGAGGTCTGATATTTTTCTATTCTTCAATCCTTGTCTTATTGGTTCCATGTAATATTCTAATTTTCTGGGATTGTGGATTTGGGGTTTTCATGAGCTGTACGCCATGATCATCACAATTATAACAAATTAAGGCTTGACTTATCTCGCTTTGCATGTAATGCGTCTGTCTCATATATCAGTTTCACCTTTTAATTTGCATTACTGAAATTAATGGACTTTTGCACGATATTCTAATTTTCCGAGTTTCACCTGTAGAATCTCCAGCCTGATGCTTTTAAGGCAAGTTTAAGCTCAACCCCTCAACCTTCTTTCTCAATTGAAATGAAGCCTGTTTTCCTGCACTGGCACACATCCACTCTTTGCCTCTTCATTCTCTCCTCTCCTCTGGTTGTTTCCCTCTTTGTTAACTCCTTATGGCAGGCCTCATGGATTGTTAACTCCTTATGGCAGGGACTTGTCTTTTTAGTTTAGGATTCTGAAAAGTACCATATATATTGCTATGCACATAATTTAATAGTACTAGTGTAGCAATGCAACTAATGATGTACACTGCAGCTGAAGCAAATCAAGTTCTTAGTGAGAAAGCCAGATCAGGTGTGTGTGTTTCTCCAGACAAGAGATTCCTAACCCTGTATTTAGGAAGGACAGACGCATGGTTTCTATCGTCCGTAAAAGCCCATAGGATGTTGTGGCTGGGATAGGAGAAGACTTTGCATTCTCTCCAGAATAGGACTGGAGCCAGTGGAAAAAATCAGTGTTTTGACATCTACTGGTAAATCTCGAGAATTACCATGTCTCAACATTTACCAGAAAATTAGGGAAATGGGGGATAACATTTGATAATATTAGCTAAAGGTACAATTGGTTCTTGGTTGGAACTGAAATTGCTCCAAAGCAAAATTTGAAACAGAATTCAAGGTTCTTCCAGGAGAAAAGGAAATTCAAAGAGGAATTTCAGGGTTCCTGCCAAGATAAAACACGGGGCATTTTCTCTCATGGTTTCTCCACATTGCAGCCAGACAAAGCTTGTCTTGGACTTCTACTCATATCTGGGTAAATGTTGATATTCACCCCTGAGTAATAGGAGGCTAACATTTTCAACAGCACATGGTGGCTCTGGAGATCTTGCCAGTAAATGTGAGGATTTTCTCCAAAAACATTGATTTCTGGTAAATGTCCCAAATTAATAAAATTACTGCTTTTAACCATCTCTCTCTCTCTCTCTCTCTCTCACACACACACCCATAGCTAGGGGAGAGGGGACCAGTGTTCACCCCTCTCCCTGGTGGCCGCTTGGAGTGAGGGAGATGAGGAGATTCTCACGATTGGCAAAAAGCGGGCTAAGGGAGCCCATCATCTGCCATGGAAGCTGCATGGCTCCCGGCAGCAAACTTCTCAAAGTACCCCTCCCTTTAGCCAACAGAGCGAGTGCTCTGGTCCCAGATGATGTTGACTACATCTCCCATCATCTCAAACCATTGTGGCTATGAACGATGGGAGTTGTAGTCCAATTATATCTGGGGGCCTAAGTTTGAGAACCCCTGCATTAAGACAATTATTCCATTTTGCCCAGTACCATATTCTGATTAGCAGCATCTCCTAGACAAGGCAGTCTGGTATTCTTTCACTGGCAATGCTCGGGTGTGAAAATTGAGCCTTGTACATGCAGAACCCTTCTCTGTGATTTAGTGCACAGTTCTTCAGAATTGCACTGAGTGTCCAAACTATACAGACAACTGAATAAACATAAGAAATTGAGGAACCTTCCTCTGCTTGTCTGTGTGTTTGCAAGATGCATTTGAATGAATCACAACTAGCATAATGCAATTATATAGCCAGTGTGGTGCAATTAACATTGGACTTGAAAGTCCAAGGCCTTTTAAAAATTTAAATACGAAGTTTTTCTTCCACATCTTTGCGCTTGCTGGTAGTGAATGGCTTAAAAAAACAAACAGGTTTCTCATTCGTATGCCTTGCTTACAAATTCAGAACCTATTGCATGAATATATTTCTGATAATGGGAAAACTTTCTTTTGACTTTGAAACCTTTCTCTCAGCAACAGCAAGTGTTTGGCAATTCATTAAAAGCCATCCCTAAGTTATTGCATTTGAGATCTCAGCCTAAATCCTGCCATAGAAGTGTTGCCTGATGCTCTTTATTTTATAGGTTTCCTTTTAAAGAGGAGTATATTAAGTTGCAAGATGGAAAGCTGAATGCATGACTGGACATGACTATATAATTTGCAAGCAGAATTTACTTTTTTATTAGCCTTTTGCAGAACATAGTGCTTATACTTTTTTTTCATCCTTCCATCTAGCTTGGCAAATGTACAAATAATTAAAAAGGAGTAAAATGACATCTTGCTCTCTTTCAGCAAAGTGTAAAGGTGCTCCCCTTTTAAGGGAAAGTGATGCCTCTAACGCAGGCCTTCTCAGCTTAGGCCTCCCTGTTTTTGAACGACAGCTCCCATAATCCCCAGCCACAGTGGCCAATATTATTATTATTATTTATTATTATTACATTTATATCCCACTTTTCCTCCAAGGAGCCGAGAGTGGTGTACTACATACTTGAGTTTCTCTTTCATAACAACCCTGTGAAGTAGGTTAGGCTGAGAGAGAAGTGACTGGCCCAGAGTCACCCAGCTAGTTTCATGGCTGAATGGAGATTTGAACTCGGGTCTCCCCGGTTCTAGTCCAGCACTCTAACCACTACACCACGCTGGCTTTCAATAGCCAGGGATTATGGGAATTGTAGGCCAACATTTTCAGGAGGGCCAAAGTTGAGCAGCCCTTCTCTAACGTTATGGATTTGGGAACTAGAACTGCAGTTTATGCCATGTATGGTTAACCATACACTTATTCGTTTAAGTGGCGTGTGTGTGTATGACTAATATATAGTCCAGTCCAATGAGCAAGCATAAATTGTCCCCTTTGCTAAGTATGGTCTGCCCTGGTTTGCATTTTATTTATTGTTAAATTTATACCCTGCCTTTCATTAAGAAAATCCCAAGGCGGCTCACAATAAAATTTAAAAACAAGATTATAAGAAAGACACATTAAAATATTGAGCTAAAAATATAAAAACAAATCCAATTTTAAAAAATTAAATTTAAACACAAGCATAAAAACAGTAGAAAATACAAGAAGCAGCAGTGGAGACGATCATATAAAAGCTTGGGTAAAAAGCCACGATTTAACATGCTTTCTAAAAACTGTGATGGAAATTGAGGAGCGGATACCCACCGGGAGAGCATTCCAGAGTGTGGGGGCAGCAACAGAGAAGGCCCTGTTTGAAAGGGAGACTACATGTGTGATTGCTGTAAGATATTTCCCTTAAGGGATGAGGCCCCTCTGGGAAGAGCGTCTGCAGGGGCGTAGCTAGGGGAGAGGGGGCCCATGTTCATCCCTCTCTCGGGCAGCCCCCCAGAGTGAAGGAGACAATGAAGAAAATAGGGAGGGAGGGAGCTGGAGGGCCCTCAGGAGCTGGGGGCCCGTGTTCTTTGAACCCTTTTGTTCAATTATAGCTACGCCCCTGAGCGTCTGCATGCTTGCATGAAGAAGGTTCCTAGTTCCCTCCCTGGCATCTCCAAGATAGGGCTGAGAGAGACTCCTGCCTGCAGCCTTGGAGAAGCCACTGCTAGTCTGTATAAACAATACTGAGCTAGATAGACCAATGGTCTGACTCCATATATGGCAGCTTCCTATGTTCCTATATACCCAAGACTTCCCTCAGTGTAATCCTCTCATCACAGTTTCTTGAATGGCATCATGGGCTGAGGAAAAGGGGTAGAGTAGCAAAAGGCTAAAAACATCTCACCTTCTAGCCATAAACATGATGGGCCAAGAAGGTCATTAGTTGCAGCAAAGATTTATTAACTAGGGATGTGCATGGACCCGTCCAGAGCCCATTCTAAGGGCCTCCGGACCTGGGACCGGTTCAACAGTTCGACGCTGGGGTGGTGGTGGTGAACCTTTAAGGGTTGGGGAGGGTGTACTTATCCCTCCCTCCGCTTTCCCCCCTCCAGCGCTCCCGGTTTTGAAAGCATTTGGGGTGATAGGGTACCTCCCTGCCGCCCCTTCCCCCATTCCTCGTCAAAAGGCTTCAAAAGCCTGACTGTGCTTGCACATGTCCGTGTACGTCATGTCCTTCCATACCCTGCCGCCCTCGACAGTGCCGGATCGCGGAGGTGCAGTTCCATGCAAACTACTACTATTAACATGCTGCTTTCCAAGTTTCCCATTTTGTTAACAGGACTTCTTTATACTTATATAGTTGCTTGGGACTCATTCACTCAATGGCATGTAACTTCCAGACAAAACCACAAAAGACAGAAATATTATATTTGGAAGGTAGGCTCCAGACCTCGCCTACACTATCAGAAAAATCAAAATCCCCAGAAAAATCCATTAATTTCCCAGAAAATGCAGAAAAACTCTCCCATTGGAAAAGCATGGGAAATGATGCCTTCTGACAAACTTGGGCAGTTTTCTGAGATACTTTTACAGACAGGAAGTGCAGACTTTCCCAGAAGGATGATGAAACAAACAAGCTATATTGTTTCAGTTCACTGGATTTCTATCCATGTCAGATTTCCATGAAACCCGCTTAAGAAATCGAAACAAACACATAAAAATAGCACTAGATATCTTTAGATCTCGTTCAATCTCCTTGAATTTGTCTTTTTGGGGTTCTTGGCAGCACCAGGGGTGTATCTAGGGTGGGGCAGGCAGGGCACGTGCCCCGGGGGCCACTTGAAGGGGGGTGCCATTTTTAAAAATGAAAGTTTAAAAAATGGCCACCAAAAACAAAATGACCACTGCACATGTTCAAATGGCCTCTGCAAGGCCCTAGGTCATGCCAGGCCTCACAGAGGCCATTTGAGCATGCATGGTGGCCATTTTGTTTTCGGTGGCCATTATTAAAGAAACATACTTTTTTAAATGGCCACTGCACATGCTCAAATGGTTCCTCCAAGGCCTTAGGCCTTGCCAGGCCTCACAGAGGCTATTTGAGCATGCATCGCAGCCTCCAAAATGGCCACCACACCGATCTTTGCAGGCCTGAACAGGCCCAAAAATCAGCCTGGGATGGGCTGTGGCGGTGAATTAAGAGGCCAGCAGGGGGAGGGGGAACCTTTGCAGACCACACACACACACACACACACAGCCTTTAGGAAGCCCCCCCGAAGGGGCTACAGGTAATTTTTTTTATATTTAATATAATATAAATAACTGTACACATTCAGTTTGGCACTATGTACAGAGAATCAGGGCTTGTGAATACTGAGCTGAAGCTTATGAGCTAGGATTGTATTCATTTGCTCTTACTTTGTTTCTTGTGATAAGTGAGTTAAATGTGATGCCTTAATAATATGGCTATTAATGGTGAGTTTTTCTTTGAATCAGTGTGAAATCCTTAGCATTAAGGCCCACGGGGAGTTTCTTGCTCTTTCTCTCATTCTAACTGTCTTTCTGAAATACTAGAATATATTCTAAGCAGTGACACAGTTTACTCTGTATATCCTTTAATTATTTTCAGAGTATCTGGGAAAAGTCAAATTCTCCATTAATTTTTAAAACTTATGTAATAGTGATGCTACAATACATAGTAGAGAATTAGACAGGCACTTCTGTTTAGTTTTCCAAGCATACCTCCACATAGTATTTGGGTATTTCATGAGCCCCAGCATACTGAAATGTGTAGTTTTCCAGCATTTTTTGGCCTGGCTACATCCACTGCTAAATAGTTTTTGAAATATTAAGATTAACGAGCTTGACTTGTATTTTTGAGCTGATATTATGGTAAAGTTATCTGAAAGATGGGTGTCAGATGTTTGGACAGGGGGCGCAATTTCAGTGTGTGCCCTAAGTGCTATTTTCCCTAGATACACCTCTGGGCAGCACCACTATGCCATGCTCAAAACAAAGCACTTCTGGTCATCAACTAGCAAGGCGTTAAGAGAGTGCATGTTTACTTTGTGGCACAGAAGGAATATTGAGATACAGACGGAAACTGCAAGCCCATTTTACTAATATAACATATTTTATTGCATGGCTACCTTCGGGGACATGATTAAATGAATACAATGACTGTACACAATAAACACCAGGATTGAAATGGCAAGAGTGGCTTTTGTAAACATGAAACATCTGCTCTGTAATAGGGATTTCAGTATAGAACTGAAAATTCAGATGGCGAGGTGTTGCATCTATTCAGTCTGGCTTTACGGAATGGAAGCTTGGACACTTAAAAAACAGAATGTGAACAAACTCGAATCTTTTGAGCTCTGGATATATCAACGTATATTAAGAATATTATGGGTAGATAGAATTACCAATGAGGAAGTTTTGAGAAGAATGGCAAAAGAGAAAGAGCTTAACATCATTAAGAGAAGAAAACTTGGCCATTTTATTAGAGGGGGGCAGGAAATGCTCCTTGCTAATCATGTTCCTTACTAATTATGCAGGGAAAGATTAAAGGAAGAGGTAATATTGGAAGATGAAGAACATCTTAGCTGAAAAAATTGTGGGAATGGTTTGGAGGCACATCCTTACAACCTCTTAAAGCAGCGGCATCCAAAGTCAGAATAGCCTTAATGATAGCTAACCTCTGGTAGGAGATAGAAAAAAGACGACTTTGGGGAGACATGATAGAGGTCTATAAAATCATGCATGTTGTGGAGAAAGTGGATAGAGAGAAATTTGTCTCCCTCTCACATTATAACCAGGGGTCATCCCAGGAAATTTAGGACCAACAAATGGGAGTACTTTTTCACACAACGCATAATCAACTTGTGGAATTCTCTGCCACAAGATGTGTTGACAGCCAGCAACCTAGATGGCTTTGAGAGGGGTTTAGATAACTTCATGGAGGAGAGGTCTATCGACTGCTACTAGTTGGAGGGCTATAGGCCACCTCCAACCTCAAAGGCAGGATGTCTCTGAGTACCAGTTGCAGGGGAGTAACAGCAAGAGAGAGGGCACGCCCTCAACTCCTGCCTGTGGCTTCCAGCGGCATCTGGTGGACCACTGTGTGAAACAGGATGCTGGACTAGATGGGCCTTGGGCCTGATCCAGCAGGGCTGTTCTTATAGCACCTGAAGAAGGCTACCTTCTTGGACTTAGCACAGCTGAGCACCATAGACCCAGGTTCTGGATTGGGAGATGGGGAGTTCAGCTACTTACTACTATTATTTGTATACAATTTTCCAACAAAAGTTCTCAAAAGGGCTTATGTAGAGGAAGAAGACGGTTCCCTGTCCTCAACAGGCTCAATATCTAAAAAGAAACACATGATAGTTACCAGCAATAGCCACTAGAGGGGTGCAGTTCTGAGGCTGGATAGTGGCATTTGCTCTCCCTGTACTAAATACAAGAGAACAATCACTTTGAAATTAAGGCTTTACCAATATAATTACTATACAGTGGCTCAGCATGTTTATTTTTCTGGAAAAGGCATTCTGGAAAATAACTTCAAAAAGCAATGTTTCAGTTGCAGCACCCTATATAGCAAAGTACATTCCACTGAAAGTAATAATGTAGTTTAAAGCAAACAGACACTATAGGAGTGTTCATCTTGCCCATTCCTTGCAGAATTGGCACAGGAGGAGAGGCACTGAGCCTCTGAAGCATCTCTGCTAAAATGGTTTGCATATTATCCAAAGTTTAATGCAGTCTTGAATAAGGGCCATTTTCCAACTTGGAAAGCAAACAAAATAACTAAATTGGTGGACTTGATTGATAAAGGGTGAATTATCTCTGACTAAAAGCTGCAGCAAATCTCAATGGACACTCTGTTAGGAGGTCTGCATGGTCACATGTTAACTGTCATGTTCCATGACAATGCTTTGCTTAAAGGTGTGTGTGTGTGTGTGGGGGGGGGAATTAGTAGTGATTGCAAACTAGTCTGCCATGAACAGGGCTGTTTCGAGTGGTTTGATTGTGAAACAGTTCACTGACCCAACCAGCCTCGATGCTGAGTTCAACTGAACCAGTTCAGTGACCCACAGTTCAGTTTGAATTCAGTTCAAATTTGGACTGAACTCTGCGAACCCGTCTCTGCACACTCCTAGAAATTAGCTTCAAATGGGTGCAGATGAATAAACATCAATATTTAACCTTAAAGTACTCCAGGTAAGTTGGCCGTGGCATGGACACACTGGAAATGACAAAGGAGAGTAGACACGTGTTCCTGAAAACAAAGAGTTGATTTACAGAAGTGTAAAAGGGTATAGAATGTGAAAAAGGGGTGGTTAGCTTTAATGCTGGGATGGGGAAAGAGGCTTGGGAGGGAGGAGAGAAAGAGGAAAAACATTTTCCATTGCTACCTGCTCCTAGCTAGAGTCCTTCTCTCCAGTTGTTGGCTCAAGCACGAGGAGAGCAATGAGATGCACCCGGGCAGCGTGAGGTGCAGAGTCCAGTGGCAGATCAAGAGTGCAAGAGAGGCAAGCACACAATGCCATTTTTGAGGAGGTTCTGATAGGCAAATACCTACCCTGAGGTATGATTGAACAGTTTTGGTGGATCAAGCTTAGATAAGATGTTTCTTTAGGAAACCTCTAGTGTGTTGGAATTCTTTCTCCCAATAAGGCATAAATATAGAGTATTGATTGGATTGTGTTTGGGGTGGCTCCCCTGTATGCTCCTTAAAGAGATCTTCACAAAGTAATTGCTGAGAGCAATCACTCGGGGCTTGGTGGTGGGGACATTGTGCAGTCTGGCATTACTCGCTTGATTCTGATAACAGCGGGGAGGAAATGAGGTAAGAAGTTTTGTTTAGCCTTGAAACTTCTTATAATCATATATGGGATAAAAGAGCTTGCATTCCTTTCTTTTTGTCTCTATTTTACTCTTAATTTGTGCCTGCCCTGCATCTATGTCTGCCTATACTCAGATGCAATCAAAGAAGGGCATTTCCTTTAGTCCATTAATTGTTTGCAAATGATCTGAAAGGCACCATAAGGAAATGCCTTGCTAGAATGACCGCTTATGTGAAATGCAGCCACTAATTTCTCTTCCAAGCAGACTAAGGAAAGAAAATGACTCAGTGGCTAAGCTTGAGCAAGGCTGTCCTTGGGGCATGGCAAGCAGGCAACTGCCCTGGGACCCACTCTTTTAACCCCTATTAGAATTGACTGGAAGGGGGGGGCCGCACTGGCTGATTTGTCCCAGGCCCCACACCCGCCAGGTCTCTCTAAGGACAGCCCTGAGCTTGAGGGATACTGAAGCACCCTAAATGGCGTAGCGAGCATGGCTAGTAACAACTCCTCTATCTTTGTTCTCATATTCTCAACTTTGCAACCTGTGTACAGTGAGCTGTGCACATGCCTCAAACTTAAGCTCCCTGTAGTGAGGCTCTGGCACCATCTATCTTCTGCCCCTAGTGTTCTCTTTCCACAGCAAGGCTGGTAAAGTGGTGTGCCCTCTAGGCTGCAGTACCAACCTGCCGGATTATTCATAGGTTATATTAAGCCTGTTAGTAAGGACACAACTAGTTCCCCCCCCCCACACACACACCCCATCAATAGCGCACATGGAGACCTTGATCTAGATTGAGACCATGGGATGGCTCTACCCCTACTTTCGGCTGAATCAGGGCATGGGCATCTGGGGAGGGGGGAAGGGGAGGCATTTGCACACACACCCAAACTGAGCCTGCACCTATCCCAGCACCCTTTCCCCCAACTTCTAAAAGGCAACAAGGGAGGCTGGCAGTAGTGTCACCATCTTGGTGCACCAAGCACTTCCACCCATAAGAGAAGCAGGCCGCAGGGCTCACTCCACCTCCAGGGAGCCAGCCTGGAAGGCAGAAGGGGAGGAAGGAGAGAACACACTGCTCACCTTGTGTCAGCCCCCGGAAGCTGTGGCAGCAGCTGGGGATCCAGTGTGGGAAGCAAGTGGAAGGGGATTGGAACATGGTGCGTGCAGGATGCATAGTGCATGATATAAGCTTTCCCCCGGAAAAAGCTCTTGAAGCCTTTGCCCCCCCTCCCCCAGAAAGATTTATGTGGATGCCCATGGATCAGGGCCCTCACATGTGCTATTTGCCTTGGAGTGGGAAAACTTATATTTGCTCAAATGGGAGCTTAAAAAAAAAATACAACAGAGAGATTTCCAGTTTACTTTCTGTATTTAAGCTTGTCTCTTAGTGGTGTGCTTAATGCAGTGTGTATTTTGGCCCTTAGTCTAGGGGTTCTCAATCTTGGGACCCCAGATATTGTTGGACCTCAGCTCCTATAATGCCCATCGATGATGGCCCATAAGAACAGCCCTGTTGGATCAGGCTGAAGGCCTATCTAGTCCAGCATCCTGTTTCACACAGTGGCCTACCAGATACCTCTGGTGAACACATGGGCAAGAGGTATGTTTATGCCCTCTCTCCTGGTATTGCTCCCCTGCAACTGGTATTGAGAGGCATTGTGCCTCTGAGGCTGGAGGTGGCTCACAGCCACTAGACTAGCAGCCATTGATAGACAAATTCATGGTGGACAAGTCTAAGCCCTTTTTAAAGCCATCCAAACTGGTGGCCATCACCATAACCCATGGCAAAGAATTCTGCTTGCAAGACATAAAAGCCAAAGCAGTGTAGATACATAACCTCAGGTTCCTGGGGGAAACTGCTGGAGGACACAGGATATTCAATATCTACTGCCAAGGTCAGTGGCAGGGGTCAGCATTGTAAAGTAGCTGCCCAGAGTTCCCAGAAGGTCTCCTGCCAATCCTTGAAAACCACCTCTTTGCCCATAGCCTTTGCACAGTAGTGACAGAGTGTTTCCCCTGTCGTCTTCTCTCCTTTTCCATTTCATACATCAAGGTTAGCCCCACCATGAACTTTGGGAGGCCCTCCCAGGTAGGAAGACAGGTAGGAAGACCTCCTGAAACCTGGAGCTGTGCTTGTCCTCTACCCTTCTTTTGCAAGATGATAGGATATATTTGTATTATAACTGATGGGTTTTTATTTAAAAAATAAATTGCACCTTTCTTGCATAAATCACTCTCACTATAGCTACAAAAAGCTGTTGCAGGAGTAGGGGGCAAGCTTGCCCCATGCCCCTTACTCCTGCATTTATCACTGTGGTTGGTTCTCTTCCTGACTTGCAGTGAACTATGGGCCTACTGCTGTACTGCAGAGTTGTCTTCATTGCAACTATCCTTGTCTCCCGGCTGCTGTTCATCTGTCAGTGGCAAAGGAAAAATTAGGAATGGCTACAGCATGGAGAGGGAGGATGTAATCTTGGTTGGATACATTTTGCCATCAAATGCAGTATTTCAAATTACATTGTCAACATCTTTAACATCAGTTCAGTCTTCCTGCAATGGGGGCAATTGACACTAAGATGACATCTGCAAGATACATCTTAGAATACAGAAAAGCATTCTGAGCTATCGCAAGGCAGATTTAATTATCTGAATGGATTCTAATTTATAGCCCAGCAAGTTGAAGAAACATTTTCTCATGGTCAGAAGGTTCAAAGAACTGTGCAAAACAATATTGTCAGTAGCCAATACAAATATTAAAAAATGAAAACAAGAACTGAGGATTTTTGCAAACTTGAAATCACACTATAAATATTTACGATTCATCAGGAAGTTCTCCTGCACAAGCCCTACAGAAATGAATGGGAGCTGTGCAGGAGCATGACAGTAGAAAGACTTGCAGCCCAGTCACCACCATGTTTCCACTGACTGAAGTGGGACTTACTCCCAACTACATTTGCTTAGGACATGGCTTGGCTCTGCTTTCTCTTGGATGGAGGCAACCTGGGTGACCCAACTTCCTCTGAGGTTCGGGACACCACCATAGCAGGATAGGAGTGTGGGGACAGCACCATAAATACCAACCCCAGTGGTGCTATCAAAGAGCCAACCCATCAGCAGGCATTGGAGATGGGTGCTGGGGAGAGACATGACTCAGTTCCCCAGGCAATGGAAATGTGGCACCATCCCAAATGTCTCCTGAGAGACAGGGAGCTTATTGCAGGTTTGTGTGACTTGCCGTGCCATATTTGACAGAGGGAGCTGAGACAGCTGAGAAAGGAATGGGTCTCTGTCCTTCCTTTTAAGAAAGACAGGCATGGAATGGAGAAGGAAGTGGGTGTTGGTAAGAGAGGGAAGAAGGCTGAAGAAGATGCTGCAGAAGGCCTGTGAGACTTCAGTGGGCTGCCAACACTGGAGCAGGAGAGTGTGGGCAGGAAAGCAGCAAAGGAGCAAATTGCTGAGAAGTAGCTCTGGGCCTTTTTCATGGGCATTGCTTCAAAAAGTTAGGAACTATAGCACTTGTTTAATTACTAGGTTTTGCAGTCCTGCATAAGCTATGCACATTAGTAAATGAGCCATGGCAACATTAGTAAATGAGTGTGTGTGTGTGTGTGTGTGTGTGTGTGTGTGAGAGAGAGACAGACACTTTTCTGGCTCACTTGATTAAAAGGGGTGTGTGCCAAGAGTGTGCCTGTTCTAACATCTTTTGAGGATGCCTTGACATCAAGGATACCCTGAAATCATTACTTTATCATACTATGTGAGGGATGTTTTTTCCAACCATCACTTGACACATGGCCCAAATCCTAGTATAAGCTAGTATTTGGGTTGCAGGCAGTTCAGATGAACCAGACCTCCCATGTGGAAATAAACATGCCAGTTTCCTTGAAGGAGGTACACTCTTTTCACACCCTCCTTTCAAGTGTAAGTGTGTGTGTGTGTGTGTGTGTGTGTGTGTGTGAGAGAGAGAGAGAGAGAGAGAGAGAGAGAGGTAGTATTTGAACTGGCCTCACAGGCAGGCTCTGAAGACACTCCTTGTCTAGGGCATTATTTATCCCATGTCCAGCCCTTGGTCTAGGTAGAGTCAAAATCAAGATCCAGAGCATTTAAGAGAAATCAGAACCACCAGAGGCAGGACAGGCTGAGTCCAGGGCAGCTAACTAAAATCTAAAGGTCTAAAGGCCAGGCGCATAATCAAGGTCAAGTTCTGGAAGATGGAAATCTTAGAGGAGAACTGGTCTTGTGGTAGCAAGCATGACTTGTCCCCTAAGCTAAGCAGGGTCCACCCTGGTTGCATATGAATGGGAGACTACATATTTGAGCAATATAAGATATTCCCCTTAGGGGATGGAGCCACTCTGGAAAGAGCATCTAGGTTCCAAGTTCCCTCCCCGGCAACTCCAAGATAGGGCTGAGAGAGATTCCTGCCTGTAACTTTGGAGTTTTGTGTAGACAATACTGAGCTAGATGCACCAATGATCTGACTCAGTATATGGCAGCTTCCTATGTTCCTAAGAGAGGCAAAGGGAGGCAAGGCATGGTACAAGATATTGCTACTCTTAATGCTTGGTTATTCAGATTGAGGAACCAAGCCTGAAGCTTTGGCTGTATAAGTACAGCTAGGCCCCTGTTAGCTCCTCACAGATCACCTGTGTTGAGCTTACCACTCCCCATCAGAGATCCCTCTGCCTGAGAACTGCCCCAATCGCAAAAAGATTTAAGGTGCCTGGATCTTTCTGCCAAAGTCCTGGTTTGAGTGGTGCCTGACAGGTGGTAATGTAGAGAGGGAGACTGAATAATTTAAGTAAAATACAGATCTGTACTCTATTAGTGGATATGCACGTCCTAACTTGTCTTGTTTATATATCATCAAATCCTTGCTACTACAGAAGTGATCTAGGGATCATGAAAACATCAGCTCAGGGAGAAAGGTGGTGAATGTGACTGTGACTGAGATTTACTAGGAAGGGGACTGAAAATATAGCACAAAATATCATGAATAGAATTGTGACATAACATTTATGGTGTGGCTTCACTGAAACTTCCTTGTGTTCTAGTCAACTCATCTCAACAAGGATATACTGTACAAGAAAAAAGAAAAATGTGAAGCAACTATAATGATCAAGGGGCTGGAGTGCTTTCTGTATATGGAAAGGCTAAAATGTTTGGAGCTAAGGAGGCTAAACATAGGAAACTGCCATATACTGAGTCAGGCCATTGGTCGGTCTAGCTCAGTATTGTCTTCACAGCCTGGCAGCTGCTTCTCCAAGGTTGCAGGCAGGAATCTCTCTCAGCCCTATCTTGGAGAAGCCAGGGAGGGAACTTGAAACCTTCTGCTCTTCCCAGAGCAGCTTCATCCCCTGAGGGGAATATCTTGCAGTGCTCACACATCAAGTCTCCCATTCATATGTAACCAGGGCAGACCCTGCTTAGCTATTGGGACAAATCATGCTTGCTACCACAAGACCAGCTCTCCTCTCCAAAGCTCTCCTAAACCTTTTTAGTGCAGAAAAGAATATGACGAGGAGACATGAGAGATCTATTCAATTATGAGCAGTGTGGAGAGAACATCCTATCATGACCAAAGAGCATTTAAATCCAAAATACAGTTGTTAAATGTTTATGGAATTTAACTTGCTTTTTGCATCTGTCTATCTATCACTTCAGAATGCCCAGGATTCCCATTCTGCTCTATGGTCTTCTGAGAAATTATATGGCTTAGACCTGCCATGATCATTTGGCACTAAATGTAACTTCGATATTAACCTCTGTAAAAGGGCAGACACAGCAACTATCATGCAGCCAGTAGTGCGAGAGAGAGAGAGAGAGAGAGAGAGAGAGAGAGAGAGTGTGTGTGTGTGTGTGTAGAGTGCGGGAGGGAGGGAGAGCTTGGCTACTACAGTCCTTTCAGAATTGCATGCCTCAGGTGTTTCCCCCTTAATTTTCAATAAAAGTCTCATTTCCACATATCACTGGATAACAGTTATGTGGAGATTTTCCTTTAGCTTTTGCCTTTAGCTCTTATTATCTGTTGGGTTATTTTCCCTGTCTCCTGAACCAAACAATATTAGGACCCTATTATATTGACCATAATAGCTTACATCTCAGACGCTCTTTTTGTGTAAAAATATTTTGATTTAAATATCAGGGATGATTGGGGCGGGGTGGTAACACTGCAAATTATTTGAAAATGTTACAGTTAAACATGTTGAAATAGATATTAAAATGGCTTCATTGCAACATAAATCTGGGAGTTTTGTTTCAGGATGGAAGGAGAGAACTCATGGCTCACCAATAAAGCACATGCTTTACAAGTGGAAGGTTTCGGGTTCAGTTCCTAAGTTTGCCAGTTGAAGAAGGCCCACTGGTGGCAGAGCTGAGGAAGACCCCAGCCTAAGATTCTAGAGCAGGGATGCTCAACTTTGGCCCTCCTGCAGATGTTGGCTTACAATTCCCAGAATCCCTGGCTATTGGCCACTGTGGCTAGGGATTATGGGAGTTGTAGTCCAAAAAACAGCTAAAACAGCTAGGAGGCCAAAGATGAGCAGGCCTGCTGTAGAGCAAAGTTTTTCCAAGCTTGAGTATGATATGACTGCAACTCCCATCATACCCAACCACAATAGCTGAAGTGGCCCTGTCTATACTGATGGGCAATGGCTGTCCAAAGTCTCAGTCAGGAGCCTTTCCCAGCATGATCTGGAAATAAGGGGATGGAACCTGGAACCTTCTGCATGCAACACAGATGTTCTACCACTGAACTGAACTGAACGAGAGTGACCAAAAGTCCAATTTGGTATAAGGCAGCCTCTTATATTAACTCATTTTATTGTTGACTTAAGAAAAAAAAAATACAAATTCAAATACAAAATACAAATTGAAAACTGATAGAGTACAAATAACTTTGCTGTCCCTCTCATAGTTAATGATGAATAAGTGCAAAGAGAACAGGAAATGGTATCTAACATTTTATTTCAAAATGACACTGAGAACAAGGATTAGGATCCAAACAGCCATGCAGCTAGTTCTGTGCACCTAAAGCAGGCATTGGGCTTATGTTTTCCCCTAAAACAGTCCCTCTCCAACGCCACATAACAAACCATGATGAAACAGAGCAGACTTTCAAAATCAAAAAGTGGTTTGATTTTATAGCACAGGGCTTTGCTATGATCAAAGGGAGAAAAAAAGGGCAAAACCCTGCTGAGCATGTCCGAAATAGCTCTTTGGCTATCAGCCAATGTGTTGAAAGGCTAGTTTAAATAGATGTATGCTGTGTGTGTTTGTGTGTTCTACAGCTGAAAAGATTTTGAATAAGGTAATGGGTCCAATTTAAGTAAGATGTGACCACAGGTGCACCTGTGTAGGTGCTCAGTGTTGAAAAGGCGCTTGCGCTATGTGCTGACACACATAGGTATAGCATATACATGCTGACCTCTTTTCCACTGAGGTGACAGATCCCTGGTGTGCAGGCACAGCACATGTCTAACCCAGCATGTACTCAAGTAAGTGTTTGCCTGTGCTTGCATCTTGTTGCAGCTGGGCTTAGGAAAATCAGAGGAACTCGGAACTGTTTTGTCCCCCTAGGCAGGTTCCCTCAGTTCTTGTAGCGTGAAAAGGAAAAGAGAGCTCCTCCCACACAACTTTATTTTCAGTGTAGAAAAAGGGGGAAGAAATCAGCTGGGAGATATTTAATCTCAGGGGTGGGGGGAAATGTCTTTATAGCTTTGTTTAAAAAATAAGCTGTAATACATCTATGTGGAATAATATTGCTTGTTATCCCCAATTTTTTTTTAGTTTCTATTATGTTTAGAGAAATAATAGTGTGTTAATGGTTTTAACTTTTTAATTGTTGAAAGTTTTAATCTTTCGTTCATTTCATTTATTTACGGTCAATGACCAAATAAGTTTTAATCTTTTATTGGCTGTTTTTATTGTTTTGTAAACTGCCCAGAGAACTTGCGTTTGGGGCGGTATAGAAATGTATTAAATAAAATAAATAATAAATAATTTATTATTGGTTTGCCAATGTAACTGACCTGTTTATTCCTCAGGAACTAATTTTCTCTCAAAACTGGTCCTGCGAAATCTCCTTTGAGAATGTTGATGCTAAATGTTCATTGATTGTTTCACAGAAGATTTAAATATTCACCCAGTATTGACAAAATACTTGATATCTTAGTTGCCATTTCATGGTATTTGTGTGTTAGGCTCCAATCTGATGAATATTTACCAGGCTAGGCAGTAAGTCCCATTGAACTCAGAGGGTGTTACTTCTGAGTTAATCTGTTTTGGATTGTGATGCACTGGCATTTAATATTTCACTGTGTGGAATATTGACATTTAGTAGGCCTTTGCAAATTTGGATTCAAAAATTCAGATTTTATCTGAAGTTGCCCCAAATCAGTACAAATTGTTAAAATCTGAATCAGGTTTAAAAAAAAAATCAGATCAGTAAAGTTGGAATTAATTCCAAAATATCAAAATTAATTTCAGAAATACTTCAGAATTTGGGAATACACAAAATGGAATAGGATTTTCCCTGTAGAAACGAATGGGGAAATTGAAGGTGCGGCTAAATCACTAAAACTCAGTGGTTGGTCCTAGAGCCTAGAAACCTGCCAAAAATGGGGAAGGGGGTCAGGGCTCCATGCATTTGAAGATAATTGGTCAATCTCCTGGTTTTTGGTGAATTTTTGAATTTTTTGTAAAAATCACTAAAAAAGGTGAAATCTGACTTGTTTCAAGCCAGAACTTAACAAAAACTTCTGAAACAGAAGATCCCCCTTGGACCATCATTCCACCAGCATGTAGAGGAATCGGCCCTTTGCCTTCATGAAAAGGGGTAACAGCATGCCCCTTTCTCCCTCATATCTCCTGAATGAATGGGTATAGAAATCGAATAAATAAATAAATAATACACGTATTCGATCTGGCACACATGAAGTCAGAGGCATATCTAGGGAAAACAGCACCTAGGGCAAGCACTGAAATTGCCCCCCCCAATATCTGACACCCATCTTTCAGATAACTTCACCATAATATCAGCTTAAAAATAAAAGTTAAGCTTGTTAATCTTTTAATTAACAAATTATGGCACTAACTGAAAATAATGAGAAAGTCAGTGCTCTGCGAGGCTGGGGGGGCGTGCCCCCCCATCCCCGCGGCTGTTTTTTTGGGGGGGATTTCCCATTTTTTAAAATAAAAAAATCAACTGTATTGCTTGGGGGTGGGGGTGGGGCATGGCAGGCACAATGGCGCCCCCCTGCAACTGGCGCCTAGGGCACGTGCCCTGCTTGACCCACCCTGATTATGCATCTGCATGAAGTCCACATTGGCCGGACTCTTTTTTCCCAGGGCTATGGGTCAAGCCCCTGATTTTTTTGGGGGGGGATTTGGAAAAAACTAAAAATGGGGGGGGGAGAGAGAGAGGCTAAAACTAGCTTGTTTCAATCTAGAATTTTACAAAAGGTTCTAAATCTGAAGCCCTTCCTGGGACCATTATCCCACCCACCCATGTGGAGGAGCAAGAATGTTTTTTTGATTATATCTTTTTGTCTTCCATTGCAGAAGCACACAGTCAGTAAAAGTGAAAATACTTCGCATGTTTCTGTTGTGGTTAGAAAGACTTTCTCACTTTCTGTTCTAGCCATTATTTATTTAGTATTTACTTATTTAACATATTTTTATAGCGCCCAAAACTTATGTCTCTGGGCAGTTTACAACAAGATAAAACATTAAAACATTAATTAAAAACAAAAATAAGAAATTTAAAACACAACAATTTAAATTTTTTAAAACAATATTCTAAAACAACATTAAAAACAATCAAAACAGTATCAGTTAAAAGCCTGGGTGAACAGATGTGTCTTTAAAGACTTTTTAAAAAACTGTCAGAGATGGGGAGGCTCTTATTTCACTGTGGGCATTAAGGGATTAAAAGGTGTGGAATACTATTAAGCCCCTTTGACCCCCTTTTAAAAGGACTGCCTGTTCCTACAACAGGGAATAAAAACATTAATATAAAATCAAAGGAATATCTTTTTTTCATCCACATGGGAGTTGAATTATGGTTCAAGGTGGGGCTTCAGATCCAGAACTTTTTGTAAACTTGAAACAAGTCAGATTCTGTCATTTTAGCCAGTTTTAAAGAATGTTTTCAAAGATTTGCCAAAAATCAGAGGATTGACCCATAGCTTTGGGGCGGAAAAATTACAGTCCTCCAATGTGGACTTCAGGTGTGCCATATTTCATGATTCTATGCCTATCCATTCCAGAAATAAAGGGGCAGAGGGGCCTGCTGTTATTGCTTTTCATGAAGGCAGAGAGCAGAGTCCTCCACATTCTGATGGAAAGATGGTCCATGGAGGGCCTTCAATTTCAGTAGTTTTTATAATGTTCTGGCTTGAAACAAGCCAGATTTCGCAATTTTTAGCCATTGTTTACAAAAATATTTTTCAAATCATACAAAACCAGGGGATTGGACATTTATCTTCAGCTTTGCTATATGAGGAGGCCTTGACCTCCTTCCCCATATTTGTGGCAAGACTTCAGGTTCTAGGACCAACCGATAACTTCTGATGATTCCCCCCCCGCCATTGGCAACTATTTTTTTTTTTTTAATTTATTTTCTTAATTTATATACCACCTGACTCGAAAGGCCCTAGGACAGGTGATGCACAAAAATAAACACAAGAAAAACAAAATAAAACAATCTGTTTAAAAATAGCAATTTAAAAATTTAGAACATTTAGAGATTATTAAAAGCCTGGAAGAAATGTGTCTTAAGGGTTCTTTTGAAGGCTGGCAAAGATGTTACACCACAAATGTCTATAGGGAGCACATTCCACAGCCTAGGAGCGACTACAGAGAAGGTTTGCTCTTGAGTCACTGCCAGATGAGCCAGCAGCATACAGAGATAGACTTCTCTCAATGTGTAGTGGGGAAGATCCCCACGAATTACCACGAGTACCTCCACTATGGGGAAAAATTTGGATTTAAGTCAGAATTTGGATTCGAATTCCAAATTTGATCTGATATTGCCAGAACACATACAATCCAAATCTGATATTGTCAAATTTGGATCAGGTTGAAAAGGAATCTGCATTTTCTGAAAGCACATAGGACTAGTATTAGAACAAACAATTTATATTTTGAGATTTAATAACCAGCAGGTATACATTTGAATTTCAAATTCTGAAGTAAACTTCCTGTTCTGAAATCTGAATTTGAATATGTGAATTCCATATTCAGATGTTCGTTTCTGAAAGTTCTGCCAAATTTTTATACTGCATGTAAAATCAGTTCTTCTGATTAAACTGCTGGCTTAAGTTTGTTTTCTTCCATACATTCAGACAGTGGCCTTTAGGCATTTCTGTCTGTTGTTGAGGACTTCTGACATTGATTGTTATGGGAAATATCAAGGCTATAGTGAGCAAATTCACTGCATATTGCAATTTTAAGTGAGTTCACACCTTGAATAGCAAATCCCAGACTCATTTTGCTGCACTGCTGGGGTTCAGTCTGTGTGCGCTTGTGCTTGGGGAGGCATATAGTTACTTATACACTAAACAGACCATAGAAGTGGGACCCCATGGGGCCATTTCTAACAGTCACTTTTCAGAGCAGACCTGCACTTTCTGGTATATTTTAATGAATTCATTTGAGCAAAAAGCACACAAAAGCATTCTCAGTGTGAATGTTGCTTACAAAGCTTTCAAGGCAACTGTAGCATCAAATTAGGTATTCCTGTAACTACAGAAATGGCTCATCTAGGTACGATTTTAAAAACATTTTGCTTTCATTCAGTGTCTGTACATTTTTGTCTTCATTTGTCATCCTAGGTGATTTATGAGACAAAAATGATACAAGCAACTACACTTAAGAAATCCCTGAAAGTAACATTTTTTTAATCTGACCTCAGTGAAGGTCTTTTGGATATATGCATAGATTTCAACAATCACTCATCTTTTGAGTTGCTGTCAGGGCCTGGGGAAATATTAAATTGATGATTAAAAAAAGTTTCAAGGTTGGGAATGCTGCAAGCTATCTAAATTGCAGTCAGACACAAATGAATAGCTGCTCTCTTGAGATGCGCTAATGTAGTTTGTTAGTGACAATGAAGATAGCTGTAGTTGTGTCAGTAAGACCCTTGGGTCTACCCCTTCATACTGCAAAACAAATGTGACATTTAGGACAATCTCATCGCTAACTTAGGATCGCCTTGCCCAAGTTTACTCAGGAGAAGAAGCATAAAACTAGGAATTTATGTTGCTTGTAACTGAACTGTGAACATAGGCTGTTTGGTTTTTTAAAAAGGAAGTACTTCACACAATGCATCCTTAACGTATGAAACTGCCTGAAGATGGCCACTAGTTTACCAGACTTTTAAAAGGATCAGACAGATTCATAGATTGGTCAATGGCTAGAAACATGATAGCCAACAGAATCTCCATATTCAGAGGTGGCATGTCTCTGGGACAAATAATGGAAAAGGCAAACTGCAAATTTTTTTGCTTACGGACTTCCTGGAAGTATAGAGTTGGTCACTGTTGGAAAGAGAATGCATAAAGACTGGATTGTTGAGAAAATCCTGTATTTTATATCAGAAAGAGTGTCAGGGTTCACCTGGACTCTGACCCAGAGGAGTATTTATTGAAGGAAGAGGAGCCTGACCGAGAAAGGATCCTCAGTCCCAGAGGGGCTCTTACCCCAGACCTTGGGGCTCTGGCCCATGGCCTCCTAGGTCTGGGGGCTCCTGCAGTCACTCCGCACCACCCCGCCACTGCCATTGCACCCACCCCACTGGATGGCTCCAGCACACCTTTACCACCCCCCAAAACTGCTGCTGTGCGTGTGCGGTGGCGGCACAAGCTGCGGGGAGGGTGGGGGGGGAGGGAAGAGTTCCCCTTTAAGGAGATTTTTACCCGGGGGAAGGTGGGATGGGGTGTGGTGGCGGCGGCATTTGCAAGGAGCATGGGGCAGCAAGAAGGGGAGAGTCCCCCCCCATTATCCTCTGGGATGGGAGGCAGCAAGCTCCGTGCAGCTCCTCCCCCTTCTCCCAAGTGACAGCCTCTTGCCTCTCTGCTTCCTCCACGTGGAGGAAGGCTGCTCAGTAGAGAGGCAAGAGGCCGTCACTTGGGAGAAGGGAGCGGAGCTGAACGGAGCTCGCTGCCTCCTACCCTGGAGGGCAATGGGGGGAATCCTCCCCTCCTTGACCCCCCTCCAATCCTCCCCACAGCTAGTGCTGTTGACGCCACCCAGCAGCATTTTTTAAGTGTGCAAAAGGTGGGGGGGGACTTTCTCCTCACCCCTCACCATTGTGATGGGGGGAGGGGTTTCAGAAGCCCTTCACATCTGGGCTCTCAAATGACCTAGGTGCATCACTGGCCCAGTCCCAATGACAGGCCTCCAGATCCTTCAAATCCAGAGCAGCCAGAGCCGGCCATCCTTTCAAAGGAGTCCTAGAGCACTGAGAACTCGGCATCCTCCAGTGAGGCCATTGTCCCATTTTCTGACCCTCCTCCATTGCCCCCAAAACCTCAATAATGGAAGCAATACCACTCCAGGGCTGAGCTCGAGCCTTGAATGCTGAGTGCTCCCCTAGCTGTTCATGGCTTTGCTCCTAAGGGGATTACTCTTGCTAACTATAGGACAGCTTCAGTTGGCACTAACCTTTTGCGGGTTCAATCGCTCCCTTTGTGAGCTTGTGCTTCCAGCTGCCTCTCCTGACCCAAGTTCAGGAAAATGGTGGTTTAGAAGTAGATTCCTAAGAGGCCTGAAGCTTTCCCAGACAGCAGGGTTTACCACAGGTTTACTGCAAGGCTTTTATGCGAGTTCGAAGTTGCCCAAAAAACCCAGACGCAAAAAGTGGATTTTTTTAAAACTCCGGATATAAATTGGGCTACATTCTAACATGTAGTGAAAAACCCAAATTGTGTGTGAAGTGCTCCTTGGGACTTCAGGTGTCAATCTGGCCAAAATGTGAATGCACCTCCTCCATTCCGGAGGAGATGCAGGCTAAAAGATGGGTGTGGAAAACTTCCTGTTTTCTTGTGACTCTCTTTGTTCAACTAACACATTGGCAATCCATATTAAGGGGAGATATGGGGCAAAAGTCATCACAATTGCAACCTGCTGTGTTCTTTCAAAATCTTAATGCTTGACTCATAATGTATGGTTCCTTTCTGAAATATTTCCAGTAATGTTTGTACTGGAGGCATTAGTAAAGCACCAAATAACTTCATAAAAATCTTCTAGAAAGCCATCCATCTCAGAATCTGCTGGAAAAGAAATTGCTTTCATGTTGCTTTTCCTTTTGTTTTAAAATATCTATGAACAATACCTCTTGTGTGATTTTTACATATAAAAAGGCCGATCTTGAACCTTACAATCAAATTTTCCAGAGGTTAACTGATTAGATGATTTTTGTGTGTGTGTATTTAATAAAAGGACTTGAATTGATTGTGTGATGACAAGGTGATAACAAGGTGATGTTCCTATCATCTTGTAATAGAATAAAGAGTATTGCCAGCTAACACCTTCTGGATTCATTTGACAAGTAGCAATAACTTGACCATTAAAGAGTTAAATATTAGAACCTTCTGTTATGGACTGGAGCTAGATTCCACCTTTGGACTGTATTTTCTGGTTCCTTTTGGTTTCTAAGGCATGTGTTTTGCATAGCAGTAAAGAAGCTTGTTGAACTACAGTAAAAGATGAGTTTTTCTTCTGGAATGAGAGGTGAGGTCCTGTAGAAAAAACTTATAAGCCTTTATCTTACTCATAACATTTATCTAATTTTTTAGATTTCTGTTGCAGTTTTTGACTGGAGTTCCCAAAGCAGTATACATTATTAATAAGGTGCAGTAGACACCTTTGCCTATTTAAACAAAACAGTAACAAAGCCAGTTGAGTGGGCACCTAATTTCTTCACCTGTCTGCTTCCTTTTCCTGTTTCTCTTTGCAGTTGATTTTAGATGACCCTATAGAGATGGGTAGTGCAGGAGAGATGGTGGAAGTCAGAGCAGGTGTCTGAGATCTTGGCCTAGAATATATTGTGTTTGTGCAATAACTAAAGCTGTGAGATACTCTAGTTCTTAACTAGGAAGTAGTTGTGTTAAACAGATCTAGACATTCCAGGGAAATCATTTAAGTCTGAGAGAGATTTATCTCCTTCCAGGAATTAGTACAGAGATGGGGGGAATTTGAATGAGAAGCAACTTTGTGGCCAATCAGCACTCTGCCTAGGCAGGCTTTCCTTGAAACAGATAGCTGGTTGAGGCTGTTCTCTGGAGCAGCCAAGACTGGGTTGGAGCAGCTAAACACAGGCTTGGCTGCCCGTGAGAACCGCTAGGAGCTGAGTGCTTCCTGCTGGCACTACGGCAGCAATCTCATCTACAGAGCCCACCATTCAGCTGAAATTAAGGCTCAGACTAATTGTTCATGTGCTAGTGTAACCCCTCTTACTTAGGAAATGGGGTTTTCTTTTTTGTTCTATCTATCTATCTATCATGTATTTCCCAGTGGTTGCGAGAAAGAGAACAAAAACCAAAAACCATTTCTAATGCCAAACTCAAGGGTTTATAAACATTTACATTTTTCTTTCTTTCTAGAACCGTATTTGCCAAGCATGCATAGAGGTAAACTTAAAATACCCAATTACAAATTAATAGAAAATCATAAAACATACATACAATATCACCATAGGGCCACCAAATAAAAGCCAAACCAAACCCCAGTCTCTTTCTTCTAAGGGAACTATCACAACAGTGCTCCTGCATAGTCCATACTGAAGGTCCCGTGGGTGAGCAGCCAAAATGATGAACCCCTAGTGCAATGAGGTCTGGTGAGCCAGTCCAGAATCTCAAACCGGTGTGCAAATCTTGCCCAAAGAAGAACTGTTACATATAAGCAAGTTCATAAAAGAATCTCTCTTTCCTTCTCTGGTCAGGAGCTTCCTGCTGGGCTTGAAAACTCTAGAAGATGCTAAGGACCTTCTGAGCACGCTCTGTAATCCATTAAGAAGGGGGAGGGGAGATCATACACCCTTTAGTTGCCAGTTCAGGGAGCCTGCCAATAGTACTGGTAGTAATGGTGGGGGTTACACTAGCACCAGCTGCTCCCAGACAGCACTGTCACAGGAGCAGGCTCCCAGCTGTCACTGGAGGAATCCCCACAATGCACTGCACACTTGCACAGTGCATTGTGGGATTTCCAAGGGCCAGGACCGTGCATCCTCACCCTCGCACTTCCGTGCTGCCTGGGGCAGCAGCAGACTGTAGGGAAACGTGATCCGCTCATCCTGACCTGCCCAGTCGACCCCCCACCCCGATTGTTTGTGGGGAAAGTGAACTTCTGCTGCCTCCTCTGCCACCCATCCTCAAGCCCTCTCATGTGATCATGAGAAAGGGCTCATTGTTTCTCTGTCCCAAAAGGATTCACTGGAGATCCATAGTGGACTTGCTCCTCATGTCTGCCTTGGGCTTTAGACTGGGGTGACCAAAAAAACCCAAAACACTTTGTCTTTTGGCCTAGCTAACTTCTGAGCCCTTGAGATTATTATGTAGGAACCCCGATTGCCTGAAAAGTGGTGTGTGTGTGTGTGTGTGTGTGTGTGTGCGCGTATTACATGTGTGCAGTTTCATTGAAACTGAACCTTTCTGATGCGGCCATAGCTCAGTGGTAGACCATCTGCTTGCATGCAGAAGGTCCCAGGTTCAAACCCTGGCATCCCCAGATGGAACTGGGGGAAACTCCTGCCTGAAACTGTGGGAAACTGCTTCCAATCAGTGTAAACGATACTGAGCTAGATGAACCAATGGTCTGACTCAGTATAAGGCAGCTTTCTATGTTCCTGTAAAGCATCACTGCTGCTGAAAGGTCAGTGGCACACAACAAATAACTCTTGTACTGCACTTCTTTATAGTATCATTGCTAAGGGCTATGATGATTCCACCACTCACTGATCACCATTGAGAAACCTGGTACTATGAATTAGAGGGGATGAATTGGAGGGGATGTGCAAGGATTCGGGCCTCTTGATGAGGATCTGGGTCTTTTGTGGGATGAGCTCCTGATGAATCGGAAAGTATAGTTACGTGTGATAATATCTGACTGGTTTCTACAAAGCAAAAGAGCCAGATCAAGCCATCTAATTGAGGAATGAGAATGATCTGCAGTCAGGAGACAATCCATGGTTGATTCTACAAAAGCAGTCCATACAGGTAGGGTGGGCTGGGAAGATGTCTGAAACAAGAGTGGAAGGACTGAGGGACCGGGACAGGTCTTGAGTGAGTGAGTCAGAAATGAAAACAACTGGGTCAGGGCAGCACAGAAGACAAGAGGGGTGCTGCATCACACAGATAAAATGTGCTGGAGGAAGAATTGGGGAGGTTGGGTGGCACAGCTCAGTTGTAAAGCACATCCTTTGCATGCAGAAGGTCCCAGGCTCCATCTGTGGCATCTCTAGGTAAGACTGGGAAAGACCAGAGTTGCTGCCAGTCTGTGTAGCAGACAATCCTGAGCGAGATGAATGGACCAATGGTCTGACTCAGTATACAGTAAGGCAGCTTCATGTGCTTTATGAGAGCAGCAGGAGATGTGGCACAGGGAAGTGTCACCCACGCAGCACAAGTGGCTTGTGAATCAGGCCTTAGCCTCCATCTCAGATGTGTGCTTTGACTGCTGTGCATCCCAGTACACTTGTTCCAAGTTCTCCCTAATGAGAAGCTATTGACTGTAGGGGCTGTGATTGATCACAGTATGTGTAATGCCATGATTTATTTAGAGAACATATAGGTTGCTTGTGGGCGGGGGGACAATGGATGAGGCAGCTGGTGGCAAACCCCTTGTGCGTTTATTTATTTCTCCTTCAGACAGTCTGTAAGCAAATTGTCTTTAGCAAGAAATGTGTAAAGCTTTACAATAGTATCCTTAATATGACTCACTTTCCTTTTATTTATGCAACACTCAGAAAAATGTGCCAGGGATTTCGCAGAGCAAATAAATAACATCTGATTTCTTGTAATGAGATTTCTTTTAAAAATCTCATTTTAGACTGTGTGTTGCAGAATGAAAATAAGGTACCACAGTTTTTCACAAATGCTCAGGTTAGGGAACCTTGCTCTTCAGGGCTCCCCATTACACAGGTAGCGCCTATGCATGTACGAGTTGTATGCATCAGGCTCTGTGCAGAAGACCCTATGAAAGTATGGAGGGAGGGCTGCCACACCACGCTTCCTTCCCCATGCTCTACTCATGCATTGTATGTCAACAGGATGTTGGGCTTTGAGTCTCCAAGGGAAAGAGCAGAGTTATGAACCCACAGAAGGAAGTGGGACAGAGGTGTTTGGGCAGACAGGTTCAAAGAACGCAAAGCGGGACCACCAAGGGCCTGTCACCCTTGCCACTGCTCACCCACTGCATGGTCCCCCCACTGTCCCCCCCAACCCCTGCCTCTTGCCATTCTTATCTGGGGGATGGCACTAGTCCCTCAGTGCTGCCCCCCTGCTTTGCCATCACTCGCTGTCTCCTCCACCCTCCTCTGCTTCCTCCTTCACCTCCTGCCACCATCATCATTTCCTGGCTGGCTCTTGTGGTGGTAAGCAGGCAGGTGGGCTGTTTCCTCTCTTATACTTATATTTATCAGTAGACAGAGAAGATGTTTGTAGTTAAGGAGGAACCAGCGTGGTGTAGTGGCTAGAGTGCCGGACTAGGACTGGGGAGACCCGAGTTCAAATCCACATTCAGCCATGAAAATAGCTGGGTGACTCTGGGCCAGTCACTCTCTCTCAGTCTAACCTACTTCACAGGGTTGTTGTTGTGAGGAGAAACCTAAGTATGTAGTACACTGCTCTGGGCTCCTTGGAGGAAGAGCGGGATATAAAATGTAAGTAAGTAAATAAATAAGGCAGTTGCATCCAAGGAATGCAAAACATGCTGGGATGCGGAATGCTTGCTTGGTTCATCTTCAATGCACCTTCTAGAGCTCCCTGCACCAGAGAGTTATGGGTCAGTCACCAAGTAAGCATGTATTAATGGTCTTCTAACTTGGTGCACAGATAGTGGTATCATGAAATCGCCCTTCATTGCTCTAATTATAAGAGTACAGCACAATGGAGCATATGGGAGGAGATGGTCTTGTAGATCATACACACACTTTTCTGACCTAAAACCATACCCTCTCTCAAAAAATGTTAAATTTGTGACTCTGCATTAGACACAGTTTATTTTGCACTCTTTGTTATCCACAATTTATTTTCTATAGACTCATATTGTCCAAGTTCTGCTAAGTTAGTGCTAACAAGTAGGCATATATCCTTAAAACTTATTGGCCAGCATTTTCCACACTGAGGAGGGCAGAGCATAGAGCTGCATCCTTGCAGAGAGGCTTCTGTGTAGCTCAGCCAAAGGTTTTTCCTGCAGCCAAGCTGAGGGGGAGGGAGTAAGTATCTTCCTTATTTGGACAAGTATACAAACTTCTCCAGGTTCAGTGTGTAGTCTTAAGTGAAGAATAAAAACATAGCATATCTCTAGTATAAAAACTTTTAATACCATTAAAGTCCAGAGAGAGAAAGAGTAAGAGAGAGTTTTGCACAACAGGAAAACAAAACGGAGAACAATGTAAAAAGAGGCATTCCTCAACACTGCTTAAGCTTCTTAACTTATATTCTTATTTTCATACAGAAAACTGCAAACCTCCCTTTGCTATTCAGCAAAAATATGTGTTTGGATATATTTATTTTGAAATAAAAATATGGGAGACTTTAATGTAGTCCTCCACTAACTAAACTACTGAGGGATTGAACATGCGGGCAATCTGGGAGAGAATATCAGAAGCGGGGGAGGCTTTATACCTGAGCTGCCATCTTCAGAACACCTTGAAGCCCACAACCTAAAGCTTCTGATGCTAAGGCTCCAAATGAGCCTCAGTCTCTGGAGATGAAGTTTCTTCACCTTTAACCCCTTTCTCCTCTCAAGCCAGGCTGTCCAGACTTGTCTGGGAGTTGCTCTCTGGCCAGTGGGAGCCCTCATCACTAGCTGGCCCCTCATCAGTGAGCAACTCTTTTAAAAATACTGCCTCAGCTGCGGTGGCGCAGCAGGGAGCAGCTTGTCTAGGGAGCAAGAGGCTGTTAGTTCCAATCCCCACTGGTGTGTTTCCCAGACTGTGCCTAGTAAATATATATCTGTAGTCACCTATATCAGGGAGCAGTGATAAAGGAAGGTGCTGGAGGCAGATGCTCACTTCAGTGACAACGGCAAAGGCATCATCTCATACTACATGGGAGAAAGTGCAGTATTCCAAGAAAACCACATGGCTCTGTGGTTGCCAGGAGTCAACACTGACTCGACGGCATAATCTTCATCGGTGTTGCATCTCTTGTGGGATGTGTGGCCTCTGCTGAACATGCTTGCCTGGTCCCCTCCAGAGAAAGCCAAGGGGTGGCTGCGTTCCAGGGAAAATGTCCCCTCGACTGGGAACCAGCACTGTTTCTCTCTAGTGGCTGATAACTTTGGCCACCAGCTGATGTCATCAACCAAGGACAGTGGCCAACGCGTCGGCTGCCAGGAGCATGCTCACTATGCTGCAAGAGAGTCGGCCACCCTGTTCATTCCTCAACAACCTTCTTTGCATAACAAGGGGCAACCTGCCGCTGAAGCTTATTACAGCTTTGTGTTGCAGTCCTCCCTTCATTAGGAAGCTACTTTTATTAGCCTGTCAGACCATCGGTCCTTCTAGCTCAGTATTTTCTACACTGACTGGTAGCGCCTCTCCAGGGTTTCAGACGGGATTGTTTCTCAGCACTACCTGGAGGTGCCAGGGATCGAACCTGGAACCTTCTGCATGCCAAGCAGGTGCTCTGCCACTGAGCTACAGATCCATTTATTAGCAACCGGCTTCTAGTTGCTGTAGGGAATAGTCCTTCTGTAAGCAGTGGATTTGGAGAGAAGCCCTTCTGCTTACAGCTTGAACAGTGCTGGTAAAAAGAAGGTATAATTAGGAAACTGGGAGGATAGGGCGCCCACAAGATCTCGTCTATGACTCTTTACTATATCAGGGAGGATTTGGATTTCATTACCTGTGACTAACTGGCAACATATCCTTGAAAGAAGGTGAAAAGAGTATGCTTTCAAGAGCAAGGGTCTATATTTAATCGATGACCAAGTCTGCTTCAGTCATGTTTCACAAAAGCTGACTTGTAGCTAAAATATTGACATTTCAAGCCTGCTCCTTCACTTAAATAAATGTTTCAATTATCTTGAATGGATTATTTGCCATGCACTTTTTATGTAAAATTGAATTATTGGAAAGATATCACAGCTGATGGACTATTAGTTTATAAGCTCTATTAATTCTGAAAGTAGGCTGTGAATGGTTGTAGGCTTCCACTGTTTTGAAACACCTTTTCTTTTGGGGCGACCTGCTTATACTAGTAGGGTATATACTGCGTTACCACAAACATTTACTCCTCTGAATCACAGGCCATGCATACCCAAATTGCTTTTGAATAAGTCATTTGCATCTCCCATGGGCAATTTTAGTATCAGCTTCTGTAGGGCTTTACCTGGAAGCCCTGCAAATCAGATGCTTGCTCCTCAATTCTTGCATCACCAGGGCAGAAGGTCATAAGAGGGAACTGCAGAATAGCCCACAATTCTTGTGGCCGAGAGAGTCAGGCCATACCAGAGGGCTGAAGTGTAATGTGTGAAGTGATTCTTCTTTTCAAATAAATTAATTTAAGATCCAGGGGATATGTGGAATTTCAGCTAGGAAATATTTAATTTTTGAGTAGTGCAAATCCCCCCAAATCCAGGATTTAATCTGAATTTTGCCCAAGGTCAAGTAATGTTGCTTGTTTCACTGAGCAGAGAGAAGTTCTGCAAGCAGCACTATTGGGTTTAGCTTTCTTTGGATGAAAATGTCATGGAGATTCATGTTGCCTTCCTTATTTATAAATATACGGTTGGGGCATTAGTAGAGGCAAACAGGCACTCCTTCAGCAGTCAGAAGACCCCTTCAGAGAATAATAGGCAGCACCCCAAGGCTGTATTCCCAGGACCAAAATAGACATGACACTAAATGGCAGGGGCAAAGCTAGTGGTGTCCCAAGGCTTTCAAGGAACACAGTCTACTGGGGATGCTATTGCCAGCCCGCTTCTACCTCTGTCTCTCCATGGTGCCATGTTCTTGTTGCCCTACACTGTATTCCTGCTGCCTACTCTTGTGCTCCTGCCTTCACTAGTGCTCCACAGTGTTCCTACTGCTCGGGCTCTGACCTTGAGCTGGCTGATCAGCTTCTTTTCCAAGCGGTAGGAAAGTGGTGGTGGGTGTCGGAAGAGCAGGACCACCCGGGATGGAGGGTGTGGCAAGCATCTCAGGGGACAAAGGGGCTAGGCTGCTGCCACCATGGGAGAAGAATGGGTGAGACCGTGCAAAAATAATGGTAATAATAGCAATAGGAATTGATAACACTCCCAAAACATACAGCACTATCAATTTTTTGTGAAAATATCCATTATTATAAGAGTACAGCATAATGGATAATAATAATAATTGATATTTTCACAAAAAAATTATAGTGCTGTATGTTTTGGGAGTGTTATCAATTCCTATTGCTATTATTACCATTATTTTTGCACGGTCTCACCCATTTTGCTGCTGTTTTGTCGTGCAATCCCTTATATATTTTTTACCATGGGAGAAGAGCCTGCTTGAACACCCACCATGTTAAATGAATCATTACATAGTTAGGTGCTTGCTTTTATGCTAATTAGCAGCTGTGTAGGATCCCGATCCAGATCAGGAATGCAGTGCGGAGGAATGAACCCTTTTCTTCTGTGCTGTTTCCCCGCAGAAAGTAGTCCCCTCCTCAGAATGTCTATTTAACCTTGGAAGTGCCATAATAAATGGCACTGACTGACACGATGAGGAAAGTTACTCAGATAGTTCCAGTGAAATTAAAATGTCAAGTGAAGCAGTGCCTTTTAATTTCAATAGGAATACTTGAGTAATTTTCCTCATGAAAGCCAATTCCAAAGTTAAGTAGCTGCTGCGGGGTGGTGGTGGGAGTTTTTGTCAGGGAAATGGCATGGAAACACATGGTTAAACACTCCCTCTCTCTGTGCCATGTTCCCAATCTGGCTCAGGGTCCCATGAGTTGCTACTTTAGTGCAAAAGCAAGCACCTAACTAGAAGACAATGTCTCCATTGAGAAAATTCGAATTTCTCTAGCCTTATAGAGACTCATGCTGTATGTGCACACAGGTGTCTTATGCTGTACATGTTTTTGTGTGAATGACTCTAGATGTGTCTCTTTAAAAAGTGAACCTGGGTACAGGCTCCTGCAGATGAAGAATACAGGTAGGAATTGTACTGCTCTCTGTGCACTGAAGATAGAATGTGAATAACCATGCATGCATACAGACCTGTATGTATATACACTGTGCAGAGGTTGTGCATTGAACATAATGTGTGGACAGGGCTTTTCTCTCCCCACATTCCAACCAGAAAACTGCACCCTCTCACACAGTTACCTGCCAGGCACCATCTCTGCCCAACCCCTGCACATGAATTGCCCATTCAAGAAATTTCTATAGTCATTAAGAAACATTAACGTTCTTCATTCAAATGTTGTGGCCACTCATTTGCAGAGACCAGATGAGTCAAATTGCAACATTATTAAAAGGCAGTGGGTCATTGATGACCCGACAGGGACAAATTCTCAAACCTTATTTGCTTAAGTACTGAATAAATAAATTTATCTGTTTCTCTTTGCCCTACCCCTTTGTCACTCAGTCTCTCTACTTCTAAAGCCTTGTACATATTATAAGTCTTTTCCCCCCCCTCATGTGGAGGCTTCTTAAAACAGCCACTTTATGGTGCCCTATCTCCATCTCCATAGCAACAAATCAAGCCCTCTCCATATGGTTCTTCCAATTGACAGGGAGACTTTCCATGCCGGTAGGAACAGTTTCTGAATGGCATCAGACTCGAATGGTGCTGCCATGAGCAGCATTTGCGGGGGCGAGGAAGACAACCCACAAACCCTGTTCTGTCATTATATTGCACGTGCATACAGGTGTTTGTACACTTGGGTACAGGCTCCTTCAAATGCTTTGAACATAACGTCTGCATACACTGTAGATAAAATGCCATAAGAACATAAGAACAGCTCTGCTGGATCAGGCTTGGGGCCTATCTATTCCAGAATCCTGTTTTCCATAGGGGCCCACCAGATGCCTCTGAGAAGCCCACATGCAAGTGGTGAGGACATGCCCTCTCTCCTGCTGTTGCTCCCCTGCAACTGATATTCTGAGGCATCTTGCCTCTGAGGCTGGAGGTGCCCTGTAGTCCTCAGACTAGCAGCCATTGAGAGACCTGCTCTCCATTAATTTCTCCAAGTCATTTTTAAAGCCATCTAAACTAGTGACCATCACTACATCCCGTGGTGGAGAATTCTATAGATTAATTATGCACTGTGTGAAAAAGAACTTCCTTTTGTTGACCCTAAATTTCCTGGCCATCAGTTTCATGAGAAAACAGCTGGTTCTAGTGTTGCGAGAGATGGAGAAATTTTTCACTCTGTCCACTCTCTCATAATTATATACAACTCAATCATGTCTTCCCATAGTCACCTCTTTTCCAAACTAAAAAGCCCCAGATGCTGTAGGCTTGCCTCATAAGGAAGCTGCTCCAGGTCCATCTTCTGCACATTTTCTACAATGTCCTTAAAATATAGTGACCAGAACCGTGCACAGTACTCCAAATGTGGCTGCACCTTTGATTTGTAAAAGGGCATTATAATATTAGCACTTTATTTTCAATCCCCTCCTTAATGATCCCTAACATGGAGTTTGCCTTTTTAACAGCTGCCGTACTCTGAGTCTACACTTTCAACAAGCTGTCAACCACTATCCCAAGATCTCTCTCCTGGTCAGTCACTGACAACTCAGACCCCATTAGTGTATATGTGAAGTTGGGGGGGGGTTGCCCTAATATGCACCATTTTACATTTGCTTACATTGAACCGTATTTGCCATGTTGTCACCCTCTCCCCTAGTTTGGAGAGATCCTTTTGGAGCTCCTCACAATCTCACTACCCTAAGTAGTTTGGTGTCATCTGCATATTTGCCCACTTCACTGCTTACCCCAAATTCTAGATCATTTATAAATAAGTTAAAGAGTACTGGTCCAAGTATAAATCCCTGGGGGACCCCACTTCTTACTTTCCTCCATTGTGAAAACTCTTTGTTTCACAGTTCCATTCCTACTCATTGATTCTTGTCCTTCAACCGGTTAGCAATCCACACATGACCCTATCCCCTTATCCCATGACTGCTAAGTTTCCTCAAGAGTCTTCGATGAGGAACTTTGTCAAAAACCTTTTGGAAGTCCAAGTATAGTATGTTAACCAGATCACCTCTATTCACATGCCTATTGACATTCTTCAAAGAACTCCAGAAGGTAAGACTTGCCCTTGCAGAATCCATGCTGGTTCTCCTTCAGCAACACTTGTTATACTAGATGTTTTTGTCCTGAAGTATGCTTTCCATCCATTTACCCAGCACAGAAGTCAAGCTAACTGCTCTGTTGTTTCCTGGATCCCCCCTGGATCCCATTTTGAAAACCTAACTTACATTGACTAGTTTCCAGGCCTCTGATACAGAGCCTGATTGTAGGGGAAAGTTACATAGTTTTGCTAGAAGATCAGAAATTCTATATATTGGACAAAATGAAAGAACCTACCTAGGTTCTTTCACGTGCCGTTGCGGGAGGAGAATCTGATCACAGTAGGCTAGCCCCATTCCAAACACCACCCCCTGTCTCTAGCAAATAATCAGTGCTCTCAAACCTGACAGCTAAATGGTCCAGTGGCAAATAATCTCCCTTGCACTTGTATACAAAGCACACAGCCTAAGGGTGAGCAAAAGGGTGCCTAGATCAGGACCATGGAACTCTCTCCCTTTAGAGGAGACAGAAGTGTGGGAAAGAAGAACACAAATTCTTTCATTTAGCCTTCCTGTCACAGGTATTAATGTTGCCACCCAAAGACTGTTGAGTGCAAATCCTAGAGATTTTGAGCTTGGTCAAGCATGATGAAACCACTGTCACAGAAGCTCAGCTGCTTTAGAGTATTGACTGAGTGGATTAAAAAGCATCCACAAATACTTTTAACTCAGTAGGAAGAAATGCAGCTCCATAGATTCAAAGGCGTCATACCTGAACAATTTTGGATAGTGAAATGCTACTCCTTTTGCTCGATATCTTTTATTTTTATATATAATGTTCTGTTGAGAATTATTCTGTTTGTTTTGGATTTTGCTATAGTGCAGTATGATGTATTAGATAAAGATTCTATGAACAGGAGGGGAATTCTAATCTAAAACAGGGATTTAGAATTGGTGGCAAGGTTTTCCTGAGCCAGGGTTGGCGAAGAACTTCAGCATCTTGAAAAACCTGCCTCAAATTATAGGTAAGTGTTTAAAGCCCCCAATTCCCACCACCTCAGCTCAGATCAATATCCAAGCTAAAGAAGACTTTGCAGTAGGGAACTGCAGAGCTTGGAACGTTCTGACTTGAAATGAACCGAGCTCAAAACATAACACCCTTCAAATGAAGAGCCTGTTTCAGGTTCAGAACGGAACGACCCTGTTCAGAGTCAGATCGTTTTGAGTATTCTGAGTGCCATTTTGGAGGTCTGTTTTTTTCCTTAACTTGATTTCTATGATAACAAGCTAACCAATTGCTGACTAGTTTTGGCACTGGATTCTGATTGGCTTGTGATCTCCTTGTCTCTTGGTTGGCTTGATATCATACAAATCAACTTGATTTGTATCAACTTGATTTCTACCAGTCAAAATATGGCTGAAGTTGCTCTAGTTGAGCTTATGGCTATGCTTGCTGCTAAGGGTGCTGCTGTGGCAGCTGTTGCAATGCTAGGAAGTAATGTAAGGAGTTATAGTTGTGTGTGAGAGAACAACTTGTGCCAATGATGTTACTGCTGCACAGGACTGTGGTTGGCAGTGGATTCTGGATCAGTTATTCTTTTTTGGCCATTTGGACTGTGTTTCAAATGTGTGTTCTGTGTCAGGTGGGACAGATTCTCCTTTATTCTGTACTTCTGCAGTGTTTTTCAAGGCAGTGTTGCAAAACGCATTGCAAATTGTGTGCACTGTGAGTGCAGCTTGTTCTGGCCACAGGGAACAATGGGGAAACTGGGAACACCCCATTGTTCCCCATGGGTAGCTCCTAGGGACACCTAGGGATAGGTGCTACCTACCACACAACCCACAAAAGGAATGGGCAAGCAGGTGATTTTAAACCATTTTAACCTTTCCCCCAAATCTCCATAGGATCCTGCGAGGATCCCAGTGTTCCCTTTGGCTGAAACACGCGAATTTTTCTAGTTGTTTCATCAAAACAGCTGACTTGACTGCTGTTTCAGTGAAATATTTTGGCCATTTTGCCTTTCGTTTCGAGCTTGAAACAAATTGCAAAATCCATTTCATGCACATTCCTAGTGGAGACTTGGGCAAAAAATTAGTGTTGTGATCTGATTCCTAGTCCCCTTTACTAGTGACAACCAAGTCCCTAAACCTGGACCATTATTCCAGGATGTTTCACAGCCCCTCAAACTGCTAGATCTGGGCACCTGAAAGACCTCTCTGTAAAGGATGAGTTACATGGATCCTAATCCAGAAAGGGCATCTCAGACCTTCCAGAACCTGAATCCGATCACCCATAAGTCAAGCTAGTTTGCCTCCTGAAGGGTCAATACTGCCACAGTGCAAGGCTTCAAGCAAATTGAATGCCCTGCAACCACTTGAGAAGTGAGATAGTTATCAGGACCTGCTGGAGTATATTAGAGCTCAGTCAAGACTGCTTCAGGTGAACATCTGTCTTTCCTGAGTTTTCAGAGCATGCTTAGAGTTAGTCTCTTACTTCAACCAACAATCTGCTGCTGAGTGCCTCTAGTTCAAGGTCAGTCCCTGGTTTGGCTTAGAATCCTTCAGGTTCATAGTCTGGTTGGAACAGGATGTATATTCTTCTGAACCTCTTGGCAGCATTTGATACCATCAACGATGGTATCCTTCTGGGCCGCCATTCGAGTATGGGAATCGGAGGTACTGCGTTGCAGTGGTTCCGGTCCTTTCTTGGGGGGAGGGTCCAGAAGGTGGTACTGGGGGACTACTGCTCGGCTCCGTAGCCATTGGCCTGTGGGGTCCCACAGGGTTCGGTCTTGTCCCCCATGCTGTTTAACATCTACAAGAAACCGCTGGGAGAGGTCATCCGGGGACTTGGACTGAGTTGTCAGCAATATGGGGATAACACTCAGCTCTACCTCTCCTTGTCACCTGATCCTAGGGAGGCAGTGGATGTCCTGAATCAGGGGCTGGAGGCTGCGATGGGTTGGATGTGGGCTAATAAACTGAAATTGAATACGGACAAGATGGAGGTACTGTTGGTCAGTAGGAGAGCCAATCAGGATGAGGAGATTTTACCGGTTCTGGATGGGGTTGCACTCCCCTTGAAGGAGCAAGTATGCAGCTTGGGGCTACTACTGGACCTGGCTCTGCTTTTGGAAGCTCAGGTGGAGGCGGGGGCCAGGGGTGCCTTTGCACGGCTTCGGCTAGTGCGCCAGCTGTGTCCCTTTCTCAAGAAGGCAGATCTGGCCACAGTTACCCATGCCTTAGTCATGTCACAGCTGGATTACTGTAATGCGCTCTACGTGGGGCTGCCCTTGAAGAATATCTGGAAACAGCAGCTAGTGCAAAACGCGGCAGCTAGGGTTATCTGGAGCTGCCTGGTGGGAGCACATCACACCCATTCTGAAAGAGTTGCACTGGCTGCCAGTTCGTTTCCAGATTCAATTCAAGGTGCTGATTTTGACCTTTAAAGCCCTTAACGGTTTGGGCCCAGGGTACCTGACGGACCACCTGTTCCCAAGTGTTGCTGCCCGCTTGACGAGGTCATCTGAGGAGGCTCTGCTCCGGCTGCCGACAATGAGGGAGGCTAGGTTGTTGTGCACTTGGGACAGGGCCTTCTCTGTTGCTGTCCCCAGACTCTGGAATGCTCTCCCGGTGGGTATCCGCTCCTCACTCTCCATCACAGTTTTTAGAATGCATCGAATCGTGGCTTTCCCCCCAGGCTTTTATATGATTGTCTCCACTGCTGCTTCTTGTCTTTTGTACTGTTTTTATGCTTGTGTTTTAATTTAAAAAATTTTTTTTAAAGAAATCAGATTTGTTTTTATACTTTTTAGCTCAACATTTTAATGTGTCTTTTTTGTAATCGTGTTTTTAAATTTTATTGTGAGTCACCTTGGGATTTTCTTAATGAAAGGCAGGGTATAAATTTAACAATCAATCAAAGTACCTTCTCTTAGTGGCGTGATTCTTGTCCCATGTTTATCTTTCAAAAACCTCACCAGGGACTTCCAGTTGTATGCATGGCATATTTGTAGTATCAGTTTAAAGATTCTTCACCCTGGCCTTACTTCTTTCCATCACCTTGTCAGAAAAGGAATTGTACTAAATCAAAGAGCAAGACCTTCTGTATAGATTTCTGAAGCCACCAAGTAAGTGACTGGACTGAACTGCTGTTCAAAACCCTACTGTTCAGTTTGAAATGGTACATTAAAATACAGAAGGCCTACAGCTGTAAGCTCCACATCCTTTAGCTTTCTCTGCCTGAAATAATGCCAAGTTATTTTTAACATGCAGTATGCAAATACTGGTAGCTTGGACCTCATTTTACAGATGGAAGCAATCCCTTTGGTAAATTCATGATGTATTGCTGACAAGGACATCAATTGCATTTTTAAACTCTACTGGTCATAAGGAACACTGCATCCGGAAGAGTAATAAGCTTCTTATTTAAAAAAAAAAAAAAAGATAAAAGGAGTAAACTGTGAATGTTAAAAAGGACACTTAAGATCGAATTGTTCATTTATAGAGGAGCAGTGGTGCTGGTTATGAGCTTGTTCACTGTTTTTCTCCAGCAATTGATCTATTTAAGAACATAAGAACAGCCCTGCTGGATCAGGCCCAAGGCCCATCTAGTCCAGCATCCTGTTTCACACAGTGGCCCGCCAGGTGCCATTGGGAAGGGCCACTGTTTGGTGGTGGTGGTGGTTGTTTTTAAATATTCTCCTTAAATATCAGTGCTGCAACTCTTATTTTACTATAATGGGAAAAAAATCTAGTATTGTTGGATATTTTATTTTATTCATCTTGGCATATCTCCTCACTTCACCAGTTATTGTTTCTATGTAGCTGCAACTAAATTTTGGTGGAACTGAGTAAAAATAAATGTGTGATTATATAGGATATAGCTGTCTTGCTGTTATTTATATACCTAGTTTTTCCTTGATGCAATGCAGTGAACCTTGTCATGCATATATATTATTTGTGTAATATAAAGATGTGAGCTTCTTTTCCAGTAGGAGTAACCACAGTATCTGCCTTTAACAATAGCTCTTTCCCTTGGATCAGGTTTTGCACAACAAATGCACATCTGTTTACCATGTATTGCATACAGTCTATATCACCCTGGGTTATACTTTTCATTGCAGGAATATCTCATTTCCTCCGCACTCAAACCATATTTGTTTAGCTTGGGACGAGATGATACTTTCCCTCAATTGTGATTGCTGAGTGAAATGTGGTTAAGCAAATGTCATGGGCTCCAGGATATGGTTTGTGGTGTGAGTAGTGATGTGTAATGGAGTATGCATTCATTTCCGGGTGGGAGAATGGGAAAATGGGTGAAAAGGCGCTATTTCGTTCAATTAGGCATTTGTCACAAGTCAAACACAATGATCACAAATGAGCCTGAAGTGAGTAGTGACCCATTTCAGTATTTGAATTTACTTCATTTCTTCAGTTTCAATTCTCACAAGAAGTCCCAGTTAGGAGGCAGAGGAGCAATTCTATTGAAAGAGGCAGCATTTTCACCTCACGTGGAACCACAGGTCCAATGGACCCACAGTTCCACTCCCCACCCACACTCTCCTGTCCGCATTCAGATGACAGGGAGACTGTCCTCTCTGCAGGCAGTGAGACTGCAGAGAGGATGGGGAACTGGCTGTGAGGGCTTCTTTCTTGCTTGAAGGACAGCCCGCACAGCCTGTCGGGGAGGATGAGCTTCCTTCCTCAACTCCAGTCCAGCTGAATGCAGCCTCCAGTGCTGTATTTGAATAGAACAGAGGCTCCGTTTACCCTTGGTTTGGATCAACTGAGGGTTCAAACAGGAATCTCCACAGCAAAACCTCCATCACAGCTTTTAGAAAGCTTGTTAAAACTTGGCTTTTTATCCAGGCTTTTACATAATCGTTTTTACTGCTGCTTCTATGTGTTTTTACCTGTTGTATCGTTTTTATGCTTGTATTTTATAGATTTTAAATTTGGTTTGTTTTCATATTTTTTAGCTTAATACTTTTATTGTCTTTTTATTGTATGTTTTAACTTTTGTAAACTGCCTTGGGGTTGTCTTTTAACGAAAGGCGGTATATAAATGCAACAATAAATAAATAAACAAAAACAAACAAACAAATAAATAAATAAATAAATGCCTGAGGACCAGAGGTGCACATGTTTGGATGTAATGGTAAGGAAATCGCAGGTCCCTGCAACTACAGTCCCCCATTACATGCAAATGCAGCCACAGTATTGACAGAGCAGGTATTGAAAGAGAGGCCAAATTTCTAGACATGCTAAATGACTGTGCTTAGAACAGTTGGTTGCAGAACCAACCAGAGAGAAGGTGACCTTGGACTTAATTCTGAGTGGTGTGCCCAGGACCTGATGAGAGATAGAGTTGTAGAACCATTGGGGAACAGTGACCATTATGTGATCCAATTCAGCTTATATTCAAATGGAGCATTGCCAAGGAAGTCCAACACAAATGCCTTGGACTTCAAAAATGAGGGGACTGGGGGAAAAGGGGGCTGAAAGGGAAAGATTAGATTAGATAATTCCAGAAAGCTTGGTACTTATTTAAAGCCACAATAACTGAAGCTCAGTTGGAATGTCTACCAAGAAGGAAGAAAGGTACCACCAAGTGCAGAAGGACGCCAGCATGGCTAATGAGTAGAGGCAGGGAAGCTATAAAAAGGAAGAAGACTTCCTTCAGAAAATGGAAATCCTGCCCAAATGAAGAGAACAGAAAGGAACACAAACTCTAGCAAAAGAAATGCAAGGAGACAATAAGGGATGGGGAAAGAGAGTTTGGGGAGCATATAGCTAGAAGTGTTAAGGGGGAAAGAAAAACTTCTTTAAATATATCAGAAGAAGAAAGCCTGCCATGGAGGCAGCTGGACCCTTAGATGATGAGGGCATGAAATGGAGTACTACAGAGGATAAGGAGACTGCAGAAAAGCTGCATGAGTTATTTGTCTTCATGGCGGAGGATATTGACGATATACTTACTCTGTAACTGAGCTTCTCAGGCTTGGAGGCTGAAGAACTGGGCCAATTTGACATGATGAGAGAGGATGTCGTAAGGGGAATAACAAAATCGTCTTTAAATATTCCATATGTTGCCTGGATAAGGAGCTGCCTGACAGCCTGCTGCCTTCAGGAAAGCCATGACACTTAACGAAGGAACGGGTTTGACTGTCTCTCCCTCCCACTCCCCTGCTCGGACTTTACATCTGGCCCCTCTGGGTTTACTTTTCCATCTATTGCCTGGATGAGGAGCTGCCTGATAGGCTGCTGCCTTCAGGAAAACCTTGACACTTAACACCTGTGTCAGCCAGGAGTCCTTTGTGGCAGAAGGGGCTGCTGGGAAGTTAGAGGCTCATAAGTTACTGAAGACACACCGGCGGCCTGCCTGTAGGCGGCTGCCGAAACCAGCCACCAAAGGGGGCCGGTCCTTGGGGCCGGGCCCTCAGGGTGAGACTGAGGGCTGGGGGATGGTTGTATCATGGGTGGGTGGAGGTTCGGGTTAAGGGCTGTTTTTATTGCCCTGAGTTGTGCCAGGCCTAGTTGATGAGATGTGTTTGGGCTCTCCTGAGGGAGCCGTTGCAGGGGGTGTGCCTGGCAGCCTTGGGGCAACTATTGCTGTAGTGGTGGGGAATAGAAGATTTCGCGCTGGCAGAACAGCTGGCCATTACAGGGGAAGAGAAATTAGTAATTTAGTAACTATTTCTACTTCCAACTGTTCTGACAACTCTCAGGCCTTGGGGAGCAGCACCAACTACCCACAGAGCCTGACCTTGCTCCTTTGTAATGCCAGGTCAGTTCAGAATAAGACCGAAATTGTCCATGATTTGATCATGGACGAGGGAGCTGACCTGGCATGTATAACTGAGACCTGGTTGGGGGAGGCGAGTGGCCCAGTGTGGGCTCAGCTTCTCCCTCCAGATTATTCTGTTGTGGAGCAGGTTAGGGGAAGTGGGCGGGTGTGTGTGTGTGTGTGTGTGTGTGTGTGTGTGTGTGTGTAGTGGCTGTGGTCCATAAGAATACCATATCCCTTACCAGGGCCCCTGTGAGACAGCTGACTTATATTGAGTGTGTATTTCTGAGGCTGGGAACTAGGGATAGATTGGGAATTCTGTTGGTGTACCATTCACCCCGCTGCCCAACTGACTCCCTAACTGAGCTGACGGAGCTGGTTGCGGAGTTGGTGTTGGAGTCTCTCAGGCTTTTGGTGCTGGGGGACTTCATTATCCACTTTGGGGCTGGCTAGTCTGCTCAGGAGTTCATAGCAGCCATGACAACTATGGGCCTATCCCAATTAATTTCTGAACCAACTTATGTTGCCGGCCACACACTCAATTTGGTCTTCTGTTCGGATCAGGGGGGTGTTCCATGTGTGGGGGATCCGGTGGTTACCCCATTGTCATGGATGGACCACTACCTGGTTAAGGTTGGTATCACGGTCACAACTCACCCCTGCAGGGGTGATGGACCTATTAGGATGGTCCACCCAAAAAGGCTGCTGGACCCAGTACGTTTCCAAAAGGCCTTGGAGGGTTTTGATGTTGGTGCAGCCGGTGATTCTGTCAATGCCCTGGTGGGAACCTAGAATAGAGAACTCACCAAGGCAGTAGATATGATTGCTCCTAAGCGTCCCTCCAGGCCTGCTTCTAAGACGGCCCCCTGTAATACCGAGGAGTTGCAGGGGATGAAGCAGCTGAGTAGGTGACTGGAATGGGTCAATAGTTTGAAGGAGGCAATAGTTAGACCTCTTCTTAAGAAGCCTTTGCTGGACCCCTCAGCGATGGATAGTTATAGGCCAATCTCCAATCTCCCCAGGTTGGGCAAGGTAATCAAGAGGGAGGTGGCCAACCAGCTCCAGGTGGTTTTGGAGGAAACTGATTATCTCGACCCATTTCAAACTGGCTTTAGAGCTGGCTATGGGGTTGAGACAGCCTTGGTCGGCCTGATGGATTACCTTTACTGGGGAATCGACAGAGGAGTGTGACTCTGTTGATCCTCTTGTATCTCTCGGTGGCATTTGATACCATCAACCATGGTATCCTTCTGGGTCGCCTGGGGGAGTTGGGGATAGGAGGCACTGCTTTGCAGTGGTTCCGCTCCTATCTCTTGGGTAGATCCCAGATGGTGGAGCTTGGTAACAGTTGCTCCTCAAAATGGGAGTTGTTATATGGAGTCCCTCAGGGCTCCACTCTGTCACCAATGCTTTTCGATATCTACACGAAACCGCTGGGTGAGGTCATCAGGAGATTTGGTGCTGGGTGTTATCAGTATGCTGATGACACCCTAATCTACTTCTCCCTTTCATCTTCAGGAAATGTCACTCATTCTCTAAATGCCTGCCTACAGGCAGTAACGGGCTGGATGAGGGAGAACAAATTGAAGCTTAATCCAAGCAAGACGGAGGTGGTCATTGTGGGGGCTCAGAATCCGAGGGGTGAGTTAGATCTTCCTGTGCTGGATGGGGTTACATTCTCCCAGAAGGAGCAGGTGTGCAGCTTGGAGTACTCCTAGACCCAGGCCTCACCCTGGTATCTCAGGTGGAGGCCATGGCCATGAGTGCTTTCTATCAACTTTGGCTGAATCAACAGCTGCACCCATTCCTTGAGGAGAATGACCTCAGAACAGTGGTGCATCAGCTGGTAACCTCCCGGCTTGACTATTGCAATGCGTTCTATGTGGGGCTGCCTTTATACGTAGCTCGGAAACTTCCATTAGTTCAGAATGCGGCAGCCAGATTGGTCTCTGGGGTAACCCGGAGAGACAAATAAACAAATAAATACTCATGGACAGAGTAGGGTGGGGTTATGGAGTGCTATCACCTCTGTACTCCACAACTTCAAATGCTGATCATATTAAGACTGTTGTAAGATCATGCATGATCAGCTGGAAGGCTATTACTATGCTCCTTTCTCTCTACCCCTACGGATCATTCTGTGAATCTTTAGATTTTTTTAATAAAAGAATTATTTGGCTATGCACTCTTGTTCTGTACTGGACCACTCAACAAGTAGTCTCTCTTTTTAAAAAAAAAAAGAGAGAGAGAAACAACGACAATCAAGATAGCTGTCTCTGTTCTGCAGCAATGCTAACACTTCTCGGTTTGTTACAGGTACACATTATATTATTACCATTGAAAAAAGGCTAGTGGAAGTGTCACACTGAGAGGTCATTCACACAATCAAAAATTGTGTTATACCCAGGTTTGGGAGCTGTGTGTGCTCCCAATTTTTCGGTTGTGTGGAAGCAAGTTAGGAGGAATACCTTGGTAGCTTTTCAGTGCAGTGTAGTAAGTAATCACAGTTCTTGTTTGATTTTTACCTGACAAATAACAACCAAGAAGTTTATCTGGCAGTATAAACCTCCAAGAACACAGCTGCATAAATGTTATATAAACACAAATGTAACCCGGTTATGCGTGGCTTTGCCTAATATCAGGTCATACTACTGTGTTTACCTGATTCTGAATCCAAGGCTAAGTTTTCCCAAAATTCTTTCATGCTAGAAATGGCCTGTATTTAACCTTTATTTTGTAAGGGGCTTGTCTTAAATTCAACATCATCTTGTATTTGGGTAAATAAAGCATTATGATTCCAGATTAGTTCTTGTTGGAAGAAATGACCTTAGTGATACATGGACTCTGTTGCCTCTTACTACTGTGGTGCTATGATAACAGGTGTGTGTGTGTGTGTGGCGGGGGGAATAACTAAAAGATGCCTTCAGTAATATACATTTTGTCAGTTTAGAACACATCCAAGTATAAACTGAGCCCAGATTTATCACCTTTTACATCGATCTTCTAAAATGAATCAAAGGTTCCTCTGGAATTAGAAGACGAATGATATTTGTATGAGTTGACTTGTTCACACTCTCTGATCAGACTCTCTACAATAATTGCATACTCCAAGATGATAAATAAGATGGGTGGGTTTAAACCCCCCCCCCAACCACACACAGTGTTTCAATTTTTTCAGATCTATGAGGCGGTTCAGTGATGACTGGAGAAATATGCAGTGGTTTAGGAGATAATAGAGTTTGAAAACCTATTTATTTCTTACTGGCTGAAAGGTCTGATAGGAAACATTATCTCTCTTCTGTTAATGTCAGAAATAAATTTACTTAGTTGCATTAATAGAAATCAGATATTTGAGATAATATTTCAGTGGAAGATTGATTATTGATATGGAGGAATGTGGAAAGGAACAGAACTAGTATTGACAGAAAATGATTATAAGATCTTGTTATGTAGATATTTGTTACGTACTCCTTTAAAATTTATTTACAATTTATAAACTGATCTGTACAACCAATATCATCCATATTTTCTGTTGTTGATCTTCTTGCTTCAGATTCTTAAGATGATAAAAGAGATAGGTTATGATATCCCTTTTCCCCAGAAGTACAATGGGAGAGGGTTGTTCTCCTATAAAAGAGTCTTCTATAATTTTTTAATTACATGCTTCCTGGTATCTGATAAAGCGTACATAGCTTCTTATTGGAAATCTTTATATTTACCATCTATTATGGACTGGTTTAAGCACATCTGGATGTCTTAAAAGGAGGGCAAAATCAAGATATTCATTATGTACTAGAATGTCAAATTCCAGGACAAGAGAGAACCTTATAACCAGTTCTCATATTTGTAAGCGTATGGGCCAAACCAGATGTGAATTTAATTGCATTTTCCAGAGCGTGCTTGAATATGGCTAATTGTTGTAAATCTGTTGGCTCAGCTGACCCGACAGGATTTACAATCCCTTCAGCTCTACTTCTGTGAGTTAAATAGAAAGTCTGGAGATAAGAATAGCAGTTTAGCTGCACGAACGAAAGCCAAGTCAAATCTTTATTGTTACGGTCATTTGACCAGCAAAACACAAAGTACAAAAGCTTTACATAAAAGCGAGCTTGATCAAATAAAATAATAAACTGTTTAAACATAAAACAGAACTATAACACCCAAGTTCATTCATTTGGACAAAAGCAAAAAATGACTCACAAAGAAAAGTATTATAAACAAAAATAAAGCCCCTTGAACTAAACTAGGTACCTCCCTCTACGATAACTGAGTAATAACTGAAAATAACGGAACAAGGAATGAACAAAACAAGGACAGGCTGAAACATGAAAGGTTGAACAATTCTTAAGTACGGACACTGTCTGCGATAGGCAAGGTTGCTGACAGTGCTGACTAAGTTCCCCTTACTTTGTTCATTAGCAAAGTTAAGAGAGTTTTCCCTGGGATATTCCACCCCAAGCCCAGGGGGTTCAAACTCTGCCATTCGGGGGGGGGGGGGTGGCGGCGACAGAATTGTAATCTACTGGAAATACAGAAGGGCTTTATGAGAAGCCCACCCAGACAGCTCATCGGGGTGACTTAGCAGTCCGTCCCCCCTCATGTGAGCTTGCTCTGAGACAAAGGCTTAATCCTCTACAGTATGTGATCTAGTTCATACATTCATTCAAATCTCAGTTTAATGCGTGTTACCAAAATTAGTGTGATTGTGTGAATTTAGCTAAGATGGGGATCTCAGATTAATCGAGGGCCATAAACCACTTGTCATGGGTTCACACAACCATGCTAATATCAGTAACCCGCATTAAACCTAGATTCAAATGATTGTGTGAACCAGACCAGTGGGCATTAAATCCTTTCTACTAGGGATGTGTACAAAATGGATTTTGCATTTTGTTTTAAGTTCAAAACAAAACACAGACAGGTGAAACATTACATCAAAACAGTGGTCAACTGAGTTGTTTCAAAGGAACAAAACTCAAAGTGTTTTCAAGTGTTTTGGCCATAGGGAACAATGGGGGAAACCCTAAACACCCCATTGTTCCCCATGGGCAGCTCTTAGGGACACCAAAATGGGTTGGGTGGTAGGGCATGTTGGGTGCTATCTACCTCTCAACTCACAAAAGAAATGGGCAAGCAGGCAATATTAAACAAATTTCTAACCTTTTCCCTAAACCCCCATAGGATCGCAAGCCAGTGCCAGAAAACCAGTCAGTAAGGGAAAAACAGACCAAAATGGTTCTGGAAACATCGAAATGTTTTTAATCGAAATGAGATTGTTTGTTCTGAGCTTGAAACAGGCCCTTTATTTAAAGGGAGTTTTGTTTCGAGCTCAAAACACTTGAAGTGGCCCATTCGAATTGAAAGGTTTCGGTGTTGAAACGATGTGCACATCCCTTCTTTCTACCCATGTTGCTTTCTGTTGAAAATTCCCAAGCTGCTATATGTCCCCATTTTTAAAAGAAAAATGTAATTTTTGAAAGTAGAGGTGAATGGAAGATATAGGAGTCAATTTTCAGTGGGTATCCCTCTCTTCCCTGCACCATGGCCCCAAACCAGACTGAAGCTCTTTGGATAATTTTTGGACAGAAACAGACATGTCCAGTCCTAAGAGCACACTGTTGAAAAATTAGTCATGCCAGCCAGACTAGACAGATGGATATATGTATAATTCTAATCATTGTATTAGAAATTTTATATTTTCATAGTAGCAAAAAATGCAAGCGTGTGTGTGCACACACATACAAACCATGGGTCCCCTTTCAGAAATTGTCTTGTGTAAATATCTGTTCCTTCACTACAAGCTTTTAGAATTGGGTTATCACTGTTCTCTCATTGAGAGAGAGAAAAGATGTATTCTGCAATAGAGGCAAAAATAGATGAAAGACTCAAGAGCTTTAGAGCAAAATTATTAAAACACAAGTTGTTCTAGTAAGAACTGATCAGCCTACTTTCCTTTCACTGTCCCTACGACTGGAATAAATTTGGTTCAAATTGAGGTCCACAAGTTAGATCTCTTGCATCTCAAATGTTCATGCATACGCCATCTTGGATCAGGTTGGATGACATCATTACAAACGACATAATTGAGGTGTCCCTGTGTGTCAGTCACTACCATTGTACCAAATTTGGTTCAAATCATTTAGACAGTACTCAAGTTAGTGCACTTGTGCCTCAAAAGTTAATACGTCCATCATCTTGGATCAGGGTGGATGACATCATCACAAACTACACCATTGGGGCATGTGTCTATACAGCTGTAGCAAATTTGATTCAAAATACGTAGACTGTCCACAAGTTAGTGCACTTGTGCCTCAAAAGTTTACATGTCCACCATCTTGAATTGGGTTGGATGACATCACAATCTGTGCTGTTGAGGTGTCCCTGTGTATCCCTACAGCTGTAGCAATTTCGGTTCCAATCAGTTAAGCGGTTCACAAGTTAGCCCACTTGCACCTCCAAAAGTGTACACGTCCCCATCTTGAATCGGTGTGGATGACATCATCTCAAACTCTTCCACTGAGGTGTTCCTGTGTGTCACTCACTGCAACTGTATCCAATTTGGTTCAAATGGGTTAGGGAGTCCACAAATTTGCCCGCTTGTGCCTCAGATGTTCATGTGGCCACCATCTTGAATTGGAGTGGATGGCATCCTCACACACCATACTATTTGGGCATCCCTAAGTGCACCTTCAACTGTACCCAATTTGGTTCATATTGGTCCAGGCAAAGTTGATAGGTGGGGGACACACACATGGATGGACACACACACACAGAGAATGACGGGTGATTTCATAAGCCTACTGAAAAGTAGGCTAATAAATTGATTAATAGTGCCATTTTAACTGAAGTACAGGCAACAAAACTCCCAAGCATTAAAGAGAACTGTGTGTGGGGGTGGGTGGGAATCTAGAGATCGGAGAATCCTTGGAGAACTTCAGTCTAGTGGCAACCTGAGTTCAATCTAAGCAAACTAACACACATAGGGCACAATCCATTGGAGACTTATACAGCAGTGGCGGTAGGTGCCAGCAGGGGTGGGGGTGAGCACCCGCTGTGGCGGAGTTTTGGCTCCACCACTCAGCTGGCAGAGGCCATTTGCGTGGGCAGCAAAAGGCCTCCATGTATGTGCAGAGGCCAGCTGAGTGGCAGAGTCAATCCGCTGCCGCAGCAGGTGCTAGGTGCCATGCCACTGCTGGTAACAGCTCTCAAGTGTGGCAGAACGGGAGGTAAGCACCTACTGATTTACACTTAAAGGTGCCTCCTGCTGCCCCCCCCCCCCCCCCCGGCAGCGCCTGCACCAGTCGCCACTGATATATAGGGACACATGAAGCTGCTTTATATGGACTTAGTCCATTGGTCCATCTGGGACAGTACTGTGTGTATTGACTGGCAGTGGCTCTCTATGGTTTCAGAAAGGTCTTTCCTAGCCCTGCTTGGAGATGTCAAGGGTTGAACCTGGGACCTTCTGCATGCAAAGCAATTGTAGCCCCTCCCTTCTTCTGTGTAAGGCTCTTTGAAATTAAAGTAAGGTAGGACTTAAATTGGAGAATTTGCTGATGGATGGGGTCTTTAAGGTTAAACTACACCACAAAAGGAACATGGGCTGCGATGATGCTAAAAGTGACAGTCCTATGTTTCGGTGTAGTCTGCCCTTGGTGTCACATAGTACATCCTGTGCGATGTAACTCCTACTGACTAAAACAACTTCTGAAAGTATGTCTGTGTGCGAGCACGTGTGCATACACACATGCACAACTCTCTCTCTCTCTCTCTCTCTCTCTCTCTCTCTCTCTCTCTCTCAATGGAGAATTATGTTACCTGTATGTTGTGTTTATTAGATTTATATCCCACTCTTTCCAATAGGCTCAGAGTGGTTTTACAGCATTCTTTCAATTAATAATCCAGTTTACAGCATTCTTTAAATCAATAATCCTGTCCCAGACCCAGAGAGGCTAACAGTCTTTTAAAAATTCTTCTTTCTTAAAGAAAAAGAATGTTCTCAATGGGAAGACAGTGGGTTCTCCTCCAAATGATAGCTTTGCCTCACCCTCTGCTGCAGCCTGTTGATGGCAGCGGCTGTAGAGAAGGACTCGGTGCTTTTCAGAGGGGAGGGGCCAGAAGGTGCCACTAACAAACCAGAGTGTGCCAATAACATCTCCCCCTTTGTAACAAGTTTTCATGTTTATTAGCTGGAAATAGGCTGCCGATATGTTTCCAGGCAAAATACAAAGTGCTGGTTATTACCTTTAAAGCCCTGAACGGCTTGGGTCCGAGATATCTTAGAGAGCGCCTTCTTTTATATGATCCCCACCGCATGTTAAGGTCATCTGAGGAGGTCTGTCTCCAGTTACCACCGGCTCGTTTGGTAGTGACTCAGAGGCGGGCTTTCTCTGTAGCTGCTCCCAGGCTGTGGAATGCACTCCCAGCAGAAATTTGTAATCTTAATTCCTTACTGACCTTCAAGAGAGCCCTTAAAACCCATCTGTTTGGCCTGGCCTTTCAGGGTTTTTAATTAGTTTTAATTGTTTTAATGTTAACCTGATTTTCAGGGTTTTAATTGTTCTGATAGTTTAATTGTTTTTTAAGATGTATTTTAATTGGTGTTCATATTTATATTTCTCTTTTAGTTGTTATTGGTTTTGTTTCTGTTTTTAATTGTAAACTGCCCTGAGCCATTTCGGAAGGGCGTATAAAAATCAAATCAAATCAATCAATCAATCAATCAATAATATTTATTTTAAAATACAGAAGTAATTCAGAATTATTGGGTGAATTAGAACCAGTTCTAGTGGTCTTTCAGCCCATTCATTTACCTAAGTAAATACTGGTGCAAGTGGTGTATTTGCATAAGCCATGCAACTCTGGGGATGCAGAACTCCTCACTACCAGAACACACTGCTGGATTTCCCATTTAAATTCTTTCCTGACTTTATACTGTACCTTTCCCAAGTAGGCTGCTTGTGTAAGTAGGTACTAGCACAAATTTCTTTTTCACTGAATCTGGAAATCAGCTGTGCAGTTTTAGCCTACATGCATTGGATTTACATGTGCTGGTGGTATTTGCATGTTCTGTCCCCAACTGGTTGTGCAGGGCCAATGTGTAGTGAGTGGGCAGGTACACTCAAGCTGCCCTCCATGTGATGAGTCAGAATAGCTGTTTGGGCAGTGAATATTGCATAGACAGATACTGTACAGTCAAAAAAGAGTTTCTCCATTTCTGATTGCTTTTAAAGAGACCTTTAAGGAAAAAAACTCTTTTTTCAGGCTTTTAATTAAAATTAATTTTAAATGTTTTAATTGTTTTTATTATTGTGTTTGTTTTTATTTTTATATTGTGATTTGGGATTGTATATACCACCTAGATATGCATATATCAGGTGGTATATCAATATGATAAACAAACAAATAAATACTCATGGACAGAGTGGGGTGGGGTTATGGAGTGCTATCGCCTCTGTACTGCGGTAGAGTAACAAATGCTTAATCTTGAGGGGGATTACCCAAACAATAACAGAAAGAAAAATGATGAGGTTTTAATTGCAGGCAAGGACTTAGATTGCTAAAGTTGTAAAGGATGCAGGAAGTGATGGGTGGAAAATTTATATTATCCTCCTTGGCAGTAAAAAATGAATATCTGATGCCAAGAATACAAATGAAACTTCTTACAGAGCATTTGTCACTCTAGGGAGTATCATTAAGATCTGCTGGAATGCTCTTTGTAAACAACCTGAAAGTCTTTAACTGGTGGTACAGTTTTCTTGGAAGGCCCAAGTCTTGGCTTCAGGATCCTCTTAGGCTGCCAGGATCCAAGGAAGGTTTATACAGGCATGAAGAATCATTTTCAGTTTTAAAAAGAGTTGTGTCCATTCAGCATTGGGACCTGCGGCAGCTGGCATTGAAGTAGAGAGAGGGAAGATTAGATGCTAGATTCTGTGAGAGACCAATAATGCATCTCTTACCCGCCAATCAGCAGCCTCGAGCGGTACAATCTGAGAACAGTTCTACGAAGTGGTACAGTCCAGGAACAATTATATCACATGATAAACTGTTCAGCTGGAGAGACACGAAATTATGTTTCCTTTTCTTATGCTTGTTCATAATATCAGAAATTGAGCCCACATATGCTTTCGCATGAGGAGTTCTGTGTGTGCTCTCTCTCTCCCCACATGCAGAATTTGCTTTCCCATTGGAGGAGATAACCAGGCTCAGCTTTGGATGTTTCCAAGGTATGTGAGAAGAATAGGGCCAATGCCCTTTCACTTCCCCTCTATATGGAAGAATCATCAGTTCCTCAATCCTATGCAATCAACAAATGAAGTGGCTGTTTTCTCCCTCCTGTTCAACGTTTACATTGATTGCATTTGATATTTGTTGGAACAATAATATTAAATTATTCATTATTAGAATAATGGAAGAGAGAGAAATCTTGCCTATTTAATCAGCCTTTACAATTAATCTTCCAATATTGCTGATGTGTGCAGCATACTGCTCATCCAAAAGGATTCATTTAAAGGGCATTCTGCAGTGAAAAAACAGCTTCCTAGCATCAGCAAGTTCAAAAGCAGCTCATCTGTAAATGTTTCAGACTGTCCTTCTCCCAGATTGATCTGAAGTGAATCTCTCTCTCTCTCTCTCTCTCTCTCTCTCTCTCTCTCTCTCTCTCTCTCAGAGAGACCTATAGGGGTTCTACCCTAATCATCTTGGAACCCCAGGGACTAAGTGTTTCTAAAGACTTCAGGATGTAACAGATGAATTCATTATTCTGACATCTGTAGGCTTGTAATTGGGATTGTCAATTGATGATATTTGGAGGCCCTTACCTTACCAGTCAGCAATCCACTGGAGAGCCATATCATCCCCTTGTGCTTCTTTGGGTCTCACACTCTTCGTATATTCTCTCTGTCCATTGATTTTGTTGCTGTATTTATTTTTATAATATGTATTCTATTTTTCTTTACCTATAATAAACCCAAAGCAGCTTGCCTTATTAAAATAATAGAACCATAATACAAAACTATAGGGATCTCTCACCTCCTAGTGACATTTCACTGTAAAACAGATTATGTAAGCTTGCTGTTAAACATCTCATGAATGCTGGCAAAGCTGGCAGAGCAAAGAAAGTCTGGTTTCCTCACCTGTTTATGCTCCAATATAAGTAAATGCAATTCTCTAGAAAGCCAACTTATTTAAAAAGCAGTTGAATAATAAACTTCACAATGGGGGAGAAACTTCTTTACATAAGCATACATTTGAGCAGTGGAACACTTTAGTCTTTACCTGCAGAAAGGCAAAATATCAACTAAGAGTCATACACATGCGCGCGCGCACACACACACACACACACACACACACACACATTGAAACTCAAGCATAATTCTGTGCAGAATTAAAGGCAGACAACATGTTCCAAATTCTCAATCTGCTATTTAGCAAATGTTACACTCACGATATTCTCTCTTCCCCCACTCCCAATTAGGGATGTGCAGAACCGGTCTGGCGGTCTGGTTCTTGGGTTCGTGATCGAACCGAAACCCACCCACCCTGGTTCCATCCAGACTGGAACCGAACTGCCGGACCAGGCCGGCAGGTCCGTGAACTTAAAAAAAAAAATTAAATGAAAAGAAACTACCTGTAGCCCCTTCAGGGGGCTTGCTGTAGCTGCAGGGGGGTCCACGAGGGTTCCCTCTCCCCCCCCGCCGGCCTCCCTCATCACCACCGCAGCTGGGTAAATGTAGTCTTTTTGGCCCTTTTGGGCCTCTGTAAAGGCAAACAGTGGCCATTTTGGCCACCGCGCATGCACAAATGCCCTCTGCGAGGCTGTAGGCCATGCCAGGCCTCGCAGAGGGCATTTGCGCATGTGCAGTGGCGGCCAAAGTAGCCACCACTTGCCTTTACGGAGGCCCGAAAGGGCCAAAAAGACTACATTTACCCAGCTGCGGTGGTGATGAGGGAGGTCAGCGGGGGGAGAGGGAACCCTTGTGGACCCCCCGCGGCTACAGCAAGCCCCTCGAAGGGGCTACATGTAGTTACTTTTCATTTAAATTTTAAAAAAAGTTTGAGGACCAGCCGGACCGGACCAGGGGAGGTTCGATGGGAGCCAAACCATACCGGGCCAGACGGTTCCGTGCACACCCCTACTCCCAATTGCTTTCATGTATCATGATCCAAGAGAAATTACAATTTAATGAAACCTAACTCATTTTAGGAACCCTAACCTTTATTCTAACCTTGTATAATTGGAAATGTATCTTCTGGGTTCTAAGGGAACCTTTTCCCAAGTAAATCTGTTTAGTATTGTATCCACGACTTTGTTGGGATCATGTGTAGAAAATAAAGATTGGTAACAGAAAATAACTGTCCATAGGACACAATATTTTTCTGAAACTGTCATTGTAGCCCTCCTCCTGCTTTGCCTGGGACAGTCCACACCACTGCAAGAGCTCCAAAATAAGGGACACATTGTAAGACAATAATAAAATCACACACTCCACCATGCAAAATTGAGACTTCTCTCCTGTTGCATACACTGCAATGAGTTTCAAAGCATTATAATGCACTTCACACAACCTACAGAACTACTTTCCCCATTCTTTGCAATATTTCTGCATTTGCCTACCTTTTTGTTGTTGTTGTTGTTGTTGTTGTTGGAGGCTGTGTGAAAGATGCCACGATGACACTATGCAGTCAAAAGCTGTTCTAAAGCTGAGAGAGTGAATGTGTCTTTCTCAGAATAAAGAGAAAGCTCTACTTTGCTCCACAAGGCTGAGCCTCCTTCCCATGCCACTGCCTGTAGGGCAAGGGGGAAGTTTTGTCTCCAAAGCTTCATGGGTGCTAGAGTTCCTACCACAGTGCAATCTGCATTCTGGCCCACAGGGCTCAATACTGATGTCTAGAGGTCCTCAATGTGAAGCCATCCTCCTGTCGTAGGTGCTGTCCACTGCAGTCAGTGGCCCAAGATCCCCTCCCCCACAAACAGAACCAACTTTATTCCTTATTAACTTGAAAAGGAACACTACATTTCAATCCTAAATAAGGAACAGTTCCTTGAAATAGATCGCATGCGTGGTTTTTGCTTACTCCTTTGACTACTAGGAGAGGCAAAGTTCCTTTAGCGCGACACTTCCCTTAAATATGGGAAACTAAGAATTTAGTTGCAAATGTCTTTAACTTCTTTGATTTCTCAATCTCCTTAAAAGGGAAGATTGGGTCTTTTATTTACCCTGGTTGGCCGGCCTTCTCATTTCAAAAACCAGAAGTTCATTATCACAGTAGTTCAGTGGAAGACCATCTGCTTTGCTTGCAGAAGGTCCTAGGTTCAATCTGTGGCATCTCCAGGTAGGGCTGGGAAAGACTCCTGCCTGAAACTTTGAATAGCCACTGCCAGTGTGAGTATAGACAATACTGAGCTAGATAGACCAATGGTCTGACTAGGTTTAAGGCTGTATTTGGCAGGGAAATAGAGCCTCCCAGCTCCAGACAGTCTTGGAGGAAACTGATTATCTATACCCATTTCAAACTGGCTTCCGAGCTGGCTATGGGGTGGAGACTGCCTTGGTCGGCCTGATGGATGATCTCCAACTGGGAATTGACAGAGGAAGTGTGACTCTGTTGGTCCTTTTGGACCTCTCGTCGGCTTTCGATACTATCGACCATAGTATCCTTCTGGAGCGTCTGAGGGGGTTGGGAGTGAGAGGTACTGCTCTGCAGTGGTTCCACTCCTACCTCTCGGGCAGGTTCCAGATGGTGTCCCTTAGAGACTGTTGTTCTTCAAAATCTGAACTTTTGTATGGTGTCCCTCAGAGCTCCGTATTGTCTTCGATGTTGTTTAACATCTACATGAAACCACTGGGAGAGATCAGCAGGTGATTTGGTGCAGGGTGTTATCAGTATGCTGATGACACCCAAATCTATTTCTCCATGTCAGCATCATCGGGAGAGGGCATAACCTCCCTAAATGCCTGCCTGGAGTCGGGAATGAGCTGGATGAGGGATAACAAACTGAGACTGAATCCAGTTAAGATGGTAGTACTCATTGTGCGGGGTCAAAACTCGAGAGACAATTTTGATCTGCCTGTTCTGGATTGGGTCACACTTCCCCAGAAGGAACAGGTACGCAGTCTGGGAGTGCTTCTGGATCTGAGTCTCTCCCTGGTGTCCCAGGTTGAGGCAGTGGCCAGAGGTGCCTTCTATCAGGTTTGGCTGATACGCCAGCTGCGTCTGTTTCTTGAGATAGAGTACCTCAAAACAGTGGTACATCTGACTGGATTACTGTAATGCGCTCTATGTGGGGCTACCCTTGTATGTAGTCCAGAAGCTACAGTTGGTTCAGAATGCGGCAGCCAGGCTGGTCCCTGGGTCATCTAGGAGAGACCATATTACTCCTGTATTGGAGGAGTTACACTGGCTGCCAATATGTTTCTGGGCAAAATACAAGGTGTTAGTTATAACCTATAAAGCCCTAAACAGCTTGGGCCCTGGGTATTTAAGAGAACGTCTTCTTCGTTATGAACCCCACCGCCCATTGAGATCATCAGGAGAGGTCCGTCTGCATTTGCCACTGGCTCGTCTGGTGGCTACTCAGGGACGGGCCTTCTCCGTTGCTGCCCTGAGGCTTTGGAATGTGCTCCCTAGTGAAATAAGAGCCTCCCCATCTCTGACAGTTTTTAAAAAGTCTTTAAAGACGCATCTGTTCACTTAGGCTTTTAACTGATACTGTTTTGATTGTTTTTAAAGTTGTTTTAGAGCTTTGTTTTTTTAAAAAAATAATTGTTGTGTTTTAAATTTCTTGTTTTGTTTTTAACTAATGTTTTAATGTTGTTTTTATCTGTTGTAAACCACCCAGAGACATAAGTGTTGGGAGGTATAAAAATATGTTAAATAAATAAATAAATAAATAAATAAATAAATAAATAAATAAATAAATAAATAAAATAGCTAAACAGTGGGCTGCCTTCCCTTCTTATATTAAATCTCCAATTTATTGCTGGCATAGCAGCAGTGGTATTTCAAAATGCCACTTTTCTTGCTGGCAACTGGCCCCCACAATGCCCCAAGGAAAGAAGCAATGTCTTCCATCATAGAACTCAAGGTGATGATGTACATAGGGTTCCTAGGTGGCCACCCATCTAGATACTGACCACTCCCAGACCTGATTAGCTTCAGTATGGCTGCTGTATCATGTGCCCTCATGCCATCTCATGGGTAATTATTTGTGGTATGTGAGTAGCAGACCTGCACCTGGACCTAAAGGCCTTTGGAGCCCTCCCCCCATAAATTAAGCATCATCATGCTCAGCCAGGCAACCACACCACCTGGGACAGACTAAAGAGGATTGGGGGGGGGCCCTGTGGAGGCCCTGGTCTTTGGCCCCAAAGTTGAGGGGTAAGAGCGCCTCTGGTGAATAAAGCTGTTACAAGTAGAGCTCTATTTTCAAGGTGAACTGGCATAAAAACCCATAAAAACCATGAAATTGTTGCCACTTCCTTGTTTTGGGAATGAGATATTTTTTAAAATATTAACTTTATTTTTATATACTATTCTTGGGTATGCAGAAGACAGGAGATTCATTTCCTCCAGAGTTAGAAGTATGGTCAATACTTACCGTATTTAAAATTACTCAGAATACAAATCTGTTCCTGTTGTGTCCTTTTATCCTTTATCCCTTTTGAGTTTTTAATCCTAGAAGTGGAAAAAGATGAACCGAACTCCAGTATGAGGTCTAAAGGTTCCAACGAGATATAAAAACAATTGGGAACAGATATGAATATAAATGGTTGTTTTTCAAATGCACAGCACATCTGATGTTTTTTTAAACTCCGCAGGCAAATCTGACTTATAGAGATAAGATAGTTTTACCCAGCTGTTTCATTCTTTGAGCCCACAATCCAGGCACAGAGGATAGTGGATAAGGCATCCATCTCACGCAGACGCACTGTATGGTAAATTTTGTTTGTATAGCACTGGATTCTGCCACCTCCTTTCTTGGAATTCTATTATTAATTACAGAAATAGGTTTACCTTACAGCTGAAAGTAGTGTTACGTCAACAGAGGCTGTGCTCCAAAGAACTGCTTAGACTCACCCAAGAAGCTTGCATTAGCCCAATATAATTTTTCTAGTGTTTTTTTGTTTTTGTTTCAACAGTTGGCTCCCAAACCATATCACAAATTACATTTCAAACTCTCCTTAATTTCAAGAGCAGTTTGCTTTTGAAAATAGCAAGACTAAGACTTCCCTGGGTTCATAGAAATAGTTTTTCAAGTTCTTTGGAACTTGGCTAGAATCTCTAATAGCAACATTCAAATTTCAACCAGCCCCATATCCTTGTAACTAAGCCTAAATATGGATGGGCTCTCACAACAGGAATATTGGAAGCTGCCTTATACTTAGTCAGACCATTGGTCAATCTAGCTCAGTATTGTCTATACTGACTGACAGTGTCTCTCCAAAGTGTCATGCTGGGATCTCTCCCAATCCTGCCTGGAGATGCCAGGGAGTGAATCTGGGACTTCAGATGCTCTTCTGCTGAGCTATATGGCCTCATCCCACAAGGGGAATATCTTACACTGCTCATATGTAGTCTCCCATCCAAATGTAAACCAATGTGGTCCCTGCTTAGCAAAGGGGAAATTCATGCTCCATTTCTTATGACCAGAAATTGGGAGAATGCACATCTCCAGAATCTCCCCTTTTCTGGTTCAGCAGCATTGGGGAAGAGAACTCTTCCCCAATGCTGCTGTACCAGAAAAGGGGAGATTCTGGAGGTGTGGAAATTTCTAAGCTCTTAAGAACCTGGAAATTTTCAGCAGTGTCAGGTTGGTGTAGTGCCAACCTAACATTTAATGGAGATCAACTACCTTAAAACAGTTCTTAGATTACCGATCTCTGTTAAACGTTGGGTTGGTGTGATGCCATCCTGGCATCGATGGAAATTTCTGGGTTCTTAGAGCTGGAAATCAGGAGCATGCATGCCTTGGGAATCTCCCTTTTCCCAGTTTGGCAGCCTCAGGGATTGCGAGAGCCCACCCTGTATGTAGTTGAACTGATTGCATATTCTTCCTCTGTTCTTCCCTGTATATTCTTCCCATCTTATTTATTTATTATTCCTCTGTGTAAACTGCTTTGGAAACTTTTATTGAAAAGCGGTATATAAATATTTGTTGTTGTTGTTGGTTGTTTGTTTACCCCTGCCTTTGTTTCCCTCTCCCTCCGCTGCTGCCTCCCTTGTGTCCATATCTGTATTGCACCTCACTTGGAGCTGGGAAGTAGGAACTGTCCTCTTATTCTTCAAGAAATACCATGGGGCTATTCACACGACCGCATGCAGGTGAGCGGAGTGGGGGGAAGCAGGGTTCAACCTACCTTCCCCCAGGTGATCAGTGGTCGCCTATTCAATGCACGAGCTGCTGTGCAGTGTCTTGGGGGATTCCCACGTTAGATGGGTACTCTAGGCACCCAACTCTGTGTCTCCTTAGGAAATACATGCAGCTGGCAGCTGGGTTTAGGGAGTGCTCTCTCCCTTAACCTTGGCTAAGGTAGTGGGGCTAAGATGTATGGAGTGTGAGAATCCACATGGATCCCAGTGCTTCACACAAGCAGTCTAGCCCAGACTAGGCTGCTCATGAGAACAGCCTCCATGTATATTATATATAATAATAAAATATGTTTGCCGTAATGTCACCCAACCAGGCTTGGCCTATGATAGTGGCAAAAGTTGGAGGTAAAATAATGAGATCATTCATGAGAAATCAGTGGCATGGATATCCATTATTTAGATAAGCAAAATGTAATTCATACTAGTGGGCCCAGGTGCAGAGCATCTGTGCCTCTAGTTGGGCCCAGCCGTCCTCCCCCCGCCATGCTGCCGCTGCCTTACCCAGGGGCGCAGGGCCAGGCCGTTCCGCTGCTGCTGCCTCCCCTCTGCCTCACCATCCTCCTCCTCGGGGCGGCGAGGCTTTGCCCACCGCCCGTCCTCCTCCTGCTGCCCGTCATCCTCTCATCCTCTTCCTCACAGTTGCGCTGCCACCTCCCTCCACCTTGCCGTTCTCCTTGGGGCAGCGAGGCTTCACCCACTGCCGTCCTCCTCCCACTGCCTGTCCTCCTCTCACCCTCCTCCTCAGGGTGGCGGGGCTTCGCGCATTGCCCCAACCGCATCCTGGCATGGGTTTCTCCCTCCCGCCCTTGCACATGTCGCCCCCTCTGGGCCCGCCATTGGTCGCAGCTGCAGTGGGGGTGGAGCTTGCCACATCCCCACACATCCCCTCTACAGGAATTAATTATATAGATAATTATATAGATTATTATTCAATAACAGTACCTTTCTGACACAGATGAAGAGAGCAAATATAGGTATTCTCGGCAGTTTTTAAAGTTGAAGTTGAGTATAAAGGAAGTCCAAGCCATGGAGTAGTAATGAAGACAACCCTTAAGATGAGAAATAGGAGTGTGAGCTTATAAAACTGAGTAGAAAAAGCTATTTTGCATGCATTCTTCCTCCATTATAGACTAAATTCTGCAGCTATGCAACTGTGTGCCCCCTTTCAAAATATGGACTGCATTACAGAACCAGAATCCATCAGTGCATCTGTGAAAAGCAAATCTAGTATTTTGATTATGAATACTTATATATTGCTTTTCAACAAAGGAAGTTCTCAAAGTGGTTTATATAGAAAAAGAAATAAAATTGTTTCCTGCCCCTGAAGGGCTTACAATCTTAAACAAGCAAACAACAAAAAACATATGGTAGGCACCAGCAACAAGCAATGGAGTGATGCTGTGCTGGGGTTGGATAGGGTCAGTTGCTCTCCCTCTGCTAAATATAAGAGCACTTTAAAAGGAGCCTCTTTGTAGAGTTAGCAGGGGGTAGAGTAAATTGTAGAATACATTGTTCCAGGAGCTGCGTTTTGTTCTTTTACAATGCAGTTGTTCCTCATTTGAAAGTTAATCTGTAGCATAATTAAAACTGTGGATTCATACTGTAGACTCCTATTATGAATTTACCAACTATTAAATTCTTTGCCATCTACAATGAAGCCCACAGGACTTAACAGTGCATAGCATATGCATTTCTAAATGTATAATGAACAAACTAAAGGGTCTATTGAGGCTTGTTCGTGCTTAAGAGTATGTTGATCCCTCTCCTGCATGTTCATATTTTTCTTAAACCCCCCACTGAGCTTTTAGAAATCTACTTAAGTTCATGTTTATGTGAAGTAGTTATTTCCCCTTTTAGTCCTCCAGCATGTCTAGATGTATCTTCTTTTAGTAGAAAGTCTAGATTCTACACTCTAATAGGAACATAAGAACAGCCCTGCTGGATTTTTCCAGCCTTCAGTTTCATGGAATGACCCTTGGTTCTAGTGTTATGCAACAAATATATCATGTAACTAATATAATTCTAGTGTTGTGTAACTAATATATGTTGGTTAATATATATGTGGTGCATACATAGAGGCCGCAGAAAGTATGCATGTCAGGATCCTACTATACCGCTAGAGGAGTGAGTAGTTTTGTTTTTGTTTTTTTTAACTATGTATGGATTACTTGTCTACCTACTCTGTTGTAACGAAGTCTAACCAAATGTAAATGCTCTGCCCCAGTTTGTCTCTGCCTCCATGTCCATCCCCTTCCTCCATTGTCTCGCTTGTGTGAACTTTAGATTGTGAGCAAGTGTCCAGTTTTTTAATAAGGTACCATTCACAGAGAGGGCATTATAAACATCAAGAATCTCATCCTCCCGTGAAAAAAGCATAAAGATTTGATGAAAGAAGTTTCCTGGAGTGCTGTCAGTGGCGAGAATCAGGGTGTTGTGAAGCACCACTGGGAAAGGAACAAGACTAAGTTGGCTTCTAGTAGGCACCAACAGCAGCTTTGTTGTTGTTGTTGCTGTTGTTGTTGTTGAATAGCAGCTGGACTGGGCTGCCCTGTTGATCAAGACCATGGCAGAAGGTAGGGTTAGTCACTAGCAGTTGGTCTGGCTGCCACTTGCTAAAGGGAAACTAAGCCAGCAGGGCTAATAAAGTTTTAGATCTCATGGAGGTTGGCCTTCAGAAAGTGTTATGTGAATGATATGAGTGTGATGCAATATTCTATGCTCACAGTCAGCCTTTAGAACTGGTTATATGTACCTTGACAGATATTGTTACTAGGGGACTGCAATATTTCATGGATAGATTCATGAGCAAGATCTTAGATTTCTGTTGGGTCCTGCTCTCAGATGGAGCTTAAGTACAATTGTATGGATGATTAATCCCCAACTAATGTTTCTGTGTGAACACATGCACACGATTGCTTTTAAAAACCTTATTGATGAGCATAGGATGGATGGATGGATGGATGGATGGATAATTAATTTGCCCCAGTCCCCTAAAGGGCAGCCCCATGACATGCCCTTTCACTAAGAGTGAAAGAGATGCTACTATGGTATGTAAACTGCTTGTGAACTTCAGCTGAAAAGTGGCATAGAAATACTCTGAATAAAAATCCTATACACTTACCACTAGGGGTGTGCAAACCGGTTTGAATCTGAACCAGTTCAACATCAAACCAATTCAGCTCGAAGGTTCAGGGTTGAGCCAAACCAACCTGGGTTATGACCCAGGCCACGCAGGGTCCCACTGTGAAGGCGTGGGAGCCTCCAAAATGGCTGCCACACCAGGCAATAGGCCTGGAAAGGGCCAAAGATGTTCGGACTGGGTGATTTTTAGGAAAGGAAGGCCAGTGGGGGGAGGGGGAACATCTTCAGATCCCCCTGCCACCTTGGAGAAGCCCCCGAGGGGGGGTAAGTTAAGAAGAATTTATTTTCCAAAAAATTGTTTGTCGACACCCCCCCACAAACTGAACCAAACAGCGAGGGGGTTTGAAGGGGGCCAAAACCAAACTGGCCCAGTGTGGTTCGAATTCAGTTCAAACACGAACCGAACTGGGCCAGATGGTTATGTGCAGACCCCTACTTACCACTGTTGGGTATGCTGGTGATGTGGTTAACCAATTCACATAACCAGGTTCCACTTAATTAAACCAGGGTGACTAAAAGGCCTCAGCCCTGTTTGAAATGGACCCCCTTTCCCACTCTTTGGATTGCCATATCAATTTTCCTTCAGTGTGCAAGGGTCTCATTTCCAGGAAAAGGTATTTCTGATTTATTATTGTTATGCCCTGCTCTTCTTCCAAGGAGTTTATAGCAACTCATGTGGCTCCCAAGTGATAACCCATCTAACTATCACTCAGGGCCAGACCCTATATCTGTGTTTTGAATGGAGGCTCCCAGAAGTTGTGCTCTGGCCACTTACGTCGTGCACTGCCAAAACTCTGCCAGCACTGCAAACCCAGCTGAATGAGCTCCATGCTTCAAGGGTGCCATCTAGACTGCAGTACTAATCTGCCCAAATATTCGGGCTGTCTTTGGACATAACAGCAAATCATGGGTCCAACAGACCTGCAGTTTGCCTCCATTCCCCCTGCGTGGTCCCTGATGATCCCTATCTGCAGTCTGGGAGACTGCAAAGTGGGAGGCACTGTGTGGGCTTCCTTGGATGCATGAAGGAAAGCCATGGAAGCCAATTGAGTAGGAGGGAGGTAGAAGCTTCCTGCCCTCAATTCCAGTTTGTGCAGCTTGCACAAACTGGAGGTTCCACTGGCAGAATTCGGACAACACAATGCCGATATTGGATCTGAGGTTTCTGCTGCAAAACTGAATTGCAACAAGAGGTTCAGATTCAGGTTTGGGGGCTGAAACTGACCCACGGTTCAGTGACAAAACCACGTGTTCATGCATTAGGACGACCAAATTTGTCAACCTCTGGCACAGTTGACTCCAGTTTCGCATTATGTCTGAAGGTGGCCTCAGTCAGCTAAGCCCCAAGTGCCAAGCCTTAGAGGTTGCCCTATAGCCCAAGCAATGGATCTTTTTGGTTAGGACACTTGGGCAGTGGCAAAGGAAATGCAAGCAAATCCATTTCCTTGATTTGCTGCATTGAATCTTGACGCGAGCCTGACTTTGACTATGCACCTGGGTCTAGCCCTCTTGTCCCTCTGTTGCTGCCTTCGTGCTTGAACCCCACTTGTTGGGGATCAAGGTCTTTCTTCAGGCCCACTTGGATTGGCAGCCATCCCCCCTGGAGCCTGGGACATAGTTGCCTGGAAGCTGCCCCTTGCAAAGACCTGAAACCCTAACCCATGTACTGTGCCATGTTTGTTCAGGCCATGCTCTATTGTTGTTTAAATATTTGAGCATGTTTTGTAGAAGAAGAGGAAAGCCATAAAGAATTTGGTAGGTACAAACGGAAGAATTATAGAGATGTTTATGAGCTAATGGCCCAGAGCTTGTAATTAAATACCATAAAAGCAACCAATTCCCTATTTTTCCATGGAAACCTTAAAATTGCCTGAGTCATTACTGTCTGAGTGTTTCAGCATCATCCAGCATATTTCTGCTCTCATTAAAATCTTGTTCTGTCTAACACTAAACAGCTTGAAATTTCCTTTTAGAGATTCACATGTACATTGTCACAATCAGCAAGCAAAATGACAATCAATATAAAACGTGAAAGGAAACAGGATACAAATATTTCTTCTGGTTCTTCCCACATGCTCTTATAGTTTCAACCATGCTCTCCTATTATACAAAGCAGCACATTCAATAGGCTTGATCTTGGGCAAAGAGCCCTAATTAATGAGGACACAGTGCTACGGGTCAGTTCAGAGTGTTTGGGTGGTCTGCTGTCTGGGAATTTATCGCAAGGTGCACCTTTTTGCTTTGGGTGCAGATGAAGTGGTGAGTGAGATTATAAAGTACTGGAGGATCTGGTGGCTGGGCTTCAGTACCTTGTTTTCTGTGCTGTAGCAATTTGCCAGAAGAACTTCTGGTGGCCTGTTCTCTGCCACGGATAGGCACCACCACCACAGCAGATGACGGCCTTACAGCTACTAGCTCAGGAAGGGTCAGGTGGCTCAAGGCCAATGACACCCTCGACCGTTCTATAGACAGAGCTGCGCTCAGACCAAAGGATCAGATCAGATTATTTCTTGAACCGATTCAGACACAGGTACATATTTTCAGGTGGCTCAGGCAGCTGTGGAAGGAAGGGAAGATCATCCCCACCCCCAACCCATGTGCTGGTGCATCCTTAGTCTGGAATGCTGTAGTGCCACGCTGGCACTTTGTCAGGATCTCAACTATTGCATGCGTTCATTACATTAATCAAAAGACTTGTATCCAGAATATTGATTTCAAATTTCAGTTCTGAACCGCCTTACTGGTAGGGGTGTGCATGGAACCGCAAGGCTGCGGTCCGGCACTGTGTGGTGGGTTCCTTTAAGGGCGGGGGAGGGTTTACTTACCCCTCCCGCCTCTTTCCCCCCTCCAGCGCTCGTATTTCTTGTAATAATTGGGGTGGCAGGATACGTGCGTCGGGGAGACATGAAGCTCACGTGCGACATGCGCGTGCGCAAAAGGCTTGCCGGAGCCTTTTGCATTGAAGAGGGAGAAGGGGCGGCAGGGAGGTATCCTGCCGCCCCAATTATTACAAGAAATACGAGAGCTGGGGGGGGGGAAGCGGCGGGAGGGGTAAGTAAACCCTCCCCCGCCCTTAAAGGAACCCCCACCATCTGAACCAAACCGGCCAGGTCAGGACCGGTCTGGACAGTCTGGAGGCCTTTAGAATGGCCTCCGGACCGGTCCGGACCCATCCCTACTTACTGGATCAGGCCCAAGGCCTCTCTAGTCCAGCATCCTGTTTCGCCCAGTGGCCCACCAGATGCCTCTGGGAAGCCCACAGGCAAGCGCTGAGGCCATGCCCTCTCTCCTGCTGTTACTCCCCTGCAACTGGCATTTAGAGTGGATGTTTAATTCTGAGGTTGATTTTCAGCACTAAATAACAACTTTGACATTTCTGAAATTGTGTGTTGGCTTGAGAATCAAGGCAATAGCAGTAAAATTATGGAGCTATAACGTACATTGGTGTTATATCTTTTGGATTCAGTCTCACAGAGGTCCCGTCCCCCTGCACGCACACACATCAGGGATAATATGCAAATGAACCCCTTATTATATGAGGTCCATATTTAGGCCTTTAAAAAATTCATTTTTCTTTGATGCTCTGCATTTGTGGTGTTGGGCCGGTTCAGATGTACCGTGGGGCCTCAGTTGAAACTGAGCTCCATAAGATGACCCTCAGCCCTGGGAGTATGTTCTCCCCCACACCCCACATCCCCACCCATGCATCTACTTCCTTTCTACATTAGGGTAAGTTGAGATTGACTGCAACATCTGAACCTACCAATCTTAGCTTATTCTTAAGTATTTTTTATTTCTTATTTTCTTTATTATTTCTTCAGAGAACCCAAGATCTGTAACTAGTTTCCTCCCGTGTGTGTAGATCTCAGGTTCTCTGAAAAAAATACCTGAGAATAAGCCAAAAATGGGGCGTTTGGACATTGCAGCCAATCTCCACTTATCCGAACTTAGAAAATAAGTAGACATTTGCATGGGGATGGGAGGAGGGAGCGTGCACTCCCAGGGCTGAGGGAGGTCATGTGAAGCTTGGTAAGCCAAGGTTCTGCAGTAAGTCTTAAACCCACCCATTATCTTAAGCCACCTAATGGCGCAGTGGGGAAGTAACTTGCCTAGGGAGCAAGAGGTTACTGGTTCAAATCTCCTCCGGTAAGACTATGGGAAACACCTATATCAGGCAGCAGCGATATAGGAAGATGCTGAAAGGCATCATCTCATACTGTGTGGGAGATGGCAATGGTAAACCCCTCTTCTATTCTACCAAAGAGAACCACAGGGCTCTGTGGTTGCCAGGAGTTGACACCGACTTGACGGCACAACTTTACTCATTATCTTAGCAAGATACAGTATATAGCCTTGTTGGATATAACTGTAACAGTATCACATTGGTAGTAGTTCATGTTCTTTGATAACTGAATGTTGGCATACCTGCCAAATGCCCCATTTCTCCTGGGACAGCCATAGATTTCATTTGGGTTCCCAGCCTCACAGGCAGGCCTGCAAAAATCCCATTGCCCCGCCCCTTCCTCCCCCTCCCTCTGAGGTAGAGATCCCAGATCTTGATGGAACTCTAGTGAGAGGGAACTTGAACTCTTGCAAGCCTTTGGTAGATGGAGCTGGAGGGGAAAGGAAGAGGAGGAGGATGGGTGGGGGAATGGGATCTTGTGGGTCTCTCCTTGAGGCTGGGAACCCAAACAAAAAACATGTTTGTCCCGGGAGAAACCTCATTATCAAAGTACACTTACAGTATGAACTACCAGTGTGATACTGCTACAGTTATAACTAACAAGGCTATATACTGCAGCTTGCTAAGATAATGGGTTCTGACTTATAGCAGAAGGCCAGTGGGGGTGGGGGGTGGGGGTGTTGGAAGAGCCACCACCACCACCAATATTGCCGCCTTGGCCACCACTGCAGCTGACTCCACTGTCACCGCCAGCAGGAAACTAAAGGTAAATATTCCACTTTTGCCACCTCCCTGCATTCTTAGTCTAGGGAATACACCCTTTACTTGTAAAGGGGAATCTTAGCCAGATTCCCCTTTACAAGTATATCCCCCAACTGGCCCATGAGCCAGCTCAGCCGGCTTGATGGCCGAACTGGACCTGGTTTAATCGAGCCTGGACTGGGCCGGTTCAAATCCCATCTGGATTCAAACTGAACCGGCTGAAGAACATCCTTAACAGCAGTTAATAAATATGATAAATAAATGGTTGTTTACATGCATGGATCTCTCTTGTTGGATTGGCATGACTATATTTACTGTTTTACTGAAATGCTTTAAACCAGATTAAGTGCTTGACATTCTGGATTTGAAAGTTATCAGTTTATCCTCTGTCATATATATATCAAAACAGTCAGAATTTTTTCTTTCAGTAAATTAATATGGCCTTTCATTCCACTTTCCTCTAGGTTTTAAGTTGTTCTTATCTTCAGCTAGTGCTACGAAGCCATATATTCCATTCTGGACAGTTTAACAGGCCTTGCGTTTCCTGGGCAACTTTTATTTCCTTCCTCAAATGTAGGAGGATTATTAGCTATTTTCTAGTCACAAGGTACCATCTCAAACTCATTAAACCCCTTCGCTATTGAGCTTTCAATTTCTTTGTGCCAGTTGCTTCAGTATTCTCAGATGGAAATTATCCAGTCCTCTTCACTTGTGTATATTATGCACTTCAACCTCAGATGTGGTAATTTGCATTGCCACGCACTCCTTCCCTCAGCTATCCTGCCTTTGTGCTCTTTCAATATTATTGTTTTTATTAAAACTTGAGTTCAAGTCTTCATTGGATTTTTCTCTAGACTTGACTAAGCTAAACTTTATTTAACTATTTCTTCTTTGCTTGCTCACATTTTTTATTTACATAAGAGCCAGTGAGGTCATTCACACAAGCGAAAACGGTGTTCTACCCAGGTTTGGGAGCTTTTTGTGCTCCCAGTTCCCGGTTGTGTGGGTGCAAACAACTAGGTAGGAGGAGGGATAAGTGATTGTGTGGAAGCAAGATAGAAGGAAAAGCTACCCAGGTTGATTTACTTTGTTTTAAAAATGTTCTAATACTTTGCTTAGATTATGCATTTTTCAGTGTTTTCTGTGGAATTTGCTGAACACTGATATATCCTTTTTGTTTCTCAAAGGTGCTTGCCTTTGGATCCTCAGTTTGCTCTTCATAACCTTTTTAAAGAAATAACCCTCTTTGCTCAGTTAAAGCTAAAATCAAAGGATTCCTCAATTCAGAAGCAAAAAAGCTTAGAAATGCAAAGGTCACCTAACAATGACAATTGTTACAATAGAAGACAAGCTTTACAATCATTGCGGGGGAGTTGGGGGGACAATCTGGGATTCATTTTTTGTGTGTTTTGACTTGGCATATGGCTGCTGATATGCCAACTCAGTCACTGTGACGCCTTCCTTTCTGCTCTTTCTGGTCCCCCTTTTCCTTTGGTGTGTGTATGTGTGCCCTCTGTTTCTTTTACGCACATATATTTCACCCAGCCTGCTTTTTTAAAAATGCAGCTATGATTTCAATTGTGTTTATTATTATTATTTTTTTAATTGATATACCACCTTAAACTTCTGTATCTGGGCAGTTTACAACAAGATTACAAGAAGAGCCATTTTTGGAAGGGCGGTATATAAATCAAATCAATCAATCAACCAATCAATAATAAAACACAGATTAAAAATAAAAACCTTAAAAAAATTTTAAACCACCATCGAGTTAAAAAGCTTGAGTGAAGTCTTCAGAGACTTTAAAAAAGTGGTTAGAGATGGGGAAGCTCTTATTTCAGTAGGGAGCGCATTCCAGGGTCTCTGGGCAGCAACAGAGAAGGCCCATCAGTGAGTAGACACCAGAGGGGCTGTTGGCAACTGCAGTCGAACCTCTCTGGTTGTACAAGGGGAAAGTGACAGATAAAAGATGAGTGACCTAGAAAGATACATTGAGGCTTCAGTCTTATGTACACTTACCTGAGAATATGCCCCACAGGATTCAGTTGGCTTTGGGAATGCACCATATGTGGTTTTTATATTTGCTAGAAATTGGTAGTTTTACTTGTTGGAAATTTGGTAGTTATTTTTGTACTGGAGTAAGAGAGGGCTTGATATTGGAGGATTATTTTGCTTATTTTGATGTAGTTTTTGTTAACCCCCTCTCCCAGTTAATTAAAAGATCAAACAGTACATCAAAATAAGCAAAATAATCCTTATTTTGTTTCCGTCCTGTGACTTGCAAAGAAAGCAAAATGAATATATGTCAAGGGGAAATGAATTAGGTACTAAAAACCAAAGAAGAACTTTCCAAATTTGAAATCATTATGCAATTCCCCCGGGAAGAAGAAATAACTTTTTGAAATGCACAATTTTAATCAGTGATTTGGAAGAAAATGCTAAGAGTTTCTTTACACAAAAATATAAAAAGGATTTACTTTAACTTACCAGAGAGAGAGCTAGTTTAATGGTTAAGTGCAATCCTGTGATGTTTACTTGAAAGTAAGTTCCATTGTGTTCAATGGGTCTTAGTCCCAAGTAAGTATGAATAGGATTGCAGCCTATGTTACAAATCACCACCACCATGCCCAGTTCAAATATCTCCTCTGCCATGAATGAATGCAGTAGGTGGCCCTAGGCAAGCCACTCCCTCTCAGCCCCCACTCCCCTACATACCTTTGGGCTGTTATAAGGATTCAGTTGATTTAAATACCTCTTCCATTTTCTCCTGCAAATTTCCAAGTGGCAAATATGAGGAATCAATTTCATCTGTTTTCAGGGTGACCTGATTGGGGATAGGAACATAGAAAGCTGCCATATACTGAGTCAGACCATAGGTCCATCTAGCTCAGTATTGTCTACACAGACTGGCAACGGCTTCTCCAAGGTTGCAAGCAGGAACCTCTCCCAGCCCTATCTTGGAAATGCCCGGGAGGGAACATGAAACCTTCTGCTCTTCCCAGAGCAGCTCCATCCCCTGAGGGGGATAGCTTACAGTCCTCATACTTCTAGTCTCCCATTCATATGCAACCAGGGCAGACCCTGCTTAGCTAAGGGGACAAGTCATGCTTGCTACCACAAGACCAGCTCTCCTCCATGATTAAAATCCCCCAGGCTGCTATTTACAGTGAGGGCAAAGTATAGAGGTATTGTGAGATACTTCCATGTTTTGTTCAACAGAACAGCTTTTGGGAGTGGTGGAAGTTAATTTAGATAATAGCATTGGGGACAAAGTTAATCCCCTTCACCCAGTGAATTAGAACATAAGAAGAGTCTTAGTGGATCAGGCCCAAAACTTATCTAGTCTAGATAAGCTCCAAAGCACCCACCAGATGCCTCTGCGAAGCCCACAGGGAAGAACCGAAAAGGCATGCCACCGTTCCTGCTGCTGCTCCCCTGAAACTGGTATTTGGAGACACCCTGCCTGTGCACACAGAGATAGTCCATAGCAATCAGGACTAGTAGCCACTGATAGATCTCCATTTATTTGTCTAAGCCCCTTTTAGAGCCATCCAGGCTGGTGGCCATCACCATATCCCATGGCAGAGAATTTGATAGATTAATTATGTTCTGTGTGAAGAAGTACTCCGTTTGTTGGTCCTAAATTTCCTGGAAATCAGTTTCATGGGATGACCCCTGGTTCTAGTTAGGGATGTGCAAGCCATCTTGATTCAGCTCAGTTTGAATCCAATCCGGATTTGAACCGAACCGGCAAACTGGTTCTGTGAACACCCCTAGTTCTAGAGAGGGAGAAGAACATCTCCTTGTCCACTCCTTCCACACCATGCATAATTTTATAGACCTCTATTATGTCTCCCCTTAATCGCCAAGATTCCAATTCAAACTGGGGAGGGGACTAATAGCTGCTATGAACATTTTTGAAAATGTGAGAGATCCTATTCATGGATTTCCCATATCATGGCTGTTTTAATCCAGAGTCCCTCTGCCTCAGCCATTGACTTGAAGAGGGCAGCTCATGTATGCAAGGGATCTGTTTGTGCATCTGAGTGCACACGGAGTTTCAAAACTATTTTAAAAGTCACTTTCTACATATTTTTGTTTCTTAAGAGAGTGCTTTTTGATATATATTCATACCATGTTTAAATAGTAAAATGTGCATACATTGCATTCTGAAATTCAAGGTCTAGTGTTCCTCATTATTCTGCACCTTGGGAGTCACAGCTACTGATGTCAGAGCCCAGGGAGTGAGTGATACAGTTTCAAGGCTGAGAAACAATCGGTTTTCATTGTGCTGTGACTTGCAAACTCTCAGTGCTTCTTAGTTTAAGACCTTCTTGTCGTTGTCAATCATGCTGCTAGGCTTGAGTACGGGAGATGAAATTTTCTTTTGTGCACTCGTGTGCCGGTATAACTTACAAAGAACACAGTGGATTCTGCTTTTATTAAGCCATTTTTTCTGTTGCTGGTGATAAAGCCGCTGCTTAGTTGCAAAGATGCACATTAAGGAGTATGGGAGAAATATATCATCTCACTTACTGAGCTTTACATGAAATTTCTATTACTTTTGTAGAGGTGGAAAAACTTGGGACCAGGACACAGAGCTCTTCTTCACTTGCTCTAAAATTATCACACCATTGCTGGAACCTATGTATTTGGAGCGTGTGTGTGTGTATGTGTGTGTTTGAAAGGAAGCATATTGTCCATGTTTTAAGGGGTGTTTTTATTATTAAGATGGTGTATTTTAATCCAGAATCTTTTAGGATGCATTTCATAGGCTGAGTTCTCCTCCACATAAAAATTCTCCCTTCACATAGGAAAGCCAACATGTCGGGGGTAAACTTTAATGCTTTTGGGGGGTGGGTGGGTGGAATATCATTCAGATATTCCATTTCCCATCTGCAGAATACAATGATCCAGTTTTTTAAAAAAACAAACAATTATTGCTTTATACTGATGATTGCATAAATTGGCAGGTAATGCATAAGGCAGTGGACACGTCCAGAGAAGATAATGGAAGTTTCTTATTTCAAACCTTGCAGCTCCAAGGTGTCTCTCATTTTCAAAGAAGTGATTTGGCATCCCTTCCATAGTTCCTGTATCTGACAAAGAAAACTATCTGCCTTGCTCTGTGATAAATAACTGCTGTTGCTTTTTACTGCATGACTCATGGAATGACAGAAATATGAACAATTGCATAAATCAAGGCATGAGGGATGGGAGCTGCCTGCTTTCCTTGTAGGTACTGAATACTTAGGTTATCTGCTTAGTACAGATCAATGCACTATTTCATTTGAACTAAAGAATGTGAAATGATGAAATCATACCAGAGTTAGATAAGGTATGATAGAAGACATCTTGCTAGAACAAAGAACAAAAAGCCTTTAGTTTTGCATTGTAGGGATATTGACAGCAAAGAGGCCTGTATGGATGAGAAGGAAGTATTAGCGGAGGTTGTCCCTCCATGTTTCAGACTGTAGTTTACTGGTTCTATACATTAAGTTGATGGTTATAAACAATTAAATGAGACTATTATCCTGTTCCATTCTGGGGCCTGCAGGGAATACTGGTGAAGGCTGCAGGGGTGGCCTGTGGACGTGCCTCCGGGTGGGTGGGAGGTACCTTTAAAAGTAAATTAATGTGGTGCTCACTGCCACTGTGGCCCCTGAATGCTGTTCGGAACCACAACGTGCTGCCCAGCAGCCTCTACGGCGGGAAAGCGCCTCCGCCACTCACCTGGCTTCCATGGAGCCGAGCCCCTGCCAGCAGCCAGGTGAGTGACAGAGGTGCTTCCCTGCTGTAGGGGCTGCTGGGCAGCACATTGCAGCTCCAAACAGCATTCAGGGGCCACGGCGGTGGAGGTGAGCATCGAATTAATTTACTCTTAAAGGTGCCTCCCCCCGCCCCCCCAGAGGCGCGTTCGCGGGCTGCCACTGGAAGGCTGGTAGGAGTCCAGGCAGAAGAAGGATTTGATAAGGACAGCTCACTGTGGAGCTGGGTAGATACAGGCTGGATGCAGTGCACCAAGAACAACAAGCTAGGGTGTTGCTCCAGCATGTATCTGAAGCCAGCTGCTAGATTAACTAGTCCTACAGTCAGGTTGCTGTTTTCAGTTCTCCCTCCTCAGAAGACACTGGACAAGATCTAGACTAAGTCATGGCTAAGTGCCATTGAAATTAATGGGACCTATTAGTCATGATTAACTAGGAACATAGGAAGCTGCCATATACTGAGTCAGACCATTGGTCTATCTAGTGCAGTACTGTGTTCACAGACTGGCAGCGGCTTCTCAAGGTTGCAGGCAGGAATCTCTCTCAGCCCTATCTTGGAGATGCCAGGGAGGGAACATGAAACCTTCTGCTCTTTCCAGAGCAGCTCCATCCCTGGAGTGGAATATCCTACAGTGCTCACACTTCTAGTCTCTCCCATTCATATGCAACTAGAGTGGACCCTGCTTAGCTAAGAGGACAAGTCATGTTTGCTACCACAAGACCAGCTCTCCTGGTCTCTTCTAGTCTCATGGTGTCAGTGGTGCTTAGTCATGATGATTAACATAGTCAGGATTTTGCCCACTGTGAGTGTTCAAAGATGATGTGTTCTGTTTCTCAGATACTGGCTGCAATGGAGCAGGAGAGCCCCTTGCAACTCCGGAAGTAGTGGGGCAGAAGGCAGGGCCAAAGGTTCCGAAGAGGAGTCAGAGGCAAGGGACATAAAAACATAAGAACAGCTCTGCTGGATGATGCTGAAGGCCTATCTAGTCCACCATTCTGTTTCACACAGTGGCCGACCAGATGCCTCTGATAAGTCCAAAGGGAAGAGGTGAGGGCATGCCCTCTCTCCTGCTGTTTCTCCCCGGCAACTGGTATTGAGAGGCTTCATGCCTTTGAGTTGCCCTATAGCCCTCAGACTAGTAGCCATCAATAGATCTGTCCTCCATAAATTTCTCTAAGCCCCTTTTAAAATCATCCAAGCTAGTGGTCATCACAACATCTTGTGGCAGAGAATTCCATAGATTAATTATGTGCTGTGGGGAAAAGTACTTCCTTTTGTCAGTCCTAAATTTTCCGGCCTCCAGTTAAATGGAATGATCCCTGGTTCTAGTGTTGTGAGGGAGGGAGAAAAAATTTATCTCTGTTCACTCTCTCTATTCCATGAATAATTTTATACAGCTCTAACGTGTCTCCCTGTAGTCGCCTCTTTTCCAAACAAAAAGCCCCAGATGCTGTAGCCTAGCCTCATAGGGAAGCTGCTTCAGGTCCTTGATTGTCTCATTTGCCCTCTTCTGCACCATTTCCAGTTCTACAATGTCTACAAAGATATAATGATCAGAACTGTATGCAGTACACCAAATGTGGCCATACCATAGATTTGTATAAGGGCATTATCATACTAGCATTTTTATTTCCAGTCCCCTTCCTAATGATCCCTAGCAAAGAATTTGCCTGTTTCACATCTGCTGCACACTGACACTTTCAATGAACTGTCCACCATGACCTGAAGATCTTTCTCCTGGTCATTTACTGACAGCCCAAGTACAGATCTCTGGGGGACTCCACTTCTTACGTCCCTTCATTGTGAAAACTGTCCATTTATTCCCACCCTCTGTTTCCTGTCCTTCAACCAGTTACCAATCCATACATGAACCTATCCCCATTAGGGATGTGCAAAAAAATTCGGGCACAGAACGATCTGTGCCCGAAATGAACAATTTCGGGTGATTCGGGGCCGAACCGAATCACCCCTGATGCCCCCCGAATTTTTTCGGGCACGAGCCAAATCACCCGAATTTCGGGCACAAAAAATTCGGGTGATTCGGTTCATGGTTGATTTTTGGCGATTTTTTAAAGTTTTAGTGACTTTGGGGCAGTTCGGGGGCATAGCATGGGATTTGGGCAAAAGGAGTGGGGTGGGGTGGTAGTGCCTAATGGGTGCAGGCTACCACCCCAATTTCAGGGGGATTGGGCAAAGGGCTGATTTTTGGTAAATTTCTGAAAATTTCATGTCTTTGGGGCAGATTGGGGCATATTGGGGCAGAAAGTGGGGGCTGGGGCAGAATAGTGGGGTGGGGTGGTAGTGCCTAATGGGTGCAGGCTACCACCCCAATTTCAGGGGGTTTGGACAAAGGGGTGATTTTTTGAGAATTTTTGAAGTTTTGGTGACTTTGGGGCAGTTTGGGGGCAGAAAGTGGATCTGCCCCAAAATAGTGGGGTGGGGTGGTAGTGCCTCATGGGTGGAGGCTACCACACCAATTTCAGGGGGATTGGGCAGAGGGCTGATTTTTTGAGAATTTTTGAAGTTTGGGTGTCTTTGGGGCAGATTGGGGGCAGAAAGTGGATCTGCCCCAAAGGAGTGGGGTGGGCTGGTAGATAGTGCCTGATGGCTGGAGGCTACCACCCATCCCCAATTTAAGAGTGATTGGGCAGAGGGGTGAATTATGGTGAATTTATTTGTATGAGGTTTGTCTTCATAAGGTGAAGTGTGCTAAATTGATTACTTCCTCATATTATTCATAGTAAAGGAAAGTGTGAAAAAGTGAAAGTGGGGTCATGAGAGTTGTTTAATTGAAAAAAATCTCATTTGCTATGATAGAATGAGAATTCACACCGTGTGAATTCTCATTCTATCATAGCAAATGAGATTTTTTTCAATTAAACAACTCTCATGACCCCACTTTCACTTTTTCACACTTTCCTTTACTATGAATAATATGAGGAAGTAATCAATTTAGCACACTTCACCTTATGAAGACAAACCTCATACAAATAAATTCACCATAATTCACCCCTCTGCCCAATCACTCTTAAATTGGGGATGGGTGGTAGCCTCCAGCCATCAGGCACTATCTACCAGCCCACCCCACTCCTTTGGGGCAGATCCACTTTCTGCCCCCAATCTGCCCCAAAGACACCCAAACTTCAAAAATTCTCAAAAAATCAGCCCTCTGCCCAATCCCCCTGAAATTGGTGTGGTAGCCTCCACCCATGAGGCACTACCACCCCACCCCACTATTTTGGGGCAGATCCACTTTCTGCCCCCAAACTGCCCCAAAGTCACCAAAACTTCAAAAATTCTCAAAAAATCACCCCTTTGTCCAAACCCCCTGAAATTGGGGTGGTAGCCTGCACCCATTAGGCACTACCACCCCACCCCACTATTCTGCCCCAGCCCCCACTTTCTGCCCCAATATGCCCCAATCTGCCCCAAAGACATGAAATTTTCAGAAATTTACCAAAAATCAGCCCTTTGCCCAATCCCCCTGAAATTGGGGTGGTAGCCTGCACCCATTAGGCACTACCACCCCACCCCACTCCTTTTGCCCAAATCCCATGCTATGCCCCCGAACTGCCCCAAAGTCACTAAAACTTTAAAAATTCACAAAAAATCAGGACTTTGCCCAATCCCCCTGAAATTGGGGTGGTAGACTCTACCCATTGGGCACTACCACCCCACCCCAAAATTTTGCCCCTGGGCCCCTTTTTACCCCCCCAAATCGATTCAGATTCGGATTCGGATTAAATCTGAATCCGAACCGAATCAAGGGTGATTCGGGTGACCCAGATTCGGGCACAAAACAGAACGGGGGTGATTCGGCTCGGGTCCGAGCCGAATCACCCGAAAATCCGAATTGCACACCCCTAATCCCCATATCCCATGACTGCTACGTTTACTCAAGAGCCTCTGGTGGGGAACTTTATCAAAAGCTTTTTGGAAGTTCAAGTATATCATTTCAACCAGATCACCTTTATCCACATGCCTGTTGACCAGTGTTCCCTCTAACAGGAATTCCCAGATGTTGTTGACTACAACTCCCAGAATCTCCAGCTGCAATAGCTTTTGCTTGGGGATTTTGTGAGCTGTAATCAACATCTGGGAATCCCTGTTAGAGGAAACACTGCTGTTGACTCTCTCAAAAAACTCCAGAAGGTTAGTGAGGCAAGACTTGCCCTTGCAGAAGCCTTAGGGATGTGCACAAAACCGGTTTGCCCAGTTTGGTTCGAATTCGAACCAGGTTCGAACCAGGAGGGGATGGTTCGGTTTTGGTTTTGCTTGAAACTCCCCCTGGTTCGGTTCGAATTTGAACTGGTTCAGACACCCAAAAATTGGTAGGGTGGTAGCTGGCACCCAGGGGTACCTGCCACCCAAACCCCAAAGCAATCGGACACTCATACGATTTTTTATGAATTTTTGGAAATTATTTCTATTTTTCCTCATAGGATATAATGGGACTCCAACCAGCCCATTATTCCTTATTGTGGAGCACCCATGGGTGCCAACAACCATGCAAACCCCGAAGCAATCAGACACCCCTATGATTTTTTATGAATATTTGAAATATTTTTAATTATTTTTCTCATAGGGTATAATAGGACCCGAACCAGCCCATATCCCCTATTGTGGAGCACCTAGGGGCACAAAGTTGGGGTAGGTGGTAGATAACCAGGGGTGCCTACTATCCACAAAGCTCCAAGGCAATCAGACACTCCTCTGATTATTGGTGAATTTTAACATTATTTTGGAATTCCTCATAGAGAATAATGAGGATTGCAGCAAATGTATAGCTTCAGGGAGAAAGGGGTGTCCTAGAGTGGAGTGTGGTGGGTAGTAATTCCCAGGGTGGGCAAGGAAGCTATCAGAATTATTTGAAAGGAATTGGGCAAAAGGCTGATTTTTAAGTGATATTTGAAGTTTACGCGACTTTAAGGTTTTTCTCCATAAAGAAGAATGGAGGTGTCAGCAAATGTATAGCTTCACATCGGGGGCAAAGGGGTGGCCTAGAGCAGAGTATGGTGGGTGGTAGTGCCCAAGGGGCGGCCAGGTAGCTATCAGAATTATTTGAAAGGAATTGGGCAAAGGGCTGATTTTTAAGTGATTTTTGAAGTTTATGTGTCTTTAAGGTTAGCAATGAGAGTGGATTCATAGTTTGTCATTGAAAATCTTATATGCTACCAAAGAATCTACACTCAGAATACTTCTGAAACAACAAAACCCAGTACCCCATGGGTTAGCAACCCATGGAGGTGGTTGGCACCCTCTCTCTGGGCCACCCCAGCACCCCCCAAGTGCAGTTATGGGGCTGCTGAAACCTCCATTCTTCCCTATGGAGAAAAACCTTAAAGCCACTTGTGGGGTGCTGGGGTGGCCCAGAGTGAGTGGTGGTCTAGTGCAAAGAGGGTGCCAACCACCCCCATGGGTTGCTAACCCATGGGGTACTGGATTTTGTTGTTTCGGAAGTATTCTGAGTGTAGATTCTTTGGTAGCATATAAGATTTTCAATGACAAACCATGAATCCACTCTAATTGCTAGCCTTAAAGACACATAAACTTCAAAAATCACTTAAAAATCAGCCTTTTGCCCAATTCCTTTCAAATAATTCTGATAGCTTCCTTGACCACCCTAGGAACTACCACCCACCACACTCTGCTCTACGACACCCTCCCCCCCCCGACGTGAAGCTATACATTTGCTGCAATCCTAATCATTCCCTATGAGGAATTCAAAAATACTTTAACAATTCACCAATAATCAGAGGAGTGTCCAATTGCCTTGGGGTTTTGTGGGTGGTAGGCACCCCTGTCTATCTACCACACACCCCACTTTTGTGCCCCTAGGTGCTCCACAATAGGAGATATGGACTGGTTCTGGTCCCATTATACTCTATGAGAAAAATAATTGAAAATATTTCAAATATTCATAAAAAATTGTAGTACTCTCCGATTGCTTCAGGGTTTGGGTGGTTGTTGGCACCCATGGGTGATCCACAATAAGGTATAATGGGCTGGTTCGAGTCCCATTATACCCTATGAGAAAAAATAAAAATAATTTTCAAAAATTCATAAAAAAATCGTACGAGTGTCCGATTGCTTTGGGGTTTGGGTGGCAGGTACACCTGGGTGCCAGCTACTATCCTTCCAATTTTTGGATGCCCTAACCAGTTTGAACCGAACCACCCCCCGGTTCAGTTCAAATTCAAACCTGCAGCTCGAACCTGATGGCTGGTTCAGTTCGAATTTGAACCTTCGAACCACCCTGGTATATGATCCCTAAGCCATGCTGCTTCTCCTTCAGCAAGGCCTATTCTTCTATATGTTAAAAAAATTGTCCTTAAGTATGCTTTCCATCAATTTACCCGGCACAGAAATTAAGCTAACTGGCCTGTAGTTTTCTGGAACCCCACCCCCATCCCCCACCATATATCTTTTTTAAAAAAGGAGTTACTTTAGCTACTTTCCAGCTTTTTGGTACAGAGCCTGATTGTAGGGACAAGTTACATGTTTTTGTTAGGAGATCAATAATTTCACATTTTATTTCCTTCAGAACTCTTTGGTGAATGCCATCTGGCCTTGGCGATTTGTTAATTTTTAATTTTTTTAAGACAGTTAAGAACATCCTCTCTCGTTACCTCAAATTGGTCCAGTTCTTCAGCCTCCAAGCCTGAGAAGCTCAGTTCTAGAGTAGGTATATGGTCAGTATCCTCTGCCATGAAGACAAAAGCAAAGAACTCATTCAGCTTCTCTGCAATCTCTTTATCCTCCTTAATGCTCCCTTTAATGCCCTCATCTAATGGTCCAACTGCCTCCCTGGCAGGTTTTCTTCTTCTGATATATTTAAAGAAGTTTTTCTTATTCCCCTTGACACTTGTATCTATATGCTCCTCAAACTCTCTTTTTGCATCTCTTATTGTCTCATTGCATTTCTTTTGCCAGAGTTTATGTTCCTTTCTGTTCTCTTTATTTGGGCAGGACTCCCATTTTCTGAAACAAGTCTTCTTCACTTTTATAGCTTTGCTGACTCGCCTTATTAGCCACGCTGGCATCTTCCTGAACTTGGTGGTACCTTTCCTCCTTCTTGGTAGACATTCCAACTGAGCTTCTATTATTGTGGTTTTGAATAAGTTTGATGCTTTATGGAGTGATTTGACCCTCCTTACTTTCCCTTTCAGCTTTCTTTTTACCAGTCCCCTCATTTTCCCCTTCTGAAGTCCAAGGCATCTGTGTTGGACTTCCTTGGCAGTCCTTCACTCGCATATAAGCTGAATTGGATCACACTATGGTCACTGTTCCCCAATGGTTCTACAACTTTGACATTTCGTAGCAGGTCCTGGGCACCATTCAGGGTTAAGTCGAAGGTTGCCTTCTCTCTGGTTGGTTCCGCAACCAACTGTTCAAAGCACAGTTGTTTACCATGTCTAGAAATTCAGCCTCTCTGTCAATACCCACACATGAAATTGCCCAGTCTATGTGAGGGTAATTGATGTCCCTCTTTCTTACAGCTCTCTTTGTCTTTGACACCTCTCTGATTTGCTTCTCCAACTCCAAGTCACTCTCAGCATCTTAATCCAGTGGGCAATACTATGTCCCTAGTAACACATTTACTTTCAGCCCTTGTATTGTCACCCATAATGATTCTGTGGGGTGACTCTGGTCCTCCTAGGTTTTCTAGCTTATTGGATTCTACCCCTTCTTTAATATACAGTGCTATTCTACCTCACCCCACCCTGTCCTTTCTGTAGAGTTTGTACCCAGGAATAACAGTGTCCCACTGGTTCTCACCATTCCACCAGGTTTCCGTTATGCCCACTATATCTATGTTTTCATTAGCAACCAAGCACTCCATGACCGATTTCCTCAGGTCGTTCAGGGGAAGACAGACCTCATTGGTCCCTTGAGCTTAATAGGATATATCTGGTAGGGCTGTGTTTTCTGAGGCTTTTCCTGGGGATGGTTCCTGTACTGAAGCTTTATTCACATGTTAGGCTCAACATTTGTACAATGAGTGTATAGTGTACACAGGTTATGTTGAACATTATCTTTCCCAGTCACAGAATCACTTGCCCGCATGGATACGATGTTTGCCCTTTCAGATGAAAGCCAGGGAGGTGAGTCTCACGATCAGTGAGACTCACCAGATGGGGTTAGGTGGAGAGAGCGGGCTTAGCCGACTCTCCCCACAGACGAGCAAGCCTGCAGCCCTGAGTGGATCGGCTGCCCACATGACTGCTAGCTCCGTCACAGGGCTGGTGGGGGCTGAGGGGATTGGGAGCCGCACGGCCCCCGGAAGTTCCCGGATGCCCCGTGTGAGTGTGCAGGGCATCCTGGGGAGACCCCCGAGCCTGGGAAGCTGCTTGCAGCCTCCTGGTCAGGAGTCTGCTTGTGTGTTGCCACGCTCCATGGCCAAACACTAGCAGAATGCCAAGGTTAATGGAGCGCCTGCTCCGTTAACCTTGGCTAAGGGGAAGGGTTGTTTTGGCGGTTTGTTGCAGGGAGCCGCACAGCTCCTGTGGCAGCAGACGATCGCCAAAAAGCAGGCTAGGCTCCCTTAGCCTGCTTTTTGGCGATCGTGAGAATCACCTCACGGTATTCATGAGTGCAGAGGAAGCAGTGGGTCTGGTCAGGACTTCTGACCCTACTTTTGATTGCTGAGGTATGGGTCAGAAGTCCTGACCTGACTCACTTTTGACATGCGTAGGGAACTCAAAACACTTCAGGGTACCTTTTAGCTGCCACCACCCAGTTCTGTATAGCAGAACTTGAGACAAAGCCACTTCTTTCTCCTCTTTGCTTTGCAGTAGCATGGGGGGGGGGGGCGGGTCTTTCTTTTGATGGTGTGGGTAAGGAATTGTTAGTAACTAACTACAGGGTTTTATGGTTCAATGATAGTTCTTTAGCATGGTGGCTACAAATGCAAGTAGTTCAGAAGTGTATTGGTTTCAAGTCCAAAAGGTTCAGAAACATAGTGGGTACAAGAAGATGACACAGCTTCCATCGATGTTGTCAGCCTTTCTCCACGCTGGGGTTTAAGTATCTTGCTTGTTTCAGGGTTACTGCACAGCCTCTCCCCTGAGGTCTGTTGGGGTTTCCCCCTGAATAGGAGCTAATGAGGAGAGCTGATCTAGTGAGGAGACCGGGTCTTGTGGTAGCAAGCATGACTTGTCCCCTTAGCTAACCAGGCTCTTCTCTGGTTGCATATGAATGGGAGAAAAGAAGTGTGAGCACTGTAAGATATTCCCCTCAGGGGATGGAGCCGCTCTGGGAAGAGCAGAAGGTTTCAAGGTCCCTCCCTGGCTGCTCCAAGATTGGAGGATCTCTCTCAGAGAGATTCCTGCCTGCAACCTTGGAGAAGCCGCTGCCAGTCTGTGAAGACAATACTGAGCTAGATAGACCAATGGTCTGACTCAGTATGTGGCAGCTTCCTGTGTTCCTAATCCTCCTTGTTCAGAAACCCAAACTCATCAAGCCCGTGGATCACTTCCTTCATTCACCGATAAACTGTCCTCAACTGACTTTAACTGCCTTTACTGACTCTGTCTGCTTCTCACTGCATTCTAGAGGCAGGGTTTCCTGGTCTCTCCTGCAGGGATCTCTCTAGTCCTACTACCAATCATCCTGCACAGACTGGTTATCCTCTGTTCTATAGAATAACTATTACACTTGTATAAATAACACATGCAACAACCAACACAAAACACAAAATGTCACATGCTGTATGCGAGTACAGCATTTTAAAAAGAACGTCTGAATAGGGCTTTCATTTCTGTATCTTGCATTTGAAGGGGCCTGTACCCAGGTTCACTATTAAAATGTCTGCAGGTATAGCCGTTCACACAGAAACCTGTACTAGTGTTCAGAAATCTGAACACAGGCACAACATAATGTCTGAACAAGGCTCTAGTCTTCCCCATTCTCTAAGAGTAGGATGCCCCACTCCTGAGCCGGGGCAAAAATATATCTGTTATGCATGCCAAAACAACAAATTCCTTTGCTTAAGGTAAATCTGGCTGCTTGACATGTATTTATTTCATTGCTACAGTGGCTATGGGATATGAAAACGTAACCACAACAGATGCTCTTTAAATTGCTTTTCATGGAGTTGAATCTTGAGTTTATCCATGGCATAACAATCTTTCAAGGTACCCGTGTTAAAAAAAGAAATGCCCACCAATTGTTTTTTTAAAAAACTGGGAACCTGCTGGCCAGGTACGCACAGCAGCAGCCCCCACCATTCACCCTCACCCTGGACCCACTAAGCTGCCCATGTTGGCCAGTGATGGAAATCTGGCTGGCTGACATCATGGTGTGATGACATACGTTAGTGCCTGGTGTGCGTGGTTTACGCGAGGGCCATGGGTCAAGCAGATGGACACACACAGTGTTCATGTTTTGAGTACTCACTGAAGCACATAGAAAAGTTGTACTTATTGTTGTGCGTAGGGAAAGTGCTGGATCATCTGGACAGCCCGCTGCTTGCTCCCGGCAGCCTGCCAGCCAGTCTGCCACCTCCTTCTGGCAGACGGCCCACCACCCCCTCCCTGCGGCCGGCCTGCTGCTTGCTCCCGGCGGCCGGCTGGCCCACCTCCTTCCAGCAGACAGCCCACTGCTTCCTCTCACTGGCTGCCGCCGGCCGCCATCCCCCCCCCCACCTGTGGCTATCCAGGCAACAGCTCACAAACTCTCGTGAGAACTGCCACATGTGGGATTAACCAAGGGTACATCTTAGAGAAATAAATATATAGATATGAAGGGATAGAGAATTTTTCAAAGATGGAAAGACAGCTAAAAGAAGAGGGACAAACTATCAGTTGTAATAAGGGATTTTGCTAGATTCTACCCTGTCTTACAGTCTACCACATCTACATCACTGAATCTACACCCCCTCTGCCCCTTCCTGATCCGGTACCCCTAAAATACTTTATATTATGCAAAGCAGTCCTGTTTTGATGCGGGGACCACTTCAGTGTTTTGGACAGGTCCCCTGTTTGATTTGGGCATGGTAGAGTGGGGTAAGCTTTCTTTACTTAAGGCTGAAACTTTCTGCACTTCCCACGCCTTAAAGTAGTGTTCCTTACTTGAACAGTTTTCAACCCCCCTCAATTTGCTGAAATATCAGCAGATATATCATTGGGGAACATGGGGAGAACACCCCCCTCCCCCCCAACTTTGACTTTTGTGAAGGCCTACCTGAGGCGGTGGGCAGAGGTGCACAGTAATGTTTCTTGCTTTAACCATTTTTTTCTTTAAGAGCTCTGTGGGCAACAGGTACAGCATAAGCACCAGCTTTGTCACCCAACAGATGCCATTTTCCTTCCCATAATGCATCAGGAAATAATCCAGCTGCACAGTTGACAAAGGTGGTGATTAACGCTGTGATCGCTGCTCACAGAGTTCATGAAGGGGGGAAAATGTTAAAGCAGGAAATACTACTGCACACCTCCTCTCCCCACCACAGGGAATTTTCCCCATGGTGAATTTCAAAGAAATGCTTTGGGGTCCCCTAAAAGTTCCTCAGCTGTGACAGATCCCCCACCCCACCCCTGCAAATTATCAGCAAATTGTGCCGGTTTGAAAATTGTGACCCAGCCCTATGAAGACCGTGGCTTGCCACTAAATGCATTCTGAATTGATTACCCAGTTGCTGACCTGAGGTAATCCTTGCCTCTGGAACTCAGTTGTTAGCCGCTGAACTGCCCTCATCCCATCTCTCTATCTTATCCTATATCTCATCCTTGGATCTACAGCTACGAATAGCTGCGTATAACAGACAGAGGCCACCTATGTTTGAGCTCATTATACCCTTTCTGCAGGCATGATCAAAATTTTGCAATCCATGGCCCTTGACTGTTTATGGCAGTGATCTTCACTATTTTTTCAGGGTGGGGGGGGCACTTTGGCCAAAAAAAGGTCATCAATCTTTATTACACTCAGTGACCAGCAAGGCAATACAATAAATGCATTTATACATATCATACATACATCATTGACCATAGTTGATTATATCATTGTTCCTCATATTGACTAGACAAGCATATGATGTGCCCTAGATGCAACCCCCTTCCCATTTTTTAGCTACTTTATAGATGACATAGGAATCTCTATCCTATAAAAGAAACTTAACATTAAAATTGTCCAAATGTCCTGGGAATTTTGCTAATAATGGTCAGATCAAATCTCAAATATTGATAGAAAAAGCAATGCAAAAGAACATGAGCTATTGTTTCGATCTCACTAATGCCACAAGGGCACTGCCGCTGTGAAATAGGTATACTTTGAAATCTACCTTCCAGTAATGCCAAAGGGAGGGCTTTGAAGTGAGCCTTAGAAAATACTCCAAAATTTTTTGGAGTATGTCAAAGAAGAAAGATTGGGTGCTGGTGCAATTATAGAGGATTCCCTCAGTATCTTATAGGAAATAGGCAGCAGACCAATGTCCTCTGTTCACTGCTAAATAATTTCACTTGGCTGTTCATGAACCAATGTAAGCAGAAAATCAGGGGAAGGACCACAGGAAAACAATTTATCCTCTACCCTTGGTTTTTTTTAAAAAAAAACTTTCTTAATGAGAGCCATTTCCCATTGTGCTGACCTACTGCAGAAGGCCCTTTAAGACAGATGGAGTCCTCTCATGAGCTCTAAGAGGAAAGCATTGGGGAGGGCTACACTTCCCAGTACTCCATGCATGCCTTGAAGGATGGTGCAGGGCAGGGCTGAAGAAGGCTCTGTTTCCCTCTGGCCCTGGGCAAAGTGCAACACTACAGAGTGGGAATGGTCATCTCCACATGGTGCCGGGGAGACTGGGCAGAGTGTTCAGCTTTGGCCAGAATTTCCCAGCAAGGCCCAACAAACAATTGGGGAGCTCCTCATAGGATTGGTGGATCACCACTGAGCCTTACAATGGAGAACACATGTTTTATGGGCTTGTCGCCAATAAGGCATGTGGAATTGTTTGCATGGATCTGTCCCAATTGGTGTTCCATGCCTTTCATTTGAGAAACACTGCCATAATGTCATTTTGAATGGCTTGTTATGTAAGTTGATATTCCCTACAGCATGGGAATGTGTATAATATTTGTGTTCAGTCAATAGGCGGATACCATTTTATAAAGGTTGCAAACCAGCTAATGTTCAAGTTATTGTTGAAGCCTACACCACTTCCGCTTGTGGCATTCTGTAAATTCCTATGTACTTGCTTCGACCGCAGAATGTCTCTTACACAGAAGTATTCAAAGAAATCATTGTTCTATCCATCCGAGGTTATGGCTAGCAGTGTAGCTTTGCTGTTTTGTGGGACAGCAAGGTGAGTAGCCTTCAGCCTTGTAGAATTGGCCACTGTGGGAAACAGGATGCTGGACTGAATGTAGGCTTCTTACAGTGGGCCAGTTCAGATGATACAGTCTCTGCCCATGCGATTAGGAAGGGGACATACCAAGAGTGTAGTCATCACGATGTTCACTGATGACATCATGATGCCCTCCCAGCATGCCCCGTGTGTGTGTGTGTGTGTGTGTGTGTGTGTGTGTGTGTGTGATGTTAATTTGAATGGCCCCTCTTCATACACACAAAATACTTGTTTAAACATGTAGAGGGGTCATTTGGATGAACACCCCCACTATCAAGGCAGTAAAGCAATGTTCCAGGAACATGGCAGGACATCTGTGGAGGACGTCTCCATGGGCATGCTCTCAGAGCATCCCTTTCCCAATTCCATGGGCTAGTAAGATATTTTCCAAATCAGCCCTATGGAATATAGGCAGGGGCATTATGCGGACTTCCAAGAAACATAATTTTAAAAGGACATAAAGACCATCTACTCTTCCCCAAACTGTATGCACTGTTAAAAGTACTTATGAAATTCATCTTCTAGCTCATGGTTTCCCAATGTTTTTCATCTCAAAACAAAATTATATTTTAAAAATATTTTGAGGCATGCTGTGTTTAACTTAATATAGTTAAGCCATTTTTTTAAAGGCAACAGCAAAGAAAGTAACCTGTATTTAGTTAGTTGTCCTTCCTGATGCATTATAGGGCAAATCTGCTCCAAAAGTAGCTTCTGGAGCTGATTTGCTCTTTTATGTCCTGGGGATATGTCCTTCCCAGTGCATTTTAGGGCGACGCAAACATGGAGTTTAAACTTCTCACTTTTGATGCTGACTCAGAGTGAAGTCAACACAGCACACTGGCTAGTGTCCCATGCCCCCCACCCCACCACTCTTCAGTTCTGGTGGTTTTTCCCATCCTCTTTGAATGCTGTATCTAAAAGCACCTCCTTTTGTGGACAATGGTAAGTGAAGTGTACTCTGTAGTCTGTCCTAGGTCTCCCAAAGCTCAATGCTGGCACGATAGTTGTAGAAGGTTGCTTTTTAGAAAGGGGTTGCCTGTAACATTCTTGGCATGGACCCCAAAAGAAGATTGTTGCTAGCTGCCAACTTAATTAAATGGTGGGGGGTGTTGCTGTGCTTTAATTAAAATATCAACATTGTTTCAATGAATAAGACAGCAGTGAAAATGATCTACAAGATGTTTTTTTTTAAAAAAAACAAACCAGAAAATTATGGAAGTCTTTATATCTATCTTCTGTTGGTTAAAGGAGTATGTACTCAGTTATGCCAGTCTCTAGATCTGGTTTGCCATAATTAGGAATGCCTTGTGAATACTTATCTTATCATGTAATAGAAGCTTACTGCAACACACTTAAAAGAACTGGGACATGAAAGAAGTCCTATAAGACGCAGTAGTTTATCTTGTTAACAAGACTAATTAAATGGGCATGATCAAAGTATGTAAAACTGAGCAGGATCTGATGAGCAGCTACTACTTTAATTTCTTTTTAAATAAAGGATCAAGAGAATATTAACTAACATTGGGGTAAATTCAAAATTGACAAAAAGTACACCAAGTGCATAATTAGTGTTGGAATACAGAATGTGATTGAAGGTCTGCACCATGGGGGGGGCGGGGTTTCAGGTTTTATCCAGGTGTAAAGAAAAGCAACAGCCTTGCTCACTGACTTGTTTATTTTTATTTCTCTATGTAAAGCATTTTGGGAAATTCTGTTGAAAAGCAGTAAATAAAGCAGCGTATACATGGTATATAAAATGGTATAAAAATGTTAGTCCTTGTCATCAACTCCTGTTTTTTGGACCTAGCAGTAATTCAATCAACTTCTCTCCCTCCTCCCCGCCCCTGGATTAAACATGCTTAAGCTGTTCATCAGTTAGAGCCTTATTCATATGCCCTGACTTATCTTTCCCTTAGAAGAGCACTCTGAAGCACTGAGCTTTTGATCAATGCCTTCCAGGGAGTTCCTCACACAGCAGGTTTTACCACGGGTTTTCTGAGAGGCTTTACTGCAAACTCAATGTTTTCCCAAAAACCCAATGCAAAAAGTGGTTTTTTAAAATCCTGAATATGAATCAGGCTGCACTCTAACGTGCATTGAAAAACCCCAATTGTGTGTGAAGTCCCTTATAACTCGCAGGGACTTCGGGGTAAATTTGCCTGATATGTGAACACATGCCCACCATCCCAGAGGAGATTCTATCTATCTATCTATCTATCTATCTATCTATCTATCTATCCATCTATCACATGTATATACTGCCCAAACTTTCATCTCTGGGTGGTTAACAGCAACATAAAACAATTAAAACACATATAAAAACTTAAAAGAATTCAACAATTTAAAATCAACCACAAAATTAAAACCTACAAATTTTTAAAAATTATAAGCTAAAGGGCTTTAGATGAAAGCTAAAGGGCTTTAAAAGCCCAGGGCGAAAAATTTCCAGGGTACTGGAATGGTTGCTGCTCTAGAATTAACTATGAGTTGTACCTGTCCTTCTGTGAATGGGAGGAAGGATGGCAGGGGATCTTCTTCCATTAGTATAGTTCCTTAACTTTTCTATTCAGAGATCAGAATGAAATTTCTGAAGCCATCTTTAGAAAGATGCCTCTTCTGTCCTCTCCTCAAAAAACAAAATGAAATGTACTATGTATGTAACAAGCCCTTTTGGCACACTGTTTGGTAGCACTGTAGAGCTACGTAGTTGAAAAGAGCCAAATGAATAAAAAAAGAGCCAAATAACTGAAAAAGAACTATAGCTGGTGATGATAATTTCTGCCAGTCAGTGGAATACAAGGTGCACAGTGTATTGGTAATCTTGCATGTTCACCCCCTAAGAAGGAGCGAAATATGGGGGAGCTCCCATTGATGATAATAAATGCATTTCTCTTTTAATGTTGATGTAAAGATCTGCAAGCCAGCTCGATTCAAACCGCAGTACAAATAGAACCAGCCTGGTTTGGGTGGTCTGAGTTCAAACCAGCCCAGCCCCAGTTCTAAGAGCTGGTTTGTGGGCCTGTTCAGGAGGTATAAATGGGAATCTGGCGTGTATTCCCTTTAAAAGTCAAGGGCATTCCCTATAGCAATGCCAGGGGGCTACAACAAGAGAAAGAGTACTTTTTTACCCTCTCCACCTCCACCACCACCACCACCACATACACCACCTCAAAATTAAAGGTAAAATCTAACCTTTCTCTCAACCCCTCCCCCATTACAATAGGGAATGCCTTTTACTTGTAAAGAGGAATCCAGTGAGGATTCCCTCCCCAAAGCAACCTGCGAACTATTTCGGCCCAGTTTGGCCGAATCCAAGACCAGGCCGGGTTGATCCGAATCTGAACCAGATTCAAACCAAACCAAACAAATGACTCACAAATTCCTATGCTGATGAAAATTTTTGCAATATGGCAGTGATCTTCATTTTTTTAAAGTGGGGGCCACATTGGCACAAAACCTTCCGTGTGAGAGTTATTTCCCACCACTCCACACAGTGCTCCACTTTCCCCAGCATAGAGGGAACCTCTCTAAGAGGTTTTTTAAAAAACCCTTTAATGGGTTTTTTGCAAACAAGATCTCCTGTATTCGGGCCGACTTGGACTCCACTGTTTTTTCAGGGTCTATGGAGGAGGTGTCCAGCAATCTCTCTTGCAGTATTAGATTGGATCAGTTTCAATCTGTGACTCCTGAGGATGTGGACAAGCTGCTTGGGGCTGTGAGGCCTACCACCTGTTCTCTAGATCCTTGCCTGACTTGGCTGCTTCTATCTAGCAGGGAGATTGTTGGAGACAGCCTTAGTCAGCCTGATGGATGACCTTTACCGGGGAATTGACAGAGGGAGTGTGACTCTGCTTGTTCTTCTGGATCTCTCGGTGGCGTTCAGTACCATCAACCATGGTATCCTTCTGGATCGCCTGGGGGAGCTGGGGATAGGAGGCACTGCTTTGCAGTGGTTCCGCTCCTATCTCTCAGGTAGATTCCAGATGGTGGAGCTTGGTGACAGTTGCTCCTCAAAATGGGAGCTGTTATATGGAGTCCCCCAGGGCTCCATTCTGTCACCAATGCTTTTTAATATCTACATAAAACCGCTGGGTGAGGTCATCAGGAGATTTGGTGCTGGGTGTTCAGTATGCTGATGACACCCAAATCTACTTCTCCTTTTCATCTTCAGGAAATGTCACTCATTTTCTAAATGCCTGCCTACAGGCCGTAATGGGCTGGATGAGGGAGAACAAATTGAAGCTGAATCCAAGCAAGACGGAGGTGGTCATTGTGGGGGCTCAGAATCTGAGGGATGAGTTAGATTTCCCTGTGCTGGATAGTTACACTATCCCAGAAGGAGCAGGTGTGCAGCTTGGGAGTACTCCTGGACCCAGGCCTCACCCTGGTTTCTCAGGTGGAGGCCATGGCCAGCAGTGCTTTCTATCAGCTTCGGCTGATTCGACAGCTGCATCCATTCCTCAGAGAGGATGACCTCAAAACAGTGGTGCATCAGCTGGTAACCTCCCGGCTTGACTACTGCAATGCGCTCTACGTGGGGCTGCCTTTGTACATAGTCCAGAAACTTCAGTTAGTTCAGAATGCGGCAGCCAGACTGGTCTCTGGGGCAACCCGGAGAGACCATATTATGCCTGTTTTGAAACAGCTTTACTGGCTGCCGATATGTTTCCAGGCAAAATACAAAGTGCTGGTTATTACCTTTAAAGCCCTGAACGGCTTAGGTCCGAGTTATCTAAGAGAGCGCCTTCTTTTACATGATCCCCTCCGCATGTTAAGGTCATCTGAGGAGGTCCGTCTCCAGTTGCCACCAGTTCGTCTGGTGGCGACGCAGAGGCGGGCCTTCTCTGTAGCTGCTCCTGGGCTATGGAATGCACTCCCAGCAGAAATTTGTAATCTAAGATCATTGCTGTCCTTCAAGAGAGCCCTTAAAACGTACTTATTTGGCCTGGCCTTCCAGAGTTTTAAATGATTAATTGTTTTAAACTGTTTTAAATTGTTGCCCTGATTTTCAGGGCTTTTAGCTGTTTTATTGGTTTTATTGTGTTTTAATAGTTTGATTTTAATTGTTAATTTGTTTTTAATTGTTTTTATCATGTTGTGAACCGCCCTGAGCCATATCGGAAGGGCGGTATATAAATGTAAATAAGTAAGTAAGTAAGAGAAACAGAGCCCTGTGAAGCTCCAGTGTCATCTTGGAAGGACTCTCTGAGCAATAGGAAGTGTAGTCCTTTCCAGCACTCCATGTGTGCCTTCCAAGATTGTGCTGGGACTCAGCACCGCTCAGTTTCCCTTAAAGGAGCCCCACTGGTGCTGGGCAAGGTGCAGCACTGCACAGTGGGAATGGTTGCCTCTATGAAGTGCCAGGGACCTGTGGACTATGCCTGTGGACTATTCTGATTCAGCTGAAACTTCACACGGGCCTAATAAACAATTAGTCAGGAAGCTGTGCTTTGAGGGGATGGGAGTCACTACTGGCTCCAGGACCTTGCGAGCGGAACACTGCAAATATGGGGTCCGCATTTCAGCTCAGCTGTGATTCGTACACATTTGGGAATCTTTGTGGAATATGTGCTCAGTGTGATGTTTCAAATGATTGCTCATTTTTGGAAAGGACTTTTTGAAAGTGGGCGATGTGGTGATAGATCCATTCTTTTACTTTTTGACTTTGAAGAGTTTTTTGTTTTTAATTTCAGCTCAGTTGTTTTTAAGATTAAGACAAACCTGAGGAATTCTAGGCAACTGTGCAGAGCTGAATGCTTGGCTTGAATTGGATGCTACATGGATTTTTGTGATAAATGTCTGCACAGGGAGCAGCAGTGTGTAATTGAGCAAATGAAGCTAGAAGTGGTTTGTCCACACTGATGCTTCAAACACTTATGCAACATAGTAAGCATAGTTTATCTATATTATGGGGCAAACTAGAATTAAGTTCTACTTAACTGCTCAAAGTCAAGAAACTGTATAATGTATTGCTGCTTCTGTCTTTATGTACATTATATTATTTTGAATGCTGAATTATGGAAATTAATAAATTGTTAGTAACAAAAAACCCCAACAAAATCAAAGCAAAGCAAAATCACTGCAAATTAAGTATCATTATGCTCCGCTGGGTGACCAAACCACCGGGCACAAACTAAAGAGGATTTAGGGGCTCCCAGGAGCTGTGGAGGCCCTGGACTTTGGCCCCGAAGTCCAGGGTTAAGAACACCTCAGGAGAGCAGATGTTCTATATAGGCTTGAGTTTCTTGTAATTGAAAATGGCTTTGATATACCACTGCCAGGGCAAAAGGCATGCAATGCTGGTGAGGGATTGCAGTTTAAAGTTTCAGAGTATTAACTGCATGAATTGTCTGAGTGGAGAGTTCTCGTAGTACAGAGAACCTGTGGATGGCTATTGCTGTTCTCTGATGGCCAGCTGCTATCAAATGAGGGCCGCCTGCTCCCAAGGGTTGTTGCCTGCTTGATGAGATGATCTGAGGGGGCTCTGCTCTGGGTGCTGACAATGAGGGAGGCTTGGTTGTCATGCATGCGAGACAGGGCCTTCTCTGTTGCTGCCCCCAGACTTTGGAATGCTCTCCCAGTGGTCATTCACTCCTCGGACTCCTTCACAGTTTTTAGAAAGCTTGTTAAATCGTGGCTTTTTATCCAGGCCTTGACATGATTGTTTTATTGCTGCTTCTGTGTGTTTTTATCTGTGTACAGTTTTTATGTTTGTATTTTATATATTTTAAATCAGATTTGTTGTCATATTTTTAGCTTAATACTTTTAACTGTCATTTTTATTATGTTTTTTAACTTTTGCAAACCACCTTGGGATTGTTTTTAATGAAAGGCAGTATATAAATTTAACAATAAATTAATTAAATAAATAAATGTGCAAAAGTTAGGCTAGTGAGAAGAATAGCACAGCTTGTCTGTACCAGTACTGCACAATTTCTGAATAACCATGGGGGAAGTGGAAGAAAGGTATATTCTGTCCACGGGGAAAGCATTCACATCTCTTGCTCTCAACTTCAACAAAAGAATTATAGTTTTAAGCTTGAGTAAGAAATGTCGTCCCCACCCCCACCCCTGCTTTGTCCTTCCTTCCTTCCTACCTTTCCCTTCCGGGGTGTGCCGCCCTGACCTGCTGCCACTATCCCCATCGCCACCACTTTGTGCATTCCGTGGCACGTTGGCATCAGTGCCTCTACTTCTCGAGCAGCAGTGAACTGATTCGCTCACTTCCTGGAGCATCCAGCACTGCTGTGAGCATTGCTGGGTGGGAAACCAGGGAACTGTGGTGCTGGGAAGATAATGGCAGCGATGGATAGGCAGACCGGCCAGCGAGCCGGTGATAGGAAGGAGGCAATGCTTACTGCACCTTTTGGAGCAGGATTGGAGCCCGTGCTTGCTGGCTGAGAGGGTGCAAAGAGGCTGGCCATGCGGACAGCTGGGTTTACGGCTGCTGCACAGAGGGGAGGAGGTTCAGGGCTGCACCGTCCTTCCCTACCAGGAGGCAGCTGCTGAATATGACACCATGTCACATTCCTTAGGGAGCATCTCATGGTGAAGAAGGAACATGCAGCCCACAATGTCCTCCTCTGCCCACATCAGGAACTGGCCCAGCTGTCTTTATGGCCAGCCTCCTTGCTCCCTCTAGGCCAGCAAGCACGTGCTCATCACCTGCTCCAAGGCTGCATTCATCACTGCCTCCTTCCCTCCACTGTCCCCTACTTGCCTACAGTGAGCAAGAGCTGATGTTCTCACAAGAGCAATCTGCTGCTGCTTGCAGTAATGCTCCATGCAAAAAAGAGAAGGGGGCCTGTTTGTGTTTATTGTGAAGCTGAAGGAAGATGAGGGTGAGCCCAGGAGGGCTTGGAGAGGAGGCAGGAAGGGTGGCACACAGTGCGGGGGGAGGGGCAGCAGCAGGTTTTGGCCCAGGGGCCAGAATCATTGAGCTAAGTTTCCTGTAGGCACCACAGTTAAATTTCTAGGAACAATGGTGAGCGGGTACCTGGGGTTTGTTGAACCTTGCCCCTCACACCTATGGGTTTCAGGGTCTTCTTCATACCTTTCCCATCCCAGCCCTTCTGTCCATCAGGATATTGCAACTGTATTTGTCATCTACATGATTTCAAAGGAGATCATATAACAGACTCACTTTGAAACATACATGAGTAATCAACTTGCCTAGAATTTTAGAACAACAACAACAATAGGGCTGGGGGCCCTATCCAACCCAGCACAGTACCTCCAGTAACTGTTGCTGGTACCTATCTTATGTTTCTTTTTAGATTGTGAGCCCTTTGGGGACAGGGATCCATCTTATTTGTTATTTCTCTGTGTAAACTGCCCTGAGCCATATTTGGAAGGGCAGTATAGCAATCGAATTAATAACAACAACAACAACAACAACAACAACAACAACAACAAGGGTTTTCTTCTTGCTTGAGTGGTGCAGTCTTTGAAGACCGGCAGGTCAATGGACTGGAGATCTATGGTGAATTGTGTGCTCAGGTCTGTGTGTTCAAGGACCATTAAACGTATGAACATGGTGTATTCTCTGTCTGTCTCTTACAAGCTCTGTTGGTATTTTTCACTTTTATGGTTATGCAGACACGGTAAAAGTTTGGATTTGTGTTGCCATGGCTAATGGCCTGAGCAATGAAATAAACCTGCTGGTATTATTAAAGTATCTAGCTCTGTTTCAAAGTTCCTTCTTGTCTAAGAAACAGAACTGAACTGGGGAAAATGTGGAGGGGGTTGTTTACTCTTCTGTGTAGTCGCGAATGCATGACTGCTTAGCTAGCTAATGTACTGTGAGATTTAAGCAAGTGATGCTGAAGAAAACATGCTCCTCCACTGCTGCAGGTGCTTTTAAGACACTGGTAAATCACTGGGGCCTTATTAATACATGCTGTCAACACTATGGTTGTCACTTGAAATGCAGCTGTGTGGGTGCAACTGTAAGTGGCAAGCCGTTTGTGTGAAAGAGCCCTCACATAGTTGCAGCAACTTCAACCATATCCAACAACTTCTGTGTTTTTATGAGGGGGGGAGCATCATCACTGCAATGTTTAGGGCACTGCTGTTCAAAACTGGTACACTACACAGAGCTGTACCTTTGTGTTTGATTCTCCCCCCTTTGATTTTTTCAGTGTTTTAGACAGCAAACACACAGTTGGTGGCAGATATTAATTGGACCTGAGTGTATACCATGTGCTGATTCATCTTGCCGTGATATGTGCGGATTAATCTCATTGACACATTAGCATCAAATGATGACCTTGCATGTGTGAGTGAACCAATGGAGATTAATTCCTGCAGACAGAACTACCATATTTTTTCCATGTGAAATCGAACAATACTTTTCAATGGAAGCACTTTACATATTTGTGCAAAAGTAACCAAGGTTTTCTTACCATGGTGGTGTGGAAGCTGTTTCCCTGTGACTTCTTCTGATGGTGCACCAGTAATGAACAGGTGGGTGTATGGAGGAACTATATGAGCAAATAATGTGGGTTTTTTCTTCCCTAGATTAATTTTGTTCAGCTCCCAAAGAGGAAGACATTACAGAGGGACATAGGATGCTGCCTTATACCAAGTCAGAGTGTTGGTCCATCTAGCTTAGTATTGTGTACACTGACTGGCAGTGGTACCCCTACCAAGGTTTCAGGCAGGAGTCTTTCCCAGCCCTGCCTAGAGATGTCAGGGATTGAGACTGGGACCTTCCACATGCAAAGCAGGTACTCTACCACTGACCTATGGCCCCATTCCCTAAGGGGAGTATCTTACAGCAGACAGCACTCAACATGTAGTCATCCAAATGCAAACCCAGGAAAACCCCTGCTTAGCAAAGGGGACAATTCATGCTTGCTGCCACAAGAGTGACTCTCCATCCCCAAGACATTGACATGGGATAGAACCCGATGATTTGCCCCACACATATGTTATTGGAGTAGTGTGGGGAAGAAGCTTCTGAGAAGCCACTGTGATGTTGTTGAAGTATAATAATTCCTCAGGCCCTGTAGTTGAATAGTCCAGTAATAGGCATTCATGTGTGAGGTGCAACAATGATTTCAGAACACCAAGTTCTCACAGAATGCTTCCAACAGTGGTGTAGCAGTATCACCTAAGGACTTATTTGTGAAATGCAACTTCCAGTGCTTTGTATGTCTAATGCCAGCAACCACCCAGAGAGTTGGGCAAGCAACCCAGTGCACACACTGGTTCATATTTATTTTTAACCTTTTCCCAAGTACATAAAATGTTGTGAATGAGAACTGCCCAGAGAATACAGAAATCATAGCTCTCTCTAAGTCCCTGAGGTGTTTTAAAAGAAAGAACAGGGCATACATCATTTCTTCTTCCAAAACAAAACAAAACAAACATCCTACCAAAAGGACTGTCTTCTTGCTTTGAGTAACTCTTGCAAACAGTGCGGATGATGCTTTGAGGAACCACATGTGTGGACTCAAAGACATTCCATCTCACTAATTGCCTGAGTTAGATTTCCAAAAATTACAGAATTTTTAAGCTACACTTTGCAGAGTGGGGTGTGCCTTGCATCTCAATGCTGCATGGTTTTATTTATTGACTGACTTGTTTGCCTTCCTGCCTGCAGAGACTTGGGGTTTTTTTTATTTCTTGCTTATAGGAACTGGTGTTTAGATGTAATCTGGAGAAAGGTATTTATTGGGCTGTTGTGGAAGTGTGTGTGTGTGTACAGATATATAATCTACTTTATCTATTTTTGAATATATATATATATATATATATATATATATATATATATATGCGCATGCTTTAACGTTTGGATTTGTGTGCGTGCACATGCGTGTTTCTGAGCTTGATTATCTCTCCCAATTTTCTCTGCTTTTGTCTGACATTTCTTCTATTAGCATATAAACTAAATGTTAACTTTTCTGCCAATAAATACCTTGGATGTTTTTCAGATAATTTGCTTATAGCTCTGTATAAGCCAAAAATTAAGGGTTTTGTGGACCTTTACAGTATTAAAACCTTGAGCGATTTGCTATCTTCCCATGTCACATTGTATACTAATTATTTTTAAATAAAGCTACAGTTAAGTTGGAGTGGGGTGAATGTGTGTTTGTGTCTACTAATGTTCTTTGTTGGAAATATTCCTGTTCCATTTTTGTCACAAACATGACTAAGAGAACTCTCTTGATGGATTTCAGATGAATTAATGTGTTGATTTTGCAGGGCACTGATTACATTGCCTTGCTTTTTGGTTTTGTATAACCCACCCAATTATGAGAGGCAAACAAAATAGTTGGTGTTTGAGAGAAAGCAGCTGGTGCAAAGGAAATGTCTTCTTCCAGCCAGACTGAGAGAGTCTATTGGGCACTGCTCAAAGTTTGAATGGGACTAGCCTAGAGACATTCAATACAATGGGTCGCAGGCTCCAGTTGCAGGTTCTGAAGAATGTACGAGAGCTGCCAAACAAGATAGGCCTTGCTGCAAAAATGATCAGAACCAAGCTGAGTGTGGGGTTCAAGTGAAATAGACTTCCTGAACATCAAGGTCAGAGGAACCTAGGAACCTGCCATATTCCGAGGCAGATTATTGGTACATCTAGTTCAGTAATGTCTACACCATGAGTTACAAACGGAGTACTAGTAGGGCTCTCGGGGTACTCTTAGCCTTCCCCCCCACCCCCCACACACACTGCAGCCATGCTATTGCCTTCCCATCTGAGGATCATTGGCTGCAGAAGAGGAGGGAAGAGGGGGTCTTCACTCCTGATTGCCTGACTGTGTGCTGAAGCTCAGTGTGCCCTTCCCCTCAGCCTGGCTGACAAACGTCAGAAAATTAGCCTGAGTACTCTCATTGAAAATTAATAGGACAAGTAAACATGTCTCGTTGATTTCAATGGGATCACTCAAGTGTAGTTTGGATGCAACCCAATGACTGGAGTAGCCTGTTTTATAACTGTAATGTTCAGATGTGCGTGCGTGTACATGTGTACAAACACACTTTCATGGGGCACCTGAGCTAAAAGTTTGCAATGGAAGGATTACACATGTTTTTAAAGGCTGGGAGCTCCTGGTCGACACTGAATACGAATGTGATGAATATTTGTTTGTTTATCATATTTCTATACTGCCTGATATGTGCATTTCTAGGCGGTGTACAAAATTTGAAATATTTAAAAGTCACAAATTAAAATACATGTACTGCTTTTCAACAAAAAGCAGTTTTTATGTACAACAAATATTTATGGACTGATTTTCAACAAATGTTCCCAAAGCAATCTACATAGAAATAAATAAATACAGGTGGCTCTCTGTCCCCAAAGGGCTCACAATCTTAAAAAGAAACATAAGATGGACATCAGCAACAGCCCCTGGAGGGATCATGCAGGGGGCTGGCAGTGGCTCTCCAAGCTTTCAGGCAGGAGTCTTTCCCAGCCCTGCCTGGTGTAGCCCGGCCCGGGACCTTCTGCATAAAGAGAGAAAACAATGTGCCCTGATGGATATACCAAGGCCACCAAGCTGGAACACATCCCAGAAAGACAGGTGGTAGAGTCAGCAAATCCAATGCACCCCAGCTGGTCACACACCCCAGCTCTAGACTTGCCATAATAATTCCCGGGATCCCATGAACAATGATGGCTGATGAATCTGAGCCAAAGCCCAAAAGTTATAGCGTATGTCTGGCAATATGAGGCCTTCTACCCTAAGTTTTAGTCAGGAAGGAGGATTGTGAGCATAACAAATTGTTTGCCTGACTTGTGCCTCTAAGGTGAAGCCCACGCACACACAAACTGGGGTCCTAAGAAATTCAGAGCATGCATATTTGCATATTATCGTCAAAGTAAACAAGTGTCAATTGTTCTGGTTAACTGGAAGGGATGATTGGTACTGGGAAATGACTCTCTTGCTACTTAATGAATAATTGTCACTTGCTATGAAAAAACAACAACGTTTGGGTAAAAGATAGTCTTTTCAGCAGTCATGGAGCATGACAGTAGTGTGAAATGGAGAAAGGAATGCACAGTGGGAAGGTGATGTAAGTAAACAGCACTTCTCGCCTGCTGTGCGCAAACCAATTCACACCAGTTTACACCAACTGTGTTATTCAAACTGATGAGGTGTAACATTTTGTCCAGCAAAGTATTGTGATTTAAATCTATCATTTTCCTAGCATGAATCCCAAGGAAAAGTCTATCACTGACTTAGGCTAGGAAGAAATGTATTATATTCAGTTGTGGACTACCTCCGACAATGCTGGGGTCCAGCAAAGGACAGGATGGATCCTGATGACTGGGGCATATAGGACTAGGCATGGGGTTCAGATTCATGGAGAGTGTGCGAAGGTGAATTGGAAGTTGACTGGACTCATTAATATTTCTAATATTTTGAGGTTAACTGTGCAACCAAAAGCCACACTGGGAGTTCTAACTGAACAGAGGAGCAAGATATTAAAATTTTCAACATAATCTCTCACATGAGGCTTCCAAGCACCCTGGATGTCCCACTGCTAATTGTGACACACTTGAGTGTGCTGCAGCTGTGTGGGAGAAAAAGACAGATTCAATGCAAGGAACTATTTATTTATTTATTTATTTATTTAGCACATTTTAATACCGCCCCATATGTAAATCTCTGGGTGGTTCACAATCTAAAAAGGATATTAGGAAAGGGATTGTTTGGGGGCACGACAGAAATAACTCACTTATGGAATCAGGAATTGGGATGTTATGACGACCCATTTGCCATCAAGGGGTCATCCTCTGTCCCCATCGTGCTGCTCCTCTTCCCACTACTACCTGCTCCTGTCTGCTCATCCTGTTTCTCATCACTGCCATATTGCCAAGGGTGGCATCAACTCAAGCTGCCCAGCATCCATGCCTGATGCCTGTCCTGAGCCCAACCAGGACCCCCTCTCCTTACTGTGGCAGTGGACACGGGCTTTATTCTTGGTGTTCCAGCAGCAACAATGTTCTAGCCAGCATTCTAGCTCAGAATGGTTGCCCACCCTATTCCCCCCCCCCAATGTCCCAAGTAGTGTCCTGATGCTACATGGGACTTTGGGGGGGGGGGGGACAAACATGGCAGATAGGTGGGAACCCACCAGAGGTCATTTTGCTAAGGTGCCCCCTCAAACCTGAAGCCAGCCCCTGCATAGAGCTATCCCAAATACATATTCCTTTTATAGCTGGAATGATCAGCAGGATAGTAAAACTCTAGCCTTATTCAATAGGCATATCCAGGGAGCATTAATAAATGTGAAAGGAAGGCCAGTGTGTGCATTCAGTTCAATGTCTGCATGGAGCCTATGAAAATCAAATTGTACACCCCTCAGCGAGGAATGCTGCTATCTGAGGGTTTCCAGTTGCACACATTCAGAAGTTTGATTCAGAGCTCCACTCATGGTTATGGCTTCAAAAGCGGATAGGAAGTCCTACCGGGCACTGTCACTCACCACTGCAGCTCACTCATTCATGGTTAAGGCACTGTTTGTGTGAAGAAGGAAGCATCATAACTGTGATGGCCGACGCTTCCCGAATTGGTAGCCTAGGGCGGTCCAGGCTTCTGATCGCCGAAGCATGGGCCACCATGGCTATAGCATTGCCCTCTTCACACCTTAACCATGAGTGGCCAAGATGGAAGGGGTGAGTGACAGTGCGAGGGCGGGACTTCTTCCACACTTCAGGCACTGTAACTGTGAGTGGTGCTTTGGAGTAAATATTTGAATGGGGCTGTTGAGACAGACTGGCATGTGTATAGACTTCATGCAGACATTTAGCCAAATGCTTCTACAACCCTATTCCCTTCCAATGTGCATTCATTCACTTTGGGTATACCATGCAGGAGGATAGCTGGTCTTGTGGTAGAAAGCATGAATTGCCCCCTTTGCTAAGTAGGGTCCACCCTGGTTTGCATTTGAATGGGAGACTACAGGTATGAGCACAGTAAGAGATTCCCCGTAGGGGATGGGGCCGCTCTGGGAAGAGCAATTGATGCTCCAAGTTCCCTCCCTGGCTTCTCCAAGATAGGACTGAGAGAGATTCCTGCCTGCAACCTTGGAGAAGATGCTGCCAGTCTGTGAGGACAATACTGAGCTAGATGAACCAATGGTCTGACTCCGAAGAAGGCAGCTTCCTGTGTATTCCATGTAACATTATTATGGCTGTCAGAATAGATGTTTTGTACACAGCTACCATAGTGCTGTGCTTCCTGCAAGTTCCAGCTCTAAAGGACAGGAGAGCCAAGCAGAAAAGTGTGGGGCAGTGCTGCAAGTGGAGCAGCAGCTGTAGTCTGCCATCCTAGCGTTCCTCTTGCCAAGCAGGATGGCTGATAAAGCAGCAACAATTTGCTAGGTAGACCATTTGGCAGTGTCCAGTAAACACTCAGATGCTGGCTTTTCTCCCAGTGGCTGGCAGCCTTTGCTGATGTTGTAGAAGGAAGCATGCAAAAAAACCAAGACCTTATGATAGAGTCATTCTTGCTTTTTCCTTTCTTAGCAGTGCAGTCTCAACATCCTTAGGCAAAGGAAAATTTCCAGCCCATTGGAAAATTTCAGCCCCCTCCCCAGCCCATGCAGTTTTCTGTGCTGCCTATGACTTAGCTGATTTCAGTTAACTCTCCCATATCCGAGCATGTCACTGATTTATGGTCCTTGCAACTCATCATGGCAAAGTAGTCAGAAGAGTTGATTGAGTAGCTTGTGCCTGAGGAAGTGCTTGAATTTCAGTTATTTCTTGAGCAAGGAAAATATGCCACCTCTCTTTGCCATTAAATGTCTTACGTGGGCTGCAGTTCATGATCCATTTACTCAGCAGATGGCTGCTAAAATAAACAGCGTGTAGGTGAGTTGTGGTTGTGGCCAAAGTAATCTCTGGGGAACACTTCTGTGCATTACTGCAAATTGCTCATTACACTTGTTCATCCTGTTTATTTCTTAGATGATTTTTAGGGAGTTTATTTGGTAATTGTAAAAGAGGGTCTCCTCAAACACATTTTTCTATTTGTGTACTATGACTGTGACAAAGCGAACATAACAAAAGAACAGCCCTGCTGGATCAGGCCCACGGCCCATCTAGTCCAGCATCCTGTATCACACAGTGGCCTTTAGTGTTACATCTTTGTTTTCAGTGTTATTAAAAGCATCTTTTCTTTTTCCATGTGCTTCTAGAACATACCTAATGTTATTTCCATTCATTTTCCCCCTTTCATTTTGTGCAATGTGCTACAAATACAACAGAAGAGTAACTGCCCCCCTCTTTCAGTGGCTTATAGATAAGCTTTTCATGGCCAGTTTACAACAATCAATAGCTCCAATTTACTTTGCAGAGTGCACAGTATATCTATAATTCCTATCACGTTCACATTTCCTTAAGTGTGGGCTAGATATTTGTCATGAATGCTGGATCTTGGTTAAGCTGGCCTCATCTGATCTTGTTTTTTAAACAAGGTTCCCCATTTGGCAAATCTATCACAAAGACAGCTCAGACTGGAGCTGCTCAAACAAATGTATCAGAGAGTCTTCCATTCAGTTTCCTTAGCCACCTGCCACACCACAGGCAACAGAGGGGTGAAGTTAGCTGTGTACTCAAAACAATAACAAGTCTGTCAATATTCTGCAGAAGAGAGATTCATTTAGCAAGAGATTTTTCATTTCCAGAAACAAGGTTTTCTGCTTGCTTATTAGCCTGGAACAAATGAGACAGATGAAAGCTGAGTCCTCTTTCAGAACTACACCAAAGACTTAGACTGTATATGCACAGTTGCAAATCTCAGCCACCCAAACAGTGGCGTACCAAGGTTGGAGTGGGCCTGGAGACGAGATTTTAAAATGGGCCCCTTGCGGTATATTTATACAGAACTTTTCAACAGTGGCAACAGTCACTGCAGAGATGCTGTTCTGGAGATGGATAGGTCCAGCAGCGAGCCAGGCAGCAAGCAAGTCATTCTGTTTCTGTATAGCAAAACTGAATGTCAACATACCTTCTGTCCACAACTGCATGTAATGGGTGGTGGTCCTGTTCCCAAAAGATCAAGTTAAACACCAGTTTTCCCCCAATATAAATAATTGTACTACCTTTAAAAACAACAAGAAATCACTTAGTGAATTCCAAAGCGGCAGGAGGTGGTGGGCCAGCCTGGCCCTAGCTCTGCCACCGGTTGGCTGGAGGAGGTGGCGGCAGGCCGGTCTGGCCCAGCTGCTCACCAGGAGGAGGAGGAGGCAGGAGGAGGTGGTGGTGGGCCGGCTAGCTACAAGCATATCTTTACCGGCAGCTGGTAAAGATCTGCTTGTAGTTAGCTGGGAACAGGAAGGTCCCTGTTCCCAACATCCCAGGGTGAGGGGCGACCTCACACTGCGGATCCCAATTTGAGTGCTCTGGGCACTCAAGATGGCATCCACAGTGTGACGTCGCCCCCTGTGGGATTCTGGGAACAAGGAACTTCCTGTTCCCAGCTAGCTACAAGCAGATCTTTACCAGCAGTCACACCGGGCTGTGGAGAGGTGTGGGGGGAGGCGCGCAGCAGCAGAGCAAGGAGGGGCAGGCAAGACCTTCCCTTCCCCACCCAAAGTGTCTGCCCACTGGTGCAGGGCCTCTCATAGCATTTCTGGCCTTGCTCTTGGGGGGCCCTTTGAGGCAGTGGGCTGGGAGACAACTGTCTTCCCTTGCCTAATGTACCATACGCCCTTCCCAAACATCATTCTAGTCTTGCCCTTTGTTAAACCTTGGCAGAAGAACAGGAGTACTAGTTTTCAAAAACTTTGCCTTTAACCTTTTTTAAAAAAATTAAGCCATGTTGAGCAGGAAAAGGCTGAGCCTGTTATAGATGGTCTTGCTTTTTCATTGCAGACTGGGTCTATACACCTACACTATGACAATCAGCCTCTATCCACCCCCAGCTTCTGTAGGTAGTACCTGCCTCTCCATTTTATCTTGGAACAGCGTAGGCTGGTGTTCTTGTAGCATGAAGGGAGAGAATATGCCCATTTAAAAAAAATCTCTTGATGAAATATCACTATTGATATTGAGCTGATTCCCATGATCACTGGAAAGCAGGCTAAGGGAGCCTAGCCCACTTTCCAGCGATCGTGGGAACCAGCAGGCTCACAGGCAAGCCCGATAGTTCTAAGGCAGCTCGCCCACCTAAATCCCCCTCCCTTTAAATGAGGTTAACGGAGCGAGCACTCTGTTAACCTTGTTCTCCTGCCCGTGTGTCGCTGTGGTACACGGTGACACATTAGCAGACCCCTGACTGGGAGGCTACAAGCAGCCTCCCAGTCTCAGGGGTCCCCCAGAATGCCCCATGTGCCCCGAATGCCCCCGATCCCTGCAGTCCCCACCAGCTCTGTAATGGAGCCTGTAGTCGTGTGAGCAGCCAATCCATCCACCCAGGGCTGCAGGCCTGATCGTCTGTGGGGAGAGCGGGCTAAGACCCGCTCTTAGGCGCTTCACACTAATTGTGTGAAGCGCCTCATAATTTGTTTCCAAGAGACCTGGATTGCAGACACAGATATTGATAGGAACATAGGAAGTCATCTTATACCAAACCAGAACATTGGACCATCTAGCTCAGGATTGTCTACACTGACTGGCAGCAGTTCTCCGAGGTTTCAGGCAGAAGTCTTTCTCAGCCTTACCTGGAAAAACCAGGGATTGAACCTGGGACCTTCTGTATGCAAAGCTGATGCTCGACCACTGTGCTATGGTGCCATCCCCAAAAAATATACTTCCTGTTTCGGTTCTACCAGTGGGCAAAAATGCAGATAAGGATGGGCATGCTACTTTTGTCACCCAAACAATGAATATAGGTCACAGCAGACAACTGTAATGGTCCCATATCCAAGACCTGTCCACATACTGGGGAATGAGGCAGGCAGTTCAGGGGATGATACAGGGTGGGAAGATTCTATGATTCCGACTCCATGCTGCCAGCAACTCCCACAGCAGAACTTGAGCCAGCACTTCTACCATGACCTGGGGATACAGCCCTGCCTTTGTCTTCAAACACAAAGGAGTCTTCTGAGCACAGCCAGTCCTAGTAGAGGTGCCTCAGTGATGCTGGAGTGAATATTTAAGAATTTGGGAAATGCCCCCCAAGGGAAAGAGGTGCATTCACTCTGCCTGGGCATCTTCCATAAAAACCATCAGTCTGTTCCAAGGAGCAACACCCTTCTTATGCTATGTCAAGAAGAATATTTATATACCGCTTTTCAACAAAAGATCCCAAAGTGGTTTACATAGTGAAACAAAAACAAATATAAATGGCTTCCTGTCCCCAAAGGGCTCAAAATCTTTAAAAGAAACATAAGGTAGACACCAGCAACAGCCACTGGAGGAATGCTGTGCTGGACCTGGATAGGGCCAGCCCCAGAACATTGCTCTCTCCTGCTCATTAAAGAGAATCACCAGGGGCGTAGCCACTATTGGGTGACCAGGTTCAAAGCACCTGTTGTCAGATGTGGGGTGTGTGTCTAACCACCCATGTCTGACGTAGGGGTGGGGTGAGGGGGGCCACGACAGCGGCCAGTCATGGGCCGCCGCTGGCCTCTCTTTGCTAGTGAGAATCACCACTTTAGAAAGGTGCGTCTCTGCTCAGTTAGCAGGAGAAACTTATGCTGGTATGCCCAACTCACTTGTGTTTCTGCTAAGCTATCTCTCCAAATCCCTGCCTCAGTGGAGACCTCGCTCAGCCTAGAACAAGATAACTTAGCCTTGTCCACCAGCTATAGCCTTTTCTGGGCAGATAGCTTGGTGGCCACAGTGATTCATGCTCTGGTAACCTCCAGACTGGACTATTGTAACATGCTTTATGTGGGGCTGCCCCTGAAGATGGTTCAGAGGCTGCAACTAGTGCAGAATGCTGCAGCAAGACTTCAGATGGGCACTTCTAGCCAGAGGCACATCACGCTGGTCTTAAAGGTACTGCACTGGTTGCCAATTTGCCACTGAGCCGAATTCAAGGTTTTAACACTGATTTATAAAGCCCTGAACAACCTGGGCCCCAAATACCTGAAGGAACACCTTCTCCCATATAGACCTGCCTTTCAGTTAAGATTTGTAGGAGAGGCCTTCCTGGTACTGCCACCATTGCTAGCAGTTAAAGGGGTAGGGGCACGTGAGAGGGCTTTCTCTGTGTTGGCCTCTAGGTTGTGTAATGCCCTCCCCTCTGAGTTGCGCCAAGCTCAGACATTGTGCACATTCAGGAGAATAGTGAAGACGCACCTCTTTACCCTGGCCTTTGACTAGAGATGTAGTGATTCTTCTGCTCTCAGGCACTGTATTTTTTTACTGTATTTTTGATTTTATGATGCTGAATTTTAATTACGTTAACCCACTCTGAGGCCTTTGGTTATAGGGTAGGCTAGAAATGTAAATGAATAAATAAAATAAAATAAATAACAATAGTAGGAAATCCAGGGTCCTAGAGAATGTATGTGTGGCCTGCAGCTTCCCTAGTTTTGTGTGTATTAAAAACCAAATGGTGCTGATATGTAAAGACACCATGAAAGATCTGGTCCTAATCATTCAGAACAAAATTTTGAGCACGATATTATGTCTACCCAGAGGCACAAATGGATTTGCCCCTCCTAAAAGCTGAAACTGGACTTTTCCAATAAATAAGATGACTCGGTCGTACCTTCTTAATTTTGGTCTAAATTAATGTTTATGCCAGAAGAAAGACTATCAAAAATATATTTGATAGATCAAATTCAATCTAGCATAGCTGAACAAACATGTTCCATAGAATATGAAGTGACTGCAAATGATGCACTTCTATATTTCCGCCCCCCCCCCAAAAAAATATTTTCATTGATCTAAGAAGTTTTTTGACTAGAGGGAATTCATAAACAGATTGAAAGATGCTTACATATAGTGTAATTTGTCATTTCTGGGCATCAGGTGTAACATCGTTTATAAGGCACAAGCCCATGTACAGGCATTAAAGTGATATGGCCTAGAGTTTATGGAGGTATGAATCACGGTCAGAAGATCTGAATAAGATGATGCTGTCACAGATTACTATTACTACTACTTTTATATTGCTTTTCAACAACACATTCTCAAAACAGTTTACATAGAAAAAGAAGAAGGAGATGAGGATTCTCTGTCCCCAAAGGGCACACAATCTAAAAAGAAGCCCAATGAAGACACCAGAAACAACCAATGGAGAGATGTTGTGCTGTGGCTGAATAGAGCCAATCCCCCCGGCCCCAGCCCCGCTTAATGGTGCTTTCCAGATTAAACCCTAGGACTGTGTCTCTACATGTCCGTTAAGTGTTCTTCCGTACTACCTGTGTTTCCACATTGCAGGCCCTGCGCTGTCAGCAAGGTGCCGCTCACATTTCCAATGCCTTCTTTCAGATTGTATCCTTGTGTTTTAGTCCTGCAACGTATACACAATGTTATACACAAGAGTATAACAAAACAGCCCACACTGAAGAGCCTCCCTGTTGCTTCCTAGTCCTCTTTTAATCTACTAGTACTGACTCCTCTCAGCTGGCTGAGCTTTAAAGCCACTTAAAGGCACAGTACAGCCCAAATCTTAAAAGCACAACCCACCACAAGAAGTGAGGAGCAGCTGAGCACAGGACAGGGTCAAGTGCTGGGTTCACATTTATAGAGTACAAAGGTGCCAGGAATGAGGAGAGAGATGAGCTGGGCAAAAAGACCAGAGGCGGGGCAAGGTGAGGTAGAATGCAACGAGGCAAGCAGAACCAGGGAGTCTGCGTCACTACTCTGAGCTGTCTGCCAAAGCAGGCTTGGAAACAAGCTGGCTTGGTTTTGCAGGACACAGATCAACAGACCAGGTCCATGCTAGGGTCAGCTGACGGAGATGTACGTGGCCTGGCTTGTTGAAGGGCCGTGGGTGGCACAAGAGGGAAAGTGCCAGAGACCTGGTTCAAAAACCCCAGCCCCTTACAAACTAGGACCAGATGCCATTTTGACTTTTCCGGTCTCAGAATGGTCTCAGTCATATGGCTGCCTTAGAGGGAAAGTGAGACATCGAGGCCTTCTCCATCAGCCTGACGAGGGCCAACTACTGTTTAGTTCTGCCTTTTCCAGAACTATCTCATGCAGTAAAGACAGTTCAGTAGATATGTAATAGAGATAGCACTGTATTTGCTTCTTTTCCCCTTCCCTGCCCCCCCTTTTATTTTTGCATCATGTCTCTTAAATGGTAATCATTTTTATCTGTGAACTGCATAGAATCCACATGCATGCATGCAGAGAAAGGCCCCAAATGGGTTGCAGACCAGCCCGTCCAGTCATTTGGGAGGCAGGAAGGAGCTCTCGCCTCCCCCATCCCATTGAGCAGCGGCATTTTTTTAAAGGGGAAAGGGGAAACTTTATTTAAAAGTTTCCTTTTAAGTTTCCTTCCTGCTCCTCACTTGTTGTGGTGGGTTGTGCTTTAAAAAGGGGAAACTTTCTCTTTTTTTGAAGGAAAAAGGGGAAACTGTAGGAAAGGGGAAACTTTCCCCTTTCCCACAGCTGCTGTGCTGCCGCCACCAAACCCCACAGAGGGGTGGCAAAAAAGAAAAAAGAAAAAAGAGGGGTGACAGAAATGTTGCCACCCCTCAAATTTTGCCACCGTAGGCAACTGCCTACTTTGCCTACCCATTAATCTCCCCCAGAATCAATTGGTAGAAAGGCAATACCTATGCATAATAATAAATGCATCTAAATAAGAATGATGGACATTTTTATTCTTGTAGGTATCAGAAGAAACACTGTACCCTCATAATGAAGAGGAAGGGGCTCTCCAAGGACTGGACCAATACCGTGTTAGGAGACTTTCCTGCCGAAATCTCCAGCTTCCCCCTTTGGCATTCAGGCAGCTGGAGCAGGCAGATTGGGACAGAAAGGGCGATGCAGAGACCATGCTGAGGCCGACCAGCCTTCCACTGAGAACTCTCCCACTAATCGCTATTACAGCTGCAGAATCTGTCAGGTAAACATTGATTTAGATCTCTTCTCTTACATCTGTATGATAGCTGAGAAGCTCTTTTTGGCAGCTGATGTCGTGGATATTTGTGATGAAAATGTTTGATGCTTAATCATGGAGTAGATTAAAGTGGCTCTAGTGGCAGGCAGAAAAACTTCTTGGAAAAAGATGGATAATATGTCGGTTTGATAATGGTCATCTTGGTAGCGCTGGCAGAAAGTTTGAGGGAGAAATGCGTTGCTTTAAAAATGTCCTGTACCAGACAGTTTCTTGGTTAGTGCAAGGAGTACTTTATCCCATGGGCTGGAAAAAGAAAGTAATGGCAACAATATCTCTGATGGCAGCAACTCTTCCCCCTACCTCCCAAAGGCCCCTGGGTCATCATAAGGGTCTCTGGGTGGAAACCTGTTGGCCAATGGAGAGAAGGGAGAAGGAGGAGCTGCCATACGAGTCTCTTGGCAAAGAGGCAAGCATGACAGTCCTCCTTTCATTCTTCCCATCAGCCAGTGCAAGCATTCCCTAGAAACCCCACAATGATACAGAGGCCTCTGCAGGACACTCAAATTGACCAATGGGGGCAACTGAACTGCTGAAGGCAGCAGTGCCGCATGTCTGTCAGCCAGTTTGCACTGCTGCTGCCATCAAGTACAGGGGGGAGAACTGACAGTTCAGGGTTTGGCTGCTCTGTGTGTTCTGGTACCTTGCACTGGTACCTAACCTGGTTGGCCCTTAATGCTGTCCCTGCCCTTGCATTTACTAAGGTGGGAGGAATGTCAGCACTTTATTGTTAATTTTTCCATCACCCCTGATTTTATTTTCAACTGGTGACAAGGGTGAGATAGTTCCATTTGAAAATACCCATCTGAGAAAGTTGGTCTCATGCATCACATGTAAGACAGTTGTGTTCTGAAACTGATCAATATAGTGCTGAATGCAGAAGAAATGTCACATATTGACAAAAGAAAATATGGCAGGTCCTTGCTGAATGTGTCAGTACTTGCATTACATTTCTGAGGCAGAAATGTGGAAGAGAGTAAAATATTAAAATGTTTTTCTATGAAACTAAAAAGGCCATGTCAAGGTTCGAGTCTGCTGCTCTTGTGTGGCATTAATGTGCTGGGGTATTACAAAATTCCGCATAGTAGATAGATTTCTTCCAGGCGCTAAAGAGGCTAGCATTTTCCTGCCTAACAAGCTTATGTGTCCGTTCATTGTGCTCATTTAATTTGGTCTTGATTTACTGGGATGCAAGTTTAAGCTGAGGTCAGAAAAATAGTAATCCTGTGTGCAAGCTGTTGGGTAATGATGCCAGACAGTAAAAACAAAGCAAGACAAAAACCTAGCAGAAGCAATTACTGCTCTGACTATTTCTCTTTAAATCTATAACCTTTATTTCTTTACTGTATAAAAGTAAATGTCGTATGAATCATTATTGCTCTTGTGGCATCTTCCAAGTGGACTGAATGTCTTCTGTCATATGTGTTTTTAAGTTTTGGTATAAAATGTTGGGTTTGGTTAAACATGCACAGAGACGAAACCTCAGTAGCCAAATGTATGCCTATAATTTGAAATTCTGTGTGTGGCCTTTCATCTCAGGAGCTTTGAAAAATGCATAGACTGTATGGAAACTTGAGAGCTTTGATAAGGCTACAAAGATCTTTGTATCTTCAAAGATATAACAGAAAACCTAACATGTATGTGGGTTTAATTCGAAAAATCTTGAGGAATTTCAGGATGGATGTCATTGGGCTGGTTCACACAACCATGCTTTTTCACACAAAAGTTGCAAGTATCATGTGTTAGATTGGTTATGCAGAATGAGCTGTCAGTAAAAGATTTCTAATTACAGAAGCCCACCAATGAGCAGAAAGCTGTCAAGTGTTAATGCCTATTGCTAGTCAACTAGTGGTTGTATGAAATAACCTTTTGTCAAAGCAAAATAAGAGACACTTTCAAAGAATGGATCATCTCTTTCACATTTGAATGTAATGTAGTTTTCATCATTTATTGGCTGTTTTCACAATTTCCATTTTTAATACACCCATTCACCAAATGTTGATAAAAGGAGAGCTTAGTGATGAGTGCATCATTTATTGGATTGGGATTTAATGGGGTTTCTGAACTCAAGATACAAAAAGCAGATATGCTTTGAAGGGCAGTTTTTGATTCATTCCCACCCCCCTGCATGTATACCTTTGTTGCTCTTTTGTTGATCTCTTTCCATGAGACTACACTTACCTTGATGAGACCGTTTATTTTTCCAGCATCAAACCACCATAATTTATAGCTGGGGAAAGTGCAATTCTGCTTCCAGCAGGTTTGATCAATGCAAATGTTATTGTGTAGATGTTTATAGACTAGGAATCAGCAACTGGAAGCTTTAGGCCAATTCTGGCCTGGAAAAGTACCAGCTGCTCTCCAAGTTGCAGATTCAAGGGTGAGGAAGACACACAGAGAGAGTGGTGGCCACAGCAATTGGAACCTGTTGGCAGTTCACCTTTTGGAGGAGATGGGGGAAGTGGTAAAAAGCAGCTCCCTTGCATAACAAAATAGCAACTTAATGGTAATGTTGTGCAACTAAATGGCAATTGATGTGATGATTCACTGTTGCTTAAAGTTAAAGTCGTGCCATAGAGTCGGTGTTGACTTCTCGATACTACAGAGCCATGTGGTTTTCTTTGGTAGAATACAGGAGGGGTTTATCATTGCCGTCTCCCATGAAGTATGAGATAATGCCTTTCAGCATCTTACTACTGTATATCACTGCTGCCTGCCTGATATAGGTGTTTCCCATAGTCTGGGAAACATACCAGCAGGGATTCGAACCAGCAACCTCTTGCTTCCCTAGGCAAGTTACTTCCCCACTGTTGCTTACCTTGACCAAAAGCCAAAGAGCTCAATTTTTTACCACGTAAACTTTCCAAAGATTCCTCAAGAGCAGCCCCACACAGAACACAGAAATCTATTATCTTATTCGTACACACAAAATAACCCTGGCTCAAAGGGTTACAAAATAACTTTGGAGGAAGGGAGATTTTTAAAACTGTGTTAAGTATATAAAACACATGCTTCTTCAGTTTCTCCTCTTAGACACAGAAAACTATTGTCTTGTAACTTTGCTGTCATCTGGTAAAAATGGATGGAGAGCCATTTTAGTACAACAACCATTCTTATAGCTCCTTTTTAAAATCCAGGAATGCAACTAAGACAGGGTAATGGGTGCCATCAGATTTTCTTTAAATAAGGCACTGCAATAAGGCCAAGTTTTTATTGTGATTCTTCTAGTCAAGCACAGCATGATTGATTTAATCTAATGTGAAATGTCTCGATAATGAGATGTCAGTTGAAACAAAAGGAGAAGTTAAAATATGTTTGAAATATGGTGTATATGTTTTGACTGAGCTGTGGAAAAAGCATTTGTATAACACTTTATATGGGGGTGGATTCAGACATCACATACAACTATGGTTTATTTCAAGTACAATTCACTTAACATCCTGCAGATTATCACCACATTTTGGTTTGTTTCACCATATTGTGGTTTGTTCTTTCTCCTTACCTACCATGGTTTCGGCTCTCTCTGTGAGAGCTCCTTAAATGTGAAGCTGCTGAAACAATCCAAGATTAAACCATGATTGTGAGTTCAGATGTCACACAAACCATGGTTAGAACAAAGAAACCAGCATCAAAGCTTGGTCTCAGGTCATCATTTGACTGTCCAAAACAAACCACAGTTTGTACCTTAGTGTGGGTTCAGACCTACCAACTAACCACATTTAGTTGAAACACTTCATGGTTCTGCTTGATATAAGAATAAGAATAAGAATTAAAAATAATAAACCTTATTTGTTAGCTGCCCTATAACAAACTGTTCTCTGGGTGGCTCACAACAGAGGATTAAAACATACAATAAAGACACATAACAAATTAAATCATAACAGACAAAAAAGAAGAAAAACACAAAATACAATACAAAACAGCTTAAAAACTCATTTTAAAATTAGTTAAAAATCAGATCAAATCTGAAAAAAACAAAATTAAAAACGCCTGGGTGAACAAAAAGGTCTTTACTTGGTGTCTAAAAGAACAAAGTGATGAAACCAGGTGAATCTCACTGGGGAGGCTATTCCATAAATGGGGTGCAACCACCGAAACTCTCCCTGGTAGCCACCCACCTCACCTCGTTTGGCAGGGGCACCCAATGGAGGACCTCCGAAGAAGATCTTAAGATTTGGGTAGGGACATATGGGGCAAGGCACTTTCTCAGGTAACCCATTCCTAAGCCATTTATGGCTTTAAAAGTTAAAACCAGAACTTTGAATTGGGCCTGGAAACTGACTAGGAGTCAGTGCAGCTGACGAAGCCCTGGCGTGATATGATCAAAACATCCAGTCCCAGTTAATAATCCTGTAGTCCTATTTTATACTAGCTGCCGTTTCCAGACCGTTTTCAAAGGCAGCCCCACGTACAATGCACTGCAGTTATCTAAGTGAGAGGTTACCTGAGCATGAGTAACTGTGACGAAGCTATCTCTGTCCAGCTAAGGTCACAGTTGGTGTATCAGCTGAAGCTGATAAAAATCGCTCCAAGCCACAGAGGCCACTTGAGCCTCTAGCGAGTGTGCTGGATCAATGAGCACTCCCAAACTGCGAACCTGGTACATCGGGGGAGTGCAACCCCATCTAGAAAAGGCTGAACATCATTCACTTGGGCAGAGGAACCACTGACCAACAGTACTTCCATCTTGTCTGGATTGAGTCTCAGCTTATTCACCCTCTTCCAGTCCATTACTGCATCCAAGGACCAATTCAGTACAGTCACCACTTCAACTGTGTCTTATGAAAAGGAGAGATACAACTGAGTGTCATCTGCATATTGATGACACCTCAACCCAAATCTCCTGATGACCTCTCCCAGCAGTTTCATGTAGATGTTAAACATCATAGGGGAAAGACTGGGACCTTGCAGCCACAACATAGCTGCCAAGGGGCTGAGCAGTAATCCCCCAGCACCACCTTTAGGGAACGGGACTTGACATAGGAGTGGAACCACCTCCAAACAGTGCCCCCCACACCAACTCGGCCAGCCTATCCAAAAGGATACCATTATCAATGGTACTGAAAGCCAATGAGGGATCCAAGAGAATTAATAGGGTTGAACTCCCCCATCTCTCTGTCTGCATAGGTCATCCCATAGGGCGACCATAGCAGTTTCTGTTCCAAAGCTGTTTCCAAGGCCATTTCTGTTCCATAACCCTTCCTATGTTTTGGAAGGGGGTGAGTTGTAAGCTCACTTAGTTTTTATACAGGTGCCTATCCATAATCTGTCTCTAAGGCCAAGATTTAAAGGATTTTAATGAATAAGTCCTGTTATAACGGTGTCTATATCAAGATTCTGTCTATATCAAGCATTAAACACTTAACTTTCTAACAACTACAAGGATTAAAGCTTTGCGTATCTGACAATTTCTGCTGTTCTTTGATTCTGAATCTCTAGCTGTTTTCTTTGAAGTGCATATCAAGTGTCTTGTAAGAATCACCTAAATCAATAATCATTGCCAACTGCTTGATTTTGTTAACAAATTCTATGTCTGCTTTCTTCTGCCTGTAACGATCTAAGTGTATTAGACCAATGTTAATGACCAGTTCACTGAGACACTTTCACCCCACACTCCACCCTTATAGAAATTGTTCCTTTGTTAAGGAGTGTATTGTCATAACTGTGATTGGTAGTCAGTGAGATATTTTTGCATGCATACGTTGCCTATGAACACCTGTTTCACTGAAGCTTGGTAAATTTCTTAAGAGTAGAGATTTTGCTCCTTTCCTTAGTGATAGATGTCTAGATTGCTTGACATGAAAATTGGTTTGAGATGAAAATGGGGATTGGTGCAATGCTGGTAATGACAGAAAGTCAGTGGAGGATCTCTAAAGTAGGTAAATTTAGTGATGTTCCTCTATGCAGTTCCTAGGAGGGAGGGGACTTTGGGGTAGGGATGTGCACGAAATGGATTTCATGTTTTGTTTCGAGCTCGAAACTTTCCAACTAAAAATTGGGTTGTTTTGTTTTGAGCTCAGAACAGGCCCTTTATTTGAAGGGTGTTTTGTTGCGAGCTCAGTCAGGACACTCAAAACGGCCCATTTTGAGCTGAAACATTTTGCACATCTCTACTTCAGGGGGCTCTTTTCCATCTGAATGGTTCCTGGTTAATTTTTACTTTCCGAAATTCTTCTCTCACTGATAAAGTGGTTCAGTAGAGGAAGATAGATAGAGTTTTATCTATAGGATTTAGGTCAATGTTGAATTAAAGGTTTGTTTTTCAACTCCCACTAGAGCAAATGCAGAAAATGAATTTCACAGAACCAACCAGGCAAATGACAAAATTAGCAAGGTAAAAATACATCTTTACCTGCTGTATAACTTCCTTGTTGCCATCATACTGTACACGATGTAGTTATATTTCCTGTTAATTCCAGCTTTCTGTGCCGTTGGATTTACCTGGCACAAATAAACAGTATGGCAAATTGTTGATTCAAAAATATACTTTGTGCATAAAATCAAATAAGAAAAAAGTAAGACTACGGTCATTACAAATGAATATGATTTTCAATGGTTTCTGATTTTAAGAATTTGTTTTTGGAGCTGGACCCAAAATTGGGGGAGAAGAATCATGATAACTTTCAGATTGGGAATAGCCCAATATACCATCCTAAAGGCCTTAGGCAAAATGGAACAGACACAGTGGAGTGCTGCTAATATATATAGCCATGGCCTCTTAGTACGCTGTTAGCATTGGACTGCCATTCACATACTGCCTAGCACAATGGCCCTGATCCGATTGGCTGAGGCTGCTGCTATAGCCATATCAACACAAGCCGCTCCTGTGACTCAGTGAAACTAATTGGCAGATTATTCTCTCTCTCATATCATACTAGAACTCAGAGGCATCACAGTTTTTAGAAAACATGTGAAAACTTGGCTTTTTACCCAGGCTTTTATGTGATTGTCTCCTCTGCTGCTTCTTTGTATTTTGTATGGCTATTTTATGCATGTAGTTTTAAATCTCTTTAGTTGATCTCTGTTTTTATTTTTTTAGCTTAATATTTTTATTATGTAATTTTTATAGACTTGTCTTAATTTTTCTATGTGAACCACCTTGGGATTCTTTTAATGAAAGGTGGTATATAAATTTAACAATAAAATAAATAAATACAATGAAGAATATCCTATGAATGGTTATTAGCCTTCAGAGGAGTATCTAGGGAAAATAGCGCCTAGGGCAAACACTGAAATTGCACGCCCTGTCCAAACATCTGACACCCATCTTTCAGATAACTTTACCATAATATCAGCTGAAAAATACAAGTCAGGCTCGTTAATCTATTAATATTTCAAAAACTATTTAGCAGTGGACTTAGCCAGACCAAAAAATGCTGGAAAACTACAAATTTCAGTATGCTGGGGCTCATGAAATACCCAAATACTATGTGGAGGTATACTTGGAAAACTAAACAGAAGTGGCTGTCTAATTCTCTACCATGCATCATAGCATCACCATTACATAAGTTTTAAAAATAAATGGAGAATTTGACTTTTCCCAGATACTCTGAAAATAATGAAAGGATATGCAGAGTAAACTTTGTCACTGCTTGGAACATATCCTAGCATTTCAGAAAGACAGTTAAAATGAGAGCAAGAAACTCCCAGTGGGCCTTCATACTCAGGATTTCACACTGATTCAAAGACAAACTTACCATTAATAGCCATATTATTAAGACATCACATTTAACTCACTTATCACAAGAAACAAAGTAAGAGCAAATGAATACAATCCTAGCTCATAAGCTTCAGCTCAGTATTCACAAGCCCTGATTCTCTGTACATAGTGCCAATCTGAATATGTGTACAGTGTCTTATATTATATTAATTTTTAAAAAAATTATCTGTAGCCCCTTTGGGGGTCTTCCTAAAGGCTGGGGGGGGGGTTCTGCAAAGGTCCCCCCTCCCCCCGCTGGCCTCTAGGGCCTCGCAGGGACCACTTGAGCATGTGCGATTATTAAAAAATAATCTTTTTTTAAAAATGGCTGCTCAAAACAAAATGGCCACCGTGCATGCTCAAATGGCCTCTGCAAGGCCTGGCATGACCTTGGGCCTCACAGAGGCCATTTGAGCATGCACAGTGGCCATTTTGTTTTTGGCAGCCATTTGTTCTTTAATTTTTTGATTTTACAAAATGGCGCCCCCTTCAAGTGGCACCCGGGGCACGTGCCCTACCTGCCCTACCCTAGATATGCCCCTGTTAGCCTTGGTGGCTAGACAGAGCCATAATGTTCAGAGAGAGACAATAGATCTCTGAATACCAGGTGCTGGGGGAAAACTGGAATAGATGCATATGCTGGAGGCATCTGACCAACCATTTTTGGAAGCACAGCTGGAATGTTTGGTCCAATCCAGCAGGGCTCCTCATCTCTTTCATTGGCAAAGTTATTGTAGATTGGGTTAGGCAACTTGGCACTCCAGCTGTTGTTAAACTACAACTTCCATAATCCCTAGCCTCAGTTTATTGTGGCTGGGGGTGATGGGATTTATAATTCTGCAACAGCTGGAGTGCCAAGTTTGCTTACCCCTGTTGTAGATAGTCACTGAGGTCATTCACACAATCAAAAACTGTGTTCAACCCGGGTTTGGGAGCTGTGTGTGCTCCCAGTTTTTGGTTGTGTGGAAGAAAGGTTGGAGGAAAACCTGGGTAGAAGTGATTGTGTGGAAGCAAGGTAGGTGGAAAACCTGGGTAGCTTTTCCTCCCACCTTGCTGCCACACAATCACTTCTACCCAGGTTTTCCTATAACCTTGTTTCCACACAACCAAAATTTGGGAGCACACACACAGCTTTAAACACGGGTAGAACTCAGTTTTTGATTGTGTGAATGACCTCACTGTCTAACTTTAAAATAGGGGGGAAATTACTAACTTTCTTTGTAGTATACTTAAGATTTCACAGTTCTATGCTGTTGTGCCTTCTTGGGAGATTAGGCATTCTCACAGCAATAGAAATGCAGAAATTCAGAAGAAGTGTTTGGACTACAACAGAGCAGCATGCTCTGAAAATTAATTCCGAGAGAAAGCTGTTCTCTGGGTTGATGTCTTTGCAGCTCAGCAGGATAGTATCTGCACTGCAAATAAGTGGGAACCAAGACAAATGTTGTGTTGAAAGTTAAGGGTCAGGAAAAGTTGCATTTTGATTCATTTTCAGATGCCAAGCACTTTTCCTGGGATTTACAAGTCTCATCTGTCTCCCACATTTTCTGGGGGATTTGGCCTTTAAAAAAAATCTTGGCAGTGTTTGTACACAATTGTTTGCTTAACAGTAAGGAATAAAAAATAGGGTGATCATCTAGAATGACTTGGTGCCTGCCATTTCAGTTAACTGTCAACTCTATTAAATGAGCAAAGAGGCACTTTTAAAAGTGGTGATTCTCTTATATTTAGCAGCAGGGGAGGAGTGCCCTTACTCAATCCCAGCCCAACATAGCTCTAGTAGTTGTCCCTGCTTCAGTTTCTTTTTAGATTGTGAACCCTTTGGGGACAGGAAACCATATTATTTCTTTTTCTATATATACTGTGTTGAAAACTTTTTAAAAGCAAATTAAATATTATTATTAAAATAGGGGACTACATTCCGTACCACCTCTCACCTATGGTAGTGACCTGCTGGGACATCTGCACAACTTCAAAGTTAGCTCCAACAGTGTGATGAAGTGACTGCTTGGGGCCAGGGCTTCTGATCAGCAGTGCAGCGGTCCTATTCGTTGTTTCCATCTGTAACCAAGAAGCCACTGACCAGAGACAGAGTCACCATTGGGCAAATGGATTCAAAGAACCTGGGCCACCACCTATCAGGGGCTGCAAGTGCGGCCCTAGACACACACCCCACGTCTGACATGGGGGCGTTATTTCAGTCCCAAACGGGGTCGCGCAGCTCCATTTGGAGCCGAAAACAGCCTGTGCTACATACAGCACAGCCTTAAAGGCAGGGAGAGCCACTCCTGGTCTTGCTGCCAACACAGCAGGGCCAATCAATCTCCCTCCCAAATGGGGCCGCGCAGCCCCATTTAGGAGAGAAATCTGCCCACACTGCATTGGCAGCATGACCAGAATGACTCTCTCTGCCTTTAGGGCAGGGAGAGTCACTCAGGCCCACGCTGCCCAATGCAGTGCGGGCTGATCTCCCTTCCAAAGGGGGCCACTCAGCCCCATTTGGGAGGGAGACCACGCCCCCCCCATGTCTGCCATCAGGTGCGGGGGCGTGGCTGACCAGGGGTGGGCCAAGTTGGACTGTGCTCTGGGACAAGTGAAGATGGCCCTTTCCTTCCTTCCTTTTTCCTCCCCATGTCCTTAATATGCAACAGCCAAGAACTGACCTAGGAACTGCCCCTGTGTTCTGGAACCTCCTGGCCAGGGCTACATAGTGTATTTCTGACCTGATCCTTCCCCTTCCTTCTTCTGTCCTCATGATTGGCTGACTAAGTGCTCAGACTCAGCCCACCCCTTATTCAGCCTGACTGACAGGCTCAACAGCATATCCCTGGCTTACCCTGCCCCTCAGGCTCCCCTCAGCAACCAAGGAAATGTTGCCTGGTGCTCAGTGATAACATTTCTCTTGCTGCTGAGCCTGTCAGTAAGGCTGAGGGAGAGGTGGGCTGAGCCAGAGCACATAGTCAATCAATCAGGAGGAGGGAGAGAGACACTGCCTGACACTCCTCCTCCCCACCTGGAAAAGACTCTTGTCAGATTGAAGCCATGAGACATCCTGTGGTCTTAAAGCCTGGCAGGAATGAATGAGTGAGTGAGTGACTGGTTTATTTCAATCATTGATCAGAATTACACAAAAACCCAATAAAGGAAAAAGAAAGAAAAAGATCACTTTAAATCCATAATTCAGTTAAAGATTTAACTAATTGTAACACCACCATTAAAACTATACATTAAACTAATACCAGCTTCCGGCAGACTTTCCCAGCTATTGAACAATACTTGGCCGCATTTAAAGAAATTTCATCAGATGTATCAGTTAAAAGCAAATTAAGATAAAAATTATCTGAATCGCCTGGAAATTCTTTTATGAGGAGTAACAGTAATCTCAAATGTCCCTATAAAATTTACAGTATAGCAGTACATGTGCTGTTGTGTCTATACTCCCACTGGTACAAGGACAAAATTTCTCAACATGGCGCTTTCCAGATTAAACCCTGCAACGGGGTCATGACGTATCTGCCAGGTGTGTTTCCACACTTCCTTTGTTCTCTCTCTCTCTCTCTCTCTCTCTCTCTCTCTCTCTCTCTCTCTCTCTCTCTCACACACACACACACACACACACACACACACACACACACACACAGTGACAGTCCCTATGCTGTCAGCAGTTAGTTAGTTAGTTAGCAGGGAGCCATTCGCATTTTGGATGCCTTGATTTGGATTTAATCAGTGCAATTTATTACTATAATGTTGTATGTCCGGTGTAAATAGGATGCTGTATTTTATGGCTGTTAGTTTTTGCAAGACTGCTCCCCTGCTGGTAGCTTTGCTATTTTTTGAATGCAATTTGCCTGAACCAAAGCATTTTGCCCCTGTTGAGTGGGTAATCTGGAAAGCGCCCATAAGGTCTTTTATTATACCTCCTCTCTAGTATGGCCGTTTGAAGTGCATTGAGACAAGCTAGTGTTAGAGCTTTGTGATAGTTGGGAATAGTTTATTTATTTACATATTTATCATACTAAGATATCTAGCTGCTTTATTAATGACACCTTGGTTTCCCAAGATAACACCTCTGGGCATGTGACTAAGCTCTATCTGCTTCTCCATATTTAATACACATTGCTTAACTACTGACTTGACTTTTCTTAAATCTAACACCATATATTTTAAATAACCCAGGGTTAGCCCATTGTACAACAACTTCTTCTCCACAGCTTGTTTGCAATAAGATTGAAAACCATCTGCGAGTACCAGTGCTACCAAACCAGAAGGATGGAAATTTATTTTTAACCATAGATCACAGATGCTTAGTCTCGATTTCGGAAATCCCTGCCTCCAGACAAAGTGCTGCATTGGGCATAAACCATAGTGCCTGAAAGATACTCCTTAAAATGTTTGATTTAAGGACTTCTAATTTATCAAAAAAGAATTGGCGTTCCAATCTGAGCTCCATAGAGTAATTGCACAGAAGATTTAGCTAAAAATAGTTTAATTGCAGCAGGTATAAATTGAGCAGCTCTAGAACAAAAGAAAGAAAAGATAGCCCTTGTAGATCTCTGAGCATTTAGCAGAACATAATTTAGGTGAGCATTTCTGGTGCCTGATGCTTCAAAAACTAGGCCTTGATATTTAAAGAGAGCCTGGCATGCCAATGAGTCAGGGAGATGGGAGCAGGAAAGCAAAGGGCAAGCTGTCACCCAGCGAGCACCCCCCTTCTCCTTCCATGGCCCAGAACATTTGTCTCACTTCATTCCATTGTAACTATGCCCCTGAGTGACACTTTTCAATAAAACTGCAGGGAGAGAGATCACTTCCAATAATAAAAATAATGGATCTTGTAGGGGGCCTGCTTTTAAGCACCTAAAATTACTTCTGATGTTCAGTTGCAATTATTCAAAGCTGCTCTAAATTTCATAATAACTAATTTAATATCCATACAGTATTGGACTTTACTTCTTAACAGTGTGCATTTTTATAATAAGCACCAGCAATTAGCTGGCCATCTCATTTTGTGAATTTTATTTTCAGTACTAGAATAATGTTTCCACCATTAGAATAATGATTGGTGGCAACTCAGGCAGGCCTTCTCTGTAGCTGCTCCTGGGCTGTGGAATGCACTCCCGGCAGAAATCCGTAATTTGAATTCTTTACTGGCCTTCAGGAGAGCCCTTAAAACCTATCTGTTTGGCCTGGCCTTCCAGGATTTTTAAATAGTTGTAATTGGTTTTAATGTTGTAAACTGGTTTTCAGGGTTTTTTAAAAAAATTGTTGTGATTGTTTAATTGCTGTGTTATGATGTTTTAATTGTTAATTGTTGTTTTATAATTTTTGTTTTAATTGTTAACTGATTGTAATGGTTTTGTTTTAATTGTAAACCACCCTGAGCCATTTGGGAAGGGTGGTATAAAAATTGAATAAATAAATAAGTAGTGTGTCTTAGGCTCCGTTCACCAGACTTTAGGGAATTGAATAAGGAGCATTGTAGTTGGTCCTCCTGTGTGCTTGCTGTAATGGAGGGGCAGTTTTGCAGCCAGGTGAGTTCCTGGTACTTTTCTGCATCTAGGATTCCCACTGCACCTGGTAGGTCACACCCAATACTTCCGGCTACTTCCGGCCGAAGAGGAGGAAGAGGTGGCAAGGAGGTACGTTGCTGCCCCAAAGGCTTTTACCAAAACCAATGCCAAAGGGGGGAAAGCAGGGGGAGGAATAAGTGCATCATCCCCCACCCTTAAAGCGAGACACCCCCCCCACCTCCTCGAGCCACCCCCGCCCAGTTCCATGCACATCCCTGCCAGCCAGGCAGCTAGATGTAGCTACCATTAGAGCAGCTCGTTGGGACAGATCTGATCTTTGCAAGAAGCACCTCTCCTAACACTTTTCCTTTGAAAGCTTGAAAGACTAATGACAGGGATCCACAAACTGAGGTGCAGCTCACTAGCCAGCCATTATTTGTGGTGGCCACCAATCTCTTCCCTCAGCACCTCTTCTGTCACACAGCCAAAGCTTGTAGGGTAGAAGCAAGTCTTCTGTCATTTGCACTGGGCTATGGAGATGGTAAGAAACAGTGGGAGCCCTTTTCTATTGCTCCAAAAAGACTCCTGGTGATTCTGACCTTCTCAAAAATGGCAGTAGAAATGCAACATCTGTGTGATGCTGGCTGCCCTGCTCACTAGAAGGCCGGCAGCCCTTACTAGCCCTGGCAAGTAGCTTTCCAAATGACTGCACACACAAAAGGAAGACAAGGCTGGTGGCAACCTTCCCTCCTCCCCACTACTTTTAAAGCTTGCAAGGGTCTGTTTGAAAGTGGGCTAGCCCCCCACCAATGCCATGGGACAAGGCAGCATTTGGCACCTTGCCTCAAATGCCACCATACCTTGGGCTGCCCCTGTCAGAGAGTCTGTGAGAAAATTAATAGGAGGGAGTGCTTTTAGAAGCCTCCTTCAAAGCCCTATTTGCCCTTCAAGCTGTGCTCCTTGGGTGGGGATAAACAAACAATAAATAAATTAGGGGGGATAAATGTCTCTGGATCCATGAGAGAGGGGGGCCCACTGGCTGGGAAGCAGGCTGCTTGTTGACCCCCCCCCCTCAATTTATTAGCAAGCTGCTGGCTCCTGATCTGATTGTGGGGAGTGTGTGATATTATTTGCACAGGAGGGAGAGAATGGGCATGCTGATAAGGTTTTGTTTTTCACTTTGGTCACATAGTTTTTCAGCAGCAAAGACATGGGGGGTGGGGGAGAAGAACAATGCAGGGGGCCCAGAGACCCATATTCTCGTTCCAGGGCTGTAGCAGATTTAACTCAGCCTTTATCTCAAAGCAAGCCCACGTGAGGGAAAGAAAAATGCTGAATCATCCTCTCTCTTTCACCCACAAAGGCTGTTCCTTTAAAACTTTCCTGTTTTCCCAGTAGCTGATTCGCTGCCACCACTGCCCAATTATTACAGAGATTAAACATCCACCCACCCCCGCCACCCTGATTAGGGTGGAATTCCAGGGAGACTCTCCTTCTCTTATTATTGGAAAAGTACGAAAACCTTCCATGTGCAGCTTTCATTCAGTGAGGGTACTTGCTAGAGTTGCTGAACAATCAAACTTGAGACATGTTTGCACCAGAGTAAACCCCTTTCCAGCCACCCCGCCCCCCACTTTCGTGGGTTAAAATCCACTCAAAGAGGCTGGTTAAAATGGCAAAGAACAAAAAAGTAAAAATAAAAATAAACTTTATTCAAAATACTACAGACTGTTTCTGTCTGAGGCTTTCCCAGCTTTTAGTTACAGGGAAAAGGAACACATAGCAGCTACAAGAATACTTTAAAAAGCACCCTCAGATGATATTGGGGTGGCACACTTTAAAAATCGTGGTTACCCAGTTGCAAAGTACGTAGATGTAAGAAAATACAAAAACACCCATAAAAGCTTACAGAGACTTTTGCATTGCCTAGCTGGATAGATGGGCACAGGCTATTATTTCTTAGCATGTTACATTACAGATAAAATACAATAAAATAGTTACAAGGACATGCAAGGCACACAAAAAGGAAAAGAAGAATCTAAAGCAAACTAATTAAACTGTTCCCTAGACTATATCCCCTTTCCCTTGAAAACTCACCCCTCACCTGATGATCTTCAAGTATCCTGCAGTCCTGTCCCTCAAGGATCTGCAGTCCTTTTTTTTAGCCAAGTCTGTGGCTACCCATCCTATTGCAAGCCCAGCCTGGCTTCCACTGAGCAAAGGGAAGTTCTCTACTTGCTGCACGGCCCTCAAGGTCCCACTCACTGTATGCTGAGTGGCTGATCCCTAGAGGTCACCGCCTGTCAGTCAAGACAGGGTTCACTTCAGGTTCACTCTTTAGGGAAAAGGAGGGTCTGTTCAATACAAGGGCCCATTTCAACCTTGCTATGCCCTTGAGGTTGCTGGTACGTGGTCTGCATTGAAATCCCAATATTTTCCATAAGCAGGAAAATGGACTTTTAAAACAGATCCCTAGTTTTGCTTGTATTAAAAACTTAAGGGGTGTAGTAAGGGGAGAGTGGGCCTGTGGCCACAGGCAGCCTCCCCACTCACAGTGGCACCCCCCATGGTGGTGCACACATGCACTCCAGACTCACTCCCCTCGTTTGCCTCCCCCCTCCAGCTTGCTGTTTGTCCACCTAGCTAGTGCCCCTGTTGTCACTGCTGCTGCTGTCCTCTTCTGCCTCCTTCCGCCTGGCTCCCAGGCTTACTCTTCTGCCATTGACCCATCAGGAGTGCATGTGCACCCTCCTGCCATCGGCCAGAAGTGGCCAATGTAAGGAGGATGGACCTGGGAGCCAGGCAAGCAGCTGAAGGCGGCAGCAGGTGGCAGTGGCGGCAGGTAGCCAATGGCGGGAACCCCAGCCAGAGGGAGAGGGGAGCTCAGCACAGCAGCTCCTCCTAGACGCATGGTGGCTCCCAGACACGGGGCGCCTCGGGTTCTTTGAACCTGCCCACCCTATTATAGCTCCGCCCCTGGTTCACTGCACAGCAAGGGATCCATAGGACTGATCTGGTTTTCCAGGGTTTTTAAATTGTGTTGAATGTTTTAATTGTTAATTGTTTTATGGTGTTTTATAGTCTCTAACTGTTTCTAACTGTTAACTGTTTCTAACTGTTAATTGATTTTAATTGTTTTGTTTTAATATAAACCGCCCTGAGCCATTTTTGGAAGGGCGGTAGAGAAATTGAATGAATGAATAAATAAAATAATCTAATGCTCTTTTTTCAAAAGGACCATAGTAAAACAGTTGTGACCACACAAGGGACCTGAATGTCATCTACCGAAGTCTATTTGCCCTGCACTAAACTGGCACTAGCCACTGAATAGTCTGCTGTTTTGAACAGCTGCAGTCAATTCACCTCTTACAGTTGGGTCTGACTACAGTTGTGCCTTTGTTGCAGGATTAAGCTTATACCTTCCATTTTTACCAGCTTCATTGGATGCTTGTATAAAAGGTCAACATTTCAATTTAATTAAAGTGTGCATGAATATAATGGCTGAAGAGTGTGCCTCTCCAATATAAATATGTTAAGCTTGTACCTGCATCTAATGTAACAATTGATAACAAATGGATTTCTGCTCTTATTCTGCAGATGGTAACTTCCAATAAATCTTATGGATGACCCTGCTGAACCATTTTTTCCCCATACAATAAATCATTTTAGGCTGTATTCATATTAAAGAGCACTTAACAAAAAGTTAATACAAAAAATTAATGTAGGCAAAACTGACTTTCATTTTCTGATCTGCTTCTCTTTTTGCGCAAAATTAGTTTGGATGGGTAAAACCTAGATGTTAACATTTAAAGCTTCCAAAACAGCATAATTGCTAATTTAAAAATCTACTGAATACTGTTTTACGAAAGAAAAGAAAACAGCATGCTTGGTGACCATTCTTTGTTAATAGTTGGGGTTTTCAGTTGATGGGTGCTAATAGCTAGAAATGCTTTCCTGAATGGGCAATTTGTCTGTGTGGTGGAATCTAAGACTATTTCTGTAGCAGGATATGGATGTGAGAAATGAAAGTCATTGGAAGTTTGGATGTGGTGAGAGAGAGTTGGAGCCACACTGGATTAGGTGATTGTAGCGGATTACCAGCCTTTGTCTCAGAGCAAGCCCACGTGAGGGGAAGCAAAATGCTGAATCATCCCTCCTATGCTTTCCAAACAAAGGCCTCTCCCCAAACTTTCCTGAAATCTTGGTAGGATCTAGGCTGCCGCCACCACCCAATTATCGACAGAGTTTAAATCCTGGCCTGGGTTTGGGTGGAAATCCCAGGGAAACTCTAATATTTCCTACTGGAAAAGTATACATAAACCTTCCACATGCAAGCTTATACGTGGTGAGAAGACTAACAGCTGCCGAGCTCCTGAGGTGTGTGTCTACACCAGAGTAAGCCCCCCCTTCCAGCCCCCTTTATTCTGAGTAAAAAAATCCACTCAGGGAGACTTTTAAAATGCAAAAGTGGGGGAGAGAAAAACTTTATTCAAAATACTACAGACAGCTTCTGTCTGAGGCTCTCTCAGCTTTTAGTTACAGGTCAACAAAAGCAATACTCAGTGGTTACAAGAATACTTCAAAAAGCACCCCATATGATATAGGTATGGCACACTTTAAAAATCATGGTTACCCAGTTGCAAAGAACATGGATGTAAGAAAATACAAAAACACTTTAAAAGCTTGCAGAATCTGTTGCAATGCCCTCGATGGATGGGTGAACTGTACTGTTCCTTGCTTAGTTACATTACAGGTACACAACAATAGAACGGTTTCAGGGATATGCAAAACACACAAAATAAATATAAGTTTCTAACACAACATCATACTAACCAACTGTTCCCTATGCTGAATCCCATTTTCCTTGAAAACTCACCCAACACCTAATGAGAATCAAGCTTCCTGTAATCCTGTCTCTCAAGGATATGCAAAGGTCCTTCCATGAGAGAAATCTCCAGGCTAGCATTTGACCATGAGAGAGCAAAACTCCATTGCTCCTCATTAAGCCACCTGCCCATGCCTCTCTCACCTCCAGCCAGCTTCTTCTAACAAAGAAACCGTTTTCTTCCTCTTCATGGCTCTCTAGGTCCCACCTACCTGGTGTGCTGATTGGCTGATCCCTGGAGTTCACCATCCTATCAGTCAGGACAGGGTTCACTTCCAGTTACCTCTTTATGGGAGGGGTGTCTGATCACTACAGTGATGTAGACCAGTGGTTGGATCTCCTGCCACTTTAAATTTTGCCAAACAGCAGTCAATGGGTGGGAAATCTGAATGCAGCCATGAATTGTAGGGGTATGTGCCAATCAAATCCTGCTTTTCGATTTGAGGTCCAGTTGAATGGCAGAACAATCTAATTGATTCGTCAAGAACAGCCAGCTTGACCAGCTCTCAATGAATCACCTGAATCAATTTGGGTGATTCCAGCACCATTTGAGGCCCGTTTTGCTGGAAAAACAGGCCTCTAGGCACCTGATCATTCTAATTAGCGCTTTTTAATGGAGAAAGCTGGTCTACCAACTGAGGTCAGTTGGTAGACCAGTCCGCTGAGGTGGGCAGGTGTACACAAAGTCTGGAGTGGAGGGCTGGTCTACCTGCCGACTGCAATTGGTAGACCAGTTCTCCCTGGAAAAAAGCACTATTTTGAGGCCCATATTCCCAGCAAAACAGGCCTCAAACTGGTGTTCAAATCAACTGAATTGATTAGTGTTGAATCGGGGGTGACTTGCTTCAATCCCTTTGAGGATGAATCTATTAATTCCTCCAATTTGACTCGAATTGATTCAACTTGGAATTGACTTGCACACCTTAATGGATCTTCATAATCTCATCCAGTTTGGTCCTTATGGAGAGATCTGTGGGTTTTTTGGTTTGTTTGTTTTTGCTGGAGTTGGTGAAACAGTTGCTCTCCCCGGGAATCTGATGCAGATTGTGATGACTGTTTGCTTTCATTAAGCTATACTTGTATATAGGGGTGTGCAATTTGGATTTTCGGTGTTTCGATTTGGATCTGAATAGAAACACCCCCAATTCGTTTTTGGGTCCGAATCTGACCCATCTGAATCAACCCAGATTTGATTCAGATCTGAATTGATTTGGATCAAGAAAATGGGTCCCAGGGTCAAAAGAGTGGGGTGGGGTGGTAGTGCCTAATGGGTGGAGGTTACCACCCAAATTGCAGAGGGATTGGGCAAAGGGCTGATTTTTGGTGCATTGTTGAAGTTTATGCATCTTTAAGGTTTCCAACAACAACCTAAAAATGTTCATGTTCATCACACATGTTCATGTTTAGTGGGATGAACTAAATCCAGCCTTATTAGGTTTTCTAAATAGGAAGAAAAATCTCCTCCTACCCTATTATGTTCAGTCTTTGATTGTTTTTCAGAAAATAATCGCTGAACAAGAATGTTTCATTCTTCCTGGTAAACTTGGTGAGCAAGACAGGTGGGAGATCAGTTCACATTTATGTGAGTTAATTATCTGGACAGGACAGGAGATAATAGGTATTTTTTACCAAACAGATATTTGAGTAGAAGAAATCCACATAGCTTTATTCCAAAAGCAGCAGATGTCCTTTTTATCATAGACTCAAGCACCAATTTGCTTCCAAGTTCCTTGCCTTGTCCAGACTTCTCATGAATGCTGATCTGCTTGCCAGTGTGTTTAGCAGTAGGTGATAGATCATGCCTTCAGTCTGGTTGCATCCCATTTATTTAGTGACTTCTCCAATATGCCAAACTGAAATATTCATCAGAACAAATCTGCTTTCTTCTCATATCCTGTTTCTTATTAAAAATAAATAATTAATAGTCATGTTGGTGCTTACTCGCTGTAAGCCAGCCTCTCACGCTTGGGTGAAAATTGCTGACTCACCATTGAGCCATCCCTTTCTGCTAAAAGGAGAGACCCTGTGAACTTTTCTAGTAATGTATTTCTACTGGCGGATTAGTCTTCTGCTTGGCAGGGTAGGGAGGGAGAGAGTTGATCTTCTGGAGCTGACCAAAAACCTCCAAAGTAAAATTTATGCCTGTTGAATGAGAGGATGTACAGAGCTAAGTTAACACGCACACTTAGCTTAGGCTAGCATGCCAGATCTGTTTCCTTCCCCCTGCTAAATGGTTGCCGCTGTCCTACCCATGATGTCCTACACATGGCTGACTCATGATCTGATATAGAACCTTTACACATCTGACCGTAGGGATGAGATTTTGTAGAGGCTCCCAAAGGTAACACGAATATGTTACTACAAGATCCAGCTCTCCTGGCTTCTGTCTCTGCACTGGTTCCTCCCTTGCTCCAGCATCAACTTTAGTATGTATATTAAAAACGTATAAATTGCATCTACTTAAATCCTCAGAACTGCCTCTGTCCTCAAGAGCAAAACTGCATATAACCTGCAAGGTACATACACGAAAATACAGTAACTGCTTGTTTGTTTCCTTGAACTGTCTGGTCTTATGCTACACGGTTTTATGTTATGCATTAGAGAAGAAAATTTCTCTACCCAGCCGTGGTCCAAAGAGCAACTTTAGGCCTAACAGACTTTAGACTTGTTTCCCTTTGAGCAGCAAGCACTTGTGTCATGGTTTTCGAAACTCCTATACATTTCAGAAATGATTTGCCAAGCTGTGTGAGAGGGCTGCTGTTCAAGAAACACAAGTCCAAATCCCTACTGAGTGTGTGGAGATAATTGTGTGGTTCTTCCCACTCCTGATCATTGCCAAAAATAACCTCATAATCGGTTTATATTAGTTCAGGCTTACTTTGATCATTCTGTAGAATTTTAATGGATTCACATTTCTTTTTCTATTGCTTTAAATAATAGGTTTGAAAGGGACCAAAGTAACTGCTCCAGGTCTCCTGGCCAGAAGCAAAGTGTCATTCACCCACTAATCTTTCTGCCCCCTTCCTTGAATCATCCCGAACAATCCAGGCTATTGGATGCCATAAAGAGCAAATGCAGAGCAGAGAGGTGCCTACAGAGAAAATAGCTCCTGATTACTCATGCTTCACTCTGTCTCTTATACAGCAAGACCTGAACAATAGGATATATCTATGCCAGTCTGTATCTTGGCATTCACTTCATGTTGGAAATTCTCTGTGGTGAAAGAATCCCTTTCTCATTATAGCAGAGTGCACAGAGGCACAACACAGCGGAAATTAAGTTAGGCATGCGTGTATGCTAAGAGTAAAGTAACTTGGAGCCAATTCATAGTTTCAAATCAATATAAAAGGCATTTATTAAGGAACTCCATTCTAAATAGGAAAGTAAGGAGTTAGGATCTCTAATCTATCTATCTAGCTGGATGCAGATGGATTCTGCATCCTCTCTGCACATATGGTGCAGGGAGAGAGGCTTGCCATGTTGCAAGGTAGCAGGGCAGGTAGGAAGAAAGAGAGAGGAAGGAAGTTGAATACCTGAGATTAGCAATCTACATTTCAAAGGGATAGCATCAGAGCAGTGGAGAAGTGATGACAAATGTCTTGACCCTCTAGCCCTCTGACTTACTAGACTGTCCTCCACTGTCTGAGACAAAGAGACAGTGCAAAGTCCTTTAACTTCCAACACTTCAGAGAACAGATTATAAGGCAAGTCAGGAACTGGACATTCTCAGTGGTGGGACCTCAGTTATGGAACTCCCTTCTTTTAGGGGCTGAACAGGCTCCCTTTGTGACCCGTTTCCATCATTAGGTCAAGACTAGGCATTTTGTTGGTGACAGCTGCTATTAGGTGCTTTCTGTGTATTGTTAGTGCTAAATTCTTATTGTTGGTTAATAGGGATGTGTGAACTGGCTCAATCTCAAGCCAGTAAGAACTCAAACCAATTTATTTCCAGGGCTTGGCCTCAAACTGAACTGGGACCAGTTCAGTTTGGCTCAAGGTTGGGCCGAACCCCCTGGGACGGTTCAGGCCCGGTTCGGGGGTGCCAGGTCCAATCAATTTGGTTTTTTAAAAGGTTAACTTTACACTGCTGAGGGCTTCTTTGGCCTTGGGGGGGTGCTGCTGTGGTTGTGGGGGGTGTCTTTAAAGATTCCCCCCTCCCCCTACTGGCCCCCCATCTCCCAAGGGCATGTTCGGCTCATTTCAGGTCCATTTCAGCCCTGTTTGCATGCATGGTGGCCATTCTTTGGAGCGCCGCACATGCACATAGCCATTTGCATGACCCGGATTATGACCCGGGTTACGCAAATGGCCCACACGCTCTCATGGCAGCCTAAAAATTTGCACGCCATACATGGCGGCCCAAGGAGGTTGGCAATTTCACATTTGAGTTATTTAAGGACTTTTGAGTGGATGCCATTTGGTCCTGGTGATTTGTTAATTTTTAATTTTTTCAGACAGTTTAGAATGTCATCTTTCATGACCTCTAAATGACTCAGTTCTTTAGCCTCTGTCCTGGAGAAGCTCGGTTCAGGCACAGGCATACTCTGTATTATTTGCCATGAACACAGATGCAAATAACTCGTTTAGCTTCTCTGCCATCTCCATATCCTCCTTAATAATCTCTTTCACTGCCTCATCATCTAATGGACCAATCGCCTTCCTGGCAGGTTTCCTGCTTCTGATGTATTTAAAGAAGTTTTTGTTATTACCCTTGATGTTTTAGCTAAATGTTCCTCAAACTCTTTTTTTGCCTCCTTATTGTCACCTTGCATTTATTTTGCCAGATTTTGTGTTCCTTTCTGTTCTCTTCATTTGGGCACACCTTTCAATTTCTAAAGGACAACTTCTTCCTCTTTATAGCTTCCTTTACTTTACTTGTTAGCCATCCTGGCATCCTCCCAGACTTGGTGGTACCTTTCCTCCTTTTGGGTATACAATCTAACTGGGCTTCTATTATTGTGGTTTTACATATACTCCATGCATTCTGGAGCAAAGTGACTCTCCTGCTTTTCTCTTTCAGTTTCCTTCTCATTTTAGAGAAGTTTCCTCTTCTGAAATTCTAAGTGACTGTCTTAGACTTCCTTCGAAATTCTCTCCTCACATGTATGCTGAATTTTATCACACTATGGTCACGGTTCCCTAAAGGTTCCACAACACTGACATCTCACACCAGGTCCTGGGCACCTCTCAGGATTAAATCCAAGGTGCCTTCTCTCTGGTTGGTTCCATGACCAACTGTTCTATGGCACAGTCATTCAGGGTATCTAGAAATTTGTCCTCTATCATTACCTGAATGTGAATTTCCCCGGTCTATGTCTGGGTTATTGAAGTCACCCATTATTACAGCTCTGTCTCTCTTTGACACCTCACTGACTTCCTTCTGCAACTCTGATGCCAAGGGAGATAGCACATCCCTAGTAACACATTCCTTTTAGGCCTTGTATTGTCACCTACATAGTTTCTATGGAGGACTCAGGTCTTCCTAGGTTTTCTAGCTTGTTAGCTTCTATCTCTTCTTTAACATACAGGTGAAACTCAGAAAATTAGAATATTGTGCAAAAGTCCATTAATTTCAGTAATGCAAATTAAAAGGTGAAACTGATATATGAGACAGACGCATTACATGCAAAGCGAGATAAGTCAAGCCTTAATTTGTTATAATTGTGATGATCATGGTGTACAGCTCATGAAAACCCCAAATCCACAATCCCAAAAAATTAGAATATTACATGGAACCAAGAAGACAAGGATTGAAGAATAGAACAATATCGGACCTCTGAAAAGTATACAGTGTACTGTGCTTGATTGGCCAGCAAACACGCCTGACCTGACCCCATAGAGAATCTATGGGGCATTGCCAAGAGAAGGATGAGAGACATGAGACCAAACAATGCAGAATTGCTGAAGGCCGCTAATGAAGCATCCTGGTCTTCCATAATACCTCATCAGTGCCACAGGCTGATAGCTTCCATGCCACGCCGCATTGAGGCAGTAATTGCTGCAAAAGGGGCCCAAACCAAGTACTGAATACATATGCATGCTTATACTTTTCAGAGGTCCGATATTGTTCTATTCTTCAATCCTTGTCTTCTTGGTTCCATGTAATATTCTAATTTTCTGAGATTGTGGATTTGGGGTTTTCATGAGCTGTACACCATGATCATCACAATTATAACAAATTAAGGCTTGACTTATCTCGCTTTGCATGTAATGCGTCTGTCTCATATATCAGTTTCACCTTTTAATTTGCATTACTGAAATTAATGGACTTTTGCATGATATTCTAATTTTCCGAGTTTCACCTGTACAATGCTACTCCATCTCCAAGGTGCCCTCCCTGACCTTTCTATGGAATTTATATCCAGGAATAACAGTGTCCCACTGGTTCTCACTGTTCCATCATGTTTCCATTACACTGACTGTATCTATGTTTTCCTTAGCAACCACACACTCTAGCTCATCCATCATGGATCGGAGGCTTCTGGAATTGGCATATAACCACTTATACACTGAATCTCTTACCTGGTGTGTGCTATCTTTCTTTTGGCCATTTGATCTCTTTGACCAGCTAGCACACCCTTCTGTCTGTTATTTATCTGGCTCTACTCTGTCCCCTTCTGGATTATCTGAAGCATTTACACCCTCGTACCTTAAGAGCTGGCATTTACTGAACTAGATTCTGCTCAACTCCTGCTGGCTATCCCAGGGGCGTAGCAAGGTTGGAGTGGGCCCAAAGACAAGATTTTAAAATGGCCCCTCTCTCTCTCTCTCTCTCTCTCTCTCTCTCTCTCTCTCTCTATATATATATATATATATATATATATATAAACACCTATGTGCCACAATAGAAAATCATCCTACATTATCTTTTAAAAGGTTTTGTAAATTGTGAACAATGCAAGTCATTTGATGGTACTAGAGAAAGACATGCTGTTCTGGTAGCTCCAGGTCTTAACACTCACATCAATTTTGGAGGCTGAATACAACTGAACGAAGCCTGGGCGGGTGCGCGGCTGGGGGAGTCAATCATGTGACTTGCCTCTGGTGGGCCCCCCAAGGTAGTGGGACCCCAGACAACTGTCTCCCCTTGCCCTATTATAGTTACGCCCCTGGGCTATCCCCCAGGCATCATTTTAAAAGCTACTCTGTAACCTTTTTGATTCTAAGCACCAGCAATCTGGTTCCATCTTGGTTCAAGTGGAGCCCGTTTCTTTTGTACAGGCTTGTCTTGTTGCAACATGTATCCCCATGCCTAACAAATCTAAATCCCTCTTCTGAGCACTCATCCATGCATTGAGACCATTCAGCTCCACCTGTCTCACTGGCCCTACACATGGAACAGGTAGCATTTTTGAGAATGCTACCTTGTGGGGTCCTGGACTTCAATATTTATTTATTTATTATTTATTTATTTAACATATTTTTATACCACCCCAAACTTATGTCTCTGCGCGGTTTATAAGATAAAAACATTAAAACATTAACTAAACACAAAAACAAGAAATTTAAAACACAACAATTTAAATTTTTTTAAAAAACAATATTCTAAAACAACATTAAAACAATCAAAACAGTATCAGTTAAAAGCCTGGGTGAACAGATGCGTCTTTAAATATGCTACCTAACAGCTTAAATTTGGCTTCCAGGACATCCCGACTGCATTTCCCAACATCACTGGTGCCGATGTGCACCAGGACAGTTGACTCCTCCCCAGGACTGCCTAACAGCCTCTCAAGGTGCCGTGTGATGTCTGCAACCTTTGCACCAGGCAGGAAAGTCACTGTCCATCTCTTTATACCCCTAATCAGTGAATCATCCACTACTAAGAGGCCCCCACCACCTGGATTAGTATCCCTGTTCGAGAGGATATGGGCTTATCACTTATGGAAGGGGTCCCTTTCAAGGGAACATTTCTCTCTTTCTCAGAATGACATCCTTTCCTGAGGCCTCCCTGACAGCAGAGGAGTCATCAGCCTGGGAGTGGGATGCCTCTACCATGTCCCTGAAGGTCTCATCCATGAACCTCTCTGACTCTCTGAGCTTCTCCAGATCAGCCACCTTGGCTTTGAGGGAATGAATTTGTTCCCTGAGAGCCAGGAGCCCCATGCACTGAGCACACATGCACGGCTTCTGCCCATTGAGCAAATGGTCATATATATGCAACACTCTGTGCAATACACTGGGAAGCGCTCCCTCCCCTGCTGGCTTTCTATCTTCATGACTGTTTTTGTTGGTTGTTCAGTATATTTGGAGATGATTTATTCGAAAGTTAGGTCTTAGCTGCAATTGTCAGCTATTCAACAGTTTAAACTTTCTTTCCTGAGAATATGAAAGATGGAGTAGTACTTACCTTCTCTTCCCGCTGAGCTCCTTGTGATCAAGGAGGTTCCTTTCAAGCTCCCCTGTACACTTCCCCATTAAACTAAATGCAAAATCATCTGGAGAGGTTCACCTGTGGCTGCTGCCAACTCATCTGGCGGCTACTCGGGAACGGGCCCTCTCTGTTGTAGCCCCTGGACTTTGGAATGCGCTCCCTGTTGAAATAAGAGCCTTCCCCAACTCTGGCAACTTTTTAAAAGGCACTGAAGATACATTTATTCACTCAGGCTTTTAGTTAGATTTATAGTTTTAAATAATTTTAATACTGGGTTTAAAATGTTTTTAATCTTTTAAATGGTTTTAATTGTAAACCACCCAGAGATGCAAGTGTATAGAAATATTTTGAATGAATGAATGAATGAATGAAATGTTTTTGGCCCTGTTTGCTAATCCCTGTTCGCTAATTTCCTTAGTCATTGGCTCTTATATTGAAAGTCAGCTTCAACCTGAGGCAAACAGGCTCAACAGGAATGTGACCTTTCCCACCAGGTGTGACTTACTTCATCCCTAGCTGGCTCTTCCCACTGTCTCTCTTCAGGCAAGAGAAAAACTAAAACTGAATGCTACACAGCCCCCAAAACAAGCCCTGGCACAAACCAAACACACACACACACACAAACACACACACGTGATGGGACTTCTGCCCTAAAGAGATACCAGCCCCTCAAAATCTCCCGCTCCTCCTATTTGTTTGTTTGAAGAAGAAAATGTGTGGGTTTTTAAAAAAGAAAATATTGCTGCCTTCTCCAGTGGCTTCTCCTCTTCCCAGAGTAGGCTTCAAACTTACAGTTTTGTAATGCATATTTTTATTTATTGTACACTGTTGCCATTTTATGTTAATTCCCTTCCCCCCCCCACACACTCTCAGCTTGGCCTGACCAGAGATTGGCTGTTGGGACATATCCTGACCTAGGCTGTCCACTGAATGGGAGATGGAACACAAACTGAAAAATAAAAATCAGCAAGTTATTTAGAGCTTACCAATTCCAGCAGAGCAGTTACACTTGCTGATGAGTCAAACAAGAAAAGATCCAAAACTGCAATGACAGACATAACTGAGACAGACATTACCCAGGGTGAACTGGCTAACAGCCAGTTCACAATCTCTAGAGCATGCTATATTCTTAAGGCACTAGCTTATCAAGATGTTTGCCAGTGAATGATGACCAAGCTCCACAAAACACCCAAAGGTCCATGTAGAAGTTGGTTACCCTGACTGTTAATATTCAGGAGCTTTTATGCAATCATTTACACAAATAATACTCATGCTTTTCTGTGACCGGTTACAGCTTAAGAAGTTGTTTTAGGATTTCAAGCATACTTGGCACTTATCTGTTCTGTAATAGGTTTATATCTAGCCCAAAATATTATTCATCCATGATATTTCCAATATTTAGAAAAGTTCTTTCCAATGTCAATCACACCCATTCTATTAACTTCAAGCTGCCAATTAAGCATATTTTGATTTTTGCAAATGCCAGGGTTGCTGACACAGCAATAACATTATTGACCACCATGGGTTATCTTATCTGGGCCATGAATAGACATCAGCTGAATAATTAAATTGATTGATTGATTGAATATATTTGTATACCGCCCCAAACTTGCGTCTCTGGGTGGTTTATTGTGGCATTTTAACTTAGGTTTCCCAGTACTCGGTACTTACTTCCTCCTTCTCACTGATGACTTCTAAGCTTAGGACACAAGGCCGATGTGTTGGCTACCACCAGGGGTCCACCCACACTCTGTGCATGCTCTTGTGATATGCACTGGAATGCGGAGGAGGCTAGTGCTGTAACCCTCTAGTCCTGTAAGCGGTCCATGAACAAACTGGAGTGGAAGAGAGGGAGCACAGACCCAAAATGACTATAGAAATACAAGCTTGATTGTGAGAAAATAGAATCATTACTTAAGTGTCTGAGCAATATTATAAACAATTTTAGCAGTTAAAACCATAAAAGAACACTCCTAGCACCTATGTGTTGGATGCATGTAAGCTGGATCGTAATCTAACAGATCAAATCAGACATTCCACTCCCCCCGCTCCCGCTCCCCACCAGTGGGTGGGGAGGACAGAGAAAGATAGACTTAGCAAACACTGGAAGGGGAGGAAGCAGGGGGTCGGTCAGCTCAGGCACACAGAGACTGCCTGCCAGCAGGAGCAGGGAAAGAGGGTGTCGGATGGAAGGGACACGCTAGGAAGGCAAAGGAGCGCATATTACAAAAACAGGGGAAAGAGGTGCAGACATTGCCAAGAACTAACAAGCCACAATGATGTAACCTGTGCATAACCTTTGTGATCTTTTTAAAAACCCTGATCTATCACCAGTTCTGCAGATATTAATCAATCAGTTTCTCCAACAGTATGAATGTAGAAAAGTGGTCTGTAAACCTAATAAATACATAAATATCATATTGCTTAACCCATGTAAGGATTCCAAGGGGAGTGGGGGAGATCTCAGACTGGGATCTCCAACAGCCAGGCCTAGGTACCTTACTCCCCGAACCATCATGGCAGATCTCAGGCAGAGGATGTGGCTGGCCTTATCTTTGCATCACCCAGATGATGGCCAAAGATGCAGCTCATCAAGCTCAGCTAGATCAAACAGGGTCCTGGCTGGCCTTATATAACTGTGGTCTTGGGTTTGGTTCCTCAGACTGAGCAACCCGTCACTCTGAGCAGCCACACAGACTGCCTCTCCTTGCCATCACCTGGACCACAGGTTATGAGATCCTGCCTGCTTTGGGCCCCTCACATTCCTGTCTGCATGCGCCAGGATTTGGCCAGAACCCTTCTGCTCATCTCTGATCGTGGCTGAGGTTTGACAACCTCTTAGTCGTCATCCTCAACTCAAAAGCGTAAACACTTTTCATAGCATTTGATCACATTCATTCTATAATTTCCCTGGTCTCCTTCTTGCTTCCCTTCTCTCTTTCTGTTCTCTTTCATATAGTCAAAATGTAGATTCTAAGCACCCTGGGGGGCAGCCTTTTTGCCATTTGCTACTCTGCACATGTGCTATGTTCGGTGATAGTGCTGTTGAAAGAGTGGCAGCTTGAGAATTGTATGTACCTGAGGCAGGGTGCCAAATGCTGCCCCCTTGTGTGCACCCTACTCCCCTTCTGCCTCCTTTTGAAAGCTGGGGGCAGAAGGGCATCTTGCCACCTCATGGGTGCCTCAATAATCTCTACCTGAGGCAACCATCTCACCTTGCCTCATGGAAAGGTCATCCCTGTAATGAAATTTATTTAAATTAGAAAGAGAATTACACTACAGTCTCTGTGTCTACATAATATGGGGAGTCTCTGTGTGTGTGTGCGTGTGCGTGCGCACACAACATAGTCCTGAATGGCATGTTGTGATCTTTTTTGTTTTTCCCATTGTTTTCATCATTGGCTCTTGGTGCCTGAATTTCAATATTCATTCTCTGCTCCATCTGTTCTCAGCAGACAATCTTGCAGTACAAGAAGTTCCTACAGAGCTCAAGTCCATGACTGCTGTGGCAATGCAAACCATTTTACTAACCTTCAATAGCACTCCCGCTCCTCGCCATCTTTTTTTTTGTTTTTTGTTTTGCATTGGTTCAGTCTCTCTGTGTATGACTATATCCAGTTTAGATATGCAATACATAATTAATAGCTGTGCTTGTGAAGGGAACAATTTAACTTGAATACTTTACAAATATATCAGTACTGGCACAAGATACGTGGAGGAGTAGTGATGAATGCAGTGTTTAGCAACAACAATGATGTATCAAAATCTTAAGACCAAACTAGATGAGCTCTTGGAACTCCATGATTGTATCCAGGGACATGGGGAGCTTGCTGGCAGCCCAGGGACAGGCTGCCACTACCTTCCTCTCCCCCCACTGCAGTCTGTGCATGCGCCAGCCGTGCCCCCTGCATCAGTGTCAGATGCAGAGGCATGACCAGCTCCCAGAAGCCCCCCTCCCGCTCTTTCCCAGCCAGCATTTTGTTCAGGAGAGGGGCTGGCCCTTGTGTTTCAAGGGGCAAGTGCTTTGTTCTCAGGCTGGATGCAAGAGAAAGACAAGGCATGCCCTGGGGGAGGGGGGCCACGGCAACCCAAGTGGCCTAGGGACATTTGTCCCCTTTTGTCCGGTGGTGGCTATGCCACTGATTGTATCTCTAGTCTCTTTAAATGCTTGTAAAAAGCAGCATGGATGCACAGGCTGATTACTATCAGCCACAGTGCTCATGAGAGGGACTCACTTTTTACTTCCTGCTTTCCTAATGGAAACCACTCACCTGAAACTGATATTTGCCCCATTAGGAAAAGCATATGGGTGCACACAGGTTTTCTCTAACTTGGCAAATACAGCTTTGGAAGGCAAAATTTGCATCAGGGAAACAGCACAGAAGCAAAGGTTTCTCACACACACCCCTTTGCCCCAGCACTTCAGCTCCAATCTGAGTTCCCAGCCTACTGTGTTGTTTTTTTAACCAAAACATAAAGAGTCAGGAGATTCAACCGCAGACCTGCAGCCACTTATCTAATTTGTTTGTTAGCAGCAGTGAAACAAGAAACCAAAACAAGTGAGACTTCCGCTAACCAACTAATTTAACCAGCTAGTGTTTAAATTATGGAGAGTGAGCTTTTGAGTTGCACAGAAATACTCTTCAGGCAGAGGTTCTGAGAACACAAAACAGTTATATTCACAGTCATCTTGTATATGGAGTGGTGGTAACCAATTTACGATGCATAGTTTAAAACAAAAGAATCAGAAAGGTTGAGCTTGGGGCATATCATACCCCAAATGTCAGTTATGCTTAAATATATATTTAATCAGAGGATCAGGGACCTCTCTCTGTGCAGACTGCTCACAGAGCAAATTGTTGAAGGACCAAGGACAGCACCAGGCATGCTCAGCCAGCTTAGGAACATAGGAATATAGAAAGCTGCCTTATACTGAACCAGACCATTGGTCCATCTATCTCAGTGTTGTCACACAGACCGGCAGTGGCTTCTCTGAGGCAGGAGTCTCTCTCAGCCCTATCTTGGAGATGCCAGGGAGGGAACTTGGAACCGTCTCTTCCCAGAGCATGGCCCCATGCCCTATGGGGAATATTTTGCTGTGCTCACGTGTCTCCCATTCAAATGCAAACCAGGGCAGATCCTGCTTAGTAAAGGGAACAATTTGTGCTTGATACCACAAGATTAGCTCTGCTCGGCAGGGAAAGGTGGAATTGGGTAGGGGTTGACCAGCAGCAGGTGAGAAATCCTCAATCAAGCCTTTCCAAGTAAGGGACTTCAAAGGGAGATGAACAGCAACAAAGAGGACAGCTGGAAGCTGGTGTCCAGGGAGAAATCTGGCACAAAGCTGTAAGATCTTTAGAGACAGTTTCCCAGCTTTCAGCAGGCAGGGTTGCCACATATCCAGGACTGGCCCGGACAGTCCAGAAATCAGGCTTCCTGTCCAGGATGTAGGGACAGTGTCATCCTTGATACAAAATATCCAGGTATTTGAGAGGGAAGATTGCTTTAATGAATTTTACCCATTTTCCTGGTGCTCTCTCCATGCCTTCTCTGCAGGCATTGTAGGTACATGTTACAATGCAAAAGCACAAAAAAACTTATTTGGATTCAACAATGTTAAAAAGCCCCATATTTTTACCCTTTCTCTAATACTATTGCAGCTGCCTGGCTAGACTGACTCTATATGGCTGAGTAAACCCCTTCCCCTACTTTCCAGATAATCACTGGAGTTATCAAGGATAGTCGTGGTCCTCTGGGTATAGGGATGAAGTACATGGGCAGAGAGAACCCTCTGTTCTCTTGGGGCACCATCAAGCACTCTTTCCAATCACAGGTTTTTTTTAAAGCAACCAAACCAGGCTTCTAACTAATTTCACCCCTTCCCCCCACCCCTGCTTTACTAATTAAGAATTCAGACAAATGAGGCAGCCCTAACTCAGAGGTATATTTGTTCACAAGCACTAATGCCCTTCTAGAAGTATGATGCACCCGTTTCTACTAAGGAGTGGACTTCTCTGCATCTGATCCAGAATTGAACCAATAAATGTGGGTTACCCAAGAGATCATCAATCACATGTTAAAATGAGCCTCTTTGTAACAAATCAGCTCTGAATCACTGAGGCCTCTAGTAGTCCATAAGCCACATATAGCGCTAACAGATGCTGAACTAGCCTTAGAAGCCATTTACTTACCATCATATCATGGTGTTACAGTAGAAAAGAACAGTGAAGCTTGGGAACAGGAGGGAGGAGAGCTGGTCTTGTGGTAGCGAGCATGAATTGTCCCCTTTGCTAAGCAGGGTCTGCCCTGGTTTGCATCTGAATGGGAGACTACATGTGAAGACGGCAAGATATTCCCCACAGGGGATGGGAACGCTCTGGGAAGAGCACCTGCCTGCTTGCATGCCGAAGGTTCCAAGTTCCCTCCCTGGCATCTCCGGATAGGGCTGAGAGAGACTCTTGCCTGTAAGCTTGGAAAAGCTGCTGCCAGTCTGTGTAGACAATACTGAGCTTGATGGACCAAGGGTCTGACTCAATATATGGCAGCTTCCTGTGTTCCTATCAGAAAACTAAGTGCCTGGATGCCTCTAAAAAAGGAACAAAAAGAAATATAGATAGCCCATTGCCTTTTATGATAATTCAGCTGTCTGGATGGTTAATCTGTGGCTTTGTTTCAGATAAATACAGTAACTTAATTTGGCCTTGCTTAATTTGAGCGTTTCAAAGAACAGAGACTGCACAGTGCTTAATAGCAATGGCTGCTGCTTAACAGGGCTAATGATTCTTTATAATGAGGACACCTACAGATGGCTCAGCGGTGCCTGGGACTTTTGTGCCTTTTCCTCCTATGGTGAGGGTATTGGCAAGCTTCTTGGAGGGGTGGGGGACACAGGAGTGCAGCCATTGTTTCCTGCTGTGTGCTTCTGCCTGCTTTTGCTCTGGATACACAATGTGCCACTGCTGGAGGCTTCTGCTAACAAGAGGAGGAGAGGAGGGGCTGACAATGTAGTCCTGTCCCAGAATAGGAAATCTTGCTTTCCTTCTCGTGGGCTCCAACATGGTGGATTGTGCTGTTCCTCAGCTAGCAGTGTTGCTTCTAAACTGTGAATCTAGATGTCTTGCTAATAAGATCAAAAAGCTCTCCATTGAGGCATCCCAGTGAAGAGGATTCTACCATATCTCCCCTTAATGAAAACAACTGGCCCTTTCAGTGTTTTGATGAAAAAGGTATGTAAGACATCATTTAATTAAGAGAAAGGTCCCATTAGCACATTTTTCATTACTGTGAAACATTGTTTCCTTTCATTCAGGGTAACACAAGGGGAAGCAGATGAATAGTCCCAGGATAAGTGTCTTTGGCAGAATATGGTTTACAAGAAGCCTCTAGCTTGTGCCCAGAGATAACCCTAAGTCTGAAGCATGGACCAGAATCTTCCATGTGCAATGAATTAAGGACTGCAGGTCCAATTCAAAGAAAGCAAAGTGTGCTTGCAATCTGTTGAATTCAGTGAAATTTGAGAAACGGCTTTGTGTTTAGTATATTTTAAGTGCTTTCGGTATATAAAGGTAAAGTGTGCTGTTAAGTCGATTTCAACTCCTGGCACCCACAGGAGTGAAAACCACGCCCTGTGGTTCTCTTTGGTAGAATACAGGAGGGGTTTACCATTGCCTCCTCCCGCTCTGTATGAGATGATGCCTTTCAGCATCTTCATATATTGCTGCTGCCCAGTATAGGTGTTCCCCATAATCTGGGAAACATACCAGCGGGGATTCGAATCGGCAACCTTCTGCTTGTTAGTCAAGCATTTACCTGCTGTGCCACTTATATACGAAATTCTAAATGCTTGGAAGGGCTTTACTGGGTGCTCACATTTAATAATGGGCTTAATATGGCGTGTAAGCACTCTTTTTCTGCTTTGAGTATTGGTCTGCAAGCCTTCATCTTCACCCTTTCCTAGCAGTTTCAAAACCTTTTTTCTTAGCAAGTGTTGCTTGCATCCCAAGACGGCTTTTATGTGATGCAGCTCTCTTTCTCAGGCAGTGGATCTACCATCTCCTTGTGTCTTCTTATCCAGCACCCCTTTCTAAGGGGCGCTGGTTGCAGAAGAGGACAACCAAGAGGATCAGGGGCCTGCAGCACCTTCCTTATGAGGCACGGCCACAGCATTTGGGTCTCTTTAGTTTGGAAAAGAGGCAACTGCAGGGAGACTTGATAGAGGTGTATAAAATTATGCATGGAGTAGAGAGAGGACAGAGAGAAATTTTTCTCTCTGTCTCACACTGGAACATCTCTCACACTAGGTCATCCCATGAAACTGAAGGCCAGGAAATTTAGGACCAACAAAAGTCAGTACTTTTTCACAGTGCGCTTAATTAATCTATGGAATTCTCTGCTGTGGAATGTGGTGGTGGCCACTAGCTTGGATGGCTTTAAAAGGGGCTTAGACAAATTCAGGGAGGAGAGGTCTATCCATGGCTACTAGTCTGGGGGTGGCTATAGGCCACCTCCAGCCTCAGAGGCACGATGCCTCTCAATACCAGTTGCAGGGGAACAACAGCGGGAGAGAGGGCATGTACATACTTCTTGCCAGTGGGCTTCTCTGGGGCATCTGGTGGGAATCTGTGTGAAACAGGATGCTGGGCTAGATAGGTCTGGATATTCTTAATATTTCGGCCAGTGGTGGCCAGCCTAAGGCTCTTCAGCTGCTGCTGGACATATGTACACATGTGCCAAAATGGTACTTACACAAATACACACAAAGTTAGAGAAAAGGACAGAGTTTATGGAGGAAGCCTTATTGCCCTTCCTACCATGAATGTCTTGGATCAGCTGGGATGGAGGGAATGCATTGTCCCTTTCCACTTCCCCTCCACCCACATGCACATGCGCGTGCAGAGGAATGCCCCTGTCCTGTGCTACATACATCTCCACCTCTTTTCTTCTTCTACTCTTCCTTCGCCCAACTCCTGTTGTCCTTTTCTGCCTCGTCTTTCCAGCAGGTGCAGCAGCAAGAAAGATAATAAGAGGAGGGCTAACAGGCTTCAAGTTAAGTGGAGCTACCCGTGATCACCAAGAGGCAGGAAACAATTTTGTGCTAAGTCCAATGCAAGCTCAAATATCAGTCCTTGGCAAATGATGCCTAGGCATTTGTGGGGAACATAGGAAGCTTTCCCCCCCCCACCAAGTCAGACCATTCGTCCATCTAGCTCAGTATTGTCTCTGCACTGACTGGCAGCAGCTCTCCAAGGTTTCAGGCAGAGGTCTTTCCCAGGCCCACCTAGAGATTCCAGATATTGAACTTGGGACCTTCTGCATGCAAAGCTGATGCTCTTCCACTAAGCCTGGCAGCAGCTCTCCAAGGTTTCAGGCAGAGGTCTTTCCCAGGCCCACCTAGAGATTCCAGATATTGAACTTGGGACCTTCTGCATGCAAAGCTGATGCTCTTCCACTAAGCTGTGGCCCCATCCTGTCTGACCCCCTCACTATTATTCTGCAAAGGCAAGATGTCTCTAGCATGAGGCAGAGATTCATTCTTCTCTTTCAGAATTATGACCAGGTTCTGTCATTTGTTATCCACATGTGGGCTACGAGTTCAGAAACAGGTTACAGACAAGCAGCAATCTGCAATAACTCATGGTGATGAAGTGATAATGATGTGCCCTATGTTTGGTAGTAGTGCTTGTTAAGGTACTGTGAAGGATATAATGTTTAGGATGCTGTCTTCTATTTTATTGATTTTCATTGCTACTTTTATCAATGGGCAGATTACGCTATTTGCCTAGAGCCACTGAGTTTGAGATGAAAAATCTAAATCAATACATCTGCAGACTAAACGGCCAAGTTGGAAATGAGTTTTCCACTATCCTTCTGCCAGGATTCTTTTCTCCCTTGAATGTGTGAGTAAAACAGGCCAGTAAAAAAGAATGTAATTTAATTTAATTTATTGATTAGAATGGATGAGTGATAAGGCATTTGATCAAGTAAAACAGTTCACTAACTGCTGTTGTGGTCTTTTGATTGCTTTCTGTCTGGTGCAGTTGAGTCATAAAGTAACAAAAAAAAATTGGGATCAGGGGAAGCCCTAATCCTATCCTATATCTGGTTAATCCTTATTACAGTGCTGGAAACTGAGACAAAGCACATAAAATCTCTTGTAGCTCTACACCTCTTAGTCAATGAATTTTCCAGATTATTAAAGAACCTACAGTCAGATCAAATGCTGCTTGATAATTTTCTCGAGTTTCCTTTGTATTGTTTGTTCTGTGCAGCATTTCTAATGTCATTCTTCTTCCTTCATGCTTTTTGGTATCTTGGCTGTTAAATAATTTATACACGGTCATTTTCAATCTCCTGTAGTTTCTTCATCCATTCACTAAATTTAGCTGTTTTTCAAGCCAGAGGCAACACAGCAGCAGATAAATGCTTAAGGTAGAATGCAATGACTGAACACACCAAAGCAGCATTATAGCTTCTCGCATGGTTTGGACCTCACGAGGACCATAGCTCAGTACATTGACAACATCTGGATGAAAAGAGGTCACTATTTGTAATTATTTATAAGATCTATTAGTCGCAGACTCTGCTTGCAAAGTGACCTGAACAGGGTACAGGCTGTTGAACCTGTTCATCCATGGAACTGTTCCCTGCATTAAAATGAATGGGGGAAATCCTTGCATGTGGGGGAACTTTTCTGTGCACAGTGTCCATCCCCCAAATAGTGACGGCTGTGTAGTGCATACATTTCCCATGCTAGTCCTACACAGATCTTTTTCTTTCCATAGCTGATTAAAGTTATCATTTTGTAACTTATAGATTTTGAAGCCTTGTTTAACATAAACTAGTGACATTTAGTAGTTAAAATGTTATGGTGTGTGTGTGTGTTTTGGTTTTCTTACATGCTGGGCCAGACCATGCAATGGTGCTTGTATACTGATGTCACTGCTACCCCTGCATAATGTTGGCATAACGTGAGAGGTCCTATCTTTCAGCACAAGATAGCAGATTAAAACAAGAGCAACAACAACAATGGTGGGGGGGGGGGGACAGAAGTTGCAACTCCACCAGCTATGCACCAATCACAAGGCAGCATGCTGATGATGCCCTCTTGTGGGCCAGGCTTGGAAGGAACACATGCTGATATGGAGGTGCCCCTGTGACATCACCACGTTGATGTGAAGATATCTCTGTGGTATCACCCCACCATACAAATAACCACTAGGGCTGTGCAATATTGGATCCGGAATTCAAGAAATGGCCTGATATCAACCATTCCAGATGGTACTGGAGATAATCTGGATCCAAAACAGGGAAGCTTATTTTGATCTGGAATTCTCTGGTACAATTTGGGGACTTGCAGAGATTTCCAGAAAGGAATCAGGATTCTGGAGCTCCAAATACCAGCTGTCCGCTCTCCATCACAGCTGCGGGGGCGGGGGGGAGCCATCTTCTGCCATCTATCTATCTGCCTGCCTGCCCATGCATTAATTTCTGTATTTAGCAGATTATTATACTTATAATTTAAAAATTCAAGTGTAGATTCTCGGCTGTTATATCACTTCCCCTAAGATGTTAAATCACTTTTCTTCCGTGATTCCCTGTGAGTATTTCTGGGTTGCTTAAAAATAATAATTTTAAAACAGAAGATGGCCACATTCACGTGTAATTAAATAGAGAGTCTGGCCATCCTTACCTACTTGTATGCCAGCCCTCAGAGCTCCCTGTCTAACCATTTTTTCCAGCAGTTTTAAAAAACTCTCCCCATAGACTTCTATGGGGATTTTCACAAGGAGATAATCAGATTTCTGAAAAGAAATCTGGTACCAAATCTGATACTGGAATTCTGAAGGGTCCAAAAGACCCAGAACCGATATCTGTGATTCCAGTTAAGATCAGATTAAGATCTGACCTGGAATTTGCAACCATGCACAGCCCTAATAATCACTGGAAAAGATGAATTTGTGCTCTGTTTGGCAAGGCTGCTATCCTGCAAAATGAAAAGGATAATGAGTATTTGGCCAGCAGTAGTACTGGTTGGATTGGAATGCTTGGCATTTACCAAGCTCTTGCAGCCACAAAAAAAAGCTTTGATCTGCCCAGAAATGTTTTATTCATAGTGATAGACAGGGAATCAATCAATCATCTTTATTCGGTCCATTGACCAGCAAGACAAATAAAGACATAGCAAGAACAAATCACAAGATACATTCAAATAATTTCACAAGACTCACCTTACATCAATATACCCCGGATTCTGCTAGCAAATTTGTAGCAAAACCTTGCCACTGGGTAAGAAATACCAGCATCCTTATCTTCAAGAAGAAAATCCACTAACAGATCATTAGGAATACTGCTTCGACAGCAACCAAAACATCATGATAATAAGGGTACAATTAAGCGTTTCCTAACCTCTTTATACAATTCACAATGAAGCAGGATATGAGCAACCACCTCAATTTCATTAGAGCGACAAGGACAAATTCGTACTTCTGTTGGCCAATGATGGAAGCTGCCATCTTGGCAGATGGCAGTTGGCAGTGCATTAAAATGGGCTCTAGGAAAGGCCCAGCGATACTTGGAGAAGGTGATACTAGATAAATATGGAGCAGTAGAAAATCCTAGCCGTGATTCTATACAGGTCTATATACTTTTGGGAGAAGGGCAGTCTCATTTTGTAGCTCAATATCCAGAAAACATTGGTAAACCAGAGCCTTTGCACCCTGGAGGTCGATGATAGACAGGGAAGAGAGAAATGGTATAGTTGAAAAACTACCTTAGTTCAATAAGAAATGTATAGATAGACCTATGGAGATTTCCCTCATGATTGCTATTTCTCCAGAAACCCTTAACTGCTTCGATATAAACAGATACTTTGTTTATATCCAAGAATATGGTGGAACCTGAATTTGGTTTCTATGTAAGCTGTCCTGACAGTGATAGGTGTGCAGGCCACCCAAAGGAGACTATTGGGGTTATGTCAGGAATAATAAGCTTTTGTTTCATATTTCTCCATTCAAGTTCCTGAACACGTTTTAGATTCTAAGCTTGTAGGCTAGGCAGTTCCCAAAGAAGCCATTAAGTGGGAACTGTATCTGTGTCAAACTCTGGTTTGACTATGTAGAAGATTAATTTTGAGCCTAAAGGAGTCTTTTTTAAGACTATACTGGATATTGTTTCATAATTGAAAGAAAAAAGAGAGTTTTAAGATTACTAATGTCAGGTATATGGGTCCAACCCCTACCAAGGATAAGATAGACTTCCAAGTTGATAAAAGAGAGAGAACTTTATTTATTCAAAACCCTGTAGTCATATATGAAGGCTGTAAGATTTTGGAGATATTCCTCTTAAAAGAAACATTACTGTTTGCAGGAGGCCCTCTTGATGGAATTTATGGTTGGTGGGGGAAAAAGATGGGTTGATTATTAGAGATGTGCATGAATCATTTTTTTAAATTCAATTTGTGCCTGAATCAAATTACCCCTGATTTGTTTTGTGCCCAAATCTGTCCCCCCGAATCACCCCAGATTCGATTTGGATTTGATTTGATTCTGATCGATTTGGACCACATATAAAGGTCCTAGGGGCACCAAATTTGGGTGGTGGGTAGGGCCCCTGGATGCCACCTACCAGATTTCAAGGCAATGGGGCACTTGGTTGATTTTTAATGGTTTTTTTTAGTTTTTACTGATTTTGCATATTTCTGCCATAGGAAATAATGGGGATTTGAAGTCGCCCTATCCTAACCCTAACATGGATCCCCAGCTTTAATTTTTTTTTTTAAGCTAAGCTCTAGCCCTTGTAGAAATTGAGTTATGGAGCAAAATGTGCGGTCACTATTTTTCATTTGGATTATTTGGTGTATAATAACTTTCCCTCATGAATCCCTATGAGGATTCATTGCACACCTTCATTTCTTCTTGTCATTTTGACCCCACTGCTTTGCGGATGGGGAATTAGTGGCATGTCATGTGTCAACTACCCCCCAACCCACAAGCCACTGGGTACTCAGTTTATATTTTAGGAATTTTTGAGGTATTTAGATTCTTTGGTGTGTAATGAATCCTCATAGGGATTCATTATGAGGAAATGTTATTAGACACCAAAGAATATAAACACTTGAAAAAATTCTTAGAACATAAACTGAGTAGTACCCCACTGCCTTGCTTGTGGGAGGGGGGTGTAGTTGGCACATGACAGCTGACAGTTGGCACTGTCCAAAGACAGTCAAAATGAATAGACGAAATGAAGGTGTGTAATTAATCATCACAGGGATTCATTGAGGAAAAGTTGTTATACACCAAAGAATCCAAACACTTGAAAAATAGTGACCACACATTTTGCTCCATAACTCCACTTCTACAAGGGCAAGAACTTAGCTTTTTTAAAAGAATGAATGCTGGGAATCTGGGGGAAATGATAGGAGTGATCAGAATCTCAAAGTGATTTGAATCAAATCTGGCACGTTTCGATTTGGACCTAAATCTAGCCAATGAACCACATGGGTGATTTATTCTATCTCCCAATTGCCCAAATCAGCTAGATTTGGGTACAAATTGATTTGTACCTGAATCAATTCACACATCCCTACTGATTATGCATTTTGTCTTCCTGTCAAAGATCCTACTAGAGAGAGAGAGAGCACGAGCACTTGGGCCGACATTCAGACTAACAAAGCATTGGTACAACAGAATCACAGCACACACTGTGGGGGAATTTTGATCTATCTCCTCTTCCTTTTGTAGTCAACTGTAGCTCCCAAACATATGTCCCTGAGGGCTGTGTGCCTCTCAGGGACATCTTTTGGGGAGTCACAGTCAGCTACAGAGGGAAGAGGAAAATGACAAAAATTGTACCTCATCTGTAGTGCACTAGCAGCATGACTCCACACATGCTTCATTCGTCTGGATGACAGCCATATAGTCAAAGTGGGACCACTTTTGAAAAACATTTGCAAACTTTTGCTGATCCATTATACAGGGGAAGATTAGTAACAGAATCTGATCTAAGGGAGCACATTACACCTGTGTTCAAAGGGCTAAAACTAGCTTGTAGTTAATTTCTGGGGGCAATTCAAATTGCTGTTTTTGACCTTTAATGAGCCCTAAGTCTGGTTCAGGATACACCTCTTCCCATGCTGCTCTCCCGGGTTCTGAATTCTTCAGAAGAGGTTATACTCTGGGTACTACTGCAATGAAAAACAGGACCTTCTCTGTTGGGGTGTCCTCCTTGTGGAATTTTTAATGTCTTACTGTGGACTTTAGGAAGATACCAACTTTTTTTTTTCTGAATTAGGGGAGGCTTTTGCTTAAATAGGCTGCTGTTGACATTGTTCTTGTTGATGACTGAGCTGCTGTTTTGTTTTGGGGCTTTAATTTGTCATTGTTTTTTGCAACGTTTATATTTGATATTTAAATTGTTGGTAGCTGTTATGGCTCTAGAGCTGTATTTTGCACGCTCGGTGTTATATACATTTTAGAAGAAAATGAAGAAATAGCCTATTCGTGGTTCAGCAGAAGACTTGCTTTAGCATCTTTGCTTATTCTATAATATAAAGAAACTGCCCGTACTCCAATCTACCATGTTGTGTCATAGTCTCTTAAATTTTCTCTAAAGAGTCTCATATGTAGAACAAATGGTAATCTACATGGTTGCTTTTTATGATCCATCACCAGGCTTCTCCTAAGTACTTAACCTTCATTCCACACTGTAAACAAACCAACATGGAGGGTTCTTTAGACTCCCAATAGACTTCCCTTCAATTTATATGCTAGGCTACTCATTACCATCTGCACCTGAATGCAATAAGCAGGCAACTGATCAATTCAAATCATGATGACTGAATAGAGGAAATTAAGGTAGCCACTTAGCTGACATAGTGTTCAGTTGGTAGAGTCCTTGATGCAATTTTTGCTAACATTCTATAAATGAAAATATGCTTAAAAGTTATTGTCTTGTATATGTATTACAGTATATTTATTTCTGCAAATTGCTGTTCAAATGGAAGACCATGTGGAACGATTAAAAGCATTTCCAGGAAAATATTTCAGGGTTCTTTCAGAGTGCCATACATGTAAAGTACAAGGAAGTGATGGTGTTGTCTAGGAACGACATTAGGCCATTAGTGCACAATACCGTAATATGTTTTAATGAGTACTCGAATAAATGCATAAGCATTAGCACAGATGCTCTATTAGAAACAAAAGCAATAATGATGAAGTTTCCATTTCAAATCCAGAATAGATGCATCAAAGGAGGTCTAAAAGTGTTGGCTGTAAGATGGTTTTGAGAAGTGGACAAATATGGCCAAAGTGAAAGGGGATAATCTCATTGATGTCAATGTTAGAATCCCCATTGACTTTGAAGCAAATGACACCCTACATGCCCATTCAGCAAGAACCGTAATGTTCTAATTACAACAACAATGACAAATATTTACATACTGCTTTCAACAAAAGTTTCCAAAGCAGTTTACATAGAAGATTGATTGATTGATATTAATAAAATGGCTCCCTGTCCCCAAAGGGCTCACAATCTAAAAAGAAACATAGAGTGGACACCAGCAACAGTCACTGGAGGTACTGTGCTGGGGGTGGATAGGGCCAGTTACTCTCCCCCTGCTAAACAAAGGTGCCTTTTTGGCCAGGATCTTATCAATACACAGGATTTGGCAGCCACGTCACAATATCATCTATAGAGTGTATACAGGGTGTGGAGGATGGGGGTGGGGGGAAAGATGGGGGGTAATTGTTTGATTCTGCTAAAATTAGAAATGCCAGCAGAATCACAGCTTTCATGGTTTTTGTCTATTGCCTTCTGAAGACAGATTTTGAAAGTGTAAATTAATCCAAGACAATTTTACATCCTGACTACAATTAAGAAGGACAACCATCTGGGGCTCTAATTATTCATCAAGGAAACATAGACACCCCTTCCTCGCAGCTATTTTTATAACTCTTGAAACTGTGCAATTCAGAATGCTTTGCAAGAAGCAAATCTTTTGTGTGTTTTCTGACAACAGCTATTTTTGTCTCCTCTCTGTTTCTGTTTTTTACAGTGACCAGTTTTCACAGCTGTTTGACCCACATTTTGCTTACATTCATACAAGCCTGTCCTTGCTCCCCTCCGCCCCCACCCCCTTTGCTCTTGGAACACAATAGGCAATATGCATATCATTTATCTATGTAGTAAGCAAACCAACACATCTTCACAGTGGGCAGTCCTGAGGAGGTGCAAGGAATTCATATGATAAATGAGATACAAGCAATTTGTTTACTCTACAGATTTTACACCTTCAGAACGTAACACTGTTATGCAGATATCACTCACAAGATGCATTTCAAGTTAAATTCATTTTTTTTAGGACTGGATAATCCATTTTCCAAGGATAGTGGTAGAGAAATATTAGATCTGCTTTCCACGCAGAAGGTCTCAGGTTCAATCCCTGGCATCTCTGGGTAGGGTTGGGAAAGACCCCTGTTGGAAACTTTGGAGAAGCTGCTGCCAGTTAGTGGAGAGACAATACTGAGCTAGATGAACCAAGAGGCTTTTCACACACGGCTTTTATTTCGAATCCACTCCTGATTGGAGTATGCCAGCCCACATATTAGCTGGATTTACCCCAGGTCCCTGCGGGCTATCAGTTACCAGGACAGACAGGACTTTTTGTCCCCCACCCCCACAATGGAGGCTGCAAATTCTGGCGAAGTATCTCCAGTTACAAAAAACTTCTAGTTTCAGAGGCTTTTGGAAACAATCCCGGGGCTTCTGTTTTGCCCTGCAGTTTTCTCTGTTATGTTTGGGTTGGTCATGCCAGTAAACTGGCATTTTTCAAAACTAACTCAGTGAAAGGGCAACCAAGATGATCAGGGGACTAGAGCACCTTTCCTATGAGGCAAGACTACAACACCTGGGGTTTTTTAGTTTAGAAAAAATACGACTGCAGGGAGACATGATAGAGGTCTATAAAATCATGCATGGTGTGGAGAAAGTGGAGAGAGAGAGATTCTTTTCCCTCTCACACAACACTAGAACCAGGGGTCACTCCATGAAATTGATTGCCAGAAGGTCTAGGACCAACAAACGGAAGTACTTTTTCACACAACGCATGATCCACTTGTGGAACTCTCTGCCACAGGATGTGGTGACAGCCAACAACCTGGATGGCTTTAAGAGGGGTTTGGATGACTTCATGGAGGAGAGGTCTATCAACTGCTACTAGTTGGAGGGCTGTAGGCCACCTCCTGCCTCAAGGGCAGGGTGCCTCTGAGTACCAGTTGCAGGGGAGTAATGGCAGGTGAGAGGGCATGCCCTCAACTCCTGACTGTAGCTCCCAATGGCATCTGGTGGGCCACTGTGCGAAACAGGATGCTGGACTAGATGGGCCTTGGGCCTGATCCAGCAGGGCTGTTCTTATGTTCTAAAGGGAGTTTGACAGCTGTTTTGAGTATGGTCTGCTCCAAGTGATTTGCAATTGTAAGCACTGGGGGGGCGGGGGCGGTGTGTTATTGTTGTTGTTGCAGATTGACTGATACTCTGTTGAGGGAGGGGGAGGGAGAAATTCCTGAGTTAAACACAAGCACAGACTGCAAAATGTGTCTTGCCATGCTTTACATAGGCTTTAGATATGCAGAACAGATGTAACTTGAACCCCTTTGTTGTCTAAGCTGATTATGTTAGGTGTGTGTGTGTGGTGGGGGGTTAAATATTATGTCATGAAGGAAGTCACTCACAAAGGCAAGGGTTAAGTGGTTGATCCAGCTGTTTGGCAACTTGTTATGCTCTTAGTTGTCAAACTATTTTTAAAAAGCTCTCTCGCTTTTTAAAGCCCTCTCTCCCTACACAGGGAAAAGATCTGCCAGGGAGTCAATCTGCTGTGAAGCAGATTCGCTCTTCAGATACCCCAAGGAATATGGCCATGTGTGAATAACCAGCAGTGGTCTGACTCATTATAAGGGAGTTTCCTATGTTCCTAACCCACCACACAAACTATAGTCCACTAACTATGATGTCCCCTAGTTTTGAGACCTGCAAGGTGCCTGACAATTGCTTTTTTCTTGCAGTTCCAAGCGTATATCCAAAATACATTGCTAGCAAGCTATATTGAGCTTGGTAGGCTGCAAACTGTGTAGATCTGTAGGAGTCTCAGCATGGGCAAACTTTAAAACCAGTAAAGTCACCTACATGGAAGTATAGTGTTTAGTGCCTACATGCCACAGTCCTGATCCAAATTGGGGACCTACGTGGTTGCTCTTCAAAACTAAAAATTAGCCCCCAACCAGACCACAACATATTCAATGCCACAGCTAGTTTGGCCTTAAGATTCCCCAGAGTTCGGGGTAGGTTTTCAATGCCCTTAGTAATTCTTCACCCCTCTCTGTAACCAGCAAAACCATAGTAACTTATGCAAAATAGTTTAAAAAAAAATTCAAACCAACAGTACAAGGATTTGGGCAGCATCCAAATGAAGATCAACCATAGTTCAGCAGTAGACCACCTTCTTTGCATGTGATGTCTCCAGCCAGGCAACTCCAGCCAGGCCTGGACAACTGCTGCCAGTCACTATATACAATATTGAGCAAGGCCACATCCAGACAGGACTTTTCGTCCAGGATTGTCTCACCTTGTCCACACTCTCTTTACAGGAGGGCTCAGAGGTCCAGCCCATTCATTGGGAAGACCTAGGTGATTGCCTAGGGCATAATTCTTGCGGGACGGGCACATAAACAGTGCCAGACTATGGTACTGCCAATGACTCTTTCTCTCCCTCTTGTATTGCACCCCTGAAGTACTCCACAGTGGTGTAATCATGTACGTATGCAATACTGCACCCTGAACCCCAAAATCTAGTCTTTACTCATTGCACCTCAGCCTCAACTAACAGCTAGTCTCATAAGCTGCACTCCCTCTCTTGCATGACTTGTCCTCTTAGCTAAGTAGGGTCCACCCTGGGTGCATATGAATGGGAGACTTGATGTATGAGCACTGTAAGATATTCCCCTTAAGGGATGGAGCCGCTCTGGGAAGAGCACCTAGGTTCCAAGTTCCCTCCCTGGCTTCTCCAGGATAGGGCTGAGAGAGATTCTTGCCTGCAACCTTGGAGAAGCCGCTGCCAGTCTGTGAAGATAATACTGAGCTAGATGGACCAATGGTCTGACACAGTATATAGCAGCTTCCTATGTTCCTATGAATATGACATGCCTGCCTCAGTATTCATTTCCAAAAAGAAATAGTCTCCGACTGGATTTTCAGATCGACAGCAAAGGGTTTTTTTTGCCCCCATAACAGACTGGTAACTCTCTCCCACTGTCTCCTCAAACCGTGGTGGGCTAGTCATTCTCTGATCTTCTATGCAGGCTGATCATTTGACCTCATGGAGCTCCATGCTTCTTGGCTGATGGGGCTCCAAAGTCAAACTTTGTCTAGGGTGCTAAAGACCCTAGGGCTAGCCCTGACATCATCATCCATCCACTAGTATATTCCCTACACTTATATTGCCACATTTTATTTATTTATTTATCTATTTATCATATTTCTGTACCGCCTGATATGTACATCTGCATTTTATCAATGCAGAAAGTCTGAATGGTTTTTTTAAAAAAAATAGTACTAGTGCTGCACAGTGACAGCATGTGTGAACTGTAGTTAGCACTTCAGTGTCATCTCTTTGACAGGCTTGGTTTTGAGGTGTTTTGACCTGTTCAGTGTTCATTTCCAGATACAACAAAACAGAAAGGGTAAAAGGCAGAGAGCCAGTCACACCATGTTACGCTATGGACTGTCAGCTCATGTGGATGGGACATTGTGCTATGAAAGCACACAAAAACACACTGGTGTGGAAGCACTGGTGCAATTCTGCTTGTGAATCTAAGCAGGAAAGCAGTGACAAGGAGTTCATCTGTAAGCGTCCCTAAATGGTGCAATAGTCTGACTCAATGAAAGAGGCAACTTATGTTTACATGAAAGCAAGCTCCAGAGTCCAATGGACATACTCCCAAATCAGTTTGTATAGGATTGCAGTGTAAATTATGCAAAATAAGAAATTTTGCACATTGGCTCAGTTTGACTAATTACATAGATCACATAATACAGTTTTTTCTTGTTATAGAATCTGGATTTTCTGTCCAGGATCAAATCATTTTGTTTATATACCACTCTGCTTATGGTCTACTGTTCACTTTTTGCAGGTTTTGGCTGATCACAATCCTCTCAGTGTATTTTATTTATTTATTTATCATATTTTTATACCGCCTGATATGTACATCTCTAGATGGTGAACAAAATTTAAAATATTTAAAAGTCACAGATTAAAATACATAGCACAATGAAAACAATAGAATAAAATAATTATAAAACATGTTTTTAAAATTATTAAAATTTTCTGGTACATATCAGACTCAACATTGTCAAAAGCTGTCTTTATGAAATGCTTGCCACTGATCCACTTCTTAATCTCAAGGCATCTCCAAATCATGTTAGAAAATTCAGAGTGAATGCATGTATTAAACTGAGTCGATAACAGGAATACTCCAGCTTGAAACAGACTAAAGGAGCACTGTCCAATCATAATGCAAATATGAATACCAAAATATTATTGTCTTAACATCGTTCCAAGAAGGAATTGCATTTGTTACAACTGATTGATTTCCATTCCTGAGGGAGTCTAGGCCATCAGCCTCTTTCTAACAAAGCAGCGTGAAAATAACATTACAAGGCTTTTGGTAGAACTAACTGAACGGGGCCTATTTTTAAGGAACTGTGTATTATTTTTTCTCCTAGCTAGTCTCAGTGAAGAGACTTAAAAATAGTTCAAGTTGATTCTGTTGGTTTCTTCTAGCCGATTACTATGATAATTTAAAATGGTCATTCTCAGCTAGGAATGTATTGAAATAAAATCTTTGAAGTTCTTTAATAATATTTTAGAGAAAGAGCTTCAAATGTGACTGTATCGATTTAACTGCACTAAATAGTTAGAAGCACTGTCTGACATGATGAAGGAAATTATTCAGAGTAGTCCCATTGAAAGTAAAATAAGTTAGGCAATGTCTTGCTTGTCCTTTTTAATTTCACTGGAACTACTTTGAGTACTTTTCCTCATGTCAGCCACTAATTTATTTATAAGAAAAAGTTGGGAAACTATGTGTAAGATAATTTTTAATTTTTTCACAGTTGGCAAAATCTGTAATTATCAGTTATTATAAAGTTAACCTTTATTACAGATTATTATTTGTTTTTCACATGTATAACCCACCCACCCCCCGCACACACACCCCAAGAGTGTTCATGGTTTCACAAAGAAAAAAAGAGGAGAGGGGAGAGCTGGTCTTGTGGTAGCAAGCACAGCTTTTCCCCTTAGCTAAGCAGGGTCTGCCCTGGTTGCATATGAAAGGGAGACTAGAAGTGTGAGCACTGTAAGATATTCCCCTCAGGTGATGGAGCCGCTCTGGGAAGAGAATCTAGGTTCCAAGTTCCCTCCCTGGCATCTCCAAGATAGGGCTGAGAGAGATTCCTGCCTGCAACCTTGGAGAAGCCACTGCCAGTCTGGGTAGACAATACTGAGCGAGATGGACCAGTGGTCTGACTCAGTATATGGCAGCTTCCTATGTTCCTAAAGACTTACATAAGGCTTCCAAGGGCTCTTCCATCCAGCCAGTATGCACAGATAGGTGTGCTGTCTGTGTTTCTGCAGAACTTTGAGCAGATTCCTAAGAAAGTTTTCCTCCTCTTAGTGTAAAATGCACACATCAGATATGAAGTGTGTTTGTGGATACTTCTAATCTCATTTTTCCTTTTAAAAAGTGCTTATATAGGAATTGGGTCCAGAATTGGCTCCCTACCCATCTGTATTATACAGAGAAGCTAGGTTAAAATGTATTCAGGTGCATTTTGTACAGAGGTACTCCCTCCTGAGAACAAAGAAGCTCTTAAGAACCAGCCCTGAGTGATATACATTCTCTGGACATGACACTACCTCCTCATCCATATTCCACTTGCTACAATCCATAAACCAGGGGGGCTTTTTTCCATATGTAGAACAGTTATTTATTTTTCTTAAGCAAATACATTTTGCAAGGAGCTTGTGAGAAGAAAATCAATGTTATAGCATCTAAATGTTATGTTATAGCCTTCCATCCTTCCTAGGTCGGTAAAATGAGTACCCAGAATGTTGGGGGCAATATGCTAAAATCATTGTAAACCGCTTAGAGAGCTCCGGCTATAGAGTGGTATATAAATGTAAGTGCTATTGCTATTGCTATTGCTAAATCTGTTCAGCTAGATGCTTCACATGGCTAACGGCTGCATAATCCTTTAACTTTAACTTTATTGCAGTCTCTGCAACCAATATTAATTACTGCATAATTACTTGTGCAAGGAATCACAAGTAGTGATGCTCGCAACATCCACTGTCTGAAGCATGAATTTGTTCAACTCCAAATGCTCAGATGTATTACGAATCAAGTATCACTTCTCTCAGAATTCCTCTCTGACTCAGAATGCCAGTCTGCATTCAGGCTGACCAGGCTGCTTCCTAGGTATGTGCACAAAGGTTTTAGCTCCTTACTCTTGATTAAACTCTTGAGTGCTGTGAGCTATTGATTGGATCACCTGATCAAGCAGCCTTTTGTTTTGCAAGGACCTTCTCTATGCAGGAAAATCAGTTCTCTTGGTCATTACTTACAAATGTTTTGTGTGTTTGTCACCCCCAATCAGCTCCAAACCCCAGCCATGTTCCTTAACAGCCCTTCTATAAATTGGGGAGGCCTCTGAAGGTCCTAACTTGCCTCCACTGAGAGTACAGGGTGAGTGTAGGGCAGGTGAGGCCAAACTACAGCCCCCAAACAGCAGTGTGTTCCTGTTCATGTGTCTCACACATATGGGGCTTCCTACCTGCCCCTTCTATGTACTTCACTCCCTTTTTGGCTCAGGGTAGATTAAAGGGGGCGTGTCATATACCACCACCAGGGAGCAGAGTCTTCCTTACAGGTGAGGTCTTGAACGCAAGCAGCAAGATTCAGTAGGTAGCAACGCAAGGGAGCTGAGATCCAGGAGTACAGGAGTGCTCAGAGGCTAGGTGAAGGGGTTGTAGATGGGGTGAGTAGAGTCTAAAGACTGAGGAGCAGGGAACAGCTCTGGAAGCTGAAAGAAGCAGCAGCTAGTTGAGCTGTTGTTCCAGCAGCAAGAGGTGGCTTCTGATGGGCTTTATAAAGGCAGAAGATCTGAGGCTGTGTGCTGCCTCATAAGTGCCTGAGGCTGGGTCTGGCTGTCCCCTTACACTTGAGTAGACAGACACACACACACACACACACACACACACACACACCTCTCTGCTCCTGAGGACACCCTTCTGAGAAAACCCTGGCTGAGTTGCCAGACGAGAGCTCCTCTGCTGTGCTTATACTTCCTCCCGTGGTTTTTGATGGCAGTGAGCAGGCCAGCTGAGAGCCTCCTCAGGGTCTGAATCATTGGGAGGTAAAGAAGGGCCTGGTTGGGTGACTGGCTCATTTGTGCTTCTGGGCAGTCTCCTAGGGACCCTGTTGGGGATTTGCGCACTGGGAGAGATCCTGTGGGGTCTCCCCTGGGGCCAACAGGCCTGTGAGGCTCTTCTGGGCTTGGGTTGGCTTCTAGTGAGGTGTCCTTGCGGGTTGCGAGGAGGGCCCTCCTCTTCCGGGCAGGGGGGCTCCTTGGAGGAATCCTTGAGTGCAACTTGCTAAAACAAAATTATCTGTCTCTGCACCTGATTCCTCCCTGGGTGAACCTGAGTGGATCATGACAGGTAGTAAGTGTGAAGGTTCTTACACTTTTGTCTCTGTCAGAGTTATCGGGGTTCTAGGAGGGCAGTGCCTCTCTAGATGCTAATGCTGCCAACTCTGTTCACCTGCTCCCTTCATCAGTAGCCCCTTACTCCCTAAATACCTCCTGACAGCTGCTGCAGCTCTGCTGGGGGAAGGAATTCTCATCTCTGGAGAGTTTCCCCTCTCATGAAGCTGCCATGCCATTGGGGATCTGGGTGGCTCTGTTGCAGTGGCATGAAAACACCAGTAGCCCTGCTCTCCCGTGACTGCATAGTGGGCAGTATAGCTGCTTCTCTTCCCTGTGTACTGGCTGCTATGTTGAGGAACCCCCCGATGCTGCATGCGTGTGGCCGAGAGCGATTCCCCACAACACCATCAGCACACATGCACCAACATTACAAGCCAAGAGATTATCTGAAACAGAAGAGCTTTCCCCACGAATCCACTAAGTAAGCTTGTAGAGTCTACAACTTAGACAATAAGCTAGGGATGTGCATGATTCACAGTTCACAGCACATCCCCGGCACCTTTAAAATGGAGGAGAGCGGATAATACCTGCTCCTCCACCACTCACCACCATTTCCGATATCGGTGGCGGTTCCCCTCACCACCTCGTAGCTATCATCGCATACTAGCGGCGCTCTCCCCAGCTGCCCTAGCATGACGCCGGCATGCACATGGCCTCCGCGCATGTGCCGTGGCCATTTGCGTGGTCAGCATGGTTGCTGACCAAATATAGGAAGTGGTGGCGAGTGGCGGAGGAGCAGGTATGCACCTGCTCACCTCCAATTTAAAGGTGCTGGGGGATGTGTTGTGAATCATGCTTCAAGTCACGACTCGTGCACATCCCTACAATAAGCTGATAATTCCAAATCAAACTAATGGGCATTTGCCCATCACTAATTGTGTGGGGTAGTTCATTGGGCATTTCAGATTATAGCTGCAGTCTGCCAAGTGCACATCAAATAAACACAGCAGTGACGTGTATGAGAGGCATTCTTGGTGACTGCTTCTCTGCTCCAGGCTTCTTTTCCTCTGGAATCTGCCAGAGTCCAGGCCTGAACATTTCTTCCCCATCATGTATGTCAAGCCTCTTTTAGTATGTGCCGGAGAGGGCCTGATTAATATAATACCCCACTGTGCTCCTGCTGCACTGCACTTCTATTGTCAATAGGAAAGGTGTGTTTGATGGTCTGTGCTATATCACAGTCTCAGCTGACTGTGGAGCAGAGGCAATGCTAACACATAAAACCATCCGTAGATAGTTCTGCTACTATGCCACAGGGTTGCTGCTGGAAGTGACTCCATTGTGCTGATTTTCTTCTAGAAATCTTGGTAATACTTGATAATAATCTAAAATCTTGTTTGTAATCTCCTTGACAGTATCAGGAAACAGATATAAAATAATTGAATAAATTAAGCCCAAACCAACTTGCCCAATTACATTAAAGCTGAAATTACAATATGGCCATGGTCTAACTGTAGGGGAGTATTTGAGTAAACCCCTTATTTAGCAGAGAACCCCAGTTTGATGAGGAGAGAGCTCAGGGAGGAGATCTGGAAATAATTGATTAAGGGCTAAAACAAGTAAAGGATTATTTGAATAAGTTACAAACCTAGATAGAAAGCCTGCACCCTGTACTAGCTACCTCATGGTGGAAGGAAGAAGAAGGAACAGAGATAACAAAGAAGTGGAGTGCCCTTAAAATATTAGTCTACCAATCAGGGCAGACTTAGAACAGAGACTGATAGTACAGAGCAAACAAGGGAGCAGTCCTACATTCTCTGCCTCTGCTGGTGTTAAGAATCGATGCTTATGGAATCATATCTCCAACACCAACTGCATAATTAGTTCTGATCATCTAAGATGGCATTGAGCATGTGTGTTGTCTTTGTAACTGTATGGAAAAGCACTTTTAAAAACTAAGGGGACTTTAAAAAACAACTTGTAAAATGGAGTTGGGGAGTCAGCTGTTCAAAAGGGGGAAAGCTAAGATTTCTAGGCATACCCAAACTTTTCGGAACATCTAAGTCACGGCTGCTCAACCTCGGCCCTCCTGCAGATGTTGGCCTACAACTCACATAATCCCTGGCTACTGGCCACTGTGGCTGAGGCTTGTGGGAGTTGTAGTCCAAAAACAGCTGGGGGGTGGGGCTAAGTTGAGCAGGCCTGATCTAAGTAAACACAATTTTTTCCCCCTTGCAGGGATAAATAAATAACAATGTTCTCATTTGTTCACAAAGCAACACAGCTGACTTGAGGAAAGGCATATTGGCTGCAATCCCATGCATAGTGAGTCAGAAAGTAAGTCCCCCTGAGCTCAGTGAGACTTATAAGTACACATGCATAGGATCCATTTGTGAATTGTGGGATCATGTCAGATTCAACAAGAATATACTGTTGGTCCCCCCCGCCCTCTGTCAACCAAGAAGACTTTTGAAAACATGTTAGTTTGTTGTCAGTGATATCTTTCTTTGTTCCCTTTGCTTGAAGTTGAACATTCTACATGTACCTACATCTTTCAATTTTAATCAGGCCTCAGTGATTTAAAGTCCTTGCCTTCTCCTGTTTACTAATTCATGTGCTCAGCTGACTTCTGTGGCGATTATCTACTGAATTCATTTTCCATTATCAGCTGCAGGAAATTGCTGCTGCTGTCATTTGGATATGGTGCAATATACAGAGTCACTGAGTTACCATGCCTGAAGTTCTCAATGAATATTCTCTAGATTTCAGTGAGAACTTCTGTGGATTTCAGAAAGAGTTCAGTAAAGGAAACATGTTCTTGGAATAATATCGACTCCGGTCCAGTTAATACATTACTGGAGCAATGTGGTCGTCACTTTCTTGCGTTGCTTTCCCACTCCATTCTCATTCTAGTAACGCACACATAAGGGGACCAAATGGTGGTGGGCGGGGAGTGAAGGACCAAGCTGAAAGAACCACATTGAAGTCAGAGGCCACATCAGTAGTGAGCACCACTGACTCGGTACTTCCCATGTGATCTCATAATCTGCAGTATAGTTCCCTCATTCCAATGCTGTTGGGAAGGTATGGAAAGTAACCACAGGAAATCGGCGACCACATTGCATGGTTAGGTATGAACTTAGTCAACACTGTTCAGTTCCTTTGAAGAATGAGATATTTTGGAAATCCACTTAATGTGTATTGGAAACTTCAGGCATACTAGTTTAGTGAGTATAGCCCTTTCCAGGCATATGAATGCTGAACACAGTGAGGCAGTGGTGGCTAGCTCCATTCCCAACCTAGTGTCATGACCTCCAGGACCTCCCCAATTGGAAGGCAAGGTAGACATTTCAGGGGATGAGACTCTTCCACCCAGATCCCAGACAGCCATACGATACCAGGAGGCCACACCAGGAAAATCTGGGGGGCCTGAGGCAGTACCTCCATCATAACCCAAGGATATAGCTCAGTGCCTTCATCCTCTGAATTGGGGGAATTTCAAAAGCAGTTTGACATATGGAATGGGAGTCTGCTGATCCAAGAGGAGAAAAGTCCCTGCTAACTGAACACAAGAGGCACCTTTCAAAGTGGCAGTTCTCATATATCTAGCAGGAGGAGAACAACTGGCCTTGTTCAACCCCAGCAGAGCATACTTCTAGTAGTTGCTGCTTGTGTCTACCTTGTGTTTCTTTTTTAAATGGTGAGCCCTTTCAAGACAAGGCTGACCACATAAATAAAATAGTAGTAGTAGTAGTAGTAGTGAAATGCTTGACTAACAAGCAGAAGGTTGCAGGTTTGAATCCTTGCTGGTACTATATCGGGCAGCAGCGAGATAGGAAGATGCTGAAAGGCATCATCTCACACTGTGTGGGAGGAGGTAATGGTAAACCCCTCCTGTATTCTACCAGAGAAAACCACAGGGCTCTGTGGGCACCAGGAGTTGAAATCGACTTGACGGAACACTTTACCTTTACCTTTTAGTAGTAGTAGTAGTAGTAGCAGCAGCAGCAGCAGTAGTAAATAAAATAGAAAACATTTTCTATGCAAACTACTTTGCATAACAAAGTAATAGTAAAAGTCATAAGGTCATCTGTGATATGTGCAAATTCTTGGATTGATCCTTGGACTGGCTTAAACTGGGACTTTGAGTAGTAGCCTATAGCTTTAATGTGATGTGAACACTACAAAACAATTATGGTGTAATCTACTTTGACCTATGAATAGTCAGGCATTAACCCCTCCATTAAATTGCCTGGTACATTTCCCATCCAAACAATTTCTAATGTATAATGTATATTTGCTGTGAAGAGTAGTGCTCAAATTCTGAGTAGAATTAAGCTGTTTTTCCAATTTTGCTGAAGAGGCTTGTCTGTTCAGCATTTCTCAGAAAGAAATTGGAACCCAGAAAAGAGGAACTAATTGGAGCCCAGGCTGAATTCTAGTTTTCAAATCATTCTTTATAGCTATTCATAAGACTAGAAGGTTTGGAAATGTCATAGCCTATATAAGACATCCAGATAGCCAAATCTTTTTTGACCTTATGAGTAAATAATTTGGTGTGGAGCTCTTGGACTATGTATGCAGAAGCCCACTTCCAAACACATCCATCTCACCTATCATATTAGAGATGAGATATACACTGCCTAGATGTGTATATAACAGGCAGCGTATACAGTAAATATGACATATTGAAAATAAATAAATAAATAAATATTATCCTATCTTTCTTCCAAGGAGCTCAGGGCAGAGTGCATACCTCCACCATAATAGGCCCATTCACATTTTATGTTCAACACTGGTACCACGAGTGTACACAGGTACAGTCATTCACATGTTCTATTAAATACAGGTACAGAAGTACTTGTACTATCTTTAGCATGCATTTGAAGGGCACATGTATGAGTGTACACAGCATAATGTCTGAATCAGAGTCTTCACCCTCTGTGTGTGGCTGAGAAGGAGAGTGAGTGGCCTGGAATCGCCTAGTAGCCTCACCTGTGACTATTTGTTTCGAGTCACCTGTAATGTAGCCATTGGACCATCACATCACTGACTGACTGCCTCCTTAGGTGGGGCCCCATGTGCAGGGGCAATCACATTTAGGTAAGGGGAGAGCAAGAGGCAAGGTTCACAGTAAAGGTCAAAGGTCAGCATCCTTGGATATGTTCAAGATGAAATTTCAAAGGAGCTGTGCATTCTAACAGCGTATCTATTAAGTTGTACCTCATCAGAACCTCAAATATTGCTCCAGTCACAGGTAGGCTGAATTACAACCACCACCACCACAAATATTTATATACCACTTTTCAGCAAAAGTTCCCAAAGTGATTTACATAGATATAAATAAATGAATACGATGGCTCCCTGTCCCCAAAGGGCTCACTCTCTAAAAGAGAAAGATAAGATAGACACCAGCAAAAGCACTGGAAGGATGCTGTGCTGGGGGTGGAGACAGGAAACCAACTGGAGATAAGCAGTAGCAGAGTGGGAGAGCACCTGCAGGTTCTAGGTTCAGTCTCTGGTACCTCCAGGTAGGGGTGGGACCGTGGGAAACACTGCTGGCTGAAACCCTGGAGGGGTACTGATAGTCCTTGTAGGCAGTGTCGAGCAGGGATGTGCACAGACCGCAGAGGTGTGGCCCGTCGCCGGGGAGGTGTTGCTTTGAGGGCGGGGGGGGGGTTGTACTTACCCCTCCCACTGCTTTTCCCCCTCCGGCGCTCCGTTTGTTAGTGCAAATTTTGGGGCGGCAGCGGTCCTCCCTGCCACCCCTGCCCCCTTGTTGTCTGCTAAATGCGGAAGTAAATTCTGCACATGCGCCCACCGCCGCACGCACGTCACAGCAGGCTCATGTGTAGAATTTACTTCCGCATTTAGCAGACAAGAAGGGGGCAGGGGTGGCAGGAAGGACTGCTGCCGCCTCAAAATTTGCACTAACAAATGGAGCGCCGGAGGGGGGAAAGCGGTGGGAGGGGTAAGTACAACCCCCCCACACCCTTAAAGCAACACCCCCCTGAGCCGACGGTCAGTTGGACCGCCGGACCAGCGAACCGGTTCGCAGGCCTCTAACATGGCCTGCGGACTGATTCGTGCACATCTCTAGTGTCGAGCTAGATGGATCAAGCCCCCTTTCTGGCAGTGTCAGTCCACTTGATAAACAAGTTTATTTTAGAGTATTTTATTGTTTAAAATGAAATCTGATTTGCTTGTCTGGAGTATATCTTTAAGCTGAACCCAGGGGTGTACCGTTCATTAGGCAAGGGGAGACTGTTGTCTCCCTGCCCGGCTGCCTCAAGGGGCCCCCCAAGAGGCCCCTCACTTCTGCTCTGCTGGCACAGGCGGCCGCCCTCGGACAGCAACAACTCTGCTGCGCCGCTGTGGCTGCTGGCGGGCAAACAAAGAGGAGGGAAGCGTTGGCCGGCAAAGGGACCCGAGCAGCGTGAAGGGACAAAGCTCCTCCCTCTTTCGCAATCCAAACAAGAACTTCCTTGCGCCTCTGTGGGGACTGGCCAGGGCAAGCCCAGCAGAATGTGCCGGGATGTGATTTGGCACGTGACGCTGCTGAAGAGGAAAAAAGGAGTCCCCAGAGCACCAGAAGGAAGCCGCAGCTTCTTTCTCCCCGCTCTCTCCTTTTCATCATCTCGAGCTAGGACAGCCTCATTACTCAGAGGGTGAGGGTGAGAGGGCAAGTCAGCAGCAACCATCGCCAGAGAATTTCACTCCTTTAGCAATCTGCAGGGGGAGAGGAGGAGGAGGAGGAGGAGGAGGAGGAGGAGGAGGAGGAGGAGGAGGAGGAGGCGGCAGCAAAGAGAGGGAGTAGCCGTTCTCTCACACAGAGGCAACGGAGCAAAGGAAATGGGAGGCTCTCCCGCACACACCCAGGCGAGGCGAAGCCAGCAAACTAAGGCGCTGCTAGGAAAGGGTACTCCAGGGTGCAACTTGACTCCTGTAAGTGCCAAGTCCAAAGTAGCTCTGTGCCTTTGCCTTTAATAAAGGCATTTGCTTCTGGCAACAGATCGCCCACACACGTTGCTTTTCTTTTAAACAGGGCATGCCAGTGCCATTAACTTTTAACGCAATGTATTATGGATCATAATGAAGGCTTCTGGGTTGTTGTGGCTAATCCAAGTGTGCTCATTAAACAGAAATGCTGAATTTGTTCTCAGGTTAAAGGCTTTTTAATATACCCGACCCATTAGAAACGCCTTTGATGGGATGATATTTGTATGCACACGTATGCATGTGAGACAGAAAGGGGGGAAACACCAGTTTTGATCTGAATGCACATTCTAACCAGGGTAGGCTTGTTTGTTTATATTGATTTCTTTTCAACATTTCCCCCCACCCACCCCACTTTTCTAAAGGGCTGCTCAAAGCAACAAACAAGTATATGTGGATGAAAACAATGCACCACAAACATCAAATTAAAATTACACTGAAAGGGCATAAAAATGAGGCTCTTTCCGCCAGTCAGGCCGGTTACTCGGTCCCGAAGCCCTCGGCTTCCTCTTTTCTCCTTCGCGCGCTCACTTCCATCCCATGTGGCTGGCAGTGCGGAAGACGTTTCTGGTTGCTGCAGCGGCAGCAGCGCAACCCCCAGTGGGTGGCAGCAGCAGGACTCTGGAGCCACAATAACAGCTGAGGCTCCTTTTCTTCTGGGCATGTCTCACTATTATTATTATTATTTTACATTTATATCTCGCTCTTCCTCCAAGGAGCCCAGAGCGGTGTACTACATACTTGAGTTTCTCTTTCACAACAACCCTGTGAAGTAGGTTAGGCTGAGAGAGACGTGACTGGCCCAGAGTCACCCAGCTAGTTTCATGGCTGAATGAGGATTTGAACTCGGGTCTCTCTGGTCCTAGTCCAGCACTCTAACCACTACACCATGCTGGCTCTCTTCTTGCTGCTGAGTACGGCAGGGTGGTGGGGTATCCGCCGCTGGAGTCGCAGCTCTGGGGAGCACTCATGAGTGCGGGGACAGCTTTCCGTGCCTCTACGCAGCTCTGCACCCGCTTTCGGGTGGAGCCAGCCCCACTCACCGCCTCTGAGCAGTGGAAGCCTCTGAGTTCCTCAAAGGTGAGAGCTAGAAAAACAAGCTGGAGAACGAGGTGGGAGTCCTCGTGTGCATGTTTGCGCCCCCAACCCTTAACTTGTTTCTGCTTGCTTTAAAGGCACCTGCCTCTTCCCTAACAGTATCCATTTGGCTGCTGAGGGGGTAAAAATGTTGCTCTGAGTGGCAAGCTGACTCAGCGCCTCTGTAAAAGTAAACTTTTCCACTTGGCATGGTTGGGGAGGTGGAATAGGGAGGGGGAGAGAGCTGCTAACCCTTGGAAGAGCAGCAATATCCTTATTTTGAAATGAAGCCTTGAGAAAGGTAGTCCTTTATTATTACTTCATTATAAACCATTCCTTGGGTAGGCTTTACCTGGGAGGAGGTCCTACTAAATTTTACTATGAGGAGAAGTATTTGGGTGTAGCCCTAAGGTGACCTCCCAGTCCTAAAATAGAGTTACAATGTTCTTCTAAATAGTAGGCTTGCAGTTAATGCCAAGCAGTGAGAGATGATGATGATGATGATTGATGATGAAGATTAGTTGCTTTACAAAAGTCAAAATACAATACAACTCCATAAAAATATATGTGCAATGATTAAAGGTCTTCATTGATTCTGTTTTTATTAGTTGGTTCTGCTGTTATTTACACCTTGTAGCTAGTTGGGATAGTTAGCAGAGACATCGGGGCGGGAGGAGAGGAAGGCAGTGAGGAGCCCATTTTAAAATCTCGTCTCTGGGCCCACTGCAACCTTGGTACGCCCCTGGCTGAACCCATTGTAGCTTCTTCTTTTTTAAAAAGTTCTATGTCATTTTGTTCAGGCCTGAAATTATCACTGCTAACTTGGCAAAGAGGCACCTTTTAATGTGGTGATTCTCTTTATTGAGCAGGGGGAGAGTAACTGGCCCTATCCACCCCCAGCACAGCATCCCTCCAGTGACTGTTGCTGGTGTCTATCTGATGTTTCTTTTAGATTGTGAGCCCTTTGGGGACAGGGAGCCATCTTATTTATTTATTATTTCTTTGTGTAAACCGCCCTGAGCCATTTTTGGAAGGGCGGTATAGAAACGGAATGAATGAATGAAATTAGTGGTTACAGTGGGGAAGCTGGACCCAGCCTTCACTCTTTAACAGCAGGCTCAGAATCGCTAATGAAAGGTTCCCCGTATTCATTCGCACTGGCAGCCAGGGAGAAAGGAGGCAGTGGTGGGGCATAAAAGCCTGGGAAACTTTCATAATGGAGAAGAGCACTTTGGACTTTATGGAGGCTTTCTGGACCAATCCTCTCCCTCTCTCCTCTTTCGCTCCCTCTCGCTTTCTCTCAACTGCGAATACAACACATTAAACAAACAAACAAACAAACAAATCGGTTGAAAGGGGAGGAGTTAAGAAGCGCTGCGTCCCTCTCCCTCCCCTCCCTCTAAGCCAGCCTCCATTTAGCAGCGGCGCCGTCTACTTCGTGCAACTTTGCAACCTGAAGTCCCTTCCCAAGTGCCAGTCGCACGCGGGGGCGGGGGAGGCGAGGCGAGGCGCGGGGTCTGTCTAGAAGCCAACGCCAGCGACGAGCCGCAGCATGCCAGCCTGATGAAGGCGAACAGAGAAAGCGAACCAGAAGAAGCCGATCATCTCCAGGGAGCTGCTCCGAGACAGGGAGGGGAAGCCAGGCGAGGCGATGGAGCTGGAAAACGCCTCGTAGGTCGCAGCCTCCGCGCTCGCCGGCGCTGCTGCTCTCAGCCTCAAGCTCCGTCGCCGCTTTCTGCCCGCTGCTCTCCTCCTTGCCCCGGCCAGGCTCGGTCGTCCCGGCTTGGGCGGGCGGGTAGGCTGGCCGGCGAGAGCTTTGTCCGCAGGCTGCCCCGGCTGCCATGAGGCCGGGCAACGTCGCCTCCTAGCGGCCGGGGAAGAGAGCGCGCGAAGCGAGAGGAAGTTCCTTTTCCCGCCGTCTGGCTGGCCGCCGCCGGCAGGGAGCTGTCCAACTTTTCAGCAGCAGCAGCGGCGGCGGCGGCAGCCGCAGGAGCGCAGTTGGCTTCTTCGCCCCTCCAAGCCGGGCTGAGCGGGAAGAGCAGCAGGCGAGGAGGGGCCATTGCGAGCAAGCCCGGCTGCTGGCAGAGAACAACAACAGAGTAGTCGCAGCCCTCGCCGCCGCGCCTTGGCCGTGCGTGCCCCGGCTGCCCAAGCATGGAGGCTGAGGAGAGCCGCCCCAGCCTGGCCGAGGGGCCAGCGGGCGGCGGAGGGAGCCTGCCGGCGCCCAAGCATCTGTGGCGCCACGAGCACCACTGCCGCTATCAGCTCCGGCAGCAGCACCACTTCCTCGTGCACCAGCCGCAGGCGCCCCAGTGCCCGCCGCCGCCTCTCCCGCCGCCGCCGCCGCCCCCTCCTCTCCCTCCAGCCTCCCGGGGGCGCGTGGTCGGAGGCGGCGGCGGCGGCGGCAGGGTGCGGGCCCGCGGCTACTCGGACACGGAGCGCTACCTCTACTGCCGAGCCATGGACCGCGCGTCCTTCGCCTTGGAGACCGGCCACCGGCCCGGCTTGAAGAAATCCAGGATGTCCTGGCCCTCGTCCTTCCAGGGCTTCAGACGGTACGCGGGAGGGGCTCGGGCTCGGGACAGGGCGGCTCTGCGCGGCGCCGAGGGTCATTTCAGCCCCCCCACCTCATCCCTTCCTACGGGTGAGGGGAGGGTGGGAGTCATGGAGAAGGGTCCTTGGTGGGTAGAGTGACGCTGGAGATGGGGGGCAGGCACCCCAGAGACGCGGTGGTGGGGCGGGGAGCTGCTGTGGAGAGGGGCAAGGGGGAGCTTAAGGGATGGGGTTCATACATATCGAGTGAAAGACGTGGGAGGACAGGCAAGATGGGGTTGGACTTGATTGGGTAATGGGAGGAGAGGGGAGAGAGGGGCTGAGGGCACCAGTGAAGGATGGCCAGTGGGGTCCTTTGAGGCCATCTGGGGCCAGAAGAACAGGCAATGGGTGCCAGTGAAAGATGAGTGAAACTAGTAGAGAGAGGGAGTTTGGGGCACCAGATTGAGATTCAGGTACCGATAGAATGTAATGCCAGATACAGATCTGGGCATTACTTGTCTTCAGCTGATCTTTGATCTTTACTGCCCTTAGGCCCAAGGCTACAGGGGGATGAGGGGGGAAAGAATGGGTGGGGCGAGGATCACAGCTGAGCAAACTCATTTCTGTTTGCCTGCAAGTAGGGAAAGTGTCCTGTTTTTGTTTTTAAATTGAAAAACCCAAGCACGTGGGTGATTTGAGCCAGTGTGTGAGTAGAATCCTGTAGTATCTCTTGCCTGAAATCCTCTGCTATGAGTGGATCTTAATGGGTTAGCACATTATCCTCCGTCTAACAGAAAGGGATCCTTCTCTCATTCTCCATCTTCCCTCCTGCTCTCCTGTCTCTCCCCCACCCTCACCCCATATACACACATCACTTATGGATTTCAGAGATGACCTGCTTTTTTTGTTTATACAGTTAATACTCTGAGACTTGAAGCCTCTAATGGGGGGGAGGGAGGCAGAATGGTAGAACTCTGTGCTGTCTGGATTACAGGGGCAAATGGTTAGATTTGATGAGAGGGTGTCATAACTGGCCTTTGGTTAGAAACCAGTTTCAGTTAGATAAGGAGCAAGAGTGATTTAAGAGAGGAGGTAGTGGGCACTGTTCCCTATGAAGTGAGCTATAGGTTGTGCTGTTGCAGTCTGCTGCTACATGGTGTCTGGATCATAGAGTGACATCACTCTTTAAGCAGAACTTCCTTTTGCAATCAGCAGGGAGTTGCTAGTGGCAAGATTATCATAGCTGCATTTATGATGCTGTTTGCAATAAGCAGGCCTATGTCATGTTCAAGAGTATTTATGAAGAGGTGGGATGTGGGGAAAGGGATATTAATTTTTCATTTGGGTAGCTGCATTGATTTATTTATAACCTGGGTTAATGTGCTCTTTCAGCATTCTATACATTCCAAACCAATAACAGACTTGACATTTACAGCATCATGCATGCCACACATCTCTCCAACATTCGACCTTGTCTGTGGTGGTGTCATTGTGCCCCTCTGGTAAAGAATGGAGCATGAGCAATCCCTTGCACTGGATTTCTACATTGTCTCTGAACAGTTTGGAAGATGAAATATTCCATAATAAAAAGATTTCAGCCCAGTATTGTACATTATAGTCATTAGTAATGATGACTTCTTGCAGTGCTGTCTTTTTTTCAAACTGTAATTTGGTGTCCTCTGGTATGATCTTGTGCTTGTCTCTAGCTGTCATTTTACATGGTGCAAAGCATGAGACTTATAAAACACAGACACTAGTGTTCTGTGCACATACTTGGAAACAAGTTATTTTGAACTTATTGGGACTTACTTCCAAGTAAACATGCATAGGATCAAGCTGAATGAACTCTTTTTATTAGAATTGTATGGGATTTTAGCATCTTCTGGGGATAAAGGAATAATTGTGAAAAGCTTAGACAATGATTTCAAGAATAAACCATATGGATTTCTAGATGCTCAGGTATTTTCTGCAGGTACCTGGCTAATGAAAGAAATTAACAGAATAATGTTATTTGTCATGCTGGAGTTTGAGTAACCAGTTCCAGTTCCAAATAGCTTGCAGAGAGGGTAAAACTACCCGTGAACCAATGTGTCATTAACTGCATCTTTCTTTCTGACTCTATTTTTTGTTACACTCATATTAGTGTAACATCATGTTACACTCATATTAGTGTAACATCATGTTACACTCATATTAGTGTAACATCATGTTACACTCATATTTTTTGTATTAAAAAGCTCTTGCAATATACTTGGAATAAATCCTTCAAAAGTAAAAAAACACACACACTATTCTAACCCCATCACCACACACAGAGCTTTCCTTCAAATTGAAATATTATTGTGATTAATATAGTGAATATGGATCACAACCTGAGATTGAAACTAGCAAATGCATATTATAATGTAACTTATTCTCCAAAGTCCTCTGTGTTATTTATTTTATTATTTTTGCTAACATTTTACAGAACACTTTACTCTTTTAAACTTTGGTAAGAATTTATTTTTATGAGAAAATCATCCTTAACCATGATTAGTGAATGAATATCTTTGGGACGTGTTGAATAAAATGAATGGGTATTTTAGATCAGTTATAAATTCGGGGGGGGGGCGAGTATTCATAGTGATGTATAAAAATGAATTAGAGTGTGTATGTGCATAGGAATACTAGAAATTTCAATGACCCATAGGATATAAGAATTCCCCCTGAATGTTTTATGTACATAATATCATTAGAACATCTGCTTACAGGTTTTGTTGAAGTCAGTTAAAGGCTCTTCACACATTCTTAGATATTGCCTACAATTTAAGTGTGAATGTGACAAACAGGTATTTGAAAACACATGTATCACAAAAGGATGCTTGTCAGGGAAAGAGGATTTGATGCCCTCTCTGTTAAATTGGTGGCAAAACTGGATCTGTTGCTGTGCCTTGTGTGACCATTAAGACTGAAAAGGTCTTAAGATGAAGCCTTCTGTGGTGAACATTTTCTCAAGCCTTTTGTCTGCAGAAAGTGTTACAAATCTTATAAATATGTGAAAACCGAAAGATAAAGCTGATGAAATCAAAGGCAAATTAAACAGTAATAGCTTAATATACAAGAGGAGAAATGTGTAAAGCCCTCAAGTGTTGAAGATACATTACATATTTGAGCATGTGTTGTGATGTACACACTCCTAGATAGCCTCTTAGGGATTCTTTGTAATTAAACTGAATTTCTTAATTGAAGAACTATTCTTGGTATTCAGAAGGTCAGGAAGCACTGTGAATTCAAGCAAACAGAAATACAGACAGGTGACGTGTAGCCTACTAGTAAGATGGGTCTAAAATGGGAATAAAATAACAAATCTATTCCTGACTCTTCCTCACTGGCATGCTATCTTGAACCTCTAGATTATCTATTTGTACTTGTGATGTTCTCACTCATGAAACTTGGGTGGTTAAGCTTAAATGTTTGTAAAGTGCCTGATATGAACTGGCAAAATTAGTCTTGGACAGAGCTGGTATTGAACCATGTGCATCTTCTGTACAGACTATTTTAGCTGGCGGTAGAAGGTGTAGTATATTATCTTTTTCATTATGCTGAATTGTATCGATTGCAATTTAATGAGCTGAAGTTATTCCATGATTATATATTGGGCAATATAAACAATACCAAAGCTCCAGCCCTGGCTTCTCCAAGATAGGGCTGAGAGAGATTCCTGCCTGCAACCTTGGAGAAGCCACTGCCAGTCTGTGAAGACAATACTGAGCTAGATAGACCAATGGTCTGACTCAATATATGTCAGTTTCCTATGTTCCTATGTTCCAGTCCTATGCACACATACCTGAGAGTAAGTTCTCTTGAACATTCTCTTTAAAAAGGGAAAAGGAAAATAATGCATTTGAATTTTGAACTTATTTTACTTGTCATACTTGGAGATCTCACAATGTGGGAATGTGCAAAATTCACAGTTTGCTTAAGCAAGAGTACCTGGGTTTTAAGGCGGGTTAGTCCTACTGAATGCAAATACTCTAACTACCTAATCACAGCCAAAGAATAATAATTGGAGAAGAAATATCTCACAATCTTCCTCTGTCCATACCCACCACTTACAGTATTTCTCATTGCTATGCATCTTTATTTTAGATTATGAACTGCCCAGGAACTTGCATATGGAGAATTATAAAAATGTGTTAAATAATATGAAGAGGTCCTGTGTTTGGTGCTTGCAGATTTGGTTTACCGTCCAAATTGATTTACATGGGATGGGAATAAGCTCCATTGAAAACAGTGGAAACTAGTTACTGAGAAGTGAGTAAGCATGCTTAGGATTATGCTGCTGTGCAGGAAGCCGTGGTAGTTTTGCATTCACCATAACTGTTGCACTATCTATTGTGCATGCTAATTTTCCAAAATACTTCCACATAAGTTGACATGTTCTACCACTGGCTGATGTAGGTCTCCTAATGGAGGCAAAGGAGGAGGAACAAAGAGGTGAGACCAGCAGAACACTGCCCAATCTCAGCAATCACTGGGGGTTAGTTTTGCCTGATTTATGTGACCTCTTGCCTACCCTGTAGAATGTACCAGATCTTGCTTGTTTGCCAGAACCACCAAGGTGAAGAATAATTTTCTTGGATAATATTCAGATGCAGTAGAAATGCTGATGAGATTGCTTTTATTTTTACCTCTTGCTAAAATTCCCAGGCATAATACAGTGGCAGATCAGAGGGCACGGGGCTGAGTCGGTGAGGTGAAGCATTGCACCCCCTTTCTCTCTGGTGTGGTCTATGGAGCACTCCTTATTTCTGGTGGCTCTTTCCTCCACCACCCACCTCCTGGCACTGAGATTGTTCCAATCTTATGTGTGTTTATTCATAGAAGTTAATCCCAATGAGTTGAGTGGAACTAAGTTCCATACGTGCACCTAAATTGCCACCTAAGCATCTATATGGGTAGGATGAAACTTCTGGAGGTATAGAACAGAACAATGGAACTGCCTCTGAAGATCGTGGCCTGGAAAACAACTGTTTGTTTTCCCCAGTTTCTACTCGCTTTTCTAATGTTTGGGTTCTTAAGGTAGAAACTAGCCATAAACATTCCAATGGGTCTTTTAATGGCTTAAGAGTGATTTATCAAGTCTTCACAATTGTTACTGGCACAGGGTATGGCCAAAAAACCATGTGAAGGCACATATTGTACACTACTGTGTAATGTGCATAGTTCTCAAACTAGGGGTCCTGGCAGACAAACTCTCCTTGTACCATCAAGGCAGCTGGCCAGAAGATGGTGCTGCAGGTGTGTTGAGCTAGTGCCTTCTGCTCTCTAGTGGAACCAAAACCCGCTAGTTGGGAAGGGGAACTGAGGATCCCAGAATGAGATCAACTTACTCAGCAGTCTGTTGCATAGGAAGCTGCCTTACACCAGGTCAGACCATTGTTCCGTCTAGCTCAGTATGGTCTACATTGACTTCTCAGTGGCTCTCCAAGGTTTCAGGCAGAAGTCTTTCCCAGCCCTACCTGGAGATGCCAAAGACTGAAGCTGGGGGCCTTCTGCATGCAAAACAGATGCACTACTACTACTACTACTACTACTACTACTATTTATATTTACTACTGAGCTATGGCCCCATTCGTGGCACAAGAAGCCGGTGACACAGCACCCTGTAATGTAGACCTTCAGAGTTTGCTGTGCTCTTTTAGGATCCTTCCAGACTGCAGAAAACTGCATGGCCAGCCCTAGATGAAGTTTGCTTTTGGTGTCCCTCCCCAGCAGCCGAAGTGTGCAGAACCCCAGCTTTAACTTGAGCCACACAGACTGCTCATTTGCGAGGTCGAATGATCAGCCTGCGTGGATGTTCAAAGAATGACTAGCCTGCGCTGGTTTGAGGACACAGTGGGGGAGAGTCCTGGTCTATTATGGAGGCAAGACTCTAACACTTCAGAGATAAAAAGATATTGCTGTTAATTCAGAAGTCCAGTCTGAGACCATTTCTTTTTGGAAATGAATGCTGCAGCAGGTGATTCATAGAGAGAGAATGTGTCGTGAGACTTCTTTATTAGGGACTGAGGTGAAATGAACAGGGAAGACTGTTTTTTGGGGTGTGCAGAATGTACAGGTCTTTTGGGTAGCAGGATGCAGCATTACATATTACATTCATTTTTTATTTTATGGCCTTTGACCTGCATAAAGTAGATTACATTAGAGCAGCATTAAAACTAGGCATGTGCCCGAAACGTTTCGCAGGCCATTATGAAGGCCTCCAAAACATTTCGGCACTGGGGGCGGTTTCGGCGTTTTGGCGCCGGCGGGGTAGCGCTTTAAGGGCGGGGGAGGGTGTACTCACCCCTCCCGCCGCATTTCCCCTGCCGGCGCGCTGTTTTTTTAAAGCCCCTCGGGGCGGCAGCGTTCCTCCCTGCCACCCTGTTTGCCCCGTCGGCCAGAAGTGGCCGGAAGTGGTGAGTGCGCATGTGCCTGTTGCGTGCGTGCGTGCCCTTCTGCTGTGTGTGTGCGCGCGCGCGCATGACGGGCCACACGCACTCATGATTTCCGGCCACTTCCGGCCGACGGGGCAAACGGGGCGGCAGGGAGGAACGGTGCCGCCCTGAGGGGCTTTATAAAAACAGCGCACCGGCGGGGGAAATGCGGTGGGAGGGGTGAGTACACCCTCCCTCGCCCTTAAAGCGCTACCCCTGCCGGCGCCGAAGATTTCTGTGCACATCCCTAATTAAAACAGGTTGTGCCCGGAACTGTGAGTATAGAGGCTGTATTACATTCTTACACCACTGTACAGTACTTCAGGGGTGCAGTGCAAGAGGGAGAGAGAGAACAATTTACAGTACAATATTCTGGCACTATTATGTGTCCCCCAGGAATTGGTGCCCTAGAAAACTGGCTAAGTCTCCCTTGTGGATGGGCTGGCTCTGGAGCTTACCTGCAAGTTGGAAGTGAGAATTTACTCAGCCTCCAGATGCACCCACAGGCTGGTGCCTTCTTTCTCAGTGGAAGATAATGGGCTGATTGTATGACCCACAGGAGTGTGCAGTTTCTCAGCACCATCTGCTGGCCATTTGCGGGCAATTAGTGATGAAAATTAAAATACATTTAAAGTTTCAAAAGATGTGGTTTTTATCATAGATTGCCCACAGATGGCCAGCAGATGGCACTGTGAAATGGCATGAGGTCCCTGCTGGCCATGTGACCAGCCTGCGAGTTCACACTGGGAAAGAAGACATGAGCCTGAGGAAGCATCTGGAGGCTGAGTAAATTCCAATTTGTTCCAATAAGCTTTTCAGGTTGTGCCCCACTCCATCTGGAAGGACCTTTTGTTTGAGCAAGACCACTTGCCACTACCACACTTTGAGGTAAAGCAGGGGCAGAATTGTGCACCTGGCCCCATCGATGGGCATGTGGGCTGCCATTTTGTTCCCCCAGCACGTGATGGTGGCTGGCCAATTGGAGCGGGGGAGTGGCTGCATAAGTGGCCAGCTCCCTTCACTGATGCTCTGTTGCTCTGGGCAGGGGCATAGCTATAATTGAGCAAAAGGGTTCAAAGAACACAGGCCCCCAGCTCCTGAGGGCCCTCAAGCTCCATCCCTCCCTGGGGCCGCAAGAGAGAGTGATGAACACAGGCCCCCTCTCCCCTAGCTACACCCCTCTGGGGCAAGGCACCTGCCTGCCCATCCTGTTTCAGTGAAGATTATCTGGTCATCTTTTTGTGGCCAAGTAGGAATTTTTTGGGTCACACGCTGTTATGAACCGTCTATAACATATCAGAACCAGAAGTACCAGCTCAGAAGTATGGTGAAATATAGGCCTGTGTCTGATTTCATTTTATATTAAAAAATGATACCTGAACTCGAGGTGAACTGGCACCCAGGTCAAACTGCTCTCTGGAGCAGGAGACAATATAGCATTGTGTTGCAAAATGGATATGCAAGGGAACACAAAAGCCAGGTCTGAATGCTGAATGCTGTAATCCATATGCTAATACCACTGACTACCAAGTGTCTGTGGAAGGAGCCAGGGGGCTTATTCCCCCCCCCCACCCTTCCTGTTAGTGTTAAATCCTTGTCAGTGATTTGAATTGTTCTCCATGGAAGTTCAACATAGCCAAATGCATACAGAGATCCGTCTGTAGATTTTAATCTCACTTCACTGTTGCTACAAATGTATTGAATGTCTCACGCACATATATGTTACTTTAAATATAATTACACACTAGATAAGAGGTACACAAGAAATAAGAATGGCTGTCTCACACCAAATAGGATCAATTCTCTTACTAACTCTGAATTTTAACACCTTTTGGGGGAAGATGCAATTTGCAGCATCTTAGATGCAGATTTCCCCACCCCTCCCTTCTCAGCACAGAGTTTACCGAAGATGAGATTCAGAGATCTCTCTGGACTGGCCAATATCCTGAATAATTAAGACTTTGTTCACAAGGTAGCAGCAAGTTGTCACCTTTTTGGACACCCAGGAAAAGTTGATATTTTGAATAAGATCTATGAGAGATAAAAAGAGAAATACACTATAAGAATGAGGCTTTTTAGACAGAGAGTTAGCAATCTTTTGCCTATAGCAAAAGCTGCTCACGAGGATCCCAGGGTTTTGCTGCTAAGCCACGGGGCAAAGCAGGAACTCTGCCATGGTCAGAGGCTGTCTGTGACTTCTACTGCGCAGTGAGAAAGTCAAGACTCCCCAGCCATGATGCTCCAGCTATCAGCTGTGATCTGAGCACTGCAACAACTCCTGTCTCTGCCAAGCGCCTCACCCCTTCAGCTGAAGTGATTCTTCTCTCTCAAGCCTCTGTTCCTGGTAAATATGCTGCTCCTACAAGCCTGGAATCTCCTCCATCCTTTCCCTGCTCCCTTCTCCTCCCCCCCCTTCTTTTCCTCTACTAATCTCCCCCAAACCATGCCAGCCCGCAGCCTTCCTCCCCCCCTTCTTTTCTGCCTGTATCTGAATTGTATTAGACTTTAGGAAGATTTAAATGCACACACATATGGTAGTTAGGCACACGGGTGAATATTGGTACTGGTTAGGATGTTCTGTTTAAATACTGTTGCTAATATTGATAGAGGTTTCTGCTTTCTGCTTTGCTAGATTATGTTGTTATTCTTTTTATACTCAATAAAGCCCATTGAATCTTGAGGACTGGTTTGATCAAATTTCTTCCTTGCATCCAGATCACACATGGTCACTAATACAAAAGAACTTGGTCCAGACCTATTTTTGTATACTGGCTAATGAGCATATTTAGTATATAAATCAGGCCCGGTCTGTAACATAGTATATAAATTAGGCCTGGTCTGTAACAACCCGATTGGCTTTGGGGGTGGCCTTTTTTCGCTCACTTCTCACTGATTCTCCTGGTAGGGTTTCATTGTTTAGGTTGTCCGGTCACTTTGCAGGTTAGGGTAAACTGCTTCTTTTGAGATGTGGTGTTGGAGGCGACTGTTGCGTATCCCATGGGCAGCAAGAATTACAAATAAGGAAGTTTTAGATCAAGTTAAACCAATAACATCGCTAGAAGCTAAGATTACTAAACAAAGACTGACATATTTTGGTCATGTCATGAAACCTGATTCACTCGAAAAGACAATTATGCTGGGAATAATCAGTGGGAGGAGACGGGAATGGCCTTGTACTTGGTGGCTGGATATTATAAAAAACACTGGAATGACCATAGTGGAATTAAAGGAAGCTGTATGAGATAGGACAGCATGGAATGCATTGATCCATAGAGTGACCGAGAGTCGGACACGACTGAATGGATAGAGAGAGAGCAGGTTAGGGTAGGTTGTCTAGTATTGGTGTTTGACTAGAGAACCGATTAAGGTGAGTAAGAAGCCAAGAAACAGCCCTTGGGGGGTTGGCGGCTCTTGGGCTGGGATCTGCCCCTACTTGTAGGCTGGCTGGGCTCACCGCTCAGTGTTTTGCAGCTGGGGGCGGGGAGGGCAGGCTGGCCTCCTCTCAGCAGGGATAAAACCTTGTGGTTGTGATAATATCCATACCTAGAAACGGGCTGAATCAACACCCAGTCCTTCGCCCTGCTGTGGGTCGTAGGGTTGTGCACAAACTATTTCTTGTAGATCCCAGGGGGCGGGGAGGGGTGCCTTTAAAAGCCCCTGGTGGCGCAGTGGTAAAACTGCCGCCCTGTAACCAGAAGGTCACAAGTTCGATCCTGACCAGGGGCTCAAGGTTGACTCAGCCTTCCATCCTTCCGAGGTCGGTAAAATGAGTACCCAGAATGTTGGGGGGCAATATGCTAAATCATTGTAAACCGCTTAGAGAGCTTCCAGCTATAGAGCGGTATATAAATGTAAGTGCTATTGCTATTGCTATTTAAAAGGAGGCAGGCAGGTCCTACTTGCCCCTCCTGAGGGCCTCCCCTGCCCTGTGCTGTGCCCCATCACGGCGCTGTTAGTTGGAAAGCTCCTCTGTGAAAGCAGCAGCCCGTGCTCCTGGCTCCTTTAAAGAGCCCCGCCGTGGCTATGGGATGCTGCTTCCAGCAGCCCTCGCACAGTGTCAGCACACCAATAGCATTAACGCATACACTGATGCCATTTGTGGTGCTCCTTCATGTATCCAGTTCCTAAACCATACAGAGCTCTGAAGGTAAGCACTAACACTCTGAATTGTGTGTGGAAGCAGAGCATCAACCAGTGAATTTGTTTTTAGAAGTGGTGAGAGGTGTTCTCACCTGCAAGAACTAGTTAGCAATCTAGCAGCTCTATTTTGGACTAATTAATCTTATTGGTTAATCCAGGGGTTCTCAATCTGTACCCTCAATGCTTTTGAATTACAATTCCCATCATATCCAGCCACAATGTCCCTGATTTCTCACCACAGTTGAATTTGTAGTCCAATAACCTCTGGGGATTCTAGTTGGAGAACCCCTGGATTAATCAGTTAAAAATTTCAGTTCTACTAATCTCTTGAAGGAAAATAGAGTTTTTATATTTCCCAACTTTACAGACTGGTTTGAACACTTTATTAGAAAGTGTTCTGATAATTGCTGGTACTGATCTGAATGGGTTCACACTGATGGTGCTTCCTCATGTGAACACTTCAAGAGCATGCTGTGCTGGCTCTGTAGCCAGGCACCACTCACATAGAGGTGCTGTTTGTAAAAATTGGCATCCCTTTTGGGGACTATTTTGTATTGCTGCATCTGTCACAATTCACATCATCATGGCAGCTCTTTTGAGGGTGGTCATGACTCTGCAAATCACAGCCATCACATGGAGGTACCAGTTCTTGCAAGGAGACTACCATAACTGTGAATCCACCTCCCAAGAAAGAATATTATGAAATATTTGACTGGCAGCTGCTTTGTTTAAATGTTATTGGTACTCATATATTGGAATCACCAGTGACTTACAAAAGCTTTTTGAAATCCACTAAAGTTTGTTGGAGTAGCTTTTGTATAATGGTGGGGAACGTGGTCCCCCCCCCTCCGGTTAGACTTGCAGGTGGGCTTGGAAAACCAAACTGTTTTCCCCAAAACTCAGAAAAATAGCTTGGTTTATTCCAAGATGGATTAGGAGCCAAACTGGACCCTGACATGATGTCATGGCTCAGACCTCTGCGTCAGAAGAGTCAGAGGAGGAACGGGAGAACTCGGTTGGGAGTACAGGCTCAGAGGCACAGCAGCAGGATTTGGCTGGGAGAACAGACTCTGGAGCTGAGTTGGAACAGCTGGCAGACATGAGGACTGAGGAGACTGATCAGGAGGAAACTGGAATTTCACCTGTGTTAAGAAGACGTCTCAAGAGAAAGGCTCAGTGGGAGACACGCAGATGCAAGATCTCACAGGAGAGGAAATAGAAGTGCTGAGTCAGGAAAGCCTGATTGGCTGCCGGTTATTTTGAGCCCTATATTAAGCAGACTGTTCTTGGCACAGATTACTGTCAGCAACTTTGCCTTTTTTCGCAGACAGTTCCTTGTATTTGTACTTTCTCAATCTTCCCTGTTTCAGCCTGTCTTTGTTCTGTTTTCCCTTGCTCCGTTATTTCAGTTATTACTCAGTTATTGTAGAGGGGGGTACCTAGTTTAGTTTCAAGGGACTTTCTTTTGTTTATAATACTTTATCTTGAGAGTCATTCTTTGCTTTCATTTGTGCAGCTAAGCTGCTTCTCTTAGCTACAGAACGTTATTTTGACTCACACAAATAGAACTGAAGGGATTGTAAATCCTGTCGGGTCAGCCGTGCCAACAGATTTACAACACATGTCCATGGGCCTTTTACACACAGCAGGCTTTACTGCGAGTTTACTGGGAGGCTTTACTGCAAACTCGAAGTTGTCCCCCAAAACTGACGCAAATAGTGGAATTTTTTTACCCCGGATATAAATCAGGCTACACTCTTAACGACGATGCATAGTGAAAAACCTGAATTGTCTGAACTGAACTGTTCCCCAATAACTCTCAGGGACTTCGGGGGAGATCTGGCCAATATGTGAATACACCCCCTCCATTCTGGACTGTGAGATGTGAGTTAAAGGGCTTTAAAAGCCCTGTGTGAAAAGCTTCCTGATGATGCCATTGGGAATATCCATCCTCATCCTCCAGTGAGTTTCAAACCTACACTGAGTTTCAAACCTACACCCTCCCTCAAGACTCCTTCCCTCTCCACCCATCCACTCATGAGTTTCCAAACTCTGGTCCCCATTCCCTTCCACCTATTTACCTAGCTGTGGCCCCAATGGTGATATCAAGGGGTTTCTCATTTACCAATCCAGTACCAGGCTCATATATACCAGGAAAATGTAGTTTCCCTAAGGGCTACTTACATAGCAGTGTGCCAGATGCTGGAAAGGGGAGGAGCAGAAGCACACCCAGGACCTTTTCCAGGGCAGGGGGCAAAGCCAGCAAGCCAGTACCCCTTACCCTGGGAGTATGCCCCCATTGAATTCAATGGGAACTGGCTCAGTCTGGGGGAGGGTTGTGTGAACTGGCCCCTCTTGCCCCACTCCAGATGCCCATGGGGAGGAAAGACCTCCCACTGTTATCATTGGATCCAGCAGCCAGGTTTGAGTGGGATGGAAGGAGAGGAGGGCTTGAAAGATCAAACACTGGTGGAATGGGTTTGGGGGCTAGGTGGGAGCAAATGGCGGTGGAGCAACAAGATGTGCAGTCTTCGGTTGATGGTAGTGTTCCATTGGGGCACTGCTGTGCAACTTCAAAGGCAGCCCCGGTGGTGTCACGATGGGGCTTCTGCAGAATGTCTTTAAACTGCTTCTGGGCAGCAGTGAATCAGCGCAGCAATCCTTGTACCGTTGCTTCCAACCATCAGAGCTGCCTTGGGAGTTGTGCAGAAGCCCCAGCAGGTTGCTCTCGACAGGAGACTGTGTATCATGTCGCCCACGAATTTTTAGAATAGCTGTTGACTTCTTTTCAGTTCTTCTTCAGCTCAGATTAAAATCCAGAGTGGAGAAGAATTATGGGGTTGCCTTATGAGCATTTTGAGCCCCTAAGGATTGTACTGCCAAGCCAGGAAATGCAGGTTTTGGCAGCATCGCTATTTATGAAATGAACTTATCTGCCCATAAAAGGGAATTCAAGCAATCATCACACAGCTCTTTCAGAACACTGCTACTTTTAATTTAAAGTTGTTGCTTGAAAGGTCTGCTTCTGTGTTGCATGTCTTTTTAATATCCTATCTGTACATTATGCATAATTAAGCTACAAGCTATAAGCATTAATTTTCTTAATAAAATGTTTAATATTAAGCATATTACTTAATAATCACAATATTGCTGTGTTTAATTGCTTTCTTATTTTTCTTTATTCACTCTAGCCATTGCTTAAGCACTTCTGAAGTCTTTAAAGTAAAGTGTGCCATCAAGTCAGTGTCGACTCCTGATGACCACAGAGTCCTGTGGTTGTCTTTGGTAGAATACAGGAGGGTTTTACCATTGCCTCCTCCCGCGCAGTATGAGATGATACCTTTCAGCATCTTCCTATATCGCTGCTGCCCAATATAGGAGTTTCCGATAGTCTGGGAAACATACCAGCAGGGATTTGAACTGACAGCCTCTGGCTTGGTAGTTAAGTCATTTCCCCACCATGCCATTAGGTGCCTTAACTCTCAAGTCTTTAGTTGTTACTCATTCTGAAATGTTGGAGAGTTCCCCTCAGTCTGTGTAGACAATGCTTAGTTAAATGAACCAATGCTCTGAATCCATAGAAGACAGTTTTCTGTTTCTGTATGAATTAAAATGACTGAATTAGTGGTATTTTATTCTTCAGTTTAGTACTTCCTTGGTTTAGTAATGGAGAATAAATTTTCCAGATCTAAAGGCAGTGATGCTAGTAGTATTCCTGATGCCTTTCAATCACAAGAAACCTATTGATTCATAATTCCACCCCACGCAGGCTCTGAAACAGGGAATCCCCTGGAGGGCATCAATTGGTGTAAGTCCCTTTGAGACATTGAGGCGCTTAGCCCGCTCTCCCCGCAGACAATTGGCCGGGAAGCCCTGGGCAGCCGGATCGGCCGCCCACACGACTGCTGACTCTGTCATGGAGCTGGTGGGGGCTGCAGGGATCGGGGGCCATCTGGCTCCCAGAAATCCCAGGATGCCCTGTGGGAATGTGCAGGGCATTCTGGGGAGACACCCGAGGCTGGGAGGCTGCTTGTAACCTCCGGTTGGGGGTCTACTTGTGTGTCGCCACGCACCGCGGCAGCACACAATTTAAAAAACAAGGTTAATGGTGCGTTTGCTCTGCTAACCTCGTTTAACGGGAGGGGGAATTAGGTGGACTAGCCGCCGTTCAGATGATCACTAGAAAGCGAGCTAGGCTCCCATAGCCCGCTTTGTAGTGATCGTGGGAATAGACGCAATGGCTCAGTTGGTGCATACTGCTTTGGAAGCATCATGTAACTGGTTGTGAGTAAGACTGGAAACAATGCCAACATAGCTGGAAATGATGCAGAAATGTACTGTGTGCTTTCTATGTAGAATCTGCACATAGGGACAAATTAGCACATTGTGTTGCTTTTTTTTTTTGACATGGCGCACTCCTCCCACAATGACTCAGTCCAGAGATTGTTGTGCTCAATAAGGCATTTCCTGCAGTTACAGGAAAACCGGTGGCAGTGGCAATTGTCAGCCTTTGTGGATGTACAACTGTTGCATCTGCATCAAGAAGAGGTGGGAATGTGCATTCTTATCCATCATATGCAGGGAGAGAGAATCACATTAAAGGTCAGGCGCACTTGTAGCTCAGTGGATAAGAATGCACATGGAAAAGAATGCACCTGTTCATATTGTCTAGTTTACTCACACACAATAACATCCAGTGTCCTGACTATCCCTGTGAAAAGTGGATCTTTGGATCTGTCCTTTTGGACAGCAGTTGGTGGCATCCAGTGAATTTTTACACACAGAACAGCTATTCAATATGTGGAAAGCAGTTGCTGGATTGGGGATTAAAATTTAAGGATGTACCTTTTAAGGAGTAAGGTGTTTGTGTAAAATGTTCCTTATGTGGAAAAGGAAATATCAGATAAAATATTTAGCAGCATAGGTGTGTACAGTCCTTCCAGAAGTGCAGCTCTTGCTTCACACAGGGGCTGCTAATGGGGAAAATGCGTAGGAGCAAAGGGTTCCCTCTTATGAAGCTGTGGATATGGGAGGAACAGGGAAGAATGCATTACAGGGACTAGATCAGCTCCATGGAAAAGCAGCATTTCACTGATATGGAATTTTCTCAACTTTAGCATGCAGGAACAGCTTGGTAAAGATGAGAACTTCATATCTTCAGAAATAATCAGCCCAAAGGAAAATCCATTAGTTTAACCCAGGGCTGCACAATTTTGCCCTCCAACTGTTTTTGGACTACAACTCCCATATTCCCTAGATACAGTGGCAAATAATCAGGAATTATGGGAGTTGTAAACCAACATCTGCAGGAGGCCTGAAGTTGTGCAGACCAGTATAACTTGATAATAAGGATATTCACACATGCTGCCTAACCGAGTTTAGGGCATCTCAGCCTGGGCTAGGCTGCATGTGTGAAGCGGCAGGATCAAGCCCAATCCTGGCACTGCCCCCACGCCAAGCCTGAGTTTTTAACCCAGTGTTTAGCCAGGGTTAAGTGATCTTGTGGTTTGCTTAACCTCGGCTGGCGATCACCGGGTGATCGCTACCAAGTTAAACAGCTCTTCCCCTGGCCTGCTGCCATTTCCGGCAGTGAGCCAGGGGGAAGGAGCGGCCACGCCAACTGCAACAGCTGCTCTAATGAGAGCAGCTGCCACACTTGTGCCCTGGGGCACCCTGGGATGTGGGAGGTGGGAAGTCCTCCCGCTCCCAGCATCTCCCTCTGCTGCACAGCAGCTAGTGGGCGTGTGCGGTGCGGCAGAGGGGAGGACAGCTGCTGCTCATCTCTCAGGGAAGTCAAGTGAGTGCCTGTCTTCCCTGCAGCCCACTCGCCTTAGCAAAGTCATGCGCACGGCCTCATTCTCTATTTGGAGGAATAGACTAAACTTTCTCTAGCTTGTAGTTTGGCTGTATATATAATAATATATTTGTTGTCTGTGTTGAGGACCCTGCTGTCTGGTGCTCCAGTTGAAGTCATTCCTTTGCTCAATTTGTAGTAAAAATGGAGCTACTTGATAAGCTCATTTTTGTTGTTTACGTTTCTGCCCAAGGCTTCAGTGTCATTCATCAGTTTTGCTAAATGATTACTTTGATGTAAATGTTCTAAGTGAATCACAAGCAGAATCCATAAATCGAGATCTTCTTTCTTTAATGAGATTTCTCACACTCTAATGCATTGCAAAATTGTTAGAAATACAAGAAGAAACATCAATTGAAGTGAAGTTTCAGGGTTGGGTTTTTTTTGGGTTTTTTTTGTAATTTTCAGAAGAATCTCTGAGTTTAGCCAAATGCTCTTCAATAATTGAAAACTGCTTAAAGCCAATAATTGCATATGAATTGCATTTATGTTTAAGTGTGCCCCCCCATGCCAATTTGAATCCTGTTTTATGTGGACATATGGTGATGGAATTGATAATCTTGTGTACCTGCTTCTGTGGGTAACATTTGAAGTTGTGTTTTTTAGCTACGTAAAGGAGCAACTCCTTATCTTTCTCTCTGTCAGTAGTGAGCAGGAAATATAATACATTTTGAACCAGATGCAGAGGTGAACCCACCTCCCACTATTCTTTATTATTATTATTATTATTATTATTATTATTTTATTTTATTTTATTTTATTTTATTTTATTTTATTTTATTTTATTTTATTTTATTTTCATCATTGGTTGACATCCTGACTAATGTGCGCTTGCTCTGCACTTGCACAATGAATAAGTTGCGCTACTACACAGAAGTTTCCTGTACGACACATGAGACGTGCCACAGGTTGCAAACCGTGTTGCACATGTGCAAACATGTCTGTGCTAGCACAACACTAGTCTGTAATTTGAGCTCCAGACTTAAGTGCAAGTAGCACAACAGCCTTCAATTTGTGCAGTGTACTTGCCCAAGTGCATGTTGGCCATTATTTCAAAAGCATGTATTTTAAAAAGCTAGGCGGCAAAACCAAAAAATTTGAAGCAAAAGCTCATAAAATAAATCCACCACTAAAAAGTCAGTTTACATTTGGAAGCTATCTCAAAAACCTCCATGATTCATCCCAAATATCAATTTTTAGAACACTTTTGTGTTAACATCTACATAAGATTAAGAAGGCAAAGCCATATCCACCTCAGGCTCTTTCCCCCTTCAGCGTCAAGTTTACTCCAAGCAAACTTGTACATTGTTAAAGGCCTAACTTTAATGGGGTGAGTATTGAAAAGAAATAATCAGAAGGGGAAATGTAGCTGGAACGAATTGATTTTTGCTACAAGACTGAAGTAATAGGCTTTAATTACCTCCTCTTAGTATGCATCTCAAGGGGAAGATTGGACAGTAACACAGTATATTGGTTGGTGAGTTTCCCCTCAGAAAGTATAGTATATTTTCTTCCTGGGAGCTAACTAACACCAATCCAGAGATAATCACACCTTGCAAGCATGTAATTTTCACTGGGAGGAACCCACATACTGACACCTAATAGTGTATTTTCATCTGCTTGAAAGACAGATGCAAATATGCACCTTCATCCACACTAAGGAAGAGCAACAGGGAACACTTCAGACATGTGTGCATGTTGTGCCCTGACTCTGCTCATCTGCGCCTGTATCCTCACTTGTAGATGAATTTATCCACATGCCATTTATCTCCCAGTGCGAGCTTATGTGCACCAAAGGCCTATCTTTAGACTAGCGCTTATTGCCCACAGCCAGTTCTCTCTCATTTTTTTCATTGCGTGCAGAATTAGATTTGTTCTGGGCGGCAGTATCAATGCAGTGTGTGTGCACATGCATTCAAGGTGGGGCCTTCCTGATTCAACCTGAGCAGGACCGAAAATTAACTGAGCAGAAATCAAAAAAATGTGCATGCCTTAGAGGGAACACTGCCCACAGCCAGCAGTGTGCATTTTTATATGCACATGCAGATTCTCTACCACATGCACAAACTAATTGATGGATTGTGGCAACTGTCTGTATACTAAAGAGATTAAACTGAATGAATTTCCTCTTTTTAAAAAGTTTTTAAAAAACCTTTTAAAAGGTTGAAACTTCTCTACACATGCAGCAAAATGAAGTGGTAGAAACCTGTAGTGGTAGAGGGTACTGTACCACTTCAACCTGTAGGAATATGTGCCACATTTTTTAATGTTTCCCCACATTTTTTTTTAAAATCTCCATAGATAAAAAACTGAAACTGGAGGAAAGGTTCTGGCCCAAACCTCTTTCTGTTATACTACTTTCTACTTGGAGGAGGTGAGGGTTTTTTAAATTATTTTAAATGTGGTGAGCATTAAAAAAAATGTTATCTCTACCTACAATTGAAAATGGTAAAATCCATTCTATTACCTTTTGACGTAACAACCTAATTCTCAGCTCACTCTTCTCCACAGGTAGAGCAGGCCTAAACTGAGCGGCAGAATGGAAGGAGGATTGCTAGATAATAGTTTCATTCATCCATCAATCATTTCTCTCAAATATAAGGCTGTTCTAAGCCACTTATTTTAATGTGATTTTCATTGGCTGACATCGAGACTAAGGAAGTGCTAATGCTATATGAGAAGCAGTGGCATTCCTGATGGTGATTGTGCAATGGGGCAAATTTTGGTGACCATCCCTTCTCCCAGATATGCACTGTGCCACATAGAAATATGTCCCTGAGGGTTGCACAGCCCCCGGGTCATATTTTCATGTGGAACAGAGCACTTCTGGGGGAAGCAGAGGTAGTTCCCTGTGACCGTGTGAGTGCTGGTGCAGCATAAGTTGGGAAGCCATAGAAAGTGCTGCTGCTTCTCACGCAATACCAGTGCTTCCTTAGTGTAGATCTCCACCATGAAATTGGGATGACTCATTTTCAAGTAGGTAAATATGTTTAAGGTCATAAAGTTTATAGAGTATATCAGAAGTTGTTATCTTTTGCCATATCTTCAGGGTGTGACATGCTTGTAACATTTGCTTATGCTCTGTTAACTTTGTGATATTAGCTGGATTCCCTCTAACTCAGTGCCCTTCTTTGAGGCTTTCCCCCAATATAGAATAATAAAAGTTGGCTTGCACTTCTGTTTATGCTGCCACTATGCAGATTCACCAGGTGTTGTTCTTGGTAGCTTATGGTGGGAGCTAGGAATTTATGTATAGGTGGAAAAGAGGCTTCACCACACTTTAATAGCAATAATAAAGGTTTTATTTAATAGTGTGATTAAAGATTTCAGAGTATTCGTATTTAACTTGGTTACAGATATAACTCTGAAGTTGGTATTTGACAACTTGACAATGGCTGTTATGCTTGGTGGTTACAGTATTTCTTAAGCATTTCTTATAGATAGAACACTTGAGTGTTACTGCATTATGTTTCACTTGATGGTACGGATGATGACTTTAACAGACTGTGTTGTTTACTTACTTTTATTTCTTTCTGCATTTAGTTTTAAGCTCTTTCATTACCTTAAATTGAGAACAGACCAACTCCCCTTTTCTGCTACACTTCAGTTTACCCTCTCTGCAACACTCCTTGTGTATGTGAGCTTAAAGGTCTTCCATTCTTAATGGACTTCTTTTGTTTGTTTTTCAACCAAGAGAGAAACTAGCCAGACCTCCTAAGCTAGGCTAAATCAGTTCTTCTCTTTTAATAAGAGCTTAATTCATCCTCTGCTCTTATCTCTTATAGAGCCAGAAACTGAGGCTCTTCTCACGTGCAGGCAATACCAGGCTGGGCTTCCTTAGCCCAGTTTTGCCTGCACGTGAGAATTGCTGGGAGCTGTGTGGCTCCCGGTGGCGACGCCGCGGCCGACCCACCAAGAAGCCCCACTGGTTAGCTGGGGTAAAGGGCGCAATTGTGCCTTTAGCCCAGGCTAACTGATCATGTGTCGGTGCCACATGGCTGTGCTCAGCATGCACACACCAGCAGCCTCCTGGCTAGTGCCTGGGGAATCCCCACAATATACCGCACACTTGCGCAGTGCATTATGGGAGTTCCAGGGGCTGGGACGATGCATCCCAGCCCCTGACCCTCCACGCTGCTGGCAGCTGCTGGTGATCATCTGGGTGGGCAATCTGCCTGCCTAGGGAGAGCAGAGGGATCATCTGTGGGGAGCGCTCTCATTAGAGCCCTCTTTCACTGATCATGAGAAAGGGCTCACTGTCTTCTACTGACCGCTCCTCTTAAGAGTCAGATACCAACATATGCTCAGGACAAAGACTGTTAACTGTCCTCTCCTCCCCAGTGTTCCAGATTGCTGCCTGCAGGGGTCACACTACTGCAGTTTCCTTCTGTCACCTAAAAATGTTTTTAACCCTTTACTTCCTTCAAGTAGTTACTGAGTTTTTATCTATATTATTAATTCTCCTGGGTGTGCCTTGGAATGTGCGTCCCAGCGCCCGGCTGATTGGCTGGGCAGTGGAGGCGCCTGCTTGGCTGAGGCGCACCCAGGAGGATTGGTCGCCATGGTGGCGGCGGGCCGGCCGCAGAGGCCAGAGGTGGCAACAGGCCCAGCCTGGCCGTGGAGGCAAGGCCCAGGAGGAGGGAAAGAAAGGGGGGAGGGCAGAAGTGGCGGTGGGGAGGAGAGGCGGCTGGGCCCGGCATGGGCCAGCTGTGGTTAGGAAGTGGAGACTGGGGCAAAAGGAGGGGAGAGGTAACCACCGGCCCCGAAGAGTGCACAGATGCTCTATGGGGGGTCAGCTAGTATGTAAATAAAGCAGAACTTAACATACATACAACTTATACAAAGGGGAAAGATACGTTTCTCCACCTATGTCTCGCTTTTGTCCATTGGCTGGGAGCATAGAGACTTGGTAACTAGTCAGGATGTCTTGCAGTGGCATTTTGAAAAATATTTGTAAAACATCTCATTTGAATGTGGTGGTTCTAATGCCTCATGACAAGGTTTTGAGGCATTTCTAGCAAAAATATTAACCCACTGCCACCACCTGAGGAAACTTACCACCCCTGATACCTCAAGCCATGTTTGTTTGGCACAACAATCCCTCTATCTTCATGTGGGAACTGATAGTAAAAGTTCCTACCCAGAATAAACAACCCCCAAGGATTTATTGTTGTTTGAAATTAATATTACTATTTTCTTCTCTACATAGAACTCCCTAAAGCACATCTTCCATCCGGAAGAAGTTACACTCCAACTGCCCTTAAGTGTCACAGATTCTTTCTCTCAATCTGCATGCAGAATCCCCAGTGCCCAATCACCACAGTGCTTTTGCTGCCTCTGTTACATTCAGTACAAAACCTCCAGGATAGCTTTGATACCTTTCCAGAGACATAAATACAAATCAATATTTTCTAATTGTAATTCTAAAATAAAACAAACCCGCATTTCGCCACAGTGATGGCCATCAACTTGTATGGTTTTAAAAAGGGATTAGACAAATTCATGGAGGAAAAGTCTTTCAATGGGTACTAGTTTTGATGACTACAGGCTTCTTCTGGTTTCAGAGTCAGGATGCCTCTGATCCCAGTTGCAATGGAGTGATGGTAAGAGAGGGGGCATGCCTTCCTCTCCAGCTTGCAGGCTTCCCAGAGGCATCTGATAGGCCACTTTAAGAAACAGGATGCTAGACAAGATGGGCCTTTGGCCTCATCCAGCAAGACTCTTTTTATGTTTTTACAGTATGTTCCTAATTTGTGTGAATTTCTAGTAGCCGCCAGGCACAATTCACTGGGAAGATCTCTTACATAATTCATGGGGGATAGATCTATCATTGGTACCACAAATCTGATTAGTTTTGATGGCTGTATGGCCAGGATGCCTATATGGCATTGGCAACATATCTCTGAATATAAGCTGCTGGGGGAAAACCTCAGCAAGAAAGGACTATTGGGAGCCTGTTTGTGGGCTCCCCAGAGCGATCTGGTTGGCCACTGTGGGAAGCAGAATGGTGGGCTAGATGGACCCTTGGTCTGATCAAGCAGGGCTGCTCTTATGATGATATGCTCCACTGAAATAAATGGAGGTGTGTGTCTCCCATTCCCCTCTCAGTTCATCTGTGCAGGCTAATTGTGTCCATATACAATAGAGGGAGACATGGAAAACAGGTTCTAGATTTGTTTTTATAATATTGGACTTAATGTTTTCCCGTAATAGTTTTCATGTTTTGAAAGAACCAGATAGTTTCTTTTGCTAGCATTATGCTCTTTGTCTATCAAGGCTACTGAAGAACAGCGACAGTGTGACTTTCTGAAGAATGTTTATGAAGCAATGCTGATAACAGCCCATATTTCAAAACCCAACAAGATAGAGCCCTTTTCATTCCTTAAGCTGTTATGAGCAATACCAGGACAGGAGCAATACCTTTCTCCTCTACTTAAATTAGAGAAGGGTTTTATTGTTCAAAAGATCTCTTATTTAAGAGAGGACACCAGTTTTTCAAATAAAAAGAATTATGTTGAAAATTATCACCTCATCACTGCCTTTATCATCGCATAGCAATCCAGTGTTTATGTCTGCAAAATATGTTCTGTTGTTTTTGAAAAAAGAAAATGTCCCTGGTGAGCAAGGTCAATCAGATCTGGGTAAAATTTAGTAGTACATGCTGAATGAAAAATCTCTAAAGTAAGTATGGGAAACACAATTCACGGGGAATCCATTAGAGACCTATCATGTTGAGCTCTGTATGCATAGTGATATCTTAGTAAGTGGTGGGTTTTTGTTGACATTGTAGATATGCAGATAGGATACAGACTTCCACATAATGGAGTGATGTGTTGGAAAAAATCAGTGAAAACTGAAGCTTTAGTGCAGTATTTCCCAAAACTCTTGATACGGAGAACAGTTCTTTTTTTGGTTAAAATTGGAAACACATTTGATTCATAGATCATAGACACATAGATATTTCTAGATCAGCTTACAGAACAATCAGCATCCTTCTTGCAACAGCATCGGGTGATTGAATTGCAAGACAAAGTTGAGATTCTGTTGGTATACCGCCCACTCCATTGTCTAACAGTCTCCCTGCCTGAGTTGGTTGATGTGGTCTAGGATGTGGCATTGAGGACCTCACGGCTGTTAATCTTGGGGGACTTTTACTTCCATGCTGAGGCTTTCTTGTCTGGTGCAGCTCAGGACCTCATGTCCTCCATGATGACCATGGGTTTGTCTCAACTGATTTCTGGTCCCACACATGTAGCAGGCCATACACCTGACCAGGGTGTGGTCCCCCCTTGCCTGAAGGAGGCAGTCATTAGGCCCCTCCTTAAAAAGCCCTCATTGGACCCAGATGATGAATAACTTTCAACCAGTTTCAAACCTCCCCTTCTTGGGCAAGGTGATGGAAAGCGTTGTGACATCCCAGCTTCAGGCAGCCCTGGATGAATCTATCCTTTACAGTCTGGCTTCCGAGCTGGATATGGGACAGAAGCTGCCTTGGTCGCCCTGGTGGATGACTATGCCAAGAGATAGGCAGAGGGAGTGTGACTCTGTTGATCCTCCTGGACCTCTCAGAGGCTTTCGATACTATCAACCACGGTATCCTTCTGGGAAGTCTCTCTGGGTTGGGACTTGGCAACACAGTTATCTGGTGGCTCTGCCCCTACTTGGAGGGTCATACTCAGAAGGTGGTGCTGGGATATGCCTGCTCTACCCCTTGGCCATTGGCCTACAGGGTGCCACAAGGCTCTCTTCTATCCCCCATGCTGTTTAATATTTACATGAAACCCCTGGGAGAGGTCATCTGTGGGTGTGGGGCGAAGTGCCCTCAATATGCTGATGACACCCAGCTCTACCTAGCTTTTAAGTCAGCAGACACCATGGAGGCAGTTGATGCTTTGAACCGTGGCTTGGAGGCTGTTCTGGACTGGATGGGGGCAAACTAGCGGAAACTTAATCCAGATAAGGCGGAAGTGCTCTGGGTTGGTAGAACAAATCATCTGAGTAATGAGGTAAATCTGGTCTTGGATGGGGTCACACTCCCTCTGAAAGACAAAGTCTGCACCTTGGGGGTTCTTCTGGACTTGATGCCATCCTTATAGGCGCAGGTGGTGGTGGTGTGCAGGAGTGCCTTTTACCAACTACGGCTGGTACGCCAGCTATGACCCTACTTGGAGAAGTCGGACATGACCTCAGTCACTCATACACTGGTAACATCCAGATTGGACTACTGCAATGCGCTCTACGTGGGGCTGCCCTCAAAGACTGTTCAGAAGCTTCAACTGGTTCAGAATGCTGCTGCAAGGATGCTCATGGGTGCAAGTCATTTCATGAGTATCACACCCATCCTGCGGCAGCTTCATTGGTTACTGGTCCACTTCTAGGCTGGATTCAAGGTGCTAGTCCTGACCTTTAAAGCTCTACATGGCTTGGGGCTGGAGTACCTTCTGGACCGCAGTCGCCCATATGAATCTGCCAGGGCCCTCTGCTCATCATCTCAGGCTCTGCTCATGGCCCCACCACTAACAGAGATCCGGTTGGTGTGGACTAGAGACAGGGCCTTTTCGGTTGTGGCCCCTCAGCTTTGGAACGCCCTCCCTGAAGAGCTTTGCCATGCTCTCTCCCTCAGTATTTTTAAAAAACAACTGAAAACACACCCTTTTAAGGAGGCTTTTTAATGCTCCATCTTTGGTTATGTCTGGTAGGTTCTTTAGTTTTTAGTTTTTATAACTTTCAATTTTTATCTTTTAAAATAACTTTTAATTTGAACTTAATACTGATTGTGGTTTTTAACTTGACTTTTTAACTTTTTTACTCAATTTGGTTAATTTTATTACTTTTGTTGTATATTGTATCTTATTGTGAGCTGCCCTGAGCAGTAATGTCCTGGAGGGGCAGGGTATAAATATTTAATAAATAATAAACTGCAGGTTAGTCCGGGATACTGCTTCCAGGGTCCTGACATCCTCTCTACCTGGATCAGCAGTACTCGGGGACAGAACTGTGCTTTCTGGGCACTGGTGATGCTTCTGGACTTCTCAAACACCTGTCAGTCATGCAAGCATAATCAGCATAGTGCATCCTTCTGCCTTCTAATGGAATCATGTTGATGCTCATGTTTTGACAGATACAGATCCCTGCTTCAAGTGGCATAGAATTGAGTGTGGTGGCTTTCTTTGTGGAGGTACACTTTAGCCTCTCATTGCGAAAAATTGAGCATTCCTTTGGAAGTCTCTGGATCGAAGAGTGGGAGGTGTAAATATTCATAATACATACAAATGGTGTACCCAGCAAACAGTTCAGGCATCATTGCTTTAGTGGAATATGAATGCACTCAGAGAGAAGAAATAAGAAAAAAAAACTTCATTGACAGTCAAAATAGGGAAAGGCTATATGTTGAAACCTTTCATTAGTTGTCAAAGAATAGTGTGTGGAGAGTTATGTGAAATTTACAAGCAAGGCACTGTAAGAGAAAAATATATTAAGATTATGTCTGGTTGGGTTCTGGAGATATGGCCACCAATAGAAATGTGTTTTAAGCACTATTATGTATCTGTGTGCAAGAAAATGGGAGGAAGGCTTGGTATTAAAATAGGATTTACTACTAATTAGCTTCAGCAGTTAATGATAATTTTTATTGAAAGATCTCACCACTAAAAATGCATGCATCGCAGTTGTACATATGCTTTGCGTGTGCATATGTAGGTGTTTGTATGTGCATGTATGTGTTGTAGTGTGAACATACTGGTTGAGAATGCTACTGTTAACCTATATCAGAAGTAGTTTGTAGTGGCATGCCAAGAGTTGCATGTAGCATCTGATGACAGGTCCTTACAACTTGGCTTAATGTAGTCTGAAGCATCTGGTACTTGGCATGGGGTTAGACTGTCCTTATGGCTATCATGCACCAATGAGGTCATGTTCATAGGCATTGTTAGCACCTTCTGCGGTGCTAACATACCATTGGTGTGGTACTTGTGGCTGAAAATCTGAGAGAGCCATTCTACCTTATTCTTTAGGTTCCTTAGGTATTTCCAGTCTATATAATGCAGTTTCTCATCTTACCATTGAAATGACAAGTGTAATGAAGCAATCTAAGAACATGCAACATTATTAAATTATTCCTTGAAAATTTAAAAAATGTTTCTTTTGGTAACTGGCATAACATGAAGAAAAACGCATTGATAATATTAGAAATTTCTTCTGAATGTTGTGATATTTATAAATGGGGAAAGTCATCATACTGTTGTTAAAGTAACAAAGTTTAGCCTTAGATAATTAACAGTATGTCAGTGAGCAATAATTGTTCTAACTGATGTAACATTACAGTTAAGCTGTTACAACCATTCCAAGATCAGGAAACTTATTGTGGAGAAATGAACTATCCCATCAGATAACTGTTCATCTGGAATCAACGACACATGTAATCGGAATATTGCTCAGCCAAACATAAAGTAAAGGTAAAGTTGTTCCGTCGAGTCTGTATTGACTCCTGGCACTCACAGAGCCCTGTGGTTCTCTTTGGTAGAATACAGGATTTTACCTGTATTTTAGAAGTTTGGATTTTAGAAGTTTACCATTGCCTCCTCCAGCGCAGTATGAGATGATGCCTTTCAGCATCTTCCTATATCATTGCTGCCCAGTATAGGTGTTTCCCATAGTCTGGGAAACATACCAGCAGGGATTCGAATCGGCAACCTTCTGCTTGTTAGTCAAGCATTTACCTGCCGTGCCACCTATATACTAAATATTTGGAAGGGCTTTACTGGGTGCTCACATTTAATAATGGGCTTAATATGGCATGTAAGGACTCTTTTTCTGCATTGAGTATTGGTCTGCAAGCCATTATTATTATTATTATTATTATTATTATTATTATTATTATTATTTATTACATTTATATCCTGCAACATCATCTTCACCCTTTCCGAGCAGTTTCAAAACCTTTTTTCTTAGCAAGTGTTGCTTGCATCCCAAGACGGCTTTTATGTGATGCAGCTCTCTTTCTCAGGCAGTGGATCTACCATCTCCTTGTGTCTTCTTATCCAGCACCCCTTTCTAAGGGGCGCTGGTTGCAGAAGAGGACAACCAAGAGGATCAGGGGCCTGCAGCACCTTCCTTATGAGGCACGGCCACAGCATTTGGGGCTCTTTAGTTTGGAAAAGAGGCGACTGCAGGGAGACTTGATAGAGGTGTATAAAATTATGCATGAAGTAGAGAGAGAGATGTCTCACACTAGAACATCTCTCACACTAGGTCATCCCATGAAACTGAAGGCCAGGAAATTTAGGACCAACAAAAGTCAGTACTTTTTCACAGTGCACTTAATTAATCTATGGAATTCTCTGCTGTGGAATGTGGTGTTGGCCACTAGCTTTGATGGCTTTAAAAGGGGCTTAGACAAATTCAGGGAGGAGAGGTCTATCCATGGCTACTAGTCGGGGGGTGGCTATAGGCCACCTCCAGCCTCAGAGGCACGATGCCTCTCAATACCAGTTGCAGGGGAACAACAGCAGGAGAGAGGGCATGTACATACCTCTTGCCGGTGGGCTTCTCCAGGGCATCTGGTGGGAATCTGTGTGAACCAGGATGCTGGGCTAGATACGCCTGGATTTTCTTAATAGGTCGGCCAGTGGTGGCCAGCCTAAGGCTCTTCAGCTGCTGCTGGACTATAATTCTCATCATCTCCAGCCACAATAAATTGTGGCTGTAGGTGATGGGAGTTGCAGTTCAACAACAGCTGGAGAGCCTTGAGTTGGCCACCCTTGATCTGGACCTCGTGATCCTTCCTTGGAAGCCGTTATTCAGGCAGAGTGTTGTGGTGTGAGTGATATGAAAAAGATAATTTAAAATATTTATGCCAGCTAATATTTTGTACCACACTGCTGACATTAACACACAGGCAAAAGATGTCACATATAATAAAACCCCATGAACTTCATTTCTTGTTTTGGCCCTCAAATTTAGTTCTAGGAGGTCTTCTAGTGCCAATTTAATGCCAGACTGCTGAGCCTCAAAAGGCTTTACACATTCAACATGATCTGACCGTGTTGTTTCAGACATACCATGAAGAGAACAACCAATACGGTTTTGTAGTAATTCCCACCGCTTAAGACTGGAACTGAACATGTGGTACACAGTTTGAATTGTTCTGAAAAAGGTTATTGCTTCAGGTATGCATTCAGGAGCATCATTTCTACATAAGTTGAGTGTGTGACAACCTCAAGATGAAAAAATTGCTGTTGAGCATTGTTCTTGTATTTTTGCTTGTGCATTGTATTTTCATACCTACTTAGCATAGTGTACCTAATTAAGTTTTGTTGTAGCATAAAATCATTGGCTTATCAGAATGTACAATATGTGATGCCTGATCTTTTGAATAGGCTTAGTCAAGTTGGCAATCATAGTTATAATCATTAGGTCACAAAAATTCTATAGATAAGCTATGAACTGTTGCAATAGCGTGTAATATAGGTTACAGTTAATACTTTGGCTCCCGCCCCCCCCCCCCTTTTGGACCCTGGGCTCAGGTACGATGTACTCCTTGCACCCCCCTATCATAGGCCCTGCAGTGGGGATTTGAACTAGCAATCTCTTGCTCCATAGGCAAGTTATTTCCCCACTGCACCATTAGGTATAATCTAAGCTATTTCATTTACTGTTCATGTGATGATCCAATCTAAGCTTTCTCATCTTTTTGGTGGCTGAACTACACAGGTAAAATTGAAGATTGCATTTATTGGCTCTGTAACTGCAGTCTGCATAATTATTAAGGATTGTTTGTACCACATACATCCTTCCTGCTTGGTCAATGTTAGCCACCATGACACCGGTGCATCATACTTCAGTATGGTTCAATATTTGAGTCTGTATCCATAGATATAGACACTTTTCTCAAATCTCCCCCCACCACACACACAAATAGACTTGTATGTAAAAAATGCTATAGAGTTTTTGAATTTTGTAGAAGGTATTAAATTGGATCTTTCAGAAAGTTGGTTCGTAACTATGGATGTGACATCTATGTCAACTATTGGTCCTCAGGAAGAAGCCATGAGAGTCATTTAGGATACACTGAATAAGCACGAGCCACAATCTAATCCTCCTATTAATATTTTGTGTACCTTAGCAGAATTAGTACTGAAGAAGATTTTTTTCCAATTCATGGATACCTTTTACTGGCAGATTTTAGGCACTGCAATGGGGTGTAGGTTTGCCCCCAAACTGGCCAATGTTTACATGAATTGTTTTGAAAAATATTTGTGGTACATACAAGTAATCCTTATAAAAAACATTTTTTCATACATGAGAGATCTGGATAATGTTTTTTCTTCTTCCTAGTTTGGAAAGGCACTGCAAATGACTTAGAATCAATGGGATTTTTCTCAGTTCTGTACATGAAATTATAAACATTTCTCTTACAATAAGGATCATATACATTTTTGAACGTGATTTTTCAGACATTTGATAGAAGCCTTGTTACCAATGTCGATAGAAAATAAATTTTATTTGGGTATTTCAGTAGATGCCAGCTCTTATTCAAATCCTGCCTTGCCGTGTTCAGCATTTGTCATGCCCTACCTGTTTTGTTAATTTTGCTCATGGCTGGCCAGACTTTTAAACAAAGATGCAGCTGGATATTTTCCCCATCCTTATAGAACTGGAGCAGGAAAATACATTGACTCAAGGTAGGTCTCAATATGCTGAGCAGGTGCCATATCATCAGGAATTGAATCAATTATGAAACAATGAGCACTGTCTGTGACACTCAGGGAAACTTTTTCTGTACATACTGCTTAGGAGGTCTGTTTCCCCCCACTGAGGGTTGTACCTTTTCTGCCTCCTTTTACTAGTGGTTAAATGCAAATCCATCGCTGACTTTTGGGCACTGGGCTTTTGAGGGTTTGTTTGTTGTTATTCTGTCTCTCACAGCTACAGTAAACCTACCATTCCAATTATAGCCTGGTCATTTCTGTGTCAGAGGGCAAATGGACAAAATCAGCAGGGGATCAAATACTTATTTCCCTCACTGTAAGTAGTTAAGATCTCATTCCTCCTCTGGTCCATGTCAGAGCAAGTTGCTTACTTGGAGCTCTCCATAGTTGTTTTGCCTTACCTTGCGGGTTATTGTATGTTGAAAGGAACACAGAAGGCCAGTCTCACTTTCCTACAGTTTGCTCTTGAGTTTCCTCTTTTGCTCTCTTGGCCTTTGTGTATAATCTTTTTTTCTCTTTATGGTGTAGTTACATTCATATAACCTGTTATTGTTTAACTTCTTAAAAACAAACTGCTTCATGGGCACCAGTTGTATGTTAGTCATATTATAGTTTCTAGATTCAGTTATCAAAAACCTCCAGTTTAAGATGAGAGTGAAGATGGGCTTACATTTTCACTCGTGCTCCAAAAAACTTGGAAATTCCAAGTTAAGGTTCCCATCTCAACTTCCACGCATAGAAGCTGTAAAGACTTTGTACAGTCTCATATATCATGCTGGCTTAAAAAACGAGACTCCATGCACCCAAACTTTGCCTTTGTCTTTCAGCTGGACATTGGGCTGGGGAGGGATGCATCCAGGCAGACATTCAACAGGTGCAGCTTCCCCAATCACTTCCTAGAGACGCCCCTGATGAATTCCTGCCTGATGCATCTCTACAAGGCATATTGCTACCCCTAAAGGCCACCTATTACCTGCAGTCCTAATATAATCTGCAATAGATTCAATAGGCCGTTTCAGTCCTGAATACTTTTCCTGGCTGACACCAGGCAAAGTGTGGGTGCATGGAGCCTCATTTCTAAAGTCACTGTGATATGAGCCTGTACAAAATCCTTACAGCTTCTTGGGCGGTGCAGAAGTTAAGATGGAAACCTTAATATGGAATTTCCAAGCTTTTTAGAGCATGAGTGAAAATGTAAATTAATGTCTTAATTCTTGTCTTAAACTTCTTAAAATTCTTAAACTTAAACTGTAAAATGTAATTAATGTCTTAATTATTGTCTTAAACTGGAGGTTTTTGATTACTTGGTTTTCAAAGTTTTTGAAAAGGAAGATTTGGCTTCGTAAACTAGCACACACATAGGCACACACCAACACTGCAGCCATTCACACAAATTCAGACATGTTAGCTGGAGGTTAGGATGAAACGCATGTGAACACAAGAGCAGCCCTGCTGGATCAGGCCCAAGGCCCATCTAGTCCAGCATCCTGTTTCACACAGAGGCCTGCCAGAGGCCCCTGGGGCCCCCCACGTTGTTTTGACTAACCAATGACTGTGGAGTAATCAACAACCGGAGTTGAACTGTGCTTTTTCTAAGGCAAAGGAGCAGTTCTAAAAGGTATAGCTGCAGTGGCGGGGAGGAAAGAAGAGGGCAGGGAAGGAAACTGAAGAGCTGTGCTCCCAAGGCTTGGACAGTGAAGTTGCTTAACGCCATACTGGCTGTTGGCAATACTGTGAGCACCGCAGTTCCAAAGGTCCTACTGCACAGACTCTTTTAGCAGTAAAGATTAATTTTTCAGTCTCTTAAATGGCAACTTTGGGGATCAATTGTGAAATAACCATTTATTGGGTCTCAGAGGAATATACAAAAGCTGCTTTTCTGGCATGCAGCATGAAACCATGCAAATAGACTACAAACCTTATTTAGATACAATGTCCTCAATCCGAAAGAATGTTGCCAACCCTTTAAACTCCTGTTTAAAAGAGGAAAACTTTAAACTGCTCTATCTAAGCCATTTTTAAATAGATCTTCACCAAATCTGCAGGGGAGGTGTCTCTGGTTACCTAGTGAATTTGTGCTGATGGCCAGGGAGATGGGACAAATGGTTTTGATTTTATAAGCAATAGAATGTCCAGGGCTTAAAATGGTAGAATGTTAATACTACTCTCCATCTTAACAATACTGGCACGACTGTGCCAGTATTATAATGAGTAATGCAGCCTTGTACTTGCCACCAGATGTGCTCCACTTTCACTGTATGTTTCAGGATCTGAAAATAGATGGTTGAGTTTTGGAATCCCAGGCACTAAATATTCTGGCCTACTCTGATTTAAAATGAAGTACAATAAAGATTGCAATTACGGACATTTACATGTACAATTTTAGAATGCACTGAAGATGCTTGCCGAATCTTGCTCTCCTCCCCCACCTCAGCATCCTGTGAAATGGCAACATTCACCCCAGTCACAAAATATATCCCCAGTGCAGATAATCATAGGAACATAGGAAACTGCCATCTACTGAGTCAGACCATTGGTCGATCTAGCTCAGTATTGTCTTCACAAACTGGCAGTGGTGTCTCCAAGGTTGCAGGCAGGAATCTCTCTCAGTTCTATCTTGGAGAAGCCAGGGAGGGAACTGGAAACCGTCTGCTCTTCCCAGAGCAGCTTCATCCTCTGAGGGGAATATCTTGCAGTGCTCACACATCAAGTCTCCCATTCATATGCAACCAGGGCAGACCCTGCTTAGCTATTGGGACAAGTCATGCTTGCTACCACAAGACCAGCTCCCCTCCCTGTGTGCTATTTCACATGTATGCTACACTTTCACACTTTGTGAAAGGGGCTTCATTAGACTAAACTCAGACTTGCAGCAGTTTTCCTTTTAAGAGGACTCAGTTTTCTCCCAGCACTGAGTTTGCTTAAATTGGACTCTTACTCTGACTTTCACTAAATAGTCCTTCAAGAAAATGTGCTCAGATATTTATCACAGAGACCACAATGCTCTCCAGCACCTTGCCCAAGAAGGGGAGGTTTGAAACTGGTTGAAAGTTATTTAAGTCATCTGGGTCCAATGAGGGCTTTTTAAGGAGGGGCCTAATGACTGCCTCCTTCAGGCAAGGGGGGACCACACCCTGGTCTAGAGAGGCATTCACCCACCCCTGCCACCCATGAACCCAGTCCCTCCCTAGAAGCCTTCACCAACCATGAAGGGCAAGGGTAGAGGACGCACATGGGAGGCCTCAACCTTCCAAGCAGCCTGTCTACCTCCTCAGGCAACACAGTCTGAAAATCATCCAATATAACAAGACCAGAAGGTGCACTGACAACATCCAGTTCCAGTGCTGCAAAAAACTTAGCATCCAAGTCAGAATGGAAATGAGCAGTTTTATCTGCAGAATGTAGTGCAAATTGGTCACAGTGGGCTGCCGAAGATTCCGTTTGATGGCCTTTGGGGTTCTCACCTAGGAGGCCGCAAACCACTCAAAAAAGCTCAGCTGAACAACACTGAACCAATGCGATGGTGATGGGAAAGTGGGATTTCTTTGCTGCCGTCACTGCCATAGAGTAGGCCCTGATATGGGCTCTAGCTTGGTCACATTCATTGTGAGTTTTCTGCCAGCAACGCTCAAGCCGTCTACCAGCCTGCTTCATTGTCCACAACTCACCTGTATACCAGGGAGTCACTTGGTCTCTGCAGGTCCGGAGAGGATGCTTAGGCATGATTGTGTCACCCGACCCATCGCCCGACCCATCTCCTCATACTAAAGGGAGACCAGGGCGTTAACAGGATCGTCCACTCTCTCAGCAGGAAACTCCCCCAGAGCCATCAGGAATCCATCAGGATTCATAAGCCTCCAGGGGCAGACCATCCTAACGTGTCCCCCAGCCTTTCAGAAGTGTTGAGGGTCCACCCTCAGTTCAATCTTCACCAGATAGTGATCCATCCATGATAATGGTATTGAGGCCTCCTGGACTATCCACTGAGTACCACTATCCACCATTGACCCAAAACCCAAATCAAGCGTATGGCCTGCCACATGTGTGGGACCAGAAATCAGCTGAGATAAGCCTATGGTCATCATGGGGGACATGAAGTCCTGAGCTGCACCAGACAAGATGGCCTCAGCATGGAAGTATAAGTCCCCCAAGACTAACAGTCATGGGATCCTCAACGCCACATCCAAGACCACCTCAAGCAGCTGAGGCAGGGAGACTGTTCGACTACGGGGTGGGTGGTATACCAACAGAATCACAACTTTGTCTCACGATCCAATCACTACATGCAGGCACTCGAACGGGTCAGAAAGGCGGACAGTGCATCTGGTGAGGAGGATGGTCTCCCGATGAACCAGGGCAACCCCACCCACCCTGCCTTGGCTGCCGCTGCACCCGGAAACCTGGTGGGCACGATTGGTAGAGATTTACATCTCCCCCCTTCAACCAGGGCTCCATAATTCATGCGAAGTCCACGTGCTCATCCAGAATAATCTCCTGGATGGCTGTGGTCTTTGCCTTTATGGACCTGGCATTTAATAGCACCAGCTTCAGACAAGGTGAGCTGCTGGGAGAGCTACTTGAGCGTGATGGCTTCGATATAGCCAGTGCACCTTCCCATTATCTGGCATGTCCTACTCCTACCGCCATATTGCCCTCTGCCAAAGACCACCTCAGTTGGAAGGGCCTCCTCCAGACATGCCCTCCCAAACACATATTGTGAAGACTAGCACTTAAACCAATTAAAACCGGATTTAATATGCCTCTTGGAAGAGTGTGTGTGTTTGTGGGGGGTTCAATTTCTTCTTAAAATTCATTGAGAGAAATTGGTGAAGCTCCTCTGGGAGGGCATTCCAGAGATGAGAGGCCACTACTGAAAACTCTCTGTTCCTATTCCCTGACAACCAAATCTGCATCAGTGGAAAGGCTGAGAGAAGCACCCCCAAGGAGGAATGAAAGAACCTGGCAAATTCATATTGGTGAATGAGGTATGACAAATAACTCAATTCCAAAACATGTGGGGTTTTGAAGGTCAAAATCAGCACACTGAAGCAGGCCATAAGTGCAGTGCAGATGACTGCTTTATTATATAATCAGTACAGAGTTGCAAAAGGAAGCACTTTTTGTAAATGTTTTTACCTAATGCCTAACATACTTTGGCAGCAGGGATGTACACGAAATTGATTTTGTGTTTTGTTTCGAGCTCAAAACAAAATGCAAAATGGCTGAAATGTTTCATGAAAACAGTGGCCAAACCAGGTGTTTCGACAAAACACGTTGAAATGTTTTGAGTGTTTCAGCCATAGGGAACAATGGGAAAACTCAAAACACCCCATAGTTTGCCATGTGGCAAACCAACTCAAAGTGGGTTGTGTGATGAGGCATAATGGGTGCTGCCAACCACCCAACCCATAATAGAAATGGGCAAGCAGGTGTTTTTGAACAAAATTATAACCTTTCCCCCAAACCCCCATAGGAGGGCTGCCCACTTGCCTGCTTGTTTTGTGGATTGGTTGGTAGTTAGCACCCTTCATGCCCTACCACACAACCCACTTTGGTGTCCCTAGAAGCTACCCATGGGGAACAATGGGTAGATCCCCATTGTTCCCTCAAGCTGCGCTCACAAAGTGCTCTGCAGACAAGTTTTGCATTGCAATCTGCAATGCATTTTGTAACTCTGCCTTGAAAAAACACTGCAGATTAGAAGCACACAGTAAAAAAAGATCTGTCCCTCCCAACACAGAACACACATTTTTCCAAATACAGGCCAAAAAAGGCCAAAAAGGAATCACTGACCCTGAATTCACTGCCAGCCAATCTAGTGCCTGTGCTGCCAGGGGCAGAGCCACCACTGAGTGAATGGGTCCCAAGAACCTGGGACGCTGCCCCTCAGGAGCCGCGCATCATGCCCCAGCCACGCCGCGTGGCCCCATTTGCAAGAAAAACCCACAGCCAATGCTGCGTTCACAGCTTCGCTGGAGCGGCTCTCCCTACCTAAAAGGAGATGCATTACTGAGAAGCATTACTGCAGACAGTGATGCTTTTAGGCAGGGTGAGCCACTCTGGCCATGCTACAAACATGGCGCTGGCCAGGGAATTTTGCTTGCAAACGGGGCCATGTGGTCCTATTTGCAAGCAAGCCCCACTCCCTGCATCTGATATCAGATGCAGGGAGTGGGGCTTAGCAGCTGATGCCAGATGCAGAGGGCGGGGCTAGGGGGCCACGGTGGCAGGATGGATCCAGGCCACCGCTGGCCTCCCTCCGCCCCTGTGTGCTGCAATAACATGATTGGCACAAGTTGCTCTTTCACACACAATTATGACCCGTTACATTTCATCCTAGCATTGCAACAGCTGCCATAGTAGCACCCTTCTTAGCAACAAGCATAGCCATAAGCTCAACTAGAGCAACGACAGCCACAGTTTGACTGAGTACACTTTGTGATGCAGAGCAGACTCACAAGTTAGTTTCAAGGTCAGACATGGAGCTCATCACAATCACCAAGAAATGTTATAGAAAGAGGGGGGGGGAGGGCTGCCACCGTCCATTTCATGCCACAACACTGCCTCACAAACAAAACAAACCACAACTCAAGGAAGGCAGGCACCCAAGTTCTGCCTTTGTCAATCTGTGATCCAGCAAATCCAGATAATTATAGCAGCAATAGCACAGCATATTTAGTGCTGAAAAAAGAAAACCACAGAATCAAACCTTCCTTCCTTTTCTTCTGATGTATCCTCTTCAAGAGAGTCATAAGAACTCTCTCTGCCTCCCAGTCCCCTTCAATACATTTTGAAATTCCCTCCTTTTGTGTTCACCCTTCCTCCCTCCTTCCACAACCCCAGCCAGTGGGGACACTGTTGCCCATGACAACACTATTTGAATGACAACAAGCCAACCAAGAAGCAAGGAGATTTCAATCTATTCAGAAGCCTGTGCCAGAAATCAAATCAGCAAGGGGAAAACAGACCTCCAAAATGGTGCTTGAAATATCAAAACATTTTGATTGAAACGGGATTGTTTTATTCCGAGCTCAAAACAGGTCCTTTATTTAAAGGGTGTTTTGTTTCGAGCTCGAAACACTCAAAACAGCCTGTTCTGAGTCGAAACGTTTTGATGCTGAAATGTTTTGCACATCCCTGTTTGGCAGTGGTTCGTATTCCCATGAAAAAGAATACTGTCCTACTGACTTAGTTCCGGGTGGGCTGTCTGCAGTAATGCTTCTCAGAAAAAAGAAGTTGAATGAAGCGGTAATGAAATCTGGTTCTCCCCTTCCCCTCTTCCTAATGATCTTGGATATTCAGCTTTCATTCTTTTCTACCAGTTACATATGCAATCTGTCATTCATCTGGTCTCCTTTCCATCTGTGCTGTTTCATGACTGTGGGCCGGTGATGTTGATTTTGGTTGCCTCTTTTTGGAGCAGGAGTTACTTTGGAAGAGTTATGTATCTGTTTTGCCAAAAGAAAAACACAAAAAACCACCCAAAAAGCACACTTGGCAAAAAGAAGAGCCCAGAGAGGGAAGGTTTCCCCTGAGAAACACTTCAGAGGAAAGGAGCTGACGGCTCAGTAGAACCAGATATTTAAAGCAATTGAGTAGAAAAGAAAGAATAGGTTGTCTATTCAGTTCATTTCAGATATGCTCACTTCATCATGTTTCTATGCTGCTCTCCTACTGTGAAAATATCACTACCCAGACATATCCTTTAGTTAAGCAGAGAGCACTGGCTGGTTGGCTCCTTTTATCTAACCTTATTTACCCAGTGACTTATCTTTCTGTTACCCAAACCTTCTATACAGAAGACTGTTCAGCAATATGACAGCATTTATACATTCAGTTGCATCAACTGGTCAAGTTTTTCCTGGACTGGCCACCTTCAGGCTGCGGGTGGAACAGAAACTTCCCCATATGTAGAACAAGTTGTTCTGGTAAGAATGAAATTGGTTAGGCAGTTCACAAGTTAGTCCACTTGCACCTCAAACATTTGCACATCCACCTTCTTGAACTGGAGTGGATGACATCATCACAAATTATGCCTTTGAGGTGTCCCCATTATTCCCTATGAAATCCCCATTATTCCCTATGGGGAAAAGCTTAAAGATGCACAGACTTCAAAAATTTGTTAAAAATCACCCCTGTGCCCAATTTCTTTGAAATTTGAGTGGTAGCTTCCACCCATTGGGCACTACCACCCACCCCACTTTTTTGTCCTAGAAAACCCTTTTTTGCCCCAAATTGATTCATATTCATATGGATTCAGATCCAAATCAAATCTGGGGGTGATTTGGGATGGGACAAATTCGGACTGAAAACAAATCGAGGGTGATTTGATTTAGGTACAAATAGAATTTTTAAAAAATGATTTGTGCACATCCTAGTAGGGATACCTGTCTCTTTCCCACCGCCTGCATTACTTGCACCTCAGAGCATGAGATTTTAAGTTAGAGAAATGGTGCAGGCAGAAAGGTTTAAACTGCCCTCTCCATTTCCCCAATCCAAATCTCTTTCCTCATCTACTTTAAACTAAAGAAAAACTCTCTGAGAGATCAAATCATGATCTCTGATGTCATGTCTACACTGTTCCCTCTAACAGGTATTCCCAGATGTTGTTCATTACAACTCCCAGCATCTCCAGCTGCAGTGGCCTTTGGCTGGGGATTCTGGGAGTTGTAGTCAACAACATCTGGGGATCTCTGTTAGAGGGAACACTGCATATCTAGTGTAGCCCTTTGGGTGAAGGCTAGGTTGAATCCACTTCAGTCTGTACAGGGAGGTTTGTTTTCAGAGAAGAGCATTCAGACTTGCAACAACTTGTAGTGGTACAATCCAGGAAAAATGTTACCACTTGATCCTACTGTGTGCATAAACCATAGAGACCACTCAACCACTTGTTGTGGGTTTCCTTCCCCACCAGACTGAGATGGAAGATGGTGAAGCACACACAGTTTGGGTGTCAGATAATTGATTCTCTGTATATTTTAGACTCAAATTGTTACTTAAAGTTTATTCCCATTTTGAAAAGGGGAAAAAAGAAAGAGATCATTATTTGAAATAAATCAGGCAGACTGAATATGGAATGAACATGTTTTGATTGCCAAGGATTAGTTCTCTTTAATTAACAAGGGCCAGTGTTTCTTCTTAGCATGCAAATGAGGCTTCTGCAATGTATTATCCTTGAAAAAATATGAATTTTAATGACACTTATAGTACTACTAAGCTATATTTTAAAGAGGCATATTTTCTAAGAAGGATCATGCTTAGGTTGATGACAGGTTCAGTGACACACTTTATAAAGACTGGAATAATGGGTCTGAATCACAAGGAGCAGAAGGAAAAGACTATAAACAAACCTAAGGCATAGACTGCAGAAGCGGTTTTATTCCATAGGTGAGTAATCCCAACCATTCTCAGGTATATGTTTTAATGGAAAAAAACATAATGTGAACTGAGTGGCCAGGGATATAGCCTTCAGCCCTTCCCGTGGTCACGGCTACAGAGAAAGCTGCCTTATAACAAGTCAGACTGTTGGTCTCTCTAGCTCAGTATTGTCTACACTGAGAGTAAGCAACCTTTGGCACTCCAGCTGTTGAAGTACAGCTCCCTTCATCCCCAACCACAATGCATTGGTGGCTGGGAGTGATAGGAGTTGTAGTTCAACAGCCGCTGGAGTGCCAAAGTTGCCTACCCCTAGTCTATATTGACTGGCAGTGGCTCTCCAAGGTTTCAGGCAGGAGTCTTTCCCAGCCCTACCTGGAGATGCCTGGGATTGAACCTGGGACCTTCTGCAGATGCTTTACCACTGAGCTACAGCACCATTTCCATCGCATCATCATCATCATTTTTTGTGCGCACCCATGGGCAATTGGGTCTGTTTGTATGTAGTAAAAAGAATAGCCTGTGACCTGGCTGTAAGGGCCAAACTAAATGAGACCATGGAGATTCATGATAAGATTCCTTGAAATGTTTGCGATTTTTAAAATTAAGCTGTTGAGCTGGATAAATCTCTCAGTGTTTTCTGATGGAAGTGTTGTGCAGTGTAACTTAGGGCCAACCTAGCTTAGAGGGCCGAGACCTAAGATTGATTGGCTCTCTCGTTCCTTTAATTCTCTTTCTTTCTTTCTTTCTTTCTTTCTTTCTTTCTTTCTTTCTTTCTTTCTTTCTTTCTTTCTTTCTTTCTTTTTGCAGAAAGCAGCTGTGGGGGGGTGGGAGAGAGTCTTTTTCCTCCAGTGCTGTTTTCCTGATGAAACCACATCTTGTGTGAAACTGGTGTTTGTTCTACTCCAGAAAACTTATGTCTAGATATAAGCTTTCTCTAGTGGGGCAAATAACAGCTTTGGAGGAGTCATTTTCATCAGGATAATGGCACAAAGGGAAGTGTATCCCCTTCCCCAACTCTGTGTTCCCCCCAACTGCAGCTGTTTTGGGCAAGATGAGAAAGCGAATCAATCTTAGATCTCTGTCCTCTCAACTAGGTTGGTCCTCAGATCTGTTTCACAAAGCATTCTTCAGAGAACACTGAGAGAATCATCCAGGCCAGCGTACTGTCCATTCCAACTCTTTTGTAAGAGATGGGAAACCTCTGGCACTGGGTTTACAGACAACTCTTGAGGTAATTGGCCATGATGTTCTGGAAGGAGGAAGAATAGGGTTTTTAAAGCATGATGGATCAACACTTCCATTGCAAAATATATATATTTTAAAAAGTCAAGATGGACCATCTGCATTGTGTCAATGGGTACAATTGTGTTTCATGCTTCTTGATTTGCTTTTCTATATCCTGTACTTTATAGTATGTTGGAAAACATGAGGTTCTCCCTTCTTGTTTTTGATTTTGATATTACATGCAGAATAAGCTTTTAAGGAATCTAGAACATCTGCACTTCTGGGTGCACTGAGTTGCACTTGCTTCATATTCTACAGTTCACTTGGCTCATAAAGATCACAATCTGAAAACCTTGGAATCTTCCAGTGCTTCTAAGGTTCAGACAATTCTTTCCCTCTCAGACTCAGCAAAGTTGTTTTTGTAGGTTGGGCAGGATTCTAGAATCCTCAGCAAGTTAGATTCTGCCAAATAATGCTTAAGGTCTTATGAATATCTCAGAAACTCATAAGCAGAGGATTACTGGAAGATTTATAATGATTCCTAGAAATTAAACTCCAAATGCCTAATCAGAGATGGACTCAACTTTCCTCTAGATTTCATTTGCTTAAATCATCCTTACATAAACTTTGATTCCTTTCCCCCTTGAACTTCAAATATTTTCCTTCTTTCCCCCCCTTGTAATCTTTCAGAATAACACAGGAAGAACTCCCAGTGGCACTGTGGCACATCTGTGCTAGACAATTCAGTCACTTTGTTCATTTTTATGCAGTTTCATTTGGTGAGATTTGATTGATGCTTCTTTTTTTTTGCTTGTGCATGGAATCCAACTTATTGTTATGTATAGAAAGGTGTTCACCTTCAGATCAGAGATTGTCCCTTTTGGTTTTTAATAAGCAGCCAGCCATTCTGCAAGAATGGGAGGGAGGGAGAGAATGTAGGGATTTTCCCCATCTGCCTTTTTGACTCAAATGCCACTTCCTCCCACCAGACTCCAGTAGGGTTTAGCCACCTTGCAGGACGTTGAGGAGGAAAGACTGTAGCCCTAACCATACATTATGCAAAAACGTTGTACACTCGTACAGGTGTCTAAAGTGGTGCAGAAGTCCCACCCTGGTCCCGTCATTCACACTCTTGCAGTCGCCACAGTTCCAGTGGCATTCATTTGAAGAGGCCAATCCGTAACCGTGATGACAGGTGTTTCCATGATCAGAGACTGCGACGTCCCAGCCTCCCAATCACCAAAATGCCCACCATCGTGGTTACAGCAGTCACCTCTTCAGATTAATGCCATTGTAGCTATGAGCGGTGCACTGCTGGGGGTGAGTGATGGGCTGGAGTGGGACTTCTGCCCCTCTTGAGTCTCTCGTACTCACATACTCAAAGTGGTTTACAGAGAAAAAATAATGAATAAATAAGATGGTTCCCTGTCCCCAAAGGGCTCACAACCTAAAAGAAACATAAGGTAGACACTAGCGACAGCCACTGGAAGGATGTTGTGCTGGGGTTGGATAGGGACAGTTGCTCTGTCTTAATATAAGAGATCCACCACTTTAGAAGATGCCTCTTTGCTCAGTTAACAGGGAACACTTTGAGAACTTTTGCTGAAAAGCGGTATATAAGTAGCAGCAGCAACAACAGCAGCACTGTATTCATAACATATGGTAAGGTCTAGGGAGGCCTCTTCCTGGTACATTCTTTCATTAGCTGCCTTGAAAGTTTTCCTTTGAGAAGGAAAAGCAGGATATTAATATAATAAATAAGTTCCCTTGCCAGAGTTCTTGGAATCTGTATGCTCTGTGGATTCCTTAATGCTGTGCAAACTGTGCTCGTGAGTTTATGGTGATAATAATGATTTATTAAACCTCTTTACAAAAAGAAAAACCTACTTGCTGTACAATAGTGAAAAGAGACAAGGCCCTGCCTGTGGGTGTCTAATCTAAGCTAATGACTTTTTAAAAGAGGAGTACATAAATGCAAAGCATTCTGAAGGCTAAAAAGAAATTAGAGTAGGGGAAATGAGCGGAGAAAAAGAACTACCAAACAATCGAGAGAAGTAGAACATGAATCACAACTTGAAAGTGTAAACAAACAAACATAACCCAGGAAAGCACAAATAAAACAAAAGTATGAAGACATTAGGAGAACTGATGGCTGAGGAGCTAGTATATAGTTAGCTTTGCTTTGTAATGGGGGATTAGATTATTAGTCTCTTCTTGCTCTGTTTTAGAACGACTGGCTCTAGTGACAGGAGATTTGGGAGCCCAAGAAGATAGGCAGAATGTGCGATTCAAGCTGGGGTCTCATTACTTCAACAGTTGTGCTCTGTGCTTGTACTCACAAGTTTTTGGCTAAGTCAATCTGCTACAGAACTGCTTATGTCACCGTTCACTCTGGGTTCTTTTGATGTCCAAATCTCACCACTTGCATTTCAGCCAGACAAATCAGGAGAGGACAAATGGAAGCCTGACCTGCTGTGTTTGAGAGCATCCCGCTTTCCAGATCTTCCATGGCCTGAGAAGTACTTGTGCAGGTCTTATTTCAAGCTCCAGCTGTCAAGCTTATTAAATTTTATGCAGCATGCTTCAGAATGACAGATGTGTACAGACCTTTCCAAAAAGTAGACTTGCCAGACATTGTGGTTTTGAACTGGACAGTTCACACTTGATGCCTTTCCAATTTGAAAGTCTGAGATTTCTTGTGAGGTTTTGAGCTTAGCAACAGCTGGCGAAGAAATGCAGACATTTATTCTTTCTTGAGATAACTGGTTTTACAAAATGTAGTTCAAAATGCTATGTATATATAGTCGCCTTGATTATTTTTCTATCAAACTGTATTTCAAGGTGTCGCATGAATATTTGCATGCCTCTATGGGGGTCAGGCCTACAAGTGGTCTGTTGGAAAGACCAGATACTATATGCTGAGGTGGGCAAACTTGTTCCTCTAGCTGTTGTTGAACTACAACTCCCATCATTCCCATTAATTGTGGCTGGGAATGATGGGAGTTGTAGTTCAACAACAGCTGGGGGGCCAAGTTTGCTTACTCCTACTATACACAGTCCAGATCAAGCCAAGAGGTCCCGAGCAGCAAGTAGAGATCAGAGGGGCCAGAGGCAGGTATGTAGTCAAGGTTTTAGGTTGTGAGTTCCTTGGGGACAGAGAACACTGTCTTATCTTCTCATTTGCTATGTAAACTGCTTTGAGAACCCCCCCCCCTTTTTTTTTGTCTCAGAGTGATATACAAATATTCTAAATAATCATAAAGTCTAGTGGATGATCAGGTTCCATAAGGAAACAGTTCAGGAGAAGGATGGAAGGCAGGCAAGGCAAGGCACAGAAGTCTGTTTGGCTACACTAGTGATGAGTTGTTCAGACTGAAGAACCAAGCCTGAAGCAGCAGTTATATAGGGCCGACCAGGCCCTTATTGAATTTGCAGATCAGCTGGTTTGGCTGTTGTGCTGTGCTGCAATACCCTCTGTGTCCATTACCTGGGAGGCGCTGCAGTGCAGTAAAGATCAGGCCAATATTTCCTTCTGACTGACTGTGGTGGCGTAGGGAGTAAGGCACCTGGGCCCTGCTGTCAAACTCCCTGGCTTTACGCTCCTTGTCCCTTTACCAAATGTGAATGTGAGGTCGTTCTCCTAAAAGGGAGTGGGCATCCACTCCTCAGTCTCCATCACTGTTTTTAGAATCTTGGGCTTTTACCCAGGTTTTTAATATGAGTGTTGTTTTTGTTGCTGCTGCTCTGTAATTTATGGTCTCATAGTCTATGTTTTTAAAACTTTTAATTAGATTTGTATTCTTATATTCCAATTTAATATTTTTATTGTTTCACTGTTTAATAGTCTTATATTGTTTAAAATGTTTTGTAAAGCGCCTTGAGATTGTTTTAATGAAAGGCAGTATAAAAGTTTAATAGAACAATTTAGAATAGAATCTGATATTTGTACTTGCCAGGTGGCTAAAACGTAGCCTTTTCTTAGCTGATTCTCAAACTGGCCCCTTGGGAACATGGAACAGAGGAATGGAGTGTCAGGGGAGGCTAGGATCTTGAAGCATTTGGAGATTTCTCCTCCCGCCACAGTCAAGAGAACTGGGTGGGTTGAATGCCCTTGGCAGAGAATCTTTACTAATTCGCACTGAACTTGAGATGACTGCATCCCCACTGTTCTGTCATCCCAATTTCGTTTGGGAATCAAGAAGCTCCAGAAGAGACACTGCTTTGCTCTGATGAGGATGTTCCTGTCTGTGGCTCTAGGAGGATCAGAGATATACTATTTTAGTCCTTTTCTAATGCTGTTGTTGGGTCAGTAGTACCTACATCCACAGACCCTCACATGCAGCAGCAGAAAACAGATTATCAGTACAATTGGGGGTGGGGTGAGGGAACAAGGTGGAAAAAGAAGGGAGAAGCACGTTTTAAAAGTCTAAGAGACATGATTTAGCAAGATCTCATATTTGATATTCCAGAGTTAAATCGCTTCAGTTCAAGCTGCATTCAAAGTAATAAGTGGCATTAACTCTGAAGTGTATCTTTTTGCCCAATCATAGCTGCAGTCCAAAGTGGCAAAAAGGTTCTAATGCAATGAACGTTTGCATTAGAACGATTCACAGCACATTATTATGAGTGATGGCATTTTACTGCTGTTGCAGCCTTATCCAAGATGTTGCTCCAGAACTCATTGTAGTTTAAACAATAACCACAACAAACAATGCATTGGGGTTCTTTCAGGGTTGAGCTGAAATGGCCCCCTCAAAGGGAGCAAATGTCTATTACCTGAGAAGCACTTTTGGCAGTATGATTTGCCTTATCTTAAAAGGCAGAGTCCTCGGCACTGTTGCCACATTATAGATATAAGCTAACACAGACACAAAATTTGTGATTGCCATTTGAAGACAAGAGCAGAAAACTCCAGCATGGCTGGGCAGAAGCTCTGGTTACTTTGCTAACTAAGCAACTTTTGAGAAAAAATATGTAGTACATTCTGAAAATTGATGTGACCTTTCCACAGAAAGATTTTCTTTAATTACCTCTCTGTGCTTAACAGTGCAGATCTCATGTTGATTTGGTAGACATTTCTCCTCTTTTTTTGCACGTTTATATACAAGTCATTAAAACCACTTCAAGGAGTATTATTATTTATTCGATTTCTATACCGCCCTTCCAAAAATGGCTCAGGGCAGTTTACATAGAGAAACAATAAATAAATAAGGTGGATCCCCATCCCCAAAGGGCTCACAATCTAAACAACAACATCAGATAGACACCAGCAACAGTAACTGGAAGTACTGGGCTGGGGGTGGATAGGAACAGTTACTCTCCCCCTGCTCAATAAAGAGAATAGCCACGTTAAAAAGGTGCCTCTTTGCCAAGTTAGCAGGGGTTAACTACTGTTAAAAAGATTACCACAGTATAACTACTGTTAAAAAGATTACCACAATTTGAAAAAATATTCATTTTATTATTGTTGCGGGAACTTTTTATTTTCCTTTGTTAGTAATTACTATTAGCAAAATTGCTAAATTTCCTCATCCTCTCTCCCATTGCCCTCACTTCAGCCTCCCTGAGCTCTGTTCACACAACATATTGGTGGATATCAATGCGTGGAGAGGGAACTGGGATCTTGGGCACTTGCCATGCTCCTGACCTCCGCTTGTTCATTGAAATCTGAAAATAGAACTTACCATGCACACATTTGTGCATTTTGCAGAGTCCCCATTTGCACATACTTACCTCTTGTATGCACACAACAACCTCCAGCTTATTTATTTTAATTTATATAATTTACTGTTATTTTTATATTGCCTTTCATTAAGCATTTCAAGGCAGTTTACAAAAGTTAAAATACACTAAAATTCCATAAGTTACATTTGAAACCTTAAAATAAATTAAACATTAAAACTATAAAACATCAAGAAACCAGAAAGTTGTTTCTTGTTTCTAGGAGGAGAGCTGGTCTTGTGGTAGCATGCATGACTTGTCCCCTTAGCTAAGCAGGATCTGCCCTGGTTGCATATGAATGGGAGACTTGATATGTGAGCACTGTAAGATATTCCCCTCAGGGGATGAAGCCGCTCTGGGAAGAGCATCTAGGTTCCAAGTTCCCTCTCTGACATCTCCAAGATAGGCCTGAGAAAGACTCCTGCCTGCAGCCTTGGAGATGCTGCTGCCAGTCTGTGTGTAGACAATACTGAGCTAGATGGGTCAATGGTCTGACTCAGTACATGGCAGCTTCCTATGTTCCTATATAAGAAACAAATGCAAGAAAGCTGAGAAACCTGGCAGCCTCTATGAGGGTAAAAGCCTGAGTAAATAAAAAGGTCTTGAGTAGTTTTTTAAAAAGCAGCCACAGCTGTCACAGAACGGACAATGGAATGTTTACAACTTCCATTGAACATGTGGAGGTTAGGAGTGTGCTTTAGGTTAGAGTGTCCTAACCTAATGCATGTGGAGATTAGGAATGTGTCCACCTCCATCCTCAAAGGCAGGATGCCTCTGAGTACCAGTTGCAGGGGAGTAACAGCAGGAGAGAGGGCATGCCCTCAGCTCCTGCCTGTAGGCTTCCAGTGGCATCTGGTGGGCCACTGTTGTGCAATAGGATGCTGGACTAGATGGGCCTTGGGCCTGATCCAGCAGGGCTGTTCTTATGTTCTTATTCAGTTTTATTCAACTTGATTCAACTTGATGACTTGAATCCCTTTCATTCAATCCAGCATTTGTGAGTGAGCAGTGATTCGTTTAACTTGCTTTTTTCCTGTAGGTTTTGTTTTTCCAAGTCAACAGGAACTAGAGCCCTGTTCAGACATATGCTGTATGAGTGAACATACACACTTGTACATATATTTGTGTGAATGACTGTACCTGTGTTCATACTAAAAGTGAACCTGAGTACAGGTCCCTCAAATGCATGGTTCAGGGAGAAAGTGCACTGCCGTATCTGTGTGAATAACTGTATCTGTGTACAGATCTGCACCTGTGTACACAGTACCCTCATGCAAGCATTGAGCATAATGTGTGAATAGGGCTCAGGAGAGAACTGGAAGAGAGGGAATAGGAGAAAACCTGACATGATAAACTCCCCCAACTTGAATGCAGACACATTCCAGCCAAACTCTCCAAGGATCTCATAGAACTTCCTGTCTCTCTGTAATTTGAGGTTTCTGTGTATTAAGGGGATGGATTGCAGACATGTAAAGGAGAGATGTGCGGACCTGTAAAACAGAACCTGCCTGCTTAGCTGCTCCTCTAGATTGTGCACCTCTAACCTGTTGCCAGAGCCTGCATGCCTGGGTTCCCCCCAGCCCTGCTGAATTCTGCTGTCCAAGTTTGGGACCCAAGTCTGCTCACTGGTGTGCTCCTCTTGCATCCCTGGATTTCTGTTTCTATTGACCATGGATTTAAATAGCATTTAGGTTATGCCTCCTTGCCTTTTTAATTGGCTCTGGAATCGAGGCCCCTCCCGCCATGTGTCTGAAAATTAGCAGATCTGCCTGAAAAACTGGATGGAAAACAGAGAAGTGAGAGGCAGCAGAAGTGCAGCTGGCTCTCCTACTGAAGTCAAAGGGAAATGATAAGAAATCGTTTGATGAAAATGGATGCAGTTTATGATGAACAAATGTGACTTTAGTGCATTACTAATGATGAAATGAATCAAAGTTTTTAATGCCAAAAAATGAATGGAATAACAGCATGACAAAGTTGGCATGCGCAGTCCTAGTGGAGATTGCAGGTGGGGGTGGAGGGCAGCATTTTGCCACACCCCCGACATGTGTATATACACATATATGCCACACAAACAGAGTTACATCCTTCTTTTCTTCGACGCTTTGCCTTTCCTCCTCTCTGCTTATTGCATCTGTTGGCGTTTCTTTCCTGACAATAATGTGGGGAGAATGAGAGACAGGATGGCTCTCTGGAGACATATCCTTGACTCTGCTCCTTGCTTTACTGACTGCAACCTGAATGATAGGCAAGAAAGTGGGGGTGGAAAGTATCTGCTCGCACTCTTATCTCAGTCTCTTGGCTACTCTACTAGAACAGCTGCCCAGCGGCCTGAATGATGGACAGGAAGAGGGGAAAGTGAGAAGACCCTTTCCATTCCAACCTCTCTGCCATCCTGTCTAGCATTTAGGTTGCTGGTGCAGTGCAGTGGCTAAGAAAGTCAGAAGGTCCCTAGCCAGAAGCAAGCTACCCTATCTGTAATATGGGGAAAAATGCCTTCCTTACAGAGTTGATTATTTATTGATTTAAATTTATGCCCCACTCTTCCTCCTAAAAGATGCGGACCTATGAAGATGTAGACCTATGTACATCCCAGAAGATGTAGATGTTCCTGTGTGGACACCCACAGTGATCTACATAGTTGATCCTCACAACAACCCTGTGAGGTTGGTTAGGCTGAGAGATAAGTGACCGGCCCAGAGTCACCTAGTGAGTTTCCTGGCTGAACAGGGATTAGATTACAGTCCTGGTCCCTCTAATCAATGCACCACACAGGCACTCAGGTTTACACCTACTAGGTTTGCAACTAGTAATGAAGACCCTAAAGTGATGATGTTATTATTATTTCTTGTTTACACAGTCAGACAGGTGTTATTGACTGGTTTGTTTTATCCAGACATTGAGTCCTTCCCAAGGACCTGGGATGGCTGAATTTTATTGTCAATGTTGTTGCTGTTATTATAGATATCGTTGCAGAATATAGGCTGTTCCCATTAAAGTTGCTTTTTGTAATTGGCTGATGGTGATTTCTGTGGCCCCTATGGTGTTGAGGTGCTCTTCGAGGTCTTTTGGAATTGTACCTAAGGTGCCAATTACCACTGGGATTATTTTGGGCTTTTTCTGTCACAGCCTTTCAATTTCAATTTATAGATCTCTGTATTTTGTTATTTTTTCTATTTCTTTTTCTTCTGTTCTGCTATTCTGCTATTACTACTACTACTACTATTATCTATTTACACACAGTCTACCAGATTTTATTGACTGGATTTGGTACTTTAATTATTGGGCCCTTTCCAAGGGTCTACGATAACTAAATAAAAATTAAAGATAGTGTCGTAGTATTCGTGCTGTCCCGAGTAGTGTGGCCTTCTGAAGTTAATGTGTTGTAATTTTATCAGTGCCCAAGGTGTCAAGATGGTGTTCAAGTTCTTTTAGTACTGCACCAAGGACACCAACAACTGTTGACACCACTACTGTTTTCTTTTTCCAGAGCTGCCCAATTTCAGTCTGAAGGTCCTTGTATTTAGTTATTTTCTCCAGTTGTTTTTCGCCGACTCGTCTATCCCCTGGGATTGCAATATCAATTATCAGAACCTGATTCTTCTCGATGACTGTCAGATCTGGCATATTGTGCGCTAAATGCCTATCAGTTTGTATTCTAAAATCCCAAAGGATTTTTGCCTCCTCATTTTCTGTGACCTTCTCAATTGGATGATTCCACCAGTTCTTGCTTGCTGGCAATCTGTAATTCTTGCAAAGGTTCCAGTGGATCATCACAGAAGCTTTATTGTCTCTTTCCTTATAATAAGTCTGTGCGATTTTCTTACAACAACATACAAGGTAATCAACCGTCTCATCCGCTTCCTTGCATTAACCAACACTTACTGTCTTTCTGGGTCTTATCAATTTTTGCTTTTATAACATTTGTTCGTAGTCCTGGGCTGCAAAAATGAGACGTTCGGGTTCTTTCTTCAGTGTCCCCTTCTTTAAACACTTAAATTATTATTATTATTTATTTACACAGTCAGGCAGGTGTTATTGACTGGTTTGTTTTATCCAGACATCGAGTCCTTTCCAAAGACCTGGGATGGCTGAATTTTATTATCAATGTTGGTGCTGTTATTATAGATATCATCTCAGAATATAGGCTGTTCCCAGTAAAGTTGCTTTTCGTAATTGGTTGATGGTGATTTCTGTGGCCTCTATGGGGTTGAGGTGCTCTTCAAGTTGTTTTGGAATTGGACCTAGGGCACCAGTTACCACTGGGATTATTTTGGTCTTTTTCTGCCACAGCCTTTCAATTTCAATTTGTAGATCTTTGTATTTTGTTATTTTTTCTATTTCTTTTTCTTCTATTCTGCTTCCCTGGCATTGCTATGTCGATTATTTTAACTTGTTTTTCTTTCTTCTCGACTACAGTTATATCTGGTGTATTGTGTGGCAGATGTTTGTCTGTTTGTAGTCGCAAGTCCCATAATATTTTTGCATCTTCATTTTCTACCACTTTTTCAATTTTGTGGTCCCACCAATTTTTGGCTACAGGCAGCTTGTATTTTTTGCAGATGTTCCAGAGTATCATCCATGCTACCTTGTCATGCCTTTGTGTGTAGTCAGTTGTTGTTGTTGTTGTTGTTGTTGTTATTTTTATTCATTATTAATTCGATTCTAGACCGCCCTTCCAAAAATGGCTCAGGGCAGTTTACACAGAGAAATAATAAATAAATAACTCCCTATCCCCAAACGGCTCACAGTCTAAAAAGAAACATAAGACAGACACCAGCAACAGTCACTGGAGGTACTGTGCTGGGGGCGGATGGGGCCAGTTACTCTCCCTCTGCTAAATAAAGAGAATCACCACATTAAAAGGTGCTTCTTTGCCAAGTTAGCAGGCATATATGGATGCTAAGTATGATTATGGCTGTTAGCACAGGCAGAACGAGGACTGCTGCAACCCTTGCTCATCCTGCTCTCCGTCTGTGCTCCCAGTGGATGGAGATGAACATTAGAAAAGTGGTAATTCTGCTCAGCTGTAATCCTCCATTCCCTACTCACTGCTAATACACGTGGATTCGATTGGAGGCAAGACCTGCTGCATGGGTGGAAGGCCACAGTGTATCCACATGATATGGTGCTGGTGGCGTGATCTGGTTCAGGACATTTTACCAGCACCCCAGTCTGGTTGACCCAATTAACAAACAACAGATTCGCCATTAGACTCGTGGTAGCGGCTGCATGTAAGGCTCTTGTGTGGCAGAGGGACTAGTGGAGAGGGGCTGGAATAGGAGCAGGATTGCAGGTTGGTGCATTTGGGAGGAAGTTGTCTTAGTAATAGGGATTCATGCTGCATGTTTTGTAGCAGCAGCTGAGGTTCCACCAGTGCATGCCACCCTGCAGATGGTAATAGCTCTGTACATCCATGGGATCAGTGTTTTCTCTATGGAGTGTGCACGTGCGCACACACACAAGGTTTTTTTTTTAATGTCCTCTCAGTTAATTTTAGATCCTGCTCAGATTGAGTCAGGAAGGTCCCACTCTGAATATATATGTGCGCACACACTGCTTTGATACTGCCACCCAGAACAAAACTCATTCTGCACACAGATGGAAATTTTTTTTAGAGAGAACACTGCGTGGGATCCAGGTGTTATGGTTAGAACCAGTGGGTAGAAATTACAAGGAGGCAGATTTGGGCTAGACATTATACAGCGCTTCTTAACTGTAATTGCTGTTGGACAGTGGAACATTCTGCCTCATGCTGTGGTGGGCTCTCCTTGGCTGGAGGTTTTCAAGCAGAGGCTGGTCAGCCATCTGTCAGGGGTTCGACAGCAGTTTCCTGCGCAGAGCAGAGGGTTGGACTAGAAGACCTCCAAGGGACCTTCCAACCCTAAAGATTCTGGGATTCTCTCGTTTAACTTGTAAGGTATAAGTTGTGCCGTCAAGTCAGTGTCAACTGCTGACGACCACAGAGCCCTGTGATTTTCTCTGGAAGAATACAGGAGGGGTTTACCATTGCCATCTCCCGTGCAGTATGAGATGATGCCTTTCAGCCTCCTCCTATATCGCTGCTGCCCGATATAGGTGTTTCCCATAGTCTGGGAAACATACCAGCGGGGATTCGAACCGGCAACCTCTTGCTCCCTAGGCAAGTTACTTCCCCGCTGTGCCATGAGGTGGCTGTAGTTTAACCTGTTAAAAGGTAAAGTGTGCCGTCCAGTCGTGCCGACTCCTGGCAAGCACAGAGCCCTGTGGTTGTCTTTGGTAGAATACAGGTGGGGTTTGCCATTGCCATCTCCCGAACCTGTAGCACAGCTGTCAGTTCTCAACACATCTGCTCACTTGCAAGGTCCATCAGATTGGCTTACAGATCAGAGGCGCCTGTGCACATACAGTACATATAACTTATTTTCCGTTTATGGTCTAGATTTAAGCTACTGAATGAGATTTTATCTCAGTAGTGGGCAAGTTACAGTCTGCTTATTACCCTTATAAAAAAACCCAGAAAGCTGGTTTCTGTTTGTGTGATTTTTAGGAAGAGAGCCCCCTCTGCTGTTAAGTAAGAGTAATTGCTGTAACGTCACAACATGCTTTTTCCTCTCTGCTCTTTAAATCCTAAAGTATTAGAAACAGGTATTTGCAACTTTGTTTGCCACCACAGTGAATAATCCTAACCATTACAGCATGACTTTGGTTATATATAGCCAAGGTGCCCTGTTCATTTTCCACCTTTGTATCCCATTTCTCCCTCGGAGGAGTTCAGGAGTACATGACAGGGTTTGTCCCTTCTGTTCTCGCAGGAACCCCCTTTGAAGCCACCCTGGCATCTTTCCTCAGCGATTAGGTGGAGAGATGTTGACTGTCAGGGCATGCTGTGACTGTCATGACAGAATGGCAATCAACCCCTGTCTCCCTAGCTCATGCCTGACACTTTGATTCACTATATCACACTGGCCACAAAGGAGACAGAATTGTAACCCTTTCCTTTTGTTTTGGTAAGTTTTCTAGGGACTGGAGGCTTCTTGCTTGGGGACAGTACTTGCCTTCCTCCAATTGGCCCGTGTGATTGAGAAGAGGGATGCACGGAGAGTGTGCCCTTCCTGACATCTTTCCCAGATGTCCTGATGTTCTGCCAGCCCATTCCCTTATCATGTGGAGGAAGCTTGTCTGAATCGCCACTCTACACATGACCCGAATGCTGCCCTCCCAGACAATAAAGGGACATGCTAGGAGGACATTTAGGACAGATGCCGGGGTGGGTGTGCCTCTAGCATGTCTCCCTTCTTAATTGTGTGTGACGGGTTTGTGGGTTGTTGTTTTTTTGTGGGGAGGGGGAAGTATTGTCTGAACTGACTTACCTTTTCGTGAAATAGTTCACCTGATGGAACTGTCTGTAGCAGGGAAGGAGATTCCTGTCCTTACCGGAAGCCACCAGGAAGTGGCACCAGAAGCAGGGGTGCAAGTGTGCAGTTGCTGACTTGATTAGCCACTCTCATGGTTTTATTTATTAATTTAAAATTTTCCTACCTGGCTAAATCTCCATGAATGGACTCAAACATGGCTTACAAATAAAAGCACAATTTTAAAAAATCAACCAAAATATAATGCAAACAAAAAACCAAATGCACTTGGTTCAAAACACAAGTAGCAACCCTCCTCACCAAATAATTAATTAAAGGAAAGCCACCTGAAATAAGCCACCTGTCTGAAGCTGAACATGGGGGGGGGCAAGTCAGAGACCAGGAGGCAGAGAGTTCCAAAGGACTATTGCTATTGGGATACTTACCTTGTTGAATCTCTTTATGTAAACCTTTGGCTGTAGTAAGTATTAATTAATAAAATAATATTTCAGCATTTGCCCTTTAAATCTCTCTCTCTCTCTCTCTCTCTCTCTCTCTCTCTCTCTCTCTCTCTCTCTCTCTGTCTCTGTCTCTCTCTCTCTCTCTCTTTAAAACTTGGATGCTGTTCTTGTCTGTACACTGCCCTGAGTCTGTGGATCAGGCAGTATATTAAATTTCTAAATATGCTTCCAAAAGGCTGGGACCACAACAGAGAAGGCACATTCCCACACTGCCATACCTCAGAGGGTGGTGGAACATGTAGGAGTACCTTGTTGCCTGATCATATGGGTCTAGCAGAACCATATGGGATTAGGCATTCCTTCAGGTATCTTGGTCCTAAACCACTGAGGATTCTAAAGGTAATAACCAGAACCTTGAATTTCTCTCAGAAATATACTGGCAACCAGTGCAGAAGTTGAGTAATGTGCTCTGAGTATCTGGCATCTGCTGTGGCATTCTACCCCAACTGTAATTTCCAAAAGATGTTCAAAGGCAGTCCCATGTACAGCATATTACAGTAGTCTAAACATGAGGTGCTTGGGGCAGTGATGACTGATCACTGATGTCATCAACCTGTATGGTCAAGTGGCTAGTCTGCCAGCAACCACGTTGCACCTCTAGTTGGTTTGGTAGGGATGGGAATTGCCTTCACCCTTCAAACTCTGGCTAATTCCTATTAGCAAAGCACTTCATTAACCACTACTACTTCTGCAGTATGGATGAACTTGTATATGTCGATTGGTTGTTGTACTTTGGTTCTTTTATGATTGGGGTTCTCAACTTTGGATCACCAGATGATGTTGGACTACAACTCCCATCATCCTCAGCCACAATGTCCAAGGGCTCTTGTGGCAAAGGATGGTGGGAGTTGTAGTCTAACAACAACTGGGGACCCAAGGTTGCGGACTCCTGTATTATGGGAACCCCTGTATTATGGAATGTAGTGCTACCACTTAGCACCTTGCATGCCATGTCATACTCTTGACGACCTCAATGAGAACCAGGCATATCATAACCACACTTCTATGAACAACCACTTGTTTCTTCAGCCCCTCCCTTGGGTAGATGAGGGTCCCTCTCCACATCAGCCCGTGGTCAATTCTGCTCTTGCTCAACTTCTCTCCTCCTCACTTCCTGTGTGTTGTTTCCTTTGTTCTTCTTCAAGCTGGGTTAGTTCAGGAGCTTCTCATCTGTTCGCAAGCTGCTGCCCTGAGAATGAATCATCCCTTTTTCATACTGTGATGGATTCTGAGAAAATCCAATACATTTTTTGAACATCCATCACTCAAGTAAACCCATGTTCTTTCAAGCAGAAGGTGAGTTTCCTACAATGCATTTATTCAGGCATCCATTATGGGAACCATGTCAGGAATTATTTAGTGATAGAAGAAGCATTCTAATTTGATATTATTAATTTATAGAATGCTTTGAGATAACAAAGTGCCTTTTAGGTCTTGTGCAGGAATGAAGGGCGTGGCAAGGGTATGAGCCACACACAAGCTAGTCCCTCGTTTATTGTTTTTGTCCCAGCAGTTCCAACTGTCAAAGAGACAATCCACTAAAAACTGAGCAGAGCTTTGCTGTGTTCAGTTCCTCAGTGGGGACTGGAGGCATGGGGCTTCGGCTTGGCATTGTTTAACCCTGCTGTGCATCTCACTTAATTGGATTCCAGCCCTTGAAACTGTTCTTACGACCAGCTTAACCCAGCCTGGGTTGAACTGGTCGTGAGAAGCAGCAGGATCCTTATGGATCCCTCCACTCTCCACACTCCTAGCCTTCTAAACAAACTCGGCTGTTAGCCAGTGTTAAGGGTGCACTTGCATCCTTATCCCTGCTGCCAGATATCGAGGCTCTTCTCACGATCACAGAGAAGAGCCTCTATGGGGTTTGTGAGGAGAGCGGGCTAAGCCCCTTCTCCTCGCAGATGACCAGCCAGTATGCTCTGGGCGGCCGCAGTGGCCGCCCACATGACAGCTGGCTCCATGACGGAGCCAGTGGGGGCTGGGAGGATCGGGGTCTGCGTGGCTCCCGAAAGCTCCAGTATGCCTCGCGCGAGTGCGCAGGGCATACTAGAGAGACCCCTGGAGCCAGGAGGCGGCTTTTCGTCTTCCGTCCAGGGGGCTATTCACGATTTTAAAAACCGGGTTTGCGGAGTGCTTGCTCCGCAAACCTGGTTTAAAGGGAGGGATTGTTTTGCGGGTTAACCACCAGGAGGCAACTGGGCTCACCAGATCAGCCGAAATCGGGCTAGGCTCCCCTAGCCCGATTTCGGCTGATCATAGGAATAGCCTCATTGTGTGTCTCCTCAGGTTGAGTTCATCCTGAGGAGACATAGAGACGGGTGCATAGAGCACCCTTCTGATGCGGTAATCCCCCAAAGTAACGCATGTGCTGCGCATTGCATTGTGGGATGCCTGGAGGCTGGAACAACCAGTTCTGTCCCCGGCTCCCTCTACCCTGCTCCGTGCTTCACAGAGCTTCACGGAGCAGGGCTGCCTGTGTGGTAGCACAGAGTGCGTTCCTACCATCACTCCCTTGATCATCTGTGGGGAAGGGAAGGTTCACCCTGCTTTTCCTACCCCCGCCCGCCTGTGCACCGTGGCAATCATCAGAATCACCTCCTTGTCTTGTCCTCCTAAAACCCCTGTGGGGCATCATATTTCATAATTCAATTTCATTTATGGAGACTTGAGACTCAGAGCCAGCTGCTCGTCCAACGCTGCCCATGCTGTGGGTGGAGCTGGGATCCAGTTGTTCCAAACTCACTTTCTTTTTGCAGTAATGAACAGGTCCTGATATATAAATTAGTCAAGTGACATTTCCAGAGCAAAGATAGTATTTTCTGCCTGCCACCATACTGGAGACCTAGTTGTACACATTTCTCAAACTGGAAAGATGATGTTCCAAGTCCTTTCCCATCTAGTAATAGGCATTTGGCTTCTCTACTGCTCTTTCACTGGTTGGCAGGAAACAAAAGAATGGGGCAATTAAACAATGCAGGCAATGTCCTTACCTTTTAAATGTTGTTCCGTAACTTTAACATGAGCCTGTTAAATGCTTTCAAAAAGCAAACGCATTTTCTCCTGCCGTGCAGGGCTCTCATATTGCCGATAATGGAGGAGGAAAGAACTCATCAAAACATTTTAGTTTCAAATTATATTAAAAATAATATATAGCCATCACTAAAAACCTATTAGAAGTTTCTATATCCTCAAGCTGGATGTTGCCTTTTGTGGGGGGCGGGGGACAGGAAACCAATCAGAAAACACCTATGAGTATTCAACTTAGTCAGAGGCCATGTGTTGGATTGTTGAATTAAATAATTAACACTGGTAATTATTTTCTACGACTACATTGTGCTTTTAAACCATAAATACTTAACTACATGAGTTTGTTTCTTAACATCAGCAAAACAGGAATTGAAGACGTTCTAATGAGAGTGCCTTTTGTCAAGAATAATTTTTTCCCTAAACAAAGTTTATGTTTAACATTATGTCAATGAATCCCTCCTCGGTCTGAAATTAACATACAAAATATTTGAGTCCCATATTTGGTTCCTTTCTCAGAATTGGCTCTTGTTCTTCTCATCATCTACTATTTCTTTTTTTTCCATTAGATTTTTTCTGTGGGTTATTTTGAAGGGATGTTCCAGTATTCAGTCACATCTCTCCCCCCACCCCCATTGATGCATTATTATCTTGGCTTCCAACAGAAATCAGAGCAGTTCTACCTTGGGGCTTGGTACATGAGTCACGTCTCGCCCTAAGCATTCTTCTCAGTTGTGAGACGGGATCGCTGCCAGTTTGCTGAACTTTGTCCCCTTTTGTTGTCTCCACCCTTTTGCTGCTGGTTTCTTTGGGCAGCAATAGAACAATGTGAAATTCATCACACACATACAGCAAATGCCAGATGTTGCCAGGTAGGGAATAAAGCTTGGCCATATCTTGTTGTGGTCTGACCTGATGACCAGGAAACTGATTCAGCGTCAAGCTACATGTAACTTGCCATTGATTGTATTCCTCCCCCTTTTAAAAATAGTAACCATGGGGCACCCAGTCAGGATTTCAGTGCACTGGGAGGGAGAGCTATCCCTTTGTCCCCACACCATTTTCCTGATGAAAAACATCCCCAAACTATTTCCAATGCCTGTTGTTTCCAATGGCAGATTCACCTGTGGACCAATCATCACATTGAGGGGCCATTTTTGTTGAGGCCTTGGCCAGTGGGGAGGCTAAGCCACCCCTCCCTTCATCCTGATCCTGATTCTATTGCACTCACACAAGGCTGCTGTTTTAAACAAAAATAAAAGGGAAAACTGTGGGCAGGTTCATACAACTGCTTCCCAGGCTGGAAGTGGGGAAGATGTTGATAAAATGTTGGGAGATAAGAGCATACACTCCCAGCAGGCATGATGTCTGAATCTGCCCAAGTCCAGTTCCTGCACTGCTTTACCAAGATTCCACCGACTTCTTCTGCCCAACTTCAAATCTTTGTGACAGAAGTCAGTAGAATATTGGGAGAAGCAGGGTGGAAACCAGACTTGGGTGGATTCAGATATCACGCCTGCTGGGAGTACAGTGAGACTGTGCACGAATCAGATTCTGCAATTTGATTTGAGCTCAAATTGAATTGCAGAATAATCTAATTGACTAGCTGAAAACAGCCGGCTTGGCCACATACATGGAGTTCCACACCGGGCCACGGCTGACCCGGGCTGTCCTTCAGGAGGCCAGCTGGGGAGGGGAGGGGTGGAGGAACTCCTGCTGCTGCCTCCGCCAGTGATGCCTCTGCCGCCACTGCCTCCACCATCTCTGTCACCTGCAAAGAAAAGGTACTTACCCATTTTCTCACACACACCCCACTTTAGTATAGGGAATGTCCCTTTACTTGTAAAGGGGAACCCTTGACAGATTCCCCTTTACAAGTACATCCCCCAAATCGGCCTACGATCCAGTTCGGCCCGATTTGGTGGCCGAACCAGACCAGACCTGGTTCGGTCAGACCCTGAACTACCTGTAGACTGGGCCAGGTTGGTTTGAACTTGGTCCGAAGTTGAACCAAACTGGCCAAACTGGTTCCCTGCAGACCCCTATATGGCAATGACTGTTGTCCCTGGCGCAGCAGTACAAAAGCCGTTCCATTCTGCTCTTCCAGTATCCCAGGGAGGCTTGCAGGGCCAGCTACCTGATGCATCAGGTCTATTACACAAGCGCAGTATTTCTTTCACTCCATGAGAACTGCCTGTTTCTTTGCTCACATTATTTCATAAGATTAGGCCTTTTGGCTGACTGTTTGATTGGAAGAATGCCAAGTAACACATTACAGTGATTCACTGCAGTTTTGTTTAATTACCCTAAAACACATACACAATGATGGCTGTTATCCAGCTTTTGAGGGAAATCCTATTTCAAATAACAGTTGTAACGTGTCTTAACATCTGTTGTTGCAAGGGTAAATCCTTCATTTTCAGAAATGAAGTTTGCGAGAAGGTTACATATTGCATGGCAAATATGCTAAACCGTCAGTGTTCATTTAGGAGGTTAAAATGTGTAGGTTTCCATTTTAACAATATAATCCATATGCCAGATGCATACAGCCAACCAAATCAGAGCTATGCCTGGGGAAGGAAACTACATTTTCACATCCCATTGAATAGCGTTTTCTTACTCTCTAGCCTGAAGTACAGAACTTTTCTGTTTGCCTCTGATGTACTTGTGCTACGTTTTTCTGATCCTTTCAATATAATTTCATAAAAGGCTGTGCATATGGGTTATTTGGGTGTCTGTACTTTATTCAGAGGACTTTTGTACAAAGGTTTGCTTAAATATGGGACTCCTCTCCACAATACAGTTACAAATAGTATACCCCCTGCCTCTTTCGTTGCTGTTCCTTCAGCTTCTCCTGCTGCTACCACCTATATAGCTGCTTATCTGATGACATGCTTTTTCCTCTGCTAAGGGACACACACACTGGAATTAAAAACTGAAAGGCAGAAAATGAGAGCAGCAACGGCAGGTAGCAGTGGTTGTCTCTGAAGCTCATAATGTGGTCTTTGAGCATGTTCAAAGGTTTCCATTTCAGACCTAAAAAGGGTCTGATGCAGGTTTATTCCAAGAAGTGGACAGGATCAAAAGAGCTATCAGACCAAAGGTGTGCAGTCCTGGCCTTTGTTGATCACATGTAGCACACATTTGCCTTGGTGAGGGGCAGTGGCAGCATGGATGCAGCAGGCCCCATCCCTAACCTATGGGCATTCACTTCATCGGAAGCAGCTCTGTACGTGTATAGTTTGCACGTGGGAGTTCTCTGTGCTGGGTCCTTGATCATGTAGAGAGGCCCCTACAGATGTAGGGTTGCTTCAGATGTTAAAATGAACATGCATGAATAGGAAGCAGATCAAGGGTGTGGCTATAATTGAGCAAGGGGGAGGGGCAAATGTCCATGAGGCTACTGGCTGGGTGACAGCTCAATTTTCACTCACCCCCGTCCCACCTCCCCGATTCACTCACATTCTGTTGGCTCCTGATCAGAGGGCTCACCTAGAATTCAAAAAAGACACGCCCTTTCCTGGAGAGAGAGATGTAGATAGTTGTGTGTGTGTGTATAAATCTGAGCCAAGGAAATGTACTCATGCAAGTAGATGTTTGAAAGCATCTGGGTGCGTGGGGCATGTGTGATATTATTTGCATTGGAATGAGAGAGATGGCCTGCTGATAATGTTTTGTTTGTTGTCATGCCCTTATAGTTCCCCTGGAGTAGACTTGCCATGTCCCCTGGAATTTAGGGTAGCCCCTGGATTCTGGCTCCTTCACCTAGCTGCTAAATTCCACCCAGATTTACATGGATTTCAAATGGGCTGCCCGGATTGCGCGGATTTTACTCTGGATCCGATCACATGGGAGGGCAGAGGCGGCGGCGAAAGTATACAAATCTGTCAGAGGATGAGGGGAAAGTACACAAATCTGTCAGAATAAATACAATGCAAATTATTTAGTTTATTTATTTATCATATTTTTATACTGCCTGCTGTGGATATCTTTAGTCAGACAAATTAGTTGTCATATAATTTGTACAATATGCAAATTAGGCCACCCGGATTTGGGAAGCTTGAATATGGCAACCCTACCCTGGAGCAAAGGCATGGAGGCTGGGAGAGGAGAATAAGGGGGTGGGAGCACTACAGGGAAATCTTCCTTTTGTCAAGGGCCAGCTCCAACCTATGATGTCCCTCCCTGCTGACACTACTACTACTACTACCACCACCACCACAAATATTTATATAGTGTTCTTCAACCAAAGTTCTGAAAGTGGTTTACATAGAAAAATAAATAATACATAAATAAGATGGAGAGGAGAGCTGGTCTTGTGGTAGCAAGCATGACTTGTCCCCATAGCTAAGCAGGGTCTGCCCTGGTTGCATCTGAATGGGAGACTTGATGTGAGAGCACTGTAAGATATTCCTCTCAGGGGATGAAGCCGCTCTGGAAAGAGCAGAAGGTTCCAAGTTCACTCCCTGGCTTCTCCAAGATAGGGCTGAGAGAGATTCCTGCCTGCAGCCTTGGAGAAGCTGCTGCCAGTCTGTGTAGACAATACTGAGCTAGACAGAGGAATGGTCTGACTCCATATATGGCAGTTTTCTATGTTCCTATGGTCAAGGGGTTCATAATCTAAGAAGAAACATAACGCAGATACCAGCCACAGCCACTGGAGGGATGCTGGGGCTGCATAGGGCCAGTTGCTCCCCCCCCCCGCTAAATATAAGAGAATCACCACTTTAAAAGGTGTCTCTTTGCTCAGTTAGCAGGGGTGTGCATTCTACAAGCGGGAACCTCTGAAAAGGGCTCCCATCGTATCATAAATTGCTTTTGTCTGCAGCATGGGCAAGGGGACTCCTGTTCAAGAAATACATCCTTGGACCCTGGTTGCTTGGACACTGGCCCGTGTCATACTCTCCAGCATTTCACAGATGGAAACAGGGATTCACCAGTAATGACCAAAACCCATACCAAGGATTACAGCCCAAGCTCCCCCTACCCGGCACCATTACAGACTGATGAAGGCTGGATTCCACCCTCTAGCAGATGCTATGCACTGCATAGTGCCTTCGTGTTGTGCACCCATTGGCACAACAGAGGGATGATGCATCCACCATACACTTGGAGATGTGATAACTAGAGACTCTGGGGAGGTAGCTGGTTCTTGAAGAATGACAACTCTAGTAACTTACCTGGTGGGGGGGATGAACAAAGCATCCACAAGAGGGCAAAACAGGGACAGATTCTCCAAAACAGGGACTTCTGCTGGTAGACAGAGACAGTTGGTGCCTATGCAGTGTGCTGCTGCTACTACTACTACAACCAATATTTATATATATACCACTTTTCAACAAAGGTTTCCAGAGTGGTTTACATAGAGAAATAATAAATGAATAAGATGGCACCTTTCCCTAAAGGGCTCACAATCTAAAAAGAAACATAAGGTGGATACCAGCAGCAGTCAGTAGAGGGATGCTATGCTGGGGATGGATAGGGCCCGTTGCTCTCCCCCTGCTAAATAAAGAGAATCAACACTTTAAGAAGGTGCCTCTTTGCCCAGTTAGCAGTGTAGCCTAACTTCCTGACTCATGACACTAATATACTTCAGGGACTTGCTGCAGTCTCTCTCCTTTCCATAACCTCAGGTCTTCTTTTTCTTTTCCATCATCACTTTCTCTCTCTTGGTTTCACAGTTGCTGTCTGAATAAGACTTAAAGCTTCTCATCTTGATTTCAACTTGTGCAGTCGGCGAGATATTCTGATGAACAGTTCCTCCCTCTCCACACTGCTTGGGCATGCTAGCAACTGACTTTAAAAATAAATAAATAAATCTCTTTTCCTCTAGTTTTCCACTAGAGGGAGTGCTCTAGCTTGTATTTCCACAAATGTTTGCAGCAATTTACTTTGTCAAAGTTTTTAATTATTGGTTTTTTGTACCTACTGCAGCTGGGTACATGTCATGTAGGCTGGAAATTTCTTTTAAAAAAGCAACCAAACATTTCCAGTACATGATGCTGTGTAAAGTATCGAGTTTCACATATGCAGTTCTATGACAGCACTGAAACATTTGGTTTTCTTCCCCCACCCCACACTTGTCTGTTCTACGAATTCAGTGACACAAATTCAGTGACCTAACCTTTGGATCCTGGATCATCGGTTATCGTCGATGTTCTGATCTCTGCATACTGCAAATGTCCTAAAAATGTTTCACTGAGCTTTCCATGAGTTGTCACTGTAATTGCTAGTTGTGCTGCCTTAACACCTCTCAAACTGGGTACCAGATACATGCCTACCTTTAAATCTCCAGATGCAACTGTGGCTCCTCTCATCTGTTTCAACCTCAGCGCTGTCATCCCCCCTTCCCTTCCCTGATGTTTTACCTGTTCACCATAGCAGGTGGAAGCATGGTGGATGACAGACCTGGGGAGGGAAATGGCAGCAGTAATCCTTCTGCATCAAATTGCAGTGTATATATCTGCTGTCCAAACTGTGAGCAAGCAAACTAGGTTCCAAGCAGGAATAACCCTAGGTCATACTTTAAATTCAGTTTGCAAAAGAGATGACAACTGAATACAAAACATATTGTGAAAGCATAAGAACAGACCTTCAGGATCAGGCCCAAGGCCCATCTAGTCCAGCATCCTGTTTCACGCAGTGACCCTACCAGATGTCTCTGGGAAGCCCACAGGCAAGAGCTGAGGCCATGCCCTCTCTCCTACTGCTTCTCCCCTGCAACTGGTATTTAGAGACATCCTGCCTCTGAGGCTAGGGGTGGCCTATGGCCTTCAGACTAATAGCCATTGATAGAACTGTCCTCCATGAATTTTAAACGCCTTTTAAAGAAATCTGGGCTACTGGCTGTCACCGCATCTTGTGGCAGAGAATTCCATAGGTTAACTGTATGTTGTGTGAAAAAGTACTTCCTTGTGTCAGTCCTAAATTTCTTGGCAATCTTTTTCATAGTATGACCCTGATTCTAGTGTTATGTGGGAGGGGAAAAAATTTCTCTCTATCCACTTTCTCCATGTGCCCCAGGTGTTGTAGCCTTGACTCATAAGGAACTGGAAAAGGTGCAGAAGAGGGCAACCAAGATGATCAGGGGCCTAAAGCACCTTTCTTATGAGGCAAGGCTACAATACCTGGGGCTTTTTAGTTTAGAAAAAAGATGACTGCAGGGAGACATGGTAGAGGTCTATAAAATCATGCATGGAGTGGAGAAAGTGGAGAGAGAGAAATTCTTCTCCCTCTCTCATAACACTAGAACCAGGGATCATCCCATGAAATTGATTGCCGGGAAATCTAGGACCAACAAACAGAAGTACTTTTTCACACAATGCATAATCCACTTGTGGAAATCTCTGCCACGAGATGTGGCAGAGAAAAAGAACCAGTGTGGTGTAGTGGTTAGAGTGCTGGATTAGGACTGGGGAGACCCGATTTCAAATCCCCATTCAGCCATGATTCTTTCTGGGTGACTCTGGGCCAGTCACTTCTCTCTCAGCCTAACCTACTTCACAGGGGTGTTGTGAAAGAGAAACTCAAGTATGTAGTACACCGCTCTGGGCTCCTTGGAGGAAGAGTGGGATATAAATGTGAAATGATGATGATGATGTGGTGACAGCCAACAACCGGGATGGCTTTAAGAGGGGTTTGGATAACTTCATGGAGGAGAGGTCTATCATCGGCTACTAGTCAGAGGGCTGTGGGCCACCTCCAGCCTCAAAGGCAGGATGCCTCTGAGTCCCAGTTGCAGGGGAGTAACAGCAGGAGAGAGGGCATGCCCTCAACTCCTGCCTGTGGCTCCCAACGGCATCTGGTGGGCCACTGTGCGAAACAGGATGCTGGACTGGATGGGCCTTGGGCCTGATCCAGCAGGGCTGTTCCTATGTGAAAGCAAATCTTGTACAACTTGAGGTCAAATTGATCACAAATGGTATGGTGCCAAAGCCACCGTGTTTTTTCCATTGGTTCTCTTGTAGCAAGATCAAGTTTGGGATAAATAATTCCAGCTTCAGGTTTGGGGCGTACTTGAGCAAAATGCCCAGACTAGGACCAACTTTACCTTATGACTGTCATCGCGGCCTGCCTTCTTGCTTTCTTCCTCTGGGCCCAGAGGGGAAGAGCAAGAGAAGCAGAGGCTGCTGCTCCTTCTCCTCATTCTAGGGATGTGTGAACCAGCTCAGGATCGAGCCGGTTCACCATCCAACCGGTTCAGTTCAAGGGCTTGCCCTCGAGCCAGGCTTAGTTTGCTTTGACCTTGAGCTGAAGCCCCTGGGCTGGTTCAGAGCTGGTTCAGGGTTCTAAAGTTCAAAAAAACCCCACTCATCGCTGGGTCTGGCAGTCTCAGGGGGTGCTGCCGCAGTTGGGGGGGGGTGTCTCTGCCATCTCTCCTACCCCCACTGGCCTCTCCCCTCTTCCATGGGCCTTCAGCCCATTTTCGGGCTGTACCGGCCCTTTCTCCTGTGGCAGTGGCCAATTTGGAGGCTGCTGTGCATGTGCCCTGGCCTTTTTAAAAAAACACACACACACACAAAACTTTAGAACCCCTGAACTGGCTTGAATTTGAGCCGAGCCAGAGGTCTGTTCAGGGAGCACAAAACTGAACATGCCAGTTTGGTTTGATTCTGAATCGGACTTGAACCAAACCAGGCAAACCAGTTTTGTGCACACCCTTACCTCATTCATATCACCTGATGGCAGGTGAACAGGCAGCAAGAGCGAAGAGGCACAGCAGCAACCAGGGGTTCTGGCGATGTAGTGGTTAGAGCGCTGGACTAGGACCGAGGAGACCTGAGTTCAAATCCCTGTTCATCCATGCAACCCACTGGGTGACTCTAAGCTGGTCACTTATCTCCCAGCCTAACCAGCCTCACAGGGTTGTTGTGAGGATAAACATAACCCTGTACATTGCTCTGGGCTCCTTGGAGGAAGAGCGGGATATAAATGTCACGAATAAATAAATAGATGCCTCTGGTTTTTCAGCAGTCCAGAGGGATCAGCAGCCCTACACAATGTATAAACTCGAATAGAAGGCAACTCTAAATGTAAGATGATGCCTTAAAAGACAGAGATTAAACACAAGTTATACCTGTATTTGCCCCAAAGAAAGGGGACTATGAATCTGGACCCCCCCTTTCTCAATTTAACCGGCATTTCCCCCATTTAACTGGGGGGAAATCTCGTCAGATACAGGTAAATGTGGTAGACCTGCAAGCAGTGATGGCTAGTCAGTAAGGGCAGGAGGGGCAGTACCGCCCCCCGCAACACAAACAAACAAATAAAGGATCATACTTACCAGCAGCAACCTTCATAGCAGGGAGTTCCTTCCAGCCACTCCTCCCCTGCCTGTAACGTCTTGTTTTGGTCTTACTGGCTGGAACAGCTGCTACTCAAGCGGCTCCAGCCAATCTGATTCCTAGGGGGCTCCTCCGGACACTGCCCCAGGAAGAACTAAAACAATGGGTTAAAAATGCACTTCCTGGTTGCTTCGGGGACCTGAGCCATTTTTGCAAGGGTGGTATATAAATAAATCAAATGAATGAATGAAATATATATTTAATACATTTCCCCCTTCTTCCTGGGGGCAGTGCCAGGAGGAGGGATGAAGAGAAGAGACCTTGCCCAGTCTCTGCCAGCACCTTAGTTCCAGGGGTGTGGGGATAATGGAGTGGGGGGGAGGGGATGAGTGTCCCTTAGCCACCAGGATCAGGGGGGATGCCAAGGCACCCCTTCAGCCAAGGCACCCCCTTTCTTCTGACCTTCCCATGAGTACGCCAGCTGGGAGCATGAGGCATGCTTCTCACCTTCCCAGCCAGCATTTCACTGGAAACGCAGGCTGGCTTGGGACTTTCCCTCTGCCTCACTCTTAGCTAGGCAGAGAGTGGAAACAACCCAGCCAGTCCGCATTTCAGTGAAACACTCGCTGGGAAGGATCCCTACTGGTCATTCCCCCCTATGTCCACATTGGACGCAGGGGGTGTGGTCAGTGCCAGGACAGAGCCATTCAGCCCCGTTGCAAAGTTTCCCCACCCCAGCTAGCAATTAAATGAACGGCTGACTGGGGTGGGGAAACTTGGCAATGGGGCTGAATGGCCCCACCCTAGCAATGACCATGCCCCTGGCATCTGACATGGGCACAGTGGGAGAGGAGAGCTGGTCGAGGAGAGGAGAGCTGGTCTTGTGGTAGCAAGCATGACTTGTCCCCTTAGCTAAGCAGGGTCTGCCCTGGTTGCATATGAATGGGAGACTAGAAGTGTGAGCACAGTAAGGTATTCCCCTTAGGGGATGGGAAGAGCAGAAGGTTCCAAGTTCCAGCCTTGGCTTCTCCAAGATAGGACTGAGAGAGATTCCTGCCTGCAACCTTGGAGAAGCCACTGCCAGTCTCTGAAGACAGTACTGAGCTAGATAGAGCAATGGTCTGACTCAGTATATCACAGCTTCCTATGGGGGTGTGGCTTGGATGCGCAAAAGCCCCTGTAGGGAGCCACCAGTGGGACCTTGTGCCCCGCGTGCCGCCAACAAGCTCCCTACACCCCTTCTTAGTTCCAACCCCATGACTATGTCTGTGGGAGGTGTACCTCCCAAGTCTATATATAGGAGGTACACTTTGCTCCCCCGCACTTCCACAACTGCTATGGCTTCCGTTTGACCACTGCACTTTCCTTTAGTCGTGACTGCCTTTGTAGCTGGAAAAACATCCTGTGCACAAGCCTGTGTGTGGAGTTCTTTATTTTGGTGGCATGCAGCCTTGGCAAAGGCTGGCTGCTGCTGACTTCTCTCCCCACTGCACAAGAAAAGGCATCATTTCCATGACTGCTCTGTGTTTGTCCATTCGGAGTTAAGTGATGAATCATTCAGTGTTAAGGAACGAGGAGATGGCTCATTGTTTTCGTTGGCTGGTGAGAGTTGCCTGTCAGCAATGTTTTCAGTTCCGCCCCCAACTCTGAAATAGAATGGCTGATTAGCCGGAGTGGGGTCACTCTCTCTGGCCCAGCCTTGAAGCTCAGGAAGCGGAGGCTTTGTGGCTGCTTTTCCATTGTACTTCTTTCATCTTCTTGTGGTCCAGTGACAAGCCGAGTTAACTGAGTCACAAGATAGTTTTCTCTCTCTCTCTCTCTCTCTCTCTCTCTCTGCATGTTTTCTGTATCCGAGTTATTTGTGGCACTATTCCCTGTTCCTCAGTAAAATGATTACGTAAAGGCATTTCAATTCCTCTTCATAAAGGAAGCAACACTCAAGGGGCAAGTAAAACTTACATAGTTGTAGAGACTACAAAACTCTCCATATACAAAGCATTAAATCATCAGTATATAATCCTGTTGCTTGTCTGAAAATTGTTGACAAAAAACTTTGCTTATAAAACATTAATAAATATCAAACTATATATTGCGGACTGTAAAAGATATTTCAAATTTGCAAAGCCCTGATATAAACCATGGCTGTTTTGCTCATGTGAAGCAAGACGCTCTAGTTTAACTCTGGTTTCCAAACCAGGATGTGAACAGCAGGATATGAAACCATCGTTAAGCGACAGTTCCTGGCTCTGTGTGAGCCACAGAGCTGTGCTTTAAATAAACCAGGATAGTACGATGGCACTGAGGAGGGAAAGGGGAGGAGGAGGTGTGTGGACTCTGGAGAGTTAGATACCATGTTTACATAGCAGAAAACCATGGTTTCCTGTTATATCTGCATTCACTCATTGCATTGCATCATGGGGTTTTGAGTTGGTTCTGGTGGTGATGAAGCCTGCAGTGATTGGCCGAGCTGCCTTTGTGTCACAAAGAGGCCAGGCAGGCAGTGGGGTCTCAGTTATATTGTAGCTATAACTGATTTTTTGAAACCGGCTCAAAAGTACAAGCATTATGCATATCTGCAAAATAGACCTGGTTTGTTAAATACATCATTCTTCTCTGCCATGAACTGAATTTTTGAATGCTCTGTCCCAAACCAGATAGGATTGATTTTCTCATTTATGTTGTATGCATTTATTTATATTTTTCTGCATAAACCACTTTGGAAATTTTTATTTGTTGAAAAACAATATATAAATCTTCATAGTAGCAGTAGTAGTAATAGTAGTAGCAGCAGCAACAACAGCAGTAGTATTTTACATTTACACACAGTAAGAGAGGAAGGAAGAAAAATAGCCATGTTTTAGTGTCCTTTACCTTTCTTCTCCCTCTGGGGCAGCAACACTGCTAATGGTCAGGATTGCTGGGAGGAGAGTACAGGAGAACCAGCTCCATGGGACCCCATGACCAGTAGGAGGAGGCCCAGGAGGGGCAGCACAAGAAGGAGAAACTGGAAACCTGTGCATACATACCTGGGAGTCATCCTATTGAAATCCATGGAGCTTACTTTTATGCAAACATGCATTGGATTCAGAGGCCCATCAGTTTCTCTCCCCGTGTGTGTGTGTATGTGCTAGAAGGAGAAGAGAAATAGCTGGACAGCCCAGGTGCAGAAGAACTGTAAACTTTAATAATAGCAAGGGACTCTTGCCAAGCAATAGATCTTGCCGTTAGCCGGACTGGGGTCACTCTCTCTGGCCCAGCCTTGAAGCTCAGAAAGCTGAGACTTTGTGGCTGCTTTTTCATTATACTTCTTTCATCTTGTTGTGGTCCAGTGACAAGCTGAATTAACTGAGTCACAAGGTGGTTTTCTTTCTCTCTCTTTTCTGAGCCCAGAAAAGGTGTGTGAGGAAAACAATCAAGATAGCGTGTACAGGGCTCAGAAAATCCTGTTGGCACCCCTGTTGACAATACTAGCTGAAGTTTTTAGTTAAGAATTCAGATCCAGGAAGTGGCAAATGCTGAAAATCATGCATCTTGGAGTTGCCATCTACAATTTTGCCTATGCATATTTATGACCCATAAATGCCAAATATATGTCTAATGCACTGCTAGGATCTTGATCTCACAAAAAAACAAAACAAAACTAGAGCTGTGTATTTGAGCCTGAGAAAAATGGGACCTTCATGCCGATACCCTTTCCAAAGAGCAGTTTTGAAATGTTAATCTAAAAACAGAACTGTCCAAGAAAATGATGACCATCTGATCTAGGGCTCTGGATAAGTTTGCAAATAATTAAGACTTATTTGAAAGCTGGTGTAGTGTTGTGGTTCAGAGAATATAATCAGGAAGTCCCTCATTCAAAACGTTCCTCTGGTGATCTGACTAGGAAACCTTAGGAACACAACCAGACTTCATTAGCAATATGGGGGTAATAATACTGTACTACCTTTAAAGGGCTATTTTAAAGATTATAATTGTATGAAGTGCTTTGAACACTTGAAAGTACTATATGCTTACTAAATATTCTTAGTCATAGTAGTATTGATTTGATCTAGTGAATATTTCATGATTCAAAATATCCTTCATAAACAGGGTGGATAAAAATCAATGATTTTTTTAAAAAACAAAAAAAACCCATAGATTTTTTAAATTAAATCAGATTTTTTAAATAAAATGCTTTTTGAGGGGAAAAAATCTATCTAAAGATAGTTTTCTATTTAAAATACATTATAGTCCAAAGGTTATTCATCAATAAGGATTAGTTTTTAATTATGTAGCATGAGGCTGTATATACGCAGTATTTAAACATTTTGTTAAATGAGTTCCATTAATCCATTCACAATGTCATGCTCTTCTAGAGGTTTCTGTAAGATTATTTTGGGCAATTTTTCTATCTAGAAGAGGACCAAAAATGAAACCCTCATCTGGTTGTAAATATTAAGATTATACCAGCAAGAATGAGTCTTTATGTAAAAAACCATGATTTAAATCTAGTCTTACTGACTAGTGATTTAAATCGTGATTTAAATTGATTTGATTTAAATCAAATCCACCCTGTTCATAAATAGTTCATTGGCTTTAATGGGGCAACTTAGGGTGCTGGCAATCGGTGCGTTGGTTTGACCACCTTGTGTGCTGACTTGCATTCCAACCCTCTGCAGCAGCCTCTCTGCTGGAGACGTGATTTATGGCCTGTTCAGTTCCAGGAACTCGGACTGTCTCACAGGATTACACCAACATGAAAGCCAGTTACTCAGCTGGAAACTTAATACCCCTGCAATGCCATACTTTGCCGAATGCTGACACATTGTTTGGGATGTCCCATCCTAAATAATTAGGCATCCTAAGCAATCCCTGGCATCTCCAAGTAGGGGTGGGAAAGACCTGAGTGTGGAACCCTGGAAAGCTGCTCTCAGTGTAGGCAACTCTGGCCTAGCTGGACCTAGAAGGGTCCGACTGGGTGGAAGGCAGCTTCATATGCTCATATTCTGCAGCGGACCGAGAACAGAAACACTCTAGAAAGAAAACTAATTACAAACACAATAATGCCTACTTGTGAAAAATGTTACATTTTATAAACCAAACTGTTCCTTAATTTCATGATAAAGTATGTGGTGTGCTTCATATGCTCTAATGCCGCCCTAGTGATCATTTTGACCTGCAAAGCCCCAAACAGTGCCCTTCTTTTCCACTATGGGCTTTTCCAGATGTGTATACATTGCAGGCTTTTAAGAGCTTCTGCAGTAGTTAGTTGCAGGCCCTCAGACACAGTCCAGCTGCTTGCACTGTGTTCGGTAGGTTATTGTGCGCCCTCATAGTGTTTCTACCCTCTGGCCACCCACTGAGCTTGGCTCCTTCATTATTAAAAGTAGTAATGAAAAGGGGACAGATTTGCAAGTGCTGACCAGCAGGTGGTGCTATAAAAATAATGTAAGGAACATGCTTAGCATATGGACAGAGCATGGAAATACACTGCAAGGGAGGACTGGAATCTACAGAAGACGATGTGTCTGGACTGTGTCTAAGGGCCCGTGAGTAACTACTACTATCATTTTGTACATTTCAGTTTGCTTGGGTTGTTTTTCCCCTCTATTACGGTTATAGCAGTTTCTCCAGGTAGGATTGGGAAATACCCCTAGAGAATTGCTGGCAGACCATGACCAACATCTCTACTAACTATTCAGCCATGTACCAGAAGAAACATCTCCACAGCAGATGCTTCTTTAGCTCCACATAGTTGAGTATGTGTGAGAGATATTTTCATTTATCTTCCCTTTTGTGGCTGCGTGATCTTCAGGGACATATTTTCAGGTGGTGCAAGGCAGTTCTGGAGGAAGGGCAGATCAGTGAAAATAACCTCCTCATGTGATCAGCTCTGTAGAGCTAAAGAAGTAGTCCTCTGCACTGATCTTCGCCATATGTGGCTGCACAATTAGTGAGGATGTCTGCCACTGTACACAATGAAGAGCTAGATGGCTCAAGGTTCGGATGCAGTAGAAAGCCGTTTTCTATGTTCATTGCAAATGTTAGCATCATGCAAAATTTAACTCCTTTTCCAGGATCTTCAGAAATTAAATACCTGAATAGAGAATGGAAACAGAGAGGAGAGCAAGCACCAATTGTGAACTTTGCTAAGCAGGGTCCACCTTGGTTTGTATTTGGATTTGCATTTGGATGGGTGACTACATGTGAGCACTGTAAGATATCCTCCCTTAGGGGATGGGCCATAGCTCAATGTAAAGCATCTGCTTGCATGCAAAAGATTCCAGGTTCACTCGCTGGCATCTCCAAGTTGGACTGGGAAAGAGACTCCTGCCTGAATCCTTGGAGAGCTGCTGTCAGTCAGTGTGGACAGTACTGAGCTAGACGGACAAATGGACTGACTCAATATAAGGCAGCTTCCTATGTTCCTGTGTGCGTTGCCTCTGGTGCATATGCATGTATGTGCATAGGTGTAAACACTAAGGAGCCATGCACTGCCATTTCACAAACTGCAGCTGCTGAGGCATTTTTTGAATGATTAATAACCCACTGCAGGGTGATTGTGTTTTTCGAGTATAACTTATAAGCCCTCTAGAGCAAACACTTAAATCAGTGCAGGGCAGGCTATTGCAGAGTCAGTGACCTTCAGCAGTGTGTAATAGTGTGGGGGGCTCAGGAAGCTATCCTTGGTAGGAGAGTATGAGTGTGACACGCCTCTCCTCCTTTCCATCTGTGAAATGTTGTGGGGTATGAGGCACTGCCAGATGTGCTAGCTGCAAATTGCAATCAGGCTAGGCATGAGTGGAACAGATGCCTATGGCGTGATATAATTGGGAAGGAGACTGAGCCACCTTGACAGCATATGTGGGATTATGTGTCTGAATCTGCCTCTACATCCAAATCTTCTTGTATTTCCAAAGCTCTACAGAGGGAAGAAGGCTAAGCTTGGAGTCTTCTCACAGACTTGCAGTCTTTGCATGTCTACATGATAGATGGCTGTGTTCCTGCAATGTATATGTAAATGTATATTGTGAACTTTGCTAAGCAGGGTCCACCTTGGTTTGTATTTGGATTTGGATTTGCATTTGTATATATGTAAATGTCTATATTTACAATTGTGCTTTGACTGTATATATTGGCTAGTTAAACTAAATTTAGAAGAACAGTGATTTCTCACCCACTTCTACCCTTCTTTGAGGGGGGGGGAAGAAGTCTACTGGTTACACCTTCCCAAATTATTTGTGCTATTTAGGATTTAGAGGCAGAGTCTGATGATTAAAGCTGCATGAAATGGTAATCCAAACGAATTATGAATAATCAGTCTGTTCTCAGTGTGTGTGTGCGAGTTGATGTGCACGCATGTATATTCATGGACAATCTTAGGATAGAATTAAACTGTCTCGTGATGCAGCCCTCAGGGACATATTTTTGGGAGGCATGGTGGGCTTCAGAAGTGAATCGCCCCTTCCCCATCAAGCAGTGGAAAACACTGATTCATTGTTGCAGTGTTAGTCTGGATGTCAGCCATTAGTTTTTTCTCTAACCTGGAAGATATTAAGGTTTCTAAATAGACCTTTTCTGTAAAGGGCTGATTCCCTCATGCCTGCACAACACCACATGATAGTCTTCAGGCTGTATGGAGAAAGTACCACATGAACCAGCGCAAATATACCTCTGCAGCAATTTCTCGCATGTTGGTGCTGCTGCAAAAGTTTACTACTGATTGATTGAATGATTGATTGATTATTGAATTTATATACCGCCTAGTATAAAAATCTTTACTACTTGCCATTGACATAGTATTTTCTCCACACAAATGTGTTCATGGGGACAGTTCACTTGGAGACACAGGAAGAGAAAATTACGATGAACTGGCTGGATTTGAAAGGGGCTGGACTTGCAGTAGCAAGCGTGAATTGCCCCCTTTGCTAAGCAGGGCCTTCCCTACATGTGAACCTGTCTGCTGTAAGAGATTCCCCTTAGGGGATAGGACCATAGCTCAGTGGTAGAGCATCTGCTTGCATTCATTCATTCATTCATTCATTCATTCTATTTATATACTGCCCTTCCAAAATGGCTCAGGATGTTCAGCATGCAGAAGCTTTCAGATGAACCCCCTGGCATCTCCGGGTAGGGCTGGGAAAGACTCCTGCCTGAAACCTTGGAGAGCTGCTGCCAGTCAGTGTGGACAATCCTGAGCTAGAGAGACCAATAGTCTCACCTGGCATAAGGCTGCTTCCTCTGTCCCTGTGCTCATAAAGGGTGGCGGTGGTGGAAAAACTGAATGCTGCGACAAGAGCTGGGAAGTGCTTGTTTTGTGGCAGCTGAACACAGCTCATGACGACTAAGCCGTATTTGCCTTTATGGGATGACAGCAGTCATTTGCACCTCTCTGTTTATGCCCATGGAGGAAAAAGGCTACACAAAGCTCAGGGAGCCATGAATTAATAATATTTTCATTGCATGGCATGTTTGGCTTGTAAAGGATATATAACAGCAGGATAAGAAAGTTGCCTACGCAAATCACATTGCTAGGATTTTTTTCAGAGCCTAAGGTAAACATTCTGTGTTTAACTTGCTGTGTGCTCATTGTGCAATGCTAGAATTACTTGAAATTCAAGTTAAACCTTCTCTTTTCTTAGCTTATATCTGTAGCCCCTTTATCTGGCACAAACCTGCTCATTTTTCTGCTGTCTGGGTGACTTTAGTCAGCATTGACACAAATAAGGCTGCAATCCTAAAGACAGTCTTTAGGGCACTGAGCTCCACTAAACACAGTTTAAGCAGAAGTATGCATGGGATTGCACTGCTGGTGCACATTCAAGGCTTCTTCTGTGTTCAACACATTCTTCAGTTCCACAGATTTGTGATGACAGAGTATGAATGATTAATGGTTCTGCACTGAAAATGCTGAAATATACAATCTCCAAATATAGAAGAAAATGTAAAGGAAAAGAAAACAAATCAATCCAAGCACATTGAATTACAATGTTGGAATGCTGTCAGATTTTTTAAAAAAACATCAGTGATAAATTTTGATAACAAGAACATAAGAACAGCACTGCTGGATCAGGTCAAAGGCCCATCTAGTCCAGCATCCTGTTTCGCACAGTGGCCCACTAGCAGGCGTGGGCCGTGAACGCGCCTCCGGGCGGGGGTGTGTGTGTGTGATCTGGTGGCTTCTTTAAGTGTAAACGGAGCCGGTGCTCCATGCCGCCCAGCAGCCCCTGCGGCGGGGAATCGCCTCCGCCACTCACCTGGCTCCCACAGAGGTGAGCCCCCACCAATGGCCAGGTGAGTGGCGGAGGCGATTTCCCGCCGCAGGGGCTGCTGGGCGGCACAGAGCACCGGCTCCATTTACACTTAAAGAAGCCACCAGCTGCCCACCCCCACCCCGGAGGCATGTTCACGGCCCATGCCTGCCCACCAGATGCCTCTGAGAAGCCCACAGGCAAGACATGAGGGCATGCCCTCTCTCCTGCTGTGACTCCCCTGCAGCTGGTACTCAGAGGCATCCTGCCTTTGAGGCTGGAGGTGGCCCACAGCCCTCCGACTAGTTGCCATTGATAGACCTCTCCTCCATGGAGTTATCCAAACCCCTCTTAAAGCCATCCCGGTTGTTGGCTGTCACCACATCTTGTGGCAGAGAATTCCACAAGTGGATTATGCATTGTGTGAAAAAGTACTTCCGTTTGTTGGAAGTACTTTTTTAAATAAGGTTTTTTTTTTTTTAGTAAGCCATACAAATAAATGACATTTTTGTCAATTTTGCTTTTTAAAGCAAACAGATTAGACTGACAGTGGAGCATACTTGTCAAACTGACTAGAAAGTCTTTTTCCTTGTTCGGAGTGTATCCTTTTAACCCCAAAGCAGAAGTATATATCTCAGGGTCTGTTTATACAGGAAGCTTCCAATGTATAATGATGATATTTTCTTGTTAAACTTTCACTGAAGCAAAGCAGACTCGTATTGCTGCATCTTCCCTATTTCTGTGCAGACATATCTTTAAAAATTTCCCCAGGGCCTCCCAAATACGGAAACTGCTGGCTGACTAGTGTGAAATACAGTACACCAGGCCTGCAAAAGGTAAGGCCAAGGACCGGATCCAGCCCGCAAGGACTTTTTTGCTGGCCCTCAGGAAGGAATGTCCTGATTCCAACTCTCTGTCCCTCACTGTCATTACTATTTTAAATACCTTTTAATGTAATAATGTGCTGAAAATTTACCCTGGCCCTCACATACCCAAGTCATGATTGGTTGTGGCCCACTGGGGCGTTTGAGTTGCACACCTCTGCAACGCATGCATTGTACATCTTGACTGTGAGCAACCCCTTAAAATGATGTTCTCTTGTGATAGAGACCAGTGTGGCTTATGGCAGTCCTCAAGATTATGCCAGCCACAAAAACTGTGTTAGACATTATCTTGTGTGTGCATTGCAAGTTCTGTACACCTGCACATCTTTTGGGTGAATGACTGTACAAGTGTTCGTTTTAAAAGTGAACCTGAGGCCCCTTCAAATGGAAAGTATGGATAGGAAGCATACTGCTGAATTCCTGTTCAGCATAACGTGTGAATAACTGTACATGCATAGAGATCTGTATGGCGTAACTATAGGGGGGGCAGGGGGGGCACGTGCCCCGGGAGCCATCTTTTCTGGTCACGTGGGGGGCGTCGCCATGACCAAATTTTTTTAAAATTTTTTTTTGTTAATACAAATGTTTCCTGCTCAGTGCAGCAGCGCTGCAGCAGTCAAGGGAGCGCGTCAGTGCCCCCTTCCCCACAAGCGGTCCCTTCCGCGCCGCCTGTGCTCCCCCCCCCCATTGCTTTGCTGGCGCCTGGCGGCCAGTCAGTGGCCTGGCTTGGCAGCGGTGGCGGGCGCTTGTGAGGAAAAACCTAAGTATAATGTAGTATGTTGGGGGGCGACGGGGGGGGCACGGTGGGGGGGGCACCATTTCAGTGCTTGCCCCGGGCGCCGTTTTCCCTAGTTACACCTCTGCTGTATACAGATTATACACTCATTGAACATAACGTGTGAATAGCGTCTGTGTGTGTCAGGTAACATAAGTTCACAGCAAAGTGCCTGAAGAATGGCAGAGTACAAACTGCACATATATATAGGCCACCTTATATGCGTGAATGTGTGAACCTGTCATTTCATCACCAAATCGTGGGTCTTTTTTCAACCCCAAACCTGAATTTGAACCTTCGGTTCCACTTGAGCTTTGCTGCTGAAACCAGCTCAGGTCCAGAAGCAGCATCATGTCATCCGGATTCTGCTGCTGTGCTGTGTCAAACTAGAGATGAGGGTAGGAAGCTCCTCCCTTTCTTCTTCTTTATTGGCTGCCATGGCTTTCCTTCATGTGAAGGGGAAGCCTGTGCAGCCAGTGTCTCCCCAGTGTCTCTCCCCTTGCAGTCTACCAGTTTGTAGATTGGGATCGTCTGATAGTGAGGTGGGGGTTATGGGGGCAAATTGTGGCTCCGTTGGACCCACGGTTTGCCATTATGTGTGAAGGTGGTCACGTGCAGTAGTCCTAAGGAGTATATAGCCACATCTATAGAAGTGGTTAGGGCTTGATCTGCAGTTTTGACGTTTTGGCTGTCGGGGGGGTGGGGGTGGGGAAGCAGTGCTTGCACCACACATGTGCTGTGTGAACAGTTCCTTTAGTTATCTGATCTACCCATAGTGGTGTGAACTATACCTTGTCTCTGCAATTAAGGCAGGGTCAGGGCTGACCTTAAGAAGGCCAAGCTGAACAGTCACCCAGGGCACCTGAAGGGGGCGCCAAGCTGAGCTTGGTAACTTGCTGCTTGTTGAGTGTACTGTTTGCACTGAGCTCAGGAGAAAAAACGCAGAACCTGGAAGGAGTTTTCTCTGTCGAAATTTCCTCTTATAGTGTGACAGAGAGAGCGCTAGGCTGGAAAACTGGTGGAGGGAAAGACCTAGATAGAGAGAAGAAGACTGAAGCAGCAGCAGCAGCAGGCCTGTGAGACTTCAGTGGTATTCCAGAATTGGAGCAGAAAAGCACTGGCAGCAATTGCTGGGAGGTAGCAGCCCTTTTCATGGACATGGCTGGGAAAGTCTGGGATCCGTAGGGCCTCTTACACGACTAGGTTTTACAGTCCCACACAAGCCACACAACTTGGCAACAGTGATAAACTAACCAGTGGAGTGGGAGTGTGTTTTTTTATCCAAGGGCTGGCCCTGAGCACAGTGCAGTGCTTGGTAAGCATCAGCACCTGAAATCCCTATAAGCCGGAGAGACCATGGGATGTTTTCTGAGGGGACCAAAGAAGACTCCATTTCCTCCTTGTGTCTTCCACTACCAGAGGCGGAGAGATGGTTGTTGGGACCCACCACTGGAGCTGATGACTAGATATCTTCCCCTGAGCTTATAGGACCCATGGTCATGTAGTTCATAGAATCAGCTGCTTGTGCTGCTTAGACAGCAATATTTGTTTGCCATTGCTTGGCAACCTAGGACAAGGCTTCTATGACACACAGACAGGTTGCTTCCAAACATCTCTATCAATCAATGCCCCAACAATAAACGGCTACTATAGTCTGGGTCTTATTGGATAACAGTGCTGCATGGTCTCAGCAAGGACAAGACTAAGAGGACCGCACAGTTTGTCATAGTTCAGTATAATTTGGCTGTGGGACTGTGCTGAAGTTTAATCAGATCCATAGGAGTTGTGAGCTTATTGTTGTCTTTGGGTTATAGGACTGAAAGGAAATTAATGGCATTTATAAAAGCTTTCCCATTCTTATGCAGATAAGGAGTGTTGGGTGTATTTTTGAAAAACAAAGATCAGAATTTCATTCAGGTTTCTTGATAGAAAGTACATTCACCCACCCACATCATGCGCGTATGCGCGCACACAGACACACACGAATGCCACAGTAAAGTGCCTTGTATAATTGTTAGAGCAAAGATGGATCTCTTGTTCAGAATGAGATCCAATAACTGTATTAAAGAACAAGAGTCATGGTGATTACATTAACTTAATTACTCTGAGCCATTTTAAAACCGTAATTGTAACATTTAAGAAATAGTAAATGGTTACAGGAAGCTACTGGCTTGGGAATTAGCAATATCTAATTAGATGGGTTATACTTTTGATCCTGGCTTTTATGTTGGTTTCTGTACAACAGGATGTCTTGCTGATTTGTTTTGTGTTTCTTACGGGGCCATCCCAGAATACGTTGGTGCCAGAGGTGAAAATTTAATCATGCTTTTCCACCCCTTTATATTGACGGGAAATGCACCATAAAACTCCCCAGTGGATTGTACCTCATGGATCAGATACAAATATGGGTTCCCATCTGGATCAAACTGATCTAGTCTGGAAGACTAAGTTCAGGGCCTTTTTAAGACTCTGAGAGGCCTGGGGCAGAATGTTCATTTGAGCCTCCTCTCTTTCTTCTCTCTGGCTGACATACTGTGCAACATGGTGGAACGTAACGTTTTCACAAACATAACGTTTTCACAAACAAGTTCAAACATTGCACAGATGGTTGCACAACATTGCAGCCATTATACAAACTCCATTTGTGCAGTTTTTACGCTTGGACAACACTGTTCTTGAACAACTGTGAAACTTATATTCTACCATGCCGGTAACATTGCGCAGTATGTCAGCCACTGCACCCTATGTCAATGTCATAACCAAAAATACTGAAATAACTCTTGAATCTGGCATTATATTTTAACTGGCTAGTCTTACTGCCTTGAATGAAAAGTATGAACCTGACCACTTCTTCAAGTACTGAACCATACTTTGGCTGGAGTCTAGTGTTCTCTCTAAGACGTGCACAAATGTTTTGATGTTTGCTCAGTTAATTTTAGATCCTGCTCAGGTTGAATCACTCTGAATGCATATGTGCCCACACAGTGCCTTGATACTGCTGCACAGAATAATACTCATTCTGCACAAACATGACAAAAATGAGAGGGGACACAGCTAGATTCCCCTCCATGTGTGGGGCAAGGGAGCAGTTGCCTCCCTTGCCCCACTCAAAGGCCCTGAATAAGGTCCCTCCTGCCATCCAGAAGTCTCCAGGAAGCTCTCAAGCAGGAGATGAAAGCAATTGGCCACCCGCAGCACCTGGCATTCAGGTTGAAGTTCTATTTTGCTACAATGACTGGCAGCCATTAATAGACCTCTCCTCTCTGAATTTGTCTGATCTCCTTCTAAAACCATCTAAACTAGTGACTATCTCCACACCTTGATATGTAAGATCCATATATTAATGATGCCTTGTATGAAGAAGACTTTTCTTTTGTTGGTCCAGAGTATGTTGTCAAGGAGCAACATCTCGACGAAGTCCTTATGACCAAGGACCTTTAAAATCAACGAGACCAATTAGTCATGTCTAGCTTACATCCCATTAATTCTGGATATTACCCACTCCATTTCAGTGAATGGCCCCTCAGTTCCATTGTTATGGAAGAGGGAGAAAAACTCCCGTTTGATCCACTTTCTCTACATCAAGTATAATTTTTAAAACCTTTAGCATTTCTCTCCTTAGTCATCTTGGTTTTCTAAACAAATAAGCTCCAAACCCTAGGGGCAGCCCTAGGGCCAGACATTAGGGAAGAGGAGGCTGCTGGCAACTTCCCTCGTCTCCAGCCCCTGTTCCACTTTCAAAGCATGCCAGTTTGGGTTTTAAAAGGGTCTGCCCCCCACTAGGGGCATTGGGCAAGGTAGCCTTTGGTGCCTCTCCTCAGGCACTGCAATACCATCGGCTGCCCTTTCCCAAATTCTATAGCCTCATAAGGAAGGTATTCCAACTCACTGATCAGTTGGATTGCCCTTTTCTGCAGCTTTCCCAGTGATCGATCCGATCTGTCTATCACCCACTCTGCTGCCAGTAACGATACCCCAAATCCACTTCCTCCGGTGGCCATTTCACCTTCCTTTTGATAAAGCCCCCTCTGATTTCTCATTAGCAGGGATGTGCACAAACTGTGGTTTGAACCGTGTTCCAAGCACTTTTAGGGAAATGGGGCCGGGAACTTTAATAAAAAGAAGAGCCAGTCCTTGCCTGCTCGCTGCTCGCCCAATGCAAGTTCCTTATAGGGTGGTGTGCATCCCAATAAGCCCCGGCATAATACCAGCAGACGCCATGTGCATGCTGGCTCCGCGCGGGGGCATTATTGGGATGCGCACCACCCCAGCAGGAAGCTGCATGGGGCAGCGGAGAGCAGGTAAGGACCGGCTTTCCTTTTTCTTAAAGTTCCCAGTCCCTTTTCCGTAAAAGTGCTTGGACCACGCTTTGTGCACATCCCTACTGATTAAACCTAGAGACATGTAAAGAAAAATGTCATTCTGTTAAAAAAAATCTTCAGAAAAATTCATCTTAAGGAAAAATCATTCAGTAAGGTAAATTATTCTGGTGGGGCAACTTGCAAAATCAGGTGCAAGTTGCACCCTCTCTGCTGTCAATTTATTCAAATTTCTCTCCCGCTGCTAACTGTGAGAGCCACAACTTTAAATGGTGGCTCTTTGCCTGGTTAACAGTGGGGAGAATGCCGGGGTTCTTTTTGCAGGGGAGAAACAAGGGGGGAAAGCGGGGGGAGAGAGTATGTCCAACCTTTCCACCCCCTTCCTTCTGACTGAGTAATGAACAGATGGAGAGAATAGCCAAACAAAACAGGCGTGCCGATGTTTAAGCCCTCCTCCCAGCAATGTATGTGTACATAATCAGGAGTCACTCTAGCAGCTGCAGTGCATTAGTTCCAATAGTTTGACAGGCAGCCTTGTTGCTCTGGCACAGAAGCTGTGCTCCACGCACTGCTCCTTCCCTCCGTGCTGACTTGCAAGTATAGCCAGCAGCAGTGAATGGCGTTCGGTTGAGTGGGCTGTAAGAGGAGTAGCAGTGTCTAATGAATCCAGCGGAGGAGTTTGCTTGCCTTTTCCCCTTTGCTGTATGCTGCCTATCCAGAGACGCTCTGAGCGCAGACAGCACCATGCTGCAAGCAGAATAGGCTGAATCAGAGTCGAACCTCTGCACAGTTCCTCGGAACTGAATTAAGAAAGGAAAATTGTGGTAAGCAGCCAAAACAAAGAGGCAGCGTTATAGAGACTTTGCAAATATAAGTTGCTTTGGAAACATGGCTCAGCAAACAAGTTCGGACACCTTGACTGTACCTGAAGTGGATAATCCACATTGTCAAAATCCATGGCTCAATGAAGATCTTGTGAAGACCCTGCGGGAAAACCTGTTGCAGCATGAAAAGCTCAAGACATCCAGGAAGTCTTCATCTATTTCTCCTAAGCTGTCACCAGTCATTTCTCCTAGAAATTCTCCAAGGCTGTTGCGCAGGATGCTTTTGAATAGTAACATACCAAAACAGCGGCGGTTCACTGTGGCACATACCTGGTAAGAGCTTCAACCCCTTCCCTCCCCACCTCCAGCCGAATCAGCTTTGCATGGTGGGGCGGGGGGGGGGCAGGATGGTGTGATTTTCATGCAAACTTCCTAAGAATTACACTCAGCTTCCCAGTAGAGAAGGGGCCCAGTTGCACTAACTAAAGCCACTTCTGATCTTAAATTGATGCAAATGAATGCTATTCCGGATAACAAAAAGGGAAGCCAACACTGTGCCAAAATTTCATTTACTTTCTGGTTTCTTTTAAAGGTCATTTTCTTCCCCTTCTCTCTTTTCTGGCCAGATTTAAAGGAGGATCATGAAAAGGAAAGATTTATCTGACCATGCTAAAGCAAACATGATGGGGTCCCCCCACTTTTTTGTGTAGGGTGTGTATGGGAGAACACAGTCTCTCAGATTTTTAACCTCTTAAAGAGAATTATCTCTACATCGAAAGTAGATGGAGGAAGAGATGGTGAACAAACAGTGTATTCCATGGTCTTTGTATCCACATACTTGCTTTAGGAAGGGGGAAAGAAATTACCTGCTTGGCAATGGAAACATCCATTAATTGCACTCCAATTATGAATTTTGAGTATGTCTACATTTGTGTATTGGAACAGCCTGACTAGATGCATACAAATATGTTGTTGTATGTATTGTGTAACAGTGGCCTGCCGTATTGTTGCATTTCTTTCTTTCCCAGTAAGCCATTGTTTATCTCTGGGAAAAGTCCATTGGCTTTTGTGTTGATGGTTTTGACAGCTGTTTGACATGCTCTGCTTTTTGTTTGCTGGGTCTCATTCAAACATTTTCTCTTGGAAAAAACCAATGTGGGTCTGAGAATGGTGTTGTAATAGAAAGGAGTGAGGAATGATGTGCGTGGTCACAGAGTAGGGCACTGTATTCATATTCATTTAATTGTTTTTAATTACATGAAGAAGAGTATTCTTAACCTACAGCATGTGTGTCACTGGTGTGTGTGTGTATGTATGTATGTATGTATATATATATATATATATATATAGAGAGAGAGAGAGAGAGAGAGAGAGAGAGAGAGAGAGAGAGAGAGAGAGAATGCTACCTTAGACTGTGAGTCCAGAAAGCAAATTTAATATGGATCTTGTATAAACCAAGAGCAGAAGGCTTCTTAAATAAAAAAATATATATAGCAGCATATTGTCCAGGAAGAAGTTACATCCTAGATTTTTTGGAGAGAGATTCTGTGCAAGCAGTAGGGACTGGCGTGTAACAAGTGAAGAATCATTTGAGATTCAAGGTCAGTTGAGGAAAGGATTAAGAGACCACCGTCAAGAGCTGCTGAGACTCAAACTGAGAACCTATGGCTCTGTGCACATTCATCCTACATGGTGAGCTACAAAGCTACAGGTTGGAGCACCCCTGCAGGCAATAAAGAGTTTTTAGGTACTGAAGTGACAGCACCCACCCAGACTGGCCATTGGTTCTCCTTAACAGGTAGTGTTAAAAGTGCTTCCTGTTTAAACTAGGGCTTTGCCTGGATAGTAACAGTCTTTACTGACTCCTGCCTGAACCTCTCCTCCTGATCCTGGTTCCCTGGCTCCTGCTTGATGACTGCCTACGGCTTGCTTTGATGCCCATTCACATGACCATTGGATGCATGGTAGCCAGTTGAAATGCCTGTGTAGTGGTTCATGCCAGTAGCTGGTTGATTCATGCAGCTGCCTTCCAAGCACAAAATCAAGCTTTTTGTCTGTGCTTGAAAGATTCCTTCTGTGGTAGTGTACAGAAAATAATAATGTAATTTTCTGTTTGGCAGTGGCTGTGCATGGGATGATTGGTCATGGGATACGAAGCTAACTTGCTCATGATTTTCAGACTATGTATCCAGCAATCTTGCAGATTTCCCCCTTGATAAGAAGACATTAGGTCTGTTAAAACTAAGAGCTTTGCTTTTTTATAAGGTGTTGCTATCTTTGGAGAGGAGAAGATTGCACATTGTTGTTCAGGATGTCTGGAAATAATCCCTTTTGGTATTAAGAATTTATGAAAGTGTTAAGAGTGGATGGAGTGAGATTTCAGGTGGCACAAAGAAAGGGCTGCTGTTTGCGAAAGAGAAGACCAAAGTCCTTGTGATCACGCAGAACTGGTTGGGGACTGGAATGGCAAGAACTTCCTTAAATCCTTGCTATACACTTTCATTTAGTATTGTAAACCTGGGTTTTCTTCTTCTTCTTCTAAATGAAATTGCATATGTGCGCAGATAGGCTCAAACTACATGTTAGGTTAAGGTAGTTCTTAATGCTGGCATGTTTTGTTTTGTTTTGAAAGACCCCCAGATTTCACTTCTAGCGGAGTGGGACTTTGGCATGGAGAGATTGAAGCTTTAACCCTTTGCCCTCACCATGGTCCCAGTTCAGATCACAAACACATGCTTGCACACACACATGCAGCCACACACACCCTGTGGCAGCTGTTTGTCTCAGAAAGAAAACTCCCATTGGTTCAATTGGGAGGGTTCTCTTCTGAGGCAAATAGCAACCATGGGAATCCATGGGACCACAGTAAGGGCAAGGGGTTAAATCCCCCTCCTCATACTCCATGGTACCTGGTTCAGAGGGCCTGATACAGGTGCTGTTTGGCTAAAAATATAGCAAACAAAGCAGTATTCAGTCAGCACTTCAAGGTAATGTGTACTCTCTCTGATCCATCACACATGATACCTTGGATGCGGCATCCAAGAAGGGGGCATGGCCTGGAAATGGCTCTATGGGATTGTCAAGTGGCTAGGACTGGACAAGGATTGCTGTGGTGCTTTCATCCTTCCCCAACCAATACAAACTAGAAAGGAGCTGAAAAATATGGAGGAAAAGGGTATAATAATGAAGGCAAAGAGGCAGGATGAGGAGCATTGCTAGGTGTTCTTTAAAGAAAAAAAGACACCCAGAAACATCCATAGCAATCCTTGAGTGAGGTCCTAATCTTCATACAAGTTGAAAGAGCCGGTCAGGAGAGGCTGTGCAAAGTGTAGACAGGACAGACTACATGTTACATTGCAGGTTCCAATCTAGTGAGTATTGGTTGGTCTGGAAATTTCCTAGGTTGTCATTTTAGAAACATAATCATTACCTTTGGGGACATAAATTCAAAGAGGACTAAGGGCCTCCCCTTTGGAAAAAAACCCTTTCACACTTTTCTGTTAGTGCTATGCTTGTGCTAGCTCTAATCCTTCGCAATTAGTATGATTTTATATCTGCACATGATCTTAGGGACAAGAGCTGGTCTTGTGTTAGCAAGCATAAATTGTCCCCTTTGCTAAGCAAGGTCTGCCCTGGATTGCATTTGAATGGGAGACATGTGTGAGCATTGCAAGAGATTCCCTCAAGGGATGGGGCCGCTCTGGGAAGAGCATCTGCATGCTTGCATGTAGAAGGTTCCAATTTTCCTCCCTAGCATCTTCAAGATAGGGCTGAGAGAGACTCCTGCCTGCGACCTTGGAGAAGCCACTGCCAATCTATGTAGACAATACTGAGCTAGATAGACGAATGGTCTGACTCAGTATATTGTAGCTTCCTATGTTCCTATGTACTAGGAAGGTCTTACTAGAGTGCATAATAGGAAAAGTAGCATCATCATTCTTATTAATCACAGAAGTGCTTCTGTAATTCACTGGTAGAGTTAGAGGGAAGTCACACCTCTAAGAAGGGAGATGGGAAGATTTTATTTTTTAAAAAACCCTCTTTATTTTAAAATTTTGCAAAATGACATGGGCAGAGAGGAGGAGAGTGATGTTGCTTATTACTAGTGATGTCAAAGACATTTTCCATCTGACAGATATTAGATCTGCTCTATAGAAAACATAAAAGTGCACCATCCACTCAGTACTATTGAGTCAATTTAATGTTTTGAATAGGTTACGCAGGGAAAATATGAATGTGAAGCTGGAATATTTACTGCACAATTTCATAAAGCAGTATATTGAGTGTTGTCAAGCATGCTGGGAGTGGGTGGAAATCGTGGGCCAATTTGTCAGATGATCACTGTGAAACTTATGTTCATTTTGTGGCAATTCTTATGGTAAGACTAGATTCAGTGGGTGTGTGCTAAAGTGGTCATCTGAGCACTCCAATCATATGCCTGGACCCCTCTTTCCCCCTCCATTGGGATCTGAGATTGACTACTTCATGAACTTGAATGTATGAAGCTGCCATATACTCAGTAATAAGACCCTTGGTCCTTTTAGCACAGTACTGCTTACAACTACAACTGGATGTGGCTCTCCAGGGTTTCTGAGAGAGGCCTTTTCCAGCCTTACCTGGAGATGGCAGGGGTTTAACCTGAGACCTTCTGCCTACAAAGCATGTGCACTGAGCTACTGCTCCTCCCCTTTGATCCTGCACAATCTGGGCCACCAAACCCATCATCTTATATAAACCATAGCATTGGCCATATGGAAAGACTTTCTAAAGAGATGCAGAAGATTGCAGTTTACTTCACTTCGAAGGCTTCATTTTTAACAGAGCAGCATCCAATCAAGATTTCTATGGCACTTTTACTGCTGAATGCAAGAAAGCAAGAGCTATAACTTCTAGAAAATCATGTTGTATATGTTGCTAATGAGTCACAGATTATACATTTTTAGTTGTGTCTTATTTCATTTAGTAAGGGTGATGGCTGACATCCTGACTGTCCATGTGCAGCTTTAAAAAAAGCACACATGATGAATATTTATATATAAATACAAATATTTATATATCACTTTTCAACAAAAGTTCCCAGATAATATTTATATACTTCTTTTCAACCAAAGTTCCCAAAGTTCTCACAGTGATTTACAGACATATAAGTAAGTAAGTAAGTAAGTAAGTAAATAAATAAATAAATAAGACGATTCCCTGTCCCCAAAGGGCTCACAATCTAAAAAACAAAAATAAGATAGACACCAGCAACAGCCACTGGAGAGATGCTGTGCTGGGGAAGGATAGGGCCAATTGCTCTCCTCTTGCTAAACAAAGAGAATCTCCACTTTAAAAGGGTGCCTCTTTGCTCAATTAGCACATGTCATCACTGGCGTGTTCACACAACCATCTGGATGTATGGGTGGTTATGGCAAAAAAATAGCTTTCTGTCGATGTCAGTCTAGCATGTGTATCCATCACCACATATAGGTTTGCATTTTCAGCATTCTTTTTTTTTTGGCGCTTCCCAACATGCGTTGAAAGTCAAACCCAGTAAATGACTCTGACTGCAAATGACAAACTCAGCATGGGCTGTAGGCCTCCATGTGTGCACTTTTTAAACAGTTTTCCACAGTTACAATATTCTATGGCCATGGAGTTTGGAAATGCATTTGGACAGGTTGACTGTTTTGGTTTTGCAACTTCATATTAATTTTGTGGTTGTGGTGTGCAAGAAACTTTTTTCGTTTGTTTTTATTACTAAGAACTTCATTAATATACTTATTCATTTTGGAATATTCAGTTCATTTTTTCATTGGTTTTCATTATTCTCTTTTGCGTTAAATCCCTTTGCTTTTAATGGCGGGGGAGGCTTCCAAGGCAAGTGGGTCCCTTATAGGGGGTGGGTTTTTGCTCTCCAGGAGCCATTTGTCAAGGTGCAGGATTTTTATATTCCCCCAAGATGAGCTCTAAATGAATAACAATGGGCTACAATGAATAACCATCTTGCTGTTCATTCAGAACTTGGGAATGAAAGAAAAAGAGATCAAATGGGGTGCTATTGAGTTCAGGTTTCATTCTGAAGAACACACACCCTAACTTTGTAGTGAGTTAAGCTATTTATCTATTTCTCCTATCCTGCTTTGTACCAGTTTAGGGATGGTTGCACATGTTGTAAACTTTCTACCAGAAAACCTGCTTCACTGGATCAGGTTGGTGATCCATCCTCCCTAAACCCTGTTCATAGCTGTGGTTAGTCAGGGATTTTTTTTAAGAAGCTTATCACAATATCTGCCAGTCCCTATCAAATCACTTCTGGCCTCTGGCAATTACAGATTGATGGACAGCTTGAGTATCCAACTGAATTGCTGTTTCTCATGAATTTGGTCCTGTTTTTTAGCTCATTTTTCTGGTGGGCATCACTGCCGGACAGTAGAAACTTCCTGTTCGTTATTAACAGTCTTTCCCAGATGTGGTATAATCTTCTTGTGATAGGATAGCTAGGACTGTATACAGTTGTGAAATGATTGGCAGATCATTGATAGATACCTGATCTTTGAGATATTCTCTGAATTGATTTTGGTCCCTGTTTTAATAATTCTTTTTGAACGCTGCGAGATTAAGCTCAATGTTTGTAAGAACCTCTCAACAATAGCTTATCAGATTCTTCCATGGCAGTAATAATTAGGCTGTGCATCGCAATGGGCTGATAATCAGAACGGATCCAATTTTTATTGGCAAGCTTTATTGGACAATTTTTCATCAAATATGATCCACTGAAAAATTAATCGGATAAAAAGATAAAATTGTATATATTACAATATTATAAAGTATTGAATCGGTGTGTGTGTGTGTGTGTGTGTGTGTGTGTGTGTGTGTGTGGCAGGGGGTGGGTGGGTGTTACCTGAATTCAACAAGTTAATTTCCTTCTACTTTCTAATTGGAGATCAGTTATCTTCTGGGCAGCCACAACAACAGCACTCAAAAATGCTACCTTTTTCCACCCTCCACCCCCTCCGGGCAATCATCCACAATACCCCAGGGAAGGAATCTATGTCACATTATTTCCCCAGTGCATTACTGAAGAAAAATATGACTGCATATGGTAATTATAGAAGCAGCCATTCCCCCCCGCCCCAGTAATGTTGTGGGGAAAGGATGCAACACTGTGATATTGCTTCCTTCCTTAATACTTTGTAAGGTGATTGCAAGGGTAGAAGTTGATATTTTAAAGCACCACTGCTGTGGCTGCTCAGAAGGTTGCCAATTTCCAACTGAAAGAAAGAAAGAAGCCCACTTTTTGAATTCAGGCAAGCCCTTCACCCCATTACATTGAGCTGATCTGATATTTTGTGATTTGATGCACAAAATACTGTTTATTGGCAACACAGTGAAAATTAATTGGTTCATCTTGGAACTGATGCTGATAATTTGCAGGAATATTTGATTGCCAATTAATTGATTAACTCCTTGATAGCCTGGCCTGGCCTGGCCTGGAGTTAACCAATATACTGGTAATCAAATATTCTTACACTGCACAACCCTAGTAATAATTAATTCAGTACCATCAGTTCTGAGTTTGTTGATTATGAATGTCATCTGTCCTTTTATTGTCCATCTTCTTTTTGCTTTTAGAGTTTTTTGTAGCTCTGTCATCTCTAGCCAGAGTTCCGTATGTAGATTTGCAACCTCTGCTTAAATGGATTTGCATGCTTTTATCAAACATTGTGTACCTTTTATTAATACTACATCCTAATAGAAAACACTGTTTTAATATGTTAACTGTAAGAAGGGAAAAGGGAATGCAGGTGGGGATGTTCTGCATGTGCCATCCAAGTACCAGGGCTCAGAAGGAATTCCGGACTGTAGTCACCAGTCAAGCTCCAGACGCTGCATGGTGCACCTGTATCCTATAAAAGTTAGTGGAGCAAACTGGTGCCACATGTATTTATTTGATTACATCTTAATCCTTGAAGAATATCTGGAAACTGCAGCTAGTGCAAAACGCGGCAGCGAGGGTTTTATCCAGAGCTACCTGTTGGGAGCACATCACCCCCATTCTGAAAGAGTTGAACTGGCTGCCGGTTCGTTTCCGGATCCATTTCAAGGTGCTGGTTTTGACCTTTAAAGCCCTTAACGGTTTGGGCCTGGGGTATTTGAGGGACCACCTGCTCCCAAGGGTTGCTGCTCGCTTGACGAGGACATCTGAGGGGGCCCTGCTCCAGGTGCCGACAATGAGAGAGGCCCGGCTGTCGTGCACTCGGGACAGGGCCTTCTCTGTTGCTGCTCCCAGACTTTGGAATGCTCTCCCAGTGGCCATTCGCTCCTCGGACTCCATCACGGCTTTTAGAAAGCTTGTTAAAACTTGGCTTTTTACCCAGGCTTTTACATAATCGTTTTTACTGCTGCTTCTGTGTGTTTTTACCTGTTGTATTGTTTTTATGCCTGTATTTTATATGTTTTGATATTTTTTAGCTTGATGTTTTTATTGTCTTTTTATTGTATGTTTTAACTTTTGTAAACCGCCTTGGGGTTGTCTTTTAACAAAAGGTGGTATATAAATGCAAAAATAAAATAAATAAATAAATAAAAACCCCGCCTTTCCTCCAAGAAGCTCACAGATACATATATCATTCTCTTCCCCTCCATTTTATCCTCACAGCAATCCTGTGAGGTAGGCTAGGTGGAAAGGTAGTGACAGGCAGACAAATCAGGCAGTGAGCCACATGGATGAGCACTTCTCTCCCCACACCGCATGATGAATCAATACTTTTTCAGCCCTACTAGAACTAGAAGAACATACTAGAACTTGCTGTGCTACAGTATGGGGCTGACATAGATGTGAGATCCTTCTGGGCAACTGTACCCCTAACCCTTCCCTCAGAGACCCTGGATTTGAAATGCAGCCTCCCCAGTCCTAGTCGGACACTCTAGCCACTACAACTTACTGACTCTCAGTGTGGGACTCTGTCATTGACCATCCAAATAATTAATGAATATGTCAGTATGAGTCTTGGTACAGGGCATTCCTTTGTTTACTTTATCCTGCTGTTTTAAATATGTAAATTACCATTTATGCCTCTCTCCACCTCCACCACCAACTTCTTGTCTTTCTTTTTGTAGCACAACTTTATTTGTTGGAAACCTTTGAATAATCTACATGAGTAATTCACACAGAAGTTAGTCCACATAGGCTTTCCCACCGTCAAGAAGCCCCTTGAGTCTGGTAGATGTTTAGTGCTGTAAAAATAAGCTTGACACACGATAGCTGCAATTATCACCTGTAAAAATGTGTTGTAATAATTCTTTTCATGAAGGTGTATTGAAAGTTTGAGTACACCATATTGATTGAATTCTTGATACTGTCAAAAATATGCCATCCCATCCTATTGTCCCTCCTGGAATTGATCATATATTTATATAAGGGTGTCTTGCACATTCTGAATCTATGAGTTGCTGTGCCAGCAAATGCGTTTTTAGGGGAGGGTCCAACAATTCCTACATCAGTGCAGTTTCTAAGCCTGTGGCACGGAGTGTGTTTCTTGAGATGACCTAGGCCAAAATGCCATTGTGCTTCTGCAATGGTCAGTGCCACTGAACTGGCAACAGCTACTGTTGCCCAATGGGTTGTAAACCCCACGTCTGACACGGAGGAGTCCCAGGATGACGGGGTCATGACCTCTGAGATAGACATTGGGGGCTCTCGAGGTGAAGTGGTTGGGACCCCTGAGCCTGACTCTGACTGAGATGATTCACAAGATGAGGCAGGGTTCAAGGGGCCCTTGCCTCCACCAATCTAAATGCCAGCACCTGCTGACCCCCTCAACACATCCCTGCTTGTGTCCTCTTAGTTGCAGAATGAAGTGGAAGGACCCCAATCCCCACCAGCAGCTACGCCACAGCCAGCACTTAAGAAATAGGGCTCAGCCCCTTTAAGACATCCCAGCCTTGGGTGGGGATGCAGTGCTGGCTCTGTATGTAAGGCCCCAGTGAAGCAGCTTCATTGTGTATGTGTGCGACCTTGTTCCTGGATTGCCTGTCTTCTGATCCCTTGCCTGCTTCTAGGGGCCCTGCCTACTTCTAGGGACTGATCTTTGGCTTCTGATGACCTGCTTGTTTGACTTTGCCTTGCCTGCCCCAATGGGCTGATTCTGACCCTTGACCCCTTGCTGGTTTGACTGTAACTTGCCCGCTCCCATGATGTGCCTCCTGCCACACCTCACCTGCCCAGGTATGACACAGTGCAACTGAGCCATGTTTTTGTAGAACATAGAGATATCAGTTGTAGAAAGACTGGTGTGAGGGGAGAGGGTTGCCAGGAGAGAAGATGTGGCTGCCATCTTGCCTCTTCTGGAAATGGTTTTAGATTGTGAAGGAAAAACTGGAGATGCAATATGGTGCCTTTGGTCCAAATCTGTGCAGTTAATATTTACAGTTACAATATCTTGACCTTTGGCTCTCCCTAAAGTTCTGTTCCTCTGTCTGCCATCCCCCTTGTCTAATCTTAGATTGTGAACTTCTTTTGGAAAGGAAGGGATTATTTTAAATGTTACATTTGTAACATTATTTTAAATGTTACAGGCAAATTAGTGATGTGTAACATTTTAGGTAGAAATATGTTTCTGTTAAAAAGGGATTTAATTTGACAGGTAGCAGGAACATTCCTCAACTGCCCTGTAGAGCATGGGTTCTCAGCTTTGGGACCCCAGATGTTGTTGGACTTTAACTCCCATAATCCCCAACCAAAGGCTGCTGGGGAATATGGGAGTTGAAGTCCAATAACATCTGGGGACTTAATGTTGAGAATCCCTGCTGTAGAGGATGCCATTGGGAACAGTGGCATCCAGACTAATTTGCTGAATAGTACTACTTGGGGAATAGTCTACAGGACTACTAAATTTTGAATAGGACTGCATCTAATAAACTTAGTTGGAATGTCAGCCAGTCATTCTTACCGCTATGCCTTTATATAGCATCAAGATAGCAATCCAAAGTGACAGTTATAAGGCTTTATAGCTGTGCATCTTATTTTCGATTTCTATACCGCCCTTCCAATTTACTCTCCATTTACTCTCTCCCTGCTAAATAAAGAGAATCACCACGGTAAAAGGTGCCTCCTTGCCCAGTTAGCAGGGGAGTATCAAGGCCATTCCATGTATCATGTTCAAATAGCCCCCTTTCCTGCATACTTCTGAATATTCTTATTATCTCATCCCCTCTCCTGCTCTATCAAATGTATTTCCTGTCTTTCCATAGGTATGGTTCAACAAAGTCAACATTGTATGGTTCAACAAAGTCAACACTGATAAAGCAATACAAAATGATATAATAAAGGTAAAGCCCTTATTATGACAAATGAAAATAATCTGATAGAAAACAGATAACCATTTCTCTTGTGAATAGCTTCCATGTTTTCATGAGATTTTTGTATACATTTTCAACTAGGCCAGTGCGGTATGTGTATGGGGAGAACTCTGATAAAGGCTTCGGTTTCGCATTCCATGTGAATGGAGGCTGGCGAACCTGTGGTTCCGTTTTATACTGTAAATAGGATCGCAGACGTTTATCTAATGGCAGTTGGGCAACCTCTGGTTACAGAAGAGGTGAGCTCCTCTCTGCGGCTCAGCCACTGAGGCTAAGCCCAGCAAGCTCCATGGCCATTCTGTGGACAAAGCATTGGCATGTCAGCAGAGTGGCCACAGTCTTGAAGAGGGCATGCCGAGTGTGATCGTGTGTTTCTGGAGTGGTCTGGCCATCCTTGGCATGGAAAGGGCATTTGAATCGCTTTAAATGCCATGCCAGCACTTCTTCTGACTGCCTTACTAAAAGCCCTGCACCAGAATAGTCCCACACAAGCACAATTTTGGAGGGATGGGGGGGGGGGGGTCCTTTGGGGGCACTATTTCCCGGTTACTCTGGAAAAGGAAGGGGAAATGATGAGTTCCTAGAAGGGGATGTGTATATGAGAGGGGGCAAAGGATCCTGGGGTGGGGGTTGTCCCGCCATGACCCTGGAAGCCCTTGTGAGTGATCACCCCAGCAAAGCAGTGAATGCGGACTAAACCATATTCCTGCTCCCCTTGTAGCTTGCTGCCAGTGGGTTATTCCTCTCATGAGAGGGCCAGACTAATGCGGATGACCATGGGGTTGTAAATCTTAGGTCTTCCATTGGACTGCACACTCATGTATTGAGCTAACACAACAAAGGGAGCCCAGCTTGTGTGGAGCCTCCATTCTCTCTTGTAAAAGATATAACTTTTGCATTGCAGTTCTCTCCTCCCCTGGTAAGCCTTACATGCACCCAAAGGACATTCTGATGTTCCATAAGTCAGAGCATGGCCGCGTGCACAGACTGGGGGAACTCCGGGTGTGGGGATGGCACTTTACTCCCATTTAAAATTCCTGGGTCTGGTCCAGTGTTGCACTTTATACAGATCTGTACTCATGGGGAATCATAGGAGAACATAAGAACAGCCCTACTGGATCAGGCCCAAGGCCCATCTAGTTCAGCATCCTGTTTCACACAGTGGCCCACCCGATTCCGCTGGAAGTCTACAGGCAGGAGTTGAGGACATGCCCTCTCTCCTGCTGTTACTCCCCTGCAACTGAGAAGGGAGCCCTGATTTCCAGCCCGGGAGATTTCGACCCCAGGAGAGCTGGGTCGCTGTTTCGAGGCAAAAGCAAGCACATGTCCACATCAGCTGATGGGCTGGCAGGGGCCCCACTTTGACAGCTACTTAGTGGTAGTTGCCAAGAAAGTGGGAGAAATTGCTGGGGCACCCATCTCCACGGCTTTCCTCCTTAGAGCAACCTGGCTCGATATAGAGCCCCAATGGCTTGGCACTCTCGTGAGAGAGTGGTCTGTGAGAGAAGGGGTTGTTTTGTCATCACACATTATTAGTAATTGTGGCAGATAACCCTGTCCTGGATCTTCTCATGAGTTATGAGGGGGCGTCCCCATGGCCTGACACTCTCTTGAATGAGCGCGGTCCGCCCCAGGTCAGCATCCACCCTCATCGTGTATGAGGAATTGCTCCTTTCACTGGAGCAATGCTGATCCTGCTGCCCAGCCCTGCTTATGAGTAAGCCTAGGGAGTGCAAATGTCCCCAAAGGGGGTGGGGCCTCCTACCCCAAACTTTATGTGGAGGAAACAAAAATATATTGGCTGCTCAACAATCCCTGGTTGGGGCTGCCTTTTAAACCTGGCCACGGGTTCCACCCCTAGCCATATGTTCCAACCCCAGCACTGTGATGGGATGCCCTGCTTATATTGCCACCTGCAGTATTTGTGGACACACATGGTTGTTGCTTTATTCTTGGGGAGTGAAGCATGTCTGCCCTCTCATCCCATCCCTGTTCTTTCCTTCTTGTGGGAGTGGGGGAGGGACAGAGTGAGCAGGAGGAATGCCCTTGTGTGAGTTTGCCGCTTGACAGGCTGACGAGCTTGGATTGGGATGTGGTGGTGTCCCTGTTGCTGGGCTACTGCATTGCTGGATGAGTGACAGGAATGGCGGGGTGGTGCTCGGAGAGGCAGCCAGTGAGAAGCATTGAAGGCATGGAGCAGGTGCGATCCTGGGCAGCTCTGTGTTGCCATCTCTATTTTATTGTGGTTTCAAAACCAGAACGAAACTGCGGTTACGGCAGTGTCCGGGTTTGGATGTTATACTTCAGCGGTCTCGGCGGTGAATCTTTTTTTGCAAACTTAAGGTTCAAATTGGAGTTTGGCAAGGCAAACTGCAGGCCGCTTTTGGCTCAAAACCACAGTTCCATGAATTTGACGTAATGGAATTCCAACCTCTGCTCCATTTAACTACGGTTTCATGTTACATCTGAATTTGGCCAAAGTGTTTTTCCAGTCACACAATGATATGGGCTTATTTTTGTTTCTTTCCTTATTAGAGTTTGGTTTTTGTTTTGTTTTTAAAAACAAGGCGTACATTGTTGCTTCATGAGCCAGTGGATACTGTCAAATATTCACAAAAACAAACACCTTTAATAACACAAGTGACAGATGAACATGCAGAAAAGGAAGAAGTATCTGTAAAAATGTTCCTCAAGGCAGACTACAGCTTGCTCTGTTGAGCTTTTAATTACACCGGGAAGTATGAAAATAGAGTAGGCAAAACCCATTCTTCAATGAAAGACACAACTGCCTGAGGCATTTCACTTGAGGTAAAAGAGCTCTTGTAGGCTCATACAGTAAATTCTCCATATTTGTGATGTTTAGATGCTTTCTCATCTCTGCCCTTTCATTATTTCAAGATATGGGGACTAGGGTTGGTACCCAAGTTATGTCACCTTTCATGAGAAAAAAGAAATGTCCCCCACAAGTATTCCAACTTTCAAAGCCTTGTTTATTTGCATACAAACGGATACTTTGAAATGTTATCAACACCATTTCCTCTTAGGAGAATCACCCAATAGCTTGCTGCCATTCAGGCATAGAGAACAATTGAAAGTGGTTTTGTCAGTGCTACCAAAAAGCATGTGCAGCAGCAGAGCCATACACAAACCATTAGAATAGTTTTTATCCAATCAAAAGAAAGCTTATGTTTTTTAAAGTAGAAGTACCAAGCACATAACAGAGTCAACCTTGCTAGATCAGTTCAAAGCATCAGTTGTTCATCTAGTTCTACAGTAGCTGGCAAGTTGCGTTTGGATGCTCAAAATATGGAAATTCCATTTGGCTGTTATGGTCGTTGATAGAACTATTCTCCAAGAATCCTGCCTAACTCTTTTGTCTAAGCAAATTCCATAAATAATGTGCTATATGAAGTACTACTTCCTTTTATGTATCCTGAACCTGCAGAATCGCCAACCAGCTAACATCGTGAAAGACAAATTGCTCTCTATCCATGCAGTTCATATTGCAGGGAGGGCAAGGATTGAACCTGGGACCTTCTGTATGCAAAGCAGATGCTCTTCCACTGAGATACGGCCCCATGGCTGCTATTTAGGAAACCAAAGCCTAGCATATAAGGGCCAATGACATGGTAATGTAACAATTAGTTTAGCTCCAAGAAGTCACCAAAAAAAATATGAGATTTTTTTTTAATGTCATCAAGACTCTTCATCAGATTGAATGTTAAGCAAAATAAAAATGATGGGGAAGAAAAGCAGATGGTGTGGGGCATGTGTCATGGCCCCAGGTTCAGACAGACACCCTTAAGTTATGGACAGTCTGGTACATGAATCGGAGTGGGAAGCTCCAGCCTCATCAGGCCCATCCCTTAGGGTTGCCAATATTCCATTGCCCGAATAAGGGACATTGTGTTGGGGAGCGGGGCAGGCGCCTGCCTGGACCCTGCCTGCTGACAGAGGGGAAGAGGCAGGTGCAAGTGGAGCAGTGCAGCTCAGCAAGATTGGGTGCCTGGCGCCACCAATTGGGTGCCTTTGCCGCCACAAGTCAGGACTCTTCTGAATTCTTGAGCAAAGACTCAGCTCACCAACTCTCCGCCAAAGATGAAAGTACAAAAATTAGCACCTGCTGGAAGTAAGGATGCTCAAGAGAGTGGCGGTGGGATGGCACTTCACGTGAGAGGTAAAGGCAGTACTGTCTCTTTTGCATGCCTTTTCTTTCCTCTCTTTCTTGACACAGGGAAGTCCAATGAATCCCAACATGTATAGATACTATCTAAACATCAGCTTGCTTTCAGATACAGCATCTATGGCATCATTCCTACACAATATCCTACAGTAGTTCTGGGGCAGTTCTTAGAATTAATAACTGAAGAGCTCCTTCGCTGAAATTATGTTCATTACCACACCCGCTCCCAGTTAGAGTTGCTATGCCCCCCGAAATTCAAGGTTTCACATGGATTTTAAGCATCTTACCCAGGTTGCTTAGCCCAGGGATCCTCAATGTTGGGCCCCCAGATGTTAGTTGACTTCAACTCCCATAATCCCAAGCCCCAGTGGCCTTTGGTTGGGGATTATGGGAGTTGAAGTCCAATAACATCTGGGGGCCCAACGTTGAGGATCCCTGGCTTAGCCCACCCAGATTCGTCTGGATTTCAGCTTTCATTAAAAAACAAAACAAAAAAACCCTAAGCCCTAGCCCTTGTAGAAGCGGAGTTATGGAGCAAAATGTGCAGTCACTATTCTGCTCAAAAATTGTCAAACCAATTTACATAATATGCATATCAGGCACCTGGATTTGGGAAACCGGAATATGGCAACCCTACCCCCAGTCAACACACAGAGGAATTATAAGCTCCTTATATCTTCCTACATGAAAGACCTGGGCTTTAGAAATACGTATTCGCAACACAAAATGCAGAATGAAAATAGACAGAGAAATAATGATGCTAGCAAGAATAATGCTCCTACAAATTTATACACCTTTGCCAGGAGGAGCAGAGAACACAGGGACTGAGCCTGTACAACGCATACCATTCCTACCTATCCCATGCATGTGATGAGCCTTTACCCAGGTCCACGCTTAAAATGCACACAGGTACAGTCAGTCACACAAAAACATGTGAAAGCATACAGGCATCTGTACACTTATACACCACAATGTCTCAATAGGGCTACACAGACTGCTGTAGGTGCCCCAACTACCTGATCTCATCATTGAAGTGACCAATAAGGTTAGAGGAGGGATGTAGTAAATCTGGAAAGTCTGCAGAAAAAAACAATATTCAGAATTCCTTACAGGCAAGGAAGCATTTCTAATTTCTATCTTGCTAATGAGTCAAAGATGTGTTATCAGTAAGGAATATTTTTTGCATTGACTACACAACTGAAATGAATGAAAGGGCGTAGGAATGGACATTGCCTGTAAAGAAACCACTGTAGGGCAGAAAATGGTAGGTATCTTTGTTTGGAGGAGAGAGGTGTGGACACACAGACACACACACAGACAGACAGACAACCACACACTCTCTCTCTCTCTCTTACATGTGTTTATTTGGACTTCCCCCCCCCCCAAGTGCAAGAAACTATGTTTGAGAAGAAGTCAGTCCTGCTTCTAGTCTTTATCCATTGAATAATAATTCTGGCTTCTGCCCTACAGCCAACTACTAGGATTGGAAAGAGGTCTCTCTATTTCCAGGAAATGTTAGGTGAAGGGAGAAGGGGGTGGCAATGGGAACAGAAGAGAGGAAAAGAAAGACAGGAAAAGCTAAAAGAAAGGAGAGACAAAAGCAAAGAAGAGGTTTTGAACAGAGGGAGGAGGAGGAGGGAATATGAAAGTGTGAGCCAAGAGCAAAGGGTAGTGATAAGGGGGTGCTTGAGAAGAGAGAAAGGGGGTGCTTGAGGGGATGCTGCGTGCTTGAGAAGAGAACTTCATCACAATCCAATTAGAACGATCGAACCGGCCTAATTCGTTGCAGTCTGGTTTGCAAGTTAACCGGTTCTGCACATCCCAAGATAGAAGCTCCTTAACGTTGCTGGAGGCAATGTCTACAAAATAGAGCACTGTGTCTTTAAGACCTGGCAATTCTGTGGGAGGGGATGGAGCTAGAGATATGAGCTGGAGAGGAGAACTATTGGAAGGCTCAGCTGGGACCAGAACTCTGCTGAAGCAACGTCCTCTCTACACACAGCTCTTGGAACTCTCCAACGTCCTGTTCTTGCCCTGGGAGCCAGCCTTGGCCTTGTCCCCTTTGCTTGCCTGCCCAGATCTGGTCCTCTCCTGCTGCAGATCTTGGGCTCCTGGAGCCTAATGATGGTGCTGCCTGGAACAGGATAGCATGATGAAAAAGCCCAGCCTGTAATAGTCTTAAAATAGATTGGAGGAGGTATTACACTTACCTGACAGTAAGCACCATTGAACTCAATGAATAGGGTTGCACTGCTAATTAGCTTGACCATGCTTGAAGCAAGATCTCATGTCTGTCCCTGTAGATCTTTGTGCATCAATCATGGACTAACCAAATAGCAAAAGTCTGCTTTGATCTGGGAAACAATTGTGGAAGAAAACAGAGTTCAGGTATGCTCACACACCCACACACTCATTGTGGCGATACTCTGTGGAATGTATGTATATACTATGCAGATAGCTTAATGCCTACGTTTTCTATTGTAGATTTCAAATAATAGTGAGTGCACCGGAAAAGGGCATTGAGCTAGATGTGTTGTTTCAGGGTGAATTTTAGTACCAACCCACATCTTCACCCACTGTGAATGCTTTGGGGTTTGCTTTAGCACTAAGATTCCAAAGAGATAAGTGCCTACTAAAGAAAGAGCTGCTGGTAGGGTGTGCCTTTAGACAGGAATGCAGCAGACTTAATGGCATTGATAAAGTAAGCTATAGCCTACAGGCTTTGGGGTATTGCACAATATGCTCTATGCACATACATACTTGATTAGTGCTTACTGAAAAAAATACAGAAATGACTATTCATAACTTAATAAGGATTTAAGTTAAATTTGCCCCCCAGTAAGTGTACATTGTGCTCCAGAATCATTCCAGTGGAACCGGATTTCTGTCCTCCCCAGATTCCATAAAAGCTTCTCAGGATTCAATGCTTCCTGGGCTCCTAGAAAGAAGAAATGCATTGCACTCACAACTGCTTTTAAGTAGAAGGACATGGTGCAAGATGTACAAAGGCCATGATCTGCACAAGTACAGCTGCACACTCAGTAGGGTTGCCAACATTGGGTTGGCTGAAATCAGGACAAGGGGGGCAGGGGTGGGGCCACCTAGGGGCGGGGCTTGACTGCTTGGGTGTTGTTTTTTAACTTTTACTTTTTCAGCAGCAGCGGAGCGGGACAGTAGTGAGAGTGCTTCCTCCCACCTCCCGAGCGATGTAAATGGCCGCTGCTGCTCTGGGACAGGGCTTGCTGGGATGGGGCACCGCACACTGCGGCTTAACAACTTAATCTTCAAGCAGAAAGCACTCACCAGTGCAGTAATGTGCTTGCTTGCCAGCTTGCCATGAGCAGACTCAGTGTACTGATGGAGAGAGGGAGGGACGGACGGCGGGGCCGAGTAAAGCAGTCTTTCACCGCCTTCTCTCGGACTCTGTCCCTCCCTCTCTCCATCAGTACACTGAGTCTGCTCATGGCAAGCAGGCAAGCAAGCACATTAATGCACTGGTGCGTGCTTTCTGCTTAAAGTTAAGTTGTTAAGCTGCATCACATGGTGCCCCATCCCAGCAAGCCCTGTCCCAGAGCAGTGGCGGCCATTTACATCATTTGGGATGCAGAGCACTCTCGCTCTCACCACCGTCCTGCTCCACTGGCTCGAAAAGTTGAAAAAATATTCTTTTTTCTTAAGTGTCAAAAAATGGGAGAAATGGAGTCCTGAACGGGACGTGCATTTCCCCACAGCAAACCAGGACATCCTGCACAGAGCGGAACAGTTGGCAACCTTAACACACAGGGAGGAATATACAGGGAGGAGTACAGCTGCACCCTTCTCCCCCATCTCCTGCCTGTGATGTTTTTGGCATGTATGCAGGAGTCGGCAACTTTGGCTCTGCAGCTGTTGTGGAATGACAACTTCCATCCTCCCCAACCACAGTATATTGTAGCCGGCGGGGGGATGGGGGTGGTCGTGGTGGTGATGGGAGCTGTAGTTCAACAACAGTTGGAGAGCCATGGTTGCCTACCCCTGGGCCTGCATTATAGTGTCCTATCTGTCACAAGGAACGGAAGGTCTGTGTGCATCTCTTGTATACTCACTCCACTATTGATCTTCTTCCAGACAAAGCTGTTCATATCTCAAGAGTGAAAGGGAAGGGAAGGAAGCTCCCCTGAATTCTGTGCAGATCCCCTTCCCTGATGACATTGTTGTAATTAATGCAGATTCATTTCACATTGACTATTACATGAGATTTTAGATTTTAGTACATCCAGTTGTGCTATGCTTGGCATAAATATGAAGGTGATGAGGATATGAGGATCACAATAAGAAGCTCTGATTCTCCCATTTTATCCCCATTTGCTTGAGGGCTTTCTAGCTTTCTTTCCATGTATAAGAGCAGGCTATTCATTTGTAAATTGCAATGCGCCAATAAGGATGCCAGCTTTTTCTTTTCTCTTAATCATATTCTAGTATCACAAAAGGCAGAGAATAAAAAAGAAATGCTAAGCTAATCTATTTCTCTTTTCTTTCCTCATCAAGCTCAGCAAACTTCTTTACACATTATTCACATCCTCTGATTTTTTTTATGAATGAGAATGGACAGTTTCGGTTTTCTTTTGTCTCTTTATATTCAGAATGGGTTTTCTGTTTCCATGAATCTGTAAGAACATTCATTATAATAAATTTGGAATGGTATATTTGAGGAGGGATTTTCTGTACAAGAGAAATTAGCTAGTATTTTGCTCAAGGTTCTGGTGTGCCCAGCAGCTTTTATTTTAAAAGTTTTTAAGTCAAAGTTTTTAAAGAATCCCATTGTTGTTTTGCTGTTTGTCTTGAACTGGATCACTCCACCACCCTTCAACGTGCCAGCCTTGCCCCCAACATCTATGTATTGGATACCACTTATTGCACAGGAGCCAGTGTGGTGTAGTGATTAGAGTGTTGGACTAGGACCAAGGAGAGCTGAGTTCAAATCCCCGTTGAGCCATGAAACTCACTGGGTGACTCTGGGCCAGTCATATATCCTTCAGCCTAACCTTCTTCACAGGGTTGTTGTGATGATAAACATAACCATGTAAACCGCTCTGGGCTCCTTGGAGGAAGGGCAGGATATAAATGGAAAAATAAGTAATGTACCACTCAACTGGTGTAGATCTCAGAGCAAGTGCTCGGAGTGCCAAAGAGTACATAGATGACCCCCGTTGACCCCGCCTCCCCAACTCTGACATCAGATGCGGGGGCTAGCCACACCCACGCATTTGACGTCAGACACGGTGGGCGTGGTCTGGCTCCCGAATGGCACCTTGAAGTTCCATTTGAGAGTTGGAGTTCAACTTCCGAGGAGGCCACATGGCCCCTTTGGGAGCTAAACTAAGGCTGGCGCTGCGAACGCAGCACCAGCCTTTTAACTCCTGAAGGGGCCACACATGCCTTAGCAGGGAGGAGCCACTCCTGGCTGTGCTGCCAACACAGCACTAGCCTTAGTTTAGCTCCCAAAGAGGCTGTGTGGCCCCCGCTCGGGAGCTAAACCAAAAACCCCATGTCTGATGTCAGATCCGGGGGGGTATGTCGGGGCCGCGTAACTACTATTAGGCAAGGGGAGGTGGCTGCCTGGGGGCCCCCACGCCTCGAGGGGCCCCCCAGAGGCAAGTCACATGACTATATATTGTGAAGTGTGTGTGTGTGTGTGTGTGTGTGTGTGTGTGTGTGTGTGTGTATCAGCGAGGGGCCCATTTTAAAATTTTGTCTCTGGGCCCACTCCAGCCTTGTTACGCCCCTGCCACTGATAGACCTGTCCTCCATGAATCTGCCCAAGCCCCTTTTAAAGCCATCCAAGCTAGTTGCCATCACCACTTACTATGGCAGAGAATTCCATAGGTTAATTATGTGAAGTGTGGGGAAGTACTTCTTTTTGTTGGTCCTAAATTTCCTGACATTCAGTTTCTTGAGATGACCCCTGGTTCTAGTGTTGTGAAAGAGGGATCACAATTTCTCTCTGTCCACTCTCTCTCCTCCCTTCATAATTTTATACACCTTTATTATGTCTCCCTGTAGTTGCCTTTTTTCCAAACTAAAAAGCCCCAGATGCTGTAGCCTTGCCTCATAAGGAAAGTGCTCCAGGCCCCTGGTCATCTTGGTTGCCACCTTTACTAGTTCTACAATATCCTTCTTAAGATATGGTGACCAGAACTGTGTGTGCAGTACTCCAAATGTGGCCGCACCATAGATTTGTATAAGGGGATTATAATATTGGCATTTTTATTTTCAATCCCCTTCCTAATGATGCCTCTCATGGAATTTTCCTTTTTCACAACTGCCATGCACTGAATCCACACTTTCAACAAGCTGTCCACCATGGCCCCAGATCTAGAGATGTGCACAAACTGCAGGTTGAGCACAGTTTGGGAGTGGGGCCTGGGAGCTGTAAGAAAGAGGAGAGCAGGTCCTTACCTGCTTTTGGCCACCCCCTGCAGCTTCCTGCTGGGGCGGTGCATGTCCCAAGAATCCCCACATTGCACCAGCATACGCATGGTGTCTGTGCATGCGCGGGCACCATTTGTGTGGTCAGCATGACCATATAAATGGCACCTGCTCATGTGCAGATGCCATATACATGCTGGCACAGTTCAGGAATTCTTGGGACGTGCACCACCTCAGTATGAAACTGCATGGGCTGGCAGAGAGCAGTTAAGTACCTGCACACTTCTCTTTCTTAAAGCTCCTGGGCCCCACTCCTGAACCGTGCTCCAACTGTGGTTCAAACCACAGCTTGTGCACATCTCTACTCTCCTGGTCAGTCACCGACCGCACAGACCCCATCACTGTAAATGTGAAGTTGGGTTTTTTTGCTCCAATATGCATCATTTTACACTGGCTCATACTGAACTGCATTTGCCATTTTGTCACCCACTTCCCCAGTTTGGCGAGATCCTTTTGGAGCTCCTCACAATCTGTTTTGGATTTCATTACACTAAATAGTTCAGTGTCATCTGCAAATTTGGCCACACTGCTGGTTACCCCAGATTCCAGATCATATATGAACAAATGAAAGAGCACTGGTCTCAGTTCAGATCCCTGGGTATCTGTACCCCCTTTTCCCTAGAGATGGCCCAGGTCTTTGTTTCTTCCAGATCCCTGCCTCAGTAGAGGTCTGGGCTTGACTTGGAACAGAATAATACCCAAGTATAAGACACACATGTCATTATTTATTTATTTATTCAATTTCTATACCGCCCTTCCAAAAATGGCTCAGGGCGGTTTACACAGAGAAATTATAAATAAATAAGATGGATCCCTGTCCCTAAAGGGCTCACAATCTAAAATTTCTCTGGCCAGTGGCTGTCCATAAACTGAACTGAAATAAACACATGTCTTGCATAGGTAACATTATTGGGTCTGGGCAGAGAGTGGGCTGTGTTTATGCCATGATGCCACAAATAGCTGCATTATGCACATCTAGCTGTTAATGTCTCTGTGTTCTCTGGAGTATCCCACATGCCATTTTCTAGAGCAGAATAGACCATTCATCCTAGATGAGAGCCCAGATGTATACATTTATAGGGCACAAAATGACAACTCGGGATCAGTAATTTGTAACTGTGTCTGTTCATAATGTTTGATGCTTCTGGGACAGTGTTTCCTGACCTGGGTTCCTCCCGATGTTGCTGAACTACAACTCCCAGCATCCCCAACCACAATAAATTGCAGCTGGGGATGATGGGAGTTGTAGCTCAGCAACATCTGGAGCAACAGTTGGGAACAATTGGTCTTGGGACTTTAATTCAAATGCAAAATGACTGTTCATATGCAGCATTAACCACAATAAAGATGCCATTAGAAGAAGAAGAAAAAGAAAGAAATCCTCAGTGTCACTTGTGAAAACTCTTTTGGAACATGTTACAGTTCCAAGAGAGTTTTCACAAGTGACACTGAGGATTTCTTTCTGTTTTCTTCTTCTGAGCATCTGAGCATTTTCTATCATTTTTGTTCCATTTTTCTTCTTAAAATTACTTCTCCAACCATCTTACTCTGGAGTTTGCAATGTACACTAATTGTGCTGTGTAATAATAGATAGTGATGAATAAGTGGAAGGGCTTTGTCGGCCATCTAGTCCAACCCTGATGCAGATATCCACAGCTACAGCATCCCAACAAATGACCGTCCAGCTTCTTCTTGAACCTCCAGTGCGGGATACCTCACCACCTCCTAAGTAACTGGTTCATTTGTTGAAATGCTCTTGCCATTACGAAGCTTCTCTTAATGTTCAATACTTCTTGTAGAACCCATGATACTACTTGTTTAGGGGTAGAGAAACAACTTAGCTGCAGTCTAGCCAATAGATTCAGTTGAGAACATAAGATCATAAGAAGAGCCATGCTGGAAAGTCCAGCAACCTGTTTGCCCCGTGTCCCCCCAGATTCCCTGGGAAGCCACACAACCAGGAGATGAAGGTATGCCCCCTCTCCTGCCATTACTCCCCTGCAACTAGTATTTGAACATAGAGGTAGCTTCTAGCTATCAGGAATAGTAGCCAATAAGAAGTTGGTCACCTGACACCTGTCTAAATGGCTGCTCTGTGTTCCCCCCCCCCCTTTTTAAAAGGTTTGCTTCATAATTGGATAGAACCCATCTTTCCTGCCCATTCTGTAGACAACCACTAAGCATGTTACACATTGCAATTTAATCATTGTTGCTTTGGTTTATGATCTATGCTATGGTAATAATTCCTAGTTGGAGAGGAGTGCCATTCTGTTAGGTACTTTGTAAACAGCCTGCTCTGATAATGGCATTGGTTTATTTGTTCTGGGCATTTTCACTGCTGAGCAAATATTTTTCTTTCAAATTCTTACATATGTTATGGGCAATAGATTTCCTCAGAAACTATAGAGTCGGAGGCTACAATGAAGTATTTTGTTACTGGGACTAGATTAGTATGACGCATTATTTATGCAACACAAACATGGTGTGGATGGAGTAATTTTAAGCATGTCTACTTAGAGACATGCCTTAAAAGGATTATCTTAATTCTCTGAGGCTATTGTTGTAGTTTGCTTATATCAGTTTCAGTCTGTCTTTTGTTCTTCTGCATAAAATCTTCCTTGCTGGGAATAAAGTAAATAAACTTTAGATGCATAAGTTATTAGGGATGTCCGGCGGTCTGGTCCGGGGGTTCAGGGGTTTGGGGTCGAACTGAACCACACCCCGGTTCCGTCAGACCGGAACCGGGCCGCCAGGTCCAGTCCGGCTGGTCCGCGAATTTTCTTTATTTTATTTTTTTAAATTAAAGTATATTTAAAATACCTTTAGCCCCTTCGGGGGGCTTTCTGAGGCTGCGGGGTGTGTGTGTCTGCACAGGTTCCCTCTACCCCCGCTGGCCGTCCTTATCACCGCCGCAGCCCACTGCGACTGGGTAAGTGATCATTTTCGGCCCTTTTGGGCCTCCGTATGAGCGCGCGGCCACCATTTTGGTGGCTGCAGCGCATGCACCAATGCCCTCTGCGAGGCCAGAATTGATGTCCAGTCTGATATATTGGACTGCCCTACAAAATCATAACTTGGAATAGAATTTGACTAGATCCTCCATGCTCCAATCCACTAAATGTATAGGCTGGTGGCAACAGCAAAAGCTGGAGATAACACAATGTTTAAGAAACATTTGGTAGTGTGTGCCTTTGATCATATGCTGAGTGCTGTTGCTTCAACAGGCAACAGCTACAATCTGCACAATTAGTACAATAGAATTAATGGAGGAAGAGCCAAGCAATAGGCAAGCTTCTCCACTGGGTCCACCTCGAAGTCCAGGGGTAAGAGCATCTCTGCTGGGGGGATCCAAATCCCACCTCTCTCATGCTTTTGCTCACCAAACAGCTTATCCCCAGACATCTTTCTCCTGGCAGAGTGAGTCTGTGAGCTCCAAATGGAGAATGGAAAGTGCAGGGTTTGGGGGTAACCATCTGACTTGAGGACACATGGCCAGGTACAACATAGGGGCAAGCCTCAGACGTAGCTGGGATCAGCTTTTGACATGGAAGAAAGGCACTGTGTTATAAAAGGCTACCACCCAAAGCTAGGAAAAGCCTGATTCAGGCTGAATTTCTCCTCCAAATAGTCCTGCTTCATAGTTTTATCCAGAAATGTTTTGAGAACTGATCAGAGATGTCTCTGTGCTGGATGCCAACGCTACGAAATTGCATGCAGCCTTCATTTGTGTGTGTGTGTCCATTATTATTCAGTAGATCTATATCCCACCTTTTCTCCAAGGAGCTCAGGGTGAGGTGTATGCCCCCCCTCCCAATGCATTTTCACAACAATCTTGTATGGTAAGTTTGGCTGAGCAATGGTGACTGGTCTAGTGTTACCTAGAAAGATGCATGGCTCTTCAGGGGTTTGAACCCAAGTCTCCCAGTCTAAATTGGATGCTCTAACTACTGCACCATACTGTCACTCCATTCTGTGTATGAATAACAGGAATAGTCCTTTCCTCCATTATTTATTGTGCACACACAATCAACACATAATAAATGATATGACATTGGAGATTGGAATCCAATCTCTGGCTTGTTCGTTCAAGTTTTCAATATTCTCCAGAAAGTCTTGAAAAAGAAGTTTTGTTGCATAGGAGCTCATTAATGGCGCAATGCAGTGCTCTTGAAATTTTAATGAATGTTCTTTTCTCTTTTTAAACAGAGGCCTTTTTTTCTTTCACTGTCAAGGAATAATTGACATCGTGAATAGACTTTTTGATAAGTGTAATGCCAAATTATTTTACATGTAGCACAGAATGACTCACAAGTCCTATACAAAATTGCATGTAAACATAGTTTTAACTTTCAATCAAAACATTCTAGCATATATAGTAGTGAATGTGGTCTGCAGGTGGTGAAGGTATTTGAGACGCATCTAGGGGAGCTGCCACCATCCAGCTCCCCATATTCCAGTTTAAATGCCCCCCCCTCCAGTTGTGACCTCAGTGCCATCTTGCACAGAGGGGAAGAGAGAAGGGACAGATGCTGCCTATCCAATTTATGAGCACACTCTGTGTGTGTTGCTTTTCTTTGCTGATTTCTTATACAACTTTTTATGGCTGCTTATGGTTTTCATGCTCTTAAGTAAGCCACTGTGGGAAGTTTGCCTGGAAAGCAGTATAATACCACACACAGAGATGGATATATGGATAGATATGAAAATTGAAATGAAAGCCTTTGCTTCAGAGAGGACAGGAATGAATATTGATGTGTTGGACTAAATGAAAACCATTTTCAGAATGGAATATATACAGGAGGACTGCAATATTTGCAGGGGTTCCATTCCTGGCTGCAACCATGGATACGGAAACCACGAATATCGAAGCATTGGGGGCTCTGAGATCACAGGGGTTAGGTTCCTGGTCTTAGGGGAAATTGTCAAAAATTGCCAAAAATTGGCCAAGGTTTTGGGGAAAACACGGGTGGAAACACAGGGGGAAGCTCCTTACCATGCTTTGATGCTCCCCCGAGTCATGTTGTGCCCTGGAATGCCCCCAAAGTTGGCTGGAAATCACTGGGTTTTGGGTTCCCCCCCTTCTTTTTTTTTAAATGGAGCCATTCTGAGGGTCCAAGACATGAAACAACAGCTAGAAATAACCTCTGTGGCCATTTCCAGCCACCCCTGACCCACATATACACAAGGCCAATGTGTTCTTGTTTTTGTTTCCCCATGTATGCTGAGGTTGCATGTATTTTACTCTACCCCAAATACGTGAATCCATGGATAAGGAATCCGCAGATATTGAGGCCCACCTGTAGTAAGTCATATAGTGAGTTGTTGCCAGAACCTAAGAGGTATACTTGTGGGTCAAATGGGCCGTAACCCAAAATTTGGTTTAAAATAAGCCAAATCTGGCAAAAAAAGTGACAAATCCCAGGTGCCAGGGAGTCATGGCACCTAGAGATTTAACTGTGGTGTCTAGACTAGGATATTCAAAGGTAGTGTGATGTAATAAAATCTTTATTTGTCCCAGGCAGCCCTGTTTCTGTTCAAAGTATGTTACTTGTAAAGGGGATAAAGAGAAGCCCATTTACCCTCTCCCTCCATAATGTTCTCCCGTAAGTCAGTTAATTTTGTCAAGTATCCGTGTTCTGGCTCCTTAATTGATGGGCTGGCTTCTAGATCTAAAGAAATTTTGTCAGGGCATGACTTATTAATGCATGGATCATATCCCATGATACACTGGTCATCTGTAGCATCCAGCCAGTTAGTCTGGATAATTTATTTCTGCTTATGAAATTTGCTGCCACAAGATGTGGTGATGTTCCAGTAACCCTGGTGATTTTAAATGAGGATTAGACAAGTCCATGGAGGAGAGGTCTATCAATGAATGGCTCCGAGTCATGCTGGTTGTATCCTGTCTTCAGTTTCAGAGGCAGTATGCCTCAAAGTTGCTGTTAAGCAATAGAGGGAGATTATTTGTTCACATATTCTACTTCTAGTCTTCCCAGAGACATCTTGCTGTAGGAAACAGCAGCAGCCAGAAGTGCCTTCTATCAGCTTCGGCTGATATGCCAGCTACGTCCGTTTCTTGAATTAGACGACCTCAAAACAGTGGTACATCTGCTGTTAACCTCCAGACTGGATTACTGCAATGCGCTCTATGTGGGGCTGCCCTTGTACGTAGTCTGGAGACTACAGGTGGTCCAGAATGCGGCAGCCAGGCTGATCTCTGGGTCATCCAGGAGAGACCATATTACTCCCGTATTGAAGGAGTTACATTGGCTGCCAATATGTTTCCGGGCAAAATACAAGGTGTTGGTCATAACCTTTAAAGCCCTAAACAGCTTGGGCCCTGGGTTTTTAAGATAATGTCTTCTTCATTATGAACCCAACCGCCCATTGAGATCAGGAGAGGTCTGTCTGCATTTACCACCAGCTCGTCTGGTGGCGACTCAGGGACAGGCCTTCTCTATTACTGCCCCAAGGCTTTGGAACACACTCCCTAGTGAAACAAGAGCCTCCCCATCTCTGACATCTTTTTAAAAGTCTCTAAAGACGCTTTTCTTCACCCAAACTTTTAACTGATATTGTTTTGATTGTTTTTAGCTGATATTGTTTTGATTGTTTTAATGTTGTTTTTAGAATATTGTTTTAAATTTTTAAATTGTGTTTTAAATTGCTTGCTTTTAAATTTTTTTGTTTTTGTTTTTAATTAATGTTTTACTTTTAATCTTGTAAACCGCCCAGAGACATAAGTTTGGGGTGGTGTGAAAATATGATAAATAAATAAATAAATAAATAACAAGATATCAGACTACACAAGCCTTTGGTCAGATCCAGCAGGACCCTTCTTATGCTTCCCCACATACACATTGTGGGGGAAAGACCATCTGACAATGAACTGATGGTTTTGTGTATCATTTTATTCAGTTTGTGAGTTTAGGATTTATCCCTCCCCCACTAAAAATAAGTTTCATTCTACTATGAATAAGGAGAACAGTTATATAAATGACATAGTTATTTTAATTTTGTTTGTCATATGTTTGATAACCACAGGAAATAATAATGCTTGGAAACTTGTCTTTCTCTGTAATGCTTGACATGGGCCTATTTTCTGTGCCATCTGTTGATATTTTACTAAACTTATTGGAGGTTGTTTCAAAGATGGCTGAATTTGAAGTTTCCAGTAGACACATGAGCATGTTAAGTCTTTTGAACATAATATTTGGATTGTGGAGCATATCGTGCTGAACTTTGCAGCTCATTTAGTGAAGCTAGAAGTTAATATTTATGGTGGACAGAGAACCCTGACCATGCAAGTATAGCTACTCACCACTTCATGCTTTTCTGTTGCTACCATTCATGGTCCTTCTAAGGCAGGTGAACAGAATTCTCCTGAATAGTGTTGCCTTCTATGATATTGCAAAAGTATACCAGGTACTTCTTATTAACTTCATGGAGGAGAGGTCTATCAATGGCTACTAGTTGGAGGGCTGTAGGCCACCTCCAGCCTCAGAGGCAAGATGCCTCTGAGTAACAGTTGCAAGGGAGTAACAGCAGGAGAGAGGGCATGTCCTCAACTCCTGCCTGTAGACTTCCAGTGGCATCTGGGGGGCCACTGTGTGAAACAGGATGCTGGACTAAATGGGCCTTTGGCCTGAACCAGCAGGGCTGTTCTTATGTACTAGTTTGGTACATTTGATAGGAGCATTAATAAGGTGCATGCACACACAAGGTGATGTTCACCAACAACCAGAGCTATGGCATATTTGACACAAGGCAGCAACTGTTTCACTTTCAACCAGTATCTTAGTTCCCTTGAAGCTTCCACAAGAATATTTCACTGGGAGCTTAGTGGTTCCAGTACTCTGGTGAAACTACATTTAAGTTGTACTGGAGGTTTCAAGACAGTGACAAACATGCACCCTCAGCATAGAGCAACTTGCTTGCTCCAATTGACTGACCTTGTTGAACACTGTTGCCAAGACACAGGCTGATCTCTTTTGGGTTTTGTGTTTGGCAAATCCTGTAATATAACATATGGTTGGATTTGATCTTCACATCCTTTTCAGGTTTATACTTGTTTATTTCTGCAACTTTTCTGGGCATGTCATTGTACCACATAAAAGGAAGACTTTTTTGATGCTAGTTAAATTGCTGATTTTCGTGTATGTGTGTTGAAATTGGTAGCACATGATTAATGATCCATCCTTCTGCATGAGTCTAGATCTCAAAGTAAAATGAAAGTGTATTTTAAGGAGACTTGGGAATTGTGTCTCACCAAAATCAATGTGATTTATGCATTTAACTATATGTTTTCAAGTTCCATTAATTTCAGTAGGTCATAGGCACATTTAACATCCTCTGACTAGTGTTCAAGTCTTAGAAATTGAATTGATTTTCCTTTTAGGCTCAAGATTCCAGTACATTTAAAGAAATAAGTATTTTCAATATAAGCCTAGTGTTGGGAACTTATCCTTACCTTTCAAATAGCCATTTGAAAATCCATTGGCTGACATGATACACAGGCTACCATCTCCATAGTGGTCCACCCTGAGGTGCTGTGGACTAAAAAGGCAGCCCCAACTGGGGCAGTGATTGCAGAAGCTGCATTTTCAAATTGTCCCAAATGGAGAAACCTCTGGAAATGCAGCTTCCACAAACATTGGTTCAAAATGGCATCAGGACAGCCTTTAAAATCCACAGCAGCCCTGGGCAGATTATTACAGAGAGATGGTAGGATGAGTATCATGTCAGCCTTGAAATTGAAGCCCAAGTGCCCAGTACCCTGTTTTTCATCACCTTGTTGAAAGCAAGCTCCATGGATTGTGATAGACTTAATCTCCCAAATAAGAGCTAGACTGCATTTTGTAGTCACCACATAGTAGTGACTTGCATAAGCTTTCATAGAATGACTGCATAAAGCATTAAATTGCTTTGAATGATGAGCCTCCATGTCATCACCTTAACATAAATCTTAGTAGGTTGATTGTAGCATAGGGAATCTTCATTCTTAGTGGCTACTGGCAGCGCAGAGATGATATCAATGTGAGCTCTACAGCTGCTGCATGAAGCTGCAGAGCTGTGTTCCCTCTAACAGGGATGCTCAGATGTTGTTGACTACCACTCCCAACATCGCCAACATCGCCAGCTGCAAGGCCCCATTTGGAAGGGAGACCATGCCCCCGAGTCTGCCGTCAGACGCAGGGGCGTGGCTAGCTGGCCCCCTGAGTCTGATGTCAGACGCGGGGTGGTGGTACAGAGGGCCGCAGCGTCGGCCGCATATGGGCCACCGCCTGCCTCCCTACGCTTCTGGCTACACTATCTAATTATACTTCCATTAGTATACTCCCCCACCCTTTTCAATATAGTGTCAAAAATGTGTTAGTTTCTTGTCTGCTTATGAAAATGTGATTGGTCATTCATACCTCATTTCATGTGCACTTTTACCTGCAAATAAGCATTAATATTAAATAGAATTATTAACATACATGAGCTATTTGTCCATGTTAGTTTACTTAGCAGTTTAGACATATTTTAACCTTTTTTGCACATAGAATACATTCTGATGAAATTTAGATTGTAATTATTTTTCATTCAATTAAAAAAGAACCATAATTAGCTGTTTTCTTCCATCACCATGGCACAGGAACCATGGTTATCTCCCCCCCCCCATACCTTATGTTTTCATTATAGACAGCTTTTGACCATATGTAATGTTTAAAAGGAAATGCTTTGTGTGGTGCAAAACAGTGGAGCATGATAATTTTGTTCCAACAGAATTAACTTCTAGATAGGCACCAAACAAAATTTTATAGGCGGAAGAAGTAGTTAAATTGCACTTCTTCTTCTGAACTACTGCATTTAGCATAATTTAAATTTTCATCAGCATATGGCAGGCTTTTCATTAGAGTCACCTATTCATGTGTTAAATAGGCTTGTTGAGAATAAAAGTGTTAATTGGAGTTGTAGCATGGTCTGCACTCTATAAGCAAATCGGAAAGGAAAAGGAATGGCTTACGTAAGTGCATGCTGGCACGGGAGATAGGTTGGAACACATAATTAAATGAGGAAATCAAATATAGCCATGGAAAATGTAATATTTCTTTTTTACCATTAATTGAAAAGGAAGTAGTTGGGGCTGGGGGCGGGGGGTGGTGGAGGAAGAAAGAAAGATCAAGCTGGGCTCAATCAACCACTCCAGAATTTTTATTATTATTGACAGAAATAGAGGGAGAGACATACATAAATACATTCTTCTCTCCCCTATTCCGTTAACTCTGAAGCAGCTAAAATGTACTGTAGGCCAGAGGTAATTTAGATGACACACTGTGGTTGCTAAGTACTTCAGGTCTACAAAAGTTAACTGAGTAATTAATTAGATATGATAGGAGTGGAACTTGCCCCCAGGGCTGGATACGTTTAATTACTACTTTTTGTAGTTGAAATATATACATATATTTGTTGTGATAATTGTAAATGCATGTGCCACAAAGGACTTCATTTTTTGTGAGATTGCTGAATGGAATACCCCTCCATAGCTGCTGAAGTTTGGACAGCCATGTCTGTGATAGCACTGAAATGTTGGTTGTTCATCAAGGAAAGCCTGTATAGAGGTAAAATATAATGGCACGTCCTACTACATTCTGGAATTTAGAACATGTAACAACAATAAATGAATGTAGCACCTATCAACCACCTACATTTCTTTAATTATATTGTTGTTACACAGAAATTGCTCACCCACTCCTTTATGACTGTACTCTCATAGCAGTCATTAGAAGAGATAGTTGTGAAATACATGCTCATTCTCTTATTGTTTTTCCTACTGAAATTATATTTTCAGTAATTTTACATTTTTTGAGCAAATATCTTGGTCTGGAGCACATACCATACAATTGTCATCCAGAGCACTGCACATATAATATGAAATGTCTCTTCCTCCCCACCCCCCCTTCAAAAAGTACTGATAATGAGAACAGATAATTTTAAGCATACTCTGGACAGCTGTTACTGAAGTACATGTGAAAATAACATCTTAGTCTTGTGGTTGCTATGAACAACCATATTGTTTATTTGGCTGCTAAAATGGAAAGAATGCTTTCAAGCTAAGGGTTGAATTGCCACAAGTATCTGACCTCACAATGGCAGAGAGGGCACAGCGAAAGTTTGCAGGAATACATTCAGAAAGAGGCACAAAAGCTGTTTGGAAGCTTGCTGGAGAGACTCAGAGAGTCATTGCTGTTAGAGGAGATTCATTGCTAGATTCAGTGTAATTTACTGCTCCGAATTTACATTATATCATCTTGCCCTAGCTGATATTAAAAGGTGTTTGGCATAAACTTTCGTCTTTCTCAAGTTGTTCAGTTCTAAAAATCACTTATCTAAAACACTTGCCTCATACAAACTTATATTTTTAATAATAGCAATATTTATATACTGCTTTTCAGTTTTTAAAAAAAGTCTCAAAGTGCTTCACAGGACAAAAGAACTGGGGCGGGGGGATGGTTCCCTATCTCCAAAGAGCTCACAATCTAAACACACCCACACCCACACACATACCCACACCCCAACAATAGCTGCTGAGGGCTGCTATGCTGACTTGAATAGGTACCATTGCTCTCTCACTGTTAAATATAAGAAAGTTACCACTGTATAAGTGCCTCTTGGCCCAGGGTGACAAACATAACAAAAAGAGTGAGTACTTAGGAACATAGGAATCTTCCTCGTACCAAGTCAGGCCACTCGTCCATCTAGCTTGGTATTGTTTACACAGACTGGCAGTGGCTTATCCAAGGCTACAGGCAAGAGTCTTTCTCAGCCCCACCCCCGAGTTACAGTACTACCTGCATATACTTCATAACCTTGTGGGTTTCCAAATCCTTGTGTGTAAATCTTTGTAGATATATCATGTACAAACAACCACTTTGTATATAATTGTGCTTTGGCAACGTACTGTATGCTTTGGTAGTTTGTTGGTTCAATAAAAAAATCTTGTCCTATAAATACAAAAGATGGATCCCTGTCCCCAAAGGGCTCACAATCTAAAAAGAAACACAAGATAGACACCAGCAACAGGCACTGGAGGTACTGTGCTGAGGGTGGGGGGAGCAGTTAAGTGCTGCTCACCTACTTTCGGAGTAGTCCTGAGGTAGTGGCATGGATCAAAGGCAAGAAGTGAACCATTAGGGATAACAAATCCATGAAGGCAACATACTGCATATATTAATAAGAACTGAAATGTACAACTATTACATCAGATAACCCAAGATTCTTGGTAGATAAGAAGTTGAATACTGAAGACAGCTGAAGTGTAAAACAGCAGAAGTCTACCGAATTTCAGTGTATGACCTTAGAACAGCGTAGTGGCTGACCCTTACCCATTCACTGAACACTTTTCAAAAGAACTTTATGAGCCAAATTCCATACAGAACTTCAGCAGTCCATATTACACTTTATACGTTGGTATATATTTCAGCAACCATCATTCTGCAGCTCGCCTGTGGATTTTGGAAGAATATAAGGAATGATTTGAAAATCACATTCATAGTCACATTTCCTAAATTTATTTAGTAAATCCATTAATTGCACTCAATAGATGCAGCTATCTGTGAAAATGAACTACACCCCATTTCTGGATGTAGACAACAACATAGTATATTTGCTGTCAGATCCTTGTTCATGTGCAGTAAGGAGAGCAAAAGATCCACCTCCTCTCTAATAAGAGAGCTGGGCTGAATGCAATGCTTCAACTCAAGAGAGTATTAGAACATTATAAAAGAACGTGTATGTAGAAGAAATTGAAAGCATTACTGTCCATTGAGAAGTAGAAGAAATTTGGTCAAATGGATGTGCTGGAGCCAGCGTAAACTCGGAATGTGAAATACATTGCCGTGCATAACAAAGAACCTTTGACACCTTTACACAGCAGCAATCCACTTTGCAGCACAAAGCCTGCCGTCAGCTCTGCTTAATGTCAGCAATTCAGTGTGAACAATTTGAAGTTATTTGATATAGATGCGAGTGGGATAAAAGCCTTTTGTATGTAGGAACCCCCTTCACCTGTGGTTACAAGGCAAGAGCGTGTGGGAGGAAGCAGCATTTATCCTGGGCTCTTGGCAATGGCAGCCATATAGGTGGTGAAAAACTTGAGGAGAGGAAAGCTGAATTTTCATTGGACCTCTGTGTGTGAGCTCTTTCCAGCTTGGATAGCAGCCCAGTCCTTACCCTTCACAGCATCTGAGCCATATTTCAGATCTCTCTCTCTGAAGGTATGGCCTAAGACACTAATAGCCTAAATACACGATGAGCCACTGCTACTAAATAATTGATGATTTGCTGTCCTTTAATGGGTCTCCAGAATCTGCCACTGGAGACAGGCCACTACATTGCTTAATGGTAGGCCTGGTCCCATTGCAAAAGCTTTGCAGGACATATCTGTTCAGACTGGCTTCGAGAGTTAAACTGGCAGAAGAGCAAGGATGCTTAACCATATTTTAATCTAAGAAATGTGTTTCTTAATGAGATGGTTATTTTTTTTTTTTTTAGTGGAGTTGCCCATTCCCAGTCTAGCAAGGCAGCAGCTCCGTTGAGGAGTTGTTGACCCTGCAAAGGCTAGCTCCAAGTGGAGGGGTTATATAGTTGCCAGGAGTCCCACTTCTTCATGAATCTCAGGTTGGCTTCAATTCAAAGCTGATGCCTGAACTGACCTCCTCCTCCTGAGGAGACCCATTGTGAGGAAGGCCCTGAGCAGTGCAGCAATGGAGGGGATTCTAGGGGTAGGAAGGGGTAGGCTCACTGGCTCTCCAGGGCTCCCCCAAGGGGCCAGCTGAAGGAGAGTGACAAACTCTGGCTGCTCATGGTCTGCTGTATTAGGAAACTTTCATCAAGACTGGACGTCTTGGTTGGGGTGCACTCCTCTTCTGACAAGGTTGCCTCAGGTCAAAGTCTAGGAGGGCCCTGACCTGACATTGGGCTATACCACTATCAGTTTCAAATGCACTGTTTGCATCAGCATCTCTGCCTTGTGCACTGCTTTAATGGCACCCCACTACCAGTAAAACATCGTGTTTGTTTTTAAAGATTTTTGTATTTATTAGATTTATAAGCTACCTGATTAAACCTCTCTAGGTGGTTTACATAAAATTCAAGCAATCGAAAAACAACCTACAATTAAAAATGATTAAAAATGATATATACAGAAAATTAACTAAAATCGTGAAGAAACAGGTTTGTCTTGAGGGCTTTCTTAAAGGCAGTCAGAGATGAGTACGCTCTTATTCTGATGGGGAGTGCATTTCAGTTCCAGGGCGGCCATAGAGTAGACCTGTTCTGAGTCACTACCAGTGACAACTGCAACCGGACCTCCCCTGATGATCTCAGTAGATGGCAGGTTTTATGATGGAGGTGCTTCCTTACATACCATGGGTCCAAGCCCATGTTCGCCAACAGTGTAGCATTTTTAGCTACTTTCCAGTAGGCTTATGAGGTCACCTAGCATTCCGTGTGTCCATTTGTGTGCGCCCCCCCCCAGTTTACAACGCCTACACCAATATTAACCAAATCGGGTTCAGTTGTAGGGACACATCAATGGCATAGTTTGTAATGATGCCATCCACCCCAGTCCAAGATGGTGGGCACATGAACATTTGAGGCATAAGAAATCTAACTTGTGGACCTCGATTTGAACCAAACTTAGTCCAGTTGTAGAGACAGTGAAAGGAAACTAGGCAGATTAGTTCTTACTAAAACAACTTGTTAATGTTGTCTCTCCTCTAAAAACTCATGCTCCTTGGAACTTGGCTCCAAGAGCTTTTAAATCATTGAGCTTTTAATAATTTAAAATCATTTTGAGCTTTTGATTTAAATGATTTGATCATTTAAATCATTTTGAGCTTTTAAATCATTGTACTTTCAGAAGTAGTTACTTAATCCTGAAGCAGAGGAGCAACTAATCCAAACAAATTGTGTTTGACATTCTCTTAGTACCAGGAAAATATTGGGTGTGATTCAGCTAAAGCTAAGCATTTTTAAATCTCCATGAATTTAAATGGAAGAGATTTAACCATATACTTGAGTCAAGCATATCAATGGGACTTGAAAATGCTTAACTTTGGCTCTATTGTACCATTTATATTGTACTAGATTCCATGAAACAGAATATTTTCATGAGGATTTTTAATTTATTTTAGTCTTCAGAAAATAAGAGCTTTTTCATATTTCAAATGAAAGTGAGACCCATATTTGTTTTGGGCTTACAGCCAGGTACAGCTAAAGAAGGAATAAGACTTTGAAAGTCTAGCTTTTCCATTCCTTTCTGCTTCAGCTTTTTTAAAGTTACTGTAGTATCCCCTCCACTATTTCACAGCAAATGAAAGGTAATCTAAATTAGAATTATCTATATTTTAGGACTATGGAATGCTTGTAATTAAGCGGGTAGGATCAACAAATGAAAAACAAGTGCTGCTCAGCAACTTGACTGGTGAAGTATATTTGAGGTAGGAAATGCCTATCCTATCTATCAGCTACATAATGAATAGGTAGGGAGAGAGAGAGATGTTTCCATCTCTCCAGGAGGCAAGGAAGAGGACTGACTCACTACAGGAAGTACCTGAAGATTCAAAGCAAGGGTCATAGAGTAGAGGCAGGCAGGGACAAGTAAGGAGACCCTCACTAGTTACCTCTACTCCCAATGCCCCCGTGGTCATTAGGATAGTTGGTGCAAAAGGTCAATGCACTGGAACTCCATCTCCAACACTGTACACAGTAGTCCAAATGTGATCACACCATAGATTTGTATAACGGCATTATGGTATTAGCAGTTTTATTTTCAGCCCCCTTCCAAATGATTCCAAGCATGGGATTGGCCTTTTTCACAGCTGCTGTGCACTGAGTTGACACTTTGAATGAGCTGTCCACCACAAGTAGTAGCATTGTTTATTTTGTATAGATTTTAATGTAGTTATAGTAGCTGTCTACCATGAGTCATAGCCTTGTATATTTGTTATAGATCTTTATGTATTTATTTGTTGTTCATCTATTTTCCCTCTATCAAATGTGCTTCCCCTCATACATAGGAACATAGGAAGCTGCCTTCTACTGAGTCAGACCATTGATCTATCTAGCTCAGTATTGTCTTCACAGATTGGCAGCAGCTTCTGCAAGGTTTCAGGCAGGAATCTCTCTCAGCCCTATCTTGGAGAAGCCAGGGAGGGAACTTGGAACCTTCTGCTCTTCCCAGAGCGGCTCCATCCCCTGAGGGGAAATATCTTACAGTGCCCACACTTCTAGTCTCCCATTCATATGCAACCAGGGCAGACCCTGCTTAGCTAAGGGGACAAGTCATGCTTGCTACTGCAAGACCAGGGTGCTTTCCAGTCTAGCTTCTCAACAGCAGCAAAATGCCTCTGTTCAGGCAAGGCGCATTGAAAACGTGAACAGCAGTGGGAGCAGTCTCGTAGCAACTAACAACCCTCAAACTCAGCAACTTCCTTACACTGGATATACAACATCCTAGCTCTATTTCACAGTGATTAAATTTGAGATAAGGCATTGGCAATGTGAATGGCACCCTGCTGTCCATGTAGGGACTGTGGTGTCACAACTCAGGAAGTGTGGAAGCACACTTCTGAGATCTGATGTGACCCCATTGCAGGGTCTAATCTGGAAAGTGTCTAGCTCTCCTCTCAGAGATAGTCAATGCTTTTCTTTTTAAGGACTATGCAACACAAAGGGATAGCCGTGTATATTTTGGAAGCTTCATTAGAGATGAATTATGAAAAGATTTGCAAAAACTTTAAACAAATAGACATATTTAAATATTGGAGGCCCATGAGGCCTCATGGTGGGAGGACTGAACCTCATTTTTCTCCCATAGCAATTGTTAGAAGGAACGGAAATGGTGATGGTGTGGTTCCCCCAGCCTGAGTGGTACGAATGGGGAGAGGGGGTTAACTGTGTGCAGGTAGATGAAACCTAGGGCAAATTTAAGTGGTCAAGTGCCTATTGGTTTGGAAGCAAAACTGAGTGGGAGATACACTAAAAATAAGTTATATTTATATACCTCCTGTAATCTGAGGTCTCAAGGCAGTTCACAATCAAGTTAAAAACATCCATATTTAAAACCAAAGGGTTGAAAACAGATGAGTTAAATTTAACACTAAGTAAAATTTCAACTACAGATGGTAGTAGGTGCTTTCTACATATTTGGGGGGCTTCAAGGGGAAGGAGGTTGGCAAAATCATGCCCAGTCCCATGCTTCCAAAGTTAGTTAGTTAGTCGATTTATATACCACCCTTCCAAAAATGGCTCAGGGCGGTTTACACAGAGAAATAATAAATAAAAATAAGATAGAACCCTGTCCCCAAAGGGCTCATAATCTAAAAGAAACATAAGACAGACACCAGCAACGGTCACTGGAAGTACTGTGCTGGGGGTCGATAGGGCCAGTTACTCTCTCCCTGCTAAATAAAGAGAATCACCACATTAAAAGGTGCCTCTTAGACAAGTTAGTCTGGGGATGCAAATGCTATGGCTGGGAATCCTTTCATTGCAAGACAGCAGTGTTATTTGGGATATTGGCCACCATTCTTTGTATCACGGACTTTATGCTTCTTGGCACTCTCAGGAGATAGATCTTTTACGTTACTTGACCAGATACAATTAACAGCAATTACAGTTCATAACAGTATACAATCAGTAGAATCAATCTTTTCTCTCAGGAAAATATATATGATCTCTTCAAGGACAGTGAGCATTTTACTACAGAAATATATTCTGCTTAATTATTGGATATATGTATTTAAGAACATATAACTTGTTCTGTGCATGACTAATAATGCAAACAAATAAAAATGAGAAGCAAAATGCCATATGGGTTGAAGGACATAGCATTTCTTACCGTTTTTCCTTCAGTATTTACAAACTATTAAAACAGAAGAACAAAATAATAGAATCTAGTAACAGAAATATATTTGCAGTTGAAAAAGACCTTGTATCTCCACTGTATATATCACATATACCAGAAAAAGGAATGGCAAAGCTTGTAATTCCATCAATTGAAAATGTGGCTTAACAGTAGGAAGAGATTTTTAAACATTCAAATGCTATATAGTAATGTTTTAATATAATAGTAATTATATTATATAATTATAATATACAGTCTTTTCACATTATATGAAAATACTTCAGTATTTTTTAAATACTGTAATATTTCAAAATCCCCAGAATCAGAGAGCATATCACATCAGGGATTTCTTCAACTGTAGTAGCAAGGGAATTATTTATCATACAGTGCCCTTGTGGACTATTGTATGTTGGTATGACCACAAGGCAGATAAAAGTGAGAATAATAGAACACAAAAGCTGCATCAGAAATAAGAAAATGCAAATCCCTTGGTTAAACATTTCACTGAATTTCAACATCCAGTACAAAGCCTGAAGTTTTGGTGCATGGAACAGGTCCATAACAGGAGAAGAGATGCACATACTTGGTTGGCATGAAGTGAATTATATTGGATCCACACATTGAGAACATGGTCTCCATTTGGCTTGAATGAGGAAGTCATTTGGTTTTTAGGTTCAGACACAGTGCATTGTTGGGCATTGTTTTAAATTTTGCCAATGGACATTATTGGTATATATGTATACATATTTGATATACTGATGGGTTTATTTATAAACGTTTTCATGCCCAGTATTCTTGCACTGATTTACATAATTATCCTTATGCACTCTAGTGTCCATTTAATTCCATTTCAAATATAAATATATTCTATTTTATGGGAGTAAGTTGCAGCAGGATTAGAAGGCTGGATACTTAACTCAGTGGTGTTACCAGATTTCAATCCCCTAATGGAAAAGGTCAGGCAGAATTTATTTAAGCTATCAGAACTCAGTCAGTAGTAAAGAAAACTGAAGGGATAAGAGATGCTGGGGCTGGAGATGACCTGTAGAAGCTAGAATTTTCTCAGATAGTATTATTTGATTGATTGATTGATTGATTGATTGATTGTTAAATTTATATACTGCCTTTCATTAAAACAACCCCAAGGCAGATTGATAGATTGTCCTCAGGATGGTTTACATTGTGATACAGTTGTTGATTTATGTCTGTACAGTGGGAGACATTAGTCTATATTAAGGTTCATTATTATGTATGTTGTTGGCTAATTTTATTTTGGATATATAGCTAATTCCGTTAATCTGATCCAGTGTACTTGGACTATTCACGTGGAAATGTATATAAACATTGTATCTGTGGTATCAGCCTCTATCAAGATTCACTATTTTGTATAATTGATCTAGTTTTATAGTAAAGTGTGCCATCGAGTCGGTGTCGACTCCTGGAGACCACAGAGCCCTGTGGTTGTCTTTGGTAGAATACAGGAGGGGTTTACCATTGCCATCTCCTGTGCAGTATGAGATGATGTCTTTCAGCATCTTCCTGTATCGCTGCTGCCCAATATAGGTGTTTCCCATATTCTGGGAAACATATTCTGGGAAACACACCAGTGGGGATTTCGAAATGCCTTTGGCAAAACCACAAGATTGACCAGAAACTGGTAAAACAGGATCAGACATTTTATTTCTCAATCAAAATGTGACATTGCGACTACTTGGGAACACTTGTCAGCACTTTCCCCATTCATTGACGGCACGATATTTTAGATATGAATTCTTGGATTCAGCTATTTCTACTGGATCTACAGAGACTATTTTAATGAAATTTTATTGATCATTTTTCATCAACTTTATTGTGGAATAATGATATATTGCATTGATTTGGATTCATTATATTTAACATAGGATAATTCTTAACCATTTGGTTGAATTACTGTTATTAAAACAGTATACTAGCTGAACCACGTGCAGAGCATCTGCGCCTCTAGTTCTCTTCTCACCTTTCCTCTCGCCCTCACTGCCCATTGGCCACCACTTGGCTGTTCTCCTGGCCATCAGTTTCTTTTCCCCCAACCGCCCATCCACATTGCTATATGGCAGCTGCTCAGAAAGATCTGCACCTCCGGCCAGCCAGCCCACCCACCCACTGCCGCCTTTTTCTTCCCACCCCCCACTTTCTGACTAGCCAGCCAGCCTGCCCGCTCCCCCACCCACCCACCCACCCCGCTTTCTGGCCAGCAGGACAACAATACTTCACCAGACTCCTTAAGAAATGGGAGACTGGGGAGCTGTAGAGAGATGGGTGGTGATGCAGAAAGAAACTCCTTGACCATCAAATGTGACAGGCTGCTAACTAATGGGGAAGATGATACTGAACATATGACAGAGCTATTATAAAGCTTTCTGAGATGATGGGTGCTTTGAACGTTCTAACTCAAAAGTAAGTCCCACTGAGTTACCTGAGGCTTACCCCCAGGGAGTGTGCACAGGACTGCAGTCTAAGCATTATCACCATGATCTAGACTAAGATAGCTTCTTATTGCTATCCCTGGAACCATGGGCGCCTATTGTAAGTGGGTATAGGATTGCAGCCTTTGCCCCTACCCCTGGAAAAGGTTCCACAGACACCCAAGCCTGCACCAAGGCAGAGTCACCTACACATAACATATCCATTGGCTCAAGGTGTCAGACTTCTACATATGACTTCTACATATGACTACATATGTTATCAGACTTCTCTGGTAACAAAGCAAGCAATTCCTTTATCAAGGAGTAATACTGGCAATAATGGTTAGAACATCTCCTACCATTCTTCCTCCTCCTCATGTAATATTAGCTCTTGAGAATCATACAGAAGTCATAATATACACTTATAAAGTGCTTCTGCTTCCCCTTCCCCATGACAGAAGGCAGGGCCAGGGACGTAACTATAATAAGGCAAGGGGAGACAGTTGCCTGGGGGCCCACTGCCTTGGGGCCCCCCCAGAGGTAAGTCACATGACTGACTCCCCCAGCCGCCTGCCCGGGCTTCCTTCAGTTGTATTCATCCTCTGAAATTGATGTGAGTGTTAAGACCTGGAGCTATCAGAACAGCATGTCTTTCTTTAGTACCATTAAATAACTTGCATCGTCCACAATTTACAAAACCAGTTTTAAAATAATTTAAGATGATGTTCTGTTGTGGCACATAGGATACACACACACACACAAACACAAACACACACACACTGCTTTTTGTTACCACTGTTCAGCCTCATTTAAGATTTCTTTACTTCATAAGCTGAGCTTCAGTGAGGGAGGGGTGGACATTTTAAAATCTTGTCTCTGGGCCCACCCCTACCTTGCTACGCCCCTGGGCAGGGCAGATCCAAGTAGTTAGCTGTCAGAGTTGCCCCACCCAATGGCTCTCCACTGAGTACCAACCAAGAGTTTTATTTCTTCAGAAGGGAGAGGGACTGACACCAAGAGCCTCCAACGTGGAAATTGTCCACTGCAAACCAAGAAGTCTGTAATAACTAATTAAGAGTGAGTAACAGGTGATTCTGTGGGAAACCTGCATATGCTCACAGGTGCGTCACACTTTGCATATGCTCAGAAGCACACTATTACTTCACCAAGGGTTGAACTCTGATTGAAAAGATGTTATGGTGCTAAGCCCCAAGGAGGCGCCTCTGAAGCTTTGAGATCGGCTGTTGAAAACACTCCAGACAGAGATCCAGAAAGGGAGTGTGCCAGGGAGCAGAGATACACGTCTACATAGGTTTGCCTGTACAGGTGAGGAAAAACGGGCGAGCCAAGCCAGCCCAAGGAAAGGGAAAGGGAAAAGACACTACCTGCAGCTCCACCTCCCACTTGGATCTTTCGGCCTCGAAGTGGCCCCACCCGTGCTGCAGGAAATGCAGAATGCCGGGGATGCTGTACTGAGCCCGCACTGCAGAGGCCAGAGCCAGCTCAGTTGAGGAGCCGCCAGCATCCGCCACTGCCTCCACCAGCTCTAACCCTGGCCCGGCGGCCCTGCCCGGAGGTGGTGACAGCAGCCATCAGTTGTTGTTGAAGACGACGCTGGGCCCTGCCTGCTCGTCCGTGGCCAGAGCCATCATTGCGGCCAGAGAACTCCCCTGGCCTGGGCAGCCCCTAGCGCCACTGCTGCTGTCGTCCGCTCGCCGTTGGTGTCACCCCGCACCTAGCCAGTCAGCTGCATCTCAATGGGGGCAGCTGCCACAAACTGGGCACATCCTGTCCACCACTTCTCCCCCCCTTCTTCACCCCCTCACTTCTCTCCCCCCTTCTGGATGGCTGGCCTGCCAACCAGCCGGCCTGCTTCTTTTCCCCCACACCCAGCCGCTTTCTGGCCGGCCTTTGTTTTCTTCACCCACTGGCCACTGTCGCAGCCACCATTTTCTTCCTTCCCACCCGTCCTGTGGCTATCTGGCAGCTCTGCAAACTCTTGCGAGAGCTGCCACACACGGGATTAGCAACGAGTAACCCTAGGAGAAATAAATACAAAGATAGCATTTGGATTCTTTTTTGATGTTGTGATATTGTTGAATCCAATCAAGGTTTTGTTTATTGCTCACACACACACACACACACACACACACACACACACACACACACACACACACACACACTCTTAAGGGAACATAACACTCCATGGTAGCTGGTAAAGATTTCCAATGGTTTTCCTTGATTTCAGGTAGCATCACCTGAAAAGATTGGTGAACATATATTCGCTCTTTAAAGTGGTGCTGGAGATTATGCATTGTTCATTGTGCTACATCAATATGAATTCAGAACTTAAATTTTACATTTCTTCACTTTTTCAGAAATTGTCAAATGCAAAATGTAGTGGAAAGGGACCAACAGCCTAATTGTGTAGCAACTTTGAACCTGAACATCTGCAAATAGTTTTGCAATCACTTTTCTTTGGTAAATCACAATTGTTCCTCCTCCGCAGTTGCACTCTTCTCTGAAGGAGCAGGTCTGCAGCTCAGGGGTTCTCCTGGATCCATCGGCACTGCTCCTAGAAAATCAGGTGGTGGCTGTGGCCAGGAGTGCCTTTGCTTGGCTTCAGCGGGCACGCCAGCTGCAACCCTTCCTTCAGAAGGCTGATCTGGCCTCTGTCACCCATGCCTTGGTCACATCATGTTTGGATTATTGTAACATGCTTTACATGGGGCTGCCTTTGAAAATAATTTGGAAACGACAGATGGTACAGCAGAATGCAGTTGCCAGATGGATTTCTGGGGCTGCATGCTGTGTGCATATTACACCAATTTAGAAGACACTGCACTGGCTGCCTATTTGTTTCCAGGTACAGTTCAAGGCGCTGGTTTTTACCTTTAAAGTCCTAAATGGCTTGGGTCTCAAATACCTTAGGGAATACCTCAGCCTGCTCCCAGCCGAATCTACTCACCTGACTAGATCAGTAGAGATGGCTCTGCTCTGTGTGCTGACCTCTGCTGAGGCTTGTTTGTTGAGCATGTGGGACAGGGCCTTCTCAGTGATTGCCCACAGGCTGTGGCACTAGTTCGTGGTTGAGATCCACATGACTTTTTTGAATTGGACAGATCTTCCTACCATGCAACTTCTGTCTTGACATTGCATTGCATTCCATTGGTATTTTCAGTGAAGGACAGGGATGGCCAAAATCTGGCTCTAAGCATGAGCTGTTCAAGCACAGACTCTTGTGAGCAGGGATGTCTTTAGTGGGTGGCCCATGGAGCATTGGCCCCCAATTAATTGCTCAGAGCCTCCTAGGCCACCTCACTCCACCATTGCCTCTTCCAGAAAGAGATGCCTGCAGAGAGCATGGTAGAGAGCTCCTAGCCTCACCTAACTCTCTGCTGCTTCCACCTTTGTAGGTGATGTATTGTACTAGTAGAGACTTTAAAAACATACAGTAATTCTTGTGGGGAGGTATGATTGATTATAATTATCAAAAGGAGGGCTATGGTTCAGGGCCCATATCTATTGAGAACCTAGCAATGCCTCTGCTTGTGAATTTATCTAAGTGGCCAGAAAGTTTCAAAGTGGCTAGTATTGCATGGTACGGTAGTAATATAATTGCAATATTTTCCATTTCAATATAGTCTTCTGTCTTGCCAATACTTGGATGGGCAAGCTTTTTGCCATTATTGGAAGAGTTTGAAACCCTTTTTGTGCAATCAAGATTTTTAGAACCATCTGCATGCTTGCTAATTATCTGAATGATGTAACTTTATGCTGTTGAATAGCAGATCAGAAAGAACAGAAATTTGCAGAACTGGATAAACTGATCTCTAATTATATGTATTAGATTAAGCTATAGTTAGTAACTTCATTCTTTTTTAAGAATCGTTCGATTTGATATTCACTGAGATCCTCTTGTAACTGTGCAGTGAAAGCTCTCTTGATTACTTATTTGCTTTGAGGACTGACAGACCCTTTGCTGCCTTGATAGTCTTTCAGTGTTTTGCTGATTTTTCAATGGAGGTTGAGGTGCCTAATCTGCCATAATAATTTGCTGAGATTTGTACTCTTCTTGGCTTAAATCTTGATAAAAGAGGTCATTCACACAAGTGAAAACTGTTCTACCCAGGTTTGGGAAAAGCTACCCAGGTTTTCCTCCTATCTTGCTTCCACACAGTCACTTCTCCCCCCTACCTAGTTGTTTGCACCCACACAACCAAGAATTGGAAGCACACACAGCTCCCAAACCTGGGTAGAACACAGTTTTCGCTTGTGTGAATGACCTGAAGGACTCACTAACTTGCATGTGACATTTTTCAAGGAGTGGAATAGTAAAAATCACTTGAGGGAGTGTGTGTGTCCTTTCTCACAAACAGCTTCCTCTTGATTGCATCATTCATTCATTCATTCATTCATTTATTATTTTATTCAATTTCTCTATTGCCCTTCCAAAAATGGCTCAGAGCGGTTTACATCATGTCACCAACACAAAGGATGGGCCTTTGGTTTTGTTCTTTAAGAGAGCTATTTGACCAAAATACATTTGAGCAGGCTAACATGGAAAGAAAACCCGAATAGAATTGAGTGGTCCAGTGTTTTTAGGTACATCCTGTCTACTATCTTTCAGGTTTCCAAAATTGCCTGGTTGTATGTACTTCTAGAGGAAGTATCATATTGAGATTATTGGGTTTGAGTTGCATGCATGAAACCAGTCTCCTGATAGACCTAAGTTAATGCTGAATCTCTCTATGAAACTAGCCACCACACATTTTGTAAAAGGTCATTATAATCTGCCCTAAGCTCATGCATGGCCCCAGCATGTGGGTTGTACTTGGCAGATCATGGGAGTGAGCTTTTGCCTCAATCAACCCTCCTCATTTTTGTGGTGAACAGATCATGTTGCTGGGACCTACAACCCATGACTAGCAATCATCCCTGCCCAGTTCACATTCAAGGTCCTTTACATAATGGGGGAGGATATACACATGCTTGGCCCCACATCCTGTTGTGTGTACAAAATGGGGATCAGTGCTTGAATTCAAAGGGACCACTCTTTGGGATCTCTCCTTAGCTACTGTTTTGGAAGTCTATTGTGGGGGGCATGATTTGCTTAATCTGGTGACAGTCATGGGGTGGGATATGTAGGTCTTCTAATGGGTCTCTACCTTCTTTCCTGCAAAGCTCTGATAGGGCTGTGTGTGAAGAGTGGCGCTCTTACCCCTGGAATTTGGGGGGCCCCCAATCCTTTTTAGTCTGTCCTGGGTTGTGTGGTTGCCACTGGCCCACACTGCGCTGGGAAACCAAGTGTGATTTTGACCTGTACCCAGTGCTTTAGAGACAGTGGGGAGTGGGGAAAAGAAATATGTGGGATGGGAATCTGTTAGGTTGTGTGTTGAAATGTTTCTGCCACTGCATATCTGCATAATTATAAGGTAAAGTAAAGTGTGCCATCAAGTCAATTTCGACTCCTGGTGCCCACAGAGCCCTGTGGTTTTCTTTGGTAGAATAAAGGAGGGGATTACCATTGCCTCCTCCCGTGCAGTATGAGATTATACTTTTCAGGATCTTCCTATATCGCTGCTGCCTGATATAATAGCAGTGGGGATTTGAACCGGCAACCTTCTGCTTGTTAGTCAAGCATTTCCCCGCTGTGCCACTTAAGGTGACTTGGGTAAATATACCTGTTTTATATTATTACATTCCTGTTAATTCAATTGCTGTTTGTGCCCTCAAGAATCCATGTGTTTAAAAATATTGTGTTTGTCCCTCTGTGTGTGTGTGTGTATAGGGAGATGATGCTTAATTTGCAGCAGTGGCAGGGACTCCAGCAGTGCGGGGTGGGGGGGTGGGGCACAAAGACCTTTAGATCCAGGTTCCAAAATTACCTAAGAGCACCTGTGTGTGAACCTAAGTCTTATGGCTTTCAAAAATACACAGCTGTGATTTTCTTTGCGATCACTAGATGTCATCCTTCTTCTCTGCACTACAACTTCTAGTCACCTGGAAAGTATTGCTTTTAGGCAGTAACACTGCAGCAGGTGTAACTGAACTGATTTGAGCGAGATAAAACATACTAGGATTCTGCACTGCAAACTCACGTTCAAATCCCCACTCAGCCATTAAGCCCTTGGGAAACCACAATTGCACAGCTTAACATACCTAATGGGGCACACAGTTCCTTGGATGAAGGATACATTATAAATCCCTTGCTACGGGGGAAGATGCTGAAAGGCATCGTCTCATACTGCACGGGAGGAGGCCATGGTAAACCCCTCCTGTATTCTACCAAACAAAACCACAGGGCTCTGTGGACTCCAGGAGTCGAAATCGACTTGACGGCACACTTTACCTTTAACTGGGTAAGCATGCATCATTAAAATGGTGGCTTTGTTATTTTTAGCAAGAGGAGAGCAACTGTTCATGTTCATCCCAGCATAACATCTCTCCAGTGGCTGTTGCTTTTGTCTTCCTTTTGTTTATTTTTACATTGTGAGTCTCTTTTAGACTAGGAAACATATTCTCATTCTTTTTGCTATGTAAACCATTCTGTGAATGATATATAAATATTTACACCAATAATAATACATGCAACAAGTGAGTCAGTTACCGGGTCATTTATGAGGGCAATTTTCTCACCCCCTTTCCCAGGCTAATATAGTGCTGCTGACGAATAATGAGGCTATTCCCACAAGCAGCAAAAATCGAGCTAGGAGAGCCTAGCTCGGTTTTTCTTTTCTTTTCGGACAATGTAAATGAACTTTCTTTCATATGTGGTGGTCATGTGGAAACGCAAAGGCCTTTTGGGATATGATATATAATGAGCTGAAGAAAAAAATTTAAATGACATTTCCTAAGAGGCCAGAATCCTTCTTGTTGGGAATAACACAAGAAGAGTTCTCTAGAAGAAATTTAACTTTTTTTTATGTATGCAACCACGGCGGCCAGAATAGTATATGCGCAGAAATGGAAAGATAATAAAATGCCTTCAAAAGAAGACTGGTTGATAAAAATTTGGGAATATGTGGAGATGGCAAAACTTACAACACTTATAAGGGACGAAAACTTGGAATGTTTTAAAGAAGATTGGGAACCTTTCTTACTTTACTTAAAGAACTATTTTTCTAACATGGACCTTTCAGCAGGTTTTGAAATTTAGTATCACAGCAGGCTGGGGTAGGGTAAAATCGAATTGTAAGGTGGAGTATATATGTTTTGTAATATTATAGCAATGGTATGTATAGTTAAGAACCTCACAGACTGGTAAGCGGGAAGTCAACATTTACTTAATTAAGTGTAACTTGATTGTTAAGATATTGTAAAAATCAATAAAATTTTAAAATGGCAAAAAGAGAGCCTAGCCCGATTTTTGCTGCTTGTGTAAGCCACCGGGCTCACGGGCAAGCCCGGTGGCTCACAAGCGGCTAGCCCACTTCTGTAGCCCACCCCTTGAACCAGGTTTGCGGAGCTTCCATCTCTGGCGGTTTACAACATAAAACAGATTAAAAATGAAAATATATACATCGACAGAATTTTGAGCACTAACTTCTAAATCATGAGGTGATTTATGCCAATTCACACAACTACTAATGCTTCTGTGTATGTAGTTTATACTGCCAGCAATGTATGAGGCACTGAAAGTTCCTTTGTGTGGGAGAGGGTCTGTAGCTTAGTGGAAGAGCATCTGCTTTAAATGCAGAAGGTTCCACGGCCAATCTCTGGCATTTCCAAGTGGGGCTGGGCAAAACCCCTGCTTGAAACCCTGGAGAGGCATTGCTAATCAGTGTCGGCAATACTGCTAGATCAGTAGTCTAACCCAATGTAAGACATTCCTCCGTAGAGTGGAAAGGCTTATAGGTGTGGGGTGGAGACGAACCAACAAGCTTCTGGTCTTTATAGAACCAAGTTTACTTTTTTAAAAAACTTCAATTCAAACATTACTTTTTAGTTTCTTTATGCAGCAAAAAATTCAAACTCGGAACAGTTACCAAAAGAGCATACCACGGAAAATATAAGGCTGGAAGAACACACCCACTACCTTGCTCTACACTGGTCCCTACCCAGAGCCCTCTGTACTTCCTCTCCTCTCAGCGTCGTACTTGCTGGGCAGTCTCTTGTCCTGGTCACAGCACTGGGGTTCAATCCAGCCTGGTGGCTCTTCTATGATTTCAGCTCTTGTCTTCAGAGGGGCTTTCTGGCCACCTTCTTTCCGCTGCAGACAGATTCTCCTCCAGACCTCTTTTTGCTGATGGCTCACTCCTGACTTCTGACTCTTGACGGCCCAGTACTCACTGCTGACTCCTCAGTCCTGACTCTGACTGATGCATTGCTGATCCAAGACTTTTTCTCTCAAAGCTTCCACGCTCAGCTGGGACTGACTTCCAGGACTCTTCCTCTGACTTAACTCAACTCAGCTGTGTTCCTAACTCTCTGAAACTCTCTCAATATATACACTTTTCTGGCCCAACAGTTTTTTCAACCCAACTAATCATTACAAATAAAAATTCCTTCCATTTTTCAAAATCACTTTCCCTTCCAAAACCAACTGTCAAACTGCCAATCCAAATGTGAAACTAAAAGGGGGGAAATATTAACCTTTGACCCTGCCAACATTCTTTGCAAGGCAAGTACACATCCCATCCCATTACAAAAAGAAGATATTTAGGGCTATTAGTTCAATTCATAATATAAAACAATTTACAAGGGCTTATTTACAAACCAAGAGACCTATGCCTCATTCCTTCACACGGGGTAACAGAGTGCTGGACTTCAGATCAGAGATGGACAGCTTTCCTTAGATGTGCATTGAAATAGCTCAGAAAATGAGCCAAACTTCTTTTTCTTTTTAAGTCAAACTTTATTCCAATAGTAAAAACCCAGATATGTATATATTGGAACAATTAAGAGTTAGCAGTAATGTTAGCTTCAAAGGAAGCCCTTTCAAATTCTGATATAATATATGCCCTATGCCACAATATATGCTACTGGCATTGTGGAAGCTTGCTTTTTGCCAAGGAGAGATCAAGATACACATGCTATTAGTTTATGGACTATAATTCATTTTATGTAAAGTTGATGATAAATGTTTAAAATATTAAAAGGACAGTCCTCCCCCCCCTTTTGCATAGCTGATGCTTCAAGAAACCCCTTTCAGCGTCATTTGCCCTATAGTAGTTGCACATTGTCCATTTGTGCTTTTTTCTGTTGCAATCTAGCTAAGCAGCAACATAAGATCAAAAGCACAGGAAGGAGAGCCATAAATATTTAAAACAGTTACTTGCAAGGAGGAAAAGGCTGGCTGTAGTTTTTTAGACACAGATGTGAAGTTCTGTACAAGACACACTAATGTTGATCTTTGATATTTTTAGGTTTACTTAATTTGTGCCCTGAGAGGTCATATCTCTGGAATCAGTTTGAAACTTAGCACTGTGGGATGTCAGTAAGATGTGGTAGTTTTTTGTGGGTTTTTTTGGAGGAGGTGAAGTGATGAGTGCTTAATGGCCTAATTTCTTCCTCCATCTATGAAGTGCTCTGGAAGAACATAATGAATAGCTTGCTCAGACATTTTAAAAGAAAATGCTTCTCATCACTAGTTTATCCGTTCGAATTCTTCCCAGTGAGGGAGGAGACAATGTACCTTGGAGAAAAGACCAAAAAGGGTGCACATATAAAATGATGAGGAATAACTGGCTGGGCAGTAGCATTTCCCAAGAAAGAGCTGGGGATTTCAAACCGAGAATAAACTGAGATGAGTCAATAGATGTGATGCCCAGGTAGGCAATGAGGCTATTCACACACACATGCAAAATCGGGCCAAGGGAGCCCAGCCTGGTTTTGCACACGTGTGTGTATCGCTGGGATCAGGACCGATCCTAGCATCACCATGGTGGCAAACCCGCCTCTGAAGCCTCCTCTCAAAACAGGGTTAGGATTGTGAGCTCTCTCCTACCCCTGTTTTTCTGCTCGTGTGTCAGCCACGGCTGCTTGCAGCTGCAGCTGGCAGACTCAGAGAGGAGGGGAGATCCCCATAATGCACTGCACAATCACACAGTGCATTATTGGAGATCCAGGGGGCGGCGCATCCTGGCACCCCAGCAATCTGGGCCAGCAGTCTGCCTGCCTGGGGATGGTGGAACGATTATCTGCGTGGAGGTAAGCACTTTGGGGCTTCCTCCCCACAAACTGGGTAGCCCTTTCTCACTGTTCGTGAGAAAGGGCTCAATGTTATATTAGGCTAGAATAAAAGAAGCATGACTTTTCAAAAGTTGGTCTGTGGCAGTCTTTTTCAGCTCTAGAATTTTTTGTGTAAGCATATTTATGACTGCCTACTGCATCCAAATAGAATCTGAATGACTCATTTTCTCTATAATGGTTTCCACTGCAATAAATTGAATTCACTGCAGATCACCTGTGGCATTTACACTGTCTGTCCTACCTAGTCTTGCTAAGTCTGCATTCTTTTAGGCAGAATCCTGTGCTGGATTAGGTCCAGGCCGGGCTCCAAATTTGGATTTTGAGCAAAGGATGCTCACTGGTACTGCTGAAGTATTGAATCTGTCAGTCACCTTAACCATCCCTACATTGTCATCATTCACATGATGACAATGGGTATTGCAATGGGACAAGGGGTATTGCAATGGGAGGACCATAGGCCACAGATGCTTTACCTGTGGTAAAGTGTGTTTCCTCTGGTTAGTTGCTGCACGCTGGAACCTCATATGAAGCTGCCTTCTATGGGGTTAGACCATCTGGCTCATTTATATAGGACCATTTAAGCATTCATCCCAGCTCAATATTGTCTCCATCAGTGGTGGAGACAACCAAACCGTGACCTGTGTTCCTCCTCGCCAGTGATGCCCTGTGTGCATGATGTCACGCACATGGAGGCGTGGCTCGGGCCCTGGAAAGCCTCAAGCGAACTTTCCCCCTCTCATTTCAGGCTGCCTGACAGTATTTATTTCCCTTCTTCGCCCTCTCTGGAGGGAAAGGAAGGGAAATAAACACTGGCAGGCAGCAAGTGCCTGGAAATGAGATGGGGAGGACTGAGGCGGGCCTTCTGGCAATCGGGCCATGCCCTCTTTGTGCATCATGCTCAAAGGGAGCTCCAGCGGCCTTTTTCATAGGCAGCCTGGGTTCTTTGAACCTGTTTGCTCAATAGTGGCTCCAGCCCTGGACCTGTTATCCATGGACCGAGAGTGGTCCTCCAGTATTTCAAAAGGAAACAGAAAAGTTAAACCTCTATCAAAAACCATGATCAAAAGCAAATATATGAAAATCTGTGTTACAACTATGAATGGCTGTAAACACAAACAATACAGACATATTAAACATACATATGGTGAGTTTTCAGGATAATTCATTTCAATTCTTTATCAAGCTTATGAAAATGTCAATGTAAATACAAATACATAGACTTACGCAAATGATAAACACGCAACTCAAGTTGTATACACACAAGTCTACAATTCCAAAATGAAAAATATGTGCAATTTTCTCCTCCCCCACCTGATGCCGCTTCCTTCCTTCTTCTTCCCCCTGCCCGCCCACTGGTCGCCTCCTTCTTCCATCCGCCCGTCCACCTGCTTGCCTGCCACCACTGCGTTCTCTGCTGGTTGTCTGCCACCATTTGCTGCCGTGTTTCCCCTGCCCACCAGCTGCCGCCACCGCCATTTTCTTCCTCCGTCCGTACCTGTTGCTATGTGGCAGCTGCTCGTGAACTCTCATGAGAGCTGCCACATATGGGATTAGCCACAGTTACACCTTAGAGACATATATAAAAAGATCCTTAGAAACACATTTCCAAATTTATGTCTGTCTGTCTGTCACACACACACACACACACACACACACACACACACACACACACACACCCGTTACAGTATAAATGTATCTTATACTGCTTTCCAAGAACCCAATAAAGGCTGAACATTTACCAAAATCAACCATATCACTCTTCTGGCAAATCCTCACTGGGAACTATTCAGCCCTTGAGTCTGCTCAAACACACAGCCAGTGTTTCAGGCAGTGGTCTTACTCTGCTCTGCCTGGAGATGCCAGGAATTGAGTCTAGAACCTGCTGCATGTGAAGCATGTGATCTGCCACTGAGCTAAGCCTCTAAATTCCTGCCCACCGTTAGCTGACTCTGTTGCTGTCACCACAATGACTTCATTCCTAAATCAACTGATTCACACTACTCTCTTAAAGTGCAGTAATTGGATCTAAGCCTATTTCATTCCACTAACTTAATGTGCCTGAACTGGCGACGGCAACATCATTATTTATTTTTATTATTAGTGCTTAATTAGTTATGGGTTGAATGACCAGTATATGTATATGTTAGAGAGACAGGTGCCAGTTTTAAAATTTGTACAGCTGTATTCAGACAAACATTCTCAAGGAGTTATTTGATCCATATCAGCATGACATGGAATCTAGCACCACCATGAGTTCACTAAGCAGAAAACAGATTGGGTATTTCTTCACTGAAGCTGTATATCTTGGTAATATTTGGGTCCATCTTGAAATAAGGTTATAATATTTTTCTAAAGAGATATTCATATTAGCATTTCATTTAATTTATGTTGCAGCTATATCACTTTAAAAGTTAATTATCTATGGCCTACACCATTTAGCCCCATGCATTTTAAAACGGGTTTCATCTCTGAACATTTTTATGCGTAGTGCATACTTCTGTATCAGTAAACACCATGAGGATGTTGACAGCTATGATCTCAAACTCTAATGGCCTTATTCCTTCTCTGTCTCAACTGAAGGGTTTATTAAACACCCTGATGCTCTTCTATTGTTTTAATTATACCTGGTGCATTTACAGTGCTTTTAGCTTCTTACAGTGACTGCATCCATATCGGAGATTCATAACATATGTGTTCCCATTGTAAGTTAGGACTGTAAATGGAATAAATGCTTTGAGATGCTATACACACACACACACACACACACACACACACATCTCTTAATATATGCCATACAGTATAGTCACCCAGTGTATATCATGCATGTTGGAAATGAGGTAATCCACAAAGGAGGTACGAACGTAGGGGATGAACCTTGTTTTGTATAAGACTAATGGCAGTAGAAAAAAATGTTTCCTTATTCATACAAGGTTTCAGAGGAGGGGCCTGGTTTTGTCTTTCGAAAGACATTCCAGGATGATGCTGTCATGAATGAAGGTTATGCCCCTTTGTGATCTTTACAATCAATCATAAAAGACTTTTGTATAATCTGAAAACTGTGTGTCAAGGAAGACACATAAGCAAGAAAACATATAGAATGGTAATCTCTACCGTTGGGAAAACTCCCTCTCCACAAGTTACTTTGTAAACACAGAGGTGAGCACAAGAACATATGAAGTGTCTTGCTAGATTAGGTCAAACGTCCATCTTCTAGTCCAGTGTCTCCACAGTGATCAATCAGATGCCTCTGAAAGCCAATTAACAGGGCCTGTAGGCAAAGAGCCTTCTCCCACTGCTGCTTCCCAGCAACTGGTTTTCAGAGGCATACAGCCTCTGAACTTGAAGGAGGCATATTTCCATCATGATTAGTACATAGGAACATAGGCAGCTGCCATATACTGAGTCAGACCATAGGTCCATCTGGCTCAGTATTGTCTACACAGACTGGCAGCGGCTTCTCCAAGGTTGCAGGCAAGAATCTCTCTCAGCCCAATCTTGGAGATGCCAGGGAGGGAACTTGGAACCTTCTGCGCTTCCCAGAGCAGCCCCATTATCCCCTACAGGGAATATCTTGCAGTGCTCACATTTCTAGTCTCCCTTTCATATGCAACTAGGTTGGACCCTGCTTAGCTAAGGGAACAAGTCATGCTTGCTACCACAAGACCAGCTTCCCTCTGTGTAACTGATTGACCTGTCCTCCATGAATGTATCTTATTCTGCTTTCCAACAAAACAAAGTTCTGTGACTCCCTTTTTAGAGCTGTCTAGGCTGTGTGAAGGGGTACTTCCTTTTTATGGTGCTGGAGTTAAACCTGCTTGGAAATCACACTCTCTAATTTGGAAGATGTGACCCCCAAATCATCTGTGTGAGGGATGGGCAGATTTCTTCCATTCTGCTCCATTGTTCTGATAATTCCTTGTGTTCTGGCCTGTACCGATCAATAGGCCAGATGTATACACTGTACACCGATGTTGTATTCTATCCAGTAATCTTTTGTATTTTTTTGTTTGGACATTTGTCCCAGTGGGGATCCGATAGAGAGTGTGGGGGAGGACTTAGAAAGAAAAGGGAGCTTGAGAAAAATGGAATTGTTTCTGAATAAAACTTAGTTAAACAAACACAAGGTTGTTTTGAGTTGGATGGAAGCAGCTATAAAACAACCGATGGTATGCACATTTAATGTAACATGTGAATATGGCTGGCCTTGACCAATTTTCTTTGTATTTAAGACTTAGTGAGAGACATTGTGGAGGGTGAGAGGCTGAATGGGCTTCCTCTTATTCCCTAAGTGACATACTTAGAACAGAAAATACGGCTGCCTGAGACAAATAAAGATTGTATTAAGTATATCTACTTCTGTATATCCTAGCCTGGGTGCCACGGTTCAATTTCTAGGTGCCATGGCTCCCTAGCATCTGGGATTTGTCCTAGAATAACAACCTAATAGAACTTGCCCAAATTAAGAGACAGTTTAGGAAAACTTTCTTTCCATAATGATTGGTTTAGTGCTGTTCATGAGGGCAGGAGAATAGCTCATGTCTACCCCAATCCAATGAAAAGTATTGACCCACAGGTGTTGGGTCTATAGAACTTGTATTCACCATCATCCTTTTAAAATGCCACAAGAATCAAATATTTGTAAGGAAGACTTCTGGAAGTCTCACCAGCTACACGGACTCAAATCTTTGTAAACTGCTGAAAATTAGTTTTAGTATTCTAATAAATTAGATTTGTTAATTTAGCAGCACCATTGGGCAGAATCCAACCTAGTAAGTCATGACTAAACACTGGTGAAATCAATGAGACAAGTTAGTCATTACTGCGATTTAGTCATGACTAACTGTATGTTCCCTGCTCTGTCTGGTTAGAATTCAAAGTCTGTTGCAGTTGCATATATACCTTCCTGCTGTGAGGATCTGTTGTGAGTTCCATCTTCACCCTGTGGTGTGTTCCATATTCAAGGTGTGTATTCTCATGCTTTCAGAATATGAAAGCATGAGAAGGGACATTCTTGGGCATGAGCCTTCTCTAGAGAAGACATCCATGCCAAGTCTTTGGGAGTCTTTCCGGGGTAAGGGGAGACTTCAAATAAAATCTTTATTATGGTCTTTTACCAGCATAAAGTGGTTACAATAGCATAAAAATATCATAAACGACATAAAAATGGCATTAAAAGAACATAAAATAGGTAAGATCCTGCATCCCATGGTCTAAAATCCAAAGTAAAAAAATGCAAGGGCTTAATATCCAAAAAACTGCAAGGCTATGAAAGGGAAAACTTAACTTTTAAGCAAGCGGTGACCTGGTCTGATAATGCTTTGCTCTGTCTGTAGGTTGGCATTATTTTAATCCAATGAGATCAGGGTTTTGCTCTTTGTGGAGATTGTAGTTTTTGTAAGGCATTTTGATTTCAGCAAATGAAAGTTGGGTCAAAGCCATTTTAAAAATAAATAAATATATCAGACTGAAATAAAATTAGAGAGATGATTAAAACCTTCCTAGCTCTGAGGCGGCCTAAGGTAGAAGCTGTCAGAACAGGTCAGCCAGTTGAAGCATCACAGTCTGATGCTTGAGTGCGCTTGAATTCTCGCCAGCTTTTACTGTAGATGGAACCTGTTATCTATTAATAAATTAATGTGAAAGTCTTTGGGACCTTGTTTTGCTTTATATCAAGGTGAAGCACTTCAGTAGCTGTGAATTAAAATGTTAAACATAATGGATCCATTAAGGCTTTTTTGTGCATCATCCTTACTGATCTGGAATTCAAGGTCCATGAGTTTGAGGGTGGTTATTATTATTATTATTATTATTATTATTATTTTACTCCTGCTTCTCTTTTGTTGTATTATAATCAATCACCTTTAGATTGAGGATGCTAAGGGAATTTTCTTGCTTCTGCCATGCAGGGTGCTTATCATTGTGCTAGGCAAAAGTATCTATTTATGTATTGAAAAGATTGATACTCTTCCTTTTTGGGTCATGGCCTTAACTAAACCAATATAAAAACTAATAGATAAAACTCTGGCAGAGGCAGTGAATCTGCAACAACAGACACTTATGTTTCAACAAAATAACCCAGCACAACTCAACAGAGAAACCAGAAGAAAATCTATTAATCTTAACCTCAGAGAGCCCCAAATCCTTCCTAGAAGAAAGTAAAACAATCCCAGCCCTCTGCACTATCCAGGCCAGGAGTAAAAGTGGGCAAAACACGCTGCACAGCTGCACTCCTCACTGCTTCAAGCCAGTAAAGACAGAAGCTGGGATGCTAAATGGGAGGGAGGAGGCAGAAGGGTTGGGCTGACTTACTCTTCTTTGCTCCCTGACCCCTTCCCTCGCCTATCACTCAGTGACAGAGGCCTAAATGGAGGTGGTTTGCCCTCGGCATCTAGCCACCACTGCTGGCAGGTGAGAGGAGGGGCAGGAGGTCAGGGAGCATATGCTGATCCCAGCATATGCTCTCATCCTTGGCTTCCCTCCCATACCCACACTTGGAACTTCTGTGTCTTGTCTTCTCAGTATGGAGAGCAGGACTGCACCACTAACCTGTAGTCTCGTCTGAACTTCTATTCACTGATGGATGAGTTATGAGCAGTGTTCCCTGTACCTGGGATTCCCAGGTGTTTTTGACTGCAACTCCCATAATAGTCAGTCAAAGGCCATTGCAGTTGGGGACGCTGGGAGTTGTAGTCAACATCTGGGAATCCTAGGTACAGGGAGCACTGGTTGTGAGGCTAAATATTTCTGTATTAGACCAGAGCTAGCCATTATTTTGGGTTCATATGAGCTGTGAACGTGTGCGTTAAGCATTGTGCTCCAGTGTTTTTTCACCGTCAGGCCTGGGATACAGTGGCAGATCTGAGTAATTGTTTATTGGGTCTATGCAAAAGCTATGCAAAAGTACTACTCACAGTCCCCCAGCACTAGACAGAGGCGACTGTTCCCATTGTGCAGTGTGCTGCACTTGCCCAGTGCTGATGGGGCTCCTTTAAAGGAAGTGGAGCCCTCTTGAGTCCCTGCGTTGAAGGCATGCACAAAGTGCTGGGAAGTGTAGGCCTTTCCCATGCTTTCCTCCGAGAGCTCTTAAGAGGGATCCATCTCTCTCAAAGGGCCTTTGCAGCACTGAGAAAAGAGCAGTATTGTACAGAGGTCAGCACAGTGGGAAACGGCTTTCACGCTGAAGTTGTTTTGCCCAAGTGGCCCCTGCTTGAGAGAATAGTGATGGTTACTGACTTTTGTATTTGATTTCCCAAGTTTTCTTCCTGAAATGTGGAGCGGGGGGGATAGAACAGGGTTTCTTAACCTTGGGCCCCCAGATGGTTTTGGACTACAACTCCCATCATCCTCAGCCACAAAGGCCATGTCTGGGGATGATGGGATCTGTAGTCCAACAACATCTGGGGGCCCAAGATGAAGAAACCCTGAGATAGAATGTATTTATTACTTTTCTACAAGCCAATGTGTATAATAGAACATAAATCGAATAATAATGTGATAGTAATCATGTTAGGCAAATGCAAGTAGCACTTCACAATCTCCTCACCCCCTTCCAATCTTAGAAGGTACACATCTTACTGTGCTCATTTCCAGAAGCTCAAAAACCAGCATTACAAGGTCACTCTCTCCAAAAGATCCCAGCACTTCTAAGAATAGTATATAAATATGAATGTATTAATAACCATGATTTATTGATAAAGCAATTACTTTTTAACACATATTATTCCCTGCAACATCTATGTGTCAGAATAATAGTTTCCCCATCACTGACTTTGTTTAAAAAAAACAAAAACTTTTCAGACTCGCCTGTTTAACCAGAATTTGAGTTACATTTTTTAATTTTTAATGGTTTGCTTTTAACTTTTGCTGTATTTTAAATTTTTATGTAAACTACCTGAAGAGAAATACATTAATGAAAAATAGAAAATGTCAGTATGGGTAGAGGAAGAGATTTCCAAAAAGGAGGCTGGTGCACAGGTTGCATACCCTGTTGTACAGGGTTTGGAATGCAAGCTTCTGACTTGGGGGAACTAGCTAGTACAACATCCTTGCACCTGTGCAACATTAGTCTGCATGTCAGCCTGTGTCTTTAATTCTGCTCACATATTTTTAAGCTTTTCTCCAAATACATGAAATCTTGAAATGGGCTTTAAAAAGCGGGGGGTGGGGGGGGGGTGAGATACCCAGAATCCTGCTCTAGAAATCCTGTTCTAGCTATCAGTCCAATGCTTCCTTTAAACCTTCCAGATTGACATGGAGCATAGTGAAAAGCAATTCCTGCTAAAGTCTTTCTAAGTTCAGCTGGGAGCTTCATGGGTCACAATGTTGTTGGAAATCTGAGATCCAAAATTCTGTCACAGGACATTTGGCCCTGTCGGTGATATTAGCTGTCATCAGCTTCTCTTATGCTACCAAAAATTCTGCACAAGATTCCTCTCCCCACCCCCCGCCCCCACCATTGCTGCTACCTATTTAGCGTAATAGCCATGTATAAGAGTTAGTTTAAACAAAGGAAACCTTCTATTAACATAAATTACAGTGGCTTCATGAGAAGTTAAGTGTAGTGGCTGGGAATAGATTTGCTGAGTAATAAAGGCAACAGGTTACTTTCCCAATAAAGGCTGGTGATTAACGAGTCAATTCATTAAGTGTTCCTGCAGATTTTCATTGAGTTCTCTTCTATAGCAGAAGAAAAGTGCTGTAGCTGGAGTGTACAATTTCAGTGATTAGATGGACTGTTAATGAGCTTTACTTAGCACCTTCAAGTGTCTATTCGGGTATTCAGTATTGCAGGTGGTAGTCTTCTCATAGGTCTGTACAACTCTGTTGTCACTCAAGTACTCCGAATGTGAAAATTGTGCTTCCCACAGTCCTGAGACTGCTAGGGCACCCACATACGTGTCACTCTTACAACTGCTCTATGAATGGTGAAGAAGATATTGTTCTTTCGGATGTAGATCCCGCTTCTCTAGCCTAAGACTCCTGAAGCAGCTTACAATTAAAGTAAAGCTAAAACTTCCATTAGAAGAACAGTAAAATTGCATCATAAAGCCATACAAGTAGATAATAAAGGCTATAAAACAACAAGGGAACTGTACAGCCATTTTGGGGATAACATGAATATCTATTCTAGTAGGGAAAAGGATTATTTTAGCAGTTTTTCAAAAACAAAACAAAATAGTTAGACCTTTCTGGACAATGGATTTTATTTGCCTTTGTCTTTTTGACTGTGTGTGTTTTTGTTTTTAATATGCTTTACATTGTATATTATTTTACTGTTATGAGCCACCCAGAGGTCAATTTGAGACCATATAAATAATTATGGATGGTTTCTTTGTAGTGTAAATGCTGTGTTTGACACTAGGTTTTCAGCTATCACAGACCCATGGAACAGCATAATGGCTGTTCCTTTTTTCATATTGCTGGGACCAGCCCAGGACAGGGCTGTGGGTGGCCACACCTGGATCTAGGCGTCAAGGTCCCTGAGGTAGCTTCAGCTGGGAGCTGAAGCCTGATATGAACCAAGCAGCAGCCAGGTACTGCTCTGTTGACCAGGCAAAATCAGAAGAAAGCCAGTATGGTACAGTGGTTAGAGTGCTGGACTAGGACTGGAGGAAACCTAACCCTAACTGCCCCTGAGCCATTTTTGGAAGGGCAGTGTAGAAATAGAATAAACAAACAAACAAACAAACCTGGGTTCAAATCCCCAGGCAGTTCAGTGACTGACCCTGGGCTAGTCACTCCTTCCCAACCTTAATGAGTTCTCAGGGTAGCTGTAAGGATTAAATGAGGGAGGGGAAGAATCTTGTACACGATCTTGAGCTCTTTGGAGTGGGAGAGTGGGATAAAAATATAATACAAAATAAAAGGTGAGCATTAAATCAGGTCTGGCCAATTCAGAGGCTTCATTTTGCCTGCCACACACCTGGGCCTGTGTTGTACACTCCTATTCCCCTCTGAACTTGAAGAGGGTTCTAAGTCCACTGTAGCTCTAGTTTTGAGCTTTAAGCCTAGAGGTTCCTGGTTCAGCAAGTCCCAGGGTCAGTGGTGGCTGGTACAAATGAACTGGGGAGGGTGGAAAATGAGCTTTGGGTGCAACCCATAATGTTCCCATTCCGACCCACCCCAACTACCTCTCTCCCTCTTGTTTGCCTTGCCCCAAGCCTAACAGGCTGCTTTTTACCATCCCAGTGGGCTTGGGTCAGGACAGATGAAAGAAGGAGGGGGAGGTAGCCAGGGGTGGGGTAGAATGGGAACAGCATGGGCCGCACCGGAAGCTCATTTTCCACCCTCCACCTCATTTGTACCGGCCACCACTGCCCAGAATAACCAACAATATCCAGGCCCAACAATATCCAAACATCAAAGTTGTCCAATCCCCACCCTAAAAGTGTGACCTTTCATGCTGAGATATTAAGATTTAGGGACTTGATTTCCTTATTTATCAAGTGCTTAAAATTTCCAAGTGCTGTGCAGAAATTTAAAACACCACTCCAGTCCCTCTGCTCACAAGCTTCTTACAATCTGACAAAAAAGTGACACGTTCGAGAGGAAGGGAGTGCCTAGTAAACAGAGAAGAGGTCAACTAGGTTAAGTGAGGGTGGACAGATATGTTTTAAGGGGTCACTTGAACATTACGACAGAAGAAGAGATGTCAGGTGGAAGGTAGTTCCAGTGATAAGGGGCTGGATGGGAGAAGGGACACAGGTGGGGAGTAGAATCTCATGTTGTGGAAGAAGAAGATGTAGAGTGAAAGATCTGATATTGAATTAAGAACAGAAAGTAGTTCCATCCCCATAGTTCTAATGGAGAGTCATGTGAGCAAATAATTTGTCTGTGGGTGGCACTTGCATGCAAGCACTGGTGGGAAGGAGAATGGAGAATCATGTAAGAGTGGGACCACAGTCCATGCAGAATTCATGCCTTGTGTTTTGGATCCATGATGCAGGGTTCACACACAGTCCTGTCTCTTCCAGGACTAAATGTTCTCAAATTAGAGTCCATGAAATAGTGGCTTATACCTAGTGAGTTCTGTAAAACAATTCAGTTTTGCAGATACTTTTTTATTTTATTCCTGTCTTTGGGATTGCAGGGATATAACATTATTCACACTGAAGGCCACTCTTCAAAACCAAGAGACCTAGAAATATATTTGAAAATGACACCAAAGATGATTATGATTTTTTAATCCACTGACCCTCCCAGCATTAAAATTGCCTGCAGGGTTGCATAAGATGCAAAACTTCTTTCAAAGCCTAGTGACCCTTCCAGATGCTAATATTTTCCAGTATGAATGCAAACCACCATGAGGGGCGGGGGATGCAGGGAATGCACACTAAGGAGGAGGTAATGTTTTATTCTTACTGCCATCTTCTATATGGGAGGAGGGCTGGTTTTGCGGTAGGAAGCATGAATTGTCCCCTTTGCTAAGCAGCCCTGGTTTGCATTTGGATAAGGGACGACATGTGAGCACCACTGTCTGCTGCAAGGTATTCCCTTTAGTGGGTGGGGCTGTAGCTCAGTATCTGCTTTGCATGCAGATGGTCCCAGGTCACTCCCTGATCTCTGCAGGCAGGGCTGAGAGAGACTCCTGCCAGAAACCTTGGAGAGCTGCTACCAGTCACTACTGAGCTAGATGGACCAGTGGTCTGTCAGTATAAGGCAGCTTCCTATATTCCTGTGTTCTGGCAGTCTGGAACAATTCATGAAACAACTGTAAAAAAGAGAGTCTTTTTTCATACTTCCTTTATTCTAAAATGAAAATAGTCAGCTTTTTCATACTACTTTTGCAGATTGACACAGATTGCCAGCAGAGAGCACTAAGAATATACAAACTCCTCCTTCCTAGTATGGATTTCCCATCCCCCTCGCCTGGTAGTAATTTGTGCTGATGTTGAAATATATCAGCGTCTAGGCCCTAGGTGTCATTTGATCCCAATAAGTTCAAGAAGCCAACCATACACAGCATACTTAATTCTTCCCATCTGCCTATGCAACATTAAAGCATATTTATTTTAATATTTTATTTTATTTCAATTTTAAACATATTTACATTGATGCCGTGGGACTTTAGACTTTGTTTATATGCTTCTTAAGGCATCTGTACATGGTGGGAAGTGAGCTATGTGCTTAGCCCTCCTGTTTGACCACCAATCCCAGCTCTCTTCTGCCCACTCCAGTGTGGACCCAAATCACATGGTCAGTTCCCCAAACTGCATTATCTTTGTCTTTGCACACTGGAGTTCACATGCAGAGGTCCAGTTTAAATATTACACTTCCCCATGTGGATGTCCAGTAATGTAGGAGGCAGGCATCATGGGAGGACAGGCAGGGAAAGCATTCCATCATGCGCACAACACATTGATTGATTGATTGATTGATTGATTGATTGGGGAGAGGTATCTTCTGTGCTGATCCAGTGGTGGTTCATACCCAGCAAAACTGGAGTGTTGTTGAGCCTGTATGAGTTGCACTGTACATGAACAGGTGCCACATATATGCAGTAACCAATGCATGTAAACCCTATTCAGACATTGAGGTCGCTCTCACGGCCAGCACTAGCCCGGGTAGTGGTCATGAGACGCACTCGGATTTCTCCCGATCCTGGCACTTTGCCCCCAGGTAGCGGGGTTTCAAATCCGGGCTAAAGATGAAGTAGGAGGATGCACGCTTGTCTCCTACCCCACTACCTGGTTGTGTGGGTGACCGGGCCGCTGGCAGCCCTTTAAACTATCGCAGCTGGGAAAGGAGTGACCAGGCCTCAGGGAATTCCACAATATATTGTACTGCTCACACGGTGCATTTTGGGATTCCTGGAGGCCAGGCTTCGCTCCCCTGCCTCTGGAGCACCATGCCACTTGCCGCAGTGTAGATTGTGCAGGTGCCTGACCTTATTCCTGACCTGGCCATGAAAATCTCTGCACAAGACTTTTACTGAATTTCTTAGTATTAACAAAACCTTCATTTGATAAACAATTTGATTATGCAATGAATATTATTTTTAATTGCCATTTTGTGTTTGTCAAATTAAGGATTAGCAGGAATTTCAGTTATTTGCACTGCTTGTTTTATATAACAAGAATTTTTGATTATGTGGGAGGAGTGTTAAAAGGAGCCTACATATTATATCTAGGAGCATTTATGTTTCTGGTTATGAGCCAGTTAGGAAATTAATTGATTGATTTCCTCCACTCAACCATGCCTAGAATGCAAATCCTTTTTAAGAAACGAAGGAGATGGCAATTCCTTATTTGAAACCCTTGATCTGAAACAAAAATCCTGCTTGGTTTCCTTGGGGCACTGGGAGGCCGTTATCTAAAAGGGTACAACATTCCACCAGAAGTCCTGGAAAATATAGGAACCACTGTCAGCTCCTGCTTAAGAAATGAATAATGCTACCTGTAAATCCAACATAGACTGACCTGAAGTGCTTCCGAGGATTAGCCACCAAAGGTAAAGCCTAGGTCAACCAACACAGCTAATCCCTGGGATTCGACCAAGGATCAACTCCATGGCATTCTTACAGCTTCTGCATTAGAAATATTAACTGGGTTGAGGACTGACTTTATTGTGTACTAGGTCAATATAAAGAGTAATGAACACCTTTCCAATATGCTTGTTTCCAAATGGCTATAATCTTGTTTGAGGATTTCTTTTCATACTGTATTTATACATATTGGAACTGGGGGGAAAGAACAATTATTAGAACTTATTTGTTCAGTTTTTAGAATTTGTCTCCATCTCTCCTGTATGAATTTGGTGGCATTAGCTAGGAGATATTTTGGGATCATTAAAACCCTTCATGGCCTGGGACCACTATACCTCAGAGAGACTGCTTCTCTCAGTGCGAGTTACCCAGTCTAGTTATTTATTTAAGAATGTATGAACCACTTTCCCCCTCCAAGCAGGCACTCACTTTTTTTTTAAAAGGCTGACATCTCAACTGACTGTGTGGAGGTGCTGCATTTAGTAATCTAGAGTTTCACTGAATGTGGAGGGAGGGTGATTTTCACCAATCTCTCCTCTGTGGAACCACTGTTTAACATGTGGAAATGTCCCTGAGGGTGGTGCATTCCCCCTTGTACAGTGCAGCAAACAAGGGCATGTGCACACCATCAGAAATTAGACCCATTTGGACTAACACTATTAGGAAAACAGCAAGTGTTAAGGGGATGACTGGGAAAAGAGCAAGCACTTGGCACTTAAGGTCATATGCACAGGAAATGCTGAAGATGTGTGTTGGGGTGTGTGTGAGAGAAAGGGAGAAATGGTGGACAGCCAAGCAAGTACAATGGCACCTGTGATGGGATGCCATGGTGCTTGCAACCTCCTCACACCCACCACTTGTGGAGGAAATAGAACAAAACAGAAATATGTCTCTCTATTTTATTTCATTTTATATATTTATTTATTTATTACATTTATAAATTGCCTAACACCTAGATATCAAAGTGGTGTATACAACTTAAAACAATACATAAAACTCAATAAAACCATTTTAAAATAATATAGAAGAATTTGTGATCAACCTCTACCTGACATGTCCTGCAGCATAATGCAGGTGGTACAGACCTGCCTACACCACTGTAGGGCTCAAAATCACTGGGCAACATTGCTGAACAAGAGGGCAATGCCAGTACTGACTGTTGTTTGATTGCACATTGTACTCTGCTTCCACTGGGAATAATGGAAGCAGCATGCAACATGTAATCACACAAGAGTCAGAAGTATTGGTACTTCCCTCTTGCCCCACAATGTCATTTAGGACCCATAGTGATATGGGTGGGTCTGAACCACTTGTGTTATGCAGTGGGACATGTCAGCTAGTGTCTTCACTCTTCAGACTCATCAATTACTCATGGATCATAGGTAGGCCATCCATAACATAGTCTTCAATCTCTAAAAAGTTACATAAAGTTATACCATATCCCATCAACTGTGTTGGGGTTATCCGTTTTTAGTCAAAAGGAGGAAGAAAAGAGGGACAGTTCAAGTAACATGACGGAGATAAATCTTTCATTTTGACTCATGCATATTTCCCCCTGAAGAATTGATTCCTGCCTCAAAATGCATTGGGACTTGCCCCAGTAAAAAATTATTGTTGCGCCACCACTCTTTACTGCTATCCCTGTTGTCCATTTCCTTTTAGTCAAGGCCACCTGCTCATGTACTGCCTGCTCTAAAGGCATGAAGAAATAGCTATGTGGTTATCTGGAGCTTGGCCAAAAAACTAGAAATTGATTATGTTGACATATAAAGATTTGTGACGGTGAAAGGCGTATCCTGCTAAGGAGTTAACTGCTCAACAGTGTTTTCAGTGATATCACTGAAGGCAGAATTTTGTCCCTGATCTTTAAGACGTCTTTTATGAGAGTCCGTCATGCAAACATGTCCTTTAATTGGAAAACAACAAGGTTTATGATGTCACATGCTCACTCCTGGCTGGACTGCTTTAGATTAAAAGCAGAGCAATAAAGGCTTTGTAGGTTGGGAATATTTGACTTGCATTCATTTAATAAATCTCATTAAGGATTTAACAATCAGCTCATTATTCAGTTTCAGTTACGGCTGTGTAAAAAACAAATTAGTCAGCTTCTCCACATGACCAATTGTACTTCTTCCTTCTGTTTAATTTCTGCAGGAAAATAAAAGCCCTTGAACAGGAGAACTTGTTTTCTTCAGCATGATCCATGCTTGCATCTCTTGACCATTGCATGCATGATGTGCACTCATCTATCCCTCCCTCTTACTTTCACCTACTCCGTGAGCACTGGCTGATCTGGAAGTGCAGAGAATGTCAGGGATATGTTGAGAAATGAGGGCTCATGCTCCCAGCAGGCATGATGTTGGGCTCCCCTAAGTCCAGTTCCCATGCTTTCCATGAAACATTCTCCACCCGACTTCCAGATCTTGGATATGGAATTTGGGATAATGTCAGGTGGAGAAACTTGGGAACTGGACTTGGGTGGGTTCAAATGTCAGGCCTAAACTGCATTTACATGAAACCGCTGGGTGAGGTTATCAGGAGATTTGGTGCAGGGTGTTATCAGTATGCTGATGACACCCAAATCTATTTCTCCACCTCCTCCTCCTCCTCCTCCTCCTCCTCCTCCTCCTCATCATCATCATCATCATCAGGCAATCACATTCACTCCCTAAATGCCTGCCTATGGGCAGTGATGGGCTGGATGAGGGATAACAAAATGAAGCTGAATCCAAGCAAGACGTATGTGCTCATTGTGGGGGATCGGAATTTAAGGGATGAGTTAGATCTCCTTGTGCTGGTTGGGGTTACGCTCCCCCAGAAGGAATAGGTGCACAGCTTGGGAGTGCTCTTGGATCCAGGCCTCACCCTGGTATCTCAGTTGGAGGCTATAGCCAGGAGTGCTTTCTGCCAACTTCAGTTGATTCGACAGCTGTGTCCATTCCTAGAAGAGAACTAATTCAAAACAGTGGTGCATCAGCTGGTAACCTCCCGGCTTGACTACTGCAATGCGTTCTACGTGGGGCTGCCTTTGTATGTAGTTTGGAAACTTCAGTTAGTTCAAAATGCAGCAGCCAGATTGGTCTCTGGGGTAACTCGGAGATACCATATTATGCCTGTCTTAAAACAGTTGCACTGGCTGCCAATAAGTTTCTGGGTGAAATACAAAGTGCTGGTTATTACCTTTAAAGCTCTGAACGACTTGGGTCCAGGCTAACTTAGAGAGCGCCTTCTCCGGTATGATCCCCATCACTCCTTGAGGTCATCCAGAGAGGTCCGTCTCCAGTTACCATCGGTATGTCTGGTGGTGACTCAGAACCAGGCCTTTTCTGTAGCTGCTTCTGGCCTATGGAATGCACTCCTGACAGATATTCGCAGTTTAGGCTCACTGTCGGCTTTTAAGAGAGCCCTAAAAACTTACTTGTTTGGCCTGGCCTTCCAAGGTTTGTAAATTGTTTTTAAAAGTATATTAATTAATTTTAAATGGTTTTGAATTGTTTTTATATTGTTTTTAGCACTGTGTTTTGAATTGTGTGTTTTTATGTCTTTTTAAATTTGTTGCCCAGAGCCTTTGGATGGGGCGGTTTATAAATGGAATAAATAAATAAATAAATAAATAAATAAATAAATAAATAAAAATGCCCACTAGGCATGCACGCTCTCGCACCCTGAGATACTGAGATATTCCTGACATTTTCCCGACTTCCAGACTGGCCAATTATCATGTGAACCCACCCATATTGTCTTCAATTAGATATGGGATACAAGAATGACAAGATCTATGCTTGGAGACTTACAATTCAAGGGGTAGAATCAGATGTACATTTCTGTGGCCTATGCCATCTTTTTCTCTGTGTGAAGCAGTATCCATGGTCCTCTCTCCCAGTAGTGATTTGCCTGACCTCAAAAGGAAGATGCACACAGGGAAAAAAGTCTCTGATGAAGATCTCAGCTAGTGGGCACATTCATGTAAAAGGGGAGGTAAAAAGCTCCACTTGGTAGATAGGACACTGATAAACAGGACTTGTGATGCCGTGTGCACCATCCAGTAGCTGTACATTGCATTATTACAACCACCTCCTTCATATCAAGGAACCCACAACAGTTCTGTTAGCAGGGATTAGGAATCACTGGCTCAACCAATCAATCAATCAATCATCTTTATTATGGTCAAAGACCAGCACAGGATAAAGTACAGATACAATACAATAAAACTCATGCTAAATAAAATATAACTCTGGAAGCTAAGTATGATTATAATAGTAAAAGACAACTCTAAAAACAGTATGGAATTAATACAGTAAAATGCTACCGGCTAAGCCTAAAAACCTGTAGAAGATTAACAGAGTAAATGAATAGCTATCCTTAAAAGTATGGCAACTAAAAGTATAAAATGGTTAAAATAATATCGACAGGCTTCATAAAAGCAATATAAAAGCAGTGGAGAAAAAGGTAAATTGAAATTATGATACAATCAAGCAAATAAAATGCTCAATAGTCAGACATCTGTTGCCAGGGATATTAACTGGTGGTCAGGACCCTGTGGATCTTGCACACTCCCCACAGAACCTGGCAACTTTGTACGTGAAGGACCAATTGTCATCTGAGAGCAGCATCTTGGTGTAGACTTGACTAGAGTGGCCAGGGTATTTAAGAAGCAGGGGAGATATGAGCCTGTCCCAACTGTCTTTATAAAAGGGACATGAAAGGAGCACATGGTCTATGGTTTCCACCTCCCCAGAGTCACAAGGACAGAGCCTTTCCATGAATGGGATCTTCTTGTATTTGCCTTCCAGAACAGCAGAGGGAAGGGCATGGCACCAGGCAAGGGTGAACGCCCTTCTGTGGCTTGATATTTCCAATTGTGCCAAATATGCAGAGGGGGAGATGGTAAACCTACGACTGTCCGGGGCCAGCAAGCCTGTCGCCTTACTTAAATCTGCCTGGCATTCTGTGTCCAGAATCCTCTGTTTGATGGTCATTTTCGCCTTGTCCCAGCCCATTGTAAGCAAAACAGACAGAGAGAAGCCCAGCTGTGCTACTTTGTTAGAGACTGCCCAATTCCATGAGGACTGAAAGTTGACTTGTAGGGTTAGCGGGGCCAAGCGCCATGGTCAATCACTGGCTCACATTCTGTGCAGTGTTAGAACTGCAAAACAGGAGCTGTGTCCGAGGAAGAGGCTACATCAGACCTTAGCCCAAAGTGTTGCCAAACAGCCACACACCGAGGGGAATGGGAGGATTTTTTTACTTATAGCATATGTCCCTGAGGGTCATTCAGCCCTTAGGGATATATTTCTGAAGCCACAAAGTGCTCCCTCCACTTCCTCACATTTGGCTGCTTAGCAACACTCTGGGCTGAGCTCTGATGCAGTCTCTTCCATGGACACAACTCCTCACCTTTAACATTAGGCACGATGTGAACCACTGTTTACAAGCATTTGTGGCTAGATGTATCATTGCTAGTTCTCTCCCTCCCTCCCTCCCTCCCTCCCCTCAATGCTGTTTTGCTGTTCCATTCACTACCGGAATAGCAAGAGTGTGTGGAAAGACCAGTACTGGTGCCTAATAATACACCCTAAATTCTGAATGTATGAAGAGACATGTATGTCATTATAGTATAGGTTCATATATATAGAGGGGGAAAGCAGCATAGGTCAGGTATGTGCATGTTCAAATCCATTCTAAATAAAGGAGGAAGCTGCAGGCACATCTTCAGCATTTCCCATGTGACCTTGAGTGCCAAATGCTTTTTCCCCAGTAACTGCCCTTAAAACTTGCTGTTTTCCAAATTGGTCTAAAATCTGATGGTTTGCGTGGGGGTGGGGGGTTGGGGAAGAGAGGAGAAAATTAGCTTTTCTGTTAACAGTTTCTCTGTCCTCTGACAAGCCTGCAGTGACGTAAAAGAAAAGGCTTCTGTGTTGTATTGGACAAAGAAGGCTGGTTTGCAAGGTAGAGGGGGGAAATGATCCCTTTCATGTGAGTTTCTACATAAATAATTAAACTCTTAGTGCAAATGGTATAGTAGGCAGCTAGTTTCTATTAATCATTCATGTTCGTACATTTTATAGCCCATCTTTTTCATCTTTGTCTCCTATCTAAACCACATCACGGCTAAAGAGGGAAAGAGTGCTATAGATTATGAATTTGGCAGGACTACAAAAGATTATAAATATAACCAGGTCCAGCTCACTGTTATAAGACAGAGACATCTGCATATCAACCTCCCAAAGAAGAATGTCATCCCACGTCATTCAAGATAAATGTAATCATGGCCCTGTTGGTAGCCATTAGTTCTTGTCCTGATAACCTTCTTTAATCATAGCAGTTTCGTGCTATTACACCAGAGATGGTATCTGCAGAGTTCTGTCATAGGGTGTTTCCAGACAAGACTCTGGAATTGCCATTCTTTGTTCACACTCTTTTATGGAGCATCTGCATTAGGGATGTGCACGAAGATCTTCGGTGCCGACGGGGGGGGGTAGCACTTTAAGGGCGGGGAAGGGTGTACTCACCCCTCCCGCTGCATTTCCCCCGCCGGCGCGCTGTCATTTTGAAGCCCCTGGGGGCGGCAGTGTTCCTCCCTGCCGCCCCGTTTCCCCCCTCGGCCGGAAGTGGCCAGAAGTCGCGAGCATGCGTGCGCCCGTCGTGCGTGTACGTGCGCCCTTCTGCCATGTGCGCTCGCATGCACGACGGGCGCACGTGCGCTCGCCACTTCCGGCCGACGCGGGAAACGGGGCGGCAGGGAGGAATGCTGCCGCCCCCAGGGGCTTCAAAATGACAGCGCACCGGTGGGGGAAATGCGGCGGGAGGGATGAGTACACCCTTCCCCACCCTTAAAGTGCAACCCCTGTCGGCATTTCGGCGCTGAAACTACCCCCAGCGCCGAAACATTTCGGAGGCCTTCATAATGGCCTCCGAAACGTTTCGGGCACAAGCCTAATCTGCATGATGCCATCAACCTCAGAAAATCCAACTTATTTGGAAAGAATGAAACTGTAGTGCAATTTCTTCTGGCGAAATGCCTTGGCGCTGCTGCTCTGTCCTTGTTTAGAGAAGAGGTTTTGAATCCTTCACCATTATGTTTCTGGTTACCATGCATTAGTATTTTGTTGCTTAGTTGCTTTTTAAATCAATGCTGTCGCATTTTCCCACTGATATTTTAAAACATAGTGGCATATTTTAGTGCACTACAGCACTAAATTAGTTTTTAAAAATGAAGAAGCCGTGTGGTTGGAGAAATGAGCAGTGGAAGGTTGGGATGGGGTGGAAATCTGGACAGGATTCATTAAGCATTGAACTAGAGTTCAACCAGAGTTGGACTGGAAGACCTCCAAATCTTCTAGGTTTGGCCTAGAAGACATAACACTAGCGTCGGGCAAACCTTTGTTTTGTTTGTTTCGAAGGTGCCACTTCTGTAATTTTAAGCCCACATTCTCTGCCAGCCTGGAAACCAAAACTACTATGGTGGGAGAGGAGGGCAGAGGTGTAACTAGGCAATTTTAGAGCCTGGACCTGAAGAGCTTTGAAGGCCCCTTGCTCTCCCCCACCCCAGCGCAAAGTGAGCTGCCATGCACTATTCCTTACTTGTTTGTTTTTAAGAAAAAATTCTGAAAAAGATACTTCCCACTGATCTGCACAGACATACCATATTTTTAATTGAGAGTCCTGGCACTTAAATCCTGGATTTAAAGATTACACACCTTCTTGCTCATTCATCACAAACCCACAGGTGTGGACTGGAGTTCATTTGTAAAAAAAAGACTGCCCAACCCCCAATGGATTCTTGACCATTCACAAACCAACTGGGACACAACATGTGTCTCTTGCTCCACAATTCAAACACACACCTGGGTCACAAGCCCACTTGGGCATATAGTGCACTTGGAGCAGGGGGAGGGGAGTTAAACCGAACACATGCCCATTGCTTCACAGTTCTCACTCAGATCTTCAGGATTACAAACCAACTTGAGCACAGGGCATTTATTTTTTAAAAATAGTTTATGTGGATGTTAACAGTTAGGCTCCACTTTCACCAGCTGTGAAGTACTCTGCAGACAGAGATAACTCTTTCTGCCAGCTTTACTGCAGTAGGGAAAAATTGATTAAAACGGATTGACCAGTCCACTTCAGATTAAATATTCAGAGCCCTCCCACCCTGCCCTACATATGTGCTCAGTATCAAAGCCCTATACCAGCCATTCCAGGAGATCTAAACAGTGGGGCAAAAAGGTGAGTGCTTTACCCTTTTTTATGAAGACAAAGGAGGGATTTGTCCATATGGGGGTAGAATGATGGTCTAAGTGGGGGATTTTTCCATATGGGGGTAGAATGATGGTCTAAGTGGGGGCCAGAATTTTTTGTAATTTTCTGCCATGAAACAAGCCACTTATAGGAGTTTTTATTTTTATTTTTTAAAAAGTAAACTATATATATATATATATATATATATATATATATATATATATATATATAAAATTAATATGCCCAATCCATTTCAAATTCAGTATTTAGAACCCTCTCAATCTGCCCTATGTCTGTGCCCAATCTCACTGCCCTATGGCAAGCCTGTTCCAGAAATATTCAATTGGGGGCGGTGATAACCACAAAAAGGAAATCACCTACAGTACCTCCATTACTAGATCTAAGGGGGAGTCCCAGGCAGGCAGAGGCTCAGCACAGGAGGCCAGGGGGAGGCCATCCCTGGCAGACCACGTCATGTGGCGTGCACAGGACACCACTCTGCCTCCTTTCTTCTTTGTTGCTTGGAGAGCTTGAGGAGGCCTCTCGGCAGAAGCAGAAAAGCCTCTGGAAGCTCCGCCCACCTGTCAAACAGCTGATGGTTGGCTTAGGGAAAACTCAGGAAGGCTCCTGCTGGGAGGGGTTCGGGCTGCAGCCACCCTTGCCCCTCACAGTTGCGCTCAGCCTGCTGGTGGGCAGGCAACAACACAGCAGGGAAATAGGGATTTGGAGGCCCCAGGGGGCATGTGGGACCGAACTTCTGCCCGGAAGTCTGGTCCAAAGAGCGCTGATGGAGGAGGGGTGGGCAATACCTACCTACTATGCCACAATGTGGGCAGAGCATAGTGGGATTCAGGCACAGAAAAAGCATCAGGTCCACATAAATGTGGAAAGTCAGCGTCAGACATCCTGACAAAACTACTCAAACTCCCATTGAAGTTGTTGGTTAGTAATGACTACCATCTTATTAATTTTAGTGGGACTTCCATTGAGTAATTTAGTCAGAATGTTAGCCAGTTGCAATTCTGATTGTCACTGAAAGTGAAAATACAACTCTTGGACAGTGCTAAGAGTCCTCAGCTGGAAGCTTTTTAATAATTCCTACTGGCACATTTATTAAAATGTGGCTCTCTTTATGTGAGTGGAGCTTTGGTTGTGTTAGAGTCTTTGTCTCTACAAGTGCTTAGCACCTGGAAATCCCATTGAGATTTAATGGTTCTGCAAGGGCTTGGCACCACTGGCATTCTTTGCCTTTTTGTGAATAACTTTTGTAAAGGTCTTGTTGACTTAAATGTTCACCTGCAACAAACAGATGACATTGTGCTAAATCATTTACTGGCATCCTATTATGCAGAAATAAACTGTTGTGCTTTTTAAAATGAGTACAAATATATCATGCAAGTTTGAGAGGATGAAATATTAACTTGGTTGGAAATTTTAAATACAAAAGAGAATAACAAGAACACTCAAATAATTGAATTTTTAAAAAACACAAAAGCAGTTCTTGGCCACCTGCAGGAGATATATATGACTGCTTGTTTCATTCATTCATTCATTCATTCATTCATTTATAAAATGTATATGCCACTCTTCAATCAAAGACCCAAAGCATCAGACAACTTTCAGTAAAACAAAACATTTTGGCTGATATTCAGACTGTGCTGATGCAACAGTACTGAGTAACATTGCACCGTTGCGTGAGTGGGATTGAAGGGGTGATTCTTGACTATCTCCCCTTTCCTCTGAATCACGGCTTGTCTCCTCACAATAGATCCTTAAGGGTCATGCAGCCCTTAGAGACATATTTTTGGTTGGCTTCAGAGGGAAGAGGAAATTCACCCCTACCCCATTGCAACGTTACTCGGGCAGCACTGTTGCACAAGTGCAGTGCTAATCTGGATACCAGCCTTCAAAAACAATTCAACATATAAAAAGTGGCGCACGCACACACAAAAAAATCACATCACAATATCAGATAGCAGCAGCCGCAAGAATCAAATGTGCAGGGTGCAGTAATCAATCCAGATTGAAGACACACCTGAAGATAATAGGCATCACTAAACTGCAAAAACACCAAAATGAAGGGAATCAGGCAAGCCTCCCAAGGAAGTAACTTCCAAAGTCAGGGCACCCAGACTTCCAAAGGGCTGGGTGCCCTGCCCCACGTATCCACCAGCCATACTGCTTCCTCTAACACAGAGCAGGGTTCCATTAGTTAATTTTAGAAGGTGAGCAGGATTATCTGGGAAGAGGTAATCCTTTAGCTATCCTCACCCCAACCAATTTAGAGCTTGAAAAGGGAATGCTAATGTACAATTGACTAAATAACAAGCAGTAAGTATTGTATTTCACTTTTGAGATCTGTAGGAAAGGTCAGTTTTATTGCTTGAGTCTTTGAATCTCACTGCATTTTCTCGTACTACACCCAATGCACCATGTAGGGAGGTATTTTTGATTAGACATTATTCCTTGGAATTATTCCTGTATCTCTGATTATTATGAAGTATTTTTTTAAACCCACACAACAAATGCTCTTTTAAAAATGCACTGCTCTTTGACATTTAGTATTATTATTTATCTGTGTTATTTATATTAGTATTTAGGTACCACTTTTAAACAAAAAGTTGACAAACTAGTGTAAATAACACAAAGATCTATTTTAATCTTGAATGTATCCGGGAGCAAGCTTGGAACTTTGCTGTTCAAACTTTCCCCTTCCTACATCCCACAATCAGTTTGTCCACCCCCATCTAATTTGATATATTTGTTTGAAACCCACCTTTTAAAGGTAGTATGTTCATAAACTGGCTTTCATTTCTTTTTTTAAAAATACCAGTAAAATAAGCGCCAATAATAACAAGCAACCCCCAACAAAAAAACCTTGAAGTAGTACCACTGATATTCAGCTCTTCCAAGCTTATGCACATGCTTGCTTCCAGCCCTACCCTCCACGCCCCGCAAAGCTTTACAACTTATAATACAAATCTTTGACAAGTAGCAGATACAACACCCACTAGCTGGTGTAGTCTCATTAACTAGTCATTCTGCCAAGTAATGTGAAGCATTTCTGAGTGCATGGAGGCTGTTTCTAATAATAACAAAGGAAAATAGGACATGAGAGGCCATTAATCTCTCTTGGAATGACTTCTGAAGTCAATCTCTAATAGTATAAAAAGGATGAAACACTTAACCACTACTAAGTGTAAGCTGAGGTCTGTGTCGAAACACTCTGTACAATGTAAACACTTTTTATTTCATTTCACCGGCGTTACGAAGTTAAAAGCATTAGGTGCAGCCAGCCGAATCCTGAGCAGTTTTTCTGAGACGTCAGGGAGGGCCTCTGAGTTCAATGGGACTTACTCCTGAGTAAGTGTGCATATTATTCCAACCTTTATTGGGCTTGTCATTGTGGGGTAGCTGCTGAGGACGGCAGCATGAAAAAGCCCCACTAATGGCACCTGAGGTTGGGGGTGGCCCTTCCATGAGAAAAGGTATCGTGGTTGCCTCAAGCAGCAGATTATTGGAGTGGAGCAGCAAGATATCTGCTGTTGCCCCCTGCCATCTTACCTGCCTCTTACCACTGCTGCTTGAAAGAAGGGAAGGCGGCAACATTTGGCATCGTGCTTTGGGGTCTCTGCTACCTGAGGGTCTCTGCTATTAGCCTTTATGTGGTGGTGGTGGTGGTGGCAGCGGTGGCAGCTAAGCAGCTCTCTCAGGGCCCACTGAAGTATGAGGTGCCCATGGGAGGCATTTTGGCTACCTTACATCTGGGGCTGGCTCTGGTACCATGCAGCACGGCTGCCACCTATCACAGATCTATTTAGTCTGAAGTGAGTGTCTGAGCTGTTGGCGACTGATCAGGAGAAAGATCTTGGGGTCGTGGTGGACAGCTTGTTGAAAGTGTCGACTCAGTGTGCAGCAGCTGTGAAAAAGGCCAATTCATGCTTGGAATCATAAGGAAGGGGACTGAAAATAAAAATGCTAATATCATAGTATAATGATAAGAGCATTATGATATTAGCATTTTATACGTTGACACCAGTTTGTCAACATATATACAAAGTTGTGTATAAGAGCATTATGGTGCGGCCACATTTGTAGTACTGTCTGCAGTTCTGGTCACCATATCTCAAAAAGGACATTATAGAAATCTATCTATCTATCTATCTATCTATCTATCTATCTATCTATCTATCTATCTATCTATCTAAAATATTTCTATACCACCCAAAACTTGCATCTCTGGGTAGTTTACAATTAAAGTAATTTAAAACATTAAATCAATAAACAATTAAAATCACTTAAAAGATTGACAACATTTAAAACCCAGTATTAAAATTATTTAAAACTATAAATCTAATTAAAAGCCTGGCTGAATAAATGTGTCTACAGTGCCTTTTTAAAAGTTGCACCAGAAATGGAGAAGGTGCAGAAGAGGGCAACCAAGATGATCAGGGGCCGGGAGCACATTCCTTATGAGGCAAGGCTACAGCATTTGGGGTTTTTTAGTTTAGAAAAAAAGACAACTGAGGAGCAGCATGATAGAGGTCTATAACATTATGCATGCTGTGGAGAGAGAGAAGTTTTATCCCTCTCTCACAACACTAGAACCAGTGGTCATCCCATGAAACTGATTGCCAAGAAATTTAGGAATGACAAAAGGAAGGCCGGTATAGAAATCGAATAAGTAAAGGAAGGAAGGAAGGCAGGCAGGAAGGAAGGAAGGAAGGAAGGACTTTTTCACACAACGAATAATTAACCTATGGAATTCTATGACACAAGATGTGGTGACAGCCACTCCAGATGTCTTTAAGAAGGGCTTAGATTAGGGCTGTATAACTTTGGCCCTCCTGCAAAAATTGTACTAAAACTCCCATAAGGCCCACCCCTGCTAACTTGGCAAAGAGGCACCTTTTACCGTGGTGATTCTCTTTTATTTATCAGGGTGACAGTAAATGGCCCTATCCACCCCAAGCACAGTACCTCCAGTGACTGTTGCTGGTGTCTATCTTACATTTCTTTTTAGATTGTGAGGCCTTTGGGGGACAGGGATCCATCTTATTTATTTATTATTTCTCTGTGTAAACCGCCCTGAGCCATTTTTGGAAGGGCGGTATAGAAATTGAATTAATCATCATCATCATCATCATCCCTGACTATTGGCTACTGTGTCTGGGGATGATGTAGTCTAAAAACAGCGGGGGGGCCGAAGTTGTGCAGCCTTGGCTTAGATAAATTCATGGAGGACAGGTCTATCATTGGCTACTAATCTGGGGGCTATAGCAGAGCGGAGCCACCATTGGGCCAATGAGTTCAAAGAACCCGGCCCGTGCCCAATCAGGGGCCACGCTTGCGGCCCACACACACACACACACACACACACACACACCGTGTCTGACGTCAGACGCGGGGGTGCTGGTTTAGCTCCTGAGCGGGGCCCCCACGGCCCCTGTTCAAGAGTTAAATGGCCGCTGCATTTGCGGCGTGACCAGGAGCGGCTCTTCCCTGCCTTTAAGACAGGGAATGCAGCGCCAGCCCAAGTATCTCCTGCAGGGGCTGCACGTCCCCTTTGAGAGCTAAACGAAGGTGGCCAGGAGCAGCTCTTCCCAAGGACGAGCCGCTCCTGGCTGTGCTGCGAACGCAGTGCCAGCATTCATTTAGCTCCCGAAGGGGCCACGCGGCCCCTTCAGGAGCTAGACTCCATCTGCTGCTGAACAGAGCCGTGTGGCTCCATTTGGGAGCCAGACCACTCCCACTGCATCTGATGTCTGATACGGGGGTGTGGCTAACCCTGCGTCTGACATCAGACGCAGGGGCGGGGTGAGCGGGGCCACTGCCGTGGCCACACAGAGGCCACCGGCGGTCATGCTCCACCACTGGGCTATAGTCTATCTCCAGCCTAAAAGGCAAGATGTTCCTAAATGCCAGTTGCCAGGGAGCAACAGCAGGAGAGGGGGCATGCTCTCAACTCTTGCCTGGAGGCTTCCAGTGGCATCTGGTGGGCCACTGTGTGAAACAGGTTGCTGGACTTGATTGGCCTTGGGTCTGATCGAGCAGGGCTGTTCTTATTTTCTTACGTAGTGTATGTTCATGATCTGATTTCCAGCTAAGATTTGCAGCAAAGTTGCAGTGGATCACGTGTGCTGGCCCTGGTAATCTTCTAGTCTGCTGCTGAGTAAGTGGCAGTACCTGGATCAGCACAGGCCCTCTGGGACTCCTCGTAGTGAAGTAAACTGAGTCAGTCAAAAACATCCTCCACCTGGAAGTGCCTCGAGAGACCAAAGTGTTTGTAATGAATAACAAGCTATAATAACAAGAGAGAGGAGAGCTGATCTTATGGCAGCAAGCATGACTTGTCCCCTTCGTTAAGCAGGGTCCGCCCTGGTTACATATGAAAGGGAGACTAGAAGTGTGAGCTCTAAGATATTCCCCTCAGGGGATGGAGCCGCTCTGGGAAGAGCAGAAGGTTTCAAGTTCCCTCCCTGGCTTCTCCAAGACAGGGCTGAGAGAGAGATTCCTGCCTGCAACCTTGGAGAAGCCACCGCCAGTCTGTGAAGACAATACTGAGCTAGATGGACCAATGGTCTGACTCAGTATGTGGCAGCTTCCTGTGTTCCTATGCTTCCTATGTAAGCTGAACACAAGTCAACAATGTGTCACGGTGGCATGGAAGATTAGTCTGCATGAACAGGAGGAGGATCTAGAGACTGAAGGCAATGACAGTGCCATCCAGTTCTTGTGCATCCAGGAACTCATTTGTAGCACTGGTTTTAGTCGGAAGCAGTGCAGTTCGAGAAGGAGATTGACTAGTGGTAAAGGAGTAAGAGGAGAGCTGCATAGATTAGAGAAGTTAGCACAGTTAGCCTGAGGGGACTTGACTTGATTAGCTCAACAGTTTTTTTAAAAAAGCTTTTTAAAGAGAGATTATAGAGGGAGTGATGAGAGTTTTTAAAATATTTAAAAGCCCACCACATGCCAGAAAGATATTTTAAAAATGCTTGGCACATTTACCAAGAACGTGGCAAAAAGCAATTAAGGAAGGGGCTCAGGGGTAGACCACATGTTTGCATGCAGAAGCTCACAGGTTCATTCCCTACACTGGCAAAGACAGGCCCCTGCCTGAAATCCGGAAGAGCTGCTGCCAGTCAGTGCAGACAACAGATAGCCCGTTTCTAGGCTGTGAGGATCTTTAGCTTTCTAGCTATCACTAGTATTAGCGGCTTTCATGCCTGCAAGTGAATGAGGAGTACTGCGTGAATAACTTTCCATTTTCGCTCTTCGCTTTTAGAGTCTGAAAGGACGGTGATGAACAAAAGGTTTCTTTTGTGTGTAAGAGATGAGGAAGATAGTGCTTTTATTCTGGGGAAGCATATGCCCAACTCTGAAAAGGAGTGGTGAAACAGACAAGACACTGGGCATGCCTGATTGCTTCTCCTGACAGCATTTTCTGGGAGATGCTCGGATCTTCCGAAGCTGCAATACAGGAGCATTTGTTATATTTCTCAGAGCTAATGTCATAACCCAGTGGGAAGAAGTCAAGTCCTGCATGATACAGGAACCTCTGCTTTCCCACTGGGTTGGTTCGCATGAGCATCAGGAAGTCTAGTTCCTGAGCAGAGCATGCTCCCTGCGAACATGTCCTGTGAACCAGCTGAGCTGAAGGTCCATTTCCAAGCCTTCTGCCCGACATTGTCAATCCAGCTTTAAATGTAGGTTACAAATGGGTGGAGAATGTTGGGTGAATGTTAAGCAAAAGACTCGGGAACCGGACTTCAGTGAGTTTGCATGACACATCTGCTGGAAGCGTGCACTCCCCCAGGAGCCAGACTTCCCAGTGATCATGCAAACCCTCCCACTACGAGTCTAATAGTTTCTGTGGATGGCAGTCTAGATTGGGAACATGGCTCAAGGCACAAGGGTCATTTATTCACTATATTTTTATCCCACACTTCCTCTTAGGAGCTCAGGACAGTATATGTGGTTCTCACTCCCATCTTAGCTTCACAACAACCCTGGAACATAGGTTTGGCAGAAAGAAAGAAAAAAGACTTGTTTAAGATCACCAGTGAGCTTCACAGCTGAATGATGATTTACCAGCATTTCCCAACTGGTCTGCCATCACATACTAGTGCTCCCTGAGACACTGGTTGGTGCCATGTCATGTACTTGTATATATAAAATTTGTTCACCACCCCAAACATATGCCTCTGGGTGGTTTACAACAACATAAAACAAATTATGTTGACTTGCTTTGAGTCAACTCCAAAAATCAGGAGTTTAAACTCCACTCTTTTGGACCTGACTCACTCCTTTAGGGCACAGGGGAAGAGAGCTGGTCTTGTGGTAGCCCACATAGATTGTCTCATTTGCTAAGCAGGGTCCACCTTGGTTTGCATTTGGATGAGACACTACATGTGTATAGAGATGTGCAAATCGATTAGAGTTCAAATCGATTCAAGCTTGAATTGGGCCATTGTTATTCAAACTCAAAAAGAAACACCCTTAAAATTAGTCTGAATTGAGTTTGAATCAAAACAACCCTGATTTGAGCTCAAATAAATTTGGGTGCTATTCTGGTGGGGTTTTCCTGCTTGCTAATTGGTTTTCTGGCACTGGCTTCTGACAGATTTGAGATCTTGCTTCTTGGTTGGCTTATTATCATACAAATCAAGTGTTGTCATGGGCAATTGTGCCCCCACTGGCAGGGAGGGGAAACAACAAAAAAGGAGGGAATTACAAAATGTTTTCAAAGAGCCTGGGGAGGGGAGGCAGAGGAAGCCCATAGTGTGCTGCTGAAGAGGATACATCAGGAGAGGAGGAAGGAAGGAATCAAGGGTTTTTGTGGTTTTCTCAGCACTGAATTTAATATGCTGTGCTATTGCTGCTGTATAAACTATCTGGTTTTGCTGGATTTCAGATTGACAAAGGCAGAACTTGGGTGCTTGCATTTCTTCCTTGAGTTGTGGATTGATCTGTTTGTGAGATGGTGTTGTGGTGAGAAATGAACACTGTGGCAGCTCATGTGTGTGTGTGTGTGTGTGTGTGTGTGTGTGTGTGTAATATTTTCTTGATGATTGCTGTGAGATGAGCCCCATGTCTGGCCTTGAAAGTAACTTGTGCTTCACTCACTGCTCTGCATTCTACATTGCAAGGTGTACATAGTCAAATTGTGCCTGAAGATGTTCGGGCTGAGCTTATGGCTGTGCTTGCTGCTAAGAGTGCTGCTGTGGCAGCTGTTGCAGTGTTGAAGTAAGGAGTCATAATTGTGTGTGAGAGAGCAACTTGTGCCAGTGATGTTACTGCAGTGGCAGGCCTTGTCACAGGCAGTGGATTCTGGGTCAGTGATTCTTTTTTGGACATTTTTGGACTGTGTTTGAAAAAAATGTGTTTTCTGTGTCAGGAGGGACAGTTTTCTTTAACTGTATGCTTCTAATCTGCAGTGTTGTGCAAGGCAGGATGCAAAACGCATTGCAAATTGCAATGCAAAACTTGTTTGCACTCTGTGAGTGCAGTTTGTTTTGGCCATGGGGAACTTGAATCACCCTATTGTTCCTCATGAGTAGGTCCTAGAGACACCTAAGTGGGTTGGGTGGTAGGGCATGATGAGTGCTACTCAGAGGCGGGCTTTCTCTGTAGCTGCTCCCGGGCTGTGGAATGCACTCCCAGCAGAAATTCACAATTTTAATTCCTTACTGACCTTCAAGAGAGCCCTTAAAACCCATCTGTTTGGCCTGGCCTTTCAGGGTTTTTAATTGGTTTTAATTGTTTTAAAGTTAACCTGGTTTTCAGGGTTTTAATTGTTCTGGTAGTTGAATTGTTTTTAAGATTTTTTTAATTTGGTGTTCATATTTATATTTCTGTTTTAATTGTTATTAGTTTTAATGGTTCTGGTTTTAATTGTAAACCGCCCTGAGCCATTTCAGAAGGGCAGTATAAAAATCAATCAATCAATCAAACAAACAAACAAACAAACAAACAAACAAATAATACTTACCACCCAACCCATAAAAGAAATGGGCAAGTGGGCAATTAATTTTTTTAACCTTTCCCTGCAAAAACTCCATAGGATTCTATCAGTTTTTTTGGGGGGAAGCAAGAATAAAAATAAAAATTGCCCACTTTCCCATTTCTTTTGTGGTTTAGGTGGTAGGTAGCTTAGGGACACTTAGGTGTCCCTAGGACCTACCCATGGGGAACAATGGGGTGATTTGAGTTCCCCATTGTTCCCTAAGGCTGAATCACTTGAATCAATTCGAGTTTATTCATGGCCTGCAATGGTTGCTGTTTCGATGAATTGATTTGAGGATTTTTCCATTTGAGCTCGAATAGAATCACAGCATCTGATTTGTGCACATCTCTAGTGCTGTAAGAGATTCCCCTTAAAGTGTGGTGCTGTAGCTCACTGTTAGAGCATTTGCTTTGCATGCAGAAGGTCGCAGGTTCAGTCACTGGCATTTCCAGGTAGGGCTGGGAGAGACTCCTGTCTGTAAATTGAAGAGCCGCTGAAAATCCCGAGCTAGACGAGCCAATGGCCTGACTCAATATAAGGCAGCTTCCTGTGTTCCAACATGCTGCTAGGCTAGGGGATGTAGGATGAGAAAATCTATCTATCTATATAATTCGCTAAGATGTACTGGTGGCTAATCCCATGCATGGCAACTCTCGCAAGAATTCTGCAGCTGCTGCTGAGGAGGGAGTAGGGTCGAGGAGGGGTGTAAAAGTGCACTGAGGGCCATTTGTGCAGCCTGGAAGGGAAGCCCCGGCTTGGCCGGCCTCCTTGCAAGGAGACTCAGTGGTGACGGATGCTGTTGCTCAATGTCTGAGGGGAGATGACTGGTTGAGGGGGTGAGTGAACAATAAAGTCCTAGAGCACAGATGTTCTGTGTGGGATAAGCTAGTACATAAATGAAAAGTGTGGTGACATTGCTACTGCCCTTCCCCCCCACCAAGTATATCTGTGTTGCAGGGTGGGCAGTGTGCCCCAGGTTTTTTTGTAATGCAAGTGTGCTTCGGAATGATAAAGGCGGGGAAACAATGCTCTACAGTACATCACATCGACTGGTGGTTAAATGCTCCATTTCCCAGTTCTGCTGCCTTGGTCACATTTGAGCCCTATGCACCTGCTTGAAAGTGGAAAAAGAGATGAGAGATCCAATTGCTGATCTCCTGCGTGACGTCCGTTATGGCCCTGAAAAGTAAACACATTTAGCAAACGATACACGTTTTTGTCTTTGATTTCAGTGTGTCCTCAGACTAACATTAGATTAATTAGACCACTTTTTTTTTTACAAGTTTTCATTATGATTCAGCTGAAATGACCCAAACAGTGGAGTGGAAATAGAGCTTCATTCCTTTTTCCAGAACAACAACTACTACTGCTATGAGTATTTTTCCAGAAAATAAACTAGAATTGTTTCCATGTGTCCATCCTGATGATCCTGGATATCAGTGAAATTAATATTTGCTCACTGGATGGCCCTGTGAGGCTGAAGTGGTCCCAGTGGTATTAGCAGTGTTCTGGTATTGTCCTTTTTCTTGTGATCTTTGTAAAACTTTCATATTTCCTATTTTAGTGAATGTATCAGGACATCCAGATGAATTTTATGTAAACCATCTTTTGGCTGACCAGAATCCAGTCCTGACACATAATGTTGCTAAATTTTGTATGGCGGCTTGTAGAATCTGCTATGAGATCTCCTGAAATTCGGGAAAAATCTGGAAATGTGAGTATAGTCTTCATGTGAAACTAGTGTTCAGGCATAGATATAGTGAGTAGATACAGTGGCAACACTAACATTGGCAAATTGCTCTGTATTTGTACCAGCCGTGAGTTTTGAGTTTATAGTATTTGCTCAAGCCTTTGTGGGGGATTTTCTCCTCCTGCTGCACCTCCACCTTTCCTGCCATGCCAGGGACTGCCTCTGTGTCCCCCTTTCCCCCACTCTCTGTTGGCCCCACCCTTCCTACTGAGACACATTACAGCAGACAGGCCACACTTGATGTTTGACCACAGCTGTGGGGAGGGCTGGTTGTTGCTGTCTGGACCTCTGCTGAGCAGGCAGCTTGCCTCCCCATCAGCTAAGTGAGGGGCACAAGAGTGGCCAGGAAGGGCTGCTTGGCTGGAGCCTTTATCTGGTACAGGAGGTGGTATAGGAACCATCGTATCAATCATCACAATCACCAAGATATTTAAATATATATCCTTCCGTGCTCAGTTTGTTCTGCGTGTTGGCATCCTTCCACAAAAGTCTGTCCAGGAATGTAAAGGCAGAGAAGGTTTTGATATATGAGTCCGCAGTTACCTTTGGGCCTCTCTGGCACGATTTGTGGGAATCTTGGGTCCTAGTTAATGTGGAACAGGGAGAGAGACACTCTTGTAGTGTGAATGAGCATTACAGCCAATTTAGGTTGTATACTTGTGCTGCAAAGCTAACTGAAGCAGCAGCTCGCTTTCAACATCAACACCCTAAGTGTTCCTGGAATATTATCTCCTCTAAATATTTGTCTATATGGTAAGCTGTGGATATAACGTGGCACGTGCATGTTGTCTGCTGTAGCTGGGGATAAAGTGCTATGCAAGGCTATGGAAAGGAGGCCTTGCTAATACTAACTAATTCTTCTTCTTTTTTCTTTTTTCTGTATGGAGGCTCATTCAGTCACCTGAGCCTATGGTCTGAAGTGGTACAGTCCAGACACAGGATTACCATTTCACTGAGAATTAGGCCTAAGTGTATGAGGACATAAGCACAATTCAGACATTACTTTGTACTTCAGAGTAGGCCCATTCACGCGCGATGTTCAACACTCATACAACGATGTGCAAACATCTGTATAGTCATTCACATGTTACGTTGAATGCAGGTACAGAAGTACACTTGCGATCCCATGCATTTGAAAAGCTTGTATCCAGGTTCACTTTTAAAATGAATGTAAGTACAGTCATTCACACAAACACATGTACGATTGTACAGACAACTGTACACTCGTACAACATAATGTCTGAACCGGGCTAGTGTGTCTGTACAAATGTATTTCTTTTTGAGTGAAGAACTGTGCATGCTTTGATTTTAAAAGGGAATCTGAGAACAGCCCCCCTCAAATGCAGAGGATAGATAGGAAATGTTCTGCTGTACATGCAGATCTGTACATGCATACAATGTATACAGTTTGTACTGTGTTGGACATAATGGGAATAGGACTGTATTGGGTACATGAGTGAGTTTGGAGAGATGTAAAAGAACAAAATTGAAGCTGTTGGTCATCACTGATGATGCTCTGCCTCTTTGACAGAAGCAAGATAATTACATCTGATTAAGGCAGTACACTTCATTGCATGGCCCGGGAGCTGGTGGTGGCTCCCATCAGCCCTAAATGCGGCTTCCTAACTAATTGTTTGTTAGGCCTGTGCAATGCCTAATCAATAGTCTGCCCAGCTCCCATGGAACCATGTGGAGGTGACTGTTCCCACTGTTGAGCCCCAGCACCATCTTGGAAAGTGTATAAGAGGCACTGGGAAGGACCCAGTTTCCTGGCACTCTGTTTTTGCCTTCCAAGATGGCACTGGGGCTCAACAGGGCTCTGTTTCTCTTACGGTTCCCCCTGTCTGATGCTGAGAGAAGTGCAGCAGTGCATGGAGGTCAACATGTTGAGAAATAGCTCTCAGATTGTTGTAATTGGGTTTGGGGTTTGGTTTTTTGCTAGAGGGGCCTCATTTGGAAAATAGTGAAGATCACTGGGTGAAGGAATGACAGGGCAGATTCTCCCCTACTGGGTAGATTCACTACCCAATAAATCCTTATCTTGGGGGAATATACTGACTAGCCATACAACCCCCCATACTGATGTGGTCATTAGCCACGCCCCCAGGTCTCAGTACATTCAGGGTTTCTGCAGTACTGAATATGGGGAGGGTTCCTCCATACACCTGCATTTCAGATTAATTGAATTGGGGGGGGGTAATGCCTGAGGAGGGCTCAAGGTGCTTTCACATACAGCTGAAGAAATGCAGAAGCTGCCCCCCCCCAGACCTAATTCCACATGGTTGCATGTCGTGAACCATCATTCTCCCCATGCCCTTATGTGAAATAGCCTTGCATTTGTTCTTGGCTGTGGATTATTAATTTGATTTGATGTTTGGCTGAGTTGTGTTTTAATTTTTATTGTGCTACATTAATTGTGCACCCCTTTGGGGGCCCTCATGAGGGCCAAGAGTGCAGGATATAAACAGCCAGAGAAGGAAGTAAATAAAAGTGGAATAAATGCAGCAATGTGGGGAGAGCTTGTGGCATGCATCTTTCTGAAACAATTGGCTCTGCTCATGCTGTTGTGTCAGTCATACATGGCCCCACAGCCGCATGGGATTGCACCAGAGAGAAGTGACTTTCATCCCATGCCACTGCAGCTTACAGTAAAGCACTTTTGAGTGTACAAAGTACTTCATATATATCATCTTGATGTAATCCTCACAGACTCTTAAAATAAGCTGTATTATCCTCATATTGCAGCTGAGACTGACAGAGAGCAGCTTGTATGAAAGCCACCTAGTAAGTTCATGGTAGAGGGGAGTTTTGAACCTGGGAAGTCGTATATTGATAGCTCAGTCTCTTAACCGCTATGCTACAGCAGACCTGACTTCAGTCTGACCTCCGAGGAAAAGCTAAAAGCAGACATGACCTCACGGTGTATTAATGTCAAAACTGCAAATTATGCATAATCAAAGTAATAAACTTCGAACCTATCCGCATTAGCAATTGGATCACTGCAAGCATTTTTAAAAACCTCTTTATTATATGTGAACATATAAAACTACCTGACCTTGAGTCAGACCATTGGTCCATTCAGTTCAATATTGTCTGCAACAGGGGTGGGCATTAGGTAGGTCAGGAGCTACTGGTCGCTTCTGGCAGGGACGGAGCTATAATTGGGCAGACAGGTTCAAACAACACGAGCCGCCCAGCTCATGGGAGCTTGCCCCTCACCCTGAGCCCTGTCCAGCCTCATTCCCAATCAGCTTTGTTGTCAACTGACGAACAAACACCCAGCCAACTATGAAACGGATGGGGAAGTTAGCTCCAGAGGGCTGTGCGGGCAGGGGCAGATTAACCTCTTTGCTGCCCATAGGCAAAGAGGATTTTGCCGCTGTGGGGAGTGGGTGGGGGATGCAAAGGGGGCATGTTCCAGGCTTCGGAGATTCATTTCAGACAGCCGTTTGCTGCCTGAACAGCGTTTACTTCCCTTTCTCTCTCTCCAGCAAGGGAGAGAAAGGGAAATAAATGCTGTCAGGCAGCAAACGGCTGCCTGAAATAAGATGGGGAGAGGAGAGCTCGCTCGGCTTTGGAGGCGGAGCCCGACCTGTGGTGTGAGCCAGGTCAGGTGACGCAGTGCGCCGTGGGATGTTACTGGAGGGCGGCATGGCTGGAGACAGGCCACCGCCACTCCTGAAACTTTAAAAGTTAAAAAATAATGGGGGCACACTTCCCTCCGTCCTTATCCTAGAGAGGCACAGCAAAATGTGAGGAGCAGCAAAAGTCGCCACTCCTCAAATTTCGCCGCCATAGGCAGATGCCTCCTCTGCCTTAATCTAACATTGTGTGTGGGCTTTTCCAGGTGCTAGCCACCTCCTCTGCATGTGATGTCAAACACAGGGGGCGTGGCCTGCACACGCAAGGGACTGCTGGGAGATCGGCCTGTGTTCTGGGCTTATCTGAAATAGCTCTCCAGACATTGGGTCCCGCTTCTCTCTCCCTTCCCTTCCAGCCAATACTGTGAATGGCCACACCACTTTTAACTTTTCTTTCTTTTCGGATGCTATGGCTTGCTTTCACTTTTGTTTCCATTAATTTATCTCCAGTTTCTTCCTCCACAAAGCAGTTTCTATTGCTTCCGCTCCTGTCTTGCAGCAAGATTATTCTGGGATTCAGGGGGTTTGGTGTTAAAATCCCTTATTCCGTTAATTAAAAATTTTTTATACAGGCTGCCATTCTGCTACTGGCTCTGCCTCCTGAAGTCACGTTTTGTGATTGGCTCTGCCTCACCAAGCTGCTGTTTTGTGGTGGTAAAGGTTCTGGCAAAAAAATAGTAGCTCCACAAAGCCTTAAATCTGACCAGCCCTGGTCTACAATAACAGGCAATGGTTCTCCAGGACTTCAGAGAAAGGTCTTTTCTAGCCCTGCTTGGAGATACCAGGGATTGAATCTGGGATTTTCTGCAGGCAGAACATGTGGTCTTTCACTCAAGATGAGTGTATGCCAGTCTGGACTCCAAGCTGGCTCATGAGATTTTCCATGAGGAACAATTGACTAAATAGCCACAGTTCTTTTAGATTTCAATTCAGATGAATCTTACATGTTATTTGCATAGAGACTTGTAGGAATGTTTTGTTCTTTTTATAGCCTCTCATGGTATCTCTATTTTTCTGTTGATTTGGCCTTGACAATTCAACACGGTATGGGACAGTCTCCATTAGGCAAGAACTCTCTTGCCTTAGCATGCAAGTAAGTTTGGTGATCTTTTGGAGTCAATGTTCTGGGCTCATCTGCATATCCCTGACCATTTTATACAAATAGAAAAGGGAAAAGAAAGGAAAAGAAGAGAGAGTTGGGGACAGGAGATGTGCCTAGGAACATAGGAAGTTGTCTTATTCCTAGTTAGACCATTGCACTGTTCCCTCTAAGGTGTGTGCACGTGATCTGCTCACACATTTTCTGGTGTCTGCTCAGTTCATTTTAGACCCCACTCAGGTTGAATCAGAAAGGCCCCATGCTGAATGCATGTGCGCGCACACTGCCTTGACACCCAGAACAAAACTCATTTTGCACACGGATGAAAAAAAAATAGAGGACCATTGGTCCATCTAGTTTAATACAGGTGGACCTCATTATCCATGAGGCTTCCGTTCCCGCATATTACCATGAATACTGAAACCACGGATAATGAGTCATTAAGTCTTAGGTTCCCAAACCTCTTTAAAAAAAACCAAACCCCATAAAAACTAGCCAAATAAAGTGCCCTATCGTGATCTGTGGGGCTCCTGGCATCCAGCAATGCCCTCGAAATGGTTTTCAAAATCAGATTTTCCCCAAAACAGAATTTATTGAACACAAAATGCCCCCATGGACAAAATGGCTGCCAGAAATGACCGCCACAGTCACTACGAGCCCTCTAGGAACCACGGATGTGTGGGTTTTAACCCTTTCGTGTCTGTAGATAGTGAAACTGGGTGTCAATTAGACACCCGTGAATACATGAAACCACAGATATAGAATCCATGTGTAATGAGGTTCTCCTGTATTGTCCTTCCTTAATGCCTGGCAGTGGTTCTTTCAGGCAGGGGTCTTTCCAAGCCCTACCTGGGATTGAACCTGGAACTCTCTGCATCCAAAATAGATGCTTTGCCACTGAGCTACCCACTGTGGAATAGATAGGAAGCCGCAGAGCAAGGACTTCAAAGTAATGTATTAACTACTACAGGAGGCAAGAGACATAAAAGAGGAGGAGCAAGTGATTGAAGACTGACTTGCATGTTCAGGGAAATTACTTGATGAACATGTGACCTGCCTCCATTGAAAAATATTGTTTGAGGTGATTGCAGCAGTTCTTGAACTAATGAGTAGAGGGAAGTAAGATGCTAATTCAGTCTGTGAATCATTACCCCAGTCCCAGAATTCCGGGTTCCACCCGGATTTAAAGTATTTTGTCCAAATTGCTTAGCCCACCCAGATTCTCCCGGATTTCAGCTTCCTTTTTTGTTTTTGTTTTTAAAGCTAAGCTCTAGCCCTTGTTGAAGCGAAGTTATGGAGCAAAACATGCAGTCACTATTTTGCTCAAAAATTATTTGCAAGCCAATTTACATAATATGCAAATTAGGCACCCGGATTTGAAAAGCCAGAATATGGCAACCCTACCCCAGTCTTAGCTACCTGAAGTGAGCCCCAGCATACTGAAATTTGTAGTTTCCCAGCATTTTTTGGTCTGGCTATGTCCACTGCTAAATATTTTTTGAAATATTAAAAGATTAACGAGCTTGACTTGTATTTTTTAGTTGATATTATGGTAAAGCTGTCTGAAAGATGGGTGTCAGATGTTTGGACAGCGGGCGCAATTTCAGTGCTTGCCCTAGGCACTATTTTCCCTAGATACACCTCTGGGAGCTGTAGAGTGGGAGACCAGCCAAGGTGGTATCATTGCACCAGTAGGCCAGAGTGGTTAAGGTGATGCTCTCTGACACCTGTAAAAGCTTCTGGGTTGGCTTGCTCCATAATCTGAGCAACTTGGAGACTTCTGTTAGAAGAGAGAGATCCTGTATTTCGCTTGTCTCTTGGTTCGGTATTTTCGCTGGACACCAGTATCAAAGCTTCAAACAAAGCTTTCATTGCTAGCAAAAGCTTTGGGGTGTGGCTGCCCCATATGGCAGCCCATCCATCTTTTTATACTCTGCAGTCAACAACTTTCGCACCTGCGCATTGTATACAAGCCAAAGCGTTACTTTTAACCCCAAAGGTTCTGATTTGCTTCCAAGTGCTATATTTCCCACTTACACTTCTCAAGACATCTGGCTTGTGGCCTTGACCTGGTTCCCCTCCCCGTTGAGACATACTTTCAAGCAGTGTCATAATAAAATATCCTCAAGGCATGGGGGGGGGATAACAGCTGCAAGCGTCATTGATAAGGCATGTATAGTAGTGCTGTGCAAACCAATTGTGCTTTTTGGCTGTTGAAAGCAAGTTGCAAATAATATTCCAACACTTCCAATTGCTGGCCATAGACCACTTCCTCTTTGCTTTCCTCTGCTTTTTGTCCAGTCCCACTCTCAGCTGCACAGGGAGGTGATGTGGTTCAGTGGTAGCACAGGCTAAAGGGTCCTCCAGGTTATAGTGGTTACTTACCTGGAGTCGAGGCAGCTTGACAGTGAGATGACAGCGGCTATGCTGTGGCTGCCGCTTGTCTTTTTTATAACAGTACAGTACATCTATCAGTGCACCTGCATGATGAGAAAGTCATTGCATTGTTGGAAAATGAGATATGTTGACTGCCCCATATAAAGCAGCTTCGCAGGAGCTGGGATTGAAATGGGGCCAAATGAAAGCATTGTCCTTGATTTTCAACCTGCAAAGGCTGTTCTTCAACATGCTTCACTTTACGCTGCGGTTATCAAGTGACGAACGTGCATGTGTGAACTCACCTTATTGTGTATTGTTTAATCTTTTGGCTATAAGTATGCTGCATTTAGCACTTGGCATGAATATTATTTGGGGCAGAAACTCCCTTTCTGTGCAGCTCCTTGCACGCAGATGCTTTTGGGTGATTCCAGCATTTCAGTTTTTAAAAAGATTTGTGTTGCATCCAGTGTGTGCAAGATATTCCGTAGCAAGATGAGTCATAGCCTTTGTGAACAGTATGGAGAGATAATGCAGGCAGTAAATGGAAAAGGCAAAAGACAGAGATATCCTGAGAAATACACATCTCAATTTTGCACTTCTTATTTGTGCTTTCTTTTACTGTACTTTGGGTTTGCTTTAGGGGGAGGGTTTGGCCGACCTGCTTAAAGCAGCTCAAAAAGTAATACAAATATTTTGTTCTCTGTTGCGTTATATTTTAAAGCAGAAACACTTGCATTTGATAAATGTAGATAATATGGGTGACCTGTCTTGGATAATACAATATATTATTGTATTCTAGAATTCCAGTTTGGGATCATTGTTGGCCTTCAGGAGAGCCCTTTTAAACCTATTTGTTTTGTCTGGCCTTCCAGGGGTTTTAAACTGCTTTTAAATGTTCTTAATTGTTTTAATGATTTTAAACTGCTTTTAAATTTGTTTGTGTATTGATTGTTTTAAATGATTGTGAGGTTTTTCTTTTGTCTGTTGTGCACCACCCAGACCTTTGGATGGGTCGGTATAAAAATGTAATGAATACAAATAAATATATATTTCATTTTGAATTTAGTAATTCTAAATGATCAAGCATGCAAATGTTTTTTCTTTGTATTGTGGGGGAGTGGGAGGTGGTGGGGGAAGGAAACTTCAAGCAGTGTGCTTTGTATGAAAGAACCATGTTGCCACACCCCCTTTTACCTTTTGAGATGCACAGCGTATTGTGTCAACAGCTTTAGAGGTGGGTGGGGAATGGTATGTAAAGCAGGTGGACACATATTTATTGAGTCCGCATACAAAAAGGTAGCAGATGCTTTGTTCATGAGCTCATAACAAAGGCAATTTCATCCCCAATATCCTATTAGTCTCAAATAGTTTACTATCTGATTCTTGCTCCAGAATGACAACAGTGCTGGGGCTCATTTGAGGGGATTGCAGAAGGCAACTGTGATAAGCAACCGAAGAACTATTCTTAAGGAAATGGGAAGTGCCGGAATTACGTGCATTGCAATGTCTGTTATCATGGACACTCCTTAGCAAAGACTCTTATCAAACCAGCAGTTTATAGCATTGTTGTTTTTGTATTCTTTCACAGTACAGGATTTCCTGTCCAAATGATTGAATGTTCATTGGGAGTCTGATTCATTAAATTAAAATAAAAACAGTATCTGCTGTTGCAAACTGTGAACATTTCAAGTGCTTTCTTATTGTGTCATATGTTTTTTGTGTTTAACTGAAAGTTGAACATAACATGAACATTTTAAAATCCATGTAAATGTGTTAAACAGAAAATACAATGGTGAAATACTTTGCTGTGTGTGTGTGTTTGAAATGTGTATATATGTGCAATTGTATTTGCCCACATTTTAAATGCACAAGCCAAAGCTTTTAAGACACAGCCAATTTTTTGCTATTTAACTGATCGTCCCTCTCCTTTCTTGTCTGACTGTCTGCTGGAAAAGCACAGGAGGATACACTGTGCCAGCCCTGGACTCTGGGAACCCACCTAGAGGGCCCCCTTGACGCTAGTACATCCTCTTTTGGGCAGCATTCGCTGCAGCCTGGAGCTAATTCTGCTGCAGAATTATAGTGCCACAGACTAGCCTGCAAGTGTCCTGAGCCTGCTGTAAGAAAGGAGACAAAGGTTTCAAAGGGTACCTTTGGAAATTATCCTTAGGAGGAAGCAAAAAAGATCCCGCTGCCTGCACTGTTGTATAAGGTATACTATACAAGGGCTGCGTTAGCTTGAACTTCGCAATCTACCCAAGGATGTTGCCAGACATTCAGGAGTGAAAACCGGCATTGAGGAGCTGACTGTTGGGAACAAAAAAGAGAGAGGACAGACTTCAGGAAGGAATCCTTAGACTACATAGGACTTTGCTCTGCTTTCTTTTGGCAAAACATGGAAACACACACACATGCAAAGTGTAATATCTAGATTTTAAAAACCTAGGCTCTACAGCAAAGGAACCAGCAGCTTACAACATGATGCTAAGCATGTTTACTCAGAAGTAAGCTCCACCGATTTTAATGGAACTTGCTCCTTAGTACGTATGCATAGTATTGTAGCATTAGTCATTTTCCTTGCAGGAAGAAGACAGCTTTATTATGGAGTTAGGCAGCAGCAACGAATTGGATCCTGGCAACACCTTTAGTTCATGATGATGTTTCATTGTAGCCCTATTCTACGGAGCAGGATAAAAGCATACTTCATTAGATTTCTCTCATATGAAAGAGTGCATCAAGAGGAAACATTTCCATACCAAAAGTTTGCTTTGTTTGTATCGGATTAATACCCATTCTTTCTGGCTAGAAAAGGAAACTGTTACTGCACTCAAGTGACCGCTGATGAATATGTGTTTAAGAAGGAAGAAAAAGCAATATTTGTTTCTAAAGGACATTATGGCAAAACAATTTGAAGTTTTGCATTTTCTCTTAAAAACTGATCTAGCACATATGACAAGAAACTCTCCTTTGACTAATCTTTTCCTACTGTCTAAGATGCTGCACATGAGAATGCTTTAATTTATACTTGGGATTTATCTAGGGGAAAAACTTGCCTTCATTTCGGATAAATTGTTAAATGTAGATGATTACTTTTGTGCTTTAAAAGTGAACTGCATTAATGGATGGACGCATAGCTAGAAAACCTTCTGGAAATTCTGTCCTCAAATCCTGGAGATTCTCACATATGTGGAATACAATACTTTTTGCAATAGCCCATGACACTAACTGATGCTGCAGTTTGTTGTGGAATGTATCTATGAATACCATAACAGATCAAGCTTTCAGACAAGGAAAAGACTGATGCTGAAAGAACTATGAATATGATGCATGTGAATAATTTTCCGTTCAGGCGGCATTCATGGATATGGTGAGTAACTTCAGTATCCTGTATCCCAATACTTGTTTGATATGCCTCGTGACAACTGTCATCTGATTATTTAGCACAAAGTAACAAAGATGCAAGTGACATCAAGTTGCACGTAAAAACAAAAATCTCACAGTGGCGTTCCAAATTTTAAAATGTGAAAACACATTTTTCTCTATTGCTTTGGTGTATTTAGATTCACTTTTAAGAAAGGAATAAGTTGATTTTTGACTCTTTGAAGTTCATTCCTAGGCTTGTGTTTTCGCCCCAGTTAAGCCTTTCCCCAGTTCAGCTAAGGGATATTTGATCAAAAGGGCTGTTTTTCCTTCTTCTCTTAGTAAACAGTTGGCTCTCTATCCTCCTCCTCCCCTTTTTGCCCCACCCCCTTTTGGTAGGATCTGCACCAGAATATAAATGATTCTTTCTCCAAGAACTGCAGAGCTAGGTAGTCGGCTTCTTTTGTGTGTGATGCCATTCAAACATTATGAATGTATATTTGTGTATGTGTGGATAAATACAGAAATAAATATATTGGGTGTCTTCCATTATACAATCCTGACAATATGACTTAATATAGCCCTGTCTATTTAGTTATATAACAATATGATTTGCTTGATTGTATGGTGGTTAAACAGTATGCTCTAGAAATTGGGCAAAATTGCTTATTCATAATATGCTAGGACATTTCTGAAGACAAGCCTCCAAAGATCGTACTCATTCTTTTTAAAGGAAAAAAAAATCTGCAAGGGAATCTTCCTATACCTTTGTATTCTCAGGCATGGCAACATTCCATGTTATATATTTTAAACTGGTGCAGAGAGGGGCCCCTGGATTGCTTTAACATATCCATTATGAAGATTATAATGGAGTAAGAGGAAGAGAAGGTTTTTCATGTGACCCAATTAATTTAGTGCTTGGTTAAAAGCGTTATTAATTGATGCTCCTTGCCTTGAATAATGCTTTCCTCAGCCCTGAAGCAACACATTAAAGACACATTGGTGGTAGTAGCAACCTTGAAATCTCATATAAGATTGTAGACATTCTGTTTTCTTTTCTTGTTCAGCAAACACTTCCACCTTCATCCTTATGGCATTTTTAGGATGCACATGTTCTCTTCTTCATCTGTCACATATAGGGGAAAGCATATTGATTTTGAACAAGGAATTGACATAGTTTAAAGTTACTTTTCTGTTTCAAATTTGTTTATTACTTCTTCACCAAGCTTAACTTTCCATTTGTGATAGAAAAGTTTGTGAAGGGGAAGAGAAAATGGGAGACTAGCCATCAGTTCAGTATGGGATCATCCAGGGTCAGCTCTGCTGTCTTTGCTTGCAATTGTTGCTGTCTTAGCACATATTTGCATGTCATGAAAAAGGTCACTGGTACCCCATCTTAATCTAGTTAAGGGAGGACAAAACACCCTGGAGTCTTTTGGATAAGTGTGTTGGCCTAGCAGGAACACAATCTGCCAGCATACCTTCAGGGAACTTGGTGATCATGCCTAGCTTTGTCATGAAACAATGTGAGGCAACTGCTTCAGGCCGCAGATTCCAGAGGGCGTGCCATTTTCTTGCTCTCAATTTGTTTCTGAGTGTACCATTAGAAACAAACAAAAAAGAGTTCAAGTATGGAGGAGGAAGGGGTGGCATATTCATATGCAAGAATGTCTAAAGCAAACATTGTGTAGGACAGGCCTTGACAAATTTTTATTTGGATCTACAAGCCAGGAGCTAGACAGTGGACACTGGACATAATTACCAGACTGAGCGATGGATGGACATTGTGGAAGGGAAGGGTGAATGGGATTCTCTTTATCCCCTGTACAAGTAATATGCTTGGAACAGAAACAGGACTGCCTAGGATGAATAAATATTGTATTAAATAATTCTACCTCTGAATATCATCATCTGGGTGCCATGTTTACATTTCTAGGCACTGGCTCCCTGGCTTCTGGAATTTGTGAAGCACATAAATTCAGTTCTGACAGGGGGTGGGGGAAGTCTGCATGGGTTGAAGAAAAAAGTCCCCAGTGTCAATTAACTCTTAGTATTTAGTCTTCTGAGATAACAGGATCATGTGTGCTCAGTTCCCAAGACCCTGATCAGGAACAGAATGTAATAGGAACATACAGCTTCAGTCTTTGTGATTGGTAGGCAGTATGAGGCCTTTGAATTGGCCAGGCCACATGGAAGCCTGTCCTTTGGCTGTTCCCTGACCAGCAGAAGAGACCTTGCCAGCTGCTCTCTAGGCCTGAGTTCGGGATCCAAGGGACCCTGGATACCCAACCAAGGCACCCTGGATTGGATATCACAGACTCCAGGACTGATTCCTGGTATGATTGTTAATTCTTGGCTACGGGAGTTGGTTAACTCCTCATTACGTGAGGGTTTCGTGCCAGCAGCCCTTAAAGAGGCAATAATTCACCCTCACTTGAAGAAACCCTCTCTGGATCCTGAGGTCCTTGACAACTATAGGCTGATCTCCAACCTCCCTTTTTTTAGCAAAGGTGTTAGAGAGGGTTGTATGTGCCTAGCTCGAGAGGGTCTTAGAAGAAACTAGTTATTTTAATTCTTATCAGTCGGGCTTCAGGCAGCATAGCACAGAGACAGCACTGGTCTCTCTGGTAGATGACCTTCTTTGGGACCTTGACAAGGGTAGTGTCCCTCTCTTGGTCCTTTTAGATTTCTCAGCTGCTTTTGACACTATCGATCTTGCCATCCTTCTCAACCACCTGCGTGGATTGGGTATTGGGGGCACTGTCTTACAGTGATTCCGTTCTTACCTTAGCAGGCATGTCCAGTCAGTATACATTGAGGACAGGTGCTCTGACCCATGGACATTCCTTTATGGAGTTCCCCAGGGTTCAGTTCTTGCCCCTGTCCTTTTTAACATCTATATGAAGCTGCTGGGTCAGGTCATTTCCCAGTTTGGGGTGAGATTTCATCAATATGCTGATGATACTCAGCTATATATTGCCATCCCAGACCATTCTGGGGATGCCGTCTCTGTGCTTACTCGATGCCTGGAAACTATTAAGATCTGGATGAATCAAAACAAGCTCAGATTGAATCCGACTAAGACTGAATTACTTTTATTCAGCCCTTGTGACGGCCAACAGCTGGATGTGAACCTTGTTTTAGATGGGGTGACGCTGCCTTCAGAAGAGCTTGTTCGTGATTTGGGGGTCCTTTTGGACTCACGACTCCTGCTTGAGCAGCAGGTGGAAGCTGCGGCCAGAAGTGCTTCTGCCCAGCTTCATCTGGTTCGCCAATTACGCCCTTACCTTGATCAGCAGGCATTAATGACAGTGACCCATGGCCTTGTTATCTCCTGTTTAGATTATTGTAACGCTCTCTCTCTAGGGTTACCTTTGAGGATGATCGGGAAGCTGCAGCGGGTCCAGAATGCAGCAGCTCGCCTACTCATGGGTGCCAGAAAATATGACAGGGTAATACCTCTCCTACTGTCATTGCACTGGTTGCCTATCCGCTTCTGAGCTCAATTTAAGGACCTGGTTCTGACCTTCAGAGCCTTGCATGGCCTAGCGCCTGTCTACCTTCAGACCCGCCTCTCCCATCCAGTTACATCCTATCCGGTTAGATCATCTCAGGTGGCCCTTCTGTTGGTCCCTGATTTCCGAGATGTTCGAGGCTCTAGGACCTGTGAAAGGGCCTTTTTGGTTGTTGCCCCGCTCCTTTGGAACTCTCTCCCCCGACAGATCCGGCTAGCCCCTTCCTTACCAATCTTCAAATCGCTCTTGAATACTTTTCTTTTTTGCCAGGCTTTTGCCCTGTAGTTCATTTTTCTGTTCTTTGGTAGTTACTTTAGTTTTAGGTTTTTTTTAAACCAATTTTTAATTATTAATGTAATGTAATTTTTAATGTTGCCTGTTTGTATGTTGTTGTGCACTGCCCAGAGTCTTTGGAGTGGGCAGTATATTAAATGTCACAAATAAATAAATAAATAAATAAATAAATAATCGGCCATGACCCAATCTGACCCATTCTAACATGAATTTAAAAGACTTTAAGATGTTGTTCTTGTGTTTTCTGTCTTGCATTAACAACTTCCATAGGTGTGCATAAATAACGTAAGAGACTCAAAAGCTCTTTTAGTACTGTGTGAAAATTCCTCAAGAAGATAAATATTCTTAAACTATAAGACCCAGCACTTGGTAGGACTGCAGTGAAGGGCTTGGAAAGAATATTTAGATGCCATGATGTGTCTATACCTACAAATCATAGAATCCGGACAATGGTTTTCCTGTGACATTCTTGCTGCAAAATCTGGATTTTGGAGAAGCAGGACCGAAAAAGTATTGACGTTTTTGAACTTTGGTGCTGGAGAAGACTTTTGAGGATACTATGGACAGCCAGGAAACAAATTGATCATAGAACAAATCAATTCAGAATTTCCACTCATGGCACAAGTGACCAGGCTCAAACTATCATACTTTGGACACATTATGTGAAGACCCAGCTCCACGGAGAAGTCCATAATGCTGGGAAAGGTTGAAGGAAAAAGAAGAAGAGGACGATCAGCATTAAGGTGGATGGACTCGATTACGACAGCGATGGATGCACCACTGAGAGACCTAAAAGGCCAAGTTGAAGACAGATCATCCTAGAGAGACTCCATCTGTGTGGTCACTAAGAACTGACACCAACCTGACGGCACTTAATCAATCAATCAATCAATCAATCAATCAATCAATCAGTGGAAAGACAGAGTGGCTGTCATTCTAGGAAGCACTGGTGCAAAGGAAAAAGCACTGGTGCTTCTGAAGAGTTCCAGACTCTAATGCTGCACCAGTGCTAGTGTATATGTATGTGGGAATTTCAACAACCTCCCCTTCTCCTGGAAATGCTCTGTGTCATGTGAAACTATGTTCTTGAGGGCTGTGTGACCTGCAGGGACATATTTTCAAATGGCATAGCACACTTCTGGAAGTAGGGGAGGTAATCAAGATTTGCCCTAACTGCTGAGTCAGGAGTGGGGTGGAGTTGGTTTAGGTTTACAGGTACTTCTCCCATTGCTCCAGTATTTTGTTAGGATGTCAGCCAGTGATTTTAGTAATGACTCAGTTGAAGAAATTAAATTTCTCTGAACTATAAGGGAAAATTTGAATTATCAGATCCCTTTTGGTAAGCAGGAATAGCATCTGAAAGCAATGGTTTCTACTATTACCTAAATGCATTAAGTATGGAATGAAAACATGAAGATTTTTCTGTTTGTTGCCTTTATTTCCAACAATGTGAGGAGGAGGAGGAGCAGGAGGAAACTTTATCCACTCAATTTCATTATGCAAGTTATACAGAGTTGGCATGTTAGAGACTGTAGGGGTTCTTAACCTGGGGTTATGTCTGTTAAGATATGTCCCCAGATTATACTGAATTAGCATGTTGAAGCTTTAGGGCAAGGTTCTTGACCTTGCCCTAAAGGTAATCAGATAGGGGTCCATCAGGTAGGGGTCCATCAGATAGGTCCATGTGGTCCTAGGAAAACATTTGCTGCACTGAATTTAATGTGCTTCCTGGAGAGCCAAAAGAGAGTTCTTGAAAATAACTGTGCTGAGTGCTTTTTTCTTCTTATTTTTTACTATGGATGAAACGCTATAAATGGATTGGAGGTACTTGGATAATACTTGAGGATCTGGGAGGTCCATAGGTGCAGAAAGGTTAAGCGCTTGAATCAGGAACTACATGATCTGGGACTTAGATGTAAGTTCTTAGGGGGGCTCAATACCCCCTTGAGGCTCAAAAAAGAATAAGGGTGTGCAGTGCCAACCCATTCACATTTGACAGGCAGTATGAAGACTCTGAGTTGGTCAGACCTTGATATACATACAAGGAATCGGCCACTTCTGTCTTATCAATAGAGCAGTATCTTGTCCCCTTGGCATCCAACCTTGGGGACTCTAGGACATGGAACGCATACTCCAGGTATGGATTTGGGTACAGCCTCGGCTGTGAAAGGTGTTAAGATATGCAGACCAGTGAAGAGCTTGGTCAACACAGCAAAAGCATGCCTTGTTTTTCATCTGCTAATACAGCCAAGCATCATGTAAGACAATGCAGGATTTCATTATAATGGCCTTTATTGAATGCTCATACATGCTTCCAGTATGCTTACAGGAGAAGCATGGTTTTCCACCAGCAGTCCCAAGTCAATACACAGGAGTGTAGGTATTGAGTCCATTGATGTGGGAAGTGTATTATTAGGAAGGCACTTGAGAGTATTCCTCTTGAAGCTGATAGTCACACTGATAGACATGTTTTTAAAACAGTCTATAACAATGTGGGCTAAGGGAAATAAACTTTATATTGTTATAAAAAGATGTTATTTTAAAAGGAAGCATGATAATAGGAAAGCAAGTCCTTTAGGCATGTAGACTAGATTTAGTTTGTATATTTCTTCAATAAGATTTTATTAAGAATAGAAAATGTGTTCATCAGACTTGTAGATGACATGAAACTGGGAGGGACTGAGGTTAGGGATGTGCCCGAAACGTTTCGGAGGCCATTATAAAGGCCTCTGAAACGTTTCAGCTCTGGTGGCCGCTTCAGCGCCGGTGGGGGTAGTTCTTTAAGGGCTGGGGAGGGTGCACTCACCCCTCCCACCGTATTTCCCCTGCCGGCACTCTGTTATTTTTAAGCCCCTCGGGGCAGCAGCGTTCCTCCCTGCCGCCCCATCTCCCCCATTGGCTGGAAGTGGCCAGAAGTAGCAAGCACATGTGCGCATGCATGGCAGATGGGCGCACACACAATAGGCACGCGCACGTAACGGGCACGCGCACGCTTGCTACTTCCGGCCACTTCCAGCCAATGGGGGGAACGGGTTGACAGGGAGGAACACTGCCACCCCGAGGGGCTAAAACTAATGGAGTGCCAGCGGGGGAAATGCGGCGGGAGAGGTGAGTGCACCCTCCCCCGCCTTTAAAGAACTACCCCCGCCGGTGCCGAATAACATTCAGGCACATCCCTAACTGAGGTAACTCTGAGGCCTCAGATGAGCTTCATAATGTGGATATCTAGTCTGTAAGCAAAATAAAACCCAGCAACAATAAGTGCTTATCATGACACAGAGTGGGAGAAATATGAGAGTTAACTGGATAGTAAATTGAATGGAATATGAGTCAGCAATGAGTTGGAGAAGGGGAGATATCTTGTAATTAGGAAAAGTATAGTTTCCAAGGTAAAGAATTAGTAAAGGCCTACTCTGCACTTCTGTGATTCTAAGGAAGCATGCAGGAAAATGTGAGATAATTGCCACAGACAATAGGCAGTAGGTTCAAAAAGCTGGAAAGTCCATTTAAATTAAATAGGAAAAAGTATTACTAGCTCAGGAAAAAGTACTCTCCCCACCCCCTTATCAGGCAGGAGATCGAAGGGAAATAGAGGGAAAGGCAGGGAAATGCCTGCCTTGAAGATTTTTAAGAGAATGTTGGTTCTTAATGTTAAGGGCTATAGTAGATGCTTGCTTGGTGGTTGCTGCACTCATGTTTCTGCTTACTTGCCGCCTCATGTAGGCTCTTGGTATCTCTCTGTAACACCTTACTGAGTCAGCAGATTTGCTTTAAGAACAATCACTTCTGACAAGATGATGCAGATTGTTTTCTGTTGTCTCTGAGGGCAGGGCTAGAACCAGTGTTCCCACTAACAGGGATTCCCAGATGTTGTTGGCTACAACTCCCAGAATCCCCAGCTGCAATGGCTTTTGCTTGTGGTTTATGAGAGTTGTAGTCAACAACATCTGGGAATCCCTGTTAGAGGGAACACTGGCTAGAACCAATGACAAGGAATATTTAGGCTAGGCATTAGAAGGAATTTCCTAACTCTAAGGGCTGTTGGAGAGTGGAACAACTTATACAGTGGTTGGCTCTCCTTTTCTAGTGGTTTGAGGCTGCATGGCCGTCTTTCAGGGATACTGAAGCAGATTCCTGGAGCGGGGGTTGGACTAGAATACCTGCAAGGTTCTCTCTAGCTCTGAAATGCTGGAAGCTCTAAAAGAGCAAACATAGCGTAGTAGTTAAGAGTGTTGGACTAGGACTGGGAAGACCCAAGTCTGAATCCCCATTCAACCATGAAACTCACTGAGTGACTCTAGGCCAGTCATGTAACTCTCAGCCTAACCTACCTCACAGGATTATTGTGAGGATAAAAATAATTGTGTACTCTGAGCTCCTCAGAGGAAGAGCAGGATATAAATGTAAAAACAATAAATCTATGGATTGCTCTGTCAGAATCTTGCTTGTAGCTTAGATATCAGCCATCCGTATCATTGAGCATCCTTGACTGCCATCTGTGCCTAGGGTGTCCATATACAGAAGAGGACAGGGTTCCTTATACAGTTAATAGCTTTGAAGAAGAAATTATTTCTGCAGATTCATACTTTTCACCCCTGCATGACAAGTTAAGATCCCCTCTTTTATGCAAATATAAGTGTACAAGTCCTGCCTCGCTGTGTGTCTTTATCTATGTTAGAATTGTGACTGTAGACTTTGTAATGTTCTATTCAGGGTTAATAAAAATCAATGCTTTTAAAAAATAATAATCAGATTTTTCATTTAAACCTATTTCCCCCCAATTTAAATTGGATTTTAAAGAATCTTGGTCAAAGATATCATCATTAACATTAATCATTTCTAATTATGATTGCATTGTGTTTTGAATGCCATTTTGCAACTAGAGACTGGAATGATGAAGGTGGAGGCTAGAGTATGGCTGGCCACCCTTACCTATAGGGTCAAACTAGCGCTCCGCTGGACTAGATAGGCCCTTGTTGGACTAGATAGGTCTTGGCCCTGATCCAGCAGGACTATTATGTTCTTAGGGTTGTTGTGAGAGTAAATATAATCATGTATACTACTTTGGGTTCCTTGGAGGAAAAGCGGAATATAAATGTAAATATATAAAGTGCTGCCATTGCTCAGTCACTTCACTACATTGTATTGGGATGAGATAAAATTATTAACAACCATTGCAGGATGTATGGAAGTATTTCAAACGTTATAGGCCATGTTGTACAGGTAGATAGTCAAGATAAATAGGTAGGCAGAGGTCTCACAGGCTCTAAAGAACAGCCTAGCAACTACCCTAATTGGCCTGTTGCTTTTCTAGTGGGCGCTGATGAGTCTTACAGCTTGGGCCCTGGATATTTAAGGCAGCACTTTCTTCTGTATAGTCCCCACTGTTCTTTAAGATCTGCTGGAGAAACCATTTACAGTTGCCACTAGACTGCTCAGAGTTATGCCTATTCAAAGGCTGCCCCTGGTATGCACTCTCTGCCAAGATGCAGGATTTGCCCTGGAGTAATTGGCTAGGCGCTTCAACTATGCTTTGGGCTGAAGTGGGGAAATTAGCTTGGACTGGGGGTGCAGTTCTGACATAGTGTCAGTTTAACAGTTCTAGTGTATTGGAAAGGATGATGAGGCATAGGTACAGTTTCAAGGCTTTATTAAAGGTAAAAATGGGGATTACAGAAGGCAAAAAGAGATTTCATTTATTGTTTGTTTGTTTGTTTGTTTGTTTTGTACACCACTCCAAACCTTCGTCTCTGGGCAGTTTCCTCCAGCAACATTTGCTCTAACATCTCCACTGCTCTAACCACTACACCATACTGCCATATTAGTATTACCTATCCTTCCTAGGAGTGTTGGTTGCATGATGGCCGGGCAAAGTTGCTTCTTCCTGGGTAAAGCGTAGGATGAAGTGGGGATGAAGAGGGAGGAGCAGGAGCCACAGCTTGCTTAGGTGTAAATCTGCAGGCTGGTAGAATCTAGGCAGAATGCCAACCGAGTCCAAGCAGAATCCATGGCCATTGTGGCTTGACTCGGGTACTTGTACACAAAAACGTGCCCTGAGGCAACTATTGACTTAATCAGGTGATATTTCCATCCCTGGAGGGCTAAGAGTTCCGTGCAATACAACAGGGTCCATTGCCAGATTGACTTAGTAAGTAAAAGTCAAGAGCCAGCTATGCAAATGTGGCTGTGTGAGGATAATAGGGCTATGTTTGTTTACTACGTCTGAGATCATGATGTCTCCAGTGTAAAGGTAGAAACCTATTGTTGACCTATGAGCACCTCTTCCCTGGACTTTCTAGCCAATTTAACAATTTCAATGGGGTGGGAAATAGCCACTGCAGTGTTCCTTCTTAGAAGCATTCCAAACGTTATCTCTAAGCAGGAGGATCTCCTCATAGAGCAACTTGCTTTTGAAAGTCTATTAGCGGGCTTTCCTCATTAAGAAGGGGTGGCTGTGTCCTGATTCAGTTGTTGTCTCCCTAACCTGGAGGCAAGTTGCCAACCTCAGCCTGTGCTTAATGACCAGTTCTTACAAAAGTGTGAGGTGAAAAGTTCATGGGGACTATGTTCTCATAGCCCTGTGCTGTGAATACATCTAGAGGGGTGCTCTTTGCACTACCCCCAAAATGGCTTTCTGGCAACTCCTCTCTGGTGGCATTCAAAAGGACCTTAACATGCATTCTTTTATCCAGGCTTTTGGTTGTGCAGCTGCTCTGTTTTTATTGTTTTCATGTAATTTAAATTTATTCTTTTGTAATTCTTTTTGCACATCACCCAGATAGCTTTGTTTGAGGTGGTAATGATAAATAAATATAAACTTCAGGGCCCAGTGTAAGATTAAGTAGTGTGTATGTGTGTGATTGGTTCCTTCACATGACTCCCTACCTAGAAGAGTTCTGACCAGAGACTATCTGCCTGTTGGTTTGATGGGCTTATAGTTTTCCCCTCTAGTATCCAGCTATTTTTATGGTACATTGAGTAAGGAGTTGGCATCCTGTGTTTGGTACCTGTGAGGTGGAAGGAGTAATTCCTTACTTGAGGCTGGGAACTGGGTCCAGCCCATCAGAAAGCCTTGAAGCAAAATGCGGGCTGGTTATAAACATTTGCTGGCAGTACTTTTGGATAGGGTTGACAAACAGGAACAATCCCAAGGCTGAATAGCAATCTCAATACGCTTCAGGCACTGTTTAAGGTCATTGCTCAAATGCAGTAAGGCACCTTTCCACATGAAGTAAAGCACACAATAATAGCATGCATTTTGAGATAAACTGATTATTTTTGTTCACTTTCTCTGAAATAGCCTATCCTCTCAACATCAGCTGAAGAGCAGACAGTTTGCTATTCAACAGTAGCAAATACTTGCTTTCCCACTACTCTTCTTAAGAATGTATTGCTCTTTTAGAAAGCCTTTCATTTGGATAACAAATATTTACCTGGACCACTAACCATCTAACAGCTTGGCCTGAAGGAGCGGCTTAAGCTGCAGCTGGGCAGCAACCTGTGTCGCTGAAAGATGACCCCGTTCCTAGCACAGTAGGGCAGGGTTTCACAAGAATGACGTAGAGGGCCCCTACCCATTCCAATACAGACCCCTTCTGGAGCTTTTGTTTGTTTCTTAAAAGATATAGATGCTCCCTTTTTTGCCAGAGGACTCCAAGATGGCTCATAACATAAACAGATTCATATTAAAAGTATAAATGAAATAAATACATTTAAAAAGCAGTGCTAAGCCCACAATGGAATTAGCAGCAAACCCCCCCCCAAACAAACAAAGAAAAAAAACCCAGCAGATCCCAGTACAGCAGATCCCAGTACAGCAGTACCCACCCAATCCCTCTAAAAGAAAAGTCTTTGTATGACTTTGTATGGCAAGTTAGCCGCAAAGGGGTGGAATATGCATCCCCCTTGATGGAATTCCAGAGCCTCATAAGCCCTATTCACATATTATGTTCCATACTCATAGAAGTGTACAGTGTACACAGGTACAGTTCTTTACACATTATATTGAAGACAAGAACAGCAGTACACTAAAGCAGGGAGGTGGCACAGAAACGTATCACCATCTGTGGTAGTCCTGGAATTGGAGCTGGTGTTTACTTGCGAATTGTCTCCTCACACTGAACTAGTGCTCTTATGTATCAGTTTGGAAACTTATATGGCTGTATAAACAAGCGGCTTAACACCTAGCATTAAGCTAGTAAATGGCTTTAATACAAGTGCTCCACCATAATTGAATAAGCCTTTCAATTGCACTGATGTAGGGCATGCATTCATAAGAGCTGTTTTGCTTACCCCTGAGACAGCAACGATTTTAACAACTTACCTGTACTAGTATACAAATACCTGTGCAGTGATTCCTTAAATGGAAAATGCCTTTCATTTTTAAATTTTGTACTGCTCAGTTAAACATCCTTAGGAGAATTAAATTTAAGTATTCCGTTGAGCCTGCAAGAATATACACTAGGAAGGTAATTCAAATTAATATCACTTTTAGCATATTTCTACCTCCCCCACCTCAAAACTGAGCAATAATGCATTGTTGATAGCATTCTTACCAATGTTTTCTTCTAAAAAATAAAAATGTTAAACGTATAGCCCAACAGACTCCAGCACTGATTACAGTCCTCCTCTACTTTCATAACTGCAGATCTGGCACCTTAGCTCCAGGGGTGTAGCAAGGTTGGAGTGGGCCCAGAGACAAGAGTTTAAAATGCCCCCCCCCCCACTGAAGCTCAGCTCATGAAGTACAGAAATCTTAAATGAGGCTGAAAATTTGTATCTATCTATCTATCTATCTATCTATCTATCTATCTATCTATCTATCTATCTATCTATCTATCTATCGCCTATGTGCCACAATAGAACATAATCTTAAATTATTTTTTTAAAGGTTTTGTAAATTGTGGACAGTGCAAGTCATTTAATAGTACTAGAGAAAGACATGCTGTTCTGGCAGCTCCAGGTCTTAACACTCACATCAGTTTAGGAGGAGGAATACAACTGAAGGAAGCCCGGGCAGGTGAGCAGCTGGGGGAGTAAGTCATGTGACTTGCCTCTGGGGGGGAGGCCAAGGCAGTGGGCCCCCAGTCAACTGTCTCCCCTTGCCCTATTATAGTTACGCCTCTGCTTAACTCGTTTGATTTGGTTTTCACATCACTTCCTGCTGTCAAGGTGGTAGTGTAGTATTAGACTTTGGCTGGGGAAATTTCAGCCCCTCCCTAACCAATGAACTTTCAGGCATGACACTGGGATAGTTACTTGCTCTCAGTCCAACCTACTTCACAGACTTTTGTGAGGGGAAATGGGGTGGACCCCCTGGGCTCCTTACTACCTCTTCAGAGGTTTGGTCTGCCCTCAATATGTCCACAGGAGTATCCTTTGTTAAGCAGTAGAGCTGGAGGCTGAAAAGAAAAGTTCCTTTGTTGAACACAGGGTCTAAATTTAGGGTATATTTTTAACAGGTTGTTTCCAGGGAGCAATATAATCAGAGTTCTTGTGTTCATTTCACACAGTTTTTAAAAAAAATAAAAGTCCAAAATTATCATTTGCACCAGGAAGTAATTATGGAGTCTCGGAGATCTTTGTATTAAATTCTCTCCATGCCAAAAACGGTCTTTAGTAGAAGAAAAAAATGTGGGTTTTTTCCTGTGAGCTGCATTTCTCCTTTAGAACAAAATTCCTTTCCTTGAAAGAAAGCAGAGACACAGCGTGCAGCTTATTGTGTGCAGCATGCTGTACTCCTCCAAGAAAGCATCTGGTGTATACACATTGGTAGTTTACATAGCTGCATGAATCATCCATATTGTTTGGTATATATCTTAATCTTCAGGCTGTTTGAGCAAATCAGATGTGACCTGGAAGTTCCATGTTCGAAATGTCGGTCTTTTTCTTTTTCATGGCCAGGTGTCCAAAAATTTAGTCTTAGTTCGCTAGCCAGCCATTATTTGTGGTTGCCACCAATCCGTTCTCTTACCTCTGATCCTTTTCTGGCTCATAGGCTGAGGGCTTAGGAGAGAAGTGGGTCTTTTGTCATGTGCACTGATATCTGGAGATGGTAAGAAACAGTGGGAGCCTCCTCCTACTGCTAAGAAAGGATTCCTGCTGTTTCTTTCTTTCTCAAAAGTGGCAGTGGAAATGAGACCTCCAGTGAGGAGATCTCTGTGGTGCTGGATGTCCTTCTAGCCAGAGGGCTGGGTGGCAGTTGCCACTGGCGAGCTGGCAACTGGATTTGTAGATGCCTGGCCATGGCATAGAGCAGGCTTCCCCAAACTGTGGCCCTCCAGACGTTGCTGAACTACAATTCTCATCATTCCAGCCACAATAAGTTGTAGCTGGTGCTGGGGGTGATGGGAATTGTAGTTCAGCAACATCTGGAGGGCCGCAGGTTGGGGACGCCTGAGTGGATGGGATTAACCCTTTGCCCCTGCCAATTCCCTGACTTCAGCTGCCCCCTTTGAGCTGTTTTTATCTTCTGCACAGGTATCTGCCCCCTTTCTTGGTCTGACAGCTTCACCTAGATGAAAGTGAAGTAGGGCCTTTAAGGAAATGGCCACGTGATTCTTGCAGAGCTTGTGTACTGCAGTGGCTTAGACAATGTGCTCTTAATCAGAAAATCGCTGCTTCAGCCCTCACCTTTGCCATGAACTCACTAAGTGACCCTGGCAAGCAACTCCCTTTAAGTCTCAGGGACTTATATTTATATAGCACTTTTCAACAAAAGTTATCAAAGCTGTTTACAAAGAAAAATAATGAAGAAGATGGGTCTCTGTCCCTAAAGGGCTTGCATCTCATAAGAAACATAAAGTAGACTCTAGCAACAACCATTGGAGGGATTCTGTGCTGAGGTTGGATAGGGACAGTTGCTCTCCCCCTGCTAAATAGAAGAGAATCACCACTCTAAAGAGTGCCTCTTGGCTCAGTAGCAGGGGTTACCTGCACCTGGAAGCCAGTGGACACGGCATTTATAGCACTAGGATTGTGAGAATAGGAATTAAAGTTGTCTATAAATATCCCCAAACAGCCTATGAAAGGGCACACTACACAGTTCACTGCAATCATGAATAATAAAACCCTGATAGCTTTTCTCCCTCTCTTTGGGAGGGGGCAACATGAGGAAAGGGAACAGTTCCATCCCCGGAGGATTCCGGATTCAAGTCTACAAAGCAAATTGGGTCCAGGACTTTGGATGGAGGAGGGAAATTCAGGATAAGACTGACTTTGCCAGGCATGTGTTAAGCCCTCCCTTTTGAATTTCTGTAAGGAAATTGGTTCATCTCGAGGGCACTTTGTAAAGAGAGGGGACAACCGGTGCTTTATTACGCATGGCTCTGGTGTAATGTGTAGTTTGCCCCCAATAATAAGAGGAGGAAATACATTCAGATGGGGATTAAACAAAGGAATAAAGTACATAAGTGTTAAGATAGTAAGCAGGAGTTATGGAGAGACTGTGGTGCAGACATGAGCTAATAATGAAAAGAGATGTTAATCAAAATAGCCAAGAGTAACATGCAGTTGATTTAAAAATAAATAAATAAATGGATTCTTAAGGAGTGGGAACATCTTTGCAGTGCCCAGTTTTCCATTGCTGTTCTTCAAGGCTAAGTACCCTCAGAATGCTGATCACTCAAGATGGAATGAGTGCATGATCTTCACTTTCTGTTGCTCACATGTTGAGATCAGCAATGCTGTTGTCATTATAATTTGCATTAGTGACACTGATATTTATTGTTCAAGAGCTATTCTTGATGCCAAAAGAGACTTTGATTACGTTACTATGCCTAATTCCATGACAGATTTGAGTCATCATCTGTCATTGAAGAAGGGCATCAGAGTCCTTTTCCACTTCAGAGGAAACAAGAGGGAAAAATTGATATGCAGTGTTTCAATTCCTGAACACACCAGTGAATAGAAAAAAATGTCTATAATGGTCTTTGTGTTAGCTTTCTATGTATATTTCCCAGCCTTCAGCTGTGTGAAACAGTAACTCAGAGGTTACCACTAGTAGCATGACTAACATTGATGCTTAACCCCTATCTCCAAATAAGTGACGTTGTGCTTACAATGTCCTAATTATTTCCCATTCTATTTTTGTAGATTGTACTGATATTACACTTCAAGGCTGTTCACATGAGCAGGCCTACCCAGGCTTGGGCAGTCTTACCTGGGTAGAGATGCTCATGTGAAAAGCTGAGATTGTGACCGATCCCAGCACTGCCTCTTCGGGTTAGGGGTGTACACGGAACCGTTCTGGGTGGTTTGATTCAAATTCAAACCAAACTGCCAGACTGTAAACCAATTTCTTAGAACTAGCAGGTGGTTTGCTTCATACAGTTGAACCAGATCAAACCAGTTTGGCCTGGTTGTTGTTGTTGTTATTATTATTATTATTACATTTATATCCCGCTCTTCCTCCAAGGAGCCCAGAGCGATGTACTACATGCTTAAGTTTCTCCTCACAACAACCCTGTGAAGTAGGTTAGGCTGAGATAGAAGTGACTGGCCCAGAGTCACCCAGCAAGCATTACGGCTGAACTCGGGTCTCCCCGGTCCTAGTCCAGCACTCTAACCACTACACCACGCTGGCTCACCATCAAGTTGTTTGATGAAAAGTAACAACATAATAATAACACATGAGGTCAGTGTTTCTTCAACCGAAAGCAAAATAATAGCTCCCAGTAAGAAGGAAGATATGACATCTGAAGCTTCCATTGTGGCACTGAAAAGATTTGGTTTTATACTGGCACAGTTGTGCCCATACAGTTAAGATGAGGAGTGTTTTCAACATCCCATCATTATAAGCCTTGAACATTCTTATCCCTCTGAAATCATGCACACATCAACTAGACACCACTCCTCTGAATTTGGCGCAAATCCATTGCAAAGTGGTTGAGATACAGCAGTTTAAGTTTGTAACTCCTAAAAAAAGATTTCAAAGTGTTGGCAACATTTTTTGCACCACTGATATTATATTTTTAAATGGCTGATGTCTTTTTAGCAGTCCCCAAAAATTCAGGTCCATAAGGGACTGGTGCCTTTTGTCAGTTTGTCTAGTGATTTTTGAGTAATTATTGTTATAAATCCCCATAATAACAGGGAAAATAACTAAGGAAAAGTGAGCTAAGAGCATAACTGAGTCCGGCCACTGAGAACTCTGAAGTCAAAGTTGGGAGGGCCAAGTCCTGGCAATTTCTAGTGAGTGACTTCCAGGTTTTGAACATAGGGGCCTGATAAGGATAGTCTATAGGCACTCTGGCACTTGTATAGTTAAACAACCATTCCTCCCCCTCCCTCTCCTTTCATTGGTATTTGTTTTCTCCCTCCTTTCTCTGACCTCCACCAAAGGAAGGAAGCAGATGCCCTCAGCAAACCTTGGAATAAACTATTAGAAAGTAAGTCCATTGATTCCACTAGAGCTGAGTAAACACACATAGGAATGTTTTAATTATTTTATTTTTTACATTTATATCCCACTCTTCCTCCAAGGAGCTGAGAGGACCAGCAGAGATCTGAGGCTCCATGCACCTACACTTTGCCTTGGTCTTTCAGTTGAACATCGGGCTGGGGAGGGATGCATCCAGGCAGTCATTTAACAGGTGCATTTCCCCATATCACTTCCTAGAGATGCTCCTGATAAATTTCTGCCTGATGCATCCCTGATCAAGGCAAAGTGTGGGTGTGTGGAGCCTCATTTCTAAACCCATCATATACCAGACTGTACAAAGTCTTTACAGCTTATATGGCATGCGAGTTAAGATGGGTACCTTAACTTGCAGTTTTCATTCCTTTTAGAGCACGAGTGAAAATGTAAAGCGGCTTAACTCTCACCTTTAATGGAAGGTTTTTGGCTTACTGAATTGTATTTATATGCTCTAGTGTGCTGTCCTGCTCTAGTGGTTCCTTTCTGAATTACAGTCTGCCCATAAAGCTCTCGAGAAAAGAAGAGCCCTGCTGGATCAGGCCCAAGGTGCATCTGATCCAACATCTTGCTGGCCACAGTTGCCAGGCTGAGGCCTCCCAGAAGCCCAAGAGAAGGACTCAAGGGCAATAATGTGCTGGTGCTCCTCAGCAGCTCTGGCATTCAATAGCATACTGCCTCTGAACATAAGGTTCAGTTTAGCTATAAGGTCTAATAACCCCTGCTGCCTTGGCAAAGAGGCACCTTTTAACGTGGTGATTCTCTATATTTAGCAGAGGGAGAGTAACTGGCCTTCTCCACCGCCAGCACAGTACCTCCCATGACTGTTGCTGGTGTCTATGTTATGTTTCTTTTTAATTTGTGAGCCCTCTGGGGACAGGGATCCATCTTATTTATTTATTATTTCTCTGTGTAAACCGCCCTGAGCCATTTTTGGAAGGGCGGTATAGAAATCAGATCAATAATAATAATAATAATAATAATAATAATAATAATAATAATAGCTGTTGATAGGCCAATCCTCCGTGAATTTCCTGTTTTAAATCCAGCTAAGCAAGTGGCCGTCACTGCATCTTGCGGCAGCAAATTCTACACATTAATTATGTGTGAATTGAAATGCTTTCTTTCATCTGTCCTGAATCTACTGATAGTTTAGTTAGGTGATCCCTACATTTCAATATTATGTGAAAGTTGGCTGGGGGTGGGGGGGACCTCTCTATCTGCTATTTCAAACTCTGCTCCCACGCACAGAGTTTCCTCATTGACTTCAGTGACAGGAGCGACTCTGTACATGCACCACCAGTGCTCTGAAGCTGAGGAGATGGAGGCTGTTGCCCTCATCCTAAGTAAATATTCTGAAGTTTTCAACTGCCTGTAGAACAGGACTGCACAGCTTGGGCCCTCCAGCTGTTGTTGGACTACAATTCCCATCATCCCTGACTATTGGCCACTGTGGTTGGCAACAATGGGAGCTGTAGTCCAACACTACCTGCAGGCAGTGTTCCCTCTAAGGTGTGCGCATGTGCGTGTGCTCACAAGTTTTTTGATGTCCGCTCAGTTAATTTTAGATCCCGCTCAGGTTAAATCTGGAAGGACCCATTCTGAATGCACATGCACACACACTGCTTTGATACAGCCACCCAGAACAAAACTCATTCTGCACACACATGAAAAAAAAATTAGAGAGAACACTGCCAGCAGGACCTAAGTTGTACAGCCCTGCTGTAGAAGAACTCTTAAGTATGGTACATTTCATTTTCTTGGCTTTGTTAGAAGAGAGCTGGAATTGAAGGGCTAGAATTGTCTGTCTTCTCCATCACTATTCTCCTCTCCTGTAAGCCAGAAGCAGCATTCTCTCCCTCTCCTCCAGTTTAAACAAGTGTTCCCTGTAAGGAATCCCAGATGTTTACTACAGCTCCCAGAATCCCTAGCTGCAGTGGGCTTTGGCTGAGGATGCTGGGAGTTGTAGTCAACAACATCTGGGATTTTCAGTTAGAGGGAACACTGTTTTTATCAATCAGGCACTTAGAGTGGAATTGTATCAAATACTAATGAACATCGTTTCATATTTCGGTGAAGTGAAAAGCTAGTTTGTATTTGGTTAGCTAGGAAAATGCTATAAATGTTATATCACATTCTGCTGTGGCTTTTGTAACTGGTCACTACTTTTTTGTCTTAAGATTCAGTATGGCAACTGCTGTGTCATAGTAGGTATTTGCTATAACCTTCCCTGATCCCTTGGAATTAAAAGCTATACGTCTCCATCCTATCTCTCTAGCCAACTGGACATTCAAGTATAAGATGTTATACAAAGCTGTTATATTAATAATCTAACGTATTTAATTTATTTCATTGGCCACTTCTTACAGTACTTCCTCTGAGATGTGAGCAGCTGTCAATGATGTGCTTTTTATACCCTGTGATGGACCTACTTTTATTTCCTCTGCTCCTACTAATATGAATTTAACAACCTGTCATGCACCTGTTGTCATACGGCTGCACTGTACTTCTCATGTTTTAGCCTTCACTGACCTTGACATTTTATGTAAGAGTCTTATAAAGCTCCTGAAACCCGTTTTTGGCACATCAGGATGCAACACTAGTCAAATGAGCATACTAAGTATGCTTAGTTTAGCATCCTGGACAATATTAATAACAGGCATAGGCACATAGGAAGCTGCCATATACTGAGTCTACACAGACTGGCAATGGCTTCTCCAAGGCTGCAGGCAGGAATCTCTTTCAGCCCTATCTTGGAGAAACTAGGGAAGGAACTTGGAGCGTAGATGCTCTTCCCAGAGCGGCTTCATCCCCTAAAGGGAATATCTTACCGTGCTCACACTTCTAGTCTCCCTTTTGTGTGCAACCAGGGTGGATCCTGCTTAGCTTAAGGAGACAAGTCATGCTTGCTACCACAAGACCAGCTCTCTTCCAGGCTGTGCTGTTAGATTAATAGGAATGAAGTACAGGTAGGAGAAACTGGAGGGCTAATGTATAAATGCAGTTTCATCCTAGATCTGATAAGTGTACATACAGAACAGTTGCTCTTTAAAAGGTACTTTGACTCAGGAGAACAGACTCTATGTCCAACCATGTATATAGACACCTCATGGTGATGGAACCGGAGTATAGTACATATAATTGCATGTTTTATGAGGGTGTAGGTTAATTTTAGAGAAAAACTCACGGATGCCAAGTCTATCAATGGCTACTAGTCTTGATGGCTATCGACTATGCCCAGGATGTCTCTGAATACTAGTTGCAGGGGAGCAACAGCAGGAGAGGGGCCATGTCTTCATCACCTGTTTGTGGGCTTCACAGCCTTTACCAAGCTCAGTATGTGGAAATAATCATCCAAATAAATGAGTTGCCTCCTTTCCCCCTGTCAGAGAAAATTAGCCCACATAGATTTGGATATTCTCCCTTTAAGTACGGTTCTCTCTAATTCCTGTATTTCTGTGAGACCAAGTAGGTTTAGCCTAATGTATAGCTTGTTAATTGGTCTGTGGGCACAGTTGTATGGGCTCACTTGTGATCAACATTAGGCTTTTGTGTCTCAGTTGTTGTAGTGAAAAACCTGATTGCTAAGGATGATTGTAGTGGGGGTTGGGGAATGTGACCAGCTGCTGCTAAAAATATCAGCACAGTCATTTCTCTTGAGGTCTTGTTAATGAGTATAGAGGAGAAACTGCAGGTGATGGTGGCAAGAGCAAGACTGTGGCATTAAGTCAAAGGCAGTGTAAAGATGTTGAAGTGTCTTGGGTGTCTTATGCTGAGTCAAAGCAGGGGCCCACCACATGGACCAGTCTCATTGGCAGCAGTTCTCCAGGATCACCTGCAAAGGCCTCTCCCAGCCTGTTGCCTGAGAACTTTTAATTGGATGTGTTAGAGATTGAACTTGGGTTCCTACGCATGGAAAGCATGAGCCCTGCCCCAGAGGACAATCACGGTCTCACCCCTTAAGAAGGTTCTACCAGTACTTAGCTTCATAACAGCTAAGTATATCCCTCTCTTCCCCTGTTGCTGGGGAAAGCAATCGCTTAGGCAGAGTGGAACAAGCCTTTAAAATGTGCTTGGCTCTGGAAAGAGATCACGGGGTGAGTCAATAGCAGAAAGCCAAGATCTGCTGGCTGCAGCTTGCTTTGCTTCTTTGTGAATGATCAGCAAGAAGGTGACTCTTATTTACTTGGTGAAAGCTTTATATGTATTAATTTAATGTCTAAGCCATCTTTCCTATGGTCAGAGAAAGCAGCTTGCAATTTATGACAAAACCATAAAACCTAAGCACAATAATAAAATGTTAAACGATGTAGTATCGCAGGGGCAGGCAGTAGATAGATCTGGATTTACTGATAGATCTCTTGATGACTTGCGGTAGATAAGCGAGGGTTTCTGACTTTCCATTGCTTAATGATTCCAACAAGAAGAAGCCTTTTTCTAAATTAGGCTGCTGAAACAAAGAAAGCTAGGAGTGGATTTTTGTGTTAAAGGACAGTGAGCTCAAAACAAATTCCTAGCACTCAGAGGCATTCTGTTTCTTAATTTTAAGTTTATCCTACTGGTAAGGTAAAGTGTGCCATTGAGTCGGTGCTGACTCCTGGCGACCACAGAGCCCTGTGGTTGTCTTTGGTAGAATACAGGAGGGGCTTACCATTGCCATCCTGTGTAGTATGAGATGATGCCTTTCAGCATTTTCCTATATCACTGCTGCCCGATATAGATGTTTCCCATAGTCTGGGAAACATACCAGCGGGGCTTTGAACCGGCAACCTCTGGCTTGCTAGTCAAGTCATTTCCCCATTGTGCCATTAGGTGGCTGAGCCACTATTTTATACCTGGCTTGAGTTGATGGACTTTGTTCTAGTAAAAAGCAAAGCAGATCGAGCAAGCCTGAAATCTCATGCCTTTTCTTATTGTATTTATGCATTAGTGGCCAGTGTTTGCATTACTTAAGCCTACAAGTCTAAAAACATCTGATGGGAATTCTTCAGGAGTTGCAACTTTAGCCATTCAGTTACATGTCTGATTAAAATTAATTTGCAGGAGGCTCTGATCAAACTGTGCTTTGCAGTTCTGGTTTTGAGAGCAAGTGGTGTGTCTGGTTAACAGCAAACTAAAGTTGTTAATGAAGAAGGAAGGGCAGGAGGGGTGCATGTGCAAGCCTGCTAAGGCCAAACCACAATGAACTGAGCCCACAAGAGCAAGCAGGGGAGAATCAGTGCAGTGTGCAAGCTAGAAAGACGAAATATATTTGTTTTTATCTCATTGTTTTGAAAGTGCAAGATCAAGATTTTTTTCAAGGCAATTTTGGTGTTGCGTTTTCTCCTGATGTGATTCTGAGTCTTGAGTCATAGGCCCGCTTGGCTATTTGAATGAGTTAAGTTTGGCAAGTTAACTGCTTTAAGAATACCTACCAACACTTCAGAATGAGAAATAGAGGCAAAAGAATTTTACACACACACACAGAGGCAGGCAGGCAGGCATTCTGTGCATAGCTAGTAGATGGCTTGAAACAACCTCCTGATCTCAGAAGCTAAGGAGGGTCAGACCTGATTATCACTTGGATAGAAGACCATCTGAGAACACCAGGTGCAGTTATTGTTAATTATTAATTTGATTTCTATACCTCCCTTCCAAAAATGGCTCAGGGTGGTTTACACAGAGAAATAATATATAGATAAGATGGATCCCTGTCCCCAAAGGGCTCACAATCTAAAAAGAAACTAGATAGACACCAGCAACAGTCACTGGAGGTACTGTGCTGGGGGTGGATAGGGCCAGTTACTCTCCCCCTGCTAAATAAAGAGAATCACCACATTAAAAGGTGCCTCTTTGCCAAGTTAGCAGTTGTCTTGTAGATGCCTATACTGGCCAAGTGGTGATGATCTCTGTGCTCCCTCCCAAACCATGGGATTCTATGATTCTAGCTCTAAAGCAGGACTGCACAACATAAGTCTCAGGGGCTGGATTCGGCCCACAGTGACTATTTTATTGGCCCCCAGGTATCCTGAAGCAATACAGGAGCTGGAAACTGCCTTGTAGCGCTGTCCTGTGCATGCTTTCTCAGAAATATGCTCCATTGGTGTGCCCAGTGAGGCTTACTCCCATGTAAGCATACCTAGCATTGTTGCCTGAAAGCAACAACAATTTAGGGAGAGGAGAGGACTTGGCATTTGTTTAGGGCTGGCATATACTCTAGGGGCCCCACTCATTGAGCAAGGACAAGACCTATTCTCTGGCCACTATCCTTGGTTGAAACAATGGGTCCATTGACAGGGGGAATAGATACACAAGTAACTAATAATATTTTTAATTTTAATGTAATAATGTGCTAAAAAATGACCTCAGCCCCTGCACGCCAAGTTGTAGATGGTTCTGGCCCACCAGGGCATTTGGGTTGTGCAACCCTGCTCTAAAGCGATAATTTTCATATGGGTCCAGCAAAAAAAGACATCTAATGAATGGGACTGAAGCAGTATTTGTAACTGTAAGAATAGTCATCTTAATAAGCCCAAACAAAAAATGCATCAAAATAATGAGTGACAGCTAATTGGGGCTTAAGCAGAGCTTTTCACTGACCAGTCCGACTTAAGAAAGAGCTTCTTTTTGCCTTCAAGTTCACTCAGTAGCAAGTAGCAAGTTCATCACTACGTACCACCACACGCCCCTTACTCCAGTCACCAGCCTTCTCTGGATCACAGGCGGAATACGAATATGATGAATATTTATATACCACTTTTCAACAAAAGTTTCCAAAGTGGTTTACATAGATATAAATTAATTAATCAATTAATAAAATGGGCCCCTGCCCCCAAAGGGCTAACAGTCTAAAAAAGAAATGTAAGATAGACACCATCAACAGCTGGGGATGGATAGGGCCAGTTGCCCTCCCTCCTGCTAAATAAAGAGAATCACCACTTTAAAAAGGTGCCTCTTTGCTCGGTTTGCAGGGGACTACTTAGTGAGATTAGAATCCCATTGGGACAGAGCCCTCTACCTCAGCCAGCCCCCCCCCCACTGAACAGCTGAAGTATCCACACACTACCTTGGTAATTCATAACAAACCCACAGGTCTGGGTCAGAGTGTATTTTGGAAAAGGAAAAGACTACGTAACCTGCAAATAATCCATATACCTTCTTGATCATTCACAAACCAACTGGGACACAACACATGCTCCTTGCTTCAGTTCTCACACAGACCTTCTGGTTCACAAACCAACTTGAGCATAGTGCATTTATTTTTTAAAAAATATTGTTTGTTGGAATGCTAATAGTTCCACTTTCACTAGGTGCGAAGTTCTCTATGGCTAGAGATGACTCTTTCTGGCAGCTTTCCTGCAATAGGGGAAAAATGATTAAAAACCAATGGATTGGTCAATCTGCTTCAAATCAAATACATAGAGCCTTCCCACCCTGCCCCATATCTGTGCCAAATATCAAAGCCATATTCCAAGCCTTCCCAGAAATATGCAGGGGGAGGGATATAACCCACATAACTCCATAGTCCCATACACACACCTTCAAGGCTTCATGGTGGATGGCTGTGAGTGAGGACAGGCAGGCACAGAGCACACTGGAGGCAACAGCAACAGTGGCATGGCAGCAGAGGGCACAAGAGGAGCCTCCTTTTTAGGCTCCCACAGCAGCAGCTTGCCAGTGCCAGGAGAAAAGGCATTGCAGCACAGAGCTCACACTGCACGGAAGAGTGGCATTGGCAAGTTCTCTTAAGCACCACTCCTAGGGCCCTCCAGGGGAGCTGAGAGCTGGGTGGCCCAGCAGCAAAGGGACACTTTTGATTGACAGGCAGGCTGGCTCCTGGAGGCAGCATGCACTGTGCACAGACTGCCTACTCCCGCTGAACAGCTGATGATCGAGTTGGAGGAGGAGAACTCCCTGTGCAGCACGGAGCCCTCTAATTTGCTGGGAGGTGGGCCAGAGACAGGCTGGAGACAGGGGAGGGGGGCTTTGGAAAATCGCGATTCTGAGATCAGTGATCGTGATCCAGGAAACGTGGGAATTTGTGGCTGTCTCGGGTAAATTTGGACAGTTGGCTTGGCAGGTATGCTTTAAGCATCATCATACTTGCCTTCTCTTCTAGATGCATGTTTTTGGAACAGTGGTTGAATGTTGCATTTGACATCTGCATTGTAATATGCTTTGATATTTTGTAGTAGTGATAAAATGTTTGGAAGCAATTGGGTGAGAAGAATTGTGATCATATAGAATGTTCACAAGCATGACACCGAGTGAATTAAATCGTGAGCAATCCTGTTTTGTAAACTGGTTAGTTTCTGTGAGGAGAATGAAAAGTCAGTGTGGCTAGGAAGGAAAAACCTTCACAGAAGGAGCTGAAAACCGAAGAGGTCCCAGGAAGTAAACAGTGAAAAGGTGAATCATAGTCAATGGAAGGAAGAGGAGATAACAAGTCTGAGAAAATGACAGAACTGTAGCTCAGTGCTAGTGTATCTGCTTTGCATGTAGGTCCCGGTTCACTCCCTGGCATCTCCAGGTAGAGCTAGGAAAGACTGGAACCTTGTAGAACTGCTTCCAAGTCAGTGCAGATAATACTGAGGTAGATGGACCGATGGTCTGGCTTGGTACACGGCAGTTTCCTATGTGAAATGGAGGACAGGGATCCTGAAGAAAGGTGGGACTAGTGAGAAAAAGGGGGAAATTCACCATAGGGCCTAAGAACAGGAGATGCTTTTTGGGAGGGATAGGAGTGCTGGGAAGGCAGGGAGAGGGGCCAGAAGTTACGAATAGCTACAAATAGAAATGAATGAATATCCCTCCTGGATGAGTCATACTTTTTAATTTACCTTCAATAAAATGCATGACCGCTTCCTTCTAATATCTCATGGTAGGTAAGCTGCTGTTTGCATTTTTCATTCAGCACTGCTTTTGAAAAACTGTGGCCAAGTCCTCCTCCTGAGGTTAGAGAACTGTGAAACTGGGTCTGTAGCAGGATTCTTATGAGCCCAAATGGGAATGAAGATAACTTGGAAAGACCTGACATCAGCACATTCAGATGGGCAGGTCTGTTAGGGTGGGTAAACTCACGGCTGGCTTCTCCTTGTCCAGTGCACAAATAACAAAACTCTGCTGCCCAGTTATACTCTGTGCCAGGCAATGAAGCTTGTGTTCTGCAAGCATAAATTACAGGCGGCTGGCTATCTCCTGCTGGGAATCTTCTCAAATCTTATTGAAGGCATGTGAGGGGCAGTGGGACTCCTGCAGCTCCACATTCCATCTGAGAAGTGGTTTTGCTTACTCTGTCCTGGAGGGCTGCCCTGCCCTGAGGTAAATGACACACCCCAAGTTTTGTCTGTCAAAATGTTCCATTTTCAGACTGCTTTAATATCTGGAGTGTCTTGAACTATGAGTGGGATGAAACTAGGTAACCGTTTTGAGTGAGGTACAGCCAGAGTCTCCCGTTTTGAGCGAGTGGAATACAAGAATATAAATAGAACCCTTTCAGACTCATCCAGTAATCGGGAGTGTCTTAGAGCTGTTTGAACAAAGTTGTGTGGAGATGGCGGAGTAGGATGGTCAAGTGAATGTATGTAGGTTGGGGCAAAGCCTGATGCCACAATCCCACTTGTCTCCCCATATGTTTGCATTGGAATGGCCCTTAGGATCTAGGGCAGGGCTGCACAACTTCATCTCTCCAGCAGAAGCTGGACTGCAGGTCTCATAATCCCTGATTATTGGCCACTCTGGCTGGGGATGATGAGAGTTAGTCCAGAAGCTACTGGAGGATCCAAGTTGTTCAGCCTGGGTCTATTGGTGTTGGGCTACATGTGCACCAAATGATAGCTTGTTAGCAAGTGTGGAGGTAACCTGTATAATTTTGGGGTACAACTTGAGCCCTGTTTTAAAGGATAAATGTAGAAATGCCACATTTTCAGACTGGACTACATGTTAATCAAATTTCAGAGTTCTGGCATCATTTTCATAACCCCAAGGGAGTAAAGCTCAAGCATAGTGAGACTTAACAACTGTGTAACGTAAACATTCTCAATATCATGCTGAAAATTGTTTTTTTTTTAAATAGGCTAGTTGAATAATGACTGTTAAATTGGTATTTATTTTTCACCCGACTTGTAAAATGCAAGACTTAGTGGTTTTCATAACACCACCAACAAAATAATACCTCTTAATAATTATATTAAAATAATGGAGGTGTCTGCATGTGAACTATTATTTCAGGATTGCAAACAAAGTTACGTTTCTTGCAGTTTTGGTTTTAATGGTATCTTTCATAGTTTGGACACCTTTGGTTCTAACTGCTCATGTTGAGTGAGGAAATGGGCAAATGGAAGCCAAATTGGAAGGGATTGTAATCCTTGACTCCTGTTAATTATTCTATTTTCTATAGCTCTACATGGAGTGAAGCAAATTAGAGTCCCTGTCTTAAAGAGTTTACAACATAATACTGGCAACAGTGACAATTATGAACAGAGATTAGTGCACAAGAAGGGATGTAGAAGCTAATTATTTCCCCTTCTGCTTCAGTAGGTCTCGGAGTCGTATTTTTGCAGATTAGGTATGAAGTAGATTTGTTGGTGCAAGTGTTTCAGGTTCAGGTTCTTTATATTCTGCCTGGACCACCATATGAGACAGTGTTCCCAGTATTTCTTCTGTTAATGTGATGGTTGCACCTAGCTTTTCATATTTCAGTGCTTCTTAGCACCAAAAAAAGATGTACAATGTTCAATGTTTATAAACAATTTGTTTTAGTATGTGATATAAATGACTGGCCAGGTTTATTTTATACATTCTGAATATTGAATAATGTATAGGTTTTGCCTTCTAATGCCTAATTGATTAATCTGGAATCCAGAATAGACCTGTAGGCTCTAGTGCACCATGATAACAACATTTTTGGTTTAGAATAAACCAAGGAAAGGTGGAGGGGGGGGGTCTTGTGTCTGTGCTCATGCGTGCGTTGATTGTGCATATAACATTATGGTTTAGCATTGCTTGTGCAGCCTTGAAATAAGGAGCAGGTCCCTTCTTAGCCTGAAGATTGTGGCTGAGCCTTAGTCTTTGGGTTTTGATGCTCCAATTATTAAGTCATTACTACACTTCAAGGCCTATAATGACTCTGATCCAGATCAATTTTAGAACAGAAGTGCACATGGTGATCTGGTCTGAAAAACATCTGCAGGGGACATAACTTTAACATGTAAGTGTCAATTTTATCTTCCCTGCTGACTAAATCTGCCTAAGTACCTGCAGGCTTGGTGTGCATTTCTTTTAGAGTATTATAATGTGAGTAGGCCTTGTTGAAACATAATACATTCATTCACGGCTATTAAGAGGTGTGTGTAATCAAATGGTACATCAGCTGATCTTTTGTGCATATTTATATGACCTTAATTGTCTTATAATGAGGTTATAGTGGGATATCCATATCTGAAGATAAGTAACCTCCTCATGGCCTTAGGACAGTGTTTTGACTTTCATTAAACTTTAAGCTCAGAATCTGTGATAATGGATTTGTTAAAATTGATGCACATGACACAGCAGGGGGAGCACATAGAGCCTATGGGAACTCTTTCTAATTGATTTCCCTTTCCCTCTCATGCACAAGTCTATTGTATATCAACTGTGATAAAAACCAAGTGTGTTTGATTGGTTCTAACTTGTTTTCTAGATACAGGTGAAGAGCGGGAAGCTTGCTGGCAGACAAATATTATCTCAGCTGAGTGGTACATAAAGGTAGCTTATGGCACGTGAAGGGCAGAGATAGACTGTGGATTTTGTCTGTGACAAAGATAGCTGTATCAACAGCAGGCTGAAGTAGGAACGAGTTCATTTCATTTAATTTATTGCCTTGAATATATGATAAGTACCTGTCATATTCTGTGATGCAGAATGCCTCATCTGGCATTAATTAAAATGTGCCACTGAATATTAATTACTGAAAAGCTTACTCCTATTCAGGGAGTAACTCAGGATCTGATTTTCTTCTATATTACTGTTATGCTAAGAGAGAGGAAAAGAGGATATAAATAACTTCTATTCAGCATTTGGTATGGAAGTGGAAACATGAGATTCACAATGGGCTGAGGGGAGAATATTGATATTATCCATTCCTCCTATTGTTCTGCATCTCCCCCCTGCATTAAAAGGTCTCACTGCAACCTACCTCCATGGAGGAAACTTGTAAGGGGACCTGCACATGTTGCCATTGCTGCAAGCTTATTCAGCTTGGCAACTCTCCAGATGAAATGGGCTATCAGCAGAGGCAGCTAATTCCTCTGTGACCTATCTTCATTCTTATTCTGCCATGGGGTGTGGTGATGGCCACCTATTAGGTGGCTTTAAAAGGGGCTCAGACCATTTTTGGAGGACAACCTTATCAATGGTTACTAGATGCTTATAGGCTACCTCCGACTTCAAGGGCAGGAGGCCACTGGACTTCAGTTGCAGGGGAGCAACTGCAGGAGAGAGGATATGCCTTCATCTCTTCCTTGTGGACTTTGAAGAGGCATCTGGTGGGCACATTTACGAGGCCTGTGGGAGGTGTGTCAGCTTAGCTACCAGCCTCCGTGACTATGTTTTGGCTCAAGTGTAGGAAATTAGCATCAAATGGTACAGAGCTGTGAACAGCAATAAAAATACCTTGAGAGCTGTGTGGAACAGGCAGCCATGATGTGGATGCACTGGAAAGGGAAAGAAAGAGGACGGAGACGTGACTTTGAAAACAAAGAGTTGCTTTATTGAAGATAATAGGGATATTTGGCTCCCCACCAAAGGCTCTTGAATAAACTTAGCAGTCATGGGATAAGGGGACAGGTTCATGTGTGGATCAGTAACTGGTTGAAGGACAGGAAACAGAGAGTAGGAATAAATAGTTTTCACAATGGAAGTAAGTAAGAAATCCCCCCCCCCCGATCTGCACTGGGATCAGTGCTCTTTAATTTGTTCATAAATGATCTAGAAGTTGGGGTAACCAGTGAAGTGGCCAGATTTGCAGGTGACACTAAACTATTTAGGGTAGTGATTCTGAGGAGTTTCAAAAGGACCTCTCCAAACGCTTGTGAGGGGATGACAAAATGACAAATGCAGTCCAATGTAAGCAAATGTAAAGTGATGCATATTGGGGCAACCCACCCACCCCAAATACACAGATGGGGTCTGAGCTGTCAATGACTGATCAGGAGAGAGATCTTGGAGCCATGATGGACAGCTCCTTGAAAATCTACTCAGTGCACAGCAGCTGTGAAAATGGCAAATTCCATGCTTGGAATAATTAGGAATGGGATTGAAAATAAAAATGCTAATATCATAATGCCCTTATACAAATCTATGATGCAGCCACATTTGGAGTACTCAGTGCAGTTCCTGTCATCATACCTTAAGAAGGACATTGTAAACCTGGAAAAGGTACAGAAGAGGGCAACCAAGATGATCAGGGGCCTAGAACACCTTCCTTATGAGGCAAAGCTACAGCATCTGTGGCTTTTTAGTTTGGAAAAGAGGTTCAGAGAGACATGACAGAGATGTATAAAATTATGCATGAAGTAGAGAGAGTGGACAGAGAAACTTTTATTCCTCTCTCACAATAGAACCAGGGGCCATCACATGAACCTGAAGGCCAGGAAATTTAGGACCAACAAAAGGAAGTACTTTTTCACACATGCAAGAGAGCTTACATTTTCTCCTTTGTTCCTTTTTGCAACTCTCAGGTGGGTCTGTTCTGCATTTCTGCTTTTGCCATAATGCAGTCATCAAGGGGCATTTCCTTTGACTTGCTACAGGTTTTTTGCAAATGAACCTGAATATTGCCTTTTAGGAAACACTTTACAAAGGAATATAGGAAGCTGCCATATACTGAGTCAGACCATTGGTCTATCTAGCAGCAGCTTCTCCAAGATTGCAGGCAGGAATCTCTCTCAGTCCTATCCTGGAGAAGCCAGGGAGGGAACTTGGAACCTTCTGCTCTTCCCAAAGTGGCTCTATCCCCTCAGGGAAATATCTTACAGTGTTCACACTTCTAGTCTCCCATTCATAAGCAACCAGGGTGGACCCTGCTTAGCTAAGGGGACAAGTTATGCTTGCTACCACAATAACAGTTCTTCTCTCACTTTGCCAGAACAACTTTTTACCTCAAATGCAGCCAACATTACATGAAGCACCCCAAAATGGTGAAGGAGTGGTTCTGGTAACAACACTGTGGGAAACAGGATGCTGGACTGGATAGGCCTTGTGTCTGATCCATCAAGGCTCTTCTTATGTTCAAGGTGACTCTAGTTGTTCTAAGTGACGGATCACTATGTCAGTGACTTGATATCGGGCCAAAAACCCAGGTTTGGTTCGATATCAACGCCCCACCCCCCGCGGCCTGTTTGGGGGGTTCTAAGTTTTTTTAAAAAATTAGAAATATAACTCTGCTGCTCCAGGGGGGTTCTCCTAGACCACATGGTGGGGTGCCCGGAGGTTCCCCCTCCCCCTGCCAGCCTCTGTTAATTTCCAAATTGCCTGGTTTGAGCAGTCTGTTCTGGTCCTGACCCAGCCACGTAGAGGCCTATTGGGCATGTGCAGCAGCCTCCAAAATGGCCACTGCAATAGAGGGCAGGCCCATAACATGCTGAAGACTGCCCAAACTGGGTGATTTGGACATTAACAGAGGCTGGCAGGGGGAAGGGGAACCTGTGGAGACCCCTCACACCCGTCCATGGACTCGGAGAAGCTCCCCGGAGCAGCAGTGGTGAGATAGTGTTTGTGTGTGTGTGTGCATCTGTCTATCTGTCATACCCAGTCCAGTTCAAGTCCAGTCTGGACTTGAACTGAACTGGGCAACTCAGTTTTGTGCACACCCCTAGTTAGCCCAGGTGGTTTAGTGGCAGCAACAGTGTCATCCTACAAAATGTGGCTAAGCATAAGGACTAGGGAGTTGGTGAGGGCTAGGTATCTATTTGGGGGGGATATATATATAGCAGTTTCACTTTCAACACTTTCATTGTAACCTAATAACCCCCCCCCCCCGAATAACCTGTTATTTATTTAAAAGATTACTTATCCTGGATAAAATATTTGGTTATTTGGAAGACCGATACTATTAACCTGTACACACAACCATGAGAGGGGCGGGGAGGGTGGATGGGGGGATAAGGCAGGGATAAGCCTACCTTCGCCCTAGATGATCAACGGTATCCTCTTCGGCGCGCCGGCACATGCCTACGCGATCCACACTGCTCTGAGCAGTGTGGATCACTGGAGGCCAGGAATATGAGTCTCGGCATCCAGGAATCCCAAAATGCACTATGTGGGCACGCACATGATCCTGAGGTTCCTTAACCTGACGCTGAGGATCCTGAACCTGAGGTTGAGGATGCACTCTCGCCCTCTAACCCCGATTTTAGGGGCCGCGATTAAGAGTCGGGCTAGCAGGGGCAGAAGTGTGGGATCGGGAGTGATCCTGATGCTCCACACGAGTAGCCCAACCTAGACTGTGCTGTCCTAGCCTGGGTTGGGCTGCTCATGTGAATAACTTCAGTGTGTTTTTGCACATGGTATCAGCTTTTTACAAAACTTTATGTATAATTTAGTCAAATCAGGATAAGATGGTTGCCTTTAGAACATGCCAGTGCTTACAAAAACATTTTGCCTGTTGTGGAATCTGCTTGAGGGATACATTCCTTTGGAAATAAGATGCTAAGTGACATAAGAAATGAGAAACTGAATGGATTATATTCTAAATTGCTGAATAAAGGAGAGGCTTTTTAAAAAACATGATCTTGGCATCTCCTGATGTAGCATAATCACATTAAAGAATCAATAGCTAATAGGCTTCATTTCTAGTGGTACCAGTAGTAAATATATTTTACCATGTACCTTATGGCCCAGAGAAAATGGTGTCTCAGCAGACTGCAATGAAAATCAAAGTGAAATTTCATGGCCTGTTTTTTATCTTGACAACTTGTTCCAGCTCCACAGGTTTTCTTTTAACTGTAAGTTGGACAATTGATAAATTGCCATATTGTCCTATATAGAAAAGTGCAGGCCAATCAGGAGTATATAATCAAGGAATGTGGACATTGGATTGGAAACTTCAATTCCAGAATAAACGGAAGGTTTGCATAGTTAGAAATTGAGGTTTCCTGTAGCCCTTATTCTCTACTTAATCAGCTTCTTACATGAGTCAGGGCTGACTACTTGGTTGCTGGGATGGAAATGAAATCCAAAGAAAGTAGGAATTAAAACAGAGTTGAAGGAAAGGATTTTGAACCATCATGGAAGCCCTTTTAGATAATCTTACTGTTTAATCCACTGATGTTCTGGAATTGCAAAGGTGGAATATATAGGCCACACTGTTAATTACAATGTCATAATCTCAAGGATTGCTCTACTGCAAAGAACTCCACAGTGTTGTATGTATCTAGTTGTAAGTGTGACGTAAAAAAAACACATCCATGCAAAAATGCAGTATGGCAATATGGTGTAAAGCTATTGGACATCACAGAAATTCAAACAGAAAGAAGGGAAGATGGCAGCAGAACTGTGATGACGTATCCATGGAGGACATAATCCTCTAATGACATATAAATTGCTTTGGCGACATGAAGCCACATGAATGGCAACATGAAGCCATTAATTATACTGATAACATACACAGGATCAAATTCCTAGATGATGCTTAAGGTTGTGCAAATACGACCTAATGCTATGCATAGTTTGACTATGCATGTTGACTATAGAAAAAGTGCTTGAGTTTATGGGTCACATTTCACTTTCTTTTTTATTGTATTTTCTCTGTATTTTATTTTATTTTATTTATTACATTTATATCCTGCTCTTCCTCCAAGGAGCCCAGAGCAGTGTACTACATACATATGTTTCTCCTCACAACAACCTTGTGAGGTAGGTTAGGCTAAGAGAGAAGTGACTGGTCCAGAGTCACCCAGCAAGTATCATGGCTGAATGGGGATTTGAACTCGGGTCTCCCTGGTCCTAGTCCAGCACTCTAACCACTTTTGCTGTATATAACTGGGAAGAAGATATTTTAATTGATATTTTTCGTATTTGCATAAAATGGATCTCTAGAGGATGTTAAAAGTGAATGTTAGAGGGCTGGAAGAAGGTTAATTTACTGTGGTCTGATACTGATGGGTTATTTTCATATTTCATTGTGTAAATGAGCTTTGGACATTTGCACTAAAGATCACACAGTGAAAACAGCTCAGCTGCTTGTTTCTAGGGATGTGCATAAAACTGATTTGCCCAGTTTGGTTCGAATTCAAACCAAGTTCGAACCAGGAGGGGGTGTTTTGGTTTTGGTTTTGCTCAAACCACCTTCTGGTTCAGTTTGAATTCGAACCAGTTTAAAGCTGGTTTGAACTGGTTCAAACCTCAAAAAGTGGGTGGGGTGGTAGCTGGCGCCCTTGGGTACCTGCCACCCAAACCCCAGAGCAATCGGACACTCGTACGCTTTTTTAATGAATTTTTGAAATTTTTATTTTTTCCTCATAGGATATAATGGGACTTGAACCAACCCATTATTCCCTATTGTGGAGCACCCATGGGTGCCAACAAGCACCTAAACCCCAAAGCATTCGGACACCCCTATGATTTTTTATGAATATTTGAAATATGTTTAATTATTTTTCTGATAGGTTATAATGGGACCCAAACCAGCCTGTATCCCCTATTGTGGAGCACCTAGGGTTACAAAAGTGGGGTGGGTGGTAGGCACCCAGGGGTGCCTACCACCCACAAAACCCCAAGGCAATCGGACACTCCTCTGATTATTGGTGAATTTTAAAAGTATTTTTGAATTCCTCATAGGGAATAATGAGGATTCCAACAAATGTATAGCTTCACGTCGGGGGGGAAAGGGGTGTCCTAGAGCAGTGTGTGGTGGGTGGTAGTTCCCAAGGTGGGCAAGGGAGCTATCAGAATTATTTGAAAGGAATTGGGCAAAGGGCTGATTTTTAAGTGATTTTTGAAGTTTATGTGTCTTTAAGGTTAGCAATGAGAGTGGATTCATGGTTTGTCATTGAAAATCTTATATGCTACCAAAGAATCTACACTCAGAACACTTCAGAAACAACAAAACCCACTACCCCATGGGTTAGCAACCCATGGGGGTGGTTAGCACCCTTGCTCTGGGCCACCCCAGCACCCCCAAGTGCAGTTATGGGGCTGCTGAAACCTCCATTCTTCCCTATGGAGAAAAACCTTAAAGCCACTTGTGGGGTGCTGGGGTGGCCTAGAGTGAGTGGTAGTCTAGTGCACAGAGGGTGCCAACCACCCCATGGGTTGCTAACCCATGGGGTACTGGGTTTTGTTGTTTCTGAGGTGTTCTGAATGTAGATTCTTTGGTAGCATATTAAATAGCTATAATAGGCATATTGGATAGCCTATTTCAGGCTAGACCTCTCTGACCCTGTTCAGAAAAAACTGGAGCATTTCAGAGCTCCAAATGGCAGTGATAATCTGCTTCTCCCCCCCCCCCCCCCAATCATAGCCGGTGGGGGGAAGGCACCTTCTGGCACCTCTCACCTGCCTGTCCACACATTTTTATTTTATTTTTTTAGTATTTAGGCTTTAAATTGTACTCACAGTTTAAAGCAAAAACAGAAGATTCTTTGGTGGCATCACTTCCCCTGAGATTATATCTGTCTTCTGCATTATCTGTGAGTATAATTTCTTGATTACTTAAAAAAAAATTTAAAATCAGAAGGATGGTTGGATTTACTTTTAATTTAATACACAGAGTCCAGCCATCCTTGCCTTCCTGTGTGCAAGCTGTGGGGGCTCCCAGGCTAGCCATTTGCATCCCCCCTCCCCCACACTTCCCCCCTTCAACATAGATTATGGAATTTTTTTTGCCGATTTCACTGACCCGACTTTACTGATTCTGACCTCAATGGTCCAAAAGGACCGGAACCGACATCCCCTACTTTAGTTTGGGTCGAATCTGCTCTGAATCTGATTTTTTGAATCATGCACAGGCCTAATATACATTAGCCTTCTTGACATGTTTGTGTACATGGGACATTGTGAAGAAACAAGTAGGAATATGCGAACCTGATCGAATTTGAACTGGGGTGGTTCGAAGGTTCGAATTCGAACCAAATGGGGTGGTTCGATTCAAACTGGTTCAAACCAGTTTGAACCTCCAAAAGTGGGTGGGGTGGTAGCTGGCACCCATGGGTACCTACCACCCAAACCCCATAGCATATAGTATTATTGCATATTAGTGCCTTCCCCCCACCTGCTATGATTGGGAAGGTGGGGGAGCAGATTATCGCTGCAATTTGGAGCTCTGAAATGCTCCAATTTTTTTCTGAACAGGGTCAGAGAGGTCCAGCCTGAAATAGGCTATTCAAAGTCAGGTTCAGACTCTCCCTGACCCCTTCCAATCTAGGTAAAACTGGACCATTTCCAATTTTTCTGATATGACTTTTCATGGGCCCATTGTATATTATACCTGTGAGCATGGGTCCTGCTATGGTCATGGAAATCTCTACAGAATGAACACACACTGTTTGCATGCAGAAGGTTCCAAGTTCCCTGCCTGGCATCTCCAAGATAGGGCTGAGTGAGAGTCCTGCCTGCAACTGCCTCATAGGAAACTGTGGTTCCTATGAGGCAAGGCTACAATAGCTGGGGATATTTAGTTTAGAAAAAAGACAACTGCAGGGAGACATGATAGAGGCCTTTAAAACCATGCATGGTGTGGAGAAAGTGGATAGAGAGAAATTATTCTCCTTCTCACATAACACTAGAACCAGCGGTCTTCCCAGAAATTGATTGCTGGGAAATTTAGGACCAGCAAATGGAAGTACTTTTTCACACAACGCATAATCAACTTGTGGAATTCTCTGGCACAAGATGTGGTGACAGCCAACAATCTGGATGGCTTTAAGAGGGGTTTGGATAACTTCATGGAGGAGAGGTCTATCAACGGCAACTAGTCAGAGGGCTATAGGCCACCTCCAGCCTCAAAGGCAGGATGCCTCTGAGTACCAGTTGCAGGGGAGTAACAGCAGGAGAGAGGGCATGCCCTAAACTTCTGCCTGTATGCTTCCAGTGGCATCTGGTGGGCCAGTGTGTGAAAAAGGATGCTTGACTAGATGGGCCTTGGGCCTGATCCAGCAGGACTGTTCTTATGTTAACATAATAGCCCTGTTGGATCAGGATCAAAGCCCATCTAGTCCTGCATCCTATTTCACACAGTGGCTCACCAGATGCCTCCGAGAAGCCCACAGGCAGGAGATGAGGGCTTGACCCCTCTTCTGCCGTTGCTCCCCTGCAACTGGTATTTAGCGGCATCTTGCCTACAGCCACCAGACCAGCAGCCATTGGTAGACTTGTCCTCCATGACTTTGTCTAAGCCCCTTTTAAGGTCATCCAAGCTGGTGGCCATCACCACATTCTGAGTCTGATAAGTCTTCCAAGTTCTGTCCTGGTTGTGTGTCATTTGCAAATTTGATGAAGATTCCCTCCATCCCTTCAACTAAGTCATGGATAAAATTGTTGAAGCTTACCAGCCCAGGACTAAGCTGTGCAGCACTCCGCTCGAAATGGGCATGGCTTGCCCAGACCTGAGCTTCCCTCTCAGTGGTATTAGTATTCTAGTGCTAAAAGGATAAAAACCCTCCATCTGGAAGTGCCCTTAGATGGAAAGATTGCAAGGAGCCCCTGCTTAAATTATCGTCATGATTATATGAATGTTTTGAGAAACCAAACCATCCATATTGACCTTTTATACTTCACTCTCATCATCTCTCTTTAAAGCATTAGTAAGACCCAAAGAAAGAAGACACAACTTGACCTCCAGTCATCAATCATTTACTGATTGAATCAAGTCTAAGTTGAAAAAAGGAAGGAAGGATATAATTTTAGAAGAAGGGAGGATTTAAATTGATGACAATAATTGAATGTTTCTAGGTGATGTCAAAACAGGAATCCATTCATTCTCTGTGTTAGGACAGAATTACATATTACAAGGCAAAGATGGAGTTCAACCCTATGTTTGCCTTGTAATGCTAATGCAGAATGGGGAAGCATTTGCAAGGGAAAACTGTTGAGCAGAAGAGGGGAACAGATAAAATAAAGTACTTGTTTGCACAACCCATAAATTGCACAAACCCCTACTAATTGGGCAAAAAGGCACTTTTTAAATTGGTGACTTTCTTATATTTAGGGAGAGGGAGAGCAATTGTACCTGCTCAGCATAGCATTTCTCCAGTGGCTATTGCTGGTGTGTCCTCTCTGTGCCTATGCACATCCATGTGTGTGTAAAATTGTGAGCGCTTTTGGGACAGGAAACCAGTTTCTCATACCTTTGCTATGTAAACTGCTTTGAGATCATTTTCTGTTGAAAAGTCATATATAAATATTTTAGTAATAATAAAAAATAACAATACTCTATAAAATTTGGTGCTGTAGAATGTAGTGATGGCAACTGTCTTAGATGACTTTAAAAGTAGATTAGACAGATGCATGGAGGATAGGTCTATCAAAGCCTCTTGGTCATGATGGCTATATGGAACCTCTCCGCTCAACTGGATGCAAGCTTCTAGGAACCAACTTCACAAGAAGGCTATTGCTCACTTTAAAGCCCTGTCCATGAGCTTTCCAGAGACATCTTGTTGATGAAAACTACTACTACAAGTTCTCAAAGCAGTTCACAGAGAAAAATAATTAATAAATATGATGGTTCCCTGTCCCAAAGGGCTCACAATCTAAAAATAAACACACTGTGGACACCAGAAACAGTTATGGAGGGATGCTGGCTGGATAGAGCCGGTTACTCTCCTCCTGCTGAATATAAGGGAATCACTGCTTTAAAAGGTGCCTCTTTGCTTAGTTAGTAAGGCAGCCACTGAGGGAAGCAGGATGGTGGACTTGATGGACCTTTTGGTCTGGGCAACTTTTATGCAGGGTCTTAGTTCTTTCCCCCCACAAATGCTCCCGGGGTCATTTTAAATCCGCCCCCTGCTTCCAAGCTGAATTAAACGTTAAAACTAATTGCAGGAAAATAGCTGAAACATTTTCAGGTGGGAAACAGCAGATACAAGGAGGATTAAGCATCCCCCTCCTGTAAGGGGATTTCCCCTAATAATCCCCCCACTCACTTCCATCTATTATATTAATTCTCCTGGGTGTGCCTTAGAATGTGTGTCCTGGCATCCAGCTGATTGGCTGGGCAGTGGAGGCACCTGATTGGCTAAGGCGCACCTATGCAAGCAGCGGCAGCGGGCCTGGCCCTGGAGGCCAGTGGCAGTGGTGGGTCTTGGCGGCTGGGTGAAATGGACCCGCCAGCCAGAGCTGCTGGACGCGAGCCGCTGGACCCAGCAGCGCCGAGGCGGCGGAGAGGCCGTGCCACAGCCACAGCAAGGAAAGGCTGGGCCCAGGCCGGCCCGAAGAAGAGCCCATGGGAAGAGAGCAGAGAGAGAAGGCAATAGAGGGAGCCAGTAGGGGGACACCTGGTGCTGGAGACATTTGACAGGCGTGTGGCAAAAGGGAGCAGTTAAGCAACAGTTGGCCGCTCACTGTATCTGCCACAGTACCTGCACAGTAGAGATGGAGACTGAGGGACTTGATGTAAAGACTGACAAAGAAAAAAGGACCATGGTAGAGTAACAGGCGGGCAGGGGGACTGAAGGGCTGGGGTGGGGGACAAAGCTACGGAGAGCCAGACCGTGAGGAAAAGCAATCACGACTCCCCCCTACCCCCCCAAAAAAGTACTGAGGGCTGGGGGAAGGGGCCAACAGTAGCCACACTCAACAGGGACTTCTAGGGCCAACACTGGAGCAAGAGGTGGGGAGGATGGAAGGGGAGACAATGGGGCAAGAGGGAGGGGTAGAAGGTGAAACAATGGGGCAAGAGAGAGAGGTGGAAGGTGAGATAATGGGGCCAGAGGGATGGGGGAAAGTACTGTGTCACTCCCCAGCAGCTGACCTGCCCACCAAAAAATACCCCCCCCCAAAAAAAACCCTGGGGGCTTTAAAGGACAACACTGGGGCAAGAGCTGGGGGCGATGGAAGGGGAGACACTGGGGCAAGAGAGAGGGGTGGAAGGCAAGACAATGGGGCAAGAGGGGGTGGTGGAAGGGGAGACACTGGGGCAAGAGGAAAGGGGGAAGGCGAGACAATGGGGCAAGGAAGGGGAGTACTGTGTCATTCCCTAGCAGCTGACCTGCCCACCAAAAAATAAAACTCCAAAAAGTAAGTAAACTACTGCACAGATGCTCTGTGCGGGTTCAGCTAGTATCCAGATTTTCTGTTGTGTCACACACACAGGTTTGGGAGTTCTTTTTGCCCTTGTACATGAAGTTTCACCTGAGAACCATGCTACTGCATACAGAGCACTAATCACAAAAGAAATGTTTTAGAAATACATTTCTAAACCAAATACATTGATTCAATTTGATCTCTTGTAAATGAACAAAAATGTATAGCTCATGCCTAATGCTTACTAGAGTTTTGTGTTGTTTTTTTAAGTAAAGCTGGTTTTCTTTTATGGAGGTCTGAAATAAGGAAGTACTCAAAATAATATATTTTTCTATGCAAAGTTGTTTACAGGCTATTAGACAAACTAAACATGATTCTTGGGTACATAGGTGGAACTGTGACTCCATCAGGCTAAGAACTGGTAACTTTTATTCTCACTTTAACTCCTAAGTGGAAGCAACCTTAACTTCCTTAGCTGAATGAACTTGTGCAAAATAGAATTATTTACGGTTAACTAAGATTATATGTCTGTGACAAATGTGTCCTGATATCGGTTGGCTGGTTTGGAACATGAATTCTAAATCTCTCTTCAGTCATCCAAAGTGGCTTCTTCTCCCCCGCTTCCCCCATTAATTTCATGATTAAAATATAGAGTAGTAGTGCATCATTGCTTAACTCTTCCAAAGTAACTGAATTTGAAGTGTTACTGTAATTAAACTTAGATTAAATGCCTGCCTTAAATTCTGAAAGTTAAAACTTACTACAGCAACAAATATTTATACAATGCTTTTGAACAAAAGTTCACAAAAACAATAAATAAATAAAATGGTTCCTTGTCCCAAAAGAGCTCACAATCTAGAAATAAACATAAGGTAGACAGCAACAACCTCTACTGGGACGATGCTGTGCTGGGGTTGAATAGGGACAGTCTCCCCTTGCTAAATATAAGAGAATTGCCACTTTTAAAAGTGCCTCTGTGCTTAATTTGCAGGGGAAAGGCTCTAGATTTGGTTCCACAACCTGGATAAACCAGGTAGTCACCTTGAGCCCAGGACTGGTAAGCACTCGAGGCTTGCTTGTTACTGCAAGGACAAACTGAAAGAGGAAGAATGTGAAGAAATTAAAATGCCAAAGAGGAGTGTGAAATGGAGGTGGTCAATGGGGGGGGGGGATGAGTAGGAGGGTACCCCTGAAACCTACTGGCCTCTCAGTCTTGCCATCTCTAACCTGAACTGCTCAATTTGACTTGATCTCTGATAAATTTGTATTTAACAGACAGCAGAATGCCTCTCTTTAATATGCTAACATTTTATTTGGGTCGTAATAGTGCTTGCAGCTCCTATTGACATTAGCAGCAGTTTCTGAGCACACATCTGAGGTCAGAATGGGCAACTTTGACATTGTAAATTGCCAAAGAGATTCAGGGCTTTGATAAGTAAGTGACAAACAATAAACAAATGATACTTGGGTTTATTGTTGCAAATATTGGCTGCAATCCTAAATACATTTACTTGGGAGCAGGTCCCATTGATTCCAGTGGGATTAATTTCCAAGTTAAATGTGTTTAGGATTACAGCCATTGTTTCCTTATTAAACATTTATTTTGTAATAGGGCCAGATGTGTTATGTGGAGAGAGATCTCCCACTATGGAGATCTATTTTTGTTGTTGTTGTTGTTCTTATTTTTCCACAGAGGCATAGGTGAAAACATTAGGGAAACCTGCCAATTCCCTTCTGTGTTTTCTAGTTCTTCTGTCTCTTTCAAATAAGCCCACACTCACTACACATCTTAATACTGGACCTGCTTCTTTCCATTGCTTTAAAAGCAATTCTGTGGTGCAGGGGCTCTCTGAACTCCAGATAGCTCTTTAACCCTGTATGCCCCTTTTGATTCTATGTATTGGACCAAGCCTCTAAATCAGTGGGTCAGGATAGGACCTAGTAGCATCACAGCTTCTTGATGGTTGAGGAATCAGATGCTAGTCTGATGTGGATGCTCCATTTTCTACATTCCAAACCGCAAGACAGTTTTCAAACTTTCTGTGTTTAAGAATCATCCCCCCCACCCCACCCCACACACAGGGAGGGATTTGTCCATTATGGTGTCAGCCATATCTGCCACTGCACTTTGCAGAGAATTCTGGAGAGTGTTCAGGCTTGTATGTTCAGTTCATGCAGGTTCTGGCCTGGCCTATTGGCCAGTAGGAGTAGGCAACGTACGAGCAGCTCTGTATGTGTTTAAGTGAAAAATGCTTAGATCGAAGAGCCAGGCAAGAGCCAGCAACTTTGTACAGCAAGGTGGAATCCTATTAGCAATGCCGGTCTCTGTTTATCCGATGACTGAATACCACCCTCTCTCCATCTAGAGTGGTGATGCTCTAGTGTAGCAGACAGCAGGCCAGAGGTGGCTTTCTCCTGCAAGCTGCCACAGTGGCACAAGGAATGAAGTACTAAAACCTGCTGCTAGAGCTCCAAGTTCCTTGGCCTCTTAAAGCAGCTGGGAATCTAGCTAGCACTCTCCTGTTGTTTGAAGGGAAAGATTGGTAATGATGCATCAGCTGCTTTTCAGAAAAGCTTGTCTGCTGTGGCTGATCTCATCAGTGAGAAACACCTCATAAGTCTCCAAGGAACCCAGGATTCCCCAGAGCACACGATGAAAGCCATGCCATAGGGCACAGGACTTGAACAGTTTAGAAATGCTTGCCTAGTGAGACAAATACAAATGTAAGTCTCCAGCTTAGTTCAGCAGTCTTCTAGTCACTGTTGCCCTTTCTGCGCAAGCAGTTCCAGTGCACAGTATTTCTACTTTTAAAGTAGTATTAGTATTGTTGGCTGACATGATGTGCAGCCTATCTCCTCCATAAGAATCCACTGAGTGGCTCTTGAGTTCTTCCGAAGAAGCTCCAGCACTGCTCTGAGGCATTTCCGCAGGCTTCCCAAGGCAGCATTGGAGCTTCATTTGAGGGCTGAAGGATCCTTGCAGAGGCAGTAGGCTGCACATCATATCAGTAATTATTACGAAATCAAAAGCACAATCAAAGCACAATGCAGCTCATCTCCAATGCACCAATACAAACCAGAAAAACCAAACAAAAACTAAACAAGACCTGTCACGAGAGGCAGTAACAAGCTAGTATAGTAGAGAGAAATGTTAGCAACTATCAGTCTCTACTAGCTGGCCCTTATACTCATACCGAGTATGAGTATGGGTACTAGCTGGCCTGGGCACAGAGCATCTGCACCTCTCATTCTCAGTCCTCCCACCGGCTGCCGCTGCTTTTTCTCCCTCCCGGCTGCCGCCGCTTTCTCTCCCCCCATCTGTCTTTGCTTTCTCCCCCCACCGTGCCTCTGCTCTTTCTTCCTGCCTGACTGCCTGTCCATTCGCTGTCATGTCTGTTAGCCTTATGTTCGCCGCCGCCATTGCTTTCCTCTCCCCCTCCCCTCGCTCGTGAACTCTCATGAGAACTGCCATGCATAGGATTAGCCAGGGATACATCTTAGAGAACTATATATAGAGATAGTCACTGATGCAGATTGCCCTTTCAGAATGACTTGTGAAGAAAGTGTTCAGTGGATGCCAACTGACGTCTGCTTGTATGGTCTAGAAAAGGATACCAGACCATGTAACAAGAATCTGGTTTTCCTTCCCCACTAGAGAGCCTGACGCTCTGTGTCCATTTCCCCAGAAGACCCAAGATGTCAAGCCCAGAAGTACCAGTAGTGTACAGAGAGCCCTTCTGGAGATCTCCAGTGACATGCTAGGCTAGCACAAGCACAACATATTTGCATGCAAGAAATGTTGGTGGCAACTGTGCTGCATGTGTGAAGAGGCTTTAGAGTTGTTTGGCCTCAGTTCCTCCTTGTCAAATGACTGATAACGACTTGCATCACAAGAATGTTGTAAGCTTTAATGAAAGAAGCTCATAAAGTACTTTGTACTGCAGTATTATTGATGTGATACATGAATCACTTTATTACTGCCACTGTACTAATAAAGACTTGGTAGTAATACTTCTCTTTCTGATTTTCCATTATTCCAGAGTTCCTATTTTATTTGGACTGAGCTCATTTCACATTCTCTAGCTTATCAAAATGACCCTAGGTCTTTGGTGCTTACTGCATGCTTCCTTGTACTGCTGTGTTTTTCTCCCCTGTTTATGGTGGTATCTTGCAAAGTCGAATTTGTTTTTCTTCATAAAATAGGGCAGCAATGGAATATCAGTGATTAAGGACTGGATTAATGGGCTATTGGCAGGCATTAGGTAGTGGATACAAAGTAAAGACAGTTCAGTGGGCAAAGATGGAAACCTGAAAAGAGTTAGATGTGTCTATCCACTGGACCGTGAAAATGCTAAAATGCTTTGTGCACTTACAATATAGATTGCAGGCTGATACCCTATCACAGATGCTAAGATTCATCTGTTGAGCTACAGTCCTAAAGACATGCAAATTGTTTGCTTTGAAGCAGTCCTTCTGAAGCTAATGAGACTGCTACAGAAGTAAGTGAATTGAGGACTGTAACATGAATGCAATTACTGCTGCTGTGCCAATTGATGTCCATGCATCTCCTTTCTAAATTGGTAACATATTTCTTTTTAGATATATGTATTTGTGTTTCATTGAGACCATTTGATGAGAAATTTCTTAAAGCAAGCTGTCAGCTCCTGTTTTTAAAAGTGATTGCTACTGGGAATATCTGCTGCTCCATTCTTGGTTGGAGAAAATAGCCATCTGATCACAACTGTCAGTATTAATCATTTTCAAGTTGTCTTGGATCTCTTCAAATAGTTTAGCATTAACTGTGCACAGAAGCTTAGCTAAGTGGTATTGTGCAGGCTCCCAAATAGTTAATATTGGCCTCTATTTTTCCTTGAAATGAGATTTCACTTCATTGTTTACTGAATGACACTAATGAAGAAAGCCCTGGTTAGGATGAAAGATAGCTGCAGATTGTTCTACAAGTAGATGGCAAGAGCTGGATAAGCGAGTGAGTTCTGTATTTTTGATGCATGCTATAGCTGTGCTGATTCTTCACTAAAAGCTAATATTATGACAGTGGAAATTTGTTCTGTTGATGACTGACTACTCCATGTGGCACAGCTGGCATTACTGTTTGAAGAAGGTGACATTTATGCTCCTGCTGGCTGAGTGAATCGAGACTAGAATCGAGAATATTTTTTTAGGGCATTGACTAATAGCAAACAATGAATGAAGTGGATTGTGCCTCTGAGATCTGGATGCCACCGTCTTTGACTCTGTTGGGAACATCCCTACTGGCCTCTTTTGTTGTCTGGTTTGTATTTTTGTGCTCTCTCCTGTGTCTAGAGCAGCTTTTATTTTAGCTGTTTTAATGATTTGTGTCCTGCTTTTTGTTGAAAATAAGTAGCTGCATAGGAATACTTGGACAGGCAGCAACTCCATAGGAATCTAGGAAGCTTCCTTATTTCAAGTCAGTCCTTTGGTCCCTCTAACTGACTAGCACTCTCTCTCCAGGCAGGAGTCTTTCCCAGTCCTACTTGGAGATGCTGCCAAGGATTGCATCTGGGACCTTCTGCATGCTGCTCTAGAGACCTAGGAGGCAGCATGGCGGAAAGCATAAACATACCAACACCTCCCAGAGCCTTTGGATGGATAGGCCTCTACTATTACATAGAAATGTAATAAATAAATAATAAAGCAGATTCTCTAGCGTGGTGCAGTGGTTAGAGTGCTGGACTAGGACTGGAGAGACCCGAGTTCAAATTCCGATTCAGCCATGATACTTGTCTGGGTGATTCTGGGCCAGTCACTCCTCCCTCAGCCTAACCTACTTCACAGGGTTGTATTGCTCTGGGCTCCTTGGAGGAAGAACGGGCTATACAGTGAAATGAATGAATGAATGAGCAAGCAAGCTATGGTCCCACCCCCCAACTTCTTGAAGAGCTCAGGCAGAAGGGTTTTTTTTGTTTTTGTTTTTGAGTCTTTCTACTTGAGATCTTTTCAAGGAGCCGTGCCAGAGGTTGAATTTAGATCCTTCTGCATGCAAAGCAAGTAGCCTGCCACTGAACTGTAGCCCTCCCATTAAGCCTTGTCCTCATCCCCGTCTTCTTCCTTTGCCGCTCTTTCAAGAGCCAATTATTTAGCAAAGGCTTTTCTGGCCTCATTTGCTCCTCCCTAACTTTCAAGTCATCTAACTTTTTCCAATCGCATCACCCATAGGACACTTGCCCACTTCCATTTAAAGTAGGATATAAACCTTATGGGCAGGGACTGTGCCATTTCTCCTGTATTGCACATTGCTAGAACTAAATCCGTGTTAAGCAATAGTTGCAGCGTGCCTTTTGATCCTGGAAAACATATCTCAACTAATGCACCCGTGCCAGGGCATACCCCTGACCATTGCCAGTGCGGAAGCATCTCTTTTCTGGAAGCTCCTTCCTTGCCCTGCTGTGCCACTGACTCATGTCAGCCTTTGAGAGGCCATGGTCCCTTCAGTCTCACTGTATTAGGGGCAGTCTCATTTTAACAAATAAGGATTGGGGAGGGGGTTTCCCTGCTGGATGCAGATGTTGGCTTCTACCATATGCAGCAAAACCTGAGCCCTAGGACTGGAATGTGCATTGCCTTTCAAGCTTTTGCTCACCAGATCCAGTATTCTGTACAGAATGGTGCCACCTTTGTTTCCTTCTAACATATTCCTTTTGAAAGTTATGTTTTGGGGTGGTTGTAAGGCAGGTTAGGGAGAAAAGGTCACAGGTATGTGAACTGTAGTGTCTGTAGGGTTGGTAGGGAAAGGCTGAACAGACCAGAACTGTTAGTTCCGAAATGCCTTCTGAGAAATATTGGGAGGGGGAAAATACAGAATAATTTATTTAGTCTCAGTTACACGACACTAATGCATTTACAGATGGCAGATGGCCTTTTATTCCCTGTACTCATTTCAATTGCAGCACGAGGAGTTCTTAAGCTGGCACCAGGACAAATAGAGTTCCTTGTACAGTATAGCATATTGTCTGTGGACATTGTGCACATGCTGGTGTTGATATCTTGGGCCCTGTCTGTGCAGAGAACAGTGTCAGGAGAAAGCAGGAACTGTAGAGTCCTGAGGGTTATTTCTTCTGTTCCATTTTCACTTAAGGCAAGTACGCTTGCAAGTAGGGGAAAATGCTTATCTATAATGAAGTGACTTAGACTCTAGCTGATTGAGCTGGGCTAGCTGAGCACTCAAAGCCCTGTCCCAGGGGAAACTCCACCTTCCAATTGTCCCAATTCTAAATGCAGTATGCATTATATATGCCTTTGGCTGGTGAAGTCCAGGGAGTAGGTATCACAGGAATTACAAAGTTATGTATAAAGTCCTTTATACATAATCATACACACACACACACATATCACACACACACACACACACACACACACACACACACACACACACACACACACACACATATCACACACACATTTATATACTTTACCTCACTGTGACATCCAAAAACTATAATTGTTGACCATGACCAAATGGCACAAAATGTTTCAGCAGCTGATCCTCTTTCTTTCTTCCACACACACACACACACACACACACACACACACACACACACACATTTGTACACCGCCCCAAACTTTTGTCTCTGGGCAGTTAACAATAGCACAAACCAAGTTAAAATATATACAAAAACTTAAGACAATTTAACAATTTACAACTTTCCCTTTTACCCATACAACTTTCCTCCCCAACGTCTTGAGTACTAAATGCAAGTTGGATGCTTTTATTATTTCTGCTTCTCTTCGTTCACTAGCACCGGCAGCCTTTTATGGTGGCAGCCATTTGTTTAAATCTGCACTGCCTTGTATCAATGCTCTGTCATGGTGAATATGGTGGCTATAGCGGTCATGAGGAAATGGCTGTACCATGAATGGAGCTCCTGTCTGGAGCAATGATTCACAAGAAACACTCTTTTATTCAAAAGTGTGCATGAATGCATGCATGTAGATATATAATAAAAGCAAACAGCAACAGTTGGGGGATTTGTGGAAATGTTCTGTGGTCTATTTGGGTGTAAATGGAAGTGGATACTAATGGGGTCCATTTGTATTCATTTCTATTCATTCTGAAAATTAAATGTATGTAAAGTATCTAGTCCAGAAGAAGCATATCCAACAATTGGACTGTACCAAGGAGGCCTGCAGTTACCAGGCAGCCCAGTTTCACTGAAAGGAACCGGCAGCCGAATCTCACCTCTGCTCACAGCTGGAGACAAAAATATGGCTCAGAGAGAGAGAGCGAGAGAGAGCGAGCGCGCACACACGCACACAGCCCAGCTACTTCTCTACCGATCAGGATCTCTGATATCAAATGTTCTTTACCATCTATCAGAAGAGCAATCTAGTTGATTTGCCTTCAGGTGCAAATAGTCATGCCCCCTTCTACGGTTCCAGATTGGGACCTCTGGTAGAGCCCACCAGAAAATCTTCTATTCCCCATGCCTATTCCCCAGATTTGATCTGGAATGTGGCATTCTCTTTGGATGCTGTTAAGGAAACAAAAAGCAAGTATTGAAAGAGCGAATGATGTGCTTCATGTAAAATGCAATTTGGCCCAAGTTATGAAATGCCCAAATATTTATTTATTATTTATTTATTGATCTTATTTTTATACCGCCTGATATGGATGTCTCTAGGCGGTGTACACATTTTAATATTAAAAATCACAGATTAAAATACATGAAATACAATATAAAACAAATTATTAAAATTAATTCTAATTAAATGCTTGTGAGAACAGGAGAGTCTTGAGGGTCTTCCTGAAAACAAACAGAGAAGGAGACACTCTAATTTCAGCAGGGAGCATATTCCAGAGCCTTGCAGCAGCCACAGAAAAAGCACAGTCCTAAGTTGCCATCAGACGAGCAAATAGCAACTGTAACCGGACCTTTCCAAAAGATCATAAAAGGCAACAGGGTTTATGGCAAGGGAAATGCTCTCTTAAATAGCCTGGACCCAAGCCGTTAAGGGTTTTATAGGTAATAACCAGCTCTTTGTATTTCACCCGAAAACATACTAACAGCCAGCGCAGTTCTTTCAAAACCAATATTATATGATCCCTTCGTGTCTCAGAGACCAATCTAGCTGCCGCATTCTGTACCAATTGTAATTTCTGGACTATGTACAAAGGCAGCCCCATGTAGAGCACATTTCAGTAGTCAAGTATGGAGGCTACTAGCATATGTACCATTGTTTTAGGGTCATTCACCTCTAGAAATGGACATAGCTGATGTATCAACTGAAGCTGATAAAAACCGCTCCTGGCCACTGCCTCAACCTGAGAAATCAAGGAGAGCTTTGGGTCCAGGAGCACTCACAAGCTACGTACCTGACCTAAACCATCTCTCAGGACCTGGCCCTCTACAGTCAGTACCTCCGTCTTATTTGGATTCAACTTTAGTTTGTTATCCCTCATCCTGCCCATTACCGCCACCAGGCAGGCATTTAGGGAAGATATGCCATTTCCTGTTGAGCTCAACATGGAGAAGTAAATCTGGGTGTCATCAGCATATTGATAACACCCAGCACCAAACCTCCTGATGATCTCTCCCAACGGTTTCATATTGATGTTAAAGTGCATTGGAGACTGTATGGAGCCTTGTGGAACTCCACACTTCAGTTCTCTCTTTGCAGAGCAACAGACTCCAAGCAATACCATCTGGAATCTACCAGACAGGTAGGAGCAGAACCACTGTAAAACAGTGCCACCCAATCCAACCTCCCTCAGGTGGTCCAGAAGGATAATATGGTCAATGGTATTGAAAGCTGCAGAGAAATCCAAAAGGCTTAGCAGAGTCGTACTCCCTCTGTCGATAGCCAGTTGGAAGTAATCTATCAGGGTGACCAAGGCAGTCTCAACCCCCTAGCCCACACCAAAGCCAATCTGAAATCGGTCTAGATAATCTGCATAATCCAAAACTGTCTGATGCTGAGAGGCCACCACCTGTTCAATCACCGGGTGGTTTAACCAACTAATTAACTAATTAATAACTAATTAATTAATAATACTGGATGCGGTAGAAGTCGTCATTATAGTGAAAGGAGAGAAATATGAGTGGTGCTCTTGGGGTGGATAGGGTATGAAGAAATTACATGACATGAGAAGTCCCAGAATGTAGGTACTTATAGTCTAGCTGTTTTATAGTCTAGATGAAATGTGACCAGAATGTGTGTTCTGAGTTGGCACTGGCACACTGAGTTCTGTGTTCTCAAATGGTTTGAATCAGTTCTTAATAGTATTCACATGGCTTTCATCATAAAGTACTTCTGTTCACATTCTGGACAATGTGACATGATGTTTAGGGTAGCCCATGTTCGGTGAATAACTAGCATGTACAATTTTTTGAAGGCTCTCTTCTTACACAGATGATAACCATAATCCAGACAGATCAGATAAACCTTAGAAAAACACCTCTTGCAATTTTTCTTTATTTTCAAAAACCATACTGCTGTTGATATGTAATATTTGAGAGTTTAAAACCATTCTCCTTATAATTTTTGCTGCAGATATTATTGGTATCCTGTGCACGCCTACATGAAGCACACTGTAAGCGGCTAGTCAGGCAGAGGTAGGCGTAAGAAAAGCAATTTCCTGTGCCTCTCTCAGCAACTAGTGCTAATAATGCTGCTTGAGCATATGCCAGGAAGCATGTTGTCACCAAAGCAAAATCAGGTTTAGGCAGATGGACATTTTCTACCATAGTCGCTATCCTATCACTTTTGAACTCTGCAAAGGCTCGTCTGATTTGGCAAACCTTGTTTTCCTTGACATTCATTTAAACTAAACCTTATGCAAGCCCTTGTCAAAGTACAAGAGGGTTGGAAGAAGGCCAAGTACAAAATAGAGACACAAGCTGAGCAATATAGGTGGCTGGGGCTGAGAGAGTGTTCAATTGCTGGGTGATGTAGGCTGGTTTTCAATACTTCTAGCATAGGTTTTTTAAGGAAATGCATTGATCTTCTGCATAGGGAGCTGTAACTCAGTTGTGCAGTACTAGTACTGTAGTTGAAGGGATGTATGGAGTGGGAGAAAGATTTAATTGGTTATGGGAGCATAGAGTTGAAGAAAGGGGCGCAAATAAAAGATGAGCATGGAGAGAAACTTAATGCAGGACCAAGCAACAGAAGTGTAGCATTGGCAGAAAGAGTGTGGGCAGGCACAGGTTCTTGGAAACTGGAGTACTGACAGCCATCCATCTGTAGGGATGGGGCTGTAGCTCAGTGGTAGAGCACCTGCCTTGCATGCAGAAGGTCCCAGGTTCTATCCCAGGCATCTCCAGGTAGGACAGGGAAAGACCTTTGCCTGAAACTTTGGAGAGTCATTGCAAGTCCAGTGTGGGCAATGGAGAGGAGAGCTGGTCTTGTGGTAGCAAGCATGACTTGTCTCCTTAGCTAAGCAGGGGCTGCCCTTGTTGTGTTTGAATGGGTGACCACATGTGAGCACTGTAAGATATCCCCCTCAGGGGGTGGAGCTGCTCTGGGAAGAGCAGAAGTTTCAAGGTCCCTCCCTGGCTTCTCCAAGATAGGGCCAAGAGCATTGTTATCTCTAATTTTTTTCATCTGTGTGCGGAATGAATTTTGTTCTGGGCGGCAGTATCAAGGCAATGTGTGTGCACATATATCCAGAGTGGGACCATCCTGATTCATCCTGAAAAGGCTCTAAAATTAACTGAGCAGACATTAAAAAATCTATGAGCAGATGCATGTGCACACACCTTAGAAGGAACACTGGCTGAGAGAGAGTCCTGCCTGCAACCTCGGAGAAGCTGCTGCCAGTCTGTGTAGACAATACTGAGCTAGATAGACCAATGGTCTGACTCTGTATATGGCAGCTTCCTATGTCCCTATGTTCCTAAGAGCTGCTGTAAGCCCGTGTAGCCACTGCAAATCACTGATCTAGATGGACCAGTGGTCTGACTGTGTTCCTAAAGGAGCATATAGCTGACCAGTTAACTCCCTGAGTAGTCTCCTGTGCTTCTAAAACACAGAGAAGGGCACATTCCACCAGGTATAAAACCATGATGCCAAAAATAATTTCATTCTACTCAATTCTCATGAGTAAAGGGTATGGCAATGTGGAAGCGTGTCCTATTCTAGAATTACAGTTAGAAAAATATTTGTGGTAAGTTATTTTATTTTAAGTTATGCAGTAGAGGCAGCAAAAGCATTACTGCGGTGATTGGGCAGTGAGAATTCCATATGCAGATTGAGAGGAGGAGTCTGTGACAGCTGAGCTCAGTTGGAATGTTTCTGTTGCTGGCTGGAAGATGTTGGTGTTGACACCTGGTGACCACAGAGCCATGTGCTTTTCTTTGAGATTATGCCTTTCAGCATCTTCCTATAGCTCTGGGTAAATGAGAAAAGTGTCACATTTATTTTGGTGGTGGTTTTGTTCTGGGTGGCATTCTTTACTGTCAGTACTCACATAAAGGTATAAATATTGTGCCAAGAACTAGGTTTTAGCTTTTTATTATAAAATTGAAGCTTTTAATTTTAAAATCTGTTTTAGCCTGGTCATTTAACTTTTAAAATTTTATTAAAATTTTAAATTCTATATTATACCTATTTTATTAATGTTGTAAGCCACCCCGAGCAATGGAGGGCACTATTAAAACATTTCAAAAATATTTCAAATAAATAATAAACACCTACCCTCAGATACTTGAGGGTTCAGGATGAGTGCTGAAAGTGTCCTTAAATGCTCACAGTGGACTGTTTATCCAGCTACAAATGTCTCAAAAAACCTCACGGTGGATTGTCACAATGTGGGATTTGACTGTAAAAGATGCCACCCAGCCAAATAGTTATTCTTGTTTAAAATAAATGCAATACTTCTCTCCTTTACATAGAAGACAAATATTTCAACCAACCACTCTAGCTACTCTTAACTGTCACAGATTATCTCTCGCATTCTGCATATGGAACCACCCCACTGACCGATCACCATGTTGTGTTTACTGCCTCTGTTACATTCAGGACAAAACCTCTAGTATAACTTCATACCTTACCACAAACATGCATACAAATATTTTTCTAATTGACATTCTAGAACCAGACAAACCCCCATTTTTCCACAAAGGGGTTCTCTCAGGGTCAATACCTGGAAATCTTAAGAGGGCAGAGAAGCTAAGGGATGTGATGATAAAGTTCACAAATCGAGGAGAGCTGGTCTTGTGGTAGCAAGCATGACTTGTCCCCTTAGCTAAGCACAGTCCACCCTGGTTGCATATGAATGGGAGACTAGAAGTGTGAGCACTGTAAGATATTTCCCTGAGGGGATAGAGCCACTCTGGGAAGAGCAGAAGGTTCCAAGTTCCCTCCCTGGCTTCTCCAGGATAGGACTGAGAGAGATTCCTGCCTGCAATCTTGGAGAAGAAGCTGCTAGTCTGTGAAGACAATACTGAACTACTGTAATGGACCAATGGTCTGATTCAGTATATGGCAGCTTCCTATGTTCCAGTTGAACAAATTTACTATGAAGGAAGGAAAGGAAAGCAAACTCTGGGCTAATTGAGGCCTGGGTTGCTGCAGGCAACCTCCCATAGTGGGGCATTGGAGAATGGTGTGATCTCTTGTAGTGCTTGTGATGTTCTGGTATGAATAACTTTCAGCTTCTCAGTTAGGAAATGAACAACAAAACTCTATTTAACTGTTTACGTAGTTAAGGAGTCCATGTTATACTTAAACTTAAAGAGTCTGCACTGTTTGCCAGTTCAACTAACACTGTGGGGATGTGGAGTCACTTTCAAGTCCAACCTCTTAAAGAGATAGTTTCTTCATGGCACTAAGCTTCCCTCTCCCCCGCAATGGCAGTGGCTACTTTGTTCTCTCTACAACACAAAGGCACACATGTCAGCAACACTGAAGAAGGTAGTCAGGCTAAGAGAAGCCCTTCTTGGCATTAACTAGGCCGACTTTATGGTTCTTCATTTATTCTGGGTTATAAGCACAGATGAGCCACAATGGCTTAGACTGCTGGCTTGTTAAATAAATGTTCTCTGACCCACTCCTAAATGATCACTTTTTAGGTCTAGCATGTCACCTCATTATATTTTTCTCTTCCTTTATATTATAGCAGAGTGTTATATTTTTGCACGCACGTGTGCACACACATTTCTGTCACATACTGTTTATTACCCTCTTAACATCCATTGATACATGATTTCCTTCGAGTTTTCATTCAACATGGTGTCATATACTTTGGAAATATTTTCTATTTTTAACGTATGTTTGTAATTTTTCCTGTGCTGTTGTTCCGTGCCTGAAACAGCTTCCTTCCCTCCATTTTCAATTGTCTTTTCTCAAAATGTATTTTGTTAAGACAATTATTTGGCAGCTGTATATCTCCCTAGATTTATCTCTGTTACTCTGTTAAATCTGTTTTGTATTGTATTTTAAATCCAAAATATGATCAGGAATGTTGGAAGGTTTTCCATGATAATGCTTTTTTATTGTTCTTTTATGTAACAGTCTTTGTTTGCTTTTGTGTATCTTTTTTCTTATTCAAGGATTGCAACCTCGCTGTTGTAGAGTGAACCCTGGTTTATATATCTACCGGGAGCTGGCATTCTAATAGCTTCAAAGAGGACTGGCATAGGCCCCTCCCCTCCTCCATGCAAATAACCTCCTCTGTGAGTCTGGGTCTCCACACATATTTCTCCATACTTCTAATTGTGTAGAGGCCTCTTTTGCATGATATCTTCCCCCACTTCTTTTGAGGGAAATACATTATATGACCGAAGCCTCCAGGCATTCGACCATGAGAGCTCACATAGGAGCAGGGGTGTAACTGTAATGGGGCAAACTGAGGAACACCTAAAAAGAAGGGCTACTGAGGCCACTCACCTGTTGCCTTGCCAAGGCCCCTCCTCAGCCCCCTTCTCTCCGTAGTTTTCATTTGAGGGCTGGTGCTAGCCCCTTAATTTTGTGCCCTGTCTTGCTGGACCTTCTCCACGCACATTCACCTCCTGTCACCTCCGCCTCTTGCTGCTGCCACCACCACCACATTTCTTGGCCAGTGTTCACAGTGGGGGGGTGGGTAGATGGAATGTTTTCTCTCCCACATGAACAAATGGAAACAACCCATCTACCTGCTTCTCATCAGGGGGGCCGGTGGGGAAGTGGCAGTGGCAGTGGCAGCAGGAGAAGGAGGAGGTGGCAGAGTGGGCAGGAGGCAGTGATGGCAGCTGGAGAACATAGCAGCAAGGCAGAGGGTGGTGCCAAGGGGCTAGTGCTGGCCCCCACATGGAAATAGTGGGGAGTGGTCAGCTTGGCAGGGGGTCCCCCCCCAAGAATATGGACCGCTACAGGGCTACTTACACCACTGCACGGGAGACCGTTGGCATGATGGAGTGGAAGAGCTCACTTTGCTCCCACACTATTTCAGCTCTGCTCAACAGAATTTCTGGACTAGATCTAACTTGTTTTAGTGTGGGGGCTCAAGAACCCTTTGTGTCCATAAATACTAATGGATTGTGAACCAAGTTTATTTGCATGCAGCAATGAGTGCCTTTGATACAGATCTGCAATGGATCCAGCCCATCCATTGGTGACATAATTATCATACTGCTGCTGCTGCTGCTGCAGATCTGGATGTGCATTGGCTGCACATTGGCTGCGTATGTGTCAGTCTGCTTCTGCGTGTGGACTTCCTTTGGTGGATTGCAGAGTTAATCTTAGCTAGAAGCTTCATTGGTATTTACAGTAGTTTTTGTGTCCTTTCTAAAACATTATATTACTTTCCAACAACTCTTATGATATGAACATTAGCTCTCAGATTCAGCTTTTATTTATTTAGCTAAGCAGATAATATTGTAGATGTAAGGGATTATATAAAAATGCAGTGTTTCACATTTTTAAGATCCTGCTATTTTGAGAGGAATTCCCCTCTCGCCAAAGATTCAGTATTAGGCTCATATAAAACGCTACATATCTATATAAACAACTGAAACCCTGTTCATTTCAGAGTAACCAGTTATATCTAAGCAATTCTTCATTGTTAATTTGAATTAACCAAAAAAATTCCTTTCAGTGCATACATTTGTGTATGCACTGTGAAGTGTTCTGGTGTAAGGCATGTGTCAAGTGTGAGCTTGGGCTATTCCAAAAGAAGTGATGGAAAGGGTTTAAACATTCCCTTCTCTGGTCAACTTCAGTTCTACCATTACATGCTGCTGCTTAGAGCCTCATTTCCTAAGAGGCAGCATGTTTTTGTAGCCTTAAATAGAATGAATTTCACTTCCCACTGGATGCATTTCCTTCACTGCTCAGGAGCAGCAGGATGGCTAAGAAGAGATGGAAGGCCTGATGAGTAGCACCACCAAAGGATCAAACAAGAGATTCTAGCAGCAGCAGGTGGTAGCACATAAAACTATTACGTCTGGGAAATCATATAAAGAATTCAGCAACAGCTTATGCACACTGATGTTGGGCCACCAGCAGCAAGCAGGATAGAAGGGAAGGAGCAGTCTGTCTGCCGCACCATCAGTTATCACTGGAATGTGCTGGCACAAGCAGCTGAAAGACTGTGCAGGTGCAGCATTTGTCCTATACAGGTTCCCCTCCACAGCTAGTGCTTGGGAGTATATACACAGGAACTAGGAACCTGCCATATATGGAGTCAGACCATTGGTCCATCTAGCTCTGTCTTGTCTACACAGACTGGCAGCAGCTTCTCCAAGATTATAGGCAGGAGTGTCTCTCAGTCCTGTCTGGAGATGCCAAGGAACGAACTTGGGACCTTCTGCCTGCAAACATTCAGATGCTCTTTCCAGAACAGCCCCATCTCCTAAGGGGAATATCTTACAGTGCTCACATGTAGTCTCCCATTCAAATGCAAACCAGGGTAGGCCCTGCTTAGCAAAGGGACAATTCATGCCTGCTACCACAAAACCATCTCTCCTCCCATAGAAGATTGCCAGTGCCTCCCTCCATCTTTCTGTTGCCACCATTTGGCTGTAGCTTGGAGTGTCAAAGCTACAGCTGAAATGTCTGTTCCACTCAGTCTTTTATGCCAACCAGAGGACTGACAAGAGAAGTACTTTTTCACACAGTGCATAATTAATCTAAGAAATTCTTTGCTATGGGATGTGATGATGGCCATCAGCTTGGATGGCTTAGATAAATTCATGGAGGACAGGTCTATCTATGGGTACTAGTCTGGTGGCTGTGGGCCATCTCCAGCCCCAGAGGCACGATGCCTCTCAGTACCAGTTGCAGGGGAGCAACATCAGGAGAGAGGTCATGCTCATACCTCTTGCCTGTGGGCTCCCCAGAGGCATCTGGTGGACCACTGTGTGAAATAGGATGCTGGAGCTGTGTGAAATAGAATCCTTAGGCCTGATCCAGCTGGGCTATAAGATATTCCTTTTAGGGGATGGGGCTGTTCTGGAAGAGCATCTGAATGTTCTTATGCCAGGGATTCCCAATCGGTGGTACTCCAGATGTTGCTTGCTAAACTAAAACTGTCATCATCCCAACTACAGTTTATTGAATACAGTTCAGCAATGTCTGGAGTATCACTGGTTGGGAACCCCTGCCTTATGCATATATCCCTTTCCTTTTTGCTTGACCATGTTGGCAGGGTATGCTGCTTCCACAGTCTGAACACTTCTGCTTGGAAAAGAGTTCATTTGGAACCACTGAAGCATATTTCTGATCAAATATGTTTGGGATTTGAAATGCCAGGACCTTGGTGCACTGGGAAGGCAGCATAGTGTGTGTCCTTGGAACCACTGTACTCATGCACATACCCTTGCATCTGAAAGGAAAAACATCTATTGCTGACTCATTGCGGAGTCTTGAATAAGCCATTTCTTCGACGTGGTCTCTGTCTTGTATACCAATGAGCTATGCTCCTGTGCAGGGACTTCGTCGGAACTTAACAAGCTCAATTTTCCTGATTTGGGCAGGAACCCCACCCCCAGCCACTATATGTGTCTGCGCTACTCATCCCCTCAGTCTTTCGTCATCCACACTTCAGCCTACATCGTGGAATCTGCAGCTTAGCAACGAGTAGGATCAGCGTGTATTCCCTTGTTGTTTTTTCTGCTGTTTCTGTCAGTGGACCTTTGGCACTGGTGTGTAGCTCATGCAGTCTATATACAGGGTTACCTGAATGTTCACGCGGATGCATTGAGTTGGATGTCGGCGGTCTCCCACAAGTGGACCCTGGACCGTGGGATTCTCGGGAACATATTTGCAAAATGGGGTGTTCCGACTCTGGACCTGTTCGCTTCCAAGGACAATGCTCAGTTTTCCCTCTATTGCTCCAGGGGAGGGGAATGATAGGGCTCTCTGGGCTATGCCTCCATCCTGGACTGGATGGGCCCTCTGCTGTACTTGTTTCCTCCGTTCCCCCTCATTCCGAGGGTGCTGAGCAAGATGAGGCTGGATCGGACCAGGGTCATCCTGATAGCCCCTTGGTGACCCAGGAGGCCTTGGTTTCCGGCTCTGAAGCAGATGGTGGTGACTTGGATCCGTCTTCCTGCTCTGCTGAACCTGTGGTCGCAGGACGGGGGCCAGGTGCTCCACCCAGATGTTCGGCCCCTCCATCTGACGGCCTGCTGACTTCCCGCTGAGACTAAAGCACATTTTGGTGGCAGCTAGAAAGCAGTCCACGCTTAAATCCTGTGACCATAAGTGGACTCGCTTCTGTTGATTTGCTGTTTTGCCTAAATTTGATGTGTCTAACCCCTCTGTACAAGATGTCTGTAATTATCTACTTTCGCTTAAGGAGGCTGGTCTAAAGCTCTCTTCCCTTAGGGTGCGCTTGGCTGCCATTGTGGCCCATTCCCCATCATCCTAACATTCGTGGTTTAAAGACCTGTTGGTGAAAAGTTTCCTGAAGGGTCTGTCACATGTTTTCTCTGATGATCCTGTTATGGCACTGGCCTGGGATCTCTCTGCGGTTCTGGCAGGCTTGTTTCAGCCTCCTTTTGAGCCTTTGGTCTCTATTGAACCTCATCTCCTTACTTGGAAGGTTGCCTTTCTGGTGGCCATTACCTCCGCCAGGACAGTGAGTGAATTGTGGGCCCTCAGAGCTGTTTTACCTTACCTCCAATTCCATAAAGACAAGATGGTGCTCATGCCTGATGTCCATTTCCTCCCTAAGGTGGTCTCTGCGTTGCATCGTTCTTAACCTCTAATGCTGCCTGTATTTTTCCAGAACCCTTCTTCTGATGCTGAGCGTAGACTGCATCGCTTGGATGTTAGAAGAGTGTTATCGTTCTATGTTCAGAGATCTGCTGAATGGAGGAAAACTCCCTCACTGTTTGTTCTCTGTGATGAGCCTCATAGAGGTCTCCAATTTTCTGCTCAATCCATGTCTAGGTGGATTGTGTCGACAATAGAGCTCTGTTATAAATTGGCTCATAAACAGTTATGTGTTCCAGTTAAGGCCCACTCGGTCCAGTCCGTAGCGGCCTCTGTTGCCTTTGATCGGGCAGTACCATTGGATGCTATCTTTCAGGCGGCTACTTGGGCTTCGCCCCACTCATTTATCTGCCATTATGCTATTGATGCCGGGGCACAAAATGATGCTGTATTTGGCAGGAGTGTCCTGCAATCCATTTTCAGTTGATGTACTTGTTTCTAAAATAAATAATTCTTACAGTTTACATATTGCTTCTGTTTATTCCCTCCTCCTTGGGTGATAGCTTGTTATGCACCCATTGGTGTAAAAGTCAGAGACCACTTCGAAGAACTACAGGTTGCTTACCTGTAACTTTGGTTCTTCTAGTGGTCACCTGTACTTTTACATGCCCTCCCGTACTCCCCACAGGGTTTCCTGAAGGCAGCCCCTGTGACTGAGGGCATGAGGAGTGGTGCAGCTGCATATAGCAGCTGGGGGCAGGGTTCCCGCCCAAAGCAGGAAAATTGAGCTTGTTAGGTTCCGACGAGGTCTCTGCGCAGGCTCATAGCCCATTGGTATAAAAGTACAGATGACCACTAGAAGAACCAAAGTTACAGGTAAGCAACCTGTAGTTCTGTTCAGCCTCAGTTCTACATCAGTAAAACAGGAACAGTGACCTACCTCAGAGAGCCATTGTATAGGCTCAAAAGGACTCTACATTCAGGGGGTCTCCGAGAAAGATGTTGTCGGGGATGATGGGAGTTGTATGTAGTCCAACAACATCTGGGGACCCAAGTTTGAGAACCCCTGTTTACACCATTCTGCTATATAATGTAATTATAATAATTGATTTTAATTTATTTGTTGACTGCTCCCTAATAACTGTTCTCTGGGCACCTCATAAAGTAAAACAATAAAACAATTTAATTAAAAAAACAGAACACATTAAATCAAAACAAAAATTGCAATATAATATTAAAACATTTTAAAACTTTTTTTAAAAAACCAACTCTTTTTAAAAGACCAGTTGTAGTAGACATACACATTGGTTCTCGTTAAATCTGATTTTTATTCCTCCCGTTGCCTATTCCGATGTATATTTTAAAGATTCTCCCTTTAGCAAACACGTTTAATTCATTACGTAATGGGACACTCCAGTATCTCATCCTGAAGCTTAGTGGACTGCCTTTCATCAGTCGAACTGGACGGTTTTGGCATCTGTGTCTATAAACAAAGGCTGAAAATGCCTGCTGCCTAATCAGCGAGCTTTGCAATGACGCAGGAAAGTGACGTCTGTTCATTGTGGTAGGTTTCCCCCCCACTTTTCTTATTTACTATTTTAGAATGAGACTGTGCTGCTAGTGCAATTGGCAAAAGCTGGAGGATAATGGAAATTCAATCTACCAAACTTCTCAAAACAAGCTCTTCCTGAAAAATATTATTCCATTCTGTGTTTGTTTTCACTTCAGCCCGTATACTATAGTGGTATTGCAGAGTCACTGTAGCAAATTGTGGATGATGATGAAATTGGGTGTTTTTAAAAAAATAAAATAGAATTCTGCCCAGAGCACAGAAGTAATAACACTTGGATAGAGAAGACAATTTTTACTTTGCTGCATAAATATACCATGTATTATAAATACAGACACATAATATGCTGCTTGCTTAGCTGCAACAGAAAAGTCATCCTACCCACAAGTTGAAATAGGGTGCGTGAGATGTTTTATGTATAAATACATATATTATTTATTAGTGGATTTGTTTTTCATGTTTTTGTATCATTAGATCACCTTACCTACTGTCCGGTGTAATATTACCTGGTGAAAAGGATACAAACCCTGCCCTATTTTAACCATCATTTGGAGGTGGGGTGGGGGGAGGAATCAGCCTTGAGTGTTAAATACGGGTCCACTCAGGTTCAGAGTTACATGGTTCTGAATATCCCAAAGTTTTATGGAGAAGGGTGTTTGAGAGAGACATATGTACATATGGAATCTCTTAGATGACAATCACACCTGCTAATTTGTGAATCTTCACAACAGAAAGCCTTCTCTTTCACTCATTGTCATTTCAATCATCATTTTCTAATTTTGATGTTACAAAAACATGCTAGCGAGTGTAACAACCATTACATTTTCTGGCTGACATACAGTAGGAGGAAGTACCAGTGCAGCAAGAGAGCAGCCAAATAGAACTTCCCAACTAACTGCACTGGGAAAGGGACAGTAGTTTTGATGTCCTCCTCTTCTCCCAGAAGCCCTTTGAGCGACCTGAAATTGTGCCCCTGAGGGCTGTATAACCCTCAGGGACATCTTTTTGGCTGGTGCAAAGGGCTTCCTGGGTTAGGGGAGGATGTCAAAAATTGCCACTTCCTGTTGTGCCAGTGCAGTTAGCTGGGAAGTTCAGTTAGGCTGCTCTCTCGCTGCACCAGTCCAGCTTCTGTAAGTAACAATTAGCATGAACCACAAATACGAGAGCCACCATTGGGGCTAGGATAAGGATTCTGCTTTCAGTGTGTATCAGCTTACTATGTTTGAGAAACTGGGCTGTGGCCTTGGGTGGTGAAAGGCTCTTCTGGTTTTTAGTTTCTATCAGCATGTGTTATGAGCACGGTCAGCACCATTTTAATTTGTCGTCTTGGTCCTCACAGCCTCATTTGACATCATTGTCATTAATCCTTTTAGCTGCTAAGGGGACCTGTATGGTTTTGCCAATGCCAACAGAGCACGCTACATTTGATATGATGAGAGGAATAATGCATAAATGAAACCATGTGAATTGCCACAGTAGATCAGACTAAATGGCAGTGTGGGCAAATAATAACAACTAGCTGATCCGGCGCAGAGCATCTGCTCCCCTAGCCCCCCCCCACTCCTGCTGCTTTTTAGCTTGCCACACCCAACACATACTTCCCAGCTGCCCCTCTTCTTCTCCCCGCAGCTGCAGCATCCGCCCACCTGTCAGGCCCACTTGCCATTCGCGGCTGCTTCAGCTGCCCGCCATTTGCCGCTCTGGCCACCCGCTATTTGTGGATGCCTGTCAGCTGAGCCTGCTTGCCAGTTGTGGCCGCTGCAGCCACTCTGCCCGCCCACCAGGCCTGCCTGCCGGTTGCGGCTGCCCGCCTACTGGGCCCACCTGCTGTTTGCGACCACCCACTATTCGCAGCTGCCCGTCTGCCAGGGCCGCTCGCTGGTCGCAGCCGCTCTGGCCGGCTGCCTGCCAGGGCCACTTGCCTGTTCGCCAGCTGCCCGTCTTCTCCATGCTCCTCCCAGTGGCCAGCCATTCGCCGGGCCGCCACACCCCCACACCCCCGCTCACGGTCCCCTGTCGCTAATCGGCAGCTCTCTCACGAGAGCTGCCACACATGGGATTAGCGATGGGTGCACCTAAGAGAATTAAATATAGAGATAGATGGTGATAGCACTGAGAAGCAGCAGCCTCCAGGGAGACAAAAAGGCAGCATCAGAACAATGCAAATGTTTAGTATTCTGAGTATCCCCCCCCATTTGTTTGTTTGGCTGCATCAAAAGTGCTTCTTTCAAAACAAATATTGAAATTAGAGTATTCAGCACAATGGTAATTTTGAATGAGACATTTGAACAGAATGTCAAAACAGAAAGACAAAAGCTGGGGTTTCTCCCCACGCTTCCCACCTGTATTGTTATATAGTGACTGGAATCCAAAGAGCTGTGTAGTTAATTTCATGTGCCCATGGAATCATTGCAGACACCTAATGGCACATTGGGAAATGACTTGATTATCAAGCCAGAGGTTGCCAGTTCAAATCCACGCTGGTATGTTTCCCAGACTATGGGAAACATCTATATCAGGCTGCAGTGATATAGGAAGATGCTGAAAGGCATAATCTCATACTGCACGGGAGATGGCAATGGTAAACCCCTCCTGTATTCTACCAAAGACAATCACAGGGCTCTGGTCGCCAGGAGTCGAAACTGACTCAACGGCACACTTTACATTTACCTTTAAGGAATCTTTGGCCTTCCATTTTCTAACAGTAACCCAGCATGCACTGCACATCCCTTATGAAGCTGAGGGGAGTTTCAGAAGCAGTTTGTCATGAAATAAAAGAATCTGCTGTTTAAAGAAGAAAAATCAAAAATCTCTCCAGGCATTTCTGGGTTCTTGAGCACACCTAAAGTAGCTCTTTGGAAATCTCTGTCTGTACATAAAAAGTGCAAGATGAATACATTTTATATTAAGTGTGTGTGTGTGCGTGTGCGTGCTGCATCCTGGTTGATGGAATTCACTGAATTGTCAAAACAGGGTCTGCAATGAGAAATATTTGCATCATCAGAACTTGGCTACTGTATGGCTATGCTGAAATTTTTAATCATGTTTAAAGCTGCCAGAGTTGTGAAAAATCCCGTGTGTGATACTGCCAGCATTCCTAAAATGCAATATGCTCAGCAAAAATGAAAACAATAGGAAGAAAAGTATTAGACTGCCTTTGAATAGCTTAGTCCTGCCCATGCCACTGTGATTAATGCTGAGCATTAACAAGCTATGGTTTGCAAATGAATGTGCCGAATTAGCCAATCTATCACCCCTAGAGGAGCATAAAACATGTTCTGGCGGGTATTAATGAACACAGATGATATAACATGGATAGCAATGGAAATCCACAGGCTTCCTTTCAAGTACTGAATCTAAGGCTTGCAGTTGACAAAAGAAAGACACTATTTTAAAACATCAAATAGTTAATTTTGGGACAAATGTAAATTAATGCTCCCATTGATATTGATAAAGGGTGAGGCTGTTCTCACAAACAGCCAAGCCCAGGTTTAGCTGCCCATGAGAACCGCCGGGATCCACATGAATCCTGGTGCTGCTGCCGCAGCAAACCCACCTACAAAGCCCGCCGGTTAGCCAGGCTTAAGGGTGTGAGTATGCCCTTAACTCAGACTAACTGCTCATGTTCGAGTGCTGGCTGCTCCCAAGTGGCACAGGAGTGGGTTTTTGGTCATCGGCGGGGGGATCCCTACAATGCACAGTGTGCTTGCACAGTGCATTGTGGGATTTCCAGAGGCTGTGACTATGTGTTCCATCCCCCGTACCTCCACACTGCCAGGGCCAGAAGTGGACCATCTGGGTGCACAATTTGCACACCCAGCAACATCTTGGTGATCATCTGTGAGGAAGAGAAGGTTATGTAACTCTCCTTCCCGCCTGCCCTCCCACACAGTCGTGTGAATGGGCCTGGTATTTTCGGTTGCTGTAGGATGCATCTGTATTAATATCTGAAACAAAAATATATTAGGATTCCTCTGTTCCTCCACAGCAATGTACATGGTGTGTTTTGCAAGATAGGAGAGACATCTCAATGAAGTTTAATCATTAACTTTGCTGGAATTCTGTTGATGCAAGATTTATGGGTGTAGAAAAGGGGGACCTTGGTGCACATAGTGAGCAATACCAGTGGGTATGCCCTAGTTTTCATTCTCAGAAACAATGCAGAGTTGCATGAATGATTAGTTTTCTTCAGACAGATGTGTCCTTATAGCCCAAGGTCCAACAGAAATGTTCCTAATTTGTTTGTAAAACATTATACCAGAAATGCACACAGCTAAAGTTTGACCAACGCTTAAAACAGCAATGTTGTTAGTTCTGCAGTCTATTAAAGAGTTATAGTGCTAAAACTGAACCTTGGAGCATGTGAAGTAGAATACTAATGCAAAGTAAAGTGTGCTATCGAGTCAGTGTCAACTCCTGACGACCACACCGCCCTGTGGTTGTTTTTGATAGAATGCAGGAGGAGTTTACCACTGCCTCCTTCCATGCAGTATGAGATGATGCCTTTCAGCATCTTCCTATATCGCTGCTGCCCAATATAGATAACAGCAGGGATTAGAACCGGCAGCCTCTGGTTTGGTAGTCAAACCATTTCCCCACTGCACCTTTAGGTGGCTAGAATACTAATGCAGTTATGTGCATTTCTCCTCCAGTAGAATGAGAGATGATTCTTCAGTACCTGACTTCTAGGTAGTATCCATTCCATTTTGCTTTAATATGTTAAATATTCTTCAACTAAAGGTGCTTCCACACCAGCTGTTTTCCATGTAGTTGTGAAACTCTGTCAGAGTTTTGACATGCCTGCAGGACCTCCCCCTTATCTTTTTATGTGGTAGTGATTTAAACATTAAAGGGAGAAAAACTTAATTTTTAGCTTCCATCCCCACAAAAGACAAATTTCTTACGGGCTAACTGCAACCAGCTGAGAAGCAGCTTGTCGTTCGCAGTTTTAAAAGGTTTTCCCCCCCACTTTAGTTTTTAAGCCCCAACTCTGCAAATGAGAAGCTACTTCTCAGCTGTTTGTAGCCAGCAGAGAAGTGGCTTCACTTTTGCTGGGTTGGGATTTAAAAATTAAAGCCCCACCCACTAACCCCTGAAAAAGAAGCCAAAAAATTATCTGTGGTAATTTCAGGAAATTGTCAAATTTCTGATCAGACCTCAAAGTTTGGGAGGGATATCATACTGGTCCATCATGCCTAATTTCCTGCTGGGTCGAGTCCAACCCAATTGGATCCCACAGTTTTCAGTGTGCACAGGCCTACCAACAGCTTCTGAATGTGTGAATGGAGAACAAATAGAGAGGGTGACACACAAATAGCTCTTGTCGGGATGCTGGGTACTCTAGCCTAGTGTTGGTTATCCATGTTGCAACAGGTTCTCACTTGGACAAACTAGTGAAGAAAATGAAGTGATGCCCAAGTGAAGTACAGCCCGGGTGGTGTAGAGGTTATATTAGGATTGAGGAGACCAGATTCACATTCTTACTCAGCATTCTTACTTGTTGCATTTGACAAGTTGCATTTCTCAGTCTAACCTGTCCTACAGGGATGTTGTGAGCAAAAAGTGGGGAAGAACTATGTATGCCATCCTGAATTCCTTGGAGGCAAGAAAAATACAATGTAATAAATTAATGCCCAATGACTAATTGGGAAACATCCTCAGCTACAAGTTGACGTCCTCAGATTTTGCTATTTTGGGATGTGCCCTTTTAAAAATGAAAATCTGGATTTTTTTCCCCTAGTGCATCTGTGCTTAAAAAATTGCTAAAGTTTATAACTATCAGATTATAAGCAATTAATAACAATTCTAATTCCTCTATTTCCTTTTACTGCCTCTTTGCATTGAAATAGAAACAATGGGCAACATCCAGATTTAGTTGGTTGTGGTTCAGCTCCTTTTGAGACCAATGAAACAACTTAGTCATGATTAACTGCAGCCCCATTAATATCAGTAGGACTTGGTCATGGCTCACTTGGTCTGGATAGTCCATGCAGCGGATATTGTATGTAATAAAACCCTTAATGGCAACTCAGTACACACAATCCATGATCTCTTATTGAGGTTCTAATGTGCCATTCATGGCAGTACACAGTCTTTGTACAAAGGGACAAATTATGATTTGCAGGCTCCCTGATGATACGTCTTTGTAGTTTGTTATATTATTGGACTTCTGTGATATTCAGTATAAGCAGTTGAAGGCATCCTATTTTTCTTATCTGTCAGCAACCATGGAAACAATTTTTCCTCCTTTTTCCATAAGCTGGAAAGGATGCTGAGACAGTGAAAAGAAAATCAGGAAGGCCAAGGAAGAGAACAGGAGAATATGGTTTCCTTGGCAACCGTTGCTGTGAGGCAGTCAGAGGTGGCATCTGTCTTGTCATTTGTTAAACCGAACTATGTTCCAACACTATGAAACAAATCTCACAGTGGTGAAGAACTCCTGTCTACCCCACCCCCAAAGGAAGTTTGGAGGTATTTTCATAAATGGCTTCCCATCTTTTTAAAAAATAACAACTTAATTTATTTATTTTTTAACCGAAAGCAATAAACTAGCACTGTAACACACTTCCAGGTGACACAGAAAAACATAACAATAACTTAAGCGGAGATAATCCCTCATAATATTCATAGTGCAAAACCAGAAGATACAAACAGCTTAAAAACAAAATAGAAAAGTAGTTCATTGAAAGGAAAATGGCATAGCTTGAAGAAAGTCTTCTAAAAATTTAAGAATAAAAAAAATATAAGCAGAGCCTGTCCAATTATATTTCCTCCAAATTTATGTTGTTTTTAAAGGAAACCACTTAGTTTTAAAATCTTCCGACTTAACTTGTCCTTTTGAAAGTCTCAACTGATGTGTCAATTTCTCCATTAACTGTGATGGATTAATACAATTAAATACAAGCTAATGTGAAAGAATTGTACAGAGCAGCATGGAAGCTCGGTTGTTGTTTTTAATTAGTTAAGTGTTAATATTGGTTCTTGCCAGTGTTTTATAGTTACTCTTCTGATATTTAGGTTAGCGCGAGTTGTAAAAAGGGAATCTTTCCAGAGCTCAAGAGAACTAAGGAGCTGACAGCCCCTATTATCAAGATTTGATATAAATTGCTGTCAGAACTCTGGAAACGCCTGAGGCAGCTCTGTAGCCAGCTTCCTTGTGCATTTTCTGACAATGAATGCATCAGTGCTTTTAATTGGTTAATGTCAGGACAAACTCAGTCTTGGAGTAATATGAAAACTTGTCTATATTTTATTCTTTTTAAAGACGTGGGGGCATTTTCTGATTTGCTGAATTCATTTGATTACCTTGAGAGAATCTGTGTGTATGAGAAGAAAATATTGTACTTTTCCAGGAAATTATGTTTGATTAGCAGTATTGGTTTCCTGCTAATAACTAGTTTAGCCGCCTTGCCACATAATGCTTTGCAGGCAGTCCTCAACCATGGGTTGACTAAGACTCTGTGTGAGTGCCTCAAGGTGCTGATATTTGCTGTGAGTCATGTGGGATGGTGTCATCACCGGTTCCAAGTAGTGCATTACCCTTGTATGCAGGCTGTCTTATTCCAGACTGGGGGCCCCAGAGGTACTGGTGAAGGAGTCTGGCAAACATATCAGCAGGAGTCGAGGCAGGGAAATAAACAGAGACAGCTCACTGGAAAAATCACTGCCCAGGACCAGACTGGATACAAGTCACCGTCATGCAGTAAGCTAGGATGTTGCTCCAATAATGATCTGGAGCTAAATGAGGGTTTGAAAAGTCCTGCCATCAGACTGGTGTCTCCTGCTCCATCCTTCCTCCCAAATCTGTTAAGGCTTAAAGGGTCCATACCTGTTTCACAATAGCTGTTTCTCAAGCAGCGGTGCTGGCGTCATGACCTCAGATCTGAGCCCCCACCAGTTGTGGAACAAGGTGGTCAGTTCAGGGGATAAAAGAGGATGGGAAGACCCCAATGACTTAGGGCCATAGGTTGCTAGCTCTTGTAATGTCTTACTTGGAGGTAGCCAAAGTCCTGATCCTTCTCCTCTCAGAACTGTCTGAGGTCCATGTCTCTTCTAGATCCTTGCTTTGGCAGAAACTGCCACGAACATGATTGCTGGAAGTTCTGAGGAGTCCTCCAAAGAAGAGGGCAGGACCACCTCCTTAGATTATGCTAGTGTGCTCTCTTATGGTTATTTTCTGAAGCTCTTTTGAGAGGAATGATTCCTGCACCAAGCCTTCCCCATGCTCTGTGTTCTTGGATCCTTCTTCTGATAACAGGGGATCTTACTTCTGGACCATGAGACCAATTCAGTCCTACTATTGGTACATGAAACTGGCCCTGATGGTGTGATGTCAGATGACATTGTGCTTGTTACCTTTTTTCTTCCATCAAAACATTAGAATGCAAAGGCATACATTTTTGTTGGATGATTATTAGCTTTTATGAGTCTTGATGTTGATTGGTTTTAAATTAGTTAATTTGTTACTTCTTATTGTTTATATTTTACTGTTAGCTGCTTTGAAGGATCATATTTATAACTGAAAAGTGGCATATAATTATTTGTCAATATAAATAAGATAAGTTCTTATGAATTTATGTAATCAAAATCCAGTATTTTTCGAACAAACTATAAATTTTGCTGGGAATATTTGCTGGCACTAAATATCTATTAAATACTGGTATTTATGAGCTAAGCCTCTCTTAGAAAACTGAAGCAGAAAGCAGAAAACCCATATATAATCACTATAACAATACAGCCCAAATAATTTATGGTAATTCCACAAATATTGCAAAATATATCTTGGTGTATAACATGTCTAAAATAATGGCAATGTTACCAATGCTGCTGCTGCTACTTTTGTATTGGTAGAAGGAAATAGAACAGAATATGCATAGAAGTCTTTCATTCCTTTTTGCTGATAAACTAGGTAAAAATCTGTCAAGGTTCTTTCCCTGAAATTTTAAAATTGTATTATAATATATTGTATTTAAAAATTCCTGTCCCATCTTCCCACCACATTGCATTTTCAATGACAGCTGTTCAGACAATCATTTAATTTTGATTGATATTAATTTCAAAATTTATGTGAGCTCTGAAGCTGGTAACCGGTAATGGATGTGCATGTGATATCAATACAGGAGTAATTTTACTCACAAACACAATCCCCGACAGCTGATGTAGCATGGCAAGTGTGAGCTGTCAGTTTGAAAGTTTCAGGTTCAGATCTTACCCCAGTCACATGGTTTAGGCAAGCCATTAATCATTATTATCATTTATTGATGCATCTTTATTTATATATTCAACAACAACAAAAGCTCTCAGAATTGTTTATGTGGCAAATAAAAAATTGTCTCCTGTCCCAACGGGGCTCACAATCTAAAACAAAACATGAGAGAGAAAGATCAGCAACAGCCACAGGAGAGACTTTATACTAGGTTTAATAGAGACAGTTGTTCTCCAGCTGCTAACTATAAGAGAGCCTCTTGCACATTTAGCAGGGGCAGTATACTTAGAATATTCCCACTGGGTGGCAGACCAAATCTTCATCCGTTACATAAAGACAGGTATCACTTCTGCTCATTCACCTAGATAAGAGATTTAGGAAGGCAAAGTGGAAACCAACAAATACACCAACTTTGTATTTTGCCATAATCTCTCAGCCTTGGCTCTGCATCTATAATATTATTAATGATAACACTGGCCTACTTTAGTTATATTGTAAAAAAAAATTACTTAGACTGTCAAACTCTTTATACACTTGAAATATATGATATCTAAATGTGAAGTATTCTTAGTCCCACTGCTGTCTAAGATAAAATCTCAGTCAGATAGATAAAAGTTATTCATATATGCAGTGTTTTGGGGACCCACGCTTGTTGAATATTTCATGAATATATCCAGACGATGTAACTGTAAGGAAAAGGAAAAGTTTCTTGCTTGGGAAAGGAAGCTGTTATCACAAAAGGTTCAGAAACATGCAGTCTCCTTTCCACCGTATTTATCAAATTGTCTTTTCCGTTTGCCTAACTGCTCTGTGTGCATGACACCTCATGCTGAAGATTGCTCAGCAAGGTAGAAACTGTGTAAGAATACAAAATGTAGAAAAATAATTTGCACACACACACACACAGTGTGTGTGTGTGTGTGTGTGTGTGTGTGTGTGTGTGTGTGTGTTGTATGTATATAGGCTAATCAGCAATATCAGATTTTTGTACACAAAGTTCAGACTTACATAGCTTCCCTTGCTTTTAAAATTTCAAATACCAGAGGGGAAATTAACTAGTTATTTAAGAAGGAATTCCAAACTCTACCATCACAGCAATGGCTTACTATCTCACCTTTTACAGTCTACACTGACTGCACTCTGGAGCAGCAGAGAAGAGTCCCATAATAAGTATGCCCAACTTGCCCACCACCAGCCAAAGCCTGCCACATACTGCTGTCAGGTGGCTGAGTGTGAGCATATGTGTGGAACTTGAAAGAGCTGTGTTTCGTTCTAGTATGGTTGTCACTGCTTGGGCCAGACGAAAAGATCCCTGATGGGTGTGCAGAAAGTGTGATCAGCAACTCCATGCTGTGTTGCATTTTACCCACTGAATTTACAGAAACTTTTCTCTGCTGAACATTCGTCAGTGTGGGGCTTCTCAGCAGGTCCAGCTACATTGAGCTGCTTTTGGCTTGGTAGGCCACACAGGCCCATCCTTAGGGCGGGGTGACCAGGGTGATCGCCCCAGGCCCTGCGCTGGGACAGGCCCTGCGGGGGAGCAGCCTGCCCTGCAAAAATTGGCCTTCCTCCCCTCCCACAGCTCAGTCAACCTGTAGAACTGCAGTCTGAAGGAGCTGCACTCAGGGCGGCCTGCTCTCTAAGGCTCTCTGCAGGAGAGGAGACGCTGCTACAGCTCCCTTTCCCCAGTCCCAACTCTCAGATGTTCAGCGGGTGGGCGGGGCTTCCAAGGGCTTCTCTGCCCGAGCAGGCCACTCTGAAGCTCCCCCCAGTTCCCTGGAGCTCCCCCCAGTCCCTGACCCTCTCCTGCCAGGAGGCAGAGTGGCCAGCGCTGGCTGCCCACCAGAGTGCTGTGCACACCCTCTGCCCACCTTGCCCTGCAGCCTTGGGCTGTGCTCAGAGCCTGTGCCTACCTCCTCCTTCTCAGAGACAGCAATGGAAGGTATGGGATTTCCCTTTTTCCATAATCCTTTCCCCTTCTATGTTTATGGAATGGCTTCCTATAGAGCAGGCCTGCTCAACTTAGCCCCCCCCCCAGCTGTTTTTGGACTACAACTCCCATAATTCCCAGCCACAGTAGCCAATAGCCAGGGATTATGGGAGCTGTGGGCCAACATCTGCAGGAAGGCTGAAGTTGAGCAGGCCTGCTATAGAGCTTTGATATTGGGCACAGATTATTATTGGGCAGTGTGGGAGGGCTCTGAATATTGACATTGCAATGGATGGGACAAATTGTTTGTTTCTAATAATGTTTTTATTTTTTTTCTAAAAATATCAAACAAGTTATCCTTCTCCAGTTCTACAATGTCCTTTATTAGATGTGGTGACCAGAATTGTATGCAGTACTCTTGGTGTGGCCGCACCATAGTTTTGTAAAAGGGCATTACAATATCAGCAGTTGTATTTTACTGTAAGTCCCTTTCCTAATAATCGGTTGCATGGAATTGGCCCTTTTCACAGCTGCTGCACATTGAGTCGACACTGTGATAGTTCTGTGATGGTGAGCAATATGTTATGAAGCTACCACTTCCCATATTGGTGCATACAACCATGAGGGAACATGGTTGTGTGCACCAGTTTTCTCCATGAGGTAGATTTGGGGTTAGTGGCAGAAGAACTGGTGGAACATGGTAGCTGTTCTTTATACTATTGCTTGAGGACTACAGGCAATCTGTTTGTCTAGTTTGCCATACTGATTCAGTAAGTATACCATTGTAAGCCACCTGTATTCAGGTTCATTGTGGTGTGCAAAGCATTCTGATTCTGCACATGGTGGCCACTGCACAAAAATAGGTTGTCAGATGCGGCCATGCACTGGAATTTAGAGCAGGTATCTGAGGCCAGGCCTGAGTCTTCATATCATTAGAAAATGATTTAATCTGGTTAGTCTCTCTCTATAACTTACTGAGCCGGGTCTCACGATCCATGAGACCTAGTTTTGCAGGGTGAGCGGGGAGAGCAGGTTGAGCCCGTTCTCCCTGCTCACGAGCGGAGAGGGAGCCCTGGGCAGCGGGATTGGCTGCCCACATGATTGCCAGCTCCGTGACGGAGCTGGCAGGGGCTGGGGGGAGTGGGGGCCAATCGGCCCCCGCAAGCTCCAGCATGCCCTGCACAAATGCGCAGGGCATGCTGGCGAGACCGCCAGAGGTGGGAGGTGGCTTTTCGCCTCCCCTCTGGGGGTCTCCTCATGAGTAGGCACGGTGCGGAGCCGCGCCATGGCTACTTACGATTATTAAAACCAGGTTTGCGGAGCGCTCTCTCCACAAACCTGGTTTTAGGGCAGGGGCACTTCAGAGGGTGACCCACTTGCGAACAACTGGGCTCGCAGCCGAGCCCGGTGGTTCACATGATGGGGCAAAATCGGGCTAGCCTCCGCTAGCCCGATTTTGCCCCATCATGTGAATAGTCTCATTGACTGGGTAACACAAAACTGGGGTTTGTTTAACTGCATCTCCCCCTGAAAGCTCAAGTACATAGCTTGTGAGTGCTCCTGGACCCAAAGCTCTCCCTGGTTTCTCAGGTTGAGGCAGTGGCCAGGAACGCTTTTTATCAGCATTGGCTGATACATCAGCTACTTTCATTTCTAGAAGTGAATGACCTTAAAACAATGGTACATATGCTGGTAACCTCTAGACTTGACTACTGTTATGCACTCTACATGAGGCTGTCTTTGTATGTAGTCTGGAAACTACAATTGGTACAGAATGCGGCAGCCAGATTGGTCTCTGGGACAACATGAAGGGACCATATAACAACAGTTTTTAAAGAACTGCACTGGCTGCTAGGTGAAATACAAAGTGCTGGTTATTACCTATAAAGCCCTTAATGGCTTGAGTCCAGGCTATTTAAGAGAGCACCTCCTTTGTCATGAACCCTGCCACATTTTACGATCTTCTAGAGAAGTCTGGTTACGGCTGCCACCAGCTCGTCTGGTGGTGACTCAGGACTGGACTTTCTCTGTGGCTGCCCAAGGGCTTTGGAATATGTTCCCTGCTGAAATTAGAGCGTCTCCTTCTCTGTTTGTTTCAGGAAGACCCTCAAGACTCTTCTGTTCTCGCAAGCTTTTAATTAGAATTAATTTTAATAATTTGTTTTATATTGTTTTATTGTGTTTTATGTATTTTAATCTGTGATTTTTAATATTAAAATTTGTATACCGCCTTGAGATGTACATATCAGGCAGTATAAATATATGATAAATCAATCAATCAATCAATCAATCATGGTTTTGTGTTATGTCTCCACCTGAGCCTTTCCACAAACCACTCTTTGTATGGCCATTCAGAGAAGGGGAAGAGGGAGATGTTTCGAACCTCAACTCCAGTTTTACACAGCAGCAGCCTTCAGACGTCACAATGCCACTTTCTGACATAAGGTTTCGGTGGTGAAACTCAAGTGGAGCCAAAGGTTCCAAATCAGGTTTGGGGTCGAAAACCTCAAGTTGCTTTTGAGACAGAACTGCAGGTTCACACATTTGAATGATCACAAACCTGAATCTCTGGAGTGGTTGCCTCCGGTTTGACATGGTGTCCGAAGGCAGCCCCAGGATGCGGGTTCTTCACTATGGTTAGTGGAACCACAGTTTCACATTGTGCCTGAATCCAGCCATTCTGTCAATACAGATTTTAGCTTTTTGTATACCTGTTAAAAGTGTTCTATGATGTATATATTTGTGTTTGGTTTTTAACCAATATTGGAAAGGCTAATTACTGTTGCTTATACCTGGGCCAGATACAAGGTTCTGGGTGAGTATGCAGCAAGTGCATTTCCCCACTAGGCAGTGGTGACCAGCCCCGCACACATACCGACCTCCATCTGACCGATGGAAGGTGATAAGTCCAAACTATTGATGAAAACCCTGACAGGTGGTTTAGTCAGGAATTTTCATTCCCGACGCCATCTTGCTTCTCCCAGTGCCACGCCCGCTCTCCCCACTCACGAGCGGGCAGGGAGCCCTGGGTGGCCAGATCAGCCGTGCACATGATGGCCGGCTCCATGACCGAGCCGGTGGGGGGATTGGGGGCCGTACGGCCCCCACAAGCCCCAGTATGCCCTGCACGAATGCGCAGGGCATGCTGAGGAGACCCCTGAGCCAGGAGGCGGCTTTTGCCTCCCGGCCGGGGGATCTACTCATGAGTAGGCACGGGGTGAAGCCGCGCCGCGGCTACTCACGATGGTAAAAAGCAGGTTTGCTGGAGAGCTCGCTCCGCAAACCTGCTTTTTAGCAGGGGTTCTCGAGCGGGTTACCCGCTCAAGAACCACCGGGCTCAGCTGCGAGCCTGGTGGTTCTTACGACCAACAAAAGTCGGGCTAGGTTCTCCTAGCCCGATTTTTGTTGGTCGTGAGAATCGCCCCAGGGAGTGGATGTATTTGGCATTCTAATCTATGAACCCCTGGATTTCTGAATAAAGGAGTTAAAGCTTTTGAAAGCTACAGTAGTCCTTCTTCAGTTCTTCTACATTTGTTAGTTCCTGTGGTGTTGGAGGCATTAACATTGGAGAAATGTGAGTGGAGAAAAAGGATTCTTTATCCAATATATGTGTTGTGACTTGTCTTCTTAATCATGCATCTCAACAGCTGGCATTTTACTTGATGTGCCAGCTCTTGGAATGGTGACTAGAATTGGTTAGATGTGTCTAAGTCTGATAAGATCTGAAACTGGGTGAAGTTTCCAGAATCTGCCTGAAGTTGTGTCTTCATGTCCTTTGGGGTAGGAAAGCAGGACTGTAGCCATATGTTTTACAGTGAGAGGACCTATGAGAGCAGAGAATCATTGCAGAACAGCCAGAACATAAACATACAGGTAGCCCAATATGTTTAGTGTGGTTTAGGCTGCAATCCTATGCATACTTAAGTGGGACTAAGCCCCACTGAACACCGCAGAGCTTACATCAGAATTAATGCAGATAGGGTTGTATTACATTATTGGTTGTAGTTCTTCTTAGTAAGGAATTGGGTAGAATCCTGACTGCATGCTTTTCCCCCCTTTTACTAGTAAAAGGACTAGAAACTGTTTTTTAACGAAAGCTTATCCAGGAAGTGGCCTAGAATGCTCCTGAGGGAGCCAAGCCCCCTAAGCAGCCTTTGGGGACCCTTAAGAGAAGGGGCTAAAGCTGAGTGATAAAGCACCTGCTTTGCATGCCGCAGATCTTCCTTGGTTCAGTCACTGGTATCATCAGATAGGGTGGGAGGAAATTGCTCCCTAAAATCCTGGAGATTTATCACCAGTCAGTGGTGACCTAGATGGACCAGTGGTCTGGTTTTTGGTCCTTCCAGACAGAGAAATACTGCTTCTGAAAATGCAGACTCTTTGGGGGTTTCTACTCCTCATGCAGATGACTTGCTTCCTTCTTGTGCAATTGCATAGCACCATCTACTGGCTGTTTGTTGCCAATCTGTGATGTAAAATTTTATATTTTGAGACTATATTAAAATTACAGTGGTCCCTCGACTTACGAACTACTCGACATCCGAATTTTTTGACTTACGAACGAAAAAAGTGGCCGCACGCTTACGAATTTTTCGACATCCGAACGGAAAACCGTTGGCGGTTTTAGATGCGGTTTCCTCGACTTATGAATTTTAGATGCGGTTTCCTCGACTTACGAATTTTAGATGCGGTTTCCTCGACTTACGAATTTTTGTGAACAATCTCAGTGAGGATAAGGCTGCAGCCCAGGAAGCTGTGGAGCACTTTGATAATGTGGTCGTTGCACCATGGCGAGCAATGCTCCACAAGAGACAGAGGCAGCAGACCATGGACCGGTTTGTGGTGAAGCAGGCAAGGCAGGAGGAAGAACCTTGCTGTTCTTCCCAGTTGTCACCCTCTGCCTCCTCTTCCCAGAAATGATTTTTTTGGTTTGAAAATTAAAAAGTTCATTGCTGTTTGCAGTTTATATTTCCTGTTTTTCCTGTTCCCAAGTTGAGGTGTGTGGTGTAAAGAAATGTAACCTGAGGGTGAGGCATGTTCCTTCGAAGAGTGCCTGCCTTAGAATTGCACACAAGTGTCCTTAACATGTTCCCAAGTTGAGATGTGTGGTGTAAAGAAAGAGGCATGCTCCTTCGAAGAGTGCCTGCCTTAGAATTGCACACAAGTGTCCTTAACATGTTCCAAAGCTGAGGTGTGTACAGTAATGCTTTAAAATGTTGGCTGAGGCATGTTCATTGTGCCTGCCTGTCTTTGAAAAGCACTGCAGTGACCTGCATCAGGTCCAAAAACCGTGTTGAGTAAGGTTTAGAAATGTTGGCTGAGGCTGAAGCATGTTGAGTGTGCCTGCCTGCCTTTAAAGTGCCCTGAAGTGACCTGCATCAGGTCCCCAAAAAATGATAAAGTGCTGTTGTAAATGTTTATTGTTGAAAAGTAATGTTGCTGTGCAGTTTGCATGCCTTTAAAGTGCACTTGATAAAGAGTTTTGCACAAAAAACTGGGTGTCTGGGTCTTTTTCCTAGGCTCCGGAACGAATTAATCCGTTTCCAATGCATTCCTATGGGAAACCGCTTTTCGACTTACGAACTTTTCGACCTACGAATGTGCATTCGGAACGGATTAAGTTCATAAGTTGAGGGACCACTGTACTTTTTATCACGGGTGGGCAGCAAATGGTCAGCAGATGGTGCTGTGCAATTGTGCAACAGGGAGGAATGTCATCCGGATGTGGAGTGGATAACAAAAGGAACTTGTGTTTTCAAATGCACTATTTTTCCATCTGAAAGGACCTCAATATAACACAGCTTCATATGTTCCTATGCCCTCACAGTTCTAGCCTAAGTTGTGGATAAACGTTTGGCGATGTTTGATATAAATTAAGTTTTACAGTTTTGGCTACCGAGGCAGCAGAGGAGGGGGAGTCAGGAAAAAGAGTAAAACATCATCATTCACAGAAAATAAATTAGACTATTTTCAATGTTAGTTCAGCCTCCAGCTCTGTGGAAGGGAGATAAAGAAGGGTATTGAATGCTATACTTATAAAGCCAATGTTTCAAGAGCTTTCCAAGATTACAAGCAATTTCCGAGGCCACAATTAATCTCCGTCACAAGAGGCGCCTTCTGGAGAAAAGTGTTACATATTCTGCTGCTTCCTAGGACACAACTGGAGCTTATTAGTACATAATGTTGATTTCAGAGTCGTCTTAATATACTCATTTGTGTAGAAAGAGCACAAGAGACCTATGATTAATTTTGCATGGTGTGTGTGTATTTTTAAAAATATATATAAAGTACACTTGCAATTGTAATATTCCCTGGGAGCACTACTGTTGTTTGTTGCTCCTACAGTGCTTATTTCATAGTGTGTTTCCTCCCCCTGCCCTTATATGAGCCAGCATGGTGTAGTGGTTAGAGTGCTGGACTAGGACCGGGGAGACCCAAGTTCAAATCCCCATTCAGCCATGATACTTGCTGGGTGACTCTGGGCCAGTCACTTCTCTCTCAGCCTAACCTACGTCACAGTGTTGTTGTGAGGAGAAACCTAAGTATGTAGTACGCCGCTCTGGGATCCTTGGAGGAAGAGCGGGATATAAAATAAATAAATAATAAATAAAATAATACCTGTCAATAGATTGGTTTCTATCAGTTCTCTCTTCTTCTCATACTTGTGCAAACGTTTTTCCGCTCTCTGTATGCCTTCACTCTTCTTTCCCCTTGCTTTGTGTGAATTGTATCCAGGACATCCTTTTATCCACCCCCCCCCCAGTTATATCCTGAAGTAGTCCCATATTTCTTTGAGCTGGGCTCCATACTTGCTCTCTTCCTCTCCACACTAGGGGCCTAGGGGAATTTGTCACCCCACCTTCTTCAAGGTGTGGGTGTGGGTGGGGTGGTGGGGACAAATTATAGCTACACTCCTGCACTTGGTTTACTGTATATGAGGATAGATTTTCTGCTAGAAAGCTGCAGAGGTCAGAGTATGTACATATACAGAAGAGGGAGGCCAACCCTCTGATCATTGCAGGTGACATTTCTCCAGTCACTTTAGTAGGTGTCCAAACTGTGTCCCATGATTTGCTAATAAAGGTAGAGCTTCTTGGCTAGAGCAAGAAGAAGAAAAATGTCTTGTGGCATCTTGAAACGTTCCATTTTTCTTTTTAAAAACACCCGTGCAAATACCTCTGCATCATTGCTAGAGCTGCCCATCACTCCTCCACAGCACGTGCCCTGAAACACTGTCAACAGTTTCTCTCTGTCCTGCGTGTTTATATTCCACAGACACCAGAAAATGATTATGGAGAATGTTGCCCACGTTATTTATTAGGGGTGTGCAATTCGGATTTTCGGGTGATTCGGCTCGGACCCGAGCCGAATCACCCCCGTTCTGTTTTGTGCCCGAATCTGGGTCACCCGAATCACCCTTGATTCGGTTCGGATTCGGATTTAATCCGAATCCGAATCCGAATCGATTCGGGGGGGTAAAAAGGGGCCCAGGGGCAAAATTTTGGGGTGGGGTGGTAGTGCCCAATGGGTAGAGTCTACCACCCCAATTTCAGGGGGATTGGGCAAAGTCCTGATTTTTTGTGAATTTTTAAAGTTTTAGTGACTTTGGGGCAGTTCGGGGGCATAGCATGGGATTTGGGCAAAAGGAGTGGGGTGGGGTGGTAGAGCCTAATGAGTGCAGGCTACCACCCCAATTTCAGGGGGATTGGGCAAAGGGCTGATTTTTGGTAAATTTCTGAAAATTTCATGTCTTTGGGGCAGATTGGGGCATATTGGGGCAGAAAGTGGGGGCTGGGGCAGAATAGTGGGGTGGGGTGGTAGTGCCTAATGGGTGCAGGCTACCACCCCAATTTCAGGGGGTTTGGACAAAGGGGTGATCTTTTGAGAATTTTTGAAGTTTTGGTGACTTTGGGGCAGTTTGGGGGCAGAAAGTGGATCTGCCCCAAAAGAGTGGGGTGGGGTGGTAGTGCCTAATGGGTGGAGGCTACCACACCAATTTCAGGGGGATTGGGCAGAGGGCTGATTTTTTGAGAATTTTTGAAGTTTGGGTGTCTTTGGGGCAGATTGGGGGCAGAAAGTGGATCTGCCCCAAAGGAGTGGGGTGGGCTGCTAGATAGTGCCTGATGGCTGGAGGCTACCACCCATCCCCAATTTAAGAGTGATTGGGCAGAGGGGTGAATTATGGTGAATTTATTTGTATGAGGTTTGTCTTCATAAGGTGAAGTGTGCTAAAGTGATTACTTCCTCATATTATTCATAGTAAAGGAAAGTGTGAAAAAGTGAAAGTGGGGTCATGAGAGTTGTTTAATTGAAAAAAATCTCATTTGCTATGATAGAATGAGAATTCACACCTCAGAAAAAACTTCTGAGGTGTGAATTCTCATTCTATCATAGCAAATGAGATTTTTTTCAATTAAACAACTCTCATGACCCCACTTTCACTTTTTCACACTTTCCTTTACTATGAATAATATGAGGAAGTAATCAATTTAGCACACTTCACCTTATGAAGACAAACCTCATAAAAATAAATTCACCAAAATTCACCCCCTGCCCAATCACTCTTAAATTGGGGATGGGTGGTAGCCTCCACCCATTAGACACTATCTAGCAGCCCACCCCACTCCTTTGGGGCAGATCCACTTTCTGCCCCCAATCTGCCCCAAAGACACCCAAACTTCAAAAATTCTCAAAAAATCAGCCCTCTGCCCAATCCCCCTGAAATTGGTGTGGTAGCCTCCACCCATTAGGCACTACCACCACACCCCACTCTTTTGGGGCAGATCCACTTTCTGCCCCCAAACTGCCCCAAAGTCACCAAAACTTCAAAAATTCTCAAAAAATCACCCCTTTGCCCAAACCCCCTGAAATTGGGGTGGTATCCTGCACCCATTAGGCACTACCAACCCACACCACTATTCTGCCCCAGCCCCCACTTTCTGCCCCAATATGCCCCAATCTGCCCCAAAGACATGAAATTTTCAGAAATTTACCAAAAATCAGCCCTTTGCCCAATCCCCCTGAAATTGGGGTGGTAGCCTGCACCCATTAGGCACTACCACCCCACCCCACTCCTTTTGCCCAGATCCCATGATATGCCCCCGAACTGCCCCAAAGTCACTAAAACTTTAAAAAATCGCCAAAAATCAACCATGAACCGAATCACCCGAATTTTTTTTGCCCGAAATTCGGGTGATTCGGCTCGTGTCCGAAAAAATTCGGGGGACATCGGGGGTGATTCGGTTCGGCCCCGAATCACCCGAAATTGTTCGTTTCGGGCACAGATCGTTCTGTGCCCGAAATTTTTTGCACATCCCTAATTATTTATAAAGGCCCAGGCATGTTTGCCTTAACTTTCCTTGCATGTCCTGCTGCTTAATAATTTTGGCCATGTTTCAAGTATCTCCTATTCATTTTATGGCAATCGAGGCAGTAGACATAACAGCAAACAGGAGAGAGAGAGAAGAGATAACTTCTAAGCTTTTTGTTCTCTGTGTTGCATGACTTGGCCTAGGCAGAAATTCCTATTTCACAGCAGGTGGCAGCAAACCATTTGATTGCATCTCCGATTTCCAGAATGCTCAATTGTAGAGGAGGCTTCTGGAAACAGAAGTAATAAAATGCAAATCTGGCTAGCCTGTGAGGGTTTGTGACGGAAGCATAAGTGGCCCCATACAAATGTAGCAATCATGAAACAGGCACATTTAAAATGCAGATTAGAAAAAAAATAAGGTCTGATGGCTAATATTTAACAGGTTGTGACTGATGTGTTGGTAGCAATGATAGCTCCTTTCATGCCTGGAACTGGGAACTTTATCCAGTGCAGCACTGTAATGCAAGTTAGGTTTCCAGGTGAAAATATTAAAAATAGGGGGTTATATGTTGACTTTGTGACTGTTCATCTGAGCTGGAGAATCTGTGGAATGAGAAATTCCAGACAGGTAGCTGCATTTGTCTGTTACAGAAAAAACAACTAAGGCTACTGCCAGTGTGGCACTGTGAATACAACCAAAATTGACTTCCAGATTCATAGGCTCCTTCCAGAAAAAGGGAAATAATATAATTGTCCAGGAAGCCCTCCCACACTAATAAATCATCATTAATTTCTTTCTTTACCCTTTTAGAAGAGCTCTAACCCCTGATATAGCCACATTCAAATGGCAAAAAAAGTCGCAGGGCAGGCAGGCACCAAACAGAGAAAGTCAAGAAGCTCTGGAAGCTCCCACAGGGTAGCTTTTCTCTGCCCCTTCATATTTCTAACCCAGCACAAGGTATCTAGTTTCCCAACAGAGTGTCTATAGATCCCAGTTACCATAGTGTCTAATTCTGTGACTAAGAAGGTTAGCTAGGTCACCAGGCCATATGTGTTGTTCTAAATAAGAAATATAAGAGGAGCTTGGCTGGATCAGGCTGAAGGGCTGCATAGTCCAGCTTCCTGTTACCCACAGTGTCCCATAAGATGTCTCTGGAAAGACCAGAAGCGAGATATGAAGGCCCCACTCCTGCTGTTTCACCCCTGCAACTGGTATTCAGAGGCATCCTTGTGAATAATGTATTAAAGGAGCCCCACAACCCTTCAATCATGCTTTGAAAACCAACTATATAAAGCAGAGAGGTCATTCATATAATTGAAAACTGTGTTCTACCCAGGTTTGGGAGCTGTGTGTACTCCCAATTTTTGATTGTGTGGAAGCAAGGTTAGAGGAAAACCTGGGTAGAAGTGATTGTGTGGAAGCAAGGTAGGAGAAAAAGCTACCCAGGTTTTCTACACAATCAAAAATCGGGAGTACACACAGCTCCCAAACCTGGGTAGAACACAGTTTTCGATTGTGTGAATGACCTCAGAGTATATAAGGGGAAGATTCAGATGTAATGTCAAATCATGGTTTGCACTAACTGCTGCTTAGACTCCAAACCATGGTTTGTGTTCTGAACGTACAGGTAAACTGGTTTGTATAGTTTCCAATATTGATACTTTGAGAAATTTTTCTCTCCTTGTTCGTTTTTTTATTTGTGGTTTTGTATAGTTTCCCCCACTTTCCTGAGAATTTGCAGGTGCTGTTGCAAACTGTGCTCCCTGAAGTTGAGATAACATCCCAAACCTTGTGGGCTTGTATGTAACACTAAACTACGAGTCTATTCCCACGATCAACGGAAAGCGGGCTAAGGGAGCATAGCCTGCCCTCCACTGATTGTGGGAACCACCAGGCTTGCAGGAGAGCCTGGATCTTCCAAGGCGGCTAGCCCGCCTAAAACACCCTCCTCTTAAATAAGGTTAATGGCGTGAGTGTTCTATTAACCTCATTTTGTTGCTTGTGTGTTGCCTGTGTGCAGTGACACACAAATAGACCCCTGGCCAGGAGGCTGCAAGCACCTTCCCGGGCTCGGGGGTCTCTCCAGGATGCCCCATGCGCTCACACAGAACATCCTGGGACTTTCGGGGGCTGCACAGCCCTTGACCCCTGCAGCCCCCGCCAGCTCCATGATGAAGCCAGCCGTCATGTGAGCAGCCGATCCAGCTGCCCAGGGCCACGAGCTCCATTTTCCAATCAATTGCAGACCTGACAGAAGCTCTTCTCACCAATCATGAGAAGAGCTTCTATATTTTCTCCAAACTGTGGTTTGCAAACCAAACTGCGGGCTAATCACAGCAGTGTCCCGTAACCGGTAAATCTGAGATTCATGTGGTATGCATGCTCCTGTGAAGCATGTAATAAGAACCTGTAAAAAGTTGGCAGTCTCTGGTTGGCAGTGCTCCAACCCGACATTCACCCAGGTTCTGTAATCTTAGATTGGACCTCAAGCTGTTGGCCCCGGGTGAATGTTAGGTTGGCACACTGCCACCCGGAGATTGCCAACTTTTTCCAAATTCTCATGGCGTGCTCCACAATAGTGTGTGCACTGTGTGAATATTGGATTTACCAGCTACTGTGCATTACTGTGATTGAGAGAATCTACCCTCTAGTTTCAGATCCCGGGCTTCCAGTCACTCTCAAACCTTGATTTGTAGTGCTGCAAACAACACAGCTCTCTTGCTACTACTGACTCTTGTGCAGTTGCATGTTGTGATACTGCACTTGCATTAATGTCATGACATCCAATTGTGCAGAACAGTCCTGTTGAGCAGCACTGCAGAGTGCTTGTTAGACACCTTGGTGCACGCGATTTTGAACTGCCCTTGTAAAGCTGTGCAGCATGTAACCAACTGGTGTTTGGTTTGGTCATCTTGATGTCCATGATTATGTGTGAATCATCTCAGCATGTATGACAAGGCAAAGTAGCACTGACAGTATATAGTCCTGGTTGCAGTTTTTCTGTATGCCTCCCATCCTGCATATAGTTATCTGCACACAAGTCCTATTGAGATCATAAGAACACAACGAGGCGGGTCTCACGATCCATGAGACCCACTTTTGGCGAAACTGTGGGGAGAGCGGGCTAAGCCTGCTCTCCCCACAGACGATCTCTGTAGGGGCCCTGGGTGGTCGTATCGGCCGCCCACATGGTTGCCGGCTCCATGATGGAGCCAGCGGGGGCTGGGGGGAGCGGGGGCCGATTGGCCCCTGCAAGCTCCAGCATGCCCTGCGCAAGCACGCAGGGCACGCTGGCGAGACCCCCGGAGCTGGGAGGTGGCTTTTCGCCTCCTCTCCAGGGTTCTCCTCATGAGTAGCCACGGCGCGGAGCCACACTGCGGCTACTCACAATCCGATAGCTCGGGTTTGCGGAGCGCTCGGCTTGCAGCCGCGCTTTCCTAGCCCAATTTTTCCCGATCGTCAGAATAGTCCCAACCTCTCATAATGAGATGTGCATAGGCTTGCAGCCTCCTTCTTTTCAGCTTGCTTTTCCTGTCTGTTTGCGTTGTTCAAGCTTTTGCTTATATAAATACTCATGGGGGGAAATTAAAGTTAATCTACCCTGCTTGAGTGCTTGCTAATATGTTCAAGATAGCATCTATCACCATAATGGTATAAATTCTGTTTTAATTATAAATCAACTCATCTTAAAAACAATGCTGGGTTATATCTCTGTATAATGAATGTGTAGCAGATCTCAAAGATACACTTTTATAAGCTAGTTAGCAAAGTGCCTGTATAATGAACATGCTAGGCTTTAAATGAGCATCTTACACATGTTTGTCTTATTTATAAGCAATGTAAACCCTAATGTTAGAAAAACAAACAAACAAACAGGAAAACATAACTTAAACAAGTCTATACTGTTGCTTAAGCCAGTACTTCCAGAGAATACAAAAGGTTTATTAGAGTTCCCCCCACCACACATGGATACATGGCAGCAGATTTGTCATCCTGACATCTGCTTTGTCATCCTCTTTGATTATGATGTCAGAATAGTTTCTGAGGCTGTGGGTGATGTCATGTTCTACACAGCTGAGTTTATGTGCCAAGCTTCAGCCTGGACATTTCAAGGGAAGCTGTACTGACCACATGGCCTCTGCTGTTTGGAAGGAAGCCCTCAACCAACTGCAGCCCCCTCCCCCAAAGTAAGGCCTTTTTTCTTGGGGATATTGGGAGGAATTTCTTGGGGATGTTGGGAGCCATTTCAAATTGACTCCAGCTTGATGGGGACTGGACTCGAATTCATATTGCATCCGGCATACTCACATTTCATCCTTGCCCCATCCCTAAGACTCATGTGTCCTGATAAGTGCTAGATAAGTGCTAAACCGCCCTGAGCCATTTTGGAAGGGTGTTATACAAATCAAATAAATTAATAACAATAACAATAACAATAATAATAAATAATAAATAATAGTCAGATGACGAATGGCTTTTATATTTTCAAATGGAGATCAGTCATTGTTCCTTCAATTCAACATGCCTTGCTTGTGCTGCAATCTGATGTATCTTTTCACTGCCATCATACCACCTTTCAACAAACAGTTCTCAAAGCAGCTTACATAGAAAAAGGAATAGCAAGAAGAAAGTTATTCCCTGCCCCCAAAAGCTCACAATCGAAAAACACAAGTGAACACCAGCAACCCCCTCTAGAGGTATGCTGTGAACTGAACAGGAAAGTTGCCCTGAATCTACTAAAAAACAGGAGAGGCATTTTTTTTTTAAAAGTACCTCTTTGCCCAGTTAGTAGGGAATGATCTAACCTAATAAGTTTGCAAAGTATCCCTTCCATTTCATCTGAAGGTTTTTACAAAATGTAGACTAGAGCGCTTATGCCCACCAACCTATCCCCCACCACCACCAATACCTCCCACCCTGCCCCCAGTCCCAAGTTGCTTAACATTCTGCCTGAAAAACAATTCTGGTTAACTTGAAGTTCTGCTCTTTACTTTGTCACATTTCTATTGATCCCAATATTGTTATTATGCCCTGCCTTTTAGATTTTTTTCTATATACGTGTGTGTGTGTGTGTGTGTGTGTGTATTGCGCTGTTCATTTATTGTTAAATGAATGGAAATTTATTACTACTACTACTACTACTACTACTATTTTATTATGGTGCCTTTCAATTAAAAAGTGGTTTACATAGAAAAAGAATAATAATAAAAAGATGGTGCTCTGTTTCCAAAGGACTCACAATCTAAAAAGAAACACAAAGTAGACACCAGTAGCAGCCACTGGAAGGATGCTGTGCTGAGTTTGGATAGGGACAGCTGCTCTTCCCTTGTTAAATATAAAGATAATTGCCATTTTGAAAGGTGCCTTCTTTGCCCAGTTAGCATGGGTAAACTTGTTTTGTTCATGTTTTGCAATACAAATGAATGGGAATTAAAAATGGATGGACTTCAAAAGAAAATCTGTTTATTTTTATCAGAGCCCTCAGAATCTTTGAGGACCCTGTATACTTTGTACAGGTCACAGAAAATGTATAGGGAGAGGAAAGAAAGAGATCAGGAAAATTGATGTTTACCTGTGAAATTAAACCTAACTTTCTGAAATTTGCTGGGCCATAGAAAGCCTAAACAGTTAATGCGAGTAGGATGGAAAAGATAGTAGTTAAGAGAAGAGTTGCTCATTTCTCAATGAATGCAATAGGCAGGTCTGGACAACTACCTGTAAGTACTTACCAAGTAAGTATGAAGAGAACCAACGATCACGTGGAGTGCACCCTCCCTTCAGACATGATGTCTGAATCTGCCCAATTGTCCACCTGACATTCTATCCCCAAGTCCTGGAAGTTGGGCAGAGAATCTCAGGAGAATGTTGTGTAGAGAATCATGCTAACAAACTTGAGCAGGTTCAGATGTAATGCCTGATGGGAATGTGTGCTCCTCACAATCTCCAGTTCCTCTCATACCTACTTGTTAAGTACTTACAGGTGGTTGTCTGAACAAGCCCAATGAGTAGTTTATACGTCCATCTTCTAAAATTGTCTTTAAAATGGAAACCTCTTATCTAGTCTCTTAAATGTGACAGGTCTGTTGCCTTGTAGGAGTATCATTATTGTTATACCACTTTTCAACAAAAAGGTCTCAAAGCAGTTTACATGGCAGAAGGAATGGAAAAAAACCCAAAACTATTCTCTGTCCTAAAAGGAATCACAATCTAAAAAGAAACACAAGGTAGATGCCAACTACCACCACTGGAGAGTTGCTTTGCTGAGGTGAACAGGGACAGTTGCTCTTCTCAAGCTAAAAATAAGAGAGTTGCTACTTTCAAAGGTGTCTTTTTGCCCAATTGGCAGGTGTGAGTAGTAGAACATCTGAAAAATGCATGCCAGTTGAATGGAAAACGGTAAATTACAGGTATCAGAAAACTGGCTGGGTTTCCCAATGATATAATTTTATCTATCTATCTATCTATCTATCTATCTATCTATATTTATTTATAAATAATGGATAACAAAAACAAATAGGAAAACAAAAATGAATGCAGTTAAGAGCAAACTGAACCAAATTAAAATGAATGGAAAACAAAAGGAATAACAAATCAAACCTTTAAAAAACATATATAAATGTGTGCATATATGCGTGTGGACACCCACACCTGTTACTAAATACATTAGTTGCGAAAGTGCTGGAAGACTATTGTTTTTTTGTTGCAACACAGCTTTTCCCCTACCCTGGTATCTCTTACAGTCCCGGTTTTGGAGCTAACACAACTGAGTCAGGCCAGTGTTTCGACAGGAGGCTGTCTTTGAACTCCACATGTGATGTTCAGAGCTCCTTGGAAGAAGGGGCAGATATTAATTTGACAAATGAACTTATACATGCTCTGTAAAGAACCATAAATATTAAAGATATAGCTGGATTCCAGGGTTTCACATGTTAATATTTTTTTTCTTTCTCTCTCTTTTTTACAGGTAAGTACTTCACTCTTCTTCTACACAGAATGCACAGAAAAATATTTTACTTGTCTGAATTGTATCAAACAGCATAAAAGCAAAGCAGTGAACAGGAAGACAGATTTGCCTTCTTGGGTAAGGATTTCAAAACTGCTTCACAATCCCTTGGTTTATTTTAGAAAGCTGGAAACAGAAGGTGGGCTCAATTTTGTCAGGTTTTTATATGGAAGTATAAAATACATTGGTGTTCATGAAATATTAAATGGTGCCTGTTGGCTGCCCACATGGATAGTAGGTGTTGCTGAGAAAACCAGCCTGAATATATTCAGCATAATCATAGAAGCACAAATTCCTTCTTTCTTGAAATGAAAAGAGGGAAAGAAATTGTTTGGGGGCAAAGTATTATTGCATAGTGAATAAGCCACTGGTTTTGGAACTATTGGAAAAACCTGGATTTTAGCTCTTTTGCTCAACATCAGTGGTTTTCAAACTTTCTACCTTCAGGGAATTACTTTTCACATTGATTTGTCTGCAAAGGAACCCTAGAACCTTTGTGGGCTTCAGAAGATTCTGGGGAGCATTTTGCGGGGTGCACACTTATTTCAGATTGAATGCTGCCCAGGCCTGTTTGACTTCACCATGAATCTGTGTCAACTGAGAGTTCATCCTAGAACCAAATCCAAAGAGCAACGAGGAGAGGCAGACCTCAAAGGGGTAATTTACCTACAACTGCCTAACACATAGGAACATAGGAAACTGCCATATACTGAGTCAGACCATTGGTCTATCTAGCTCAGTATTGTCTTCACAGACTGGCAGTGGCTTCTCCAAGTTTGCAGGCAGGAATCTCTCTCAGGCCTATCTTGGAGATGTCAGGGAGGGAACTTGAAACCTTCTGCTCTTCCCAGAGCGGCTCCATCCCCTAAGGGGAATATCTTGCAGTGTTCACACATCAATTCTCCCATTCAGATGCAACCAGGGCAGACCCTGCTTAGCTATGGGGACAAGTCATGCTTGCTACCACAAGACCAGCTCTCCTCTCACAGTTTGACCAAGAGTTTTTCATAGGGGCACTAAAACAAACGGCACATTTAAAAATGGATATTAAAATAAATGCAAAATGCAGAAACCAATCTTCCCAAATAAATTGCCAGTTTCAGAGAGCAGGAGGCATGCCTCTTCCTTTCCTCTTCTGGGTTTTTGGTGCTAATTGTGGAGTTTGGGGGTGGTATAGAGGGAAATCTATACCCTGTGTTTTGAGGGAAATCAACCTTGTCGGGATTTCTTAGGCTTTATTGACGTTTTCCACGCGCTGCCAGCAGAAAAAATAAACTATAAAGCCTCCTTAATATTTCAGCTCCTTTCCGTCTCTCACTAAGAGGTCTTTCACACATCCTCGAGGCCGCTGCTGGGTGCCCTACGTGGAAGCAGGAACTCGCTTGCCTTCCATAGCCGATGAGCAGTGGCTGCCCTCCCCTCTGCCGCACTGCGCAGCAACACAAGCGGCAGTGCGGTGACTGCAGGAGCTGGGAGTGGGAGGACTCAGACCCATACACACACCCATATCCCAAGGTGCCACTGGCACGAGTACGGTGGCTGCTCTTGTTAGAACAGCCACTGCACTCGGCGCAGCTACTCCCCCCCCCCCCCAACACACACACGTGTGGAGTTCAAAGACAATCGCTGGCTGAGCTTAAGCAAACCATAGGTTCCCTTCACTGTGGCTAAACACTGGGCTAAAAACTCGGGCTTGGCACGGGGGCACCTCTGGGGTTGGGCCGAACCCCAGGACTTCACACGCACAGCCTAGCCCACTGTCTGCTAGTCTGTGTGTGTGAACAGCCTCACTGTTGTTTAACATAGCTTTGTGTCGCATGAGTAGGGGAGTGACAGAACTCACACAGACCAGAGGTTCAGAACACAGGAAGAACATTTATTTCTAACTTCTGTGTCTGAGGATTTGTTTATTTCTACAGGGCTGCAGGTTACTGTACTTGTTGATATTACAAGGTTACAGTTTATTTTCTAGCAGGGTACTCTTTAAGTTTTAACTGAAAGTTCAGACCAGTCTTATTCTTTGAGTCACAGAACATCTTCTCTTTGAGACTGTCCCTAACCAGACTCAAACCCCCAACTCTCAAATGACTTTCTTTTTACACTCCAGCTCCCACTGACGGATTCTTTTGACTGACAGCTCAGCAAGGTTCCAAACACGTTTGTTTGATTGATTGATTTCTATACCGCCCTTCCAAAAATGGCTCAGGGAAGAGAAATAATAAATAAATAAGATGGATTCCTGTCCCCAAAGGGCTCACAATCTAAAAAGAAACGTAAGATAGACACCTGCAACAGTCACTGGAGGTCCTGTGCTGGGGGTGGATAGGGCCAGTTACTCTCCCCCTGCTAAATAAAAGGGAATCGCCACATTAAAAGGTGCCTCTTTGCCAAGTTAGCAGGGGTTACATAAAGGTACAGAGCATTAGCCCCTCCAGTGTGATTTCATCACACTGCCCCCCACCCCATATCTCCTTTTTAAAATCAGTCAACACTTCCCTACAGGTTCATGTTTTGTGGTGATGGGCAAAGATGCCTTTCAGTGAAGCTTGTGTGTCATTGCTGAACTTTTGGGTTGAGGAGTTTCTGATTCAACATCTGAGGGACCCCAGGGTTCCCTGGAGCACAGTTTGAAAGTTACTGCTTTACATAATCTTCATTCTCTAAGCTTTACTATTTTCACCGCTCACAGGGATAATGAAACTTATTCTCCTTTATGAGATTTCTCTATACAAAACTACATATTAATCTTTACTACTTGAATCACTTGTAAGCCCTAGACTTGTGATCCTCAACTTATGAAGAGCTGGGACATAGTTTGAGCCCCATCTTGCAACACAGGACCCACTTCCAAGAATGGGCTAAGCCCAGGAGTAAAAAGGTGGAGTCTGTGCAACCTGGGGCAAAGCCAAACAGTAACTGTAAAAAGAAAAGAAAAGCTAGTTTCAGTGTACAGCTTTTCCATGTGCTTGAAAGTCCCCTACCACCAAGCAATGTATCCATCCATCCATAACATCATGGCAACACAAGCTATACTTATACAATCCAAACTCCAGTGTCATAAGCACAAAGGAAGAACTTTTTAAAAGTCCTGGGGCAGGGGCGAACCAAGTCCATAACTCAACTATCTGAGTATAGCTGTATTTCGCTCACAAGTATAAACATACCTGTATGCAGCATATTATTGATGATGAATTCAATTATTTAAAATATGTCTATACCGCTTTTAAAAAACAATATTACATGAAGCACTATATAATATATATAATACTATATAAATAACATAAGCCAGGAACTCCATGTTAAAAAGGAAGGACAATGAACAAGGTAACATGGCTGTAGCTAAAAGTCATGATGGTCTATGAGCCCATTCTCACAATCAGTGAGGAAGGCTTGGTGGAGGGAGGTGGGGAAGGCTGCCCAAACTTAAGCTCCCTGCAGATGATCCCTCGTTGTTCCCTGGGTGGGCGGATCGCCCGCCTAGACAATCACCAACAGCCCTTGGCAGTGTGGAGGGTTGGGATGAGATGCATTCTCCCAGCCCTCAGAACTTGCATAATGTGCAGTGCATTATAGGTATCCCAGCAGCAACGGGTGGGCACCTGGTGCTGCACACGAGCAGGGAAATGGGGTTAAGGTGGCAAATGCTCCCTTAACCTCATTAAAGAGGGTGGCTCCGCCGGTGGGTTTTCCGCTGCGACTTCACGTGTGCAGGCAAGAGCAGACTTGGCTGCCTTAGCCCACTCTTGGCTGCACGTGTGAACAGCCTCAATTCCTGATAACTGAGCAAAGAGGCATCTTTTAAAGTGGTGATTCTCTTATATTTAGCAGGGGGAGAGCATCTATTCTATTCTTTAAAAAAAAAAATAGAAAAAGGAAATATCTGTTCAAATAATATGGGTCCAAAGCTACATACATACGCCCATTGCGATCATTCAGAGAGGTTTGTCTGCAGTTGCTACTGGCTCGTTTGGTGGCCACATGAGGACAGGCCTTCTCTGATGCTGCCCTGAGACTGTGGAATGTGCTCCCTACTGAAATACAAGCCTCCCCATCTCTGACAACCTTTAAAAAGCACCTGAAAACTTACTTCTTCACCCAAGCTTTTTAAATCTGACTCCGGTTTTAAATTGTTTTTAAGGTTTTTGTTTCCTGTGTTTTAACCTGTTTTATGTCGCTAATGAGACTAAAGTTTTGGGCGGTGTATAAATTTGATTGATAGATAGATAAAGCCTGACAAAAAATAACTTTAATAGGAAAACTAAAATGGCTGTTAAGTATTTTCTTCAAAGTGCATCTTCAAATATCATGGAGTGGCCAGAGCTCAAAAAATCTTTGTGTGTCCTATTTCCAGACTCAGAAAGGATATGCTAAGATTGGTGGGTTTGCATGACACACCCAATCTCAGCATATCCTCCCCTGGTAGATGGGGAGAGAGCTGGTCTAGTGGTAGCAAGCATGAATTGTCCCCTTTGCTAAGCAGGGTTGACCCTAGTTTGCATTTGAATGGGTGAATTCATAATCACTGTAAGATATTCCCCTTAGGGAATTGGGCTGTTCTGGGCAGAGCAGAAGGCTCCAAGTTCCCTCCCTGGTATCTCCCAAGATAGGGCTGAGAGAGACTCCTGCCTGTAACCTTGGAGATGCCGCTGCCAGTCTGTGTAGACAATTCTGAGCCAGATAAACCAATGGTCTGTCTCAGTATAAGGCAGCTTCCTATGTTCTGTTGATGGAACTGCCTCGGGGATGATTGGTCAACACCCCCAGTTTCGGTGAATGTGGGGAATTTAGCTCAGATTCCCCAAATAATTGATTTTAATTGTTTTTGTTTTGATGTAAACTGCCCTGAGCCATTTTTTTGAAGGGCGGTATATAAATCAAATAAAAGGGGTGAGACAGTTCGAAGCAGTTTTAATTTGTGCAAGCTCTTGAACTCAAGAAAATCAGCTTGAGAGAGAGATTTTAATTAACAAAAGTAGTTTATTGAAAGAAAAATAATAAAGGTAGTAAGACTAAGTTACTAGATGGTCCTAACTTAAAATCAGTCACAAATATGTTTAAAAACAGACTATTGTAAGGCATATTTAGCTTGATGTGCCTTTATTTGGAACATTTAGTTCCAAATTATGTGTAAACTCCCAGGAGGGCTAGAGAGAGTTGCTTTAAGATGGGGGGGGGGTGCGGGGGGAAGTTTCAGAAAAAAAGAGAAAGGGATAGATTCAGCCCTGAAGGAGCCAGGCAAGAGGCTACATCACTTGTCCTCACAAAGGTCCGAAGCTAGCTGGGAGTTAGCGTCCATCTGGGGAGGCGAAGTGGGGAGCAGGAGAGTTGAAGAACTTAGTGGGATTGCTCACGAGGAAGGTTGCATGAGGCAAGCTGGATAGATCAACAGCGGGACCGATCTAAAACCAGTCACAATGAGTTGAGCCTTAGCTTGAGGGCAGCAAATTGGCCAGGCAGGTAGTGATTTCAGCTCAGGTGACCTCGGTGGAGAGGGTCACACCAAGGTGATCTGCTGAAGTTCTTGTTGCAGTGGAGTCTCCAGAGGAAGGTCTGAGAGAGCACGAAGATGGAGTCCCCAGGAAGATAGAGAGGGGACCTTGTTGCGATGTTCTGCAGTTGGAGTCTCTAGTGATAGACACGGGAGAGCACACTACGTCATGGGGTTAGGGATACCTATATCCCAAAACGTGCCTTGGGGGCACTTTGCTGTTGTCATGCTCTGCTGAATGTGGGAGTCCAGACAGGCTTTTTCGGAACGCCTTGTGTCCTTCCTGAGTAGGAAGGTGTGTAACTCGCCTATTGTATGCAAGGCTGATTGTAATGAAAACTAGAGTATGCATGTGTGTCAAAAGCGTATCCTGTACTGGGACTGACTCTCCCAATAATTCTATCAAGAGTTTCTGTGGGCCCCTTTTCAAAGTTATGTCATCCTACATCCAAAATGACCTCAGATGCCAGATAACTCTCAATAGCTAGTTCTGGAGTCTGCTTAGTCGGGCCCCCATATAGAGAGAGGGTGTGTGAAGCTTATCCCCTTTGCAATTTGTGTTATTTGTAGCCCAAACCTAGGGGTGACCAGTCCACTGCCAACTAAGCGACTTGCCCCCATGTATAACAGAAACTGGGAGCTCACATTGTGGTGCAACTCCTGAGCATAGTAAAAGTGCAATCTTCAAGCCTGAAGATGCAGCTGTAAAGAGGGAGGCTTTTCTGAGTTGTGCAGAATAAGCTCAGCTAGTAACAGTTCCTGTGTACGGAGTGCAACATCTGTCCCTCACTTCAAATCGTACTTATAGGTATCGGGTTCTATGTTGCAATTACAGCAGAATGTGCCAAGGTTGTTGGGTTTGTACATGTTCAGTCTCAGCATATGCTTTCTGAGACTGGAAGCAGGGTTCCCGCATGTTCCCAGGGCTCCAGCAGCCAGGTGTGCAGCTAGGCGTACTCCATCCATCCCCACCCTCTGTCTTTGTTACAGGGCCCAGAGCAGACTTGATGGTGTGCATGCTGCTTCCTCTGTTAAGAAGTCTTCATAGGTGTTCAGAGGCCCTCTCATCCTTGGTATTTGTTCATGCCTTCCCTGTTACTGAAGCGATTCTCATGATCGCCAGGGTATGCAGGGGAGCAGGGACGGGGAAAGCAGGGAAACCTTCTCTTCCCCACAGATGAACAAGGTGGAGGTAGTAGTAGCGCGCTCCACGCTTCCTCATGGGCAGCCTTGCTCCATGATGCAGGGAGGTGGGATCTGGGGCTGGAACTTGTTCTGGCCTCTGGGCATCCCACAATGCACCACGTGGGCACGCGTTGCTTTGGGGGATTCCCCCATCAGATGGGCACTTTATGAGCCCACCTCTGTGTCTCTTCAGGCTGAACTCAACCCAAGGAAACACATGATGCCCAGCAGCCTGGTTAAAGGTGCGGACACACCCTTAACATTGGCTAACAGATAGGTTACTTAGCGGGGTTAGGCAGGCAGGCAGCGGAGGGAACCGTGAGGCCCTGTGTCTCTAAGCTGGAGAAAACTTCACCTGATTAAACCCTGCTCAGATATGCATTCTGTGAAGCACTTCCTTTATCTGTCTCCAACTTACTGCCGATTAACTTCGTTGAAGTTGATCTTCAGCTTCTGTCTGATTTTTGCAGGGTAGGTTTTCCTCTTTTATTCATAATTTGTTTCAGATTTGTTTAATATTTTTTTCACTTAATATTTTAATTGTGTCTTTTTTACCATCTTGTGTTTAAATTTTTTGCTGTAAACCGCCTTGGGATCACTTTAATGAAAGGCGGTATATAAATTAAACAATAAATAAATAAATAAATAATTTTATAAACCACTATCATGTCCGCACTCTTAATCATCTTATCCCTAAATTAAAAAACTGGAGACCTATTCTCCATAGGGTGTTCCAATCTCTTGATCATTTTAGTTGCCCTTCTGTAACCCTGGATATAGCTTTTGAGATTGGCCAGAACTGCACGCACTATTCCAAGTGTGGCCTCACCATCGATTTATAGAATGACATTTTGGTACTTTTCATTTTATTTTATCTTCTATTCCAGGGCTTCTCAACGTGTGGGTCCCCAGATGTTATTGGACTTCAGCTCCCATAATCCCCAGCCCCAGTGGCCTTTGCTTGGGAATTATGGGAGTTGAAGTATAATTACATCTGGGGACCCACAGGTTGAGAAGCCCTGTTCTATTCCTTTCCCTATTAATTCCTTAGACTAATTTTGCCTTTTTCATTGCCGCGACACACTGAGTTGATCTTCTCACTCAACTGGAAGATCTCTTTCCTGCAAAGTCAAAGCCAATTCAGATGCAATCTTAACATGATATAAAAGATGTAATATAAAGGACCAGCTGTGTGTGCGCGCGTGCAAATATTGATGTCTGTCGCTGTGTGAGTTTCACAGGGAACGGATCTTTTGTTTCTTGGCTCATTATGAGAGTTGATTGGCAAGTGTTATGTGACTAAGAACTGTGCCTGCTGAGAGAAATTTTAAGAAGCTGTTTGCTGCTGCTCAAAGCAGAGAAATCAGGCTCATGACAAGCTCTGCAAGGACATCCTTTGAAGAGGGGGAAAGAACAGAGTGTTAAAAGAATGTGCATCATTCCTGCACAGGATTTGGGGGCTGGGGGGACACAAAATTTGAGATCATTGCTTTCCTTCAAGAGAGTCCTTAAAACGTACTTATTTGGCCTGGCCTTCCAGAGTTTTAAATGATTAATTGTTTTAAACTGTTTTAAACTTTTGCCCTGATTTTCAGGGCTTTTAGCTGTTTTATTGGTTTTATTGTGTTTTAATAGTTTGATTTTAATTGTTAATTTGTTTTAATTGTTTTTATCATGTTGTGAACCACCCTGAGCCGTTTTGGAAGGGCGGTATATAAATCTAATAAATAAATAATAAATAAATAAATAATAAAAGACTGAGGGTCAAAATAGATGGGACATAGAAGTTCCATGCTTGAAGTTTCTGACATTTTTTTGGGGGGGGGTGTCCAAAAGTGATTGTAGTTCCCCACCCACAATTTGGATCTGGGCTGCAGCACAGGGGAAAGGGCGTTGTTGCCCCTGTGTCAGTTTCCCAATCAAATTGTCCCCAAGCTTCAGCTAGCTGTAGAGGGGGGAAATTATGGCCATGCTGAATGTTGCTCTTTGCAGCTTTGGCATGGAGGGGGTGGGGTGGGGACGCAACACAATCTGGATCTGGTTAGCAGCATAGTGGGGGAAAGGGTTAGATCTCCTCCTCTCCTCCCCTACCCCACAGCCCCAGTCCAAACTGCCTCTTCCATTGGCTTCTTGTATTTTTATTTTTTTGTTAAGGTCAAACACAGAATGTTCACATTGTGTCTAGTTTGGCCTGAAACTAGATTTTATGGAGAGAATATTACAATGCTTGTATTATAATACACACTTGATAAACCACATCAAGTGATTTATTCACTTATCTGTACCAGGGATTTTCAACCAAGGGTACTTTGAACCCTTGTAGGGGATTCTTGGGGTACACAGACTCATCCCACTTGTATGCTATACCATTGGCTCCTTTTCTAGGAGGGGATGGGGAGAAGTATCAGACAGTATTCTTCCCTCCTCCTTTCCATTTGACTGGCTGGCTCTGTGAGTCAGGGAGACGTCAGCTTGACTGATGCTCAGCGTCAGCATTGGCCTTTCTGTCACCTGAAAGAAGGGTGGACTGAGCCCGACCACCTAGCCAGCCAGTCTCATGGGGAGGAGGAGTGAGAGAGTGGGGTTAAATCAGAGGTATGTTGTGGAGTCCTGGCCACCAGGCTCCAGAGGATGGGAGGAGGAAAGAAGCCACAGCATAGAGCTAGATCCACTTAGCTTGTATTTTCTTTCCCACCAACTTTGCCAAGATTTACTTCTGAGGGTCACAATTCTTGTCTACTTCTTAGGGATGTACACAAACAGTTAGTGCACTTCTTGGGATGGTGTGGGTGCCTTTAAGCAAGCAGGTAAGGCACTCCTTACCTGTTCGTCCCTCCACACCACTTTCCCCCCACCGGCGCTCAATTTTGAGAGAGATATGTTGGGCTGCAGCATTCCTTCCTTCTGCTGTGATCGATGTTGGCATGCACATGGCCAAGGTGCATGTGTGCCAGCCATTTGTGTTGTCAGTATACCATGCAAATGGCAGTGTGCGTTCGTCCCGGCCATGTGCGTGCCGACTCTGATCAGGGATGCGGGGCGGAATGAATTTCCGCATGTGTCTTTCAAAATCGAGTGCCAGTGGTCGGTGGGGAGGGGGTGACCAGGTAAGGAGCATTTGACTTGTTTTTTAAAGGCGCCCCCCACCTGTCCAGCTGGCTCAAACGCTGGCGTTCGAACAGCTTCGGCGCTCCAGAAAGAGAGCGCTGAACCGGTTTATGCACATCCCTACTGTTTATGTGGGCTACCTGAGCTGAAGCTTTAAGATAGAGGGGTACACTTGTTTTTTAAAAAGTTGAAATCTCCTAATCTGCACTAATAATGGAAGTATGAATAACAAAATGGAAGACTTAATTAGTGCAGGATGAAGACTCGCAGGTTATAGAGAAAAAGGAAGCTTGGTGATCTAGTAGTCATGATCTGAATACCCATGTTGGTAGGTATGTTTTGTTGTCTTATATAGATGGACTCTTGAGATAGAAATAATCACAAATGTGGAGGAGTTACATAATATATTAACAAAACAACTCTGTGATCTGATAAATAATGATAATGGATAGAATTGAATCTGTATGGGGAGGAACTACTTTAGTCAAAAAAGCAAAAAGAACTCTCTTGGGGTAATCATAGCAAGAGAGGCGTATCTAGGGAAAATAGCGCCTAGGGCAAACACTGAAATTGCGCTCCCTGTCCAAGCATCTGACACCCATCTTTCAGATAACTTTACCATAATATCAGCTGAGAAATACAAGTCAAGCTCGTTAATCTTTTAATATTTCAAAAACTATTTAGCAGTGGACTCAGCCAGACCAAAAAATGCTGGGAAACTACAAATTTCAGTATGCGGGGGCTCATGAAATACCCAAATACTATGTGGAGGTGTACTTGGAAAACTAAACAGAAGTTCCTGTCTAATTCTCTACTATGCATTGTAGCATCACCATTACATACGTTTTAAAAATCAATGGAGAATTTGACTTTTCCCAGATACTCTGTAAATAATTAAAGGATATGCAGAGTAAACTGTGTCACTGCTTGGAATATATTCTAGTCTTTCAGAAAGACAGTTAAAATGAGAGAAAGAGAGCAAGAAACTCCCAGTGGGCCTTAATATTAAGGATTTCACACTGATTCAAAGACAAACTTACCATTAATAGCCATATTAGCAAGACATCACATTTAACTCACTTATCACAAGAAGCAAAGTAAGAGCAAATGAATACAATCCTAGCTCATAAGCATCAGCTCAGTATTCACAAGCCCTGATTCTCTGTACATAGTGCCAATCTGAATATGTGTACAGTGTCTTATATATTTATTATTATTATTAGTACCCGTGGCCCCTTTGGGGGGCTTCCTAAAGGCTGGGGGTTTTTTGCAAAGGTTCCCCCTCACCCCAATGGCCTCTAGGGCCTCGCAGGGACCATTTGAGCATGTGCAGTGGCCGTTTTTTAAAATCTTTTTTTTTTTTTAAAGGCCACTGAAAACAAAATGGCCACCGTGCATGCTCAAATGGCCTCTGCAAAGCCTGGCATGACCTAGGGCCTCACAGAGGCCATTTGAGCATGCATGGTGGCCATTTTGTTTTTGGCAGCCTTTTTTTTTTTAAATTAATTTTACAAAATGGCACTCCCCTTCAAGTGGCACCTGGGGCACGTGCCCTGCCTGCCCTACCCTAGATATGCCCCTGCATTGCAGTAAGATATGGACCACGAGGCTCAAATTTCTCTCTGTTATACCCCTGGAATGTCTTGCCTGAAAGGGCCCTTTATGGATTGATTTTGCTCATGTCCAGTCCAGGATGTTGTGAAAGGCTAAATATACCTTTTTAGGCCTAAATACAAGTCTCTCAGCTTGCAGTTCTTACTTAAAAGAAGGCATTTTAGGGCAAGTATCTGAATTGTGAACAATATTATAGAACTCTTATATATGCTCAAAATGTTTTAGTTTCTTCTGTTTCATTGTAAATTCAACTATTTTTGCTAGGCAGGTTTATAATACTTGTCACAGATTTAGACAGTTGCCCTGAGATTCCCTATTTTCTCACAAGTTGGACATTACTCACCTGGTATTCAGAATTAACAATTTATAGATATAAATATTTCTCTCCTATTATTAATCTTCCTGGTAACTAGGTGGTGGAGGGAGGATTAGTAATAGGAGAGAATGATTTCTAGCCATAAATTGTTAATTCTGAATACAGCCCAGGTGAGTAATCTGTAAATACATGTATACATATTTTGTTTCCATCCATAGCCATATTACCCTAAATTAGGAAGTAAATCCATGGAAAGTGATATTGCATAAAAAAGGACAGCATGTATACTTAAAAACGAGAGAGCCAGTCTCCACAGGGAATGCAAATTTAATTTTCAACAGTTGATACACCATGTGCCACAAAACTAATATACATTAACATTAGGTGCTGACCTAACATTTCTAAAATGTCTTAATTTTGCTTATTCAATAAGCAGCATTTGTCCTACAACCTAGATATTCTAAACATAGCAACAACTGCTGATATTCACACATGATATTCACCGAGGAAGATGAATAAACACAATTGTTCTGCTATGAAGCTGTGGCAATATGCTGTTCATGCATTTTAATGGGTAATCTTATACACAATGGCAGCAAAGGGTCAAAAGCCAACTTCTAGATCATTTTTACTTTTTTTCTGAAGCAACTGTTTCATGCAAATCTAGCAGTCATGTCAGAAATGTATATACTGAAAACCACAATATCCATTATTTTTCCAAGTATCATTTTCAACTATGAAGAGGTCTTGTGAGGCTTCTGTGTGCTAGTGAGCTCTCCCTGTCACCTTCCCCTCCCCTATGTTAAGGGTGGGTATTTTGTTTTTTTTACTTTGAGAAAGCAAGGAGGTAAGTGGCAGAGAGGGCTGGGTAGCAACAAGGATGCAGTCTGAACTCCATTTTGAGTTGGGGCTGACTCAAAGGGGGCTGTGCTTAATTCAAAATGGAGTCACGCTATTCAAGTTGGGAGACTTTGCTTTCTGAGCTGCCACATTCAAAGTCTTGCCCCATCTCTATACTATTTACCTGGGAACGTCTTAAATTGATTGCTCAGCAAGCAGCGCGGGGGGTGGGAATCAGCTTTATGCAGTTTTGCAATAGTTTAGTGGCTTGAGGATGTACAGAAAGTGAGCCCCCTTTGTTAAACCTGTAGCCATTGTTCTAATTTGCCAGACAGTGTTTCCCATTTGGGGACAAATGCAATGAAACTCTGGCCTGCTGAAAGGCTTGAGTTTACAGTCTCTGTTCAGATTTTCCATCACAAACAGACCCATATCCTATTGCTTTTGGGCTTAGCAGTACCTTGCTAACCAAAGAGGAACATTAGCACATGAGCCTGCTCAGATACCCATCCCTTATTGACATTGCTAAGCATGAGTGAATCTCAGTTTGTCCAACTTTCCTATCGGTTATTTTGAACACTTGCATTTTCCTAAGCAAATGCTGAGCATCTGCATCCTCCCTCCACCACCTAGTTACCAGGAAGATTAATAATAGGAGATATATATTTATATCTATAAATTGTTAATCTAATCTGAAATTCTGCACTGAAACGGGATGAGACCTATGCCACTTATATATCATGTGGGCAATAATGTGAAAAACACATGCACCTTATAACTATGAGAAGGCACATATGCTTGGGGTGGGATCCAAGTTTTCTTTGCAACCTATCTCTAATATAAATGTGAGACTGATTTACATGAATGTTTTTGAGTTAACTTCAAATCAGTTGTTGTTTTTAAAAAACACAAAACTTTAGCTTTTTTCTAAAGTAAAGGCTGGTCACTGACTTCCAGGCAGATTTTGGTGGGTACTGACTGGGTTGAAGCGAAGAACCATCAACTCTGCATACAGGTGTCTCATGTGGTTGACAACTGAGCTGCAATGGCCTTGACAGAACATATTGCTCTCAGGCCTTGGACAGGCTCACCCAGTGGACTGTTCATTCATTGGACCTTCCTAGAACAGGAAGGATATAAAACCTTCCTGTATGAAGCTTTGCCTTTCTCTCATTCTTCTTGGTTCTGATACGTTGTTGCGGGTGATCTCTGGTTTGCCTGCTCGAATTTTACTGTTTTGTCTTGTTTCCTGACCATGGTTCCTAGTTTATCTGCTTGGCTCTGATCTGTGGCTTGATTCTTGACCCTGGTTCCTGGTTTTCTGACTCTTGGCTTCAGCTGTGGCCCTGGTGCCTGATATGTCTGCTCAGCTTTGACTCTTGGCTTCATCTCTGACTTGCATCTTGTTTCCTAATCCCATTACCTGGTTTGTTTGCTTGGTTCTGACCACTGACTTTGACTTCTGGATTGCTGCCTGACCCCAGTTCCTGGTCTCTTCTCTTGCTCCTGTTTCCTGCTTGACCTTCCCAGTCCTGACTTTGGACTACTCTGTGGTGCTGCTCAAAACCCAGCCTTGACAGAATTCCCAGTTTGTGGATCTTCAAAGTGGAGATACTCATTTCCTTGTTCCAGCTCCTGAATGACAAGAAAAAACATTTGGCCTTTCTCATTCTCCAACCCAATTGTCTCAGGCAATGACAGGTCTGTCTGACTCTTTCCCAAAATATGATTGTCTCAGTTGTTGGAGAGTTTATCTCCTGTTGTATTACTTAATTCTCTATCAACCTTGCCTGGCCAAAGGTTCGCTTTTCTTAAAATTTTTCCCTCTTGAGTATTTCCATATTCATGCACCTGGCATGGATCTATCTATGTGTTGGTGTCATGTTTTCTGCAACCCAGTCAGGCCGTTCTATGATTCATACAGACCCTTTCTCTTCATATTATGGTTAGTCATTCTTCTGTTTAAAATCCCCAATATGTTTTGAAACTGGTGCACAGGTCACAGACCCTAAACCTACTCCACAAAGTAGTAAGCAGGTTTGATTTGCCATCAAATTGATTTGGGTCAAATTGGGGATGTTTTGCACTTTTGACTGTGAATTGAATCACCCTCAAAATAAAGGACCCGATTCGGGGTAGAGGAGAATCACCCCTGTTTTAACGCAAATCACCCCTGATTTAACGCAAATAGATTTAGGCTATTCAAATGCCATTTTGAGGCCCATTTTGCTGAGAAAATGGGCCTCAAAATGGCACTTTCCCCCAGGGAGTTCTGGTTGACCAATTGGGATTGGCGAGTAGGCTAGCCCTCCACTCCAGACTTAGTGCCTCAGCCCGCCTTGGATGACAGGACTACCCAGGAGGACAGGTCTCCCCAGCAAAATGGGACACAAAATGGCGTTCAAATCACCCAAGTCTATTTGGGTCGAATCAGGGGTGATTCTCCTCAATCCTGAATTCGGACATCTATTTAGAGGGTGATTTGATTCAAGGCCAAATAGAATAGCCTAGGGCATAGAATTTAGAAATTTAGAATAGCTAAATTTCTAAGGCATGGAACCGTCCACATTTGGAATTGTTCCAACTGAAAGGTTGACGGGAACCATTTGACTGGTTTGGCTATTCTTGTAAAGGGGAATCCGATACAAGCAAGCAAAAGGGATTCCTTACCTCTAAAGGGATTTGAGGGGTGGTGGGGTAAGGGGTGGGTGAGAGGACTCCTTAACGGTGTTGCTGATGGCTCCTAGGTGGTGCTCCCCCCACCACACTGTGGGCCAGCAGACAGTCCAGTTCCAGCCTCTGCACATGTACAGGAGTCACACAAATGGTTCTGATGCATGGAGGACAGAACGGGGCCATCCACTGGCCCGCGGTGCTGGGGGAGTGCTGGCAGGGCTGAGAGGGGCTGCTACTGAGGAGCTAGCAGTGGTAACGTGCCCTCTCGCCTGTCCTCCTGTACCTCGGATCCTTTTATAGGTAGGGGATCCTCTTTGCTTATAAAGGGGAATCCATACTGGATTCCTCTTTACAAAGAAGGCATTTGAACCGGGCCGAACCAGTTCTGCCTGGTTCCTCAGTGCAAAGCAAACCACTAGCCAGTTCTAATGAACTAGTTTGCAGACCAGCGGCTCAGTTTGTGTTTGAACCATGCACACCCCTACGCTCCAGACTTAGCAACCTCAAATTGAATCCCAGATCTTGATTCATACACACCCTTAGTAACCAACCACAAGATTGTAACCTGTCTGTTTCCCAAACAGCCAAAACTATTTACATAGCTGTAATAATTTATCATACTAATACTAATTCTATATAATTTAATCCAAGAATACTTCTTCACTGTGTTCTTCACAGAGTTGCAGCGTCCCACAAAATTTCTAAGGCAGGCCTGTACAACTTGGGTCTTCCAGCTGTTGTTGGTCTACAACTCCCACAATCTCCATCCACAATGGCCAATAGTTGGGGATTGGCTATCATAAGAACATGAGCTGAAGCCTGCTCATCATAAGAACAACCCAGCTGGATCAGGACCAAGGCCTATCTGGTCCAGCATCCTGTTTCACACAGTGGCCCACCAGATGCCTCTGGGAAGCCCACAGGCATGAGATGAGGGCATGCCCTCTCTCCTGCTATTGCTCCCCTGCAACAAGTGTTTAGAGGCATCTGGCCTCTTAGGCTGGAGGTCAGAACAAATATCCATATAGTTCAGCATCCAGTTCCCCAGTGGCCAACCAGATGACTCTGGCAAATCCACAAGAAGATGAAGGCAACAACCTGCTTCTCCTGTGACTCCAGCAACTGGTATTCAGTAGCATATTGTCTCTGAACATGGACGTTGTATTTAGCCAAAATGGTTCTTTATCTCTTCTCCCATTAGCCTGCACAGAAGCAAAATCTCAGGCAGAACCTGGCTGTATAAGGCTGCATCTCTGGCCACTGAAACAACCATGACTAGAGGCATATTGCAAGCTCATTTGGTCATTTCTGTGTCCATAGCTGATCTTTTATGAGGGCAGCATGCCAAACTGATGGCTGTGTTCCTGTCATTAGAGCAAGAATATGTAACACCATTCTTTCTCCAATTTCTTATAAATGTTTATATCAACTACTTGGTCGGCAGTCAGAAACAGAGATCCATAATTAATGTTCTCATGCCTATAAGAATGGTGTCTAGGAGGAAGAAGGGGCAATGTACAAAGGACCCCCTGAAACCATCCCTATTCATCCCAGCATAGCATCCTCTCCCTGTTGCTGGTATCTCCATTGTGTTTCTTGTAGATTGTGAGACTTGGGGGCATGAAGTCATCTTGTTCCTTTTGCTTCATAAACCACTTAGAGATTTTTTTTGGTTGAAAAGAGGTACATATTGTAAATAAAAATTAATTATAAATATTCTAAATATCTATGGCAAAGTACAAAGTTTTATACAAAACTATGGTGCGGCCACACTTGGAGTACTGCATACAATTCTGGTCACCATATCTAAAAAAGGACATTGTAGAATTAGAAAAGGTGCAGAAGAGGGCAACCAAGATGATCAGGGGCCTAGAGCACCTTTCTTATAAGGCAAGGCTACAGCTCCTGGGGCTATTTAGTTTAGAAAAAAGACGACTGCGGGGAGACATGATAGAGATCTATAAAATCATGCATGGTGTGGAGAAAGTGGATAAAGAGAAATTCTCCTCCCTCTCACATAACACTAGAACCAGGGATCATCCCATGAAATTGATTGCCAGGAAATTTAGGACCAAGAAACAGAGGTACTTCTTCACACAACACATAATCAACTTGTGGAATTTTCTGCCACAAGATGTGGTGACAGCCAACAACCTGGATGGCTTTAAGAGGGGTTTGGATAACTTTGTGGAGGAGAGATCTATCAACAGCTACTAGTCTGAGGGCTATAGGCCACCTCCAGCCTCAAAGGCAGGATGCCTCTGAGTACCAGTTGCAGGGGAGTAACAGCAGGAGAAAGGGCATGCCCTCAACTCCTGCCTGTAGGCTTCCAGCAGCATCTGGTGAGCCACTATGTGAAACAGGACTAGATGGGCCTTTGGCCTGATCCAGCAGGGCTGTTCCTATGTTCTTGTATTCAAAGAACCTCAAAGTAAATATAAGCCGGTGGACCATAGTGAACCTCCACAACCTTATTTATGATGTAAAATATTTCTTCCCTGCCCCTCCAACACAATATTGCTTTAGGCAGCATACAGTAAAAATTAGAAAATGTAATAAACAGCCACAAAAATAAGCAACAATACAAAAGCTGAAATGGATTAAAAGTAGAATTTTGAATTAAATTGGACCTTAGCTGGGTCCAGAAGAATCTCAAGCTATTAATGTGGTTTGTTTTCGTGCGGAGTGTGACCCCATCCAAAACCAGATTTACTTTACTACTCAGACTATCAATTTTATTGACTCAGAGCATCTCTGTCTTATATGGATTTTGCTTCGGTTTATTTGCCCCTACCAGCCTAGAACAGCTTCTGGGCACTGGTTCAAGTCATCGACTTCCTCCCTGGTATCAGCTGATTTTAAAGGATAGGTGGAGCTGCATGTCATCAGCATACTGATGACACCACAGCCTATACTTGCAAGTGGCCTCTCCCAGAGGCTTTATGTATATCTTGAACAGCATGGGGGACAGAGTAGAACCCTAGCTAGTGGCTAAGTGATTGAGCTGGTGTCGCCCAGCATCACCTTCTTGGTACAGATCTCCAGGTGTGACCAGAGCAACCATATAACACTGCCCCCAAGTCCCAACCTAGAGAGCTGATCCAAAAGGTAAGGTTATCATGTTGGTGATACTGAAAGCTTCTGCAGGGTCCAGGAGAATTGCACTCTCCCTATATATCTCCCAGCATATGTCATCCACCAGGGCAGCCAAGGCAGAGTATGTCCCATATACCTGGGCTGGAAGCCAGACTGGAAAGGATCTAAGTACTTCATGAATTTGGGACTGACTTTTGAAATTTCAAGAGAGAACTCTAGGCTCTTTGGATGTTGAAGTCTGAACATCTTGTTCCTGCTCCTTGACTCCAGATGAAAGTAAATCTAGGAAGTTCAAATTATATGCTTGTTTTGTCATCAGTGCAAAAAAAAAAGAAGAAGAAGAAGACGACGACGACACAATTGTGATTACAAAACATATATAATTTGATTTTTCTTGATTTACTCTCATCAGGCATTAAGTAGTGGGGACAAGCTATGCTTTGAGATTGAGTCATAGATGTAAGTCACATAGATCACATTTCTCCATGTGTATACAGAACCTCTGAACAAAGTTTCATGTGATTAAAAGTATCTGGATGACACTTTGCAACTCTCTCACTGTGCTGTTATTATTTATTTATTTATTACATTTATAAACTGCCCCATCCAGTACAACAACTTTTAAAAGACATACACCCCACAATTAAAACAATGCTGAAAACAATATAAAAACAATTCAAAATGATTAAAACTATTTAAAACCAATTAAAATACATTTTAAAACAACAACACTTTACAAGCCTTGGAAGTCCAGGCCAAATAAATAGGTTTTTAGGGCTCTCTTAAAGGCCGACAGCAAGCCTAAACTGCGGATATCTGCCGGGAGTGCATTCCATAGACCAGGAGCAGCTACAGAAAAGGCCCTGTTCCGAGTTGCCACCAGACGTACCGGTGGCAACCGGAGACAGACCTCTCCAGATGACCTCAACGAGCGATGGGGATCATACAGAAGAAGGCACTCTCTCAGGTAACCCGGACCCAAGCCATTCAGAGCTTTAAAGGTAATAACCAGCACTTTGTATTTCGCCCGGAAACATATCGGCAGCCAGTGCAGCTGTTTTAAGACAGGCATAATATGGTCTCTCCGGGTTACCCCAGAGACCAATCTGGCTGTCGCATTTTGAACTAACTGAAGTTTCCGAACTACGTACAAAGGCAGCCCCACGTAGAGCGCATTGCAGTAGTTGAGCCTGGAGGTTACCAGCTGATGCACCACTGTTTTGAGATTGTTCATTTCAAGAAATGGACGTAGCTGTCAAATCAGCTGGAGCTGACAGAAAGCGCTCCTGGCCATGGCCTCCACCTGATATACCATGGTGAGGTCTGGATCCAAGAGCACTCCCAAGCTGGGTACCTGTTCCTTCTGGGGGAGTGTAACCCCATCCAGCACAGGAAGATCTAACTCATCCTTTAAATTCTGACCCCCCACAATGAGCACCTCCGTCTTGCTTGGATTCAGCTTCAATTTGTTATCCCTCATCCAGCCCATTACTGCCTGTAGGCAGGCAGTTAGGGAGTGAATGCCATTTCCAGATGATGAAGATAAGGAGAAATAGATTTGGGTGTCATCAGCATACTGATAACACAGTGCATCGAATCTCCTGATGACCTCACCCAGCGGTTTCATGTAAATATTAAAAAGCATTGGTGACAAAATGGAGCCCCGAGGGACTCCATATATTAGCTCCCATTTTAAAGAGGAACTGTCACCAAGCTCCACCATCTGGAATCTGCCTAAGAGATAGGAGCAGAACCACTGCAAAGCAGTGCCTCCTATCCCCAATTCCCCCAGGCAATCCAGAAGGATACCATGGTTGATGGTATCGAACACCGCCGAGAGATCCAAAAGAACCAACAGAGTCACACTCCCTCTGTCGATTCCCCGGTAAAGCTCATCCATCAGGCCAACCAAGGCAGACTCAACCCCATAGCCCGCTCTAAAGCCAGTTTGAAATGAGTCTAGATCATCGGTTTCCTCCAAAACCTCCTGGAGTTGGTTAGCCACCACTCTCTCAATCACCTTACCCAACCATGGGAGATTGGAGACCGGCCTATAACTGTCCATCACTGAGGGATCGAGGGAAGGCTTCTTAAGAAGTAGTCTAATAATTGCCTCCTTCAAACAAGGAGGCATCCTACCCGCCCTCAGCGATGGTTAATGATATTAACTAAACTATCCCCAACAATCTCCCTGCTAGATAAAAGCAGCCAAGTCTGGCAAGGGTCCAGAGAACAAGTGGTAGGCCGCACCGCCCCAAGGAGCTTGTCCATGTCATCAGGCATCACAGATTGAAACTGATCCATTATAATACTGCAAGAGGGATTGCTGGACACCACCTTAATAGACTCTGCAGAAACAGTGGAGTCCAAGTCGGCCTGAATACTGGAGATTTTGTCCGCAAAGAACCCATTAAAAGCATCACAGCAGAACAAAGTCCCCAGGGATTGGTTTGAGTTGGAAGGAGCCTGAATCAAACTCCTCACAACCCGGGACAGCTCTGCTGGATGCGAACCCACAGATAGGATGCGAACCCACAGATAGGATGCTGGATGCGAACCCGCACATAGACCAGAATAGACCAGCAATGCGCATAGACCACGCACCGCCTCCGCATAAACCTTCAAATGGGCTCTATGCCATGTCCTGTCACATTCAAGCCGAGTTCTCCTCCACTTGTGCTCCAGTCGCCTACCTTGCTGCTTCAGACCCCGTAACTCCTCTGTATACCAAGGGGCCGCTCTTAAAGCAGATCGGAAGGGATGCTTAGGAGCGATCGTGTCTACTGCCCTGGTGAGTTCCCTATTCCAGGTTCCCACCAGGGCATTGACAGAATCGCTGGCAGGACCAACATCAAAACCCTCCAAGGCTTTTTGGAATCCTACTGGATCCAACAGCCTTCTCGGGCGGACCATCTTAATAGGTCCTCCACCCTGGCAGGGCTGCGTTGTGGCTGTGAAACCAACCTTAACCAGGTAGTGGTCCGTCCATGACAATGGGGAAACCACAGGATCCCGCACTCATGGGACACCCCCCTGATCCGAACAAAAGACCAAATCAAGTGTGTGGCCGGCAACATGAATTGGTCCTGAAACTAGTTGGGATAGGCCCGTAGTTGTCATGGCTGCTATTAACTCCTGAGCCGCACCAGACAAGTCAGCCTCACAATGGATATTGTTACCACCTACCTGCTCGCTTCACTTCCATTAGTGCTGCTGAGAGAAATTGAGCTCTGTGCAGATGGTTGTAACAGCTATTGGAAAGCCACCAAGAGGGGGCTTACCATGTGCAGCTGCTACACATGTTACCGTAGGAATTGGAGCATGTAAAAGAACTCCTAAAACTTTAAATGTACCACTGAGTTAGGCAGCTACATGACTTGTTTTCACAGTATGTTCACCAGTGTTCTCTCTAACAGGGAATCCCAGATGTTGGTATGTTGTTGACTACAACTCCCAGCACTCTCAGTTGCAATGGCCTTTGGCTGGGCATTATGGGAGTTGTAGTCAACCACATCTGGGAATTCCTGTTAGAGGGAACACTGGTGTTCACTATATAAATACACTGCAGGAAGTCACAATCGGCCCAGGCTCCCTGACCTGTTTCTGCAGAGTACATGTTGATGGGAGGGTGGGTGGGAAGATATGTAGCTGCCACATTTCATGGTAGAGGCAGGTACATGCTTAATATTTAGCATATGCCCGATTCTATGGTAACACATGAAGCAGCCCTAATATTCCGAGTTCAGAAAATGCCTCTTTTCATTTCCAGGAGAGAGTATCAATGAATCTGAATAAGTAATTTCTCTTTCACCAGGGGAGAGCGTCATCTGTGTATAAATAGTCCATCTCAGTCACCTATTGCTACACTGTAATTGCAGGGAGTGAGTTTTTAGAGACCGAGTTCCTAGCTGATCTAGCTGTGCTTAGTGTCTCTTGCAACTGGGGGAGTGAAAGCCGGCTCCAAGGAGGCTCCAAGCTTTCCGTTTTTACCTCTTCCACTACTCTCTGATTGTCCCTCTGAATGGATATAAGCAGCTGGCAGTCCATCAGGGTGAATGCAGCAGCCGAAGAGACCTGGACCTTTTACCTTCTAGGCAGAGGAGGGAAAAGCAACAGCTGAGCTGCACCCTGGAGCTGAATTCATTTACTTAGTTCTTTCTTTCCAGCTTTCTGAGGAATGTGCTCCTTTCACCATTAGCTCTTTACGGCTTGTACCTAGATAAAATGAGTTTACCATCCAGCTGTGAGCACCTGACCCTGGAGAAGGTGGCTCGATTTCGAAGTGCCTTCATTCATGGATCTCCCTATGCTATTAACAAGCCAATTGATATTAAGCAGCAAAGGAGACGGTAATATGTGTGTTATTATATATGTGTTATTATATGTGTGCAGGGGGGTTATTGTGTAGCAAAATATTTCCTCTATTCCCTTCATTTCAGTTTACTACTTTGCAACTTTGAGTGCTATGGAAGGGAGAGAAGGAAGAAAGATGTGTGTTGTGGGGAGGGAAGGAAGTGCAGCTGATTTTTCTACAGATTCCACTTTTACTTTTAAAACCGGATTGGACATAACTTTTTAAAGTAACAACTTTCTGATAAAATAGCCAAATATTCCGTTTTAAATGAATTTCAATGATAGTGCCATTCAAAATAAAAGCAAGCAAGAGTTACATTCCTACCATCAGGCATGCATGTGTATTGTGTAAATATAATTATTTCAGTGGAATTTACACATCAGTAACTAAGGAAAGGACTGAAGCTAAATATAATGTCTGGTCATTGTTCTTGCATGTTGTACGCTCCTTTAAAGCTCTTTAATGTGAAGCAATGCTAACTTGCATTTTTAAAGTAAAAAGACCATGGCCAGGATCCAAACAATTGCACAACTACTTCAGCCCACCCAAGTAATCTTTCTCCCAAGTAATCTTTCTAAAACAGCAGCTCTCCATCTACATGGCAAACCATTCTGGAAGCTGAAGAGACTTCCAGAAACAGTTTGTGGTATGGCATGGAAGGGATGGCTGTTCAGAGGTGGAGAGAAAGAAAACATCTGCCTGGGTAGCCCGAGGCTCTGCAAAAGTAGCTATTGGATCTCAAGCCATAAATATAACTAAGGGTAGTGTATTAATGCAACCTGCTGTCAAGCAACATAGTGACACAAAACATGCAATCCTCATCTCATTGAAGTCAGTGGGGGGAAATCCACTATCCAGCAGTATTATTGCCAATACACTTTATGCATTGTTTTCTTTTCTGAACATCCAAGGACTCATATGCTCATACAACACCATTCTTTTTCTTTTCTATCCATGCCCTTAGTGTAATGTCCTGCTTAGATATGTTTCTGTGCTCAGCATTTCTAAAGTTGCATCCTTTTGCTTTTTCTTATATTCTAGTTGTATTGTCTTATTTAGTACTCTTGCCTCTTCTTTTTAACTCTTCTGTGGATATAGACACCTTTTAAATCTTTTTAGTGCTACTTAATTGTAATATTATTTTTTTTTAGTATTTGTGTGTTTGTGATTATTAGGTTCTTATTGTGAACCACTTAATGAGGCATTGTGCCTAAAAAGTAAGATATCAAATCTATTAAACAAATAAAGCAACTTTTCTCTAAAAGCACCTTTATTTCAGATTCAGTACTGTTGCTGTTTTAGTAGAGGGGGAAAACAAAATGCCATCAACATTAGGTTTATTTTGGTAGTCGAGCAGGCTTCTTGGACCCTATCTGCACTGCTACACTTTCATAGTAGCTCATCATGTGTCATTTCTTAATGAATGAATGCTTTATTATAGTGTCATTTCTTAGGGTATTGCTCTTGGTCCCCATGTAGTAAGCCATGTTCAATGTGGCCTACAAGGCATGTGAATTTCCTCCATGTGTCATTAATGAGTTCCTTTTATTTTGGAAGGTGGTCTTTGTTTCTTTCTCTTTTAAAATTGCATGCCAGATATGCTTTTCTATTAGCCATCTCTAATTCTGAGGTATGAAAATCTACCTCAAAATCTCCCCCACCTTCATGGGAGAGAGCTTCAAGCCTCACTTAGCTCCCTTGTTACCAGAACTGCCCTTAGGTGCTAGCTAGATACTTCAACTATGCTTTTGGCTCAAAGTGGGGAAATTAGCTTGGCTTGGGGAGCAGTTTGACTTCATTATTAATTTGAGGAAGTTTTGGCAACTTGGAAAAGATGAGGAAACAGAAATGCTGTTCAACAACTTTTATTAAGGGTATATGGGAGTACAGAAGTCAAACGTTCTGTTAGGCATGGCAATACATCCTAGCTGATAGGCAAGAGTATGGCTAGTAATAATTTAGCTTGAGGTTCTAATTAAAGATCAGTCGGCTTGGCTAAGGTGCTTGGACCAGAGCTTGGCTTAAGACTTGCATGAAAAGTACATGAAAGTGGAAAGACTGGAGGGGATGGGTGAGGAGGCTTAGAAGGACAAGAAGTTAGTTTTAGGGGTGTGCGGACAGGTTTGGAAATGACATCAAACCGATTCAGTTTGATATTGAACCACCCGCCCCCGCCCCCAGTTTGGTTCGATGTCAAACTGAACCCCTGGCCTGTTTGGGGGGGTTGTTGTTTTTAAAAGCAGAAATAGAACTCACTGCCGCTGCCAATGGGGCAGGGGGTCTCCAGATGTTCCCGCTCCTCCCACTGGCCTCCATTATTTTCCAAATTGCCTGGTTTGGGCGGTCTTTGGCCCGTTCTGGGTCTCAACCCCATGGCGGTGGCCATTTTGGAGGCCACCATACATGCCCTATGGGCTTCTGCGTGGCCAAGTGCGCTTCTTGAGGAGTGCTTTCATTATTATCTCTCATGAAAAGGAAGATTCCTTTCTTGATTAATTCACCAGTCTGCTTGCTGGCTATTGCCTTCTTTCTGAAAGAGAGGGAGGGCATCCCAGACTTTGCTATTCTGACCTTGGGGTATGTTTTGCTCATGCTGAGCAACCAGCTGTGAATCTTGCCAAACATAAACAGGTGAAAGGTTCACCATAGGGAGTATGATCCCCCAGTCTCGGGCTGCATAGCTTTCTGAGCTACCCTTAAATGGTTGTCTGGCAACACCCTGCTGCCTCCACCTTTCAAAGGTCCTGTGGATACTGAGCATCTACCTGTTCCTGAACCAGGCTCTTTGGGGATGGAGGCTAAGAACTGAGTCAGATAGAAGTGATGAGATGATGATCTAAACTGTCTGGAAAAATTGAAAACTAGCAAATTGCCAGGGCTGGATGGCATCCATCCCAAGAGAACTCAAATGTGAAATTGCCAGCCTCCTTGCTAAAATATATAACTTATCCCTGCAATCAGGCTCTGTACCGGAGGACTGGAAAGTAGCAAATGTAACATTGATTTTCAAAAAGGGATCCAGGGGCGATCCAGGAAATTACAGGCCGGTTAGCTTAACGTCCATTCCAGGCAAATTGATGGATAGCATCCGCAAGGATAAAATTGTAAAGCACATAGAACAACAGGCCCTGCTGGGAGAGAACCAGTATAGCTTCTGCAAATGTAAATCTTTCCTCACGAACCTTTTGGAGTTCTTTGAGAGTGTCAGCAAGTGTGTGGATCAAGGTGATCCAGTTGACATAGTCTACCTGGACTTCCAAAAAGCTTTTGACAGAGTTCCTCATCAAAGACTCCTGAGGAAACTTAGCAGTCATGGGATAAGGGGACAAGTACATGTGTGGATTGCTAACATTGAAGGATGAGAAACAGAGGGTAGGTATAAATGGAGAGTTTTCATAATGGAGGGAAGTAAGAAGTGGGGTCCCCCAGAGATCTGTACTGGGACTGATGCTCTTTAACTTGTTCCTAAATGATCTAGAAGTAGGGGTAGGCAGCAAGGTGGTCAAATTTGCAGATGATACCAAACTGTTTCGGATAGTGAAATCCAAAATGGATTGTGAGGAGCTCCAAAAGGATCTCTCCAAACTGGGGGAGTGGGTGACAAAATGGCAAATGTGCTTCAATGTTGGCAAGTGAAAATGGATGCACATTGGGACAAAAAAACCCAACTTCAAGTATATGCTGATGGGATCTGAGCTGTCGGTGACAGACCAGGAGAGGGATCTTGGGGTTGTGGTGGACAACTCATTGAAAGTGTCGACTCAATGTGTGGCAGCTGTGAAAAAGGCCAATTCCATGCTAGGGATCATTAGGAAGGGAATTGAAAATAAAAGTGCTAATATTATAATGACCTTATACCAAACTATGGTGTGGCCGCACCTGGATTACTGCGTACAAGAGAACTGGAAAAGGTGCAGAAGAGGGCAACCAAGGTGATCAGGGGCCTAGATCACCTTTCTTATGAGGCAAGGCTACAACACCTGGGGCTTTTTAGTTTAGAAAAAAGACGACTGTGGGAAGACATGATAGTGGTCTATAAAATCATGCATGGTGTGGAGAAAGTGGATAGAGAAAAATTCTTCTCCCTCTCGTATAACATGAGAACTGGAGGTCATCCCATGAAATTGATTGCCAGGAAATTTAGGACCAGCAAACAGAGGTACTTTTTCCACACAACGCATAATCAACTTGTGGAATTTTCTGCCACGAGATGTGGTGACAGCCAACATCCTGGATAGCTTTAAGAGGGGTTTGGATAACTTTGTGGAGGAGAGGTCTATCAACGGCTCCTAGTTGGAGGGCTATAGGCCACCTCCAGCCTCAAAGGCAGGATGCCTCTGAGTACCAGTTGCAGGGGAGTAACAGAAGGAGAAAGGGCATGCCCTCAACTCCTGCCTGTAGGTTTCCAGCTGCAGCTGGTGGGCCACAGTGTGAAACAGGATGCTGGACTAGGCGGGCCTTGGGCCTGATCCAGCAGGGTTGTTCTTATGTTCTCATGAATATTAGAGGCTTTAAAAAGCATATGTGATTATTCTTAGGGGCTATGACTGAGTTTAAATATCAAAAGTGATACTGTGGCCCTGAGGCTTTTGTTGGACTAAAACTCCTATCACCCACAACCACAATGCCTAAAGGCCTTTGCTGCTAAAGGCCAATGGGGCTGGGGGTGATGAGAGTTGTAGTCCAACAACATCTGGGGACCCATGTTTGAGAAGCCATGGTATAGGGGATTTTATAAGTGGGTTTGTGCTGGTGCTTTGCATCAGGTCATCTGATGCCAATAAGCTTGCAGCATCCTCCAGAGCCAAGTGGAAGTGGAAGCTCACACTACGGCTATATCTGTGCAGTTCTTTACATTTCCAGCAGGGTGGGCTCATACAGGAATGGGAGCCTGTAGCCCTGGCTGGGAAGGTGTTCAGACATGTTGGGAAGTTGTCTTCAGGCATCTGAGAACTAACTCCTCCCAGCATTATCACCATGGATAGCAGTTTGTACTGTGATTGAGGGGGAAAATAACACAATAATTTTGCTGAACCAGATGAGGGATTATCCCTTGCTCAGCATCCTGTTTCCAGTAGTGACCAGCTTGATGCTTCTGTGGATAGAAACCACAGCTCTCCTTAGCTCTTTGTCCCTCTGTACCAGATATTCAAAGCTATTCTGTCTCCAAACATGGAAGTTCCATTTTGCTAACATGGTTAATATCCACTGAGAGACCTGTCCTTCATGAATTTGTCCAATTCTCTTTTAAAGCTATATAAGCTACAGAACATCACTACATCTTGTGGTAGAGACAACTCCATAAGTTGTTTATAAATAGTTTGAGATAGTAGGGCCTTTAGCCTGTTTCTTTCTTTAAGATATTGTATACTGAAGCTGTTCTCACAAGTAACCTAGCCCGAGCTAGGGCAGCCTAGCCTGGGCTAGGCTGCTTGTGTGAAGTGCCAGGATCTGCACAGATCCCAGCACTCCGCCCAGCCTAACCCTGTTCCTAAGCCCAGCTCTTAGCCTAGGTTAAGGGAGCAAGCACTCCCTTAACCTGGTTGCCAGGCTCGTGTGTCTCCTCGGGTTCCGTGGAGCCTGAGGAGACACAGAGACAGGCGCCCAGAGTGCCCATCTGACGGGGTAATCCCCCAAGGCACCATGCAGATCACACGGTGCCTTGTGGGATATCTGGAGGTCGGGAAAATGAGTCACAGCCTCTGTTGATCTGCATTTACATAACACTTTAGGAACTGGGAACGCATGCTCCCTTCAGGCATGACTTCTGAAACCACCCAAGTTTGGTTCCCATGCTGGATTCCTGAGATTCTACTGTCAAACTATCTTCACACCTTGGTGACAGAAGTCAGTTTGAAGTTGGTAGAATCTTGGGAATTCAGCACGGGAACCAGACTTGGCTCCAAGCAGACAGCATGCCCAACAGGAGAGCACACTCGCAGTTACTTTACCAACTTCCTGGTTTGCGACAGGTCACATGTAGCCCCCTATTGTTTAATGGGGGGACCTTGAGTTCTAATATTATATGAAGGGGAGAAAAAAATTATCTTCCCCTGCTTTCCCCAGTGTCTTAATAATTTGATCACATCTCCTCTTCCTCATATTTTTCTAAAACAAAACTCCGAATACTTTGACCTTTCATCATAGGGAAGATCCTCCAACCCATTGATCATTTCAGGTACTCTTTCCTGCACCTTTTCTGGATCCACAATATTCTTTGTGTGATGGGGTTACCAGAACTGTTCATTACATTCCAAATGTAGCCAAACTCCCATATTTTTTACATAGGTGTTGTGATACTTCCAGTTTTATTTTCAGTAACTTTCCTTATAATTTCTAACCATTGAGTTGACCTTTGCAGCTACTGCTGCACATTGAATCGGTGTTTTCAGTGAACTATCTACCACAGTCCAAGATTCCTGGACAGTCACAATCAGGGAACAGTATTATGAATTAGTCCATTTTGTGAAGATTGGGGGGAAGTCATATGTGTGCATAAATCAGGTTATGCTTGAACAGAAAATAAATACTCTTATAAAGATGTCAGGAGGACAGAATAATGTCTGTTATAAAAGGAGTGGCCCAAATGCACGGCCATGAATGTTAAAGATAAATGTCAGCTAGCACTGAAGAAGGAACTGGAATGAAAGCATTGGTAGAAGTATAGGTACAATGGCAAAGTTATAGACCTGAACCAGAATCAGAATCAAGGGGCGACCTCTGTAAAATGAAACTCTCCCATTAAGGCTGTTGAATTGGCATGCACATCTGGTACACAGCTGCTAGTCTGGCTTCCATCTCATTTTCTTCCCAGGCACCAACCTCTCTAACTGCCAGTAATTAGCACCCACTCTCTTGCCTCGCATGTGTGAATGTTTTGTGCTGACAGGAGTCTAAATCCTATTGAAATGTTGTTGCAAACATGTTAATCCTAAGGGTTCTGCTGAGAAGTCTTTTTTGGTTTTCCAAGATGTGTTCCAGCTAGTGAGTTACAAAATGTAAGTATTTGTGTATAGGGGGGCAATTCTGGATAGTCCAAAGATCAAGCAACTCTGGATTCAAGCCTGCATGTACTTCTTCTATAGCTAGAGTCTATAGCTAGAAGGACGTCAGCATATTCACAACATTTCTGCTTTTTTAATTGCTGTGTCTATATCTGATTATTTCAGGATTTGAGGATATATTCAGATATTGAATTTTCTGTTCTGAAGCTCCCCCCCCCCCAATTAAAGCAGTTCATGCATGCGCACACACATGCACAGTTGCACTATAGATTGAGTATCCCTTATCCGGACTGCTTGGGACCAGAAAGGTTTCAGATTTTTCCAGATTTTGGAATATTTGCATAATGAGAGATCTTGGGCATGGGATCCAAGTCTAAACATGAAAGGTTACTGTATTTTATCTTTGCTCTCTCTTGCAAGGCAGGGATGGAGGAGCCCCCTTTGCTGCCTCCTGTCAGGGGAAGGCCAGTTTAAGGGTTAACATGAGAGAGTCCAGGTTCCTAGAGAGGCGACTGGGAAGAAACATTCAGCATGGTCACCAAAATTCCCTTCTTACCCCTCCCCCAAGAAAGGAGCCTTTGTGTCTTTTCCTGCCCGTGGGATCTGCAGCCCCCCTTTGAAGAAGAGAACTCGGTGGTTGCCAATGTAGGTGGGGTGCGTGGGGACCCCGGAGCCACAGGGGGAGGCAATGCAAGGGAGGAAAGCAGGGAGTGGGCTTTGGACAATGGAACCAGGGGAGAAATGTCCCGGGTGGGGGATGAGATGTGTGCAGTCTTCTGAAATAAGTAAGTTTTGACTGCATGTTTAAAAGCAGCAAAATTGGGAATCTGCGAATGAGTGAGCTGAGATGTTTTGGTTTTTGTTTTTGTTACGGTATGGTGTCCAGATTTTGGAGCATTCCTGGTTTGGGATGTCCAGATAAGGGATACTCAACCTGTAGTATGTTATGAGTAAGTTCCATGCTGCAGATTTTTCTCCCATTGTTGCTAAAACACTAACCACCAATCTTGGAAAATTATTTTAAAATGTTTTGCGGTTGGGGGTTGGGCATATATCTGTGTGACTAACAAATGGGGCAATGAAGAGCTTGGGATGGTGTTTGCAGATTGAGGGCCAAAGCAGCATTTTAGATCAAGTGGCACAAGGTTGCTTGAACATGAAGAGCAGTATTCAATTTTTGTAACCGGGAAGCACTGTCTAATAACACCAGGCCTTCAGAGAAAAGGCCTTGTATATCGTTAGAATTATTCCATACATCAGTCTTCTCATTGTCTTGTTTGAATAGTATCTATGGAAATGAATCAACAGTAATAGCCTGTCACAGGGAACTGGGACCCAAACTATAGTGCACTTATTAGTTGTGCCTTAGCGCCTCTAAAAATAGAAATAAATAATAAGTGGGGACCCGTATACTTCAGGCGTGCACTAGGATGAGCTTTGTTGAAGAGTACATCATGTACATCATAAATAACATTAAAAGAAATGAAGTCTCTAAAAGTCATCAGCACTGTTGGTTAGAACTGGATTGGGGCGGATGTGGGTCTCTCTTGAGACAAATGCCCTGATTTGTCCCCCAACCTCTTTTAATATACTAGCAGCAAAACAACATTTCAGCTCTTCTCTTAAAAGCAGCAGCTAGAGTGCCATGCTAGTAGAATACTAGCTGACAACCAGAGCCACAGAGGGAGGATGCAGTGGGAGCCGAGTCCTCACAGCCGGAGGGTGTGTCTACTTGGCCAGAGGCTTCCGCACTGCCACTATGCCCACATGTATGGGAGAGGGAGCAATTTGGGGCAGTTTTCTCTGCCTTCTGAATTGTGGGTGGGCTTCACCTGTAACTGTGGCAATTAAGTAGGAGGAAACCGCTTGTGTGATTGAGAGCCAAAGCAGGCACAAGCTGGTACTTATTTTTATTTATTTATTCATTCATTCATTCATTCATTCATTCATTCACATTTATATCCCTCCAAGGAGCCCAGTATGTATCCCACTACATACTTAAGTTTCTCCTCACAACCGTGAAGTAGGTTAGGCTGGTTTCTCCTGTGAAGTAGGTTAGGCTGAGAGAGAAGTGACTGGCCCAAAGTCACCCAGCAAGTATCATGGCTGAATGGGGATTTGAACTCAGGTCTCCTTGGTCCTAGTCTGGCACTCTAACCACTACACCATGCTGGCTCTCTTCTGCCCCTTTCTGTGTAGTCTGGACCTGTGGATGTTGGGTAGCCAATGACCGGTCCCCTCCACCACCCAACATCTGCCACTCAACTTGAAATCTAGATGACAAATATAAGGTGGCAGAAGGGATCCAAAACTGACAATGTGATATTTCTGGTTTGGACGGCACAGAAAGAGGCAGAGGTACCACCTCAGGCCAAGAGTGCACACTTGCTGGTAAACAGCGGTTCCCTCCTACTTACTGTCACTGCTATGTCTGAAGCTTCCCTGTGCCCTAGAGGGTCACAGGGCTTTCAAGGACATAGTTTCAGAAGGCATGGGATACTTCTGAAAGCAGGGAAGATTGGCCATCCGTGCTCCTTCGTTCCATGCACAGGAGCCACGACAGTGGAGAAGCCTCCAGCTGTGTCCTTGCTCTGTTGCTCTGGATGTTATCCACTTCCTCTTTGCCACTTTCCTTTAAGGTAGAAGTATTTTGGAAGATACTTCTATGGGTTTTTGGTTTTGTCCATTCTTTATTAAAACATATTTACAACGCTAAACTATATTGATCCAAACACAAACAGCAAAACATAATACAACAAAGTACAATCCATCAATCCATCCACACTCTAATACTGTCTGTGGTAGGAAAACAACCATAATTTTCCCAATTAGTGTAAAGAATAAAATCTGACCAAATTAATAAAAAGAATTATTTATAGTCTGGTTTGCATGGGACTGAATAATATGGGTTCGCTTTTCTGAGGTTGCGATACTCCATAGGTTCTTGTACCTGATGTCCATCAACAAGGTTTTATTTTTCCAGTGTTTGGCTATAGCTAACCTGGCAGCAGTTACCATAAACACAATTAATTTTTTGGATGTCGCATCTGTATTGAGCCCAGAAAATACTAACACAATCTGGGGGCATAATCCTATTTTCTGGTTTGTAATCCTGCACATCTCCATGAATACCTCTGTCCAAAAGGATAGGACCCTAGGAAAGGTCCACCAGAGATGAAAACGGGTTCCCTTCATCCCACAACCACTCCAGCAAAGCAGAGAGCAGTCTTGTATGCTGGATTTTTTTACTGGATGTATGCTATTTATACTGGAGACAGGTACCATATATTATAAAATTCTCCTTAATTTCGGCTGAAGAGGACGCAACTGGCTTCCATTTCCATATGTTCATCCACTCCTGATCTTTGATTTCCTGTTGGAAGTCATTTCCCCAAAACATTTTAAGGCTAGGCAGTAGGTTAAATGTGTGGTTTATAATCAAATCATATAATTTTGAAACCACACCTTTGAGGGTGTCTGTGGCTTCCAAAACCAGTACTTTTTGTTAGTTGTCTGTTAGCTTGTGCTTTTATTTCTGGGGTGGATATAAAGGATCTGCACTGTAAAGTATGTATTCGTGTACTGTGCAAAGGACCCCAAATTCCCCCTATAGCCTCTAGGTCAATATAGATCTAATTTCCCCTCCCTTCCTCCCTCCCTATTCAAAAATTCTGAAGTAAGGGGATGCTCATTGGGTGGGGTGGGTTGCATCTGAGGGAAACCTTGCCCCACCCTGGGAAAAAAAATTGAATTCACATTTTTGCCAATACATGTTTGTCCTTTTTAGCAGTTGCAACATGCACTTTGTTCTTCTCTTTCCCTGGGATCAGTGGAGATTAAAACAAACAAACAAACAAACAAAAACTAGCTTGTGCAAGCTTAGCATTTCTTGAACTATAATTTCTTATTGTACTCTTGCATTTAGGTGATCATTTTCCTTCAGTTACCAGAATTTAGAAAAATCACACACACACACACACACACACACACACACACACACACACGAGCAAGAAAGGGAGAACTGTTAAAGCCTTGTGTTTTTTAATTGCATGTTGAAAAGTTAATTCATGGCCTGGGAATTTCTAGTATGAATGTTGGTATCATTGAAGAAAAAGAAGTTGGGTTATTGCTGAATGCAGTTCCTTGAGACTTCTAAGTTGCATTGTGAACAAGGAAAAGATAGCTTTATATAACCAATCAGTTCCTGCTCCCAAAGCATTATGTGGTTGTTTTTAGAAATACATAATATGATGTAGTAAGCCTGTAGGCATACAGGTAGACTGCTCTTACCAGTTCAGACAAAAGTAAAAAATATTTATAGAAGCCTGTATGTTAAAACTCAGGACCACAGTCTGATGTAGGAGTAGGTCATTTAATTGTGTGTCTTTATTTGCTGCTCTTTTGTTGTTGTTGTTGTTGTTGTTGTTGTTTTGTGTGTGTTTTTAAATCTTGCTTGCACCTCTGCCTCAGTTCAGAGGCACCCAAAGTGGCTTTCATCATCTTACAATCAGGGTATATCTGCACCACAAATGTATCAGTTTTGTACTACTAACTGTAATGAATACGGAATATCTTAGAGAGCACCTTCTTCTGCATGACCCCACCGCACATTAAGGTCAGATGAGGAGGTCCATCTCCGCTTATCACTAGTTCGTCTGGTGGTGACTCAGAGGCAGGTCTTCTCTGTAGTTGCTCGGGGCCTGTGGAATGCACTCCCAACAGAAATCTGTAATCTGAGTTCATTACTGGCCTTCAGGAGAGCCCTTTTTGTCTGGCCTGGCCTTCCAGGGTTTTAAATTGTTGCAGACTGTTTTAATTGTTGTAAATGTTTGGCCTGGTTCTCCAGGGTTTTTTTAGCTGTTTAAATGTTTTAATTGTTAATTAGTGTTATGCTGTTTTTATAGTTTTGATTTTAATCGTTAATGGATTTTAATTGTTATTTATTTTTATGTAAACTGCCCTGAGCCATTTTTGGAAGGGTGGTATATAAATTGGATACATACATACATACATACATACATATACATTCACTGAGAAGTCTCTCTTAAAAATCTCTAGCTGTCCTCAGAACTACAGTTCCCAAGGTTTCCTGAGGAGAGGAAACGACTACTAATTTAAGTTTGTGATGCAGATATGCCCTCGGCTACAAACTAACTCATTTCAATTGCCCACTTGAGATCACAGCTATGGAGTACATGAAGGTAGAGGGGTGTGAAACTGATATAAATATGATCAAAAGAAAGATAGGCAAAGTCTATATGCTTATCAGATAATGCAACTGGCTACTGAGTATCTTTTAAACTTCCATTCACACAAGATCAGGAAATGTATGTTAGACCCTTATTTGTCATGTGAGCAAATAAGAGTGTACTTACTCAGGCATTAAAGAACAAACAAATAAATTCCTTATGAATTAACATGCAAACATTATTGACTTTCCAAGCTTTCTGTTGTATTCTAGCCAGTAATCTTTTATGTTTTATTGTTGAGAAGTTTGTTCCAGTGGGGATCCATGTGGGTGGTGAAGTCAGAAAGGAACAGGGAGGGAAAGGAGAAGAAAATTGAGTTTTTTCAGAATAAACTTTTTGTTAAATCTACATAAGACCTTTGGGTCTATGAGGGAAGTAGAGATGTGCATGCATCGTATCTTGCCATTCAATTCAAACTCAAATTGAATGATAAAATACTCAGATCGATTCATTGAAACGGCGGCTATTGCCAGCTGTTTCGATGAATCAACTCAAATTGATTCAAATGATTTGAGTGATTTGGCCATAGGGAACAATGGGGAACTCGAATCACCAAGATATATTCACCAAGACACACAGACACATAGAGCTGAGCTGCCACTTTTCATTTCTCACCACAACACCATCTCACAAACAGACCAAACCACAACTCAAGAAAGACAGGCAGCTCGCCCATCACCTTTCCGAGGAGAAGAGCAGCAGGTCAAGCCTGGCTCAGTGTTGCTGTTTCGGCGCACAAGCTGTTTGTGGCAACAAAGAATGGCTCAAGAATCAAGTCGACCTCGGAAGGGAGTGCCCAATCCTGGTTGGATAGGTCACATACTTCCAAGCCACAACTCCTTGCGGGGCAAGGTGGAATTCTACCAGGTTGGAACATCCTGAAGGATCAGGTGTTCAGGTGGGCCTGCTCAAGCTGCCTCTCCTTGAGCATCTGCCTACTCTTTTCACTATGGTGGAAGAAAGCTGTTATCTTGTGGCACCTCTCCACAAGAACAGCCGTGGCAGCAGCAGGATGGTGCCCAGTGCCTGCAGCAGGGATGTAACGCCTGGCCGCAGCCCCAGAAGGGCCAAGCGCATCCCACACTACCAGGTTCAGAGTGTGCGCCACAAACAAATGGACACAAACTGACCCTGCTTGGCTGCCTTTGTTGTGTTGGCAGCATTGTTGGCAACCATGAACCCTTGTTGAAGGATTTGCTGCCCGGACAGCCATCCCCCAATGGGTTTTGCACTGCCAACGGGGATTGGGGAGGATGGAGAGTGATCTGGCTGGGCTAGCAACCAACGACATCTCCTCCTCTGCTGCCATTGGAAGAGGACCCCACCCCCCACCCCCGGCAATTCCACTTCAGCTGCCATAGGCAGTTGCACTGTGGGACCAGGCTCCTCCAGAAAGGAGAGCCTGTGCACAACATCAGTGGGGGCAACTCGGGGAGTAGTTCCCTCGTGCCATTGCCCACCATGACCAGCAGCATCACCCCTCCCTCTGCCTGACACTTTACTCCTGGGTCTGCTGTGCACTCTCCTGGACAACTTTGGATTTTTTAAATTTTAAGCCCTAACTCTGATGGGGGAGGAGAGAAGAACTGCATTTAATGCGGTGTGGACTCGGCAGTGGTCTGTTTATGCTCTGTGTGCCAGACAAAGCACTAACTATGGCTCTGTGGTGCATATATAGAAACTAGAAAAATTAAACACCCCCTCCCCAATAAAGAAGCAGATAGATATATATATAGATATATAGATAGATAGATAGATATAGATATATATATATAAAGAAGCAGGTAAAGCACTCAACAGCCAAGCTACCAGTGGGGTCAGTTTTACACAGATAAAGTCATCCCTTGCCAGCCGCAAAGGTTCTGTTCTGGCAAAACCTCGCTGTTGGCAAATTCATGGTTGGCAAGCAATTGAAATCAATGGAAAACAGGGTTAGGGGAACTGTGATTGTGAAACATTGAAAAATCAAAGAAAAAATACAAAAGTGTGCCCCAAATCACCCAGAATCCCTTAAAATAGCTAAGAATAAGTGAGCAAATTGAACCTCTGGAAAATTTTGAACCCCCCAAATCACTCAAAGGCACTTTTGAACCCCCCAAAGCCCACTCAAAGTCACTTTAAATCACAAGGAGTTGGCAGGGTCAACAAGAGGAATGAGCAGATTGAATCTCTGAACCACCCAAAGTTGCAGAAAACACCCCCATCAACCGTGAGTCGTGGATAGCAAGACTGGTCACAATTTCCCAGTCGCGGATACTCAAAACACTTAAATACCTATGCTGTCTCATCTTTAATACGCTTACATTCACTAGATTTCGAGGGAGAATGAATAAATATTTGCAACCTAGTACAAAATGTTAGTATCTAGCCCTTTATTGTATTGACTGAGTTTGTATTGTGTACTATTGTCTTACATGCCATTAAACAATGAAAATGAGTATTAAATGTGAAACAAAAACTTGTTATTAAAAAGCTGCAAAACCAGAATTCATTCATGGAAAAGGAACTGATGTGTTTCAAGCAAAAATGAGTTCTTTCTACATACAGTAGCCGCCTTATCCACAATCAGACCATTGTTTCATCTAGCTTGCTATTGATACTGACTAGAAGTAGCTTTCCAGGGTTTCAGACAGTTTTCCCCACACCTACCTGGAGATGCAAGGATTGAACCCAGCAGGTGCTCTACTCTGAGCTTCAGCCTCCCATCCCGGACACCATCAGGAGACGTCAGCTTCAAATGTAGCTTCTCCTGAGAACATGCTTCATAGATTTTGCATAAGGGCCAACATGCCTTGAGCTTGTTTTACTTCCTCTCATTTTAACTCAAAATGCATCACTAAAGCAAGTTTTCCTGTCTTGTTTTGATGGTGGCATTAAATTACTTCTTTCTTTTAAATCTTTTGAGTATCAAGTAATGCCTAAATTGATAGCTGTAATACCAGTAATTGTTTGGGGGATGTCTTGTGCATGAACTTAAATGAGATTCAGTGTTATGAAAGAGCTGTGTTAGAAAATATATATTATTCATTTCCAGTATCTTTTGGATCTGAGAATCCTGTAGTTAGGTATTCAAAAGGGGGAGAAGCCAATTGTACAAATATTTAAATACTTGTTTTCTAATCTTCGGCCTAGCCACCAACTATCCACAATAGCACTCTAAACGCACCTAGCCTTCAAGTATGAATTGTGGGCAATGTTAATTAATTACTAGGAAGAAACCGACAGTTTAAGTCCACCTCACCCCTGACTACCTGAAATCGACCAAGGCCTTGATAAATTACAAAATACATGAATTGTAAGCACATAATAGGATTGTATATTTCCTTAACATCTCATTAATTCTCAATGGAAGCTAAGACAAATAGCCATTAGCAGAGCTTATTGGATCTTAAGACTTAACCAGTAAATGTCTTGCAAAAAGTAAATATTAAGAACCAGCCACAGAGCAACAGATGTTGGGCGTTAGATAAGCACTGCAATTATATGCTTATTACATTGCCATTATTAAATACAAAACCTCCAGTGTTTAAATAGCATTACAGTTATGAGACAAATCAACAGAAACCAGGTAATTCAAGGCTGTGAGTGACATTTTAGGGGCCTAGCCCTTGCTTGGACATAGGGAATAATGCTCATGAATACAGTTTGGCTTGCATACCTGCAGGAGAAACATATATGGCATATTTTATTTGCTTGTTGATTGCATTTATAAACTGCGCCATATAAAATCTCTTGGCAGTTTACAAATTAAAACATATGAAATGTGCAACCTATTAAGATTGAACCTGAACCTATTAAGAGACTGAACCTGTGATTGAAGAGCTGAAGAATTTTAATTTTTCATCCAATCATATTTTGGCTATAGGTTTGAAGCTGGATCAAAACCAAGTTGATGGGCTGCTTTGGATGTCAGCAGGGGGTGGCCCTTTAATGGGGGGGGGAGTAACCTCAAGTGGTGAACTAAACGCCTCTCTAACAACAGAGCAGCTCTGGGGGGCCAATCTGACCCATGCAAGCTTTTCAAGGAGTGCCTCTCCTTACATTCCTGGCAAAAATGTACAAGAAAAGAGGAGGTGGCTACTGGTAACCTTCTGTCCTCCCTGCCCCTGTGCCCCTTTCAAAGCTTTGAGTCAGTTTTGAAAGGGGTCAGTTTTGAAAGGACGCTGGCCGCGATTATGGTTGTGGGGCAAGGCAGCATTTGGCACTTCTGCTCAGATCCTGCAATGCTTGGGCTACCACCAACGGATGTCAGGTTTCCAAATATCTTTACCTGGGTTGCACCCATGAAGTTTCCATGTAGCTTGGCCTCCAGGATTTGGCCAGACTCAGAACTGCTTAACATCAGATGCGGAAGTACCTTGAGACCAGCTAGGCACATATTGAGGCTCTTCTCACGATTATGGAAAAGAGCCTCTAAGGGGTTTGCGGGGAGAGCGGGCTTAGCCCGCTCTCCCCACACATGAGCAGCAGTCTGCTCTGGGAGGCCGCAGCAGCCACCCACACGACTGCCAGCTCTGTCATGGAGCTGGCCGGGGCTGGGGAGTTCGGGGGCCGTGTGGTCCCCGGAAGCTCCAGTATGCCCTGCGCGAGTGCTCAAGGTATACTGGAGAGACCCCCAAGCTGGGAGGCTGCTTTTCAGCCTCCTGGCTGGGGGTCTACTCATGAGTAGCTGCGCTGCGGCTACTCACAATTTTAAAAACTGGGCTTCCGGAGTGCTTGCTCCGCAAACCCAGTTTAAGGGGCGGGCTAACTAAGCGGACTAGCCGGTTGTAAGCCACCAGGCTCGCCTGCGAGCCCGGTGGTTTACACAAGCAGCAAAAATCGGGCTAGGCTCTCCTAGCCCGATTTTTGCTGCTCGTGGGAATAGCCCCATTGTCTTTTATCTAATACAAGCATGTTTCTAGCTCTCACACTTCTGACGAAAGTCTTGACAATATGACCAGTATATACTGTGGGCTAGTGACTCCTGAACACTTCTTAAGGAGTGCACCAAAATAATTATACCCTTGGCATCCAGCCTCTCATTTGAAAAGCAGGTGCTTGCACGTATATACATTAACAGTGCTTATTTGCAGTGCAGCTCTTTCATCTGCATGATCCTCACATTCACTGCGAACATTGAATGCTAAATATTTGCACTGGCTAAGCTGCTTGCAACAACAGCCAGTTGCCCCTGAACTGTTGCTGGCCCCCCAGAGGCAAGTCACATGACTATATATTGTGAAGTAAGTGTATGTGTGTGTATCAGCGAGGGGCCCATTTTAAAATTTTGTCTCTGGGCCAACTCCAGCCTTGTTACGCCCCTGACTAGTGTGCTCCCAACTGCAGAGTTAGAGGCAAATGGTGGACTGGAAATGGCTGGCGGTGAAGTTCTGGAGCAGGCAGATGAGGATTGTTTTGAGGGGAAAATAATTTTAAATTAGTCCTTTTGCCTAGAAGACCCCTAGTGGTGGTCAGGGGTGACTCTCTCATGTGGCCACACAAGGTGATGAGGGTCCCTGCCCTTGAACTCTCCATGGATGTTGCCCACCTGCCTGGTGAGGTCCACAGTTGCTCCCCCCTCGGATTGAGCCAGCTCCCATTGAATGCAATGGTGCATACTCCCAGGGAGGTGGGGTATTGGATTGCTGGCTTTACCCCCCCCTCCCCCCCCCAAAAGTCCTGCATACACCCTTTCTGGGCTTTGTCTGTTACACCCAATGATTCTCTTTAACCAGATCTTCCGTGAAGCAACAGATGCATATAACTGGCCTGACATGGGCATGAGCTAGCATATGCAGGCTTTCCTCTTGGCCACCATGTGCCCAGCTGGTGATGTTAATAGGTCCTCTGTGGTTTTGTTAATAGGCCACCTGTCCTAAACAACCTAGTATGGGACTCTGCTGTTGCAAATTTGAGGGATTTAATAGTGCTGCTGCTACTGCCACTAGAAAACATTTATTCAGAGTCAGTAGTGTCCTGTGCATTGTACAGAACATAAAATTCATGTGGTTCTTGACCAAAGGAATTATGGCACAGCAGGGAAATGAATTGACTAGCAAGCCAGAGGTTGCCAGTTCAAATCCCCGCTGGTATGTTCCCCAGACTATGGGGCAGCAGTGATATGGGAAGATGCTGAAAGGCATCATCTCATACTGTGCTGGATATGGCAATGGTAAACTCCTCCTGTACTCTACCAAAGACAACCACAGGGCTTTGTGGTCAACACCGACTCAACGGCACACTTTACATGAAATGGTCAAGGAAGAAGGCTGACTTTGAGCAATGGAGATGAGAATGGGAGTTTCAAGTGTCAATGGAGAGGCAGATACTATTAGGATTATTTATTTTATTTTATTTTATTTTATTTCTGTCTCACTCTTCCTCCAAGAAACCCATAATGGTGTTCAATATAACAGGAAAGTAGGGAAGATTTTCAGGTAGAAGAGCTGGTAAACGTCTTGGCCTGAGTTTTGGAGGGCCACTCTCAGTCAGAATAGAAAGTACTGGGATAGATGACTTAATTATTTGATTTAGTGTAATGCAACTCTTTATCTTAAAGTCAGCCTTGATTACTTATGATGCCTGCCTCATGGCTACATTTTGCCATGATCACTAGTTCAAAGGCCAGGAATATCTCCCTGTGGAGTAGCATGAGTGTCTGTACTTTATCGGGAGGGCCTGTAGCTCAATGTCAAAATGTATTACTTTGCATAGTAAGGTCTTGGGTTAATTCCCTTGAATCTCCAGTTAAAGGCTTTCAGTTAGTAAATCTAAGATCTTGGAGAGCTACTGTGAGTCAGTAGGCCTGCCAACTTTGAAGCTATTCCATAATTTTTCACAATGTCAAGCCATTAAAATTTTCAGGATTGCTTCCAATAGTCACCTGGAGATTTATGCTGATTCTTGGAGACCCCAGGCCAATCCTAGCAATCCTGCCAATCAGAGAAGGCAATATTGGGCTAGAACCAGTGGTCTGACAGATGGCTTTTAAAAAATCCACTGAGAAATCAATATTGTAAAAATCTGTCCTGTCCTTTCCCTCATTATGGCCCCATTAGATTAGTTTGACCCTATTTCTCTAAACAGTATAAGTCCATATGAATGTCGATGTTTAAACCTTTCTATACAGATCGCTCAGTGTATCATATCTGTCAGTGCATTTCCATCATGTTGCTTTCCCAAGAGTTAATCATTAATATTTTTGAAGGTTGAAAGCACTATAGTGCGAACTATGTGGCTGTTATAGAAAAGTGTGTAATGGTCATTAGGGTAAACTCAAGAAAAGCTCACATAAAAAAATTAAAACTATATTATTTCTCTTTTGATCTTATTTAACATGTTTGCTGTGTATCAAGAGGAAACCAGCTAACACGAGTGGCTAATTTCTATGAAGTAATCTGTGTTACATCCTGGTCCTGTCCTTCACAGGCACCTAGATTCCTAGATGCACTTCCCTTGCTGCAACTTTTAGGCAGGACAGTGTGATATTCAAGATTAGATCACTACAAGTGCTCTATGTTAGGATGCTTTTGAAACGTATTTGGAAATCACAGCTGGACCAGAATGTATGGCTAAACATCTAACTGGGACTTTCTTTGTCGTCGTCATCATCATCATAATCATCATCATCATCTATATCCGGCCTTTCCTTTATTAAAATAATGCCCAAGGTGGATTAGAAACCAGAATTAAAACCAAACACTATAACAAGAATATGATTGCTATAAATAAAAAGGTTCAACAATTAATTTTTAAAGCCATAGCAATAAAAACAGGCATTACTAAAGCAATAAAAGCAGAAGATAATAAAAACAAGAAATCGCACTGCAGGAATTAAAACATCAGTCATCAAGATCTGAAAGCCTGTCAAAATAAGAATGTTTTGTCAGAGCAGCAGAAGGCCAGCAGAGAGGGAGCGAGACAGGCCTCCAGAATCTGGGTGTGACCAGAGAGAAGGAAGATCCTCTTTTGCATCCCAGCCAAGCATGCCTCCACTACTGACATGATGCAGAGGAAGGGATTCTCCAGTAGATATTATCACACAAGGAGGTTCACAGGGGATCATATGCAGGGATGCAGCCACCAAACCTTTGTTGAAAAGTGGTATATAAATTATTGTTGTTGTTTTACCAGTGTTCCAAAGTGTCCTTGGAACACAGGCCTCCTCTTGGCTGGCCGGCCACTCTTGCTGCCACCTTGGCTGGGAATGGAGGGCATGTGTGGCGGGATTGCAGAATGGGTGACAGGAGCAGCAGTGGCAGTGGTGCCACCTATGATGAACACCCCCTCTGCCCTAGGTACACCACTGATTTTATGATTATACAACCTTAGAGATTATGCCACGCTAAGCCATAAAAAGCTTTGCTGGTTTCAGGTTGAGCCTTGGGTCAAAGTGAAGCCCTAGGTGGTTTGTCCAGAATGTTTGGTCCAGAATGTTTGAAAGAGTGCTTTCTTCTGTATATTCTGCCTTGTGCCCTAATAGTTGGTCCAGAATGTTTGAAAGAGTGCTTCCTTCTGTATATTCTGCCTTGTGCCCTAATAGTTGTTGAGGAAGCCATTTTTAAGGTTTCTTCCAGGTCTGAGCTGAATGGGGGTGTGATTTTCATGAACATTTTGAGTCACTGTGAAAAGTTCTCCTTGAACCTGGAAGTTTTTAACAACTCTCAGCCAGCCATGAATATATTCCCTGTATGGGTTTGAGCAGGTGTTGTCCACACAGCTGTGTTCTGTTCAGGAGAGCTTCTGAATTGCTGGGTTTGAGTTGGATGTATTGATGTTGATCTTGTTTGGATTTCTGGGAATGTTGTATGGTATATATGTTTTTAATCAATTACTTTTTTGGGGAATTGTATTTCTAGGGTAGTCCTGTGGTAAGCACCTTAAATAATTCTGGGGGATAGTCAGTGTACTACTAAATTTTAGAAAACAATGAGTAATATAACTATAGGGTGAAAGAACCATAGAATATAGTATAAAGTCCACTGATTGTAGGCTGTGGCTGGCTTGGTGGGTCAGAAGCTTTACAGGTGTTGTATAAGAGAGGTGTACTTCCTTAGTTATTGTATCTTCATTCATGTTTTGCATTTAGGAAATAATATGCTGCATAAAACAGAGACATCTAGTGGATAAGCCTACACTCTGCTACACAGCAGACTCAGCCCTGGGTCAAGCACAGAAAAATATATAGTACACATTTATTTATAATTTTATTCTTGATAGTGTTATTTAACTTATTTAGATATTAGTTATTTAGATTATTGGTTCTTTAAAACCAATGAGATCATTAGAAAATGGCAAAAGGCCTGTTGAGAATTAGGCAGTTTTAATATCGCCCACTATATAGTGAAAAGTATTAGTGTGATGCCTCACCTTGTGGTTTTGAGACATTAATCAGCCTCTGTCACCACCTGAGGTAAATTTCAGCTCTCACCTGAGCCCTCAAGCATCTCAGGGTGCTGCTGTGCCACCTTTTCACCACTATTCTTCTGTCCTCATATGGGAATTGACAGAGCCACTTAGGATAACCAACAACCAAGGATTTATTCTCCTTTGGACACGAACACAACACTTCTATCGTTATCACAGAGCTACATCTTCCTACCATTAACAGACCAAATCTAACTGACTCAAACGGAACTTAACTGTCACAGACCCTCTTTCACCCAGTCTGCATATGGTTGTGCCCCCAGCACGTGATGCAGGCACAGCACCACAATCTTGTCTCCCCCCCCCCCGCCGCGTGTGGCCAGGATCGTCCAGTCAGGGAAGGGGGCTGGCCAGTTACAGCACCAGCCTGCCTCCAATCGGCCTGGAGTAAGCGGGACTAAACAGAGGTTTGTCCCACTTTTGTGGCAGGAGAGTGCAGGTGTGGGGTAGGTAGATTGATTAAAGGTGTTTGGCCGGAGGGCCATTTGAAGTGAGGGGGGCAAAGAACAGTCCATCAGGATTTTGTGGCCTGGAGAGTTAGAAATGGCCCCTACTGGGGGGATGGCTCTGCTCACCAACTCTGTGGCTTGGGTTGACGTGGGTTGTGTTGCCTTCTCTCGGCGGGGGGGGGGAAGCTTCTCAGTGAGAGGATGTCAAGACCTGGTACCTGACAGAATCAACACCCAGCCCTTTGCCCTGGTGTGGGATAGCTTTCCCGAGGAGGCTGTCCCACACAGGAGGAGTTCCAGCATTCTGGTTAAAATTAGCCACCTCGTTACAAGTCTTATTTCTGCTGTAAATTAATAAAGTGGCCCTATTTTACTCCATTTAAGCATGTCCTGTCTTCGTTGGGGCCTGGGGTTGGAATCTCCACTGCCCAATTACCACAGTGCTTTTGCTGCCTCCATAACCTTCCGTGCAAAACTTCCAATATTAACTTTAAACCATATCACAAACATAAATAGAGACAAATAACACATAACCCCATTTTGTCACAATTAGTACTATAATCAAATGTACTTATTAAATGACAAATAGGTTTCCTGCAATAAGATTTTTATTATGAAGATGTTTTCTTGCATTCACATACTCTCTACATAATGTAACACTTTATCATTAACATCCCTCAGACCTGCTTCCAAGCAAATGCATTTGAGATGTAAGGCACTTACTGATCTCTTCAGGTTCTCTGTGGTTACACATCAGATCAAGCGTATGAATGAGCTATGCAATAATTAATTCTTTATGTTAAATTATTCTCCTACAAATGGAAGGCACTTCCATTTTTACAAGGGGTCTGTGATTTTTGCTGATCTTAACTTCCTTCTGTAGCTTCCCATGCTGCTTATCATCCTGCCTTGGAGGGATCTCCTGACTCCTAGGGAATAATTTTGTGGAGTGCAGAGATCTGCAAAGTTAAGGGGTGGGGGGTGAGTGTGCCTTCCTTTCATAGAAGAATAATGTAGGATGCAACACTAAGTTTCCAGCTGTAGTTGATTTAGATTTTTTTAAATGTATGCAATGGTTTAAAATGTATGCAATGGTTTAATAGTGATATCATTTCAGAGCAATGATTGCTCTTACACATTGTGTAAGAAATATTCTTGGTAGTAATGTATTTAGCTAATAATGCATTTCTTTTTCTTTGCAGGTAAGTTCAGAAACATTTATTTCATATGGGCATAAGACAGGTAGGATTGTATATTTTTCTCCATTTTCTGCTTGACTTTGATATCTGCACATTTTAAGCTCATAACAGGAATGAGTATATTTTAATGCACTAGTAGATGCACTGTTGGACAAGCATGCCAGAGACCAGCTTTTTGTGGGGGGCTTGGCCACAGGTTATCTTATTCATATAGTAGCTTCTTTCCTATGACACCTTTCCAATCCATTCGTCCCCCTTTAACATATAGTCCTGATCATCAGGTGACTCTTTAAGATCATGTGGAAAATTTCCTCATCAGTGCTGGATGTTCTTGTGGAACATTGCTGGTGTGGAAAATTCGTGGCATCCAGGAATTCATATGATGCTGAGCCAGGAAAGTCATCACAATGGAAAGTCATCACAGGGAGTTGACACTGATTACCACTTGAATAAGGTTATATGTAACTGACACACAATTGCTCCAAAGCCTGAGGCAATTAGATAAAAGTTGGGTTTCCATGGGAATATCTTCCAGTTTCTGTTATGTATTTTTATAACCTGAAAAAGTAGATACACAATGGCATTGTTTCTACCTAGATTGTATGGATGTCACAGCCTCTGTTGTTTCCAGGATGATAATCTACTAATTTACAGACAAGTTGGGGAACCAGAACAGGCTTGGCTCAGCAAGATGTATGTGCCTTGCAGAGAGATGAATAAACAAATGAGTATTATTGATTTGTCCTCTCTGCACATGATCATGGAAGTTTGGATCATCAGTGGTCAGTTAAAATTTTCTTTAATGGATTGTATCCAAATAAAGTAAATCCTGACTCAGCACAATTGTAATCAATGGGACTTCTGTTTGTCATGAGTAACTTGTCTCATGGATTTCAGTGTTGCTTAGTCAGGATTCTTCACTTTCTTTGGATACAACCTATTGATTTTTAGCTGCTGTATTTCTGTGCAGACTCTACTGTTTTTATTTTTGAGGTTTTATCGGTATGTGTGTATGTGTATGTGTCCGTGCTTTATTCTGTATTACCATTGTATTTATTACATCAGTAAGCCATCTTGAGGGCATTCACACCAAAAGGCCAAGTATAAATCCTATACGTCAAAGGCACTTTTTAATGTCTTAATTGTAAATAGTCTTCATATTTTATTTTGTGTTAATTGTATTTTTATTGTAAACCACCCAGAGATGTAAGTTTTGGGTGGTACAGAAATTTGGTAAATAAGTAAACAAACAAAATGTGTAAACGGTTACAGCCCAGAATTGAACTTCCGTTTACCACTGTTGGATACAGAGTTCTGAACAAGTGAATTTCTAGTTTCATTTAGCTGGGAAATGCTTACTTTTAAAAAAAGAATTGCTGTTTTGGCAGCTAAGACCAGGTACACCAGGTGAGCCATTATTGCAAAATATGATATGGTATTGTAGGTGCATTGTTCTGGCATTGCACACATACATGCTTAGATCACAGTGTCATGAAATAAATGCATTAGATTAAAAAAGGAGAGATAATTTTGTTTAAGACTCAAATAAACTTGTATTGCTGTAAACCTGTTGCAGCTTGGTAACGCACCATTATCAAAGGTTGCAAAACCCAGATGCTAATTAACCCCTGGTGACTTAAAAATGGGTCTGGTGACTACCCCAGGGTTGCTGCAAAGGTCTCCATGGCTTCTGGACAAAAGATTTTACGTCCACTTCATATAACACTGATATCCATATCAAGACCTAGGGATCTGAGATTCATCTGCCTTAATATATATGAACAACAAATACATTGTCTACATATTATTAGACATTAGGCCGTGTTCCAAGGCATATGGGGTGATGGTGGCTGTGAGTGATGCTTAAGCTCCCCTGCAAGCTTGAAGCTCAAGATTCTGCCAGTTTGCCAGTTAGGATTCTGTTGTTATTTGTGAGCAGCTATGCTATATTTCAAGCATAACTTGCAAGACTTTAGTTTTATTTATTATTTATTTTATTTTATTCAATTTCTATACCGCCCTTCCAAAAATGGCTCAGGGCGGTTTACACAGAGAAATAATAAATAAATAAAGATAGGTCCCTGTCCCCAAAGGGCTCACAATCTAAAAAGAAACATAAGGTAGACACCAGCAACAGTCACTGGAAGTACTGTGCTGGGGTGGGTGGGAATCAAGATCCGTGGGAATGGCCTAAATCTCCTTTGTGATTTTGTAAAACTGTCAAGTGGGGTGTAATGAATTTTTTTCTTTAAAAAATCTTGTTATAACATTTAGCATTTATATAGTGTTTTACAGTGGGCCTGATCGGAAAGCTTCCAAATGAGCTTTTGGCTCAAAATGGGGGTGCAGGGCAAAAAAGGGAGCTGGAATTGGCCCCTGCCTTTTTGCCAATGCCACCTTATGGTGCAGCGGAGACATGCTTGATTAACAAGCAGAAGGTTGCCGGTTCGAATCCCCGCTGGTATGTTTCACGGGAGGAGGCAATGGTAACCCCCACCCCCACCCCCGTTTTCTACCAAAGACAACTACAGGGCTCTTTGGTCGCCAGGAGTTGACACCAACTCGATGGCACACTTTACCTTTTTCATGTCATTCCAAGGGGAAGTTGGGGGGAAACATTGTGGAGGATTGGAAGGAACACCACTGTGGATGGTGACTTCCATATCCCAATTTCATGCCCCTCCTAATGAAGAAATGCTGAAGTCCCCTCCCCATTTTCGCTGCTTTCAAATGGGTCAGTGAAATAGAGAAGCTATTTTAGCTCAGCTGTATTATAGAGACTGTGAAGCACTTTATATGCATTAGTTGCATCCTATACATTGATCATCTTTACAAAAACCCTGTACAATGGGCCAGCTTTATTATCCCCATATTGCAGATGGAGCTGAGTCAGACTAAAAGTGCCACTCTACGTGCCCGAGGCTAAATATTAAATTTGTGGCTGATGCGATAATTGAATTGGGGATTTCCTGGTTTACGGCTCAGAGTCTCACATTTTGTCAGATATGTCTCAATTAGTTCAATAGGATTTGCTTCCAAGTAAGCATGCATAGGACCATAGTCTTAGCCACTATGCTATTCCAGCTCTTTGTCTCTATTATTCATTAGGGAAGTTTTATAAATACAGCTTAGCAGAAACTGCTCTGCCTTATGAGAATGTATTTATTCACTTGAACCAGGACCAGATGCATGCAGTGTGTCACTGTATGAAACTTTTGTTGTTTTTAACACTAGAGGGCATAGAAGTGTATACTTCAGAGAGATCAAGTCTCTTTGTGAATGAATTCTCGAAGAACAGTTGAATTACTCTCTTACAGCAAAACGAGCAAAAAGTCTCGGGGCACTTTTAATGCATTTGCTATGGCTTGGACTTTCATAGGCAAGAGCCTGTTTCATGCATCTGATAATGTAGACAGTGAACATTCTGGATGTTATATGCACACATAGGGATGTCGGAGGGGAATTATGCAAGATTTAATCTTCTTAGCAATTGACTAATTAATATATGATGTTCCCTCTTTTGTGATACGTTACTTTATGATTTAATCTCAGCTTGCACATTTTCTCCCTTCCCCTTCCAACCAAGATCCATAGAACTACTGGGGAGGACCCATAACATGGTATGTGCTTTGCATGTACAGAGTCTCAGCTTCAATCCCTTACGTCTCCAGCCAAAAGGAAAGCAATATTGGCAAGTCCTCCTCCTGAGACCTCAGAGAGCTGCTGCCAGAACAGGCAGCACTGGGTGTTTACCAATCAGTGTGCAGTGTGCTGCGAGACACTGGCCTGACTTATGCATCGAGGGACGTGCCCTCCCTGGTACATTATGGGGCAAGTCAGCTCTAGGAAGTGAGAAACAGCTACAAATAAGAATAAAGTTTATATAAATGAGGGGAAAGGAAGTGAAAATTAAAAAATAATAAATTGCACAGTGGTGGCTGTGTTGGGGAGCAGTGTGCCCCCCTTTGAATGTAAGTGTGCCTTGGGATGAAAAAAGTTAGGAAACACTGGGTTAGATGAACCAGTGGTCTACTCTGCACCTGATAACTTTGTATACAGGGCTGGCCTTAGAGGTGGGCAAGCTGGGCGGTTGCTCAGGATGCTTACTTTAAAGGGGTGTCAAACTGAGCTTAATGACTCACTGTTTGTTGAGTATTCTGTGTACAGTGACCTGGGGTGGCGGGGGGGGGGGGGAGTGGCAACACTGCTAAGCCAACCATAAGGGGTGCCAAAGGCATTTCTTGCCCAGGGCATTTTTTATCCGAGGGCCAGTCCTGTTTTATTTAGTTTGTTTTATTTAGATTTATTTATTTATTTAAAAACAGCCAATAAACAACAACAAAGGGGGGGAAAGAAACACACATGACATCTCACGGTTATCTAATGCATCAATTAGGATTCCCCTTCCCCATCTCATTTCGTTCTAACCCAATGGCAGCTGAGTAACAAATCTCCGCAGCAATACAAACATCAAAATTAAAGATATAAAACTTGTGACCTTGTTTATAAAAAAAACCCCAAATCTTGGATGTGCCGTTAAACCATGAACCAAATTATAATGTATGAACGGTTCCCACGTTGAAACAAACTTGTCCTCTGATTTGTTCTTTATGTATGAAGTAATCTTAGCCATTGATGCAGATTCCCAAAGTTTGCACAAGGATAAAACACACATTTCTCTGTCCTGTCTGACGATCATGTCCAGTGGCGATCTGTCCATGGCCAATCGGCCTGGCGCCAGACTAGCCTTGGTCATTTGCGGGAAGGCTATACTCCTGCCTCCACCCCCCCCGGCCCCAGTCCTCCCGAGCCACCAGGGATTTCAGTTGTGTGAATTACCTTAGTATATTCATAGGAACATAGGAAACTGCCATATACTGAGTCAGACCATTGGTCTATCTAGCTCAGTATTGTCTTCGCAGACTGGCAGCGGCTTCTCCAAGGTTGCAGGCAGGAATCTCTCTCAGCCCTATCTTGGAGAAGCCAGGGAGGGAACTTGAAGCCTTCTGCTCTTCCCAGAGCGGCTTCATCCCCTGAGGGGAATATCTTGCAGTGCTCACACATCAAGTCTCCCATTCAGATGCAACCAGGGCAGACCCTGCTTAGCTATGGGGACAAGTCGTGCTTGCTACCACAAGACCAGCTCTCCTCTTCATTGTTGTAAGCTGCCCTGTTTAACTTGATAGATGCAATAGAAAATAAATAATGCATACCACTTGCTTTACAGATGGTATATATCACTGAATCAGTCCCAAGAACCCTTGTGTTGAAAGACAGGCTAAGCTCAATAGTGTGACAAGCAAAATACTTGAACAATTCTTTGGGTGTAGCTTTGATTCTTCTACAGAAATGCTAACTTTGTATCTGAAATCTCCTAAAGACAACTGAAAGCATTAAAGGAGATACTTACTGTCCTGTATGTTTCGCTTTTGGAGCAAGTCCACTTTGAAAATGTTATCCTGAAACCTGTCAAGGTGTCTGCTAATCATTTGCAGAAGCTCTTTAGTTTCGTCTGAACTAAAAATAGACTCCCTCTGTGATTTTTGAGATACTGCTTGTCCTTGGAAGATCTCCATCCGAAAACAGAACAGCTTTATCTTGATGGTAGCGGGTGGGGTGGGGTGGGGGCGTTCATTAACAGAATGCACAGATACCAACAGTTGTATGCTGTTTCTCCCCATTTGTAGGGGAACCTTTATGGCTGCTAATTTCAGATGGCTTGCTTCTGTGTATTAGCCCTTTTCTCTGGCACTGCCATCCTTTGTTCATTTGCTCTTTATGTCAGAATGTTACAGTCCTGTATTTTCTGTGTTGCCATCCTTTCTTTTTTCAGACATGATTTGTGGCAAATTTCTTGGTAATAAATAAAACACAGTTGTAGCACTGGTTTGATAAGTGTGAACAGGCAGCGTACTATTGAGGCTTTTCAACAAGGGTCTGATAAACCGAGCAGGGTCTCCTCAAGCAGTGAATGTTTGGAGTGCCATAGGGGCAGCAAGATGCCCCTTGCTGCCCCCCACCTCCCTCTTCCGCCTGCCACCATTGGAGCAGCTTTTTGTCAGGGGATCACTCAGCCACCCACCCCTCTGCAAAGAGCCACCCCAGAGAGTTTTCTGCTGCTGCTGCTGCCACCGCTGCATCCTCCTCCTAGCCTAGCTATCCACACCTTCCTACATCCTTTGCTGAGTTAGTAACACAAGGGAGGATGCAGAAGAAGAAATAGGGAAAGAGCAGTAGCTGGTAGGTAGTAAAAACTGGAGGTGCTATATTGGGCATCTGCTGTGCTCCATGGACAGTGTAGTCGAGTAAGCAGATGCTCTGTAGAACACCTCTTCTACTCTGCTGCCTTGTCATTATTTTCTTCTTCTGCATCCTCCTTTACATTATGGCAGCAGCATGTGGAGGAGGAGGTGGGTGGGTATGCACCAAGGCAGATAGTGTTGGCAAGAAGAGTCTCTGCTGCTGTGATGCCTCGTCATAGGTTTTGAGACAAGCTGGATAATCAGCTGCTGCCACCACTTGAATAAACTTTCCGCACTCACTCTGATCCCTCAAGCATCTCCGGGTAGCTGTGTCGTCTTGGCACAATCCTTCCATTTTTGGTTTGAAAATGATACCACCCAGGATAACAACCACAACGGATTTATTCTTGTTTGAAATACTGTAAATGCAACGCTTCTCTCTTGTATACTGAGCTACCTAAAACGCATCTTCCAATCAGTGGCAATTTTACACCAGTTAGCCTTAACTGTCACACACTCTCTCCCCCCACCTGCATATGGAATCTCCACTGCCCAATCATCATGCTGCTTTTGCTGCCTCTACTACATTCAGTAGTAGAGGCAGTATAACCTCCCATATAAATTAACACCGTACCATGCTAAAGACAACCACAGGGCTCTGAGGCCACCAAGAGTCAACACTGACTCTACGGCACACTTTACCTTTACTTTACAAACATAAATCCATACACATATTTTTCTAATTGAAATTCTAGAACAAGACAAACCCCTATTTTACCACAGCAGCTGCAAAGGAGGGTGTGGTTGTGGGTATTTGTATTTCAGTGTGCATCTAGAGTAGGAGTACCTTTTGGGAATGCAAACAAGCAAAAAAACAAAAAAAAAAGAGGAACATACATGCAGGAGACAGGCAGCATTTGACACCTTCCAGCAAGCTCATAAAAGTTCTAGGGCAGCTATTACTTTTCAGAGCTCTTGCCCATTTAATTTAAACTTTTCTGTTTGCAGGTCTTGCCTATTTTATTGCTTTCTGTTTATCAGAGCTGGGGGGAGGTTTAGTGATGCTAGCATCTTAATTACCGCTTTAATTGCCCACCTTTATTTTCCCAGTGTTAGTTGCTCTTCCTGGTAGGGAGATACTTTAATTACTTATTTCTTCTAATTATTTTTTACTTTTAATTTTTTAATAATGGAACAGAACTATTTTATTATAAAAAATGAAAAGAAAAATTAAATATTTCACAAGAAACTAACAGTTAAAAGTTAAGAGAAACTATATGAGGCAAATTCTTGTTAAATTTCACAGCCGCAGTGAACAGGAAACAATACAATGGGCTGGATGTGCAAGCAGGAAATTTTTAATGACTATTGGAAACTACTTTGTTTAATGGGACTTACATGTGAATAAGCATTATAGAAAGATCTTGGACCATGGGGAAAAGCAATGCTGCTTGTTATAGTTCTGTGTTAAGTGCTGTGTATAATATCAGTTATAATCTCTCTTCCAGCTAATTACAGAAAAGAAATTCTTCAGAAATTGAATATCAAAATGAGCATCTGTGACAAGCCCTTTATATAAAAAGTCAGTTGTGGAGTTCTTGTCATGGGGGCAATGTTGTCCAAAGAGTCCATAGATCAGTCATTCCAATGGCATGTCCATGTGTGGTTATAGTTGATTGACAGTGTGTATAATAGAGTTGCAGTCTGGGACTGGACTGGAGAGGTTCAGGTTCAACTCCCATTCAGCCATGAAGCTTATTGATGATCTCTAGCTAGTCACTATCTCTCAGCCTAGCCTACTTTACAGAGTTGCTGTGAGCATAAAATGGTATGATACCTGAGCTCCTTGAAGGAAGAACCAGATAAATATATAACTAATAATGCAAATCATTATTGCAAGTCCCTGCAAGTCATACAGTTTCCATACTAAATAGCACTGTTTACCTGGAAGAACACATAGCAAATCAAGAGAATCAGGGATCCACATGGTAGAAAGCAGGGATACCATTTTAGGGATGGCTGGGGCAAGCATTGCCCCCTTACACACATCTGCGTTACTGCAAATGCTTTCATTCTGAGGATGCCACCTGAATTAATTGGCAGTGTGTGTGCTTCAAGCAAAAAATTGATGCGGCCGGTGAGTCTGTCGATGCCCTGGTGGGAACATGGAATAGAGAACTCACCAGGGCAGTAGATATTATAGCTCCTAAGCGTCCCTCCAGGCCTGCTTCTAAGATGGCCCCCTGGTACATGGAGGAGTTGTGGGGGATGAAGCGGCTTGGTAGGCGACTGGAACGCAAGTGGAGGAGAACTCGGCTCAAATCTGACAGGATGCAGCATCGAACCCATTTGAAAACCTATGCAATGGCAGTGCGCACAGCAAAAAAGCGTTTTTGGTCGGCGCGCATTTCATCTGCGGGTTCACGTTCGGCAGAGTTGTCCCGGGTGGTGAGGAGTATAATCTCTGCTCCTTCTGCCTCAAATCAGCTCCCAGAGACACTCTGCTGTGACGCCTTTAGTGGGTTCTTTGCGAATAAAATCTCCTGTATTCGGGCCGACTTGGACTCCACTATTTCTGCAGGGTCCGTGAGGGAGGTATCCATCAATCCCTCTTGCAGTGTTAGATTGGATCAGTTTCAATCTGTGACTCCTGATGATGTGGACAAGCTGCTTGGAGCGGTACGGCCTACCACTTGTTCTCTGGATCCTTGCCCAACCTGGCTGCTTCGATCTAGTGGAGAGATTGTTGGAGATGGCCTAATTAATATCATAAATGCATCGCTAGGGGAGGGTAGGGTGCCTCCTTGTCTGAAGGAGGCAATAGTTAGACCTCTTCTTAAGAAGCCTACCCTGGATCCCTCAGCAATGGATAGTTATAGGCCAATCTCCAATCTCCCCTGGCTGGGCAAGGTAATCGAGAGGGTGGTGGCTAACTAGCTCCAGGCGGTTTTGGAGGAAACTGATTATCTAGACCCATTTCAAACTGGCTTTAGAGCTGGCTATGGGGTTGAGACAGCCTTGGTCGGCCTGATGGATGACCTTTACCGGGGAATTGACAGAGGGAGTGTGACCTTGTTGGTCCTCTTGGATCTCTCGGCGGCGTTCGATACCATCGACCATGGTATCCTTCTGGGTCGCCTGGAGGGGCTGGGAATAGGGGGCACTGCTTTGCAGTGGTTCCGTTCCTATCTCTCGGGTAGATCCCAGATGGTGGAGCTTGGTGACAGTTGCTCCTCAAAGCAGGAGCTATTATATGGAGTCCCTCAGGACTCCATTCTGTCACCAATGCTTTTTAATAGCTACATGAAACCGCTGGGTGAGGTCATCAGGAGATTTGGTGCTGGGTGTTATCAGTATGCTGATGACACTCAAATCTATTTCTCCTTTTCATCTTCAGGAAATGGCACTCACTCTTTAAATGCCTGCCTACAGGCAGTAATGGGCTGGATGAGGGATAACAAATTGAAGCTGAATCCAAGCAAGACAGAGGTGCTCATTGTGGGGGCTCAGAATCTGAGGAGTGAGTTAGATCTCCCTGTGCTGGATGGGGTCACACTCCCCCAGAAGGAGCAGGTGCACAGCTTGGGAGTACTCCTGGACCCAGGCCTCACCCTGGTTTCTCAGGTGGAGGCCATGGCCAGGAGTGCTTTCTATCAGCTTCGGCTGATTCGACAGTTGTGTCCATTCCTTGAGGAGGATGACCTCAAAACAGTGGTGCACCAGCTGGTAACCTCCCAGCTTGACTATTGCAATGCGCTCTACGTGGGGCTGCCTTTGTACGTAGTTCGGAAACTTCAATTAGTTCAGAATGCGGCAGCCAGATTGTTCTCTGGGGTAACCCGGAGAGACCATATTACACCTATTTTGAAACAATTGCACTGGCTGCCAATATGTTTCCGGGCAAAATACAAAGTGCTGGTGATTACCTTTAAAGCACTGAACAGCTTAGGCCCGAGTTACCTTAGAGAGCGCCGTCTTCTGCGTGATCCCCACCGCACATTAAGGTCATCTGAGGAGGTCCGCCTCCAGTTACCACCACCTCGTCTGGTGGCGACTCGTAGGCGGGCCTTCTCTATGGCTGCTCTGGGGCTGTGGAATGCGCTCCCTGCGGAAATCCGTAATTTGAATTCTCTGTTAGCCTTCAGGAGAGCCCTTAAAACGTATTTGTTTGGCCTGGCTTTCCAGGGTTTTTAAATTTTAACCCGATTTTGGGGTTTTTAATTACTGTAAACTGTTTAATCCTATTTTAAAATGTTTTTATATTGTTAATTGCTATATTGTTTTTAATTTGTTTTAGTTTATATTGTTTTAGTGGCTTGTTTTAATTGTAAACCTCCCTGAGCCATTTTGGAAGGGCGGTATATAAATCAAACAAACAAACAAACAAACAAACAAACAAACAAATAAATAATAAAAGCCCTGTCACCATTTGATAATACACTGTGTGCCTCTAATTCAGGCAAGCCTTGAATTATCCAGACAAAGGTAATGTCTGTGCACAACAGTGGGTCCATTAGTGCTTTTCTGACTAAGGGTATCAATATGAAATATCTTCAGAACTTTTCTGGGCTGACAGCAGTTTAGAAACCAGAGGGGTATATAGGTATATAGTAATCTCCATTAGGCCGAGATATGTGTGAAAATTGAATAAAAAGTATAAGGCCAAAAAGAAAACAAGAAAACTGGGCAATACAGGTGAAACTCGGAAAATTAGAATATCGTGCAAAAGTCCATTAATTTCAGTAATGCAAATTAAAAGGTGAAACTGATATATGAGACAGACGCATTACATGCAAAGCGAGATAAGTCAAGCCTTAATTTGTTATAATTGTGATGATCATGGCGTACAGCTCATGAAAACCCCAAATCCACAATCTCAGAAAATTAGAATATTACATGGAACCAAGAAGACAAGGATTGAAGAATAGAACAATATCGGACCTCTGAAAAGTATACAGTGTACTGTGCTTGATTGGCCAGCAAACTCGCCTGACCTGACCCCATAGAGAATCTATGGGGCATTGCCAAGAGAAGGATGAGAGACATGAGACCAAACAATGCAGAATTGCTGAAGGCCGCTAATGAAGCATCCTGGTCTTCCATAATACCTCATCAGTGCCACAGGCTGATAGCATCCATGCCACGCCGCATTGAGGCAGTAATTGCTGCAAAAGGGGCCCAAACCAAGTACTGAATACATATGCATGCTTATACTTTTCAGAGGTCCGATATTGTTCTATTCTTCAATCCTTGTCTTCTTGGTTCCATGTAATATTCTAATTTTCTGGGATTGTGGATTTGGGGTTTTCATGAGCTGTACGCCATGATCATCACAATTATAACAAATTAAGGCTTGACTTATCTCGCTTTGCATGTAATGCGTCTGTCTCATATATCAGTTTCACCTTTTAATTTGCATTACTGAAATTAATGGACTTTTGCACGATATTCTAATTTTCCGAGTTTCACCTGTATATATATATATAGACAAAAATAAGCACTTCCTCTACATCTTGTGGTGTAATAGCACTCTGGCTAACAAAGTATCTTCTTCAATTCACCTGCACTATTAAAGATTACTACTGCCAAACATTTACATAGTTCTTAGGCTATCATTCTGGGATTAGGAAGCATGAAAATTACATGCCTCCCATTGCTTCACATTAGATAATTTAAAAAAATTAAATTAAATATGAAGAAACATCTGAGGCAATGCTTTTAAATCAAATTAAAATATCTCTCCCCCCCTCCCCTGGGCCCTCAGGTTATATCTGAAGCTGCCTTATATGCAGTCAGACCATTAGTCAGTATTGTCTCCTGAGTGGCTACAGCTTTCCAAGGTTTCAGTCAGGGGTCCTCCTGGATCAGGCCCAAGGCTTATCTAGTTCAGCATCCTGTTTCACACAGTGGCCCACAGATTCGTTAGGGAAACCCACAGACATGAGCTGAGGGCATGCCCTCTCTCCTGCTGTTGCTCCCCTGCAACTGCAGAGGCATCCTGTATGTAGAGACATCTTACCTCTGAAGCTGGAGGTGGCCTTTAGCCCTCAGACTAGTAGTTATTGAAAGAGGTGCCCTCCATGAATTTTATTTAAGCCCTTCTTAAAGCCATCCAGGCTGTTGGCTGTCAACACATCTTGTGACAGATAATTCCATAGGTTAATTATGCGTTGTGTGAAAACATACTTCCTTTGTTGATCCTAAATTTCTTGGCAATCAATTTCATGGGATGACCCCTGGTTCTAGTGTTATGTGAGGGGGAGAAAAACCTATCTCTCTCCACTCTCTCCAAGCCATGCATGGTTTATAGACCTCTATCATGTCACCCCTCAGTCACCTTTTTTCTAAACTAAAAAGCCCCAGGTGTTATAGCCTTACCTTGTAAGGGATGTGCTCTAGGCCCCTGATCATCTTGGTTGCCCTCTTCTATACCTTCTCCAGTTCTATAATGTCCTTTTTAAGGTATGGTGACCATAACTGTGCACAGTACTCCAAACGTGGCTGTTCCATAGACTTTTGTAAGGGCATTATGAGATTAGCAATTTTATTTTCAGTCCCCTTCCTTCCTAATGATTCCAAGCGTAGAAATGTCCTTTTTCACAGCTGCCACACATTGAGGCGTGTCTCACGATCAGTGAGACCCGCCATAATGGGGTTAGCAGGGAGAGCGGGCTTAGCCTGCTCTCCCTGCAGACGATCATCCAGTCTGCCCTGGGTTGCCAGATCGGCCGCCCACATGACTGCTGGCTCTGTGTTATGGAGCTGGCGGGGGCTTGGGAGTTCAGGGGCCGTGCAGCATGCAGAGCATACTGGAGAGACCCCTGAGCTGGGGTCTCCTCATGAGTTGCTGCAGTGCAGAGCCGCACTGCAGCAACACACAGTCCAGAAACCCCGGTTAGTGGAGTGCCCAATGGTGGCTCCGCCCCTGAACAGAGGGTAGGGATAAATGGATAGTTTTCACAGTGGAGGTAAGAAAGAAGTGGGGTCCCCCAGGGATCTGTAGTGGGACCTATGCTTTTCATTGTAAAATCATGTAGAAATTGTGGTAAGTGGGGAGGTGGCCAAATTTGTAGATGACATTAAACTTTTCAGGGTAGTGAAATCCAAAAGGATGCAAGATGGTGAGGAGTTCCAAAAGATCTCTCCAAACTGGGTGAGTGGGTGACAGAATAGCAAATTCAGTGTAAGTTCAGTGTAAGCAAGTGTGAAATGATGAATATTGGGGCAAAACCCCCTAACTTCACTTGTACATTAATTGGGTCTGAACTGTCAGTGTCTGGCCAGAAGTGGGATCTTGGGGTCATGGTGGACGGCTCATTTAAAGTGTTATCTCCAGGCTCAAGAGGCAGGATGAATACCCATTGCAGGGCAGCAACAGCAGCAGAGACAGGATGCCTTCACCTCTTGCCTATGGGCTTCCCAGAGGCATCTGATGGGTCATAGAATGCTGGTTGAGGTCAGCCTTGGGCATGATCCAGCAGGGCTATTCTTTTGTTCTTACTTTTATCCTGCATTTCTATCCAGATATCCTCAAGGTGTAAAATCAGGCCTTCAAGAGAGCCATAGAGACCCATCTCTTCATCATTCTTTTTAATACCATTTAAGTGGTTTTAAAATTTTAAATGATTTTTTTTTAAAAAATTGTGAACTGCCCTGAGCCATTTTTGGATGGGTGTTACATAAATGAAATGAAATTAAATTGAATGGATGAATGGATGGATGAATGAATGGATGTATGAATGGATGAATAATCATCACAATGTTTAAAAAGTACAATAAGAAAAGACGAGAAACTGCAAAATAAAACAGCAATTCAAACACAGCAGAACCACACTGCTTCAACTACCATCACCCAAATGCTTGCCTGAAGAGCCTTGTCTTCACTGTCCCCCATACTATAGAGAGAAAGCCCCCCTGCCTTATGTTTCCACCCACCATACTGCCAACAGTGGGATGGTGCAATAATGGGGCTTAATTTATAAAGCAGAGTGCATAGGTGGCTTCATAGAACGAGGTGGCCCCAGGGTCATTTGGAGGTTTCCGGGGACATTTGGAAAACTGCCCTTGCTGAGCCCTGAGAGAGTTGTTCTGCTGCCCCTGCCCAAGGGCCATAGGCAGTAGTGGCTTATCCTAATGAGGCACTCCTGCCTCTAGTTCCAGCAGCCCCAGTTCTGCCTCTCTCCCATCCCACCCAGCCCTGGCCCCGACTTGTTAGAATGAGCTGCTACCAGCTATAGGAACTGATGTGGTCTCCATGTTAAGATCTTTGTGCCTGCATTGTATGTTTTTATATTTTCCAAACCAAACATACAAAATATTTCAGGAATAAAATTATCCGTGTGATGAAATGTAGCAAAAAAAAGATAATTGTGGGTCTGTTGGCCTCACCCATGCTTTTCATGTATTACTCATATAAGCTCACAGTTACATGAGATGTAATGGGCTCTTTCTGCAGTGCATTATGATTGGTCATTGTGTTTTGAGGAGAGTCATCTATCTCCTTGAGGGAACTTTTAGACTAAGGTTATAAAGTAGGCAGTTTCCCAGGAAGTCATAACCTCAGGCTTAAAATCCAAATAAAAATATTTATTATTGAATACAGAGCAGAGGCTTGGATGTGATAGAACATGCAGGGCATTCCCACATGACACAAAACACGCAAGGTGGACAGAAGTCTGGGCACTAATGCTTGACCTCGAGCATCCTGGCCATTTAAATGTGTGTGCTATACTGAAGAGTGGGGGAAGGAGGGAGGGTGGGGGTGCAAAGGAAGAGAGGGAGGGAGATCTGGGCTAAGAGGAAAGGCGGGTCAGTGAAAAGACCCAAAGAAGGAGTGGAGGAAAGAGAAAGAGAGACTTGAACGAGTTCAGGGATAGAAAGTGGATTGAGTCGAGCTGGAGGAAATGGGAGAAGTTGGAAGAGGGATCCAAGTGAGTTCTGGACCCCTTAACAATTGCACTAAATTAGGGCTGCCCAACTTCGGCCCTCCTACAGATGTTGTCCTCTAAATCCCATACAACCCAGAAAGAGCCAGCATGGTGTAGTGGTTAGAGTGCTGGACTAGGACCAGGGAGACCCGAGTTCAAATCCCCATTCAGCCATGATACTTTCTGGGTGACTCTGGGCCAGTCACTTCTCTCTCAGCCTAACCTACTTCACAGGGTTGTTGTGAGGAGAAACTTAAGTATGTAGTACACCATTCTGGGCTCCTTGGAGGAAGAACAGGATATAAAATGTTTAAAAAATTAAAAATAATAAATAATAATCCCTGGCTGTTGGCCACTATGGCTGGGGATGATGAGAACTGTAGTCCAGAAACAGCTGGGGGGCCTAGGTTGAGCAGGCCTGCACGAAATCAACATTATATTTGAGATCAATGCCCCAGTGTTAAGCATGATTACTTGGATTGCCCATGTATTTCAATGGGAATTCCTTCCAGGTATGATTCCAGGGGAAGGCTAAAATGCATTTTGCAATAATCCTAATTGTAATAAGCTTATTCATTTGACCTCATTCAGACTGCTAGTGCTAATTGGTTTAAGTACAAGTTGGTGTGAGATGGAAAACAGTCTCCTGCAACTGCTGTTGTATAAAAAATAACATTAACTTGGTTTAAGACTGTTAGTTAACATTGTTTAGACGAGCATATGAAATTAATTATGAAAACTAATACATATTTCAAACTGGTGTTGTGATAGCGGGAATAGTAATCTTATAGCCTCTGTAGTTTGAAGATAACATTTTTATATTGATTGTCATGTTTTATGATAATACACAAATCGATGAAATTAAAATTTTGATGCTTGGAGGTAGATAGTATCTCTAGAGAACAAAATAGTTTCTGTGCAATTAGAAACACTATTGTTTAGAGACTTTGTAGCAGAGAAATACTGAATAATAACTATCATTAGGCTTTATTACAAAAGCAACTTTTCTCCATTTGCAAAGTCCAGGTGCACAATTCTGCTCTGGGGGAAAGAGTTGTTTTAGGAAGCTCATTATTGTCAGTGGCTAACATGATGGCAATGCTTAATTTGTATTTTTAATTTCAGTTAGACTATTCTGAATATTTTTCTTCATCATGTCAGCCAATAGGAACATAGGAGGCTGCCGATTGGTCCATCTAGTTCATCAGTCCATTTAGCTCAGTTCTGTCTACACTGACTGGCACCAGTTCTTCAAGGTTCCATAATATGAGGGCAATAACAAGAGAAGTCCCACTCTTGCATACCCACCAATCAAGCCTCTGTTGGCAGTGGTGACTGCTGCTGTGGCTACGGAGACTACTGCTGCTACTACAATTTGTATATGACTTTTCAGCCAAAAGTTCTCAAAGCAGTTTACATAGAAATCATCATCATAATACTGAGGTGATTGGAATGCAGTGGGACACACCAGAGCGCCTAGAACCTATCTGGATGACCTTGTAGTCAATAGAATTTTACACACAGACAGACCTGCCTCTGTGAGTCAGACCACTGGTCCATCTATCTATCTCAGTATTGTCTACACTGACTTTAGTGGCTCTCTAAGGTTTCAGGCAGCAGTCTTTCCCAGCCCTACCTGGTGGTGCCATGAATTTGATTTGTGATCTTTTGCATGCAGAACAGTTGTTGTTTCACTGGACTGTGGGCCCCATTTTTCACTGCTGAACAGGGGTATTGAGTAGAAGATGTGACTGGACTGTCTTCCCCACCCTGAAGTTTCCATGTGCAGATGGACCAATCCATTAACCATGAGGTATCAGTTTAGACTGACATTGAAGTTTGGTGGGGTAAGGGCATAGTTACTGTGTCCAATGACCACACTAACCTGGGTGACTGTTAGGTCTTTGAATGTTCCAAGTGGTGGTTGGGACAGTATTTAGATCAGGAGACAGATGATCTAATATGCCATCTAGGTTTGCCAGGTTTTGACAAGCTTGGCTGGTTATGTTTTTCCTAACCTTCAGATTCTAGTCATTATTAATGGCCTATATCTTTAGGGCTTTAAAAAACAACAACTTATAACTATAATATCAGATCTGTATTTGGCTTTGTGCCTTTACAGTGTCTTCTTTCATGGTTTTACAATAGTTTGGTGTTATATGAACATGGGGCAGCATATCCATGTTTTAGTCTTATTCCATGCTAATCAGGGCACATATGTTGAAAATATATTGTGGGCCTTTTAAAAATAGAGTTCAGAATACTAGGGACCAGTCACCTGCAAACCAAGAGCGTTTCTTGTGCCTTGCTTTGCAGCAAGCTGAGTGGAGTTGTCAAAGTCATTCACTGTAATAAGAGACAGGCACAAAGCCTTCTGGACGGAAAAGCTGCCAAAAGGTCTGAAAATAATCTACCCGTCTAAGACGCTCTCTCCTGAAGTGGCTGATGCCTCACAAATGATTATGCCCCATTGGAAGAAAAAGCTGCTTAGTTCCATAAATGGATGCCTCTCTGGAATTGGAGGAGAGAAGCAAAACTAAGGCAGAGAGGGTAATGACCTCTTAGGGCCAGTTTGCACAGTCAGCACCCAGAAATCCTTTACGTCTGGTGTGCCATATGCGTGTGGCTGCTCTACACATCTAGTATCATCTGTAATGTAAAATGTATACACTTCATTCCCATTCTCCTTCTCCACCACACATCCAGTATCATGTGTAAAGTAAAATGTATACACTTCATTCCCATTCTGCTTCCGTGCTCCTTTGAGGAGAAGGACCATGTCCAGTGAGTGTGTCCATGGACATGCATAGATGTATTGCATGCTGCATCGTGCATGCAGGTATAGGATGGGCTACCAGGCTTCCTGACCCAACCATATGTACAGGATTTTGAGCTGGTGACTGGTTGTAAACCATCCCTAAGCTATATAGGTCACTGTTTTCCCATTACCACTGAGTAATTGAGGCTGTTCACAAGAACAGCCCCACTCAGGCTAGGGCAGGCCTACCCTGGGTAGGGTTGCTTGTGTGAAGCACCAGGATCAGCTGCCTCCTCGGGTAGCCCGGGAATTGTACCCGCCCATTAAACTTTAACCAGGTATGGGGTTGTGTGTATGCTCAGGTTGTATGGAGCCCGAGTGGACACAGAGCCTGGCACCCAGAGTGCCCAGTTTGAGGGGCAATCCCTCCATGTATCACACTCCTCGTGTGGTGCATTTAGGGATACCTGGAGGCCAGGCTTCATTTCCCCGACCTCCATAGATCCATGCTGCTCAGATGGTGTGGGCACGTGAGCCATGCACCACACAGAGGGTGACGATCGTCTGGGGGAAAGGTAGGTTGCCCACCCCAATAATGGTCATGAGAATGACTTTATTGTATTTCCACTTTGTTTGATTTTAGCTTATTGTATTTCCCCTTTGTTTGATTTTAGCTTAAATGCATAAATACGTTGTTTAAACAAAACACACACACACACCCTTAAGTTAGACTGGGTTTAAAAAAAAATTGTAGGAAAGGACAATGGGGCTGTTAACTCTTTCTGCACTTTGCTCCTCTGCTCTGTGTACTTTTCAGCAACACATGTCATTGCTCTCTTTTAATCAGTGCTATATTTATAAACAGCTTTACCACAAGAGTTTCTCACTTTAATAATGAGATAAGGCCCTGAAAGCAGCCAGTGTTCTTGTTCAGGGCATTTGTCACGCTGCAGGAAATCCCGGTTATCCTTTCTACCTTGTGCTCACAGCCAGACTCAGTCCTGCCAACACACAGCCCAAGGAAAGGACATTCCCTCGGAGAGCTACAAGTGCTTTCATGATTAGTGTAAGGCACCTCTGGTTCTGTCGCGGTGCCTCTCTGAAGAAGCACGTCCTGCTGCCAGTCTGCCCTGTCAGAGTCCTGGCAAATGGCCGTTGCTTGGGATCCACTGGGAATAGCTGCCCCTCCTCGTCCGTCTCCAAGGAACAAGAAGAGATTTCTCTTTTTAAAGTCATTCAGGTATCTGAATTGTTTGTAGCATGGGTGGTGGTTCTGTCAATCTGTAGTTTTGTCCAAGGCCTCCTTATAGTGCAAAGAAAATGTGTGATATCATATTGAACTATAATTCTTCTAGTCAGTATTTCATGAAACACACATTTTCAATCTGATCATCTAATGTTTACCTTCTCAATAAAAAACTTATTTATGAAGTTTTGAAGATTAGTTTGATGTAAGAATATCAAATCTGAATCAATACATTAAAATAGAAAAATGAATTGTTTTAAAATAAGGATAAAAACATTTAAAGATGTTTGGCAAATTGTTGAATTTAGAAATTGAGCAGTCTATGCTCCATTCCATAATACATAACAGCCAGATTTAGCTCTTTAATTCCATGGGGAATTGCTTTGAAGTTTGTTTTAGTCTGGAATAATAAAGCACAGCTCCTTCCACATTTTCAGACTGAAAGCTGTGTGACTTACTTCCAAGTAAATATTTTTAGGATCGGTGCGTAAATGATTGTTTTAGGAAATGACCATACTTTCCTAATCTGCACCTTATAAGTGAAATGAAACAACATGTGTTACAGACATTTCTTCCTTGAGAACCAGTAGATAAAATATTTAATGAATAATCAATCATTCATGGACAGGACTTACTGGCAAAAGTCAAATCTGGCAGCCTTCTTTATTGATGTTTATATAGATCCAATTATATAGGAAACACAATGTTTTATTGTAAGACTAATGAACCATAAATCCCATTCAAATCTTACTTTTTTATATCCTGGTTTGGTTTATACAGATGTATGTGTATTGTCTTCCATATGAGCAAATAGATAATATACATATCAGGCTACTAGGAGATACAAAACAGTACCAAATGCTTCAGGTAGTATTTTTGTTGATGTGAGACAGACTTTTCAGTTGCATGCAGCTGCCTGATTTGTGTTCCAAAAATATGCCAGCTATTTTCTGATATAGAAAAATCTTATGTATTCATCCCCAGCCAGCAGGGAGAGTTTGTGCTTGGTATCTGACTTCTGCACACGGATGGATGGATGAGTTGATTGATTCATTCATGTATTTATTAGCAGATTAGACCCTGCATATGCAAAAGGGTGCTGTGTTAGTCTAAAAAAATGAACAGCTACCAAAGTTGCATGCATTGGTCTTTGCTGGATCAGAGCGACACACATGTCAACAAATAAATGGCTGATGCTTTCAGCTGTAACACCATTGATCATTTATTTGGATGGTGGGGATGGGGAGAGAGGTAGATTCCAGTAACTGCTTTCCCCCTCCTCCCTACAAAACAGATAGAGCTGATTATATGACTTTTACCAGATGTTCTTTAAAGAAATAGATGGGTTCTTAACCTGGGGTACCTGGACCCCTTGGGCAGGGGCGTAGCTAGGGAAGAGGGGGCTCGTGTTTATCCCTCTCTCTGGCGGCCCCCCAGAGTGAGGGAGATAATGAAGAAAATAGGGAAGGATGGAGCTGGAGGGCCTTTAGGAGCCAGGGGCCGGTGTTCTTTGAACCCTTTCGCTCAATTATAGCTACGCCCCTGCCCTTGGGGTAGGTCCAGGTGGTCCATGGAAAGCCTTTGCTGCACTGAAGTGCATTTGCTTCCTGGTGAGCCAGATCAAAGTTCTTGAACATAATTATCCTACTTATTTTTCGCCAGTTTTTACTGAGCCTTATGAAAATATGGTCCATACATGCAAAAATGTTTAAGAACCCCAAAAATAGACTGAGTTGCAAAGTGCCAAATTAGTCATTTATCTCCTTCCTTTCCTTCTCCAGACGTTACAGTTTTAAATCTCCATTCACATGAAAAGGAAGAATTTTAGTTTTGAATGTGTGATATTCTGTCCAGTGTATTAGGCATTATATGTTTTATACAGTTTTCAGATTCAAAGTTTGCTAGAAGTATAGCTACTTGTGGAAAATATAGTTCAGAATTTATAGAGAGCTGCTGTTAAGCAACTACAAATAGCCTAATTTTTATTCTTGAGTCATTCTTCATGGTTGAAAATAAGATGCTGAAATTAGAACTTTCATATCATTTTTCAATGCATATTGCTGTTTTAGAACTTCGGGTTCATTTGCACTTTAGGATACATGTAGAAAACTACTATGGAATGTTGCAGTACTTTGTTTCACTGTAATTTAAGAATATTGCCTTCGTCAACTGACAGCTCTCTCCACGTCACTGAAATATCTGATGACAGTGTCAGTGTCTATACTCTTCTAAAAATTAACATATCACAATAGTTGCTTCCAAGTTTTTAGACCTGTTCTACTTTCTGGTCTTTGCTGCAGGATATTCTGTTACTTGAAAGTGAATGTGAGAGTAAAAGGAGAGCATAAAGGTTTATACCTTAGAATACATAAAAGCATACATGGGAAATGCCATCTTCCTCAATAGAAGATAAACCTTTTATGCCTCAAGGTTCTGAAACACTGAGAACTGCTTCAGGAGAATTTGATGCACTGCAGTAATTTCACATATTTAATTTTTGATATGCTTTGTAATTTGTGTTCATTACTTTAAAATGCTTTCTTACCTGATCTGATCCTGTGGGCACAAAAAGGAAAATAAATTGAAATAAGCAATAAGTAAATAACTTGAAATCTCCCATGAAGTCTGTGGACCAGATTCACAATTTACCCTTTTTAGTATCTCCTCCACATGCCTTGAGATCTCTTAGAGAGTCTCGTTTGGCAGTTCCACCACTTACTGAGGTGAGATTGTAGAGGAGACACAGCGGGGCCTTCTTAGGTGTGACACCTGCCCTTTGGAACTCCCTATTGCAGAGTTGAAGATGGCCCTCTGAAGCATACGCTATAGGACGCTTCATCTTAGGCCTACCTCCTTCCTAGTACAACACAGCTGCAAAAACATTCTCATTCGAGTTTAACTGAATGTGAAATGGGTCTGAGCCATTGGAGTATGCCAACACTGTTGCTTGACTAAGAACAGATTTAACTTTTCAAAAGCCTGCTAACAATCTGGATCCCAAACATATTCTGCATCCCTTTTCAGGAGATTATAAAGGGGTTTAGTGATAGAGGCAAAGTCTGGAATAAAATCCCTGGAGAAATTCATTACACCCAAAAAAACTACGCAAGGCACTCTGGGACTCAGGGATGGGCAATTCCATAATTGCCTTGACCCTTTGAGTATCTGGATGCCTACCTTCCTTTCCGAATGTTATATCTACATAAACTGACCTCCTCCTTGCATAATTGGACCTTATCCCGGTTCAGTCCCTCAAGCAGCTCCCTCACTGCAATCTATTGAAAGTCAGCCCTCGACACTTCTCACCATATATCTTTCATTGGTTGATAAAGGCTATGTCCTTTCATTTAAAAATTACCCATGCACATCAGCCGTTTCACAAAAGCTGCTTGAGGGAAGGAACATATGAACCATGGTATATTGGGAGGCCCTGCTCATCAGGGGTGTCAGTCTCCAGCTTCCCACCTCTCCAGATGCCACTCCATGGACCTCTGTTCCCTGCCACCTTCCTTCCTCACTCCACTGGGGCAAGCTGTTGGGTTTCCCCTCCTCGCCCCTCTGGGGTACATCTCTTCCTTCCTTTCTTCCCTTCAGCAGCGTGGCCTAAGAATGCCGAGTATCCACCTGCAGATGGGTTTGTGTGTGTGTGATATTGTCATTTGCCTCAGACAGAAACATGTCTTTCATCATCCCTGCGGTTCATGCAATCCCACCACTTTTTGTGTGGAAGGAAAAGCACATGCATGCAGTTTCTGATTGATCAGGCATCAACATGGTGACCCATCTCTTGTAGTAGCTGCACATGTGGCTGATGCTTTATATAGGGGCTCATAGGAAGTGGGACATTGGGCATTTGGTGGCCTAGGTGAGGCACATTGGATGGTACTTGCTGAAGTCTTTGCTGTTCTTGTTTAGGCTGGTTATTTGAAATATGCTTTTAAAATCAGGTTTCATTTTTGGATTTGTATCTCTTTGTGTTGTCTGAAGCTGGAAAGATGACTTACAAAGTGCAATAAATACATACTTTAACAAGAATGGATGCTGAATTGGATTCCATGCATTCTTCATTGCATTCTGTATATCCACTGCCCTGCATAGCATATCAGCCCTTAAATAGAGTTTGCATATTATGCTTGCAGCAATTCCGAGTCTGAAAGGAAGCATCATTACTTAATGTATTGGATAGCTCTGATCTCTATTCAGATCCTTGAGGGGGCCCAGCATTTATTTCCTTCCATTGCGAGAATGAAGTGACAAGTTGTGATGATGGCCATTAGCTTGGATAGTTTTTTTAAAAAATGGGTTAGAAAAATTCATGGTATAATTCAAAAAACGGGATAGATTGTAAGCTTTACAATACAGGTGGACCTTGCTATATGCAGTACCGCTAGTCACGGTTCCACATATCCATGGGCGCCTAATTGACACCCAACCTCATCATCCACAAAAGGGTTAAAACCCACATAACCGTGGTTCCTAGGTGGCTGGAAATGACCTCAGAAGTTATTTCCAGCTGCCATTTTGTAAAGAGGAGCAATTTTGTGGCTCATTTGTTGTTTAAACAGCATCCCCCCCCCCGGTGATTTTTAACTGAAAAATGGGGCATTTGGGTCTGGGGAGGGTGGCATTCCTGGACAGCTGGAGATTTGTAGAGCAGGGTAGGGCACTTTTTTCACATTCCTTTTTTCGCCCATTTTCCAGCCTCCAGGAACCTACCCACCTCCTGCCCCAATCCCATTGACTTTTAATGCCCCATTATCTGCGGTTCCCCCGTGGTACAGAACCCCTGAGGATAACAGTGTTCACCTGTATTGGAGAAATCCATTAGTTGTTTTATTGGGTTATCTTGAAAGCTGTATTTCTATGGAACGCATGGAAATGACTGCAGATTTAGTGTGAAAAGTACTGGCAGCCAGCCACTGGTATAGCTCATCCTTCCCAGCTGTACACGGATGGATAAATATATCTGGGATATTGTAAGCATGACAAAGTCAACTCACTTTATTAAGATATGATAAAGTTGACCGATTGTTTTAAAGGAGTTTAGAGTCAATTTCTAAATGGATGAATAGAGGAGATTTGTTGTGTCTTTTTTCTATATAAAGGTAAAGTGTGCCATCAAGTCGATTTCAACTCCTGGTGACCACAGAGGCCTGTGGTTTTCTTTTGGTAGAATACAGGAGGGGATTACCATTGCCTCCTCCCGTGCAGTATGAGACGATGCCTTTCAGCATCTTCCTATATCGCTGCTGCCTGATAGAGTACCAGCAGGAATTCGAACTGGCAACCTTCTGCTTGTTAGTCAAGTCATTTCCCCACTGTGCCATTAGGTGGTCTTTTTCTATATGGTATTACCTTATTTTATTATCTCTCTGTGAAAATTAAAATTCCATATTTCTTTTTTAAAAAACCCAGTGCCAATTAGCAAGGCTATCCTTGTACATTATTTCAATAAATGTAGTTGTTGCTCTTGAATGTTCACATGCTAATGGGCCACTGGGGACATGATTAAATGAGGTAGCTATTTATCACATAGATGTGCACATTCAGTCCATACAAGAGCAAAACCTCTATTTACATTGCAAGAAATAGTCCATAAACAAGTAGGGATTGACAAATCCCAAGTGCCAGGGAGTTATGTTGCCTAAAAATTTAACTGTGGTGTCTAGACTAGGATTTTCAGAGGTAGAGTTATTTAATAAAATCTTCATTTGTCCCATGCAGCCCTGTTTCTATATTATTTGTATATTATTTGTAAAAAGGAGCCCATTTACCTTCCCCGTCCATAACGTCCATCATAAAGTCCAATAATTTTGTCAAGTGACTATTATCTGGCTCCTAGATCCAAAGAAAACTTGTCAAAACCTGCTATAAAGAACCCATAGTTGAATGCCTGTTTCATTTACACCAATGGAACTTTTATATAAGTAGATACAGATTTTTATACTGCAAACCTGTGTGAATTAATGTCAAACTCTTACTCAGCATTTTGTAAATTCCAGGCTGCCTTGTCAGACATAGTGCCTAAATATTGTGTGGAAGAACCAATAAAGGAAAAAAATTGTTTTATTGTTGCTGAGATACTGAATTAACCTACAAAAATGGCTTGTTCAATACCCAGGTATCAAAATTGAACTTAATACATGATGTGTGAAAGTGTTCAAGAACGTCACTGCCAGTGTGTGCATAAATACCTAAAGGTATGCATTGCTAGAGTATGAGTATGCCAACTTCAAAACAGGAAACTCACAGAATTCTATTTATGAGCAAGTAAATAGAAAATTTGTATTTCATCATGGAAGAAAAATCAGGCCTCGGTTTACACATTACCTTCTTAACCTTCCAAACCAGAGTTTGGAGTATCGAAAACATGCCATGTACTTGTGCACTGTCTTTTCCTCTCTCTCACACACAGATTCCCCCTTGATTTTTCTGGTTTGCAAAACCAGGCATTGTAGCATTCAAGTCCGCAAATTGTTCTTAAGTGCTAACCAGAATTGCTGCAGGCCTACTTCAAATAATGGCTTCAAATTATGGTTTGGAGGCAACTTCTGGCTAGTGGCAGCTAGAGTAGCAAATCAGCCTTTTTGCCCATTTCAGACATCACAGCAGACTCTGAGGCTGTTCTCACATGCAGCCAAGACTGGAGTAAGGCAGCCAAGCCCAATCTTGGCTGCGTGTGAGAAGCAGCGGGAGGTGAGCAGCTGCCCACGGTGGCGTCCCCCTTTTTTTTTGCTCGCCTGCCAATGCTGGCTGCTTGAAGCTGGTGGGGTAGCAATGAAAAGCGGCCACCCATCTCTGTGGGGATCCCCACAGTCCACTGAATACTTGCAAACAGCAGCAGGTCTGAGAGTCGAAACTTTGCAAAGTATTCCCATTTTTGTTTGAGTGTGTGTGTGTTTACATATATTCAGCATTGTTTTGCGCATTGCTTTGTTTTACTGCCCAACACTCTGCTGTTTTCCTTCTTTGGTTTCCATCTAGAATGTTTCTTCTGGCCAAGAAACCTTGTAATGTGATTATGAACAGCTGCCAACAGTTGACTTCCTTAGGCAGATGTTCAGGAGGTTTGTGAGCAGGGAGATAAACTCTGTCCAGCCTTTTAATGATATTCCATACACCATTAACTTTTGCTCCAAGCCTTGATTGTCAAAGCTGCCTAACACAAGTTATTTCAATTTTGGTGTTACTAATGAACGGGGATATGTGAACTGCACATAAATATTTTGACCAGGGCTGTCAAACATCAGGCCTGGGGACTTTTTAGGCCCCTGGGATCCCTAATGAAGCCTCATTACACTCCATACAGATTATTGAACCAACTTCATGGCTAGGCAAAGATGCCCTTAGTAAGGCAAAGGGACTCACCTATCAGTGGCAGATACTACATGCTTCAGCATCAGCCTCTCCTCAGTCCCACTTAAATTAGCAGCAGAAATGTCAAGGAGTATACAAATTATGTAATCTCCAATCTACCAGCGTTTGCACTGAAAGGAAAATGATGGCAGCCTCTGGCATTTTGGCTTGTGAGAAGATTTTGGCGGTCCAGCCATGATGCATGGTATAGAAGTGTTGTTGATCCGGAGTTGTGAGCTGCAGGTGACTGTCAGAAATGTGGGGTGGGATTTGGGAAATTTTCCCATAGAAAATTTTCCATTTCTAAAATTTCTACTTGGGCATTTGGAAAACTTTAGAGATATAATAAGGGGAAATTAATATGATGGAGGTGTGTGTGTTTGTTTGTTTGTTTGTTTGTTTGTTTGTTTTAAAAAAGTCAAATAGCATGCCAAATCAGATCACAATTTATTTAGGGCATCAGGAAAATTGTGTAGTAGGGTTTTTTGAGCGGTGTGGGGGTGTGGGTGAATGCAGATTTTATGCAAGTGAGGGAAATTTGCATGGGGAATTTTCCGGAAATTTTCCAGTTCAGATTTCCCCAGAAAATTCAATTTTCTGGTGGTAGAGCTGGCAATACTGGTGTTGACTGATGAAGGAATTATGGCAAGCGAGATGCGGAAGTATGCTAAGCAGCATACACATTGCTAAGCAGCAGAAGTTCCACTGCTGGCTCCCTTCTCTCCTCAAATCTGTGGAGGTCTGGGTGCGAAATGATGTTGGTAACTCTAAACGTTTGCTTGGGTGAAGAGAGTGGAACCCATTTGTGTGTGACACCCCTGATGTAAACTCCAATGCTTTCTATCCTGCTTCCTTGGAAATTGTTTTGCTTTCAGTGAAATTGGGATAACTCCTTCAGTAACAGGATCCTGGGATACAGTGGAAAGAAGTCTGGAATATAACACAGACACACACACACACACACACTCACACACACAGTGGAGGAAGAAGAAAAAATCCACTTGTTTTCAGAAGCAGTTGGGATCCATATTATGACAACCTAAGGAAAACATGGATTTCAGTGGATTTTCCTCTCAAATGCAGTAGAAAATGTACCGGCACTATCTTTCTATTTTATGCATAATGCTTACTCAGGGACCATCCAGGAAGTACTTCACGCATCTGAAAGGGGGGCAGCAAACTGATCACTGGTTAAAATAGGGCAAAGTGTGATTGGTGGGGAGAGTGTAAACGGCCTTTAAAAGTATGATGTACTTAATGGACAGCCCCTTGTGTGTCTCTTTTTATGGGATGAAAATGAAAAACGTGACTAAACTATAATGGGAGTGGGCCTTGCATAGCATTCACCTTCTATGATAATTGATCTGCAACTTGTTGTAACTGCTAGTGGATAAAGAACCTCAGGCATTGGTGTAGCATATTGAAATTCAGTTGTCCTCTTGAAGGATATTTTAGTATCTTTCAGAATGTATAGGAAATGAACAAAGTTGCTTTAGATATATGCTAATTGTGATTTTAAGTTTTTCCTTCTTCCTGGATGTATTTTGTTTTTGAAGCTGAAGGCTCTTTCTATGGCTTTCTCTTCTTGAACATTAAAAAAATCCATAAATAGAGTAAACATAAATAAAATACAAATAGAGCAAACATAAGATCTGAAATGCAATACATTTTTATTTATTTATTTATTTTTACATTTTATATCCCGCTCTTCCTCCAAGGAGCCCAGAGTGGTGTACTACATACTTAAGTTTCTCCTCACAACAACCCTGTGAAGTAGGTTAGTCACAACCCTGTGAAGTAGGTTTACATCAGGTAAACGTGTTGACATGAGTTTGGCATGTACTGTGGCAGAACACAGTAACAGTTTTTAAAAGCCACATGAATAAAAGTGGTATATGCAGTCAATTGGAATGATCTTTTACCGTTTGGCTAGTGCTAGCTGTCTCTGACAGTCATAGAAACCATTAAAATACATTTTTGTCAATATGTTTTCTGGTGTTTCATAATAGCATTTTCTTTAATATTGTGTGTGAGTTACTAAAATATGTTTTTTGCTTGTTATCATAAAGTAGTGTTTAGGTATACTGGGGGGGGGGAAGCAAAATGCAGCTAAACTAAAAACTAAACTAAAAAACTAAATCAATCCTGGTAATGCATCTCAGGGACAATTTTCACTGTATAGTTATTACTCTAGAATAGATACCTGAGAACAAAATACATCTCTCTCCCAAGACTGGAACACATGTATTTATGTTGTTGCCTTTTTTAACATGGCAGCAGTGATCAGGAAAGGATTGGGTCCTTTTTCTGCATTGCACTGAGAAAAACAGCTATTTAAACAACTATGTACCATTCTCAGTTGATGAAAGGAGCATATTCATTCATTCATTCATTCGATTTTTACACCACCCTTCCATAAATGGCTCAGGATGGTTTACACAGAGAAATAACAAATAAATAAGGTGGATCCCTGTCCCCAAAGGGCTCACAATCTAAAAAGAAACATAAGATAGACACCAGCAACAGTCACTGGAGGTACTGTGCTGGGGGTGGATAGGGCGGTGGCTTACATGTCCTGCAACATATCACAGGCAGTTTAGACACACTCATCCTGCTGAGGGGCTCTAAATCACCCAGTGGCACTGCTATGCAAGAGGGCAGAAGCAGCACGGCTGACTCTTGTGTAATTGCCTGCTGCATGCTACTTCCATTATTCCCAATGGAAGTAGTGTACAAGGTGTGATCATGTAAGAGTGCTGGTACTGCCACTCGGCAGCATCAGTGGATCTGTACCACCTGCATTATGCTGCAGGACAGGTAAGCCAATGACTGCAGCCAAATTCAAAATGTAAAGTGTATTTACTTATTCTACAGGTAAAGATTCTGAATTGGTGAAGTGTTGTCATTAAGAGCATGGACTCTAGAAGAAAGCTTCTGGTTTAAATCTCAGTTGAGCTACAAATGGCCTGGATAGCCTTAAACTGGCCATTAACGTTCAGCCTCAGCCCTCTTCCTGCCCCATCTCTAACATGGGGAACATAATATGCACCCACCTTTCAGAGTTGTAAGGGTTTCAGAGTTGTAAGTAAGAATTTCAGAGCTAAGACCTACTAGGCAGGTGGGGGGGGGGAAGGCTTCCCAAACCTTGCCCTTCCTCCACCCCCCCCCCCATGATCACTGTTTGCCTGGTGGGAGCACGGAGCTTGTTGTCCTGGCCTCCGAGAATCCCCGTGCACTGTGCACCAAGTGCAGTGAGCTGGGGAATTCCCCCCAGGGGAGAGGTGATCTAGGCACCCATCAGCACAAGCAAGCCGCTCGTGCTGACGCTCGCTCCCAGGAGCTGGACTAAGGGTGCCTTTGCTAACAGCCGGGCTGCCGCACTGGGTTTAGCACTGCAGCATGGTCGGGAGCCTCATGGATCTCAGGCTTGGCTGCTTGTGAGAACAGCCTCAATATATGGGACATTCGTTTAGTGCTTATTCTGCATTGCTATCCTTATAACTTAAACCTCATGCTCCAGAGCATTCCAGTCAGTGGGAGTCATCTGGAATAAGTATCACTGTAGTTCTGCAGTGTAGTTCTGAACTCAGATATAGGGGGTGTACACAGAACTGTTTGGTTTGAGTCCGAACTGGACTCGAACCGGACCTGGTATGTTTGATTTTGCCACCTCCCAAAATCTCCCCCCCTGGTCTGGTCCGGGGGGGGGATTCTCGGAGAAACCGGGGGGTTTCTCCGAGGCCAGAGGGGGGCCCTCCGGAGGTTCCCCCTCTGGAGAAGCCCCCCTGGAGGGGGTGAGTAATTTTTTAAAATTTTTTTTACTTAGAAGCCCCTGAACAGGCCAGTGGTAGAGGTGGCCTTTCGGTTCGATATCTAACTGAATCGGGGTGTGTGTGTGTTCAGTCTGATATCGAACCATCAAACTGAACCAGTTTGATGTCAAACAGGTTCGGAAACCAACCTGTTTGTACATCCCTACTCAGATGTGGCAGTCCAGAAAATGTATTTGTATGATCCATTGTACACGTGGATAACTATAACGTGTTAGGCTTCGCACTAATTTCAGCTGGGCCAGCCCATTCACTCTCATGAAGAAATGCACAGCCCTTCCTGCTGCAATGCATGAGGAAACTGTTCTAGCTGAGGGACAACAAGTGCCCATTGGAGTTCCCACACCTGTAATAAATCACTCTATTGGAGTGGAAGACTGTGGCATCTGTGGATGATTCACAAGGCAAGACTTTGGTTCTTGTGGTTTGCTTATATGTGCAGGAAAGTGTCTGTATTTGAATGGGGCTGGGGCTGTAGTTCAATAGTAGAGCATCTGCTTTACATACAGAAGGTCCCAGGCAGCGTTCCTTCTAACAGGGATTCCCAGATGTTGTTGACTACAACTCCCAGCATCCCCAGTTGCAATATCCTTTATTTGGGAATCCCTGTTAGAGGGAGCATTACATTGGTCCCAGGTTTACTCCCTGGCATCTCCAGATAGGGCTGGGAGAGACTTCTGCCTGAAATCTTGGAGAGCTGCTACCAGTCATTGTAAACAGTACTGAACTAGATGGATCAGTGTTCTGACTCGGTATAAGGCAACTTCCTATGTTCCTATGCAATGAGACTTTGCTAGTATACATTAGGAAAAAGCTTCCTCCAAATATTAGGAAAGAGGGAATGATCTCATGAAATGTAATGAACAAAGAATATGCAAGCGCATTACATTGGATTTTGATCACAAGGCTAAGCCTACAATCCTAAATACACTTACTATGATGAGAGCCCCACTTAACACAGTGGGACTTACATCTGAGTAAACATGCATAGCAATGGGCTGCAGCTCTGTTGTTCTGTACTCTTGGAGTCTGGGTTATTTTATGCTGACCTGGACTGGAATTTCTCTCCAAGGAAAATCATTGTCCTACTTAAGATATGGGCTGGGGACATCAGGTTTTCTTTCTTCTGACCAGTTTGTGAACCTGTGTGCTTATTCCTTAGAAAGTTCCTAGAGCATGTAGTCATTCATTCCTGCAGAAATAGCTGTGCCAATGGGAGGGGTGAAAGGGCCAGTGAGACGTTGACCTCTTCATATCACCCTTCACTGTCAAAGAAATTACTCTGATACAACTAGACTCTCCTTGAAAAAGTGTACGCAGTGTCTTTCAAAAAAATTGGGAAAAGACTGAGCCCAGTGGGCCTATTGCCTACATTTGTCAAATCCAAATATGGCCAAATATTGCTAATTGTTGATGTGTAGGCGCATTATTTAATATGACACAGATGGTGCTTTTACTTACTTTGTCGTATTAGCCAAATGGAGCGTGCTGTTATTGGAGTTCTGTTTCAAAAACACATCCATTCGTACATGCTGCCGGATGTCTATTACTGTGTGGATCACTTCTCTGGTGGTAGCTGAGACAGGCAAGTCAGGCAGGGATGAAGAATGGGGACACCAGCACCATCTCCTGAAGGCTCAGCGCTGGAAGTGCTTCTGGTCTTAGGGGACTGATTATATCCATGGCGCATCGGATTATAGATTCATTCTGCCTGCCACTTGCTGCCAAAGGTATCATCTGCCACAGAGGTGGGCAGAAAGTAGTTTGGGGACTACTGGTAGATTTTTGGTGACTTGCAGTAGATTATCTCAGGAAGTGTTCTTCATTGCAAGGCCTGGGAGCCGGTGGGGGTCCTCATTATTCAATTTCATTATCGTATGGGGGTCCTCATTCTTCGTGGGGGTTCCGTTCTGACCTACAACCACGGATAACAAAACCATGGATAATGAAACCTTTAGTTGATGGGAATTGAAGGGGTAGTTCCCGAGCCCATGAAAATGACTGGAAAATTACCAAAAAACCAGGGTAAAAGCAGAAATAAGGATGGAGCACAGGACTATACCTTGGCCACTCCCGCTCCTCCAGTAATGCCGCCCCCCTGGTTTATGCATAAGTTTGCACTGTATCTGCAGGTAATTGTGAAATGTCTTCACTCCACTTTTGCAGTTCAGCGATTAGCAGCACAAGTCCCTGGCATGATTGGTTAGTAGATTAGCCAAAGAAACAGAAAATGGCTCCTAGAAGCTCCACAGGAATGCCTTGAAAAGGCTCCACAAGAATGGCTCCAGAAAGTGCAAAAAGGCTTGAAAAGGCTCCAGAGCAATGGCTCCCAAAGGATCCCAAAAATGGCTCTAAGAAGCTCCAAATATTAAAAAGAACCTCACAGTAACACTCCACTGTCCTCCTGCAAACTCCTCTCTCAACCCACAGGAAGGTGCAGCAAGAGCACACCCATAAAAGGGCAAGACTGCACCACCCAAAACCAGGGATACACAAAGCCGTGTACCATGAATAACGAGGTTGGATATATATTGCCTGACCATGGATATGCAGATTACACCTGCATTTACTTGAAAGGAACAGCACTCTGAATTTTAGTTTTAGATTCAGGTGAATCCAGTATGTAGGGAGGAGAGCTGGTCTTGTAGTAGTGAGCATAAATTGTTCCCTTTGCTAAGCAAGGTGTGCCTTGGTTTGCATTTGGATGGGTGACTACATGTGAACACTGTAAGATATTCCCCTTAGGGGCTGAGGCTGTAACTCAGTGTAAGAGCATCTGCATGCTTGTATGCAATAGGCCCCAGGTTGACTTCATGGCATCTCTAGGTAGGGCTGAGAGAGACTCTTGCCTGAAACCTTGGAGAGCCATAGCCAGTGTAGACCAGGGATTCTCAGCGTTGGGTCCCCAGGTGTTATTGGACTTCAATTCCCATAACCCCTAACCCCAGTGGCCTTTGGTTGGGGATTATGGAAGTCCGATAACATCTGGGGACCCAGCGTTGAGAATCCCTGGTGTAGACAACACTGATCTAAATGGACCAATGGTCTGACTCTGTAAAAGGCAGCTTCCCATGTAAGCCACTGGAAGCAAATATGGTACATTCCTTTGCACTTTGAAAGCTATATGCATCATCTCCAGGTTGTGACCTGACAGTAAGGCGGGCTTGAACCAGGGGTTCTAGGAGTGGGACCTGGGCATCTTTCTCTCTGCACTAGCATAGCAGCTTGCCAGAAGAGTCTGCAGGTCTACTCACTGTTGTGTTGCAGAATTGGAGTCATCTCTGTAGTAGCCCTTCCTAGCAGGGTGCCATCTTGCCACTGAAAACTGAACATTCTTTTACTGCATTTAAAAAATTGAATAGCATTGGGGGTGGGGGGAGACACAAATTTCAGAGATATGTTTGGTATGTTGTACGTTTTTAATTGCCAGTTCAAGCTGGCATTATGGCTGGCTTGTTAAAATGCGCTGCTCTTGACTGCCCTCATGGTTTGGTTTTGTAACTTCGCCAGGGTCACTTTCTCAGGGCCTTACTCAAGCAGTACTCCCCTCTGTATCCATAAGACTTTTGGCAAAGTGTGGAGGATAGAAATAAGGTCTGAACCAGGCATTCCCCAGGCATAAATAACACACATACCAGTTGTGATGGGAAACCATAACATTCTTCCTGTCAAGCTTAATTAAACATTGTGCAATCCCTGACTGTGTATGTACATTGGCCCTTTTTTAACAGGGAAAGAGGGTTAGCCCCGAAATCTCCAGGGGCTACCATGGGTTGATGGCATCTGCCTCCCCTAAGAGATACTTGGCGTCTTTCTCTCACTAGTTCTTAGGGAGATGAATCGAGAAACCAATTAATCAAGTGGCACCGTTTTTTATTGGATGGTACAGTTTTAGGTTGCAATGAGGAGGTTGCGTTTTGTGTAGGGAAAAATCCTGTGTATGGGGAAAGTATTGTGTCAGGGTCCAGGAGAAGGCTGCACTTGAACCCTTCTCTGGGTAATGACAGTTTTCTATAGGAAGTGCAACCTCATCACTGCAACCTGAAATGGTTGTATCCAAGAAAAGCTTTTCCCATGGTGAGCATTCACATTTGCAATCCTCCCCTTGTGACCTGTAGTAGTACAGTCCTGGAAACATTTTACCTCTTGATTCTGTGACTTTATAAACTAACCTTTTCCCAGAGCATAAGAGGAGGAAGGAAAGCAGGGCAGGGATATTTAAGGAAGAAAGGAACAGGGCCAACATTAGAGACTGGCACCCTTGGCATTTGCTGAGGGCCCATTGCTGATCCCTAAGATGCCGTGTGGAGTGGTTGCACAATTCTAATGGCCGATACGATTGCTCTGTTACCACTTCCTCTGAGCCAGCCTATGTGCCAATGAGAATTTTCTCCCAGACACCTCTGCATCTTTCCTTTATTCCACCATGTATACTGCCCTGAGTTCCTTGGAGGAAGGGCAGAATAGAAATGTAATAGGAAAATAATGGATAATAATACCACCATAAATGTGGGTGGCCATGTTAGTCCGTTTACAAAAATGTCGAAACTGCAGTAACATAGTCCCTTTATCAGGACCAACTATAAGTAACCGAATGCTGAGCTAGCTTTCAGGTTTTATGGCAACCCAGTAAGTGATAAGCAGATGCAAGATAATAAAGAAAAGTGGGGTGGGGAGTGTGAACTGCCAGCCATAAAGAAAAGAGCTGTACATTTGAATGCAAGTCCTCTATTAGGAATTATTGGTTTACACTCAGGCCAGGCGGTCACTTTCCCCAGACAGGAAACACGCAGATGGGTATGTCAGGTCAAACTCTGTCATGAGTCAGCTTTCATCATTCTTTATGCAAACATAACCCTCTTAAGGCGAGATGGGTGTTGCTTGAGAATTATTTGTGCTGTGCACTTAGGATATCCTAGCTGTAAACACTGACGAAACATAACAAAACAAAGGCTGCAATAAGGACACTCAGGGAATTGGCTATCACCCATAAATATTTTATAGTCTCTATTTTATTTATTTAAATGAATAAGATTATCTGTGTTCATGAGCTGTTTACAGAAAAGTTCCATGAGAATTATTTTATTTATTTGTAGGATTTATCTCCTTGATCAAAAGATTCTGAAGGCAGTTCACAATAGATTGCAATAACACAATGTTCATCTCCCCACCCCCCACCCCCACCAAAGGTTCAAAATGACTTCCATGAGCAAAATACAATGCACAAATAGATCTGTAAAACAATCAAAAATTTAAAAAAATACAAAAAGAGCATAAAAACCCTTTCAGTAAAGTGCACTAAAAAAATCTTAAAAACTAGCTGAACCCGCACAGAGCATCTGTGCACTAGGACTTTGTTGCTCTCCTTCCCCCCCCCCGCCACAGCCCCTGCTTTATTGCTCAGTGTCAGCCACCCACTCTCAGCCACCCCTCCCACTCACTCGCTCGCTCACTCACCCCCTCACCTCCGCTCGCTTGCTCATTCTCTGCTCGCTCTCTCACTCTACCCCTCCCCGCCACTGCCTTGCTCACTCGCCACCTCTCCACTCATTCGCTTGCCCTTCCCTGCACACTTGCTCACTCACTCACTAGCCCCCTACCTGTTCCTCTTCCCTATCTGCATATGGAATCCCCACTGTCCAATCACCATGGTGCTTCTGTTCTGTTACTTCCGATTGGTAACGAACTGTGTGGGCGTGGCTTGCCATATATTAGTGTATCCTCTATAATAAAAGGCTTGGGCATGCGTTCGTGCCGCCCATGTCTTTTTCGGCAGTTCTGAGCATGCACGGAGCGCATGCTCAGAACTGCCAAAAAAGATACGGCCGCCCAGACATGGGCGGCCATGTTTTTGAAGATTAAGGGCCAGACCATGTTGTTGTAGATTAAGGGCCAAAACAGCCCATGTAAATGCCCCCGCGACCGGCCGCCCGCCCTCCCTGCTGTTATTTGATCCAACCCCGCCCCCACGTTTAAGGGCCAAAACGGCCCATGTAAATGCCCCCGCGGCCGTTGACGACGACCGGCCGCCGTCCTCCCTGCTGTTATTTGATCCAACCCCCCCACCACGTTTAAGGGCCAAAACGGCCCATGTAAATGCCCCCGCAGCTGTCGCCGCCGACTGCCCACCCTCCCAGCTGCCGAGACCTCCTTACCCATACCAGACCTCTACAGCCCCGGGCCACGTCCTTCGCTCGATCACATTTGCTATTTAGAGAAGGAGAGAGGAGCTCGCATGCAGAGCTCCTCTCTCCTTAAAGCCTCTTCCCTAACTGGCGCTATGGACGCAAAGGATGCAATAGGCGTCCTTTGCGCCCAAAGCGCCAGTTCCGTTATTATAACGGGCTTAAAAATACTAGTTATATATATATATATAGATGGGGACCAGTGTTCCCTCTAATTTTGTTCATAAGTGAGTTTTCTTATGGGCGGCCAAACACTTCTCCACTCTTTCCTTCAGGAATGCCTTCCATGCTTTTGTGTGTGTGTGTGTGTGTGTGTGTGTGTGATTACACACACACACACACACACACACACACACACACTCTCCCTTCTGTCCACATAGTTCTATTAAAACAGTGATCAGCAACTTCATGGTTAAAGTGTCAAAAAAATGCAAACTGCAAATAATTGAATCTATGCATATAATAATCAAAACCAGATTAAAACAGAAATATAGAGTATTTGTTTCCAGATTTAACGTTGTGATCAGGAAGATAACATTTGCTATCATTAACAATAATGACTTAAATTAATTCCAGGAAGAGGCCAGCCATTGTCAAAATAACTAGAAATAGCCTAATTTGACTGGGGGCAGGGGAGAAGGTGAGGTGGGCGGGCGGGCGGGTGGGGGGACCTCAAAATGTATTTCAGAATGTGGAAGAAGCTTTCCCAATGCCTTATCTACACAGCAGAGTCTTCTAGATTTTACAAGATTTTTCTTTTCCTTCCCCCTACTGCCTGATGCCAGCTCTGGGGGCATTCTCCCTGCTGCCACCACTGCTTCTCTCCCTGTTGCTTTTCTCCCCATTGCCACTTTTCTCCCTGAAGCTGCCCCCGTCGCCATTCTCGCTGCCCCGTTCGGGCGGGGAAATCAGCTCTCCCGCTCTTACTGTGGTAGGGGCGTATTAGAAATGGCGACAGGAGCACATGCGCCCCAACACCATTTTCAGGAAGAGACTAGCCGCAGGAGAATCGGAGAGCTGGTCTTTCCTCTCTGGCCCAAGGCCCTCCCTCTTTAGTCCCCTGAGGAGCATGGGGATCTGCTGGGAGTGGGGTGGGGAAGGGATGGTAGGAGCGAAGTGCAGAGCAAGGACAGGAGGAGGAGACTGTGCGGCTCCTATAATCAGCTGCATGGAGGGCTGCTCTTTTAGGGAAGCCTGATGGGGACCGTCAATAAAAAGGCATCGCTAGTGAAGAACGTAATAACAAAATGTTATTCACTCAGTATCCAAAGGTCCACTGACAGGACCAGGACTAAAGCACCCATCTGAAAGTAAACAGGGAGGGGACCAAGTTATTTTTGACAGGAGGGAGCACCATAATGTGGGGGCAATAACAGAGAAGGCCCACTTGTGCAAAGTCCCCAACTGAGCCTCCGTTAGCAATGAGACACACACAAGGCCTTTTTGGATGATCTTGTCAATAATAGTTCTAAATGCACGCACGTGCGCACACACACACATGCACACACAGAAACCTGCTAAGGTGCCTTATACCAAGTCAGACCATTGGTCCATCTACTCAGCATTGTCTGCCAGTGGCTCTCCAGGGTTTCAGGAGTCTTTCTCTGCCCTACCAGGAGGCTTTACAGAAAGGGCTTCTACCCCAAATCTCCTTCAGAAGAGAGTATGTGCATGTTCACACACCAGCCAAACTTACCCCAAAGTCCCTTCAAAATCCTTGGACCCACTCCACACACAAGTCAGGCTTTGTCTTGCAAATTCTGACCTATCTTGGTTTATTTCCGGGGTTTTCTGAAAGCTCTGGAGCAAATAGGGAGAGGCACTGACATTGAATCATCAGCAAGATAAGAGAGCTACTTGCTTTAGAAATGCAGATATAGCTCTTTAGTAATCTCCCCCACCCACCGCCCATTGGCTAACACCGAGGCATGCCATGTGAACTTGCATCAAAACGAAACCCTTGAGCAGAGGGGAGGGGAGGGGCTGTTTCCCTCAATGCTGCTACTGTGATTCGAAGTGGCTTTGCTCAACATATACCCCACAGCATGAAGCCATGTGTGAATAACTCCCTGGTGGTGCCAGAGTTCTTTCTGATACAAATTTAAAGTATATTACTATACTATAAGGACATAGATACTATAAATGTATGTATGTCCGACATACATTGTCTTAGGTATAAGGACCACTGGTCACAGTTCAAATGAAATTAATGTGCCTGGATTGTATTGGATTGTGTTGAGATGTTGTGTTGGATTGTGGCCAGTGGAACTAACTTTTGTGTAAACTGCATGGGATTTGTCTGCATGACAGTTACGGTGTGTTTATTTTATAATGTATACTCTTTTAGCTCCCAAATTGTGTAAAAAATGACCCTGAATAATTTAGTGAGATTAAATATAGCTGCATGCATTTTTAACAGGAATTTAGTATTTGGACTTGTTGGGCAGAATCCCTCAAGAATTATTATATGCTAAAAGACCAAACTACTTATGACATAACCCTGGTATATTTTGTTTTCTTTAGCAGCTGAGTTGACCCCACCCTGCCCCAACTGTGGGTTATTGTCCCCATTGTCAGTAGGGGTCCAGTCAGTGGGGCCCCTGATCCAGCTGCTTTTTAAGGGAGTTTGGGGTGGGGAGACTCCTAATGGTGATAGTGCATGAGCCAGCTAGAGTGATCGGTACCATCTTGCGGGGATGAATTCTTGTGATCGTTGACAAGGTCTGCACCACTAGAGATGTAAAATAGGTAGTAGCATTGTAGTATTTTCAGCTTTCAGTGTGTTATCATGCTTTTTATTGTCCTAACCATTGAACCTGTGGCGGCCCAATTTGCAATGGTGATTTAAAACCTTGCAAAAAGTTTTAAAAACTCAAACTACAATAAAATTTTATCAGATTTCATCAATGTTGTCAGAGGAATGGAAATTTAAAATTGACAGGAATGATCCTAACCCTGACCCTAACCATTTCCTCTGTGCAAAAATGACTGGAATTTTGCCCTAATCATTTGGGAGGGACCATAAATAAAGAAGAGGTGATAACACAGAGAAAGCTGTACGTTTTCCATTTTGGGTAGAAGGGAGGGGGAGAGGCTTTAGACATTGCCAAAAATCACTATGAGCATTCGTGCCCTGAAATGCTGCCAGTGCTCAAAATTTGTGGGCCTGGCTGATGGACTGCGCTGAGTTAACTGAAGCCTGTCAGAGCTAATAATGCTTTTAACAGTGGTTTTGACTGTAAGTCTCATTGCAGCCAGTGGAACTGAACTCAAATCTATTGATTTTTGTGGGATTTAGTAGTGACCGACTTTTGCTGGTTCACATCTCTTGCCTGTATTAGGGATGTGCACAGAACTGGTTTGCCCTGTTCTGTTCGAGTTCGAACCAGGTTCAAACCAGGAGGGGGTGGTTCAGTTTTGGTTTTGTTCGAACCTCCCCCTGGTTCGGTTCGAATTCGAACTGGTTTGAACCGATTCAAACTGGTTCAAACCGGTTTGGACACCCAAAAATTGGTAGGATGGTAGCTGGCACCCAGGGTACCTGCCACCCAATCCCCAAAGCAATCGGACACTCGTACGATTTTTTATGAATTCTTGAAAATTATTTCTATTTTTTCCTCATAGGATATAATGGGACTCGAACCAGCCCATTATTCCTTATTGTGGAGCACCCATGGGTGCCAACAACCATGCAAACCCCGAAGCAATTAGACACCCCTATGATTTTTTATGAATATTTGAAATATTTTTAATTATTTTTCTAATAGGGTATAATAGGACCCGAACCAGCTCATATCCCCTATTGTGGAGCACCTAGGGGCACAAAAGTGGGGTAGATGGTAGACAACCAGGGGTGCCTACTATCCACAAAGTTCCAAGGCAATCGGACACTCCTCTGATTATTGGTGAATTTTAAAATTATTTTGGAATTCCTCATAGAGAATAATTAGGATTGCAGCAAATGTATAGCTTCACGTCGGGGGGAAAGGGGTGTCGTAGAGTGGAGTGTGGTGGGTGGTAGTTCCTAGGGTGGGCAAGGAAGCTATCAGAATTATTTGAAAGGAATTGGGCAAAGGGGTGATTTTTAAGTGATTTTTTGAAGTTTACGGGTCTTTAAGGTTAGCAATGAGAGTGGATTCATAGTTTGTCATTGAAAATCTTATATGCTACCAAAGAATCTACACTCAGAACACTTCTGAAACAACAAAACCAAGTACCCCATGGGTTAGCAACCCATGGGGGTGGTTGGCACCCTCTTTGCACTAGACCACCACTCACTCTGGGCCACCCCAGGACCCCACAAGTGGCTTTAAGGTTTTTCTCCATAGGGAAGAATGGAGGTTTCAGCAGCCCCATAACTGCACTTGGGGGGTGCTGGGGTGGCCCAGAGCGAGGCTGCTCTAGGCCACCCCTTTGCCCCCGACATGAAGCTATACATTTGCTGACACCTCCATGCTTCTTTATGGAGAAAAACCTTAAAGATGCGTAAACTTCAAAAATCACTTAAAAATCAGCCCGTTGCCCAATTCCTTTCAAATAATTCTGATAGCTTCCTTGCCCACCCTAGGAACTACCACCCACCACACTCCACTCTACGACACCCCTTCCACCTGACGTGAAGCTATACATTTTCTGCAATCCTAATTATTCCCTATGAGGAATTCAAAAATACTTTAACAATTCACCAATAATCAGAGGAGTGTCCAATTGCCTTGGGGTTTTGTGGGTGGTAGGCACCCCTGTCTGTCTACCACCCACCCCGCTTATGTGCCTCTAGGTGCTCCGCAATAGGGGATATGGACTGGTTGTGGTCCCATTATACTCTATGAGAAAAATAATTAAAAATATTTCAAATATTCATAAAAATCGTAGGACTTTCCGATTGCTTCAGGGTTTGGGTGGTTGTTGACACCCATGGGTGCTCCACAATAAGGTATAATGGCCTGGTTCGAGTCCCATTATACCCTATGAGGAAAAAAATAGAAATAATTTTCAAAAATTCATAAACAATCGTACGAGTGTCCAATTGCTTTGGTATTTGGGTGGCAGGTACCCCTGGGTGCCAGCTACCATCCTACCAATTTTTGGGTGTCTGAACCTGTTCAAACCGGTTCGAATCGAACCACCCCCTGGTTCGGTTCGAATTTGAACCTGCAGCTCAAACCTGATGGCTGGTTCAGTTCAAATTCGAACCTTCAAACCACCCTGGTTCGAATTCGAACCAGTTCAAATTCAAACTGGTTCACACATCCCTAGCCTGTAGTAAAACCTTTGCACTTCTTGAACGGTGTGACTTTGAATTTTTCATATACAGAATTACACTTGAATTATTCATGTTCACTGTGGTGCCAGAGAATAAGAGAATTCTAGAAGCAGGATTCACAGCGGGGTGAGAGGCCACCCCTCTTTTTTCTAGGTGGATCTAAAAACAACCACATCTTTTCGACAGACATAATTTCATCTGGCCTAATTTGAAACAAAAACTCCTCCACTTCCTTTTTTGTTTCTCCCACTTCGAACACTGCCTGGAAGGTTACCCATTTTTGCCGCTAATAAGCAAGCAATGGTTTGCTAAACACTGAAATAACCACAGTCTCCTGCATGGATTTTTTTCCAAGGGCCTTGAGTGTGGAATTCAAAACTGTTGAGCTGCTTCTCTTATTCATAACCTTTAAAAGGGAAAATATTCCCCATTAAAAGAGGTTCCTATGGCAACATCAAAGTTGTATGCTTATAAATGCGTACACTTTCCCTCCTTGAAGTCTTCATGTTCTGCAGAGAAGTCTTTATGGTTTTCATGCCTCTGCCCCACAGGGCTAATGTCAGTCATTAAGTGTCCCTAACCCAGGCCTCCAGGCCTGTTGAACATAAACAGGCTCCTTGATTGACAGCCAAAAAATAGGAATTGCAGCCAAAAACTATGAAACTTGTTATATTATCAGAGCTCAGGTTCAACAGCTTCACCAGCATTACATTTATATACTTTAATTCTCTTCCATGCTTCCTTCTTCACACTTTCTAAAAGTATAAAGTAACAAGCCTTATTCAAACACTATGTTGTACCTGTGTTTAGGTGTCTGTGCCTAGATACTTGGTTTTGTGTGAATGATTGTACCTGTGTTCATTTTAATTGAACCTGGGTACAAGTCCTTCTGTCACTTTAAGTGGTGCAGCAGGGAAATGCTTGACTAACAAACAGAAGGTTGTCAGTTCAAATCCCCACTGGTATGTTTCCCAGGCTATGGGAAACACCTATTTTGGACAACAGCGATACAGGAAGATGCTGAAAGGCATCATCTCACACTGTGAGGGAGGAGGCAATGGTAAACCCCTCCTGTATTCTACCAAAGAAAATCACAGGGCTCTGTGCGCACCAGGAGTCAAAATCGACTTGATGGCACACTTTACATTTACTTACAAGTCCCTCTAATTGCAGATACAGATAGAAAGTGTACTGCTATACATGCGTTCAACATAACATTTGAATAACTACATGTAAGCATATGTGCACGTGTACACACTTTATGCATTTAACACAACATGTGATTAGAGCTTCAGAGCATTTCTGTTCCTTACTGGGTTTTATTCTCCCACGAAGTGGGAACTCCTATGAAACCATTTCCCGGGGAAGAGCTCGATAAACATCCTAACCTTCGCTGCCTGGCTGCAAAAACAAGAAGCTTATCATGCGTCCGTCAAGCACAATGCACCCCTGATGCAACTGTGTGTGTGTCTGGTAGGTCGCAAATGTTGCAGGTTTACCATGAACTGGGACTCAGGAGCCATCAAACCACAAATCAAGGTCAAACTATACATGGTATTAAAAATGTTCCATAGTTTTTCTTTAGTCAATAGCAGTTGAATTGGGAACCCCCACATATCAGGACTGTGGCAGAGGGTAGGCATTCTTTAATGCAACCCTCTGCATTAGCCCAATCTGCAGGGCCCCCTCTAATTTGATTACTCTTGACAAAATAAAAATTAAACCCATTAGGGCCAATAACCCTTCAGTCACCACATGTTGTTTGGTCCTTAGCCGAATTTAAAGTGCCATACATATCTTTGTTCTTAATGTCCCTTAGAAGAGTTTCTGAGGATGATGCAAGCTATTGCACACCAAATTTGTATACATTAGACTTCCTTTAGAAATGACAAAACTCTGAAATAGTCTTTGGGGCAGGGGGATAATGATTTAAGACAAGAGCCAGCAGGTGTAGTGGTTAGATTGTTGGACTGGACCTGTGGAGATCTGGGTTCAACTTTTCTCTCAGCCATGAAGTTTCTGGTGTGATCCTGGGCCAATCACTATATCCCTATCAAAATCCTACTTCACAGGGTATTTGAGAGAACAACATGGGAAACAGGGGAGAGTTCTTTGGAGGAAGGGCAGGGTTAAAAATATGACAAATAAATAAAAACCTTTACCATAGGAGTTGTGACTTAAAGGTGATGGTCAAATGAAGCACTGGCAACACAGTAAGGTCATTCTCACAACCAGCTACAGCAGGGCAGGAGTGGGAAAACCTGGTTGGCGAGGCTCATATGGAGCCTCGGAACCCGTTCCCACCCCACTGCTCTGGAATTACCCTGGAATTTAACCCACCCTTTAAACCAGGGCAAAGGGGCAAAGCCCTATCTTACCATAGCAGCCCCAATTGTGTGTGTGACCAGGGCCCCGTGTTGCAGCTCCCAGCAGCCCAACTTCCTAAATAGCACAGAGTTCCACTTGGAAGAACAGCAAGGAAGCCAGGAGCTACGGCATTGCCACGGGCAGCCTCTCAGCCTCCCCCACAATGCATTATGGGATACTGGAGGACTTCTTCCTCCAGTTCCCAAATGTAGTAAGCTCCGCCGCATGTGGAGTGTGTGGCGGAGCGGAGCACAATAGGTTCTATGGGATTGGCAGGTATACTCCTGCCTTCTTTCTAGCCACCAGGGAGTTTGGTTGTGTGCATGACCTCAATATGTAAAAGTTCTTTGTGCTGACCCTCATATGGATTAAGAGTGACCTGCATAGTAAAGAGCAGAAATTAGGAATGAAAACATCTACCAGTTTGTCCGGTGCCATAGAGGCATTTCAGAATACTGTCATGGTGGTCCCTAACTCAACCATGACCAAAGACTCTAACAACTCACCTGCTACCCTCAGGGGCATGTTTTTGTTTGGTGCAGGGCATTTCCAGAGGAGGCAGAGATAGGAGAAAATAGTGCCCCTGTGCGCCACCCTGTGGTACCTTGGAAGCCTTCTGCATCATGGGTACATCCTCCTGACAGATGGGCACTTCCTTAGGATGCCAGACTGTGTGCTTCCAACTTCCAGAAAAACAACTGTGCACCTATACATCTGTTCACAAAAGACACTGGGCTAAAATATTTTTTTCTCTAGTTCATACTAATCTGTTCCTTCATTCTTATTCTGAAATTTCTGCTTTTATTGCCTCATCATGAATTAATAGGAGGAAATAATATGCACCCCAAACAAATTCATGTTGCTTTTAATGTTTTCCCAAAATTGGTCCTCATACTTTGAAATTATTTCTGTTGTAATTAAGAATATAATATAATACTTTTTAATATAATATAAATATAATTTTGATATGAATGTACTTGAATATAATATTGTGGTGAAGGGAAGGATTTGAGGGAGGTCTAGGCCTCACTTAGAGCAACTGCTGGGAGGGTGGGCCTTTCCTAATGAGGGGGAAAGCCCAGGAAAATCCAAACAAAAGGACCAATCCTGAGGACTGGGTGGGAACTACGCTTCCTTAGCTTGTCTCAGGAGTGCCCAGAGGAAGCAGCTGGCTGAGATCCCTGCCTGTGAGTAATATGTTAAGAACCAGTTCAGTTAGATGCGTGAGGGAAGTTATTTTCCTTTATTGCTTGAAACTGAGTTGCCTGATTCATGAAAACCTCTCTCTCTTACAACCTGCTTTATGAAAGGACAATTGTTCTTATTGCATTCTCTTGTATTTCTTTTCATCTAATAATAAACCCTTGTTAGAGAAGTGCGCTACTCTTCATTTTGGGTCTGCCTTAGTCACACGCCTTTAGAGGCCTAGGTCTGCTCAGCCCTTCTTGAGAGGGTTTTGCCATGTGCCCCCACTCTCGCAAGACATCTTAACCGGAGAGTGGGTTTCCCCACATCAAAATGAAGCTAATGAAGGCAGGCTACTGTGAATCCCTTACAGAAGAATTCACCCCAGTGAACTCCCCTCCCTCCTCCTCTGTCTCTGGTAGGAGTCATGACAAATGTGGATATAATGCATATAATACTTTTCAGTACAAACGGTCTCAAAGCAGTATACATAGCAAAAGGAATGTGAAGGTAACTTTCTGTCCCAAAGGGGCTCACGATCTAGAAATAGACCCAAGGGAAATATCAGCCACAGCCATGGGGAAGAAGACACTTGGCTGGGAAGAATAGAGCCAGTTGCTCTCCCCCTGCTTAGTGTAAGAGGGCCACCATTTTCAAAGGTGCCTCTTTGCCTAGTTTGCAGAGGGTTTAAATTCACCTCATTTTGCTGGATTCTCCTTCTGTTTAATAACTTTACTGCCCCCAAGTCCCTTAGCAATTACTTACTCCTTGTGGTTGAAAAAACATAAATATAAAAATGGTTCAAAGATTAATACATTTTCTCAGTCAGTGACCTACTTTTTTGAACAAGCTCTTTCAGCAGCAAAGCAGCATGGAATAGTCATTTAGGCTTTAGGTCATCTTCTGGAGGAAAGTACAAATGATGGTAATACATTGGTAGAGTTCTTAAAACAGAGAAAAAGGAATAACTGAGAAACATTCAACAGCAAGTGGGGGAAGGCATAGCAGACTGGCTGGGTGACTTGTTTGTATCATTGTTCATGTGACTTAAGACAGTGCTGTGCACACTTACTTGGGTGTAAATGCCACTGTGAATCCCCTGGGACTTACTGTTGACTATTAGTGTACAGGATCACGCTATGTTTTTTGCTAAAAAGTAGGGAGAGGCTGAGGCATAGTCACTTCCCATTGTAAAAAGAATGTTATCTTGGAATAAACTGTGAGGGAGGGCTGCAAACTCTGCAGCTTGTCCATTAGAGTTTGGAAAGGCTGACATAAAAGGAAATAAATAAAATGCTTATGTAGGCAACATGTATTGGTTGGTGAGTAGGAAGACTATAAAGCAGGGATGTGGCTATAACTGAACAAGGTGGGACAAATGTCCTTGGGGGGATGGGGCACTGGCTGGACGTCAATTCTCCCTTTGCTCTAGTGTGTGGAAAGGGTGTAATGTTATTTGCAAAGGAGCGAGAGAGAAGGCGTGTAGAGACAGTCTTGTTCTTCATCATGTCAGTACAGTTCTTCTGCAGGAGAGGAGAAGGTGGTGGGGCTTGAGGGGGCAAGGTTCCAGGGCCCTTGCCAAGCTTTCTACACACCTGTATACAGGAGGTTTATAACAATAATAGTAGTAATAATAATAATTATTATTATAATCATTTCTTGTTTACACAGTCAGACAGGTGTTATTGACTGGTTTGTTTTATCCAGACATCAAGTCCTTCCCAAAGACCTGGGATGGCTGAATTTTATTATCAGTATCGTTGTTGTTGTTATTATAAATATTGTCGCAGAATATAGGCTGTTCCCAGTAAAGTTGCTTTTTGTAATTGGCTGATGGTGATTTCTATGGCCCCTATGGTGTTGAGGTGCTCTTCAAGGTGTTTAGGAATTGCACCTAGGGCGCCAATTACTACTTGGGTTATTTTGGTCTTCTTCTGCCACAGCCTTTCAATTTCAATTTGTAGATCTTTATATTTTGTTATTTTTTTCTATTTCTTTTTCTTCTATTCTGCTATCACCTGGTATTGCTATGCCAATTATTTTGACTTGTTTTTCTTTCTTCTTGACTACAGTTATATCTGGTGTATTGTGTGGCAGATGTTTATTATTTATTTATTTATTTATTCATTCATTCATTCATTCATTTATTCATTCATTCGATTTCTATACCACCCTTCCAAAAATGGCTCAGGGTGGTTTACACAGATAAATAATAAATAAGTAAGATCTCTTATAAGGAGATCTTACAACTATACATTGTACAGCCTCCAGTTTGGGGGGAAATGGGAATGAAGTTAAGCGAGCAGATTCTCAGCTTCATTCTAAGATTTACTTTTCTGGCAGCTAACAGTCGTCTCGGGACATCTGTATAAGCTTTTTTTTTTTTTTTTTTGGCAAAAGTGTCAGTGTGTTGTTTGTTGTAAACTGCCCAGAGACTTGGGTTTTGGGTGGTATACAAATGTGTAAAATAAAATAAAATAATAAATAAATAAATAAATGTTAGGCTGGTTGGTGGTAGATTTAGTTTTAACAGGTTTGTGAAACATGTGTTCCGTGGCTAACGGCTACAGCTTGTCCTCTCAAAGACTGAAACCAGCATTGTCAAGTCTGCCATCAACCTTCTTGATGCTGGGTGCAATTTTGCTCTTGTTTGTGGAAGACAGGGCATGGAGGCTATGTGTGGGTGTGCAAGGAAGTGAGGAGTGAGTAGGGATGTGCACAAAACCAGCTGTAATGTTTCAGTTTGAATTCAGTTCTGCATTTTCAGTGGCTGGTTTGGTCCAAGTTTGGACCTTTGAACCAGTTTGCACATGCTTAGGAGGCAGCTAGAAGCTTCCCTCTTCCCCCACTGCCTAATCCATTTTCATTCTTCACAGGAAAAGTACTCCTTGGGACCTTCCCAACTGCAAAACAAAAAATGCACAACTTGAAAATCTTGCCCACAAGTTGGAAGCAAGAGTTTACACAGCCTATCCAGAGGCTCTCACAGCTTCTTTCTCAGCATGTGTTTGCAGAGTGGTAACATGGCCAGCAGAGACCTTGTACAATTTTGTAGCACAATCTCCTGCCTGTTTGTGGGCAATCCCACAAATGATGAAAGATGAAAAGTCACGTCTTTTGAAACAACTTTAATTTTCATTATAGGTTGTCCATAAATGGGTAGCAGATGGTGCTATAAATTTAACTTGTTCATAAATGAACTAGAAGTTGGGGTGACCAGAGAAGTTACCCAATTTGCAGATGACATTAAACTATTTAGGGTAGTGAAATCCACAATGGATTGTGAGGAGCTCCAAAAGACCTCTCCAAACTGGGTGAGTGGCCAACAAAATGGCAAATGCAGTTCAGTGTAAGCCAGTGTAAAGTGATGCATATTGGGGCAAAAAACACCAACAACACATATACACAGATGGGATCTGAGCTGTTGGTGACTGACCAGGAGAGAGATCTTAGGGTCGTGGTGGAAGGTGTCGTCTCAGTGCATTGAAGGTGTCGTCTCAGTGCATGGCTGCTGTCAAAAAGGCTAATTCCATGCTAGGAATCATTAGTAAGGGGATTGAAAATAAAAATGCTAATATCATAATGCCCTTATACAAATCTATGGTGCGGCTACATCTGGAGTACTGCATACAGCTTTGGTCACCATATCTTTAGAAGGATAATGTAGAACTGGAAAAGGTGCAGAAGAGGGCAACCAAAATGATCAGGGGCCTGGAGCACCTTGCTTATGAGTCTAGGCTACAGCATCTGGAGCTCTTTACCTTGGAAAAGAGGCAACTAAGGAGAGACATGATCGAAGTATATAAAAGTATGCATGGAGTGGAGAAGGTGGACAGAGAGAATTTTTCCTCCTCTCTCACAACACTAGAACCAGGGGTCACCCCTTGAAACTGGGTGACTGGGTCAGGAAATTTAGGACCAACAAGAGGAAGTCCTTTTTCACACCACGCATAGGACATAGGAAGTTGCCATATACTGTCAGACCATTAGTCTATCTAGCCCAGTACTGTCTTCATAGACTGGCAGCGGCTTCTCCAAGGTTGCAGGCAGGAATCTCTCTCAGCCCTATCTTGGAGAAGCCAGGGAGGGAACTTGAAACCGTCAGCTCTTCCCAGAGCTGCTCCATCCCCTGAGGGGAATATCTTACAGTGCTCACACTTCTAGTCTCCCATTCATATGCAACCAGGGCAGACCCTGCTTAGTGAAGGGGACAAGTCATGCTTGCTACCACAAGACCAACTCTCCTCTCCTAAACCAGCTCTCCTCCCCTAATAATTAATCTCCTCTCCACATAATTAATCTATGGAATTATTTGCCATGGGATGTGGTGATATTCACCAGTTTGGATGGCTTTAAAAGGGGCTTAGACAGATTCATGGTGGACACGTCTATCAATGGCTACTAGTCTGGTGGCTGTGAGCCATCTCCAGCCTCAAAGGCAAGAAGCCTCTCAATACCAGTTGCAGGAGAGCAATAGCAGGAGAGAGGTCATGCACATACCTCTTGCCTGTGGGCTCCCCAGAGGTGTCTGGTGGTCCCCTTTGTGAAACAGGATGCTGGACTAGATGGGCCTTGTGCCTGATCCAGCAGGGATGTTCTTATTGTGTGAGGACCCTGCTCACACAACCCGTGAGCTCACACCAAGAAAGAAGAGATGAGCCTGTGGGAGTGTCTGGAGGCTGAGTAAATTTTTGCTTCCAACTTGCGGGCAAGGTCTTCAGGTCACGCATTATTTTGCATTCTGGGTAGATCCCTTATTTCACTATGCTCCTGCTTGTCTTCTATAACATGTATCAAGAAATTGCAATTTAAGAAAGAGGGTTCAGCAGCTTCCTCTAATCTCAGCCTTGTACTACTTTGGCCCATCCCAAAATGCAGGCTGAAGAATCCTGAGCCAATTGGTACTTTCAGGGGCAATGCTTGAGAGTGCTCCAGGGAATGCATGGCATAGCCTGAGGCCATTATGGATCCATTTCTGAATTCTCTGTGTCCACAAGGATGTGTGAGATAAGAATTGTGCTGCACTTTTGACCCTGCAATGTGATCTATCTGTATCTAAATAGACAGATAGATAAAAGCCAGACTCTTGCTGACAGGGATCCCATGGGGACGTGTCTTGAAGCCCACATCAGGGGGTTTCACATTTAAAATAACTGGCTTTCCACAGGCATCTGGCCAGTGGCCAGCTTTTAAGTTTAGAGCTTGAATAACTTGGGGAGAAATCTTGTTGAAGTGTAACACTGAAATATGGCTTACAACGTATCAAAACACAAGTGACAAGGAAAGGCGCAGGCCCAGATCAATCCTTATCAGTTTGTTTGTCTTTAAATAGAAAGCACATTTCACATGCTTATTTGAGTCTGCTATTTAAGTATATTTTGCTTTTGACTGTGTTTTTGAAAAGTCAAGCTGAACTATCCCCACCTTTTGCTAAAGCGGCACCTGCTAATGAGGCAGTCTCACAACACTCCTGAAATCTTTGCTTTCAAACATACAATAGTGTTCCATTCTTGGGCCTCTCCATCTCAAATCCACCACTATGAGCCAGCAGCCAAGGATAGTCTGAAAGATGCTAGCTGGAAGTTGAAGCACGTGAACTTTTCCACATGAAGGACATTCTGTCAACATCGACTGTGTTGTATTCCTTTTACTTTTTACCTCAGCTCCTGAAAGAGGATGTAGTGTAGCGGCTAAGAGACTAAGTTGCAAATCCAGGCTTCCCTCAATGGAATCTCACCTCTGCCATGAATTTACTAGGCGACCTTCGGTAAACCTCTCAGCCTCAACTCCTCAGTGTGGGGAAAATATTTACTTTACAGGATTGTTGTAAAGATAGCAAGTTAACTTGGCTGCATCCGAAGCACTGCAAATACAAGGAAACTCACAGATTTCCGCTCTCATTGCTGCCCACTGTAGCTGCTCATAGAAGGTACCTCCACCCAGTTTCTGGGAATTGCTCCTCCCCACAGTCTATGAGAAACACCTATATCGGGCAGCAGCAATATAGGAAGGTGCTGAAAGGCATCATCTCATACTGCGCGGGAGATGGCAATGGTAAACCCCTCCTGTATTCTACCAAAGACAACCACAGGGCTCTGTGGTCACCAGGAGTTGACACCGACTCGACAGCACACTTTACCTTTACAGTCTCCCACACCACATCTCATGTCTTTCCCAAGGGCCAGTTACCCTCGGGAGCAGCTTTTATGAGGATGCTGGAAGATGTAGTGGGGTGGGTGGGTGGGAGGAGGACAGGACGTTTGCTACATTTGGACTAATGCTGTGCTGATGTGCCTGTGTTTTCCTTCACACAGTGGAAAGGGGAGACTTTGAGCCATATTCCCTTCCCTCTGCAATTGCTTCTGCCTCCTGAAACCAAATCTCTAAGGGGACCCTCAGAGACATCGTATCTGGAGACATAGGCTGCTGCAGAAGAAAGGAGAGATGATTAAAATTTCTTCTGTTGCACAATGGAAAATACTGGTGTGTTGGCACAGCATTAGTCTGGATGTCAGCCATCTACTTTTAGATGGTGTTAATCATTCGGACTTCTTGCTGTGGGCTTATTTTAACAATTTTATCCTGAATTTTAAATTTCTTACTGTACTTGCTTTGGATTGTACGAGCCACCCTGAGTGTCTTTTGTGGCTGAAAGGTGGGATATAAAGAGGAGTAAGTAAATCAAGGATTGCAGCCAAATTGCTGTTGCTGGCACAATCCAGTGGGAACTTTTCCTCTACAAAAGAAAAATGAAATGGATGGGAGTTGCGCAAGAGTATTATGTGACTTTCCTTCATTTATTCAATACATAATGAATGATAACTGTCGGTGGAAATTAAATGTCACAATCTCTTTCTACTGGATTGTGTAGAAAGTATTATGTGTTATGTATATATGCAGCTTTGCATGGGAACTTTTAAAGGGAAAGAGGGCTTTTTTATTACTAAAATAAAAACTCTGTCTTTACTTAAGTGAGAACTACTCTTCTAATTAGAGAAACTCATTTGGGGGGAAAAGCCCTTCATGGTTGGCAGAATAATAATAGAAAACAGTAAACATGCTTTGTTGTTGCTTCTGATCAGCAAGGTAAAAAGTATTGCTGATAGGAAAGTATAAGCTTCCTACAGAACTTTAAAAACCCTACAAAAAACTTAAGCATGGTGGAATATTCAAACAAGCAATTGTGCACCTGGAATCTGAAGTGCCATGGTCTGGGAAGCTTTTCTGCACATTTGCAATGGGCAGAAATAGCTGGGAAGATGTTTCTGCACATTGCATCAAAGGGAATGAAGCCCTCTTAGTTCTGTAGTCTGAGATGTGTTGAGGCTTCACTTGTTCCTGTCTTACAGGGAGCATTTTAGTGTCAGTCCAGCAAAGGTACTTCCTCAGATTCTCTGTGCTACTATGAACTGTTCTGTTTATCATCTGAGGACATCCCTGATCATGACAATTGCTGCAATAGCAAGGCCAGCAGCTTTAAATGTAATTGATACGGTGAGGTTTTGTTCTTTTGGAAAGACTCTGCCTTTACTTTTGGATGGAGGCAGGGCAGTGAGGACCTAGCATGTATTTATTATAAGACAATCAGCTCGTTCAACTACAGTTTCCTTGTAAATGAAGAAATACCTCTGGCTGTCTCTCAATCAAATAAATTTTGGTTGGTTAATCATGAGTTTTAATTTACTATATCAGTTTATGATTAAAAACAATGGCTGATATAAGATAGATAGACTTTATTACGGTCATTGACCAGTACATATATACAAAACTGATAGTAATATCATATTTTACAGCAGTAGTAGATAGTAAATAATGTTACTGTTTGAGCTGTAGTAATAATATTATCAAATATGGGTAACATTGTAAACTGCTTTGGATTTTTTTGTTGAAAACAATATATAAATAATAGTTGCAGCAGCTGCTGCAGCAGTAGTAGCAACACCCTCACTAACAGTGTGGAGGCGCAGTGTGCAAAGTGCCTCCGCAGCATTTAGTAATACATAGTTGCACTGTGTGTGCAGGGGTACAATTTTTGCCAAAACTCCCTGCAACCCAGAAGTAGGTCCCTGAGGGCAATGCAGCCTTCAGCTTCACCCTACATACAGTTCTGTATGACTTAATGTATGATTTTTTTCCCTGAAGATCTGTGAGATCCCTTTTGTCTTGTGACTTCTGAAAATATTTTTGATATGAAATGAATTATTTTGAAAGTTAGCAAGTTAAAAGCCTTTAGATATAAGCTGCAAATAAACCATTGAAAAGAATATTAGTTAGATTAATAAATCTCTCTACGTAGAGAGAGGGAGAGGGAAAGAGATTAATCTAACTAATTAATTGATACAAATCTTACACAGATATACCCTTTTGATTTGCACTTCTCTCCCAGCCAGAACTCTTAATTGTACTGTCTGAAGTTACCCAGAGCAATGATTTATTAAATAAAGGGGTCCATCAGCTATGTACAAGTTATTTGAAAATTAAGCACTCTTTCCCACGCACCCACCTGACCTCTTTTTCTAAAAAGCTACCTGAGTTATTTATTAAAAATAGCTGTGAAACCAAGGCCATGCTTACCAGGTTACCATATGGAACGGTTACAAACATGTTCCATAACCTTGGGGGGGAAACAAGACAAGACAGAAGGGTTGTTGGAAATAGCAGTGAGCCTGTCGAGATCACCAGCAAGAAATTCAACTGCTTCTTTCTACAGCGATTCCTATTTTTAATGCAAACTAGTCTGTCATTGCCTGCGTTTTTAGGATTTTGGAAACTTTTCTGAAATAAACCAGGTTTTGCAAAGAGGTGTCCAGGGAACTGTCTTAATCTTCATTATTGTTTTAAAATTGTTAAAAATAGTGTTCTCAGGCGACAGTGAAAGATACTGCAAAGCCCTGGAGAAAAAATAGGCCTTGAAAAACTGTTGCTATGCTGTGAAAGGTCAACATTGGCATCAGTGTACATAACACAGAAAACTCAGCTAATTATCCATAATTGACATGGCAAGTTTATAAATTCTTCAGACAAATTGTTTGGATTTATTTTTCAACAAAAACATACCACATAAGTGTTCCAAAATCACACTTTTGACCTAGAGAGGGTATATCACTCTCCACCCTCTCCCTGCCAAAATCTCCTTTCTGCAGAGGACTCAAATGTTTAGATATCTGAGGCCGCACACATCTGTATTTGGACTTCACTGGTGTAGTTCAGACTCTGATCTTGTGCTAAGGAGGAATATAATCCTTTTCCATCTTCTGATGTGCAAATCTGGAGCTGGTGTAGCAGCCTGGCTGAGCTTTGGACCAACAAATCCCTGGTCCAAACCTCGCTTGTGCTTTGAACTCATCAGGTGACCCTATGCAAGCCGCAATGTCTTAGCTCCCCCTTTGCAATTTTGGGACCTACCCACTTTGCAGAGGTGTTGTAAAGATTACTGAGATAATGAACATATAAGTGCTTGGACTGCTCCAAAGCTTCATTGCTAACCAGTCAACTTCCAGGCTAGATTCAAATTGCTGGTCTTGACTTTCGAGGCCCTGCATGACTTTGGGGTAGGGTGTCTGTCAGACCACATTCACCCATATGCACCTTCCATGGCCCTTTGTTCAGCATGTCAGGCCCTGCTCATGGTTCACTGGGCTTAGAGACAGGGCCTTTGCAGTTCACCATTCTCTCTCTCTAAAGATGCATCTTTTTGGAGAAGCTTTTTTAGTGCTTTACCTACAGCTATATCTGGTAGGTTTTTAACTTTCAGCTTTCAAGTTTGGTTTAAACTGGACCTAATTTTTTGTCCATTTTTATTAAGTGTATTAATGTTTTATTGTTTTATGGTGTTGGTTGATTGTTTTACCATTTTTGTGAGTCGCCCTGGGTAGTATTCCACTGGAGGAGTGGGGCATAAAATATTTTAAATAAATAAAGTCTCATACAGATTATATTTCCCAAAGGCTAGCTGTGTCAGTCTGTTGCATCAAAAACAACATGGAATCATGTGGCACCTTAAAGACTAACACATTGATTATCTTCTGTGGACTACAGCTTGAGTTATTCTTAGTATACAGGGAAATATACATATGATATAACTATTGTAAACAGTAGACAAAACTATTGTAAATGGAGTCATTATTATCAATTACTAATTGAGACAAATAGAGGTTGCACAAAGATACATCTGAGTTTAGCCCCTACCCCATATGTAGACACAACCCAGGTATCCTTAACTATGCAGCCAACTCAGTATACTTGCTTTGCTGCCAATTTTTAAAAGTGGAAAACAAAATATTATTTTCACTCACTATCATTGAGATCTAATTTCTACCCACTCACTCAAAATCTAAATTAAAAAATCTCTACCCACTCACAGTTTTGCATTTTATTTATTTATTTAATGGATTTTTATACAGCCCCAAACCAAAGTCTCGAGGCATTATGAGTATTCAGTAGGGATGTGCACAAAACTGCATTTGCACTCCACAGAACAGAATACCGATAAGAATATAGGAACAGCCCTGCTGGATCAGGCCCAAGGCCCATCTAGTCCAGCATACTTTTACACAGTGGCCCACCAGATGCTGCTGGAAGCCTACAGGCAGGAGTTGAGGCAGGAAATGCCCAGATCATTCAGTCGGAACAGCCAGTCAAGCCGCTTGTCCCAACAGAACGACGCCGTTCCAGGTCAGAATGTTCTAAGTGCTATTCTGGACTCCAGAATGGCGCTCTTCTGGCCTCTGCACCTGTGCAGCAGCCATTTGTGTGGTGGTGCTGATCACGCAGATGGCTGCCACACGTGCACAGAGTCCAGAAAAGTGCCATTTTGGAGTCCAGAATAGCACTCGGAACGTTTCGAGTGTTCCAACTCAGAACAGGGTTGTTCCGTTGCGAGCTCAGAACAGGTCCTTAATTTGAAGGGCATTCTGTTCTAAGCTCAGAATACCCAAAACAACCCAGTTCGCAGTTGGAATGTTCCAACCGTGAACTATTCTGCACATCCCTAGTATTCAGTAATGCAGATCAGATATAAAAAAGGACAAGTGGGGACTCATGGGGGAAAAGATCATGAAACGTGTTACATTTAGGTGAAGTGGAGTAGAATGGCAGTAGAGGAAAGGATGTGCTTACTCCAAAACCAATTTCCCCACCAGCACCAGCAAGGTCATAACTACCATTGAACAAAGGGGAACAAATACCCCTGTGCTGCTGGCGGGGGTTCCACCACAGCGCCCCCTCTCCTCTTGTCCTTTCCCATTTCCAGCCAATGAATGAAGCAAAGGCATGATCCCTTGCCCATTTCTTCTCAGTCAGTGAGTGAAGGGTCGACTGGGTGCTTGCTTTCCTCCCTCACTCTGAGTGAGAGAGAAGAAGAAACAAAACACCTAGCCAGCAATGAAGCACCAGCTGGAGAGGAGCAGGAGAGGGGCTGTCTGCTCAGCCTGTCCCCACCTCCCAAACTATGAATATCAGGAGGGCTTTGACAGCACTGGGCTGCTTGGGTACATGTCCTGGATCAGTTCTTTAGTGGCCCGGTTCTCTACTCTGCCTGCCGTGGGTGATGCATGGGTGAGTGGAATCCAGAAAATAATGTTGGATTCCTTTAGAGAGCTTAATTATCAAAATGTAGGAGGACCTGTGAGCCCAATCCCCAGATCTTTTAAATACCTAGCAACAGCCCTGTCTAATAGGGATGTGTGAACTGGTTTGGTGGTTCAGTTCAGGGGTTCGGTGTTGAACCAACCACCACCACCCCCGGTTCCACCCGGACCGGAAGCAAACCCCCGTAGCAGTTCGCGGATTTAAAAAAAAAAGTTTTTAAAAAATTTAATTACCTCTAGCCCCTTTGGGGGGCTTCTTAAAGGCCGCGGGGAGGGGGGGTATCCATGAAGGTTCCCTCTCCGCCCACCAGCCTCAATAATCACCGCTGCGGCCCATAATATGATCTTTTTTGGCCCATACAAGCCTCTGTAATTGTGTGCAGTGGACACAGGAATTACACAGGAACTAGGTCTGACAGGGACTGATTTACCACCCCAAGCTGCATTTTATTTATCTTTACATTTATGTCCCACCCTTCCTCTTAGGAGTTCAGAAAGGTGAACATGGTTCTGTTTATCCCTCACAAGAACCCTATTAGGTAGGTTAGGCTGAGAGATAAGTGACAGGCACAGAGTCACCGAGTGAGTTTCATGACTGAATAGGGATTTGAACTTGGAACTCCCCGTTTTTAGTCCAACACTCTAACCACTACACCAGGTGAGCTGTAGGATGGCCGTAGCAGTTATTTCTGTAGTGAGCCAAACACACAAAACTAGCTTGTTGAACATTAAATACATACAGGGAGAAACAGAGTGTTTCACATGACCACACTGCATAGTGCAACCTGAGTTCAAAAACATATGGTTGTGTACATAATTACCATGTGAATCGGCTGAAATTCTGCACAGTTTTACAGAGAAGATCCAGTGTGGTTGTATTACAGTTTCCAGCATTGTCCGTAATAATCCTTCCTGCTGCACACAACTGTCCGCTGAGAAAAATGATATTTGGGGTCAAGTGAGAAAATGTGAGGGAGATGCATACACACTGTGTAATGTTGTTCTTTTTAAATTGAAATGCAGCCATGGAGGACTGTAAACTTGATTGGAGCACTAAGAGGAGAAGGGAGGGTAATCCCTCGCTCCCCATGGGCCATTTTCCAAATCAAAGGTTGCCCTCTCCAGGTTTCTGTTCAGGTGAAATGATGTGGGGACCCCTTATGTGGTGGGAAAGCCACTTGAGTGGATGGTTTTGATCATGAGAATTGCCCACAGGGCAAGCACCTCTCCACTGGGATTATTTTATTTTTTTAAAGGAAGCTATTTGAGAGACAATTCATGCATCTGCCACATATTGTTTAGTTTGGTCCTTATTGCCACTCTTCAGAGCCTTTTAGCTGCTCTGTGTTTAACATCCCTTCTTGTGGTCTTGCTCTCTTGCAGGCTCCGTAACAAGCTAGAATAGAATCCCCTTTAGAATGCCTTAACATCTGCCACTAAATCTATCACAGAAAACAGAAACTTAGACATACAAGGAAGTGAAAACATGGCATGATGCCTCATTAAAATTCTTTCTGCTGTTTAGAACATTTGCATACAGATGATTGGCATAAGCCTGCAGGGCATACAGGATCATTCCTGTAAATGAAGAGTACGTACAGTCCATTGTGCATGTTTTTGAGTTCCTGAAATAATAATAGGTAAGCCCTGGTTGGTGCCAACAGAGGTTAAAAGGCATCCATCAAGGTAAGGATGAAAATCTCATCCATATTTTGTTGGGTAAGGATGAAAATCTCATCCATATTTTGTTTTATATTTTTACATTGTAGAAAAGGCAAGGAAGAGCCCAGGAACATCATATCAATTGAATTTCATTCCCAAGCGTAGCTGATGTTTTCCAGATGGTTATTCAGTTCTCTGCGCTACTCGTAACCTAGTGTTCTTGAGCTATTGTGCAAAGGAATAGTTCTTCTACATGTCACCACTTGCTGATGACATAGCTCTCTTAATTTTGAAAGCAAATTCCGGAACCGATATGCAACATTGCATTTAGAAATCCCTCTCTTGAACATACACACTAGCCAGAAACGTTTATGTTTTACCCCATTAGCAAACTGAACATGTCAATTTAAATCAGAGAATTTATGGGACTTCCTTTAGGCAGGGAGCTTTTATGAGGGAAATGGTTGGCTGGACACGTTAGCTGTTCAAAAGGGGTCATAGATTCTGGGCATCTCGAATAGAGCAGCAAATGTGCAACTTGCTCATCTCTGGAACAGGACTTTGCTGCAATGCATGCTTACTTGGGAGTAAGTCACCTTGAGCTCAGTGGGATTTGCTTCCATGTAAACATGTCTAGAACTGTGCTGTTCATGATGCGAGACTTCTTTATGATTATATGATTCACTCATTTATTACTCTAAGTGAATGGTTGGTGGGAGTGTGGGTTGGCGGGCGGGGGGGGGGGGGAGAGAGAGACTGACTGGCAACCAGCCTTTTACTTGTATTCCTTTGTTTAAACTTCTTTACTGGATCTTAAGATATTCTCAGGCAGATGACCCTCGAGCAGTTTGGTTTTTGTGTGATTAAACAGCTGTTCTCCTTTTGAATGCTGTGTGGGGAGCGGTGGGGGGGGCGGGCGGGTGGTTAGACGGAAAGAGAATGAAGAATTATGTTCTCAGGTAGTCTTTACATTGAAACACAAGGGCATGAGGCTCTGTTCTGTTTCATTTGCCCTTGCACCTCTGAAAATGAAGCTTCCCTGGATCTTTACTGGTGCTTCAGTTAGTGGCTCATCTTCATATTTTCCTCTTACCGCCCATCAACAGTTTTAGAAAGTGGCTGACCTTTAAACCTGTTATTATAGGATTCCTAGAGAAAAAACGATCAAGAGGCTCTTTCAGCTGCTCTGGTTCCCATGTGACCGTGGAGAATAGATTCAAAATACAGTTCCTCCCCCAGCAATGCAAGGCAGAAGAGAAAAGCACTGTCACTTCCAAACAGTGCTGGCGTAAATGCCGTGAGGAATAAGCAAAACAGCTCCAGTAGTTTAGGACTCGTCTTGGGGATCCCAGGTGCTTGTGAGAAGTATGCTTTCCAAAAAGCTTGGATTTTTGAAACAAACCTCCTTCTCGAATGGAATATGTCTCACGGGAGCTGTGTAAGGACAGCTGAAGTTTCACTGCTAAAAATATTTGGATTTTATTTGCAAGATGAGCATTATTATGAAGCCAAGATCCCGATCTACCAGCTCCTTAAGAACCGCAGATGCAACTTGGTAATGTTTTCCAACTCCCCTCCGACGCTGCCTCTCTTTCCACAGAGGATCATGAGTTCTTGTTTTATTGTGTCTTAATAAATGTTGCATGCTGATCTCAGATAATGGGCTGCAAGGGCTAGCCTAAACTGGTAGTCATGCCCACTTTTGCATGGGGTTATATTAAATTCATGTTTTTGCTTTCTTGAGTTGAATAAGAACATTTGCTGGCATCAATATGTAAAATTTTCTGGGTTGTCATTTTGAAGGGAGACTCAAGGTAGTGGTTTCTAATGGCTGATTTATGTCATTTACCCTCTTATTTTCTGGCATTTAATAAATCAAGTGATGACAGGTTTTTATTAACAGGGGCATAGAACAGGCGCAAATATTTTATAAAGAGAGATTGTATCTGATGTACTTTCACTTGGAAAATTTCAAAAGGAAAACCAACCTTTCTTTCTTTCTTTCTTTCTTGGACTGGTCCTAAGTTTCCTAAACAATCAAAGTTGTATCCTCTTTTTTTAATATTATAGTTCTATAATTTATAAGTTTTTTTCCCAGGACTCCCAGGCTAGTACAGGGAGCTTCACTGCTTCCTATGCCCTGTAGCCACATCTTGGTTTACTTCTTGATGCTCTGTCATTCTATCACTTTTACTTATATCATCTTTTATGGCTGCAAGCAGAGAAAAGCAAAAAGTTTTTAAAAATACACCTTTCAATGAGATTACACCAAGCTATATGATTTGTTCTAGGTTTTGCTACATAAAATGTCTCACGCAAAATGTATTTTATTTATCGCTATATTTGGGCATTCATTACAGATACTCCTTATTGTAGAAGATAATAATAATAGGGGATCCACAGCAATGTTGATAAAAGAAATCAGAATATGAGATTAAAGTAAGTCTTTGAACTTTATACAAGTTTCATGCTTCTGACATGACATGACGAAAAAACGTTTGGATTTGGAGTTAAATAATGTCAGCTGCACAATATGAGACAGTTGGTAATCTCACAGTAAACTGTTGTCAGCTCTCCAGTGTAAAAGCACAGAGGGGCAACTCCTTGAGCAGCATAGACCAAACATTGCAGCCGTCAGTCCTTATGCAGGCAAAATCCAACTGACGTCACAGATACTTCCACTCTGGCGTATAGTCCAGCACTCTGTATCTTGAAGTTTTTGTCAGTTCCAAAGAAGCCACAGTTCTCCCCTCTCCTTTTCACTTTTATGTCTTTTTCCTTTTTAAAAAGACAGTTTTAAAAAAAGAAGAAAAGGAAAAGACATAGAGCAGAATCTAGACTAAGTTAGGCATTACTGAATCCCCTTTACATTAGGTCAATTATGACTAACTTGTCTCCTTGATTTCAGTGGTGTTTTGTCATGCTTGTAGGGCCATAGCTCAGTGGTACAGCATTTGCTTTGTAGGCAGAAGATCTCAGGTTCATTCTCTGACTTCTCAAGGTAGGGCTGGGAAAGATTTATTGTAGAGCCGCTGCTCATCATTGTAGACAATACTGAGCTCGATGGACCAATGGTCTGACTCAGTGTAAGGCAGCTTCCTATGTTTGTTCCTATATTCATCCATCTGTGGTCGCCTCTCCTATCTGTACCTTGATTTTTAAAATATTTATTTCCTATTTTAGTAGACTTCTTAATAGGCCACGTTCACTTGCCAGCATGGTAACAATGCAGAGTTTCTGTGTTAGTTGAGCGTATTTCCCTACTCCATATGTATACTGATTTATCGTCTGATTGGAAAAATACAATGTCAGGCATCCCTTTTGACATCTTCTTGAGCCCCTTTCTTCAACTCTCTGCTTTCAGAAGCAATTAATTATTTGGGTATGGGGCTTTAGCTCAGTAGTAGAGTATCTGCCTTGTATGCTGAGGGTCCCAGGTTCACTCACTGGCATCTCCAGGTTGGCCTGGGAAAGACTCCTGCCTGAAACCTTGGAAAACCACTGCCAGTCAGTGTAGACAATACTGTGCTAGAGAGACATAGGAAGCTGCCATGTACTGAGTCAGACCATAGGTCCACCTAGCTCAGTATTGTCTACACAGTCAGCAGCTTCTCCAAGGTTGCAGGCAGGAATGTCTCTCAGCCCTATCTTGGAGAAGCCAGGGAAGGAACTTGGAACCTAGATGCTCTTCCCAGACTGGCTCCTTCGCTTAAGGGGAATACCTTACAGTGCTCACATGTAGTCTCGCATTCAAATGCAAAATGGGGTGGACCCTGCTTAGCAAAGGGGACAGGGCATGCAATGGTCTGACTCTGTATATGGCAGTTTCCTTTGTTCCTATGATTAACTCATTTATTTATTTATTTATTGGATTTATATGCCACCTAATTTAGACCTCTCTACAGAATTAACTCATAATATAAAATATAACACATTTAAAATTCATAAAATAAAAATAATAGATAAAAACAGATAATAGATAAAAAACACATTAAAATTTAAAAATTTGGTTATAAGCCTGGGAAATTAGGTACATCTTCAGGGTCCTCCTAAAAACAAACAGAGAAGGAGATGTTCTTATTTCAGCAGGGAGTGCTTTCCAAAGCCCTGGGGCAGCCACAGAGAAGGCCCGGTTCTGGGTTGCCAGCGAACGAGTTGGCGACAACCATAACCAGACCTTTCCAGCACATCTTAATTAATAGGCAACAGGGTTCATGACAGAGAAGGCGCTCTCTTAAGTACCCTGGACCTAAGCTGTTAAGGGCTTTATAGGTAATAACCAGTACTTTGTATTTTGTTCTAAAACATATCGGCAACAGTGCAGTTATTTTAAAATCAGTGTTATATGGTCCCTTTGAGTAAACCCAAAGACCAATGTGGCTGCCACCTTCTGTACCAATTGTAGTTTCCAAACTACACACAAAGGTGGCCCCACATAGAGTGCATTACAGTAGTCAAGCCTAGAGGTTACCAGCATATGTACTACCATTTTAAGGTCATTTGTCTCCAGAAGTGGACAAATCTGGCATATCAACTGAAGCTGATAAAAAGCACTCCTGACCACAGCCTCAACCTGAGAAAGCAGGGAGAGTATGGGATCCAAGAGCACTCCCAGACTACAAACCTGATCTTTTAGGGAGAGTGTGACCCCATCCAGAACAAGCAGATCTAAACCATCTCTCAGATCTTGACCCCCTACAGACAGTACCTCAGTCTTATTTGGATTCAACTTAAGTCTGTTGTCCCTCATCCAGCCCAATATTGCCTCCAGGCAGGCATTTAGAGGGGTCATGCCATTTCCTGATGACTTTGGTATGGAGAAATAGATATGGGTGTCATCAGCATATCGATAGCATCCCAGACCAAACTTCCTGACGCTCTCTCCCAGCGGTTTCATGTAGATGTTAAAAAGCATTGGAGACAGTATGGAGCCTTGTGGAACCCCACACCTTAGCTCTCGCTTTTCAGAGCAATAGTCAACAAGTGATACCATCTGGAATCTGCCAGAGAGGTAGGAACTGAACCACTGCAAAACAGTGCCACCCAATCCCACCTCCTTCAAGAGACCTAGCAGGATACGATGGTCAATGGTATCGAAAGCTGCTGGAAATCCAAAAGAATCAGCAGAGTCATACTCCCTCTGTCGATCTCCAATTGGAGATTATCCATCAGGCTGACCAAGCCACTCTCAACCCCATAGACCACCCAAAAGCCAGTCTGGAAAGGATCTAAATAATCTGTGTCATCCAAAACTGCCTGGAGCTGAGAAGCAACCACTCGCTCAGTCATTTTGCCCAACCAAGGAAGATTAGAGAAAAGTCTGTAATTAGCTAACTCTGAGGGATCCAATGCAGGTTTCTTCAAATAAGGTCTAATAATAGCTTCCTTAAGTCAAGGAAGCATCCTATCCTCCCTTAAAGAAGCATTTATTATATTTACCAGACCCTTTCTAATAATATGACTGCCAGTTGAAATCAGCCAAGTTGGGCAAGGATCAAGAGAGCAGGTGGTGGGGCGCACAGTCCAAAGCAGTTTGTCCCCATCTTCAGAAGTAACAAATTGAAAGTATTGGAATTCAATCCTACAAGAGGGGTTGCTGGGCACCTCCATGATTGACTCTGCAGTAACTGTGGAGTGCAGTTCAGTACGAATAAAAGATATTTTATCTGCAAAAAAGTTGCTAAGAACATCACAGCGAGTAACAGATACTTCCAAGTTCAAATTCAAAGTGGAGGGGGCATGAACTAGCCCCCTCACAACTCTGGACAACTAAACTGGGCGTAAATTTGCAGAAGCAATGCAGACAGAGGAGAACTGCTTCTTTGCCATCCGCACTGCCAGAGCATAGATCCTCAAATGAGCTCTATCGGATTCATGCAGAGTCTTCCTCCATTTATGCTCTAGTTGTCTACCTCGCTGCTTCAACTCCCACATTCCTGAAACTTCCCAAATTCCTGAATTTGGATGAATTTCTGAATCTGGGAATTCCTGAATTTGGGAAGTCAGTTCAGCAACCGACTTAGTCTGGATCCTGCCCATAACTCTCCCCTTCCCACCCCACAGCTGGATAATGTTGCACAAGTCTTTGTTTTACCAACTTACACGGTGTAATAAGAATTGATAAGCCCGCACCTGTGCTAGAGGCAGTGTTCCTTCTAAGGCATGTGTGTGGGCTCACACATTTTTTCCACTCAGTTAGTTTTATATCCCCACTCAGCTTTAATCGGGAAGCTCCCACGCTGAATGCATGTGCACACACACTGCCTTGATACTGCTGCCCAGAACAAAACTCATTCTGCACATAGATGGGGGGGGGGGAGGAATAGAGAACACTAGCTGCAGGCCATTGTAAGTGCACTCTGACAAAAGTGCACTTTTTTCTAACATTTAGAGGTGGATGGTAGTGATGTGCACGGAACTGGTTCCACGCACTCCCGGGAGGTCAGGGGGTGTTTTCTTTAAAGGGTAGCTCAGTTTTTCACAATTGCTGAGAGTAAGTGGTGAGGATGCAGGAAGGCTGCTTTTAACTCACCTCCTCAACACCGGATGACCAAGTTCATTTGGGAGTGCAAATCGTACTCCCAGATGGGCAGTGCTGCGTGCCGGCAGCACTGAGCTCTGGAGGCCGGAACGATGCGTTCTGGCCCCCGGAGATCCCACAATGCACTATCTGAGTGTGTGCTGCATTGTGGGGATTCTCCCAGCAACGGGCAGGGACCTGTCAGTGCTTCAGTGTCAGCTGAAAGTAGCAGGCACTGGCACACGATCAGGTAAACCGGGTTAAGGGAGTGCTCGCTCCCTTAACCTCGTTTAAGAGGTGGGCTCCCTAAGTGGATTTGCCGCCAAGGTGTCGCCAAGAGCCATGTGCCTCCTGGCGGTTCTTACGGGCAGCCAAGATTGGCTGCCTTAGCCCGGCCTTGGCTGCTCGTGAGAACAGCTCCTCATTTTCTCTTGATTGGTGTATATAACCATCTCTGTTCTCTCTTTCCCTCTTCCATTCCTCCATTCACAGGTTTGGTGAATTGATGGATGAAATGATTTACAGATTATGACCCTCTCTCTCTTTCCACACCATGTTTATAGCTCTCTAATAATTTACAGCACAATTTTTGTTGTTGTTTACTCAGAAGTAAGACCCACTATGTTTCATGGAGCTTACTTTCCAGTAAGTGTGTTTTAGGACTGCTGCTATAGTCACTTAAGATATCACAGCATCTACTTTTCTATCTGTGTAGCTCTGCTCTTTCAGAATTAATTATCCACACTAAAAAAATACTTGTTTCACAGTATTTGCATTATAAATTGGGAAACCCACAATGTCAATTGTGGATGCTTAATTAATATGCACTGAGAGGCAAAATGCCTGATCGGCAGCATTGTATTACTGAGCCATGTCACGTTAGACTGCAGGTGTGGGAATCAAATGTTGGGATGCTCGTGTGCGTGTGTAACCCTACATATTCAAAACTAGCATGTCGGGAACAAACATAGTTTGGACATGGGGTGGCAACTTCTGGCACTCCAGATGTTTGTTGAAGTATAACTCCCGACATCCCCAGTCACAAATTGTTGACCCAGAGAGTGATGGGAGTTGTAGTTCAACAACAGCAGAGGAGAGCTGGTTTTGTGGTAGCAAGCATGACTTGTCCCTTTAGCTAAGCAGGGTCTGCCATGGTTGCATGTGAAAGGGCTAGAAGTGTGAGCACTGTAAGATATTCTCCTCAGGGGATGGAGCCGCTCTGGGGAAGAGCATCTAGGTTCCAAGTTCCTTCCCTGGCATCTCCAAGATAGGGCTGAGAGAGATTCCTGCCTGCAACCTTGGAGAAGCCGCTGCCAGTCTGTGAAGAAAATACTGAGCTATATAGACACATGGTCTGACTCTGTCTGTGGCAGCTGCCTATGTTCCTAACAGCTGGAGTGCCAAATGTTGCCTATCCTTGGGTCAAAACCTCTCTCTAACATGTTTGTTTTGTGTGAGCAGAGAAGGTGTCTGTCTGTCTTTGAAAATTCAACCATTTGATCTCCCATCTACAGCTTGAGCAGTGCTCAAATAATGAGGAAAGAAATAGAGAGGCCCAAATGAAACCCTTGACACACACACCCCAGTTTAGCCAAATTATGGTGCCCCCCAACAGCCTTTAAAAACACCATATTGTGGGGCTGTCACAGAATCTAAGGAGACCTGGTCCCCTTGGTCTCCCACCCAGTAATTCAAGCATTGAAGGTAGTACAATTACAGCAACAAGTAAAGCATGTAGGGCTATATCCTGTTCCAGGAGGTGGGTCAAAGGCCGACCTGGGCCTCCTGAGGCAGGAGTCAGGATGTCGGAGGAGCACAGGATTTAGACAGCTCCAAGGGGCACTTAATTGGTTAAATGGGTCAGGACCTCAGAGAGCTGCAAAAGAGAGCTGGGTACAAGAAGGAAAGTTGCTCCAGCGGATGCTTGAAACTGACTACTGGTTATATGGCTGTTGCCCAGGGTAGATTGGCTGTACGTCTTACCTGGGAAAGGCTATGTACTTTCAAGAGGCCTTCCCCAGTTTTGCAAACACTGGCTCAGATGGCTCTGGGGGGCCTCTAGCAGATCCCTAAGGGACTAGCAGATCCTCAAGGGACTCCTGCAAGTCAGAGGATAAAGGCAGGGTCATCTCTTTGGGTGTGGTCAGGGTGCTGGCTCTGGTTCCCCCAGTTCTCCCATATAGTGGATTGTGGGTAGTGGAAAATTTATTTCGTGACTCAGGCCAGGTTACTGGATAATTGTCATAAATCTGTTAGCTCGGCTAACCCAACAGGACTTACAACCCCCTTCAGCACTCCCCGGTGAGTTAACAGAAAGCGGCAGCGGAACTGCACGAGTGAAAAATAAAAGGCTCACAAAGAAAAACAGTAAATGAATTAAGTCCCCTGAACTGCACTAGGTACCTCCCTCTAACAATAACTGAGTAATAAGTGAAAGAAAACACAGAGCAAAGGAATGAAAATAGCAAAAGACAACAGAAGTAAGGAATTAACAGAACAAAACTGGAGGCATAAACAAGGCAAACTGGAACTCAGACAAAGTTTGGGAATTCAGTGGCACACTGTCTGCAGCCAGCAAACGTTGCAAACAGCACCTGAGCAATTGAGAGACTACCAAATATATATGGCTCAAGAGAACCAGCAGCCAATCAGGCTTCTCTGAGTCAGCACTTCGGCTTCCTCTCTAATGATCTCCTGCGCCTGTGTGACTTCCACTGAGCCTCCCTCTTGAGCTGTCTTCTCAAGACAGGTGAAATCCAGGCTCCTCCCCATCAGAAATCATGTCTGGCAGCTGTTACGAATCCTCAGCTCCAGAGCCTGGTCTCCCTGCCAAGTCCTGTTGCTGTGCTTCTGAGCCCTCACTAGCAGGCAAATCCTCCCATTCCTGCTCTGATTCTTCTGAGTCAGAAGTCTGAGCCATGACAATAATCTGGATAAACCAGTTCTGCAGCACGAGGAAAGACTCTAGCGCTGAGTCATCCCTTTCCTCTGATTGAGAAGCAGACTGGCTGGCTTAAAAATCTTTAAACAAAACTTTCCAAAACTGAGAAAGAAAAAAGAACATATTCTGCTAGGGTAAATCTCGCTGCCACCAAGCCACCTCAATAGAAAGTCCCAATGCATTTTGGGGTGACTAGCAATCCCCGTTTCATTTTGCTTCCCCTTGCCAGTAGGCAAGAATAAAACTCCTCTCTCCTGTGTGTCTACCTGCACATGGAGTTAATCCTTAATTGTTAATTTGGCCAAGCTAGCTTTGAGACATATTCTGCACCAGAGAAATCCCCCTTATTCCTCCCCCGCCCACTGCTGGGTTAATAACCAACCCACTAAGACTTGTAAAAACAACAGAGAGAAAACACTTTTATTCAATTACTACAGTTAGTCTGAGGCTTTTGGCTTTTTATAAACACTTCAAAAATAATTATTTGGTTACAATAATACTTCAAAAGTGCCTCAATGATGCTGGGGTGGCACACTTTAAAATTTAGTTACTTAGCTGCAAATAATGGATATTTAGGAAAATGTGAAGCACACACACAAATCAAAATAAATTTCCTGATGCAAAGTCTGACTACACAAACGATTCCCTAAACTGGGTTCCTGAAGCCACAAAGTCCTGGCTTCCCATTTTCCTTGACTCACCTAACTCCTGATGAGAATCAAGCCTCCTGCAGATCTCTCACCCTGAGAGATTATCTTGCAGGCTCCAGCCAAGAGGCATCCAACCTCATGCTAGTCTGCACTCTGTCACGACTTCCTTTCTTGTTCCAGAATTCTCCCCTGCAGCTCTAATGTCCCACCCACTTTTTGGACTGATTGGGTGAGCCCTGGAGTTCACCAGCCTGTCAATCAAGACAGGGGTTCACTTCCTGTTAACTCTTTAGAGGGCGGGGAGACTGATCACTACATCCCGGCATGGGGGGTCCCAGCAGCATGGGATCACCTGAAGTCTGGCTCATGGGGTATTACCATCCTCTGAAGTGTTAACTTTGTCTCCCATTTGTGGGGTGGTTGTTCCTAGATCTTGGGTCATTACCGGCTGCTAATTGTGTGCAGCACCTCTTAGGTCCCACTGAGTGCCTGCCCATAAGAAAGTGACTAGTATTAAAGTACACTACATAGTAGTTTAAAGATTGAGGTATATATTTTAACTCCTTAACTGACCGGTCAATGGCTAGTACCTTTTGAAAAACACTTTCTGAATCTTTAGTATTTGCTTTGGTGTACTTTTAGTTAGTTTCAAAGGATGGGCAAGATCCAGCTTGAATCAAACACTTTTAAATGAATTGATTTCCATAGAAGAGATATTTAATTATCTACTTAATTCTCCCATTGAAATATGTTAAACTAAAAACTAGCTGGTTTATGTCCTAAACATTTAGGGATTGTTGTGCTAATACGTTCCTGCTGACTCAAAAGACGTTTGAGTTACCCATGACTGATATATTTGCCAAGATTGCTATACAATGATAAGGAGCACCTGGTATGTTGGAGTTTTTTTGCTAGGAGAGGAAGACTGTTTTCTGTTATAACCTCATGGTCGCAGTGTATAATGGTTTCCAGACATCCTTCGGGAGACACTTTACAATACTGTATTATACAATACAGATTTTTAAAACTGTAGATGTTTTATAACGTTTGCTATGCTTGTCAACATTTAAATACATAGGAAAAGGGTTAGAGAAGGGTGAGAATGAACTGTAAATATATCTTCTTACCATTTTCAAATCATGGCATCCTAATTAATGAATTACACATGCAAGGAAGAGATACAACTTGGGCCCCTGTGCAGTAGGTGGAACGTCCCAGCTCTACCTGCACTCTGGAAATGATCTATAAGAGAGGAAACACATCGCTGAGGGTCAGCAACATATTTCCTCCCTTCCAGATGGCTTCAGGAGCACAGGCAGAAGTTTCAACTGCTTACACAGCCATAGAGGGACTCGGGGAGCTGTGCATGGGCCCCAGTCACATACCTGGTGCAGCCCCTTCACATGCACATGTTTCATTGGTTAGGATGTCAGCTAGTGAGAGCCAATGTGATCCAGTAGATAAAGATGGGCTGGAATTTGAGTGGTGTAGGATCCAAAGGCGAGAGTTGTGGTATGCAAGGACAAGGCAGTGGAGTGGAATCAGGAATAACAGTTTAATGAAACAGATATCAAGGCTATTCTCACACGCAGGCATAACTAGGCTAAGGAAGCCCAGCCTGCTTTTGCCTGCATGTGACAGCCTCCGAGAGCGGCACGGCTCCCAGCAGCAGCATGGCAGCAAACCCTTTATGGAGCCCCAGTTGTTAGCCAGGGTTAAGGGTGTGAGCACACTCTCACCCCTAGCTAACTACGTGTGTCAGTGCCCTGCAGCTCCACGTAGCACCTACCCACAAGTAGCCTCCCAGCCTGTGTTGGGAGGCTCCCCATAATGCACTGTCCACTCGTGCAGTGTATTATGGGAGTCCCGGTGGCCTCCCGGCCCCCAAACCCCCCAGCTGCTGGTAGCAGCCAGCAAACATCTGGGTGAGCAATCCACTCGCCCAGCCAGAAGAAAAGGATCATCTATGGGGGAGGTAAGCATTCCAAGGCTTCCTCCCCTCACCCTTTTGAGCCCTTTCTCCGATCATAAGAAAGGGCTCATTATCAGAGAGGCAAGTGCAGACTGCTTTTCCGTTCTCTTGCTGCTGTTTGTTATCCCTGCCTCTGCTCTAGGATTGGAATACAAGGAACTAAACCCCATTCAAAAGCTGGCCTGGATCAAGGAATGGATTAACCCCAAACACCTCAACTGAGTTCAAGGCAAATTCTGTCTCTGTAACGGACTCATTGGGCAGGTTTGCACAACTGCTGCCAAGTCAATAAACCAAGAAGCTCTTCTAGTTGCAGAAGGGTGTCTCGTCTGCACCCACCATGCTGCCTTATTGACTTCCGCCTGAGATGCTTTGCCCAACTTCAAATCAAGGTGGCAAATTTAGGATGAACCTCAGGCTGAAGTTGGTAAGGCAGCATGGGAATCAGTGGTTGGCAGGCTCAGGTGGCATGCCTCCTGGGGGTGTGCACTCACCGGGAACCAGTTTCCTAGGCTTGGTGGTGATTATGTGAACCTACCTTGCAACAGTCAAAAACAGTCTCTCAGCTGCTGTTCTCCGTCTTTTAAAAAAGGAATGAGGATAACAACAACCTAATCTGCAGTGGTGTTCAGTATAAAGCACAATAAAGATGGAAAAGCCCGTTGCAATCTGAACACACTAAATTAGTTGTACTAACAAACATGCAAACCTGGAGATCTAGTGTACATTTCACATGTTATAACTGCAAGGAAATGGCTTGACTAGCAAGCCAGAGGTTGCCGGTTCGAATCCCCGCTGGTATGTTCCCCAGACTATGGGAAACACCTATATCGGACAGCAGCGATATAGGAAGAAGTGACATAGGAAGGCATCATGTCATACTGCACGGGAGATGGCAATGGTAAACCTCTCCTGTATTCTAACAAAGACAACCACAGGGCTCTGTGGTCGCCAGGAGTCGACACTGACTCGATGGCACACTTTACCTTTACTGAATCTACAGGCTTATTTTGTTTCAAATAATTGAAATCAGAGGGAATATTCATACAAGGAAAGGCTGTTGCATTGGGCCCTGAATTAGTCTTTTCTGACTATCTGAGAGAACCCAGGAGAAGCAGTTCAGCCGGAAGAATTCAAGTAGATGAACACTCATTAACTGTGTGCATATAGCCCTTTACAATTTTTCTAATTCCCTCTATCCCTCCTCATATGTAGTCTCCACCATGAACAACATTCCCCTCAATGCTAATTTAGTTCCTGTTCCTTCCCCTACACACATTTTTGTGCTTAGATGATTTTCACAGGAACCAATGCCTTTGTTTGTTTATCATATTTTTATACTGCCTGATATGTACACCTCTAGGCGTGCATCTCTAGGCGATGTACAAAATTTAAAATATTTAAAAGTCAACACAGATTAAAATAGATGACACAATAAAAATAGCATAAAACAGTTATTAAAACAAAATATTAAAATGATTACATAATTTAAATAAAAGTTGCATTATTTTAACTTTTGTCCATCAAGCACATGAATAATACTGACTGACTTTTTCAGCAAATACAGGGTTAACAGCAAGTGTGACTATTTGATCTGCAGCACATACCACATTCACCCGCTAACCAATGAGGAGGAGGTATCATTTTAGTTGTAACTTCAAAGTTAAAATGATGTTGAATTCTCATTTGCTTTTGCAGCGCAAATGAAACGCTTGCTTGGGATCCAAGATCCAAACCTGCTGGGCTTTGAGCTGATTTGGACACTGTAGCCCTAGATGAAACTATTGCTTCCAGAGGCTTGGAAATGATTCTCTTATTAATGGCGCCTAGAACAGCACTGGCCTATTGTACCACAGCACCATAGGGTAAAACCTTGCTAGTTATCTGCTGTCAAAGAATATGGTGCTTTGATCTTTCTCATGTATAGCATTGTACGTTTCCCCTTGTTGAATTTGACGTTCTTGCTATCAACCAGTTTTCCGGTTTGAGATCATTTTGAACCTTTAGCCTACCTTTGGAATTTTTGAAGTCCTTCCCAGTTTTGTGTCATTTATGTCATTATTGAAGATGTTGAATTGCTGAAATTCCCTGGGTTGTCTTTCTTGTCCCCCCACCCCCTGCTTTTCTCCAGTCATCTGAAACATTAGATCTCCACAAATGCCCTCATACAATAGCTGGCGGTTCCGAGATGCTGACTCCTGCAGGATCCTTCAGTGGATGTCATCTGGCTTTGATGACTTGAATGCCTTCACATCATTCCTATTTTTTGACATGTTTTTTCATTAGCTCGCCCCATAACTTTTCCCTTGCTACTCTTGCCCAATCTCTCATCACAGCTCTCCTTCTGCTTGCAAGGAAGACAGCTCTGATGCAGATAGTTTCCAAATCAATTGTTCCTATCATTTTTGTTAACATTTCCAGGATTACTGTTGTAAACAGGCATCAGCTATAAACATCCAATTCTGTATATGATTTATGTGACAAGCCTGCACGACTTGTACAGGTTATTGTTAATAAGGATAATTGTACACACCTTTTCAACAACAAAAACATTCTCAATGCAGTTAACACGGCAAAAGGAATGAAAAGATGGTACCCTGTCCCAAGAGGGCATGATGATGATGATGATGATGATGATGATGATGATGATGATGATGATCAGGGCTGCAGAAATCCACTAGTCTACTAGTCTGTGATGAATGAAAAATGATGCCTGACGAGTGAAAAATGTCCTGATGAGCAATGTACCAACATAGCTTGACGAGTAACATATTTTGGTTGATAAACTGAGCCAACATTTCTTCACCCCTAATGGCGATTAATGATAGTTACAAAGAGGGCAACAGCAACTACAGGGATGCTGTGCTAAGCTGAATAGAGATAGCTGCTCTCCCTCTGCTAAATAAGAGAGAGCCATTGCTTAAAAAGTGCCTCTTTGCACATTTAGCAAGGATGATTCCCAAACTGTGTGCCACAAGAGAGCCTGAAGATTTCTCTGCCATCAACAGAGATGTCTCTACCATGAGGCAAGGTGAGGTGACTACTTCAGGTAATGAATTACGGGTGCTTATTAATTGCAGAAGTGCCCCACTGAAGTGAACAGGAGCGGTGCAGGAGCTCAGGACTTCATTTCTAAGGGGCTTTGTGTACTCTACAGATTAATCACTGGCCTGAACACACACATTTGTATCTTGTCCTTCCTCCAAAGAGCTCAGGGTGGCACACATTTGGCTTTATTTTATCCTCACAACAAAGGCACAAAGGCCATTTGCTCATGGTGATGCAAATGGCCTCTGTGCGTATGTGGAGGCCATGAAAATGGCCTCCGCACATGTGCAGTGGCCCAAACCAGGCTGCAGCTGGCCAGGGCTGTCATTTGAGAGGCCAGCAGAGGGCAGGAGGAGGAGCCGCTAATGTCTCCACCGACACCACCTCCGCTGTCCCTGGCACCTGGAAACTAAAGGTTGAAACTGCCCTTTCGCTTGCCGCCACCCCTGCATGACTATAGAGAATTGCCTTTTACTTGTAATCCTTGCTGGATTCCCCTTTACAAGTATGCCCCCCCCCCCGCTGGCCCCGAAGCAGTTCAGCCCGGTTTGATGGCCGGACATGACCCAGTTTGGCCGAGCCCAAGACCAGGCCGGGCCAGGTCAGTTTGAATCCAGTCCTGATTCAAACCGAACCAGTCAGACCAATTCCGGACACATCCCTACAAACCAGTAGTTCTAGCCCTGCCTTCAGGAGCAATAGACAGCAAGCCTGTCTGTGTATCAAGGTAACCTGGAGAAGTTGTTCTTGAGGTACTCCTACTTGCGAAGTTTAGGCAGGTGTTGACTGGGGATTGGGGCTTTTGGATTGTAACACACTGGCTCTAGAATGCTCTCCAAAGCCATGTGCACTTTTTTAGGTCATGTCATGTGAATATTCCTTTGTTCACCCATGCTTTTTGAGGACCAGCAAGCTGTATTTGTTTTATCTCAGCTGGCTGCCTTTACTTCTTCTGCTTTATTGCCATCCATCCCTTTTTTATTGTTTTAATTTTTGTAATGGATTAACATGCTGGTTGTTGTTGTTTTTGAGTTTGCAAAGCACCTCAAAAGCATTTAATTGAAAAGTGGGATGGAATTACTTTAAGTAAATGATTAAATAGAACTATGGGCACCAACGTGGGAAAGATGCCCATTTAATCTTGAAAAGCACTTCGCTAACAGCTGCATGCATCCAGTCTCTCTTGTATTCATAGATTTATTGAGCTTGACACTAGTATGTCTGCCTGTTTCTGAATTATTTGTGAGAAGGAGCAGCAGTATTTTACAGGCAATGACCTTCTGAATTAAATATGAACATTAAAAAGTCAAAAGGGTTGCAATTGCACTACAATAGCTATTTGCCCTAATGTTCAAGAATGGGGTTGTTCTGCAGTCAAGTGCCTATATATTCAGAGAGCCCGCTTGTTAATTTGGTCTTTGACTAGTGATAGAATTCAGGTTCAGTTCTGACCACAGCTGCACTGGTTTGGTTCTGATTCAAGCCAATAAAGGTTTGCTAACCTGTTCAGCAGATTTCTGGAATTGGATCAGCATCTGTTCCATTTCATGGTTTGGAGCAACTTAATGCATCTAATTGGTTACAGTTATTAGCCATAATCCATAAGCACAACTAAAATGTTGAATAGTAAAGCTTTAACAAATATTGAGTTGTTTTGTTTAATACAGTGTATGGCATCCTCACAGTAGCAGACTTGCCAGTTCTTTAAGGCAGGGGTTCCTAATCTTGGGTCCCCAGGTGGTGCTGTACTGCAACTCCCATCATACCTGCCCCAAAGGCCTTTGGCCCAATGTTGGGAACCCTTGCATTTGGATTAGGTGGTAGAATCTGTGGTAGACTGGGCTCTACTAATTCAGATGGCAAGTGCCATTTTTAATGCTCCCCCAGGTGTGTGTGTGTGTGTGTAAGATGTGCTGTCAAGTCGGTGTCGACTCCGGGCGCCCACAGAGCCCTGTGGTTTCCTTTTGTAGAATACAGGAAGGGTTTACCATTGCCATTTCCTGTGCAGTATGAGATGATGCCTTTCAGCATCTTCCTATATCGCTGCTGCCTGATATAAGTGTTTCCCATAGTCTGGGAAACATACCAGCAGGGATTCGAACCAGCAACCTTCTGCTTGTTAGTCAAGCATTTCCCCGCTGCGCCACTTAAGGTGGTGTGTGTGTGTGTATCTCTCTATCTATCTCTCTATCTATCTCTCTATCTGTCTCTGTCTGCAAGTTAACAAACAACCTATCATAGCAGGAGAGAGCAGTTCAAGTCTAACCAACTCTATGCTGTGCTAGTTTTCCACCTGCAGGGAAAATTCGATATAGGATAGGCATTTACTATGTGACTCCCCTCTCCTGCAGTCTCATATGGTTTAATCCATTCTGTCACTTCATCCCCATCTCCTTCTGCTATCCCTGTAATAGATCAGGCCTTTGTGACAAAAGGATGAGTGATCAGTCTGCATTAATGAGTATGCTTAGGGTGTCCCACCTTTAACATCTGTTTTTCAAAAGTAGAAGACTGTGTTAGTCATTTCTCTTTTGCTCATGGGTTCATTTTTGAAATACCAAAAGGGTAGCAGAATAAAACATTCCCCAAGAAGGTCACTCCATGCAGGATAGGCAGAAGAAAATTACATTCTTTCCAGAACTAAATGGCTCCCTCAAGGGATCCTCCCTTGTGTGACTGAGTTGCTCCTGCCCTGCCCCGACCCACCCCCGCCAACAAGCAGGCTTGCTTTTAATGGCAGGCGTGTTCAGTGATTGAAACAGTGTTGAAGGGAATTCAAAAGAACACTCCACATTGAAATGATGGTGTGTCTGATAAACCGTGAGTTCAAATGATTTGTTGACAGCAGTTTCCAAATTTATATTTGGTCGTGAGTATTTTCTTCATGCTAAGACAAGATCAATGTGACTACTGAATTATTAATCAGAAGAAGAAGAAGAAGAAATTTCATTTTGGAATGATCTATTTCTTTGCCCTATATGTTCTCTAAGATTGTAAGAATAGGGGGAATGATCCAGCCCATCTGCTCACTAGTTGTGAAGCTGCACAGTCACAGCACAAGGTGGAGAGGCCATCCCCTGTCCAGCAATATGGGGATGGGGTCCCAGAATCCTGATCAGGCCACTTAGATTTGCTAGACTGAACTCCAAGGGCTTACAGGGAAAGACTGGATACCTACTCCTACAAATATTTATTTTATTTTATCGAATTTGTATACCACCCCAAATTTTCATCTCTGGGTGGTTTACCACAACAATTTATTTATTGTTTTTCAACAAAGTGCTCAAAGCAAGTTTACACAGAAAAATAAATTAAAACCAGAATGGTTCCCTGTCCCAAAAGGGCTCACCGTCTAAAAAGAAACAATAAGGTGGACACCAGTAACAGCCACCGGAGGGATGCTGGGCTGGGGTTGGATAGGGCCAGTTGCTCTCCTCCTGCCAAATATAAGAGAACCACCACTTTAAAAGGTGCCTCTTTGCTCAGTTAGCAGGGGCACCTCAGCTGCATAGTAACTTCCTGGGTCTTGCAGCCAGCATGCATTTGTAGAACCCAGGAGGCCCCATGCAGACCACATAAACAGTCCCTTCTGTTGCTCTACCAGTTGGTTGCTGCCCTTTTAGTCCTCTCTTGGAAATAGAGAATGCACGTAAGAGAGTGGACTGACATTCTGAAGAACGTTACTCAAAGCAGTCCCATGAATTTCTTAACTTAACTTGTCCTTTTAATTTAAAGGATTATGTTAAGTGATTTTCCTCAGTATGTCAGCCAGTGTTCCCAGCTGATCTGGTCACGTCTCCCCATACATAGCACGTTCATTTGACTCACTAAACTTGCAGTTTTGGATGTCACATTGAACTGCACTTGCAATGGCAAGTGCTCTTGCAAAATGGCAGGCTCTGCTCATGGGAGAGGGCTCAGATGACCCATTTAGCATGAGCAGCCCCCATGAGCACAAGCAAAGTGTAATCTCACTGATTTGGGAGGAAGAGGGTCAGAGCACGTGGCCTCCATAAGGACAGTGTTCTCTGCGACTCCAGCATGTATTTCTCCAGACTGTCCCTTGTTAATCACTCTGCACCTGGTGGTATAAAGTTCAAGTATGCTAACATGGCTAATTTCCTCACAAAACCCAAAATCCGGAGTGTCTTTTGAGATCTATGCAATTACTTGTGCACTCACAATGGGGGCCTCTGGCTTTTTTATTCTGGCAGCCTCCAGCATTGAATCTCAGGATGGAGACAAACACTGCAGTCTAAGTGTGGTGGAAGGGGTCTGGACAAATATCTGCTGCCCTGAAAACATAGATTGGGCCATGCAGGGGTGGGCCATTCATCAGGCAAGGTGAGGCAGTCACCTCAGGTGGCAGATTATTGGGACGCCAGCAGGGGCAGCACGATGTCCTCCACTTCCACCATCAGAGCAGCTTGTTGGGGCTGATCTGACACTTGCAAGCTTTGTAAGGAGTGGCTTTCACATTCCTTGCAAAGCTTTAAAGACACATAAGAAGAGAAGAGGAGGCATCTAGCCACTTCTGCTCCTCCTCCTCTTTCAGAGCTTTCAAGGATTGGTTTGAAAGGGGCTTGGCCCCCACAGGGGCATGGCACAAGGCAGCATTTCACACCACCTCAGGTTCCACATTATTTTGGGCCGCCCCAGGGCTATTGTTTAAACCACGTCCTCCACAGCTAAAATTTTATGTCTGCCTTCACCCTCAGATTAGTTCTGAAAATTCCCCTTTGAGTTACAAGTTGTTATGTGCAGGGAGAAGCTTCCGTCAGAAGTAGAAAGAGCCCCAAGCCCCATTGCTCACCAGGTGTCTCTGTGGACGGAAGCCAAGATATGCAAACATAACCACCCACACGTGCCTCCTAAAGGATAAGTTCCCGTTCATCTGATTTTGCTCAGCTTTTGGCTTAGCAGAAGCATCGTTTCCAGTTGACCTCAAGGCATGGTTTTCCAGCTAGTTCGCAAAGCCTCCGAACTGCTAGAGATAAATGTAATGATAAATAGCTGCTACCTTTATGAACCTTTCATTAGTTACATTATGCTCTTTCAAGTAGTACTTTTCACCATATTTACACATTGAAACATGGACAATGCATTCCAATATTCAAGCTTGGATGTTACTAAAGCATAAATGACTTTGTCAAGAGGATCTTTTGAATGGGACACAGCTGGTGCACCAGCTGAGGTTAGACAAAAGCAACACATGCTATGGATGTGCTGTATGCTAAATATTTTTTTAATAAATAAGTGGATACTCTACTTGTGTGTCCATCTGCAAGGCTGGATCTAATAGCAGCCCGCCTCCCCTGCTCCAAGCTGCATATTTGCTCATCATGGGGGAGCACGATTCCAACCTGTACCAGACAGATTCCACCCTCATGATGTAGTAGATTATGAACCAATAATGCTTCAATAGTAAGACAAGAAAAAAGTACCACTGGCAAATAATTTACCAGATAATCAAAGACAGATTTGCTTTACTATCAGATCCAGCATTGTGGGTGGATGCACAACTAACATCTGTAGCTCATGGTGCCTTTCTCCAACTTTTGTTGGTGCACCATCTGGGTCCCCTTCTGGGAAGAGATGATCTTGCCACAGTCATTCGTTTGTTAACACCAAAATTTGATTACTGCAAGGTCACATGTGAGACTACCTTTCAAGTCTGTACAAACCAAGAACCAACTTGTTAACTAAAGCCTGTTCAGGCATTTTTATTTATTTATTTACTTATTTACTTACTTATTTATTTATATCTATGTAAACCATGTTGGGAACTTGTGTTGAAAAACGGCATATAAATATTTGTTATATTCGTAACTAAAGCCAGTTCAGACATGGGGGAAGGAGGATGTGGGGGGAAGGGGATGTCCCAGTGCATACCTGGAATTCCGTCCTGACGCTAATGCACCATCTTCCTTGCTCCCTCCAAGCTTACGGCATTTGCCTCTTGGAGAGCGCAAGAAGGGTGATGCTTCCCTGCAGGTCAGCCAATGATTGGTCTTGCTGGTTGGGGCCATCTAGGGCTTGAGGGCTGAAAGGCTGCTGCAGTAGAGCAAGCCACCACAAGGGGCAGCAGTGCATGGATTCTCCCACTGAGAACTAAGGCTGTACCCTTTGAGTTTTTTCACAGACTTTCCAGTTGAAAACCTGGAATGGTTTTCAACAATGGCTTTATGTAAAAAAATTTATTGATTTTTTGACTTGGGTTTGAAAAAAATGTGAACATAGAGATGTTGTTTGTCCTACATAGAAAAGGAAATATGTCTGTGGTTTGGCTTAGTTGTAGCTAAAATAACAATTAGTGTGGAATACTAGATGAAATTTCCCTTCTAATTTAAGTATCTCAAATATGAGTTTGAAAAAATCTTGAAGAATCTGTAAGTTCATTGATGGTGGCGATGATGTGTTGTGGAGGGAAAAGCCAGCTACAATACAGCAGTTTACCAATAAAATAAGGGATCATTTTCCATCACATTCCCAACCACTTTGGCAAAGGTTCTGATATACTTTGAGGGCAATAAAACCCACGTATTTTGAGCTCCCAAAATAAAGTTTTAATTGTCACTTATAGATCAAAGTTTCTCTGGAGTTATAGCAATATTGGCTTCTAATGCATCATTCTTGTTCTTGTTCTTTTATTTTATTATTTTATTATAAATATAATTTGTAATAAAAATGTAATAAAATGTGAAATCAGTTTTACAAGTGCATAGAAATGTCTTCTTGGAAAATGTCAGTGATGAGTAACAAGGAAATGATGTACAATGAACTTCACTCTTCATCCCAAACTTAAGGACACATCTGTGAAAACAAATATATTAACCAAAACTTTTTCTTAACATCTGTAAACTGAACTTCATCTTGCTGTGTTGCTTAACTGATGACAGACAGTATCCTGAATATGAATTGGTGTTCAAAGGGCCAAAACAGACCTGGCGCAGGAGATCCATGATCAGATCTCCTCGCTTTAAAAAGATACTCCAGTAGGGGGTTCTATGTTAGAACCACAACACTAGGGTTCTGGCAGCTCAAGACCTCTGTATGCCTGAGGCCAGAGGTGGTCTTACACCTGTACTTTGGGGCCGAAGTCCAGGGCCGCCTCCATACCCCCTGGCGGCCCCCAAATCCTCTTTCGTCATGCCTGGGTGGTGTGGTTTGTGCCTTCAAGAACCTACATGTTAAAAATGATGCTTAACTTATGTGGGGGGAGGCCTCCAAAGGCTTTTAGGTCCAGGCTCCAAAATGATCTAGGTGCAGCTCTACCTGATGCAAGGTGCCAGAGGCCACCTCCCTAGTGTGCAGCCTCCTCCCCTTCTTTCCCCCTCTTGAAGGGCATCTTGCCACCTCCCTGGTGCCCCCAAAATCTGCTACCTGAAGCGACTGCCTCACCTCGCCTCATAGAAGGGCCGCCCCTGCACTGGGGAGGGAAATCCACTCTTTCTTACTGCATCATTCCCTGGATAAAAATGGTATCCTCCCTAGCTGCTGGAGGGAAAAGACAGGCGTGACAAAGGGACCTACCATGTTTCATTAGCTAGGGGTGTGTGTGAGGGGGTATAGTGGGGAAATGGCATGGGGAGAAATGGTTTAAACCTCACTTCCCAGTGGCACTGCACCAATCCACTTGAGGGCCACAGTGGCTGCTTTTTAATCTAAAAAAATAGAAACATGAGATCCAGTCATAGATCTCTTGTGCCTCATCCAGTTTGGGCCATTTATTGGAGATGGAGCCATCGCTCAGGGGTTGAACACATACTTTGCGTTTGGAAGTTCAGTGACTGAAATCTCCACATGGGGAAGGACCCATGTCTGAAACCCTGGAGAACCAGTCAGTATGGACAATACTGAACTACAGTGGGTATAGGAAAGAATCACCCCCTTTGATAGACCTTAAATTCTGGTTCCCTTACATCCTGAAATGAAAACACAAAGAAAATTCCCTTCACCAGCTGTACTTATCCAATGCAACCTATAACATCCAACTGAAAAACATCACAATTACAGTCCAGAAAAAGTGTCAGAAATAAAAAAACAAGAATTACTGAGATGGAAAAAGGATCACCCCCCCCCCAATGTCAATATTTTGTTGAACCACCTTTTGCTTTAATAACAGCCTTGAGTCTGTTGGGATACTTCCCTATCAACCTTGCACATCTAGACAGAGCAATATTTGCCCGCTCCTCCATACAGAACTGTTAAAGTTCAGTCTCATTGGATGGTAGGTGTTGGTGGACTGCTATCTTCAAATCTCTCCACAGATTTTCTATGGGATTTAGGTCTGGGCTCTGACTGGGCCACATGAGGACGTTCACTTTTTTCCCCTTCAGCCACTGTGTGGTCAATTTTGCTGTGTGCTTCGGATCGTTGTCATGTTGAAAGGTGAATCTTCTGCCCATCCTCAACTGTCTGGCAGAGGGTAGCAGGTTTTCTTCCAGAATCTGACGGTATTTTGCCCCATCCATTTTTCCTTCTACCCTAACGAGAGCCCCAGTCCCTGAGGCAGAGAAACACCCCCACAACAGGATGCTGCCACCTCCATGCTTCGCTATAGGTATGGTGTGTTGTGGATGGTGAGCTGCGCTGGATTTACGCCAGGTGTACTGTTTGGTGTTGCCAAATAGTTCAATCTTGCTCTCATCTGACCATAAGACCTTTTTCCATTTGGCATCAGAATCTTCAAGGTGCCTTCTGGCAAAGCTCAAACGAGCTTTAATGTGGCCTTTCTTGAGAAGTGGCTTTCTCCTTGCGACCCTCCTGAACAAGCCACATCTGTGGAGCGCTCGTGAAATTGTTGTCACATGCACAGAACAACCACTCTTTGCCATGAAGTCCTTTAACTCCTTCAGAGTGGCCATTGGCCTCTTGGTAACTTCTCTTACCAGTTTCCTCCTTGCTCTTCCATCCAGTTTGGAGGGCCGACCGGATCCAGGGAGGATAGCAGTCCACCAACACCTACCATGCAATGTGACCAAACTTGAACAGTTCTGTATGGAGGAGTGGGCAAATATTGCTCTGTCTAGATGTGCAAGGTTGATAGAGAAGTATCCCAACAGACTCAAGGCTGTTATTAAAGCAAAAGGTGGTTCAACAAAATATTGACATTGGGGGGGCTGATCCTTTTTCCATCTCAGTAATTCTTGTTTTTTATTTCTGACACTTTTTCTGGACTGTAATTGTGATGTTTTTCAGTTGGATGTTATAGGTTGCATTGGATAAGTACAGCTGGTGAAGGGAATTTTCTTTGTGTTTTCATTTCAGGATGTAAGGGAACCAGAATTTAAGGTCTATCAAAGGGGGTGATTCTTTCCTATACCCACTGTATTAAGAGGCGGGCTTCATGCTCTGAGTCTCAGGAGAGACTGTCCTTTTGCCAAAAATGTCTAGTACTCATGATGCACTGGTGTATACGTAAATTGAATTTCAGCTTTCCATAAGTTGCTGAAGTATCTTACCAGTTTTTTAATACCTTTGCGTGTGTGGTTCAGCAAGGCCCAAATGCACAGATATGGATCAGGGCTGCACAACTGGCCCTCCTCAGATGATGGACTACAACTCTCATCATCTCTGACTATTAGCCATTGTGGCTAGAGATGATGGGAGTTGTAGTCTAACAAGAGCTTGATGGCAGCACACACACACATATCTGTTTGTTTCCTCCGGTCATTGCCAGAGACCCTGATCTGTGTATCCTGCTGCTGTCTAATGTGAGCAAGAACAGGGCCTTCTCAGTGGAGTCCCTGAGAATGTGGAACTCCCTTGTGATGGAGGTTCTCTTGGCTCTGCCATTATCAGGATGCAAGAGACAAGTCAAAGTGCTTCTGTTTCAGAGAGCTTTGGGATCAGCCGGAATGATTAGTTTCTCCTTTTGGTGCTTCTGCTGTTTGTTCTGCTGCCCCTTGAGGCTCTCTTTTGGTCTTTGTGGTTTTATTGTTTATTGCTTATTATTTTAAATTAATGTTTAACTGATTGATTCTGTTAGCTGCCCTGTAGATTCCTGTGGGATGGGAGGGCAAGATAATAAATGCTTTAAATAAATGACAACAAACAAATGCTTATTTATTATTATAAATATTACATTGTTTAGCCAAAAATGTATTCTTGTGCTGCAGCTCTTTTCGTCCCCTCTGGGCTAGATTAAACATGATGATAAGCCTGGTATGCCTCTTTGGCTCCTGTGCTGTGCATTGCAATTCTCTACAGCTCAGAACACAACGTCTGTTTCTTTATCACTCTGGTTGTTCTCTCCAGATTTAGCTCTCCAGCAATCCAGCAAATTTCAAATGAATGATTAACAGTATATGGAAATTGTTCCTGTATGATGATCCCAATTGAAAAGCAAGCACGGAAGGAATATGGCAACACTACAAGCCACCTAATGGTGCAGCGGGAAATAGCAAGCCAGAGGTTGTCAGTTCGAATCCCTGCTGGTATGTTTCCCAGACTATGGGAAACACCTATATCAGGCAGCAGTGATATAGGAAAATGCTGAATGGCATTATCTCATACTGCATGGGAGGTGGCAATGGTAAACCCCTCCTGTATTCTACCAAAAGACAACCACAGCGCTCTGTGGTTGCCAGGAGTTAACACTGACTTGACGGCACACTCCACTTCACAAATATGGCTCACTCTGTGGGCCAAACTAGAAGTGACTGAGGCAGATCCATATGTTAAATCATGGATCTGTCCCAGTCATGTAGAATGTCAGAGGTGAAGCTAATCTTATCACAAAGGGAATACAGAGGTGAAGAACTTGAACACACACACACACACACACACACACACACCCCACACACAACTTTAGTGTCCCAGCCAAGCACACTTCCAGTATCAGATCTTAGCTGAGCTGCAGTTGATAGCTCATTAGATCCTAAGCGCTCCCTGAAACAAAAACATTTTCACCCAACAATTAAAAGAAAATGGACAGAATGAACAGCCTGGGAGCATGTTTCTCAACCTGGTGCTGCTGTCTACCTCCCCCCAGAGATGGAAAATAGGGGAAACTTACAGCTTTCTCTGTGTTATATCACCCCTTCTTTATCCCTACCCTCAAACAGTTAGGGTAAAATTTCAGTCATTTTTGCACAAAGCAAAGGGTTAGGGTTAGGGTAACAATGACCAAATTGTTGTACTTTCTCCATCTTTGGAGGACATTCCTGCCAGTTTTCATTTCCATTCCTCTGGCAACATCGCTAAAATTTTGTAGTTGTTTTTGGGTTTCATTGGCAAATTTGACTGCTGGAGGCCCAGTGGTCAGGACATTAAAAGCATGCATACGTGCTGAAAGTATTGCAATGCTCTCTCCCATTTTCCACCTCTAGGAGTGTGGACCTTGTCAAAAATCACAATGAGCATTCGTCCCCCAGATGGTGCTGACCACTGCAGCTGGCTCATATATCATATACCAGCCAGCACACTGGAGCTGCCATTTTAATTCCCCCACAGTGTGCAGGTGATGCTATGTTGAAGGCATTGAGGGGGGATTAAAATGGTTGTTCCAGCTGTGGTGACATGGAGAGGAGCTCTGCTACTGCCTGCCTGCCTTTGCTGTTTGCAAAGTCTGCCAAGGCCCGCTCACATAGGCAGGATCCTCCCGCATTTTGCCCATGGCCCCCTCGGAACTGATCCTGCTTTCCCTTTGTAGATGGCCAAAGTGTGCTGGGAAGTCTGTGCTTAAATAGAGATGCTATTTAAGCAGGACAGGGAGGGACAATCCTCTCCCCATCCTCCGCACAAGTGATTACGTTTCAGGAACACCTTTATCTCTGGTATTGTTATGAAGCAAAGTGAAACCACAACAGATACTTTTAAAATTGATCTTTTTTTTTCCTTTTGTTGAAATGTGCCATTCAATTCTATGCATGTTTGCACAGAAGTAAATCCCACTTTGTCCAGTGGGGTTTACTGTCAGATGAATCTGCACAGAAGTGCAGCCTTGATTTTGTGTGTGTCCAAGAATGTATCTCAGGAACATTGCAGTTGATATTGCTCCTTACTAAATATATTTGTTTTTACCTCTGCTGCTATTGTTTTTGTGCTGATTTATATTATTGTTATGTATGCATGGTCAACCTTTGCTTTTAATATTAGCTGCTATTAATTTTGAGGTTTAATCTGAAAAGTAACATAGAAATCAGTTAAATAATAACTAAAAAATTAAATGAAAGCTTTCTGTGCATTCAGCAGCTGAAATGGAAATGATATCCCTCTGTTTAAAACCAGATTTATACTTGGGGTCTGCTGCAAAGGGCTAGCAATCTCCTCTACTTCAGGGATTCTCAAACATTGGTCCTCAGATGTTGTTGGACATCTCTCATCATCCTTAGGCCATTGGGACTGGGGAAGATGGGAACTGTAGTCCAACAACATCTTGAGAATCCCTGCTGTATGAGTAATGTAACGAATGTTTATTGTGTGTTCTTGGAAAGCCTCCCCCTCCCCTTCTTTTAAAACCACTCTGGGTTTAAAATAATTTGCATGAGAGAGAAATATTTTTGGTTTTGAATTCACTTGTGGGCAATGTTATTTGGGTATTTGGAAATTCTGGCTTTTCTGAAACTCCTTTTATGCCTTAGAAAATCATCTGCAATTATACTAAATACAGGAGAAAATCCCAGGGGGTTTTCTGGATGTGAAATATTTTGACATGCATGACAGTGATAGCCAGTTTTGTCTAGGGAATTTAGTACTTGCCAGTCATGGAACATCAAATTATTAAGTTAGGAATTTCCTGCCACAAGATAGGATAATTGCAAGCTTATGTGGTTTTAAAAGAGGTTTAGACAAACATATGGCGGGCTAGTCAAGATCAGTGGCTATTAGCCATGGTAGCTGAAGGGGACTCTCAGGTTCAGAGGCACCATTTCTTGGAATACCAATGTCTGGAAGGGCAGTTGCCCCAGGCCCTGCTTGTGGACTTGTTCTGAAGGCACTAACTCATTCTTGAATGGCGGCTGTTAGAAACTGGTACTGACATTCAACGCAGCAAAACGCGGGTTCAGCTGGCACTGTTGCGGAACAGCCCTGTTTGACTGGACTTTAAATTGCACCAGTGCAGTTGTGCAACTCTGCCTCCATTATTGCCAGTTGTGGTGGTATTGTGTGACTACACTTGTGCAGTTTAAAGTCCAGTGCCAGAAATGGTATAGGCACATGCAGCAGCAAGGGCGGTGATTCAACACCCTCATTTCACTGCCCTGAAGGTCAACAAGGATTCTGAACTAAACAAATCCTTCGCCTTACCCATAGTAGAGCTCTTTTTATGTTTTGATTGCCACCGGAATCAGTTTCTGGGTAGTTACACTGAGGCTACATCTATCCAGCAAGAAGTGTGGGATAGTTGAAGCTTTCCCACAAATGCCGAGCACAGACTTACTCCCTGTACACATGCTGCTTCAGACTTCCGTGCTACTTCCTAGCACATTCTTACCCTGTAGCTATTCACATGCACTTGCAAAACCAAGCTAAGGAAGCTTGGCCCGGTTTTGCACACGCATGTGTAACACCAGGATCAGGCCCAATCCTGGGGCCAGCGCTGCAGCAAATCTACCTACAGAGCCATCCTCCAAAACGAGATCAGGAGAGCGAGTGCTCTCCTAACCCCATTTCTTTGATCCTTTGCCAGCCTTGGCTGCGGGGCTCCCAGTCAGCTTTGGAGAGGGGAGGGGGATCACCGTGCACTTGTGTGGTGCATTATGGGAGCTCTGGGGGCAATGCAGGGCGATACATCCAGCACCCCGACCCTCGGAGCTACTGGCAGCAGCCAGTAATCGTCTGGGCAGGTGATCCGCCCACCCAAAGGAAAGCGCCGGATTGTCTGCCGAGAGGTAAGCTTTTTAAGGCTTCCTCCCCACTAGCCCTCCTGCCCTTCTAACTGCTTGTGAGAAAGGGCTCCCTCTGTACACAAGCTGAGTAGGGACCGTGTGTGATTTTCACAGTTGCACCTGCTGGCCAGCTTTTCAACTGCAAGAAGGACCCACCGCTTCTCTTTACCACTTTGGTGACAACTGCGTTCTTCTTCTCAGAATGTAAAAGTGGCTGGCCTGTGGCACTGCAAAAATTGTGAGATCTCTGATCGGTGTGTACACAGAGGGTGAGATCTTGCTCAGAAGTAGCACGGAAGCCTGCAGCAGTGTCTGTATGCGGAGTAAGGTAGTGCTTGGAACTTGTGTCGAGGCTTTGAATATCCTGCACTGTATTGCCATGTGGAAGCAGCCTCAATAAAAGCCAGCTCTTAAAGCTTGCCTAGCACTTTGGATATGTGAAATAATTCACAATTATTTCCTCATTTGTCCTCCCACTGCTCCTATGATGTGGCTTACAAGTTGCTGTGTGTGTGACGGAGAACTGAAGCTGTGACAGTGTAACTTTACTGAGACCATCTAATTAATTCATAATCAATCAGGGTTTTGAACATGAGTCCTTGCCCAGCACTCTGTTAAATCAATTTATTTTAGGTTTTTTTTAGCCAAAGGCCATAACAACCAGGATAAAAGGGCGGGGGGGAGGCATCTGCAAAGCATATGCCAGTGCTGTAATGTGTAAAATGAACATGATTATCTGTCCTTAAAATGAAATAAGTTAACTTGTACATTATCACCATGACAACATACAATATTCAGAATGACAAAACTGCATTGGATTTGATGCTTCTGTCACTCTGGACAGCATGGGCTCAGTTTTCCAGGCAGGTATGCTTCCTAAATATCGTGGATAAAAGTTCCCATTTTAAGCTGGCAAGCACCTTAAGCCTAAAGACATTTAATCCTAAATGTAAGTGTAGCTGCAACTGTAAACTCAGTAGCTCATCATGCTGACACAGCTACACTGGAATGTTGCATAGGACAAATCTGATGGCTGTGGGAGGCGGGAGGAGCAGATACAATCCCACTCTAACAATAAGGCATAGAGGTTTATGCTTTGTAAATAGCTCTGCAATGATTGAGCCGATCCACTTCCAGATTGTGGTGGTGAGCCCTTCCAGATCCACCCACCATGGAGCTCAGCATGCATGTTTTCTTAAGGATGCTGCACCCAATGCGTATGCATGCCGTTATCTCGGAAGTGGTTCTACCTGTCACCACCCACTACCACCATCAGAAGTGAATGGCTAATCACAGGAGTAGCCAGTCGCAGTGGACCCTTCTTGTAATTCATGGTTGGGCTCTAGGAGCTGCCCAGCCTTGTTGGACACTGGTGCTTCGCTGACTTGGTTGAGTCATCACTGCTCTGGCGCATTACCTCTTCCCTTTGCCCTCTCTTCGACCACTGTCCTCTGCCTTACAACACCTTTTTGCTTTGCTGCTTCATTAATGTCATCCTGTGTTGTCTAACAACACCACAGGTCGTGACATTGTTCTGCCTTAGCATTTATCTGGAACAAAAAACCTGTGTAATCAGCTTATTTGCTGGCATACGACCAGGCCATTTCAGCTAAACCTCAAAGCACTCTGCATGCTCAAGACCAAGGGCTGTTGGAGGGCTTGAAGGAGCAGAGTTTGAGGCTGTAACCTGTGTGTCATTTGTGCTGGAAATGGGGCTTGCATCATTTCTTCCAGAACGTTACCCATAGCTATTCAGATGTCTAGCATTTGGAAAAGAATATATAATAATTATTATATGTCACCCCTTTGAGCATCTCCAGTATACTTCACGTTGTTTGGCTCATGTCCTAGGCACTTGGAGTTCTTGTTGCTTCAGAGTTTTGTTTGAGAATGGCAACAGCTTCATAGCAAGTCATGGATAAAAATACAGCGGCTTGTGCTGTTTACCCCTTTTTACTCAAATGTACAAAACAGTACCTAAAAGCTTAGGGAGAATATTAAGAGCAAAGATAATTATATGAAGTTTGAGCCTGATTTCCTTGTAACCCTGGTCTTTTCCTCTGCCTTCCTGTATAAGGGAATCGGGATTCACTGGTCCTATAATCTCTCTTGGCTTGTAAGCACACTGGGAATTGGCTTTAAGGAACAAGGACAGAGATTGCTCTACTCTTCCTTCTGAGCTCCTAGTTCTCCTCAGATGTCAGGATGCCCTTGGCAAACTGCCCTCCATAATGGGCCTTGAGAGAGTTATTCCGCACCACCCCCCTGGGCCCTCTGCAGTTGTCCATCAACGCTGACACCTATTTCCTCCCATCAGACCTACAACAGTCCTTAATATGTGCTGCCCTAGCCTCACCCCAACCAAGGCCTAGAAATAGCTTAGCCTACCAAGCCTCCAAGCTCTTTCTTACCAAGTTCGGACTTTTGGAGCTGGTATCAGATGTCCACAGCAGCTGTGGTTGTGCAGCTGCCAGAGGCCCAGGGCCTCCAGAAAGGCCCACTGCTGCTCCCTGATACCACTTCTGTGCCCACAGTCTCCAAGTAGTGGTGGCACGGTGACTCTTATGGGGCCAGCCGAGGTAGGAATGGGCCCATCAGGCCAAGGACCTCCTGAAACCTGCAGCCAGCCTCGTAGACTTTGGCCCTGGTCAGATAAGAAGGATTTGGCTGGCATGCATCTCGAATGTTCCTGACATACTCTTGTGCAAGACCACTGGCACTCCCGAGACCCACAGTGACATGGGCTGTTTCTGCACCACAGAAATGCCGGTGTAATGTGGCACAACCTGTGGTCCATTGTATTTTATATATTTACATTTTGAATACTACTGTGTTTGCTGCTTTGTGCTTGTTTGATTAGGAAGGGTGAGGTAAAAATCTTTATAGAATGAATAAGTTTCTTACAGGGAAGAGAAGACAAGATGTCAGAGGGCTAACTGTGTTGGATCCCCTTTGTCACGGAAGGGGGTGCTTCATCTTTGCCTGCCCCATGAATCTCCCACAAGCTCCAGGTGCATACCTGGAGTTGTGAGCCTGCAGACTAATGAGCGCCCTTTCCCCCCAGGGAGAGTTCCAGGTCCTTTGAATTCCAAGAAGACTTCAAAGTTTATTTTCAAATTTGTCTTCAGACTTTACAAACAACCCTTAATTCACTTTTATTAAATGCTAAACACAATTATCTTTCTTTCAAGCCAAGTCTCATAAAAGCCTTCAGTGAAGGAAAGCAGAAGTTGTCATTTTTGCTGGGGCTTGGCCTAAGTGGCGGTTATTTTATTTTATTTTTTAAAGAGCGGTTTTTGGTCAGAAGAAAGCCTGGTTATGTTTTAAACATAATGTTCTTTATCTTTGCTCTTGATCAGGCTAAAGTGAATCTGGCACAGGAACATTCAGTACTGTTTTTTGCATGTACAAATAGTCACAAACGTCATATTGGAACATAGTATTTTAAGTTCAATACTTTTTTAAAAATTGAACTAATTTGTTTATCAACATTCAATGAATGTGCGGATTTAAGTAAATGAAGTATAAATGACTAATCTATTTCAATGTGAAGTTCTGCCTGAAGGAATTTTAATTAATTTTCCCAAGAAAAGTGGCATGTCTGAAAGCATTCTTACAGTTCCTTTCAGGAGTGCAAAGACGAAGCAAGCCTATATTTGTGCCTTTTTATTTCAGCAACTTAAATATGTTCTGCCACTTTATCCCTTTCACCATCATTCATCTTTAAAAACAATTCTGAAATATCCGATTTGTGCATGTCTGCTTGAGCATCAGTATTACAAAAAGAGACTCGAGATAAACAACAGATTCAAGTGAAAATTTCAAAAAGAGGAGTCTCATGTGTTTTGAGTGATTTGTTTATTTAGAAATCTTATTTTTCACAAATTATTTTACATTTGTTTATACAACGTAAACCATTACAGTTTGTTTTAACTGAAATGTTTGTTGTCACTAGTCTTCTGTCAGAATTTAACCAACACTATTCATGTTGTGGTAGATTTGTATTGAAATGGAGGTTAAATTTCAATCTACCCCCAAATAATAATATAGTTAATTATAGAATGTCCAAAAATACCTGTTGAGATAGGTGGTCATAAGGGTACTGTAAGCAGTTAATATATTTCAGGGTGACTTCAGTTTGCAATAACACCTTGAAAATTAGCTGGGGTAGTTTTATTCCATTACTTACTTTGACTAGGAAACAAGTTTTCTCCATCTGTGTCACGACCTTCAATCCAGGACTGCTCCTGGATTTTTAAATTGGGGGGATGAAGCAGACGGTCCAGGCAATGAAACAGACTGTGAAGACCCTTTGGCACCAGGACCCCCATATCAAGAGAACCAGGGTAACTAAAGCCTGCATCTCTTCCACAACCCTAGGATATATCCCTTCCTCTGTCCAGAGACTTGGAGGAATCCCCTGAGGATCCACCATCCTGGGTAGAGGCCCCCCAACACTGCAGGAGCCAGTACTTAAGAAACTGATTAAGGCCCCTCTAAGAAACAAAGACTTCCCTAGGAAAGGCTCAGGGCTCATTTACTCTTCTGGGGGCAGCAGTCATAAAAATGAGCAGCCTGCTCACAGAAGCCACTGGAGCAACATCCCTTTTATGCTGTCATACCCAGCTCTTGTGTTCCTGCTCAGAGTTCACCCAGGTTATGATTCCTTTGCCCTCATAGCTGTCTATGATGTTCCTGGAAGCCAACCCCAGCAGAGACTGCTGCTCAGCTTAGAATAGGATTTGGGAAGTGCACAAAATCAGTTTTGCCCGGTTCGATTCAAGTCCGAACTGGGCTCAAACTGAACTGGGCATGTTTGGTTTTGGCACCCTGAACAAGGAACCTGGCTAGAATTTGAGCTGGTTTGGGCCCCGTTTGAGGGTGCCAGGGATGTTTTTTGTTTGTTTTGATTTTTGTTTAAAATGACAGACTTACTGCCTTCAAGGCCTTGCAGGGGGGTGGGGTGTTGGTGGCCACAGCGAGGTCTCTGCCAGTTCCCCCTTCCCCTGCTCGTCTCCACCGGGCCGTTCCGGCCCTCTCCGAGCTAACAGTGGCCATTTTGGAGGCCATCGAGCAATGCGCATGGGCCATTCATGTGGCTGGGTCACGATCAGTGGCTGGCACCCTGACTAAATTTATTTGCAGAAGTCCCATTGAAATCAAAAGGACAAGCTAGACAAATTAGGCATAAGTAAATTTACTCAGGCTGTCAGCCAGTTTCTTAAAAGGGCAGAGTTGTAGAGCCACTCACTTGCAAGTAGGGATGTGCACGAAGATCTTCGGTGCCGATGGGGGTAGCACTTTAAGGGCGGGGGGGTGTACTCACCCCTCCCGCCACATCTCCCCCGCCGGCGCGCTGTCGTTTTGAAGCCTCTCGGGGCAGCAGTGTTCCTCCCTGCTGCCCCGTTTCCCCCATCGGCCAGAAGTCGCGAGCGTGTGTGCGCCCGTCGTGCGCGTGCACACATGGCAGAAGGGCACGCGAACATGCACATGCACGACGGGCGCACGCGCGCTCACAACTTCCGGCCAACGGGGGAAACGGGGCGGCAGGGAGAAATGCTGCCGCCCCAAGGGGCTTCAAAACGACAGCGCACCGGCAGGGGAAATGCGGCGGGAGGGATGAGTACACCCTCCCCCACCCTTAAAGTGCTACCCCCGTCGGCGTTTCAGCGCCAAAACTGCCCCCAGCGCCAAAACGTTTCAGAGGCTTTCATATTGGTCTCCGAAACATTTCGGGCACAAGACTACTTGCAAGCTATACAGTGGTTTTCCCCAACAACAAATACAATGAATACAGTTTTTCCAATCACATTTTTTTTAATTGGAAGTCTTGCATTATTAACGCTGCCGCCCCAAGGGGCTTCAAAACGACAGCGCACCGGCGGGGGAAATGCGGCGGGAGGGGTGAGTACACTCTCCCCCGCCCTTAAAGTGCTACCCCCGTCGGCGTTTCGGCGCTGAAACTGCCCCCAGCGCCGAAACGTTTCGGAGGCCTTCATAATGGCCTCCGAAACGTTTTGGGCACAAGCCTACTTGCAAGCTATACAGTGGTTTCCCCCAACAACAAATACAATGAATACAGTTTTTCCAATCACATTTTTTTTAATTGGAAGTCTTGCAGTATTCAATAGCAATAGCACTTACATTTATATACCGCTCTATAGCTGGAAGCTCTCTAAGCGGTTTACAATAATTTAGCATATTGTCCCCCAACATTCTGGGTACTCAGTTAAATATAATACAACTTAATACAAAATATAACAAAACACATCGTATTAACAAAATATCAGAATTATTTATAACTTCCATATCTACATATGTAAAAGACCAGAGTTATCTCTATTAAGTTCTATAAAATAAATATATTTTATTTATAACAGAATTGAGGTTCTTTTATCTGATTTTGCATTATCCTTACTTTATCAGAAATCTCTTCTAATATTGCAATTGACCATACATCATTATTCCAGCTCTCCATGTTTAAGTTAGCCAACAATTTCCATTGCTGTGCTATAATTGCTTTTGCAGCCAGAATTTTTTTTTTTAAGTTCCTTATTTTTAAATCTGGCATTATTCCCTGTGAATATTTGTAATAGACCTAGCTATGAGGAGCGTTCTAGTCTTTGATTCATTATTTTGTTAATTTCATCAAAAATCTTCTTCCAAAAAGGTACAACTTTCTCACAAGTCCACCACATATAATAAGTACCTTTCTGTTTACACCCCCTCCAACATTGTATAGAATATTGATGAGAAATGTCCGCTAGCACCAAAGATGTTAGATACCAGCAATGTAATATTTTCCATTAAAGCTGTTTTATGGAGGCTGAGAGAAACCCCCTTGGCATTAGGAACATAGGAAGCTGCCATATACTGAGTTAGACCATTGGTCTATCTAGCTCAGCATTGTCTTCACAGACTGGCAGCGGCTTCTCCAAGGTTGCAGGCAGGAATCTCAGCCCTATCTTGGAGATGCCAGGGAGGGAACTTGGAACCTTCTACTCTTCCCAGAGTGGCTCCATTTCCTGAGGGGAATATCTTACAGTGCTCACACTTCTAGTCTCCCGTTCAAATGCAACCAGGGTGGTTGTCCCTGCTTAGCTAAGGGGACAAGTCATGCTTGCTACCACAATACCAGCTCTCCTCCCTCAAACCTATTGGAGGATCGTGTTTGTGTGTGTGTGTGTGTGTGTGTGTGTGTGTGTGTGTGTGTGTGTATGAATGAAGTTATTCTCTTAGGTTGATTCAGATAGCTAAATATTAATTTCTCAAAATCTGTAAGTGGACAAATAGCCGAATTCTTAACCCTGTTCTCCATCAATATAGATCTAATTTGAAGCCAGAATAACCAAGGTAATTGATGTCCAATTCGTTGTTCAGTTTCTTCCTTCTTATACAACTTCTTATTACTATAAACATATCTTATTCTATAGAAACCACTCTGCCTCAGTAACCTCAAATAACATAATCCATCATTATCTACCCCGACATCTAAGTATGTTAACACAGGTGTTAAAGGAGAGGTATCTCCTATCAGTGTTGGAAATTTCTCTTTCCATATTTGAAACATATTTCTAGTGAATACATTCTTGATATTTCTAACATTTTTAAATTTATTTGGATGAAAAAGTACTTGTCTTAAAAATTCTACTGATTCTTGCACCTCTTCTATTTGTATCCACTGCTTTGAAGAATCTTCCGTGATAAATGCAATCATATGATTTAATTGAGCTGTTTGACCTTAAAGCTTTAAAGCAACACCTTTCAATTTTCTTTTGCCATAACCTTAATACTTTGTTGAGGATTTCCACTGGAAGTGACTGGAATAAAAAATTAAGCTTTGAAAGAACTTTCATTTTTACAATTACTATTCTTTTACAATTACTATTCTTATTAAAGTTTAGTTTTTTCCAATAGTTCATATCCTTGCCAAACTAGCATGAAATTACTATTAAATAATTTATTAATATTTTTAGTTATATTAATACCTAAAAACTTAAAAGATTTATACATTATTGGAATCCTTAGAGTTTTAGAAACTTCTTTTTGTATATTGGGAGGTGTATGAAAAAACATCAGTTGAGATTTTTAAAAATTCAGTTAACACCGATACCTCCGCAAATTCATGCAATTCTTCTTTAAATATTCAGTAGATTGACTGGGTTCTACAAGAGTTAGTATCATATCATCAGCAAATAAATTTAATAAATATGTCTTGTTCCCTAATTTAAGTACTACAATTCGGTTATTTGCTCGCAAAGCTATTGCTAACGTTTCCAAGGCCAAATTAAATAATAAAGCAATTGCTGAGAAATTGTTACCGGTCTCGCCAACTGCAACCCAAGTATCTGCAGTTTGGCGAGATATTTTAGTGATGGGGGTGTTGTGTTCCTGCAATTTTGGGGAGTTCACAGATTCCATCCACTCATTCCTCTTGCTGACCCTGCCAACTCCTTGTGATTTAAAGTGACTTTGAGTGGGGTTTGGGGGGGGGGGGTTCAAAAGTGCATTTGAGCAGTTTTGGGGGGTTCAAAATTTTCCAGAGGTTCAAGTTGTTCACTCCTCTTGCTTATTCTTGTTGATTTTAAGGGATTCTGGGTGATTTTTGGCCAAAAAAGTTTGCATTGTTTCTTTGATTTTTTGGTCTCATGACCACAATTTCCCTAACCCCCGTTTTCCATTGATTTCAATTGCTTGCCAATTGTGAATTTACCAGTGGCGAGGTTTTGCCAAAACAGAACCCTCACAATTGGCGAGAGATGACTGTATTTATATACCACTTTTCAACAAAAGTTCTCAAAGCTGTATAAACAGGTAGATAGAGAGATAGATAGATATAAACAAACAAACAAACAAACAAATAAATAGGCTTAATTTATGAAATCATAATAATAGATGGGGCTTAATTTATGGATTCCTCAGTAATACAGTACAATGAATAATAAAAGTAATAATAACAATAATGTAGGGGTCCACAAACCAGCACTCTTATAGGGACAAAACCCTGAGAAGTCATCCCTGGCATCTCGCAGGTAAAAATGCTACCATGATGGAATAAAGATTCACAGGTACAGATGCTGCAACCACACACAGATCCATAAACAAATGCTCAGAGGAGAACAGGAACTCAAAATGGCACCTCAGGTGGGTGACAGCATATCACCATGGAGCACAGATCCATCCCTGACAGCTTTAAAGAGAGCAGGTCCTCAAGAAGGCTCCCAAGGCATTTGAGGAATGACATATCTGCCAGTGTGCATGAATCTGTCAGTGGACAGTTAGAGAGACTTGAGCCTTGGGATGGTTTTCTAGGCACTTAGTAAGTGATGCTGCAGACACTGATAATGAATCCATTCTAGACAGCTTACAAAAGATTATGCTGTCTGGCATGCAACTCAAGAGGCATGACTTTGCTGTGACTAGGAGTCAGACGATAGCAACCATTTAGGAGATAACTAAATCCACCATGAAAAACTCCTTTAAAAATGGATTTAGAATAGTAGGAGTCCAGATCTACGACTGGCTCTGTTCTTATATTAATATCTGTTCTTCTCATATTACTCTCAATAGTATAATTATTTGCATGAACAGGGAAATTAGTATGATATTCATACATTTGTTAGACTTATATCTCAGTCCTTTCTTCAAGGAGCAAAGGGTGGAGTATGTGGAGTTTCCATATAGCCTTTCATGAAATTACTGGCTATGTGTGGTGCTGCTTAATTTCATAAATAGAACTCTGCTGGGGAGAAGGGCGGGGTGTGTGTGTGGAGTCAGATGGATGAAAATCTTCTAACCGTTCTCCAGGCCTAAGAAGTCAGAGTTTATGTACACTGTGGATAATAACTACATGACTTCATACATTACTTTGATAGAAATGAGATGAAATTCAAATACTTTCAAATACATCAAATACAAAGAATTTTACAAACATGTATTTTTCCTCTGTCTCTCTCCCTTCAGTTTTACTGCTCCAGAATTATCCTGTGTTCAGAATTGCATATTAGCAGGGTCCTTTACCTTTTTACCTTTATGTTAAGCCTTGGCTATATGGAGTTCTTATAATTTTTCTATCCACTCTACCTTACAACACTGAAAAGGTAAAGTGTGTTGTTGAGTCGGTGTCAACTCCTGGCGATCACAGAGCCCTGTGGTTGTCATTGGTAGAATACAGGAGGGGTTTACCATTGCCATCTATTGCTGCTGCCCGATATAGGTGTTTCCATTATTCTGGGAAACATACCGGCGGGGATTCGAACTGGCCACCTCTAGCTTGTTAGTCAAGTCATCTCCCCACTGTGCCATTAGGTGGCTTATAACACTGTGGGCCACACTAAACAGGGATCCTCAACATTGGGCCCCCAGATGTTAGAGGACTTCAACTCCCATAATCCCAAACCCCAGTGGCCTTTGGTTGGGGATTATGGGAGTTGAAGTCCAATAACATCTGGGGGCCCAACGTTGAGGATCCCTGCACTAAAAGATTGTTTTCACAGAAGCATTGTAAGGCATTCTTTCAGAGATATTTCTTCATAAGGAATGTTATGAAATCAGAATTCTGCATCTGCATTTCCCAATGGCTATAAAATGATTTATTTTTGGAAGAAAATGTCACAGAAGACAAAGAGAATTGCAGCATTTATGTTCTGTTTCATCTCATCCTCAGTCCCTTGTGGATTAGCTCTTGAAATGCTGCAGTCTTTGCTACTAATACATAGCTCAGCAAATTAAGTTTTTGAATGCTTATAGTAAATTGGCTTTTGTGATGATTTTTATTTTTTTTTGGTTAATGATTGATCTATGCTTTTGGTATTCTGTTCCTTGTAGCTGACAGCATTGTTAGCAAAAATACACAAGTTCTACATAAACTGTAGTCCTTTAATTAAAATAAGTTTTATTTTGAAAATGTAGTGGAAATAGGAATTAAAATATTTTAACTTAATGGTTGAAATTAAGCTTTCTGAAGGGAAACATGTTACATTAAAGGTCTTCTGCATTCATAGAAGATCAAATCTGATAAAAATAATGCAATGCAATTATAACATGTTGATGTTCAGCCATTAAAAAGCATATTTCTAATCATTCTTAGTTTAGGCTGTTCTTGGGCCCATTAGCCAATACAAGTCGACAGCAAGTATAATAATAAAGAGAACAAAGCTATAAAAAATTTTAAAACTAAGTGATTTTTAATAAAACAGAACATCTGTCAGTTCAGTTTACAGTACTTACAGTACTATCGTAATGCTTAATAGAAATTGGCAAGGGGGAGAGCGAGAGAGAGGACCATCTGTGGTTTGTAAATGTTGTAAGGACAATTGTGGAAAACCCCATCCGTACTCTTTGTCATTCATTGCAGACCATGGAGTCAAACCAATCCTACACCTGGTTCAGAGAAAGTTATTTTTAGTGAACTGGAATGAAACCCAGACCTAACATCTTGCACTTGCCTTGAACTCCAACTGCAACTGAGAGACGTAGTGGGGCTGGCTTTTGGTGGGCCGCCAGCCAAAGCCCTCTACAGGGCCTCTCATGGAGCCCAACCTGCCCAGGTCCCCAAAGTTCCCAGCCCAGCAAACTTGCTGGGCCGCAGTGGGGGCAGCTTGTTCTCCATTGCCGTGTAGGGTAATGGCGCTGAAAAAACGAGCTACAACTATCGCTGCTGCCCATAAGCTCCCTTGTATTGGGTAAACCTTATCGGGCGGCAGCAACAAACATCAAGGTGTAGGGCATCTGCAAATTCTAAAATGGTACTGTAGCCAATTATAGCACTCAAGAATGAATTGACACTGCTCCTACTGTCCAGTAAGCTTCCTCCTGTTGAATTAAGCTTAGGACTGCAGCAGCAGTAGAGGCGGCAGCTTGTTCTTCAGCGCCAACATGGGCGGCAGTCAGCCTTGCCATTTTAGAATTCCCAGGTGCCTCAAGTCCCTAAAGTACATCATGCAGCATTCTAAGATGGCACCATTGCTGAAAGAGCATCCATCACCCAGTAAGCCCATTGTGATCGCTTATGAAGTGGTTGTGAGCAGCAACAGACACTCCTTCAGAGGTGTCAGATATCATGTCAGAGTGCCTCAATCAACCAACTGAACTGCTATGTCGTAATCTCCTCCCACTCTCTGCATCTGCAGATGGGCTTTTTCCAGAGGCCCCTGTGCCGTGAGAGTATCCGTTTGCTGAGGGAGAGAGTGGAAGAAGGCAGCAGTGACGATGCAGCTCTCTCAGCCAAGACAGACATACTTCCATTAAAGGTGTGATGGTACTGGGCAGGCAGTTCTCACAGATCAGTTGTGGACCCACTGATGGTCATAGGTCCCTGGCCAGTGCCCGGGTTGGCCAGTCCTGTCACTAGCCTTGGGTACTGAACCTCCAGTTGCAAACATTAGTTACTGATCCAAAAGTGGATAAGTATCCAAAAGCTCAGTATGAACCTTTGAGAGCAGTGAGAAAGGGCATATGCCGCTTCCAGCCCTAGAGAAGAAGTAGGCAAAATAAATATTTTTATTTGTTTTATTTATCATATTTCCAGAAGACAATTGGAAAAGAAAAGACAGAGAGCCAAACAAGACATGATCACATAATTTAGTCCTGCATGTTCGCTTGTTTTAAAAATGAAAATAGCAATTGTAGGGACCCTCAGTCTGGATTTGGACCGCATCCAGTGCCAGCGCGTCCATTAAGGCGAACTAGGCAGTTGCCTAGGGCACCAAAATGGAGGGGGCAGGAGAAACGTGCCTCGCAAAAGAGCGGGCGCAATTGATCCACCGCCTCTGCGCTGCTCCAGCTAATCCTGGAGTGGTCCAGTGTTAAAAATCCTCATCTTGGATGCCTTTAAATCAGCCAGACGCCCAATGCGTGAGGAATGAGAGAGTCCTGCAGTTCAGCCCGACAGAGCTAGAGGGCGGTGGTGGCAGCGGCAACGGCAACCTCTGAGGCTTGCAGAAAGGCTACTGCAGCAGGCGCAGGGAGAGCCACCAGGGTCTTTCCCCAGCCGGGTGGGCGGGGAAGGGACGCGCGTGCGCGCCAAAGGAAAGGAGGAGGAAGAAAGGCCGCCCCAAGGAAGGCGAGAGGTGCGGGAGACACTGCTGTGGTCGGGGGCTGCCTGCCCTGGGGGGAGACTGGACTCATGGGGTACACATTCCTGTCACAGAGACCAGTTGCGCGGGCGGGAGAGGCGAGTCCCGCTTTTGCCGCGTCCGTAGGGAGCTCATGCTCGTTGCATGTGCATTTCGCCTGAGAAATGGGACGGGGGAGGGGCTAATTTAATTACCCCCCCCCGCGCGCGCCCCCCAATGTCTAATTTTGTGTGAGGCCAAGGTTCATATGAAGAGTCAACGCTCCGCTTTTGGCTGCGCTGAAGATTTACATTGAAAGAAGCAGCAGCAGCAGTGGGTGGCATCTAGACTAAGTTAGTCATGACTAAGTCGTAATAGTCCTGTTCAATTAATGGCACTTAAGTTAGTAATTTGTCTCATTGATTTCAATGATGTTTAGTCCCGAGGACTGATAACTAGTTTGGATGCTGTGCAGTGATTTCTTGTGACTTTTTTTTTTTTTTTTAAAGTGGCGGTATTATGAACAAGTGGGGCTGCCGACCATAAAAAAACCTAGCCTTCCTTGTGCCGTTAACAGCAACTTAATCTGTAGCGATCAACAAGTTAAGTTGTTACGGTACTGATGTCTGTAGAATCAAGCTGCTGTGAAAGGCAGAGCCTGGTATAAGGCATGCATTTTGAAAGCAAAGGATTTGTGCCTTTGGCATGCATAAGTACAGAAGCCTATTGCCTTGCTTGTGTTATAACAAAATAATCACTTATTATGCACAACTAGTGAATTGGTTATAATAGCTACTTCTAAGGATCCCTAAGTCATCTAATGGTGCAACGAGGAAGTAACTTGCCTAGGAAGTAAGAGGTTGCCGGTTTGAGTCCCCACTGGTATGGGAAACACCTATAGCAGACACAGCAGCAATTTAGTAAGATGCTGAAAGGCATCATCTCATACTGCACGGAAGATGGCAATGGTAAACCCCTCCCACCAAAGAAAACAACAGGGCTCTGTGGTCGCCAGGAGTCAACACCGACTCAATGGCACAACTTTAAGGATCCCTAGCAAGTACTTTCCCTCCACTCCCTTTCCCTCAACTGAACGACTGGAGATTTGGAGGGAGCCATTAGGACTTTATTTCAGTGAAAGTCTTCACAAGCTATTTTTTAATATCAGAGACCAAACTCAGCCTTGGACAGAGATAATACATCTGTGTTTGAAATATGATTGGCCGGGGGGGGGGGGGCGCCAGAAGGTGATCTCGCCTAGGGCGCAAAAAACCCTAGCACCGGCCCTGACCGCATCATAGGGGAGAAAGGTTTTATGTCTGGTGTGATCCCAAGCTAGATTTCTTCCCCCATGGCAGCCTGGGATTCCCCCACTGGAGGAAAGCTGCCATTGGCACCAATGGGAATTCCCTCCCAGGGCTAAAAGTAACTATGGGAGGCCTGATCCAGACCAGGACTACAGAGGGGACAGATATGACAAATACGCATACAAAAACGGTTAAGCCCCCACCCTATGATATTATTCCAATCCAGACTGGAGGTCACACGGCTGCTATTTACATTTTTGAAAAACAGAGAACCAAATGGTATGATTCACATGTCTCTAGTTTGGCCCCGCGTTGGACAGGAGCAGGGAGTTTGGGAACTGGTTGTTCTCCTGTCTCCTGCTTTGATCTGGACTCAATGTACAAAAAGCTTCTCTCAGATAGGGACAGAGGAAAAGCTAATCTAAGTAAATTGTGAATCAATGTGGAAATTCTAAAGACGTATTCCAGATGATGAACTGAATATGACTCATTTTACAGTCAGAAACAACTGGCTAATATTGATTATGACTTTGAGCTACGTAGAGTATTGACACTTGACACAAGATGCTAGTGACACTTGATCAAAGCAGTGCCCACAAACTTATTGGTCCCCAGGGGTGTTGCTGGGTACTTAACCAATCTGGGGCCCAGCCCATATCCGCCCCCCATTTTGATAATTAAAATTTTTCATGTTCTCTAAAGCAACCCAACATTCCGTTCCACTTTTTGAAGCTATCATTAATCACTAGCTTATATCTGGAGAGTTATATCTGGAGAGTTTTGGCCAGGGACATTACTAAGGCCCTGTTAAGGTGGAGCTCCTGTACTTATTCTATTTTCAAATTTGCCTCCCTGTTGCAATCACTTCTCGCGGCACCCTTGCAACTAGGTAATTTTCAGAGGGGGTGTGTGTGTGTGTGTGTGTGTGTGTGTGTGTGTGTGTGTGTGTGTTTACAGTGCATTTGTATCTTGTTGCTATTATTATTTTTATTTTTATTTTGCTTGCAATGGCTTTGCCACTGTACAATTGTTTCAAAAACAAAGCTGTGGGGTTAACAGTACTTTGTTTGGAGGGGGGCTCTCCACTCCCTTCTCCTGGTCCATGGCCACTGCCCCCTCCATTAAGCTCAGCAGCTGTGTTGCTGCAGGGCCCAAGGCCAAGAAGTAGCAAGCATATGCTGTGAATCAGGTTTGTAGCAGACTGTAATGCAAAAGGTATCGGGGGACACAGACACGCACACAGAGATATGGCGATCTCATAAGCCTTCTTTCCTTTGAAAAGTAGACTAGAATGGGTCCCTGTCCCAAAAGAGGCTCACAGTCTAAAGAGAAACACAGGAGAATCACCAGCAAATAGCCCCTGGAAAGGAGCAATTGCTACCCCACTTCAAAAAGTAAGAGAACCACCACTGGGAAAGTGCTTCTTTGCCCAGTTAGCAGGGGAACCTCCATATTCAGCGACGGTATATCTTTGAATACCACTCAGTAGTATATGACTTCTAGACATGTAATTTCTAATTGCATATCATAACTCATAGCTCATATTCATGGAAGATAGATCGATCAGTCTTTGATTGTTCTTTTTAAAAGGCAATTTAAGTGAGTATCCATCACTACATCTTCTTGTTCCATAGGTTATGTATGTACTGTGTGAAAAACTATTCCTTTGCCATTCCTGAATCTACTTCGAGCCAACAATTTCATGTCCCTGATTTGTAGCATTGACAGTGGGACAAAAAATTATCTCTGTTTGCAATCTTCAAGCTCTTATAATATCATAAGCCTTTATTTATTTATTCTTGTCTTGTCTTGTCTTGACTTGTCTTGTCTTGTCTTCTCTTCTCTTCTCTTCTCTTCTCTAGCATATACTGCCCTAAACTCATGTCTCTGGGCAGTTTACATAAACCAGCACATTAAAGACTAAGTTCAAACATTAACACAGTTTAAAACAATAAAAGATTCTATATATCTAATTAAAAGCCAGGGTGAATAAATGTGTAAGGCTTTCAGAGATGGGGAGACACTTATTTTGGCGGGCAGCACATTCCTAAGCCTCGGGCCAGCAATGGAGAGTCCCTGTCCCTAAGCAGCCACCAGATGTGTTGGTGGCAGCTGTAGTCAGACCTCCCCAGATGATCTCAGTAGATGGTGGGGCATAATGGAGAAGGCATTCTCTTTGTCATTATGTTGGGGAGAGTAGACAGAAAGAAAAGTTTCGCTCACTGTTGTCATTAGAAATCAGGGACACGCAATAAAGTTGACTCAAAGTTGTTTCAGACCTGACAAAGGAAGCATTTCTTTATATGGAGAAATGTGATTGACAGAACTGTGGAGAATGTAGTGATGCTGCATCAGAATGGCATATTCATTTATATAGTTTCATAAGTCAATGTGATGTAGTGGTTAGAGTGTTGGACAAGACCTGAGGAGATCTGAGTTCAAATCCCACTTCAGCCATGAAACTCTGGCCAGCCCCTTCTCTTTCAGCCTAACTTACCTCACAGGGTTGTGGGGAGGATCAACATAAGTGTGTATACTTCTCTAGGTTCCTCCAAGGAAGAGTGGGATATAATTGAAAAAATTAAATAAATAAAGTGGTTGCCATACTCACTAAGTCTGCCTGCATGCAAGCAAAGGAAACATGCGTGTGGCTGTGGTCCCACTTCTGAAGTGTGGCTCCTTTTGTTCAGAGGGAGGTGATCTTCACCCAGCGCATCCAGGATGCACTGCAGATGTAGGACTGCAGCCATTGTACGCAAACAGCCGTAGGTAGGATGTCAGCCACTCATGAACATCCGCTTAGCTATAAACCAGAAATAGGGACAGAAGGGAACTGGCATGATCAAGGGCTTGGTGCATTTTTCTATAAAGGAAGGTTAAATAATTTGCAAATTATGGCATTATATTTGTTGCTCTTTGCTATTGGGAGAAGCAAAACAAGCAAGCCTGGACATGAACTAAAATTATGTTTTCTCTACTATGCAAGTCAGTGGTGTATGTTGTACAACGGAGTGGGCAAACCTGGCCCTCCGGTTGTTGAACTCCCATAGTGTCTGGGAAGATGAGAGTTGTAGTTCAACAACAGCTGGAGGGCCAAGTTCACCCACCTCTGGCACAGTGTTCTCTAATATTTTTCATCTGTGTGCAGAATGAGTTTTGTTCTGGGCTGCAGCATCAATGCAGTGTGTGCATACGTGCACTCGGAGTGGGGCCTTCCTGATTCAATCTGAGCAGGATCTAAAATTAACTGCACACACATCAAAACACTTGTGAGTGTGCACACATGCACACACCTTAGAGGGAATACTGCTCTGATGTATGATCTCTAGACATGGGGTTTTTTAAAAAAATTGTTTTTAATGGTTTTCATTTTAATCTGTTTTATGTTGTAAACCCCTGAAGACGGAAGTTTGGGGTGTTCTACAGATTTGAAAAATAAATACATTTCTATTGGCACATAATAAATTATACCATTTAGATTCATTTAAATTCTACCATCTGAATGATTAAATATTAATCATAAACCCTCAGCTTATAAGATAATTCTTTGAGAGTGTCAACAAGTGTGTGGATCAAGGTGATCCAGTTGACACAGTATACCTGGACTTCCAAAAAGCTTTCAACAAAGTTCCTCATCAAAGACTCCTGAGAAAACTTAGCAGTCATGGGATAACGGGACAAGTACATGTGTGGATTGCTAACTGGTAGCAGTCATGGGATAACGGGACAAGTACATGTGTGGATTGCTAACTGGTTGAAGGACAGGAAACAGAGGGTAGGGATAAATGGAGAGTTTTCACAATGGAGGGAAGTAAGAAGTGGGGTCCCCCAGGGATCTGTACTGGAACCGGTAGTTTTTAATTTATTGATAAATGATCTAGGAGCAGGGGTAAGCAGCGATGTGGCCAGATTTGCAGATGATACCAAACTCTTTTGGGTAGTGAAATCCAAAAGAGATTGTGAGGAGTTCCAAAAGGATCTCTCCAAACTGGGGGAGTGGGTGACAAAATGGCAAATGTAAAGTGATGCACATTGCGACAAAACCCCCCAACTTTAAGTATACGTTAATGGGATCTGAGTTGTCGGTGACTGACCAGGAGAGAGATAGGAACATAGGAAACTGCCATATACTAAGTCAGACCACTGGTCTATCTAGCTCAGTATTGTCTTCACAGACTGGCATCGGCTTCTCCAAGCTTGCAGGCAGGAATCTCTCTCAGCCCTATCTTGGAGAAGCCAGGGAGGGAACTTGAAACCTTCTGCTCTTCTCAGATCAGCTTCATCTCCTGAGGGGAATATCTTGCAGTGCTCACACATCAAATCTCCCATTCATATGCAACCAGGACAGACCCTGTTTAGCTATGGGGACAAGTCATGCTTGCTACCACAAGACCAGCTCTCCTCTCCTAGGGTTCTTAGGGTTGTGGTGGACAGCTCGTTGAAGGTGTCACCTCAGTGTGCGGCAGCTGTGAAAAAGACCAATTCCATGCTAGACATGGAAGGGTCTTATAATATTAGCCGTTTTATTTCCAATCCCCATTAGGAAGGGGATTGGAAATAAAACGGCTCATATTATAATGCCCTTATACAAAACTATGGTGTGGCCACACCTGGAGTACTGTGTACAATTCTGGTCACCACATCTAAAAAAGGACATTGTAGAACTAGAAAAGGTGTAGAAGAGGGCAACCAAAATGATCAGGGGCCTAGAGCACCTTTCTTATGAGGCAAGGCTACAACGCCTGGGGCTACTGAGTTTTTTAAAAAGACAACTGTGGGGAGACATGATAGAGGTCTATAAAATCATGCATGGTGTGGAGAAAGTAGATAGAGAGAAATTATTCTCCCTCTCACATAACACTAGGAGCCATCCCATGAAATTGATTGCTGGGAAATTTAGGACCAGCAAATGGAAGTATTTTTTCATTCAACGCATAATCAACTTGTGGAATTCTCTGCCACAAGATGTGGTGACAGCCAACAACCTGGAAGGCTTTAAGAGGGGTTTGGATAACTTCATAGAGGAGAGGTCTATCAACAGCTACTAGTCAGAAGGCTATAGGCCACCTCCAACCTCAAAGGCAGGATGCCTCTGAGTACCAGTTGCAGGGGAGTAACAGCAGGAGAGAGGGCATGCCCTCAACTCCTGCCTGTGGCTTCCAGCGGCATCTGGTGGGCCACTGTGTGAAACAGGATGCTGGACTAGATGGGCTTTGGGCCTGATCCAGCAGGGCTGTTCTTATGTCTTATTATTGAGATTTCTGGAGGATATAGCATTAGTGCATGCAAATCTCATGTTCAGGAAATTATATCTTGTTTCAAGTTATATATCTGTCATTGCATCCTTTTTTGTAGGTTTGAAATTAATCTTTACAAAACTTACTTGAACACATTCAAAAGCAGTTCAAATTCAGAGTGTGGTTGAATCATTGCCAAACCACTTTTTAGAATTGCTGACTGCACTGGACCAGAACCAGAGAGTTAAAACATACTTATGAGCCTGAACTGGAACTTAACCCAACTTTTTAATGGTTTGGCTCCCTAATGAAGACACTCCAGAGTCCCTGTTAATATTAGCTGTTCTAGATATCATGTGATATGAGCACATCTGTCAATTGCCAGCTGCCAAGCTGGGACCATCACTTTTCTGTTTCTGCAGCTGCCACTGCAGACAGGATTTCCAATATCTAGGGGTGTCTATGTCAGATAGACAGGGTTTTTATTTATTTATTTTACATTTATATCCTGCTCTTCCTCCAAGGAGCCCAGAGCAGAGTACTACATACTTGAGTTTCTGCTCACAACAACCCTGTGAGGTAGGTTAGGCTGAGAGAAAAGTGACTGGCCCAGAGTCACCCAGCAAGTCTCACGGCTGAACGGGGATTTGAACTCGGGTCTCCCTGGTCCTAGTCCAGCACTCTAACCACTACACCACGCTGGCTCTCTTCACTTCAGACTTATGGGAAGAGGCAGAGATTGTTGTAGAGAAGCTAATGAACAATGATTGAAGAACTGAACCATAAATGGATCGTGAGGCTGTTCTCAAGCACAGGCAAAACCAGGCTAAGGAAGCCCAGCTCAGTTTTGCCTGCACATGAGAACATCTGGGAGCCGCACAGCTCCAGTGGTGGGCACAGCAGCAAGCCCGCCTCCAGAGCCCGCCTTCAAAAGGAGCAAGCACTCCCTTAACCTCATTTTTCTGATCATTTGCCAGCCCCGGCTGCTTGCAGCCATGGCTGGGAGACTGTGTGGCTCCTGGCCAGCATCAAGGGGACCCCCATAACGCACCACACACTCACGCAGTGCATTATGGACGTTCCAGGGGCCGGGACACATAACTCCGGCCCTCTGTGCTGTCTGAGGAGGCAGCTGTGCATCTGGGTGCGTGATCTCGGCACCCAGGCCAGGAGTAAGGATCGTCTTCAGAAAGGTAAGCTTTTCCAGGGTTCCTCCCCACTTGCCCTCAAGCCCTTTCTGGCCGATCATGAGAAAGGGCTCATTGTCTTATTAACTACTAATCCTCATAACATAATTTTTAACTCAGTTTGGAAACAATAAACAACTGAAAAGCCCCTCTTTCTATATTTTCTTTTCACACCCTCTTATGACTAACATTTCCTCCCTCACTGACTCTAATTGTTGTAAACCGCCCAGAGACAGAAGTGTGGGGCAGTCTACAAATTTGAAACATACATACATATTGCACATCATAATTTATACCATTTAAATCCATTTAAATTAATTCTACACGTGATTAAATATTATTGGCGGATTTCTGGAGGATATAGTATTGGCGCATGCAAACCTCATGTTCCAAAAATTATAACTTGTTTGAAGGTATATGTTTGTCATTGCATACCTTTTATAGGAGTTAGATTGCAATTGTATAAGCTTTTGGAATTAAACTATATAAAATGTATCTGAACATGTTCAAAAGCAGTTCAAATTCAGAGTGTAGTTGAATCATTGCCAAACCACTTTTTAGAACTGCTCTCTGAACTGGACCAGAACCAGAGAGTTAAAACATACTTATGAGCCTGAACTGGAACTTAACCCAACTTTTTAATGGTTTGGCTCCCTAATGAAGACACTCCAGAGTCCTTGTTAATATTAGCTGTTCCAGATATCATGTATTATGAGCGCATCTGTCACTGGCAGCCTGCCAAGCTGGGTTTGTTCATCACTTTTTTGTTTCTACAGCTGCCACCATAGCCAGGATTTCCACTATCTAGGGTAAGGTACCATTGCAGCCTTCCTCATAGACTTAGGACCACATAAACAGGATGTCTCCCTGAAGCTGCTATCTGCCCTGGGAGGAAAAACATGTGGGCATGCATATGTTTTTCCTCCTAGGGCAAAAGCAGCTTCAGGGAGGCAATTTTAATTGTGAGAACAGCACAGGAACCCCCCCACCCCTGGTATCCCCCCCCCCGCGCAAAAGTTCAAAAAGACAGGAATGCAACGATGCATTTCTCATCTCATTTAATTAGAGTCTGTGAAGGAAGAAATGTTAGTCAGAGTAGGGTGTGAAAGAAAATATAGAAAGGTGCTTTTCAGTTGTTTATAGTCTCCAGACTTAGTTAAAAATTATGTTATGAGGATTCTTAGTTAATAAAAAAATGTCTGTTTTCCCCCCAGTTCTTAAATCATTGTTTATTAGCTTCTTTGCAACAATCTCTGCCTCTTCCCACAAGTCTGAAGTGAAATGTCTATCTGAACCTAGGTCTTGCAAGGCATGATGAGGAAAGCTGGTCTTGTGGTCGCAAACATTAATTGTCCTTTTTTCTAAGCAGGGTCTGCCCTGGTTTGCATTTGTATGGGAGACTAGATGTGAGCACTGTAAAATAGGGAATGGGAGCCACTCTGGGAAGAGCACCTGCATGCTTTCAGGTTCCAAGTTCCCCTGGCCATCTCTAAAATAGGGCTGAGAGAGATTCCTGCCTGCAACCTTGGAGAAGCCACTACCAATCTGGGTAGATGATACTGTGCTAGATGGACCAATGGTCAGACTCAATATAAGACTGCTTCCTATGTTCCTATGACATTACTCTAAATAAAAGAAAATAGCAACTACGTGGTATGATATCTGCTTTCAAATAGTTTCATGCCCCCCCCCCCCCGTTTTTCCCTTAAAGGGCTCTCAATTTTGGGTCCTCAAATCTTGTTGGCTGGAGATTATGGGAGCTGTAATCCAACAACATATGGTTGAGATGTAGTCCAACAACCCAAGGTTGAGAACCCCCTGCCTTAGAAAGAAACTTTATTTACATGTTGTAGCACAAATGACAGAATATAAATTAAGGTGTGATTTCAAACAAGAACACTGGAGCAAAACTAACCAGGTACGATCTGTATAAGGTACAAACCAGATGTGATATCAAACATCACTGTCTAGTTGGGAAGCTTTTTCAGTCTGGTTGGGAGATCCAACTTGGAAAAAGACCACGGTGCAGAAGTAGAATCTTTAACCCTTTAATTCCCCATGTTTTCCCACTGAAGAATTGTCCTTGAAGAATACTATGGGCCCCTGAAGCCACAGTGCAGCAAATGGCACTTTGGGGAGATATTTCCAATAGTGCTGTGTGCAGAACCAGTGCTTGCCGGTTTGAAGTTCGGTGGTGGTGGGGATATCTTTAAGGATGGGGGAGGGTGCTCTTGCCCCTCCTGCTGCATTTTCCTCGGTCCAAGGAGGTACCAGGGTGGCAAGGAGGTACGCTGCCACCCCGCCAGGCCATTTTAAAAGACAGCGCTGGCAGGGAAAATGTGGTGGGTAGGGTAAGAGCACCCTCCCACATCCTTAAATATACACCACCACCACCTTCAGACTAGCTGAACCACTGGACATTTGAACTGGTTCAGAGGCCTGTAAAAGGTTTGTGCACATCCCTAATTTCCAGTGGGAAATTGGTGTGGAATTAAAGGGTTAAACACCCTCTATTTTCACACTGTATTCTTGAACTGGAATGGGCCTCACATGGCTGCTATTTTAAGAGGATTTTTAAAATCCCAAACTAGACGAGACATTTTATATCATGTCTAATTTGGCCTTTATTTTCTCCTTTTAATTGTAATTTTGAAGGTGATAGAAATATTATGATTATTAATTATTAATTATTTAACTTATTGTATGTCAAATAAATAATAATTAATAATCATAATATTTCTATATAAGTTAAATAAATAATAATATATATAACACCCAAACCTTCATCTCTGGGCGGTTAACAATGACATAAAAACAATTAAAACAAATATAAAAGGTTAAAACAGTTTAACAATTTAAAAACAATGTAAAATTAAAACCTACAAATTAAAAAAGCTGAGAAAGCTTGGGTGAAGAGATGGGTCTTCAGATGTTTTTTAAAAATAGTCAGAGATGGGGAGGATCGTATCTCAGCAGGGAGCGCATTCCACAATCTTGGGGCATCAATCAAGAAGGCCGGTCTCCGTGTGGCCACCAGATGAGCTGGTGGTAACTGGAGACAGACCTCCTCAAGTGACCTCAATGGGCGGTGGGGCACATAACAAAGAAGACGTTCTCTTAAATACCCAGGGCCTAAGCCATTTAGGGCTTTATTAGTTATAACTAGCACTTTGTATTCTCCCGGAAACCTATTGGCAGCCAGTGTAGCTCCATTAGCAAGGGAGTAACATGGTCTCTCTGAGATGACCTGGAGACCAACCTGGCTGCTGCATTCTGAACCAACTAAAGTTTCCGGACTACTTACAAAGGCAGCCTCATGTAGAGAGCATTACAGAAGTCAAGTCTGGAGTTTACCAACAAGTGTACCGTTTTGAGGTCATTGATCTCGAGAAACAGGCGCAGCTGGTGTATCAGCCGAAGCTTCATATAAAGATGAGTGCATGTTTTCCTATTCATTCCTACATTCCAACCAAAGCTCCACAAAGCATCATATCTTGTGATCATGACTACCAGCGTTAATCATGGCTGCCAAATGATTCTCTGAATTATAAAAGTTGGCAATCACTGATTTCTCACAGAATTATTGTTTCAATGTTATCTCCACCTAATCCTTATTCTGTTAATTATAACTGAATTCAGAATTGTAAAGCACAATATATTGAAAGGTTCTAAAAAAAGAAAGGACTATGAAATCTCACCAAACTTTTACTTTCAGCATATTTCCTTTTGGAAGCATCAGTGTTTTACTCTCCAGCACTGTTTTGTACACATGTCCTATGAACCAACATTTTTCATATGAAATATCTGTCCTAGTAAAGGGCTAGTCTGGGCTCTGTTATCAGTGTGAAATCCAGTTGCTGACTCGTATGTTAGAAGCAGTTTTCCTCTTAGTTTTGGACTCCCACCTAGTGTCCATAGTGGTGTACTGCAGGATTGCACTCTGTCCTCCTCCTAACAAGTTCCAGATGTTCCAGATATAATTTTGTGTGTTCTTCAAATGAGCCCCTTCATATCTGAAATTGTTAATGCTCAACTCTGACATTCTTCCTGACATTTTTATATTTAAATTAAAAATTGATTTCTCTTCCTTGGAGGCCTTCAGGAGAGCCTTAAATACCCATCTTTTTAGCCTTGCCTTTAATGATATTTAGTTTTAATTTTAATCCGGTTTTTTATTAATTTTAAGTATTATGTGTGTTTGACTTTAATGTAAACTGCCCTGAGCTACTTTAAGAATGGAAGTATATAAAACAAACAAATAAAATTAAACAGCAGAAGAACCTTCGACTTTGATGGGAAACGATATTCAGCCCATATTTACTTTCTCGTGTTATATGAAACATACCAAGTTTAAACAAAGAATAGTCTTGTCAAATATTAGCAAAAGGAAAGAAATGCCCCCCTCAAAGATTTTATGCAAATAAACCAAACACCAGTTATTTCAAATTAGCAATTGGTTATAATCTTTTCATTTTCTAAAGGTAGAGAATGGGTGCTCCATTATCATCATTTTACCTGCTTTTATTTTATTTATTTATTTATTTATTTACATTTTATATCCCGCTCTTCCTCCAAGTAGCCCAGAGTGGTGTACTACATACTTAAGTTTCTCCTCACAACAACCCTGTAAAGCAAGTTAGACTGAGAGAGAAGTGACTGGCCCAGAGTCACCCAGCAAGTATCATGGCTGAACGGGGATTTGAACTCGGGTCTCCCCTGTCCTAGTCCAGCACTCTAACCACAACACCACGCTGGCTCTTTAATGTGCAGATTAAATGTGCAGATCTTTTCTTTAATGTGCAGGTTTCAAGGCACATTACAAATCCACAAAACAAAGCCAGTATCAATAAAACAGTTAGAACATAATAAATATGTCATTTAAAAACTACACAGTTTTGAAACATCACATCATTCTTGTGTACGTTAATAAACTGAACAGATTTATCATACAATATACAAAAATTGCATTCTTTTAAGGCAGCTTCCGATCTAGGGAGCCCTTCCTTGATCTCTTTCAGGATTTGTTCATGTGTGTCCATCATCAGCACCCTGGCATACTGGTGGTGTTGTGGATGCACCACTATACCCAAGAGTTGGCTTTTGGCCCAATGCTGTAAAAGTACTTCTTGGAATCATTGCAGTGGCATGCCAAATGCTAACTCTGATCAGATGTATGCATGACGTTTTTCACCATGACTTGTGGCAGCTGGCATACAACATGGGCAGAGCTTTTCCCCTGGCTACCATGCAATTAAATGATGCTGTGCATACTGTATTTCCCCTGGCCCATTTTATTGTTGCTCATTTTTTGGTTGTGCTAATATTTATAGATTTTTAAATTATCGTAGGACTTTAATGTTTTTATTGTATAGTGCTTTGAGTATTTGTATTTCCAACACTGAACAGAAAGTTATTTGCTAACATTCCAAGGGGAAATAATTATGTAATTGTTGAGTAGCCATCAAGAATGTGTGCATCACTGTCCCTTATTATTTACCCTGGTGCCTAGCTGGTATTGGCAATGTACCACATGGGAAACTGTACTAAGTGGTTTCTTAGTAGCCTGATTCAAGTAAACTACACCCTGAAACAGAGCAGGGAAACAGCTTGCCATGCAGTGCCACACTCATATGGTTGCATTAGAAGTGGCCACCCAAGTGGGTGGATGTCTGCATTGACTGGACCTTAACAAACTGGAGCTTAACAACTGGAGAAGGTACAGAAAGGTACTTAACAACTGGAGAAGGTACAGACTGGACCTTAACAAACTGGAGAAGGTACAGAAAAGGGCAACCAAGATGATCAGGGGACTAGAGCACCTTTCGTATGAGGCAAGACTACAACACCTGGGGCTTTTTAGTTTAGAAAAAAGACGACTGCGGGGAGACATGATAGAGGTCTATAAAATCATGCATGGTGTGGAGAAAGTGGATAGAGAGAAATTCTTTTCCCTCTCACACAACACTAGAACCAGGGGTCAATCCATGAAATTGATTGCCAGAAGGTCTAGGACCAACAAACGGAAGTACTTTTTCACACAACGTGTGATCCACTTGTGGAACTCTCTGCCACAGGATGTGGTGACAGCCAACAACCTGGATGGCTTTAAGAGGGGTTTGGATGACTTCATGGAGCAGAGGTCTATCAATGGCTACTAGTCGGAGGGCTGTAGGCCACCTCCTGCCTCAAGGGCAGGGTGCCTCTGATTACCAGTTGCAGGGGAGTAATGGCAGGTGAGAGGGCATGCCCTCAACTCCTGACTGTAGGCTCCCAATGGCATCTGGTGGGCCACTGTGCGAAACAGGATGTTGGACTAGATGGGCCTTGGGGCTGATCCAGCAGGGCTGTTCTTATGTTCTAATGTAAGCAATTATCAAAGCACATGAAAGTGATTCCCCCTAGCTTTGACTCTTGTAAAATCCTGTTTCCATTTGAAGGATACCTAGCAAGGATAAGTCATTCAAAACTCAGAAGAGTTTATGCCACTCTTCAGTTAGTGTTCCATAATAAGCATTCCACACAAGGCCCACTGAAATTAATGGGATTGGTCAAGAGTAGAGTTTAGTGGGTTGCATCCAGTGATGCCAATCTGGTGATCTCTTGTGAGTGCAGTAGCTCCAAAGCACACATGAACCTTCTTATCTGCAATATGTTCTTCATTCATTTCTGTGAGGAGAGAGCTGTTCTTGTGGTAGCAAGCATGAATTATTCCCTTTGCCAAGCAGGGTCCATCCTGGTTTGCATTTGAATGGGAGACTACATGTGAGCAATTATCTTCAATAACTGAAGATATTCCCCTCAGGGAATGGGGCAGCTCTGGGAAGAGTGCTTGCATGCAGAAGGCTCCAAGTTCCTTCCCTGGTATCTCCAGGATAGGGCCGAGAGAGAATCCTGTCTGCAACCTTGGAGAAGCCGCTGCCAGTCTGTGAAGACAATACTGAGCTAGATGGATCAATGGTCTGACTCAGTAGAAGGCAGCTTCCTATGTTCCTAGTTCTGGGCATGCATTCCTTTGCATACAAAGAGATACCTTCTCTTTAAACAATTTGGGGTGCGTAGGCACACAGGAGCTCCATGCATGCAATGATGAACAATGGACTTTAGATCAGAATGACTAGGGAAAATCTAGACCAGGCATCCCCAAACTGCGGCCCTCCAGATGTTGCTGAACTACAACTCCCAGCATCCGTAGACCCAATTTTTTTTGGCTGGGTATGCTGGAAGTTGTAGTTCAGCAACATCTGGAGGGCCGCAGTTTGGGGATGCCTGATCTAGACTAAGTTATTCAAGACTAAGTCCCACTGAAATGAATGGGACTTAAGCTAGTCATAACTAACTTGTCTTGTTGATTTCAGTGGTGCTTAGTCATGACTAACTACTCTGGATGATACTCCTAGGCCTAGTCCTCATCAACAGTAGATGGTGTGATAAACCTGTGTTCGAAGAAACCTCAGGCAGAAGCTCAAATGACTGAATGCTGCATACAAAATAATGTCAGTCACATCAAAACCTTGTCTTCTCCCTGATGTGCTAACAGGGCTAGATTATGACATGCTGATTGACCATGCCAATCTCTAAAATCCCCATAGCATCACACACACACACACACACACACACACACACACACACACACACACACACACAATGTCTATCAAAAAGGACAATGGGGAAAAACCCTTTATTTCTACATATATCCCTGGCAAAGATGCAACAAAAATCTAATATTATAAGAGAAACCGTTCTCTTGCAATAAGCCTGTTTGCATTAGAAGTACCTTTAAAGAAAAACACATTACAATTTTTGCATGGCATTTATGAAAACTTGTAACATACAGGAGCATAAAAGCAGGCCAGGTAGACAGTTCAGCATTACTAAACTGAAAAGGCAATACAACCTGCACAGTGTCTGTTTGCAGATCACATAACATTTAAAAGATGTTCTTTCTCCTTTATTTTTCAACCAATTATGTAAAACCTGACATTTAGTGGGTGTTGTGGGTTTTTTTTAAACTCAGAGGCCCCTCATAATGTGAGGCCCTAAGCTGTAGCTTATTTCGCTTGTACCAAACTTCAGCACCATGTGCTAATTTTCTATTATATACTTTTTTTTTCATGTGGGAGTATTCTGTTGTGTGAGCCCCCACCCCGCAGTCTGTACAGTGCAGACATAGGTTTCCCCACCCCATCCTCAGCTATTGATAAAATCAGGCCTTCGTTTCCAATCCATAGCGGACACAATTGTCTACAGGAAGTTTGACTTGAGGGGGGGAAAGAGCCTTTATCTTATAAGAGGTTCCAAATGTTGCAAGCAGTTAAAGGTATAATTTACATTGTCATGTTGGTGAGCTTAAGTAAACCAAAATTTTCTTTCCATTTAGCTTTTGTATAGAAGGAAATAATTCTCACAGTGCGTCTCCTCCACATCTCCTCTCCTTCATCCCCCCCCCATTTAATTTTCTGGATGTCAAGATTTCTAATACTTTAGTGGCACCAGCCATTAATTCGATAACTTGCTGTGGCTTTTCCCAGCAGGAAGAGATTTTAAGTTGTGAAAGCTGTCTTTGGAAATACTTGTGGGTGGTGTTTGTAAGGCTTGTTAGGTCTGTAGCATTACATATTTCTTCCTTTCTTACAGTTTTGATGTGGACAATGGCACCTCATCGGGACGGAGTCCCTTGGATCCCATGACGAGCCCTGGATCAGGGCTGATTCTCCAGGCTAATTTTGTTCACAGTCAACGTAGGGAGTCCTTCCTCTACCGGTCAGACAGCGACTATGACCTCTCTCCAAAGTCCATGTCCAGGAACTCCTCCATTGCCAGTGATATGTAAGTATTTGTTTAGTGAGGGAAGGTTTTGAGGGAGGACTAGGTCTCACTTAGAGCAACTGCTGGGAGGGTGAGCCTTTCCTAATAAGGGGGAAAGCCTGGGAAATTCAAAACAGAACGACCAATCTAGGACTGGGTGGGAACTACATATTCAGCAGAAGAGAAAGCTTTCTCTTTAGTTTGTTCTATCCTAGGATGCCCTGAGGAAGCAGGTGGCTGAGAAGCTGCTGGGGAAATGGGAAGGCCCCAGCCTAGGAGGCTGGAGACAGCAGGAAGATCCCTGCTGTGAGTAAAAAGTTAGGGACCAGTTCAGTTAGATGCATGAGAGAAGTTATTTTCCTTTATTGTACTGCTTGGATCTGAGTTGTCAGGCTAATGAAAACTCTCTCTCTCTTACAGTGTGCTTTATGAAAGGACAATTGTTTGTATTGCATACTCTTGTTTTTCTTTTAATCTAATAGTAGACCCTTGTTAGTGAAGCGTGCTACTCTTCATTTTGGGCCTGCCTTGGTCATCATCAATTTTATTACAGCCATTGGCCAGTAGAAATAGACATAACAAACATAGCCTGCCTTAGTCACATGCCTATGGAGGCCTAGGAATGCTCAGCCCTTTCTAGGGAGGGTTTTGCCACCACCACCACCACGAATCTCATGTGGAAAGGGTGGTTTGTCTCACATTAAAATAAAGTAGTTGGTGGTAGCCTACTGTGAATCTCTTGCAATCAAAGATTCACCCCAATGAACTCCCCTCTCCTCCTCCAGCTGTGGTAGGAGCTATGACAGTTTGATTCATTATCTAAACTTGTATTATTCGACATTGCACAGTCTTAGTACAATCATAGCTTATATTGACATAGATCATATATCTATAGAGACACATATGTCAGTTTAGGCTATAATTGTGCAAGACGGAGTCTAATTACTTGAATCTGTACATCCTCTTGTATGAAAAACAGTTTAGTGGGTCAGATTTTTAGTATCTGTGTCTCAGCAGTACCATGGGAAATAGATCTGCCTTGATCCAAGTGTCTTTACCTTGCTTTGTAACATTAGTACGCTTCACTTGTTACATCGAACATACATAGAGAGGGGAATGGGATTGTCCCTCTTGGTCCTGCCCCCAGTGCACATTTTGGCATAACCTGTGAAGGAGCCTACATGCGTACAAATCATATGTCCATAGATGTTGTACACATGAACATACAGCGGCATATGAAGCTGCATTATACCAAGGGAGAAGGTTGGTTTTAATGGGACTGTGAAGCCACAAGCCTGAGTATGCTGAGTATTCCAAATGTTAGTATGTTTATTAATCTGACCTTTAAAAACAAAGGCAAATATAAATATGTACATTTGGAAAATATCAAAAATTCAGCTTTGTTTTGACTAGCTACTCTGGCAGTGTTCATAGGGGAACAGCCTTTAATTCTAGACTCGCATTTCTTGTTTTATAGAAATCTGATGATTTCTTTCCATGCTAAATACAAAATTACTTTTCTGGCATGTTTTTGATGCCTAGGAATAATTTGTCAAAATCATTATGTCAATCATTTTGTTAATTACCCCGCTAAATTATCATTAACAGAAACTATATAAAGCTGAAGCTTAAGCATCATGAAACCTTTGAGTGTGAAAAAAGAAAGAGACCTCAGAGAAACCTCCTCTTATCTGCTTTGATGCCACCTTGTTCCCACAGAACATGGAAAATGCTTTTGTTTGAATCAGTTTGTGTGAGGATAGGCAACTCATGGCCCATGGGCTCAATCCAGCCCTCATGTGCTTTCCATCTGGCCCCCTTATTAGCACTCCAGTGGTGGCTGCTGCTTCTGCTTCTTGTGGCTAGTGGCTGGCTCCCAGATTAATTAAGCACTTTCACAATGTGTTGTTGCATTAGTGGGAGGCTGTTGCACTAGCAAGTTGCACTATGTCTAGAACTTGCATTCCAGACTAGTGTTGCACTAGCACAAACCTGTGTTGTGCTGGGAACCTTTGTGCAAGAGCACAAGAGTGCAATTCCAAGAATCCCAGTGACTTCACATGGCTCTGTGATCCTCTTGCACTAGTGCAACCTGTTGCATAAGTGCTTTGTTAGTCTGGATGTCAGCCAGTAATAATAACAACAACAACAACAATCAATCAATCAATCAATCAATCAATGGTGAGGCACTTGGACAGGTTAGCATTAGAAGAGGCATTTTCCAAGGGGACTCACTATCCCCTCTATTGTTTGTAATCGCCATGACCCCACTTTCACAAATACTAAACAAAACAGGCCTCGGATACCAAACATCTAAAACATCAAGTCAAATCAACCATCTGCTGTACATGGACGATCTGAAGTTGTATGGAAAGTCCCAGTCAGAAATCGAATCACTGCTAAACACTGTCCATATATTCAGTAGCGATATAGCAATGGAGTTTGGACTAGACAAGTGTGCTGCATTAATAATGAACAGAGGAAAAATAAGAAAAACAGAAGGAATAGAACTGCCCAATGAAAGCAAGATCAAGAACCTGGAAGAGAAAGAACCTTACAAATACTTGGGCATTCTCCAGGCTGATAACATCGCACACACTGAAGTTAAAAGAAAATTGGAAGTGAATACATCAGGAGAGTTAGAAAAATCCTCAAGTCCAAACTCAATGGCGGGAACACCATACAAGCCATAAACACCTGGGCTATACCTGTTATCAGATGCACTGCAGGAATAATAGACTGGACCCAGGCAGAGCTAGAGACGCTAGATCATAAGACCAGGAAAATCATGACCATCAATCATGTTCTGCACCCCCGCAGTGATGTAGATAGGCTCTACCTCCCTCGCAGCTCAGGTGGAAGAGGAATGCTGCAAGTCCATCAAACAGTAGAGGAGGAGAAAAGAGGCCTTGAAGAATATCTCAAGGACAGTGAGGAAGATGCACTTAAAATGGTCAAGAACGAGAAACTATTCAACACCGATGAAACAAAGCAGGCCTACAAGAAAGAACAAGTCAAGAACCGAGCAGAAAAATGGAGAAATAAGCCCCTGCATGGTCAATATTTACACAATATAAGTGGAAAATCAGACATCACCAAGACCTGGCAATGGCTTAAGAATGGCAACTTGAAGAAAGAAACAGAGGGTTTAATACTGGCTGCACAAGAACAGGCACTAAGTACAAATGCAATAAGAGCAAAAGTAGAAAAATCAACAACAAACAGCAAGTTCTGCCTTTGTAAAGAAGCAGATGAAACCGTGGACCACCTAATCAGCTGTTGTAAAAAGATCGCACAGACTGACTACAAACAAAGGCATGACAAAGTAGCAGGGATGATACACTGGAACATCTGCAAAAAATACAAGCTACCTGTAGCCAAAAATTGGTGGGACCATAAAATTGAAAAAGTTGTAGAAAATGAAGATGTAAAAATATTATGGGACTTCCGACTACAAACAGACAAACATCTGCCACACAATACACCAGATATAACTGTAGTCGAGAAGAAAGAAAAACAAGTCAAAATAATCGACATAGCCATACCAGGGGATAGCAGAATAGAAGAAAAAGAAATAGAAAAAATCACCAAATACAAAGATCTACAAATTGAAATTGAAAGGCTGTGGCAGAAAAAGACCAAAATAATCCCAGTGGTAATTGGTGCCCTGGGTGCAGTTCCAAAAGACCTTGAAGAGCACCTCAACACCATAGGGGTCACAGAAATCACCACCAGCCAATTACAAAAAGCAGCTTTACTGGGAACAGCCTATATTCTGCGACGATATCTATAACAATTGACAATAAAATTCAGCCATCCCAGGTCCTTGGGAAGGACTTGATGTCTGGATAAAACAAACCAGTCAATAACACCTGTCTGACTGTGTAAAATAATAATAATATAACAAGAAATAATAATATTAACAACAACATTTCTATGCCATCTTTCCTCCAGGGAGCTCAAAGTAGCATACATTGTTCTCTCCTCTCCTTACCCATTTTATTTTCACCACAACCCTATATAATAGGTTAAGCTTTGATAAGGCACCTTGGCTAAGGTCACCCTTCATGGCTGAGTAGGGATTTGAACTGATGCTTCCCGGGACTCGTCTGACAATCTAATCCCTACATCATGCTGGCTTAAAGGTCTTTTAGCCTACACAGCAGTGTGACCAACTGCAGAGGCCCAATCAGATTCTGCTGATATGAACCTCAGCTGTCTCCTCCAGTTTGCCTTGGAGTGGTTGGCTGTTCCGCATTGTAGAGGGAAGGCCTCTGCCAAAGCATCTGTTGGTGTACACATTGCCTGGGGAAAGAAGGCTTTTGCTTGGGTCTTAACAACCTTTCTAGCAGCTGCTCAGGCTTTGGCTCTGACAAGACTCCAGGGGTTAATTTTAAGACCATCTTATTCTAAACTCTGGATATTTGTATCAATTTCATTTCCGAGTCTGAGTCAGCTTTCTTGCTCTCAACTTGAGCAATAGGGAATTCTGGAGTGTCATGTATATGACACCCCTGAGTGGAGAGAGGTGTGTGCCTTCTGGGAACATATACTTTATCCCAGTCTGGCCTTTAGCCCAACAAAGTGAACCTTTGGTCCTAGGCTATGCTAGACCAAGGATAGTCCTGACAAGTCAAAAAAAATGTAGAGGAGGGTCTCTTTTCCCTCTAACAACACTTTTATTGCAGAATGAAAAAGCAGCATCAAAACACAATCATTGACATCAAGTAAAGGCACACCCTTTGTTAGAGGTTTTCAGAAGCAAGTGCAGTAAGTAAGCAAAAATAGTAGGAAAAGCAAAACCAGCTGAAAAGACAAAAAACAAGCTCCAAAATACAAAGTATTCCCTCCCCCCCCCCACCGCCCGCCCAGGGTCTTACTACAGAAACAGCTTGCAGAGTTGATAAGTTCCATCCCAGATGTCTCCAGACCATGTTAGTGTCCACTCAGATCTTCCCCTTCTGCCTCAGAACACTGGTACAGGCCTCTGTTCTACAGTTTCACTCTCACTTTCCCTTCTCCCAATTTAAAACAAAAAGCCAGGTGCTGCTGATCTCATTGCTCTGGCTGGGAGGGAAGGAGTGAAGGCCATACACAGAGAGCACAACAACAGGGGTGCTGCCTTGCTGTTCTCAGCAAAAACAAAGTCTCACACTGAGACTACACAGAGTGGCTCTGCTCAGGCCCCCCTGTCCATTTTGGATCAAACACCCACCACAAACTCAACACTATCCATAACTGGAGGCCCTGTTAAGGAACCACTCTCCTTCTGCCCTTGAACAGCTTGCAGGAAGCACACACAGTCCGACATGTGTAAATGCCACGCAAGCCCTTTCCAGAGAGAGCCATATGCCAGACCATGTAGAGTTTATTTCTATTTTCCTCTCCCTTCTGGCAAGACTGAGCTTTTATATACCATTTAAATTTTCACAACAGCAGCTCTTAAGACTGCAACTCTCTTTCCACAAAGATGTATTTGAGGCCTCTTCACGTCTTTCAAAGCAGCTCGCAAGCACACTACATAGAGAGCCTAAATTGCTTTTATTTATTGTTTTCATTCTGTGATTACAAAAGGGTTGGTACTGGACTCCTTGGTTGTTAAGGCCTTCCAAGGCCCCACCCATCTCTCTCTGCTTCTGCTTCACTGTCCAAACTCCATCTCAAGCTTTGCTCTGCATCTGTCCGGGTCTGGTGGGCTCTGAGCCAAGCAACATGATTAAACCAGACCAGGAGTCAGGTTGCGGTGTGGATGGACCAGGATCCAGAAGCAAAGGCTGAGGTCAAAGGCAGGCTAGTGGTGAGCTTCTTTGGCAAACAAACAGAAGTCCAAGGACCAGAGTTATGTGTTGTGGTTGAGGATGGGATGGTGGCCAGGTTCTAGAGTCAACAGACACACAAGAAGTTGAAGCAGGGTGAGATCTGTTTACAATCTTCTTCTTCAGACCAGCATTTTAGACTAGGGAACCAAGCCAAGAGATGTTCTCATTTTGGGCCAGCAACAGCTCCGTTGCCTCCCGTATCATATGCTTCTTCCTAGGCTTATTGGCTCTGGTTTCCCTTCCTGCCACTGTCAGGGCAGCTCTGGGGAGCAGCAAGGCTCAGGTCAGCCAGTTTACTTCCTTATGAGCTCCCTTGGTGGCACAGAGGGTAAGGTGTCTGAGCCCTCCTGCTAGGATTCCTGATTTGAAACCCCTGACACTTTACAGCAGCCCTCCTCTGATCTCTCCTGAATTTATTTATTTATTTATTTTATGTTTACATTTCTATACCGCCTTTCGTTAAAAGAAAACCCCAAGGCGGTTTACAAAAATTAAAACATACAATAAAAGCAATAAAAACACCAAGCAATAAAAACACCAAGCTAAAAACATATCAAACAAGCATAAAAAACAAGACAACAGATAAAAACACACAGAAGCAGCAGCAGCAGTGCTTAATTTGAGCTGCTCCTTCCTGACCCTGGTCCAAACAGCCACCTTTGCCTTGGAGATTCAGTGACCCTAATTTTAGATTGCTCCATGACATTTTATTTCGCAGCTATGAGCTTTTAAACAGTTTGTGACTATCTATGGTGATGGTGACAGGTAGACCTGTGACTATGAATCAGAGTCTAATCACACTTCAGGATTTTCAACTCTTGACCAGTCATTAAAAGCCCCACATCAGTGACCATTTACTGAAACTATAAGCTTAAGGGCTTTGCATTGACATTTAGTAGGGCTGCAATATTATAGATAGTGATTCTCATGTGGCAGGTTCAGTGCTTAATGTTCTAAAAATGGATGGATTTGTAGCTTGGACCTACCTATAATCACACCCTTTTTGCTGTGATCCTAAAAGTATATCAATTGGCTGTGGTTATTATTTAGTGGTGAAGGAGATGCTTTGTGCTCATTAGGGATGTGCACGGATCTGGTTCGGAGGCCCTTTATGGGCCTCCAGACTGGTTCGAACGACCAGTGGTTCTGCCAGTTCGAAGGCGGGGGGATGAGTTTAAGGGCAGGGGAGGGTACACTCACCTCTCCCACCGCATTCCCCCCACTGGCGCTCCATTGTAAACCGGTCCGGCAGGGCGGCAGTGTACTTCCCTGCCTCACCGTCCCCTCATCAGACTGGAAGTAAGCGGAAGTACCTGGAGCACGTGTGCTGCTGCCCGGCATGACCAGTTTACATCCAGCAGGGGGGACATGGCGGAAGGGGTGAGTGCACCCTCTCCCACCCTTAAAGCCACCACCCCGCCTTCAAACTCCCCCATGCTGGTTCCGTGCACATCCCTAGTGCACATGTGTAGATATTCTCCTATCTTCTTACTCTATGGACTCCAGGTCTAAGCTCTGGCATTCAAGACAGGTTTTAGGGTTAACTCAACTGAGCTGTGGCTCAAAATAAGCCTCGAGTGGTTCTCTTTTTGGAATCTGATAATAGCTTGACACTCCTAATAGCAGTATCTGTCTAATGTATGTCTATATCTGTATAGTATTCAGGGAGGAGCTGTAGCTCAGTAGTAAAACAACAACAAATATTTATAAACCACTTTTCAACAAATGTTTCCAAGGTGGATAATATATAGAAATAATGAATGAATGAATAAATAAATAAATAAGATGTAAGTATGTTTTACATACAGTAAATTTCATGTTTACTCCTTAGCATCTCAGGTAGCAGGACTGGAGAAGAACTTTTCCTGATACCTTAGAGTGAGCCATTACTACTCAGAGCAGATTCAACTCCTTTAGAATGGGTGGCAGTGGAGCAAGGACCCTGGAAAGCCTGAAATATCTCCTGTCCTTTTGAGGGGGGTGGGAGGTAAGGCCATCCCTAGGCGTGTGAGGGACTGGGGGCGAATCAACATGTTCAGGGCCTCCTTAACATTTCATATCATTTCAGAATCATACAGTGTAAATAGTGTGAGTGAGGTTTTTGGATATGTCCAACCAGCTTGGACATATGCTGCATTTCTGAAGGGGGGGTGGAACACACACACACACACAACTCATGCTTCATAGTTCTCACTTAGACCTTCTGGGTTGCCAACCAACTTGAGCATAGTGCGTGTGTGTGTGTGTGCGTGCGCACGCGCGCGCGATTTTCTGCAATGAAAGAAGCCACTTATAGGACAACTTTGATAGGTTTAAAAAATAAATATATGTATAAAAAATCAACAAATTCTCCAATCCATTTCAAATTAAATATTCAGAGTCTTCCCAATCTACCCTACATCTGTGCCCAATATCAAAGCACTATGGCAAGCCATTCCCTAAATATTCACAGGGTGGGGGAATAACCACAAAAAGAAAATCACATTATACCTCCATTACTAAGCCTTAGGAGTCCAACTGCAGGCAGTCAAAGGCTAGGCTGGGCAGGACAGGACAGGAGCTGTGGTGGGCAAGGACAGCCAGTGCTGGCCACTCTGCCTCCTTCCTTCTTTGTTGCCTGCAGCAGCCTGCCTGCCTGCCTGCTCAGGCTTCAGCATGGCCTGGAGAGTCCTCTCTGGAAGCCCTACCCACCCACCCACCGAACAGCTGAGGCAGAGAGGGAAGGAGCTGTAGCAGCTTGCCTGGAGGGAGCCTGCTGCACGCACACACACACACACGGTCGACTCTCAGGCTGGACGGCAATTGCTGGGACTGGGAGAGAGAGCAGGGCAGGCTGCAGAGTGCCCAGAGCAGGGCCTGTGCCAGCATGGGGCTGGGGGCAATTGCCCCAGTCGCCCCTCCCTTAGGATGGCCCTGGTGGGAGGTAGAGCAGGCCTCTGGCATCTCTTTATAGAAAAACCACATCTATCCCACTCAGTATTTGCTTCACACTTTAATGCGACCAAGAAACAGGACTCAAGATAAGGCTGCCATGCCCTTCAATATTTCATAGATGAAAGTAGGGTCACTCTTGTACATGAGTCAGTGGAGGCAGAGGCAGCCAAGTGGCATGACCTAATGGACTATGGTTGATCAACACAATCCACACTCAGATGTACCACAGCTAAAGAGCAGGAACTGAACCTGCATGCAAGCAGATGGTTCCAGAGGACAAAAGCATTGAAGCTGCTTAGCAAGTTAAACACATCTAATAAACATAGCTTATTTTTTGTGTATAGACACCATAGTCCTGGCCAAGAGAACAGAAGTCTTCAGCTAAAGGCCTTGTGGGCTATGATACTTCACTGAATTTGAGCTTTTGTCCTCTCTTAAAGTTATTAAAGAATAAAGTAATTTACTTTATCAGCAGCTTGTTTTGCCAGAGGGTCTCTTTAAGAAGGGTGCCTTGGCCCTTGCCCACCCCCATGGTCTTCAATCCCTTTGTTGCAGCATTCATGCCGCTCTTCAGTTCTTGGCTATCAACTGGTGGGACATTTGCACTCCTCAGTAGCTAGACTTAGCCTAGGGACTGATGCCTCTATCATCTGGATAGAGCATTTCCTTCTTGAGATGCTTTAAGGAAGCCAAGTGCTGTTAAACCCAATAATTCATTAAAGTCCGTGCTAATGTTAAGAGCTGATTTCTTGAGTCTATAGTTACCAATTTGGATATATATGTCATAAGACCATTACAATGTTGTGCTCCTTCACTGGTGCCAGATTTCCTACAGCATAGTATGGTGAATTATAGTGGCAGACCAGATCATGTATACACTTGCCTAGTGCAGCAAGTAGTTTCATCTATTTCTATTGCTCTTTTTAAGATTTTGATTTTATTCTGATAGATTTAATCTAAAACAGAAACATTTTTAATCCAGTCCATCTTGCCTACTCAAGGGATCTCATCACCATTTCATCTATTTGCTCAGTGATTTTTTTAAAAAATCACATTCCGTTGGGAGTGACCTGCCATACTTGATTCCACCCAAGTGTTTACAGTTACCTGTTTCTCATTCGTTTCTGTCAATCCACTTTGAAGCTGCTTCTCAGACACAGGATGAGGGCAGATGAGACAGGTAAAAGCAGTGTTATCTGTTTCCTTATTTGTTTGTTTTTATGCTTCTGTAATGCCTTTCATTAAAAAGTATCCTCAATGTAGTTTACAACATATTAAAACATTATTAAAACATATTAAAACTCCTGCTAACTGGGCAAAGAGGCACCTTTTACCATGGTGATTCTCTTTATTTAGCAGGGGGAGAGTAACTGGCCCTATCCACCCCCAGCACAGTACTTCCAGTGACTGTTGCTGGTGTGTGTCCTATGTTTCTTTTTAGAATGTGAGCCCTTTGGGGACAGGGAGCCATCTTATTTGTTTTATTTCTCTTTGTAAACCGCCCTGAGCCAATTTTGGAAGTGCGGTATAGAAATCGAATTAATAATAATAATAATAATATTAATATTAATAAACTCAATAAAACAAGCCAATATATAATTGATTTAAAATGTAAAAACATAATTAAAATACTATTCAAAAACTCCATAAAAACACACATTAAAACATATAACGAAGGCATACAACAGATCTATTATCCAAAGTGCGCCTGAACAAAACAGTTGCCTTCAGAAGGCAAGGAGAGAGATGAGGGAACAGATCTTGCCAGAAAGAGAATGTCATGACCTGGGAGCATCCATAGAGAAGACCCTGTCACACCAGTGTAGAATAGTCAAACCTCCAAAGGGATCCACATGCAGAGTAGAGGCCCCCTAGCAGACCTTGTTGGGCAGGTAGAATCACTTGGGCATACGCAGTCCTCAAGATATCTGAATCATAAACTGTTTAGGGCTTTAAAGGTAATTAACTACTCCTTAAATTGGACCCCAAGACCCCAACTTGGCACAGAACTGAAGTCTTTATCTTTACATTAGAGTTCCCAAGGCATATTTTGGAGGAAATTATTTGTTTTCAACTGAGAGTTGATATAGATTTTGTGAGAATGTGTTGCAGAGGTTGGTGTGGCTGTTTGCTCTCACTCCTTGTGAACATTTCAATTAAAAAAGAATGATGTTCTATATTATATCCTCTCTCTAGACTTCATCCTCCTCAGGTTATTCAGTGGTAACTTAGTGCTAGATGTCACATGTTATCCATGTCTACATGTGTTTAACTTTTGCGTGACCATGAAATTTTATTTTGGTGCGAGTGATAAATACTTTGGACTCCACAGAAGGGTCCCCCCTGCTCCCCGCATTGGTGATGATGATCTACTTGCTCTTCCCCCTCACCCACATAGACACATCACCCTGATGCTTTATGCCTACGTCACAGTGTGATCTGGGTCTGGTTGCTCCAGCAACAGCACACACTTGGTAACACTGTGGTCATGTGAGTCAGTTGAGAAGTTTTACTTGGTTTTTATTAGCCTATGAAACAGTTCCCTGTTATCTGCAGTTACTAGCTTGTCCAATTCTCACAAATTATTATCTGTTAGTAACACTTAATGCAAATTACGTGCAGTGTTTAAATAGGCTGGCCTCCCCAATAAAAAGTAATTGTGGATGCTACCAGCTTCCAGGGCATGCCTGGTTAACTCTAATGCTACACGATTCAGTTGGAGTTAAAGGGTGAGGCAACCCAACCCTGAGGATTGAATCTTTGCTCACCCGTCGTATCTACAGCTGTGCTCCAGTCTAAATAAGTTGAGTTAGTAGAGTCATGGGCACTTGACCATCTTCAGGTTACTAGGCTACAGATACAATAAGTTCTGGCCTGCAGATCACAGAGCTGGAATGAATACAGGGTGAGGAAGCAACTAGCAGTGAGGTTAACGGCAACCATTTAGAAGATTGTCATTTGTGGGCTGATCTTTTAGCTGGGATTTGTAGAACATCCACGGTGAGAAAAGCCATCCCTCCCACCTGATATTGACATTTGTTGTTTGGTTCTTTTTCAGACATGGAGATGACTTGATTGTGACACCATTTGCTCAGGTAGGCATAACGTGCTACGTAGGTCCTGTGAAAGGATCAAAAGGATAATATGTATTCTGTGGCGATGCTGAAAAATATATTTGAAAGGGGCAGTGCTATTGTTTCCAACATATCCAGACAAAAATAACATTCTGAAAAGGAACCGCCTCCCTTGTTACCTATACTGTTTAGAGGTGCCATAAACTGGAGTTAGAGGCATGCCAGACAAGGCACATCCTGCGTACACTGGCTGGGACCCAAAAAGCTCCGTAGGCTCATATAATGGGGCAGGTGGGGTTGTACTGGCCTGGTGGAATTTGTTTTCCTTTGAGTATCCAATGGCAGGGGTGTATCTAGGGTAGGGCAGGCAGGGCACGTACCCCGGGCGCCACTTGAAGGGGCGCCATTTTGTAAAATCAAAAAATTAAAGAACAAATGGCTGCTGAAAACAAAATGGCCACCGTGCATGCTCAAATGGCCTCTGTGAGGCCCTAGGTCATGCCAGGCCTTGCAGAGGCCATTTGAGCATGTGCAGTGGCCATTTTGTTTTGAGCAGCCATTTTTTAAAAAAAGATTATTTTTAAAAATGGCCACCGCACATGCTCAAATGGTCCCTACGAGGCCCTAGATGCCAGCGGGGGGAGGGGGGACCTTTGCAGAAGCCCCCCCCAGCCTTTAGGAAGCCCCCCAAAGGGGCTATAGGTAATTTTAAAATATATATATATATATAATATAAGACACTGTACACATATTCAGATTGGCACTATGTACAGAGAATCAGGGCTTGTGAATACTGAGCTGAAGCTTATGAGCTAGGATTGTATTCATTTGCTCTTACTTTGCTTCTTGTGATAAGTGGGTTAAATGTGATGTCTTAATAATATGGCTATTAATGGTGAGTTTGTCTTTGAATCAGTGTGAAATCCTGAGTATGAAGGCCCACTGGGAGTTTCTTGCTCTCATTTTAACTGTCTTTCTGAAATGCTAGGATATATTCCAAGCAGTGACACAGTTTACTCTGCATATCCTTTAATTATTTTCAGAGTATCTGGGAAAAGTCAAATTCTCCATTTATTTTTAAAACTTATGTAATGGTGATGCTATGATGCATAGTAGAGAATTAGACAGCCACTTCTGTTTAGTTTTCCAAGTACACCTCCACATAGTATTTGGGTATTTCATGAGCCCCAGCATACTGAAATTTGTAGTTTTCCAGCATTTTTTGGTCTGGCTAAGTCCACTGTTAAATAGTTTTTGAAATATTAATAGATTAACGAGCCTGACTTGTATTTTTCAGCTGATATTATCGTAAAGTTATCTGAAAGATGGGTGTCAGATGTTTGGACAGGGGGTGCAATTTCAGTGTTTGCCCTATGCACTATTTTCCCTAGATACGCCTCTGTCCAATGGTCATATTACAAAAAGCTTTTGAAACTTTTGGAACATGACCAGCTTTGATGGTCGACCGGGTCAGTCATCTGCTTGGTGGATGTGGATGTGCAGGGCTCTGCTTCATGCAAGGCCTTGCCCCAAAATATTTATATTTCACAGGCCTGTAGCTGGAGGGAGGAGGCTAGGGTGGGCCCACCTCTCGTAATATCCCCCTCCCCCGCATTTTATACAAATAAGTGCTCTAGGCTGTGTCTGGCCTCCATACTATTAGTTGTCTCCCCCACCCCCGCGCCCCCAGTTTTACACTGCCTACAAGCCTGATATTTCAGTCTACACATTAGTGTTGATTAATTTTCCAGGTCATGGAAATGATTTTTATTTAAACTATTTGCTTATTACTAACCTTAACCCAGAAGTTATCCATATTGTGGTCAAATATTGCTATATAATATGCCAAATGCACATTAATGTAGTCTGATTTTATAAGATTATCTTATTCTTTTTATTTGTTTTATTATTTGTTGAACTGCTGGTCTACAACCGAAATAAAGTTTTACTTACTTACATTAGTGTCGGTACCATAAGATATGCTGCCAGTGTTTATGTACAAAATTACCTATGCAATGCAGAATAAAATGCCAGCAAACAGGATCACATGAATTTGTTTAATGCAGACTAGTTGGATGGATAGCTAGATGTCAAATGTGAAAGGTTCCTTTATATTATTATTAGTTCATTTTGCCAGTCGTGAAAGGTTCTTTTTGTACAGATGTTAACTGCTGTAATAATTCTTAGGCAAATGGTACTGGACAGCAATGGACCATTCTTACCATTTTGGAGAAACAAAGGATGCTTTGTTGGGGAATTTTCCTACTCTTTGAACAAGGCTGCTTTTGAACAAATAATGGTTTCTTTAGCAAGAAAGAAAGCAACAAAATGATTGTCCTAGTGTTACAAATGCTTCATTGTGAAAGAATGGTCAAAGGCTTCAGACAATCCTTGAAAGTTTAATAGCTTATTTAGAAAGTCTTCTGCCTACTGTCCAATGGAACAGAGAGGAATCAGTAGTACACCTGAAGAACTTAAGAATGAAATATCATTTCTCTTTGCTACAGGTGCTGGCCAGCTTACGTACTGTACGGAATAATTTTGCTGCATTAACCAATCTACAGGATCGAGCACCCAGCAAGTGAGTGTGGGCTTTTTCTCATTCGTAACCTTTTGAGCTTGTGCCCCTTTACACTGTGTAATCCCTCCATACTGCCATGTACGCAAATACAAAATACCATGAGAAAGATTACTATGTGCCAGGTGGACCTGTGGTAAACTCACAGCCATTTCTGAGGTCACAGCTGCTGGGAAAAGGCAGCCACAATTACAGAGATGGCTCCTGACATGCTGCATGTGTGACTGAGTTCATACAAAACTTTCTTGACTCGGGCTGAAACGACTGGTTATATTAAATGCATGGTAATCTCTGGAAACAGCAACTGGGTTTTAAATTCCCACTCCTTTACCCTCCGTAATCTCTGTGGCAACTCTGTCCTGACATTATGACATTGTGCAGGGGTGGGTGTAGGGGGGTGGATAGTTGCCCCCCCCCCGGACTGAGCCTGCACTCCCACATATCCCAGCACCCATTCCGCCAACTCTCATCCACCCAAGGGCGCACTCAGATGTCCTCTGTTGCCTTTCCCCAAAGGAATCCTACCATCAGACCCATCTTTGGGGAAGTCCATCTTGCCAACAGGCAGTAGTGTCATCAGTGATGTCTCGGTGTGCTGGGCAATCCAGCCAGATAGACAGGCAGCGAGGATCGTTCTGCTTCTGGGGCAGAGGGCAGCCTTGCACACCTGCCTAGCTTCCTGCAAGTGGAAGAGAAGGAAGGAGGGAGGGACAGACAGAGAACATGCTGTGACCCTCACTTCAGTCTCAGGAAGCAGCAGCTCCAGCTGGAACTCTGGCACAGAGGGTAAGTGGGAGATTGGGGGCTGGAGTGCAGTGTAGGGCACATGGCTCAACCCCCCCCCCCGCCCGTAGTCCTGCAGACCCCCATGACTCATCCACTCCCTTTCCATGTCATTGACGACCACTGGTGGGAACTGGGAGATGCACACTGGTGTGATGTCAAGACAGGACATGGGCAAGTTGTCCTAGATCTTACAAATGCAGCTATGCATTTAGTGTAGGACACAGTTTTGATCTTCAAGGACACACATATGTATGGTACCATGGAGGAACTTAGCAGAGTGAATCCAACCACTCTCTGTGTTTATTTTCCTGTACTCCATTCCATAACTCTTATATTACCTCAGAAGATGTTTTACCTTGGCATTGAGGGGCTCTCCCATTGAAAATAGTAGGTCTTAAAAGTGCTAAATTTTTCATTTAATGTTCTTTACATCTGTATCCTGCCCATCCTCCAAGGAGCAAAAAGGTAGAATACATGGCATTAACCTACCATGAATATTTATATACCACTTTTTAACAAAGTTCTCAAGCAATTTACATAGAAAAATAATAGATAGATAAATAACGGTGCCTCCCAGTCCCCAAAGGGCTCACAATCAGGAAGAAAAACTCAAGGTAGACACCAGCAACAGCTTCTGGAAGGATGCTGAGCTGGGGCAGTTGTTCTCCCCCTGCTAAGCATAAGAGAATCACCACTTTCAAAGGTGCCTCTTTGTTCAGTCAGCAGGGGTCTTAACCCTCACAATATCATGGCATGGTTGGCTAGAATGAAAGACTGTAACTTACCCAAGGTCATTTGATCAGCTTCATATTTAAACAGGGATCTGAATCTGAGTTTCCCCCTGCTAAATGAGCATAGAGGCACCTTTTAAAAGTGGCCTTTCTCTTTATTTAGCAGGGGAGAGCAACTGGCTCTATCCATCCCCAGCACAGCATCCATTCAGTGGCTATTGCTGGTGTTTCTCTTATGTTTCTTTTTCAAATTATGAGCCCTTTGGGGACAGGGAGCTATTTTATTCATTCATTCATTCATTCATTCATTCATTCATATGTAAACTGCTTTCGGAACTTTTACTGAGAAGAGGTATATAAATACTGATCGTATTCATATCTCAATGTAACACCTTTGCTAGTAAATCAGACTAAGAACATAGGAACAGCCCTGCTAGGTCAGGTCCAAGGCCTATCTAGTCCAGCATCCTGTTTCCCATAGTGGCTCACCAGATGCCTCTGGGAAGTCCATAGGCAAGAGATGAAGCCATGCCCCCTCTCCTGTTGCTGCTCCCCTGCAACGTATTCAGAGGCACCCTGCCTCTCAGCCTTCAGGTAGTCTATAGCCATCAAGACTAGTAACCATTGATCGACTTGTCCTCCATGGATTTGTCTACGTCCCTTTTAAAGCCATCCAAGCTGGTGGCTGTCACCACATCCTGTGGCAGATAATTCCATTAATTGATTTTATTTATTTATTTATTTATTTATTTATTTATTTATTTATTTATTTATTTATTTCTCAAATTTGTAGACTGCCCAAAACATGCGTCTCTGGGTGGTTTACAACAACATAAACAAAAAATGAAAACCTTAAAACAGTTTAAAACCACAGTCAAGTTAAAAAGCTTGGGTGAAAAAAATGAGTCTCTAGGGAATTTTTAAAGGTTGTCAGAGATGGAGAGACTCTCATTTCAGCAGGGAGCGCATTCCAGAATCGTGGGACAGCAACAGAGAAGGCCTGTCCCTTCATAGACACCAGACAAGCTGGTGCAGACGAGCTGGCAACCGCAGATGAACCTCTCTAGGTGATCTCAATGGGCTGTGGGGCTGATGGTGAAGAAGACATTGTCTTAAATATCACAGAACTCCTGTGTCACATTTCATTTTGCTCTATGAGAAAAAGTACTTCCTTTTGTCAGTCCTAAATTTCCTGGCAATCAGTTTTGCATACCATGCATAATTTTACAGATCTCTATCATGTCTCTCCTTAGTTGCCCTTTTCTAAACTAAAAACGCCCAAGTGTGGTAGACTTGTCTCAGAAAACTGATGGGCTGAATTTTGCCTATTGTGCTGGACTAGGTACCGTAGATCTTTGGTCTGAGCGAGGCATTCTTAGGGGGAAAGGAAACGTGGCATGGGAGTTCTGTTATTTTTTGCTTTACTTATTAGCCACTTTGCAGCTTTGAAGACTGGAGAAGTATAGTACTCTGGAAGAGGGTGTTAGCCCGTTGCTCTCGTGCCCCTTCCCCAATCTGAATCCCCTCCCCTCAAAGTTGCTAGTTACTCCATTGTAAGAGACATACAGTGTGTAATAATGGATCTTCACAGTTGGTTTGGCCCTAATAGTCTTATTAATCTTTTGCCTCACTTTTGTTTGCTCACAAAATACTATTTTTCCTGAATGACAAGCTCTAAGAATGCTGTAATATAGTTTCATGCTTATGACTTATGTTCTTTCTCTTTCTGTCAGACGGTCACCCATGTGTAACCAACCATCCATCAATAAAGCAACCATAACAGGTAAGGCCCCTTAATATGGCCACAACATTTCAATTAGATGTTATCATGGTTAAAGATGTTAAGATTCCATGGTCAACACAGTGAAATCCACCAAATTCTAGATGTGTTATTGATTTGTAAAATAAATGCATTTTTGTGATCTCAGAGACTAATACAATTTTCTTTTAGCCCATATATTTTCCAATTCTATGATGTCCAAGATGTACCACTGTTTAATTTCCTTCCTGCGATTTAAACAACACAGTCCAGTAGAGCTGTTTTACACACAAGGATGTAAGTGACACATGAAGCAGAAGTTTTCTTTCTTGTTTCTGCTGCAGCAGATCCCCTAACTACAGCTACTGCTCAGTTTTCAAGCTGACTCACCTCTTCAATTGTTTGAGCTTCAACAGTGAGCACTACAATAAATGCTTCAGCTGTGCATACAGATCTCTTACAGATACCTAATTGTAATCTTTGGGTTATGACCATTGTCAGAAGACTTTATAGACACTGGGCCTTATATAGAGCTTTTCTATGCCAGGCAGTATGGCAGAGGGTCACTGTTGACCTTCAACCTCTACCCCCTTTCAGATACCAGGAGTTGGAGAATTGTACAAGCCAGGTAACTTGATCTTTCCAACAAAGCTGCAGGAACTGGGCGAGCAGCTTCAACAGCTCCTGTGCAGGAGCATCTGGTGCAGAACACCTTATTCCCTGGTTGCTGGCTTCTACAGCCAATCTGATCAGTTGCAATAGACGACTTATTTTGAATATGGGTCGGAAGACAACATCGCATCAGCCTGAAGTGAAGCAGTGGATTGGGATGAAAAGGTGGGGGGAAATGTATAATAGTAAAATTACATCTTACAATCCATACCCTGTGCTAAAAAGGGTACCATTGGGGTTGGGACTGTAGCTCAATGGTAGAGCACCTACTTTGCATGCAGATGGTCTCAGGTTCAAACTCTGTTACCTCCAGGAGCATTTCCAGATGTGGCTTTTAGCTTGCTTCTCCGGAATGGAGCGTTCGCATATCGGCCACATTTACCCCGAAGTCCTTGCAAGCTATCTGGGAGTACTTCACACATGATTTGGGTTTTTCATTGTGTGTTAGAGTGTAGCACAATTTATGTCTGGGGTAAACAAAATCCACTTTTTGAGTCAGTTTCTTAGGGCAAATCCAAATTCGCAGTAAAGCCAGCTGTCCGGAAATGCTCCAGGTAGGGCTGGAAAAAGACTCCTGCCTGAAACCTGGAGAGTCAACCCTTGAAACCCTGCCAGTTAGTGTAGACAATACTGAGCTAGATGGATTACTAGTCTGCCTCAGGATAAGGCAGCTTCCTCTATTTGTATTTCTCCCAGAATATACTCTGAAGGCACATACACGATGCAACCACCTTGCTACAGCTAAGCAGGTCTGGTCAGTGCCAGTGACATCATAGACATCTTATGTGTGCTGCCATTCTGGATGAATGGCAGGAAAGCAATAACAAAATGATGATGATGATTTTTACATTTATATCCCACTCTTCCTCCAAGGAACCCAGAGCAGTGTACTACATACTTAAGTTTCTCTTTCACAACAACCCTGTGAAGTAGGTTTAGGCTGAGAGAGAAGTGACTGGCCCAGAGTCACCCAGCTAGTTTCATGGCTGAATGGGGATTTGAACTCGGGTCTCCCCGGTCCTAGTCCTGCACTCTAACCACTACACCACGCTGGCTCAAATGATGCGGTGTTCCTTTCAGCTGAGGTACACAAGTGGGCTTCCCCATTTACTTCAGTAGTGGGTGAGCTCTTTAAAAGTATAGCTTTGTGCACACAGGGGAGAGTAAAAAGCATGGCGTTTTGCAGACTTCGAGGGTAAAAAGCATGACTTTTTACTCTCCCAGTGAGATCAAGAGAGAAGCCATGGGCTTCAGGGCTACACTACACGTCTCTTAGCCTCCCTGCAAGAATGACTGTATTACAGCAATTATGAAATAAACTCTCTTTAAGCCTTGATCATGGGTTATTTCCTGTTAGTTCATTATTAAATATGATTTGCATTTGAAAACATTATAGATGTCATGAAATAACAATAATAATTCTCCCATGTATAGTTTTGTAGTAGTCTGTCAACCCCAGAATTCTCAGTATTGGGGACTTTGATTCTGAATGCTGTCATTAATTACCTCTTCCCCTCTGTCCAAGTTTGCCTTTTGAGGCTGTGGAGATGTCTTATTTTAATACATTAGCCTAGCCTCATTTCAAATTTTGTCAAATATAATAGCAGTGTAATGAGATCCTTTCTTTTTCTCCATTTGGAAGCAAATAAAGTGTTTGCCAACCTTTTCTGTTAGAAAAGGGAGTTGTCAGAAATGCTGTTGTTGCCAAATCAGTGTTGAGCATGAGTTAGTACTCATTATAGACAAGAATCCTCAGGTGTATGGTTATGATTAACTTTGAAGGATGCCTAGTACCTGTCTGAAGTCACTGTTTTATATTATATGGTGTAAATTCTAGTATAGGTGAGTTCATAGAGGCATATGAATACCTATAAGCTATATTTCAGCCTCTTGGAAATTCACGGAGTAAAAGATTTCTCCACATCCTTATAATTTACCAAGTGAAGAGATGTTCTGCTTTGGCCCCTTTCCTCTCCCTCTTGCCCTGCCACACACTCACCCCATCAGTTCTGGCTTACATATACTCTTTTAATTGGTTGTTTCTTTCATTCCAGCTAAAGGGTTCCAAGTATATGTCAGGCAAATTACATTTTAGGCTACAGGAAAGTAATTTACAGCACAGTGCTCTGCACACTGGCTGACATAACACACAGTTCCCCTAGAGCTGGAGGGGCCCCCAGCAACCCGGGAACATTTGTCCCCCCTCTTCCAATGGTGGCTATGCCACTGAGTCCCAGGGCATGGTCTGAAGGTGCCAGATGCAGCAACCTTCCTGAAGCTAAGCAGGGTTTAGGTCTGGTCAAGGTTTGGAAGAGAGCCTGGGAACCCTATGCTTTGTGGGGATATAAATAAATAAATAAAATAACAACCCCTCTGGCATATGGTACAGTATATATTATGAGTCTTTAGTGCCTAGGGTTGGTTTGTCTTTCATATCCAACAGATACTGACCTACGTCTGGATGTATCTGTTGTAAAAAAATTTTAATGTGCTGTATATACCCTGCTAACTGTATATGTGCTGTATAACTCCTGCTAACTGAGCAAAGAGGCATCTTTTAAAAGTGGTGGTTCTCTTTATTTAGCAGTAGGAGACCAACTGGCCCTATCCAACCCTAGCACAACATCCCTCCAGTGGCTGTTGCTGATTGTCAACCTTATGTTTCTTTTTAGATTGTGAGCCCTTTGGGCACAGGGGACCATCTTATTTATGTATTTTTCTATGTATACCGCTTTGAGAACTTTGGTTAAAGGGCGGTATATAAATATTAATAGTAGTAGTCGTAGTAGTAGTCTTAGTAGTAGCAGCAGCAGTAGTAGTATATAATCTGTTATAAATAGACCAAAAGAAGGGGCCAAACACTTAAAAACATTGTCAGAATGTACTAGTTTGCATCTCCAGGGGTGGGGAGAAAAAGATGCCTTGAGAAGATAGCCCCACCTGTACTATCTGAGCAGCCATGTCTCCTTTCCTACATCCTCATGGCTGTGTGTTCTGAGGGAAGCACTCATCACATCACTTTTTTATTTTATTTTATTTTATTTTTATTTTTACATTTATATCTCGCTTTTCCTCTGAGGAGCTCAGAGCGGTATACATGGTTATCTTTATCCTCACAACAACCCTGTGAGGTAGGTTAGGCTGAGAGATAAATGATTGGCCCAGAGTCACCCAGTGAGTTTCATGGTTGAATGGGGATTCGAACTCTGGTCTTCCCGGTCCTTGTCCAACACTCTAACCACTATGCTATGCTGGCTCCCTTGCGGTATCTGAAGCCTCCAGCTGCTAATAAGAGAGCTGGTCTTGTGGTAGCGAGCATGACTTGTCCCCTTAGCTAAGCAGGGTCAGCCCTGGTTGCATATGAATGGGAGACTTGATGTGTCAACACTGGAAGATATTCTCCTCAGGGGATGGAGCCGCTCTGGGAAGAGCAGAAGGTTCCAGGTTCTCTCCCTGACTTCTCCAAGATAGGGCTGAGAGAGATTCCTGCCCGCAACCTCGGAGAAGCCGCTGACAGTCTGTGTAGACAACACTGAGCTAGATGGACCAATGGTCTGACTCAGTATATGGCAGCTTCCTATGTTTCTGTTTCTGTTTCTGAGGCAACTAGAACCAGGAGGTTTGCTTTAATTTTTTAGAGTGCACAAAAACATCATCATCACTATTTCTATTTTATTTTATTAATTCCTATTATTCTGCTTTTTAACAAAGAAGTTCGCAAAGCTTTTTACATTAAAAAAAAAAGAGATTAGAGAAGATTCCCTACCTCAAAAGGGCTCACAATCCAAAATTACACAGAAGGTAGACATCAGCCACAACTACTGGAAAAATGCTGTGCTGGGATTTACATCACTTATGTCCCTAAAGAGAGTGTTTTTTTAGTCACATCCTGACCATAAAGTGTTTTGCAAACTGGAAAGTGTCTTAGGAGTCCAAAGGCAGAAGAAACAAGGCAGTGAACACAGTTTTTTTTCCCTCTGGAAGCAGCATGTGAACTTACCTAACCGATTGCTTGTCTTCCATTAGACACTCTGTCAATTTTGCCAGACCTCGACTTCCAATTAAAGGGTGTGTTTTGGTGCCTGAATTGCTTGGCTGGAGCTGAAATACTAAACCAGTCCAATGTCTTGAGAGCACTAGAGGTTCATGGTACTTTGCCTGAACTAGTTTTGCCCATCCCTATTCATAACCCTGCATTTGATATTATAGGAGTTACCATAACGACAGACTTTGTGGCACAAGTGCAGAATCTCCACTCAGGGCATATAAAACATTGGTAATTGTGACACTGCATGTTATATGAATGCTTTACGCAAAGGGGGAAAAGTTGATAGAGGCTTTTCCCCACCACAGCCCTGCCTTTCTGCACCAATTTAGAAATTTGGCGCCAGCTTTCCACCTCACACATTTTTGCCGGAGGTGTTTGAAATACTGTCTGTCTGTCTTGGTTGCTGCTGGAAAGTTGCTTGTTTATTGCTCTATCCATGCAGTGCATTGCACCAAACAAGGGAAACATTTCTGACAGCTGTAGAGGTGAGGTTTCCATTTGCACAAGTCCAAGATGGCAGGAATTGGAGAAACCATTCACTGCCAGACCCAGAAGAAGCCAGGAGGGGGTGCCAGGGTCAAAGAAGATCTAGCTCCCTACCTCAGTGGAAAGCTCGGAATACTGAAGCACCCCTGGAAATCTGCCTCTCCACTTTGTTCCAGAATGTTATCTCATATTGCTTGCAGAAATAAGCATTTTCTCTGCCAAAAAAAAAAGTTGTTAAAGGGGAAATTAGCTTAAAACTAGAGGAGATGCTGGAAGAGTCATGATTGACACCCATTCTTATTTTAGTTGAAAGCAGTAGGGGTCAAGGTGTGGAACTGGATCAGCGAGCATCACTGGAGAGCGGGGCAAACTTCCTGAATAACGAAATGCTTGCATAACAGACATAAGAGAGGAGAGCTAGTCTTGTGGTAGCAAGCATGACTTGTCCCCTTAGCTAAGCAGGATCCACCCTGGTTGCATTTGAATGGGAGACCACATGTGAGCACTGTAAGATATTCCCCTCAGGGGATGGAGCCGCTCTGGGAAGAGCAGAAGGTTCCAGGTTCTCTCCCTGACTTCTCCAAGATAGGGCTGAGAGAGATTCCTTCCTACAACCTTGGAGAAGCCACTGCCAGTCTGTGTAGACAATACTGAGCTAGATAGACCAATGGTTTGACTCAGTATATGGCAGCTTCCTATGTTCCAAACAGGGATGTGCTAGTGCAGGAAAATAACATAGTTGCACTTAAAAAGTAGGATTTGCAGAACCGCACTCTTGTGCTGTAGTGCTCCTGTCCTGTGCATAACCTCCCTTTAAAACAGGTGAGGCATGCCACAGGATGCTTGCACAAATGCAACACTAGTCAAGAACACAAGCTCCAGATTTAGAGGAATTCACATGCAATGTGCTTACAGTGGTGCAATGACTTTCCACAAGGGCACCATAGGATATCAGCCTTTTACTTTTTGTACAGTTTACTTTTTGTACAGTAACCTTTTACTTTTTGTACAGTTCTCCTGACCTAAATTGCTCCCTGAAGCCCTCCATTTACCCCTTGGAGGGAAACATCAGATACCATATAGGAACAGATCCAACACCCCTTTTATCAGCACCATTCCACAAATCTTACACCCCCTCCCAGGTGCTTTGAACTAAAAACAACAACCCAATAATTTTAAAATGCAAGAGATCCAATCACAGAGCTTCTAACATGTCATCATCTACTGTAATTTGGCCTCGAATTTCCTGGATCATGCGAATCAATGGTCTGGTAGAGATGATATCGTCCCAGCACATGCGATTCGGTAAGGTGTGGTGCTGAAAGCGCACTCACCATGCTATTAGTGCAGGATGTCCACTGATGCGTACTTGGCATGTCCCTTTATTGCATGGGGAAACTGTTCATCTGAATCGCCCCTTTGGAGATTTTTGGAGCACATGTAAAGGGGCAATTCAGATGGACAGCCCCCCCCCCCCCGCCCAGACACACACCCGATAAAGGGACACACTGATTGTATGCTGAGATGTCTGCCATGTCACCAGTGGCGGAGGGAGGCTGGCAGCGGCCTGTGTTTAGCCGCTGCCACAGCCCCCTGGCCCCGGGATGTCAATTTCGGGCCAATTTCGGTTCCAGCCCCATTTGAGAGCGAAATAACACCCTCCGCATCTGACGTCAGACACGGGGGGCATGTGTAGGGCTGCATGGCATGGCCCCTGGGGGGCGGCAGCCCGGAATCTTTGTATCTGTTCACCCAATGGTGGCTCCATCCCTGCATGTCACAGCAGGCATTCTCTCAGCATGATCCTTTGCTTGTGCTGGGATAGTATCGTCAGAATTGGCCCCCTAAGATTTGTTGTTGTTGTTTGGTCACAGGTAATAACTGTGGTTAGTAGTAATCTTTATCCTTCTGATTGATTGATTAAGTGCTGTCAAGTCAAGTGCTGTCGTAATCAAGTCCATCCAACTTGCTGTTGGTCGTCCTCTTTTTCCTTCAACTTTCCCCAGCATTATGGACTTCTCAAAGGAGCTGGGTTTTTGCATAATGTGTCCAAAGTATGATAGTTTGAGCTTGGTCATTTGTGCCTTGAATGAAAATTCTTGATTCATTTGTTCTATGATTCATTTGTTTGTTTTGCTGGCTGTCCATGGTATCCTCAAAAGTTTTCTCCAGCACCAAAGTTCAAACGCGTCAATACTTTTTCTATCCTGCTTCTTCAAAAGTTCAGCTTTTGCACCCATAGAGTATCACAGGAAAAACCATTGTCCGAACGATTCTAATCTGTGTAAGTATAGACACATAACGGCATCTAAATATCTTTTCCAAGGCCTTCATTGCAACCCTAGCAAGTGCTAGTCTCTGGCGTATTTTCTTGACTGCTGGATCCTTTACTGTTGATGGCCGATCCTAAAAGGCAGAAGCTATCCACCACTTCAATGTCTTCATTATCAGTTCTGAGGCTGATTGCTGTATCCGTTGTCATTAGTTTAGTCTTCTTTACATTTAGTCGTAGTCCCATTTTTTCACTGTGCTCCTTGACCTTCATTACTAGAGCTTGCATATCATCCGCATTCTCAGCTATCAGAGTGGTGTAATCAGCGTAGCGCGGGTTATTGATGTTTCTCCCTCCAGCTTTAAACCTTTGCTCATTTTCTTCCAGTCCAGCTAATAGGGAGAAAGTATACAGCCTTGTCTTACTCCTTCGCCGACCTGAAACCAGTCCGTTTCACCATGTTTGCACACCCTTCCCTCAGAGCAGCCTTTTCCTATTACTTTGTCTTCTGAGGGGCCTTTGTGCGTTGCAAAGGATTCTGGGTGATTCTCCAGAGGCCCCTCCTCATCATTTGCCTCCCAGAGGTGATGGCCACATACCTTCTGTCCTACCTTATGAGCCATCTCTGGGCCGCGCTCAGAATGGCTGCTTCTACATCTCATCATTCAGGCCTAAATTTATACTTGGAAACACTGTGCAGACAATGATAAAAGCTTTGTGGACAGCAGCAATGGAGATATTTCCACTGAGAGGCACAGTCTGGTGGTGGTTGTGGCCTAACCCAAGAAGCCTTTGTGTTCAGGTCTTGTAGCTCTTTTGGTGCCAATGGGAATAGATTTAGACAGGAAGAGAAATATTACGAAGGACCTGGATTGTTTGGCTCTTTTTCTTCTTGCTTTTCTGCTTTTTCTGTATCTTTGTTGTGGTTTTCTGTCAACTTCATTGCCTGTGTTTTATTTATTATTTTATTTATTTAGTACATTTATATACCGCCCCATACAAAAAAAGTCCCTGGGTGGTTCACAATATAAAACCATTAAAACATTAACATAATTAAAACAATTTAAAATACAATAAAAACTCTTAACACCGAAGCTTTGAAACTATAAACTAAAAGCCTGCCTAAAGAGATATGTTTTTAGGTCCTTCTAAAAAACGTTCAGAGAAGGGGAAACTCTAATTTCCTTAGGAAGCACATTCCAGAGTCCCAGGGCAACTCTAGAAAAGGCCCAGTTTCGAGTTGCCACCAGCCGAGTTCTTAACGTGGTGGAGGTGATAAAGAACAAGGTGCTCTCTTAAGTACTAGAGATGTGCACGTAACCAGCGATGGCTGGTTTGACGGCGGAGGGGGGTCACCTTTAATGAGCAGGGAGGGTGCTCTTACCCTTCCCCCCCCCGCGTTTCCCCCGCCAGTGCTGAGTGCCTGGTGTGTGTGTGTGACGTGTGCAAGGTATGCACGCACACCGGGCACTTCCAGTCCGACATGCACCAGGGCGGCAAGGAGGTATGCTGCCACCCTGCAGGACCATTTTTAAAGACAGCACCGGCGGGGGAAATGCAGCAGGGGGCAGTAAGAGCGCCCTCCTTGCTCCTTAAAGGTAACCCCCGCCCCCGGTCATCAAACCGTCCAAGCCACTGGTCTTTCAACCCGGTTCGGAGGTCCGTAACAGGGCCTCCAAACCAGTTTGTGTACATCCCTATTAAATACCTCGGACCAAAGCTGTTTAGGGCTTTATAGGTAATAACCAGCACTTTGTATTTCTCCTGGAAACTTATTGGCAGCCACTGTCGTTCTTTTAAAATGGGTGTAATATAATCTCTTCAGGCAACCGGAGACCAACCTAGCTGCTGTATTCTGTATTAACTACAGTTTCCGAACTGCATACAAAGGCAGCCCAACATAGAGTGCATGGCAGTAGTCAAGCCTGGATGTTACCAGCATATGCACCACTGTTATAAGGTCGTTTATCTCCAGAAATGGGTGTAGCTGGCAAATCAGCCAAAGTAGAAAGCTCTCCTGGTCACTGCCTCAACCTGAGAAATCAGGGAGAGATTTAGGTCCAGACGTACTCCCCAACTACATACATGCTCTTTCTGGGGGAGTGCAACCCCGTTCAGAACAGGCAAATCTAAAACACTTCCTAAGTCTTGACCTCCCACAGTGAGTACCTCCATTGTGCTTGGATCCAGCCTCAGTTTGTTCTCCCTCATCCATCCCATTACCACTTCCAGGCAGGCATTTAGGGAAGTTATGCCATTTCCTGATGAGGTTGACATGGAGAAATTGATTTGGGTGTCTTCAGCATACTGATGACACCCTGCACCAAATCCCCTGATGATCCCTCCCAGCGGTTTCATGTAGATGTTAAAAAGCATTGATGTTATCTCTGTGCTTAGGGACCTTCAGGAATCGTAGGCTTTGTCACGACACTGGTCTCTCCATTGCCATTCTCTTGTTTACTTCTCCTTCTCACCTCCCCCAGACTGGGCCTCCGGGTTTTTTGAGGGGAGGGGGTTTGGTTCACCCGAGTCTGGCTCCTCAGGGTCACTGTGGCAGTCTCTCTCCAGAGGCCTCCACCACTCACCCTCCAACTGCCCCTCATCACTGGCCGACCCTGCCTTAAATCCCTCCTGCCAACTGATGCATCCCACGCCCCCGCTAATTGGACCTCTGCCCTGCCACATCAGGCTGCTCTCACCCTTGTCCCCCTCAGCTGTGCCTCTGTCTGCTGCCGCCTCCTTCCTCACTCGCCCCCGCCCTTCCCCTGGCCCCTTAGTCCTTGGTCCCACAGCGTCTCGGCCCACCTGGGGCATTTTTGGCCTCGGCCACCAAGAGAACGTCTGAGCCGGTAAGGCCGGCAGGGGCCCCCGCTGGACAGACTTCAAGGCCTGGAGCCTTAAAAGACCAATAAACACTGGGAAGTTTGGCTCTCTTGCCACACAGGCATAATGTAAAATTACTCCTGGCTCTTCTCCTCAGAGTACCTTTTGGCCGAGTAGTCCGGTAGAAGACCTGGTTTGGACCAGCCTGCGTTCAGTGGTTTTTGGAATCCCGGTTAACATCTGTGAATGGATCGAAAAAGAAAAGCAACACTGGGAGTGTGTCTATGAATGTGCTCTCGGTGTGTGTGGGGTACCATCCAGGCCTGTGGGCCTACCTATTGTCCTTGCAGTACAGAGAAAGATTGTTAAGGAGGACCTGCCTTTTGAGGGATTGTTATAGATGTTTCCCACACAAAGCTTTCAGAGATCCCTCAGTGTCTGAAAACTACTGTTCTAGAATGGTTCATGAAACAGCTATAGGGGGCAATTTTTATTTTATTTTATTTTATTTTATTTTAATTATTTTATTTTATTTTATTTACATTTTATATACCGCTCTTCCTCCAGGGAGCCCAAAGAGGTGTACTGCGTACTTAAGTTTCTCCTCACAACAACCCTGTGAAGTAGGTTAGGCTGAGAGAGAAGTGACTGGCCCAGAGTCACCCATCAAGTTTCATGGCTGAATGGGGATTTGAACTCGGGTCTCCCCGCTCCTAGTCCAATTAATGTACATGTCTTCATCCCCTTCCTAATTCTGCCAAGTCCCTCCTGCCCAACCACCACCATATGCATGCTTAATGTTTTTGGTTTATGAGTCCTGTTCCTCTAGATCTGCTACACAATCTCTAAAACTGGTATTGCATCTGCTTACTAAGTATTTTCTGTAAAATATGCCCACGCTCTCTTCTTTATTCCCCAGCCAGAAAGGTGTTTCCCCTTCCAATGAATCATAGTTAGGTGCACTGAAGCATGCTTATTAAATAAAGCCTTCAGTAAATAATAAACATTGGGTGCAATCCAGCCAAAGTTAAGCACTTTTAAGCCTCATTGATTTTCAATGGGAGAAACTGAAACACTTGTTTAACTCTTCCCATCAAAACAAGCAGGTTCTGAGGTGCTGAACTTTGGCAAGATTGTGCCCATTATTTACATTGCTGCAAAAGTGCTCAAGTTTTAAATTTCACTAAAGTTTCTTTTTCATGTATGTTTCCCATCACTGATGCCCAAAACACAATAATCACTAAACAGAATGATGAATGTACAGTATTAAAAAAATTGCTATTCTACAATGAAGCCTTCAAAGCAACTAGCAACGTTGTTTTTTTTTGGGGGGGGGGAGTTTTAAAAAAACCCATAATTATATACTTGGTAATTTTTAATTACATACTAAATAATTAAAAACAGCAAGCAACCATCAAAGCCAAAGTTATAAATCATGGATATATTACTGAAAGGTATTCCTGAACAACAAAGTTTTCAATCTATAGCGGAAGGAATATAAAGAGGGGGCTAGAATATAAAGAGGGGGCTGAATTTCTGGTGGCAAGATGTTCCACAATCGGGGGGGGGGCACCACTGAGAAGGCCCATGTGCCTGCCAGTCACACTTTAGATGGGAGGAGGTCGCACAGCAGGGCCTCCTCTGCCTTGAAATGTACAGCTAGGTTCATAAGGGAGGAAGCAGGCTTTCAGGTATCTGGGTCTTAAGCCACTTATGGCAGGGCTGCACAACCTTAGCCCCAGAAGTGCACCTAGGTAATTTTGGAGCCTGGACCTAAAGCCCCCACCACTGCAAGATAAGCCGCAATCCACTATTTTTTACACAAGAACATGCTCAGGGAGTTTTAGAAGAAATTAATTTATGAATAAGTTACTTCCCACTGATCAGCACATGCCACCTTTTGCATGGACAGTCCTGCCACTTAGATTAGCTGAATGCCCTACTTTTTACACCAGAATGTGCCGTACAGGAGAAGGAAGGGGTAAAATCAAAGGGAGACGAAAAAGAGCAAGGTGAGGAAACCAAGGGAAGACGGAAAGGAGAACAGGAAAAAAGACTGAGTAAGGGCAGGTGGAAAGGAACTATGTTAAAACCACAAGGAAAGGAGCCAATATTAAGGGGAAAGGAAAAACTGAAAGGGGCGAAGAGGAGCCCGGGTGATGGTGGGACAGGGGATTGAATTTGGATGCCTTGGTGTGTAGGCGCCCCAGGACAGCTCGGTCTCCCTGGGGCTGGTTCCCACCACCACCATGTTCCTTCCCCCCACCCCACGGATGCTCGCACACCTGCTGCAAAAAAGCCAAAGTAGCAGCCACAGAGGTGTGTGCGGGCATGGTCGTGTGGGTGTTCGGCCTCCGCCGGCAAGCAGCAGATGATGGGGGAACAGGAAGGAGGCAAGAGACAAAGGTGCACAGGCAGCAGCTGAGGGAGAGCCCCAGCCAGCTGCAGAGCCAAGCAGTGACAGGGAGCCAATGTGGAAGGGAAAAGGGACGAGCAGCAGAAGGCATCTCTCCAGAACAGGAAGAAGTGGGCGGGGGGGGGGCTGAAGGAGATGAGGCACTTTGCGGCCCGTCGGTTGGCCAAGCCCCACCAGAGAGGGGAAGCCGGAGGGAGGCAGCCGGAGTCTCTCAGCAGAGGAGGCCACCCCTGCATACCAGGCAGGTGCCTTTGGCACTACACAGACAGTGTGGGTGCCCCAGTAGCAGCCCACCACTCCTCGGGAGGGAATTTGGGGGCCACAAGTCCTGCGGGACAACTGGACCTCTGCCTGGAATCCAGTTTGGGGGGAGGAGGGTGCCTCTGTTCAGCCCTACAGCTGCTGTTGGACTACAGCTCCCATCATTCCGAGACACAGTGCCTAGGAATGATGGGAGCTGTAGTTCAATGACAGCAGGCGAGTCAAGGTTGCCTATCCCTGGGCCAGACCATTGCTGCTGCTGCTGCTGCTGCTAGTTGAGTGGGCCTCCTTCCCTTTGCCATAGTGGTAGACACTGGGGTTTATTTTATGATCAGACAGCACAGCCTGCATCAAAGCAACAATGTTGTAGCCAGCGGCTGCTCCCACCATATTTCTGCCCATGCCCCCACAATGTCCCATGCAGGATTACAGCAGCTCTCAGTTAAAACACTGTTCTTGCTGCTGCTGTTGGCCTACTGATCATGGAAATTATTATTATTATTATTATTATTATTATTATTATTATTATTATTATTAATTCGATTTCTATACCGCCCTTCCAAAAATGGCTCAGGGCGGTTTACAAAGAGGAATAAAGCAAATAAGATGGCTCCCTGTCCCCAAAGGGCTCACATTCTAAAAAGAAACATAGGACACACACCAGCAACAGTCACTGGAAGTACTGTGCTGGGGGTGGATAGAGCCAGTTACTCTCCGCCTGCTAAATAAAGAGAATCACCATGGTAAAAGGTGCCTCTTTGCCCAGTTAGCAGGGGTTAACTTTCTTCACCCATGCTAGAAAGGGGCCCTACCACTTCCATCTTAGGTAGGAGAGGGCCCATCATAGGTTACCTGGCTGAGGGCCCCTTCAAATCTGGAGCCTCTCCTGGGAGTCCTGAAACACATCATGATGTTGGTGCAGTGCAAGAGTCACATGATTGCAAAAAAAAACCACACACACACACACACACAAAAACCCTTCATATTCTGCAAAAACTGTCAGGGCTGCACAACTTCAGTCCTCCAGCTGTTTTTTGACTACAAGTACCATCATCCCCAGCCCCAGCGACCAGTAGTCAAGGACGATGGGGGTTGTATTCCAACATCTTCAGGAGGTTGTATTCCAACATCTTCATCTCCAAAGTTATGCAGCCCTGAAGTATGCCATTCCATCAGTCTACTCTAATCCTGTATTAATAATTGAAATTTTATTTTATTTTTGTTTCAAATTATATCTATATATTGCATTATCTGCCATCAGGGTGGCACATGGAGCAATGCACTACCATAAGAAAAAGAAATTCCAACCCAAGCACCTTTTAAACCCCGCCTTTTAAAATGGATAGAAAACAGTACACAGCTTCATTCAGACAGAGCCAGAAATATGCTAATGGAGGGCCCAGCAGAAGGAGAAAAGGCAAACCAGCCATTGGCCAGTACAAAATGCCTTCTGTAAAAACCACATCTTGCCTAAGCACTAAAAGGCCTGCAGAGAAGTAGCCAGATGTGCTTCTGTTGGCAGAGAGCTGCAGCAGGTGGTTGCCACCAGGGAGAGGGTGCAGCTCCATGCCTTTGCAGTTCTTGTTTTGGTAAGAAACGGGACCTGGAGGAACTTCACTTTTGACACAAAAGGGAGGGAGCGCTCCCTAGCGTACAGAGGCTACAGACGGTTTGGGACTTTAAAGGGTCTCCACAACTCTTTGAACTAGATGCAAAGACAGGTAAAAAGCCAGTGCAACTGAGCCAGATTAGGAATACAGTAATATACTGCCTGCTGCCTGTTCCTGTATAGCAGTGAGATGCAGCCTTCTGCACTAGGTGAAGCTTCCAATCCATCTTCAACAGCAGCCCCCCATGCATTGTGATAGCCAATAGGAGAGTCTGGCAAAGCATGGATGATTGAAGCCAAACCCTTGTCTGAAGAAAGGCTGTTGCAACCAGTAAACTGCACCCCATTAGCCACTTCGGCAACCTGGGAATCCAGCAGCAGCAGCAGCACAGGCTCCAAGCCTATGCACCTTGTGTCCTTTAGTGGGAGTGTAACCTCATCCAGCACAGGTAAAATGAAGATCCCTCCAGCTCTAAATTGGCCCAGCGTCCTAATATCTGGCTTGAGTATCATCCTGCTGGCTCTCATGCAGCCCATACCCATGCTCAGGGATATCCATTCAGAAACTGAATCACTGTTCTGGACGTTGTAAAAATGAAAAGAATAGAGCATGCTGGGGCCAACAGGACATGGCCTGTGTTTAGCTATCATAGTTGAAGAGAAATCCACACAAACTTGACCATAACATATGGGAAGCAGCATTTCGCAAATTCAGCCACTGCAGTTGTACATCGTTTTCGCTGCCATGGAATAGATCGTTTTCAAAGGGGAAAACTACACAACCATTTTCATGTTGGGACGATTCATGAGACCAGCTTCTCCCACCTAAGAAAATGATGTTAGTTTCTTGTCTGGAAATCTCCATGAGCACAGACCTGAACTCAGCAGAAATGGGAAAATACATTGCCTGTTAGATTCGGCACTACCTGGCAGATGGTGTGGTAGGGAGCATGAATTGTCCCCTTTGCTAAGCAGGGTCTGCCTTGGATTGCATTTGGATGGGTAACTACACGTGAGCGCTGCAAGATATCCCTCTTAGGAGATGGGGCCATAGCTCACTGGAAGAGTATCTACATGCTTACATGCAGAATGTCCCTGGTTCAATCCCTGGCATCTCTTGGATGTATAGAATCTCCCTCTGTATAGAAGACCTGATCAATATGTGCTAGTCGGTAGTAAGAGCAGTGGGCATGATTGCACTTCCCTCTCTCCATATGATCATTGTCTCCACATTTCATGTCATCTGCACAAGGTAGTGGCTGCTCCTCTGCTGCATTACAAATTTGAGGACTCAAAGGGGGGCATTTTCCTTTCCTTCTTCCTTCTTTTTTTCATTTTGCCTTTTCCACTTGTATGACAAATAGTAAAGTACACATCAAAATGCATGAGGGGGCAGCAGAGAGCAGAAGATGCCTCTCCTGTAGCATTTACCTCTTATAGTCCTAAGGTATTACTTACTTACTGCTAAAACTGGAGTTCTGTGAGGAGTTAGAACTGGAGAAGTGAAAAGATTTTGTGGCCCCATGTCATTTTAAACAAGTCAGTACTTGTCAGTGGTATACCCAGCCCTTCTCCGGCATGCTTTCAACTATAAAAACCAAAACTATTGTGGAAAATGTGGATGCATGTCCTCGGTTTTATGAGAAAGCTACAGCAGAAAATGTCATCATTATTAAGAGTAATAATTTCATACAAGTTAAAATGTAAAGGAGTTTGTGGTAACTTGAAATGCTGGTACATACTGGATCTAGCGTCGTCCTCCCCTCTTTTTTCATGATTTGAGAAAAGAAAATATTCATTTGCATTGATCTGATTTGCATAAACATCTGTGCAGATGGAGATGAGGGTAGTGACTTTGGGGGACAGATTGGGGTGGGGGCTGTATTTCCCTAAATTAGAATCCCAGTCCAGGAGCTGGGGTTGTATCCATCATCTATTAAGAGAGGGGAGAGGAGGAGCAGAGGGCTGGATTTAGTTGTCCATGCCCCCGCATTTCCCCCTCAAACGGATTATTGAGTCTGTGCACATATTTCCACCCATTGGGGATGGGGCCACATCAGAGTTCCCTGGGGTCAAGACTCTGCTTCTCACTGCCCCTTGTGGCGATTTTCTGTGCTGCAGCAGCTTTTGAGTCTCTAGGACTCATGTTGTTCCCACCTGGTGAGGCCTGTTATTGGCTTCCCTGCAGACAGGAAAAGTATAAGAGACGTCCTGTCAGAAGCAGATGTTGCCTCGGTTTCTTTTTGCTGCTAGTGAGTTTGTTATTCCTTGTGTGGTCTGTTTGCCTTGACCTCTGGTGTGCTCCTCACTATTGGTTACCAGTTTTGATCCCTGAGCTCCAACTGGTTGTCTGCCTCTCTCTCTTCTAGACTTGAGCCACCTTGCAGTCACTGCCCATAGCTCAGCCCTGACAGGCCATAGCTCATTGGTAGAGCATCTGCTTGGCATGCAGAATATCCCAGGTTCAACCCCCAGCCTCCCCAGTTAGGGCTGTGGAATACCATTTTGGATCCTTGGAGAGCTAGTCAGAGCCGATCAACTAGATGGATCAATGGACTAATTTGATGTAAGATGGCTTCCTATGTACCATTGAATATAGGCCATTGAGTAGAACATTCAAGATTGTTGGAGGTTTGAGGGGGTGGTGGTATGTAACCAGGGTTTTGAAGCATGTGTAGAGGGCCAATTCGGATGAACACCCCTTTCACAGTGGTGGCTAGGGCAGGCGCTACCAGGGGGTGCAGCGGAAGGCAACTTGAAGTGTAAATGAGCAGGTGCTTACCTCCCGTACCACTGCGCCTGACAGCTCTTCCCAGCTGCAATGCGCCACCCTGCTCCCACTGTGGCGGAGGATCAGCTCTGCCGCTCAACTGGCAGAGGCCATCTGTGTGACCAGCAAATGGCCTCTATGCATGTGTGGAGTTCACCTGAGTGGCAGAGCCAATCCTCCACCAGTGGGTGCTGGGTGGCGTTCCACTGCTGAGAAGTGGAATATGGGAGGTAATGGGAGGTTAGCCCCTACTAATTTACATTAAAGGCGCCTCTCATCGCTAGGAGTGTGCATGAAACTGGCTGGCCCGGTTTGGTTCAAGTCCGAACCAGACTGGCACAGTTCGGTTCCCCCCCCCCATTGAAACCCTCCAGTTCAGTTCGGGGAGGGTTCGCAACCTTTAAATTTTAAAAAAAAACCCACTTTACTTCTCCGGGGGGCTTCTCCAAGGCATTCTTTGGCCCTTTCCGAGCCTTCCCTCCATCGTGGCAGCCATTTTGGAGGCCGCTGTTCATGCCCAGTGGACCTCTGCAAGGCCTGGGTCATGACAATAAGTGTGGGGTAAAAACGTTTACGAACGCCCCTGAAGGACAGCAGGGTTCAGTCTGGGGTTGAACCCAACCGGATGGTTTGGTTCGACCCCAAACTGTTGAACCGTACTGGTTTGATATTGAATGGGTTCGACATTGAACTAGTTTGCACATCCCTGCCCCTACCACACACG